>NW_026636985.1:0-2631815 GCF_028554395.1 Pezoporus wallicus
CCCAGCGCCAGTGCCCCCGGCCCCATATGGTGCAGCCAGCGCCCCACGGGGATGCTGACAGCGCTGCCCCGGTCACTGTTTCCCCCATAAGGACCCCCCCCGCCCCAGCTTGCCCCATGCAGCTCAGGTGGCCGCTGCGGTGGGTCCCGGGGGTCCCCGTGTGAATCCTGCGGGACAGATGTCAGCCCACCCGTCCGTCCCAAATGGCTCTGCCACCTCCGGGGGGGGGACGGGACGGGAGGCAGCAAACGGGGATGGGGGACACACACACGGAGCCTGCACACGTGTCCCGCACCCCCCACGTCTTTGGGGCAGTGAGAAATGATGGTGTTTTCCTGCAAATCGTATTAAATGAAGCATTTAAAGAGGCAGGGGGAGAGCGGCGGGGAGGTGGGGGGGGTCCCCAGGCTGGGCAGGGGGAGAACTGGGGTGCACAGGGGTGATGAGCCCCGACGCAAAGCCTCTGTGAGCATCCTTGCCCCCCCCCCCCCCCAGCATCACCGCGCTGCTCACAAGTGTGATGAGTGCCGGCAGCTCAGCCCTGCCCGCGGATGGAGGCAGAGGGGGTCACTATGGGATGGAAGGGAAGCAGGGACCCAGCAGTGTTTCGGACCCGTTTGGGCTGTGCTGGTGAATCCACAGTGAAAGGGGTTTGGAGCTGCCAGGAGGCGGTGGGATGCAGGGTCCTGCCCAAGCCCCACCGTCATCCCGGCTCCAACAGATGGAGCTCGGCCGCCGCAAGCTGCACCGGAGGGGGACACGGCGCTCTCCATCCTTCCCTTCCTGCTTCCACTGCCCCATCCCTGGGGATGAAACCTCATCCCTTTGGAACCTGGCCTGCTGGCGTGGATCTAAGCCCGTTCTCCAGGACGGCATCGGTATGGAGAGGGACACTTGGAGGGCTCCGCTTCCCAAAGTCCCCATGGATCACGGGCAGGCTGCAGTGCCCATAAGATCCTCGGGGGCCCTGCGGTGCCAGGGGGGCTGCGTTCGCCCTGTGCCGGCTGCTGAATCGATCACCAGGAGCTGGGGCAGGAAAAGAGCACTTCCTGCCCTATGGGATGACATCAGCCGTGACCCCCAACCCAGCGAGGCGGCCGCGGCCGTTTCCTCCTCCTCCTCCCAAAGAATGGACCATTACGGGGTCAAGGAGCCGTGGGGAGGTCAGGGATGAAGGCCACATCCTGGCTTCAGCAGGGAATCTGCCCTCGGTGCCTTGGGGACCCCAGGGTGGGGGCAAGGATTGGCTGCAATAAAGGGGGGAAACCCTCCAGGGTGTTCAAAATGCCCCAAAATGCCCTTTCTGGAGGTACTACTTCAGGGGGGCTGATCCTTTCTGTCCCGCAGAGATGCTACTCCATGCCGTGACCTGCAGGCACATCCCCATTGGTGTAGGGGGCACTTGGGGTGCCCAGAAGACCCCAAAAGGCTGCATCAGAGCCGGGCGGTGTGAGATGGGCAGTCCCTGTCCTGGACCAGGGATAGGGATGCTCAGTTCTCACTGCCTTTGTTAAGCTCAGTGATGTCCAAGGGGGGCTGGACTCCTGTGCCTCCTTTTCCGGGGCAGGAAAGCCCTTCATCATCGTCATGGGAGACAAGGTTATCACCTTATTGCTTTCTAAAAGGGGAGCTTCTTGGAGGTACCCATCTCTTCACCCACTCCCCATCAGTTGCAGCATCTTTGCTACTGACCTGGTTTAAATCCCAGTTTAAATCCTGGTTTAGATCCCAAGGAGGGGAATCTGTTTGATAGGTCCTGAAAAACCTATTGCATTGGGCTACTGCAGTTATTGATTGCAAAGGGGTTTGCTGCAGGCAGGCAGAAACTAAACCAAAGGGAGGATAAAGCTTTGCATGATGGGCAGTGGGGATGGGTGCTTCCATCTCCCCCATCCATCACCCCCCTGTCCGCATGGGGAAGCTCCATCTCCAGCCCAACCCCATCTCTCCCATGGCTGCGAACCCCATTCCAGCCCCACAGAGGACGGGGTGATGATGGCTCCCTGGCTGCTGCTGCCCATCCCATTGAGGATGTCCCTGTGCTGTGGCATTTCCAGCCCATCCGTGTTTACATTCCCCTCGGATTGCCTGCCGAGATAAGGACAATCCCACATCCACTTTGCCTGCCCAAGGGCTGTTTGTGCAGATAAAATTTGCCCCATAAACAAGCCCATCCTGCCTGTGGGAAGTGCTCCTCCGCCCTGCCCTCACAGGAAAACCCTCACCAGGCCTTAGAGTGTTCCCAGTGTCCCATCCCCTGGGATCAGGGGGACAGAAACAGAGCGAATGGCACCGAGTCAAACCCCCAGGAGCTGGGATGCATCTCTGGATCAGGAGGGAAGCCTTTGCTCATCAGCCACATGGCACCCTGCATCCCTCTGCTGCATGGCATCCTGCATCCCTCTGCTGCATGACATCCTGCATCCCTCTGCTGCATGACACCCTGCATCCCTCTGCTGCATGGCATCCTGCATCCCTCTGCTGCATGACATCCTGCATCCCTCTGCTGCATGGCACCCTGCATCCCTCTGCCGCATGGCACCCTGCATCCCTCTGCCGTATGGCATCCTGCATCCCTCTGCCGCATGGCATCCTGCATCCCTCTGCTGCATGACATCCTGCATCCCTCTGCTGCATGGTACCCTGCATCCCTCTGCCGCATGGCACCCTGCATCCCTCTGCCGCATGGCATCCTGCATCCCTCTGCCGCATGGCATCCTGCATCCCTCTGCCGCATGGCATCCTGCATCCCTCTGCCGTATGGCATCCTGCATCCCTCTGCTGCATGGCACATTGCATCCTTCTGCCGCATGGCACCCTGCATCCCTCTGCCGCATGGCACCTTGCATCCTTCTGCCGCATGGCACCCTGCATCCCTCTGCCGCATGGCATCCTGCATCCCTCTGCCGCATGGCATCCTGCATCCCTCTGCCGCATGGCATCCTGCATCCCTCTGCCATATGGCATCCGGCTCCAGCCTGCTCCATAGATGGGGCTGGAAGCTGGCTTGGAGTTGGGAAGTATTCCTGAGCAATCTGCTCTTCCATACGGATCCCAGGCTCTTCCTCAGGTTCTCTGCTGCCCTTCCTCCATGCTGCAGGAATACGGGCCCAAGGAGAGGTTTCCATCCCCTGCTTGCACTGAGAGCATCCTGCCCTCAGCATCCTGCTCTGCTGGGTCCCTCTGAACTGGGATGCTCATGGGCTGGCGCTGAGCTGCTGGTTTGGAAACAGGCCTTGAGCTTCTGCCTCCTCCTCCCTGGCTCCATCACATCCCCATCACATCCCTCCTCATCCATCCTCTGGTCTCTCCCCAACTAAAGCAGTTGGGAATCACCCAACACCAAGCTCTGGATGGGATGTGAGCTGTGTGCCCATGGAAACACCCACCTGTGCTCTATGCCAGGAGAAACAGAGGGGCTGCAAGCCCTTGAGGGTACCTGGAGCTGTGGAATCTTGCTCAGCTCCCATTCCAAGGGATCCGGAGCCATTCTCCATCCCAGCACCCACTTCTCCCATGAGCTCCGGGATGCATCCAGTGGGGAGGAAGCTTTTCCCCTTTTGCTTCCCTCAGGAAAGAGGTGGCAATCAGGAGGAATACATGGGTTTAAAACAGCCACCATGGCATAGGAGCCATCCCCAGACTTGGATGCTGGGAAGCAGGGATGCTGCTGGGGATAACTGGGAGCTTGAGTGGCTGGGGATGCTCCATAGAGGCAGCACCGAGGTGGCTCCATGGAGCCATGGGTCCGCATGGGATGCTGCCACTGGCACCCACATCCCCGGCTTCACCCAAAAGAGCCCTTTTCACCCCAAATTGAGGCCAGCCCCTCACCCTCCTGCAGCCAGGAGGCAAACCCACCCTGGGGATGCTCCTTGCGAAGCTCTGCCCCTCCGAGCTTTCCTCTCCCACGTTATTTCTGCCGCTGACGTGATTTGGGGGGCAGTTTCCCCACTCTTTGTGCAATCCCCGCTGATGTTATTGCAAACCTCTCCCTCCTTCCCCCCCCCCCAACCCCATTCCGCTTTAGCAATCCCTGCAGCACAAACAGAAACCATGGAGAAGGATGTGGAAACGTCTCAAAGCTCCTCGCATCCCAGCACAAGGACCCTGCGGCTGGAGGGAGATGGGAAAGGTTGGAAACAAAGCCCCGTGTTCAAGATGCCAGAAGTCGGGAATACCCTGGCTTTCCCCACAGCATCAAACCCGGCTTCGTTATGGGGTTTATTGGTTTCTAATCTGAAAGCACAGGGAGCTGGGGGGCAGGAGAAGGACCTGAGGTTGCTTTAGCGTAGCCTTTGACACTGGCTGGGTTTCAGCATCTCCATGCCCCTTTCCCTAATTCTCACAATGCCTCGGGAAGAGCTGAAGCTCCGGGATTGCCGGGGCTGCTTTGGGAAGCACAGAGGGAAGCTGCTTTGATCAGCCCCACAGACCCAATGCTTCCATCTCCAACCCGGTGGGAAGCGATGCTCCCCACCACCACGGGGGGAGCAAACTGCATCCGCTGCTTCCCACCCCTCCATCCAGGAGAGCGGATCCCACCGTCGCTGCCCCTTCCCATCCTCGGCACCCCGAAGCCCTGTGTCCATAGGGTGAAAGTGTGGGAACGGGATAAAAAGCAAGGAATGGCGTGAGCTCAGCCCTGCCTGCGCAGGCAGCCGGAGCGGGCTCTGACCTTCTCGGTACCCAGGGTACACGCTGCCTCTTTCATCATTATCCATGCATTTGCTCCCAGGAGCTTCGCTTGGAAAACAGGATGTGAGCGTGTGAGACGGCCGCTTGGAGCCTGCCGGGATGCTCCCTTTGCCCTCAGCTGGGATGGCCACTGGGCTCATGCCTATGGGGCAGAGGAGCTGCTGGTGTGCGATGGGTTAGGAGCTGCCCCAGATGCGAAGCACAAACCCTTGGAAAAGCAGGATGAATGCTGCTGGGAAACACTGCTGGGATGCATGGAACACGTCTCCCTTTGCAGGGCAGTGGGATATGGAGCATGCTTTGCTTAAAACACACCCTAAACCCAGCCAAACAGCCCGGTTTTGATGTGCTTTATTGTTCTCACACAGGATTCTTCCCTTCCTGCTGTTGTCCTGAGCCCTGGCTGATGCTCCCAAAGCTCTCCTTGTATTTACCAAGGAAAGAGCTTCTATGGAGCTGGGAGTTTATGGACAGCTTCCTCCAGCCTTCCCGGGACAGGGTGAAAGCTTCATGGCAGCGTGTTTATGTGCTGACAAGGAAACGTGGTGACAGATGATCCCAAACAACTTCAAAGCGAGATCCGTGGACCCGATATGGAAACTATTCCTAAAGTCTCCGTGCTGAGAGCATTAAAGGCGGCCTCAAGCCCAGCCTGGCCCCAGGAACATCAAGCTCCCTCCAAGGCGGATTTAGGGCTGAATGATGCTCCTTGAGCATCTTTTGCTTAGGCAGAGGGTAGAGCATCGCCTCACCCACTGCCTCATCCACCCCATGGCTCTGGGTGGGTTCCCTGCACCCACAGCATCCCCATCTCACCATTGGGCTATTCCAGCCCCAATAACAAGAGGGGCTGGGATGCAGCTCCATCCACTTGGGAGGCATTTAGGGATCAGGGAGGGATGGAAAGGTGCTGGGACCTTGTTCTGGTGCAGGCAGTGGTGTGGTGAGGGCCCTGAGCCCATTGTGTGTTTGCTGCAGAGGGGGTGTCCCACCAGCCCTATGTAGCCCTTTAGGGTGATGTTGGACCATGGGGTCTCTGTTACAGGGCTGGGTCCCCTTGTGCTGATGGGGCTGTTGGAGTGCTGGTGCTCGCTGTGCTGGGGAACCTCCTCTGCTGCCCTTTGCTCTGGGCTGGGACCTGCTCCAGCACTGCTCTGGCTCTGGATTCCATGGCTGGGCAGCCCTTTGCGACACAGCTCTGGCACCGACTGTTACTGGTGCAAAGTAACTGCATCTCCCAGCGCAGCACAGCCTGCGCCCTGCTCTGCTCCCTGCACCCATGGGTGGACAGAGCCCCCTCCAAGGCTCCTTTGGCAGGTTCAGCGCAATCCCTTGTGCTGCATTTGCTTCCTGACCCCCTCCTGCGATGGGGAAGCTGAGAAGGGCTGTGCCAAAGGGGGAAAAGGGAGATCCCGTGTCGCTGCTGTTGCTGTGATTCCTGCTCTGTGTTATCGCTTGGTCTCTAACAGCGGCTCTGCAGCCAGGGCACAGAGCAAGATTCCCAGCTATAAAAAGCTTTCCTTTAATCCTAGGGTGGCATCAGCCTTGGCAGGAGCTGAATGCGCTGCGTTTAATGATGCCAGGAGGCAAAGCTGGTGCCTGCCTGCCCTCCAACCAGCTTTGGTGAGCTCACAGGGGCCGTTCTGCATTGAACACGAGGGATGGAGGATTAAACTGTGCTTAATACCTGAGGTGGAAGGGCAAGGGAGCAGCAAAGCCCCCTTGCCCAGGCTCACCTCTATCTGCTGAGTGCCAGGCACTGATTTATCTGCTTTCCCTGTCTGGGATCAACCCTTGGTGTAGGGGATTAGAATGAGAGCTCTGCGTGTGAACCCGCAGCGCTCCATGAGGGTGGCTGGGTGCTCGCAGCCTGGATAAGGCGGTGGGATAGGGATTAAACAGCGCAGGGATTTTGCATCCCCTGAGGCAGGAGCGGCCGCGTGTGAAAGCTCTGTGTGGGATCAGGAGGGTGATTTACACCTCACCCAGGCTCAGCCCTTAGATGCTCTTCAAAGGCAGGTTGGATGGCGTTTGGAGCTACCTGGTCTAGTGGAAGGTGTCCTTGCCCATGGCTTTAAGGATGAGCTTTAAGGACCCTTCCAAGCCAAACCAGGCTGGGATCCTGTGATGCCTGAGCTGTCTCACCCCTCTACCATGTCCAGGCAAACCCTGTCCCCCTCTGATGTGTCTGGGACCACCTCAGGGTCCCTCTCTGCAAACACATCCATGGGCACCAGGACCTCTTTGTGCTTCCCTGCAGCTCGTGTTCCCTGCATCCCATCTCTCCCCAAGCAGGGATCTTCCCTCATCCATCCGGGCTCTACATATGAAGAAGTCTTTTTAAATACCCATTGTTTATCCTGCAGCAACAGCCAAAGGAGCTGCTCTGATCCGGGATATGAGCATCGTTTCCCAGAGACTTCTAAAGAGCCACTTGACCCGCTGATCTGGAAGCAGATCCAGATCTCTGGCCTGGATTTGCCTCCCTGTCCCATGGCAGGTAGAGGGAACCAGCAGTTCTGGCCAGTGCAAGGGATGGGCAAAGGATGAGGAGGAAAAGTCTCATGTAAGTGCCAGGGGAAGACAGCAGAAGTGGTGTTTGGATGCCTGCATCTGCCGTGTCTGCTCCTCGCTTTGACTGCAGTGGGATGTCCCTCCCCTCCGGGCCATGGTGGGGTGGGAATGGGCTGAAAGCACCATGGATGCACTGCAGGAGAAGACACTGAGCCCTGCAGCTCCATCGGTGCTGGGGAAGTGGAGATGAGGATGGGAAGCGGAGGTGAGGATGGGAAGCAGAGGTGAGGATGGGAAGCAGAGGTGAGGATGGGAAGCAGGGATGAGGATGGGAAGCAGAGGTGAGGATGGGAAACAGAGGCAAAGATGGGAAGAGGAGGTGAGGGTGGGAAGCAGGGTTGAGAATAGGAAGCAGGGATGAGGATGGAAAGCAGAGGTGAGGGTGGGAAGCAGAGATGAGGGTGGGAAGCAGGGATGAGGATGGGAAGCAGAGGTGAAGATGGGAATTGGAGATGAAAATGGGAAGCAGGGATGAGGATGGGAAGCAGAGATGAGGATAGGAAGTGGAGGTGAGGGTGGGAAGTGAAGATGAGGATGGGAAGCAGAGATGAGGATGGGAAGTGAAGATGAGGATGGCAAGCAGAGATGAGGGTGGGAAGCAGAGATGAGGATGGGAAGCAGAGATGAGGATGGGAAGTGAAGATGAGGATGGGAAGCAGAGATGAGGGTGGGAAGTGAAGATGAGGATGGGAAGCAGAGATGAGGATGGGAAGTGAAGATGAGGATGGGAAGCAGAGATGAGGGTGGGAAGCAGAGATGAGGATGGGAAGTGGAGATGAGGGTGGGAAGCAGAGATGAGGATGGGAAGCAGAGATGAGGATGGGAAGTGGAGATGAGGGTGGGAAGCAGAGATGAGGGTGGGAAGCAGAGATGAGGATGGGAAGCAGAGATGAGGGTGGGAAGCAGAGATGAGGATGGGAAGTGGAGATGAGGATGGGAAGTGGAGATGAGGATGGGAAGCCAGCAGCAGGGTGATGGCAGAGCCGGGCCTCCTGCCCTGGTGCCTGCTCCACAGATCCCAGCCCAACGCCCTCACTATCCATGGGCATTCCCAGCGATGCTCTTGACCCAGAACCCAGCCGTGCGCCCTTGTGCTGCTGGTGCTGGGGTCAGCCTGAAACGAAGCCACTTTCCCTGCTCACCCCTTGTTTGTGCTGCTCCAGAGGAGGCCCAAACGGCCCTTAAATAGCAAGGCCAGGGCTTGGCCCACGCCAGCAGCCGATGCCAGGGCTGGGAGCTAAAGGAGGTTGCATCAAGCCCTTGTCTGAGTGCTTTGATACATCAAAACACCCTTGTAAAGCTCCAGCTTGCAAAGCCCGGGCCCCATTCCGCTCGCTTATGAATGGGATGAAATGCCAAGAGGATAATGTTTTACACATCCTTATTTTTCCCCTCTTTGCCAACATTCCCCCTTTTGGCTGAAGCTTCAAGCTCCCATATTTGGAGAGTGCCTGCCTTAGAACTTCCAGGATTTGTATAAATAGCTGATAGGGAAAATATGACCCCAGGGGCCCGCAGGAGGAGGAGGGCACCGCCATAGGGCTGGAGCAGCCCAGTGCTTCCCAGGCTCCCCAATAGGAGAGAGAAGGAAGTGTGGGGGTCCCCACAACACCAGCACCCACCCAAAGGTTCCCCTCCATCAGCCAGGAGGAGGTTTGGGTGGTGTGGAAGTGGAAGAGTGCCTGGGATGTGCTGGATGATGTGTGTTGGAACAGGGCTGGCATCTCACCAGCCCTCTGCTGATGTCCAGGGGACCAGGGTGTCATTGTCCCCTCCAGTGCCAGCCTGTTCTGCCCAGGGAGAGCCTGAGCATGGCGAGGAATGCATGGGTTTGCTCCAGTATAAAGTCCTGGGCACAGTGAAGGGATGGAGCTCATGGTGAGTGGATGGAGCTCATGGTGAGGGGTTGGAGCTCGTGGTGAGGGGATGGAGGTCATGGTGAGGGAATGGAGGTCATGGAGAGGGGATGGAGGTCATGGAGAGGGGATGGAGGTCATGGAGAGGGGATGGAGGTCATGGTGAGGGGTTGGAGCTCGTGGTGAGGGGATGGAGGTCATGGTGAGGGGATGGAGGTCATGGAGAGGGGATGGAGCTCATGGTGAGGGGTTGAAGCTCATGGTGAGGGGCTGGAGCTCATGGTGAGGGGATGGAGAGTACAGAGAGGGGTTGGAGCTCACAGTGAGTGGTTGGCGCTCACGGTGAGGGGTTGGAGCACACGGTGAGGGGCTGGAGCTCACGGTGAGGGGTTGGAGTGCACGGTGAGGGGCTGGAGCTCACGGTGAGGGGCTGGAGCTCACGGTGAGGGGCTGGAGCTCACGGTGAGGGGCTGGAGCTCACGGTGAGAGGCTGGAGCTCACGGTGAGGGGCTGGAGCTCACGGTGAGGGGCTGGAGCTCACGGTGAGGGGCTGGAGCTCACGGTGAGGGGATGGAGCTCACTGTGAGTGGCTGGAGCTCACGGTGAGGGGCTGGAGCTCACGGTGAGGGGCTGGAGCTCACGGTGAGGGGCTGGAGCTCACGGTGAGGGGCTGGAGCTCACGGTGAGGGGCTGGAGCTCACGGTGAGAGGCTGGAGCTCACGGTGAGGGGCTGGAGCTCACGGTGAGAGGCTGGAGCTCACGGTGAGGGGCTGGAGCTCACGGTGAGAGGCTGGAGCGCCCAGTGGGGAGCTGGAACGCACGGAGGGGAGCGGGGCGGGCCGGGGGGTGCCCGTGTTGGGGAGAGGCGGTGCCGCAGCCCGCTCCTCTTCCATTGATCTCCGAGCCTTTAAAGGCTCCTCCTCCAGCAGCGCCCCTTAGGGCAGCCCGGCCCCGCCGGTCCGCCCCGAGGGCTGCTCCGGGCTGCGGCGGCCGCGGGGTGCGCACGTCGGGGCGCAGCGGGCGAGCCCCCCCCTCCGCCAGCCCCGGTCCGGAGGAGATGAGCCCCGTGCCCGCGGGTAACGGCAGCGCCTGGGGGGCAGCGGCGGCGCTGGGCAGCGGCGGTAACTGCAGCGGGGCCGCCAGCCTGAGCCGGCAGTGGGTGCTGGGGGCTGCCCTGAGCATCACGGTGCTCGTCACGGTGGCCGGTAACTTGCTGGTGATCGTGGCCATCGCCAAGACGCCGCGGCTGCAGACCATGACCAACGTGTTCGTCACCTCGCTGGCTTGCGCCGACCTCATCATGGGCTCGCTGGTGGTGCCGCCGGGGGCCACCATCCTGCTGAGCGGGCACTGGCCCTACGGCACGGTGGTGTGCGAGCTGTGGACCTCGCTGGATGTGCTGTGCGTGACGGCCAGCATCGAGACGCTGTGCGCCATCGCCGTGGATCGCTACCTGGCCATCATGTCGCCGCTGCAGTACGAGGCGCTGGTGACCAAGGGCAGGGCACGGGCTGTGGTGTGCCTGGTGTGGGGCATCTCTGCCTTCATCTCCTTCCTGCCCATCATGAACCACTGGTGGCGGGACGGGGCGGACGAGCAGGCGGTGCGCTGCTACGACGACCCGCGCTGCTGTGACTTTGTCACCAACATGACCTACGCCATCATCTCCTCCACCATCTCCTTCTACGTGCCCCTGCTCGTCATGATCTTTGTCTACGTCCGCGTCTTTGCCGTGGCTACGCGCCACATCCAGCTCATCGGCAAGGACAAGGTGAGGTTCCTGCAGGCCCCCCCCAGCCCTGGCTCTAGGAGAAGCCGGCTCAGGCGTCCCTCCCGTCTGCTGGCCATCAAGGAGCACAAGGCGCTCAAGACCCTGGGCATCATCATGGGCACCTTCACGCTGTGCTGGCTGCCCTTCTTCGTGGCCAACATCATCAAGGTCTTCTGCCGGGGGCTGGTGCCGGATCAGCTCTTCCTCTTCCTCAACTGGCTGGGCTACATCAACTCAGCCTTCAACCCCATCATCTACTGCCGCAGCCCCGACTTCAGGAGCGCCTTCCGCAAGCTGCTCTGCTGCCCGCGCCGCGCCGACCGCAGGCTCCATGCCGTGTCCCGGGACCTGCAGCGCTGCCCCTGTGCCTTCAGCCCCACGGGAGCGGCTCCCTTGGGAGACAGCAAAGTGGGAGCCCCCGGGGAGGATGGGAGCCGGGTGGAGGAGACCAGCCCGTCCCAGGGTACCCAGACAGCGCTGGGCGCACAGCTTGATGAGTAGGTACCTGCGGGCACTTGGGCTTATGGGGAGCAGCCCTTTGGGGTGCAGTGAAGGGGATGTTGGTGGCAGGGATGTGGTCTGATGGGGCAGTGAGGAGATGGAGGGCGGGCGGGCAATGGGGTGCATGGGAATCGTTGCCTTAAAGCCCCAGCCCTTCCACTGGGTTGCAAAACTGGGGTCCTGCTCCTGCCTTGTCCTTTCCCAAGGCTGCCAGGATGGGGTCTGTTGATCCTGGGTAAAGAAAACCCTGGTGGTGAATAGGGAAGCAAAGGAGCTGAATGAGTCCCAAAGCCTGACTTTTGGCCTCTCCTTTCGCCCACTTTTTGCCCTTAAAGAAGGAAAACGTGGGGAATCCTTTTGCAACGAGGCAGCCGGGGCTGTCGTGGGTTGCTTTGCCCTCTGACAGAGTGCAAATCTGGGAAGGGAACCTATTTCGTCACCCTCCGTCAGCCCTGCGGATGGGAGATGGGCTTCCCATGGCCGCAGCCAGGGCACAGGGTTGGCAGGGATGTGCCCAAGGATTTACACCGTCTGTGAATTACAGGAAGGGTTCCCCCCCCCACACCCCCCGGGATTTGAATTCTTCTGATTCCTGTGGGTTTTAAGCAGCTTTCTCTGGTCTAAAGCCCCTCTGGATGCCCGAGGGCAGGAGAGGGTCCTGCCGGCACACACAGGCAGAGCTGCTGCTGGCAGAGAGGTTCCGAGGAGGGATTCACCGCCGCTGGGAACAGGGGATGCTCAGTCACGGGAAGGGTGCAGGCTCCTCACACGCTGTGCTCTCCTGTTCAAGGTTTGCCGGCAGAGAGACACCAGCAGGTCCCTCCATCTGACCGGGAGCAGCTGAGAGCCGGGAACAGCGTGAGTGCAGTGAGTGCATCCAGGGCAGTGCTTCCAGGGCAGTGCTTCCAGTGCAGTGCATCCAGTGCATTGCTTCTAGTGCAGTGAGTGCATCCAGTGCAGTGCTTTCAGTGCATTGCTTCTAGTGCAGTAAGTGCATCCAGAGCAGTGCTTCCAGTGCAGTGCATCCAGTGCAGTGCTTTCAGTGCATTGCTTCTAGTGCAGTGAGTGCATCCAGTGCATTGCTTCTAGTGCAGTGAGTGCATCCAGAGCAGTGCATCCAGAGCAGTGCATCCAGTGCAGTGCTTCCAGTGCAGTGAGTGCATTCAGTGCAGTGCTTCCAGTGCAGCATGTGCATCTAGTGCAGTGAGTGCATCCAGAGCAGTGCTTCCAGTGCATTGCTTCTAGTGCAGTGAGTGCATCCAGAGCAGTGCTTCCAGTGCATTGCTTCTAGTGCAGTAAGTGCATCCAGTGCAGTGCTTCCAGTGCAGTGCATCCAGTGCAGTGCTTTCAGTGCATTGCTTCTAGTGCAGTAAGTGCATCCAGTGCATTGCTTCTAGTGCAGTGAGTGCATCCAGAGCAGTGCATCCAGTGCAGTGCATCCAGTGCAGCGTGCGCATCTAGTGCAGTGAGTGCACCCAGTGCAGTGCTTCCAGCGCAGTGTGTGCATCTAGTGCAGTGAGTGCTCCCAGAGGGATGCAGTGAGTGCTTCCAGTGATGCCGTAAGTGCTTTGCCCTGTGGGTGATGCTCCATCACTTCCCACCCTCTTCCTACAGGGCTGGGTGCTTCAGAGGGACTGGAGGAGCAGCGCTGGGGGTGACGGCGCTGGAAGGAGCCTCCAGTGCGCTGGGAGCAGAGGGATGCTCCCTCGGGAGCGCTCGCGGTCACAGCAGGGACCAGGGAGCCGGCTCCTCAGTGCTGTTGGTGCTGGAGAACTGGAGCCGGTTGGGAAAAGGCTCCTGAGCTGCTCTCCAAGAGGCAGCGCAGCCTTGGGGACGTGCCTGTGCTCGCTGTGTGGACGGGGACCAGCTCCCAGCCGGGGTGTTTCCTGGCTGGAAGCAGGACGTCGTGGGTCTGCTCTCTGGAAGGATGAAGAATTCCCATCGTCCGGGGCCCAGGAAGCCCATCAGGAAGGGGACAAGAGCCTCCTGCAGGAGAGCAAGAGGAGCTCCGAGCAAGGGGAACCGGGCAAACCCTGTGGATTATGCTCCTGTTTCTGCCTTTCCATCGGGGACAGGCATTGCAGGAGGGCGTTTTCCATCCCAAAGCCTGGATCTGGGTACAAGGAGCAGCAGGACAAGGGCTCTTACAGGGAGGTTGAGGAGGGTTTCATCGGAGCTGCCCCGTTGCTGACATGGATCCCAGTTCCCATTAAATCGATGTCAGGGTTTGGGAAATGGCATTTTTCCTTTGAGATTGCTGCTGGAGAAGCCTCGGAGCACCCGGATGCACTGCTCCATGGGGACACAAAGCCACACACAGCCCTGCACGCCTCTGTACACACACAGACACCCTACACACACCTGTACATGTACCTGTGCATACAGCTGCACACACCTGTACATGCACACCCCTCTGCATACACCTTTGCACACCTATGCATGCCACGCGTGTGCATTCATGCACTTGTACATGCACATACGTGTGCATGCATCTGTACAGCACATACCTGTACATACACCTATATATGTGCCTGTACAGCACACACCTGTACTGTACCTATACCTGGGCACACACCTGTAAAGCACATATGCACACATCTGTACACACACCTATACTTGCACCAGTATAGTACATACCTTATCATACACCTGTACATACACTTGTACATGCACATAACTGTACACGTCTGGACATACATAGACCTGTATACATACCTGAACACAGACCTGTACATACACCTGAACATACACCCGTACGTGCACATACCTGTACATACATCTGGACATACATAGACCTGTATACATACCTGTAAAAATACCTGCACGTACATGTGTTCATATACCTGTACATGCATGTAGCTGTACACACATTTGTACATACATAGACCTGTACACATACCTGTACACACCTATTCATACATCTATGTATGCACCTGTACATATACCTATACATACACCTGTACATACACCTGTACATACACCTATACATACACCTATACATACACCTGTACATATACCTATACATACACCTGTACATACACCTGTACATATACCTATACATACACCTGTACATACACCTGTACATACACCTATACATACACCTATACATACACCTATACACACCTGTACATACACCTATACACACCTGTACATACACCTATACATACACCTGTACATACACCAGTACATACACCTATACACACCCGTACATACACCTATACATACACCTATACACACCTGTACATACACCTATACACACCTGTACATACACCTATACATACACCTATAAACACCTGTACATACACCTATACATACACCTATACACACCTGTACATACACCTATACACACCTGTACATACACCTATACATACACCTGTACACACCTGTACATACACCTGTACATACACCTATACACACCTCTACATACACCTGTACATACACCTATACATACTCCTATACACACCTGTACAGACACCTGTACAGACACCTGTACATACACCTGTACACACCTCTACATACACCTGTACATACACCTATACATACACCTACACATACACACTGTACTGTACACACACCTACACATACACACCTGTACATACACCTATACATACACCTATACACACCTCTACATACACCAGTACATACACCTATACACACCTCTACATACACCTGTACATACACCTATACACACACCTCTACACACCTGTACATACACCTATACATACACCTATACATACACCTATACACACCTGTACATACACCTATACATACACCTATACATACACCTATACACACCTCTACATACACCAGTACATACACCTATACACACCTGTACATACACCTGTACATACACCTATACATACACCTGTACATACACCTGTACATACACGTGTACACACACCTGTACACACCTGTACACACCGGTACCACCCCCGCCCCAGGCCCCGCCCCTTCCCCTCAAGCTCCACCCCCCGGGCCCCGCCCCTTGCTCTCGCGAGAGGGGCGGTACGGGACCGCTCCCATCGCCATTCCCGTCCCCATCCCCGTCCCCGTCCCCGCTCCCTCCGCCATGTCCGGCTCGGGGCTGGCAGCGGGCTGGGTGCCCACCCACGTGCAGGTAACGGTGCTGCGAGCCCGGGGGCTGCGGCCCAAGGCGGCGGCCGTGGGGGGCAGCGACGCGTACACGGTGATGGCGCTGGGCAGGGACAAGTTCTCCACGTCGGTGGCGGAGCGGTGCCAGGGGCAGCCGCTGTGGCGAGAGGAGGCCACGTTCGAGCTGCCCCCGCGGGCCGCCGCGCTGCGCCTCACCGTGCTGCACCGGGCCCTCGTGGGCATGGACAAGTTCCTGGGGCGCGCAGAGGTAGACCTGGCCGCGCTGAGGAGCGAGGGCGGCCGGCGGCACACACGGTGAGAACGGGGGTGAGAGGGGGGGGGAAAGGGGATGGAGGGGGGGCTCCGAGTGGTGTAGGGAGTTAGGGATGGGGGGGCTCTGAGTGGTGAAGGGAATTGAGGGGGGGGGGCTCTGAGTGCTGTAGGGAATTAGGGATGGGGGGGCTCTGAGTGCTGTAGGGAATTAGGGATGGGGGGGGCTCTGAGTGCTGTAGGGAATTAGGGATGGGGGGGCTCTGAGTGCTGTAGGGAGTTAGGGATGGGGGGGGCTCTGAGTGCTGTAGGGAATTAGGGATGGGGGGGCTCTGAGTGCTGTAGGGAATTAGGGATGGGGGGGCTCTGAGTGCTGTAGGGAGTTAGGGATGGGGGGGCTCCAAGTGCTGTAGGGAATTAGGGGTGGGGGGGCTCCAAGTGTTGTAGGGAATTAGGGATTGGGGGGGGTCTCCAAGTGCTGCAGGGAATTACGGAATGGGGGGGTGCCAAGTGCTGTAGAAAATTAGGGAATGGGGAGGGCTCCAAGTGCTGTAGGGAGTTAGGGATGGGGGGGGATTCTGAGCCGCACAGAGGCGATGGAGAGGGACCAGGGGGCCTCTGACTCCTGTGGGGCCCTGGGATAGGGATGGGAAAGCCTCTGGCCCCCGTAGGAGTCAAAAAGAAGGATGGAGGGGGGGTCTGTGGGCACCACGAGGGTTGGGGTCAGAGGTGTGGAGTACTCCAATTCCCCATGGACTGTCCCTGTGCCCCATAGGGATGTGGGGCTCTGGTGGAGGGCCCCCCCGTGCCCCACAGGGTTGAAGGACCCCCATAGGTCCGGGTTGCCAGCCCCATGTCCAAGGCACATGCACTTGGGGCTGTTTCAGCCCATCCTGCTTGGTCTGGGTTTTAAGCATCTCTGTGTGAGAGACGACTGGGAATGAGCACAGGCTAGAGCCATGTGTATCCCATAATAAACCCTTAGCAGAGCCTCCGTGCCTGTGGGAGCAGCCAGTCCAGCGTTTCCAGGGGCTGCCTTCACTGGTGTCAGCGGGACACCAGCTCTTGTGTCACACTTGTCCCTTTGAACATGAAAAACACTGCCCTGGAATGCCAGGGGTGGGTCCAGGGAGGGTTTAACTGGGAGTCAGCAGCCTTGTAATGCGGCTTGAGGTGGCCCCTGAGTCACCTTCCTCTTCTCACTCACCTGAGAGCAGAGCCGGGTATCGGGGCTGGTGAAGCTTTCATTAAGGCTGTCATTAAGGTTGCATCCAGCTCTAAGGTGTTTACACTGGGATGTGTTTCCTTGTGTCTTGAGCCGGAGGAAAACCGAGGGGAAGGAAGGGAAACAGAGCCTTGAGTCTCCTGATGTTTCCAGGTGGTCGTGTTCTGTTTGAAGCCTGTTTCTGTTGCCGGTGCTTGGCTGCTGGGGCGATGGAAAGCCAGAAAGGGCTGGGGTTAATTCACACTCACACAATAAACGATGAAGAATTCATAGACTCATAGAACAGTGAGGGTTGGAAAGGACCTCAAGGTCATCTAGTTCCAACCCCCCTACCATGGGCATATCTGATGGTTTTGAGGGGGAGATGTGTCCCTGTATCCTCCCCTTTGAGCCCCTCCAATGAAGCAGATGCAGCAGCGTTCGTGCTCTGCTCAGTGCTAGCTAAGCTGTTGTTCACATAGCTTGTTTGGGATGTGTTTTGGAACAGGACCTGCTCTTCCCCCTCCACCCCCGGGGCACAGAGCCTGCAGCATGGATTGTGGCACCGAAACCAGCAGGATGCTCCTAGAAATCAATCACGGGGTTGAGAACAAAAGTGCCCAGTGCTGGCTTGTGTGAAAGGCAAAGCTTGTGCTGCCCTCGCTGCAGCGTTAGGGACCTGACAAAGGCCAAGGTCTCCTTCTAAAGGCCTTTCCCTGGTGCTGGTGTCTTGTAACTTCAGGTGTGGACGTGGAGGTAACTGTATAGCGTGGTGCTTGAGCATTCATCTCCCTGCAGTGTTCCTCTGCAGCACGCTTGTGCTTTCATCTGCAGTTGACGCTCATTAGGTTTGAATGTTTGCTCAAGCAACTTGCCCTTTCCTCTTCTCCTTCCCTGCTCCCAGTGCACCTCCAAACGTAAGGCTCTGTTTGCTTCCTTTACTTGCCCTGTACCAGCTGGGGAGGTGTTTTCCCTATTGGGTCTGTGGAACCAGGGATGCTGCGGCTCCATCAGTAGGCAAGAATTGATGTGAGGCGCTGATAACTTTCTTTGCCAGCCCTAATGTGGTTCAAAAGGCTTTGAGTGGTAACAGAGGGCATGTGATAGCAGCATGCAGGTGGTGTTTAGGGTGCCCTGAGTGCTTAAGATGCAGTGCTCCGTGCACCCGGGGTTGCATTGCACAAAGGCATAAGGTCCTGTCGGTAAGGAATGTCCTTCCTGGTGCGCGCCAGTCACGAGCAGGAGGCGAGTGGAAGGCTCCAGACAGCCTGCAAGGCTTGGCTTGGCTCTGCTCTGTGTTGATTAGGGGTTTTGGAGCTCGAAGGGCATTAAGATAGCAACTGGAAAGGAGCTGGAATGAAAGGTATGAGGGCGTGGAGAGCTCTCTGGTACCAGTGTCGGGCTCTCGGAGGCTGCTTCTTCCTGCACCCACTTCAAAGGCCATTTGGGGAAGTCAGATGGAAAGAAGGGCAGAAGAGAGTGGCTGAGCTGAAATACAGGAATTCCATGGTGTCTGCCCCTTGAACCCTTCTTTTTAACCCTTTTGACCCTTCTTTTTAAGCCTGATTTGGGTTTTAAAGCAGCCTTTACTGATAACTTCACGCCAGGGCATGTTTTCCTTAGTCACTGCGTGACTGTGGCGTTGTTGGAGGATTAAAGGCTTTTCTTCCCTTGCCCTTACACTGTAGGCTGGCTTTGATTTTTAAGCCACAGGCACCCTCTGTTGTTGTGAATGAGCCGTGCCTCCAGAGCTGGGTTGTAAAGGGAATCTCCTTGTGGCTGCAGGTGGTACAAGCTTCGCTCCAAGCCGGGGAAGAAGGAGAAGGAGAGAGGGGAGATCGAAGTGGATATCCAGTTCATGAGGAGCAACATGACAGCCAGCATGTTCGATCTGTCCATGAAGGACAAGCCTCGCTCTCCCTTTGGCAAGCTCAAAGACAAGCTCAAGGGGAAGAGGAGCAGTGGCCTCTCCGACACGGCTTCCTCCATCGTTCCCAGCGCATCCCACTCCCCTGCTGACAGCGAGGACGAGGCAGTTGAGAAGGAGAAGAAGAAATCCAAGTTCAAAGCGCTCTTTTCCAAGCCTGGCCTGCAGAAGACCTCCCTTTCCCAGTCCATGTCAGTGCTACCAACGCAGCAGCCAGTCACCCAAAGGGTTCTGCTTCGACCCGGTGACTTCCAGGCGCAGTGGGATGATGAGGAGCCCGAGACCTCTCCGATCTCAGAGAGTGAGTACTGGCCCTTGCAGCACTGATGCAGCACAAAGCCTTTCCCCAGGGTTTTATTGCCCTTTCCACACTGTTTAGGGTACTAAAAAGCGAATCCATATGGATTTACTATGAAGTGAATCCATAGCACATCACTTCTGGCCATGGTGGCAGGTTTGGATGCCCGTAGGATGTTGATGCTCACACCTAAGCTTGCCTTGGGCTAGCATAGAAACCGGGGGGGGCTGCACAAGCAATACCTGCATGAATGTCAGAGCAAAGGGGGTTTCTTGCCTCTTGAATTCCTGCCTGTTCCTGTTTTTTTTTTCCCCAGAGTCCTTTGGAAATGCCCTGGAAGAGAAGTCCTCTCCTTCTCCTGTGTTTAAGTCCCGTAAAACAGCGATTCTGGACAGCAGGCAAGTAGCCCAAGTAACCACGACCCACCCCAAGAAAGAAGGGCTCTCTTTATTCAGTGGCCTTAAATCCAAGAGCGATCCCGTTTCCAAGTCCAGTCTGTGTATCAATGGCACTCACGTTTACATGGAAGAGAGCAGCGTGAAGGACAACACTCCAGCCTCCTCCCCTTCTCCTCGCAACTTCCGGAGGAAGCAGCTCTTTGCTTCGGAAGAGAACCTGTCTTCCAGGCCTGCTAAAGGACCTGAAGAGATGGGAAGAACATCTCCGATGGGAAGAACATCTCCCAGTCATGCTGTCTCCGGGTCGACATCCTTGGAGACCTTTA
This sequence comes from Pezoporus wallicus, assembly GCF_028554395.1. Taxonomy (NCBI): domain Eukaryota; kingdom Metazoa; phylum Chordata; class Aves; order Psittaciformes; family Psittacidae; genus Pezoporus; species Pezoporus wallicus. The sequence continues at coordinate 19,916 of NW_026636985.1, forward strand.
AGTCGATGACTTTGCCATCGTACAAACTGCTGAGCAGTGAAGAATACCTGGAAACCGACGTTCCCCCGAGCGTGGAGGTTGGGAAAGAGACCAGAAAACCAGAGCACAAGAAGCCTGCCTTATTCTCCCTGGTCGCTGGGAAGAAGGAAGCAGGGAAGGGTGGGGATGCTGAGAATATTCCTGACAGGACCCTGCAGGAGGAGGACAACAGCATTCCAGAAGAGGAGAGCGAACAAGAGGCCAGATGTGTTGAGCCTCCAGCGGATTCAGGCAGAGGGCATCCTGCAGGAGCCACTCACCACGTGGAAGACATCCCTGCAAGCAAGCAGCCTCTCAACCCCTTTGAGGAAGAACGGGGACCTGCTGCCCCATCCAAGACCAAAGCTGTGAAGCCCAGGTCAGTCCTTTCTGCTTCGGAGACCGCAGGAATGGGTCTGGGGGTGGCAGCAGCCTTTAGCTGGGCTGCTTCCTGCCCCAGAGCAGTGCCTTTTGGCCTGGCATCCTGCAGGCAGCAGAAGCATGTTGCTCTGTGCAGGGTCCCTGCAGGTTTGAAGGTGGCTTTGATAGCAAATAGTCACCCTGGAGTTCTTCCTTGGTATGCCAAAGAGATGGATACAGGGATGCTACTCATCAGTGATGCTGAAATAGCGGTGCTCTGAGCGCAGGTTACTGTAGGGCTGATTTTTCTTGCTGGATCTCTTGCCAAACCTAACTTCTGTCTGAACTGTGCCACTTGGAACGTGCCCAGAGGCTGAAGCACCAGTTCTAACATCCCTCCTTTCCTGGTTTTGGCTGTGGCCTTCCAAAGTGTTAACCTCGGAGCCCTGCTGCTTCTGCCATTGCTGACAGCAACGTGAAGGATGCTTGTGTGGAGTGGTACACAAGGCTTCTTCGGAAATTCTGCTCCTTTATCCTTCATATATATATATAAATGGTGTGTGTTGGTGGTTTTATATATATATATAGGTGTCCCCTACTAATCAGGTTTGTGCCTGTCTCTCCTCCTCAGTGCTTCTCCTGTTTAAACACCTCGCATACAAAGCGCCTTACTAATAAGACAGCTTGGGGTGCCGTAGGCAGTGCTTCAAACCCGTGCAAGCTCCACAGCAGAAGTGCTCTGCCCTAAACTTTAGGGCTTTCTAAAGGCATATTTAAGGATGTGAAGCCTCAGCTTGGCTCTGAGGTCTCTTGCAAGTGTAACTCATCTCCAGGGTGAGGAGTTGATGGAGCCTGGTGCTCAAGCTTCTCTGTTCCAGCCTCGTGTTGCATCCGCAAGTGACATGCGAGTGTTTTGTCCCTTTTTGCAGGGTGCCTTCAGAGGAGGAAACCAAAGCCACGCTTCCTACTCTTGCACCTCCTTCCCTGCCTGCTTTCCTCTCTGTCCACCCTATGAGGAGTGCCAATAACCCTTTTGTTTCCAAGAAGGGACAGAAAGGCCAAGCGCCCGACTCCGAGGGCATCACTGGTTCTCCTGCGTCTTTTACTGCTCCTCCTTCTGCTGCAGAGCTTTTGAATGGCAAGAACCCCTTTGCTCCCGAGTGGGGCAAAGCACCCCCAGCCCTGGATCCTGAAGGCATCCGTTTCCCTTCATCCCATCATCTTCCAGCCTCTGTTCCCAAAGCGCCTCCTCCTGGGCAGGTCTCTGGTAGTGGTAATAATCCTTTTGCTTCTGAGTGGGGGCAGAGCTCTTGGGGTCAGGGTGCTGAGGGCTCTGATGGGTGGCCTTCCCAGGGTGTCTCTCACCCACCTGCATCCTCTCTCCCCTCTGTTTGTCATTTCAATGGCAATAATCCCTTTGTGTCCCAGCTTGGGTGGGAAGCAGATGCACCAAGTTCGGAAGCTGTTGCTTGTTCTTCCCCTCTCTGCCTTCCTCGTGATGGAGGCTGCTCCTCAGCACAGCACCCTGCTGAGCCAAAACCCTCTGCTCTCAGTGCTTCAGGGAGCTCTTCAGCTGAGGCTTTACCTGGCACTGTCAAAGCTGTTTCTAACAAGCCCGCTCTGGCTCCAGCAGAGCGCTGCAGTCCTCCCCAGCTTCAGGCTCCCATCCCTAACGGGGACACCACAGAGACTGGTGCTGAGCAGGCACCTTCCCCCATGAGTGAGCTGAAGGACAAGCAGGAGACCTCGGGTGAGAAGAGATGGGAAAGGCCCCAGATGACTCCACTTGGTAAAACTGGCTCATTTCCTCAAGCAGGACCAGCCAAACCATCCTCAGGAGCTTGCCCCCTGTCCCCTCCGGTAGGGAGGGCTGGCAGTGAGGTGCTGGTCACACCACAGCCAGCACCACGGCTGTCTTTAGGGCTGAAGAAGAGCCCCTTGGTTGCTCATGCTGAGCTCGGGGGGGATGTGCCCCCTTTGGGTCATGGTGCTAAATCTGTGCTGGGGCTCCCACTCCCTAAGGATGAAGCTTCAGATGCTCATGGGTGCCTCCCCCGAAGTGGTTCATTAGAGCCTGTGGCTCCCCCAGGGACGCAAAGAGCTGAGAGCAATAACAGGCATTTAAACAATGAAGCTGAGCGTGATTTATTTGACTCTCTTGCTAATCTCAACTGTGTTGTTCCAGTTCCTGGAGACCGTGTCTTGAAAGTGGCCAGTCTCCCCGTTATCCCAGAGGGAGGCTCCGATGATGAGCTGCTGGGTGACTCTCAGGAGGACCTGGGTCTTGCTGCAGGGGGTAAAATCGTTTCAGAGAGAGGAAAGCAGCGCCTGGATTTAATGTCTCTGCCTGAGGAACGGGAAGAGCACTCTGATAGCTCTGCTGGTGCCTGTGAGCTGAGCACCGCAGCCATGCTGCCTGCGCGAGTGGATGCTCGCAGTGTAGCTGCTTCAGGCTCAGGGGGGACGTCTCATTCCAGGGAGGATAACGCTCCTTTGGAGAAACAAGAGCTGGAAATCAGTGTGGGTGCTGCGGGGGGTGACTTCTCCGAGCCTTCTCTTTCCTCTTCCTCCCTGTCCGGTGCTTCCCAGCCTTCCTCTTCCTCTCATTCCCTTCTCTCTCACACCCCAAATCATAGAGCAGAGTCTCCGAAAAAGCCAGCAGCCGAGGGCTCCGCAGCTAAAGCAGGAAACTGTGGCAAGAAGAAGCTTCTGCAGGCCTGGGTTTCCCCCTCTGAGCCATCCCCTAACCAAGCCCAGCAGGGTGGTGAAACCGGGTCTCCTAAGCACAGGTGAGAGAACGTGGGGAATACCCCAAAGGTGCTGATCCGAGCCTTGCTTTTCCTTCCTGGGAGCACAGCTCAGCAGGCATCGGCTGCTCTTTGCGGTGATGGGGCATTAACTTCCTCCAGCCATGGATTTGGGATCCTGTGTCGCATCGTTTCTGGCACCACGTGAATCCGTATGGCTACTAAGGATGCGCAGAGCGCTCGAGGGGATCTCACAGGGCCATCTCGTAGGAAAACCATTAGGGAAACTTGGTGGCAGCTTCAGAAATAGGGTCATGTCGTCCAATTGGGGGAATAGAGTGGAATGGATCCGTTTTTCAGGAATGGGAGCATCCCCCTGGTAAGCTGGGATGCTTTGGTACCTGGCCAAACTGGGCTCCTGATCCTCGAATCACAGCGAGTGATGCATTGCTTGTCCTTAGGGAAGCTGGGCTCAAATACTAGTGCCTGAGCTCAGGGTAACTGCCACTGTGTAGCCCAGGCTGCCTTTGCTTTTGTGGCTTACCACTCAGGTGTGTATTTCCTGGTCACTGCTTCTCTGTCTCCAATGCATCAAGTCAGTAACACTAGCAAAGAACAGAGGATGCTTAACAAAAAGGCTACAGCTTGGACACAAATGCCTTGTCTTCCCAGAGCTGAATCTCTTATCCCTTTGGCCATAGAGAAAGGGGTGGGATTTCTTCCCAGTTTCTCGCTGTGGTTTTGCTCTGAAGATGCATATTCAGTTTGCTGCCTCTGTAACAGAAGCCTGTCTTACCATTGCAGACTCCATCCTGTGAAGCCCATGAATGCCACAGCAAACAAGTCCCAAAGTAAAGCCCTGAATGTCATCAGTACTATGAATGAGAAGCTGCTCGAGAGCAATGTGAAGGTAATGAGGGGAAAGGGGAGCTTTAACCCAAAGCTTAAGCCCTATATTGAACAGGGTTTGTGTATCTGAGAGAGTTTGCTTAGGTACTTATATCCTGAGCAGAGCCAGAATAGTGGTTATTAGACTGGGGCGGGCGTGAATTCAGATCTAAAGGAGCTGTTGGCTTAATCTTGGCCTCAAAAGAGGCCTCCAGGCTTGAAGCATGTGGATCAGGATGGCTGGAAGCAGGGAAAACCCCTTGGGGGGGACCCTTATTGTCTCTAAGGGATTTTAGGGGGAGGGAAATGAGAAATTAGCACCCAAATCCCTGCAGTGCCTCCTTCTGGTGTGAGTGAGGAAGGAGCAAATAGCTGGCATCACGGAATTCCAGCTGATGCATTGCAATGCTCAGTGGGTGGAAGGCTGTCATTAGGATGGCAGGGTGGGAAGCAGAAGGGTTCAAGGAGCAGCTGCGTTGTGTTTTCCTTTCCCAGCGGTGACTGCAATAGGAGGGAAGTGCCAAGAGCCTCAGTGGGTGTTTCTTGCTGTTTAACCCCAGGTTGGCATGTTTTAAACACCAGGTCTGTGAACAGTGGCATTTGATGGTGCGTGGCTGCGGCTTCCCTGCATCTCACTGAGCTGGCTGGACCCAGCATGGCATTAGTCCGGTGTCAGTTGCACCAGAGCTGAGTTACAGACCTGTAACTGCAAAGGTTTGATGCTGAACCCAATGGCCTGGTTGCTGTCTGTAACAGCTCGCTCTGAGCCTGCCTGCTGCTCTGCAGAAGGCTGCTTAAGCTCCATAACCCATGTCCCTGTGCTGTGAGCAGCACACACTGAGGCAGTTGCTCCTTTCTCCTCCATATACTTCCAAGGAGCTGTTCTGGAGGCAATGTTCCCTATGGGTTTTCCTAGGCTAACAACCCAAAAGGTGCTTTGTAGCAGGAAGCTGGCCTGGCATCGTCCGTGCCTTGGTGCAGCGTGCCTCTGAGCATCCTGTTCTTGATCCTACAATGCTCCAGCTCCAGAACATCGTTTGGATGGGACCTGGGGCTCCGTGCTGCTGTTTTGCACTGCCCATATGCCTGCACTGACCCTGCCTTTGTCCTCTCTCTCAGAAATACCACCCTTCAGATCCTGCCTACGCTTACGCCCAGCTGACGCACGATGAGCTGATCCAGCTCATCTTGAAACAGAAGGATGCCATCACCAAGAAGGATCTCCAGGTGCGTGAGCTCGAAGACTACATCGACAACTTGCTCGTCAGGGTCATGGAAGAAACCCCCAACATCCTTCGTGTCGCAGCATCCGGAACCAAAAAGGCTGGGAAGATGTAAAAGCTCCTGGGATGCTGGGTGAACAAAGGGCTGGATTCCCACCAGTGCTGTTGGGATGGATAAGGAGCTGATGTGGTGCAAGTGGGGACCGGTTGTGCTGCCACAGAAAACGACCTCTTTCCTGTTTCTGCCTTAAGCAACCCTCGGTTTGATTTGTAGTTCCATCCGGGATCTGCAGCCCAGGAGCAGAGTCACTTTATCCTATTTATTATTGGCTTTCTTTCCATTATTTGGGAAGATTTGTTCAAGCATCTCATCCAAAGTGAAGGAGTTGGAGGGGCTTTGCCTGCCAGCAAGGCACTGGTGAGCCTTTGTGAAGGTTAATGGTTTCATTTTGTAGCAGCTTTCATAGATGAATCCCTCTTCTTTCTACATCTTAACTTGTAGTGCAATCTAAAACCTTATAGAGCTTGAAGATTTGATTGATTTAAACCAAATGATCACTACACTGACCAAGTCCAAAGATACTGTGCTTCAGACCAGGGCTGTTGTAAAAGTAATCAATTCAAGTTAAAGCTTAGATTGGAAAGGAAGAAGCATCTCATCGAGTACACGTTGCTTCAAAGCAGCTCTGCAAGGGGAAGACTTGCAGGTCTCGTGGTCCAGGAAGCACTGGGATGTGGTACGTTTGTCTACCATAGGAATGGTAGGAATGAACTTGGGCCAAAGGTGGGTTTTCAATCAGAAACTGTTCTCTGATAGCCTTCAAATTCAATTCCTTCAAGGGAGGGAGGCAGATGGGTCTCGAATAGGTGTGGATCTCCTGCATGGCCCCGGACTGATGCTGCAGGGGAGGTCTGCAGTGATTCCTTTATGCCATTGCAGTTAATTTAAACACCTTGGGTGCTGAAGCTGGGGCTTGGAGCAACCTTTAAAGGTGCTCAGGCTTCTTAGGGGCGTTCCTTGTAGAGGCAAGAGAGGAACCACATCACCCTACCCTGCGATGGGAGCAGTCGCAGTGCCAGTGTTTGGTCAGATTGAGTTTCTTTGTGACTTGCTGCTCATGAATGGAATGAATCTTAGCTAGCTGAGTGAGTGTTTTGTGAGGCAATTGATGCCCTGCAGTCTGCTTCCTTGATGGGTGGCTGGAGAGACACAGGTATGCTCTCCTCCCCATCTCACCACCAGCACTACAGCCTAACGCTGTGGAGCTGCACCGCTGCAAACCTAAACGTAGCCTCTTGTCTTGGTGAGCTTTTAACAATCAGATGCCTCTTTGCACCTCTGGGATTTCTCAGGGTGGTGAGAGTCCAGCAAAGGCTTAGAGGGAAGCTGAAGTACCCAAAGCAGGGGGTAGCAGAGGACCAAAGCGGAACTCCTGCCTTTGGGAGCTGGAAAGGGTCTGTTGGGTTATTCCTGGCTTGGAAGGGGAAAGCTTCTGACTCAGTTTTTCTACAGCAAAGCACTTTATTAGGGCCTGGACCAGCTGGATCAACCATCAGCCTGTTAGCTATTGTCCTAAACTACTGGAGACTCCTCAAATACTGTATTTTTGTAGTGAAAATAGTTAATATATTTGCCTCGAGGTGTGCCCATTCACTGGGGACATCCAAACCTGCTCTTCATCCCCTTTTGATTCCTATCCACTCCAACCAGAGTCTGGAGCTTTTCCTCATGGGATGCTGGAGTTGAACCAAGCCTTTTAAGCGTTAAGAGCCTTCTGAAGACTTTGGGGTACTTCTTTCTGGTTGAGCAGATGTCTTCAGCCATGGGTTCTTTGTGCTGTACGTTCTGTGGATGAAGGGGGTGAAACGCAGAAGGCTTTGCCCCCTTCAGCTCTTGGCGCTGGGTTTAGTTTGGAGTGGACTGGATGCCTTACTCATTGCTGCTGCTTCTCGTGCCTTGAAGTAATGAGGAAGATGAAGGATTGGTGCCTCTCTGGAAAGCAACAGTTGCCTGGACCTCTAGGACTTGTCTTTTAGACTGTATTCCCCAGCTGTCTGATGCTGTAGGTCGGAGAGCCAGGAAAACCAGTTGTGCCTTTACACAGTGACTGACGGCTTCAGGAGCCCGGGATGACGTTATCCAGGGTCATAACTGGACACTGGGAAGCAGGGCTGGCCTCTTGCTTTCTCCTGCCCTCGTGGATGGGTCCTGCTGCCAGCACCGTGGGGCTTGCACGATGCTTTTGGAGCGTGGCTTGTGTGAAGCTTGGATCACTGGGGTGAGAACGCGCATCTTGGAGTGAGGGGCACAGAAACAACGTGGTAAAACCCACCCTTAGCAGGCTCCTTGGAGGCTGAAGCCTTAAAACCTTTCACATCATCTCCTGGCAGCCTTTTGTGCCTCTTGTAGCCCGGGTTGTTCTCCCTGGTCCTTTGACTTCCACAGCCACGAAAGCATCACACAAACCTCATCCCTCGGTCTTGTGCTGGCAATACCAGTCAAAGCCTTGCTTTGGCATCAGGGGACTGGTGGTTTATATCCTGTAAGGTGCTTCACCTTGACTTGAAGGGCCTTAAGAACCAAATGCATTGTTTTATGATTGAAGGATCTGAATATGTTTGTTTTTCCTGTTTATACTGTCTGCTTTTAGCCTGGGAGCCTGTTTGGTTTTAAATGCCTTTTGGTTTCGTGGAACACTAAAATAAAAGTACCTTAAATCACGGGGTGTTGTTTGTATCTGAAAGGGCAGCTTCTAAAGGGCCTTGTCCCCTCCTTGTGACCGGCTCTGCTGCCTCAAACTCCTCATCCTCAAGGTATTTTTGGGCTGGTTCCATCCCTGCAAGGTAAACAGCTCACAGGGTGGGGAAACCTGATGGACGAGCTCATCCGCATCACCAGAACAGAGAGTGTCAGGAAAGCAGGAAGAGTAAGACGCATGTGAAAGGTTCTTGGCCGCTTCAATCACCCCAGTCCCAGCGCTGAGCCCTTGGTGCCCTAAGTGTAATGACCCTCAATTGCAGCAGCAGGGGATGAAGAGAGGCAATCAGCTCTGTGCTGCCTTGGAGGCATTTAGCTCCAAAACGCTTGCGTTGGGAGCCTGTGTTATTATAATATTGAATATACTAATAATAGTGACTACATTAAATATTAATAATTTAATAAATACTATTATTAAATAAATATTCAAAATATTATAATAGCAAAAGCGATTATAATGGAATTATTATGATGGAAGGTGGATGGGGGGGGCACCCAAACCCCCCCTGCACACTGGGGTGCTGCAGCCCTAAAGCGAGCAGGGATGATGCTCCGAGAGCTTCCCCCTCTGCCCGGCCGCAGTGGTAACCCCCCGGCGGAACTCTCGTCATCCCATCTCTTTCCCTTCTTTTCCCTTTCCCCTTCCTTTCCCTTCCTTCCCCTTCCTTTCTTCTCTCTTCTCCTCTTTTTTCTTCTCTCCTCTCTCCCTTCCCTTTCCCTTCCCCTTCCCTTTTCCCTTCCCTTTTGCCTTCCCTTTTCCCTTCCCTTTTCCCTTCCCTTTTGCCTTCCCTTTTCCCTTCCCTTTTCCCTTCCCTTTTCCCTTCCCTTTTCCCTTCCCTTTTCCCTTCCCTTCCCTTCCCTTTTCCCTTCCCTTTTCCCTTCCCGTTTCCCTTCCCTTTTCCCTTCCTGTTTCCCTTCCCTTTTCCCTTCCCTTTTCCCTTCCCTTTTCCCTTCCCTTTTCCCTTCCTCCCCTTCCCTTTCCCCTTCCCTTTTCCCTTCCCTTCCCTTTTCCCTTCCCTTCCCTTCCCTTTTCCCTTCCCTTTTCCCTTCCCCCTTCCCTTCCCCCTTCCCTTCCCCCTTCCCTTCCCTCTTCCCTTCTCTTCCCTTCCCTTCCCTTCCCTTCCCTTCTTTTCCTGCCTTCTCTTCTTTCCTTCCTTTCCCTGTCTTTTCCTTCTTTCCCTTCCTTCCCTTCTTTCTCTTCTTTTACCTTCTTTTCCTTCCTTTCCCTTCCTTTCCCTTCCTTTCCATTCATTTTCTTCCATTCTTTCTCTTCCTTCCCTTTCATTTCCTTTTCTTTCCTTCCCTTCTTTCTCTGCCTTCTCTTCTTTCCTTCTTTTCCCTTCCTTTCCCTTCTTTCCCTTCTATCCATTCCTTCCCTTCCTTCCCTTTCTCTCCCTTCATTTCCTTTCCTTCCTTTCTTTCCCTTCCTTCTCTCCCTTCTTTCCTTTATTTCCCTTCCTTTCCCTCCTCTCCCTGCCTTCTTTCCCTTTCTTCCCTTCTTTCCCTTCTTTCCCTTCCTTCTCTTCTTTCTCTACTTTCCCTTCTTTCCCTTCCTTTCTTGCCCTTCCCTCCCTCCCTTCCTTTTCTTCCCTTCTTCCTCCTCCCTTCCCCTTCCTCCCTCCCTAAGCACAGACCCAGCATGGTTTCCCATTATAAGGCAAACCAGCAGCACCTCCCTGCCAGGTTCTATCCAGTGCAGTGGAGAAGCCCTGAGGCCCTTTGCTGGTTCCGTGTGGATAGAAGCAATGGCTCAAAGGGGATCCCGCCCCTCTCCCTTACCCACCGTGTGCTGCCAGCGCTGCTTCGGCGGCTCCATTCTGATCACTGGGATCCAGCACCATGCTCCGGATGATGCTGACGCTGTCCCAGGGTCCCTGTTTTCCTAACCCTGCCTCTTTTCCAGAGGTGGCCTATTCCCAGAGCACTGGCCAGAGGGAGCAGCTGAGCCGCTGCCTGCAGCGAGGTAAGAGCAGCTCCTTCACTTGCCTTCTCACACCACATCTGCTCTGGTTTGATGTGTTCTTATTGCTGCTGCTCTGGTTTGATGTGTTCCTATTGCTGCTCTGGTTTGATGTGTTCCTATTGCTGCTTCTCTGGTTTGATGCATTCCTAGTGCTGCTGCTCTGGTTTGATGTGTTCCTAGTGCTGCTGCTCTGGTTTGATGTGTTCCTAGTGCTGCTGCTCTGGTTTGATGTGTTCCTAGTGCTGCTGCTCTGGTTTGATGTGTTCCTAGTGCTGCTGCTCTGGTTTGATGTGTTCCTAGTGCTGCTGCTCTGGTTTGATGTGTTCCTATTGCTGCTGCTCTGGTTTGATGTGTTCCTATTGCTGCTGCTCTGGTTTAATGCGTTCCTAGTGCTGCTGCTCTGGTTTGATGTGTTCCTAGTGCTGCTGCTCTGGTTTGATGTGTTCCTAGTGCTGCTGCTCTGGTTTGATGTGTTCCTAGTGCTGCTGCTCTGGTTTGATGTGTTCCTATTGCTGCTGCTCTGGTTTGATGTGTTCCTATTGCTGCTTCTCTGGTTTGATGCATTCCTAGTGCTGCTGCTCTGGTTTGATGTGTTCCTAGTGCTGCTGCTCTGGTTTGATGTGTTCCTAGTGCTGCTGCTCTGGTTTGATGTGTTCCTAGTGCTGCTGCTCTGGTTTGATGTGTTCCTATTGCTGCTGCTCTGGTTTAATGCGTTCCTAGTGCTGCTGCTCTGGTTTGATGTGTTCCTATTGCTGCTGCTCTGGTTTAATGCATTCCTAGTGCTGCTGCTCTGGTTTGATGTGTTCCTATTGCTGCTGCTCTGGTTTAATGCGTTCCTATTGCTGCTGCTCTGGTTTGATGCGTTCCTAGTGCTGCTGCTCTGGTTTAACATGGTCCTAATGCTCTCTAAATGGTAAAAGCCTTCAGAGCTGGCAGTGGAGCACGCAGGAGGCAGTTCAGCATCCTTCACCTGCACTAAGGGCGATGCTCCATTCTGGCTGCAGGAGCTGTGCTGCTTGTGCCTTCTCCTGGGGCTGGGTGAATGCTGTGGATAAGGGGTGTATCCGAAGCTGCTTGAGCTGATCCTTATGGGCTGTGTCTTTCCCAGGCATCAGGCGGGTGCAGGATCTCTGTAAGGTCCTGCAGCTCCCGGCGCTCTTTGAGGAGACGGCGGTGTCCTACGTGCAGAGAGCTCTGCAGCATCCCTCCTTCCATCTGCTCAGCCTGGAGAAGAAGGAGCTCCTGGGGGGCTGCTGCGTCTTCGTGACCTGTCGCCAGCACAACTGGCCCCTGACCATGGGCACCATCTGCTCGCTGCTCTATGCGAAGCAGGAGCTGTTTGCCAGCGTCTTCCTGAGCCTGCAGAAGGAGCTGGAGCTCTCTGTGCCCGCCCTGAGCCTGGCAGATCTGGTGAAGAGCCACCTGAACAGGTAACGGGGCCTCTTTCAGCCACTGCAGGGTCCTGCGTGGATGCTGGAGGGGAGGTGGAAAAGTTTCTGCCCAGGGCACAGCCTACAAGCAGAGGGAGACCTGGGCTGTTACACAGGTGTGTCAGTGTCATAGAGTCATGGGATGGTTTGGGTTGGAAGGGACTTAAAGTTCATCCATGAAGGCACCTTCCACTAGAGCAGCTTGCTCCAAGCCCTGTCCAACCTGGCCTTGAGCACTGCCAGGGATGGGGCAGCCACAGCTTCTCTGGGCACCCTGTGCCAGCGCCTCAGCACCCTCACAGGGAAGAGCTTCTGCCTAAGAGCTCATCTCCTTTCCAACCCAACCCATTCTATCTGTGAATTCTTCAGGATCAAGCCCATTTTGCCAGCCCTGGGCCCAGCCTGCTCTGGCTGGCTTGGGTCCTGAGGCACAACAAATACTTCCATGCAGAGCTAAACCCCAGCTCTGATTACAGCCACAGCGTTGAGGAAATTACTCTCTTTAACAGGTTAGGAGTGATGTTCTGGGATGAAGTTACTGCTGTGTTATTGTCTTCCTGCCCCTTTATCCCCAGTTTGGAGAGAGCCATGCTGCACTTGCCTAGGTGACACAAGCAGAAACAAGCTGGTGCAGCTCCCCCATGATGCTAACCATAAGCTCTTTGCTCTTTCAGCTTTCAGCTCTTCCAGCCCACAGCCAACATCCCTGCCCAGTTTGTGGAGGACAAGGAGAAGGTGGTGGCCAGAACACTGCAGATAGTGGAGCTGGCCAGTGAGACATGGCTGGTGACGGGCCGGCACCCCGTGCCCATCGTCACGGCTGCAGCATTCCTGGCCTGGCAGTCACTGCATCCCCCTGCCCGCCTCTCCTGCACCCTGGCCCGCTTCTGCAGGCTGGCAGGGGTCGATCTGCCCCCACCAGCACACCTGAGGCTGAAGGAGCTGCTTGAGATCCTCCTCAGAATGGCCTCGCAGCTCCTTTGGCTCCGGATGTTTAAGCTGGACAAGAAAACCGTGGTCAAGCACATCGGGGACCTGCTGCAGCACCGCCTGGTGCTGCTCAAGAAAGCCTTCTGCTTGCAGGACGGGGAGGAGCAGCAGCCCATGGCCACGGGTGAGGGCTCTGCTCCAGCAGCACAGGATGGGGATTGTCCCTTGGAAGGGCAGCAGCAGCGTGAGGACACCCCAAGGCCCCTGCTGCCTCCCTGCCTCCTCAATCCAAGGAAGAGGCTGCGGACTGCAGCCCCGAGCGCTTCCGACTCTGGCGTCACCGGTGATGAGCCCATCTCCGACAGCGAGATCGAGCTGTACCTGCGGGGCCCAGAGGAGGTGCAGGCCTTCAGGAAGGCCAAGCTTTGGATGTGAAGGTCGCTGTCTCCAGCAGGATGGTGCTGCTGGAGGTGCAGGGACTGTGGGACCAACCCACCGGAGAGTGGGTGCTGCAGGGACAGTCACCCAAGGGGGCGGGTTGGGATGAAGTGCGTGATGTTCTGCTCCGTGTTCTGGACCAAAATGGGGTTTTTTAGGGAGTATCTGCTTTGAGTTGTTACATTTCTCTTAGAAATCAGTAAAAAGCAGGTGCCTGGACTGGTTTCTGGATTATTTCTCACCGGTACAAGGTGTTTTGGCTCATCCCAGTCCTGTGGGGCAGCAGAATGTGGTGAGCCCATGGACCTGGAACTGGATGATGCCTAGGGGGAAGGTCTCAGCTTCACAGGTTCACACTGCTGCTGGTTTTCCATATAGCTCCTCCAGCTTTCCTGGGGCCATCTCACCTTCTTATGAGAAGGGGTGGATGGGTTTGTGAGGATCAAGGAGACACCTGCACTTGCTGAGAGCTTAGATGAAGGATGGCTCGGGCACAGCTTTGGGCTCTGTGTGTGCAGTGCTGCCCTCCCCATGCCTGGCAGCCTGTTGTGCTTGTGAAGAACACCAGTACAACCTAGCAGATGGGCAAATCTTTAATATATTAACCAGAACATATCTGCTGGCAACATTCTATTCATAGAAAAAGGCAAACCAGACCCCTTTAAAGTCATCTCTTTGGCATACTTTTCCCCTCCCTCCCTCTCTCCCTCCCTCCCTCCCTCCCCCAGGTATATTGCAGGAAGCTCTCTTGTTGATATGTCATTTGCTTGTAAATGTAAACAGACCAACACGAACATAGTGTACTGGATAATACAAAGCTTTCCCTATAATACTGTCACAGTGCAGCAAGCATATACAACAGCTCAGCATCAGCACGACCTGGGAGGCTGCGGCAGCAACGTGTTCACCGCCAGGCTGTGGTTTTAAGGCATGGCTTGGGCAGAGATGAGGCAGGACCAAGTGAGGGGTCCCTCAGGGCTGCTGAAGGTGAGAGAAATCCATCACTTAAGTGCTTTTTGTGCTTCCCCCTCCCCACGACCCTTTGGGAGGTAGCTGAATGCTGAAACTCGTTTGTACATGGGAGAAACGGAGGCAGGGAAGGGGCAGAGGCAGGAGAAACAGCCCCAGTCCAGCGTGGGCAGGGGCAGGAAGGACTGTGTTGTGCTGGGATGAGGTGGGGATGTGCTTTGCCATCCCAACCTCTTCTTTTAGGAAACCCAGACCTGGCAGCCTGGCTTTTATTAAGGTAGGGGAAAAAAAAGGGGGGGGGGGGGAACGACTTGTTTTTAAATGGGAAAAATAAAAGGTAAGTGCTCATCCAAGCTCCAGCCCTTTGAATGCATCATGTCCAAGGAATGACTGGCATCATTTTCCCAGCAACAGCCCCTTCTCCCTGGTGCCTTCCTCTCATCTGACACCAGTAGCCAGGGGGTTTCTCTGCCTTCCTAAGAGCAAACCCAAGCGTTTGCTGAGCCTGTATCCCTGGGTTAAGGACCAGGACCTGCTTTAGGGCTCAGCTCTTTGGTGCTTTGGTGGAGAAGGGTCGGTGTTGGCTCTGCCAGCCCACCCCATTGCATAGCTTATGCCTCCCCTCCGAGGGCTTGAGAGCCTTTTCTGGCTGTGGTTTTAGTGTCTGGCATTAAGGCAGTGCAGACAATCGCCTCACCTTGGAGCTGAGGCTCCTCTTACCTTGTGCTTTGCAATATGGCTTTAACTTTGGCCTAACCCACAGGGCTCAGCGCTGGCCCAAACCCCTTTGCATGGGGAACCCTTTGAGACAGAGAAGCCGCTCTTTGACCTGCTCTGAAGCAGCTTCCTCAGGCTGGGGTCGCACAAGCATCGTCTCTGTACGTATAAAGGGCACTTGGGGTGGTCCCATCAGTGGGAATATTGCAGTCGTGGCAGGAGCAGGCTGTGGCCATGCCTGCTCCCGGGGAACACTGGTCGGTATGGAGGCACTGGCATCACTCCCTGACCTCTCTGTACATATATACATTCAATAATATAGCTTTGAAAAATAGACCTTTCTTCTTTCTTCCTCTGTATAATAAAATAGCCTTTAGGATCAGTCTGAAGTGACATGCAGGAGTGATGGAAGCACGGCTGCCCCTGTACCCCATGGGAAGCTTGGAGCCTCCTCAAGGGTGGGGGGGATACGGGGATCCCAGCATCACCCTGCAGCCAGGATGAACCCGAGCCCCCGGCCATCCCCATAGTGCGTGGGGCACGTTGCTCCCGGAGGAAATCGCCGCATCCATCCGGTCCTTCCCCACCTTTACACGGTGGTTTCGCTCTTCCAGAGGCCGGTCTTCATGCCAGCAGCGCCGTCAGCACTGGCCAGGTTGATGTCGTACTTGCTGCCCTTGAGCCCCCCGTTGTGGCTGGCTACATTGAGCGGGTAGGACCGGCGCTTCGCCTCCTTCTCAGCAGCGCCGCCTTGGCGCAGGTTATCCCTGCTGGCGCTCCTCCGGCGAGCCTCGACGAACTCAGGCCCCCTCCTACCACCGTCGCTGCCTTCCGAGTGGCTGGGACCCACATCCCCATCCTGCGGTAGCCGCGGTGCCGTGCGGGCGCTGCTCACGGGGCTGGTCCTGCCGCTGGGGTAGCTCTCGGAGTGGCTGTTGTGGATGCTCCCGCTCTCGCTCGAGGGATGCTCCGAGGGGCCCCGCAGCGCTTTCAAGCGGTGGTGCTTCCCATCCCGGCACTGCTTAGTTCTGCCCCGGTGGCTCCTGCGCCCGTGGAGGTTGCTGGCGTGTTTCATAGTGGGTTTCCCATCGCTGGGATCCGGCTCCGGGCCGGTGGCCGGGCAAGCATCCGCCTGGCTCTGGGCTACCTGCAGGTTGGTGAGCTTGCAGCGGCCGCCGGCCGAGCCGGCGCTGCTGGGGGAAGAGGATGAGGATGCCCTGGAGCGAGCAGCCTCGGGGTCGCAGCCGATGAAGACCTGCGAGCCGTCCTCCGGCACCAGCCCCGGGTGCACGTACGCCTGCATGGGCAGCGCGTTCCTATAGGACGGGCAGCAGGAGAACCAGGAGTTGAGGACATCCCGGCGCCGCACGCAGTGATGGATGAAGATGAAGAGTCCCAGCGCCACGGCGGTGACTCCATAGAGGCAGCTGAAGATGACGTTCAGGTACCAGCGCTGGGACACGGCCATGGCGCCGAACGTCCAGAGGGCCACGTACAAGGCGTGGGTGATCACCAGCGCCCAGAACTGCACCTCCAGGGAGTAGACACCGTCCCCTTCAGGGCAGGGGGGCCCCGAGTTCAGGGTGACCGAGATGGAGCCGGAGTCCGTCAGGAGGTCGCTGGTACCCCCAAGTCGTGGCGGCGGCTCCAGTGGCTCCGGGATGTCCTTGCGATGGGAGGGTCGGCACTGGAGGCTGAGCCCGGCGCACAGGAAGTAAATCCAGGTGATGAGCAGGATGAAGGCCACGGGGACATAGAAAGCCCCCAGGCTGGGCCGCCACACCAGCCAGCAGCTATACAGGAGGAAAGAGGCTTTACTGAGCAGACCTGTGGTGCTGTGATGCTCAGCATCCCAATGGCACGGGCTCTGCGTGGTTTTTTCCCCCAATATCTGGATAATTCATGGGGAAAATCTCCCTGGTCTTCCCCAAGCTTTCCCGAGTCACTGGTGGGGCAGGGACACTTACTAGGGGTTGTTGTCGTGGTAGTTGTGGATGTTGACAGCTGCCGTGATGCCGCAGATGATGAGGGGGATCCCACCAGCGATCAGATAGAACCTGCGTGATGGGGACGGTGTCAGCACGCACCCATTGGGAGAGCACAGCACCGCAGGATGGGTGCTACGGCAGAGCCAGGAACCTCCCCATGGGGCCAGGGCGAGGGGAAGTGGGGTTCGTACCGCAGCATGGGTCTGGGGGCTGGCTGGGACACGTCCCCGTCCGGCTGCCGCGGCACCTTCCAGGTCACCTCCTTGTAGAGCACCCTGGCTTTCACCGCCATCCACAGCAGGGTGGAGAGGGAGGAATAGTGCAAGATGATGCCGACCTGCGGGAGAGAGGTTGGGGATGGGGATGCTGCATCCATGGGGTCCTCATCCAGCGGGGCAGGACCTCGCTGTGCTCTGCACCTACCGCTTGGCAGACGATCAGGTACCCGGTGAGGGTGATGCCGCCCGCAAAGACAGCGGCTGTCATGGCCATGTGGAAGCAGAGGTTCAGCAGCATGTGCCAGCCCTTCCGTGGGATGAGGATGGTGCTGGAAGATAGACTTAGTTTGTATAGACAGGTATTTGCAGCACGAGAGGCACAGCACAAAGCCTGCTCTGGAAGGATGCTCTGGTGATGGAGCGTAGGGATAAAGCAGCTGTGCACACAGAGCTGGAGGTACGGGATGCGCTTGGATCCTGGCCCGGCAGGGCAGCAGCTGTGTTTTCATCCTGAGATGGACCCCATCCCTCAGCGCCAGCTCCTCGCTATTGCTGGCCCAACAGGGGGAATTCACAACACCCTCAATGTCCCACCTCACGTCTCCTTGCAGGACAAGACACAGCCAAGCAGACCAAGCACCCCTTGCCATGAAGGCAGGACGCATCCAGCCATAGAACCATAGAATGGGTTGGGTTGGAAAGGAGCTTAAGGTCATCCAGTTCCACCCCTTGCCATGGGCAGGGATGCCTCACACTAGACTGTGTCAGCCAAAGCTCTGTCCAACCCCACATTTCTGGAGGGTTCTGCAAACCCATGTCCTAAAGAGCCGTATCCTTTAGGGCCACCTCCTAAAAACCCATCTCCAGGCAGCCCCCCTCCCATTGCCAGCACTTGGGTGTCTCCTCCAGCTGCCCAGAGCCACCAAGCCAAGCCCAACCCCTCCAACCGTGGTGCGGGCGCTCACCCACCCGTGGTTCACGATGTAGGTGATGATGGTGGTGAAGAGGCAGAGCAGCAGCACGGCCGTGCAGGTGTACATGGCCGGGTGCAGCACCTCCACGGCGCCCTGTGCCACACTGGGGAAGCCGCTCAGCTCCTGCACAGCGCAGCAGAGCCTGTCAGACCCATCCCCTTCCATATCCCCATCCCCTTCCCAATCCCCATCCCCTTCTCCATCCCCATTCCCTTCCCCATCCCCTTCCCCATCCCCATCCCCATCCCCATCCCCTTCCCCATCCCCATCCCCTTCTCCATCCCCATTCCCTTCCCCATCCCCTTCCCCATCCCCATCCCTATCCCCATCCATATCCCCATCCCCTTCTGCATCCCCAGCCACATCCTCTTCCCCATCCCCATCCCCTTCCCCATCCCCTTCCCTATCCCCATCCTCTTCCCCATCCCCATCCCCTTCCACATCCCTATCCCTTTCCCCATCCATATCTCCATCCCCCTCCCCATCCCCATCCCCTTTCCCTTCCACATCCCCTTCCCCATTCCCATCCATATCCCCATCCCCTTCCCCACCCCCATCTCATCCCCGTCCCTGTCCCCATCCCCACCCCCATTCCCTTCCCTATTTTCATCCCCTTCCCTATCTTCATCCCCTTCCCTATCTTCATCCCCATCCCTGTCCCCATCCCCTTCCCCATCCCCATCCCCTTCCCTATCCCCATCCCCATCTGCATCCCCATCCGCATCCCCATCCCCTTCCCTATCCTCATCCCCATCCGCATCCCCCATCCCCATCTGCATCCGCATCCCCATCCCCTTCCCTATCCTTTTCCTCATACCCATCCCCATCCACATCCCCCTTCCCCGTCCCCATCCCCTTCCCCCTCCCTATCCCCATCTCCATCCCTTTCCACCCATAGCCCCCCCATTGCGCACCCCACACCTACCATGAGCACGGCCACGTTGCTGAGGTGCCGGCAGTGCAGGGAGGTGACGTTGGGCTCCTGGGATGCCAATTGGCATCCCTCGGCGCTCCAGCCCCCCATGCCCCCCAGCACCTCGAAGTTCCAGTATGCGGCCACTGGGTCTGCGCCCTCCCCTGGGTGCCTCAGGGACACGGCCACCGGCTCCGATAGGTTTCCCACTCCGCAGCCATCTGCAGCAACAGGAGCAGGTCAGCAGGACAGGATTGCAGCGATGGGACAAGGGGCGATGGGTTCGGACTGGAGCAGGGCACGTTCACGTTGGACATAAGGAAGTTCTTTACTGTGAGGGTGCTGAGGCCCTGGCACAGGGTGCCCAGAGAAGTGAATGCCCCATCCCTGGCAGTGTTCAAGGTGACCCGGTCCAGTGTGAGGCATCCCTGCCCATGGCAGGGGTTGGAACTGGATGCTCTAAAGGTCCTTTCCAACCCATTCTGTGCTTCTATAAGTACCACCCTTCCACTCCCAAATGCACACGGGTGGGAGGGCCACCCTTGCCACATCCCCATGAAGACCCCTACGGATGGCTTTGTGCTGCAGCAACACCCCCAAGGAGCTCCATGGGCATCCAAACCCCATGAAACAGGCCCCCCCCCCCCCCCAAGCCCCAACCCTTCACCATCAGCCCTTACAGGTCCCGGCGTAGATGACCGGCGTGGCCACGCTGCGGCGCTTGCCATCGTCGGCCAGGCGGGAGGAGTTGCCAGTGCTGCAGAAGAGTTTCCCGTTGCGGAACACCAGCAGTTGGAGCTTGCAGTCACCCGATGGGGCAGCCGCCGTGGGGCTGGCGAAGAGGCTGGGGGGCAGCTGGATGGAAGCCAGGGCGATGCTGTTCTGCGGGCGCACGGTCCATGGTGAGCAATGGATGCTTCCTCCCTCCCCCGGCCCCGTTCCGTTGGCGCCCTGGTTTTACCTTGATGTGGAAGCTGGTGAGGGACACGTTGGGGCGCCCGGTGGTGCAGCGCAGGCGCAGGCGCTGGTCCGGCAGCGCCTCGGGGCCCCGCTCGCCCGCAGCCCCCTCACGCCGCTGGAAGGCCACGCAGCTCAGCCCCACGTAGCGCTCGGGCTTCACCACGTACGCCTCGAAGGCGATGTTGCGCGAGTTCTGCCGCGTGCGGCGAGGGGGTCAGCAGAGGGGTAGGGGCAGAGGGACCGGCGTTGGGTGGAGAGAGCCCAGCATGAGCAGAGAGAGCCCAGCATGAGCAGAGAGAGCCCAGCATGAGCAGAGAGAGCCCAGCGTTGGGTAGGGAGAGCCCAGCGTTGGGTAGGGAGAGCCCAGCGTTGGGTAGGGAGAGCCCAGCGTTGGGTAGGGAGAGCCCAGCGTTGGGTAGGGAGAGCCCAGCATGAGCAGAGAGAGCCCAGCATTGGGTGAAGAGAGCCCAGTGTTGGGTAGGGAGAGCCCAGCATTGGGTGGAGAGACCCCAGCATGAGCAGAGAGAGCCCAGCATCGGGTGAAGAGAGCCCAGCATTGGGTAGGGAGAGCCCAGCATTGGGTGAAGAGAGCCCAGCATTGGGTAGGGAGAGCCCAGCATTGGGTAGAGAGACCCCAGCATTGGGTGAAGAGAGCCCAGCATTGGGTAGGGAGAGCCCAGCATTGGGTAGGGAGAGCCCAGCATTGGGTAGGGAGAGCCCAGCATGAGCAATGAGACCCCAGCATTGGGTAAAGAGAATCCAGCATTGCGTAGGGAGACCCCAGCATGGGCAGAGACCCCCAACCAAACAGAGACCCCCAACACTGGATAGAGAGACCCCAGTATGGGCAGAGACCTCCAACCAAACAGAGACACCCAACACTGGATAGAGAGACCCCAGTATGGGCAGAGACCTCCAACCAAACAGAGACACCCAACACTGGATAGAGAGACCCCAGTATGGGCAGAGACCTCCAACCAAACAGAGACACCCAACACTGGATAGAGAGACCCCAGTATGGGCAGAGACCTCCAACCAAACAGAGACACCCAACACTGGATAGAGAGACCCCAGTATGGGCAGAGACCTCCAACCAAACAGAGACCCCCAACACTGGATAGAGAGACCCCAGTATGGGCAGAGACCCCCAACATTGGATAGAGAGACCCCAGCACGGGCAGAGACCCCCAACACAAGCAGAGACCCCCAACACTGGATAGAGAGACCCCAGCATGGGCAGAGACCCCCCCCGACCCGCTCACCACCGCCATGTGCTGGGAGTTGGTGCTGAGCGTGTGCGCCGCGATCCTCTCCAGGGAGCGGACGATGCTGGTGCAGGCCTTCTCCTCCTTCTGCGACATCCACAGGATGTGGTCATCCACCAGCATGATGTTGCTGGCCATCTCCACGATCACGTCCGTCAGCTGCGGGTGACCCCGATTCCTGCTTTTCTAACCCCAAAACCACCCAACGTCGAGGCTGGGCCACGCAAGGGATGGGAGCAGCGCCCGGTACCTGCTTGATCTGGTCCACGTAGCCAATAAACTTCTCTATCATCTGCGCCACGTAGAGGACATCGACCATGTCTGAGAAGTTGGCTGCTTCGGCCGTGTAGACGCGGAGCTGGTGAGCCAGGGTCAGGGCGTTGGAGGCGTTGATGGGCATCTGCAAGAGCAGCACGGGTCGGGGAGGTGGGGGGGTGATGCTCAGCACCAGCACCAAGGACACAGAGCCCCCGAGGCCCTGGGCTCACCAGCACGAAGGTGTAGAGGACGCGGGTGATGTCGTTGGTGTAGAGGCAATGGGAGTAGTCGCCGTGGTCCCAGCGCCCGGCGCGGTCGCAGCGCCTCCAGGCTTGCTTCTCCACCGGGGAGCCAGCGCCCGCCGGCCCCGCGCCGAATGGGTGCTGCAGGCAGGGCTGGTAGGCAGTGATCCCTGCCAGGGTGCGGGGCCACCTGCGGGCATAGGCACACGGTGACCACGGAGCCATCCGCCACCACCAGCCCCTTCCCACTGCACGTGGGTATCCGCATCCTCACGCTGCTTCCTTCTTCAGACCCTCCCCAGCATCATGATCCCCCTGTTCCGATTGCAGGGCCCTCAGCACAGAGGCGGGTGATTGGGATAGGGATTGGGATGGGGATGGGGGGGCACTGTTAATTCAAGCCATATTTGACTGTGCCAGTAATTTACATCCCATAACGGCCCCGCTGGGGTTACAGTGGGTGCCTGGAGCCTTTCGTCTCATGCCAAAGGAATTCCAACACCTCTGCTGCTGGAGAGGGGCTGTGCCGCCGGCATGGAAAGCCCTTCAAAAGCACCCACGCTCCTTGGGGCTGCTAATTGTTACCAAAACCACGGTCACCTGCAGCGAGCCCCCGGCACCTGCACACACCGCATCCATCCCGCATCCATCCTGCATCCATCCCGCATTCATCCCGCATCCATCCCGCATCCATCCTGCATCCATCCTGCATCCATCCCGCATCCATCCCGTATCCACCCCGCATCCATCCCGCATCCATCCCGCATCCATCCCGCATTCATCCCGCATCCATCCCGCATCCATCCCGCATCCATCCTGCATCCATCCTGCATCCATCCCGCATCCATCCCGTATCCACCCCGCATCCATCCCGCATCCATCCCGCATCCATCCCGCATTCATCCCGCATCCATCCCGCATCCATCCCGCATCCATCCCGCATCCATCCCGCGTCCACCCCGCGTCCATCCCGCGTCCATCCCACGTCCATCCCGCGTCCATCCTGCGTCCATCCCACATCCACCCCGCATCCACCCCTCATCCATCCCGCATCCACCCCGCATCCATCCCGCATCCATCCCGCATCCATCCCACGTCCATCCCGCATCCATCCCGCATCCATCCCGCGTCCATCCCGCGTCCATCCCGCATCCATCCCGCATCCATCCCGCATCCATCCCGCGTCCATCCCGCGTCCATCCCACGTCCACCCCGCGTCCACCCCACGTCCATCCCGCGTCCATCCCGCGTCCATCCCGCATCCATCCGGCATCCATCCCGCGTCCATCCGTCGTCCATCCCGCATCCATCTTGCATCCATCCCGCGTCCATCCCTCGTCCATCCCGCATCCATCCCGCATCCATCTCGCATCCATCCCGCATCCATCCCGCATCCATCCCGCGTCCATCCCACGTCCATCCCACGTCCACCCCACGTCCATCCTGCGTCCATCCCGCGTCCATCCTGCATCCATCCGGCATCCATCCCGCGTCCATCCGTCGTCCATCCCGCATCCATCTTGCATCCATCTCGCATCCATCCCGCGTCTATCCCTCGTCCATCCCGCATCCATCTCGCATCCATCCCGCATCCCTCATCCATCCCACATCCATCCTGCATCCATCCCGCATCCACCCTGCATCCATCCCGCGTCCATCCCTCGTCCATCCCGCATCCATCCCGCATCCATCTCGCATCCATCCCGCATCCATCCCGCATCCATCCCGCGTCCATCCCGCATCCATCCGGCATCCATCCCGCGTCCATCCCTCGTCCATCCCGCATCCATCTTGCATCCATCCCGCATCCATCTCGCATCCATCCCGCGTCTATCCCTCGTCCATCCCGCATCCATCCCGCATCCATCCCGCATCCATCTCGCATCCATCCCGCATCCCTCATCCATCCCACATCCATCCTGCATCCATCCTGCATCCATCCTGCATCCATCTGGCATCCATCCCACATACCTCATCCATCCCACATTCATCCTACATCCATCCTGCATCCATCCTGCCCATCCTGCATCCATCCCACATCCATCCAACATTCATCCCGCATCCATCCCACATCCATCCCGCATCCATCCCACATCCTTCCCACATCCATCCCACATCCATCCTGCATCCATCCTGCATCCATTCCGCATCCATCCCACATCCCACAGGTCCCTACCTGAAGTCCCCACGGTTGTTGGTGACCCGCTCAGCAGGGCAGTAGGATGCAGAGGTTTCCAGCACCACGATCTCCACCTTCTTGCTGACGTTGCCCTGGGAGGTGGAGACCGAGCATTCCCACTCGCCGTTGGCAGAGACGTGGATGTTGGAGAGGATGAGCTCGCTGTGGGCACAGGGATGGGTGGCACGGTTGGGTCTGCCCCACGGTTGAACCCGCAGCAGTGGCCCCCTGAGCTTGGGGGCATGGGGACACACCATGAAGCATAGGAGGTGCCCACGCTTGGTATCCCACCCATGGCACTTGGTACACACAAACCAGCAAGCCCTGTGGCCACGAGTGTTTGTGTTCATCCCTATCCCCATGTTGTCTCTGCTGCCATCCCTATCTCATCTCCATCCCTGTCCCTGTCTTATCTCTGTCATTGTCCCCATTT
The DNA here is from genome assembly GCF_028554395.1 of Pezoporus wallicus. Lineage (NCBI taxonomy): Eukaryota > Metazoa > Chordata > Aves > Psittaciformes > Psittacidae > Pezoporus > Pezoporus wallicus. The sequence goes on from NW_026636985.1 coordinate 43,787, forward strand.
CCATCCTCATCCTCAGCCCCTTCTCCATCCCCATTCCTGTTCCTATCTCCATCTCCATCCCATCCCCATCCCATATCCACCCCCAACCCCCTTTCCATCTCCACCCCAATCCCCTTCCCATCTCCATCCCCGTCCTCTTCCCACCTCCATCCTTGTCTCTTTTCCCCTTCCTATCCTTATCCCCATCCTCTTCTCATCCCCATCTTCATCCCTGTCCCCTTCCCATCCTCATCCCTGTCTCCTGTCCCCTTCCCATCCTCATCCCTGTCTCCTGTGCCCTTCCTATCTCCATCCCTGTCCTCTTCCTATCCCCATCTCCATCCCTGTCTCCTTTCCTCTTCCTATCCCCATCTCCATCCCTGTCTCCTTTCCTCTTCCCATCCCCATCTCCATCGCTGTCTCCTTTCCTCTTCCTCTCTCCATCCCATCCTCTCCCCATCCCCACCCCATCCCCATCCCTGACCTGGTGATGAAGGTGCAGTCATGGACGAGGCTCTCCTCCACGATCACACCCGTCCGCTCATCCTCCTCCACGGGCTCCCTGTTGTGGTACCACCGGATCTGGGTGCTGTTATCCAGGTATGTCGCGGTGCATTGGAAAGGCAACCGGTCTCCCTGGAAAACCACCTGGCGCAGCGACGGGATGAGGTGGTGCGTGTGCAGCTCCGGGGCTCCCGCTGCGATTGCGGGGGGGGGGGGACGACACAGAGCGGGGTTGAGCCCCGCGGGCCCCCTGCCCGCTGCCATCACCCGGACCCCGGTCCCCGCTCACCGCAGCGGAGCTGCGCCTCGTGTGCGCCGCGCAGCGGCAGCGCCAGGAGTTGCCGCGGGTACGCGCACACGGTGCGCTCCGAGATGTGCGCGGCGCGGCCCCGCGCCCAGGCCAGCACCCAGCGCAGGTTGCAGTCGCACGTCAGGTACTCGGTGGCAAAGTCGCTGCAAGAAGAGGGGCACACACAGGGTTAGGGGGTACCTGTGGGGCTGGGGGGGGGGTGGTGACGCCGCTCCCCTATAGGGACCCCGCTGGGAGCTGAAAGGTCGGGCACAAACTCACACGACTTTCAAAGAGGGGAGCTCGTCGAAGACACCCGGAGGGAGGCTGGAGAAGATGTTCCCGGACATGTTCCTGCAGGAGAGGGGGGAAAGGAGGCGCGGGGAGGGAAGGGGGGGAGCTGGGACTTAGAATCATGGGATGGTTTGGGTTGGAAAGGGCCTTGAGAGCATCCAGCTCCAAACCCCTGCCGTGGGGGATGCCTCACACCAGACCGTGTCACCCAATCTGGCTTTGAACACTACCAGGGATGGAGCATCCATCACCGCTCTGGGTACCCTTTGCCAGTGCCTCATCACCCTCACGGACACCCACCCTCTTGTCTCCAACCTGGCTTGCAGAAGGAAAACCTCCCAGCCCCCTCACTGTGCCCCCCATATCCCACCACAGCACCCAATGAGCCTCATAGTGCCTGGTAGGAACCAGCCCTGGGATACAGCACAGGCAGAGCCAAACTGCCAGCAACGGCACAGGAGAGCCCCCAGCGCCGAGCAGAGCATCCCCAGGGAGCTACTTACAGCCGGAGGAGGCTGGGGAGCCCCTGGAAGACGCTGGCGCTCAAGCAGCCGATGCGGTTGTTGGAGAGGTCCCTGCAAGGCAAAGTGAAGGAGGTGTTGGGATGGGGCCGCCCCAATGTCCCCATAGCCAGCCCCGGGGGTCCCTGGTGGGGGGGGGGGGGCTGCAGCAGCACTTACAGGCGCTTCAGCTCCAGGAGGCCAAGGAAGGCGCCCGGCTGGACAGTGCTGATCAGGTTGTTCTTGAGGTCCCTGTGGGGAGATGGACGCAGACCTCAGGGTGTGCAGCCCGACACAGCGGGGCTGAGGGCATGAGCACATCCCCAGCCCCATCTCCCACACTCAGCGCTGCAACACCCCTCCCCTGCAAGAGCCTCATTAGCAGCATCCCATCCCATTTCCCTCTCGTTATCACTCCAAAGGGCGCAGGGAAGGTGTGAGGCTCCCCAGTGCTCCTGGAGGTGTGGGGGGGATGCCAGCCCCTTGGCACGCTCCAGGCTCGCACATTGTTTCCGGAGCAGCAGGGTTATCTCCTGCATGTGGGATAAGAACACACCACAGTTGCCAGCACGGCCCCAAAAGGGCTCTGCGGCCCTCAGGAAGCTCATTGGGGTTATTGGCCTGATTGCAGGCTCGTATCTCATCAGGGGCTCGCCAGGCGTGTGCCGGGGTGGGGAGCCAGGGACACCCATTGGATGCCCCCAGGACCAGGCGGTGGCTGGGAGAGGAAATGGGATCCATATGGAAGCGCCTGCGTATTTATAGCGATAGGGCTCATTGCTGGGTCACCCACAGCTCTGGGGACACCCCCTGAACCGTAGCTCCCATCTCAAGGCCACAACCTGGTGCTTGCGATGGGGGAATGGTGCAGGAAGGTTGGGGGGGCGGGGGTCCCACCAGTGAGACAAGAGGGGCACCACAGGGAGAGGGAACACAGGCGATGCTGCCTGCATCCATCAGCATATGGATGCGCTTGGCTTCCAGGCTAAAACTCATCCAAGGGGCTCCTGCAGGTTCCCCCAAACAAGCAGGGTTTGCTGTTGGGGCGGGGGGAAATGGCCCCATGATCACCCCCCCATGGGAAATGCACTGTGACAACTTCCTGACCAGCATCATCCTGCTCCTGCTGGGCTGATGCAGCTCTGCCTGCACCAGCATTCTCCAATGGGCAAAAGCGTGTCCTGGTGGCTCCCATGGCCGGGTGTGCAGGCAGATGTGCAGGCAGATGTGCAGGCAGGGACCAGGTGAGTGCCGGTGCCGAGGGAACAGCTCCATTCACCTGCACCGCCACCAGCACCAACACCCTCTGTACCAAGGGCCACAACACCCATCCTGCCAACACCCACCCATGCACACCAACGGTGACCGTCCACACCAGCCCCAGTCCCTGCTATAGGTCCCCCCTATGACAGACCCCAGCCAGCACCTCCCACCAGCACCTCCCACATCAGCCAGGGATGCAGCACCCAAACCATGCCCAGGGCCAAACCCCAGCTCTGCTGGGCTGGGGGCTGCAGGGATGGGACCCAATGGGAGCCTGCTGGGAGCCTTCCTCATGCAGTCACTTCCTCCCCATGATAAGGCTCCTCTGCCTACGCTGTGCTTGTTGCCTTCATGCTTCTGCTGGTCCTGAGCCCCCTTCTCTCCCCCCTGCCCCAGCACAGTGACGTGCTGCAGGAGAGAGAGCACAGGGCTATGTGCGGATGGGACCCCCATTGCCTTATCTACATGGGGACCCCCATTGCCATGTGTGCATGAGGATCCCCCCTGCTAACCCTGCAAAGCAGCTGCCCTGATGCTCCCAGCAAACCCTGGCACAAAGGGCCTCATCCAGCCCAATGCAGCCACAAGCACCCCCAGGGCTGAGCCCGCAGACACACAAGCAGCTCTGAGCACAGCAGCAGTGTGGAAAGACAGATGGACACACTGCAACCCATCACTGCTGATGGGCACACTGCATCCCATCACTGCTGATGGACACACAGCATCCCATCACTGCTGATGGACACACAGCATCCCATCACTGCTGATGGGCACACAGCATTCCATCACTGCTGATGGGCACGCAGCATTCCATCACTGCTGATGGGCACGCAGCATTCCATCACTGCTGAAGGACACACAGCATTCCATCATTGCTGATGGGCACACTGCATCCCATCACTGCTGATGGGCACACAGCATTCCATCACTGCCGATGGGCACACAGCATTCCATCACTGCCGATGGACACACTGCATCCCATCACTGCTGATGGACACACTGCATCCCATCGCTGCCGATGGACACACTGCATCCCATCACTGATGACGGACACACTGCATCCCATCGCTGCCGATGGACACACTGCATCCCATCACTGCTGATGGACACACTGCATCCCATCACTGCTGATGGACACACTGCATCCCATCACTGCTGATGGACACACTGCATCCCATCGCTGCCAATGGACACACAGCATTCCATCACTGCTGATGGACACACTGCATCCCATCACTGCTGATGGACACACTGCATCCCATCACTGCCAATGGACACACTGCATCCCATCACTGCTGATGGACACACAGCATTCCATCAGTGCTGATGGACACACTGCATCCCATCGCTGCCGATGGACACACTGCATCCCATCGCTGCTGATGGACACACTGCATCCCATCACTGCCGATGGACACACTGCATCCCATCACTGCTGATGGACACACTGCATCCCATCACTGCCGATGGGCACACTGCATCCCATCATTGCTGATGGACACACTGCATCCCATCATTGCTGATGGACACACTGCATCCCATCACTGCCGATGGGCACACTGCATCCCATCATTGCTGATGGACACACTGCTTCCCATCACTGCCGATGGACACAACATGGGATGTTTGCCTCCATCCCATCACTGCCGTCACCCGCTTGAGCCCCCCCTCGCAGCCTGAAGCCAAGGGGGGGAAGCGCTGGCCTCGCGGAGGGCAGGACCAGGACATTCCCAAGCGGAGCTGTGCTAATGAGAGCACGGCTGCCCCGGCCGCATTCCGGCCCCGCTCACACTCATTAATCTCATTACGCAGCTGCAAATCACTGGAGATGCCAAACCGTGAGCCTGGAGAGGGGGTGATCCATGGGGGGACCCTGAGACCCCATCCCCACATCCTGCTGGGACACCGAAGGGTGGGCAGGGGATGCACAAGCCCCAGGATCAGAAGTACCCCCACTTTGTCCCCACCACAGTCCCTCTATGGGGCTCATCTGTGCCGTGGCCCTAAACTGACCCTATGAAAGCAATTAGAGCTCCTGTCAGAGCAATCAGGAGCAGTGTGATGCTGGCCAGGATGGGGAACGCAGCCCATGTTCCCCCTGGACACGTTGGAGACTCTCCCAAGGGATCCATGGGTATGGTCCCCAAGGGATGCAGCTTCCAGCTCCACAATGGCCCTTCCCAGTGAGCGCAGCACCCGTTAATCCTCCTGTTAATGAGAGCTTGGTGCCAAGAGCTTGGGGAGGACTCGGCCATGGGGCACTGCAGAGCCACAGGGTCCCCGCAGTGGCTGCCCCGTGCTCAGCCCAAAACCAGTCCCGTGGGGGTTTCCATGGTTTTAAAAGCCAAACCAGCCCCAGAGCTGTGCCCCCGTTGCATGGGGACCCCTGCTCCGCATCCCGGTGCTGTGCATCCCCGCCGCAGTGCCGCGCACCAGGCACTGTGCACCTCATCCAGCACCGTGCACCGAGTGCTGCCCATGGTCCGGCACCCAGCACTGCCAAGGCCACCACTGACCCATGGCACTGAGGGGGTGTGAGCACCTGCAGGGACGGTGCCTGCAGCCCTGCCCTGGGCAGCCTGTTCCAATGCCTGAGCATCCTCCGGGGTAGGAATTGTTCCTCAGCTCCATCTAAACCTGCCCTGGGGCAGCTTGAGGCCGTTTCCCTTTGTCCCATCCCTTGGGAGCAGAGCCCAGCCCCTCCTGGCTCCATCCTCCTCTCAGGCACTTGTAGGCAGCCATCAGGTCCCCCCTGAGCCTTCTCTTCTCCACACTGAACCCCCCAGGTCCCTCAACCATCACCCTGTGCTCCAGGCCCTGCACCAGCTCCGGTGCCCTTCTCTGGACCCAAAGTGCTCCCTTTTTGGGGCTAATGAATCACTGTGGGTCCTGCTGCCCCCGCGGCTGTGCCAAAGCCTCACCAGGGCTGTAACCATCCCCAGAGGCGGGTTTTGGTGCAGAGGGTGAACGCCCCATGGCGGGAGCCCATCCAGCCCCACTGTGGGGCCACGGTGGAGAACAAAACGCCCTCAGTGCGCCCGTCCCCACTCCCGCATACCTACAGATCAAACCCATATGGGGGCCATAAATCTCCCCTTATTGCAGCTCCCTCCATAGAGATGCCTTTCATGGAGAGATAAGAAAGTTGACTTTGTTCGGGGGGACAATATCTCTTTTCATAGCGACCCTCATGGAGCATGCCCCCAACCCCCCCCCCCCCGGTGCCTCCTGCCCTCTGGGTCCTTTGGGTGCCAATGGCAAACCCAGTGCCCCGGTGCAGCAACCGGGAGCGATGCTGGGAGCAGGACCCGGAATTCCTGCCTGCATCCCGCTGCCCATCCCGACCCCTAGGCTCCCCACTGGGCACTCACAGCTTTTCCAGAGCCCGCAGCCCGAAGAAGGAGCCGTTTTCCAGCACCGTGATCTTGTTGTTACTCAGCAGCCTGTGGGAAGAGCAGAGAGCGGCGGCCCCGTTATTCCCTTGGGATAGGGACAGGGATGGAGATGGGGATGGGAAGAGGACAGGGACGGAGATGGAAAGAGTCAGGGACAGGCTTGCACGGCCAGGGATGCAATGGCCATGTTGGATGCGATGCTGTGGTCCACATGCGTGGCACCACCGCCTGGAAGTGGCCAAGGCATCACTCCAGTACCTGCCCATGGGTGCAAGGAGCTGCATATGGGGACGATGAGCTCCCCACCCCAGCATCCACACCAAGAGGGCACCTCGAGGACCCACAGCCAGGAGGGGACCCCCCATCCCCTGCCCCTGCCATCGAGGCCATCCTAGTGCTGAGATTTTATCCCTAAATAAGCAGTTTTCCTGGCCAAAGGGGCCCTTGCGGGTGATGGGAGGGAAGGAGGGCACAGCACCCGACCATTCAGCCTCATTAGAGCGTGTCAGCGGCAATTAGCAGAGCCAGACCGGGGCCTGGGGGCAGGAGCCGGCTCTCGAGGTGCTTCCCGGGTGGCTCCATCGGCACCAGCAACGCTTTGGATCCAAAACTGATGCAGGGGCCGGAAAGGCACCGGGAACCCCGACCAAGGGGGAGGCTGGGGATGAAAAGGGCTCATTGAGGGCCGGAGCCGGGGCTGTTTACACAGGGGCAGGCTCTGCAGCAGGGCTGAATGGTGGCTGTGTGCTGCAGAGCTCCATCCCCTGCGAGCACCCAGGGCTGCGAGCTGCCAACGCACCGAGGGCTGCTGCAAGGGGACGGGCTGGGGTCCAGCAACGCATTCGGTCCCCCCCTCTCCTCCTCCTCCCCGGGGCCTGCAGCCGCATCCTGTGCTAATGAGGAGCTGCCACCGGGCGCTGCTGTGTTCGCAGGGATCTGCGACCCGGCCCGCGGGGAGCGGAAGGGGCCGGCAGTCCGCAAATTGCTTCCACACGGAGCTGCCATGGTCAGGGCCACGTCTTTGCCCTTTCCTCCCCGCAGGGACGCGGCTGGGGCAGGGCTCAGAGCATCCAGCACAGCAGCAATGAACCCCGGCAGCAAGCTCAGCCCCCGGACCCGCAGCAGGGATGGGTCCGGAGCAGCAGCATCATTCCCGGTTGCAGTCCCAGCTCTGGGGCACGCAGCCCCGATTCCCATCCCGGTATCCGCAGGGGCTGTTGCTCAAGGCTCCAGCAGCTCCAGAAGGTTTCAATTCCAACGGCAGCGGATTTCACAACCCAGCACAGGCTCCGCACGCATGGAGGGGGGGACCTCGGGGGCTCCCTGCTTGAAGCTATAGTTAAGGCAAGCAGAACCCCCCCCCCCGGCTAGGGGATGCACAATGGATCCTGATGGAGCAGCAAGCATAGAAAACAGGAGTGCCCCAGACACCGCACCCTCCTGCGGGGTCCGCATTGGGCAGGGAGGAGCTATGGGAATGTCGAAGCCTCGCAGGGCATGGGGCTGCGCCGGGTTACATCCAGGGATGGATGGGGCAGGGAGCAGCAGCAGCCCCCGGCGCCAGGGATGCTCGCTTTGTTGCCGGACCCCTGGGACCAGCTGCGCCTCTGCCACGAAATCGCAGCTCCCAGCCTTAAAAGGCAACGCTCCCGATGGGCTCGGCCTTCCCTGTGATCCGCGGCCAGCAACCGGCAGCCGGGATAGCAGCCTCCCCCATGGGGAAGGGGGATATGGACCAGGGGTGAAGCCACCCCTTGGACCCCGGCTGCGCGGCGCCTGCTCTGCTCTGCCTCAAGGAGAGGTCCTCGACCACAGCTTGGCCCTGACAGCGACGGCTCCGCTTGGAAGCTCTCTTCCCTGCTAAAGGGTTTTGTGGGGAGGGATCCTGGCTCCGCTGCTCCCCATCCTGCACAACCCGGCCGGGTCACGCTCCCCCCGTTACAACCCACATCCTCACACAGGGTTGGGTTTGGTTTCCTCGGCTTTTATGGATATTTGGTTCCAAAAACAAAACCCGTTTGCTGGGCTGGTTTTGTGTCAGGAAGTTCCCATCAGGCTCCACGGGACTTTCCATGCCCGAGCCATTGCGGGTCCCCAGCGCTATCCCCTTGCAGGACATGAACTGAAACACCCCAAAATACACCACGAGAAGTGTGCCCATGAGGCCACCCCGATAGGGTCATGGGCGAGCAGCCCCTGAGACACTGGGACAGCAGGACCCTACGCCGGGATGCAGCTGGATCCAAACCCCTCAGCTGGATTTCAAGCCCCAAGAGCTGCTCCTGCTCTAACGCCTGGCCAGGAGGAAGGAAAGGAGGGAGGGCAAAGGGATGGAGGTCTGGAAGCAAACCCTGCTGCACCCCAATCCCTTTGCCTCGCCATGGCCACCGTGGTTGCCAGCAGTGGGCAGGGATTACAGCAGCTCTATGGATGCTCATTGAGGTCCATGTGGTGCCAGGGGTGCAGAGGGGATGTGATGTCCCCATGTCCCAGCCATCTACGGGCTTGGCAAGCCAGGAAAGCACGGCTCTGTTCCTCCAGAGCCTTAGCTCCAGCCCAGGCTGGGACTCCTCACCTTGGTAAACCCTTAACATCCAACTGCCCTCGAGCTGCTCCAGCATCATCCCATCCAAACCCCAGCCCATCTCCAGCCCATGCTCCCCAACACCGGGACAATCAAGTCTCTGTGGACAACGCAGGGATTAAGGACCAGAGCATCGAGTCAAACGGGAATGACGGGGGGGATACGTGGTGGGAAGGGCAGGAAGAAGTCCCCAGGGAGCATCCTTCCATGCTGGGGGGATTCATCTGCGGAAGGGGTGCAGCATCCTCACTCTAACCCACCCCCATCGGGGCTCTTAGGGCTGAAACCCCACGAGGCTGCAGGCAGGGAGATAGAGAGAGGGAGATAGATCCCTTCTTCTCCTTTGTTGTTTTTTTTTCATCTCAAAAAGAGGAGCCAAAAGCGCCAAAACCCGGGATTGTTTTTCCAAGCGCGCTGGAATCCACTTGGATAAATAACGGCTCCAGAAACGGGGCTGCTGAAACAATAAACTTCCTCTGGACCCAACCAAAAAAGGATGAGGGGAGACGGTGGCTCCCCCAGCCCGGGCAGGCGAAGGGGGGGGGGGGGAAGGCAGCGAGTGGAGGTTAATGGGGGGGCCGCGGAGGGGACGGCGCTGCTCTGCTCTCCAAGTGCCTTAATTCAAAGCATCTGCTCGCAGCAGATAGGGCTGTGCCCCGAGCAGAGCTCAGCGCTTAGCACAGGGAGGGGGTAAGGAGGAGGAAAGAGGAGCCTTGGGAATGGCGAGAGGTGCTGAGGACACCGGGAAGGGCTCAGCATCACGGCTGGAGCCGCACGGAGCCGGTGGGGACCCGTCCCCGTCCCCGTCCCTGCTTTGTTTGGGATCTCGGGGCGTTGCCGCCCGCCTCGCGTCACGCCGGGCTATTTCGGACGGTGAAAATGATTGTTCCAAGCCTCAGCTTTTGTTAGCACAGGAAAAACAAGGCCTGGAGGGAGGGGAGGGCGAAACCTCGGCGGGGCCGGGATGCTCCGAAACACCGGGCAGCCCCCGGCAGCACCGAACCAAGCTGCAGCGCAATGCGTTAAGATAGGAGGGCTCGAGAAGGAAAGCGTCTGCGGGGCCCAGGATAACCCCGGGCTGGGCGAGGGGAGCTCAAGTAGAACTGGAAATTGGTCGTAAGTCAAAGCCCTCCGCTCCCTGCGGACAATCGGTGATTTCAGTGCAATCAAGCTGCGCGCAGCAATGAGGCCTTGCGCTGGGATTCCACATCTGGAAGAGGTTTGGGCTCCCGGCCGTGCGCGCTCTGCCTCTCCTTAGGGCTGCGGTGCTTTATCCAGCGGGCGATTAGCACAGGGGTCAGCGCAGGGGGAGGGAGGGGAAGCCGTGTTCAGAGGCGTCAGCAGAGCCCCGGCACCCCGAGGGGTGTCCCCATGGGGTGCCGCATCCCATAGGGGACAGCTCAGTGCTTGGAGGCTGGACCTAACCCCATCCCTGGCGGTGCTGAGCACCCTGCTCCAGTGGAAGGTGTCCCCATGGCAGGGGTTGGAGCTGGGTGAGCTTTAAGGTCCCTTCAACCCGAATCATTCCATGGTTCTACGAGCGGTGCATCGGTACAAGCTGCTCTGAGCACAGCCTCGTGGCAAGAATCAAGCTCTGGGTATAAAATGGGGTGTCAGAGAGCACACAGCTTGTAATGGGTATCGCATCCCTGTGAGCATCCATCACCCTGCCTGTGCTCCTGTGCCTGCTCCATGAGGAAGGCAGAGATTCTGCCTGCACCAGTCCTGGAAGGTCTCCCCATGGCATGAATAAGACCAAAGACTGGCAGGACACAGCAGGTTGTGGATAGTACAAGACCCAAACCATCCCCATCTCCCTGTCCTGCCTCCACTGCACAGCCTGAAGAGCTCCAGCACCCAGCAGCAGGATGGAGCAGGACCACTGATTCCCAGCATCCCCATCCACACCGGGACTGTTCCTTGCGCTGTGGCTTCCCCACATGGAGCTAATTTCTGCTGCTCCACATCTGCGGGCGCTGCTTTGGCTCTGGTTTGCTCTTTCCCCAAGCAGCAATCCCTGCGAGGGGCCGAGGGAAGAGGAATGGAGCTGAAGAAGAGGAAAGGAGCTGAAGGAAGAGGAATGGAGCTGCAGCTCCACTCAGGACACGGCTCCCCATAAGGAACCGCTGCATCCCCTGGGACACGCTGGGACACGGGCATCCCTCATCCCCTGCTCTGCCCATTGCTGCGGTGCCAGCCAGCCCTTCTTTAGGCACGGGGGGTAAATCAGCAGCAGCTGCTGTGCAGGCAGCTTTGGATTCCTCGGCACAGGCCTAATAATGAAAGATAAATAAAGGAGTAAAGCCAGAGTGTGGGAAAAGCCGGGAAAGAGCCGGGCTGAGGGACCCGCAGGGCGCAGACCGGCTCCAGCCATCCCTGTGTCCCGGGATAGGAGCCTTCCTCTCCATGCTCAGCACCATCAGTGCTAACACACGCCTGCTTCAAGGCCAGACCGGATGGAGACTGGAACCGGGCTCTGCTTGTAAGAGTTACTCAGCGCAGGGCATGCTGAGCATCCCTGGGAGCATCCCTCGGTACCTGAGCATCCCCCAGGGCATGGGGCTCAAAACCTGCCTGTCCCCAGCGGGATGTCCCTGCAGCCCTTGCCACGTGCCCGGGCCCCTTCCGCACCCCAAGCGGCTCTGGGAGACGTTCCCGGAGCCGGAGCCTCTGGTTTTGATTGTTCCATCTGGAAAGGGTTTGGAATAAATCATGTTTACTGCCCGAGAGCAGAGCTCAGGGTCACCGCATATTTGTAGGTTTCTGCCTACGCCTGTAGGTTTCATGTCACGTTTTAGTGGGATCGTGTAATGCCCTAAATGCTCCTTGCACAGTCAGCCCAGCCCCTCCGAGGGAGCTCCAAACCCCATATCCCACCAGCATGGGGCTCTACCCCTTCTCTGTGCTGTGGTTGCACTGCTCCCGCTGCAGAAAGCACCACAACAGGGATGCTTTCCCCAAACACAACCTGGTAAGGGACTCCAAAGTCCTCCTCGGGTGTTTGCCAGGGGCTCATGCATAGAAAGGGCTGTAAGAGGGAGGAAATGAAGAGCAAAGACACCCAATGGAGAATGGGACCAGCTCCACCTGCCCTACGGCCTCCACCACCCGCCAAGGGACACCCAGGATGCACACGGGTGCTGTCGCTGCAGTGATTAACACCTTTAATACAACCCCATCGGGCTTCAGACCCTGCCCATGGCACGTTTCATGGCCACGCTGCACACGAAGCCTGTTGGCATTGTCGTAGCCACCTCGTTGCCACCAAGCAGACATCATCACCCCAAAACGAAGCCACTCACAGGGAGCAGCACGGACAGAGGGAACCAAGGGATGCCAGCAAGCGGGTCAGAAGGGACCAGGAGCCCCAGTCCTCCGCAGCACCCAGGAAATCCTATTACAGAACAGAAGGTGCAGAGCTGGGGCCATGGGCACCCTCAGGGGATGACACTGAGGGTGAAAGCAATGATTTCCTCCATCCCCAGCGCTGAGGCCCTGCCTTCCCAACCGGGTTTTAATTCAAACATCTCTGCAGTTATAAATAAACCGACTGCAGGCGCCGGCCGAAACCACGACCCTCGGCACCGAGGGCATGAGGAGGCTTTCGGGAAGCAGCTTCAGACCCTTCAGCACACCCGCGAACCCCTCTTAACCGCTCCTCAGCCCTTCCCAGCGGGTATTCCCAGCAGCTTTCAAACAAAAACATCCTCCCCCAGCGCTCAGCCGCAGCCGCTGCGGGGGGAAGCGTGGAGAAGGAGCCCGTTTCCTGGATTTCCAGCGCCCGTCCCCACGTTAAACCCGTGCTCCGGCTTTGCGGGGCTTTAAAGGGTGCTAACGCAGAACCCAGCAGCGCTGCTGTGGTGCGGGATCACTTTATATAGAGAGAGAACAACCCCCGCCCCGTGTCCCCATCAGCAGTGGGAGCGCGGCCCCGGTACCCGCCAGCGTGGGGCGATACCGGAGGGGGTCCCCCCGCTCCATCCCCGCTTCGGGGCCGCCGAGGAGCGGGCTCAGCGCGACCCTTTCGGGGCCGACGTCCGGGAGCGGGGGGTGATGCCCGGAGCCGATGCCCGGCGCCGGGGGTGGGTGGGTGGGTGGGATGCGGGGACCGGAGCGCGGTACTCACAGCGTGGCGGTGCCGTCGGGCAGGAGGCGCGGCTCGGGCGGCGCCGGGAGCCCCCCGCCGCTGCAGACCACCCTCCGCCGGGGCGCGGCGGAGCCACCGGGGGCTTTGGGCCGTTCGGCTCCGCACTTGCAGCCCAGGCTCTGTGCGGGGCAGCCCCGCGCCGCGGCCCCGCCGCTCAGCGCCGCCGCCAGCAGCACCAGAGCCGCCGCCCGCCGCATGGCCCCGGCCGAGGGCCACGGGCTCCGGGCTCCGCCACCGCCGCCCCGCTCCCCGGGGCGGCTCCGGCGGCGCCGCCTCCCCGCCGCTCGCCGAGCTCCGCCGCCGGCCCTGGCGCCTCCCCCGGCCCGCCCCGGCCCGCCCCGGCCCGGCCCCGCCGACGGCATCGGCTCCGCTCCCAGCCCGGACGCGGGGCTGGAGCCCCCGAGGGATGCGGACGGAGCTCCGCGGGGTCCCGCAGGAGCCGAGGGTCCGCTCCGTCCCGGAGGGCGAGAAGCTCCCGGTCCCATCTCGGTTCCAAGCTGGAGCCCTAGGTATCAACGGAGGGGCTGGAGCCCTGCGTGGTCCAGAGCGAGTGTAGCCCATAGGGACCCGATGTGATGTCCCCCTCTGCATGTGGTCCATAGGGTCCCGATGTGATGCCTCCCCTCTGCATGCAGTCCATAGGGACCCGATGCGATGCCTCCCTCTGCATGTGGTCCCTAGGGTCCCGATGTGATGCCCCCCTCTGTGCATGTGGTCCAATGCAATGCCTCACTGTGGCACAGGGTGCTGTGCCCAGGGTGGTGGCACACACAGTGTCCTATCAGTGCCCTGTATGCGGGGGATTTGGGGGGGGGTCCCACTGCCTTCCAGGACCCCCATGCCATGGAGGAAGCCCCTACCCAAACTCACACAGTTCACTGCATGGTCACGCTGCTCCGTCCCCTCCCGGCCTCTGCCCTTCAGTTAATGCTCTTCCCTTCTTGCTTCCCTGTTTGCCTCAGTGGTTTCCACACTAAGTTCAATATTTAGCTTCCCATTCCCCCTCCCACGTCCCCTCTCCCTCCTCTGTGCTCAGCTTCTCGGAGGCCACGGCTCACTGCAGCTTCAAATCAAAAGGGATCAAAAGCAGGCAATGAAGTCTCCAGGCCCCCATGCCAGGGCGCAGAGGAAGAGGGTCACGGAAGGACGATGAGAGGCCACTCTGGGAATGCGGTTTCTCTCCAGGACCAATCGTTCCTGGAGGGGAAAAGAAATTCACTCCTTTCTCCAAACAAACACGACGCGGTGGCAGTCGGGAAGAGGAGACGGCAGAGACACTCGTCAGCACAAGCTCCGTTTCCACGCGTGCTCTTACGGATCCGTTGGACCCCAGAGCCCTGCAGAGTGGCATCATCTTAGTAAGGAACCGACAATCAACAGTGAACCCACATCTTCTCCCCCCCGCTCTGTTTTTCCACTGCAGGAATTACCCTCCCGTGCCCTGGGCTGCAGGATGCTGGTCCCAGATCCTGCAGCTGAAGCTGGAAGAGCAACAGGAAACTGCTTGTGTCCAGCATCCGCTCCGAGATCCTGCAAGCATCTGCTCCATACAACCCCCCCCCCCTCCACCCCCCAACCCATCCGGGAGAAGAGACCCCTTGTTTGATGCACATTCCCAGCACATCCAGCTCAGCAGCAAGCAGGAGCATCCCCAAGTGCAAAGGGCTCCTTTCGCTGGATCAAGCCCTGAGTTAAGGAATCCTTGCCTCCAAGGACCCCAGTGCCTGCAGGGACCTGAAGAGCCTGTATTGAGTGCAAGAGCTGGGAGCAGGACACAGGATTTCAGCAGGGGAATGGCCCAATGTTGTGATGCTGAGTGCCTGGAGGGAATTCAAGTGGATTTGGGGACATACCTTGTCATGGGCAGCCCTGCTGCTCACCCTGGGGTTACTCTGCATGCCCTTAATGGACTGTTAAGAGCACACGCACCTCTTCCTACCAAGGGCAGCTCTGACCCTGCCCCAGACCCCAGTTGCTGCCCCTCTGCTTCCCCTGCCCCAGGGCTGGAAGGAAACCCCAGTGTTAAGGCAAGAACTCCCTGTGTGTGGATAGGGATGGGGCTTGGCATGGCTCTTGGGGGGCCCTGGTCAGTGCTGGCAGCGTCCGAGGGCAAGCAGAGCAGCCTCCAGGACACGTTGAAGCAATCAAGCCCCTGTCCGTGGCCATCAGAATTTGAACCTCCCCTAAAATTACCTCCAAGTTCAGCCAAAACCTTGGCCAAAACGAGGAACAAATGTGAAATACCCGGCCCCAGCCCCGCCACGAAGTGGGGAGCCCAAGCAACACTTCCCACATGCTTTGAGCCCAGCGGAGTTCAGGCTCTTTCAAGTACTTCCAAGCCCCTCTCTCCCTGTGCTTTTCCAGCCTTGACCCCTCCTGATGCCTCCGGCCTGGGAGACAAGAAGGCAACCTGTTTGAAACTCCATCACCATGGACGTGCCGGTGCCGGATGCCAAATCCCTGTGCCCCTCGCTCCCATTCAAAGGTAAAAGCGCTCCTTAACCGCTGCAGGCATAGGAGGTGTGTGGGGGGGGAAAGACAACAAGCACAGGACTCTCTAAATTCCTTTCACTAGGATCCAATAAAAACCTTGGCAGTTGTCGGCCTTCCTGCCGGAAACCTGATATCCCAGAAATAAACACGCTTCCCAACTCTGAAGGGCTGCAGCAGCGGGCTCTGCCTCGGGTGAGCTGCTCTGGCCTGCCCCGTGCTCTCATCGACGCCAGGCAGAGCAGGGAACGGCCCTAAATCCATGGATTTTTCCCATGCCAAGCAGGCGGCTCAGCTCCAGCCACTTTGGGATACAAAGGATGTGATGTGATGAAGAACTAAATCGAGCCTGGCTTTGTAAGCAACGCCTGGACCCTCACCTAACGGGAAGCAGAGCCTGCAGAGCTCGGCACCTTCAGAGTGCCTCCAACAGGAGAGGCTGCTTCCTTGAGGATGCTGATGGCCACAGGCAGCCACCCCATCTCCCCAGGACAGCAGGAGCAGCAGCACATCACCCCATCCTGGTTTTATTCCTTCCAGATGCTCCCAGGAAGGGTTTTTCTCCTCTCCATCCACGTGCCAACACAGCTTTGGGGTGGGAATCAGCTTGGGCAGAGCCTTCCAAGGGACATTGCGACACAAGAGTCACTGCAGGGGACTGCTGAGGAACACGGGGCTGTGCCTTCACCCCAGGAGGTGACAGCGCAAGCCAAGTCACGAGGGAAGAGGAGGAGGAGCCCCTCTGGTCCCTTCATCTGCTGGACACATTCCTCCAAGGCAAATATTGACAGTGTCAGTGCCCGAGGAGCGAGCGCTGCTGCTGCTGCAGTGAACCTGCCAAGTGCTTCCAATGGGGAATAAACTTGTGATGCAGAGGCCGAGGCACTGGAGCAGGGAGAAGGGTTCATTATGAGGCCGTGGAGTCTTTCATCTCCAGCTTGTTGGCTGCATCCTGGTGACCAGCAGCTCCCATCTGCTGGCGATGCTGTGGAACGAGAGGGTGGTCCATGGACATGCATCCGGCTCCGAACATCCCAGCTCCATGGGTGTCCAAAGGAGGAGCAGAAGGTCAGGGTTTCAGTGAGGCTTGACCATGGGAGAAGCATGGGGAAACTCTGGGGCAAGATGCAGTGGAGGGAAGGGAGGAGATCCATAGGGATCTGGACACACTGGAGAGGTGGGACCATGCAAACCTCATCCAAGTGGGTCAGGGCAATCCCAAGCACAGCTACAGGCTGGCTGGAGAATGGATGGAGCAGCCCTGAGAAGGACTTGGGGGTGTCCTGTGCTGGGCTGGGTCTGCAAGCTCAGGGTGCAGAGCACTCCCATTCCTCCTGTGCTGCTACAATATAAGAGAAGGAGCGAACACAGGGGACAGCAGCAGACTCTGCACACTGGAACTGAGTTCAGATAGAGCCAGAGCCCTGACTTTGCTCTGTTCACACACACGAGGATCTGCAGTCAGATCTCCCGGGAAGGGAGAGGTGGAACAGGAAGGGATTCACTTCAACCATCAGCTGGGAAGTGCGGTTATTCCCCCAAGGGTCATTCCTGATCCGTACCTGCCCCAGGAGCTGCGGGCTCCCCTTCGCTGCGCTGGGGAGCAGTGCCACCCAGAGGGCTGCTCCAGGAACAGCTCACACCACCTCACCCTCTCCCCCAGCTCAGCAGCAGTTACGTTTTTCCCTTTCTGATCCAAACGTCCCAGTTCCACTCCCTTTGCTCTGTTCCAGCCACCTTTCAAACCACCTGCTGGGGAAACGGCTTCAACGACAACTCAGGCCATTTATTCACCAGGCTGGAACATAAAAATAACATCTTTAATAGCTTTGGAGTTGGCACAGATGGTATCAGAATTCACCACTTGTTGATGGACTAGGAAACAACCCACGGTGCAGTGCTGAGGAGGGTGGCTCAGACCGCCTGTTGCTTCTAAACCACGGAGCTAGGACAGGTTAAGAGCTGACTCTTTTCATTTACATTCAGCATTTATAGTCAGAGGGGAAAGCCAAAGGCTGGATTTAACTGTGTGCACACAGAGAAAAGCCTGGGAAGGAGGTTTCTGCTGGCAACTGATGTCTCCTCCTCTCAGCAGCACACAAAAGCCCCAAACCTCGGTTTTAACATGGGTTACAAGAGAGACTTGCCATAGCTAGTGTTGGCCAAACAGCATGTAACATTAACATGGGAGCTTCTGCTCTAAATGGAACAGCTACTGCAGTGGAAGAACCCCACTTCCCTCTTCCAGGAGAAGTGGAGGTTAGGCCAGTGCTTAACGTATTAAGACACAGCCTAGGAGCTCTGGCAGGGCTGACAGGACTCTTTGCAGGACCCCAGAACACAGCAGAACAGTAGGGGTTTCCTTTCTGGAGGTCTTTTCCCAAAGGAAAAGCAAACCTCAGCGCTGCCCTGCGAGACAAGGGAGTATTCTCATCCTCAGACATGCAGGCAGGATGCTGGAGGCACCAAACAGCAAGTGACTCGCCTTGGAAAGCAACAGAAAAGCCCCATTCTGACCCAAAAGAAGTCAGACTGTCGAAGAACCACTAGGCAGGATGAAAATAATTCCCAATACCACAAGAGGTGAAGGGTGAAAGCATCCCAGAAGACCTGAGCAGACATGGAACCAATGGGAAGAGCCAGCAGTGTCAGCCTGGGAAGGATAAATACAAACTCCAGGCAAAAAGACTCCCACACTTGCCACCTGCACCCAAAACGTGAGCTCAAGCTGGCAGCTGTGCTCCTTACCCATCCTCATGGGCTTGCTCTTTGCCCTCTGCAGTGTCACAGTGTGTCTCTAGCAGAGTTCCTGGTCACAGCATCTCTCAGGAGCCACCACGTGCAGAGCTTTTGTTTGGGGAAATATTTATAGGGTCTGTGGCGAGATGAGAATTTGTTTAATGAAGAATTTAGTCCTCAGTGAAACCAAACTCACTGCCACTGGTGAGGATACAGCTTGATTCATTAGCAGCTCCATCCTGACAAACACTTTGGTCAACCCTGTCAACCCAAGGACCCTGAAGGAGCCAAGATACCACAGTCACTTTCAAGCATACATTGTCATATCATTTGTTGGTTCTACAGATTTCCAGTTCCTATGGGTACTCTACAATCACAATAAATTAGGAGGCATTCCTGGCCTCTGCTCTGTTAGGAGGAATTCCCTCTCACCATCACGACGGGGTGCCGACACGGAGGGAGGGAAGAATGCATAGTGAGGTCTCCCATCAGCTGTCCTCTGGTGAGGCCACTTCTTTTCCCACCTACTGACCCTGCACTGTCAAGGTCTCAGTTTTGCCTTCACTGCCTGCTTTGTTGGAATAATCTCGTTCTCCAAATATAGTGCTTCCAATCCTGACATTTGTGGATCCAACCTCTATCTAGGGAGAGAGACAAAGGAGGAGTTAAGGGCAGGGATGCCACCCAAACCTGCCAGCACAGTCTGCAGTCAACCTTCATGCTCATCACATCACAGGATGGCTCCCCATGTACTCGCCACCCTACGGCAAAGGTCTGTTTGGTCCATCCCAGAATCAGGAGAGCTCTTTTTCATGGACCAGCACCATCAGGCTTCCCCTTGGATGAAGATACCAATAGGCCCGTTTGGATGATGCCTGGGCTGGGCTTTGGGGTGCCTACAGCTGGTGCTGGTACATTTGCTTCCCAAGGGAAGGGGTGGCAGAAGGAAACCAGACTTACTGCATGCTGGAAGTCTGTGGACATGCCCATGCTCAGCTCCACCTTCTCAATGGGGAGACCGAGTTTTTCACACACTTCCTTCCGCAATGACAACAGCATCTAGAAGGGAAGGGGAGAGAAAAGAGGATCAGACACTTGACAGCCACAGCAGCTCTGTTTCAGGGTTCCACAGATCCCAGTCTCTGCCTTTCTTTGAAGTCTCCTTCACACTTCCCACTGAAGCACCTGCAGATTCCCTATTCCAGGCTAAGTTACTGACAGCACCCGTACTTCCAAGAGTACACATCTTCTAAAGACATCCCACTGTCACAGCAGCGTGACAGATGAGGAACATAGACCTGGTTCCTCTGCCTGATGAACCCTGCACGCACAACAGGCAAAGGAACGCCGACTGCAACCCCATCTGGACACAGGACCAGAGGAGGCAGGGCAAGAACTGCTGCATGAGGTGTCCCTGCCATATCCTGGCTACAGCTCCAAAGGAGCTGGACCAAATACAGATGGACATCTGCAGAACTGAGCCTAGCACCTGCATTAATACCCTCTGAGCATCAAGGGTTTCTGCTGATGCCCCACAGACTTCCAGCCTGATGGGAGACAAGCCAACAGGTAACATTTGCTTCTAGAGAATCCTACCTGGAAGTCAGGATTTGGACCCTTACTAAGGTCATGCCCAACGCTGCCAATGGTCATTAGCCCCACAAATTCCAGGCTGGGACACTTGTTGATGATGTGCTCCACAGCAGCAGTGGTGTCTCCAGGAGGAAGGCCATGCTTACCTGGCAAAAAGCAGGGAGATCTGTGCCGAGCTCTGCCAGAGGCCAGGCTGAAGCTAACAGACAAGCAAGCTTCACCCTAGCTCAGAGAAACGCTTTAAGAGCACAAAGCAACCCATCCCAGTGAGGTTGTTTCTGTCCCGTCAGCAGGACAAACCTGCTTATGAGCAGAAAAAGCCACTTACTGTCTTCTCCACTCGTATTAACTTGCACCATGACCTTCAGCCTCTGAGGGGAGCCTTTCTTCTGCCAGGAGCTGTTGACCCTGTCTGCCAGCTTCACCGAATCCACTGTTTCCAACATGAAGAGGTTTGGGACAGCTGGGGAGAAAACACAGGCTGAGGGCAGTGCTGCTGGCCTAGGTTTTGTACCTACACCTCAGCTCGCTCACAGAGCATTGCTGAGTTCATGCACGTGAGGTTGGCCCTATCTGAACACTGCATCAGAGCACATGAAACAGGAGTTACCCATCAACTTGTTGACGTTGGTTTTCTGCAGGTGGCCAATGAAATGCCATTTAATGTCCGGGCAAGAGGACAGAATCTGGAAGCAGAGAGGAACAGTGAGGTTTGAATGACAACTCCCTCTCCCCCCTCCCCAGCACTTGAGTCTCAGTTTGCCCACAAACAAACCACCCAGTCTTCTTCTATTTACCCTAAAAGGCACACCTCAGCCACTGATTGTGTACTGAGATTGCTTCACCCTCTGCAGAGGAGCAGGGCTCTGACTGCAGAGCACTACATGGGGAAAGCAAAGCTCTTTTGCTACTGAATAGTCACAACGTGGTATTTACCCCCAAATTGAGTGTTACCACGTTTTTAAATGACTGTGAACCTCCTACAGCAGAAAGCACAAAATATAAAGCACCTTTCAGGCAAATACTTTATGACTAAGGCACACGTATTCACAGAGCCAGCAAGACAAGGAGAGGGAATGGGGCAGGCAAAGAGCTAAAAATAACCACACCATCTATCTGAAGAGACAAGGATCAAACAGTCTCCATTGCCAAATCCCTACAAACCAGGATTTGTGCTGAGCAGCTCCCAGGACACAGCTATAGGGAGAGAGAATACACACACAGAGAGCTGTGTACTCACCCTGGAGTCTGATGCCTTTTCTAGCAACTCTTGAACCTAGGAGAATCAAGACAATCTCTTGTTAAAACCATGCCAGAGGTGCCTGCACCATAAGAAGGGTCTCTCTAGAATGTATATCCCTGGGACCAATACGCCCCTTATAAATACAAGGCCAGGGGCCTGATGCTATGGCCAAGCCCAGCTCCCCATGCTCAGAGCCCCACACAGGGCTGCCACAGTGCCTGCCTGCAGCATGGGGCCATCACCGACCCGTGAGGCCCGTCACAGACCTATGGGGCCTGTCGCCAACCCATGAGGCCCATTACCAACCCATGGGGCTCGTCACAGACCTAAGGGGCCCATCACCAACCCATGGGGCCCATCACAAACTCATGAGGCCCACTGCAGTCCAGTGGGGCCCATCACCAACCCGTGGGGCCCACTGCAGTCCTATGGGGCCCATTACCAACCCATGGGGCCCATCACAAACTCATGGGGCCCACTGCAGTCCTATGGGACCCATCACCAACACATGGGGCCCACTCCAGTCCTATGGGACCCATCGCACACCCATGGGGCCCACTCCAGTCCTATGGGACCCATCGCACACCATGGGGCCCACTGCAGTCCTATGGGACCCATCGCACACCATGGGGCCCACTGCAGTCCTACGGGGCCCATCACCAACCCATGGGGCCCACTCCAGTCCTATGGGACCCATCACACACCCATGGGGCCCACTGCACTCACGTAGTTCTCCCCGAAGCTGCGCTGCCCGTGGCTGTAGGCCTCGATCACCATCTCGGCCGGCTTGGTCTTGCTGACGGCCACCAGCCGCGGCTGCACGGCCGGGAGCCCCTGCACGGGCACCCGAGGTGAGCTGGGAAGGCTCCAACCTGCCCCACACTGCCCCCCAAGGGTCCTGCTGTGAGCAACAAGAGCGGTGCCAGCACCTCATAACCTGCTCTGGCACCCCCTCAACACCGCGGCCTCCCCTTGGGCCGGCAGGTTCTGAGGGGAAGGATCCAAGCGGGAGCCTTCACCCGCGTGAGGAGAGCACCTACAGATCCCTCTGGCTCTTACGACTGTAAGGAGAACGTGGCAGGCAGCAGCCCTGTGTTCGAAGGGCATGTTCTGCCCACTACAGGGCTCGTTTTGGACCGTATACCTTGAATACTGCAATAAAAACCACCCCGGAGCCCACAACCAGGCCATTCTGCACGAAGAGCCGTCTTCCTAGGGTGCAAATTCCAAATGCCTAGAGGTAAAGCACCCCTTTGTAAAGCAAGGCGGCACTTGTGCGCCCTGGGTGGTGGGGAGCAGCAGGACAATGCCAGCCTTTATCCCAGTGAGTCAGATGGAAGGAATGGGACCTGCCAGCTGGAACCCATTAGTTAAATACTTGCCTTAATGTGCAGAACTGGGCTCTCCCATATTCCCAGCAAGGACAGTATTGACACAGCTGGTTCAAAACACCCACCAGGCTCTGTGTGTGCTAAAACATGACAATGATTTGATGCAAACTTGACCAAATCCTTGCTGTTTGACACTAAAGGCTTGTTAGCATGTTTGTCACCCTGCTCTGAGAATGCTTGTGGCCTTCTCTGAGCTGACAGGGATACATCCACCCTCTCCTGCTCCTTGGAAGGAGAGGATGGCAGCGGGCAGCAGCACATGGGTCAATGGCAGCTCAGCACCGATCCACAGCACTCTTCCCCCTGGAGCAGCAGCAGCCTCAGTGTTACCCCTGGTCGATCTTCCCCTGCATCTGATGTATTGCATGTAGATGCAATGCATCTCCATGTTGTGTTATCTATAGGGATAAAAACAGGAGCACTATTAAAATTGAAGGCCATTTTATTGTCATAGCAAATACCAAAATAAAAAGGCTTTTAATACGTAAGAAGATCAAAGACAGCACGGGGAAAGCATTCCCATGCTCCTGCCAGCGATGCTCGGGTACCACAGCAGCACCACAAACCTGGGTTTGCTTTGTTAGAATGGTTTTAAAACTCAGATCTTCCAAGATTTCAAATGATGGAAAGAGGCCAAAATGTCAGTTAAAGAGAGAGATGGAATCACGATGTAGTGACAGGTCTGGGAAATACAGGAGATCAGACATACAAGGAAGAAACCTGGATGCAACAGTGGATTCTGGCTTGTGAAGCCTGGTTTCAACCTTGCTTTTTGCCTTTTGACTCTTGTGACAGCTGAAGTGACAAGAATAATTCAGCAGTAATGTTTTCAATTAAAACAAGAAAAAAAAAAAGCATTAAGACTTATTTATTCCAAACTGTTGTCTTGCTGTGAAGTCATACAAAAAAACCCCACCCTTTTTAATACCCCTTTGGCTTATTTGGGTCTTTTCATTAGCAAAAACCACTCATGTCAAATGTAGTTTTCAGTTACTAATGGAAATCTCTAACTTGAATGTAGAATGATCCCAAATGAGATCATCCTCAAAGGTTTAGATACTATTACCTCATCTGCTATTCCCTGTTCATAACCCTATAAAAGGCAGTATTACAGCCTACCTACTGATGCCATTTTGACTGCTGTGCTGTCTAATGTCGTAGGGGTGGAGATGGAACTTCCCTTTACTTGTATTTCCCAACAAATAAAGCTGACACAATAGGAGATGGGACTTTCCTAGAGCAGAAACTGATGCTTATCCTTTATTGTGCATTGTCACTCTCCTTCCTACCAGGGGAAAGAAAACTGAAGTAAGAATACTGGTACCAGCAGCTGAAATCCCTCAGAATTCTTAGTGTGATCACCTTATTCAAAGGACTAATGCATGTTTCAGTCACTGAAGAATGAAACCAAATGTAGTGGGTAGCAAGTGCTGGGGGCACAAGATTGCAAATGCAACAGGCTGGTTCTCTGACAACTAAGTTAGCACTTACACTGGTATCAGCTCATATTAGTATGTTGGCCACAAATGATAATGGCAACTAATAAACAGACTCTGCTGCCAAGTGGCAGATGGATTAGGGACAGAAAAAAAACAGGAATGTTCTCTCTAGGTCTGAACTTTTGTCTTCAACACCCTCTCAAGCTTTGCATGTGTGTCAAACACAACCCTATTACCTCTGTGCATCTGGTATGTGAAGAATTCATTGGCTTTTGGAAGTAAAAGGTACATTATATGGCATTGTTCTGAGTATAAAAGGAAAATTCAATGTATCTTAGGACAGTTCAGAGACAAGAGGTACTGTTCTTTGCCCTGTCACTTCTCACTTTGATGGTTTGTGTCCTTTGATACCTTAAATCTTCCCTTTCACAAGGTCTATTCAGAAAACAACCCTCCAAACACAAGCGAAACTCAGTTCCATTCCTTTCAGTTTACCTGAATGCCTTCTCTCTAGTAAGACACTGTAAACACTGAAATCCAGTTGCTCTTGCAGAGGCAGGTAACGCACTGTGATGCCCGTGGGTCATTCAAGCAGTTACTTGCCAGCAACAAGGCTTTTGACAAAGTCAGGGTCCCTGAGACAAAAATGCTTTTCTCCCTGTTTTCCTAACTGGGACAATGGGACAAGTACCGTGCTTGCAGCCTGGTGCCACTGACAATCAACTCCAGTTCTCCAGCAGCACACCTGTGCCCCTCACCAAGCAGCTGGGGAAAGCCTCAAACTACTGACTCCCCCCTTCTGCCCTCCCCAGCTATGACAAATGGAAACCAAAGCAGTGTTAAGATGCACAAAAGGAACAGTTTGGGTCACTACTTGTAGTAGCAGTGGTGTAAGGCTTAGATCCCCCCATGGAAACCAGGGAACCTGCAGGATTTCAGCTGGATTTCTTTAACTCACTGTGGTCTCAGCTGCCCTAGCAAGGCAAACCAGGTCAGCTCAGACCTCATTAATAAGTGGGTTCATGCATTTGCTACACCCTGCACTCTGGGCAGACCTGGAGCATGAACACAGGCTGTTAAGACCTGCAATGGGGGCAACCTGCCCTTTAGACAAGGTCTTCAAGCAGCTGTGTCTAGTGTACAAAAGTCTAGCACCTTTTTGTTAAAGGGGTTTCACATAAAGTACATGAAATTTCCAACCAAAACAAGTTGTAGCAGCAATTCCCCTCCCTCCGAAACCTCACCATTTCTCGACTTCCTACCACCTCAATCCAAAAGGAAGTACCCATCTAAGCTGGCCTCTCCACAGGAATTTGGTCTATATGTCCAAGAGAAGGGAGAGGTGCATCTAAAGGACATACCTGGAGCTGGCTGCTTAGAAGTTACCAGGAAAACCACCCCATAAATACCAAAGTCTAATTGTCATACAAAAGATTGAATGGATTAAGTCTGATTCGTCTCTTTCAGAACAGGAAAGGGGGAAAAACAAAAAGAACTTCCCAGTTCATGTTTCTTTTGATATAAAAGGAATAGAAATCTTTCAGTTGACGTTATGAAGTAGCTTTGAGTCCTCACTGGTTCCTACCCCATCTTCTTCTTGGATTCCTTCTGCCAGTCCCTCTGCAAATTTGGTCTGGCTTCCTGCATAGTCCATGAACATGTTGGGAATATCCTTGCCAAAATATATCTTGCTGTTTGCTGCAATCGCCTTGTATTTCATCAGCTGCAAGTACTCAGGAGTTAACTTCAGCTGCACAGAAAGAAAAGAGATCACCAACAGCTCGGATTCACTCAAAAGCAAGGTTGTGTCATGAGAATCCTACTTTTCCATCACGCTAGCAGGCACGCTCACCCTCTCTTCAGCTGAAGAGGCACAGTGCCCAGAAGAAAGCTCTCTTTCAATAGGTCTAAAGTGAAGCTCTAAATCCCAGTGACTAAATGGCAAAACGAGAAAGTGATGGAAGCAGCTGGGGAAACGTTCAATCCAAATGTACCAGAGATGCTCGAAAGCACATAACTCACTAAAAGCCCTCGCAATGCAAGCTGCTGGAAAGAAAACACAACTGGCTTTGAGCCAGAGAGTAGATTGAAGAGTCTGTTCTGGAGAGCAGAGCTCATTCGTTCAGGATAATGACATTAGAACTGAGAGGATAGAGTAACTGGGACAGAATTTGTGCACAAGCATCCCACACCTCCATCCATTCTCACTGACCCTTACAAAACAGAGTTTTCCTGCTGGGATGGCCTGGGAACTAGCTGCAGGCACTTACAGCCTGGCATTTATCCATAGGATTTCTCTTTTTCCATTCTTTCTTTCAACTTCTTTCTTTGGCAGTACCAAGGCTTTGCCAGGCTAGTTACTTAGATGTGTAAGATCAGCTCTATCTGCTCTTTACCTAAACACTTATTTACTCTTAAGCTTTCCTGTCACTCCAGAGATCCCTGCTCCTGCTTTGCTTGCTTGCCAGCTTGCACATTGGAATTAATCGACACTTCTGATTGCAAAGGCATGAAAGGGCAACACTGAAACTGGTATTCTATCTACAGAGGGAGCCACGGCCCCATTAGCAGAGCTGTTTCCAGAGAGGACCAGGTATTTCACGCATCCTGATACAAATTTATCTGCCCAAAGAAAATGAATTTGCAAATAGGGATCTAATTGTTTCAGGCTCAATAATTCTGAGTGATGGTTTTGGTTTGCCTTTTGATTTCAACAATGAGACACAACAAGCAAGCAATGAGCACAGGCAGCTCTTTTCCTGACTTCAGGTTAGATACAAGGAAGAAATTCTTTACTGTGAGGTGCTGGCACAGGTTGCCCAAAGAAATGGTAAATGCTCCATCCCTGGCAGTGTTCAAGGCCAGGCTGGACAGAGCCTTGGGTGACACGGTCTAGTGTGAGGTGTCCCTGCCCATGGCAGGGGGTTGGAACTGGATGATCTTAAGCTCCTTTCCAACCCAAACCATTCTATGATCCTATGAGTATTTCTATACAGCCTAAAGACATAACAATACCTTGTTAGCCTCAGCTACTTTCATAGCAGTGTAGCATTCAGCATCAGCTCTCGCCTTCTCTCTTGCAAGAAATGCAGCATCTGGAAGCAAACACATGTTT
This sequence comes from Pezoporus wallicus, assembly GCF_028554395.1. Classification (NCBI taxonomy): domain Eukaryota; kingdom Metazoa; phylum Chordata; class Aves; order Psittaciformes; family Psittacidae; genus Pezoporus; species Pezoporus wallicus. The sequence continues at coordinate 70,752 of NW_026636985.1, forward strand.
TCATATTCAGAGTTTTATTTCCAGCCATGTTAGCACCATTTGCAGCTGGAAAACTTTTTAAAGTGGTCAGCACCATATCTAAACTGTTCAGGATAGAGTTTAGGGAAGAGGGAACCAAATGGGGAAACACAGCAATGGGATCTCAATTTACATCTACGACACTGCGGGATGATAGCACGGAGTAAGTAAATTGCCTCTGCAACTGAAGACCTCAAAGCATTTTATAAACATAAGGTTTTTATTACCACCCCTGTCACGAGGGCTGAGAACACTCTTTCTTCTCCAGCCAGCCCCTAGCTCTCGTGCTGAAAAGGCAGCAACTGTTCCAGTGCACAAGTGGGATTTGCCCATAACATTTGCACGGGACTCACAGCCCAGCAGAGTGCTCTGGAGATGGAGTTTGGGATTGTGAATGCAATTCCCCAGATGGGATCTTCTCTGGGATGCTGAGGTTAAGATTCAGGCACGCAGAGGCGGGTGATTTTAACCTTTGCCAGCTCTGCTCCTTGGATACATGTCAGAGAGCTGTTTCTTTGTAATAGCAACGATGTGTAAAGGGTCCAATCCTGTGGGATGTGGAAATTCCCTTACTCCTAGCAGAGACATTTAGGGAAACAAACACTTCCCCTTTCTGTATTGGACTCCCTTTTCTCCTTCTGACTTTATCTATCCAATGCTAATGATGCAGTGTGAGGCCACCACATTAAGACGAGTGTAATCTGCCTGGTTTGCTGTGATCTCTTGACATCCCTTCTAGGACAGGGAGCCACACAACTGGAATACAGTCTGGATTTTGGAGTTGCACAGCTGGATAAACCATTTGTTTTCCTGTACTAGCAGGGAGTCCTCTGAGCTGCTACACTTCAAAATCATGTCAGCAATTGGGATGGGTTGGCCTGCAACTTCCTCTCTTTTGCCTAAAAAGAGTGGTCCCAGTCGGAGACACCAGAAAGAATGAGGGAGACAGGAATCCTCTGCCAGCAGAGTTGAACTGAAGGCCTGACACCCAGTGACACACATTTATAAGGACTAAACCCCATTGTATTTCCGTGAAGAACTTCTTAATGAGAAGCTGCTGATCTGTAAAAGTCTTAATTGGCTCCTCTGTGGCCTTCTGCAAAGCTTGACAGGGCCTCTAATGAAGGTAATTGAAAATAAGGCCCTGTCACTCGGAGCTGGAAATGCTGACCCCTTTTCATGTCCTGGAATTCCCTTAACAAAGCAGTTTATCAGAGGGGTAGGGAGACATCATCTTAATTTAACAGTACAACCTCCCAGGAAGAGCACCTTGAAACAGAAGGTTCCAAGAAGCACAGTCTACAAAGAAGCATTCCTATTCCTGCCTCTGGTCAATCCTAGTTCCTTAAAAGTAGTCAGCTGCAAAACTAAAGGGGGGTGAAGAAGCAGCAATGCAAACTGCACAGTGAATGTCAGCTTGGACTGAAGGACATGGTCAATACACACACGTCAAGAACTACTGAGCTCCATGAACTGCTTCAGGATCTTTGGACAAAATTCACCACAGAACATTGACTTCCTACACACTCACCTTCAATCTCTGAAATCCGCTTCTCTGTTTCCTTTTCCATCACTTTCTGTCCATAAGTTATTTCAGCAACTTGTGCAATCTTTTCTGCCTCTGGCATGAAAAAGAACACATCCATGTTGTGGTCACACAGTCCTCCTAATGCCAGGAGCAGCTTCACCCACCAAAGTCCTCACCAGCCCTTTCTGCTGAAAGTAAACTGTGGGAAGACTTTCCAGCCCTCAGAAGGCAGCAGTCTGCATCTGTGGGCAAAGCTGGAACCCACCTAAAACCCCTTTGAGTTTCCCTGGAAGAGTTTGACATCAGCAGCCAATAACCGCAGCAGAGATCACCCACAAGTGAAACAAGTGCATCCCTCCCCAGTGCCTGCGTTCTTTTTGCTGCCTTCCCCCCACCTCACCCTCTTCAGTTCTTCTACCCCTTCAAACTCAGATATACAGACCGATGAGGGCTTTCTTCCTTTCTGTCTCTGCTTCCTTCTCCACCACCTTCTGCTTCTGGGCTGCAATCAGCAGCTTTGTCTTCTCACTCTCCCTAATAAGCCAGAAGAAGCCAGTTACAAAGTGTGACCTTGCTGAAGTGGTGTGGCTGCTGGCTCAGTCCTCTTTCAAGCACATGTTTAGGGCAGGCAGCACTCAGGAAGTGAGCACATGTACCTGCACACAAAGAGCTTTTCTTCTAAACCAAAATGTCTTTTCCTCCCCTCCATAGCAGGAAGACTTTCCAGCCAAGACAGAATGAAGCCCTCCCTGCTACTTTGTGCAGGCTGCCATAATGCCTTCTACAAGAGGCATTGACTGTTCACACCTAGGTTTTTGGGGATTGTTATGAGGGATTTAAGCAAAGTGAGACATTAGAATCCTGTGAAAGCCTTGTCTTCCTCATCTGGGAGCTTTGAAACCACCCTTCGTTCCATCACATGGCTCTGTGTACGTAAAGAAAATGCTGTTCCTGCTCCCAAACAGGGAAGACAGATTAAGAGTCCAGAACAAGCCTCTCCCAACGCATATCCTACTGCATTTATGGTAACAGATTAACAGGCTGATTTGGGATTTTGACTACCATGACTTCCCATGATACCCAAAGGTTGTATGGAATGCCAGGGAAGCAAAATGGACAAGAAGGGCCTTATTCTGTCCTACCCAGCCTGCTGGCAGGGTGCTCAGAGAACATAAGCATTTCTGACCGATCAAGTGCAAGAGAAGGCAGCTGGCTCAGGGCATTGAGAAGGGATCAGCATGTCAAGTGCTATTAAAGAAAGTTATTGCAAAGCTTCAGCCTGTTGAATCAACAGTTTCTCCATCCCAGACAAACAACAGGATTAGTGGTGGACTCTCTCCACCTGCCACTCACTGCATGCTCTGGGAGGCCTCTTTAAAGCAGGGCCAGTGTCAAGAGGAAGGAGGCTGTGGGCAACAAATTGCTGTGCTCAAGTGCTCAAAAGGGAGAAATAGTTTCTAACTCAGCAGTGACAGACACGTGCTTGTCTGCTGCAGCCTCCCCAGGCCCTTTCTGCAGGCAGCACGAGGCTGGGAGCAGGCCTGGCAGAGGGCACACTGATCACTGCTTGCTGTGAAAACACATTAATCTGGATGAGCGATTCTTTTTGCTAACACAAAGGTGCAAGTCTCAGGCACTTACATGAGCTCGTAATTCCTCCGGATTGTTTCAGGGATGTTTGGCTTTGTAACTCGAACTGCCTGGAAAGGGAGACCAAAGAAAACATAGGCAAGCAGCCAACAATCAAAAGCCAAATGGCCCCTGAGGCTGCAGAGCACGGGGGGAGCTGATGCCTGGGGCATGCTCTGCCACACAACGCTGCAGAATCTATGACCAGGTCCAAAGCCCACAGAGCAAAAGCAGGACTTGATGATCTCCTGCTGTGACAGGAGGCAATAACCTGGGTAAAGCAGTACCCAGAGTACCACCAACAGAAACCCACCACATCAAAGCTGAGAGGAGATGGGAAGGATATGGTTCTCATTCCTTCAGTTTTCTATTTCCTTTAGCCCTTTTTCCCTTTCCTTTTACCCCTCCTTACAATATGCACCTTAGACATCTCAAAGTAGAACTGTATAATGAATTACCTGTATAATTAATCCAGGGGCCATTGTAGTTAGGTCTTGCTGCAAGGCCAGTTTAAGGTTTTCATCAATCTGATCTGATTGGGGAGAAAAAAACCAGGTAACTACAAGTCTCACAAGGCAGCTTGTTGTCAACACATAGAGCTGGCTGGAAGGGCTCACATTTCTTATTCCTGGAAGGTAAGTACCCATGTAAGTTTGATGCAGAAGGGGTGGGTAGAGAACAAGCATCCCTGCCTCAGAGACAGGTTCCCATCTCTCTCAGCGTGTCGGGCAGCACAAAGCAGCACCAAACACTTGGGACACAGGAGACAAAGTGAAACTCTTCCCAGTTCCCCATAAACCACAGCTGGAATCTTTCTGAGCTAGAACTAGCATCATTATGATAGAAAATCTGTGCTCTAACCCACTTCCCCATTGGTATCTAAATGGTGACTGACAAGAAACTGCATCTGTGCCAGCAGGAGACAAAGCACATGCAAAGGCAGAAATATGAACTGGCTGCACTGGTTATTTCAATAGGCTGCAAAGAAATCTCCATAACGTCTGTTTGGCTCAATGGACACCAGTTAGCTCGAGCATAGCTGAGAAACTTCAAAAGGAAACACAAACCAAAGCCCTGCTTCAGTGGAAAGCTCTAAGGACAGCAGTTTCCAGTTGGGGCCTGCTGAGAAGTGCAAAGGGAAAAATCAAAATGTAACGGCCTTGAGAAAGTGATCACATCTCACTCCTTGATTATTTGCTTTGGTCTCAGTTTAGCTTTATCTGGAACTCGCCCTCACAATGGGGCTCAGCCAGTTTAGGAAGCAGCTGTTATCAGTTTCCTGCACCTGCTTGCAGATGTGGGGGCAGAGAATGACACGAATGGGCTGTGCCCCACTTCAGAGCCGAGCCAGCACACATTGAGCTCACACAAAGAGTTACACAGGAGTTTATACAAGTTCCTTCTGTGCAAAGCAGTTGCTTTGAGGCCCTTTCAAGCAGTTGTCGTCAGCAGCTGCCAACATCTGGAGATTCCATCGGCAAAGCAGTCCCATAAAGAACCTGGAGGGGAACCGAGCCCTGGTTCTGCACCTTGTGCAGCAGCACATGAGGAAGCAGAAAGCCAGGCTTCTTGGAAAGCCCAGTCTGAACAGAGAACAGGAGCTTGTGAACAGCCTGTGTCCTTCCAGGCACAAATTCTGTCCATTTGGGGTCCAGAACCATTCACAGCTACATTTCTGCCTGCAGTCAGCACTGCTGTAGTGCTGAAACACTGGAAGGGGTTTCTTGCCAGTCCAAAGCCATAAACAAAACACTCAGCACTGGCACCAACTGGTCTATTTCTGCTAAGAAACCACAACTTCAGGCTCTTTCCCAGTGTGTTCTTCTGGTGTCTGTTCTGCCTGAAGCCAAGGAGGAAGGTCAGCAGGCTCTTGCCAAGTCATCTTGTTTCCCAGCACCAGGCACTGCAGCCACAGGCATGACACAAAGCTAATCAAACCCAAAGGCCAAGGAGTGCTTGCTCAAAACAGCTTTTCCATCTGGATAAGCAAAACCTGTGACTGATTTCAGCAAGTCATGTTTGCTAAACACACAAATAACACCACAGAATTAGTGCTCCCTTTCCTAAAGCCCTCCGCTGCTACTGGCAGCTTTGGGTTTGGGTGGTTCTTGTTACAACACACTGGAGCAGGAGTGACAAGGAGGAAATGATGGTAGGTAGTTAACTCTCCTGATTCCAGACAGGGCAGATACTGGATTCATAGGTAAAAAGCCCATCGGTTTGGGGTAAGGAGCTCTGCATCAATAGAGAAGGGGCAGCTCACCAAACAGCTCGATGTAGACCTCCTGCAGCGTGTGGACACTGCAGAATTGGTTCAGCTCATGGTGAATCTTGTTGAAGATGAGAGCTTTGTCATAGTCAGCGGTGTAGTTCTTCACTATGTCGTACACTGCAAAAGAAGAAACCCCTGTTCAGGGCTGGGCTGGAGGGATGCCTCAGGCTGGGCTCAGCACTCGCTTCAGGAGTCATAGTGCCCACCTGAAGTGAGGAATCCACCCCCAAGAGAAGCTGGCCCCACAGACACACACTTTGTGAACAAAGGGGAGTTTTCTCTATTGCTCACCTATTTCATAACACCCTGAGCAGTGTTCTGTCACTTGCTCTGCAAACAGGACATCTCACTACCAACAAGGCCATCTCACCACCAACAACCCTCTCCACTCTACCTGCATATACACACAGGTTGTGCCTGAGCTGCAGAACACAGAGGTCAATGCACAATGAAGGAAGAACATCCCACAGCCAGCATAAACCAGAGGTCTCAAAGCGGGCCTCCAGTCAGCCAGGCAGTTATACCACTTCTGTAAGCAACAGTGCTAAAAACCACAGAACTTGGGGAAAAAGGCTGCACAGGTCATTCTTCTTGCACTGCAGAGGCAGGTTTTTGCTCCCAAACACGCTTCTCTCCCCCTGCCTCTTGCACACCTTGTTCAAATCAGTTCTTCACTGAAGCATAAAGCCCAGCGGGGGTGTAACAATGCAACCACTGGTAGCTGGATGGCATCTGGGCTCTAGTGAAGCAAGTGGCAGAGCAGAACAAGTATGTGCAAGAAACAATAAACACACAAAACACGTGGGAGAGCTGGTTTTAGGCTTACACCCAGGAAGTCTGGAGCGTTACAGGGTACACAGGGGGAACGCCAGCTCCAAATCATAGAATCATAGAATAGTTAGGGTTGGAAAGGACCTTAAGACCATCCAGTTCCAACGCCCCTGCCATGGGCAGGGATACCTCACACTAAACCGTCTCACCCAAGGCTCTGTCCAACTTGGCCTTGAACACTGCCAGGGATGGAGCATCCACAACCTCCCTGGGCAACCCATTCCAGTGCCTCACCACCCTTACAGTGAAGAACTTCTTCCTTAGATCCAATCTAAACTTCCCCAGTTTGAACCCGTTACCCCTTGTCCTGTCACTACAGTCCCTGATGAAGAGTCCCTCCCCAGCATCCTTGTAGGCCCCTTCAGACACTGGAAGCTGCTCTGAGGTCTCCACGTAGCTTCTCTTCTCCAGGCTGAACAGCCCCAACTTTCTCAGCCTGTCTTCATACGGGAGGTGCTCCAGCCCCTGATCATCCTCGTGGCCTCCTCTGGACTTGTTCCAACAGCTCCATGTCCTTTTCATGTTGACATAGCACAAACCTCTTCACGCCACCTCACCCCAGGAGCACAGACAGCTCCGGACGGCAGCACCGGCAGGGTCACAGGGGACGAGCTCACCTGCGCTCTGGATGAGGAAGTTCACCACCTCGATTCTGTCGAAGTAAATCATCACCCCTCCACTGCGAAGGGAAGGCAAAGCCGTGAGCAAAGCACGAAGCTGGGCTGGAGCAGAGGGGGACATCCCCCTCTAGCGGGCTGAGCCCGGCAGCCACAGCGGCTCCAGACACCAGGCTTCAGTCCGGAAACCGGATTAGCGCGTGTGAACCCATGGAAAAGGCAGCGCAGAGCTTGGGGATGGGGCTGCATCACCCACCCCGGCACCCTGAGCTCGCCACTGGTTCCAGTTATAGGGGGGGAGTGGGAAACCCAGCCCCTGCAAACAGATGTCCCCGTTTTAAAGCATGCTGGAGTTATCAGGGAGGAAAATAGGGAGAGGATCCAAAGGTTGCTCCCAACAACAGCTCAACGTCTCACCTGGTGCCACAAGGAACGTTTTTCACCTCATCCGTCTGCAGCGTGGTCTGAAGAGAGGTTTAGGGAAAGAGGCTTAAGGATTCCCCACTTTACCCGCTCATGGAACAGAGTTTTGCCCCTATCCCCCCCCTTCAATCCCCCCCCTTCAATCCCCCCAAGGAGAAGAACCGGGCCTTCACAGCTCCCCGGGACGGTCCCGAGAGCCCTGGGCCGCAGACCCCACCATAACCCCCCGCCCAAAACCTCCCACGGCCCGGTCCCGGCCCCAGCAGCACCTGCACTGACTTGTAGGACGTGATGAAGGGCAGCATGAGGTGGAACCCGGGCCCGCTGGTGGAGGTCAGCAGCGCTCCGCCGCTGTGGAACGGAACAGAGGGGCCGTGAGGGGCCCGCCTTGCACCAGGTGGCGAAGACAGGGAGCGGGGTGGTGGTGGTGGGGGGGAAGGCTCGCCTCACCGGTAATAGACACCGATGTGCCCCTCCTCGATCTTGTGGATGGCCGAGAGGAAGGCGGCGGCGAGGAAGCTGAGGGACAGCGCCGCGATGGCGCCCAGCTGGGCCATGCCCGCTCGGTAACGGCGCCGGCCCCCTCAGCGGCACCGGCCCGGCGCCGCCCTGTTGCGTCATCACAGCGCGACCGCGCCTTCTACCCCGCCAGGGGGCGGTGGAGGAGCGGGAGTCGGGAGGACGCGGGTTCGAGACCCGGGGCCGCCTCTTCCAGTGCGGCTTTGGGGGGAGCATCCAGCACCCCGTCACCCTATACCCCCCAAACCCCTTATGGGACCTTGTTTGGTCAAACAGAGAACCCCCCACCCGTTATGGACAAGGGTAACAAGGGGAAAAGCGACGGCCAAGGTGAAAACACATTAAATCCTCACCTCTATATGTTAAAGGAGGCTTAAAAACCACAGGCGAGACGTATAAAACGCCAGTAAAAGAGAATAATTTGCTCTTTGATAGATCTCCGAGGGTTCTCTCTAACAACCCCATGACCCAGATTTAAGGCCTGGATAAAATGTATTAAATCTGTAAAGGTTTTAATGGAGCTGGTATGTGTTTCATAAATCACGGGCCTCCACTCAGCCCCCGCTCGCTTTAATAAGGGTAAACTAGGAAATTGCTCGGAGCTGCAGCAGAATGCGGTCATCTCAGATTGAAAAGTAATAGATTTTTACATGGGAGGGGGGGTGTTCTGGCTCGCAGGAGAGCTTTTGCCTCGTAACATCATTACCCTGAGCGGGAAACCAGCTGCGGCCACGTGTTTTAACAGCATCAAGATGTGAACGTGCACAAAGGTAAATATTATTGGTAATAATCCTGGAAAAAAAAGAAAAAAAAAAGCCCCCCAAAATCATTATTCCTGGAGCCAGGGCTAGGAATGTTCATTGGTGTCTGTGTGGCAGCTCTGGTTTAACAGAACGGGCTTTGCTATATGAACAAATGCTTTATTGCACTTCATCCCTGCCCCATTCCCCCCTCATCCCGCTGCAGTATAAAAACCACCTCTTGGCTTTTACCATGGAGCTGACTGAGAGTTTGAAGCCTCCCAGCCTGCCGGCTGCTGCTGCTCCATGGTCCCAACGGCATGGATCCGGGGTAGGGATGTGGCAGCCCCTTGGGATGTGCTGGGGCTTGGCCGCTGCTGGGGAGCAGAGAGAGGGTCCCCCCGCCCCAGGCCCCGGAGCCCGCAGGGATGGAGTAAAGGCTGTGTAAAGTCTGTCTAACCTCATTAGCTGTCAGCAGGAACAATGCCGGGCTGGCAATAAAGGCAATTCCGAGCCTGTTGGCCATTAATCACCGCCTGACAGTTGTGAATAGGGGTGGAAAAACTCTGTCCCCACGCTTCCCGCTCTGGTGTTTAAGGTTACCTCCGTGCGCAGGCGGAGCGCTGGGGTGGAAAGCTCTTGCTCACCAGTCCTGCCCTGTCCCATCTCCATCCCCACTTCTATCCCATCCCCACTTCCATCTCCATCACCATTTCCATCCCATCCCTATCCCTGTCCCCATCCCCATCCCCATTCAAATCCCCATCCCTGCCCTCCTTCCCATCCCCATCACTGTTCCCGTTCCCATCCCCATTCCCATCTCCAGCCCCATTTCCATCCCACCCCTATCCCTGTCTTTGTTCCATCCCCAGTTCTATCCCATCCTCATCCCTGTCTCTATCCCCATTCCCATCTCCATCCCATCCCCATTTCTGCTCTGGATGCCATGGTGCCAGCTCCATGTATTGGCATGGGGAGCCTTAAAATCATCTGCTGGAACCCCAGAATTCCCAGTGACTGCTGCAGCTCCTCCTGGAGCACAGCAGCAGCAGGATGGGACTGGATTCCAGTGCATGAATGCAATGAAAGTGCATTAAAAGCTGATGTTTCAGTGGGGAGAAGAGGGAAAACTGCTCCTTAGCTGAGACCTAAAAGGGCATCTAAGCCCAGTGAGGGAAATCCATGGGTGCTCTGCGGGACCGGGGGGGCTGCAGGGTGCTCTGGTCACTGTGACATGGCTTTGAAAGGGAAAAAAAGTGGGGAGAGGGCCTGTGCAGGGGGGAAACACTCCACAAATGAAGTCTATCCAACGTTATTTGCACATTATGGTGCAGAATTGTGTTCAAGTCTGTCCGGCCTCATTCCATGTCAGCGCTAACAATGCAGCACTTGGCAATCACGGCCCTTCTGCAGCGCTGGCCATTAATCATCCCCTGACAGTCCCGAGCTGGGAAGGAGGAAACTGCTCACATGTGCTCGCTGGAAAGGGACCTTTCCTTTGCTCCCTGCCCACCCCAGCACTGGGAGGGTCCTGATTCCACACCCCGGGAATTCCTGTGACACATCTCATGGTGGAACAACCCCTTGGGAAGAGGCTTTGGGGAACGGGTTACAACACAGGGCATTCCAGCGGCGTTCTCCTCTCCGTCCTCTTGCTCACCACTAACCTCAGGAATAAGGGGGTTTGTCTTCAGGGAATGATCCCAATGGGAGCCAGTGGTGCCGTCCTGCTCACCCCAAGGCTTCTCTATGTGGTCCCCATCGCCCTGCAGACGCCAGCCCCATGGCCGGGTGCTGGCGTGCCAGGTCATCCAGTAAATAAAGGAGGGCTGTTTCCAGCCCCCCTGACACTGCTTTCTAAAGGGAAATGATTAAAAGCACTTGGAAACCACAATTCATCCCGGGAAAGAAAGTGGATTTACCCGAAGCATGAGTGAGAATTAACACTCACATCAGTAGGGCAGAGGAGGCAAACAGAGATTGGCTGTGTGCAGGGGGAGAGAACACCCCATAGAAAACAAGGGCTGAGATGGAGCTGGGTACCCCTCCTCTGGAAAGCTCCGTTGTTCCTTCCCGTTCTCCATCTGCCCCATGGATGAGTGCTCACAGAGGAGGAGAAGGGAAATCTCCTCCCAGCAGCACAGGGAAGGATGGATGCTCCTGGTGGGACCCAAAGTGGTCATTCCCGAATGTCCCCGAGGTACCTGGGAGCAGGGGTTTTGCACTAAATGCATTACAGAAAGGCCAAGGAACAGTCTCACCCTGTTCCTGCTGGTAGGAATTGGGCTTGTACCGGAATGCCCCATGGCAGCACCGACTACTGAGCCACCGTGGTGATGCTCCAGTTGGGAGGGAGGAGAACGGGTTCCCTGGAGAGGAAACGGGGACCTATGGCAAGGATTTATCACCCGATCCCAGAGATCAAACCAACATCTCTGCTCGGAATCAAAGCAGCAGGTCCCATCCCGAGGAGCTTGGAAAGGGCTCCAGGAGGGTGATTGATGTGTGGGATTCCGGGAAGGGCTGGGGAAGCCTCGGCGAGGTGCTGAAGCCCAGGTCAGGAGTCAGCCCTGTCCCAGTGATATATTTAGAGCTGGATAATGTAAGCAATGGGGAAGGGAGGGGGGACTATCCATGGAGGAGGTGCAGATCCATCCCCTTGGCCGGGATGCTACGGGATGAGCTGAGCCAGGGAACAGACAGTTGGATTTCCCTCCTTTCTGCCTTCAAATAAATCACAACTCCAGAGCCCTTTAAACTCTGCAATCTGATCTGTTCCAATAAGGAAGGGAATGAAAGGCTGCGTCTCCCTGGAAGCCTCCGGAGCCATAAATCCACTATGTACAAACACATACCACATTTCCAAGGGCATTGCTTTTCTTGTATTGTTTTAACAGAAGAATCAAACTGCAATAAACTCCCTCCCTCATTAGCTGCCTGTGTCCAGGCCAAACGCTCCTAACGAATCCAATCAGGACAAAGGAATGCAGCCCTTGATCCAAAGCCTGCCCGGACGCTGACCCCCCCCCCCCCCCAAAAGGCATTTCCCTATGAGCCCCATAGAGGGGCAGGATGGGGGGAGCTGAAGGGCTGCAGGTCCACTGGGGTTTGTCACCCCAAATCCAGCATCCCTGCCTAGGAGCCAGCATCCCCACTATGGATCTGGCATCCCTGCCTGGAGCTAACACCCCTACGTGGACCTGGCATCCCCACCATGGAGCCATCATACCTCCATGGGATCTGGCATCCCTGCCATGGAGCCAGCATCCCTGCTATGGATCTGGCATCCCTGCCATGGAGCCAGCATCCCTGCTATGGATACAGCATCCCTTCATGGGACCTGGCATCCCTGCCATAGATCCATTATCCCTGCTATGGATCTGGCATCCCTGCTACGGACTCAGCATCCCTGCTATGGATCCAGTATTCCTCCTTGGGACCTGGCATCCCTGCCTGGCCTGCAACACAGCAGCTGGAATTCCATTTAGGGCTTTCTTGCATTAGTTCATTGTGGTCCCTACCATTGTGCACCCCAAGCAAGTGGGAACGTGGGGCAGTTTGGACGTGTGTGCCCCTACCCCATGGGGCTCTATGAGACCACTCAGCTGCCTGCATGAAGAGGCTTGCAAAGGTACCACATTGAGCACCAGGACAAACCACCCCCAAACTGGCATTTGGGGGTGTGTGTGGGGGGTTATTGGTCATTAATCACCCACTGACAGCTTTGAAGGGTCCATAGCTCCAATGGGACGTGCCTGGCACTGGTGGACGGCACAATCCCCTATGGAGCATCCATTGGGTTTTCCCATGGGTCCCCGCACTCAGCACCGCTCTCCCATCCCAAGCGCAGGAGATGCAGCAACTTGGTCTAATCTGGAGGGTGGGGGGGGGGGGAAATCACCCTAAAACTCAACATGGAGCAGCCTGGGAAGCAAAACAGAGCCTGTCTGCAGGATTTACGGCGCTGCTGTGGCTGAGCCCAGAGCAGAGCTTGCGCCGCGGGTCCCGCCTCAGCCCACGGAGAAATTCCTTACTTATTGAATCACATTTGTCATCCCTAAATACATACGCAGGCCCGTGTTTCTGAATCCATCAACATCTTTAACTCGCTCCGCTCAGCGAGGCCTCTTTCAGCAGTCATTTATATTTAACTTCTTCCATATGCGGGGCCTGTCGCGTTGGTGTCATTTCCGGGAAAAGCAGGGAAAGGGAGGGGGGAATTCAGGGATGGGGAGGGGGGGGAGAAGGGAAAGGGGGGGATGCGGCGTGTCTTGGCCGGCTGGAGCAGCCCAGCTGCTGGCATGGAGCGAGAAATCCACCCGGCAGAGCCAGTGCTCATTAATCATTTGAACTCCTCAACTGCCAGCTCCTTTCAAGATCTTTCAAGAAGTGTTTTCACCCAAAATAGAGTTGAAAACGCGCCGGGCCCTACTTTCAGAGTCTCATCCATCTGGCCATTATGGGGAGTGTCAGGCGGCTCTGACAGACAAGGCTGCTCTGTTCGAGGGGCCCCGGCTCCCGCAACCTGTCATATCGTGGGGCTGATCGCAGCTGACAGCTCCATTTGGACCTACCCAAGAGATAAAAGCGCCGTTCATGGCAGCGGGGAGAAGGGCACGGGGGAGAGGGACGAGCGGGGGGGTACCATGGGATGCGGGATGCGGGCAGCATCCCTGGTACCCTGTGCGCGCACCATGGAGAAAAGCAGCCTCTATCCCCAAAAGCCAGAGGGTGCGAGAGGAGGGTGTCAGGGTGCAATGTGGGGTCCAACCTGGAGCTCCTGTGCCCGTTGCCCACCCCCTGGCTGTGCTGCACAATGGGACCAAACTCATCCATCCCCTGCGAAGCCCTTGGAGCTGCCAGGCCTCCTTTCCCCCCCCCCCCAAACTCACCTGGGAGCATGCTGGGTGCTCTGCACACCCCAAAGTGCTTGAGCAGTGTGAGCGAGACCCCAAAGCAGCTCAACAGACCCGGTGCCGGGAGAGCTTCCTCCATGAGTGGCACCAGGAGGAGCCTGGCACAAGGGACACAGCGGGATGCTCCCCTAAGGAATTCCCTGCCGGTGCCGCGCTGGTGCATCCAAGTCAGATGAATTTGGGAATTACCAACACGGCAATGGAGGTGCGCATCCAGCGAGTCCTTTGCAAGCAGTTGTTCCAATACAGGCTTCAACTGGAGACGTCCCAGAAGGAACAAAAGGCTTTTCAGCTCCATTTTCCAGCAACCAGGATGGCAAATTCCCCTTCCCAGCCACGCAAGGGGTTGGATGCTCTCTGGAGCAGGTTGAGCAACAGTTTTCTTGCAAGCCTAAGGCTGCTCCGTGCCTCTGACAAACCAACCCAACTTGTGCTTTGCCTCAGGTCAGAGACATTTGCCATGGAAGAAGAACCTGGATGGTCCTGCTCCAGCCCCAAGTGCTAGTGATGGAAAGAGGCTCCTGACACTGCAGGATCCAGCCTGAAGAGGGGAGAAGCAAGACAGGAGCACGGCATCAGCCAGGTCTTGGTGGTAGCAAGTGCAGGAGCCAGGAGAGAAAGATGCAGCAAATCTGCTGTCTTGAAGACGTGGGGGTCAATAAAGTTCTTTTCAGCTCTCTGCTCCAGTGGGTGTCTGCAGGGTGGGTTTACAGAGGGATATAAAGCTTCCAGATGCCCAGGATGCTGAGTGTCCTTTGGCTGCCTCCGGGTTGTGCTGGGCCGGGAGGGATGATCCCCACTCTTTGGGACCACGAGGCACTGGTAGAAGTCACTGATGTGCATCCCAGCTCCGTTCAACCCATTGGGATGAGCTCTGCTGGCATCCCACCGCCTCTTCATAGCTCCTGCATGGCTCCATCCTCACAGAGGCCACATTCCCCCCCCCCAGCCTGCCCCTTGCACGGGGCTGCGAGGTGGGATGAAACCAGCATCAAGCTGCTGCAGGAGCTTTCCATAAGCCCCGCGCTCGAAAGCATCAGGGTGTGTGGCAACCTGTTTGTTCTTGTGCATTGAGCTGCAGGAATAGAGTCAGTCAACTGAGCTGTCAGCGAGCGTCTCCCCCAGCGTCCTCCGAAACACTTGTGTGTATGGAATTATGACTCCTCGGTTATTCATCACCATAATAAACAGAGAGAACTCCGAACCACGCAGCACATAATGAACAGGATCGCTTACACGCCTGCCAGCGTAAACCAGCACGAGCGGGGCTGCGGGGAATGGTGCAGCACAGGCTGCGCTCTGCAGCCCACCAGCGACCCTGTGTCCATGCTGGATTGCCGTGGGTCAGTCGGCTCCGGGCTCAGATGCTGCAGAGGGAAGGGGCAGCCATGGATCCCCCTTGGTGCTTCCTATGGTGATCAGTCAAAACAGGGTGCCCTGGTGCCGCGGGGAAGGTGATGCTGTCGCCGTTGCAAGCGGTGCCGCTGGGAGGATTCCCACCACACGCCCGTTTATGGCCAGGGAAGCAGCAGCAGCTCTTCAGCCTCCATTCAAAGCCATATGGAAGCTGTCTCCCACCTGCAGCATTCCCGGTCACAGCAGCACCCCGGCTGCTTGCCTGAGCACCTCGAGGTCTTTTCCTCTTCTCTGCTCACCTCCTCCAAGGCCTCTCGTTGCTTGTGCTGCTCAAACTGGAGGTGCTGCCCCATCCCCTCCGGCACAGGGCCCCGCTCACGCTGCAAACCAGGGGTCCAGCTTTGCGCCCCGGTGCCCCACGTTGCCCCATCTGCTCCATTCCCGGTTGCAGCACGCAGCCCCGGGCAGCAGGAACTCTGCTGCTGGAAGCTCTGGCTGCCAGGACCACCTCCAGGTACAGGTCTGCTCTAGAGCACAAAGCATCCCCCCCTTAAAGCAAAGCCCTGGGTGCAGGGATGCCGGTGGGGCAGGACAGGAGATGCCCACACCAGTTTGGGAGCACAAACACAGAGCCCGTGTTCTTCAGGGCTTCCACCAGAGCTCACGTGGAGAGAAAAGCTGCTTTATGCAGCTGAGGAACTTCCCATCCAGCCGCGGTAGATGCCTCTGCATCCTGACCTGACCTCCTCTCGGCGGGCACCAGCCCCTTGAAGACTCGGTGCTCCGGTCTGCAGCGCCTTGGATGCCTGTGGGCAAACACCTCTGCATCACCTAAAACACATCGAGGGGAGGAGGTTTACGTGCAGGAGAGGCAGGAAAACAACAACAACAAACTGTGGCCTGGCTCTTTTCGGTCACGTATTTATTGGGGGGCCAGATGGGCTTTACAAACGGGGACAGTTCTGAGGCACGCAGCACACGGCGGAGCTGCTCCGCCTGCGCTTCCAAGTCAGTCCTCCCCCAGCACAAGGTATAATGTTGCCTTTGTTCGGCTGCCGGCACGGCAAAGCCGCGCACCCGCAGCCCGGCGTGGTCCCGGTGCTTTCCATCCGCACACATCCAACGCCGCGGCCCCGGCAACTGCCGCAATAAATCAATGGGAAAATAGAGGCTGCCAGTTAGACTAAACAAGCGCGTTCGCAAGGCTTGCTAACCCTCATTAATCACTCTGACAGCCCTAAAAACACATTTCCCCTTTAATGACTGTATTTGGATAATCAGAGCTTTTTCCTCACGGCGCGGGATGACTGACGGGCGGGCGCGACTGCGGCGAGCGCCGGCACCGGGGTCACCGGCGAGTCAAGCGCTGGAGGTCCTGGAGGGCTGGAGAAGTTGCCATTGTGCAAGGGGAAAAGGGACCCTGGGCACCCCATCCCCGTGCCCGACGCCCACCTTCAATCCCCTCCCACCGGCTGCGTTTGAAAGGGCCTTTTCTTGCCGCTCCGCGCTCCCTTTTTAGGTGACTTCTGCCTCCTGGAGAGGTTTGAAACCTCGCACATTTGTCTGTATAAATGATGCACCGCATTAATGCACAGCGCATTATGAAAATGGTAATTCAAACCCATACAACTCTAAATTAAGCCATACATTATCCGACCCACTCAGCCATATATTTTGGAGAAAGACAGGATTGAATCAAATCAAACCGAAAACTGTGGAGTGCAGGTTGTTAGACAGAATGATTAATAAAGTGCATCCCAGTGCTCTTATTATAAAATGAATTCTGCAATAACCTGGGCATACATTACATGGGGAGTTATTTAATACATTGGCAACACAATCATTCCCCAGCAGATGAAGGCCCCGAGTGTCAGCTGCTATCAGATGATACTTCGCAGTGTTTACACAGCCTGGCCCCAGTGCTGCAGTCTTTAGGGAGGGGAAAAACGATTCCTCAGGGAGCCTTCTGCACGGCAGGATGTATCCGAGCAGCATCCAGCTCCCAGGGAAAGCACGCTGGGCTCGGGTCTGGAGCTGGGAGCATCCTGGCCTGAGGAAAGGTTTGGGGGAAGAGGGGAGATGGAGCTTTGCCATATGGGGAGGATGCACCAGGATGCCCTGGGAGAAGGGCTCCGGCAGGATAATGGCTTTGGGAAGTCCTTTACACCTGCCCAGGCTGCTCCATGGCAGCTGCTCACTAGCTGGCCCACAGTACAGCCCCAGCAGACCGTGCACAAGGGGTATCACGCCTCAAGCACATCCATGGGCATCGTGGCATCACTCTTTCATCCGGCAGCATGAGGCTGTGCACGGTGGAGCAGGAGCTGCAGTGAGGAGCTGTGATTTACGCCGGGGACCAGTGGCACCCAAGCAAAGCCAACACTGAGCAGCATCAGCGGTGGGAGCGGGGACCACATCCAAGGAGCAGCGATGCTCCCGAGGGGAAGGGGGGGTCCTGGCACGGCTTCAACCACCACCGCTCAGCTCCGCGGCAGAGGGGATGGGAGCTCAGGAGCTGCCCCTCGAGAGCCAAAGGGACACAGGGACCGGAGACACCATCACAGTCGCAGCAGCAAAGCCCCCTCTGCTCCGAACCCAGTTCTGCAAACCCCAGGCCCTCACCCTGCAAACATCCCAACGGGAAGGAGCGGGACCACCATAAGCAAAGCCAGACCTGAGCCACAGCCACAGCAGGGCAAGGGACCAGCGAATCCTACGTCCCCCAGCCTTGAGGAGCTTGGGGATGGTGCCTCCAACCCCTCCACCAGCTTCCAGCACCACCATCACCTCCCCTTTCCAGCAGAGACCCCGGCCAGGGCCCTCACCAGCAGCCACACGCCTCCAGCCCCGCTCACAAGAACGGGTGGAAAACCAGCAAATCCCGTTGGCAAAGCAAGCCCCTGTTTGAAGCACATTATTTTTCAGCTCAGAGGACACAAAGGAATTTAAACACAGGGCAGAAGGCAATATAGAGAAGACAATTAACTGGGATTAATTGCATGACTCACCCAAAATGCAACAGGAGGAAAGCACTCAACAGCAGGGAAAAAAAAGCAGGGGAGCACATGGGGGCTTCAACAGGAAGCAGGGACAAGGATGGGGGTGCTGCTACAAACACTGGGCTGGAATAACAGCCCATTCCAGAGGGACATGGGGTGCAGAGATGGGAGCCATCCCCGCTTCAGAGCCATTTATCACCCCAGCCACCAAAGGGACAGGGCTGGGGGGGGGGAACGAAGAGGCCCCTGCTACCCATGGCTGCTGGAGCATCCCTAACACCAGCGCGCTCCACGACCCCCTTCATCCCCCTATTCCTGCCCCAAAGCTGAATTCCAGCGGCGGCTGCAACCTCGGGTGGGCTCCCCCCCTCCCTCCCTGCTTCTCGCCTCGCTTTCCACTCAACCGCCTTCTCGAACCTTCCCTCCACACGGGAACCCCGGTGCCTTCCTCCCGACGCGCGCACCGAGGAACAGGAACCGGAGGGGGGGAAACCGGGCGCATCTTCCCCCCCCCCCCGTCCTCCTTCAACCCCATCGCGGTGCTAACGGGGATGAGGGGAATAGGGGCTGCACCGGGCACCCCGCGGGACCGAGGGCTCCGCCGCTAGATGGTGCTGGGAGCCCGCGGCCCCGGTGCGGAGCCCGGTCGGGAACGGGGCGGGACGAGAGACGACACCAGAGGGTGGATATAACCAAGAGTCATTTATTAACAAAATAGGACTTACCGAGCCGGAGCTCATCCACCCGCCACGCTCGCCGCCCTCCCGCTGCTCCGGCCGTGGGGTGCCCCCGCTCCTGCCCACCGCCGCCGCCGCCGCTCTTCGCCGCTGCCCCGGGGCTTACAACCGGGGTCCTGCCCCCCTCTTCCCCACGGTGGGACGGGGAGGGGATGGATGGAGGGGGGGGGTGGGTGTCGGTGCAGGCGGGGCTTTGCCCGCCCGCCGCAGCCCGCAAAAATCATGGAAATTAAGGGGAAAAAAAAGGGGAAAAACATTAAAAATTAAAAAAAAAAAAAAATAAAAGGGTCAAAAATGTCATTTGTAACGTTACAAACGAGAATCCAGAATGAGAAACATGGAGGGGGGGAAAGAAGGAGGAAAATGCCTTTTTTTTTTTGCCTTGTGTGTCAGGAGTCATGCAAGAATTTCTCAGGAGAAATTAAAAGGGAAGGGGGGGGGGAGGAAATCAAAAGAAACAGGAGAAAAACCCCCAAAGCCCCACACCTGCGAAGGAAAGAATAGTATTTTTTGTCTCTTTTTTTTTTGTCTTTTTTTTTTTTTTAGGTTTTTTTGTAGTTTTTTTTTTGTTTGGACACAGACTTTTTGCATACCATCGATTCATTGGTGTATTAATGCACTTATATTCCCAGCTTTAAGCTAACATACAGTAAATAAATACACAGTCCAAGGAGGGAGCGAGGAGGAGGAGGAGGAAGGCTGGCGCAGAGGGGAAGGAGCCGCCGCAGTTACTGATATCCCAGTGCAGAAGCTGAAGTTAGTCTTTGGCCGTAGAGCGCGTATGGCGAGTAGTAAGGTCCGGCGGCCGGCAAGGAGGGCACGGGCAGGGCGCCGGCCGTGGGCAAGTGGCTCTTGCCGTAGGGATGGTACCTGTTGAGTCCCAAAGTGTGTGGGCTCCTCAAGGAGAGGGAGGCCGGTAACGTGTTGGGGCTCCCGGGGGCAGCGGGCGGGAGGTGGAGGTGGCAGGAGGCCGCGGAGCCCAGCCCGGAGGTAGGGTAACCCGCCAAGAGCTTTTCCGCCCCTGGCAGGGCCGTGTGGGTCCGTAGGTGGGTGAGCAGCTCCTCGGAGGTGGCAAACCTCTTGTCGCAGGGTCCGCTGGCAGACACCCAGTTGCATATGTGGGGCAGGGGGTCGTTCTGCAGCATGAAGCCGTAGGTGTAGAGGGGGTGGCCGGGCAGGCTGGGGGTGCCGCCGGAGGAGAGCGTGGTGTGCACCGAATGCAGCGGGTGCGTGGGGTACACCAAGGGGTATCCGCTCTTGAGGCTGCCGGGGTCGTGCACGCAGCTGGAGCAGTTGCTGGAGCTCAGGTGCGAGGCGCTGTGGTAGCTCAGGCAATACGGGTCCCGGCATAATCCCTGCATGAAGGAGGGCGGCGAGGCCCCCGTGAGCGGGCTGGAGCTCGGCGGCTTGCCCGGCAGCCCCAGTGCCCCCGGGAGCTGGCTGCCCACCAGGCCCGGTTTAGTGGGGTCCAGCCCCGGCACGAACTGGGACGGGTAACCGGCGTAGGCACCGACGATGGAGCCGTGGTAGCCGATGCTGGAGGGTGGCAAAGGGAAGACCGAGTGCCCCGGCTTGTAGGGAGACACGGGGGCCACATGGCCGGCGGGCGGCAGGGCGGGGGGCTCCGACTTTCGGCCCGAAGGGGGCTCTCCGTGCGGCCCGGGCTCCGCCGCCCCGCGCCCCAGGCCCCCGCCCGTCCCCTCGGGGCTGGGTTTGCCCGCTTCAGGCTCCTTCTTCTCCTCGGTGCCCTTGGGGTCTGCGTGCTGCGGCGAGGCCCCCCGGGAGCCACCGGGCGAGGCGGCGGCGGCGGCGGCGGCGTGCGGGGGGAACGGCGGGCAAGCGGCGCTGGGTACCCGAAAGCCGGCCTTGTCCGAGCCGCCCTCTTTGCGCTGCTCCCCGCCGCCCTTCGAGTAGGGTTTGAAGCTGGACTTGTCCTCGGGCGGAGCGTCCCCGCTGCCCGGCGGCTTGAGGGCGGCGGGGCGGGCGTTGGGC
Source organism: Pezoporus wallicus (assembly GCF_028554395.1). Taxonomy (NCBI): domain Eukaryota; kingdom Metazoa; phylum Chordata; class Aves; order Psittaciformes; family Psittacidae; genus Pezoporus; species Pezoporus wallicus. The sequence goes on from NW_026636985.1 coordinate 91,329, forward strand.
TCCTTCTCGGTTGCGGGCTGCCCGGCGGAGGCCACGGCGTTCAGCTTGGAGGAGGGCGGCGGGTCGGGCTTGCCGATCTGCGAGCAGGTCTGGGCCAGCAGCGCCAGCGGGCTCTTCTTGGCGTCCAGCTGCGGGCGGAGCGGAGCCGGTCAGGGGGGACACACACACACACACACATCACAGCGGTGCCCCCCGGCCCGGCCCCCACCCGATCCCATCCCACTCCCGATATCCCGGGTGCGGCGGGGACGGGCCCGGCGCCGAGCCAGAGCCGGGGGAAAGGGGGAGCGCGCCCGGCCGGGGAGAAGAACCGGGGTGCGGGGGGGGGGGGGGGGGGGGGGGGTGGTGGTGAAGAAAGAACCGGGCTGCAGCAGCGGCGGAGGGAAGGAAAGCGGGGGAGCGGCGGGCACTGACCTCGATGGGGCTGACGGGCGTGGAGGAGAGCGGCTGGAGGTACTCGGGGTGCAGGAGGTGGCCGCCGTGGGCGCTGAGCATCTTCAGGACGCGGATGGGCAGCCGGCTGGCCTGGCGCAGCGGGTCGGCGGGGGGCGGCCGGGGCGACGGGGCGCCCGCAGCTCCGCGGCTCGGCGGGGGGCTCGGCCGGGGCCCGCCGGGGGCACCGCTCATTTGGGGGCGGGCAGCAAAGGGGGGGGGGGGGGGGGGGGGGGAAAAGGGGGGGGGGGGGGGGGAAAGCCCCGGGCTCCGCGGGGCCGGGCGGGCGGCGGAGCGGCGGCGGCGGCGGCCCCGGCGAGACGAAACCCTTCCCCGGCCCCACCGACACGTCAAATAGCCCCGATGGCGGCCGCGCTCCGAGGGGGCCGGCGCCGCGCACCAATCCGAGCCCGGCCGGGCCCCCGGGGCGGGGAGAGCCGCCGGTGGGGGGGGCGAACCGCTGCTGCCGCCGCCCCGCGCCGCGCCGCCGCGTGGGGGAGAGGCGGTCACGGCACGGAACGGAACGGAACGGGGTTAGAGCGGAGCGGAGCGGATCGGCTGCGGCGCATGGAGAGGGTGGCACAGCCGGGGATGGCACGGCACGGCCGGCAAAGCGTGGCACGGCTTGGCAGGGCTCAGCTGGCAGAGGGTGGCACTGCTGGCATGGCATAGCATGGCACAGCTTGGCACGGCTGGCGGACCATGGCACGGCTCAGCTGGCAGAGCATGGCACTGCTGGCATAGCATAGCATGGCACAGCTTGGCACGGCTGGCGGACCATGGCACGGCTCAGCTGGCAGAGCATGGCACTGCTGGCATAGCTTAGCATGGCACAGCTTGGCACGGCTCATCTGGCAGAGCATGGCTCAGCTGGCATAGCATAGCATGGTACAGCTTGGCACAGCTGGTGGACCATGGCACGGCTCAGCTGGCAGAGCATGGCACTGCTGGCATACCTTAGCATGGCACAGCTTGGCACGGCTGGCATAGCTTAGCATGGCACAGCTTGGCACGGCTGGCATAGCTTAGCATGGCACAGCTTGGCATGGCTGGTGGACCATGGCATGGTTCAGCTGGCAGAGCATGGCACTGCTGGCATAGCTTAGCATGGCACAACTCATCTGGCACAGCTTGGCACAGCTGGTGGACCATGGCATGGCTCAGCTGGCACAGCTTGGCATGGCTGGCGGACCATGGCATGGCTCAGCTGGCAGAGCATGGCACTGATGGCATAGCTTAGCATGGCACAGCTCATCTGGCACAGCTTGGCACGGCTGGCAGACCATGGCATGGCTCAGCTGGCAGAGCGTGACATGGCTGACACATCTTGACATGGCACGGCACAGCTCAGCTTGTAGTGCATGGCACAGTGGCTGGCAGAGCATGACACTACTGACATGGCTTGCCATAGCATGGCACAGCTCAGCCGGCAGAACATCGTGCTGCTAGCACACCTAGGCATGGCGTGGCACAACTCAGCTGGCATGGCTCAGCTGGCACACCATGGCATGGCACTGCTGCTATGGTACGGCTTAGGTATGATCAGCCTGGCACAGCTCACACTCCTGCACCCAATCTGCGTGTCCCATACCCAGGCAGTGCCTGCAGCCCGCCCTATAGCCCATTAACCTTCCCAGCAATGAACTTCTGATTTCTGGTTACCTTTTCCAGGCATCCTTGAATTGAATCCACAAAGCCCTGGGGCTCCATGATTGGGGGGAGGCTGAAATCCACCATCCCTCCGAGGGGATGAGATCCTCTTTCCATGAGGAGTCAAGGCACATGGATAAATCTTGGCGTGTTAAAATGAAGGCTTATCGGGAATAAATTCCCTATTGAGAGCCCAGTCACCCTGTCCTGCAGGGATGACACGGTCTTTTGGCTCTGGGTGTTGGACATTTCATGTTTTCCTTCATATACCCCTGCCTGAAGGTGGTTCATTCACCACCAGCAGGTTCATGGTGACTGCTTGTGATGGGAAGGAACCAGCTCTCTGGGTGCACTGTGGCATGGACCCACCTCTGTCCTCCCTGCGCTTGGGTTTCAGGTCCCTCCTGCCTCCCAGAACAGGGAGAGGGGGGAAAGAGGGAGAAAGATGCCTCTAATGAATCAGATTAACCCCTGACAGATGCTTTGTGTTCCAGCTGTGGTGCTGTTCTTAAGTCTCACCAAGCAAGGCTGCTCTGGGTTCTGCATCTCCCCAGCAAGCACCAGCATCGCCACGGTGCACCCCGACATCGAGTCCTCCTTCTCCCACTGCTATCAATCACCCTGATGGCTGGACCTGTCCCTTTCCCCTCACTGTGAGGCTTTTCCCTCTTTTCCTTTCCCTTTCCCAGAGCTGACCACAAGATTGATTCAATCCGGAGCTCGGGGATGTGAAGGGAGAGGCGCTGCCTTTCAAAGGAGCCATTCAAGTCAGGAGGAAATGCAAACACCCCAAGGTGCCTCAAAAGTCACTCGAGTTGGATGCCAACAACAACACGGCCCTGACAAAAGAGCGTGAAGTGAGGTGGGACACCCGTATAAGAGCAGTGGTGATGCTGAATCGGAGGGAGGGCACTAAGCACTGCTACCTCCAGGGCTGCAGTTATCGCTTCCCTCGGTGCCTGGAATGTTCCAAAGGCCTGATCCTGCCCTGGCACTGGCACACCAGGGAACATCTGGATTCGTCTTGTGTTTGCTGGATTGAAACATCACCAAAGGGTCAGCATGGATAATGATGCATCCTGCTCGGTGTGCATGCCCTTAGCGTCTCTGGTCATAGTCTTCATCCTAAAATCCTTGTGGAATTGTGGTTTTCTTTAAGTTCAGGAGCTTTCAGCAACTCAGGATGCTCCCGGGAAGGGCTTAAGGGTGACACTTAGCTGCCCAGGCCCCTTCCCAGCATCATCCCACATCTGCATGGTGCAGAGAGGTGCTTTAAAGGCAGCTAGGAGATGAGTGATGGGCAGAGATTGCTGGACCCCCCCCCAGTTTCACAGCATCTTCTTGTGTTGCTGATAGGTTGCTCTTAGCGTTGTGAGCTATGGCACGGCATGGCTCTAGGCATTGGCATCCCAAGTCCTGGCGGTGCTGGAGGTGAGGAATGGGCAGGGAGCAACGTCCAGGCTGGAGAAGGAGAGAGGGATCTGAGTGCTGCAGCCTGCGTGGAAAATGGTGGTGGGATAGGATAAGACGTGAATTTAAATCACTGCAACTCTTCCAGCATCTCTCTTTGCTGCACGCTGGGATAAATGCCTTTATTGCTGCTGGATGTACTTTAAGGGAAACATTCCTGGTCTGGGAGAAGCGGGGTGTTTGCTAGGGGAAATGGGGCAGGGGAGCAGCCCTGCTCCCATGAAGGTCCCGGCCAGTGGTGGGGATACAGGGGACGTCTCCCTCCATCCATCACTGCACCACGGGCACCCAAGATGTTCCTCAAAGCCGAGCTTTTCAGGTGCTAGTTGTCCCCCTCCTGATACAGGTGAAACATCTTCTACCACCCTTCAGGGAAGCAAAAGCCATTGGAGCTGGCATCTCCCTGCCCTGCTCCTATCCTCCAGGTCCTACCGCTCCGCAGCGAGCTCAGGCCTCGCTTTTAGCTGCAGAACAAGTGCATAAAAATGATCTTATTTATTACAGGAGACATGTTTTAAAACAACTGACAAAATTGCAAGATGTAAAACGACAAGCAAGTGCTTCTTCTTTTTTAAACCCATATAGACTCCTGGCAATGATAAAAATAGTGTTTTCTGTTTTAAAGTTGGAATTAATCTTTCTTTCCAAAGCAATCATGTAGCAGGAAAAGCAGGAAGACACTTAGATGTTAACTGATGCTCGCTGGGTGATGGTTACTTATTGAGTAGCCGGGTAGCTGGCTTTGCTCTGCAGAGCCATTAACATTAAAGCACATTAAAGCAAAGAAAGGTGAGGGGGGTTTTATTCCCCTCCCCTGTTCCCTTGATGTGTGGCTAACAGCTGGTTTTCTGTGTGACAAATCAGTGGGGTCTTCCTGTTGTTGATGTAATGAAGCTGTTTCCTGGTGTGAAATTCTAGGGGATGAATCGCAGGAGGGGGAGGAGAACATCCCACACTTATCAAAGTGCTCCGGAGGGGAGCGAGGGCTGGGATCAAAACAGGCAGCGGGGCCGATGCTGGGTCACGGAGACGTCAGTTGAGGCTTGTTTTGGGTGGGTTTTGGCCTGGTTTAGCTCTGAATTTCCTGCTGCTGCAATGCTCTTCGCAGCGATGGGCTGCTGGTTGGGGTGTTGCACCCTAACCCTGGCAAGGAGCCTGCAGCAACCAGAGGGTCCATCCCTCCCCTTCTTTAGGAGGGCTAGGAACCAGAGCAACCCCAAGCCCTGAGGTTGGGGGCAGCAATGGGAGCGCTCCCCAGCCCCATCCACAAAGGAATGGTATCCCCAGGGATGGGATGGGCTGGGAGGCGGCAGCATCCCCATGATGGTGGGGTAAGAGCCTGGCTGGGTTGTGCAGGGAGGCTTTGGGTAAGCGTGATGAGGAGGGAGCACGCAATAAGATCCAGTCTTAACATCACAGTAGTGCTGCAGAGAGCGGTCTAGTTTACGTGCCTCAGTTTCCCCATCTCTAAAGTGTGATGCTGACCCTCAGTACCCATCTCAATGGGAAGGGGCTTACCCTAAAGCACTTTAGGGACCTGGGTGTTCCTTTCTGCTGGCACCACCTCAAGCCCTTTTGGGGGTTCATTTAGCCCTCAGACACCCCCCAGCAAAAGCAATCCCTTTTACCTCCATTCTCTTCTTGCTTTGCCAGGATTAGTTAATTAAAACTATGCAAATCCAAACAACTTCATTTCTATAAGCCCAGGACCGGAGCCTCGAACCATTTGGTGCAGCTCATGTGGCACGTACGTTACATAAAATGTTTGGAGCGACTCTAATAAGAATGAAAAAGGCTGTAAATCAAGTTTAATTTATTCATTTTCTGTATGGTATGAAAGCCTGCCAAAAATCAGATTATTTATGAGCCCTTCGTAACAATAGGCATTTTTATTGGTTGCAAATGACAAAAGGGGATCTCAGAGGGAGATTTTTTTTTTCCCCTTCTTTTAGTTTTTTTTTTTTAATGCCTTCGCAAAAACATTTATTTTGTTGGACTCTGATCTCAAAGACAAATATTTAATCATTGATACCATAAAAATAATTCATATTTTGATACCGACGAACACATCAGCCTTAAGAACATAAATACGCGACGCTAATCCAGCCCGAAGGCTCCGGCGAGCGCCGCAGCGCAGGTTAGGGAAAGGGGCTGTGATTTACACCCGCTTCCTTAAATTTCCCATTAAGGGTATAATCTCCCATCAGGCTTTCACAAAATGCCTGAGCCACTTCGGGCTTTCCCTTTTCCACTCCTATTCGGTGGGCTGATGGGTGCAGAGGTGCTCTGTGTGCGCTGACACACGCGTGTGCCCCTGTACTCTCTTTGCCCAGCCACATCTCTCTGGTAACTGAATGCCTGCAAGGAAACCAACCGGGTAAAGCAGGTTTCCCACCCGGAAAACCACTGATAAACCAACCTGGATTGGCTTCTGCCTCCATTTCCAGCTTGTTTAAACCATCTTCCGGCACAGGAGGTGAGTTTGGTGATGGGCATGTGCTGCATGCCCTGCAGGGCAGATACTCACTACCCATCAGGCCCATCTTGGGGATGCTTTTGTGGATGTCCCAGAGGTCCCATCTGAAGCCCTGCTATCCGTGGATGCACCCTAACCCTGGCAAGGAGCCTACAGCAACCAGAGGGTCCATCCCTCCCCTTCTTCAGGAGGGCTAGGAACCAGAGCAACCCCAAGCCTTGAGGTTGGGGGCAGCAATGGGAGTGCTCCCCAGCCCCATCCACAAAGGAATGGCATCCCCAGGGATGGGATGGGCTGGAAGGCGGCAGCATCCCCATGATGGGGACAGTGCGGTGGGATAAGAGCCTGACTAGGTTGTGCAGGGAGGCTTTGGGTAAGCGTGATGGGGAGGGAGCACGCAGGAACAGGGGCTTTCTCTGTGCCGATCCTTAGGGAAAAAGAAATAGAAAGAAAACCAAGGAGAGGGAAAAGAGGGAACCCCCTCCCTGGGAGAATTAGCATCCAGGATCTGTCAGTCACTGGGAGCTTTTGGTAAAAGGGGCCCCTTGTCAACCTCTGCCTTTGATGTGACTGGGACGGAGGTGCTCAATTAAAAGCCTATCAGTCTGTAAGTAAATCAACGCCTATCAGGCTTGTCACATCAAACAAACGATTATTGCAGGAACCCGCCCACCCCATTAATCTGGCTGTTCCTTCTTGACAGCTCAGGGTCAGGGCACTGTAAATCCTGCACTGGATTGCAGCCACCTGGAGCAGGATTAAAGCAGCCCTGCAGCATGTGCTGCTGCACCCAATTACTCCCTGGAGCAATGCGGCTCTGCTGAGGGGTACCCATGGCCCCGGCAGCCGTGGGGTCCCCACTGGAGCTGAGCTTGGCAAGGGCTTTGCTGCTGATGCGGGTGGTTTGGTGATGCTGTGTTGGCAGCAGGGCGCTTGGCTGCGTGGTCCAGAGCTCAGCACCCGGCTCTGGGTGCTCAGCACTCAGCGCTGGACCAGTGCTGTATCAGAGAATCATGGAATGGTTTGAGTTAGAAGGGGCCTTAAAGCTCGTCCAGTTCCAACCCCCTGCTATAGGCAGGGACACCTTCCACTAGAGCAGCTTGCTCCAAGCCCCATCCAACCTGGCCAGCGAGATAACGTGAGAGCAGCAATAAAGATGGCTCTTGGCAGCTCTGGGAAGTTCTTGTGGATAGGGATGTTCACACATGGAGGATGGAGAGCCCCAAGGTCCAGGGTGGGCTGCTTCGATCCCTGCAGGTCGCGTTTGAGCCTGTGTCCTCCGGCAGGGATTGACCTTGGGGAGCCTCTCGGTAACTCACACAGTGAAAGGAGACAACAGGTTGAGTTCTTGGGGCTCTTTGGGTCTGCGTTATGAGCAGCGGTCGCCGGGGACACAAGGGTTTCCCCATCAGGGTGCTGAAGATGAAGGCGATGTGCAGCAACCGGGCATCCCGCCTGGATGCGCTGGGGCTGCGGGCAGGGAGGAGGGTGCTGGAGCCGGGCAGCGGGAGGAAGGCAGCCGGGGCCGTGGAGAACAAGCGGCTCCATTCAAGGGAAGGCAGAAGCCAAAGTTTCCTGAAAAGCCTCTGTGCTGCAGCGGGAGCAGCCTCGGGGCAGCCGGAGCTTGTGATTGCGGCGCACAGAGGCAGGGGCTGTTCCAACAGAGCTAAAGCCGAGTCTCGCCATCACATGAGAGCAGCGCTGAGCAGTAAAGGCAGGGAGCGGGGCGAGCCCCAGGGAGGCTGCGGGGTGGGTTTGGGGAAGGGGCTCGGTGCCCCTCTCCCACTGCTGAGAGCCCCATTGGGGTCCATCCACCTCTATAGGGCAGCACCGCGACCCAGCTCATGGAACCACCCCGAGCAGGTTATGGGGATGCTCCTGGACCAGGACAGCATCCCCCGGGGTGACGAGAGGTCCCATACTGCACCGGCCTAAGGATGCTGTGCAGGGAGGGAGCTGCTCCCCTCTCTCCCTAGGCCTATTATCAACCTTTTCCCCCTCCCTCGGAGCCTGGCGCCTCCTAATGCGGCTCTGGCTCGCTGTCAGGGCGCGGAGCCGTCAGCCGGGGCTGCCCTGCAGGGGATGGAGCCGGCTCTGAGGCTCAGCGAGCCCTGCGGCCACCGCGTTCCTGCTTGCCTCTTGGCCTGGGTTTGGGGCACTCCTCAGTGGGCAGCATTGCCCTGACACACGCTGTGCCCCCGGGGCAGCATCCCCATGGCTGTGTCCTCCCCCCCCGGCCTCAGTTTCCCCACCTGCACTAGGGATGTGACAGCGCAACCTGGACCCTCCTAAAAGCAGCACGTTCAAGTTTGGAGGAGGAGCTTTGGTTTTCCATGGCCCAAAGCGCTGGTGCTCCCATCACCGCCTTGATGCATCCGGACGGGGAAAGGAGGGGGAAGCTGGAGAGACAGCGCCGGTGCGAGCAGAGGTGACACCAAACAGGAGACAGGCTCTCCCCGTGCCACGTTTGATGCCGCGACACCAGGGATAAGCGGTATCAGCATCACCCCTCGCCCTGCCCGGCGCCCTCGGCTCATGTCAAGCAACACTCAACCGATAACCAGCACCGTGCCCATGTCCCCATGGAGCCCGGCTGGGATGGGAGATGCTGGTGCTGGGGAAGGGGGGGGGAATGGGTTGGGAAAATCCCTCCTGTCCCACACTGCTTCCACCCAGGTGAGTTTTGTATGGGGAGAAGCACGACCGGGGGGGATCGGGCCCTGCGGAGTTTATCTCCCACACATGATCAATGCCGAGTTTAAGTGAGGTTTATTGGTATCTGTAATTTAACATGACAGATTTCTAACATGAATTACTCTGAGATCATCGTGTGCATAAAATATGACAGGAATCTTTTAAGTGCAAGCATAGTTCTCAGTTAATTTAATAACTGAGATGGAAAATGGAATAGCATTAAATTTAATATTTTACATAATGCTCCTACACTTCCTTCACTTGCTGCTGGCATCATTTGTTTTCCCTTCTTCCTCATCTACAGCTCAACCTGTATGGCTCTGGAGCCCGGCCAGGGGGTGGTACCCCTTTGACAGGCCATGATGAGCCCCCCTGTCCAGCCCCACATCTCCCATCCCATGGGATGCTCTGGGGGTCCCCCTCACCTCTGCTTGCTGCAGATGCAGTTCTCACCCTGTGCTCTCTATGGCACCTCCATCAAACCCCAGTGCCGGTGGTCCCAGTCCCATGTGGAGCCTGTGGTTGCATCCTGCTCCTCCCTGAGGGTGTCTGCAGAATGACCTGTTCCATATGCTCCCTGCTGAACAACACCACAGATTCCTTCAGGGCTATGGAATTAACCTCACTCTTCATTAAGAAGCAGTTTCCAAGCTGAGCCTGCAGCCAGGTCCCAGCCCCGTGCACACAGGCACGTCCAGGGATCCTCTTCCAAACGCTTCCTGCTCCCATTCCCTGTGTCCCCCTGCTCCATGCAGGCAAAGCCCCATGTGCAGGGATGAAGCCACCTTGCAGCAAGGCAATGGAACAGCCCATGCAATGGGCCTGTCCCACCATGCAGGATGGTGCTGGATGGAGGCAGGGGCTCCCACCCCGGGGTGTGATGCTGCTGAGCAAACAGCGTAGGTGCTGACAAGGAGGCAGACGAAGGGTTAATTCAGTTTACCCTCCTGCTCAGATCTCAGAGGACAGGATAAGATCAAAGCCCACTTGACCCAATGAGCCCATCCCCGTGTGTCTCATCCTCACCCTGTTCACCAGCCTCACCCCAGCTCCTGCTGCCCTTCACTCTGGTGGCAGAAAGTCAAAGCTTTCCCAAGGAAACAGCCTCATATCCATGCCCAAACTCCCCATCCTGCACACACCAGGACCCGCAGCATCCATGGTGGGACGGGTGAAGCCCTGGGGATGCCCTCAGTGCTGCTCCACGCCAGGTTTTGTGCTCACCGTGGGCTTTGGGAGCGTGGTGGATGCCCGTGCGCTGCAGAAGGGATCAATACAGCTCTTAGCCTCATCCCTTCCCCTCGGCGCCTGATTTAAGGGGCTCTGTAAGGTGGACAAGGTGTTAACATGGAGCCTCCAGGGTTACGGCTGCAGGCAGGATTGGTCCCTCCTGCCCGCGCTTCAAAGGGTTCGCGGGGCTGCCATGCAAGGGGGGCTGTTGGAGGGATTACAGTGGGGATGCTGGTGCTGCTGGGGCTCTTTATCAGAGCCTGCCAGCGCTGTAACTCCCTCTTCCAAAGGAGATGAGCTTGCAATAAACCAAGGAGCGCATTAGAGGTAAGGAGACAAAATGGCAGGGGTTTGAAAGCCCAGCGCAGGCACTAATCCAGCCTGGAACAGGGCGAGCACTCAGCTTCATCCCCCGCTCCCCTCCTGCCTGTTGGAACCAGCGCCGTGTCCTCGCGGCGCTGCCAGCACAGCTCTTGCCTGCGCCTTGGAAAGGCTCGGCCGCCGGTTTCAACACCTCGCTCTCACACCACATCATGCACAAGTTAATTCCACTTTCCAGGCTGATGTCAACATTCCCCTTTATGGCGGCGGCGGAATGCGGGGACCAGCTTGGTTTGCGTTCGCCGGGGTGCACGTTAACGCCTTCCAGGCAATCACGGGCACTCCTCAAAGGTATAGATGGGAATTGCCTGGATAACGCGGTGCAGGGAATAAAGCCGATGGGGATCCGGGCGAGGGAAACGGCGCGGTGTGTTCTCATAGCTCCACCTGGAAGCAGCACAGCCCACAAACGGGGCTGCAGCACCACAGAGCAGGCTGCCTGGGGTGGGTATTGGCATCCCCCAGAAGCGATCACAGAAAGCCATGGGAAGGGATATTCTCCTCCAACATGGAACCACCGCTCCATAAAACAAACTACCCATCACTCACTAGAATCATGGAGTCACAGGCTGGTTTGGGTTGGAAGGGACTTTAAAGCTCATCTAATTCCACACGGAAACACGCCTCGTCCTGCAGTAAATGAACCAGCCCTGAGCATGAGCGCTCCGGCTGGGATGTATCGGCCAAGGGAATGGATTTTCCATCGTCCCTGATCTATCTCGTGCCCCAAATGATGACGATGATCACTCAGCACAGGTAAAGGCTTCCAAAGGGCTTTGCAAACTCCAGGAAGCTCATCCCGAACATGCCATGAGAGCCATGGGATGAGGCCACGCTGGCCAGGGCATGAGACTGTGTGCTGGGGCTGCAGTATTGGATGGGAACCTTCATAGACGGGTTCCATCCCAAACCCCATCCCTATGGCTGCGCTGGCCACCCGCCTGGCATAAAGCTGCATGCAGGGATCCCGCGATGGCATGTGGGAGCGATGAATTCATTTCCATTTATGATCTGTGATGATGATACCCCTGAAGGATAAAAGTCTATACATAATAATCTCTCTCTTCAGCTTTGTTAACAACTTCAATTAACAGAGAGCTGCGTAATGCTTCATCAGCCGCTTGGATTACAGATGAAATTAAGCCATCATATTTATGAACTACGCAGCGAGTTCGAGGAGGACTCCACATATTTTACATTTAATAACTTGCCCTCTCCTTTTATTTATAACGTTAATAATGATTTGGTGGCTGCTTTGGGGAGGCAAACATAAACGGCAAAGCGAGGAAGCCAGTGGGAGCTGGCAGAGGGAGGGCTTCTTCCACTTCCCATCCTTCCCAGTTCCATGTTGGGTTTGGGGGTGCTGCATCACTGGGGTGGTGTCATCATCCCCACCCCTTCCAACCAAGCCGCAGGCTGCAAATGCACTGCGGTCCTTCCAAGTCCACGTCTGGAGCACTGGAACACTGAGGGGCTGAGCAAGGTTAATTAATTTGAGCACAGACTGAAGCCTAAAAGATGGGGAGCAGCACATTGAAAGATGATGGCTGGCAAAAATCATTAGGAGCATCTTTCAACAATCCATATACCGTTATCGATCCTGCTATAGATCATGTTCCTTTCCCCTTTTTTGCAGGATCTTCTGGATCGATACAGCAAGTGCATTGAGACTGTAGCAACACATTTAAAACCTTATAAAAGGTTATTTAGTTGCTAACAGTGCAGCAGTTTCTGCAAAGCCTGCCAAAAGGTTACAGCTTTTTGGGCATCATAAATTACAGACGACAGGGAAAAAAAAGTAAGTGCGGTTTTCTTTATTGTCTCGGTGATGGATGGGCTCCTGAACAAGACACCAAATACATCATCTCACCTTTAATGGGACCACATTTCTGTAGCCATAACTCACCATTTTAAAATAGAAAATGGTGAAATATGGCGTTGTATATTCCACTCCTGACATATTTATGAGTCCTTCCCTTCTTATAAATACAGTGATTGCTATTTCAAAGCAGCCTGTCAGGTACGAGCAGAGCACAAACAGCTGGGGCGAGTGAAAAATTATAGCTGGAGTTGGACGGTCTCAAAAACTCTCTCTAGCAGCCCTGAATTTACGATGTTTGCACTAACTGTTATTAAAACCAAATCCATATCTTGGCAACAGGAATCCAGCGCTCCGGACCAGCTGGAGTGATGGTGCCGCTGACAGCCGGGGTGAGCCCAAGGGCTGCTCCTAGGGAAGCATCAAAAGGAGGGTCCAAAGCGGTGATGGAGCTGCTCTGCATCCAAGGGGATGAACCTGCAGCGGGTGATGCTGAGCTTGGTGCTGGGGATGTGGGATGGAGCATCATGCCCTTGAACGTCCCACGGGCAGCATTCATCCCACGGCCAGGGGTGGACGTGGTGTCAGCTGCATCCCAAGAGCCGCCTGGCTCTGAGCATCGTGCTCCAGCTCTGGCCTCCCTCTTGAATTCATGCTTGAGCCCGTCATGGCAGTTTAATGTTACACTAATACAGGCTCCGGGTCTGGTGCCATTTCTGTATCATTATTTCCATTCATTCCACAAGGAGGTTTTACCAGTAAACACCTCGTGGAAGGAATAATCCTGCCAAGAGCCCTCCTGAGCATCCCTCGCCCCTGGGAGCAGGGGGAATTCTCTGGCCTCATTTAGGCACACAAAAGGCCTCTAATTAGCTTTTTGTTTAGTCCGATTACGAATGTGAGTTTTGACCTTTCGCAGTGATTAGTTTATGAAGCTAACGCATCGGTTTCTAAACCACATACGCAGCCCAGGACCAGACTTGTTTGTGGTGCTGTTCACTCCTTTTCTCCCTTAACAGCATCGTACAGCGAGCTCTTGGGCTCTGGATTTTGGGCACAGGATGAGGCTCTGCTCCGCTGGGCTGCACGGGCACATCTGTAGTGCTTCAGGGATGAGGGTGCTCCAAGTTTTAGGGCACGTGGACCTTTCCCAAAGCTCTGCTGTCTCTGGAAAACCGCATCACCCTGGAAGATGATGGTTCTGCTGCCACCACCAATGCGTGGCCCATCCCAGCTCCTTGGGACCCTCCCCAGTTCCATTTGGGAGGCTGATTGCTCCCTCCAGACATGCTGGGGTGCAGAAGCAGCACCAGACATGGCCAAGGTCATGGGCAGAGGCTGGTGGAACAATGGGCTTTCACATGCTCTTTGTGGGAGCTAAATTCAAACCCACTTTATCACCGATTCACACTCCTTTATCTGGGCAAAGCCCTCCAGAGGTGCATTTGATTACCCTGGGTTATTAAACAAAACCTTTCTGATAATGAAGCGAGGTGATCTCTACCTTTGCTCCTGCTGCTGCTGGTTTATCAGCCCCGCTGCTACCGGGACGGGTTCCTCTATCGCTGCCGGTGATCAGCCCATCCTGCTGCGAGGGTTTGTGTCTCCGGGGCCCATGAATAACAGAAGATAAAGGGTTGGTTTGGGTAAATCTTCTTGGAGAGCATCTCTTGGCACAATAGCTCCGGGCCTGGGGGGCTTCATGGGAAGGCAGGGAGGGAGAATCAAAGTTTGTGGAGATAACAGCCCCCCCCTTTGCCTTTCCTCTCCTTGGAGAGAAGGGGCTGAGCAGGACTGAGACCATGGAAACCCTGGCTCTCTGCCTGGCTTTGGGTCTGCTTGGATGCAAAGCTGGGTCCCCCCATCCAGAAGCCCAACCAGACCTGGTTCTGCAACCCCTCCTGCCCAGGCTGGAGGGACTGAACACCCCTGCTCCCCCCATCCACATCCCTATGGGATGCAGCCCCCCATCCCTGGCACACACGGTCCCCTTCTCCCCATCTCGAGTGTTCTCCTCCCTGCACACGTGCAGGGACCTCTGCGCTGACTGCTCTGCTTTATAACATTGCTGTTTCCTGGCCTGGCTTTATTACAGCTGTTCTTTGGGGTATGGTGTTATAAATTGGGTATGTGATGACATGTAATCACTAACTGCAAAGCCAATACATTTTCGCTGCAACAGCAGCAAGACAAATAAAGGCGAGCGGAGGAGGCTGGCGAGGCTCTGACAAAGGCAAGCACATACACAGCCACGGCTCAGCTACAAATCTGGCTGGGGACTGAAGGCAAGGTTATCCTCATGGAGCTGGATCTGCCGTCTGGGACAGTGTCCTTAGGATTTGGGAAGGGTTTCGGGATGCTTGGGGCCGATGCTCCTTGCCTGTCCTGCTCCAGCATTAAAGGAATTGGAGGGTTCCTCGGGTGAGATCCAAAGCTGTTCCATGGCACATCCCTGCTCCTTCCCCCTGGCCCCTCACGCTGTGTTCAGCTCGGCCGCTCCATGCTCTTCATCCTGGGAGATTTCCCTATAGCCCAGGCTGGAGAATGGCTTAAAGCATCCCAGACTCCATCTGCAAGCCAGAGGTGCTTTGTGTCCACCCATGGAAACTATTTCCATGGCTCAGGAGCCTGCCTGTGCGGGCACAGTGCTGGGTGAGCCATTAAACCACCTCTTCTCCCTATAGCTGCTCCTGCGGCTTGAGTCAGCGTGGGGCAAGAGGCAAACCCAGCCCCAGCTTTGGCACCGGCTGAGCTGAAACCGGCCCCAGGACTGTTGTCCTTAGGAGCAAGAATCACTTGTGCAACAGTGCAAATGTGGCCGGTGAAGATGGGATGGGTGATAAATGGGAGGGAGTCAACCAGCTGCAACTGAAGATGTGCCTGTATGCTGCTGCACCGGTTTATCATGATAAATGTCATCGGGAAATCAATTCTCTGTGTACTTTTGGGAATTACAACTATCATTTCGGTGTGATTTATTTGCTGTATAACATGGGCGAGGGCTCTTTGTTCATCATTTTGAAAGTTCATTTAAAATTGCTTGGAGTTCTTGGTTCTCCACCGTGACACGGCGGATGGGTACCTGCTCTGCTGTGAAATACAGACCCAGGTAGAGGAGGCTGGGCTGGGAGCTCTGTTCCTTCCTTGTCCTGCTCCTGTGGCTGGGAGTCATGGGAAGCCCTGTGAAGCTTCCTTGCATAAAGCCGTGTCAACGGGGGTATCTCCTGCAAAGGGACTGTCCCATGTCCCATGCCTGCTCCTTTGCAGCGCTGGGCTGGGACTTCCTTATGCCAGCACCGGTATGCTGGGGCAAACCTCCCCTTTTTGTCTTCCACGCCACCCACCAAACCTGTTTGTCCTGCCATGCTGCTTGCTGGGGAGGCAGAGAAACTTCCCATGCTCCCAGCACGGAGCGTCCCATTGTCCCATCTCCATCTCACACTGGGCTTTGCACTGGTGCTCACGCCGGTGCTGGTAGGAATCTGCACACATCCCTCTGTGGGTGTCCTTCCCATCCCAAACCTCTCCCTCCTTGCTGGAGGGATGGGGACTGGGTGTGCTGGGGGATGCAGGGATGGGGGTCAGGACCAGGTTGGCCAGGGGAAGAGCAACCAAAACCCAGCTGAGTTGAGCTTGTTTATCCCTGAGCACTGCGGCTGAGCAGGGAAATGGTGCTCCTTATAAACACAGGGGGGGTAAACACCAGGCGGGGGCACGAGCTGTTTAACTTAAAGAACAATGTTGGCACAAGGACAAAGGGGAGGAATAGGCCATGAAAAAGATGCAGGCTGGAAATGGGAAGAAAGCTTAAAATCATCAGGGGAGCGAGGTTCTGCAGGAGCCTCCTGAGCAGGGGATGAAGGGATGGAGCCCGGTCCCGTTCTGCATGGGATGTGGTGGTGCTGCTCCCTTAGCGGGGAGCCCCATGCTGAGGCTGTGCCCGGGGCTGAGACATCTCCCATAGAGAAAAGCAGCACAGCTCTTCCTGCAGCCTTGAGCCCCCGTTACAAGCTCTGTTTCTGGGAATGCTGCTCCAAGCCAGACGCAGCCTTTGGATCTCTCTTCCTGTGCCTTCACCAGCAGCAATAAACACTGTTTGATGGGAACCCTTTCCCTTTTCTCAGCCAGCATGGGGAAGAGTTGGGACCTAAAATGAGGGCAACCTCCATCCCTGGCTGCTGCTCTCCTCCTCTCCCACTGCCTGACCGAAGGGCTTTGGCCAGCCCCAGTGCTTCCTCTCCATCCCTACCAAGGCTCCTCAGGGCTCCCGCTGCCTCCAAATAACACGTGCTTTAAATATTCCTGCTACCTCCATCCCCTGGTATCACTAAAGTTCGGGAAAACCACTGCTATATGAATCTCCCAAACCCTGAGCATTCAAACCTGTTGGGCATTAATCATTTGTCTTTACAGCCAGGAGCTCAGCCCTGGAATCAGGCCCTTAGAGAAGAAAAGTTCCCTGGGATGTCCAGGTGCGGAAGAAATCCCTATTCCTGCCCTAAAAGGCATCCCCAAAAAACCACCCTGGGAATACTGCAGTGTAGCTTTGGAGCCTGTATAAGGCCACATTCCCCCCTTCCCACCAGGGAAGCTGCTTTTGCCTCCTCTTGGAAGGGCACCGAGTGCGGGGCTGCGTTCCCAGCGCCTAACCCACGTCTTTTTTATAGCTGTTTACACCAGGTGTGTGCTCAGTGCTGGGGCTTTAATGCCCGGGAGGAAGAGAAAAGCACTCGGTGGGTTTGTGTTACAGAGCATAAACCTCCCATAAATCACAGGGCAGCAGCAGACAGTGAGCAGAGGCGGCTGTGGCAGGATACAGCCGGGACTGTGATGGGAAGAAGTGCTGCATCTACCCGAGGTGCCATCAGCGCCATGTAGCGCCCTGTACCCTGCATCCCGGACCATCCCAGCATCCTCTGCTCGAGGATCGGGATGCTCTGTGTGCGCCTGAACTCCTCCAGCACCCCACTGCCGTCCCCTGCCCGCAGGCGGGCTCTCTCTGCAGCTCCCTTCTGGTTTTCATTACCCTCCTCCAAGCCGAACACCAACAGCCTAATTTGGAATAACAGGCGAGTGAGTGCGAAGGGGGAAAATCCTGCACTCCCTCTTTTCCTGAGCTAATCCCCTGACAAACTCTGCTGGGGTCTTGTTCCAGAGATGCCCCTGATTGAAATGGAAATACTCCCCGATCCTCTCCCTTAAAGGAGAAGCTTCCCTCTGTTTATGAAGCCTTCCAGAGGGGGGGTTTATGATTCCCTCTTAATGGCTGGCCTTCCCTAGGAATGTGGCTGCAGGAAACATCGCTGCCCATAAACCCCCTCCAGCCCCAGCTCACTGCCTGACATTGTCATGAAACGAAAATATCCCTGATGCTTATCAGGGGCCCACATCAAAGGCTCGCAGGCCATAAATCTCCCTGGGACTGTGCCATGGAGCCCAAATAAAAGCAGCTCCTTTGGCTAATGGGTGTCCAGAGAGATTCCTGCAGCCCCCATGGGATGGGCAGGGGGGGGATCAGGGGGATCCCAGCACACGCAGCACGGGGTGGCTGGGATTTTTTGCTCTATCCCATGCAGGGAAAGCCCCTGAAACTCTTTTCTGTCCCTTCTGCATCCCTCCTGCACTGAAACACAAGCGAACACGAATGGCTCCTCCTGGGAATTTGTTGGTTCTTTGCTTGGCATATACAAGGAGACAGATCCCACCTATCCATGCTGCCCCCGGGCTGCGCCATTCAGAGGTGGCAGGAGACAGCACGGCAATTCCCAGTGACAGAGCTTGCAAAAAGGGTCGTTATCTCATCCCCAAATGGGGCCAAATCAAACTTCAATAAAGCAATAACAATCAGGCCTGAGTGCAGGGGGTTTGAGCAGTGGGAGAGCCGAAATGCCTCTTCCTTGCTATCCCTCTGCCCGTGCATCCAGCAGCCCTGGGAAGCCAGAGCGTGCCCAGCGCATGGCTCGGGGTGACCCTGGTATCCCCAAGCCAGGGCAGGCTGACAGCCCATTATGCAGCTCTGCTATCTTTTGTTGCGGGCTGGAGCCAGGAGGATCCCTGTGGATGGTTCAGATCCAGGTAACGCAGCACTTTCCAATCCCAGGAGGATATTTCCCACCAGCTGGGCTGCAGGGCACCTCCAGCAGCTTTCAGCAGGGTATCGGTTGCTCCGTAAAGACCTGGAGTGATGGATACTCCGTCTCCCAGGTAAGCTGGTCCCGAAGTTCTCTCCCTGGTTGCTCACCTGGGGATTGAATCATGCTCTGCTGCACTGACGCCCTCACCAACAATTACCCAAGTGCCCAAAGGGGAAGGTTCTACCTCACCCTCATCAGCCTTGTTATGGCCTGATGACACCAGGATTTACATCCTTCAGTGTGGAAGATCCTGCTCTCTCCAGGCAGGACCGTCCCCACTGTCCCAGGCTACAAAACCTCCCCGGTGCAGGAGTGAAGTTCTTTGTACGTGGCATCTTTTTCCTCCCCACAAAGCAGGGTGATGAAGTCAAAGTCTTGACGAGCAAGGTTTAAAATGCAGGAGCTCTCGGAGAGCCAGACATTAATGTGACATCTCTCTCCAGCACTTGCCATTCCCTCCCTTCCACAGCTTTGATGTTAACTTCTTACAAGCTCCGAGACGGCTGTAGGATTTGATCAGTGAATCATGCATGTTAATAGGGAGAAGCAAGAGAAAAGCAAGAGGTTCCTCTCTCCCCATAAATACAAGGGGGAAGCGCAGGCTGTGTGCACTGGGCCCTGGAGCTGCTTTTGTACTCCCTTTGGATGCTTCTTCCAGGTCTGTTTGGATGATGGCAACTTTGGGGAGCTGCAATCAGCAGTGTGAGTGGGCGAGTCCATGGTCAGGAGTCCTCGGTGGGAAGTGGAACCAGTTTGGCCACAGCTTTAGCACGTGGCTCCTGTGTCTCTTCTCCTCCTCCTTCCAAAGTAGGTTAGTTTCCCCTTGGCTATCAAGGGAGCGTTGGTGATGCTCAGGCAGGTTTGATATTTAGTCACTGCACCTGTATTGGATGGCTCTTAATTATTTATACCTTTCCTATCCTGTTTTCTTAAGTCAGTTGGGAAGAGGTGACAGGTGAAGACTTCTTGTAGCAGATGCTTATGAGGCGGGTGAGGTGCCTGCTGCTCAGATGAGAGGAAAAGAGAAAGCGTCTTCTGCAGGAGGAAAATGACAAAGCCACGTAGGAGCTGCCTCATTTAATAGTCAAGAAGGAAGAAAAAAACCCTCCTGAAGCCTCCAGAAAAGAAACACATTCCTCCTGAATAGAGGGATGCTCTGGGGAGCAGATGCCTCCCTGTCGCATGCGGAGCCCTTCGCTTAAGGGATGTGCTAGGGGTGCTACGGCCGTGCTGTGAGATCTCTCCCATTTAACATAATATCCCCTCTGCAAAGGGATGGAGTGGGGCTGATCTGCTCTACACCCCCTCCCTGCATGCCCAGGGCTGGGCAGCCCCCTGCTGTGCCCATTGGGGTCCCCACAGCCACCAGCTCCACCGTGATCCTGCGTGTCTGACCCATGCGATCCCATCTCTTGCTACCGCTCTTCCCAGCGCCTACACGGACCTGCTGCTTTCTCACACCTAAAGGGAGATGTTCCTTTAGCCCCAGTGCCTGGCACCTCCTGCTCTCTGGTGACAGAGGATTTAATCTCCGATGACAGCCCGACTGCTCGTGTTTGTAACTGTCACTCCGACTCGTTCCCATCGCGCTGTGGTTATGTAGTGAAGGACCGGGGCAGGGATGAGGTGGATGCAGTACACGGCGCTAGGTGAAGATGCTGAATAATCCCATCACCATAATGATGGCCGGGGGAGCAGGGAGACCCAGGCTCCTCCACTGAGGCTCAGCAAGGGCCTGCTCAGCCTCAGCAGCGAGGGGCTTCACCACACTGGTAATTCCGAGTGCTGCTCCTGCCATTGGGAATGTCAAGTTGATTATTTTAACCACATGAGATCCCTGTTCATTAACATGAATTAACCACCTAAATATTCCTGGGTAAACAAGCTATTAGCTATAGGGAGGGGAGGAAAACCACCCTGCAACCATCCAGATGTGGGGCTCCGTGGTGGCCTGCCTGGGGCAGTCCCCCCCTCCACCATGCTAATGAGACAGGGCATGGGGCAGCGATGAACTCCCGGTACCTCCTGGCTGCCGCCGGCTCCAGGTATGACACACACACACACAAAGGTACCTTTTTATAGGTAGGAAATTATAGGTGCCATGACTTCAAAGGCTTTTGCAACAAGAGCTTTCCCTTTGATAAATGACAGCATCATTAATGGTGATTTATTACCTGGGCTATTTCGACAAACAGAAATAACCAGTTTCTTTTCATTTGGCTTGGTGGGTTTTTTTGCTCTGGGCTACCCAGACATAGAAGGTGGCTGGTAACAGCTGTTTTACTGCTGGTAAGACATCTCATTTATTAACTTGTCATCATGTGTCATAAAGTTTAGCAAAATGCTAGATGATTGTGTACTTAAGCTAGGTAATTACCCCATTATTAAAGCTGCCTTCTTTATTTATTTGCTCTTCTGGTGGTGTGTTCCTACCTTTGCTCTACACGGTGCCTTAGTCACAGGGCACAGAGATGCGCTGCCTTGTAATTATCTCTCTGCTGACTTCCACTCTGCTCTTACAGACATTAAAACTGCCTCTGCCTGCTGCTTGCCAGCGACGGGGATGAGCCGCTGCATCACTTGGCCAGTGCCCAGTGAAGGGGCTGCGATGCTGCTCCGAGAAGTGTCACGTCCCGGGGGCTGCATCCTGACACCGAGTGCTCTGACCGTGGCCACGCCACCAGCAAAACCTCACCGTGACAGCACCGAGTGGGGAAAGCAGCACATGCTGGAGGTACCCCCAAGGGGAGGAAGCAACCGGGGCAGAGGGGATTACTGACCTGGCTGCTGGCGCTCGCTGTACAAAGCGTTTCTGTTGTGCCAAGCTTCTAATTACACACCGTGAGATGCGCTGCTTGCGCGGAGACAAAAGCAGATCCACACCTTGATGAAGGAGTTGCCTAGACAGAGGAGAAGCCCACGGTTAGCACAGAGATGCTAATTGCCTTGGGAACTCCCAGAGCTCAGGTGTGTGGCTCCTAGGAATGTCTGGGACCCTGTCCGGACACGTCCGTGCCCTCTCCCGGGTAGGGTGAGGCTCGGCGGGCACCGGCACCGCGGCATTCGCAGCCAAAACAAGCTCTGCATCCTCTCCTCCCATCCGAAGCAGCATTTGGTGCTGTTCTGTGAGCACAGAAACCCAGTTATAAGAGGTTAAACACTTGAAACCGCCCCATAACCAACTCTCATCCAGGCAAACAGGAGCTGGACCACAGGAGCAGCCGTGTCAGCTCAGACCAGGCAGCATCCGCTCCAAGCCCTGCAGTGAAATGCCAGTGGGAAGATGCAAAATCCATGGTGGCAAACACCAGCAGGGTGGCTGCCCCACAGGGGTTAGTTCTTCCCAACCTCTTCTCCTAAATCCAGCCTCACTTCTGCAGTGCAGCCCTCGCTATCCTGCCCCACGCAGCCGAATGCTGCCCTGCACATGCTGCTTTCCCAAAGCTTTGGCTGCTTGGGAAATAAGGGAAGATTTTATGGTGGCTTGGTGCTGTGTGGGCAGCCAGTGTCTCCACCAGCAGGTCCCCATGGTTAGCATCAACAGGAGAGACTCCTCTGAAAGCAAATGCTCCGTCTTCCCTTTCACGTTCTCCAAGGTCAGCCCATATTAAACCAGAGAGAAATAATTACCAAAAAGGCAAATCAAGAACTATTCCCTGCTACTGCCCACGTTCCATCCTGGCCCTTCCGTGAGTGATCAGGGAATTTCATCCATAAATCCATCTCTTGCACAGGGAAAGGTTTTGTGTTGTAATTAACAAGTGGCTACAGCACAGTAATTACCAATAGGTTAAGATTCAGCTTCCCGAGCTGCCCAAGGTACAGCGAGGGGGCTCTTTTACATCCTTTGGAGGTGAGAAGTTAGTTTAGGGCCATTCCCCCCCATGGTGCACCTTGTCTGCAGGGTAAGAACCCCATGGAAAGGAAGGGAAAAGCTGATGAGAGCATAACCCCACCCTGCTCCACGGGCCCGACACCTACACGTCTGTGCATGGCGTTAAATACCTGCTTCAAGGGATTAATGAGGCAGTTTGGTAACTCAGAGGCTTTGCACAGGGAGAGTTGCACCCACGAGTTTGCACTGGGTGCTGCTCTGGAGCCAGCAGCGTGAGCCAAGGCCAGGGCATGGGGTGATGGGATGGCTTTGGCTCCGAGCAGGAGGGACAGCAGAGGAGGTGAAGCGGTTCGGCCCCATCGGGGTGGTTTGGACTCAAGGAATGGTGGTGGTGGGTGACAAAACCCCAGCCCCGCTGCGGCCCAGCAGTGAATCTCCCCATTTCCATTGATTAAAACGGCGTTTTTATGACAGAGAGATGTTAAAAGTGAAAACGGATGAAATCCATTTCACATCCCCCATCGATTTCCAGGGCTATTTACAACTGCAGAGGTATTGATCTCCCCGAAGTGCCGGATGCTCTTGCTCGTTACATACGACACTTGCATACTTTCGGCAAATAACCCACCCAAACCTGCCACATCCACGGATCCACAAGGAATGGGGGTCAGGGGCAGCGCTGTCCCCACCACCCCACCCTTGCTCCTTGCTCCTAGTGCCTGCCGATGGGAGGCAGGCGGGTACCACCGCCTCTCTGCGCACCCTTATTGGGGTGCTGGACACCCCGTATCCCCCCAGCAGCATCCCCATTCCTCTGCCATATGGGGATGAGGAAGGAGACCTTAACTTGTGATTCCCCACGTAGGGGGGACTGGAATTCCCTTGGAATAACCAAGACAATGTTGTTTTATGTGGGATTGAATGTGCTGGGGTTTGTTGCGGCTGGAGGGGAGTGCGGTTGCCAGTCTGGATGGCAGGGAGCAGGGGAGAGGGGAGACCTCAGGGCTGCTATTCCCCATGCCATAGAAACCCTCAGGTGACCCCAAATCCCTGTTTTTCCTTCTTCTCCTACCCCCAGGTCCATTCCCACAGCCCCGCTTCCACACCTCTGCCAGCCTGAGGGCATTGGGGAGCCCCTGGCCACGGTGCCCAGCACAAGCAGAGGGGTGCCCTTTACACGCATGAGACCCAACCCAGACCCTGTTGCCTTTACACCTCACCCCAACAAACTCCTCCTGAAGCCACCTAGGAGCTGCCCAAGACCACGCAACCATGGCTGCAACCAGCGCCAATGGACGGGGTTGCAGAAGGGCTGCGAGGGACGGGTGCAGCTAGAAACACCCCAAATCCCTTTGCATCCACTTCTGTGTAGGTGCCCTGCCACAGTGCCAGCAGACAGTGCGTCAGGCGCTGCCGAGGCCAAACAGGGAGGGAGCAGGAGCGTGGTGCAAGCTACAGCCAGAGGGTACCTGTAGGCTGGGTGCTTCAAAGAGCACACGGGGCTCCGCTGGTACCCGCCACGCTGGCATTGCCCAGCATCCCCAGGGCGATGCCTGCATCTTGATTCCCCTCCAGCAGGCTGAGTCCAGCCCCGTTGCAGAGCTCTTGGTTGGATCAAGACCCTTGTTTCCAGAGGGGGGTCCAGGGTGTCTTAAGACCCCTTTCCCCATGTGCCAGGCACTTCCAAACACAGCTTCCATTATAAAGAGCCGGTGCAGCTGTGGGCTGGGAAGCTGCGTGGGGTGAGGTTTATGGAGATCCTCTCCACTGGTGTCGGCCCTGATTACATCAGTCAAGTCGTGTTACTCGGCTGACGGGTGCTAATGAGAAGTGACAGACGTGACAGGGAGCGGGCAGGCTCCAGGACTGACACCACGATCCCAAAGGATGGGTCCCCCCATCCCAGGGCTGCTCGGCATCAGCTCGGTCCTATGGCCAGCCGAACGCAGGAGGCTTTGTGGGGCCACTGCTCTGCTCTGAGCCCGGGGATTGGGGCTCCACAGCCATGGTGGATCTGAGCCCATGGGGAGCTGCTGCTTTTCCCATCAGAGCTGAGGAAATCCACCCGTGGCCAAGCCAAGGCTTCCCACGGTGGCCAACAACCGGGAACTCCTGCTTAAGAAACCTCAAAGGGGCATGAAACGGGTGGGGAATGCCAAGGATCCCTCCCCAAACCCCATCCTCCTCCACCCCGCTGAGCCCCCTGAAAGGCTTGGCCTGGAGAGCTGCAATAAAGGCACAGCAGGGAAACAGCACCAAAGCAGCCAAATTCAGCTCAAACGCCTTCCCCATGGGGTTGCTTTGCCCCTAAACCATTGCGGTGCGACGGCGATGCCTCCCCTGCCAGCTCCCGGCTGGAGCAGGACTTGATGGGCTGAATAGGAAACAGGTTGGGACGTGTTTGAAGTCGCACTGATCCCATTGCTCCAAGAGCCGGAGGAAATCTGGCACAGGGATAATCGGTGCCGGGGCGGCGCGGGCACACATGCACTGAGAGCAGGGAGGTGAGAAGGAGCAGGGATGAAGTGATGCTTTCACCCTCTATCCCACCAGTCTGATGCACACTAAGGTCACTGTGGGATGGCTACAAGCCTGGGGACCACCCTCCCAAGTGTTGGTGGTGATGCGTGATGCCCTTGTCCTGCACAGATCCATGCAAGGCTGGAGAAGAAGAGAGGCAAAAGGGGAAGGTTTCATGGGGAAGGTCTTCTGCATCCCCAAAACAGGCAAAGAAGGCCAAAAGCAACGCTTTGCCATGGCCAAAGAGGATCCCCAACCAGCACCTTCTCCCATGAAGGAGCTGCCAGTTCTGCCCCACACACCGGCAGCCAAGGGGGGTTTAAATCACGATCCATCCTCCCCAGCCTTCAAGGTCTGCAGTCATTGACATTTTGTTCTGAGTCAGTATTAACTTCTCTGGCCAACAGACAATAAATAGAGGATAATAAACAGTGCACAGCTAAATACTGATTTATGACTATTTGGGTCTTTTGCATGAGTTTCCTACCCTCAAGGCTCACGTGTTCATCAGCACTGAGATACGTGAACAGGAGTGAGGTTCAAAACGCCTCAGCAAGGGTGTGAGGAGCAAGTTCTGGTGGTGCCTGGCAGGAGAACACTGGGATCACCTTGGGGCTCTCAAACCATGCTAAAAACGTTAAACCAAACAAACCTCACCGCTTTAAAAGCATTAAAAAGAGCTTGAAACCCAGCATCAAATCAAATTCATGTGCAGGGGGGGGTTTATAGATACTGAGATTTTGAACCAACTCTGTAAGGCATTAAAAGGAACTGCAAAGAAGCATGAAACCAGGTGAGAGGCATTGCCTTTAAGGTGACGGGACGGAGCCTGTGTCTCTATCCCATTGCCCCATCCCGGCGTGCAGCGCAGCGCCTTCTTGGTGGCGAGGAGCTTCTCCCTTCCCCTTCCCTCTCCTCCCAGCCCCGACGTCAGGATGTTTATAGAACTCCAAATCAATTTGAGGCTGGGAGACGTTCAGCCGGAGCAGCACTGTGCTGATAGGGTCAAAGGCCCGTCGCCAGCCCGGATCAGACACCCTGATGTATTAATTCAAGCTGTCAGGACCAATCTGTGTACAAGCGCTCGGGGAGGCGCAGGCAGCGCTGCCCCAAAACCCAGCCTGACGTTTCACAGGGAACGCCTGCAGCAGCACCGTAACGTGGGGTGATGCCCCTATAAACCCTACAACATCCCGGGACGGGAATGCTGCTCTTCCTGGCGTCCCTGGCACGGAGGCAGATCTGAGGAGCTGCAGGAAGTACATTTGTTCCTGGGAACGCTTTGATATTTCGCATGTGAAACGTCTGCGTGCTGGAGGAGCTCAGGCATCTGGCAGGAAATTACCATGAATCCTGTTTCTCTTACCAGTCGCACACATGCCTCCTCGCTCTGTTCCTTCCCCCCCCCTTTCCTTCTCCCTGCTCACCCCCTTGGTTCACCTTCCCCTCTGCCCACACCACAGCCTGATCCAGACCCTAGATACGGTCCCATCACCCCCATGAACCCCTTCATCCCTCTCTGCAGCACCAATAATCATAGAATCATAGAATAGTTTGGGTTGGAAAGGACTTTAAGATCATCCAGTTCCAACCCCCTGACATGGGCAGGGACACCTCACACTAAACCATCTCACCCAAGGCCTCGTCCAACCTGGCCTTGAACACTGCCAGGGATGGAGCATTCACAACCTCCCCGGGCAACCCATTCCAGTGCCTCACCACCCTAACAGGAAAGGATTTCCTCCTCAGATCCAATCTAAACTTCCCCTGTTTCAGTTTGAACCCGTTACCCCTTGTCCTGTCACTACAGTCCCTAATGAAGAGTCCCTCCCCAGCATCCCTATAGGCCCCAATCTGTCAGACTTGTATAAAACCCTTCCTCTGTTTGCTGTGGGGTTGAGTTGCCCGAGAGCATCCCCCTATCCTCTGCTTATCAGACTGGGTTAGAACTGGAAGACCTGAGTTTGAATGGTTCTTCTCATTCAAACTGGGGGGTGTAAGAAAGGTATTTTGGATGCCAGGCTGGAATCGCATCACTCTCTCCTCAGCCTTGGGTACCACCTTTAGTTTGGCCAATTGAAGCGCGCACCCACAGCAGGGCTAGCTGCATCCCTCATGTACGATGCTGATTTTGGGGCAGGGATACCCAAACACTCTCCCCATCCAGCTGAGCACCGGGGCCTGCGGGTGAGCACCCAGGCAGTGTCAGGATCAAACCTGGGAGAGCTGGCTCCCGCTTCCCTGATCCTGGCTCTCCAGAGCACAGCCACAGGCTCTCCGGCTGGGAATCCTTACCAGTGAGCACTCCTGCTGCTTCCCCGTGCCCTCCCTGCCTGTGGAGCTTGGCTGCACATCAGAGGAGCCGTCTGCCTTCCCGCAAGGCTGGAGCTCCAGACTGGATTTTCATGTTGCCTCCTGCTCGGAGCAGCCCCTGCTCCGGAGTTATCGTGTCCATCGGGCTGCTGTCAGCCTGCTCCGTTCCCCACCAGCACGGCCCTTGCCAAGAGAGTTATGAGTGTATTAAATGATTTTATTAGAGCAAAGCACAGCTCGTGCAGTGTAAACACAGGTGGTGCAGCACACCTCGCTTTGAACCACGGCCAGGCCAGCGGGAGCCATGCAGGGCCCAACACCCTAGGATTTGGGATGGTCTGGGGGGGGAAACTGAGGAAAGAACATGGTTGGGATGTTCCAAAGGGTGAGCCCTGAGGTGGGCAGGCGCAGGCAGATGTTGCTGTTCCACGGGGCAGAGGTACCCAGTACTGCAGATGGATGGATGCTAGCAGCGTGGTGCTCCATAAGGACAGAGCAGGGAGTCCTTGCAGCAATCACCCAAACAGAGCCCCTTTGAAAACAGCTCCTCACTTATAACCAGGATCATAGAATGGGTTGGGTTGGAAAGGACCTTAAGATCATGCAGTTCCAACCCCCTGCCATGGGCAGGGACACCTCACACTAAATCACATCACCCAAGGCTCTGTCCAGCCTGGCCTTGAACATCGGCAGGGATGACAGAACTACCTGTGGAACAGGCAGCCCACAGCCCTGGTTGGGCTGACACAGAGCACAGGCTCCCCTTTCTCCCCTTCTTGCTTTCATGGGTTTCATTTTGGCCTTGATTCCAGCAAGTTTACTGACAGATTACTTAATTTTAACTCAATGGCTTTCCTGTCTTGTGGGAGGCATATTTCTAAGTATCAGATTTATCAAAAGGCCCGTGCAAAAACAAGGGCCAGAATTACTCTTTTGATGGTTCCCCCAATAACTACAACCACAATAAATTTCTCAGGCAAGACAACTTGAGCAGGGACCTTTTGTGCTGGTGTTTGGGAGCAGGGAGCGAAGAATGCATGGGGTTTGGGAGCACCCCCTCCATCCTGGCTGTGCTCCCCTCCATCCTCCACCGGCACATCTGGTCTCGTTTGTGAGGCTGGTCTTCCAGTTCCCAGGGGTGACATATTTCTCCCTGCCTATAACTCTAAATCAGAGCAGCATTTCAATAAATCACAGTGAACACTTTATTTATTGGACATAGTTTTGGGGCTCTTAAAGCACGGAAAATAAATTTAATGGAGCGTTTGGAGCATTTCTCCAATCTTTTGAGGGATTACTTGGGGAATTTGTCAACGGAGCCAAGCACAGCAGCTTGATCCAGAGAGATGGGAAAGAAATTATGGGAGATACTCTACAAAGGCCCAGGTGTACCCTAAATCACATCAAAAAAAGATTAATGTCAGAGGATCGCTTGCCAGCAGGGTTGATTGGCAGCGCTGCAGTTTATTTAATAAACTATCATTTTAGCCAGAGGCTGACTTTAATCTGAATTCCATTTTCTTGTTTTGGCGTACACTATGCCAAGCGATTTATTGAATACTGGAGAGGGCTTCTTAACCTCAAACACCGACAGAGAAGAAGGAGGAAAAGCCTTGAGAGCCCCTGGAAAGCATTGAGACAGCAAAAGCTGCTCTGCTAAGAGGGCAGGAGCTCCGCTCCTTGCTTGCTTTGGGAAGAGGTGGGAGCAGGGATTGGTTGTGGAAACCCTCATCTGAAGCGCAGGGATTGGCAGTGCAGGATAGAGGTTGGAAGCCAGGCCAGCTTTGAATCCCAAGACCAGGAATGGACGCAGAGATGCAGGCACCAGAGGCCTTTATAAACCAAAGGGATGCAGGAGGAAGCAAGCGCATCCCTGCGGATCCCTGGAGCTTCTGGGGACACAGCCAGGGTTGGGCAGCTCAGACCTGCTCCCAGCCACCTGGGAGCTTGGTGGGCAGAGAGGAGTCCCTCCCCTGGCATCCCTTGGGTGCACGCAGGGCCATCAGCCAGCACCCAGCACATGTGCTTGGTCCTTGAACACCCACTTCCATGAGGAACTGTGGCAGAGCAGAGCCAGCATCAGAGACCTGCCCTCTGGTTCTCTTCAGCTTCCTGAGGGGATGAAGGATTAGCCAAAGCTATAAGAAACCTTGGAAAGGTTTTAGAACCACCCTGGCTAATGGGAGAAGAGCCCCCCCCCAGCCTACCCTTGCCGTGCCCTGCCTGCACCAGCACCAGCACCCCCAGCCCTGCTTTAAGATGGGCAGACAGCAGCACCCAGCACCAGGGTCGGGTTCACAAGAGCCAGGGGCCCGCTGACCTGCAGGGCTCTCAACGTGTTTGTGCAAACAGACAAAGAAATCCTAACTAATAAGGACGCTCGTTCCAAGATTATGATTGAGTTTTTCCCCCTGTTCTGCTTGATATTCCTGCCAAGGAAAGAAAAATCCGCGCTGAAGTCGAGCAGGAAATCCAATAAAATTTCTTCAAAAGATGGGTCTGACATTGAAAAATAGCAAAATTATAAGAGTAGGCCTCAGCAAAAGAAAAAGGGAGAGTTATTATATCTGGCACCTAGCGAGGGCCCAAAGCTCCCTCTCCAAATGAGCCATCACAGATTGAAAGTGTTTAGCTTCCCGTTGATTAAACACGGCGCAGGACCCGCGGCGTGCCAAGCCTTGGGGATCCAAAGTTTGTTTTCAGTCAGAATGTGTTTTCAGTCAATGGAAAGAACGGCCGGGCGATGTAACTGAGAAGCCTCGGGTTTGGAGTGAGTGATGGCGATGCAGAAGCTCGGGGGGGGGGAGTTGTTAATCATTCGACCCCAGCCTTTGTAATTCAACTCAGCGACTTGCACTGCTTTGGAAACCTTTTTCCCCCCTTGTTCTTATTAATACACAAAACCCCAAGCAGTTTTCCTCCTGTTTCTTAATTCCCCCCCTGCACACAAAGCGATAACATCGTCTCCTTGTGCCATTATGATCGCCCTTTTCTTTCTCCCGAGGTACCCACAAACAGCTCCAGGTCTGCAGCACCGCACCAGGCTGCTTCCTCATCACTGCCTTTGATGCTCCTGCCCCACTTGCAAAATGAGATTGATGAGAGCAATGCTTGTTAGGAGGGACCCAAGGCTTGGGGGACGCATTCCCTGCCCAGGAACCATTGGCACAGGTCTGGTGGAAGTGGCTTTCCTGGAGACAGAACAGAGGCCATGGAAAACACCCCATTGGCAACACCCCTGGCTTTTTATTTTTGGCAGAGGAGGAACCATTTCATTGCTAGGCTGCGTGCCCAGCTTCCAGTGATGCTCACAACCTGCGAGCAAGCAGCACATGGAGCACATCTGACACCCCCTCACCCCAGCATCCCACAGCCTGGGGCAGGGCAGCGAGGGACCAGGCACCGTGCCGCTCACTTGGGTTTGGTGGTGGCCTCAAGCACTGGCACATACCCCGGGTCCCCCCTAGGGCCATGGGGCTGCCCAAAAGGGCAAACATCCTCCTCTCATAGGGAAACCTCAGGCAGATGGCAAGGATCAAACCCCAGAGCCCAAGGAGTGGGAGGGATGAGCCCCGAGTTCAGCACTAGGTCCAAGAGGTTGTGGAGGGACCAGGGGGACACAGATGGGGTGGCCGCAGGGATGCGGCTCGCACAGCACCTGATGCACAAGGAGCCCGTATCAATGGCCCTACAAACCCCTCCCTTGGTCCCCCCGGTCCCCTTTCACAGCCCACTTCCACCCAGCCCTTTCTCACCCGCTGGCTTGATTCATTAACTGGGTTTGCCAGGCTGCTTCTCATTAGATAGCCAACAAATTCCAGGAAGACAGGACACCCACTGGGCCTAAATGAAATCAAGAGAACAGAGCGCTGCTACAAGTGGTTTAATTCAAATTACAGCAAGATATTATCGCCAACTGCAAGTGCTCAGAACCATGAGTCAGACCCCCACAAGGAACGAGACGGGCTTAGAGGAATCATGACTTGTTAAGTGTATAATTAACTTTGGGGTGATTTTTATTTACCTTCCAGTTTTCAGCCTTTGGGAGTCAAAGTTCTGAGCTTGCCTCGGGGAGGGTTGGGAACAGCTTAAAGTGAAAGAGGGGAGGAAGGCAAAAAACCCCAAAGAGAAGAGGAATGCACCCGCACTCCTGTGATGCCGGGAGGTGGGGATTTAAAACGACACCACACAGCACAGGGGTTGTGATAACCATCCCTTGGCCTGCGGGTATTGCCTGCCCAAGGCCCCTACAGCAAGGCACAGTGAGATGTGAAGGATGGAAAACCCCACAAGTGTTGGGGTATAGAAGCATCCCCATGTCTCACCCCCAGCCCATCTACTGAAATGCTTCGCTTTCCCAAGGGGAGGCACAAAGGGAAGCACAGATTTGACACACGAGCTGCAGACATCCTGAGCAAGCATCCAACGCTTGCCTGTGCTTGCTCCCCACAGACCTCTGCAGCTTCATCTTCCTCCTGGCTTCCACACTGCCAGGGGCTCCAGGTCTACGGGCAGTGGGTGAAATGGTTTCCTTCACCTCCTCAAACACCATCAATCACAAGAGCTGGGATGGAGGCAGTGCAAGTTCAACTGAACCGAGAACCTGCCCTACCTGCAGGAAACCTGGGGTGAGCCCCACCTCGCAGCATCAACAAGCACTGCACTAACAGCAGCATCTGCTCCCTGCTCCACCTCTCTCTGGGGCAGGAGCCAGACGTGCACAGGACACCACTGACACGGCACAACCTCATGAGAGGCTCCAAAGGGCACACAACCGTGGGCAGGGAGCCCAACCAAGGCCACTGCGCGATCACAACCCCACCAAGGACACAAGGGGACAAAGCCAAGCAGTTTTCTGGCCGAGGGATGAGTTTATCAGCATCCCCAAACCACTCGCACAGCCCCAGAGCGATCGCCCTCAGTTGATTCTTGTGGCGCTGCCCTGGCCAACCCTGCTCTGCTCCGTGCCTCTGGGTTGTGTCTTGCCCTGTTTCCGCTGAACAGATAGCGGTACCCTGCTATCTTTCATTGAAACATCATGTCCAATTTCTCCCTTGATTAAACCCATATTTTGCTTGGCTATAAGTCAAATAGACGAGGGCCGCACACAAGTGAACTAATCTCAGTTTACTCGCCAGTAGGTAATTTGATAGACAATTTGGCAGGCATCCGCTCTAGAATTAAGCAAACCTGAGCAATAAAGATGTAGGAAAACAATCCTGAAAAGCCATAATGAGACGTCTAGTTTCATTCAATAGCAACTTGTTCCACTTACGTTTCTGCTGACACTCAGGACCGCAGTGGCTGCCAGCGCCCGGCCCGGCGAGGGCACGCTTGGCTGGACCTCCATCAGCCAACAAGTGCAAGCGATGCTCCAAGCTCTCCTGATGTGGTCCTCAGTGGAGATCAGCTTTGCTGCTGCAGGCCAAGCTGTGGGTAGCAAACAGCAGGAGGGAATGCTGAAGCACTGTAGAGGAAGAAACAGCTCGAGCACCTACAGCACAGGACTTGCAAGCACCCTCTACCCCTTCCCTGGAGCAGCATAATGCTGGTGATGGTGAGGCTGAGCTCCCATTTATGGCCTCTGCCTCCCCATCACTACTCAAACACCATCACCTGCAGCACCCACCTCCCACCCTGCTGTTGTGATGGAGAAGACAGAAAGTCTGTGGACAACACCTGGGGCTTATCCCTTTGGGCAAATAACCCTGTGATTTGGGCCATGGTAGAGCCAGGACCAGCGTGGGTCTGGTGCCCAATGATGGAGATGGTGCATGGGTCCGGGTGGGCGCTGTGGGGTGATGGCCAGAGCAAAGGGGCTGCCAGGCTGCTGCGGCGCAGCTCCATCCCTCTTAATGCCATTATGTATTGCTGGTATTAATCATGCCACTAGGTAAGCATTATGGCACTTTTATGGTAGCTTTGAAGCTAATCTGTCACTAATGCCTTCTGGATTATCATGATTTCTTACAGTTGTGATTCATTAACTCAGATGCCTAATAGAATTAGTATTAAACATCTTCCATAGATTTCTGCCTCAACATGTTGAGGTTTTGAAAGCCTTTTCAATATTTCATTGTGTTGTGTTAAATGGCACGTCACGCACATTGTGTGGTCCCGGAGAACCTGGCACAGCCGGAGCTGCAGCGGGAGAGGGGTTCAGAGGGGTGGATGGAGGGACACAAGGTGCCACTGGCTCTTGGGGATCACTGCAAGGGCTCTGGAGAGCATCTATGCTGGGGTATGAGGGGTGAGAGAGGTTCCCAGCTCTCACCTCCATCCATGCGAGCCCGGTGCTGAGTAATGGAGCTTGTAGAGAAGAGGTTAATCCGCTTTGAGGATAGAAAGTGCAGTGCAGATACTAAATATGATTGTGATTATTACCTGGCCCTGGAGGAATCCTTTCCCTAGACAGTGCGAAGTGCTCCTAGTAGGACTATTATTCCTAATAATCAATATTAATTTTCAAAGCATTCTCCAGGGCTTAGAATTATTTTCTTGTTTAGGATAAGATCTGGCTCTTGAAGCAGGCTAAGAAGAGGTATTATTACTATGATTATTATTAGCATTATCATTATTATCTTGGGTTTTAGAAGAAAACCCACCTTATTTAGATAAGCATCTCCCCCCAGCAGCAGGTTGTGGAGCTCAGAGACCTTTATCTGGCTACTTCAATCTGCGTGTGGTGGGTAACAGAATTTTACAGTTATTATTGTTAATAATGTGAGGCCAAGACCAGAACAACACTGCATTAGGCTGCGTGCGTGTGTGCGAGCAGGAGGAGCCCGCACCATGCTCCTGGCTGGGTTTTCCAGCTTTTCTTTAGGAGAGGAGGCCCTCTTTCCAAGGAGCTCTGCAGGGATTTGGTGGTGGAGCAGGCAGCAGCGGGCAGGGTGGGAGGATGCTGATGGTGGGAACCGGGAAGAGCCTGGACTGCCGGATGCCGCTGAGGTCCCTCTGGTTTGGGGAAGAAACGCTGCTTTTAGCAAGGCTCCTCTGGAGAGGAAAAAGGTCAGGTTTGGGGCAGGGGGTTGAGTGATGGCCTGTGAGCAGGGACAGGGGGCAGAGGGAAGGTGGTTTGTCCCGCTGCCAGAGTCAACCTGCATTGGTGACTGAAGCCCTGCAGCGCTGCCATCAATCACAGCCCGCACTGACAGCCCGTGTGGCAACCGGCCCCGCTTCAAACCAAGTTCAAAAGCAAAGGGCAGCTCCCTGGGACACTGACCCCCAGCTGAGCACCCCGGGGCTGCACCGGCAAGGGGACACCCGTCCCTCCAGCCAGTGAGGGTCCCTCCGTGGGGATAAGCCCTGGGGTGAGCAGGATCTGCCATGGGAATGATTGATTTCCCAGTGAAACGCTGTGATTTCTTTTTGCCTTTCTTTTATGCTCCCCCCCCCCCGTGTGAGTGAAATAATGCACACATTCAAGGGGAAAAGGAAAAACCTAAAACTTCTTCTCCATGTGACGTGTCTAAAATGTGCATTTCACACACACACACACAGTTTTTGGTTACAGAAGCTGTTTGATTCTCCCCTGGCCTTGCTTTTATGCAACCCTGAAACACATCAAAGCCAAGCGTTGCTGGAGAGAAGCACTTCCTTTGCCTTCTCATCAAAATGCCACTATTGATGTCACTGCAAGAGGAGAACCTCGGGAAGGGGGACAGAGAAGGGCCTTTAGGACCAGGGGGTTCCTCTGCCTCCCACCACTGCTGCGAGCCCAACACTTGTGCACATACTCGCGACGCTTTTTAGCCCATTCTCCTTGCTCAGGAGGAGCAAAAAGGAACGGGAAGCTGCAGAAGTGGAACAAACGCACCCCAAACCCCACGGAAGGCAAATCCCTCGGGAAAGGCTCCCCTGCCAGGCTGCGGCTTTGCGGCAGCTCGAGAAGAAAGGGAGGGCAAAGCATGGCCGGGGCCAAGCAGCTCCGGCTGCCCCGAGCTGCTCACTGCAGCCTTTGTTTTAAGGAGTGAAAGGGGCGGTCATGGGACAGCAGTCAGCCGGGGGAGGCGAGGGGAAAGCTGTAATTAGGGTAACTTGAAGGCAGGCTTTAACCAACAGCCGCGGGAGGCCCGGTTTGATCTCCTTGTGGGATAGAGCCTGTGATTCATCGTGGTCCTGTCGAGGGGGACGGACACCTGCCCGTCACATGCTTTGATTCCCAGCTCGGGCTTTGATCTGGATGGGCTCTGTGGGAGGGTGCTGGAGCACAGGTCACTTTAATGCTGCCCACAGGGGGTCATGCAGGAAGGGGCTGACAGGAGTTCGTCCGAAGGGGAAAAGTTCATCCCTGATGCAGGGGTTAAGGGGGGGCACCGGGGGGTTGCTGTGGTCCTGGGGGAGAAGTGCCCATGAGAGCGGTGGGGATGCTCGGCACTGCCACTGCCGTGGAGGAGTGGGGCTGGCTCCAAAGGAGGTCACTTTGCCCCCCCTTAGACCTGCTCCAGTGCAGCCCAAAGGGCTGTTGGTGGGGTTGCACCTTGGGATGAGACAAGGGGGAGCCCTTGGAGGGGGGGGGGGGGTGGTGTCCCCACCTTTCCCTGCTCCCTGCATCCCACCATGAGCCTGCACTAGTGGCACAACCGGAGGAGAGCAGACACCCAGGGTGCAGCAGCATTGCAAAGCATCCTCCGTGGGGACAAGGTCCCTGGTCACCAGCCCTTCCCAGCAGGGCTTCCAACCCAAAGCCACCATACAACAGGGAATCAGGCCCCAGTGTGCCCCTGTTGGGAACCCTCGGGCATCACCCTGTGGACACCACAGGTTCTGGTTGTTCCCTGCCACACTGACTGGCACAGGGCCCCATCCCCGGTTTATTCTCAGCCCTGACATTTGTGCCAAGCAGGCAGGGCAGGAGGGGCTCCTGCACAGTGGGAAAGAGGATCCCGACATCTCTGCTTTCAGCCTGACCTTGAAACTGGAGCAGGGAGGTGACACTTCCCCCCCCCCCCCGGATCACACTGCTGGTGTGGGGGGGATGCAGTGGGAAAACCTGGCACATCCAGGGCAGGAACAAGCAGTGTTGGGATCTGCAGTGAGAGCAGGGACAGTCAGGAGGATGCTGGGCACAGGGTACCAGCTGCAGGGCTGCCCATGGGATGCGGGGTAAAGGGGGATACACCCCTGCTGGCTTCAGGGGCTTTGGGCATCTCTCTAGGTGGTATTTCCTTGACTAGAAATACAGGGGTTTCTACCTCAGTAGATGGTTGGAGCCATAGAAGCAGGAGATGGTTTTGGGGAGAGAAAAGGTCTAATGTGCTAAAGCCAAGTATGGGGAAGCCTTTCCCTTTACCGCAGGGCTCTATAACACAAACCAACCTCCAAAAGCCCCCGGACCAGCGCAGTAAGTCTGTAATGGGGTGTCCTGTTTCCTAATCTCCTCAGTGAGGAAGCAACGTGTTGAATTTAAAATCTCCCTCTGGTGAACGCTAACTATTTAAAGAGTGCGAGGGTCTTGGAAATGCAAAACAAAGATCTGTTGATTAAAAACACATGGTTTGCTCCGGAGGCACGAGTAGCCAGGCAAATCAGTTCTGACAGGATTTTGGCTTTTTCAATCCCACAAGACACGATGGTGATTTATTATAGTGATGTCAGCTGTGGTTGAAAAAAAGTTCCCTCTGTTGTCTTAATAAAAGAGCTTTACCTTGGAATCATTAAACTCGCAGCCTGTTTATCTGAAGCGATGACTGGGAATGTGAATGGTCCCCTCTAAATCACCCGGCCCTGTGCTGGAACATATGCCCGCACATGAGGTGCGGTGACAGCCTGGAGCTTGCCTTGCTAATGCGAGGCGGGTGATGGATATGATTAGCAGGGCTTTGAAACCTGGAGGGGAGATAAGCACAGAGGTGAGGAGGGGAGCCCCCACGTTACAAAGGGGATTAGAAAGACAACAGGGTCTATCTGTCTTCTTCTGCCATCCACGCAGATGTGCAGAGCTGGTCTCTGTAAGGATGTGCTCACTGCTCCCTGTGCAAAGATCACACATTACCCCCCTCTGCTCCCTGCGAAGATCACACAACCCTAGGATGGTTTGGGTTGGAAGGGACCTTAAAGCTCATCTTAAGAATGAAGCTGTGGCTGCCCCATCCCTGGCAGTGCTCAAGGCCAGGTTGGACACAGGGGCTTGGAGCAAGCTGCTCTAGTGGAAGGTGTCCCTGGGTTGGAACTGGATGAGCTTTAAGCTCCCTTCAACCCAAAGCAGTGTGGGATTCCATGCTTAACGTGCTGGGCTTTGTCCTAAGGAGCAGGGTGCAGCAGCAGCAGCAGCATCAGTGCTATGATCCCAGGGTGTTAAACTGCAGACACGCCAGAATAAAAGGCCCGGCTGGGCATCAGCTCCAGTGTCAGCTGCAAGGTGTCAGTGGGAAAGAGGAAACCTTTCCCTTACCACGCTTAATTTCACTGTCAAGACACATAAGTGCCACATGAGGTGGACACGGTACAGAGTGATGGGAGTGTAACAGGAATAACGTGGAGGCTCAACCTGCCCTCCCTCATCCAGCTTATCGAGTTAGCTGAGCTCAGCAAATCACACCAGGCGACAGGGACGGGCGTCCCTGCTCTGCCAGGCTCTGCAGCCCTCCCTCCTGCAGAGAACCAGGATCATCCCTATGGCAAAGCACCATTCCCGGCGGAGCAGCGGGATCGCCTGCGGTCCAGCCCTGTTCCCTGGGATCTGGCAGCAGTTAAGCACTGAGCAATATTTACTTCTTGGGTAAACAGTTGTAATCTCCCTAACCAGAGTTTATCACAGAGCAGCGACTTGAATTCCTCTTGGATAAGCCCTGCGTGTTGTGGTTTTCCGAGCAAGAGGTTTGCCACTGCCATTCAATGCAAAGGGGAAGCTCCAGGCCTCAGAGGGATGAAGGCTGGAGCTGACCCGAGGGGCACAGGTCCCCCTGCTCCAGAACCCCCTCGAAGCGGGGCTGAGCCCCAGTGATGGAGGAAGCAGTATCAAAGCCCCTTTGTTCAGTCTTCATCACAACAGAGCCCTCAAAGCAGGAATTCCATCAGAAATAATAGACATTGAACAAAAAAAGATCCCATTTTTGTGGGATGTTTATGCTACAATCCCAGAACATGGAGGCTCAAACTGTGAGCCCAGTGAAGGACATGGGAATGCTACCAGAGACGAGATGCTTGGCAGGTACTCCCATCTCACCCATGATCCGCCTTAGCTTTGCCATCAGCGGGCCTGTTTTTATGTGGCTCCGAAGCTGAGCACGGCTCCCACCCTGCCTGTGGGACAGTTAACCAAGCTGCCTGCATGGCTCGCTCCTGCAGCTCTGCAGCCACGAGAACACACGTTATTGAGTGGCTCTCCGTGGAAGCACATCTCTAAATACAACTTGTGGGATGTGAGGAATAGCCCAGGATGATCCCAATGTGGTTGTTAATGTGCTGGGAGAGGTGAGGTTTCAGACACCAACCAGAGATTCAGGTGGTCGGGGCGATGAGGTGAGGGTTTTACTGCTTCCACAGTGATTGCTTTATCCCATGGGAATGCCACTGTGCAGAACGGTGACTTCTCCAGGAGCAGGACGACGACAGGGGCTCATCCAAGTCCTCCCTGTGCTTGGAAGCCTCCACCTGGGTCTGCAGTCAGGGGTTTGGGCTTGGGGCTGATGGGCAGGAGCCGAATGGGAGAGCTCCAAGCCCCGAGAACCCCACGCTCCCGGCTCTCCTGCAGGATTTGATCTGGGAGGAGCAAGCGGCTGCTTTGGGAAGTGGCAGCTGTCCTCGCCTGCTCCACCGTGAGTTATGGGGCTGGGCCATCCCCACCGTGCCCTTTCCTCCCCGCAGCTGCTCCTGGTCTGCAAACATTCCCTGCTCCAGGAATGGTCCTGAGGGCCCCCCGGGTGCTGATGGGCAGCGGGCGCTTGGCCAGGGCTGAGGCTGAGGCGTTCAGGGGCTGAGGTCAGCAGAGCATCCTCATCCGTGGGGTCTCTGTGTTGGCAGCAGCCCTGGGGGAGAAGCACGGGTACAGGAGCGAGCCCTGGGTGATGTGCCCTGCGTGCAATGACTCCACCAACCCTGCTGCCTTGACAACAAAGGCACCGTGCTCCTGCACATGGAAACTGGTGCTGCTCCATGTGCTCATCTCTGCTGCACCCTGCACAACCTTAAGTCCACTGGTAGAAGCAATGTTTGGCTTTCATAGCATCCGTATGTGACTGATGGCCAGAAAGCGGGGGTCCATAAACACCCTGTCCCCATGTGGATCCCTCTGTGTTGGGACCCCAGTGCTGACTGGCCTTCAGGGCTGGCCCCAATCCATACCACTGCCTGTGCCATCAGGGCCCCCAGGACTCGGAGGTGCTGGTTGTGATTAAAGCTCACAAGCTGAGGACCTGCAGGAGGCCTGGCCAGCACTCGAAGCAGGATCTAAACGTGCTTTGGCAGGCTACAGACCCACACATGGGTCTGCCCAGCGCTGTGTTGAAGGGCAGCTCTGCTTTATGTGCAGAGCTCAGGAGTGAGCCCACATCGGGTCAAGGCACTGGCAGCCCTTCCCTCTGTCCTCTGTGCAGAGCCAGCACATCCTTACTGGTGAGGCAGCAATACTACAGGCTGGGGAGGATGCAGAGAGCCTCTCAGCAGATGGGATTCGAGTGCAAAGAGCTAAGACTCCACTCTCCTCTGTAATGAAAGGAGATGGGTAAGTCATAGCCAAACTGGCTGCCATAAATCAGCTCGGAGGTGTTGTTCAGTCCTTAGATACACCTGAAGACACGCTCCGTGCTGCAGGCGTGGCTATGGAGCTCTGTGTGGCTTTCAAATCAATGTCCTTCCAACAGGCAGCCTGAACTGGCTGCTCCTGCCTGTGCCTCAGACAGGAGGGCCAATAAAGAGGGAAGTCAGCACCTCCTTCCCTTGGTGTGCTTGGATGCTTTTCCAACCTCCTCTTCAAGCCCCTTTTGGAGCTGCTCAACCATGGGGTCAGAGTCCCTGGATCCGAGGCAGGGGAATGGGATGGGGTTTGTGCCTCCTTCCCTGCAGGGAACCCCACTCTCTGCTCCCAAAGCCATTCCCTGGCTGTGGGATTTTGCAGCCTCCTATGGAAACGAACCACAAACTGGGGAGGAAGTTGGGCAGAGCCCTGTGGAAGCTTTGGGTTTGCAGCTGGGAGACAAGGCTGGGGTGTCCCCAGGTCTTGGTGCACGCCGAGAACCAGCAGCAGAGAGAGAACACCAGCAAGGAAAGGAGGTTGGTGACGCACTGCTCTGGGCTCAGGCTGGGGAGGAGCTTTCATCCCGAGGGTTTCAGGGCTGGATCCAGCGGGTTGGCACCAAACCCATGGCCTCACGAGCATCCACAGCAGCACCTCCGCCGTTGCCACAACCCTCGCGAGGTACCCATCCGCGGGGCACGGGGGAGCAGGAGGGTCGCTGCCTCCCATGCTTGTCTACGAGCAAATTAGGAATGAAATAAATAAATGTGCTAGTTTACAAATAGAACTGTTACTTGTTACTCACAGTATTAACAGGCGCCTTTTATATTCTCTCCACCCCCCCCCCTTTTTTTTCTTTCCAAGGCTGTGAAAGACGTTTGTTTCAGTTGCCAACATCTCCACAGAACTAATGTGGGTGGATTGTGACAGATATAATTTCTCCATCCTACAGTTTCATCAACTTGAGCTCTGTTAAACTCTACCCGCTGGGCTCGGCTCCTTTTAAAGTTTCCGCTTTGACAGGTAGATTTATTAGTCTTGAAATTTGTACAAATCAGATGTCACTCGTGGCAACTTGTCAAGCCGTCAGTCTGCCGAGGGAGGCATGAAAGGCTTTGCTGGAGAGAGACGGCAGGCAGGCTTGAAAGAGCCTGAGCAGAGCACACGAAAGGAGCGGGGCGGGATCGCAGCCTCCTTGATCCGGGGGGGAGTTGGACTTGGAGCGCCGTGCAGCGGGAGATGCTGCTGGATCCTGCCCGCCGAGGCATCGAGGCTGTCAGCATGCACTGACGGCACTGAGAAGCTTGTTATGTGTATTTAGGGCACGGCTGAGGCATGGGGAGAGGGTTTGTAACGCCGGGCCGTTTGAGGTGTTCCATTCGTCCTCTAACTAAGCCAGGAGCGGTACCGCCGACGTGATGCCTTCCAAGGGCTCCAGCCGGGGAGAGGAGCAGGGACCCCACCGCCGGTTACGCCTTGGTCCCCGTGAGCATCCCTCCCCTTGCCACAGCGTGCACCCTCTGGATAGAGCCCTTTATCCATCTGGAGGCAATGGAAGCGCAGCAGAAGAGTCCACGAGCTGCCTCAGAGCAAGCAACGCTGGTTATCCACTTCCATTTCCTTATGGCATCAGCACCAAGCTGCTGCTCCAGTGTCACTCTGGCCAAGGGGGGATCCTTACAGTTTCCCTTTGGATGTCCTCTATGGGAGGTCGTTGTGGTCGATCACAGCATTCAGCAGCAATCCCATGTGCATGGATACACGTGGATTAACCAGCTCTGGAAAGCTGCAACTGAAGGAACTCACCTTGCCAACCACTTGCGCTCTCACTGAGGAAGGCAGGAGCGAACGTGACGCACGCCTGTAAAGGACCGTGTGCTGGAAGGGGTTAAAAGACGGCGCCCATCTCCTTGAACAGACCAGCCCACCACGTTATTCCATGGAATAAATTTGGGGCTGGTGAAACGAAAGCTTCAAAGTCTTTCAATAAAAAAAAGCCACTTAGAAAACCTGATTTTGATTCCAGTTCCAAGGAGAGCGGGAAAAATCTCCACCAAAATCAACATTTTCTTTACATGAATATTTACACTTTGTTTGAGGAATCTGTTTGGGCTGAGAAGGCTCCTGGGGAAGTTTGATGGGGGATGTTGCTCCCTGGTGATGTGGGCACCCGGCTACTGCCGGCAATGGAGCGGGGCAATTCCCCAATGTGCCTGTCCAAAGCCATAACAAGGGGCAGAGGAAGTCAAGTCCTGTCCTGTCCCCCTGGCTCCTCTGGAGCTGATCTCTCAGCCTGGAAAGCTCCCAGTGGAGACAACCTTGCTGCAGGCTGGCAGTGCCTGTGTGGTACCTACACATCCCGGGATTTTCCCGCACCTCTCCATCATATCCCATCCATCTCACACAAAGATGCTGCCCCAACCCAGGGCCTGGGATAAGGAAAGGTTTCTCATCACCAGGATCCAAAAAAACCCTATTTTCCCTACTCGTATCAAGCAGAGCTCAAGCAGCGCCATCCTCATGGAATTCCCCTCCCTAGTCCAGAGCTGCTCCCAGAGCTTCGTTTCAATCCCAACCTTTACACCTCGCCTTATTACACACCCCCAATGGAGCTGTGAAAGGAGAAATGATTTAGAACTGAAAACGGGGCCCTGGGTCCCAAAGGGGTTTCACCCTCCCACCCCTTGTGCCTGGGACGGGGATGAGGCCACACATTAGACAGTAAAATAAAGCAGAGAGGCTTTGCTGAACGCATTGGTACCTAAATGCCCCCTTCCTCGAGCAGCTCGGAGTGATCTCCTCATGGGAAGAGAAGAGGAAAACCCACTTCACACAGGAGGATTTGCTTTGGAAGAGATCACTTTGTGTCACATCCAGCCTTGGTTTCCTTTCGTGTGGCAGCTTGCTTCCCACAGTAGGGAAGGGATAGGGCACTCAATGGCTCACCCCATGCTTTGGCCACTTCAGGTGGCAAAACCTTGTGCTGGGACAGAGCAGGGCAGGGGTGACCAGCTGGGTTTTTCCATGTGCTGTGGGTGTCTGCAAAGCGATTTCAACACAGGGAAAAGGAGAGGAGAGGGAAAGAAGGGAAGGGGGGGGGGGAAGAATTGCCTGGCATGAGTTCAGAAAGCTCTCCAGCTCACACATCTGGTTCTTATATTTCAAAGTTAATTAGTCATATTGAAGCTGTCTGAAGATAAATTTATCATCCAGAAAAAACACAAACAGTTTGAGAAATGAAAGGAAGGGAGGTGACACGGCCTGACGTTTAAATAAATCATTTTAACATGATTAAAAAACTTGTCCTCCCTGACACCCGGAGCCGGATACTTTGTAAAGACTTTCTGACAAAGACAAGTCCCTGTTTGGTACACAAAGCCCCTGCCGTTCAATTACACAGAGTAATCTTTGGCCAATTACTGCTCTGAGCGACTACCGGAGGATGCAATGCGTGGAACGGGGCTGAAGCAGCCCAAAGAGGGGGGTCAGGCATGGTCCGTCCTGCGCGCCGGAGCTCGGCTGGGTGGGATGGGGATAGAAAGAGGGGAGAGGCAAAACCAAGGGCACAAGCAGCACCCCAGTGAGCCCCACTGGGCTTGGGGTGCATCACTGCCTTTGCCGTGCCCATTCCCCCATCCCTCCGTGGTGACCTGCAAGTTTTCCCCTATGAGCATCCTGGATAATGGGATATCCTCATCTCAACTAATGATGTCCGCAGCTTTGCTGATGGGATAACAAGAGGCACTGGTTCTGCTGCAGAAGTCTCATCACCTCTGTAATTGCCACCCGAGCACGCTAGTGATCTGTCAGTGCGCGTTCCCATTAACACCACGCAAAAGTCTTATTAGATCAGTGGCTTGAGCTCGATGTCCATATTATCAAATTGCCTTCTCACTACCGTGAGTGATGGAAGGTTTGTGATTAAATGAAACACTCGCCCTGAACGTCAACAAGAAAAGCAGCCCCGCGTGTCTGCTTGACAATACGTCTATAAGCTAAACATCAATCAGTATTAGGGCAAATCAGCATATCAGATGACCCAGAGGAAGAGCTCAGATGGCTTTCATTCCAATTCACCTGTTTTGTCAGATGCTTTCAAGGGCTATTTAAGTCTCACCAATCCTGGCTGAATTACTGCTACTTTCCATTGCCCAGGTCCAGCCCCATCCCTAGGGAATCACTCAGGATTTCTTCCTGTGATCAGATCCAGCCCGTTGCCTTCCCGTCGTGGCTTTGGGAGGGTTTGCAGAGGTCTCGGAGTTTCTTAGTCCGATTGGAAATGTGCAAAACGGGGATGAGGGCGTGCTCCCTACCCTACGCAGGAGCAGGGATGCGCTGGGGACAGAGCGGGAGACAGCACAGCACCGAAAGCCATCCCGCTGCTTGGAGCCGAGGGAGTTCAAGGAGGTGGGAAGAATCCCATCATGTCACAAGAAAAGAGCTCTCCTGCGCTTGAAGGAAGCCAAGTGACATGAGAAAGCTTGGAATAAAGATAAATAGATGAGAAAGTGACGCTTAATGGAGAAAAATGAATATTCAAGCTGTTCGCAGGGAAGAATCTCTGACTTTGGTGCTAGTTACACTTACAAGGTTTAGACGTTTTCTCCCTGTCAAAGCCTTCACCGTAATTGTCCAAAAGTTCCTTGATTATTTCCAGCAAAACTGTCAGCTGCCTTTGAAGTATCAGAACACTCTCATCACATCTTATTAAATAGTAAACATCATTTGCAAGCGTGCGGGAGATGCAGGCACCGCGGCAAGCGGCTCGTCAAAGTGGGTCGCTGGGGTTTGAACGCGGCTCCATCCTGCACCAGGCACGGGGATGAGGGATCAGCACCAGTCCTGTGAGCTTGGCTCATCCCTCACAAGGAGCAGAGAGCACAGGCAGAGCCAGGTCAAGCTCCTGCTGCCCATCCAGCAGAGCCAGGGATGCCATGGCATGGGCTCATGCATCCCAAAAGCATGGTTCACACATCCTTCTCTCCAGCTTTCCCCTTTGGAAAGTACCAGGGAGACCATCCCTGTCAGCCCGGAGCATTTTCAAACATATTGGGAAAGAATTACTTTATTTGAAAAGAAAATCGTGCTCTGGATCCAGCCTAATGCTTTCATGCTATTTCTCCAAGCCAGATTTGGAGCGACTTATTTCTCCTGCTGAAGTGCCTTTTGAGAGCTGAATCTTTCATAGAAGAGTAATTGTGCAATTAGCTCGGAATTAGTAAAAATTCATTCTAATTACTTCCAGGTGTGACACATTCGATGCTGAAAACCAAGGACGGGAGCAGCAGCACCCTGTCCGTGTCTGCTGCCAGCGGGGATGGGAACAGAGCTTCA
This sequence comes from Pezoporus wallicus, assembly GCF_028554395.1. Classification (NCBI taxonomy): domain Eukaryota; kingdom Metazoa; phylum Chordata; class Aves; order Psittaciformes; family Psittacidae; genus Pezoporus; species Pezoporus wallicus. Next base: position 136,296 of record NW_026636985.1, read on the forward strand.
GCTCGCAGCCTGATGCGTGCCCTGCAATGATGCTGTTGAAACCAGAACTGCAGAGTGAGTGCAAACAGACCCCGAGCAAACGCTCTGCTCAAGCAGGGAGCCAGGAGTGGGTGCTCTGAACACCCACAGCGAGCAGCCTGCATCAATCTGCTAATCCATGAGCCCCCAGTAACACCCAGTGCCTTGGACCAGTGAAAGCTGCGGCTCAGCCCGACCCGGGATGCATGAGTATGAGCAAGCCTTGGACAGGAACCATGCACGGGGGTGAGGGTCAGACCCTACTCAATGCCACTCACCCATGAGCAGTGGGGTTGGGCTGATTGCCCTCCCCTCAGCTCTCCAAAGGGGCTTCAGGGCCACGATGCTGCAGGGAGTTACAGCCCATCTCACCCTGGAAAGCCACAGCTAAAGCCATAGCCCAGCAGTTCACTGCTGGCTGGAGAGGAAAAGCCAGGTGGATCCCAGTGTGCCTGGTATATCATTAAAAACCCTGGGAATCGCACAATAAAGCCTGCAAGGTTTCTAGCTTTAATTCCAGATCAAAGGCACTTTGGGAAGGAGCATCCCAGGTTTGAATGCTTATCTCAGCCAGACCCCATGAGCTTTTGAAGTTGCCCCATCAGTCACTAACCAAAGATCTCCTTTTAGATGGGGGAATCAACTCCCTTTCAGCAGAACCCAGTGGTTATCAGTTTCTAAACACCACTTGTCTTTCGAATGACCTTCTTTCTGTGAGCTGACCCTGGAGCCCTCAGCAGAGCAGGCAAACCTTGCAGGAACCGGCCCCTCGGTTTGCAGAGCATTGGCACACACATAGCCCTGCTTTCAGGATGTTCCAATCAGCAAAGAATGCGTGTTTGGAAGTAATAAAACCCTTTAGAGGTAAATAAATACATGCCGTAGTCCCCGTTTAGCACATAGCAATTGCCTCCAACTGCAAGTACTAACAAAGACCTGGCATTTCCAATCAAAAGAGGAATTCACAGAACTATTAGTCTGCTTTTCCTCATCGCATCCAGACAACGCTGGGAAGACAGTAACATTTCAGAGGATCAAGTCCTTAAATACAAAGCTTTTTTTTTTTGGCCGAAGAGCCCCTCTGGTAGCATGAGTAAAGGGTCTTGTCACAAAGCTATTGGAAGTGATGCATCTGGAGCATAACTTAGGGGTAAACTCCCGACATCTTCCCCTTTTGCCATTGAAACTGGTATAAAACTTGCCTTAGGCTGTTCAAATCCCTGCAGGATCCCAGCACGCAGCAAAGAGCACTCCTTGCGGGTTCCTTGTGCCGAGATCAGATGACAGCCTGCTCCTTTCAGCCGCTATCCCCACGGGCATTTACACCTTGAAACTCGATGTGGAACATGAGCGGGGCTGCTGCCCATCTGCAGGCTCTATTTGGAGCTCCCCTGCTTGCCTGCAGCACGGCTCGCACATCAACAGCCCGGGGTCCCCCTGCTGTGATGCCTTCGTGATTCCCGACCCACTATTCTGGTCTTGCTCTCTATTTCTGGAAGCCGTCTCCTGGTTCCGTGTCATTCCTTGGAATTGGATTCTTCACATCCCCTGGCTCGATGGCTCAGCACTCACTGTTAAATCTACAGGCTCACAAGACGGGTGTTTGCCTCCTTTTAGGAAGCACGAAGGGGATGAAAGGAGAATGAATGGACAGCGAGGTCTGTAGATAAGCAAGCACCTAAACAGCACTGATTTCATTGAGTTAGACCTCATTTCTTACACACTTGCAAGAGCAACACTGAATAACTAAAGAGAAACCTCTCTTCTAAACCCCAAACTGTCACTGTCCCAGGCAGCAACAGCTCTGGCTGGCTGAAGTGCCCCCATGCTGCTGATCCCAACTCCCAAGATCCCATTGAAAGCCCGGAGCGCGAGCACAGGAGACTGGAAGGTGGAGCGCACGGGAATGCCGCTGCCAAGAACTGGGGTATTTTTTAATAAGGGCTCAAGCAAACCCATAAAAAGAACCCCATCAGCAGGGCAAATTTCATTCCAGCTGGGAGCTGGATTCCCGTTAAAGGGAAAGTGCCAGCAAGCCCTTCAGCTCCAATGGCACCAGCAGACATAGCTGTAATTACGAGCTTTCTCTTGCTGCGTGAAAGCTGTTATGAATTTCAGTGGGCAGAGGGGCACAGAGGAACAGTAAATCACCCAAACAAAAGGTATGGGCAGCAGGGAGCAGGCTCCGGTGTTAACCGAGCCCCATTGTAAAGAGCTTAAATGATGAACATGTGCCATAGTTAAAACCGAGGCTGCAAACCGGGAGCCCAAGCATCTCTGCAAGCAGGGGATAAATCAGGCCCTGCTCACTGGGAATCCCAGTGCTCCCAGTTCATTTGTAGGAGTGGAAAGAGCTTTGCTGCAGCGCCGCTGGGGAGAGCAATGCCCTGGCTCTGTGTGCCCTCGGATGCTTGGAGCCTCCTTCCCTTTTGGGGAAGGGTACAAGGTGCATGAAGAGCAGTTTGTGAGAGCAAGGGACACGGGGACATAGAAAGTGTCTTTCTGGCCCAAGTTTCCATGTAGAAAACTCCTCCCCAGGCCACGTTCATTGCCTGGGGGTCCTTTGTTCATCCCCAGAGCTGGCTCCTGGTTTGAGCTTCACAGTTGGCCTCAGATACAATTAGAGCTGAGCTTCCCTTCCAGCACCCAAGTGATGCCTTTCAGTGCTGCAGCATCCCTCCTCCAAGCCCGGCTGAACACCTCCCTGAAAGCCACTGCTCCAGGCTGGAATTCCTGGTTGTGCCAGCGGGAACAGGAGCGATGGGCACTGCTGGAGGGCTCCAGTACAGAGCTGGGAGCCTGGAAGTGACTCCAGAGGAGACGGACATCCAGACCCTCACCCAGCTCCATTCATCCTCGCCTCCGTGCCGCAGCTTTCTGGAAGCAAACTCGGCAAGCACAGCTTCCCATGAGCAGTGCCTTTGGGCAGGACTGTCACCACCCCTCCAAGCACAGCCCCTGAATAATCTGTTGTTGATTTGTACACGGATTTGTACCGGAAAAGAGATTTTTCCCAAGACCCCCAGCTTTACACAGCCTCCTTTATTAGTCCTGGATGGAAGCTTGCAGGAGGCTGAGCCTGGGGCTAAGCTGTGAGTCACAGGACCATTGCTCAATGCCAGGGCCTCACCAGAGGAACCTAAATCAACCTCAGCTAGGACTTCTAAGGGAAACTTAGGCCCCCCTGGCCTGAGTTACAGCCAACCAAGGAGGTTCTCCCAAGGCAAAGCAGCCTTTATTGGTCAGCTGGATGCCAAACGCAGCCTCTGAGCTGGAAACTTGACATTGGAAGTGGATGATCTTTAAGGTCCCTTCCAACCACTCTATGATTCTATGAACTTCTGGCCAAACACAGCAAAACAGACCAGTTTTGACCATTCCATCCCCTGCAGTGTGCTGTCAGAGATGCCCATCTCTCCTTCAGGCCTCTTACCTTGCTCCTCTCCACTTCACCCTGGGGGCATTCACTGCTTTAACATCCTCACATTGCCCTTTTGCTGGCCTCTGAAGCGTGCCTTCCTCCTCCAGGCACTCAAGAGCATCTGCCTATAGTTCCGGGCAGGATTCTGAGCCATTCCACCCCTTCCCAGCTCATGCATGGAAGGGAAGATGCAAGCAGCCCCATGCCTTAGACAGGAATGGAGCCCTCCCAACGTTCCCCTTCCCTCCAGCCCATTCCCTAGGGATTACATTTATTTATCCAGCCACTTCCTCCTCCATTGTCCCCAGGTCACCATCACCCTGCCCAGGGAGACAGAGCAGCCGGAGCAAACACCAGCACTGCCTTAACACCACTGGGGGGGGAAGAATCCTGATGCTTGCCAGGGCAGCGTTTCCCCCGCTTCCCCTTGATGGATTTTCCTACTTGGAGAGATCTGTCTGCAGCACCCAACTTCCCTGCCCCTTGAGGAAGTCAGCGCTCGGCCCGAGACAGCCGCAGCATTAATATCCCAAAGTGGGGAGCGAGGAGGGAGAGCGCGGAAGCCAGCCCGCACCAAACCACATCAGTAAAATGAGAAAGCCCGAGATTGCGCCATCAATAAGGCCCAGCTGACACTTCCTAAATTCATAGCTTTAGCACACAGCAAAGTGTCTCCTTTTTATCAGGGATTTGTTGACAAGGGTTGCAAAAAGATCTACAAATAATACTGAGTGGGGCTATGAAAATGTATTTGTGGAACATTTCGGTAGCAGGGATCACCATTATATCGGAAGAATTCATCTTCCTGGAACATTTTATTAGAATCAAGATTTTATAGCTGCTCCCTTTTAATTTTTTTTTAAATTTATTCCTTTTTTCTTTTATCCAACCCCCATTCCTCCACTAAACGTAGCATTGGCCGAGAAGGTGCGGGACCAGCATCTCAGCTCCGCACCGCTTCCCTGCTCCCTGATTTATCCCAGGCATTTCCAGCCTGGCAATGGCTATAAGAGGGTTGGTTTTCCAGTCTCTTTTTCCCTATGGGTCTCAGGGTCTTGGTGCTGGCCAGCATTCAGAGCACAAGAGGAACCCAGGAAGGTGCCTGCACTGAAGGCAAAGCATGGCCAGGCTCTGCTCGCGTTTCCCTGTGTCTTCCCCCAGTAAGTGCCCATCCTGCCCTCTGCCCTCCGCATTCCCTTCCTTTCCCAGCCTCTCCACAGCTCTGCTCGGCAGAGGTGATAATAAATCCCCAGCCATGGCATTACAGACAGTCATAAATAAGGCTTTGCTCTTCGGAGCCGGCACTTTCCATTAGGGCTGTCTGGATGGGGCTGTTGATACCCCCCATCTGCATGGGGCCCGGCTGTAAAACTTATCAGTATGCTTTCCTCACCCCATAAATCATCCCAACGGGAAGCCATATGGCAGATAAGGCCTTAAAAACATAAGGCACAGGGAGAGAGGGGCACTGGTGCTTTCTGGTGGCACCTTTTGAGCCTTGCAGACGCCAAACCATCACTCCTTAATCAAATCTCTGGTAGGAAAAGCCATGTGGATGGGGAAACCAAAGCCAGCGCACCTTAGGTCACCCAGCTTTACCTGCTACAGGGCACTGTTATATAAGCTAGATATAGTTTTCCACCCAGGCAACAGGTAGATGCACTGAGGAGAGCTCCCAGCACCAGAGAAGACCCCACTTTGTCCCTCCACTGCTCACTTGCAACCCTACTAACACCCCAGCCCTTAAGGAGTTCAAGTCTTGGGCAGTACATACCAGCAGCTCCCAACCAGCTATGAGCATGCTGAATACACCTATTTTGATACAACAAGCCCCAAGTCCACAATGCAAAGTGATTGTTGCATTAAAAGAGCCTCACAACAGAGGAACTCGCGTTTCCTTCTTCTCCCCACTGCTGCAGCAGAACAGGAAGCACAGCGCTCCCAGAGCCAGGTTTTTCCCACCCCTGCCCTGCCCATCCTTATTTATTTCACTGCAGAACGAGGTGTAAATTGATACCAAATCAGCCTGTTTGCATTTCACACCCGCACCGCACTCAAGGAAACGTGTAAGGGGATGAAGAATGAGGCCTATTGTTGTTGGGCTGCGATTAGAGCCTTACAAAGCACAACATCCTGCAGTGACCTGTTACAGGAGCTGGGTGCTGCGGTACCCCGAGGCTCTGCACACCCGGAGCTGCCCCGCTGGCACAGGGATGCAGCAGCTCCCAGACAGGGATGGGCGATGCATGCGAGGGGAAATGCACCCTGAGTTTCTATAGTGCAGGGATTTACCACCCTCTTCCCCTGCTGTGAGTGAGTGTCTGGATATAATCAGACACTATAAATGGGGGAAAAAAACAGCTGAATCTGTCAATTCAACCCCTTGGCACTGGATAAATGAAAACCAAGTGTCTGGGGCACTATAGGCATGCTTCCTCCCCATTCACCTTCAGCTCCTGCTCTGCTTTACAGCATCTCTTTACCTCATTCCCACTGCAATCCATTCAACAGCACATTGTGGGGCATCCTCGCCCTCCTGATGGCAGCTTCTATTGGCAGCCAAGAGCAAGGAGCTGCTTCCCCAGGGCGAAGGGGTTAAAACTGCATCTCAGCAAGCAAATGAAGCTTTGGAGTCAAGGAGCAATTCCAGGCATTCCTGCTACCTCGATAGAGGCCTGTCTTGTGGAATCTGCCACAGTGAACTCTTGGGAACACATTAAATTAAGTGTCCTAAATTCGCCTAACTATGCATTTAATTTGGCAGTAATAGGACACTCTCTGTGTAATAGCGGAGTTGCTGTATAATAGAGGAGTAGCTGCATATTAATATTTTGATTATTAAGGACATGTGTATTGGAGGCTTGATAACTATGTAATATATTATTGCTTAATTGCTCAGGCTCTTAAGTATGTTTTCATAATTAGCTGCTATTTAGTTAACGTAAATATCCAGCTTATTAAATACAGAAATGCATTTCTGCTCCCAACAGCTTATTTGCATGAGGAGAAACACCATGAGTTGAGCAACCAACGGCATGGGAGGGCAGGGACCTCACGAGTGGCAGCACAAAAAGGCCATTTGGCCCCCAAAAGCTCATCACAGGCACTCCAAACCCCACGGTCCTTTCTGAGTTGAAGCCGTGGCTTGGTCTGGTTGCTCTCAAGCAGAGATAATCCCCTCTACCTGGAGCAGATTGATGTGCTTCCTCCTTCATTTGGTAATAAATCTGCCAAGCTGGGAGGCTTCTGAATGAGGCTTTTGCTCTTGTTTCTGCGTGGAGGACCCATAAAAAACACATGGAAACGAAAGGCAGAGATGCATATTTCATACTGTGCCTAAGCTGAGCCCACAGCTTGGGGATCATCAGCATTTAAGTGTTAGAAGCACTGCATTTCCCCAGCCCAGGCACCATCACAAGTGTGACCAAAAGCAAATGCTTTTGGGACATCACCTTTGGTCTGAGTTTGCTCCCTGCAATGGGTGTCCCTGCTTAGGAGAAATGGGGTTTCAATGGAGAAGCCTACAGCCAAGCCTTGCTATGGCAATGCCTCGTGTGCAGCCCAGCCCCAGGCTTGGACAACCACTGCTTTGGGGTGTTCCAGTTTGCAGGGATGCAGGGAACAGGCCCTGGACCATGGCAGTGGGGAGGCCTTGCCTTTAGACCCCAAAGATGCTCTCTGCCTGGCTCACAGCAGCAGCAAACGGCAAGTTCATCCCAACTGCTTGTGCTGACCTGATGGAGAGCATCGCTCCCACCTCAAGGTCGGAGCCAGCCCACTCCTGCACCCAGAGAGGTGGCAGTACTCAAACCCCCTCCAATCCTGGGACGAAACAGCCCAAAGAAGAGGGGTTGAGCTTGTTTTTTCAGCTCGCAGGTTTCTTGTCTTGGTTCCTAAAGGCTCCATTTCAACGCGTTTATTGTCCCACTCCCTAAGAGGGGAGGAAGGTTGAAGGAGCTAATAACTTCACCGCTGCCAGCATGTTGATTTGAGGGCTTTTTAAAGAGCGTTAGCAAACACAGTTATGTACAAGGGAAAGGGAAAAAAAAGCCCCTTGGTGCCAGCACGTGTAATTCCTCCAGGAGCAAGCGGGAGAGGAACACAAACCCGACGCGCGCTTCCAAACCGTAACCAATATTTGCACATCGCAGTGACTAATCCCCTGCTCTGCGCCGCGGAACAATAGGTGTCATAACCAAGGAGCAGGAATGCGGCTCTCTGGTGCCTGCTCCTGTGCCACATAAACAGGGAGAGGAGGAGGGTTTTTATCCACCTGGAGAACCATTCGCGGAACAGCGGGTTACAAATGCGCTCGGAAAAATGCTGACCCAGGGCTGCTCCTGCACCTCCTGTGCTGGATTGGCACATGATTTGCAGCACTGCGGGAGTTCTGGAGCTGACCTCATTAGCAGTGCATTTCCTGGCTTGTTAGCATCATATTTGTATAATTTACGGCACCTTCGTTTTTATGGAATGTGTTCCTTGTAGGGTGTAATGGCAGCAATATATTTAACCTCTCCTCTTTAGGAATGCTGCTGCTGAAGGCAGCCTGGAGATATAAAAGGGATGTTTTTTTCACCTCTTCTTTCTCGCATCCTGATGGGTTGCTTTCTTTTTTTTCCCCTACCCATTTGCTAGATACCCAAATATACGTGCAACCTGCAAAGTGTTCATAAAAGGCAACGTGAAGCTGTGCTCGGGAAACCGCAGCTTTTCAGGAGCATCCCCAAGGTCGAGCCCCTAAATCAGCGCAGAGTCATCTTTCCAAAGCCATTACTCAGCTGCTGGAAGAGGAATGAGAACTGCACCAGCAAAAAGGAAGGACAGCTCAGCGGTGAAGGCACACGGACGGATGTGGGCTCCTGGCTCTCTTGGCCAACCTTGGGCACGTCTCTCTGTGATGGTTTTAAAGATGGGGATGCTCCTTTCCTGCAGGCCTGGTGTGGCCAGGAAGCTCTGCACCAGCATGGAGTAACCTCAAGTAAAGGAGTGTACGGGCTGGGAAGGGGCAGACAGGACACACTGCTCATGGACCGAGGTTTAAGAGGCAGGTTTGAACCCTTCTGCTTGTCTGAGCTGCTCGGAGCAGGCAGCGGGTGACACAGTGGGAGTCTGTGCCTCCCAGATCCCCCCAAAGGAGCATCGTGGTCTGCAGAAGGGAAGCTCTGGCACCATTCTGAGCGCAGAGCCTTTAGGAATATGACCCTATTTCTGTCCCAGTCATCGCAGTTGTTTTGTCGCACTCTGGTAAATTAAAGCATTGATTTTTGTGAGTGGAAGGAGGACAGGAGAAGGTGACCTGCAAAGAACCCCTCCGAGCAACACAGAGCTAAAGAGGACAGGGGCAGCTCTGCCTCCAGCCAGTCCCTTTCCAGAGGGAATGGGAACCAGCCACCTCTGTGCTGCACCCCAGCTGCAAGCACAGAGGACATTGCCCTGGCTTCACATCCCATCCTTACAGCCGTCTCCAAGAACAGGAGCAGACGTGGTCACCTACAGTGCCAACCTACCCTCAGTGCTCGAGGCTCGCTGTGTAACCCATGGAGAACAGCAGCACTTGGAGGCTCTGAGCCAGCCCAGCCCCATCAGAGGTGTCTGACACAGGGCAGATAAATCCCTGCAAGCGCCTGCTTCCCTCCATCTCAATGCAGCCCGGGGTGACAGCGCAGATGGAGACGTCTTCTCTTGATGACTGAGGTCCCCACCTGCAGAGATGTTTACTACTGATGGGTGAAGCTGAGCGCAGTGTGGAGCAGGGTTCTCACTGGGGGTGCTGCTCCTGAGGCAGGCTCCGACACGACAACACGGGCGGAGGAATGCGGCACCCAAAACCGCTGGAACGCCCTTTGGGGCATGAGTTAATGCCAGCTTGCTCTCGGGGCTCACCCATCACACCACCAAGCTGGCAGCACTTGAAAGCGAGCGCCTATGACTAACCAGACCCTGTGCTAGATTAAAACTGTGCTTACTTCTGGCTTTGTCTGCTCATTTGAGCGGGCTGAGACGCACACTCAGCAAAAACGGGGTGCTCCAGTCAGCGGGGACTCCAGGGTGATGTGGGTTAGGGCTGTCCTACATCCCCTGTCCCTCCCATGGAGGCTAATGTGTCCTCCTAAACCACTGGTTCCTCCAGCTTGGAGGAGACATCAGACTAAGACCATTTCTGCTCTTGCTTTGCCGGGCTTCCATCAATTCTGAGGCTGGGAAGAGGTTTAAGGAGTCTGTGGATTCATGAAGCAGAACATTCCATCACATGCACTGCAGTATCTCCTACAGCAAGCACCTCTCCCAGTGGGAAGTGGGCTGAGAACACACATAAAGCCAAGTCATGTCATGGCTTGTTTGAAGTGAATATGGACCCAGCTCAAGAGAGCTAAAGGTCTCCTCCCTGTTCCTAGTGTTTGAGTTCCTCTGCATCCCCTGGTGCTGTGCTTCCACATCAGTGTCATTCCAGCATCCCTGGGTAACTGCTAACCATCCCTCCTGGTACAGAAGCTATTCGCAAGGTTAAGAAGGGCCTGGGGCTCTCGCCGCGGCCAAGTGCATCCTCCATCTGCTCCTGCAGAGCCATTCCTGGCCTTTTGCTCGCCCTAAAGTCACAAATTCGCTCCTATCTCTTTATTATGGGATGAGACATCCTAAAGGCACACCATGGACCCTCCTGTGACCTCAGACCAAGGCTCTCCTCAGACAGGACCAAGCACCCAAGTGAGTCCCTCCACCTCACCTGCTGTTTCCTTGCTGAGTTTCCACCTGCTTTTCTCCAGTAAGGATCTAAACCACCAGGATCCCACCTTGGGGGTGAGAGGTGAGGAGCCTGCAGCGTGCAGAGCCTCCTGTCTGCACCTGCTTGCCTTTTGCCTGTGCCTTAAACTGAGATTCACATCCCTTCTAGCTTGATTTAAATGGAACCTGTCTCATTAAGTGGCTTATGTACCCGCTCCCTTGTCTAAACATCCCGTTTTCATGCTGCTCAGGTCGCCTCGCAGTGATGAATTCCATGGGTTAGCAAACAGTTGCACAAAAATACATCTTTTTGTGATGCTTTTCAGCCTGTTTGCACCTGACACGGCTCTCGGGCTGTGACAGCGGTTCCAGATTACTCACCTTCCCCCTTCCATTTCTATTTGCTCCAAGCCCTCCTCATTCCATTCAGCCTCAAGCTGAAGAGCCGGTAGGATCAAAAGTGAGTTTCTGATACCAGGAGGGGAAATGTGGCTTTGTCTGCTCCCATTGCTGCTCACAGGCTCATGTGTGAAGGTACCTACAAGTGGTACCTTCATGCTGGGTTTAAAGGGAAGAGACACCTGAGCTGGTTTCTAGCACTGTGCAGAGCCCCAGCTTGGGCAGGGATGCGCGCCATGCTCCATGCGCTTGGATGTGGCCCTTGGGCCATGCGATTCCCTCCAGGGCTGCTTCCAGTGAGGGGGAAGCAAGGGGAAGGTGGCATTTCCAGTGTGTGTTAAGAACCAGCCTCCTCTGCTGCTGTCTGGGGGGGCTCCCGTCCCTGTGGTTACCTGCTGCAGGACACGTGGATGGGCAGACACCCAAGGGGCTGGTCATGGTGACATTATCTCCCCATCACCAGTTCCCACTGGGGGTCAACAAGCGTTCCCACCCAGCCCAAATACCTGCAGAGAGCAAAGGAGAGAGCATTGATCTGATCTGCGTGAGGCAACAGCCCCCAGCAGCACCCCAGAGAGCCACCTCCCTTCCTGCACCCTGGTGCTGCAGTGGGGAGCACCCATCCCCGGGTCTGGAAGCACACAGGGATGGGGTGAGCATCACTCCTGCTGCGGTGCGAGGCTCTGGCTTTGCAGCAGCCCTGGGAATGAGCGGCAGCAGCAGTAATGTCTCCATGGCTTCTTGTTAGCTGCACTCGAAGCAGGGAAGTGACTGGCCCTGACAATATAATTTACATTGCTGTATAAAACTATCTGTGGAAGCCAAGCTAATTTGTGCCAGATTAGGCTATTTGTCTCAGCCACTGTCTAACGGCACAATCTATCAGAGGGCTGTTTTCAAATATCGCTTTTCAAGCGTGCCCTTGAGAGGCGGGAATTGATTGGGATCTTAGAAAGCAAAATTACAGCAATAACTTAAAAGAAACAATAATTACTGAATCATACCAGTGTCAGCACTCTGCAAAACATGAAATAGCCATCAAACCCCAATCCAATATATTCTGCAGCAAATTTATTGAATGGAAAAAGCAGTTGAGTGAGGCTTTTTTCTTCCCCCCCCTCCCCTCTCCCTTCGCCCCCTCTCCCTCTCCCCTGTACATATGGTTATCTCAAAACCGCAAGTGAATGAGTCGATAATTCTTGTCATTGACTGCTCCATTTTCAGAGAGTCAAGCAAAGATCCATTAGCTACCTCCCCACTCGGTGTCTTTCCCCTTCCCCTCCAGTCATTTGCTAGTCTGCACTCCTCAGGCAAACAAACATATATAACTAATCATCTGTTAAAACGCCGAGCCCCCTAATAAATCTCTGCAACTGAAATACTTTAATGGGTAATTAATTGATCCTGTTCCAGAGGAGTAATAAGATAATAAATTAGACAATATTTCACTCAGTTGTGTCAGTGTACTGCTAATGGTGCTGTAGGGCTAAGCCGAAGGATAATAAATTAGCCAGAAATTAACTGCTAAGAGCTTTCTGCAGAGAAATGGGCTGACAGGCAAGGCGCCGTGATTTAGCGCCCCGCTGCCATGGTGCTGCTCTCCATGCCATTGATTTATTCCCCGGTGCTTGCAGACGTGGGATGCTGGTTGGGAGCTGGAGGGGTGGGGGGACAGGCGAGGGGTGCAGCACCCTGTGCTGGATCCCGGGAAGCCCAGGCAGGGCCGCAGAGCCGCGGATTGATTGCAGTGTGGATGCGCTGCATGTAGGTAAATTACTTTTGTGCTGACTATAAAGGCTGTCTCTAAGGCGAGTTATTACCCATCCAGCAAACAAAAAGGGAGTATTTCCTAGTGCATCTGTCATACTTCATGGGAAGCTTTGGCAGAGACGTGGGGACGGTCGATGCCGAAGGATCCATCCTCGCCTGGTGCAAAGCAGCACAGCCCCGCTGAAGCCTGGCTGCTGGCTCCAGCTCTGCTAATGAGAACTCGAAGAGGTTTGGAAGCCTGGCCCACACACATGCAGATGTCTGCAGCAGGGGCTGTTGAGTGCTGGGGACTTTGATCGTGCCAGAAGCAGCCGGGCTCCAGCAATGCCAGAGCGAGGTGGGAGGCAAAGGTGGGCTTAGGGGGACCTAAAGGCTTGCTGCAGTGTGTTTGACCAGGGACTGGCAGGGTTGGGCCATCCCAGAGAGACAGAAGACAGAACAAAAGGTGGCTTTAACAAGCCAGAAAACCACTGGCCCTCTCAGAGGCCCTGGATTTATTTCCTACCTACAGCTACGTGGAAGAGGAAAACAACGATCAGCCTGTGGTGGAGGAATCTGGCTTCCTAGAAAGAAGGAAACATTTGAAGCTCTCTGTTTTGCAGAAGAAACAAATACGGCATCTGATTCAAACCTGCCATTCCAGAGGCTTCATGTTACCCTTCGTCCAAGCCTGGAGCGTGTTTGGAACTAAAGGAATTAAACATTCCTGATGAACTCTGAGCTTTGAGCACTGTAGGACACAGCTTTGGGTCCAGGGTGAAGGTCATGCTTCAGGAGCGCTGGGGGAGATGTGGGGATAGGTAAGGAACAGGCTGCTGAAATCCCATGGGAAGCTCTTCCCCAGTGTCCTGCATCCCAACCCAGCTCAGCCCCGCAGCATCCTGCAGCATCCCACCTAGAGCATCTCAGCAGACACCACGGCCAAGCACCTCTCCTTGGGTCTCCCGCTCCCCCTGGTCTCCTTCCTGCTGCCTTTGCTTCCTGAGGAGGTGAAGAGAGCGATAATCAGCCGGGGCACCAGGAGAGCTCCTGGATGAGATTAAAAGCAAATCAAAGAAGAAAAATTGTGGCATGGTTTATGTCTTCCTAATTAAAACCCCGGCAGTCTCCCTTCTCTTCCCCCCACCCGTTCCCAGCTAATGTTACACTAACGAGCTGAGTTTAGTGGCATTTATGTAGATAAAAGTCCTGATGATTGATCTCAATGGCTTGTTAAAATTAGTTTCAGTCCACCATATTGATTTAATTCCATTGCTTGAAAGTGCTAATTAATAATGATAATAAAAGTGTCTGGGCTCATTATTATCAGGAGGCAGGTTGGGAAGGGGATGAGGGGCACAGCGGCTTGTGCATCACTCGCTTCCACCTAAAAATGGCCTTTGGAAAGCTGGTGGGGAGTGGAAAGCAAACAAGGCAGGAAATGAGGGCAAGGGAGGGGGGATAAGGGGTCTGGGGTTGCCCTTAGTCAGGGTCAGAGTAACTGCAGGGTGGTTTAGCAGAGTGACAGTGACTTGGCAACACTGCAGGAACCAAAGGCATGAGGCTGGGCGCTCCCTGATCCATAGGGATCTGCTCCCAGCACCTCTACCTTGGGGTCACAAGCCCTGGGGAGCTCAGGGGACTACCGGGTATTTTATATCCCCATCTGAACCATCCCCATAGGCTGGGGATTGTTTCAGGGCTGCACTGACCCCAGCGGTCCCATGCTGGGTGGGCACCCATTACTTAGGCTCCTGTTAGATCCCTTTGTGCTTCCTGAAGTGTTTTGCACTGGGATTCATCCCTGGTCCAGACCTCAGCTCTCATTAAGGAACTTGTCGATGATGCACTGCAGAAGGATGCTCCTCCTCTCCTTCACATACCTGCTGTCTCCAGCTACTGCAGCGTCTTTCCTGGGGAAATTAATTAGTGTAATTAATATATTTATGCAATCATCCCAAGTGCTGATTACCCACAACTGCAGAGCAAACTTCTCCCCGTGACAGCACCTCTTCCTCGGGCTCAGCGCTGCAACTGCTCTGCATTTGTTCAGCTCCTTTGGTACCATTCTCCAGCGCCACCCTCACTGCCTCCCAGGCCTCAGCAGCCCAAGAGCCACCCCTTATCCTGGAGGCTCCCACTGGAGCCTCCCTGGCTGTAACTAAGCTGGTACCCCCTGTGCAGTGAGGGGTAGGAGCAAAGGGAAAAGCAGGTTGGGGCAGGGCCCTTCTCTCCCCCTCCTCTTCCCTTCTTTCTCTCAGTTCTTTCCTTTTTAAAAACTCTCTGTGTCTTTCTCATCCATCATTTTCTCATTCCCTCTCTCCCATACACAGCGAGGCAGCTAATGGAGTCTGCAGTAATTCAGTCCTCGACAGGGGCTGTAATTTCAATAAATAATTACAGGACTTCACTTCATCTCCCTCCTTCCTGAAACGCCACGGCACAAACTCATCGCTGGGATGGTCATCAGAGGAGGGACTTCAGGGTGGGCTTGGGGACTGCAGGGAACAGACCCTGCTTTCCCTCTGGGGTCACTGACTCTGTGTTCTAAATATGGGGAATCACTGAATCATAGAATGGGTTGGGTTGGGAAGGACCTTCAGATCATCCAGTTCCAACCCCCTGCCATGGGCAGACACACCTCACACTAGACCACGTCACCCAAGGCTGTGTCCAACCTGGCCTTGAACACTGCCAGGGATGGAGCATTTACATCATGTAACCAACCCAGCAACACTGACCATGGCAAAGGCAAACCCGAGGCGAATAATTCCCCCTGGGTGCTGCAGGCAGTGAGACCATCGATAGCCATTTCTAGTGCCTTTGGTCGTGGCTGAAAACAAAGTGAAGGTCCCTGAGTTCTCCTATAAATGGTAATGATAACACAATTATCATGCAAAACAAAAATTAAGTTTAATGGTGCAGAGCCAGGGTGTACTGTGGAGGTAATTCATATTAATTATGTTTGGATTAAAAGCTTATTTCTTTTGTTAGCATCTGCAAGTAGGAACTCAGCAGTTAAAAAAGCTGCATATAATTACTGCATCTTATGGAGGAGCAGTGTCGAACTTAATGGAGCATCCCCGTTCTCTCTGGGCACCCGATGAGTGGTAATATTTCACATTTTATGAAATACAGAAGAAATAAATTACAGGTTTAATGATAAGCATTACTTGGGCTCGTAATGCAGTGTGACTGGCTACTTAATGTGCTCAGACCTGCAGACCTGAGTGGCGTGGGGCTGAGGGCAGAGGGTGCCTCTGCTCACAGGTGCCCATGGGGACACTGCACCCCAGAACTCTGCCTCAGCCCCCACCTGAGCTTGTGGGATGGTTCTGCCTGTTGGGATGAGGTTGTGAGCTCAGGCAAGGGGCTGATGGATGCAGTGGTCAGGTCTGCAAACTGTTATTCTTGCCTGAAGTCACACCCTGAGTGCCTCTGTGCTGCAGTCAATGCCACCCATTGCAGTGATCCCCCTGTGCTGCAGTCAATGCCACCCATTGCAGTGATCCCCTGTGCTGCAATCAGTGCCACCCATTGCAGTGATCCCCTGTGCTGCAGTCAATGCCACCCATTGCAGTGATCCCCTGTGCCACAATCAGTGCCACCCATTGCAGTGATCCCCCTGTGCTGCAGTCAATGCCACCCGTCGCTGTCCCCGAGTCCCTCCTGGGGAGAGCTGCAGGCACAGCTGAGGGTTTGGTTTCAACCAGGGTTCTGTTTCCATTCTACATCCCCTCCAACTGGGTGCTGGCGCCTGCAGTAGGGGATGAGGTTAATCCCACTGTCATCACCACCCATAGTCCATTCACCCCCTAGACTCTCTGTGACAGTCTCCCTGTTCCTTATTAGTCCAGAGCTTGACACAAGCTGTGGGTGCCAGCTGCTATTTTAATACATTTGTGCTGATCCGTGTCTTCCTTTTAAGCATAAACCAGTCTGGGACTGGTCTTGAAGTGCTGCAGGGGCTTCAGCTTTGATTTACAGAAGGGCCACTTTTGAAAGCATTTTATATTATTATTATTAATAACACTATTACTATTACCATTACTGTAAGTACTATTCTTATTTATTCCTATTAATATTATTATTTAAACCAGAAAAGCCTCCAGCTCTGCCCCCAAGTTCCAGACTCATTGACACAGGGGGCCTGAGCCTGGATACCGCAGACCATGGAGGGTGTTGAAAGAGGCTCAGGGCTTGGGGTGTGTTTCAACCAAAGGCTCAAGCTGGTTCAGTTTCCCCCATTTCCCACACCACAGTTTTTCTTCAGGGCTTTAAGCTGCATTGACACCATCATTAGTATTATCTGGTTATTGATCTAAGAATTAAAAGTGCTACAGCTGGGCCTTAAGGTCTCGCTCTAACAGACCATAATGACCCAGAGCAGCTGCCTGCTCAGCAGCCTGGGCTGCGCAGAGCAGGGCAGAACCCTGAGGGATGTGACATGGTCTTTAGTTACCATCCAGGTGACTGAATGCTTCAGTCAATTCCTTCCGGTTGGAATCTGTCTGAGGAGGAAAGGAGGATGCACAGTAAATGGTCCCTGTACAGCCAGGAATTGGCTTTTAAATGATGGGAGCGAGGGATGTGGCAGCAGAGGGGAAAGCAGACTGACTTGTCTTCACAGCAATCATTCAACAGAACACCTGGAATGAAACTGGGTGATCCCATCCCAGACTGGCAAGCACATGGCCCAGGCCAAACAGCCTGTAGTTCCTATAGCTGGGGATGCAGCTATTATTGGCCAGCGCTAAGGTGTCTGCTCATACACAACGTGCCAAGTGTCTTTGAGAGGCAGCCGTAATCCCCAGCAAGCACAGAGTTACCCACACATGGTCAGTCCCCCAGATCTTTCCTGTATTAGGACATCCTTAGTTTGGGAGAAAGATGAGGTCTCTGGCTCCTGGAATAGCAGCAGGACCCCGGCTGCATCCTATGAGCTGGGCAGCAGCAGGATGGGGTGGACCCAGAGGGCTGGCTCCAGTACTTTAAATTAAGGGGTATTTCTATCTTTACATCTCCATATGGAAGCACTGCCATATCTGACATGATGAATGCAACACGGACACTAGGGATTCCCCTGGGAAGGGCTTTCTCCGTCTTACACCTCCCATTGCCTATTTTCACCTCCACTCATCATCTCTGCCCACTGGATTCACTGCAGGTACTTGTGGCTCCTGCTCTGTCTCACTAGAAGGAAATCGTTTCACTTCATTACTAACCTGGTCTAAAAGCTCATAGGAGCCTCCTGGGGTTCACTCTACAAAGGTCCCACCTGGAAAGCAGGAGCACAGTCCCAGTTGGAGCCCTGTTTGGAGCCTTGGGGGGGACATGGGAGGGACAACCTGCTCCAGGGGGGAGAACAAGAGCAGCCAGCAGATGAAGAACCCCAGCTCTTTGGAGAAGAGCCTCTGTCCATCAACCAGAGGAATGATGGGGAGCAGTGGGCAAGGGCAGCCAGAACCCAAGGGATCCACGTGCCCATAAATCAAACCCCAGCCTTATCCCCCCACCCTGCTGCAAGAGGGGAAGCAGCGAATGGGCAACGCATACGTGTGCATGTACACACACAAGCATCTCTATACACACACCCACGGAGCAGATTCCATAAATCAGCACCATTCCTGGCTTTCCTTCCCCCCCCCCCCTCCTTTCTTTTGACACAATAAATCTTTTTCTTCCCCTTTTTGTTGTGAAACCAGTGGTGGGGATTGCATCATCTCCCTTTCGCTTCCTTCCCCACCCGCCCCTAGAACAGCACAGATTAAGATAAAGTGATAGTGCTGTGTCAAAGAGTGCTTTACTGCCTCACTTGGGATAGAAGAGGAGAGGTTAATTTATCATCACTGGGGAGAACTGACAGAAGAGAGATATACTACCGAAGGGGGATTTAGCACAGGGCCAAGAAACTTCACACTATTTTTACCATCTGTCACATGCTCTAATAAAGCAGGACAAAATATGAAGAAAGGAAAAATGAACTATCAAACACTGATGTAATGCAGCCCATAAATCTAATTTAATTACTTTGCATGGAGACAGGTCCTCGAGTCCGTGTGAATATACTGGATTTTCTTGGCAACTTAACAACTAAGTGTTTTAATAACATCACACTATAATTTATTCCGCTCGAAACACAAAACCTCTTTTGTGCGAGTTTTTTCCCCTCCTCTTCCCTTTCTGTGTGTGAGAACTGTTAATTTTGCCTGCTAATGTCAAAACTGGCATAAATTCACATGTGAACTTGAAGCCTGACTGCGAAAGAAGGCGGAGGTTAGCGAAAGCCTTTTGATTGTTCCTTGCTGGCTGCGTGCGCTTGTGCGTGCGTGTGCGCGCACATGGGGCTGTGCACCATGGAGGAGTAATGGGGCCTGGTGATGACTTGGGTGAAGAGAGCTGTCTGGGTAACTGGCTTTTAATCCCGTGGTAAGAAAAGGGCAGGGAGAAGCGGGGATTGACCAAAACCACCCCAAAAGTAGAGGGACCAAAAGGAGCCTGTTTTGGTTATGAGGAAGGCGAGGAGGAGGAGGATGGAGCTGCCCGGGTGAAGGCTCTGCAGGGGCAGGGACCCAGGGGGACCAGGAGCAAATCAAACCCAGTAGAATTATTATTCAATATGTGTTCCTGTGAATCCGGATGCAGTTACAGAAATTATTGCTAATAATGAAAGCTATATATCAAAGGTTATAAAATCCCTGTGTGCTGGGACACAATTTTTCTAGGCTTTGTTCTGAACCATTAAAGATGACATATTGAGTTTGTGTGCCTCTGTGTTTAGTAAGAGACATTTAAATCTGATTTTAACCTAAACTGGCAATTCTGACATTTGTCTCTGGTCTTTAAAGTAGGAGCTATGATGCCACAGAGCGGGGGGCTGCGGGCTGCCCCCCCTCCACGAGCCTCCATGACCTCACGCAGCAGGGAAGAAGTGAGCAGGTAATTAATTTGTTAGATCATCAGTGATTCATGTAAAATGAAACCATCACTCTCTGCACAACTCCCCCTGGGAGCAGGGAAAGAGGGAGGAAAAGGAATGTCTCGTGTGGAAGAGGCCAGCACTTAAAACAAGAAGGAGCATGGGATGGGGGTGCAAAGACCCTGCCCATGATCCGAGGATGCCAAGGGATGAGGTCCCTGCTTGATGGGCACCCGCAGCCCCATTGGGAAGCTGGTGGCGCGCGTGGTCCTTATGGCAGCATCCTTATTGAAGCGGGATTGTTCTCTTGGGGAGGTTCAGCCACTTGTAGAGGATCAGGGAATGGAATCACTCCTGCCCCAGGGCTCTCTTTGCTGCCTCTGCAAAGTTTATTGAACACTAAAACTCTGGGGGCTGCTCAGAGCCAGGGCTCAGGGTCTGCAGAAGGCAGAGCCCAGCGCACGTCCCCTGCTTGCTGCCCTTCAGGCCCTTTCCTCTCCCATCTCCCTGCTGCACTGCCCTTTGGAGAAGATGGAAAAGCCAAATCCAGGGTGCATTTTCAAGCGCAATTTGAATTTCTTCTTCTCCCCCTCCCCTTGCAAAAAGGCCATTTAAGGGGAGGGGAGGCAAAAGCAGGCCGATGTCCCCAAGTGAGGACCCATCCTCATGGCTCCCAGGGGATGCTGCGGGGTTCACCAGCCCCATGTTGTGATGTAACAGCCAGAGCTGCTGCTCAGAGCTGTTTCATCACCCACACAGTCAAAATGTCAGATGATTTATGTGACCGAGCCTGGATTTAACAGGAGAGCGCAGCCTTGCCATGAACAGAGCTGCTGCTGTCCCGTCCCCATCCCTGTCCCCAGCCTGGGCTCACGTGCAGGAGCCAAGCGCACACAAAAGGTGATGGAGTTTGCAGAATTGGGGTTTTCACCCCAAAAACCTCACCCAAAACTTGCTAGATCTCTTTCAACACTGGTTTCCCCATACAGAGCTCCTGCTGCAGCAAATCCATTTGACTTTGGGGTAGCACCTCAAGGGAGGGAAATGATGGTTTCAAACAGGACGAGGGCAGCAGGAGATGCTGCAATGGGAAGGTTCCACTTGTGCACTATTTGCTCAAGGATCAAAGTTTGGGAATCTGCAGGCACTGCGACCTCTGCACGAGGGAGCCAGCCCCGGCCACAGGCGCTGCATAAATGCACAGCAAACCACAAATCCTTTAAGCCCAAATAATCTTCTCCAAACCCAGCATCCCACCAGCTCTATGGAAAGGGAAAACTGTGGCTGAAAGCTCGATATGACTAACCCGGGGGGTTGCTGGGAAGTGTTTGCTTGGCACATGGGGTATTAAGGGGGTCCCTGGGGCCCCACTGCCCCATAGGAGCCCACTGAGGCTTTGCATGTGAGGGCTGGGGGGTGCTTAAACTGGCACAGGAGCAGGGGTAGGATGTGGGGTGTGTGTGGGGGTTGTGGGACACAGCTCCAGGCTGGGAAACCCGATGCTCCGGTGCCACTTGTGTTGGAGCAGATCCATTGCAGGTTATTTTTGCTGGGCATTGCTCCGCTGCTGGCACTTGCAAAGCAGATGACAGGCGGGAATGCTGGGGCTGCAGAGGGGTGCGTGGCACCAAGGCACTGTTTTGGGATACCCTTTTCAGTGGGAACCCCAACAGTGGGAACTGAAGCTCAGCTCAGCTCAGCCTGGAGACACAGAGACATCCCTGAGCCGAAGCAGTGGCCTGATCCCATGGGAAGAGGGCTGAGCTGGGACAAGGCTTCCCCCTCACTGCCCAGAGCATTGCATCCCAGAGCTGTACCCGCAAGCACTGCACAGCAACTGTGATTGATTGCACAAGGGCATTTGCACCCATGTACTGGGGGGGTCTGCTCTTACAGCACCAGAGGTCCAGATAACCCAACCCAGGAATCATTTCTTTCTTTTTCTAATTGAAATTTTAGGAGAGAATGTGGCCATTCCCAAATTCACTGCAATGGAGCTACAAGGTGCATTCCCAAATGCACTGGGTGCATTTGGTGCTGCTCCTTCCCCTCCCCTCTACTCCAGTCCCCATCCCTATGCTTCAGGTCTGGTTCCTAGTAGGGAGAGCTCTGTCTGTGTGTGCATCTCCCCAGCAGAACAGGATCTAAGTCTCTTCAGGGGGTTTTTACAAGGCAATGCAGTGCAAATCTTATGAAGTAGTTCCAGACTACTCAAATACATCACAAGACAGTGGGAAGGATCACGAAACTGCAGTCAAAGGGACTCTGCAACCTCCTGTGCACATATATTCCTACCGCAGAAGAAGATTTTGTGTAATACACTAGGATTATATGGTTGCAGAAATACGCACACCTTCAAATATATTGTTCAAGAGATGGGAATTTATGTCCCTCTATTTCCAGTGTCCCTCTCCCCCTCTTTCTTTTTCCTGTGTTGGAGATAATGAAAACCCTGGTATTTAAATTCAGTTGCAGCTCTGAGCTGCACAGATTGATTGCTTAGAAAAAAAACATATATATATATAAAAAACCCCTCAGAGCATGTATGCATAAACTAGATGGTAGATTAGGTTACTGGGAGAGGAAACGTACAAACGTACCGGGAGTGCACCTTTTGCAGGAAGATTAACTGATGGAGGCGGCAACTTGCTGATGAAGGCAGTTTGTGTAAGAGCAGAGCCTGACTACAGAGACTCATCAGTCACCGCTGTCAGCATCCGCTGCCTTCCCCGGTGCACGGAGCAGCTCGTGCTGCGGTGGGCACGGGGGGGATGCTCCCGTTGGACGGCTCCATCGGAGGGGCTTGGTTTTCAGGCTGGCGAGGGTGAAGCCCAGGGATGTGCTGAAGGCTGCTGTGATGCCAACCTGGCACAGGAAGGATCCAGACTAAGGAAGGAATACATCCCAGCTTCCCATCACATTTCGCAGTGACCCGGACCCACGGTGTGAATTTCCCCCCCCAGCCGCTGTTTGGGAACATGGGAAGAGCTACAAATGGAGCCCTTAAAACGTGGCTTTGAAAACTCTCCTCCTTCTCTTGGGGCTCCAGTGCCTGGCCAGCACTGGGGAAGCTGCCTTGGAACCAGCTGCTTCTCCTCTGGCACTGGGAATGCCGGCACTGCCACTGGGAACAGGAGGTGTCGGGTCAAAGAGGTGCACAAGGACAATGCAGGCTGTCCCCCTCTGAACTTTGGATTGCGCCCATCCTCGCATCCTTCCCTCATACCTGCGACTGCTGTTTCTTGAGACCTGCAACATGGGGTGGGCCCAGGTGCTCTAGGAGCCAGAGGAAAGAAAATCAATGGAGAGAGATGGAAAATGCCCCCGGGCAGGGATGGAAAATGCCTCTTAGCTCACGCTTGAGCTGAGGCTGACTTGTTGCTGCTGTAACAGCACTGGCACCCTGAGCTGCAGCCTCTGAAGCAAAGACACCCCAAGCCGTTGCCAGAAAAGAGGAGGGATTTCCACCGGGAGCTCCTGCAGCCGATGGGATAAAGCAGGGAGAGCCCGAGGCATGGGCCAAACCAGAGCTGACACCTCTGGCAGGGACAAGGCAAACGCGGCCAAGGCGATGCAAGAGGGAGCAAACCACAAGCGGGACGGAGCCGAGAGCTGTTGAGAAAGGGGCTGGCAGCAGGAAACTGGTTGTGGAGATCCATGGGGAAAGATCCCTCCTCCAGCAGCTCCCCAGTGCCGGGGACACGCATGGAGCTGGAAACCCATGGAGCTGCCCGGACGTTCCTGTGCCTGGGATTCCCTGTACATGGTTTATTACAGGGTCCAGCTGCTCCCAAAGCACCGGCTGCGAGGCCAGGCTGGCCAGTGAGAGCAGGATGGGTCCTCATGTCCCTCCTTCCCCTCCAGGCCTGCTCCAGTGCAAACCAGCAGCAAGGACTCACTGCAGCCTGGTTGGGGCCAGTTTGCGCTTGTGCTTTCACTACCGCCTGTTCCTGAAACAGGTTTTGCTACACACACACACACACACAAGTTTTTCCATGAGTTTCCTGAGTTCATGGATAAAGTCCAGAGCTGCCAAGCTCCCAGTACTTTGCCATGTCACACTAATAGCTTCCAGATCCCATCACATATTAAATTCATGCGGTTTCAGCGAAGCCATCTATTTAATGCAATTCGCTAAATGCCTGCGTAGCTCCAGTGACAGTGACATATTAGGTTTGCAGTCTTTTGCAATCTGATATCTCTGAATTTGCCACTGTACTAAAGATTTGATTAATGTGGTTCCATTTCAGTGCAGTAATTGGCTGCGACTGTTGTAGAAAATAATCAGGCTTTCATTCCTTACAACTGCATGGACATGCTAATGAGAGAGTGGGTTAATTAAGCCCCAGGCAGAAAGCGACAGTTACTGATGACTGTTATGACAAACCACCGACTCGGCATTTGGGAGCAGGACAGCAAATTTGCACTTTATGAAATTACAGGAAAACTGGGACATAAGGAATAAATAGTTACATCTGTTTGGTGAAAGGCAAAGAGGAAGGGAAGAGCGAGCAAGATGGTGTCGCCTGCTCAAATCAGGGCATGAACACGCGGGAGAAAAAGTTGGGAGCCCAGAAGTGTGGGGAAGGGAATAAACTTTTACTGCTCTTCGCAGCTTCCCAGTGGGTTGAATCCACTGGCAGGGTGTGAAACACGGGACACCCAGCGAAAGGATCTGCATGGCTGCGAGACGGCTCCGGGGGCAGGCGGAGGCTGTGGGATGGCCTGGAATAAAGCACACTGGGAGAGACATCAACCAGGGCCACCCTTCCCTGCAGCTCCAGTGCTCCTTGGGGGGCAATTTGGCCCCCCAGCTCCACTGCAAGCGATTGGGGTGGGTTTGCAGCAGGGACAAGCTGAGACTTTGGGCTTCCTTAAAATGTCTGGGAGGAGGAGGAGGCTCCCGGAGGAGCAGGAGGGATAGAGCCAGAGCTGTGCCATGACATCAGCGCTGGAAGAACATCAATGCCTTCAAAGAGCTCAACAAATCAAAGCCAGCCCCCAAGAGCTCCTCACTGAGCTGGGCATGAAGTGACCAAAGAGCCAGGCCTTTACCTGGAGGCTCCCCCAACCCCAGCTTTGCTGTAGGAATAAGTCATTTATAAGGAGTAACTGGCAATCTTTTCAACCTTCCTTTTCGTGCCAGGGCTATTTTGCAACATAAGCACTGCCACCATATAACCAATGATTTAGCTGAGGGGTTTTATAGTCTGAAATGGCTTTAAAATTTGTTTGGAATTACCTTGAGTACATTTTAAACACTTAAATTGTCATCTTTGCATGTTGGACTATTCACGGTGTGCTATAGGGTAGGGGTTTTTTAACTCCATTAGATTGCAGAGCAATTCTGCCATTGTTTTACCAAGCTCTCCTGAAAACAAGCTGACAGCATATCCACCTCATCCTGCACTGCATGAGACAAGGAAAGGTTGCATTCGGCACTGTGGGAAAACCCAGTGCACCCTCCCTGTGGCTGCTGGGGTGTGCGCATCCTCCATGTGCATCCTCCATCCCACTGCCACGGTCAGCAACATACAGGACTGAGCATCCTCCATCCCACTGCCACGGTCAGTAACAGAGATACAGGACTGAGCATCCTCCATCCCACTGCCACGGTCAGTAACACAGATACAGGACTGAGCATCCTCCATCCCACTGCCACGGTCAGTAACACAGATACAGGACTGAGCATCCTCCATCCCACTGCCACGGTCAGTAACACAGATACAGGACTGAGCATCCTCCATCCCACTGCCACGGTCAGTAACACAGATACAGGACTGAGCATCCTCCATCCCACTGCCACGGTCAGTAACACAGATACAGGACTGAGCATCCTCCATCCCACTACCACGGTCAGTAACACAGATACAGGACTGAGCATCCTCCATCCCACTACCACGGTCAGTAACACAGATACAGGACTGAGCATTCTCCATCCCATTGCCATGGTCAGCAACAGAGATACAGGAGTGAGCATCCTCCATCCCACTGCCATGGTCAGCAACAGAGATACAGGACTGAGCATCCTCCATCCCACTGCCACGGTCAGCAACAGAGATACAGGACTGAGCATCCTCCATCCCATTGCCATGGTCAGTAACAGAGACAGGCTGAGCATCTCCCATCCCAGTGCAACCTTATGAGTGTCTTTAGATGTCCAAACAAAAGGGGCTTTTACAAACACATTCACAGGTGGGATTTCGGACCCATCCCAGGAAGGCAAACACAACCAGGGTTTATTTATGGATCCCATGAAGGTTTGAGGACTATTCTGTGCTCCCTGCTGCCTTCCAAAGCTGTGAGGTTTTCCTGGGGGATCTGACTCCTATCTTTGCACCTCACCTGAGCCTTCCTCCCTCTGCCTCCTGCCTGTTCTGGGGAGGGGATCTTGAGGGTTCCCACATTGCCCAGGCAGCTGTCGGGGGTCCTGGGTGCTTTTATACAGGTCCTGGCCAAGGAGCCCCTGGAGGAGAAGCCATAAAAATGTTTTATGTTGGAATTGGTTGGTTTCTGTGCAATAAAACCCGGAGCCATTGAAAAGCAAGCTCCTGTGTAATTACAAAGACAGAGGAGATCGCTTCCATATGTCTGAGTGGGTGTGAGGGGCCCCGAGCCCGCATCTGCTCTCTTTGTTCTGGTGGGGTTGGGGCAGGGGGGGAAAGGGAGAGAAAGACGGAGAAAACAGAAGACAGCAAAGGGAACTTGGGGGTCTGCTGGAGAAAATGACCTCGTCCTAAACCCTGGCCAGGCCTTTGAGGATGGAGGCACAGCAACATCTGGCCCGTCCGAAAGCACACTTGATCAATAAATTGTGCTACCAGGCACAGACCCAGGGAGATGGGAGCGCCATTCATTAAGCAGCTCGTGAAGTGATTGATACGCTTAATTTTCCTGTCAAATGCGGACGTCCCTTGTAAACATGTCAATTGGGAAAAGTTCAAGCTGGTCACTCGGATTTATGGCTGGAATAACATGTAGGTGGAAAAGAGCGACGCGTCCCCTGTGGCCCCTGTTGTTTCCTATTACACGGAGAGCCAACGGACCCAGGTGCTGCAGCGTCCTTCTTCTGCCCTCCTCCTCCTCCTCCTCTCCTCCCTGCCCACAGCTGAGATAACAAAACCAGACCATCGGGCTGGAAACAGCCCAGAACTTGGCCCCAGCCACAATCAGCTGCCTAATTTGTTCACCTTGATAAAGTGGAAGCCTTTAGCTGGAGGTGCCTTTGATGGGCTGGGCTGGAAACCCAAATCCCACCTTGTTTTCCTTGCCTTAAAGAGCCGCGTGTTTAACTTAGCGCCGTAGCCACGATGAGCTGCCTCGAGCCAGGATATTTCACTTAATAGCAGACCTGTGATTAGACGTTTTGCTCAAAATATTTGGTTTTAGGCAAAACATGGGAAGTGCTTTGGCTTGTTCGCATTGTGCAAATGGGTTTGGGGTTGTGTTTGCCAAGAGACACAGAGGTGGAGGGGGGATGTGTGGAGCGGATGAGACCTGAAGTAGCAGCTCTTCCCTGTGAGGGTGTTGAGGCATCCTCAGGGCGCACAGAGAAGCTGTGGCTGCCCCATCCCTGGCAGTGTTCAAGGCCAGGTTGGACACAGGGGCTTGGAGCAAGCTGCTCTAGTGGAAGGTGTCCCTGCCCATGGCAGGAGATTGGAACTGGATGAGCTTTAAGGTCGTTTCCAACACAAACCACTCTGGGATTCTATGAAATCCAGGGAATGCCACCCAGTTTTTGCTCTGGGGGCACTTTCAGGGCGCAGCACTGAGGAGCACAGGACATCACCCCCACCCTGTCATCTGTGCTTAGAACCACAGAATCATAGAATAGTTAGGGTTGGAAAGTACCTTGAGATCATCCAGTTCCAACCCCCCTGCCGTGGGCAGGGACACCTCACACTAAACCATGGCACCCAAGGCCTTGTCCAGCCTGGCCTTGAACACTGCCAGGGATGGAGCATTCACAACCTCCCTGGGCAACCCATTCCAGTGCCTCACCACCCTCAGAGTGAAGAACTTCTTCCTTAGATCCAATCTAAACTTCCCCTGTTTCAGTTTGAAGCCGTTACCCCTTGTCCTGTCACTACAGTCCCTAATGAAGAGTCCCTCCCCAGCATCCCTATAGGCCCCCTTCAGATACTGGAAGCTGCTCTGAGGTCTCCATGCAACCTTCTCTTCTCCAGGCTGAACAGCCCCAACTTTCTCAGCCTATCAACAGCTTGCTCAAACGCTGTCCCGGGAGCCAGAAAATCAGCTCAGAGCAACCTCAAATGACTTTATCCCCCAGACCTGCTCCCCCCTCTCTGCACTGAGCCCCTCCTCTGCCCACAGTGGGTTCTGGGGGTGGTGGGACCATGTGATGCTGTTCCTCTGGCAAAGCTGCTGCCGGGAAGGCGATGCCGGTGCCGGGGCGTGCAGCGAGCTCCATCACCCTGCCTTTCCCAGGGATCCCCTTCTGGGCCGGGCACAGCTATAAATAAGCAGTTTTGTGACTGATTCATTTTTATTTCTGCTAACTTTTATCACGAAATAGCAGTCATCGAATCAACACCTCGGCTCCCTTGAGCATATTCCCTCTGGTGTCATTTTTTGATAAATGCCAAGAACAGCCTAGCAGCAGGAGACCATTATCCTGTGACATGCTCCACTCTGCTCACATTATCTCTAAAATAACACGGATGCTCACACAAATCCCTGCAGCAGTGGTGACAGGGACCAGAGGCAGACCCAGCCTTGGCTGGACCGCGGCCGCAACAAAGCAGCCGGCGCAGCTCGGCACCTCTTGCTTTTCCCAGCCAGGAGTTGTCTTGAAGCTGCTGGGTACCAGTGAGCTGTGGTGGGTGATGGTGGAGATGCAAAGTGGTAACTCCTGCCTATAGAGGGGGGAAAAAAGTTTTTACAGTTCATACTGTCCCCTTTATAACTTATTTTAGGTAGATTCCCACCTCCTCGGGGGACTGGAAGAGCCTGAAGCATCACGGGATAAGATCAGCATCTCACTGCCAAAAGCAGGACTTAAACTCCCAGATTTTGGAGTAACTCCTCCTTCCCTTTTCCTTTGTTTTTACACAGGTACCAACCTCACAGACCCCATCAACTTAGGAACAAAGAGCAAAAGGAGGGAGGGGAGCACCAACACCAAACCTAGCATCATTCAGGCTTCACCTAATCCCCCAAATTTAGATTTCATTGTGTTTCTTAAGGCAAATCAGGAAAACCTGAAATTTAAATGTTGTGGAAATGGAATATTCTGGGGGTGATGCAGGGATATGTTTTTTCATCACAAAGCTTGTTAAAGCCAGCTGGAGAGAAGGCATTTGGGGTGAGTGTCTGGAAGGGAAAAGCTCATGGATCCTTTTATCCTGGCTGAGGGTTTACAGGACCTGAGGGCTGTGCAGAGGGGAAGGAGCTGCAGTGAGGACCCAGCAGCGCAGCCAGCACCCAGCTTTAGAGACAGCAAAAGGGATTCCCCTTCCAGCTCTTCTCCACTGTCCCATTAAACACCCTTGTCTTGAAGCC
The DNA here is from genome assembly GCF_028554395.1 of Pezoporus wallicus. NCBI lineage: Eukaryota > Metazoa > Chordata > Aves > Psittaciformes > Psittacidae > Pezoporus > Pezoporus wallicus. The sequence goes on from NW_026636985.1 coordinate 165,050, forward strand.
TGCAGGAGTCTGAGCACTTCGGGCAACAGGAATCCCATCCTGTTCCCGGGGATTTGGCATCGTTTTGCGTCAGCCTTGCCCTGTTATCAGTATTTATTTTTGCTAATACGACACAATTAAAGGGTAATCGTATCTATACCTTTCAGATCATGTCAGGCAAAATGAATGCTGTTACAGGATGATCCTAACGTGACACGATAGGACATAGTTAATGCCATGAAACGTTCAGATCATGTTAATGTAAGGGAAGGGAGGGAGAGCTTTGGTGCCTCTCCTTTGGGCGGCTCGCTGCAGTGCTTGGGCTCATCCCTGGAGGCTTCACTGCTTCCAGCTCGAGCTCGTGCCTCTGCAAAGCACAGTGGGTGGCTGGGGTGGACATGTCCAGGGCTGGGACAGTCACGGGTGACAGAAGAGGGAAAAAGCCTCATAAACCACAACTCCTACACCCGCATCCCTCTGGGTGATGGCTCTGGCTGCTTCCCTTGCCTTGCCCAGCCTGGGCTCTCAGCATCTCTGCCACTTCGCACCCTCACAAACTCTTCCCAGCTGAAACTTGGAGGCATGGTGGCAAAACTTGGAGGAAATAATTAACAATTATTTCACAGGAGAAGGTTCCAGCTGGAGCAGTATCTGGTGGTTGAACATATATCTAACAAAGGCTTGTTATTTAAGCAATAACCCTTGAGAAATTGGTCGTTACCAGCATTAAACGACTCAGCCCATTGCCAAGGATGGTTAACGCTCTAATAAACTGGTCATTAACTGCAGTAACAATGAATTTCGAGGGGATTATTGCTATTATAAACCTTAATCAATGGTTTATAACAGCAATAATGTGGTCCTTTCTTTTAATGGTAAGTAGTGCGGCATGAGCAGCCTGCTTGGAAATAGTTTCAGTCTGGCTGATAAGACAAAATCAGGTGTTAAAAGCCCTCCAACTCCAAACACTTTTGGGGAGGGAAAAAGGCCTGGAGAGGTCTGCAGTGAGAGATGGTGGGGTGGCTGTGGCCACAGAATGGGTGCTTCTGCCATAAGGAGCACCAGGCCTGGCTGTGGGTACCCGAACTGGCCACCCAACATGCTTCGGCCAACTTAAACCCACTGGGCAGGATCTGAATTCATTGCATGGGTCCTCTGGTGTGGAGTGGGCAGAGATGTGGAGAGAGGTGGCAGGGGGAAGAGGATAGGAAGGAGGACTGGATCCAGGCATCCAGCCACGGATCTGCTGCATCTCCATGCATAAGGATTCATGCACATGGGGACCCTAAGCACAGGCAGCTGATGTCTCGAAGATTCATCCCTAGCTCCTCACAAGGAACCATGTTATTATGGGTCACACGAGACGAGGATGAAGCCAGTGATGCTGGTGACTCATGCCAAAAGCCCCAGACCTGGTGGGCCTTCTGGAGGAGGGCCTGGGAGCCCTTTGCTCTGGGGGCCAGGGGAGCGTGGGCACCCAGGGACAAGGTGCCTTGGTGTTTGGCTCACCCCTCTGCAAAGGGATGTGAAAGCAGCTCTGGCACCCTCTTAGCTTGTTTTGTGCTCTGTATCCCTTAAAAAATAACGTATGATAATAAAATAAGGTAACAACCTGATAATGGTGTAATTCCAGAAGGGTTTAAGAAGCACCCCCTTTTCTTGAGCTAGACTGAAGGATGCTGGGTCAGTAACAGCCCAGTCTGTGCTTCCTTCCCCAGGCAGGCCCCAAGAAACCCCTTGCTGGGCTGAAACTCACCTTGTCAGCCCTATGCAGGGAATTATCTGTGTTGAGCAGCCGGGGGCTCAGGCACCTTCACTCTTGGCAGATGCAGGGAGCTCAAAGAGAAAGGCAAGATGATCCCCAGTGACTGGGGCTGCAAAGCCCCCAGCCAATGAGTGAGTTCCAATTGTGCTCTGATTTGAATGGAGATCTCCTCTTGTGCGGGCTTGTGATTTTTACAGCTGGTTCTCAAGCCCTGCTCTTACCTCTGCGCTCCTGCAGCTGGGCTGGTCGTGGCTGCAGGAGCAAAGCATCATCCTGTATTATCCAGGGTGAATTCACAAGCAGGCTGGGAGCTTGGGCTGGTTTTGGCCAGTCTTCTGACGTTGTTTCTGACATGGTCCTGCTCATCCCTCCTTTGGCTTGCTTGTCAGCATCCCTCTGAGTGAAGAGGACTCTTCTCTCCGTGCTTTTTTTTCCTCCAGAAGAAGGCTGCAATGGAATAAATTGGAAAGTTTACTTCATGCAGCATGGAAATAAAAAAGCTCATTCAGAAAGTTAATGATTTATTTTATAGTTTCATTATCAGGGTCACATTACTCAATAGCATTTCAAACATGTCATTTGTACAAACTATGGTAATTAAAATTTATAACGTACTTCATCAGCGGCATATGAATCTTTTAGCCAGCACTCTGCTGTCATATAAACAGTGTAATTTCAGCTGCAATTCACCCTTTATTGGCTCTCATTTGTGATTTAACAGCCATCAATGACTGTGCTATAAAGAATAAATTAACCATCCGTAAACCTTATGATGACAGGGACAGTCAAACAGACTTAAACTGCCTCCACCAGACTCTGGTGAGCCAACAGGGATCAGACCCGGGAGGCGCTGGTGCGAAGGCGCGATCGCTCCGTCACCAGGGTGCTGGGCACGATGCACACGCTGCCAGGTCCACCATTCCCAACTGAATCATGGGATCATGGGGTGGTTTGGGTGGAAAGGACCTTAAAGCTCATCCAGTTCCAACCCCTGCCACGGGCAGGGACCCCTTCCACTAGAGCAGCTTGCTCCATGCCCCTGTGTCCAACCTGGCCTTGAGCACTGCCAGGGATGGGGCAGCCACAGCTTCTCTGGGCACCCTGTGCCAGTGCCTCAGCACCCTCACAGTAAAGGATTTCTTCCCAATATCTAATATGCAAATGGAGCTTTCTGTCAGCTCTACCCAGAGGGCCCAGCTGAAGGATCCCTCCCCTCCTGCAAGCAGTTTCCCTCCTCCAAGGAGGAGTTTCAGCCACTAACAGCTTTCAAATCCCTTCTCTGGCCCCCTCATTGCAGTATCAATCCAAGATGCATCCACAAGATCCCTGCATCGCTGCATCCCTGCAACCTCCCACTGCAACTCCATGGCCCCTGCATCTTCCCCAGCCCTGAGGGCCACCAGATTCTTGTCCAGCACCGGTGGAACCTGGGGAAAGGATGGAATTCAGCAGGGAACTCCCTGGAGTGCATCACCTCTGTCCCGGTGGCCAAACCCTGCCTGCTGCTGCTCCTGGCGAGCTGCACCCAGCCCAGTGCGGGCAGGGGGGAAAAGGGGCAGGCAGCACAAACCCAAACCCTGGTGCTTCCATCCAGGGCAAGCTTTATGGACCTGAGAGCAAAGCTGCAACGAGCCATTTCTTAATCAGGGGCCCCTTGCAGCCAACAATTATCCACCAGCTTAGTTGTGCCCATCTTCTGCAGAGGGAGCGGTATGTTTTAATGGGATCCCTCCTATGCTTCAAGCTGACACTGTACAAAGCTAATAAATGATATGGATTGGATTTGTTACTGAGACATCTCCAAGGAGCCTGGGTCATACAGGCCAATAAAATTGGCCTCATAAATTTACCCTGACACACAGGATTACTCCAGCATTGCTGAGGTCACCTTCTCACGCTGATTTATTGCCAGCCCATGGGTTAATAATACTGTTTACGGGGTTGTTGTTTTCCCCTACACGTAGCAGATATTCATCAGCATGTCTGTGCCTTCTCGGCGCGGGGGAGACGCGGGATGGGGACGTGGTGGGGAGGGGGAGCCTGATTTATGTTCTAGCCAAGAGTTTTTGTGTTTAAAGGAGCTTGTGACAGACCTCAGCAGGAGGAGGGAAACTTTTCCTTCCCCGAATCCCAATGGAGAGGGGGTGGCACTGGAACTGTCTGCATGTGACAGGGCTAAACTTGTGTATTCCATGAAGAAAGCATGGAAAAACACAGCCTGGAGAGCTGCCTTCTCTCCAGCCCAGTTCTCTCTGTTGGCAGTTCTGATCAGTGTTTGCTGGTGCTTAAAACCCTGCAGCTAGAATGACCTGCGTGCAGTAAGAAGGTGGGACAGGGCTGTGTGTCTGGTGTGTCCCTCGGTCCCTGCTCCAGCTCCAAGAACAGCCCCATGTGCTCACCATCCCTCCTCCAGACCCGGGGCAGCCAGCCCCGCTCCTCCTGCTGCTTCGTGTTATTTCCATCCTGCCGTAATCGGAGGGGACAGGTGAGATGTGCTTCAAAACACTGTAATCATATTTTAAATGGAAATGAAATGTGTGAATTAAATGTAAATTACAGCAGAATGGAAGGACAATCACTATTAGTTAAGGTCTGACACCTATTTTTGCAGACCTTTCCTAAATGCCACAACTTGTTTCTCCGCACTTGTGACGAGGACTTGTAATTCCATGGCAGCTGCTCGTGCAGTCGGGCGGATGGTGGAGACCGAGGGGGGCCCGTGTCTTTCAAATAGCAATGGACTGCTTGTTGGTTCTGGGGAATTACGAAGCACCAGTGATGTTTTTATTCGGGAGCCATGAAAATAAACCTTGGTGTTTCCCCCCCTGAAAAGGTGAGGCCGTAATACAAAAGGACGTTTTTATAGAGCCAATTTATTTAAGGGTTCCCCCATTTGCTTTTATATTGGAAAAATATGTGCCCTGCCAATGAGCTGGAATTTCTTCTTTATCTTTAATCCCTCCCGTGCCGCCTCCGAGGCACCGGCTGCTCCTGTGGCCTCGCCGGACCTCAAAGCCTCCCACTAAAGTCTCACTTCACGCTTCACCTTAGGAAGCATCCACAGCCCCTCTGCAGTCCCTGGTGTGTTAAACATGGTCCGTGCAGACAGGCACAGACAGCCCCTGCCCTGCGGATGCTGGGTTATTACTGGGGAAGGGAAGGTGAGTCCCAGAGAGATGAGAAGTGACACTTTGGCTCTATGGCACAGTGGAGGGACAAGCTCCTTGCCTGGGAGAAGTGAACTACAGTAATGAGACAACTTACGTGCAGTGAGCAGGGGACCTTGTGGGCAAAACCCAGCGCTGAGCAGAGACTGGTGCCAGGCGGCTCCTGGGTGACATCTTTGTGATTCAGAGATTTCCTCCTGCGCCCCTTGTTCTGCCTGTCTCCCTGTAAGGATAAAACATTTACTGCTCTCATTACTTTTCAGCTGGGGGAAAAAGAGGATCCTTGTCCTGAGGAAGCTGGGAGCTAAGTGCTGATTTCATCTGTTCTTAATACCTGGGGTTACACGGCAAATGGTTTATTTTCAAGGTACTGGACAGTAAATAGTCAAATGCAAACTGGCAGACCCTCAACATATCATCACGTTGCTCTGATGCATATGAGCTTAGGTGCCGAAACACTTCACACAGGGAAGTGGCACTGCCTGAAGTGCCCTGACTCCTCGGAGCAGCCCCAGTGTGGATGCGGCCATGGACAGCAGCAGGGCTTGGGAAAGAATTCCTCATGTTTCCCTTCCCTGTTTCAAAGCAGGATATTTGGGCTTAATCTCTTGCAATATTGCACTATGGGAAATGTGTCATCAAAGGCCAGGCTGGATGGGGCTTGGAGCAAGCTGCTCTAGTGGAAGGGGTCCCTGCCCGTGGCAGGGGGTTGGAGCTGGATGAGATTTACGGTCCCTTCCAAGCCAAACCAGTCTGGGGTTCTACGCTGGGATAATCCCAACATTTAGTCCTGGTTTCAATAGTTCTTACAGATATATAGAGAGAGTACACCGAAACAAAATGCTTTATGAAATGGAAAAAAACCCTATGCCATTTAATTCCTCAAAGGTCAAACTGAAATGCTTTGGCCTTATCGAAATGATTTTCTCCTTTGATTTTTCTTTCCAAATGCAATTTCATCAAAATCAGTGCTTTTCCGCAAATGTTTCACCTTTGGTGAAATGGCATCTTCTGACAGAGGAGTGTTTTAGGGGGAGATTTCTGACCAGCTCTTTCTGGGAATGATCCACCAGCCATGGCTGGAAGGGTGGAGAGAGGGATCCCATGAGCTCCTGCTCCGGGCTGGACTTTCCAAACTGAGTTGTTCTGTCTGGAGATCAGATACCAGCAGAGCATCCTGAGGCCTCTCCTGCTGCTGTCCCCACTGCTCAAAAGCTCAGCCTGTGCTTGAGCAAGGAGCTGGATGCCGTGGTCCGTGGCACGGCACCGTGAGAACAGCCGGCTGACTTCCCCTCGCACCATCCCTGACAGCGATGGGATGGAGGATGGGATGAAGGGGGAAATGTCTCTCATTCCTATCAGGTGATTCACTCCCTGGCTCGGTGCTGAATCCTCCCTCCTCCCGGAGCGAGAGCGCTGGGAGGCTCCAGAGCCTTCCTTCCTATTTTTGCAGCATTGTCAGGAAGGAAAGGGTACCATCTGGTTAGCCCTTGTTTACTGCACACCCTGCCAGTTTGAGCTTATTAATCATATTTACCCAAGTATCTTAATTACTCCCTGTCTAGCGACTTGCCTTGCACTCAGCTGTTGACCCGCTCTCCCCCCCCCCCCTTTCTTTTTAATTCCTTTCTATCATTAATCACAGGAGCAGCGTGGGCAGAGGAATCCACGCCTCGGCTCTCACTGGTGCTGCTGCTCTCACAGCTGATGGGCTGGAGCTCCTCCTGCCCACCTTCACAACGCACGCACTGGGGTCAGAGCAGGCAGCACAAGGATCAGTCCTGCCCTGCTGTGGGGGGCCGGGGGCCGTGGCTGGAGCGTGCACGAGGAGGCACCATTAAAGATGGTAATTTGTTGATCCAAGGCTCTCCTGGCGCTCCTGTGCGAGAGTGGCACCGTTTGCTTTACGACCTCATAAAGTCACAGCCGAGAGGCCGATTTGGAAAACAAACTGCCTCAGGTTGACAGATAATTAGATACAGGGGACATATTATACGCCTTTGCGTATAAATGCGCTCCGAAGCACGTTGGTTCATCAGAAGTTTAGGCTATGGGAGAAGCAGGTACTGTCAGCACATCAGGATATATGTGCTGGTTCAGCCTTCAGACGATGGCTCCGTTTTACGGCCGTTTCAGCTCCTGGTGGCTGGGGTGCCGTGAGGATGGCTGCACTCCGAAGGCAAAGCTGCCTTGGTTTGGTTGGGTTTGGTTTGGGTGGGGTTGGTTTGGATTTGGTTTGGGGGGGGGGGGTTGGTTCGGTTTGGCAGATGTGGTTGGTTTGGATTTGGTTTGCTTTGGTTGGGTTTGGTTTGGTAGATTTGGTTGGGTTGGATTTGGTTTGGTTGGGTTTGGTTTGGTTGGTTTGGGCTTTGTAGGGTTTGGTTTGGTTGGGTTGGATTTGGTTGGTTTGGACTTGGTTTGGTTTCACAGGTTTGGGTTTGGTAGGGTTTGGTTTGGTTGGGTTGGATTTGGTTGGTTGGGTTGGGTTTGGTTTCATTGGTTTGGGTTTGGTAGGGTTTGGTTTGGTTAGATTTGGTTGGTTGGGTTTGGTTTGGTTCCATTGGTTTCGGTTTGGTACGGTTTAGTTTGGTTGGGTTGGATTTGGTTGGGTTGGATTTGGTTTGGATTTGGTTTGGTTTGGGTTTGGTTTGGTAGATTTGGTTGGTTTGCATTTGGTTTGGTTGGGTTTGGTTTGGTTGGTTTGGGTTTGCTTTGGTAGATTTGGTTGGTTTGCATTTGGTTTGGTTGGGATTGGTTTAGTTGGGATTGGTTTGGTTTCATTGGTTTGGGTTTGGTAGAGTTTGGTTTGGTTGGGTTGGATTTGGTTGGTTGGGTTGGGTTTGGTGATTTCTACCCCAGCAACCTCCTGAGCTTCCTTCTTCCCACAAGACAGGGCTTGTGTTTCGCATCTTGGATGTCACACTCCCGTGCTTGCAGCAGGGAGGAGTGGCTGAATGGGGCTTCATTCCTATTATTGCTATTTTTGTGTCCCTATATCACGGCCAAACCTCACTCTTCCTGAGAGTGAGCCCACTGAGAACAGCGGAGCAATTCTGGAATGACACAGGCCTTGTATTTATAGGGCAATTCAGCATCCTGCTCTCCCAGCCCCTGAACCACAAGGTTTCAGATATTAAAACCAAACCAAACCAGTTGGGTTTCTTTTATGCACTTCAGGATTTAAGGTGTCATCCAGCCATCTCGTGAAGCTCTCAGGGTCTGCTTTTCCAAAGGAAAGCTGAGATCCCTGTATGACCACGGCTCCTGCTGGGGGTGTTTTCAGAGCATAACCCCAATTCTGCATGCATAGCTGCATACCCCTCTGCTCACCTCTCAGTGAATCAGACCCACACCTCACTAAGACAACCCCTCTTTCCCACATATCCCTTTATCTTGGGAGTAAGGCGGAAATTGTCACTTGAATGACCATATTCCCAAGGAAAGCACCACCATCATTCCTTCTCCCTCAGAAAGGGAAAATAAAAGTGAGTGTGGGAAAGACAAAGCTGTCAGAAAGGAAAGAGAAAAAATCCCCAACCCTAAACCCCCAGCAGCCCCCATGGAAGGAGGTGATATAGAGATGTTGTCACTTTGATGAATTAGATCTTTTGTTAATGAAGATGCATTGATTTAAGGGTTGTCCCACCACATAGACCCCTCTTTCTTTCCCCTTCCCTGGCAAAATACAGCCCAGGGTGGTAGCAGCACATCTGCCCCCATGCCCTTCACTGCCTCCTTCTTCACTGACCATGTTTCCACTTCTAGATTGAAAAGGAACCTGGGCAGTGCTGTGTAAGCAGCACACGGGCCAGCAAGGTTTCTCCAGGCTGTTGTGCATGCCTTGTCCCATGCAAACCCACAGCCCTGGGTGCTGGTACTGGTTTGCCAGCCCCATTCCACCTTGCAACTGCCCCAGCAGGGAGGATTCTTTCCTGCTTCACATCTCCCTTTGCAGACTGGTGCCTCTGTTACTCTTGTGCCCTCAGACACGGCTTTATCCTATTTCCACTGGTGACTGCCGCTGCTGCATCCCGCACTTCCCAAGGGAGACTTCCAGGCTTTGCAGGTTTCCTCGCTGCCTCTTGTCATCACTTGAGCACCAGCGAGTCAGAAGGAGAGAGAGAGAGAGAGAGAGGGAGAGAAGGGAGAAAAAGTGCTGTGCTGTGTGGATTATTGTGTGTTTGTCATCTGGAATGGTGTAAGCTGTAGGTACAGCATCTCCCAGCGGTGATTTATGGCCGCTGTCAGGCAGCACCAGAGCTTTGTCTGCTGTAGCGTGGAGGATGAATGCGGGGCTGTCAGCCCGGGCAGGGCAGGCTCCCTCGCGCTCGGCTCCGCGCACTCGCTCCCCATTTCACGCCACTGAACATAAACAATCTTTTGTCAACCTGACAGTCACACTTGCTCCGTTGGAAACATAAAGCAGGGATGTATGGCTCGGCTTTCATTACCCCATTCTCCTCGGCTGTGCCGACAGCGCTCCAGGAAAACGGGGAAGGCGACAGCCCAAAGGGATCCCAAAAAAGATGGGAGGGAAGCGACGCATCTCCCCAGCACACGTGTGCCAACGCCGGTCGTGACCACGCGTGCTCACCCACGCACGCTGCATCGTGATTCACACATGGGTCTCCCACTGCAGTTTTGACATGCCAACGTGCCCTTCGGTTAGAGCATCAGCGTGCTCCTGGAGCAGTGCATGTTTCCGACATAGAATCAAGCAGGCAATCACATGGAACACACTGGGGCCACGGCACACCTGGTCACGGGCGAGCCCCTGCCCGCCAGAGGCAATGGGAAGTCTTACAGAAAACTAATGCACTTTGATTAACACTATTAATTGTGATTGTAATAGCCCTGTACGTGCAAAGTGCCCAAAGCTCTGTTCAAACCCAGCCTTTCCCAAAGCTAGAAGAGGGTGTTAAGAAACTAGGGTGAGAAGTGGGCAGAAAGGCAGAGGAAGAGCCAGCACCTCCAGCATGATGATCCAAGCACCAGGCTCCTGCCTGCACCTTAACCCAGCGAGGACCAGGGCTACTGCTGATGCAGGAAGGGTGGTTGCCCTGTGCCTGGTGCAAGCTGCTCTTAACTAACAACACGGGTACAAGAAACTCTGGGCAAAGGAGCACTTAGAGCAGGGACAGATGGAGCATCCTGTCTGAAGTGCTAATGGGACATACGTACTCACTCAGCTCAGCCCCACTGTTATGGGTACTGGTGAGATTTAGTGTAAAGCACCATGAATTTAAAACCTGCCAAGGGGCAGAATAAGTGCTGCTGATCTTGTGGATGCTCTAAGAAGTGCAAGGAGCAAATTCCATCTTGGTCCTAGAGCCATTTACAGCTGTGACTTTGGGTGAGAGCAGCAGGCAAGGCCAGGCCAGTTTGCCCCTTTGACAGGGGGAACACCAAGGTGCACATTGGTCACTGCACTCTGAAGGGACATGAGAGGGGACAGGCCCTTCTCACAATCAGAGAGAGAGAGAGAGAGAGAGAGAGAGAGAGAGAGAGAGAGAGAGAGAGAGAGAGAGAGAGAGAGAGAGAGAGAGAGAGAGAGAGAGAGAGAGAGAGAGAGAGAGAGAGAGAGAGAGAGAGAGAGAGAGAGAGAGAGAGAGAGAGAGAGAGAGAGAGAGAGAGAGAGAGAGAGAGAGAGAGAGAGAGAGAGAGAGAGAGAGAGAGAGAGAGAGAGAGAGAGAGAGAGAGAGAGAGAGAGAGAGAGAGAGAGAGAGAGAGAGAGCCCTCTGGAAGGGGGCTCCTGGCTATCGCTGGAGGCTGGAACTGGCTGCAGGAGATGAAGCCCAGACTCCTCTTGGATGATCTCATAGCAGCCTTCCAGTATCTGAAGGGGGCCTATAGGGATGCTGGGGAGGGACTCTTCATTAGGGACTGTAGTGACAGGACAAGGGGTAACGGGTTCAAACTTAAACAGGGGAAGTTTAGATTGGATCTAAGGAGGAAATTCTTTCCTGTTAGGGTGGTGAGGCACTGGAATGGGTTGCCCAGGGAGGTTGTGAATGTTCCATCCCTGGCAGTGTTCAAGACCAGGTTGGACGAAGCCTTGGGTGCCATGGTTTAGTGTGACGTGTCCCTGCCCATGGCAGGGGGTTGGAACTGGATGATCTTAAGGTCCTTTCCAACCCTGACTATTCTATGATTCTATGATCCGTCCTCAGGTTCCCCCCCCCCCTCCACTTCCTCTCATGTTTCTGGATACTGAAGGAAGAAAAACACGCGACTACGTTTTGGCTCCCCGGCCCAGCAGCATGAAAGGGCTGCAAACAGCAAGTGGGAAACCAGAGACTGCAGCACCGCAGGACCTGCCAGAGGGCAACCACATCTCAGCTACAACATTCCTGACGTTAGGAACAACATACGCCTTTCCCTGCAGCTACCGCCTCCTCCTTACGGTGTGAGGATAAAAAGCAAAGTGTGAGATGCTCCAGCCCCTTCGTGTCCCCAGCGCTCACTCTTCAGCATCCCACCGGCTCCTTCTGGAGGCGCTCAGCCCTGGGGCTGCCGGAGCCGTGCCGAGCGAGCCGGGTGCTTTGCCATAGAGCAAGAACAGGAACAGCTGCAGCCTTCCTGGGAACATTCCTGTCCTGACGCGCTCCTTCCGTTCCCGGCTCTGGCGCTCTGTCCTCTCCAACCCTTCCCTGTGACTTTGAGATCACCGGCCGAGGCGGTGTGGGGGGGGGAGGCAGTGGAGGAGGGAAATAGCTTCCAAATAGTTTGGTGTTTTCTTTTCCAGATGGTTTGTGTTGGAAGCTCCTCCGTGGAAGCCTGAGCTCTGAGTCCTGAACATCTGCTGAGGAGCAGCGTGCTCTGGGTCAACGCGAAGAGGCTGCTGGAAGGGCACGTTTGGGGAGGGTCCTGGTGGCAACGGCTGTCCCTGCATCCCGAGCTGCATGTCGGGTATGATTTGTGATGTGCTTTAGTGTGCGTCAAGGACACCTAGAGCTTAGGGACACGCAGCCTTTAAAAGGATTTACATATGTCTGATGCACCAAGGGCATCTGCTCTGGAGCCAGGCTGAGAGAGCTGGGCTGGTTCAGCCTGGAGAAGGCTCCACAGGGACCTTAGAGCAGCTCCCAGTGCCTAAAGGTATTGCCAGAGAAGCTGTGGCTGCCCCATCCTGGCAGTGTTCAAGGCCAGGTTGGACACAGGGGCTTGGAGCACCCTGCTCTAGTGGAAGGTGCCCCTGCCCACGGCAGAGGGTTGGAACTGGATGAGCTTTAAGGTCCCTTCCGACCCAAAGCAGTCTCTGATTCTATGATCTGAAGAAGTAAACAAGGTGGTGTCTTATCCTATGGCCTTTCCAATGGCTTTAACCACAATGATTTATACTGGTGAGCACGATCAAACAGGTATTGTAGTGACAGTGCTGCCTTCCTGCCCTTGGCTGCTGAGATGGTTGGAGCTGCCTTGAACCACAGAAACTCTGAGTAGCCAGTTCAAGGGATCAGTGAGAGGAAAGGAAACTTTCCTGGCAGGTTGCTGTTTCACTCTGTCCGTTCAGAGGTGACTCGTTGTTGCCACGACCTCATGGAGAGTCTCCGTATTTGTGGAAGTGCTGCTGGGTTTGCTGGGGAGGGACCAAACCGGGCAGATCCGAGCCAGAAGTGACACCAAATCAGTCACTCACAAGGAAGAGTAATTGCGACAGCAGACGATACCTTAACAAAAGGCTGGTGAAGCCTGAGGGATGCTCTGAGCGGTGCCTGGCTCCTGGGTTAGCGCTGGGTGAGTCACCAGCAGCTCCTGGGTTGATGCTCCCCTCCTGTATCCCTGTATGAGCCTTCAGTGCTGAGCTGTGCCGTACTGCAAAACCCTGAGACCCAAAACATGCTTTAGTATTGCTCTGATTCTCCCTCTGTGCATTCTTCCCTCAAAAGGCCACAGTATTCCACAGCGACAGACCCAAAACCTCCCAGAAAGCTCCTACCTTCAGCTAATGTGATCCTGCACACATGTATGCATACAAGCATATGTATATGAACATACATGCCTGCTCTGAACATGAAGGAAAAGCAATACTGAGGTCCCGTGTAGAGCTTTGCATGGAGAAACACATAAATGATCAGAGCAGGTTGGACTGTTTCCTTTTCAGCTCTGACCCAAGGATTTGGGTCCTTGAATTCATGGATCCTTTGATCCAAGGATCCCTGGCAGTGCTCAAGGCCAGACTGGATAGCGCTTGGAGCAAGCTGCTCTAGTGGAAGGTGTCCCTGCCCATGGCAGGGGGCTGGAACTGGATGAGCTTTAGGGTTCCTTCAACCCAAACCAGTCTGGGATGCTGTGATTTTAATAAGCATTTAATGCTAATGAACCTTCAGTGGTTACAAGGTTACAACTTTAAATTCAGTTAATTGCAACTCCTATTGAGCTTTAATGCTACTTACCTGTGCTGGAGCTGCACCCATCCCAGCTGGCACCATCTCTCCCTATCCCACATGCGAGCACACCCTTATTTCCATGGGGAGAATTATGTTCTCCTGCAGCTGCACTTGCTGTACACGGGAATTATGGGTCCTTCCACACCTGTGAAAGAAACATTATCCTCAGCCTTCAAGGGTGAAACATCTTATATTTAGTTGGACTAAATAATGATTCTTCTCTATCCTTCATATCAGGATTTAAGAGCACCCTGGAGCTACAAAGTTTATTAGAACCCATAAGAAGAACTGTACCATAAACGGGACAACTGTGGCCATAAACCTGCACCTTGAAGTCGTAACAAATCCTGGGATGTTGAAGTAGGACACAGTCTTGTCTCAGTCAGCAGAAAGGAAAAGAAAAAAAGGGGAGAAAGAAGAAGAAATGCCAACTTAAGCAGAAAAGAGGCCTGGAAATATAGAGGAGAAGAAAGGGAAAAATAATAATAATAAAGAAAAGCACGGTGCCTGCATAGTCCTCTCAGCAGGAGCCTTGGGATGGGTGCCTACATGATAAAGTGCAAGTCAGATTAATGGGGAGGGAGAGAAAGGGGAGCCTGGAGGAGGAGAGGGAAGGCAAGGTGAAAGGAAGGAGGTGCTGGAGGGATTTATGAGCTGCTGATGCAGGGAGCGTCACTGGCAGCAGCGGTGATGGGTGGCTCAAGTGGCTGGGCAAGGGGAACAACACAAAAGCCACCCCTGTGTTGTCTTGGGTGAGACCCAGTGCCAGGAACAGGGATGAACGGCTCGAGGGGGTGAAATCCCTGAGATCTGGACCAGAGGCGAGGGGTGCCTCTGAGCAACACTGGCTCTGGGGGGAGGATGCGGTGTGAAATGGGCTCAGGGACCCCTCGTCCCCTCCAAGGGCACATCCCTCAGTTGCCCCACGTCTCTTCCCTGTTGGGTTCCCTCTCCCTTTTAGCTGCTCTGCTTTGTTTCATTGTCACTTATTTAGCTCCCATTGGTAGCCAAAATCCTTTCAGCATCTCAACCTCCAAGCAATCTCCTTTTCCACGCCAAGGTTGGGGTTTGAAGTGTTTTGGTTTGTACATTTTCTGCCTTCTGCAGCCATCGCAGATGCCTGGTGCTGGGATGCCAAAGGACTTCTGGGATTCCAGGCAATTTGGGCAGGCTCTGAGCCACCCTCCTTCATGCTGTGGAGGCTGCAGAAGCCAGTGAGAGCCCTGTCCCTCCCCTCCAGCCTTCACTCTTTTGTCACGTCAGGTTATTTTTGCTGCTGTTGAATAGATTAAATGACAGAGGTGGTTTTTCTTTTTAAGTAATTGAGTTTTATTTTGGAGAGGGAAAAACAGAGAGCTAAGTGGGAAAAGGAGGGAGATAGGAATAAACCACACATCTTTTTATATAGGATCCACAGTTAATTCTTAATTAGAACTGACAGATGCTTCTCCCATAATCCTATTCCCAACATGTTCTGTTTGCTTTGTTTGGCGCTGCATGATACATGGTGGCATCGTAATGACCTTTCGCAACTCCTCCTGGAAGTGTTATTGGCACTCCAATGATTTATTGCATGTTCCAGTTGATTACTGGGCCATTTGTCAACATTCCCCCCCCCCCCCCCCCCCCCCCCCCCCTCCATAAACCTGTCTCCTGTGTCACAGACATTCGCTCGCATGAAAATTTAAACAAATACAGTGTGTGGCTTGTAGGCAGCATCCTGACTTTTACTCCAGACTTCCCAGAGCAAATCCTTTCCAGCCTCAGTGAGGGTTTCAACCTTGCAGGGCTCGAGGATGAGGTGCTCTGCTTGCAGGAGACGATGGGAGACCTGGGCATCACTTCCAAAGCCTTATTTTAGAAAGCTATCTCCGGGTGATCTGTGCTAGTTGCTCAGTTGTTTATTGGTGTTTTGGTACCACTTATGGGAATGGGGGGAAATCAGTCCTGGAATTAAACACCAAAATAATGATCCTTAAAATGACTGCCTGAGGACAGCCTGTGTTCTCTCCTCCTATTGCTGCTGCAGGCAGAGAGGCGCAGGGAAGAGGAGCAGGACAAGGGCTGGGGCTGTGGATGCAGGAGACCGGGGGCACATTTGGAATCACAGACCAGGATGGAGCCTGGGAACACAATGGGCCTCATGAAGGAAGGGCCTTTTGGGGCAGTTACAAAGCAGACACCACTCAATTCACTAACACTTTCCTGAGCAGACATTGGGACTGGGGCGGGGGGGGGGGGGGGAAGTTATTCCTTAGACCAATCCAAATCCTGAGGATAAGACTGCAATTATTCCAATGCCTGAAAAGGATCAGGTCCTTCTCATCCCCGTCCCTCTGGGCACCCAGAGATGGATGCCATGAACAGAAGCACCCAGAATCACCTACCTGATTTAAAAACCTTGGTCCATAAGTAAACTGGATATAGTGGCTGGAGCATCTGCACTGCATTTCGAGGAAGCTTTTCCAGGCACTCGTATAAATCCCGCTCTGCTGCAGGAAAGGAAAGGTATTGTTTCACTGCTGTGACATCAATGCAGGCCACATAAATTACTTTTTATTAAGTGTGCAGTGCCCTGTAAAAACACACACACAATCCAGGGATACTGCAGAGCGAATGCAGCAGCACAGCCAGCCTTCAGCAGGCTTTTCCATCCAGAAGAGGCTGGGATGAGAAAGGAAACTCGCCGGGGTGGGGAGAAGGGTGGCTGGGGCTTTTTCCAGTTCCAGCTCGGATCGGCATGTAATGTATGGCTTAATTTCCTCTCAAATTAGACACTTGATAAAAAAAGTTATTATATCTGTCAAGTTGCCAGTGCTTTTTATGAGCGTGATAAACTAAGAACCACTGCTTTACAAACCTTGATAGGATGTTTCAGTACCTGGAAAACAATTTTATTGCAGCCTGGACTACTAACAAATTGCAAATACTGATTAAGCCATAAAGTTACAACAACATTAAAAAATAATGAGAGGTTATTGCACAAGGGGAAGGCTCTTAAGCAGCGGATGCAGCCGCCAGGTTTCCATTGTGCAGGGTAACAGCCCGACCTGCAAAGTGCCTTTCACCAGGAGAGCTCACACGTGGAGGGTGCTGGGGAAACCAGACTGGGTGCAGGGACCCCTGTTATGCACCTTAATATCTGTGCTCTGTGGTTTTCCAACCAGGGAGATCTGAATCATAGAATCCCAGCCTGGTTTGTGCTGGAAGGGAGCTTAAAGCTCATCCAGTTCCAACCCCCTGCCATGGGCAGGGACACCTTCCACTAGAGCAGCTTGCTCCAAGCCCTGTCTAAATCTCAGTCTCCCCTCTGGCAGGTTAAAACCATTCCCCATGTCCTGTCCCTATAGGCCCTTGTCCAAAGCCCCTCTCCAGGTTTCTTGCAGCCCCTTTAGGCACTGGGAGCTGCTCTAAGGTCTGCCTGGGGCTGTGAAGGCCCAGGAGAGCATCCCTGAGCATACCAGCACTCACATGCACCAGCACTAAGACACTCCTCTCAATCCAAATCAGCTTCGAGCAGGACTGGAGTGTATGAATATCAAAAGACCTGGCTCCTAGATCTCCCACACCTCAGTTTCCACACTCTAACATTAACATCACAGCACTACGTCACAGTGAGGACAGGCAGAGGCAGTGCCAAGGGCTTGGGGTCTATGAGACCCTGCTCGGTCTGTGCTGGCAGATGGATGGAATGACTTTCCCAATTGGAACTCAAATACCAGGGCATGGTGTGACGTAAGTTACTGAGTGCACCCACGAGCTCCCATTGCTCACCAGCACTCAGGTGAGGAGGGACCTCCTGATATCAGACCCTCCCTAGCACATCCCACCCCATCTCCTGCTGCCTCTGACCCCCCCCATCGCTCAAGTCTGCAAACACAAGCGTGTCTGAACACAGTTTTAGTAATGACTGCTTGGACACTGCCAAAACCTCCCGGGGAGCCCGAGAGAAATTCCTTCTGGGAAGCACCACTGCATTCAGCCCTGTGCAGGGCTGGCAGGGTTTAGCAAGCAA
This sequence comes from Pezoporus wallicus, assembly GCF_028554395.1. Taxonomy (NCBI): domain Eukaryota; kingdom Metazoa; phylum Chordata; class Aves; order Psittaciformes; family Psittacidae; genus Pezoporus; species Pezoporus wallicus. Next base: position 182,366 of record NW_026636985.1, read on the forward strand.
AGCACAGCCTGGGGTTGGCTCGGGCTATCAAAGGCCATCAAACCTGAGGGAGGTTCCAATGACAGGATTTAATCTGACTTCCTTTTGCCCCATGCAGTTTTAATGATGGCAGATTGTGCTGGTGGCTTTCCCCATCCCTGCCATCGCTGAGGCTGGGACATGAATCTCCTCACACTATGGCTCTCATGTTAAAACCCTGGGCACAAGCTCCCTGTGTCCTTGCAGTAATTAAAGAGCCCAGGCTGCAGATGGAACTTCAAAGATAAAAGTCAGTGAAGTATCTGCCCATGAAGTTTGTGAAGCACTTTGGGGCCTCTGTGGACGTCCCACATGGGGGAGGTTCTATTGGCACTTCTTTAGCCTAGCAGTGAGCTGGCCCAACCCTTCAGTGATGATTAATTTAACCCTCTGCTTTTCTCCTTTTCAACCGTATTGAGTTAACCTTTGAAGGTCCATTGATCTCAGTGATTTATTGGGCATGATAAAGAGCCTTTCACGCGATCCTGTTTCTCAGCCCATGGGTTCCCCAGGAACACGGGCCTTCACTGCTGTCCTTCCACCTTCATATTTCATTTCAAGCGTGTCACCGGTGATTTTAATCACATGAAATCGCTTTTGATCTTGGATTAATGACATGATGAAATCCTGGGCAGAAGGGACAGCACGAGGACAACACCGATCACCCCTCAGCTCTCGTACTTTATCCACCCTCCTTAAGCAGAACTTCCAAAACAAGGTATTTCCATGCTGGGCAGCGCAAGCCCACAGCCCTCCCATACCCAATCCTTGTTCCGAGGCACACCATCCACTCACCAGCCTTGTGCAAGGATGACACAAGCCACTTCACAAGTACCTGAAGAAAAGCAGCAGGAAAGGGGTTGTGAATGCAGCAGCATCAGAAACCCACTCGAAACTCAAGCTAACATTCACCTTTCTCCTCTTCCCCACCATCTGCTGAGCTCTCTGTGCTATGCAGGTGCTTTCAGAGTCCCAAAGTCTTCCAGTCTGCAAGACCAGCTCAGCTGGGACTTCACACCTGGCAGATCCTCTTAATGACATTTCTGCCCTGGAGCAGCCCAAGGGCCTCGGGGTCCTTGTCCTTGCTTTCTGCTCCTCAACAGCAAACTTTGGCAGCAGCTCTCCCTCCCTACCCCCTCCGGTTAAGGCTGTGCTTTAACTGCTGCACTACTGCATCCTGAACTAAGGATGCTGCAATTAAAAACATGGAGGGTTATTGCCAAGAACGTGGATGCCTGAAGTTGATTAAAAAACATTTGCTGAGGAACACAGCTTAATGATGGAGGTCACAGGGAGAAAGATGGAAATGAAAGTGAGAAAATATCCCCTGCTCAGGCAAGATGGTGCTGCGGACAGGGTGCAGTGGCCCTGAAAAGGGGCCTACTCCTTCCTCCTTGATCTGAGCTGCGAAAAGAGCCCCTTTATCTCTCCATCTGACCCATCCAGAAGGAAAATCAAACTTACTAAACTTACTACAATAAAGCAAAGGCCTTCAGCACTGGAGAGGAAAGGTCTGGGTGGCAGCAGACAGCACAGATCAGTGTCAGGAGCTGCATGCCCTGGGTGCAGAGCAGAGATGCTCGCAATGACCCTGCAAGCAGACTTACTCCATGATGGTGTCCAAGCTAGTAAGTGCCCTCTGCTAACAGAGCCCATCAGCTGAGATGCAGCCCTGCACAGATGCAGCTACGCTGGTGCTGACGCTGCCCGCACATAGTCTGTGTCCTGCATGGACCGAAGACTGCTCCAACAAGGCACAGAGAGGGTCCTTCGCTGTCCAACCCAGGCGAATGAGCTTGGTCCCCTTCGCAGTAAATACCCAGGGCCCTGCAGGGCTCCTCTCCGAGCTCTGTCACCCCCAATGACACACACTGGCTGGCAAGTGGCACCTCGAAACCCGGGAACCATCTGGGAGCTCGGCACGTCTCCCGCTCCGGCGTCTCGCACGTCCCTGAAAGGTGAGCTCTCCCACGGGAGGATGTGCTGCTTATGAGCCTGAGCTGGAAGTGTTTTCTTATGCACACACAGAAGTGGCATTTTGCTAGATGTAGGGAAGCAGGCAAGACGTATTTGTCTGCGGAGGCTTTGCACCTTCGGCAATTATGTCTGCAGTCTGGAAAACAACAGCAGCAGGGTTGCATCGGGGAGGGGAGGAAATTCTATCATGTCAGAATAATGAGATCTGTGATTTCAGCACTTACTGGGTCAGAGACACACACAGTGTGTTATCTGTAATGCTTTCCTCTGACATTCAGGGGAATTGCGTTTATGCAGAGGACAGGAGGCACTGAAGCACGGTGCTTCAGTGGGATGCTCTGCTTGGGGGCTCACCTGCCCCACGCCCGTGGGGTTCCTGGATTCCCAGGGTGTGAGGAGCAGCCCTTGTGCTCCATCTGCTTCACACCCTCGCTGGGACACAGCCGGCACATTTTGGATGGATCCCAGGAAACTGGGGTCTGGCTCTGCCTTCCTCACCCTGTTAGGGTGGCTCAGATGAGTTTCAGATCTAAACCCTTCAGGCCAGGAGCCCCACAGCAGCGACAGGAAGCGATGGATTACCCCCTCATCTCCCATGGGTTTAGGTTTAACCCTGCTGGAAGCGAAGGAGGACATGAGGAACACAGAACGAGGAGGCAGGATGCATCAGGGATGACACTGCCCCAGGTATGGACCTGCTGCCCATCCCAGCTAAGTGGCACATGGCTTGGGAGAGGGTTGATGGTCCAAGCAGCTCATCCCCACTCCCGGCTTCTGACCGCCTCCGACTTCGGCACCATGGTCTTGATCCTCCCTCAAGACAAGAGGCCTGTGTGAGTATAGCAAGGCTAAACACACACAAAGGAGTATAAAGTGGGGCAGGTTGACCGGGGCAGGTTTCTCAAGGAGACAAACCAGAGTTTTCTCACAATCTGGAAAACGCCCCATAGGCATTTTTGGAGCTTTCGAGAAACATCTTAAAACCAGAGGAATTCCTTTCCCTCCCTCTCCCTTCAGGAACCCAGAGTAGGGAAACTCAAAACATGTTGCTTTCCCAATTAAAATCCATGGCTTTTCCTCCAAACCAGCTTATTTTCCAGCAGAAATAGAGTTTTCTGACAAAAAAAACCCAACTATTTTCTTATAGAAGACAACTGACCTACACCAGAACCGAACCCACTGGCTGCTTGGAGGGAGCCCTGCCCTGGCTGTGCTGTGCAACATCAGAGGAGGGTTTTCAGACCCCAGGACTGCTCCCACAGCCCCAGCATTGGCCAAAACATCAATCAGAGAGTCTTTATCAATAAACCCCATCATTTCCCACTAATGATGCGAGGCCTTGGACTAGAAGCTGAAGAATAATCAACAGTGGAACTGGTGTTCTGCTCCTCATGACTTTCTCCTTCCTAATTCTCCTCATCCAGGGGTTTTATTACAGCTTTTGCCTCTTGTTCCTCCCCCTCTTTTTCCAGAGGAGGATGAAAGCCATGTCTAGATTACAAAGATGCTGTTTTCCAGCTGTTTAAGACAGGCTGAAGCACACGCCTGAGCCAATACCCGGGATCAAACCTCCCACTGCGGGAGAGGGAGTTCCAGCCCAAGGCCAGCTCTGAATTTTGCCAATAGCTCCTATATTTACAGTTTTCCTTGAGGGCTTTCATTACAGGCCACAGAGCTTTCACAGTCAGGATCTGGAGTTTGTCTTGGAGCTGATGTGCAGAAGCTGCCTCCAGGCCAACATTTCTGGACAGTTCCTGTAAGACACATGGAGAAAGGAAGAGGAAGGAGGAAGAAAACTGCTCTGAAGTGAACCCTCACAAGGGACTGCCACAAGGTGATGCCCCATGATGGTGGAGCCACCTCCCAGCCCTGCCCAGCGACTGGTGGATCTCCAAAGCTGAGGTCAGGCCCTTGCTGCATCTAAAGGATGGTCTCCCAGAGAAGCTGTGGCTGCCCCATCCCTGGCAGTGTTCAAGGCCAGGTTGGATGGGGCTTGGAGCAAGCTGCTCCAGTGGAAGGTGTCCCTGCCCATGGCAGGGGTTGGGGCTGGATGAGCCTTAAAGTCCCTTCCAACCTAAACCCTTCCAGGACTTCATGAAATCCCCAACAATACAAACACCCCCCATGGCAAGATGTTTCACTGCACTGAAAAGGCCTCAAAGGAAGGGGGATGACTTTCCTGCCTCCCTGGCGCTCTGGGGCACATCAACCCTGCTCCAGCCTCACTGATACCCACAGAAGAGCAGGCCAGTGGCGCTGCACCCTCCAGGTGGGTGCTAGGAGCTGCACAGACAGCGCTTTGTGGCCATAGCCAAGAGCAGGTCCCTGCTTTTTGTCTATGATAGACTCAACTAATGATGGTGTGAAACGCTCTCGCTCGTCCGGCTGCTGATCTTTTGGGCAATTATTTGGAAGTAATGAAAGTGAATGCATGACATTTAAAAGAGAAACTCCGCTGTCAGCAGGAAAGCTGCCACATTCCTCCTGCACCTCCGAGAATACACTTAGCTTGAAATAATGTTCATTTTAGCCCAGTTGTAAATTACAAGTGTGCGAGGGTCTTGGGGGATTTATTACCATTTGGAAAGAGGTTATAGGCCTTGCGCTGGTGCTGCTGCATCTGGTGCATGCTACAGAGCAACCACAGAGCAAAACTTGGAGGCAAAAGAAAGCACCTTTTATAGCTCATCTCTGGTGGCTTGTATTGCTAACATTACACACGCACACACCCCAACCCCAACCCCAACCCCAGCAGTAAAAGAGGAAGGATTGCAAAATCCCTTTTCCCACTTGCTGGCTGTAATTGATCCAGGGTTGGTAATAACCAAGGACCAAACCTCGCTGGGCTCCGGGCACGGAGCGTGGCCACCGGTCCCTGCGCCAGGGCTGCGGGCGCGGGGCTCCGGCCCCTCTGGGATGCTGCTTTAATTTGCTCAGGTTTATGTTCTCTTTTTTTTTTTCATTGCAGGTGTTTCATAAAAATGCAGCCATGGAGCTGGCAGGAAGCAATAAGCTTCAGCTTCCTCTGCATGAACCAAAGGGATTTCTTCCTCCCTTCTGGCAACGATGGAGTTGTGCTAATGTAAGATTAATGCTCTTCACTCCTGACCCTGCTGTCTGCAGCGTGTAGATGCTGACGGGTCACCTTTAGTCCACGCCATTAGTGATTAATTAATCGCAGTGTCTATTGGATCCATCCCTTTCAGTGAGGATTTCTGCACTAATGCTGTTTTGATTCCTTTTGCTCCCTCCCTCCACATCAAACTGTTCAATGAGTTCCCTTTGATATCCCGAAGGAAGCAGGACTTTGCTCCCGGTTCCCTGCTGCATGCCCCTGAAATGTGCCAGGAACAAGTGAGTACCAGGAACACAACCACAGGTCTGCAGGGACAGCCAGGAGAAAGAGGCAGTGAAGACAAGGAGGCTTTTAAGCCTACATCAGAATATAAGAGACAAGGAAATGGATGTCGTCTTAGCTGCATGCACATATTCCTTGCAAGCTCCTGTGCCAGTTAATGTAAGAGAGATTGATTGTCCAGCTTTTAACCAAACACATTTTTCCCTGAAAAGGTGGGTTGTAAACTGAGCAGTGCTCATGGGAATAAAGCTCTGGAATAAAGTGACTTTAAGGTACGTGTGGGGAGGGGGACAGCATGGACGCTGGGGTCACGATGGGTTAAGCAGCATGGTAGGGTTGCCCTAGAAGAGCAAACCAGAGGGCTGTGGAGCCAGCTCAGCAGCCAGAGAGTGTCTGAGTGCAGTGGCCATGGAGGCTGTGAGATGCTGCAGAACCACAGCAGCAGGATTAGGTACAAACACCCTCCACACTGCGCAGAACAGGCCCCAACAGCCGTGCTGGCCACAGGGTGGGAGCGGGTGGGAGGCTAAGGCGGGTGGCTTGGCACCCGCAGAGCATCCATCTCCGGCAGAGCATCAGCTCACCAAGAGTTCCCCAGTGCGGGGACGGGATTTTCTTAGATCATGAGCTCTCCCTCCCCATCTGTTTATCTCTGTGAATGCCATTAATCATGTTGTGTGCCTGGACAGTTTATAACACCATATCCATCCTCTAAGAGCTGTTATCGTACACCCTGAAGATCTCGCAGATAAATAGCCAGGTCAGCTGCAGCTGTTCCAATATCCTGAAGAAATCAGATTTATCATTTTAGATTAAAAAAAAAAAGCCCCACACAAGCCCACGGACCAGACCCCCCCCCCCCGCCAAGCCCACAGCAGGCTGGCTGGGACGCTGTGTTTCTTGGCCTTCCACAAGTCCTGCTGCTGCTGCCTTCCATCTGCAGCCCAGTGATAAATGGCTGCAGGGTGCCAGGTACAGTTCAATGTTGAAAAATCCCAATATGTGACTTAGGCATCTCATTGCAAGTCATTAATCTAAAAGGAGGTTGGTGCCAGGACAAGGCTCTCACTCACTCCATCGTCATCTGGACCTGCTCGGCACAGCCGCTGCCAGAGGCAGGGAAGGAGGGAAGGGAAGGCCCCTGCCATTTTCCACTCACATGAGAAGTGCTCTCCAAGCCATTAACCCTCTCTGCAGCCTTGGCCAGCTCTCACGGGGCTATTCCATCTGAAGGGATGCTTGAGCATCACCTCCAGAGAGGCGTGGGCACTGCTCAGCTTCTGCCCCCCACAGCCCTGTTAACCCTTTAATCCGCATGGAAAGGCCACCTTCATGGCACACAGCAAGGCTGCCACGGCTCCTTGGAGCAGCACCTTGCCCCATACTGTGACCTGGGGCTCCTGGGCAGGAGAAGCCGGAGCCCACGTCCTTAAGGATGATGCTCCTGCTGCCTGGTGGCCCCATCCTGCCAAGGTGCCTCTGCTCCCTTCCGCACCAGTCACATCCCGAGCCTCGTGCCTGGTGCCAAATTGAGTTGTAGCCGTGAATTATTTAGAAGCATCAGTGGAATATTGTTGTATCAGTAACGCAGACTATCAGTTTGTGGCCTTGGGGCTGCCTCAGTTACACACTCCATCACTATTTTCTCTCATGAATAATGTAGGAGTGGAATTACTCTGCATGTAGAGAATTCATACCCTGAGAAAACAAGGTTGCTCCAAAATTAATTTTCCGTACTAAAAGAGCGACAGAAAATCAATTAATCGCATATTATTCTATACGGAGACAGAGTAAGGGAAACAGCGAGAATGGCTGTAGCTATACATCAGCAACTGCTGTATTGGCAGAGTGCTTTGCAGGGATGTGAGTTACAGCCAGCTACAAAGAAGGTAAATATATTCTACCCAAGAGAGCCCTGGAACATCAGGCTCTGGAGCTCTCATCACAGCCACATGGGCGCTTCCCGAGGACAAGCAGAGCTCAACGCTTCATTCCGTGCCCAGCTCCCTCCTTTGTCTGCCACAAGCGGGCTCAGGCTCTTCCTGGGGCAGCAGCCAGGTAAAAGCTGGTTTTCCAGAGGTGTCCAGGCCTGAGGATGCAGCCTCTGCAAGCCAGGTCCTGTCGCTGGCTGGATGAGGTCCCCTGGATGTGGTCCTGCTGCGACTCGGGTAGCGATATGGACATTTACCTCTTCAGGAACACAAAGTAGGAGCTTAGAAATCTCATCTGAATAAAGCCCCTGCTTCTAAATCATGGAGCTGGAAACCAGGGGAAGGGAGATGCTCTGTTAAAGAGCCCAGTGTGGTCCCAAGCAGGACATCCCACGGTCAACACTACCCGCCTAGGAGCTCTGCTCCTGCCTCCAGCACCAATTCACCACACAGCTTGTGTCAACACTGCTTCATCTTTATCTGCTGAACACCAACAGTACCCAGCCGTTGTAGAGCAGAGCTGGGAGGCTTAATTAATATTTCAGATTGCTTTGAGCCTCACAGCAGAGCAAAGCATCGTTACTTAAAGTACTTCTCAAGAGGAGTGAATGCTGTAAAGCTGATGCGGAATCAGGCACAGACCTAGAGCTGAGGCAGATCGGTGCAAGCAGCGGGGCAGGAGGCAGAGAAGACAGTGTCTACCCCTTCCAAGACAGTGTCCACCCCTTCTCGTGGCACAGCACCGCATCCCACCACCCCCAGCAGCATCCCGTGGGCATTCCAGGGAGTTTGCTCCCACCAGATGAGCGGAAGTTGCTCTGCTGAGTTGGACTTTCTTTGTCGAGACATGGCCATGGGTCAGCCACAGAACCACCTGCAGAAAGGCTGTAACAATACTGTGGCCTGCACCTCTTCCATCCCCTCGTTAGTTTTGATTAATAACACTCATTGATTTAACAAATGGCATCATAATTAAGGGATGAGGAATTAGGAACTGGTCAGACATCGACAGCATCCTCAGGAATAAAACTCAAAAATAAACTAATCTATAATGAAGCCTGGCTCCTCAGTGCAGCTTAATATTTTTCCCTAAGCACTCAGTTCTTCTGCCATCTCCTAGAAGTGGGAAGGTCACACAGTGGAGATCCTTTTTCCAGCAAGGAAAACAGCAGCTTTCAAAGCGCTCACAACAACAACTTCAATGGCATTTACAAGTTGCAGTCTTGGGGCTTATCACTGGGTTATTACCAGTGTGGTTTCTACACTGGATTTACAGGGGGTTTTATTTCTCTTAGCACTATTAACAGGAAAAAACATGGAAGAAACAATCCTCTGTACCTCTACCCACATGTCCTTTACCAGCTCTAGATGCAGCAGAGGTCATCAGCAAGATGAAGCTGCTGGGGGAAACCTCGCAGAGGCATCACAAGAATCATTCTCCTTTCTCTGAAATGGGACAAAAGGGTTTTCCCTCCATCTCTCCCACTCCAACGCATCAACAAGGATGAAAGGAAACGTGTATTTCGTGTGTCGGCACAGCAACCGCACTCTTCGGCCTCGGTATCCTCTAGAACGCGCGTCTCTGCTCCTCACAGCACTGCATTTTTGCCCACCCCAGGGGACAAAAGAAGCCTTTTTTGCTTTCATGAGCAGCTGCAGACATGTGAGTGCATGTATGTGTGAGTGCACACGCCTGCATCCGTGTGTGCTAACAGGAGACAGCAACACGGGAGTTTGCTCCGTGCCTGCATGAGAAAGCAAAGAGGCTTCATGTATGCACGTACAAAGACACAAATCACCCGCTGACAAGCGAAACTGAGCACTTGCAAATGCCTCTCCAGGCCCCTTTCATGCTCACAAGCCAACGGCCCCTTGCTCCCTCCCTGAGTGATTTACCTTCTGCTCTGTAGAGGCAGAAAGTTTCCCCACGCAGGGCCCAGGCAAGCAGAGAAGCATCTCCATGGGTATGGAAGTGTTTAAGGAGTGTCTGCGAGTCCCCCAACCGGAGCAGACATGAAAGGGAAGATGCTGTGCGTGATTTATTGCGTGCTGAGCAATCTGACAGTCGTTCTGTTTGAAACCGCTGTCCTCTGGCTTCATCTCGACGAGGGGAGGGCTCAGATGGATGCTGGGGGAGGAGGAGATGGATGGCGATGGGAATGCCTGGTCCCCTCCCACCCCCCCCCCCCCCCCGCCAGATGTGGAGAGGGGAGGATCTGCTCCAGAGGGTGCACTTGGATCCCAAGCCCTCTATCCACAGATGTTTATTGACTTATACATCGAGTCTTTCAAGAAGTTCATTAGGAAGCAGACCCATGGAGGTTGCTCTTCCCTCCCCAGCATAGCTGGTCATGCTCCCCAGCATGGGGAAAACAGCTTTTGCCCTGTGATGGTCAAAAGGACATATGGGCTCTCATGGCTTAGCCATGAGCAATGAAGAAGGTACCAGCATTGCTCACTTGCTTTTCCAGCCCTGATTTACTGCAAGGATAAGCCTTCCCTCCCTGTGAGTCCCAGCAGCAGCACAGCAGAGGGGAAGTGAGGGGCATCAGCTCCCTTTGCCCAGTGCATCATCCCTTGTCCCCCCAACTGGGCAGTGCCTTAAAACCATAGGAAACAAGAAGAGTCCTGCTGCTGCTGCTTTCTTTGGCTTTTGGGACTCGTAACTTCCCTTCAAGTGTGAAGGATGGAAACTTCCTCGCACGCAGAGAAAAGAGGTCAGGTTTTCAGGCAACAGCAGGACTCCGGGAGCTGAGATTTTCAATGATGACAATTGGCTTGAAATCTGGTTTGTGGGAACTGTTTTCCTTGTGCCCAGCAGCACCCACCACCAGCAGCATCCCACCACCTCACCAGAGCTCCGTGCTGTGCCCTAGTCCAGCAGGGGCCTTTGCTGGAGAGCCAAAATCACGCTTTGTCACCGTTCCTCAAGTATTGATATAGACACTTCAAACACTGCCTTATTCTGTCCACCCCTTTAGACTAAATCTGCCTTGGAAAACAAATGACCCTATTGGGCTCAAAATGCTCCCGCAGCTGACTCCATAATGAGCTGTTTATTATAGTTCCCATAAGTGAAATCCATTAAGTCTGACAGAAATGCAGCTACAGTTTACATTCAGCATCCATGTGAGGGGAGTTTTGGGTCTGAATTAAGTTTGCCCCTTCCCTCCTCCACCCCAGCAAAGCCGTACATGATACTGAAATGAATTTTCCATCATTATTTTCCAGAAGGATAAAGGCTGAGCTTTCCTGGGCCTGGATGATTTGGCAAGTTGTCCAGCCTGTCTGCTATGAGTCTACATTTTCTCCCTTCCAGTATCAGCTTTCAGTCTTGAGCACTTGAAAGGAAGGAAGGTGGTTTAGGGATGACACTGTTCTTTAAATCTTCAATGTGATTTTTTTCTAGCCTCCTTTCAAGATTAATACTGGTGTTACTATTGTAGCTGGCTGAAAACTGAAGTTTCCATGGGATGAGAAGTTGTGAGGTTTCAAAGAGGAGTAATTGTCCCAAATGGAGACAGAAAGCCAGGGTCTGTTACTATATCAGAACCAAAACAATTAATCCTTTCCTTGTGTCTCAATTACAATATGACCTTCATACAGAACGGTAAAGTCAACATGAAAGATTTGGGGACTGTAGAAGCAAAATGTTTTCACAGTTCTCCAGAACACATCAAACAAACCCCATGTGTTAGCACAGAACATTTTTATGCCATTGAATCATCAGTTTTCAATGGAAAAGCATTCCAGGTACATCCATCTAAGCAGGTTTCATCACTGTTTGCAAGCACTGTCTAACAAAGCACGGGGCTGTTGGTGTTTTCCAGTTCTCTTGACAGGAGTGAGGAAATGGGAGTTGTGTGGGAACAGAAAAAGGTGTGAACAGGGGCAGCAGAGAACAGACAGGACACAATGGGCAATAGAGAAGTGAGAGAAAAATCTTGGACCAACAGCAAAGCTGCTCTCACCAGTGCCATCCTCACCAGGATGTTCACTGATGCTCATCAGTGGTACCCTGGTCCTTGAGGGGTTCCCAGAGAGCCCCAGAGCTCTCCAGCATCTGCAGGAGAAGCAGCTGCCGCTTCCCTTCCCCTCTGCAGAAAAGGTCTGGGTGTGATGAGAGCATCCCCTCGCTTCCCGCAGGAAAAGGAGATGAGTCTTTTCTACCCTGATGGCTCCGCAGGCTGATTATACAAACTCTGCCATGAGTGGCTGATTGACCTTGGGAAAAGCACTTCATACCTCTGCAGATTGTAATCAGGTAATATCTGTGAAGTGCTCCCAAGTCTTTGGACAGAGAATGTTGTAAGATGATCCCAAAGGCAATAAAAAAAGGGGAGAAATGCTGCCCAGGCATACAGAGAACTGGATCCTTGAAATTACATTTCCTTCCTCCCCTCTCCTCCTCCTCCTCCTCCAAACGTGGCACCGATCTGTCAAGTCCGGCCAGACGCCGCAGAGGTGTGCGCGTCTGGTTTATCACAGGAACGTCTGTATCGCACGAGCACATGCACAGATCTTGATTAATGGAGATGAATCCAAAGGATGTTTGATGGTCCCATTTTGTAGCAAGAAAAGAGGTATTCCTATAGAGCTGTGTGTGGTGTGTGTGCAAGCAGGAGAGGCTGCCTGCATTAGCATATAAATGTATTTAAAGTGAGACAAATACTGGTGGCTTTGGCAAGCTGGATACCTCTGGAATCAGAAATGTAAACTGTTTAGAAAGGGAAACATTCCTGTTTAACTGTAAGGAAAAGGCGGCTGTGGAAGGTAAACATCCTCCCAGAGAAGGAATCGCTGTTGGAACTCGTCCTGTGCGCTGGGAAAGGTGGATGTGGGCGTTTGAGAGCTGGTACCACGGGGAGCTGGTGAGCCAACCCTCCTCGGGGCAGGCTGCAGCATGGGTGGGAGACACACATGGAGCGGTGGCTGGCAGTCCCTAGAGAGATGGGCGCAAAGAGCAGTGATGTCCATGGAAGGATGCGTGCATCACTGCTCCAAGGTGTGTAAGCTGAGAGTGGACTCATCACTATAAACTCTCCTTTCAGCCAAGTGACTGTACACTCATCAAGGGCTGGGCCACTTTGACATGTGGTTGTACAATACCTGCTGCCAAAGGCCTGCCAACTCCAAGTACACCAAAGATGACAATAGTGAGAAGGAGTCTTCATTAGTGAGAGTCTTCATTGATTTCCCTCTCAGCCTGGAAACGTTTAAGGTAGGATAAGGCTTACTGTGCAAAACAAGTCACCTCTTTAAAACCATATTCTGCTTGGCTTCCCAACATGCTTGTGTGGGGGAAAAACCCCAAAGAATGATGGCACAGCCCCGCTGAGGCCCCAGGCCTGCACGTGAGCGGTGCAGAGCCAGTCACAGTAGAAGCCCAACAGACCCAGAGCATCCACTCACACGCACCATCCCGGTGCAATAACAGCAAGTTTGTCCAAAGAGTGAGGATTTGGTCTGTTCCTCACTCTGGGTTTGTTTTGGAAACAGCTGTTAGCCTGTGCGGTAAAACAGAAGATGGAAAGTGTCACAGGAATGTGCTTGTCATGTGAAACCTTTCCGAGGAATGGCAGGGAGATTTATGTGGTGCATTTGGTTTTAATTCGATGCATATGGCTCTAGATGCCTGAGATTGGGGAATGGCACTCTCGGCCAGGACGCATTTTTCAGGGGATGGCTTGTGGCCTAATGCAAGAGGAGAGCACATTGCAACCACTGGGCCGAGCTTGTCCTCCTCTGGGCCAGCTCCTGGCATCATAATGCCTCCCACAGAACCATGGAATGGTTTGCGTTGGAAGGAACCTTAAAGCTCATCCAGCTCCAGCCCCCTGCCATGGGCAGGGACACCTTCCACTAGAGCAGGGTGCTCCAAGCCCCATCCGACCTGGCCAATCCAGGACTCTAGGACATACAACATCCAGTAAAGGATGCCCTCCTCTCTCAGGCTCTCATAAGACAGGTAAAGCATCTCCATTCTTCCATACCTCTCTGCCCACAGTTGGTCACTGCTCTTTTACCAGCATTGTTAAACTGTTTCTACCTATTTCATGAGCAGGGGTGCAATCAGCATTCAGGCTATGTAGAATTATGAGCTTAAATGCTTTTGCCTCCCTCCCTGCTTTTCTTTGGGGGAAAAACCAAGCAAACCAAACACAAACAAAAGCAAACCAGATGTGGCCTGTGCTCTGGCAAGGGAGAGCGCTCCATTGCTCTGCGGGAATCTCACAAGTGGCTGTGGAGATAAACAAGGCTGGGCTTGTGAAAGGGAGGCTGGGGGTGTGTGGGGAAGGGAAGAGGGGTGAGGAGAGCATCTCGTTGTCAAAGAATGAGAAAAATGTGATGCACTCCCTTGAAAAGACAGGGAGAAAGAGGGAGAGCAGCGCAGGGACGGCCACAAAAGTCATGCAGGCAAGAGCCTGCAGCTGGCTGCATCTGAAAACAAATGATTTTAATCAGCTCCTATTCAACTACTGTCAGCTCTGATTTACTGTGTTCAGCCAATTAAGGTTTTGGGGGGTTCAAAGGTTAGGAGGTGAGAAACAAAAGCATGTTGGTGGAGGGGAGGAAGACTGGAGCAAGGATAGGAATGGGGCTCTCCAAGCTCTTCCCTGAGATAAACCATTAGGGTCGAATCGGACTCAGCCTGGGCAAGGGCTCTCATGGGCTTGGGTGATCCCTGCACAAGCCTCAGCCCCTTACCCAGGGTTGCTCTGCACAGGCCCATCATGGGCAAGTTGGCAGCTCCTGGGGGAGCAGTGGGGTGGCTGCAGCTCAAGCCTGGATGTCCCAGATGCTTGGGACTTGTACAAAACACAGCGGAAAAGCTTGGGGAAAGAAGCAGAGGAGTTTAAAATCTGCTGTGATTAAAGGGGATGTGGTCTCCAATGACGATGGAAGAAGCACAGCAAGTGCAATGCTCACAATGCACCTGCAAGTTCCCTTTTGGAACAAGGCTGCTGCAGCACCAGCACTGGTGCCCAGCAGGCAGAGTGGTTCCCCTGGGAAAGGCGGCTTTAGACTCCATCGCTCTCGCACAAAGCAAGTTGCTCCCATCATCTACAGATGACAGAATAAGTCGAGGTTTCTCTCCCCCCCGAGATCAGCACTAATATATTCAATGCAAACAGTTCCAGCAGGGCCGTGATATGAGCTTTCCACAATTAATTAGCCCAGCTTAGTACTGAGCAATAAAGAATATTAAAGAGAAAAACTATCTTCCCGAGTGCAGAGCTAGCTGGGTATTTGCACAACTCCCACCTTAGTGGCAGATAATAGTCTGGAGTCTTTGATCCTATAATAACTCTTAGAACTATTAGGAGTGCTAAAATGCTCCCAGGCTTTGGCTTACGGCGATGCCTACTCCGAGGACACGGCATGGAGGAGAAATGCCTCCCCGTGTCCCACACATCACGGTCGGGAGGTCCTGTTTACCCTGAGGTCTCTCGTTTTACTCATCCCAGCCTCGTGTCACTGGGCTGTCTTTGTTCCTCCTATTTAGCACTTTGATTTGTGCAGCTCTGCTAAGAATCCCCCTTGCAGCTTGTTGACTTATCACTCATCCCCGTGAGTTGCCGTTCCCTCTTCTCCTGACAGCTTTGCCTAATGTACTTATTCATTCCATTTAAATAAATCGAACACGGGCCTATGACAGCCGATAAGTGAGTCACACAAGAACAAACAGAAAGGAAGCACTGCAAATAGTCAAATGTCAAGCAGGAATGGAAAACTGTCCCTATAGCTCCAGCGAACCTTAGATGTCTAATATTTATGGCCAACTGATGTCATTAGAAAGTAAATAAGCCCTCTTATGCTGCATTACAAAAGATTAACTGCAAGCAATGGAGTTTAAATAGCACAGATAAGTGCAGATGGAAATAAACCTGTTTAAAGCTGGAAATATTTGCTGAACCTCCTTGCTGCTTTTAAGATAATTGATCTCTGTATATCTGTATTGAATCTCACCATAAAAGCTTTGAAACGTCTTCTGGCAAAGCCGAGCTCACTCGTGACTCAACCTCTCCTTATCTCTCCAGATTGCCCGGGGTTTTTTCATTCCTCAGCATGCAGGGTGGGGAGCACACGGTGGTGTCAGCATTCTCCATGCCGAGATGCTCTGGGCCAGGGTCATTCACCCTCACTTGGAAAACTGGCACCAGCTCCAGCCTTTGCCCAGCCCCATTTGGACCTCCGGAGCGAGCATGAATGCCTCTAACTCACTGCAATTCACCCAGCTTCAAAGGATGTCAGAAAAACAAATAGTCTTTTAGGTTATTGAAGTGTGCTCCAGCTGAGGAGCTTTGGAAAGAGCCCTGCATGATAGATATTAATGAGTTACATTTTGCTGATAAGGAAAGTAAGCAAGAGAGAAAGGAACAAGTGATTCACTTCAGTGCTTTGCTTTCTCGTGCCCACACTAATCTCTGGAGCACGCTCCCATGCAGGGCGATGCTTGCTGTGATGGTGAAACACGCTCCAGCCCTTGAGCCCTGCCCTCTGCTTGGGCAGCACAGGCTCACCCGTGTTGAAATGCATCCCTCAGCGAGTGGGCATGGGATGGGGTCAGGTCTGCACGTCGCCATGTGGAGGCCGAGGGATGCTGCACGTGATGTGTCTGTGCGAGCCTTTGAGTGGGTTGAGGAAGGGAGGACGCGTGGCCAGGACAATAAGTCAAGCATTGAAGAGGCAGCGAGCCCCTACCCTGGGGTCCCCGTGGCCCCCTCGCTGCCCGCTGGGCACCATCTGTGGCTGGCCTCCGTGCCAAGCCGGCGCCGCACCGCTTCTCCACTGCAGAAACATTTATTTGATCCTACAACATTGCTTTCAAGATGATTAATCTTTGCCTGGCTGTGTGTTTAGGCTCTCCATAAAGGCAGGTGCATGTGTTCATGTGCTGCTGCTGTCAGGGCTGTTAATGTAAGCGTCTGTTTTACAGCCCAATTGACAGCCGTATTGTTCTGGCAGGGTTACAGCTCTGACATGTGGAATCAATCTTTTTAACCTGTCAATTAATCAGTGGGCAGCTGTCAGCCCAGCTGAAAGGCCTGAAGGACAGTGCCCTTTCAATGGATTATACTGGATGCTCAGTGGAGTAAAATTGAAAGCTTCAGTCTCGAGAAACTCTCCCTGCATTCAGAGCAACGCTCAATCTCACTTTTACTGCGGGAAGCAAGCGCCGGGCCCTTCCTGCCTGCAGCCATGCAGAGGAGGAAGGCACTCGGGCTCTGGTTCATCTCCAAGGCACAACCACAGGGCACGGCTCAATGCATCCCTGCCTCCCCTCCTCAGAGGAGGCTGGAAGGTTTGTAAGACATGGAACCACTTTTGAGGGGTGGCGTGGTGAGAGGACGGATGCTGGTCCTCGCTTGCAGCCCCTGGTGCCTCTCAAGCCCCAGCCAAGTCCCTTGGGGCTGGGCTACGTGCTGGACCCCACCACCACCATCCTGCAACGAGCTTCCCAGCTTCCCATGCCATGCTGTTAACCCAGAACAATGGGAGCTACTCCAGGTAATTTCCTCCTGCAGTTCCTGTCTGCAATTTCCTTCAGGGTTTAAGTCTCCCCCACCGTTTCCTTGCTATTTCCAAAGATGTTTCCCAAACCAATGAATAGTAAGGGCACCTGAGGGAGCTGACACTGGTCTGTAACACTATCTCCCTTTTCCTAGAGCAAATTGGGATTCTCTTTATCACCCCTGGAGCAGATGATGAAAAGGGAACTGAAAATACCCCCTGAAGTACCTCGGAGCGGTCAGGGTCCCCTGGCAGCAAGCAGCTCTGAGAGGCAACAAAAGCATAACCTTGAAAAGAGCTGCATTTCCCCAGTCCCTTCAGCCTAATGTACTGTGGTGCTAGTTGAGTGGCCACTAATTTGATTCATATGAGAAGCTTGACCTTATTCCACCAAGTGTTTTCCAGCCTGGATTTCTCTAACTGCTTGTTTATAGAGAGTATATGGAGCATTTAATGTTTTTTCAGCTGTTTAGGAACTTGCTTTTTTGAAGGCAGTCCCAAGAGAGCCGGGTACAAGTCACAGCCTCCCCCTTCCCTTCCCAGCCATTCGGTGCCCAAAGCCACCTTCCCTTCTCTGGTGCTGGGAAGGGAGCAAGGATAATTTATTTGGTGGCTGCATCATTACATGGAGGTGACTCCAAATGCTATTATCTTTGCTTAGCAGAAGCAGGGAGCAGTCAGTGCTCTCTGGGTAATTTATCTTAGGATCAAAAAGCTATGGAGACACAGAACAACTCTGCTCAAGCTTTCATCTCTCAGAACCCTCCTTTTCTCAGCTGAGGATGGGCAGGGACCTGGGTGCCAATTCCTTCGTGATGATTTTAGATGACTGATCTTTCTAAACTGCTTTATTCCTTGCTTACCACACAGACGTGGATAGATGAAGCATTTATAGATTATCCCTGTGTCAGATCGCTTTGGATAATTAGTCACAAGCTAAGGAGTACCCTCACGGTTTCCAGCAAGGGGAAAGCATTAAGGGGATGAGGAGTCTGCAGGTCTGGGTGTCAATCACGCAACAGTGGATGGCAAATTGCACAGTGGATGACAAGTGCTGGCCATCTGCATAAGACACCCCTGGTTATTTGCTGCAGGGTCCTGGGGAAGCCAGTGTGAGGTTGGCAGGACCTGGACAAAAGCACAGTAGCACCTTTGGAGGAAGGCTGGGTGCCAGTGAGCAGCATGGAGCAGGAAAACAGGCTGTGTAGGGCAGGAGATGTGCAAGGAGAGCCGGTCTAGAGACAAACCTCAGGAGGGCATTGGCTCCCAGACCTCTGTGAACAGCCTCCTGCTTCCACTTGATTTATTCTCACATTGCACTGCAGGAAATAGAGAAATATTATCTCCTGTTTACCACTGCGAGCTGAGATTAAACACCCTGTCCAAGGTCACCGAGGGAGGCTCTGGCACAAGGAACTGAACAGGAGTTGCCTGAGCCCCGCTCTCACTGCCAGGCTGGAAGTGCCTCCTGTGCTCGGAGCTGCCCCATGCCAAACAGGGACTGGCACGGCAGGGAGCTGTGCTGGGACAGGTCCTGAGGGTCCCTTGCTGAAAGACACTGAAGAAGAGTGAAGAGTAATTGAAATGTTTTCATTTAGGGCCCTGTTATAAAAAGCAGCAAGACTTAAACACCAAATGCCTCCTAATTTGCACCTGACTCTTTTAATCAAATCGAGCTTTCAGCCCTAATCCTAAACCAGGCTTTACAGAAAGGATTGCAAAGAGCTTATTCATCAGGAGGAGCAGAAGCTCAGAGAAGTCATTAACACCTCTTCTTCTGCTAGAGGAAAAAAGGGGTGACCTGTGTACAGCTCAGTTCACACCTGCTTCTCTCCCAGACTCCTTTCTCCTCAGCCAAGCTGAGCTTTAAGATCCCTTCCAAGCCAAACCATTCTGTGATTCCTTCTAGCCTGAGATGCATCCCCCAACGTAAAATCCTAAGTGACAACTATTACGCATCTGACTCGGATGCAGCTGTACCTACTGATGATTTAGATGCCAAACATCCTCCTGAAGCCACAGGAACAGGAGGGTTTTCAGGTGAAACCGTCAGCTCCAAGTGACTTTACAGACTCCTTTAAACAAATTTTTACCATAATCATTTCTCTGTGCAGTGTCTGCTATAAAAAGACAATAGATTAGATAGCCACGGAGCGAGCCCGTGCTTGTAAATCAGGCGCAGGGCCTCGGCGCTGCCTCGCAAGCACCCTGCACTCTGCCTCCCAATGGTTTATGGTGTCATCCCAGTCCCACAATCCCCCGAGTGAATTACAGCCTTGCAGGCAGCGGGTGGCCATCTATTATCCTACATGTAAACAGGTATTCAAATAGCAGCTTCAGAGCCTTCTCCTTGGCATTTAATCATGCCTGTAATCTAACCCCAGTCCTTACCAAGGTCACAGCTCTGATTGCTCTTTCTCTAGCACTGCAGGTTTCAGGCAGCAGCAGTGACAGCCTCAGACAAGCTGATTGTCCCCCAAATTAACTCTGATGTTCTGTGTGGAATAATTCAGTAGCAACATGGTCTAATCACCAATGTGGAACCTGTCTCCATCCCCACAGCAAAAGGGGAGCCTTGCAGGAAAGCCGTGGTTGCTCAGTGATGTTCAGCCTCCGTGGCTGGGGGAGGACATCCTCCAGATCTGCTGCAGGCTTTGATGGGCTGGTGGGGATGGTCCAAAGGTCCCCACCAGACCAGCAAAGTCCACAGCTCCCAGCCATGGAGATTAAGCAATGCCACCCCTGCCAGGAACAGGCTGCGACCCTGGGCACATCCTGCCTTTATCCCTCACACCTCAACTTCTCTCCTAGGACATGCAGGGAGGATGACATGGTTCATAGGTACAGGGAGATGCAGTCTCCACAAAGCATAATTCACAGAGCATCACACACACACGGCAGAACAGCCCAGACACAGATACATCCAGACCCTGTCCTGTGCTGACCTGAAGTCAATGAGATTTGAAGGTGCTCAGCAAAACCTTTCAAAGGATCAGGTCCTTGAAGTGTAATCGATAACCAGTTCATCATCCTCCCCGTGATGCCTTTCTATCCAGCAGCTGAGAAATTCCTCAGTCGCCGGCCAACTAAGCAGGCAGGAAAGCTGCAGAATATCAAGATGATTTTCATTTCCATTGGGCTCCTCTATTTTTCTCTCCCCATTTTTCCGGGGAGCTCGATTCATGGCTTCTCCTTTGGCCTTCCAAGAAAAGAATAATAATTTGTTATTTAAAAGGTAGAGAGCAAAGCCCCAAGCACGGGGGCCCCTCTGTATTGTGTTTCAAATGGTTCCCAGCTTCATTACTAGCTCTAAGCAAGTTCTGTATACATCACCTGGTTTAATTCAGCAATATCATCAGTGTCAATGGGGATCCAGCGGCTGCCGGCTATTGGTCATCTGGACCTGACACAAACTCAATAAATACTCCATAACCCCTGACAGCCGGGAGCAGATTAGCCCGAAATGAACGATTGCCCAACCAACGCCTGCTGAACCAAATCACCGCCGTGACGGATGGGCCTGCGCTGAGCTCTGACCGCAAGTGAGATCAGGGGAAGAATGATTTTATACTTTAAGGAAAGAATTAGAGGTGGTGGCTGGAGTGATTGGAAAACCTTCACGAGGCTTCTCACTCCTTCCTGCCTCCCCCCTGCCATGCCCAAAGCCATCCGCGCTGCGCGCTGACCGCACGCTTCCAACAACAGCAGCGGCTTTTATTATTCCATGCATTATTTATGCTCCCATCAGCAGCTTTAGTTCATGTCCTAGCCTATTATTGCTGTAAATTATTATTTTAAACTCTTTGGTGAGACTTTAACCACTGCTTAAAAATAAGCGCTTATTTAAAGGTAACATTTTGCAAATGGCTCTGAGAGCGACGGGTGCTCTGCTCCTGATTTCAGACTGATGGAAGCGCAGACCACAGCTCTCGGAGCCAGCCTTGCTTCCCTTCCAGACAGGGATTCTTGGCTCCTGACCATGCTGCCCTACAAGCTAACCTAAAGGCTTGGCTCCATTGGAGCCCCTTCTCTGAGGCTCTCCTATCAGTGTGTGTGGGGGTTTTAGAGGGATCAAAGACCTAAGCCAGGCTTTAGACAAGGTCTTGGAAAAGAAGAGGAGCTGAAGCTCCTGCACCTGCTGCAGTCCTGAACTGCTGCTTGCCTTGGGCAAGTTCCTCTCAAGAAAGCCACATCTGTATGCCAAATAGATGGAGCTAAATCAGGATGGCCAGGCAGAGCTACAGGTTGGGCAGAGAAGAGATTCAGAGCAGCCCTGCAGAGAAGGACTTGGGGGTGTTGGTTGATGAGAAAATGAACATGAGCCGGCTTCAGTGTGCGCTCACAGCCCAGAAGGCAAACATATCCTGGGCTGCATCAAAAGGAGCATGACCAGCAGGTGGAAGGAGGTGATCCTGCCCCTCTACTCTGCTCTTCCTCACCTGGAGCATTGTGTGCAGTTCTGGTGTCCTCAACATAAAAAGGACATGGAACTGTTGGAACAAGTCCAGAGGAGGCCACGAGGATGCTCAGGGGCTGGAGCACCTCCTGTATGAAGACAGGCTGAGGAAGTTGGGGCTGTTCAGCCTGGAGAAGAGAAGCTGCGTGGAGACCGCACAGCAGCCTTCCAGTATCTGAAGGGGGCCTATAGTGATGCTGGGGAGGGACTCTTCGTTAGGGACTGTAGTGATAGGACAAGGGGTAACGGGTTAAAACTTAAACAGGGGAAGTTTAGATTGGATCTAAGGAAGAAGTTCTTCACTGTTAGGGTGGTGAGGCACTGGAATGGGTTGCCCAGGGAGGTTGTGAATGCTCCATCCCTGGCAGTGTTCAAGGCCAGGTTGGACGAAGCCTTGGGTGAGATGGTTTAGTGTGAGGTATCCCTGCCCACAGCAGGGGGGTTGGAACTCGATGATCTTAAGGTCCTTTCCAACCCTAACTATTCTATGATTCTATGATTCCAAGTTCAGCTTTGAGCACATGGGTTTTACTCTTCCAGTGCCTCACATTTCTCATAGGCTGGTCTCTGGTTAGGGGCTTTTTGATCTCATTCCCCAGAACAAGATGTCTTTGGCCTGACTGCTTTCCCTGTGTCACCTCAGCAGTCATTTGGCACCAGCAGAACCAACCCGGTGCAGAACTTGGACTGACCCAAGCATTGCAGTGGTGGAGCAGGTACTTCTGCCTTGCCCCAGCCCTGCAGGGCACTCGTCTGGTGAGATACCGAGATCCACGCTCCCTCCAGGACTGGCCCTTGGTGTGTAATTCCCAGCACTGACCCAAGGTAGGACCTGTGCATGCTGTGGCAATGCAGATGGAAGGATAATAGCCCTGCTTGGTTTATCATGTTCGTTTCTGTCTGCTCAGAATCTGTCATCGTTTTCACTACCCGGAATAGCTGTCACTCCAGTTTTGGCTCTAGGATCCTGTTTTGATTCCAGCCCTTATCGAGTTTATCTAGAATCCTTCTGCTCGTTTAAAAGCAAAAAAAAAAAAAAAAGAAAAAAACCAAAACCCACCCCAAAAATCTCATTGTGAAAGTGCTTTCAGGAGGGGTTTGTCTGAGTCGAATCCCAAAAGCCCTGCACGGGTTTGATGCACTCCAGCCCAATTGCGGCCCTGCTTTTGAAGAGCTGTCTTGATTAGGGGCCCGCCAAAGTCTTTGAGAGTAATGTGATTTGCTGGAGAGCCACAGGATAGCTTTGCAGCAACGCTGATGCTCCCGCTGCCAGCTTAAATCAGATACCAGCCTGACCTCAGAAAGCAGTGTCTCTTCCTATAAATTTTGGCATCACATTGAGTTACATCATTCGTGCTGCATTATGTGCTGTTACAGACAAGGAGTCACACAAGTTAATGTGGCATCTGGCTGGAATTTAAAGGCAAATGCACAGGGCTTGGAAAATCCAAACCCACCTTTGCCCTCGGACACTTGTGGCTGCTCTGCTGGCCTTGCTCACGGCCTGGGCAGCTCTGCTCAAACAGGGTAGGGATGTGTTTCCTTGCAGGTAGAACTCCCCGTAGCTACTTCTGAAAGGGTTTTCCTCTCCTCTTCCCTTTGTTTTTGGCAGTGAAGATGAACAGCAATTGTTCATCTTCTGGAGCACAAGCTTTGCTGACTCGAGCTCCATATGGGGATGGTACCAAGCTCAAGCAAGCATGGGCACACTTGGGGAAGAGGTGGGTGAGGTGGGGATGCCCCACTCTTGTCATCCCCATGCCCTTTGCCTTGGCTGTGCTTCTCTGGGCACCCTGTGCCAGCGCCTCAGCACCCTCACAGGGACAACTTCTGCCTAAGAGCTCATCTCAGTCTCCCCTCTGGCAGGTTAAAGCCATTCCCTTGTCCTATCCCCACCCTCACATGGCGGGACACGTGGTGGGTCATCACTCCTCCATGGGGACACATGCTCTCACATGCTGGGCTGTCCTTGCCGGACCCAGATTAATCACTGCGCTCCAGCTTGCCATTGAAGCAAAGAGATTTCCCAGCCTGTCAGCACGCTCAAGACCCCCTTGGCCCCCCCAAATATACTCATCACGAGTCACAGCCCCCTCGGTCCAGGCGCAGGATGAGCCCCCAGTGTAGGCAAGAAACCATTCTCCTCCCCATTTGCTTTCCAGCCCATGACGTTACTGACTGGCAGCCCCTCAGCGAGAGCAATCACTACTCACAAATGGGCACTTCTCTCATTCCTACTTCATTTGCTCCCAGCTGCTTTACAGCCCCCCCTCACCCATTAACCGATTAGTAGCTAATTTAATTTGCTCTATCAGGACTGCAGCCCACCGAGTGTCATGGTGGATGGACACAGTAAGTGCTGGCTCCGCTCGCCAACCGCCCGCTGCAAGAAAGTGGGTCACGTTCAAAGTGACACAAGCCAAGTTCCAAGCACCTGCCCTGAAAGGCTGGACAAACACTGCTTAGGTCCCAAAGAATCCCTGACCACCTGCACCCCACAGCCAGCACTTCCAGCTGCCCTTGCCTTGTGTTGAGGGGAGATGCTGCAAGGACAGGCACTGATGTCCATTAAGCAGCAAAACCTGGTCCCGTGTCCTGGTTTCAGGCCCTGAACAGGGCTGGAGGAAGGTTACTTTGGACTTAGTTTCTTTGGAAGAGAGCTGGAAGTGGCCTCGTCCCAGTTTTTAATTTAATCTTGCGCAGGATAGAATATTTCATATAGTTATGATGAAACTTTGAGTCATTTCCCTCCATTCATTTCCAGTTTTTAGGCTATGTTAAATTATTGATTTCATTTTATACAAGTTCTAGCTGCTGTCCGTTTTAATATAGGGGGGAAGAAAGAAGCGTTTTGGGTGTTTCTTTCTGAGCACTACAGGGTAAGACAGGCAGAGAGATGGATGCACAGATCTGTGTGCAATTAATCCACTGCAGGAATCTCCCAGAGAAGAAAACCTGGTTTCTGTTGTGCTCGGAATCTGACTGATGGTACCAAACACCTCTGTTCTCCAGCAGTGAAGCCCCATTGTGCAAGCACCAGTAACCAGACAAGGCACCAGTGAGCAGCCAGGAGGTTCCAGCCCCCTCCACTCCACCTCCTGCCAGGAAACACCAACAGCTTGGAGACAGAGTGGGACAGGGAAGAGCTGATGGGTGGGAAGGAAACAGACCATAGCATTATGAAGCACCTGGTGAAAAGCTACAAATGGATGGCTGTCTACTGGGCTCTGCCTTAAGAGAGTTTTTCACTCTAATTGTAATTGATGTTTTCCTTCGTCCTTGTAAAATGGTTTAGTGGTTTGGAAATGATTTACAAGAGGAATAAATATGCAAAACCGGGGCAGGTTTGGGTCAGGCTGCAGCTCCTTCCTCTGCAGATGGGCTGCAAGGCCCCGTGCTCAGGTCGATACCTCAAAGGAACAAATACTTCTGCCTTGCTTGCCTGACGTCCCCAGAAGGTTTCTGATCTAACACTAACCTAGCCAAAGCATATGAAGTGTTGAGAGTGTTTTGTTAGATCAATTCTAGGCCAGTGCTGCTGGAAACTCATAGAGGGGAGGGTGGGATTCTGTCTGCTGGCTTTGAGAACAAAGCTGTCTTCGTTTTCTCTGCTGTTTTGCAGTTAGTAGAGACTGCTAATGAATGAGTGTAACTGCTCACATCCACTCCACTCCCAGGTATCACCTACATGCTTTAAAAGCTAGCTAAAACATCCCACCCTCCTTGCTGATCCAAGGGAAGGATCCTGGAGGAAGAGAGGAGAAGAATCTAACTGTTCTCCTGGAGGAGGATGTAACTACGGGGACTCCAGTTTACAGGGGATAAGGGAAACTGTGTAAGGAACAGTTCACCCATGCAGAGCACGCTGCCCCTGCCTGGGAATGCGCGTGGGATACAGCACCTTTGAGCGCAATGACTTCCCCCCAAACCCCACAGATATTCCCAAGACGCCGCTGCTGTTGTTGTTATTGTTGTCGTTATTGTTATTATTCCTTTAAAAAGTTCCTTCTGAAGGCTGCTGTGCTGGTGACATTCCCTTCAAACCGCAATAACTAACCTGTCAGAGCCTACAAACGCTGACAATACAGCACCGTGTGGGGCTGACTTAATAAACCTCATTTACATTCATTCTGATTCGCTCAGGCATTGAAAAACATTTCACAGGGAAAAAGAAATAAGTAGGAACCTCTCCAAGCTGACATGATGTTTGCTGATATGATACGAATGGACTTAATAGCAGCACGTATGAGAACATGCATTCCTTCCAGTATTTGCAAATGGGCTTCTTTTTATTTACTTGCAGGTTTTTCTCCCCCCCTCCTCTTCTGTGCTGGAGCACAGCCATGACCATGTCTCTGTGCCATCAACACACCCAAGCGCTCCTGTCCTCCCTGTGCTGGCATGGCCCATGGTGGGGGGGTCACTGTACAGCACATGGGGGATTTGTGCTGGGGTTTTAATGGTGGTGCTCCATAACCTCTACTCCCCAGTTTCCCTTCTTAGAGCTGCCTGTTGGCTGCTCTTCCTACACCAGGCCAGCCAGCACTACCAGATGTGAAGGCCTGTCTGGGTTCTGGTTTTGGGAGGCAAGAGCTCACCTGCACTGTTCTGAGCAGCAGAGCCCATAGGTTTGGCCAACAGCCACCCCTCCATGTCAAAGTGTCCTCATAGGCTGCCTTGGATGAGACATATTCAGCAACTCTGAGCCACAAGTTTGGAATCTCCCCAGAATGCTTTGTATATCCCTTTCCTGAAGTTCCCTGTATGCTTTGCATCCCTTTGCTCCCAACCTGCATCACAGCACCCAGCTGCACACACCAGACCCTGCTGCAAATGCGTTACTGGGAGTTGCACTACAGCCTGCATAATGCTGGAGGAATCACAATCAGGCCAAGAACTTATCTTACCTTGAAGAGTGATAAACACACGAGGCATGGTGCTTTTGTTGTTTCTGCTGAGCTTTTCCCTGCTGACATTGGTTTAAAGTAAGTTCCTCTTGATTTACGTCTGTCGAAGATCAGAATGGAACAGGACGAGCTTCAGCAGAATAGGATTGTGCAGATGAACACATGGGGCTCATTTAGTTTCTCTTATCTGATTTGCATCACAGGGAGAGACAGTTTAATTTCAAGCACTGGCCCTGAGCAATTGAGAACAGGGGGAAAAAAAAAGGAAAATCCCAGACCCTGGAAAAGTATCATAATGAAGCAAGACGCAGAGGTATGTGGGGTTGGGAAGCTATCCGGAAAGGGGGAAACTACCACAGATGAGAAACAATGCCAAGTGGCAAGGTTTAGAGAAGAAGATTCTTTGCAGTGCATGCAATCCAATGGAACTTAAGGGAAAGCTCAGCCCACGGAGCATGGACCAGCCTCGTACCCGCCCGAGCCTGCTCTGCTCCTGCCCGTCCCCATCCGCAGCCTGCGGTTGGGTTGTGGCTGGTTCAGCCTCTGAGATGTTTTCAGTCAAACACTCGGATATGTTGTTCCCTCTTCTCCCCCTCTCCCCTTGCTCCTGCAACCATCACCTTGTCCAGACTTGGGCAAATTGACAAAGCAACGGGATAGGGAAAATTGAGTTGTATCATATCCCCTTGGGGAGTCTCACTTTCCTGCCTCTATTTGAAAGCGCTCATTTCCTACATCTCCTGATGAGAGTTCCCATCGACCAGTGACCCCTAAATGCCTATGCCAATCAATAGTCCCCAGTATCTTATTGACAGGTCTATTGACAGCTCTCCCAGTGCAGGAGAGCCCAGGCAGCAGCCAGCCAGGAGCTGGCAAGGGCTGCTTCAGGAATAGGGAGAACTGGGCTAGTATTGACACTGTAAGGAGACAGTTCACTGTGCATGCAGGGAAGATGCATCTGTTAAGGCAGCCAATAGATTTCCCTATTGTTTAACAGCAGCTGCCTTATGGAGAGAGGGGAGCTCCTTTGCATGGTGGCAGTGCTACCCCATAATACACACAGAGCTGCAACCCAGGCCCTGGGCTCAGTGCTTTGATCAACGGCAGCTCCATGGCTCAGGTGAGTGGAGATGGGTGATCCCTTCCCACTCTGTCCATGAGTGTCTGCAACACGGTCCTGAAAGCAGCTATTAACAACCCACCAAGAACTCCTTCCTTCTGTCCCTGGCTCATTGTGCTCTGGCCAAGCCACCTCTCCTCCACTCCCAAGTGCCTGCAAGCCCTTGGTTACCCATGCAACAAGAGGAGAGATGCTGCCCACAAAGCAGGAGGAAACCTCGAGAGCCCAAATTCACACCATCTCCCACAGCATCATTCTCCTAGGCTCCTTCTCCACCAGCAGACAGTCACCAGCAGCCTTAGGGGGGCTTGGGGACCCCAAGCTCCCCCTCTCTCTGCTCTTGCATATCTCAGAGCAGCCCCAGGAGCAGGAGCTCCATGTGGATGGGCACGCAGTGTGCTTACAGGAAATGCTCCAGCCCAGGCCTTCAGAGCCCACCGCTCATCCAGGCGAGGGGAAAAAATGAGAGAATATTGAACTCCTAATGCACTG
This sequence comes from Pezoporus wallicus, assembly GCF_028554395.1. Taxonomy (NCBI): domain Eukaryota; kingdom Metazoa; phylum Chordata; class Aves; order Psittaciformes; family Psittacidae; genus Pezoporus; species Pezoporus wallicus. The sequence continues at coordinate 210,141 of NW_026636985.1, forward strand.
TAATTACCAAATGATCCTATCTCAGAAGCAATGGCACCCCATGGGATTTATTGCTGTATTAACAGTGGTTTGCCATTGCATTACTTAATGAATAATGTCTAAGCTAATAGCACACCAAAAAAAATAGAAAAAAAAAAGAGAGAACACAACTCCAGTGTAATTATTATTTCTTCTAATGCAGCCACTTCTTACATAAATACCCATCTCTCTTTATTGGGTTGGTGTTTAAAAAATGTTTCCTATTAAATTGCCATTGGTGCAAGGCATCTATTATGGTTGCTACTGGTACTTTGGCCATACACAGCTGTTTCGATGCTCTCGCACAGCCAAGTGACCACTGGCTTCCCAGCCCTGGTGCCACCCTCGGCTTGGCTACCTGCATTCCCAAAGAGCTGCAAAGATCTCAGCTGTGCAAACAGCCCAGCCTCTGTTTATTTTGGTAGCCTCACAAAATATTTATGGAGAGTTATTCGAGCAGAAAGGCTGAATGGAGATCATTGCAATGTGTCAAATTAAAGAGTGCTTAATGCTGCCTAATCTCCTGGTAATTACTGTTGTGGCAGCGGATGGCATTAGAGCTGGGTAAGAAAGCTAATGACAGAGAGGAGCCTGGCTGGGTGTCAGGGTGGGGAGGGAAGCGGGCTTCTGCCATCAGCCAGAGCCAACAAGTAGGTCTTCTCTCTCTCTCTATCTACTACAGGACCCAGTCAGTGTATCAGCAGCATCCTCACTCATGAGTACAATTAGTTACTTGTACAGTAGCAATACACCAAGCCCTGAAACGCTGGGCTCTGTTTGTGCCTTCAGAGGGAGGCAGCCTATGCCCCACGGAGCTCAGCATCAATTAAATCAAAGCAGACAAGGAAGCCTTATTATCTCCACTGTAGAGCTGGAGAATTCAAGTACCCAGAGACTAAGAAACCCAGCAAATACTAATAAATGCTCCTTGGAACTGCTGATGCTTATCTGAACTTTGCAGAGTTTGTGGCACACTAATTACGGGGGTTGCGTCTGATTAGCTCTGCACTCACCAGAGGATGATGGTGCCTATCTGGGCATCCCACACATGGATCACTGCTGTGGTTTGAGTGTCAAAACCAAGCCCATCTGTGAGGCAAGTGGGACTTCAACCCCCACAGTGTGCCTAGTTTGTGTCCTTGATTAGGTCAGAAGTGAGTGGAACAGAAGGGCGACAACCGGCTTGATGGGTTTCAGAGGCGCGGCTGGACTGCTCTGTTTAGAGGTATGTGTTTAGAAGTACCAAGGAGTTACTGGACACATTTCCAAGTGAACACTAATTTTGCTCCTTAACGACTCTTCTTTCTCTGCTTAATCATAACCCTGGTTTTGCAACAGCAAACCCACTGCCCTGGCAACAAGCTGTGATGTCAGAAATGGTGGTTCTGACATCTTCAGGGGAATAAGCAGGAGCGGCTGATGAATGCTGGAGCAAGAAAGATCCATATATTGATGCCAACTACCTACTGGAAAAAGAGCTCTCTGAGCTCTCTCAGATACACAGCCCCAGACAGGGCACAGTTTCTTGGCAGAATAATGTGATTCAGCATCTTCCCCACCATCAGCAGCTCTACAGTAGCACAAGGACCATCACAAGTCGACCCCTTTGTACTTACGCAGATGTCTTCTCTGCTACCACCGACTGCATCTTGTGTAACCATGGACATGCCAGGAGCTCACCGAGAGCCTCAGGACTCTGTGTCTCCCACCAGCTATAGGCCAGGACTGAGGAGAAGCCATGCAGTCCAGTGCAGAAGGCGGCAGGGATGGAGGGATACGGGAAAGGGCTCGGCAAGGGGAGGGAGGGATGAACCGGTCTGTTCCAGTTAGGGAGCTCAGCAAGCGAGAGGTTCATCATTAACTGTCAAACAGGGGTTTTAATCAGCCCTGCTCCTCGGCGGAAGATAGATTTAATATCAAGGCACATTTTCAGAGCCATTAGTTTAATTATGACAGGTGTCTGCAAACTGGATGGCTCCGCTTTCAAGCTCTGAATGACAGCGTTTAATTCTCTGGGCCCACAGGGGCCACTGGGGTACTTTACAAAAATGAGCTTCCATTAAAGCATAAGTGTTTCTTTCTTCCTCCCTTTTTTTTTTTTTTAATACATATATAAATATATATTTCTGTCCTTTTGTTCTCTCCTCTGCTGACAAAATGAGAAAGATCAGAAATTGCCCTTTAGTGGAAGGCAAAATAATTTTCCTTGCCCATTAGGATTTATATCACAGGTTAGGAAGGCTGCGCCCTGTGTTCTCTGACCAGGCAGCAACACAGCAATTTGCTGCTTAACCTTTGCATTATCCATCTGTCTGCAGTGTTTTCCCAATAAATAGATAAATAAACAATAATAAGAAGTCATGGAAGCTCTGGATGCTTATAGGATGCTGCTTACCTCAAGCAGAGATGGAAGCCAGATCTGAGCCCACCACTGGTGGTGCAAGCTTCAGTATCCAGCTTGTGCTGAGATGGGTGCTGCCCATCTCCCACCTCTGCCACCACATGGGGAAGGTACACGCAGGCTTCCCAGATCAGAGTCCTTCATTTGCATCTGTTTTAGGCACCAAAAAGCCTTCCCATCGCCCTTGTTCCCTAAAATAGTGGAGCTTTAACACGGCTGCACTTGGGGCAGGGAAGGGTAAAACCTGCTGGGACTTGTACAACTTCTGGGAAGTTTGGGTTCACTCTGGTAATGGATATGTAGGGGGTCAGCAGAGCTACAGCCTCCAAGACCATTAAGTGTTAAGAAAGTAACAGATGAGGAGAAGACAGACAAGGTATGAAGAACTGCCAGAAAGGGTAGCAGTATGAGCCTGTCCATTATAGACACCAAGGGCTCAGTACCAGAGGACCCAGTCAGGGCAAAAGGTTCAGAGGAAGCTTGTAAAACCTCCCCAAACCCCCCTAATCAACGGGAAAATCAACGTGACAATTTATCTTCAGTTCTGTTACCCAGAGAACCAGTTGCTTTGGCCCATTCTTCACACAGCAGCAGCAGCAAAGGTTTCCTCTGCCCTTCCTGTGGTTATCAGATGGCCTTTGCTGTGGTCCCTCACACTGGAGCTGCTCCAGAGCTACAGCATTAGTCTCCCAGAGGATCCAGGACTCTCAACATGTCCCAGCCAGCCAGCAGCACTCACTCTCTCAGACATACCCTCCAGGCTGAGCTCGTTTTCAGGCCTGGGTTATTTCATAACCCAAGCTCCAACTGACCCTATTATTTAGCACTCAGCTTTGGAAGTGTTTCTTAAAATGAGGACTCCAGGGTGGCTGCACTAAAGTGAGGCAGAGAAGTAACTCACCCAGTCACACCGCCGGGGCTCCAGGATGATGGGCTCCTGATGCGGAGAATGGGGGCTGGACCGAGCCTTGTCCATTGCCCAGGGAATGGGAGCACCCGGAGCAGTGTGCGGCCCTGCACGTGCTGCTATCCTGGCTGTATGGTGACCTCTGCTGCAGAGCAAAGCAGCTGCCAGCTACACACAGCAGAAACAGAGCTGACATGAATCTCTGGAGGAAGGGAGCAGCTCCCACTCTGGACATCACCTCAACCTCCTGCAACAGCCAACACTCGAAGCTCCTGCTGTGCCTGCCTGTAACCTCCATCACTTGTTCTCGGGTCCTGCAAGAGCAGACCCATCATATGTTTGACAGGACAAGGAGGAATGGCTTTAACCTGCCAGAGGGGAGACTGAGATGAGCTCTTAGGGAGAAGCTCTTCCCTGTGAGGGTGCTGGGACACTGGAATGGGTTGAACGGAGAAGCTGTGGCTGCCCCATCCCTGGCAGTGTTCAAGGCCAGGTTGGACACAGGGGCTTGGAGCAAGCTGCTCTAATGGAACATGTCCCTGCCTATGGCAGGGGATTGGATAAGCTTTAAGGTCCCTTCCAATCCAAACCAGTCTGGGATTCTGTGTCAGCATCGCAATTCCTGCTGGGAACCCCAGAGAGCAGAAAAGGAAGTTAAAGGGTACAGTGCTCAGACAGCCTGGGTTGTGCTGCAAACAGTTCCTCAGCAAGAGAAATATTTCTCCACATCTCCCAATACAAAATTCACCCAGACCAGGTCACCTCAGAGTTTTGCCCCAGCATCCCAGCCTTGCCCTGCTGCTCTGCCACCCGTTAGCATCACTGCCTTCACTGTGCAGCTCTGCAGTCGAGCTAGCTTCAAACTTTCCCAGGCAACGCTCCTGTGTAGGAAAATGCCAGGCTGGCACAGTGCAGTGCTCCTGGGGCCCGGCTGGTTTCACACAAGTGCTGACACAGCAGCAGGCAGGGACTGAGCAGAGCCTGCCAGCTCTCCAGCCTGGCTTGGCTGCCCAGGAGCCCCGGCTGCCTGGCTCCAAGGTCTCTTGGCAAGAGGACAGCCCTAGACCAGGGTCTGTCAGCACACGGAGCCCCCAAGGCCCTGATTCCAGCCCCTGTGCAGTCTGGAGTCTTTCAGAGTCTTTCTAAAGGTCAAAAGGAAATTATCACTTCTACTTTTCCCCAAGTCTGATTTCGAAACAGTTAAGTCTCCAGCCAGCCCTAAATGCTGTTATTTCTCACTCCTAATTCACAGGGTCCCTTGTTATCTCCACATGTCCATGACCTTTCTGTCATGTGTTTAGGAGCTGATGAATGGTAGTTAAGACATGCCAAACTCATTCCATTCGTGAGACAAACCACACCAGTCTCAAAGGGCATCAGGGAAATCACTTCTCATCCAGCCCTTCCAGCCCCTGCTCTAAGCACAAGAGACAACAGCTCAGGTCTCCCCTGGTATAAACCAGCAGAGCTCCAGGTAGAGATGACTGCACTGTGCAGTTAAGCAGAGCCTCCCAGGGACCTGCCCTGAGCACCGACAGAATGTTAAAGTCGTTTGGGACTTCTTTTTCTTTGCATCCATTTATACAATGAACTTGTTTAAATGATGTTGCCAAACTCACACATGCAAAACCGGTCCAGATAGACCCTGACATTCAATACTTAAAGAGGCTTACAGACCTGTAAGGGGGGTTTAAAAAAGCATCTAGGTGATGGAGACACCAGCAGGAACTGTTTTTAAATGGAAATCAGATGCATAATGTATTTTGGAGAGTCTATACAGCCCTCCAGCATCCAGTCACCTCTTGCATCTACAGCTGCTCTGTAAAGATGGAGTGTGGGTGCTGAACTCCAGAAAGCCACTGGGGTTTCATGGGAAAGGGATCCTGTCAAGATCCACGACCAAAGCTGACAGCAAAGTTGCTTCCATTTCTCCATGACTTTCCAGTTCCTTACAAATGAACACTGCGTTCCAGAACACAATCCTCCCCTCCCTCTTCCTCCAGTCTGGAAGTGCCCCTGCCTTTTTGTTCCTCCCCAGAAGGGGTCTGGCAGGTTCTAGCACAGGAGGAACCTGGGAGGAAGAGCCCAAGTTACTGAAGCCCAAACACATAAAACTGCACATATTCCAAACAAAGAGCATGGGAACTTGGCAGGAGAAGAGGGTGTCTAAGTTACCAAAGCAGCCATAACTCAGGGGCTGACAAATGATGTGGGTTTGAAATGAGTATTTACTCTGGTATTTAATAATACAAATCAGAGCGTGGAAACTCCATCACATTGCCTTTAGTGCCTCCAAGTCACTGAGGGCTGTAAGGACCAAGCACTGCTGTGGTTTATATAACTCAGTGCCTCTCTTGCAATGTTTTACTGCAGAAAAAAAACACATAATCAGCAGGGAAAGGGATTCCCTTGCTAGTTTCTAGGCTAGCATTGTTTCTGGAGCTTTGGAGCTCGGAGAGGCATTGAATAGTGCAGGGGAACAGGCCTACCAGCTCCCAATCAATCTTGCTATCTCCTGTTGAAAGATACGTCTCCAAAACATCTCTGCTTCAGAGCAGATCTGACTCAAGTTAGCAACACCAACTAGTTTCTCACCATGCGGCAGCATCTCACCAGCAATCCAGCTGCGCAGAACCACAAACAGCACATGGGCTGGCACGGGATGGAGGAGGGGATGATCTGTTATGCAAGTTCCTTACTGCATCCCACTGAGGAAGAGAGTAACAAACAGTGAGCTGCCACTGCAAAGCCTAAAAACTGCTCGTCAGCAGCTCAGCAGAAGAGATCTCTGGGTTTCTTTTTCCTATTCTCATAGCAATGAGCTGTGGAGTTTGGGTCTAGATTCAGGCCAATTTTAGGGTTTCTTGGTCCTTCATGGGTCTCAAACACACAGGGAGCTGCAGTTCAGTTAGACTGCCCCAGGATGCTGGATGCTCTCCCTACTGAGCTCATATGTCAACCATCTTTTAATGCAAAGGATGCAGCAGTGATCTTCAGGAAGGTTTGGATCCTTGAGGTATTCTGGCCTGATTTTGTAGAACTAAGAAGCAGGGGCTTAAAGTTTAAGGTCAAATCATCATATCAGGCGTTTACTGCAGTCTCTGCTACCCCACAAAGTTTGTTGAGAGCATGTTCTGCCCCAGACCCAGGCAGAGGTGAGATTTCAGGTCACCCTGGGACTAGGCAAAGGTAAAAACAACAGCCCATGTTCATGCCTTGAAGGGTTGCTGCCTTGGCTTTCCCCCCATGTTCACTAGGCTTTTTGTGTTTTATTTTAAACACAAACCCAAATGAGAGTGGCATATTCCTGTTTTTCTAGGGAATACTGCTGGAATGACTAATTGCTACAGCAGTTCACCTCTTAGGCTAATAAACCCAGCCCAAGTGAATGCAGAAAGGAATCTATTGTTTTCAATGCGTAATAATGGGGAAAAGAGGTTTTTATGACTCTCCCTGACCTTTAGAAGGAAGCACAGAAAGTGGCTGGACAAAGCAAACAGGATTCTTAGGATGAAGCTGTCAGCAGTGGGTGCCTTTCTTATGGGATGGATGCTTTAAAACTCAGGTGGAGATTCTCATGTCCACTCCGTGTGAACCAGCCCAGTGTACCAGCCCTTTCAAAGGGGTGCTTACCGGTTGCTGTAGGGGGAGCTTCAGTTCAACTACAAATGAAATATACAGTGAACAACCCCAAATCAATGGGATCTGACTTTGTTTTGGAAGAACCCATTGGTTCCAATTTCCCATCCTCAACACTCACAGTACTGCCAATAGGAAACAGCCCAACAGACACCCCCCTCCCAATCAGTATTGATCCACAGGTGGGTTAATTTGGGACAGTAACAAATAGGGTCAGAACTGACATCTAAAAGGCTTACAAATGGCCAGAGGTTTACAACTTCTTAGCACCCAATAACCCCAGCAGTTCACACCACATCTGAAGAGCAGCCAGACTGCAGCCAGCGCTGAGTTACAACCAATCCCTGACCTGGCTCTGAAGGGAATACCTATGAACATGCTGTTTGCTATGGGGATGAACTTGACCCTCAGCAAGGAGCTCATCCTGCCTGGCAGCCAGCTGGGTACTTATCACAAGTAATCAAAAGTAAATAAACCAAACCAAAACATGGTTGTCACATTGCAAAGTGGTATTAATCACTCAGGGTAGAAACCACTACATGACCTGAGAGAACAAGTCAATGTGGTATTTCACCTCCTTCACCTTGAATGCCATGAGCAGTGGAGTGAGGAACAGCACTCAAACCGTCCAGCCTTCAGATGCATTATCAGAAGAGAAGACCAGCGTTAATACCCACACATTTTCATCACACAGAAATACCCTGTTGCAGTTCCAGGACCTGGGAGATGCTCTGAGCATGCTACTTTTTGGCTGGGGAAGCTGCTTAAGCACACAAAAGGTCTATATTTAACCATTCAGCTTTTCTAAGGCAGCAGCCATTCTTCCCTTCCTCTTCTCCACAGAGAAAGCACATAACAACACAACATAAACTGTCAGCTGAGCCATGAAAAAGCATCTTTCCATGATTCCACAAGGAGTACAACAAACACGAGGAAATGAAACTGCTGGAGGAATACAACTGCATTGAGACCAACAGGTGATGGTATTGATGAGATATAGATGGTCAGACAGAGTGGTGCTACTTGCCACCAGAAGCTCCATTTAGCACTCTGGGAAGCACTTAAACAGAGGGGTTTGTTCTGGCATTGTTTGAGGCTCCTCTGTCCTGGACGCATGGCACCCTAGGAGATGCTCACCACCCAGCTTGGATAGGGACGATGCTTCTTAGGTACATGCTGCTTGTGGGGGGAGAGGTTTTCTTGCTGCAGAACCATGCAAGGAAGCTACAGGGGCCTGGGGAGGATCCTTTCTCCCTACTTTGGCTGCAGGGAGAGGACCAGACACACATAAGGGGCTCTGTGGGCATACAATGGGCCACGGCCACCATCAATGCACTCAGGTAAAAACACACCGAGGAACGTCACAGAGAAGAAAGCAGCAGAGCAAAGCTTGAGAACTCCCTCAAGGCTTCAAGCAACCACAGCCCCCTATTCCTACTGCTGTAGTACCTTATTATTTGAGTCCAAACACATGATTTTCAGAAAGCTGACTCAGGGCTTTAATGCTTGGGGTCACCAACACTGTGCGCACAAACACTCTGCAGAGGTTCTGCTCACCTGCAATTCACACCAACCTGGGGGGAGCCAGCACTTAGACCAGCAAACCTGTAATTTCGTTTGCAGCTGGTGGTTTAGTTCCTGCTTTCTGTTCTGACCTTGGTATTTCTGTGCTCTCAGACAGATACAGCAAATGGAAAAACCCCACCAGTCTGCTCCCATGCAAAGCTGTTTCATCTCAGATGAGGTGGGGAATTTTTATGCCTGGTGGCAAATCCACAACCCATAATCCCAAGTCAAAAGCATTACCTGTGGCAAACAGGCTTCTGCAGCAGCACAGGGACATGGTCCCTCGGAGAAACCGGCAGGAATGTTCTTAAGGTCAAGTTCTGACTCCGGGAGGGACAATACCAGGTTTCAGAGGCTGGCAAGCAGTCGCCTTGCTGCTATTCAGAGCAGTGGGAGCTTGTTCATTTGTCTTTCACTGTAGCTAAGATAGAAAATAATAAAAGGGGGAAAAAAACCAGACCCATCAACACAAGCACAAAGATCAGCTCTCCAGAAAGCAGGCTACAATATATAGGTTACAGTTTCCTGCTAACACAAACCAGTATGATTTCATAGGCCAAGCTAATTATTTTTAGGGCAAGCATAATCAAACCCAGGTGATTTGCCTTTAGCCATTTCTTCTTATCTTCACACAGCTCCGGATCATTTCCCCACATGGCAAGCAATTCCAGCAGCCCCACGTTGGGAACAGGCAGCTTTTGTCCGAGCCCGCAAGATTACACAGAGGTTAATGTGCTTCTGCACTACAGAACTCGGGGCATTGTCTCGTGCGTTGTAAGACGTGCTCGTGACATGCTGAATTCAGCTGATTTACAAGAGCAGCAAACCAGAAGGTTTTCCCCCTGGGAGCCTTCTCCTAACTATTTCCTCATCAGGATGCTGGTGTGCAGGAGTCGGAGTCGCCAGCAGACTCCATGACCCTCCTTGGGCAGCCTGTTTCAGTGTGCTGCCACCCTCAATGCAAAGCTCTTCCTCACGAGGAAGAACCTCTTATGGTTTAGGTTAAGGCCACTGCTCCTTGTCCTGTCTCTGGGCACCACTGAAGAGAGTCTGGCACCATCCTCCTGGCACCCACCTTTGAGATACGTGTATGCATTGATTACATCCCCTCTCAGCCCAGCTCCCACAATCGCTCCTCCTAACAGAGATGCTCAGACCCCATTCTCCCTCTTTTGCTCCACCTTTGCTCCAAAGCTTCTGGTGCACGTCCCAGAGCCTGCCTTAGGTCCCAGTCCCTGAGAGTGAACTAACTGCAAGCGGGACGTTGTGTGAAGGGGGAAACATGGAAAAGGAGGAAATCATTTATTCTGCAGTGCAGGGCACTTTTGTGGCTGCTTTTATTCAATTGTGTCTCTCTGCAGGGTATTAAATGTAACACACGTTTAAGCTAACTCTGGGGTGCCCAAGGAGGAGAGACAGGGATCTTTCCTCGGCATTTATTTATATCAAAACACATATTTGTATTGAAGAAGTATTGGCTGTCAGGCTACCAACACAAACTCACTCTTGATGCAATAAAACTCACAGCCTGGTCAGCCCTGCTAACAGTAACCTTACCCCAGCATTTAATTCCCATTTCCAGGTTGAGAAAACCAACTCAGCTTGATAGGAAGGGAAAAGAGCCACCAGCACCCCAGGATCCTGCAGCACAGGGATGGCACTCGGGCCCACCACGTCCCTGAACAAGCCATTTCCAGGAGAAGCCTGTTGTATGGCATAGGAAAACCATGACAAAAGATCTTCAGGAGGGTTGGCAGCACGGGAATTTCTGGCTCTGTCGTCTCCCTGTTTCTGCGACCAGCAAAAGATCCATAATTCTCACACTTAATGTAATTCCAAGGCATCTAAAGTGATTTACAGTCAGTTTACTCAATACTTTCAGCTTTATTTAATGTAACAGTTATGGCACATAAAAAGTTTATTGAAAATCCTTTGGGAGTATGATTGAGTAAGAAACAGTCATTGCTAATACCATTACAAGAGCTGAAGAGAAGGATCCCAGCATGTTCTCTCAGTGACCTTTCTGGCTCTGTGATCCAGGGTTACACCAGGAAATCCTCCCCTGCTCTCCAAGGGGAACGGTGCCACGTTGTGGGGAGCAAAGAGCTTGGGAGGTGCTTATCTGACATGGTGAGCCCTGGGTCTGCTCTGCCAGCGGGATGGGAAGGAAAGGAAGTTCTGGGAAGCTGAGGGGGGAGGAATTCCCCTCCTGCCAAACTCATTTATGCAGCTATTTATTTTCCTATTTGCCGTTTGCAAGCAGGGCTGAATCCCTCCTCTGCAGAGCAGAGGAGTTGCTCTGGGTGGGGTTGGGATGAAACCAGGGCTGCAGCGGAGTGAACTGCATGGATCCTTCCCAGCTCGGCTCCCCGCGGGGCTGCTGACTCTTCCAGCATCACCAGTCTGTGAAGCTTCTCCCCAGATGAGGAATTGCAAAAGATGTTCATTTGCCTTAGCAATTAACAAACGCTGCTTTTACTATCATTATGGCAATAACTGTAATTTAATAATTGCCAACACTCCTGGTGATAACATCCACAGTGGTAAGCATATCTCAACATCAGCTTGTGTTGGATATCCTCGCAGCGCTGGCAGCCCACCAAGCTTGCCTGAGACAGCAGAAGATTCACATTTATCTTAAAGGGGCAGAAGAGGAGCAGGGTAATTATTGCTGCACCTAGAAGCTCTGATCACAGACCAAACCCAGGCTGGCCATGGGGCACCAATGCAAAACGCCACGATCCCTCCTGAGGATGCTGGAGTGAGTGCTCAGATTCCTCATCCTTGAGCCATGGCTCAATGCAGGCTTCAAAGGAAGCCCTGGTTAGTGCCTACCTCCATGGGCAGCCTCTGATGTTTGGGGAGGTAAGGGCAGAATGTGCAACCTTTCCTTAAAGCTGGGCTACTTCCAAGATCTCTTTTCCCAAACCTGTTTTCACACACAGGCATGGCTTGTTTGCCACCCATGTTTTCCAGGAATCCGAGGTGAAAGGTGTGTCATGAAGAGCCAGCAACCCCGGTGTGAAATGAAAGCACGCTGAATAAACTGGAACGAAGAGGGAGTAAGAGAAAAACATGTTCCACATGTGCGTGTTCCATAAACAGAAAAAAGGTTACAGTTTTTAGATAAGGCAACTGTGATGGATTGTTTCTCTGTGTTTGTCAATCAAGTATTAAGACTTGCAGAATTAAAATCAGTGCAGTTCAGAGACGGATTCCAAGCTCTCCAAAACATCAGGTTTGGCATTTAGATAGCTATCAAGCTATCATCTCTAGACAGACAAACAGATAGATGGATGGATGATTTGGAGGAAAAGATGGAGACATTCTTTCAAGACTTCTTTTTTTTTGTGTGTTGTTTTCCAAGCGATGATTTGCTTGTGCCAAGAATTCAGCCTGGGGAAAAGTCCAAATGCAGCATTTCCTCCAGCTTAAACTGGGGCTTGGCCCAAACCGAACCTTGGCTCCAAAGACCTGCTCTCAGCAGGGACACGCAGAAGGCGATTTGGTGCCTGTCTTAGCCCACCCTGTGTTAGCAGAGCATCAGCAGAGGAACGGACACCTGCCTCTGCCCCCAGAAACCCCATGTACAGGTGCCCAAATGTTAATGCTGAACAGATGGGGGGAGAAAAGCAGCATTTCATGCTGGGACTGGCAGAGCAGGCTCCAACAAGTCCACTATTGTTAGACAGAAATTCCTAGAAACAGATGCAGCAAATTCAGTGCTTCGGAGCCAGTTCTGGAGTTTGGGGTCTGCTGGGAGAAGCCTGTGTAGCTTATGGATTAATGTGCTATTATTACATTACTCTTTAAGCTTCAAAGGTCTGCCAGGAAACCTAAGCCCACTATCTATTGAATGACATTTTAAGAACAAATAATACATTAATATATTTAATTTGAGAATAAACACATACATTATAGGAAGGGATTTTGTCTATGCTGATAAGTCAGTGCCTGACCTTTCCGCTGCAATCCCCGGGTGCTGAGCCATAGAGAACCTCTTCCAGAAACCTTTGCTATCAGCTGCGAAGCGAGAGCCCTTCCGCTGGTCCTGCGGGCTCCGGACTGCAGCTGCCACGATGGTTGGAAATGGGAGCTGAGCCCTAATTATCCCTTCGACACTCATCTACAGCTCCACTAAATCTTGTTGCCTCAAATTAGTTAATCAATTAAGTGTCAAACCACAAAATGTTAGTGATTGTGGCCTGAATTTATTGCCTTGGCACATGTTTCCATCTGCTGATGGGAAGATCTGGGGCTGGCGCTTCCCCCATCCCATTAGGAAAGGGTGAATGAGGCCAGGCCCAGAAAGAAATGGGTTGGGAATGCAAAGTCCTGCACCCAGGGAGGAGCAACCCCGTGCACTGGGATATGCTGGGGGCCAACCGGCTGGAAAGCAGCTTTGAGGAAAGGACTTGGGGTCCTGGTAGGCAGCAATGAGCCAGCAACATGCCCTTGTCACAAAGGTGGTTGGTGGTATCCTGCACTGCACCAGGCAAAGCACTGCCAGCAGGATGAGGGGTGTGATCCTTCCCTCTGCTCAGCACTGGTGAGGCCACATCAGGAGTGGGGTGTCCAGTTCTGGGCTCCCCAGTACAAGAGAGATGTGGACATACTGGAAAGAGTCCAACAAAGGACCATGAAGATGATCCAGGAACTGGAGCAGGATGAGGATGAGGATGGGCTGGGACTCTTTAGCCTGGAGAAGAGAAGGCTCAGGGGAGATCTTATTAATGTGTATAAATACCCGAATGGAGGGTGCACAGAAGATGGAGCCAGGCTCTTTTCAGAGGCTTTGAGGTCCAGGACAAGAAGTAACGGGCCCTAAACACAGGAGGCACCACCTGAACATCAGGAAACACTTCTTTCACTGGAAGCAGGACTGAACACTGGCACAGGTTGCCCCCTGAGGCTGGAGTCCTTGGTGATATTCCAAAGCCAATGGGACAGGGCCCGTGCATTGGACGAGGTGACCTCCAGAGATCCCTTCCAACCTCAGCCACTCCGTGGTGCCTGAACCCTGAGTCCTTACATGCTCGATACGGGCTGTTAGGATTACAGTGAGTCAGAAAGTCCTGTTCCTGCCGTGGGATAACTTGGGAGGCTTTAGATGCTGATGACTTTTGCTGGGATTCTTTTCAGCTTCCGAGGTGGTTGTTTTTGAAGCATTTCAAAGAAAAGATAAAGCTGATAACTGAAACATGCAGCCTTTTTTTTTTTTTTTTTCCCCCAAAAGTCGTGAAAATATTCAGCTTTGGAAAACATTTCTGGTCAAAAAATAAAATAGTCTGTTTTCTTGGAAGCAGTTCCCAAAATCCATGTCAGCCTTTTCAGTGTCTATCTGAAAGAGAAAACTTTAAAAAAAGGTGGTTTTTTTTTCTTTAGGTTTGTTTGTGGTTACTGCAAAACAACCAAAAAGACTTTCCAATGGAAATGGCAGCTCTTGGTGGAGAGGTATTTTTCATTCAAATGATGTTTAGAAGAGTAATATTGACCCAGGGCTGATGTCTGCAAGAGCTGCATGGCCACGGGTCATCTTCTCCCTATTTACAACCCCTGGGGCCAATGCAGAAACGAGATGAGTACCCGATTCTTGGGGTGCCCAAGTGAGGTGAGGGATGCTGAGCCACACTGGCAGCAAATGGGAACGTCCTCGTCGGCGCTGTCGTTGTCCTGCTTCTGCTGCTCAGTTACAAATGTAAATCCAAAGGGAAGACTTTGGGCAAAAGCAGCACAGGGCGATGGGGGGAAAAACTGCAAAAAGGAGGTTTATTGATCCCCAGTGGAGATTGATGGCACAATAAGAGCAGGAGGCGAAGAGTGATTTTGCTTTTGAAAACGTTGATGAATAAGCACTCAGGGGCAACAAATAGCTGGACTCAGGGAATGATGGACGGCAGCAGGGGAACAAGATGCATTTTTATAAATGGGTGAAAGGAGAGGAGGACTTATTAAAAACAATGAATGACCACACGTGGCAGGGATCTGCCACTGGGGAGAAGGCAGCCATTGATTTATGTGCACTACTGGCATTTGAAAATTCAATAATAACATTGACAAATGAGAGGCAAAGCTGGCCAGAGGACAGCAGAGAACTTGGAGTGGAGAAAGAAAATGCCAAGGTCAGGATGAAGGAACAGAAAAACATGCTTATGTTGGAAAGGTTCTGAGTTAACTCATCTATATAAAGACATGAAGAAAAATCACGCCGGGATCAGAGCTCAGCAGCCTGACTCTGTGGCATGAACTGGGGAGAGGTAAATGGAGGCATTGTGGCATCCTGTGGATCTCTCTGTGGGGATATCTGCTTCCTGACATGGGGAGCAGGGATCATTTAATCTTCCCCTCCTGCTTCCAATAAGCTGGTGCCTGGTGCTCCCTGGCACCTCGAGAATTAAATACCCTGCGATTTCTAAGGACCCCCCCCTGCACAAGCATTGCACCGCTGAGCACAGGCACATCCCTGCACAGCCTTGCTCTTTGCATCACTAACTGGGACCATCTTGATGCTCCAGCAGACACCCTGCAAGGGGCATCCAGAGCAGGGTGCACAGTGAGATGGGGAAGGAACACCCTGGCGAGCAGGAGCTGCTGGAGATGGTTTTCAATCTGCAGTTAGCCTACGGCTGAGCAGTGAATGAGAGGAATATGCTGCTGGTGGAGCTGCCACATCCCAAGATCCTCATGTACCAAAGAAGCAAAGAGGAGCTGCCAGCATCTTTAGGCTGGGTAAGTCTTTATTAGGACTCAAAAGTGGAGCATTCCTCTTTCCTTTCACCTGCTCAGGGAAGGATGGTAGAAAAGCCTTGTTGCAACAACCTCTCCTGAACTAAAGAGCCCTGAATCTTAGAGGCCCATGGAAAAAAAGCAGTAATTGAACTCATCAAAGCCATCTCTGGCTACCGTTTGAATAATACCTTGTCCTCACCGGCCTGCAGAACGTAGCACGGCACATAATGTTACCTTAACATTTGATCCACTTAATAAGCCCCCCCATTTTTGCTCCTCCTTGTCTTCTGGCTCAGTTACAAACGGCAGTTAAAGAGAACAACCGGCAGGAGAGACCGCCAAGAGAACACGAGTGAGAATGTGGCAGAAATGTGCTTTGCTCTTTCTCACCATGCCTGGCCTCCCTCCGGGCTTGTATTCATCTATGAAGATGTCTTTTCTAAATGCTACAAGGTCAGAGGTGTGGATGGAACATAATTCTGTGCATCAGTGTGCTTGGCTCAGTCGAAGGAGCACTTACTCAGTGGTGGAGAGGTTTCTGCAAGGACAATACGAAGCCCTGGCATGGCTCACTGAGGCCAGGGAAAGGACTGCAGGAGTGTGGGGAAACCACTAGGCTTGGTGCCTGGGAGCAGGTCAAGCCCTTAAACCAGGACTTCTGAGAGTGTCTTTGGGTTCTTGCCTTGATGTTTGCAAAGTAGTTCATTTCCATCTTCAGCAAAGCAGCTGAAACTCCTGCTCTTGGTTCACTTCAGGGAGCTTTCCAGCCTGGTAAATCTCACTGTCAGAGCCAGCTTTAGTTTTAAATATCATCTAATAGCACGTCACTGAATAGCGGATGTGCAGCACTGGCCTGTGTATTTTAGGATGTCCCTAACAAGTTCCAAGCCACCTAATCCTTTGATTCCAGGCAAAGTCACCCCTTGGATGCACTTTCCTCCAGCCAGAGCAACCTCTGGCCAGGTGATTTTGGGAGGATTCCTAAACATAAGGCCAAAATGCTCAGCTATAAGGGAGGTGGATGCAGACAAACCTCATTCTTTTGTGCTTCCCTGGCAGAAGAGTCAATAGAAGGATTATACATAATCTCATTAAAATTTACATTGCTGAGAATGGAGTTTGTATTCCTGGTTTATGTTCTCTATATTTAGAGTCCATGTTGCTCCTCTATAACCAGAATTAGTATCTTTAACAATAACAAGGTACACACATGCACACACACACACTTTTTGCTCTGAAAACAATCTTAGTGTTTCCCTAATCTAAGGATCTCAAAGCAATAAAAGAAGTACAGGGAATCTATTGGATTCACTCAGGTTTTATAGTGAGCCTGTGGGTGAAAACAGAGCAACGCTCTGCTGCAGAGATGGCTGGAGCCCCTTGCAGTTCCTGGCAGCGTGTCCCTTGCAGATGTAGCTTTACCCCTCTGAAAATCAACCAGCAAAGAGTCCGAAACAAGTAATCAAGGCTGGTAAAGGAGTGCCCAACTCTTTCTGGTTGCTGGGAACCCCTCTGCTCCACTTTGATACAGCTAAAAGAATTAATGAGGGGAAAAGAGTGCACAAGCTGATAACATCTATCTCTGAGAGCCCACCCCTCCGCCTGCCCTGGTAACGCTACGCTGATAGCTGTGTCAGCAACAGCATTTTGCAATCCCATTTGAAACAGTGCAGCTGAGGACAGCTTCCATGCAGAGTCTGGAGCCAGTGCTGCAGAAAACCAACAGGCCCAACCCACAGCAAGAGTAAACTGGTGTAATTCTGCTGCTTGTGAAACAACCACTGAGGATCTGGCCATAGCATCTTACCTCTTCTCCATCCCCAAGGGTTGGAGCAGCTCCTCAGTATCACTCTAGAGCCCATTAAAAGAGAAGTAAGATACCTGCCATCATTATTACTCATTTTTATGACCACGTTGTTCACAAATGACTGAATTTGGCTGTCAAACGTCTAGCAAAGAAAAATAAAATCAAAGCATCAGCCATCTGTGCCCCAGAAAATCTTTGTGTTTTCCTGGGTTGTTTACGGCGAGAAGGCCTCAGCTCCTTTGTTCCACATCGTGTTAGTTATTGCATGGGAAATGAGTGGTTCTCACTTCACCATTTATAAGGCTTTTGCATTCTCTCTTTTGTGCACGCTCCGTCTCTCCCTATATGTATTTCTAGTCCATACGTCTTGCATTGACACATGAAATTGTGTTTGTTTTACTGGTTCTGTCTCTCTAATAGTTTTTCATTGCAAAAGGGATCCAAAGTTCCTTATTTATTCTGCTTTCTTCCAGTGCCATTACTGCGAGTGCTCGGTTCAATCCATCCCATTGCCTGACTGCTCTGAGCTTCCCTGGCCTATCTGGGTGTGAAGGAAGCAGGAGCAAGGAGAGCTTTGAACCTGCCTGGGCTCATCTCAGAGATGTCTGCAGAGGCTCAGCTCTTTGAAAGCTCACACCTGGATCTGTGCTGTGGGTCAGGTCCTCAGCTGGAACTACCTGGTCTCACTGCATAGAGCAATGCACAGAGTGAAGATTTATCCTGGACCAGGGCTGGGATTTCCATCACTACTTTGTGACCAGAGGGAGGAATCCACTCTCTGAATCATCTACCTCGAAGGATCTTAGCAGCCATGCAGTTTTCCAGCCAAGTTTAGTGACTGTGCTCTTTCAGGCCCTCCCTTAAATGGAGTGCCCCAAATCCAGCAGCCACTTAAAAAAGTCTTGGCCAAAAGGCATCAAGAATGAGGCTCAGTTGTTGCAAGTAAGAGTTCCACTCCATCAGATCATGTAAACACATATTTAGCCCTAAGTGGATAAATAATCCCTCTGGAAGGCACCCACATTGAACACTTCTCTAGACCTGGTGCTGTGTATTGGGTGGGAGTCACACTTTTCCTCTTTCAAACTCCCTGAAGGGCAGTGCAAGCACAAGTTGAGATCTCAGTGACTGCCTCCACTTTCATCCCTGGCCTGGTCTCATATTCTCTAACCTTACCTGGGAAAGTGCTGTAAACAGCAGGAGTGTAAATCTGCTGTGGTTACTCGGGCACGGTGATGGACGGCGCACCAGGGAGGCCTCCTGCAAACACCGAGCACCGCTGTGGGCCCCAGGTTATTAGAGAGATGCTGAAGGAGAAGAGAAGGAGAAATAAAGGGCATCCGAGGACCAAACAGCTGCGTGATGGAGCCAGCTTTGGCCTCTGCATCCCTCCAGAATTCCAACACCTCTGAGACAGTGCACAGAGGTTTCAGAGGGGACACATTCAGGTACTCTTACTGACAGGGAGGGGTCTCAGGTGCTCCAATCTCAGATGGTAAGTGGCCCTGTGGCCTGCAATAACCTCTAACAGGGATTTACATGAGCCCACATTTCCCTCCTATCTCATCCATCTGCCAGCCTCCCATTTCAGAGCTGTACATCACACACAGAGCATGGGGATGGCAAAGAGGGCAGTGCAGAACTGCAGTTTGGTGCTGACAGAACATACTTGCTCCCACATTTCAGGCCATCAGAAGGTAACACCATCCTGTCTTGAAGACGTTCTGATAGCCCTAACGAAGTCTTGCCACAAACCAGTCCCAAACCCCTGCCAGACCTGTGCACTGGGATGCTTCCATAAGCGAGAGCATTGCCTGCCCTACAGCAGGACAAGGGAGCGGAGGCTTAGAGGCGGATGATGATCCATCGTCAGCCAGCAAAACCAGGAATGGGGGACGACAGCACATGAGGATGGTGTCACCAGTGACACCGAGGAGACACCAAGGGCTACCCCTGCTCCTACCCTGCGCCAGAGGCAGGTCGGCAGCCTGCAGTAATGCTGACTGAGAAATCCCAAGGCAAGCAAGTGAGGAAATGAATTCCAGGCAAGCGGCTGGGGCAGGGGGAGGGAAGGGGTGGAAGGAGTGTCTCTTTTCCAGGCAGCTGGGCTTATTTTAATGGGCAAGGTCAGCAAAGAAATGACCAGGAAGAGGAATCGCTGCCATTACAAATCAGTCGTGATCCTGTATCAATTATTCCCGCGCAGTTCCCTTGCCTTGGGCTGCAGCAAACGTGGCCTAATCAGTTTTACATGTACATTTAATTTTATTGGAAAGAGGAGCCAGCAATGCATCATGGGGCTGCTGTGTGACATGAAAGGTGACCCCTGCCAACTTAATGACACAATACATAACCCTTAATGAAGTCACTATCTTGTCCTTTTTTTGCTGTCTCAGCCCGATGATTTACGATGGCATCATTTTGCTTTGCCCTCTTTTCATTTCAGCTTGACAAAGTGGATGAAACAATTATCTTCAGTTATCGGCCGGCGCAGGAGAAATGTGATGGTTGAAGATTTCTGCAGGTGGAGGCCTCGGCTATGGATCAAGTGAATGGAAAAATACGATCAGGAATTTCGGGGCTCCCCCCTCCTTTATCCCTCTTGCTGACTGTGGCCTTCTGAAGATGGATATTGGAACCCAACAAGCCCTGCAAGCCCTATAGCACTGTGGCAAGAAGTAATTTTGAAAGCAAAGAGATCTCTGGAGCAGATAGAAGGAAGCTGGGAGGTGTCAATACGTTTCCTTTACAGCTTTCTTCCCTTTCTCCTCCATTCACACCTGGACTGGTTTGATGTGTACCCACAAATGCGCTTGACCCGGGTTCTTAGGCATGAATGCAGCTGTATAAAGGTACTGAGGGGTAATAATGGCTGCGTGTGTGTTTGTGCCTCCACACATCCAGATGTATGTGTGTGTTTGTACCTGATTTTATGTATAATTAAAATCAGCATAAGCCTGTATGTAATCCTTCAGAGCTAAATCTACCTCTCCATGGTCACAACGTTTTCTGGCTGCAAGCGCATTATAAACCTGCTGTTACTAATTGCAGCTTGATGCTTTGGCCAACATCACAGCCCAGCCTTTTTACCAATTCCTAGAGAAAATGGGAAGCTTTTTTTCCCTGGGTACCTACAGAGGTTGTCTGATGGAAGCCTCCCTCCACTGACAGAGATGCAGATGGAAGCTGACGGCACAGGATTTCAGTCCTGCTAGGCAGAAATGACAAAGTGCCCTTACTAGCCATATGCTTGATGGCACTTGGAACTGCCACAGCAATATTTTTGGCTGGTGCTGCTCAGGGTCTGATGTGGCTGTTGCTGTTTACTTAGTGTCTCCTCTACACCGAGATGATTCGGGATGACTGTGAGCAGACCTTCGCAACACTGCTGAGGCACATGAACAAACTGCTGCAATTCCTTACTCATTTTAAGAGATAAAAAAAGGCAGACTCAGCTATTCCTATCACGTCCTTTACCTGCATGGGTCCTTCACCTTTCCCAAGTGCCAAGCACAACCATTCCTCTACTCCAGAAGCTGATGGAAGCCCTCCTTCCACATCTCACCTAGGAGTTTGCTGCTCTATCTTACACTACTCAGCCACCCCAAGTCCCAGGCTGGGAGCTGGCGGAGAACCCTCTATCAGCAGAGCTGGAATTAAAGCATCATTCCAAAACTCAAACAGCCAACTCAATCGCACTGTCCTGCTCCTCAACATAGATCTACATACTCAAAACACTACCTTTTCTTTTAGCCATTTTTGATGGTTTTGGAAATAGAAGCCTTCCAGCATTTTACAACCACTGTTCCAGCTTTCTAATGTTCTTACATGCACCCTTGTAGGTCAAGACCTCTGTACAGTGAATCAGTTCGAGTACCTCTAATTAAGTTATTCTGCCTCATTCCTGACTAATATAAAACATGCTTATCAACCCAGAGCCTGCATTAGGGCTCCATCCTCCTCCTCACAAGGAAGGCTTTCTCTCCACACTGACCTGAGCAGGCATTCTCGGGAAGGGTGGGGAAGGAATGAGAAGATAAATGTAGTTTGGCAGGACATTAAGGGAAACCACAATATTGCCTTGTAATGCGGCTCCTATCTGATCAGCAGAGTCAAATGTGGTGCTGGAGTTATGTCTCACAGGAAGTGGAACCAGCCGCCCCTGTCAAGCTGATGGCTGAGATCTTCCCTGAGATACTCCTTGTGTCTGTCAGAGATACCAGCGGCTGAGGAATTCCCAGCATGTGCTGCAAGTGACCCCAATCCAGCTAACAACAACCCTTCTTCTCCCATCCCCAGCTCAGCCTCCTCCCAGGGGCTGCAGCCACGCTGTGGGACGCAGGACAGCATCCTTGGCATGGATGCTGTGGGCTTTAGAAGCACATCAGGGCCTGAGAAAATACGGCCTGGCTTGGTGAGTTGAGGACCTGGGAGTGGGACATGACTACTGCATCCTCTTACAGTGGAAGAAGAAGATGCAGCTCTTGAATTGCTCCTTTAATTTCCTAACACCTTCCTTCTGCCCTCGCAGGAGGCATTTCCTGCTCCTCCTGTCAGTTTGGACAGTGTCCTAGGAATTCATTCCCATGTAAGGTGGGTAATGTGACGCACTGGCAGAAAACACAGGCAGCAGGAGCCTCTGGGAGGTTCCGAACAATCAGCACGAATCTAACTGATCAGTTCTCAGAGCAATCCTGTAGATGAGGTATGAATGCCACTGAAGAGGGGAGACCAGCTCACCAAGAGCTCAGCTGGTCTCAGCTCCCAAGGCCCTGCAGCATGAGGGGTGCTGGATGTGGTCCAGCCCAACTGTCCCTCCGTTTAGTGACAGGAACCACAGCACACAGTAGAGAGCTACAAATCCTGCTTAGATTCAAACACATCATCAGAGAGCGAAGAAAAGGCTCTCTGGAGTAACTCCTCTACCGTCAGGATAATTACAGCCAAGACTAGAACTGGAGCAACAGGAACAACTAACTGTAGGGTAGTTTAATCATAATTAATGGGAAGACACCGCTCAATGAGTAGCTGCATGCGGGCCTGGTTGTGGTTGGAGCAGCTGAGTGTGATGTATAGTGCCTGTTTTCTAATCCCCTCTCTTTATATGCCCGTTCTTCCTCCTGCCCTTGCTTTAAGAGCTTTTCCAGGTTTTACATCACAGTCCTTGCTGTGGTATCCAAGGGTATTTAACTGCCACACTGTGATACATAGGCTCTACACTTGGGAGCAAGCAGCGGCGAGTCCTCCTCAGGCTCCAAGGGTTAAACCCACCCTCCTGCTCTGCTGCCTTCAGCCCCACTGCCAAAACCCAGCTCCTTCATCTGCTGCTTCCTCCGCGTGTCAGCAGAGGAAATCCGTAATCTCCCAGCTCCGGATTTGGGGAACTTTGACATCCCCTAATGAGGTAAACACATTACTGTCATGTACAAACAAACAGCAACAAATTAGCAGCTGACACGTGAGGCAGCCCCGGCGCAGCAACACAAGCTCTGCACAGGCAATTAGAGCTGCCTGAGCCGCCGCTCACGCGCCAGCCGGGTCCCACCGCGCTCCCTGCCCCAGCGTCGCGGCTCTCCTGGCCGCTCTCCATCTGCCTCTTCCTCATGGGGTTTCCTCCTCCTCTGACATCCCAAGGTCCTGTTGGCAGCTGGGTGCGAAACAAGGGTATGGCTGGGTGCAGGTGGAACTGGGAAGGAGCTCAGTGGTGTGGCTGCGGATGCAGGGAGCTGGCAGGGCATGCTGCATGCACTGTAAGGACATCCTGAGCGCCCAGGACGGGATGATGGCAGAGACAGGCACCGAGCTGGTGGGACCCTCAGCTCGGGACTACTTCTATTCTCCAAAAGGGAAGGCAGCCTGAGCCTGGGAGGAAGGATTGCAGCAGCCTGGCAGAGCAGTTCACTGCATTAGATGTCTCTCAGAATCAGTTCTCTGCAGTATCACCCATAAAGATCCCAGGGTCTTTACTCCTAGTCTCTTGCTTGAGGCTATCCCAGGAAGAGGGCTCAGTAGCTAAAACAAGAGAGGAAAGGGAGCCTGAGCTGGTATAAAGAGAACAGATATTTGACTTTCATTTTAGCTCAAGCCATCTCTATTAAGGGAGAGCCAGGGCAACAGGCCCATAGTCAAAGGGCTTTATTATTATAATTGCTTTGCAAGGGTGAAAGCCTCTGGATAAGAATCCAAATCAGTCATCACTCAGAATAATAATCACGAAAAGAGATAAATAAATAAAGGTAGGATCCAGCCAAAAAAGGAGCTCACATTATCAGCCATTAAACCAATAATCCATTAGTGACCAAGGTTGCTGAATAATATAGTACTTTCACAGTACCCATAATTTATACTGCAGACTAGAGAATAGACACGATTATTAGAGTGAGGGCTACTAGATGACACATGATGCATGACCGCGCGGCATTGATCTTCACACAACAGGAAGGTGTCTAGACTGGGAGATGTATGGCCCTGCGATTCAGAACAGGGCATATTTCATGCAGGGCCTAATGGAGTGGTGGAGGCCGTGATGGATGACTTGCCTGGCTTCAGTAGCAGCGCAGTTATAGCAGTGCTAATGCGTGACCTCTCCCGCTCCCTGCGTCCTTCATTCAGTCAGGGTGACCTCATTTAAAGGGATGGGGAATGAAAGGCGCAGAGTACGAGGGGGAGGGAAAAGGGGGGGGGGAGAGGGGAGGAGAAGAAGAGAGAAGAAGAAAAATAAGAGATAAGGAGAGGGCGTGATGTAAATGAACAATCTCTCACGAGCTCCCACCCTGCGTCAGGCTCCCTCCAGCGCGGCAGCGGCACTGGTGGTTACAGGAGTGGTCCTGCTCTGCATCACTCGGGATGCTGCTCCTCTTTGGACAGGGTTCCTCCTGATCTACAGGAGTGCTAAGTGTAAGTATGTAAGTGCTACTGAGAGCACAGCAAGGCCCCTGCAGTGCAACTCTGTGCCTTTCGCAGGCTCTTGGAGCTCATGGGGCTGGGCCAGCAGACATCACTGCTTGTGACGTGGTGTTAGGCATGGCTCCAAGTGCTGGCCGTGCAGCACCCACGTAACCCTGGGGTCTGTGGGTTCTGGGGTGCAGTGGTTACTGCTGCAAGGTGCCCATCTGGTCTCTCTGCCATAAACTGTCCCTGAAGCCAGGAAAGGCTGTGGAAGAGCTCCTGGCCATCAGCCCTTTTCAATCTAGGGCAAGAAAATAACCCCAAACTAGCACCACATTTGATCCTGTATCGGGCCTAAGTCCTGGTTGACTGATAACACGTGACAAATAGCTTCAGAGAGTGGGTGTCCACTCATAGGACCACAGAATCATGGAATGGTTTGGGCTGAAAGGACCTTAAAGCTCATCCAGCTCCAACCCCTGCCATGTGCAGGGACACCTTCCACTAGAGCAGCTTGCTCCATGCCCCTGTGTCCAACCTGGCCTTGAGCACTGCCAGGGATGGGGCAGCCACAGCTTCTCTGGGCACCCTGTGCCAGCGCCTCAGCACGCTCATAGTAAAGAACTTCTCCCTAATGTCTAATCTAAAGGATACCCAGGCTGGTAGCACAACCAGAGCTCTAAACTGCTGTCACAGGAGGCTGACAGCAGCACCAGCTCTGCCACATGCGGCACAACCTTGGCCTGCAGCTAAACCTGCTGAGAGCAGAGAATACATCAGCCATTCCCCTTCAGCCCTTAGCTGGATGCTCCCGGCTCCTGTGCTGAGTTCTGTGCTTTGGTAATGAATCCTACAGGGTCCCTAAAGGTTAAATAAAACGATCTGCTGAAGTTGAAAACTGCATTGATAAAAGGAACTGTTTGCTTGCTGTCTCCCTACTATTTTGATTCTACTTCCCTTATCTCCCGTTCATTGTTTCAGCGATCCTGGATTAGTGCCCAGGACTGCTGTCAGCCAGCACGGAGAAGAGCCAGTCTCCACCCCAAAGAACTTGCAAGCTCAACAGTGCAGACAGATGGATGAAAGGCAAGATTATTATTGCTGCCCAGCAGTAGGAAGCTCAAGCACACGGAGCACACAGCCCTGCTCACGCTCACAGGGGAAAGGCCAGAACAGGACCAGGAGCTAAGCCTCAAGCTCTCAGGGTTCTGAACACATGAGCGTGCTCCCTCTTTGGAATAACCGGCGCCTGAACTGGGCCGTGCAGGCAGTTACTGGATGGGCAGATGGGAATGGCTTTTGTTAGGCCCTTGGAGTGTCTTTCAAGTGACTCTTCCTGTGTCTCTCCTCAGACAGACATGAATCCCTACTAGCATCCCTCCCAGCACCACTGCGGCTCCCACAGCACCACCTCACTGCCTGACACATCAGCTGCGCATCTCCCTTCCCGAACCCATGTATGGATGAATCCACACGCTCCCGGTCCAGGAGGAGGACCTGCTCCATGTCCTTCCCTGCAGCTCTAACGCCCTGAGCTGCCTGGAAAGAGGAGAGAATGAGAGCCAATGGCCATTTCCAGTGTTCCCTTCTCCATCTGGGCTTATTAAAAACTGCACAGCAAATTAAAAATAGGTGGGAACAAAGCTGGGGGAATGACATAAAGGGCTGCAGAAAATTCTCTGTGTACTTTTAAAAGCTGGAATTGCCATATGGACTGGCAGAGAGACATGTTTTACATTTCCACTGGTACATGACTGACATCATTTAGCATTAACTTCTATTTGAATAAAATGGTAGTAGACATTTAGGTAATATTACAGGGCAATAAATGTTTTAAAGAGCCTTGGGGGGATGCTCTTGAAACACAGTCCAGACTAAAACTCTAAAAATATGTCTTAATATATATTAACCTCTTTTAGGACTTTTGGCTCTCAAAAAATAATGGAGGATAGAGGAGTTTTTTTTCCTCCCCCCTCCCCTTTTACTTGCTGAATTAAGAGTCCCTGGCTATATTTTTTCCCTTTTTCCTCTTTAGCTGTGCTGGGAAGAACATGAGGGAATGTAGTTAAAATTCAAAAAGGTTCCCCTTTATCATTACCATGAATCAACACAATAAATGAGCCCCTTCAGAGCACGGTAATAAGAATTTGATAAATCATCAGCCAAAAATTAACTAGATGTCAAAACAATCTTTGGGAAGTGTGATGGATTAGGGGCGATAGTGGCAATTAATCTCCCAGCATGAGTTCACAGGAGAGACTGAACGCTGGGAGATGGATAGGGGGGAGACCAAGGCCTCACAAGGTCAGGACACTGCAGAAAGGAGCCAGAGAGGCAGAGAAGAAGAAGAAATATTCCACTGAGTCGGCAGTACCCGGCCCCGCAGCTGAGGTAGAGGTCAGCCACATGCCTTTGAAACCCGTTCTGGCTCCAGCTGCTCTCTGTGATGAGGCAAGCACTTTTCTGCTCCTGCTAATAAACACCACAAGCTGGCTCATGGGGTACAACGCATGGCTGGAGAGAAGCGCAGACCAAGGGAAGGCTTCAGCCGAAGGATGGGCTCCCCTTTGGGTACAGCAGGGTGGCTGGAAGGGGGCAGGATGCCGCAGGGGGAGCAGAGGGAGACAAATCCTTCTCTAATGTGTGAATTCATCCATACAAGGCCTGGCAGTGGGTGCGCGTGGCCTGACTAATTCAGCCTGAGCTCAGGAGGGAAGTGCCGCTGCAGTCATAAATCCCCAGCCAGCTGGCAAAAGCACTTCCTCAGTCTTCCACCTCGCAGGCAGGTCTGCAGCCCTGCAGCACGGGGCTGGAGCAGTGCTCCCTGGGTCCAGCCATGGCGCCCAGTGCCGGGCTGGGGTCCATGGGACCCCTCGGAGCACACCATGGGGAGCCGTGAGCAGGGGAGGGTCTGCAGAGGGACCAGCTGGACCCCTGATGGGCTGCCCAGCAGACCAACGTGCCTCAGTTTCCCTGGGCTTGCAGTGCAGGTGATTATCCCAATGCAGCAGTTTGCCACTGCATGAAGTTCGGTCTCTCAGGGTTGGGAAGCATGCTGGGACACCCAGATTATACACTGGGTTAACAAGATAAGCCTTGCAGAGATGCACTGGGCTCATTGCTCCCCCACAGCCTCCGGGATTACAGGATCCCAGACTGGTTTGGGTTGGAAGAGACCTTAAAGCTCATCCAGT
The DNA here is from genome assembly GCF_028554395.1 of Pezoporus wallicus. Classification (NCBI taxonomy): domain Eukaryota; kingdom Metazoa; phylum Chordata; class Aves; order Psittaciformes; family Psittacidae; genus Pezoporus; species Pezoporus wallicus. The sequence continues at coordinate 237,290 of NW_026636985.1, forward strand.
TCCAACACCCTGTCACAGGCAGGGACACTTTCCACTAGAGCAGCTTGCTCCAAGCCCCATCCAATCCTGTCCACCCCTCCTTTCCACTCTGGTGATTAGCTTTACCTGTGCTGGTACTTCTGCATTTAAACCAGCAGCACAGGCTGCTCAGGTGAAGCATTGTACAAACAAAAATATCTACCGTGAGTCAGCCCCTGCTTCCCTGTTTTGCTGCCTATGGCAATTCCTTGCTCTGCCAGCATTGCGTAGCCAACCCAGCGCCACAGCTACCCCCTGCTCTTTGTTCCCATTACATCCAGCCCTCAGTAATGACCTGGACAGCAGCATCTCTGCTCTGAACACGGCTCTGTGCTGACAGGAGTTTTCGACCAGCATGAGCTGGGCCAGATGCAGCAATTCAGTGACTGAGGGGTGGCAGCACCCACTGCCAGTCCTGCCCCATTCATGTCTCCCTTCTCTGACACAACCTGTCACCCGGCATCCTTTGCAATGCAAGCAGGACGCAAAATGGGTGATGAAAGAGAATCAGAAGTCAGGCACCCGCCTGGCAGGGCTCCTGCTGCCTTCCCACGCTCTGCACTGGGCCTCAGGGCATGGAGCTCCCAGTGACATCTCCCCCCCACCCCGCAAAAGCAAACGCAGAGCCTGACACATCCTCAGGCTCCAGCAGCAGCCAGGGTGACAGCGGGGGGATGGCCAAGCCTGCAGCTGGCTTTTAGGAGTGACAGTGATCATGAGAAAATAAGTAACTGGCCTAGATCCTCTGCAGCCACAGTGCTGCGGTTCTCTGTTTCATCACTTGGAGGCTTGCAATCCTTGCCTGAGCTGTTTAGCATCTCTCCTCACATTTTCGCTGCTGGAGCACTGTTGGCTTTGATACATACTGTGCTCTTCCCCTCAAGCGACAGGGAACAAATGTTCATGCAACACAGAAAGCGCCCATGGGGTGAGGAAGGAGAGCCTAAGACTTACTGAAAACATCTGCGGCTGCTTGCTTTCACCACTGGCTCTCTTCCCACTCCGAGCAGGGTAAGAGGACAAGGAAGCAGCAGCCAGGGACAATGTCTGGGCTCACCAAAGGCTCCTCTCTTCTACCAACACCCTGGCTCACGCTGACACCAGCTGGGAGAAGGGACAGGCAGAGGTTTTGCTGCTGACAAGCCAAAGGCCTCCAAGGATGATAAGGAAGACAAGACCTGGGAAGAGCATCTGGCAGCAGGGAGGAGCTCTGCATAGTCCTGAGAGCTCTGGTTGTGACCTGAAAACCTCTCAAATTGGATAACAGCACGTGCAATGTTTTGAACCCGAGCTGTAAAACTGGAGCTTGGAAGAAGAGGTGGTTGTGAAGTGAAACCAGAAGTGGGAGCACCAGCGAAGCACAACCTGACAGGCAGTGGGAGCTGTGCTCCAGCAAGCTGTTAGCTCTCCTGTCTCATCTCACCCAAGGTGTGGCTTATGGACTGAGAAGATAAAGACTCACGAGGCAGCTGTGGCAACAGTGCTGTCAAACTTGGCCTGCTTGCATCGACATGGCACACGGGTTCAAGTCTGCTGGAGACTCCACAACCCCACTGCAAGATTCCCTTTTCCTGAAGAAATTAAAGTCCACAGCAGGTTGCAGACCCTGACAATGGCAATTTTTCTTCTTTGGTTAGATGTCTCAGGCCCAAATATTGTTGTCACTACTTCAGGATATAGAGCCAACCCACTACAGTAGAGAGAATCAATGCAGATTTATGCTAGCCTCTTGAAACAGAGGTGGCACAGCAACACGAGGTGGTACAGCAACCCAGCTTAGAGCACTGCTCCTCCTCGCTGCGATGCACAACGTGCTCGGCAGCTGCCTCAGGGATGCTGCAATGAGAAAGTCACTGGCCTCTCCATTGAGATAAAGGAAAATATCTGCTGTGGCCACCTGAATGTGCATGACCAGCTCAGTAACGCCTGCCGCTGGAATCTGATTGTCGTGTACCTAGTGATGTGGGGTGAGCTCAGCAGCATTGCCTAGTTCTCCTTTCCCCACCTCATTCTGCTGCTGTGTTAATAGAAACTCAGTTATACAACAGGACTCGCCCATCATTACTTGTTAGAGGCTAAGGATAAGCCTCCATCAGCTCTGATTGCTTCGCTCCTGTGTGTTCATAGCGTTGATAACACCTTTCTTATATATCTGCATCCTTAAGAAGCAGACTTTTTTTCTCTGTTTTTTAATCTCATTGCATCTTTCATGCCTCTCCCTGGGTTCCCAAGGCAGTTCTGTGCAAGAGATGAATGCCTGGCACATGTCTGGATGCTGCTGCCTGCTCGGCACAGATCAATGTCAGAAAGATTTGGGGAGAGGGGTGGGGAAGAGAGAAGAACACCTCCCCCCCACCCCCAATCTGGAATGCCTTCCCAGGATGCCTGGCTCTTCTCAAGACAGACAAAGCTTGGATAGAACAGATGTTTCCACCCAAAAGCAGATGTGAAGATGTTACTTTCCCAGGGAGGAAATGTGCTGGGGTTTATTATTAACCAACAGTCCCCATATGACAGCTTCCCTTGACCAACAGTTGGAAAAGCTGAAAAAAACCCATAGCCCTCTCATCCAAGGGGTGGCAGGAAACAGCCAGCCCTGATGGACTGCACTGATTTATTGTTATTAATTACAACCCGGAAATTACCAACAACATCTGGGAGAGCCAAATGTGGACGAAAGGGAAAGCTTGAGCAAAGAAAGGGGCTGAAGTTTTGATTCCATGATGGCCTTAACGTGCTGCTCAACTCCAGGAAAAGCAGCTGCAAAGTCAGCCTGAGCAGAGGAACTGTGAACAGAGGATTTAAAGCAGCACCTTGGGCGCTCTGACCAGCTCTGAAAAGCTTTGGATTTCTTTAGGCCTTTTGCTCTACACAACTGAGGCACCTCCAGGTTTTAAACCAAACACTGCATTAACCATTACCATTGCTTGTGGAAAATAAGACATTCTCCACTTCTCTGCTGCCAGCCCCACCTCGGGACATCAGGTACCGGGGAGCGCAGGCTCCCCGACACACACACGCCAGCTGTGGTTAACCCACAACCTGAGAGCTTGTGAAACATCTGCTTGTGTTTTCAGAGCAGAATTAACATTGTCAGACCGTGGCAAATCTGCTTAATTTTAATAGACATATGTATAATACACAAGCCAAAATACACTTAAACCGGGACATGGCAGAAAATAAACAACTATTAACTAATGAAAGAGAAAGGAAGTTTGTTCTTGTGCTTTCTCTCTCCCACACACATCCCCTGCAGCCACAGCTCACTCATCTCCTCCTGACTCCCCACTGCAGCCTCACACCCAACGACTTCTACAGAAGAAAGACTCCACTTCCAAGCGATAACAGGGGAGGGAGCACAGGGAGAAGGCGAGACCTCTGCCCACGTTTGGGCTTTGAGCATCAGAGCAGTGCTGCTCCATTAGCCAGGATGTCAGTCCCTTCCTAAGGAAGCTCTATAAAGGCACAACATTGATGTGAAAGAGAAGCCTCACCAAAACGCTTCCAGAACAGTCCTGGCTCAGAGCAACAGAGCAGTGTTGGATGCATGGGCCGGAGGAGGCATCTGGAGGCCTGATTTTCAGTTGTGCTAACAAGGGGACTGGAACTGAGACTCATTTTCCCATGTCAGAATGTGGGAAAGGGGCTCTGCACAACAGGACCAACATCTCCTGCCTCTAAACATGCCTGATGTTAAGGATAATTGCATTTGTTCTGGGTGTTTTACAGCTCCTTCTTAAAGGGAAGTAACAACCCCACCCCTGGATTCACCAGACCTTCTCTACCTCCATAGATCTATTTGTACCTGAACGGGTTATTCACCCTTTTGTAAGGTCTATACTGCTGAAACCAACTGCATGGAGGTGCCCCATAATTGAGAACAGCATCCCCAAGGGGCTTTTCCAATGAGGTGCAGATTTCTCTGGCATGCATTTTGAGAGCTGAAGTCAGTATAATGAAGTCCAGAACTTTTAGGTTTCCCCTTTAATACATCCATCATGTCTAGATCCATTATTGACATGTTGACTTTCTTGTTTCTGATTTAAGCTGCCAGACTCAGTAAAATTGCCTTGACAGCTTTAGCATTTGTGGCAGAACACTGACATGATGTTACTTACAGCTAATTAAAGTTGAGAGCATAATAAACAATCTCGGGATCCTAGCAACCTCATTTCCTCAGTATTGAGTTTGCTGGATCTTGACCCGACTTCTTTGAAGCTCCAGCAAATACTGAGCCTGACCTTGCTGTGCTGTGGATGCTGGCTTTGGAAATCGGGGTGCTTCTGATGCCAGATGGGTAACACCAAGACCACACGAGCCCAGCTCCTCCAGGGAGATGGTGACTGATGGCGAGAAACAGGGCTGGGTAACGGGCAAGGAAATGGGAAACTCTGAGATGCTGGATGCAGGTTTCTAAGGCCACTGAGAAGAAACGAGCCAATAGGTTATAGCTAATTAGCAACAGGAAAATTTGGACTGATTACCAGGAAATCTTCCTTCCTGGTGAGCTCTTAGACTGCAAAATACCCTCTCACGGGAAGCAGTGCAAACCACATTGCTCGAGTCAATTAAACCTGGCTGGACAAAGCACTGCAGAGTGCTGGCAAAGGCAGGCTTTTGGGGTGGCAGAGTGGGAACAAGTGACCTCATAGGAGCAGATTTGCTATTCCTAGTCCATAAGGTCTTGGAAACTTCAGCAGCATCAGTTCAGTCCTCCTTTCCTCTCTTGTGCCATCTCAAACCCAGTTGTTTCACACAGCAGTGCCTATTGCAGCAGGAAATCATACACAAAACAAAGATCAGGTCAGGGGCAACATTTCACCTTTGCTTTTGAAGAAGATGCTTGGGTTATTTCTCTTGTTTTAATAACAAAAGACTGAAATTTGCCCTACCCAGATCTGACTCGCAGAGCTGACTCAGCCAGAAAAATCAGCATCTTTTTTTTTCCCTTGTCTGCAGTGAATCAAAACTCACTACTCACTCGTGCAGCATCAACTGAGATTTGAGGTGAATTAAATCCAAACTCTCCCTCTGTTCCAACGAGTGACTGACATGCCTCCTGTATTGCCAGCTTCTTGAGTGCTATTGGACTGATTCCTCCCACTTCCACTGTATCTCCTCGTTCTGCAAAGTAGGGCAACAGCATTTCACATCTCTTTTGCAAAGACTTAAGTGCAAGTGACACCCTCGCTGTGAGTGGAGTCACTGTAAGCCATTAGAGCAAACAAAAGTTAAGTTGGATTAAGTTAAATCTCAATGCAAAATGTTCTAGTTCAAGCACGTTAACCTGCATTTGTGCATGTGAAGAGCAGCAACTGCTGAAGTCACAGTAAGATGCTGATGCATCTGACACGTTAATAGGCAATTTTTAACTCGTAGAGTAAACCAGCACAAAGGCTGTGGTGGTGCTCTGAAAATCCATCCTAGTTCAGCTTAAAATAGCCTGAAACTGAAGCTCATGTTCACACAATGGTTTACTGCGTTTAGAGTGGTTTCAAGACCCCTGTTCTTAAAAAGACAAATCTTCTGGACACAGGCAAGGCCCTAAAGGTGAATTAAACCATGAGAGAGAGGACCTTTGAGCCCAAGCCACTGCTTGCAGGTACTGTAGTGCATGTGCAGTAACTCCAGTGACACCAAGAACTTAATTCATCTCTACAGAACTGCTCCAAAAAGGAGTCCACACTGAGCACCACTGCTGGGTTTCACAGCCATGCAATGGGAAGAAAGGATGGAGTAATTATTGACCCAGCCAAGTGAAAGGCTTGGGGTTAATATGTCTCAAGGCAGAACATCTCCCTGGACCTTTTGTGTAGACCAATGACATCAGCCCCAAACAGTTCTCACTTGCTTGTTGCTTCATTGCTTGGGGGGAGTGGAATTAACAGCATGGGGCTGGACCTCCTGCCTCCTCCTGCCTGGTGCTGGCATGGAGCAGGCAGCAGAGCTGTGCTACCCAGCAGACTTGGCTTGAAGCAGCCACTGCTATGAAAGCACTGCAGGGGGAAGCCTTTCCCAAAGCGACAGGGGTCCTAGGAAAAGGTGCTGCAGGAGGAATGCCTCTGCTCCTGGAAAACACAGATCCAAGCCTCCTACCCCATCCTTTCCCAGGAGCCACCCTGAGCTGGGCCTGAGTCTGAAGATACAGAAGAGAAAACTGCTCCCAGACTTTACTCCCTCCCAAGTTCATTTCCCATTTTAGTCCTCTCTGATTCCTGGTGTTTCCGTCCTTTCAGCAGGCTGGTATAGACACAATGGATGGTGAAGGCACAGCAAAGGAAAAGGAGCTTTCACATTTCCCAAGTCATAGAATCATAGAATAGTTCAGGTTGGAAAGGACCTTAAGATCATCCAGTTCCAACCCCCCTGCCGTGGGCAGGGACACCTTACGCTAAATCCTCTCACCCAAGGCCTTGTCCAACCTGGCCTTGAACACTGCCAGGGATGGAGCATTCACAACCTCCCTGGGCAACCCATTCCAGTGCCTCACCACCCTAACAGGAAAGAATTTCCTCCTTAGATCCAATCTAAACTTCCCCTGTTTCAGTTCTAACCCATTACCCCTTGTCCTGTCACTACAGTCCCTAATGAAGAGTCCCTCCCCAGCATCCCTATAGGCCCCCTTCAGATACTGGAAGGCTGCTATGACCCCCCTGTGCCAAAATCCTAGATTTCCCAAATCCTCAGAGCCTGCACCCTTCCCTGTGTCCTGAACACTTAATGCAGCAACCCCACTGGATTCAGGGAGAGAAAAAAACCCAACCAAGAAAACCAACTCCTGGATGAAGGACGCCTACAAAAGCAGCATTTCCTCCCTTTTGTCTTGGCAGGGGCTGTTCTCAGTTCCCGATTGTTCAGGCTCTTTATTCCTCACTTTCAGACTCTTGTTCACTTCCAGCTGGGCTGTATGTGTGCTTCAGAGATCCAGTGGGAAAGGTGCTGCGCAGTGACCCCCAGTCATTAATCAAGCTGCCTAAGCCGGGGCCTTTTCACAGCCAGAGCCTGATTATTGGCTCTTGGGAGCTGCGTAATAAAATGACAAGGGGAGTGAGTCTATTTCCTGCCGCCAAACTGCTGACATTAATTCACACTGGGGAGCTTGGGAAGGCAGCGGGAGGGGGAGAGCCGGGAAAGGGAATGTGTCTGTGCAAGGGGACGCTGCAGGATGCGTGTGCCGCTGCCCAGCTGCTCTGGGTGTGCGTGTGAACAGACACGGAATGGCACGGATGTGTTCACGCGTGCGCTGTCCTATGGAGCACGGACCAGCCCTTTGGAGAGAAGGAGTGTTACAGAATCCTAGGCAAAATACTTGGATCCTACTCTTGATCCTCCATTACTTCAGAGGTGCAGATCCCGTCTGCAGCAGCTTGCTTTCTCTAGACTAACACATCACTACACCTAAAAGCCTCACTTTTGTTCCAGCGGTAGCCCTTCAAACCAGCAAAATCAGGGCAACGCTTATCAAAGTTCACATTAAACTTTAGCTCAATTCCCACAGTCTAAGAAAGCCCCAGCCAGAGTCACTACCACCACACCAGCCTTCACACTTCACGGGCCTTTACCTCTCACAAGGAACTGTGGCTGCCGGAGCCTGGTTGCCAAAGACCTGCCATGTTCCTTGGGATGACAGCAATCCACCCTAACAGCTAGGGAAAACCAAAGCAGAGCCCCCCACGACTACCACAGGATCAACACTGGAAGTGTTTGTAACCGAGATCCTAGAGGCCGCGTGTCTAGGAAATCTGGGTGATTGCATCCTGACATTCCCACTGCCAAGGAACAAACGGGATGGTAAGTACAACTGGTAACAATTTTCTACAATTGCAGACATTTCTTGCTCTTCTCTTTTTTTCCCTAGTTAATAGTTCTTTTGTCCTGGCTCTAGACATTTTGCTAATCAGTTTATATCATATGGGAGCTATCAGCAGAGACAGTCAAGCCTGGGGATATGCAAAACCTTTCCATTGCCTCAAGAATCCAAGGAGACCTTTGACACTTGCCAAATTCCCTCTCAAGGGAAGGGTAAGGGAATAAAATCAGAGCCAAAATCTGCTACGTCATTTCTTCATCAGCCTTCAAGTATCATCTTAAACTTCCTCTGCTGATACCATGTTTTCATGGGGCAACAACAACCGAGGAGCTGTTTTGCTAAGACCAGTTCTTTTCATGCTGGTTCTCACCCACAGGTCACCTGTGGTCCAGCCCAGCCATCTGGTCCCTCAGTGTGCTCATGGATGCCTGTTGAAGAGCCAAGTGTGTGGAAATTCAGGATCTGCTCCGAGCAGGCCTCGTGGTGTAGGAATGGCACTGGAACAGCAACACCTCTGTGAGAGCAGGGATGTTCTTTAGGAGCAGTGGTCTCTGAGGCAAGGCTATTTCATCAGAGTACTTTTAGTAGCACTCTGAACCTGACTGATCTTTGATGTGGTTCCTACAGTCAGTAACAACCCAGCAAAACAGCAGGAAATACCCTCAGTGTAGCAAGGTTGAAAACAGCCCCTACAGGGTCTGCTGGTGTAAATGTCCGCACGATCCATTGGGGAAAAAGGCAGAAAGTCTTGCCTGGAACATCCCATTAGGGATCAGAAATGCAAGTCTAACACTGTCCTTGCCACCAAAGCAAAACCAGCCTTCTGGTTTAAGCAGAACATGCACACACGTATTCCTCCATCCTCCAGCCACCAAAACACCCACCTCACTGCACCTGAAGCCATATGAGGGGCTGATGGGAGGTAGCACAGAAGCCTCTGCTCCACAGTCCAACCCATCTTTTTCCTCCTCTATTGAAATAAATGGGACACGGAAATCGGGCAAACTGAACGGAGTCAACTGAAGCACCAGAGCAGAACAAACCACTGTACCCTGGCTGAGCTGAAGTGCCTCTGATGGAGTCACACCACCGCAGCAGCACAGAACCTCGAGCACCACTATTGAGCGCACTGGTCCTCAGAGAGCTCCTGCCTGAGCCCAGGGTTCAGTGCCCAGACCTGCAAGGCCGTGGCTGTGCCAGGAACCAGCAGCATCAGGCCCTGAAAGCAGCCACTGAATCAAGGTGTGCAGAGGAAACAGTTATCACTAATTCCCACATGTGCATCTGAGCAAGAAGTGCCTCATAAAAACAGACCCATCTGCCATTGCAACTATATCAAACCTCCTACAAAAAGTCACTTTGAGGTCACTGTTTTTGTCCAGTATTTCAATACATTAAATGCAATTACTTCATTGTTGATTTACCTGTCATTAGAGGCATGTGTTTGAACATGATTTATTGAGTGAGTTTTGTGCCAGTTGACTTGCAATAGATTGCACAATATTCAAAAAGGCTCATTTGCTTGGCATTACATTAGAAGCAGGGTGATTGCAACACAAAGCAATGTAAATGAGTTCTGAGAGGCTCCATCATTCATGTTGTCATGTACTGAATCCTATTATTATTTATTACCATAATTGTACTGTGTTTCCTGGGGCGATAAATTAGGACTGATGGGTCCCGCTGACAGCCAAGGACTGGACTCGCTCTATATAATTTAATAGGGATACTGCTGGATCTCTGCTTGGAGGAGACTTAGGGAGGAATTTAGGAACTAAGCAAAATCTTTCCTTAAAAAAAAAATTAAAAATAAAATAAAAGCAGTGAGGGGTTCCCCCCCCCCCGCCCTGTTTTCCCTTGGCAGCAATTTAAGTCTTGATAAAAGCTGCAAAGGAAATGGGAGCACTCTGTCTTTCATAATAGGATTGTTAAAAAAAATCACTGCCCTGTGTCACAATCTGTTTTATGCTCCCTGCTGACAGGCAGCCTCGCCATGGCTGGGAACAGAGGATGACTTAAAGGAATAGCAGTGACAGCTTCTGACCTCCAGCATCCCAGCTCAAATCCAACCCAGGGCTGCAAGTAACAGTTGCTCCTTACTGATGGCTGTGGGGAATGAGTGAGGTTATCCCTGCCTCTCACACACGAGCAGCCACAAAATGTCATCAAACCCAGCTTCCTGAGGCCTCACTAAAGGGGTTGCTGACCAGGCTGACAGACCTCACTTGGCACCGAGGGCCTCCTTCAAAGCTCAGCGTGCTCTTTTGAAGACCAACACCTCTGACTTGTGCCCCTCTAGCCCTGGTTCCAATGTGCTTTCCAGCAGTCTGACGTGGAAATTTCCATATCTCAGATCCTGGGGATGTTTTACGCCTAACTTTGATCCCCACCTCCTGCCTGAAGCTTCTCCTTTCTTCTGACCACTTCTCCCCATGCAGGTGAATTCTCAAGCCCTGAGGGGCCAGTGCAGGACTCAACAACAGCTTCCAGAGAGCAAACACAGCACAAAGGTTTGTGCTCCTTGACAGCTTCAAGCGTATTTTGCAGCCACTACCTGTTGAAACCAAGCAGTTTGCTCCTCCTGACTTGAGGGTGAGAAATGCCAGGTAAGTCACAAAGCTTACCTCTTACTTTTAATGCAGCCAGCAGAAGTTTTCCAGGTGGGACAACTACAGTGCCAAGAGCAAAGCCAGGACAGGGTTAGTCTGGGTTTGCTGGGTGTTAGTGGAGCCATTCAGCTGTTCTATTCCTGGCCCAGTTGGGACACACCTTCCTGTTACTGAATGAAAAACCAAACACTTCTATATAAACTGCTGATGAATGAGAACTGTGACCTTTCCCTCTTCTATTTGAGCTTGGAATCAGAAAATAACAGTGCAACCAAGGCAAGGGTTTTTTTTCCCCCATCTCATATGCCACAGGACTGGCATTTCAAAGCACGCAGGATGCATGGTCATGGCAAGATTCTCACTAGTCCTCAATTCACTGCCAGTTAAGCATGGACAGTGTCTTGTTTGCTCTGTGAACAGGTTAATCTGTAAACCAGAAACTCTTCTTAGGGGTTCTTTGGATTTTTAGTTCTAGTTAGTTAATGACCAAGTTAACACAAAGAGTTAACTCACAAAGTGTCTTTCTGCCACGATAAACCCCTTAGTCATGCTTTGGTCTTAAAGATGGGAAAGATGAGAGCAAAGGATTTCTGGCCTTGAACTGGAGCTTGGAGTGTTGCTTCTGGAAAGGGATCACACCTTTCTGTGCCAGGGTCACTCCTCAGCTACACAAATTCACATTATAGGATTGTGGTTGATATTCGTTAGCCAAATTAGGAAGTGAAGGCCAAAAAGATGAAAGTGCTGTATTAGCATTGCTCTTGTTTCTACTGAATGCATCCTTGCTTAAACCAATGAGAACGAACTGCATAAACCACTGCAGCTATGTTCTACCCTTAGAACTAAGGGACAAAGTCCCAGCTGCTGAAGATACAGACACAGCACGAGCAGCTGAGTCATTAGAAGGAAGCCAAAGCTTGCATTTCCAGAACAAAAACCCTGAGAAGCACTGCAAGAGCACGGGCTGGAAAGCTAGATAAAGGATTGTATGAGCAGGAGAGGGGAAACAGGGAAAGCACATCTCAGGTTCTGCTACCCAGGTTAAGATTCAAGCACAAATTCTTCTTCCCATGCTTTTAAAAACCACGAACACTCTTTGTACTCACCTCCTGCAAAGAGATTCAGAGCTGCAGAACCTCAGGACTGTTGGACTAGAACAGGTTAATGGTCCCTACAGTCCCGTATGCCGTATTTGTGAGCAACCAAGTGTCCATAAATCCTCCAAGTGGACAACTTTATGGAATAATCAACACATCAGGGATATTTCCTTCTAACATACTCTGAGTTCGTGACTGGCTTAAGCCCTGAGGCATGAGAGCTTATTGACTGGATCCATCTCCCGTTCAAGTCAATAGATATCTGTCAATTCAGGTCAATTCAAATGAGATTTTATTGACAGGAGAAGCTACACAAAATGCTGCCAAAGTCTGAGAAAATGACAGCACCCCCCTACCTTCCTGGAGCCATCTGTCAGAGCTAGATACAACCTGCACTGCATTTACACAGAGGCTTACTCCCAGCTCCATCGAATAGGAATTGTCCTTGATTTAGCTTCATTGACTTGATTGAGCTGAGCTATGCCTAGTATAAACAAGATCCATCCTGCTTCTCGATGGACACCATCAAAAGTAGCATGAGTGCATTACAAGGCTGAGGTTGTAAACCCACAATCATGTTAAAACCAGGGCAATGCTGCTATCCTGCTGTCACAGAACACCAAGCAGTGGCCGCAGAGCAGAGCAATGCAGCAGAGCCTGCACCTACAGCTGCTGGACTATTCCTGTCCCTCTTTCCCCCTCCCTGCTGACTGCTGCTCGCATTCTCTCTACCCCACACAGACATATGAAACTTGTCACTCAGACATCAAAGGTGCTTTTCGCTCACCCTTCCTCAGCAGTGACACATTTTTGGCCCAGCACATCACATTAATAGAACTTGCTGTCAAACAAGGCAGCTTTCAGACAATGGAAGGATTGTGCGCTGCACGGCACGGCTGATGGGCAGATCACCAGGTAATGTGATGCAAGAGCTACAAAATACCTCAAAGACACAAGTGAGAAACACAGACCCCAGTTTCGAAGAGAGACTTGTGGTTTGTGGAGGTTATTTTGTCGGTATAAATGTTGGAACAGACCCTGGCATGGGCCTTGAGTGGGTTTCTAAACCCAGCCTTAGTTTAACATGCACATTTCCTTGAACGGTGCAGTGTTTCCTTGACGTCTCCAGTGCCTCCTTCCCTAGCGCACGCTCCCCATCCTTCATTTCCTAACTTGAAATGACTTCTGGGCTGAGCTCATCCAGCCTCACAGAATCACTGAAAGCATTTCAAACACACCATGCTGCACTGCAACTTGTGCAGAAGCCATCTGCAGCTCACGAGCACTTCTTACCATAAACCAGAAAAGCCTCTGCTTTGCACCACACTCTTCCTAGAATCACAGAACAGCTTGGGTTGGAAGGGACCTTCAAAGGTCATCCAGGTCCAACCCCCTGCAATGAGCAGGGACATCTTCAACTAGATATGTCCTCAACATAAGAAGGACATGGAATTGCTGGAACAAGTCCAGAGGAGGCCATGAGGATGCTCAGGGACTGGAGCACCTCCTGTATGAAGATAGGCTGAGGAAGTTGGGGCTGTTCAGCCTGGAGAAGAGAAGCTGCGTGGAGACCTCAGAGCAGCTTCCAGTGTCTGAAGGGGGCCTATAGGGATGCTGGGGAGGGACTCTTCATCAGTGACAGGACAAGGGGTAACGGGTTAAAACTTAAACAGGGGAAGTTTAGATTGGATATTAGGAGGAAACTCCTTCCTGTTAGGGTGGTGAGGCACTGGAATGGGTTGCCCAGGGAGGTTGTGAATGCTCCATCCCTGGCAGTGTTCAAGACCAGGTTGGACGAAGCCTTGGGTGATACGGGTTAGTGTGAGGTGTCCCTGCCCATGGCAGGGGGGTTGGAACTGGATGATCTTAAAGTCCTTTCCAACCCGAACTATTCTATGATTCTAGATGAGGCTGCCCAGAACCATGCTGTAGCTGAGCCCCAGAAGGAGGAACAGGGACAACTGTGTGCTTTGCAGGGTGACACAGGGCACACATGAATCAGCCATCCACGGGGATGTGCCCCAGGGACCTTTCCCAGTAGAAGTCTTCAGTGCTCTAGGTGATGATTAATGAGAACTTGTGGTTGGAGCTTAGCAATTGTGAAATCCCTGGTAATCTAACCAATGCCAGGAAATAGCAAACTTTACTGCCTGGACCTCAGCCGTCATGTCAGGCTGGGATTTGCTGCACACCTTGAAAGGATGAAGCACAACCCATTCCTCCTCCTCCCGCACCAAGGGAGAGCCCTGCACTACTCAGTTTATGTTCTAGTAAAGACGGCAGGGGTAGGTCAGAGCAATTGAAACCACCTTTGGGCTTCAGTGGTGCAGGCCACTGAACATCCATTAGCTACTAAAGGGATTCTGGCCCTCGGTGACCTGGCCTGGATTGAAATCAGTGACCTTGCAATCAGGCTGCACACCCCATTAGCCACCTCGGCCGCCTCTTGAAGGGGTGTTCTGTGCAGCTTTGGTAATCTGTGTGTCCTTCCACACATCTCAGGAATGTAACTGGGATACAGAGTACGTCTGACTGGAGAGATGAAGATATTAAGCATGTGTCTTTGTCAGTTATGGCCATTATCATTAGCAGACTAGCTGCTATTCCCTATATATTCCGTTTAGAACCGTTTACAGCTGAAACATTTTTAATGGCTCGATGAATATGAATGCAACATTTATAACCATTTACACGTATGAGACTTTGGGGCACATCCATCTTTCACTGCGGGCACGTAACCTCCCATTACCACACTGTCACGCTGAAGAGTGAGTGGGGAGAAGAGGACCCCACTTCGCAGTGAAAGATGAGGACATTATTTCTGCCTGTTTGGTAAAACACATGCTCAGAAATCTCCCTTGTTGTCATCCCAGACTTCTCTCCCCAGTCAAGCACTTATTTAGGCTCTTTATACTTTCATTAACAAGGGGAAAATGCAGGCCGTTACATCTGTTAGCAGACATAATTTTAGACAAATACAACTTCTTATCAAATAAGCCTGCAATAAATGTTTCATGAACAGAACCCTTCAATAGAACTCCCAACACTAATTTAATGAGAAGTATCAAATGAATTTTTTTTTATTCTCATATCTCCCCCGAGACAAATGATACTTTGCAGGCCTATTTTTAACAAATGAATTATTGACTTAAACTGGCACAATTAATCACAATATAATGGGATCAGGGGATGTTAGAGGCTCATTCAGCACGGCAGATGATGAGTACTGACTCTTCCAAGAAATGAGGCTCTTTAATCATTCCCAGATTAACAGCTACATGCTTTCAAATTTCAATCATAGGGAACTGGCAGTGTGGAATGAAAAGGGCCCACTCCAGCAAGACAGAAGCAAGCAGGAGGATTTCTTACCCTCGTTGTCTAAGAAACAGGCACTCACTTCCCTTGGGAAAGGACAGGATCTAAGTCACGTTGCATTTCCAAGAGTTCCTCCTTGCAGTGTTTATCAGGGTACAATTTGCTTTCAGGAGGACAGAGGATGCTCACAACTCACCGGGCTGTTTGACACCTGCCCCCAAGGGAAAATGTTCAGGACTTAAGACAAAAAGCCTCTTAACTAATCCTCTCTTTATTAGGATAACTTCTCCCATGTTTTTACACCTTCCTGCAAAAGGTGCTAGTACACTGCATGCCATGAATACTAACGGTGTTGGTTTGGAGTTATTCTTTCTTACTTTCTTTGGTCAGCTTCACAGGCTTATAAAGACAGTTCTATGAATTACAAGGTACCCCCCCCACCACCACCACCGACAACTCCAGAACTGGGTTCTTCATGCCTGCGGTCCTGCATCCAAGAGCATCCAAACTCTGCAGCAGATCTGAAACTAAGGATCCATCCCAGCTATTTAATGGAGGCCTCAGGTGCTGAGCTAACACAGTTCTTTGGATGCTAGATTCAGCGCAGAGTCTATCACCTCTAGTGATGCTGAGGACCCTTCTACAATGCAGAGTACTCCTCAAAGGCTAGGGGCCCATTCTTCCCTAGCCCAGAGCATGAAGCTTTCTGTGCTCCTCCCAAGGAAACCCCAGATGAGCACAGAGGAGAGCAGACCCCCTCAGACACCTTTGCAGCTGCTCCCAACACTAGCAATATCCAACCCCAAATGCAGTAAGACCTTGGGGCAAAGAGCTCTTGGAACAGCATCAGTATTGCCCAACCCAAACGCGTAAGAACAAGCTTGGGTCTGGATCCCCTACAGGGCTTACAACGCCTTGTGGGAAGTGCCAGGTAATCCTATTTAAGCATATGTAGAAGGGGCTTGAGTGTTCTGCGCCCCTGCAACCTGCAAAATGGGGTCTGGGACCCCAGTGGACAACGTGCTGCTGATTTATCACCTTGCCTGGACTCTGAACTCACAACTGCAGACGCAGAGAGCAGCAAGAGCATTCCTCACAGCAGGGATCTTATCCAATTGTCTTGCCATGATTGGGACTGGAAATTTCTTGAGCTCCCCAGCCCGTGTTTGACTCAATTAAAGAGTAATTCAGAGGCTTTTGTGACAAACAATAACAAAATAATATGAGCACAGATTAACTTTTAAAGTCAGGAATGGCAAAGGAGATGAAACTAAATTAACATCAAGGCAAAGTGAACGCACACCGAAACTACAGGGAAAGTCAAACCCTACATCTGCTTTACTTTGCTCGCCTGGAGTTCAGGGATCTGCCTTTTCTCAGCAGCACATAGTGACATCTCAGACACCTCAAGAGGAGCTTTTTCCTTCAGCCTGTGCTGCCTGAGGTGCCTGCAATACCCTGGAATTCTCAATTTGACAAGAGATTTGGCAAGTAAATCCTGGGTGAAGAGATCCCCGGCGGCTGAGCTTCCAAATTCCAATGCATTTTGCACTTTCAAAATCAACTCCTTTCTGAATGGGAGACAGGAAACAGTTCCCAGGGTGGACCATGTGCATCATCTGGCCTTATACCCTGCTTTGACAGTGTCCTGCATCAAACACACCTCGGCGAAAGAACTGAAGAAACTCCATAGCAGGATGTCCAGGAAACAAAAGGAACTCCACAGATGTGAGACCCACACAAGCCACATCTCTTCCTGTCTGCTTAAACAAATGCAAACCCCAAAGCGTGTGGTTCAGCACCCCTTCAGCACTCACTTGATTACTGCTTAGGGTTATTCCCCCCCACGCAATAACATCACCGACAGAAACACATCCTCCCGTAGATTCACGTGCCAAAACCCAAACTGAAATCACTGCCCAGAAGTGGATTCCATTACCACTGACCCCAACACTGATATCTGTGCTAAGGGCTATCAGAAAGTCTGACTTTGCAGGTTGACATTCAGTGCTGGAGCTGGCAGCAGGAAGAAGCCCTGAAGATGGTTTTCCCTCTCCACAGGAGCCCTTTGCTCCCCCTATAACAAAATACACACAATATTCCAAGGTTGCTTCCTAAGGAGATCTTCCAGCAGTCTTTGCCTACTTGATGTACAATATTAGACTTCCAAACCAACCAAACCAGGACCCAATAATACCAACACCATGATGCATTTTAAACTGTCAATATACTAAAAATTAGCCCTTTTCCTTCAACTTCAGAGCGTGCTCATTTCCACCAGGATTTCAGTGCGCAAGCAGCACCCAGGTTATTCTCTTGATCTATAACCACATCCCCATGTTTTGGCAGGGAGAGAACAGCTTTCTGTCCACTTCAGCCTGTTTCTGGTGGAAGCTGATTTAGAGAGCTCCTCAAAACGGGTTTGCTGTGCTCACCTCGTGGCTTTCACAGCTGCACATCCTCAAGCAATGAGGAAACACTGCAGCTTCCATTACCCCTGAAGTCACACCGAAAGAGGGAACAGCTATTTGCAATGGAAAAGCAATGGGAAAGAGACTGGGGAGGTGGCAGATGGACCAGGCTGTGCCAGACTTTCTCAACATGTCTCACTGTCTGCAAGGCAGAGTGCAGAGATGGGAAGCAGCAAGTGAAACACGTTTGGGCTTCCACACACCTCAGTGTTCGCACGGCCACTCTGAGGAACAGGGCCAGCTCCTGGGTCTCCAGTGGAGGTCTGGTAGCCAAAACCCATTCTCTACTTTAATTTATAGGCCTGTCAGAGAGTTAGAATTGATTGGGAAGAGGTCTTGTTTTACCTATGGTGGGAGGAAATCAAGTGATGTTAGCAGCAATGCTGGGCACATTATCATCTGCTGGTTCCATTTAACAACTTCTCACAACATATGCAGTTTACATTATGGTATCCTGCACATGTAGTCTTTGGCTGAAAATATCCTCCAGAGCTCTGAATTTATGGTCATGCAAATACTCTGAGAGGCAAGAAACAGGCATGCCAAAGAATGAAAAAGGAAAGCCTTCTTTGTTCCTGCTTCTAGGCCACGTTAACTCCAACCCTGCCATGCTGCAACGCAACAAGGGATGCTGGTGTTTCAACCACACATCCTCATCTTTTGCTACGGCAACTCCTCAAATACCATCATCCTGCACAGATTTACTTGGCTTCCATGGGCACCTGGAGCTGGGCCTCTGAGAGAAGATCTGCTTTCAGCCAAGCTGTCTTTTTCTCTCTCTGCAGGCCTGGCATGACAAGAGGCCTCATTCTGCCATGATTCCTACCAGCTCTGCATCCCCTGGGGAGTCTCCTGAACACCAGCACAGACCACTGCTGTGGTCAAACCCACACAAGCACAGCCTAAGGAGCTTGTTCCTCATCACTGCTAGCCTTTCTGCTATGCTTTTTCCCCTGACATAAAAGTTCAGCGTGATGCAAGAAGAGGACTGAACAGAATCAGTTTGTCCATCCTTTCTTTCAGTATAACTAACCTCACTTTGCAGCTGTCAGAGACACCAGCTTCAACCCCAAGATCACTACAGACACACGGTGAGGATCCTGAGCTCATCAGCCCTTCCTGCCCAGCTCATTAGCTTGGGCCCAATTAAGCTGATTCTGGACTTGTGGCCCCAACCCAGCTTTGGTGCCTTTGCATGGCACCAGCCAGCGGCTGTGGTGTTTGTCACAGTGGAATTGCAGGCTTAATAAAGGGAAAGAAAAACAAAAGGCCGTTGTTCCAAGACCTCCATTTCACTTTAGGGCACAAACAATATATACCCAAGCAATGCAGCAATCTGTCACCTGTCAGCTCCTGGCAAAAGCTTTGTGGGAAATTCATTTTCAAGTGCAGTTTCAGCAGCCTGCTGCTGTGAGGCTGTGCAACAGCGGGAACGGCTCAAACGGGAAGCGCACCCCTGGGTGTCCTTACTGGGTGCTTGTCACTGCAAGGATGCAGCCCACTGCAAAGGGAAAATGCACCTAAGAAATCTTACCTGCTTTGGAATTTCCTCCTGTGCCAGGCTGTGATTGCCAGTTCATGGAGATGAATCTATCATCTATCTAGGGTCATGGATTTAGGATGAGGAATCTCATTTTGTACCCAAAGATAGCAACCCTCTGCTCTGAGGAGTGGCCACTTGGAAGAGAAAGGTTAAAGCAGCAAAAGGCGACCAGGATTTACTAGGGGAACTGTATCAATGGCAGCATTTGTCACCAACAGAATGGCTTTCCCTGCAGGTCCACTGTCCCTCCACCTGTGACAGTGGCCATGGAGCCCTCAGCAGGGCTCTGTCCTGCCTGTACCACAGAACAAGCACAGCAAACAGCTATTTCCAGCCCTGACTAACCCACACCATAAATCAGAGCGTCCCTCTTGGCCACACATATGTTAACTACAGCTCAGTGTGGTCACAACTACTGTACAGGGCTGGTTTTTGATGGACTCAATTACTCTTAATTTATACAGGGCAGAGCTGCACGCAGTATGAAGTACTTAGCATTGTCATTTTAATGTCATGCTTAATACACATTTTTAGAGCCCTGGTCATTAACTACATGAGAGATTTGAGCTCTGGATTTACTATACAGTGCTCCAAGGCTCCACTTGGCTTTTGGAGGACGTCACAGCACTCTGCTCAGTGCTGCCTCACGTACAACATGTACTCTCTGTAGATGGGATTATCCCATTTCTCAGTTCTGAGATCACCAGGGATCAGCAGCACACCTCAAGGGGTGACACAGGGCTTGCTTTGAAAGATAGATTCTCAGGTTCAAGCGTTCAGTCAATACCCATCAGTGTGCTAAGAAATGCAAGCAGGTTTGTGATTCTTGGGGAGGGTTATTACTGCAACAGCTCACAAATGAAAGCTCCTGTTTGTGAGGGAAAGATGGTGGAGGTTGCTCCTGCATGGATTAAAATGACCCACATTCCTTCTTCCCCCTTCGTGTTTCACTAAGCGGATTCACCCCCTGCACGCTATCACTGCGTGCTCGTGTCTTCATCAGAAACATTAATAAAATATTCCCTTGTTTGTTTACCAAAATGCCTTTTATGGAGATGAAATATTCCAAGGAGCTGCTCATTTGTGTGTTTCACTGAGCAATAGATTAAAAAACCCCAAACACAATTTGTGCTGCTGAAACCTAAACCATTCTGACAGCAGCAACAACTTGTTCTGTGAAAACTGGTTCTGAGGGGGGAAAAACAAGGCAGCAACTTGTCTAAATTCCACTATTTAATATGTTCTTTATAACAGCCTCATTCTGCGTTTGCTCACTGCTGAGCACTATGGCCTTGGTACCATCTGAGCTATGATACCACAGAAGCATAGATATAAATGAAGATGCTAAATGGTGATTGCCAGTTCCCTGAACCATCATCCTAAACTGGCCATTTAGGACAAACTCCATGCAACCCATCAACACAATTCTTGTCTTTTCAAAGGTCTTGTCTACAGGGTACCTTGAGGGAAGTGGAGACAAATGACACCGGAGTATGCAGTTACTGTGCATACATCAAACTCTGTGCTTAGATGAAAGTGCACCAAACTCCAGACACGTTATTCTGAAGCACAGCAACAACATGGGGGTTTGGGAGCCTTCGACTTCTGTTTGAGGTGGGGTACAATTAGTTACTCCTCATATAGCCTGCCCTGAGCATACTTTATAGGTTATGGGTTGCGTGACCTGTTGCTACACACCTGAGTCACTGTAACATTGCTCATTTTCTAGGCTTCCTACAAAGTGAATCTTTTCCACCACTCTTTTCTGGTGATACTACATAGAACAGGGAAAGTTTTGCTGCAGGAACTGCAATTACTGGTGCTGTTATTTATCTTCTGATTACCTACGAGAACACAGCAACAGACCAACTGAGCAAGCAAAGCCTCTCTTCCTCTGCCCCTTCTCCTCCAAACAACCCAGTGTAAGCAAGGGGACCGCACTTAACCAGCACAGGCTGGCTTCTACAAACATACAAGGAAAAACCTAGGGAGGAATCACACTTCTGATTGACACCTGCCACTGTGATCAATATGGGCAATGAAAACAGCTGAGATCACTGCTCAAGCTGCTGTTACACGGTTTTGGCAAACAAAGGCAAGTCTCCACTGTCAGTAGTGAGTGACACCAGCATTGTCCCCTGCTCATCACTACCCATGTCCTTCCCAGGCACTGGTTCTCCCTGCAGGGAAGCTGCCTGGGACTGGAAGGGGACAGAGCAGAGTCAGGCATCGGGGACTCGAATCCATGCACAAGCAGGTGTTAAGTGAATTCCTCCAAAAGGACACGAGCCGCTCTTTCGCTGGCTTTGGGATGAATTAGCATGAATTCATAATCCATAAATCCTGGTGGCAGCAGAACAGCATCCCTCCTGTTGTTATTTATTTTGAGATTTTCACTGGGGCAATAGCTTTACGTTTGACATTTATATAGGTCACAGTGAGCTAATAGCCATCTGCCATCTGGGGACTTTTATAATGAACATTGCAGAAGACTATGAAACAATCTCTGGCATTTCCGAGTCGAACATAAGCTGAAATAGGGTTGATCTTTACAATATGCTCTGCTGTCTCTCTTCAGGTTTGCATTAGTCATTTGCCTGGCCTTGCTACACACACACACACGCTTGCACATATGGGAAGTGGTGGGCTTCAGCATTTAATACTACCAGTTAATCACCACACACATGAAAAACACCCAGTACCTTGCACAGCTATAAAAGACCCCCAATTCACCTGAAAATTCTTCATACATTTAACAAATACTAATGCCTCCCCAGTCCCCCTCCCCTGCAGCACAGGAGACAGCTCTAATGCTGACTGAGCTGTAGTACACAGATGTGAAATGGCTCCTGCAAGGTCACACAGTCTTCCCTTAGCATAACCCCACTGTCCTGATCACCCAAATACATACCAGGCTGAACAAAGGCATCTAGAAACATGCAGAGTCCCCAGCAAAGCTACCACAAGCACTGCTGCACAGAAGATGACACCACTCCATCTCACCCTTGGGCCAGGGGCTGCACCAAGCCTATTTATCAGCACTCAGCCAAGCGCCCCATGATTGAAAGCAGCTGAGCCAGGGGAAGGCTGGGGCAGGTTATGGGTCATGTCCTCACCTCAACAAGCAGCACAGATCCTGGGAGGGACTTTAAATGCCACTGAAATCTCCATAGTGTCACCTCGTGACTGCCTGCACCCACACCAGAAGCGCTGCTGCTGCAGCAGGCTCCCCTCTGGCTGGCTGCAGGGAGGTGATGGAACCCCACTTCTATCCCCCAGTGATGTAATAGTGCCCAAGGGCGTAACCTGCAGCTCCCAGCCTGGAGAGGAGAGTCCCTGCCTCCTCCTCCTCCTGCACTCGGGGATGATCCATACAAGAACATGTCGGCTTTCCTAGCACCTGGGTGCACCGTGCTACTCTCATCACCTCTTGCAGATGGGGAATTGATAGAGGCAAAGATGAAGTGACTTTGCTGAGTTGTGTAAGGCACCTACCAGAGCTGTGAGTGAACCCAGGTGTCCCAAGTTTCAGGTCAGCACTTTAACTGCGAGGCTGCCCCTTCTCCCAGCACCTACATGCTGTTTGTTACCATACACACGTGAGAAAGGACTGAATGTGCTCAGACAGATGAGAATATCCCATCTCAATTAGTCACTCTCCAAAAAGCCTCCTAGGGGGCCAGGCCTCCTTAATGCTGCATGTTCCTCCTGAGTTCCCCAAGCCTCAGCAGGCCTCAGGGTAATAAATTACATTTGTCTCTGCCTTAGCAGCCTGGCTGAATCCTCCTTTCTGTGACTCAACTCGTGATGAAATGCCTGTTTCCTGGTGCTGAGATCCGGGCAAATTGGTCTTTTCAGCCTCCCTCCTGAGGGACGTGCCTCAGCCAGGCGGCTGGGGGCATCTGCGAGCTCCTGTCCCGTCCCTCTGCCCCCCGTACAGACGCCTGGTCCTGGGGTGTCACTTGTTTGTATTATGTCTTTGGAGGATGACACACAGAGCACGTTTGAAATCCAATCCCCTCTCGTAGGGCTGGGAAATGGGAGATGCTTGAGCGCTGACCAGGCTTTGACCTGGTCCTGCAAGGACTCGGGTTACACAAAGCACTGTGCTGGCTCTGAGAAGCAGAAATCTTGTAGGCTTGCACAATTCAGCAGGTGACAGCTTCAAGAACTGAATGCTCAGCTGCTGCCTGCTAATGCTGACACACAGAGGGGGCCTGGCAAGTCCACCCTGCCCACTCCCACCACTGCTGTGGTGGTTGTCCGTGCCCTGGCCCTCTGTCCTTCTGTGCACTGTGAGACTTGAGCTGATGACACGGGCGAGAGCATCACCTCCTGCAGTCACACAGCCCCTCCTGGCTGCAGCATCAGCTGAGTTAGGACTTGCCTTTCATTGGCCTCAAACTAATGGAGTTACTTTGCACTGATGCTGCTGCAAACAGATATTAGCTCTGCCCGTGCCACAGACATCACTGCAGACTCTGGTCCACGTGAGAGCAGTTTCATTACAATGGAAGGCATGAAAAGATAAATGCTGTAACAACCTTATCTCTACTCCTTCCACCACATGCACGCTCCCTTCCCCACAACACAGGATGTGCAACAATACACAGTCAAGGCTGTGCTGTTAAACAGTGCTCGTTCTTCTCAGCACCGCTGGTAATACATAACACAGCTCAGCCTGAGGAGTGCTCCTGGTATTGTTATTAATGTCCATGTCATAACTGCTTCCATAGGATTTCCATTACGCCCAGGGATCACAGCGTGCAGAAGGTGCCAGGAGCTCAGCCCCGACTGCTTTCCCCCAGCAGGATGTCAGACCCAGATCTGCCTTTGAATTACAAAGAGAGCAGAAGTTTCGCATTGTTTCAGTTAAGAGGGGGGGATCACCAAAGGGCACAGAAAAGAAATGAGAGAGAAGGGATCATTCCTATTGCTGGGAACACACATCTGCACCAGCCACATCAGGTACATTTCCTTCTGCTTTGCTGCTTAGTGCTCTCCTCCATTCGTGTTGTGCTTCAGACCTCACCTGCAGCATCAGTTCAGCCTCTGCCCAGTCCTGCTCAGCTCCTGTGGCAGCCCCTCAGGTCCTGCCATGTCCCACCTCTGTGCTCTGCACTCCCACCAACCCCCAGCCCCTGCAAGCTGATGTCAATCACAGCTCTTTTAATGTGCTAACTTTCTAAATCCACACTTGTGCTTACTTAACAACAGGCTGCTTTGATCAGTGGAACGCAAGCAGAACTAACAAACCTGAGCCCCTCTCCTGACGCACCCCTCGCCAGGCCTCAGGCTTGTAAAACCAAAGCAATTGCAAGGCTTAATTTTATTTCCTTTACTTTCAGGCTACAAGGTGCTGGTTCTGATTAGGAATATTCCGAGCAGGAATAAAGCTCTTTTAAATAAAAACCATGTTGAGCTTTAAGGGGAAAATTGCACAACCCTATCAATTTAGAAGAAATGTCTTTTCAACCAGCGGTGTGGACAGGGCTCTGTTAAGCCAGGCGATGTGGGAAGCAACTCTCCTTGTTAGTCACATTGCTTTTATGGTTTAGAGATCAGAAGAACATCATTTGTAGGCAGAGAAAATGGACTTTACCTCGGGATTCCAGAGGACCAGAGCTCCGAGTACTTTGAGGAAATGCACTTTCAGGAGCACATCCAGAGGTAACTTCTGAGCCTCACAAAAGCAAAATGAGATTTCACATAGACTTCACTTGGGTAAATATGAAGTCACGAGCTTGATTTCAATAGAGTGCAACTGAGTATGTACTTCATAGCTTGGTAAAGCTGAAGCTGCTGCACTGGGACAGCTCTAGAGCTGCCTCAGTCACAGAGGCTGATACAGTTATGTTAATCTGTGGTGCTGAACAAACAGGCTGGTGTTTGCTGTAGAGCTGCTTTGGACTGCTGCTGCTGGAAATGAAATCAAGTATGGCCCAGTGGCTGGATTTACACAGACCTAGCTAAAAACATCCTCATGTCTTCAGAGCATGGCCCTGGCAAAGCTGATCCCACCAGCACAGCGCCCTGACCACTGGAAACTGGACTCCATCAGAGCAGTGTCACTTCTAAACAAGCTGCTGAGGTGTAATACATGGGGAACACATCCTGCCTACACGTGGCTTTATGATACTGCACAGATTTTATGCTAGGGTCAAGGGAGAACTCAGGACCAACCATTTAATCCTATTCCTTTTAGGCATGAAATCTGCCAGCCCCAGCATCCTGATCGCCCTTTCCCCTTCAAAGTTGCTCCTGCCTACTCTGGGTAGCAGAACCTTATCTTTGTTTTCATCTGCCTGTCATTCTTGATTCTTACCCCTTTGGAGATGTGTGCTCTCCTCCTACCCCCACAGATCCTATGACCTCAAGGTCCTCCCCCATTCAGCGCCAAAGTCATGTCAGAGCTGAGCTTCTGGTCCCCAAGGAGGAGTTGTTGGGACCTTTCACAGGTCAGGGTTCGGATTAAGTTAAAGCAGCAAGGAGGTAAAAGCTGGAGGAGGCTCCTGCAGAAGAGTTCATGGATGGCTGCTGTACTGCAATACGAGGGGCTTGACTTGAGTGTGCTGAAGCCAGCAGGAGGTGTTCTGAATGCACCAAATGCTTTATGTGGTTTGGTTTTTATCCATTATTTCTACCCTGGTTAGAAGTGAAATGGCTGTCTTAGGACTAAGGCTAACTGCTCAACGATACGACTACATACACCTTAAAGTGTGCTTTTCAAGACTGACAAGAGTGATGACAGTAAAAAGCTTTATAACCAGATTTAGGATGAAGAGTACACTTACCCCAGCACAGGAATTCATCCCTTCTAAGTGACTACCTCTGCTCTGGTAACAGCTATTATTATGTTAGAGTGGGAAGAAGCTCATTCACAGACCAGGGCTCCACTGCGCTAACAGCTCACTAGGAAGAAGGGGCTGCTATCCCAAAGGGCTGGCAATCCATATGTGGTTCTGAACCCTGCTGCTGGCCATGGCCTTAAAAACCTGCCTCTGGCACAACCAGTTTCAAAGCCTTCTCCTCTCACTTGAAACTCGGCAGTCTAACACGATTTCATTAAGCAGATGCTAGACAGATAATGTGCCATCTTCACGAGAGGGGTGTTTGCTGCATGACTCTGATGGCAACACAAAAACTTTGGCAGACATCAGAGGACTCTGCATCAAACCCTTCCCTTTCCCTAAGCCACGCTTCTGTTGTAATTACTGTTTTCCCTAGTCATTCTGTGATAGGTACAGGCAGCCTGGCAACACCTTCAGGGAAGCTTTGTGGGACTGAAATACACCACCACACGTGCTGAGTGTTAAGTCCGCCTGGACCTGGACCTCATTACTCCAGGTGCTGATCAAGCGCTGGCAAATCAAGCTGCCCCTGAGTGCTGAACACAAAGTGCACCAGACCAGTGCAGTTGCACGCACTTCAAAATGCTGATCTATTTTCCCAAGATGTGAGCTAGTTTTATGCTATCAGCATTTTGTAGCTCAAAAGCTGTGGGTTTCTTTCCGGTACAGGGAAGGTCAGCATGCTCTGCAGTGACTGCGGGCTCCTCTGGCTGGCAAGCCAAGCCAGGGCCCCAGATAGCCAAAGGCAGGTGCTCAGCTTTCAGCAGAGACCTGGCCCCTTTCCAGTGCTTCCAGGTGGCCAGTCCCCAAAGTGAAGGCATCTTGAGACACGTCACTTTGAAAGCCGGTCACCGGGACTGGCAAATCCCCTCTAAATCTGCCTGTGCCTTTGCTGCTGAGTACACGTGGGGTATCTGCAGAACCAGCCAATGCACTCCATGCTGAGGGGACATGGGCCCCGCGCTGCCACGACTGCGATTGTACCTCCCCTGGCAGTTGCTGCATTACTATGACAGCTGCAAACCCCGATGAGTGAATAACCTAATCGAGCCATTAAAAGAAACAGAAGCCCTCTGCCCTGTTTGATTTCTCTCTATAATGATGTAAAGTGCACTTTAATGGAGTCAAAGTGGTCCTGGGCCATTCTTGTTAAGGCCATTTGATGCAGTGCTATTGAGTCCCACTGCTAGCGTTCATTACCTCCCTTCAGCTCTCTCCCCTGCTGCATTGTAGTTCAGACTCCCCAGCACAGTTTCGCTGCTGCCACAGCCCCTTGCCTGCATTTTGTCTACATAAATTAGACCTTGTGCAGCATATTGGCCTGTCAGGGGACTAGGAAGAAACTGTATATTGTTTCTGGCATTCCCGGGCCCTTCTGCCCCTGACATCTGCTGTGTTTGTGACAGGGAATACATTCCTGACTCATTATCCGGGCAAGCGGAATCCCTCCCTGACAGCACCATTAATCAGAATCAAGCAGTCCAGCAAAGGCAAAAAAAAAAAAAAGAAGGGAGAGAGAAGAAGAAGAAGAAGAAAAAGCAAGCGAAGAAAAAAGACAGTTCCTAACTTTCACTTCGGTGTCACTCCAGTGTCTGGACAAGTAGCAATCTATCTTTCTGAGTGACAGCTCTGATGGATGGCATTATTTATGCTTTTGTGTATTAAAAGACAGTTCTGGCACTGGCTTGTCACTCAGCAGAGCCTTGAAAAAAGTTGGAATTCAATTTGAAGGAAAAGAGGCCAAAGATCAGATGGTTCTGGCTAGGAAGTGGTGCCTGGAAGGGCCCAAGATTACAGTGGGAGGGAGGAACTGGAAGAGGTGTAGAAATGATGCACAAATGAGTAACTGCCCTTGCAGGTACAGAGCTTTTCCCTGTGTATCTGTATTAGTATCTGCCTGGGCTGGAGAGGTCTGTTTGTTGACACAAACAGGTTTGATGTTCCTTGGAGGGATGCATCATTTGAGGGTGAGACAGGCATATGCTTAATTTTCTGTACATAATTTGTGCGTGTTTGTGTATACAAACATTTTTATGTATGCACATACATATGTGACTGAACGTGGGTGTTTCACAGCGTGTCTTTACATGCACATGTGTATTTACATCATTAATTTTAAATATAGGCTTTTTGTTCTAGCACACACATCTTCCAGATACGAAACACAGACCTAAATACCCATACACACACGAAGACAATCACACAGATACACCCCGAGATGAACAATACATCCATGTTTTGAATTCAGTCCTTTTAAAACATGTTTCCTTACCACACTGTGAGTGATTTTAAGTACAAACACAGGACAATATTCTTTAAACTGGAAGTGCCTTACTTGTCTCAAGTTTTTGAGAAGAAACTGCATTTCACTTCATGTAGGAAGTGCAGTCTGACTGTTGGTCTGGTTTTACGTCTTTTTCTTTACCCACACACAAGCTGAATGCAGAAACCCTGGTATGAAGATTTAGATGCTCCCACTTTGTAACATTTCCTACCTGTAGAAAAGGCTGGTAACTGCATGTGAAATGCCAGGCTGAGGAGCTGTCACATACTGACCCATTTATAAAGTCAGAATTCCAAGAAGTGTAAATCTGCATCTTTGTTTAACTGTGCTGATGTACGTGCTGGCAATGGAACCCAAAGGTGCTGATACAGCCTATACCACATCGTATATAAATACTAGAACACGGTCAAAGTATCTTTCTGTGGGGATATTTATGTATAATATCTACATTCTGTATAACACAGTGGTGTAAGAGGAAGCAAGCAGGCCACATCCACTTCAAGAGCAAACAGATATATCTCTCTTAAAACTGTGAGTATTTGTATTTATGTCAGCAGAGAATTTGGCTCTACATACATTTCTGTTTCTGCAGGCCTGATGACAGGAAGAGCCTCTCAGGACCTGCTGCTCCATGTTCTGAGTGAGCAGTGAAGACTTACCTGATCTGAAACCATAGTTAAATTATTAAAGCACAGTATATGAATAAGGCATCCCAAGCTTAGGTGTCAACTTAAATGAAAAGCAGAACTCCTACCTGGAAAGACGGAATGTGTTCAGAGGGCTTGGCTCACAGATGGATGCACATCTCTTTCTTCATCTTCTTCTGATGTATCCTGGGATTGAATGGGGGGAACTGCCTTTATGCTGCTGTGCTGACTCCAGTGAGGATGGAGATGCACAGAGGTACCAGCACCACTCGCGCAGGAGCATCTGCAGGAGTATCAAATCAAAGAGGGTGGGTTTGGTCATAGGTGGAACAAGGCTGCCAGCCTCTGTCTGCAGAAACATTCCCTTCGTGTAGTGTCTGTTCAGCAGGCTGTGGCTGCCCATGGAATGCCATGCACAAGTTTCTAACCAACAGTGGTTTGGGTTTATGGGTCAGCTATTCAGAATTGATGCACATAGCTCCCTAGAGCCATGCAAGATGTTTCACTCTGTATTTCCAACAATGAACAACACATGGTTTGGACCTGAGAAAAGATGAAATAACAAGAAATATAGTTCCCATTATTTATAACTTTTGCTTGCAGATGACCCATGCCTTGGCTATTTTGACAAACATCTGCTTTGGAACCCATTAGACAACACAGAGCATTTGCTTTTAACTGCTACAGATCTGTTTCTTTCCCAAGCCCCAGCAGGTTTCAGTTCCCCTCTCCTGGACTATTGGCATCAGCAGCAGTGACCCTACCACACCTAGCAAGTCTTGACAGCAACCGCTCTTGAGACTATAAATCCAGGGCAAAATCCCAAGGACTTCAGAAACTGCTGGAGTTCTTGGCTAAACCCAGGAATGGTGTTGACTTGCAGGCCCAGCTGGGTTGTTACTATCATCCTCTTGGATTCTTCTTTAGCTTCCTGAGGATAGTGGATCTCCTCTTCCCATCCACAGGGAGTTTTTAGCTCGGCCTCCTTACAAGACTTAGAAGTAACATCAGATTTCCAGTATACTGACTGAGCACTACACATGGACAGACAGGGAACTGCTGTTACTCACAAGCACTTGAAAACCCACCAGCCCAGGTTCACCCCACTGGTGCTCTGATGGAGGTGCAGGTCGCAGGCAGGCCTAGGACTGCACTGACTTCATCTGGAGCAGCTCTCTAAAGGGATGACATCACAGCAATGCCAGGCAACGAGCTGCCCCCTCAGGGTGTGAAGTTCTGGAATCGACCTATTCTTTCAAGATCCACAGCTTAAATTTCAAAGTGAGATGTGTGTGCAATTCCCTCAGGCTCCTTTGAAATCCCAGCCCGTGTTTGGAGAAGGAACTGGTCATTTTTCTACTCCCAGGCTCACTGTGGCAGAGGCTGTGGATTGCCTTTTTGAATGCTGATACCCTTAAACTGAAACTGGCTGGGATGGAGGGAGGCTGCAACAGCGGAGAAATACACAGAGGGGTTTCTCTTTGCTGGCTTTCAGATGGGTAAGGTGGTCAGTAACTGCTCCAGAAGGAAACAGTAATAATCACTCCTAATGGCCAGGCACAGAAGAAAAGGAGAGTTTATCTTATTTGTCAATCCCACTGTATCCATCTTCCTGGAATTACACAGTGAAATAAAGACATCCAAGACTACACCTCAGCTGGGGTAAATGGTGTACACTTTCATAGCTCCTGTGAAGGCAATTTATACCTGCTAAAGATCTGCCCCTTGATCTCCAAAGCCAAAGGAACATAAGCTTTTGTGTTTTAAGTGTGGTGGTTGGAATGCTGGATTCTACTCTGTCGTCTGTCAGAACAGCAGGCAGAGGGGAGGAATGTGCTGGTGTCATATGGAAACCGCGGTTTGATGACGGACAAAATTAAATCCTTGCATTTGGACATAAACCATGGTAACACAAAATATGCAGCAAGTCAGGCTTGGTTTTCAGTACTGAAAACACAAGGCCCCACTTGGCAGGCTGAGGAGGGGATATTAGTCAGATTTAGACATGGTTTTCTTTGTTTTATTGAAGGATAAATAATTACGTGCTGAGATATTCCAGACACATGTTAGCAGAGCTCTGTGTGAACCACAGCAGAGGATGCTGTGAGAATAGGAAGGACTGAAGGTCCTTTAACCTAAAAAGGACCTGGGAATCCTGGAAAAGTTCAGGGGTTTACTCCTGGAAAACAGTCCCTAAGTTTCCTCAACATATATCTCACATGCTAATCTCCATCCACTGAACCTTCCAAGCGCTTGCTTTCTTGACATCCTTAGGTTAACACTGATTCACTGTATACCACATCTCCCCAAAGTGTCTGCTCAGCATTCCAGCTAAAGCTTTAGCTGGGGATGCACTGGGAGCAGTTGGGTGAGCACAGCCCAGGGGATCTGGGAACAGAGGCACTCCATGCTTGCACTGTAAGAGCACCTCTTCTTCTCTTCTAATGCTTTTCCCAAGTTGGAAGTCCAAAGAACGCCACATGGACAAGTAAGAAACAGAGGGTCTGCTCCTCTCACGCATGTGGCAGTGGCTAGTTCCGAGTCACACAAAGACCTTACGGGGAAGTTTCATTATGACTGGGTAGCATTTCTTATTTAATGGAAACAAATGTCTGTGGAAGTGCAGCAGATAAAAACAACACTTTTCTAAGTGCAAGAATTCTGACACCAACTTATTGGATATACCCAAATCTGCTGAATAGCTCAAAGTGATACTCAGCAAATGGATGTTCTGCTTCCCACTCACTGTTTGTTCCACAGTCTCCCAAGGGGTCCTGCTATTTTCTGGTTTAAAAGGAACCCCTATGTAAAAACTGCCTGCAATAGAGGATCAAAGGTATTACAGCTCTGCCTCATTGCCACCACCCTGTTTTTATTTATACTGTAATACCCTGAAGGCAGAGACCCTCTGTCTGTTCTGGTTTTGTATCGTGCCTCGCTCAGTGGAGACCTGACCTGGCCTCTGGTTGCTACCTGTGCTGTCGGAGCGAATAACCAGGACAGTCAGCAGAGCAGCTTGAAACAGGGGCTGTGATCATTCCCAGAGGCAATGGGCACTCAAAGTCATTAGCTGCCCTAGCAGAACCTGTGCAGACAGCCACCACAAAGTGTGATGGATGGTCTTACCAGAGACACTTGGAAATAGACAGGATTCATGGAGTTGTGGGGCCACACCTCTGGGGTGGCACAGGCATTATGGTCCACCTGAACAGCTCTGTCTTCACTGGCCTGGCGCTGCAGTGTACAAACTGCTTCTTTCCCAATATCCCCATCCCAACTGCCATTCCCCAACATGATTTATGACACTTTGTGCTGTGAATTCTGCATTGCTGTTGCCTGCCAGCACTAATGAAGCGTGCAGAGACCTGACAATATTGACTGGTCGTAGTCATTCATGTTTCTTTTTCCTGGTCCTTTGCTACCAAAAAACCTTAAAAAGAAGAATGTAGAAGGTGAAAGCCACAATTCACTGACGAGGTTCTGGAACTGCCTTTCTCTAGTAAAAAAAGCTGCTTCAGTGCCTGCCCTCTAGCACCGAGTCCTGGTCTCACCACCCCCAGGTTGCTCGGGATGCTGCTTTCCATCTTGCACTGTCCTGGTGCATTTACAAGTGTAAAATGGAACTTACAAATCACGTTTTGGAACAGGTAAGGGACATAAACATCAGCAGAGCAGAGTGAGCTTACGGAGAGATGAAATCAAGCTGAGGAGCAGAGATCCGTGGAGCTGGATTTCACATTTCACTGACGCTCTTGGTCCAGAGGTTTGCTCATTAACAAGGCCATGATTCTGCTATTGAGACTCATGGTAAGTGGTTCCTCAGGCAAAGATCCAGCAAAGCACTTAGGCAAATTCATAAATTTATGTCCCATTGACTTCTGTGCAACTATTTATATGCTCAAAGTCATGCATGTCTTAAATGCATTTCCAGAGCAGGCCTGGGACTCAACAGCCTTTCTGCAGCATCGTAAGCCCCCAAGCTGTGAAAATTCATGAGTTCCAGCTCTCATTTCCCCAAAGCTACCACACTGCAATGCAGAATGCACCCTGAGAAAATGCAGCCCCTGCTGTGGTGTTCATATTCCGGATGAAGGCCTGTCTGTTCCCAGGTCACCCCTTTCCATCTTCCATGACCACATCTTTCATTCTACTGGCGTGACTGGAAAATACCTGGTGCAAACCTCAGCAAGGAAATCAGGCCCATCTGGCTGAGGGTGAAGCACTCCAATGCTGGCTTTCATAAAGCAGACAGATGAAATGCACATTGAGGTACGAAACTGAACATTCCCATAAGCCCTTGAATATGTTCCCCAAGTGTGAAAGGATGCCCAAGCAAGTCTCATTTTCATCAGCCCTGTCTGTTAGCACCCAGCCAGTGCACTTTATAAAGAGCCTAAAGAGACAAGGTATTATAAAGATCATGCAGCCTAGGCAAGCACAGAAGTGATTTAAAACATTCTAATCTCATTAATCTGTTTCTTCTCCCTAAAGATGTTCAAAACCCAGGCCAGAGCCATAGCTGGCAAGCCAAGCAGGAAAGCACTTAAATAAGACCTTAAATTTAAGCTCACGCTTAAATTCTATTTACCACAACGTTCATTTCAAGATAAATTCATGCTAAACCAGTATTTCTAAGAAAAATAGAAACTCACCTGAGCCAGAGCCTTTGCAATATCAACAGAGCTAATCTGTAGTAGACGAGGCTTTTCTGCTTCAGGACTTCTTTCCCACTCTTCTGAGCCTCTTTCATCCAGCAAAAGGAACAGGAATTGTGGCTTTGGTGGCTGGCCTTAGCAAAGCAATTCTACTTGGATTGTGCATATTCAGCTACCTGCTGGGAAAACCCCCAGTGAACCAGTCTGTCACCAAGCTGCAATGCAAAGAAACAAACAAATGGCTATAATAAAGAGAAATGACCTGAAATCTGATGCACTTGTTCACAGCCCCAAAAGTCAGACCCTTTTTCTTGATGCCTTTTCCCCCCTGCAGTTACTCAGGTATTGCAAGTGCTGCACTGGTTTTGGGTGTTGTAAGGATTCATCCGTGCAGGTTTGCTTACAGCTCTGAAAATCACAGTTTACAGTGTTATCACCCACCCTAAGTGTATTTTTACTATTACCTAAGTTACTATCACAGGCACCTAAGTCTGGTAGCCAGTATTTGGGTATTTACTGTAACAGGAAGACACCTGACTGGCAGTTACCATTCTCCTATGGAGTGGGCAGGTTTCCACACACTTGAGTCTTTCTTTCTCCCAACTCCACTGCTAGGGACTATTTCTATACTCCAGGGAAGCCAGTAACCTCTGTAGGGGAACCAGGTCACCAGTTAGATACTCATTTTCTGGAAGCTGTCAATCTTTCACCGTGTACTTGGCCACTCCTAACTTATTACTCACATCACGATCCTGCTTAACGTCCCTAAGCCTCATACAGGTGAAGAAACCATTACAAGTGTTTGCAATGGTAAGTAACACCCAGCCACAGTTGTAATTGGAGGTACTATGTGCATGCCAAACGTTGCATTAGTATTATTATTGCTATTGACAGTATAAATGGCAGCACCATAATGGGACAACAGCATCAGGTCTCAGGGAGGCAGAGGGTAAGGAGACATTAATATGTGCAGTCAACTTGCATCTTGCACTATGAGAGTGTGCTGGTATGAGTGGCTCTGACACCTAGAACATAAACCAGATGGCCCCTTTCTTACGCCATATCATGCAAAAAGAGATTTGAATTAATTCATGTAGAAATCATGACAATTCTGTTACTGTTGGAACTCAGTACAGCGGACAGGGTGGCAGGAGATTATGCTGAATTTTTAACTTATAAAATACTAGCGACAGATGTCACTGCCTCCACTCCTTTGTTGCTTCCCATCCTTCCTCCATCCCCTCGTGCCCTTGTGTCCCTTCTCCAGAGCAGTAACTCTGCACTACATTGCTTCAAAACCCCCTCAAATCCAGGGCCGAACTTTCTCCAAGTAAAGAGAAATCCATCAACCCCCAAAGGGTCTGCCTGCACCGTGGAGATGCTGGGGAAAGGAGATTTCATTTTGCAGTGAACTCCATCCCACAGCCCTACTCGAAATTCCATCCAAAATCAATAAAACATCCCTGGCCATGGGGATTGATGAACTGAGCAAGCAACAGTGCCTTCCACAAAGGGTTTGCATCCTGAATAGCCGAGGCTAAGCGGGAGAAAGGAATATTATCATCTGCACTGCATGAGGCTGAGGCACAGGAGTACTGAGCTTTGCCCAGGGTCACTCTGCCCTGGTCCCCCCAGTGCCCCTGCCCGTTCCTTGCTCCCACTCCACGGATGGGTTCCCACAGGCACCCATCAGCAAGGTGCAGGGTGCCCCTGGGAGCAGGAACAGCTTCTGCCCAGGCTCGGAGTGCAGCATCCCCAGGGCTTCCACTGCTGTAAGGAGATCCCGGGCTGCTCCCTGCCCTTCACACAAGCCTCCTCGCTTCCATGTTTCAGCGCCTTCTCCCCACAGCACGTCTCCTGCCGACACACCCCTGTCAGCTCCTCCATTGTGCACCCAGCAGCGTCTTTCAGCACATGAGCCTCAGCCAACATGGCTTAAACACATCGACTGGGGTGGGAGGAGCAGGAGGGAAGCCTCCAGCACCAGGGTGGGGGGTGCC
This sequence comes from Pezoporus wallicus, assembly GCF_028554395.1. Taxonomy (NCBI): domain Eukaryota; kingdom Metazoa; phylum Chordata; class Aves; order Psittaciformes; family Psittacidae; genus Pezoporus; species Pezoporus wallicus. The sequence goes on from NW_026636985.1 coordinate 272,590, forward strand.
CTTCCTGCCATACAAAAGCACAAGCGGGTTTGTTGGCGCTGGCAGAGGCCGGCTGTGTTGAAGCTCCCTTTCATCAGTGGGTATTAGGCCCAAATCGCTGCCTCTTTGAATATGTACACAGCGCTTTCCATCTCCTGTCAGGGGGATGACAGATCTGCCAGGCTCCTCCGGGGCCTGGCACCTGGGGCGCGCAGCAAAGCGGCTTTGCGGCTACGAGCACACACAGCTTTTTGCCTTCTTCCCCCCCCCTCCCCTTCCCTTCTTCTTTTTTCCATTGGGGAACTTTCTCCCCCGCCTTCCCTCCATTCCTCCCCCCCCAACCTGAATGAACACTTCTTTCGGTAATGGGTTTTTTCCACCTGGTTGACTTGATGAAAGGTTTATGAGTTGACATTATGTGTGAGGAGAACAAAGCGAGCGCGGGGATGTGCGTGCGCGGGCTCCACGGAGCCGCTGAAAACTTTATTACAAACTCAGAGACGTTGGGAGCAATAAATCAGGTGGATGGATGCTCTCTACAGACCGGAGAGGAGAGCACGCAGGGCTGAGCTGGGCACCGGCTGCTCCAGTTGCACTGGGAGAGGGCAGAGGGGAAAGCTGCTGGGAAGCCACCCCTCAAAGGTCCTGCTCCAGAGTCCCTACGTTGAAATCACAGCTATAGAAGCAACAGCTCCAAAGGGGGCTTCCAGAGGCATGAAGTGATGTTTAAGCACCTGCTGAGGGTGAACATCAGTAGGTTTAGGAAATGAGCTGCGTCGGGAGAGCTTCCCTGCATCCCTACTCTGGAATTCCGTGCCTGGTCCATGCCCGCAGTTCACTGTTTGCTCAGCCTGTGCCTCTCCCAAGGTGAAAGTCTGCAGCTACTATTTACCAACACACAGAGGAACAACAACAGCTTGCTGTGTTTCAAAAATACCATACCTAAACCAAACAAACAAGAGAATTTCAGCTGTTGTTTGTTAGGAAACCCGAGTTACCGGGCTTATGGTGATGAAAAGCACCTTTAGAAACACAAACGAAATGGTTTTTACTTTGCATTACAGAGAAGGGTAGAAAGGACCTGAGCTGCTACCAGCTGAGCCTGCAAAACAACCAGGAGGTGTGTTGTCACGTCAGCTTAAAGGCAAGGCTTGGTAGCTGAGACATGGCACGAACACGGCATGAACACGGCACGAACACAGCACATTCATGGCACTGCTTCCAGCTTAGCCCTTCACTTGCCCTCCACCGCTTGGTACCGACACGTTCAGCAGGTTGGGGCTTCCAGTGAGGGAAATGACAGCAGGTTTCCTACAACCTCAGAGGCTGCTCAGTGAGAGCCATGCAGCACTCTCCTGGTTCGGTGTTATACTGGAAGTACTTCAGTTCATCCCTTTGTTTTAAGGCATCGGCCTTAGTTCTGCTGCTCTGATTTCCACCGGTGTTAATCAGCACTGCCTCCATGGAGGTGAAGTTTCTCAGGAGGAGCAGGGAACAGCTTTCCCTGACTAAGCTGACTAAATTGCTCAGAGGACGAGCGTGATGTGAAAAGCAGACTAGGTCCCACCGCATGAGAACCTCTGACCCATACAACTGCCGTGGGTCACGCAACCCCAGTGCGTGCTCCCAGTGCTATTTCTCCTTAGCGATCCCGTGCTGTACACAAAGGCAAACATGGTTCTATTTTAAACTCTAATCCAAGGCTACTGCGTGCCTTTTGGAGTGCGGATGTCCTGGAAATGTCACTGCAGAGCAGTGTGCTCAAGAGATTAGAGCCGTTCCAGTTTGCAAATGACAGAGTACAGTCACAGATGTTACTCTAGCCACGGGGTCAGGCACAGTTGCTCAGGCTTAACTTGTTGAATTGCATTAATAAAAAGGAGAAGGGGCAATACTGAAGGATCCTGAGCAGCTGTAACTTTGCCCAGGTTAGGATTTCTAAGGCTTTTATCCCAGAGAAATAAACTTCCTCTCCCCCATAACAACCATGACAAGCTTTAGAGATGACTCTAATGACTGATTCCTCAGACACTCTTGTTATGGGCCAACCCAACCTTCCTGCAGACACCTCTGCAATGAAGGTGACAGTCACGAGGCTCGGAGTTACAGGCTGTGACTCAAGTTCCCAGGCAAAGAATAACGTGGCCACAACTTGTTTGAGGCCTGTGGGCCTGGTTCTCCCATCAGAACCCATTTACACTTGGGCACTTAACACTGAGCAGGGAGCAGAGCCTGCAGACTGGAAGGAAACCAGGCTGTGTTAATAATATTTCCAGAAGAGGTTAATACTATGGGATGCTTCTATTTTTATGTACCTAATTTGAGAGCTGCTGATTTGCAGATAGTGAGAACTGAGCAGCTTTTACATTTTTAGAAAACCAGGTGCTTTTAAGATGTACCTTTAAATTCAAACCCCATTTTAAACCACCACCGAGAATCTTGGCTGGTTTATATTAATGCTGCTAGGCACTTGCTCTGAAAAGCAGCCTGAGCTCTGTCCTAGATCAGCATGTAGTGACACGCATCACTCACATTAATGGACTACTTCTAGCTGTGTTGGGGGAGAGGGAGAGGGAAGGGCTGGGAGGAAATGCCAAGATGCACTGAAAAACACCCCAAAATAAAGATCAGGTGCAACTGCAGCCCCAGCCTGCATGCTCGGTGCTCATCATTTGCTCCGTGGCTCATCTGCTCCACACTTCTGCACTATGAGCAATTCTGGTGCTCTATAAAAAGCATAGACAGGCTTGAATCTAAAGCTAGCACTGTATTAGTGGGGGTTCTGCTCCCTGCTGCCCAGGGCAGGGAGAACCCATCATCTCTTTGGGGTCTGCAGCTGCCTGAGGAAAGCTGCGGAGAGGAAGAGCCATGAACTACCTGGCTACTTACATTTGAATCAAGCACATGAGCCAAACACTGCTCTATCAAACTAACCTCAGTCAGATGCACTGAACTTGGGAGGGAAGCTTGGGTGGAAAATGAGAGGCATTTGTTTCTGCTGTCTGAAAAGCAGTAGGCACACTTTCCATTTTCTTGCTCCAGCTCCAGCTGAAGAGGTAACACAACAATCAAAGCTACTTTATGGTACATCCAATGGAGCAGAGAAAGAGCTTCACTGGGGAGACCAGGAATGCAGAAGACACAGGTATACTATGGATATAAAAAGCAGGACACTCTCCATTTCCTCCCTAAGCATTTCTCACAGGGCTCATGCCCTCACAGAACTGCCCAGCACTGACATCTCTCTTCTTCAAGGTATTAATGAATTAAGACACAGTTTTGAGCAAGTATTTTGGGGATTATTTTGGTTTGACCATGTGACTTCACTGGCATTGAATTTTCTGTGGTTTCTTGTATGCTATCTGTGAAATCCTGCTGAAACAGGAACATCATTGTGGCATCTGCTTTTCTGCCTCTCTTCTAAACGTTGGACATCCTAGTACAGAGCCTTCCCCCCCTCAGCCATCACTGTTCTGATAGCAGGTCTATTCTGGCTCACGGGGCAATTTCCTGCAGTAATTCATCCCCTCACCACATCAGGGTTTTGCTGGAGTCACCATCTCTTGGCAGAGCAATGATGTCTGATGGCTGGTGATGATCCTGAAGAGAGATGTGATCACTTTATCCAGACCACTCTGCCAAAAAGGAGTCCTGTTCTACAGTGTGACAGAGCTGAAGTCAAGACTTGCAACGTGTCCCTTGCATCCTAAAGAGCAAGGCTTATACCCTGCCAAGCTCTTGATTATGAAAGCTGATTTTTCAGTCTCAGGCCTGCTTTTTCTCTTCCTTGGTAGCAAATCTGATCCATGCACTTGCTGACTAATGCTAACAAATCAGGGCAATTGCTGCTTACTGGAATCACCTTTCAATGGGGAGCTGACAGCAAGAACAATGCATCTGTTTGCAGCCTGCAGAGGCTGCGGGGAGGATCTGTCATCAGAGCAGCTACTTGTCAAAAGAGGTTTCAGGCTCTGGCTGATCCTCAGAACAGGGAAAAAGAGGCATGTACAGACCTAGAGCTGGACCGGTGTTTTGTACTGGTGGTGCTTTCATCTTCCCCTTTCTTTGCTTCTACAGATGACTTTGTTCTATCAGACGTGGCTTTTAATTACAAGAGTTCTCTGTGGCATTAGTGGTTTAACTGAAGGGAAATGGAACCATATAAATAGCAGTGTTTTGCTATTCTCTGTTGATACTAAGCTGGATTTCCCTTTTGATATTTATTGAGGGAGACGTGGACCTGTTTGAAGATTCAGTTCAACTAGTTAAGATTTTACTGGAGGAAGGAATTCAGCCACTGAAATTGCCATAGGCAGCACTGCAACTAGTTGGGTAGGAAAGAAGCAAGCAGCAACCACTGCTTAGGCAAGACAGATGACATCAAACAGGCATTGCAGCAGGGGATTTTTAGCAGTCAGTAAATTATCCGTGTGCAAAGTAATAAAGGAAGTGTAATAATGCCTTATTGTTATATGGGCACCTTTCATCCTGAAGGATCGTGGTTTACAAGCTGGAGATCTCTCTCAACACTAGAGCTGGTACTCTGTTCTGTCTTGCAGGGCTGAAGAATCAGTTACTATTTCAGTCTTAAGCTGATGAAGACATTACACTTTGGAGAATATTGTCAACGAAAAACACACCTGGAAAACTAACCTTGGAAAAGTCACTTTTGATGTACTCTTAGCAGGAAATACATTTGTGTTTTCATGGAGAAAGTTCTGTTTTCATCTGAAAATGAAAGCAATTAGTCATAGGAAAAGCTGAGGGACAGCTTCACATCATAGGTGGCAGTTCCTGCTCAGCAGTGAGCTGAGGCCTGTGAGAACTCAGGCAAGCTGAATTTGTAAGCAGCAGCATCGAGGATAAAAAGGGGGAGACCAATGGCATAACACAGTGCTCAAAATGCGAAGACAAGGAGAAAGAATACTGGGTAAGCCCCTAACAGAAAACTCTTCAGCCTGATTCAAAGTGGCACCAATTCTCTGCAGAGACAAAAATCCCAGGTTTTAACAGCTTATTCAAATGGAAACCTACGGAGCAAAGTGCCTGATCCCTAACACCTCGCTGGAAACCAGAAAGTGCTGAGTTAGTGCTCCTGGAAAAGGAAAGTGCCATTGTAGGGAATGTGAATCACTTCACACCAGGATTTGGATCAGAAAGGTAAGATGCCACGGAACCTGCTGGCTCCCAAAGCGACTTGCAGCGTACGTGTCAAGTCCAAGAAGTGCTGAGCAAGGCATTACAAATGCTTCTCAGCTCTTCCTACACAGCGCTTGCGAGGGTATGAAAGCAAGGGCTGGTGGCTGTCCTCAGCCATGCCTCTTTGTCAGGGCATTGCTCCCTTCCACAAGGATATGGAATTTGGGAATACATGTTCATGGGCAAGGTTGACCAAATTAAGCAGGAATTGCACATGCTCCATTGCATCTTAGGTGATGTGGATCCACAGAGAGGTAACTGACCCCAGTGCAGGAGGCGATTTTCAGGCTCTCATCTGCCTCCTGGAAAAGGCCTCCTGGCAGGGAGATTGCTTCATTAGAAAGCAACTGAGTGTTTTAACTTCAGTTCTGTCTTCTGCTAGGCAGAGGCTTGTAAGTGCACCCAGGACTAAGAACGCCAGCATGCAAACTACAATTACCATTAGAAATGGTGAGACCATGAAAAGACGGGAAGGAGTTGGTGCCTATTGCTTGGGTTAAGGCTATGCAGGCACCACTGAAAATCCTTTCCCTGTAGGGAGTATTGCTTGTTCTCATGGTAGCACATCCTCCCAGAGAAGGCTGCATGCTGGAGCCTGTCAGGAAGGAGCAGGACAAAATGGGTAAACGTAATCTCTACTGTATGTTGTCCAGTTCCATCTTGGCTACCCCTAATGCTCACAAGCAGAGTTAGGCTGCAACATGAGAAAGTAAAACCTAGAGTTTAACAGAAAGCAACAGACACAGACAAACAGCCATCACCATCTAACGATGTTTGAAGAGCTTCTCTCTCTGAGCTGAACGTCTGTTTGGCCTTTAGGCAGGGTGCACTGCATCAGTCAAATTTGCTGTGCCACCCCTTGGTTATGAAGAAAGCTACAACTATTCATATTTGACAAGTCAGTCCCACAAAGCCGAGTGCAGTTCAAAGCATTACCCACCTGGTAGCTCTTCTTTACAAGCATGCAACTACAAAGGGTAACTTTGGGAATTTTTTAACCTTTCTTTCCCACACGCCCAAGTGTTCTTGTTCTTCCCCTCTTTTCTTTCCAGCTTTCATTTTGCTGGGCATCACACCGAGAACACTGAGATAATTCAGATAAGTGGGGGATGAGGCAGGAAAGATCTGTTTAGGATTGGTGCTGGACTGAGATTTAAAAGAACATTGGATAGATTAGATCCCCAGGAGATGCAAAACAGCCCACGGGCCCCACGTTGAGAGACGTTAACCGAGGACTGGAATGAGCTGGAGCAATGAAGAACACTATGGCTTCAGCAGAGCTGCTCAGAATGCAGCCCACATTGTGCAGACAGCAAAGGCTGGCTGCAGAGGTTTCTGAGAGCTCCTTTCATACCACTTCATTATGGTAGAGACGTGTGTCTGAAGATGCCAGGATTATAATGGAGAATGTTTATTTTGTCTGTAACCCAGCTGGCTGCTTTGCTGTATTTCAGATCTCTTCAAGTAAATAAATGAGGGGACTCTACTTTCCCCTCTACGCTGCAGTGTGTGTACATGAGTGTTATTTCCTCTATCAGATTCCTGTACAAAAACTGCTGTCAAGCTATTAATAATCTGGAAAAACACCTTGAAACTTGACTCAATGAGGGCACATTGCAAATGGGCTCTAATGGCTTTTATTTCTCATCTCTGTCACCTCAGATCTAATCTGCCATTTTCTCATTTTTCATCCTTTCTGGTCCCCTCAAATCTTCCCTCAGTGCCAGGCAGAGCAGAAGGGGCTGTGTGATGGGGTCAGCAGGCATTTATTAACAGGGATAGGTCAGGGGTATCATGTAGTGTGGAGCAGAGCCTTGGACATGCTCCCACAGCAGAGTAAAGGTGAGTGCAGGGCAGCTCTTGCCATGTCAAGGCCTGGGATCAAAATGGAGAAAGCAATGGGAGATGTTGTCCTGGAGGGAAGATATTCCCACCACCACAAACCACCCTTACAACCACCCCCCACTGCTTTTCATTTTATGGGCCAGTAGTTTCCTGGATTCCAAGACTCACTTTTAGCCACAAGGAAAGAATTAGGCAAGACTGTGCCAAAAAGCCAGGAGCAAACCCCTGGATAGAGAGTGATGTGCTTGTTTTACCCAGCCTGAACTGAAATCTGATCCTATTTTTTTGCTCTGTTTTGGGTGCGTATCTGCATCTTCTGTGGACACAATCTTGGTACCATCAAAACGTGTTCCTAAGTTTAAACTCATGCTCCTTACACTGAGTTTGGTGCATCTGCCTGAAGGAAAAAGGCAAATCAAAGGCTGCTGAGAGGACATTCAAAAGTACTATACAGGACCTGTGGCCTATTAAGAACTTACGATCAGATGTTTAGAAGATGTTCAGATGCTCCAGAGTTCTTAGGAATCTAACAAACCTTTACAAACCATGGCCCTCAGGTACCTGGGGGAAAAGGCAGGAGGCAGTTTCTGACCAGAGGTGTACAGTATGTGACTCTCAGAGAGAAGCCACAGTCCTTTTTCCCCTTCATCCATCTTGCCATGACAATGTGCTTAGGAGCTCCATCTTTTCTGCTTTATTTCGTTATGCAAACGTTCATTTAAGGAATATTTCTCAAGCCTCCTGTGGGAATCCAACCCAATTTTCCCCAGACAACGCATGCGCAGACGTGACTAACACCGCTCGTTGAGGCGAGGAGGAGATTTAAGGCTTTTGACTCCAGCTTGATCTTCAACCCCCCCCTTTGTTTCTCCCTCCTTCTTCTAAGTATCTCTTTATTCATCACTTTCATTACCTAATCGTAAATTTCTTTAGGGGGTTACTTAGAAGGAAAATTAGCATCAAAGCTTGGCAGTGAATCCAGGGGCTTTTGGAGCAGGTCCAAGTGTTTCACCTGTGATTAATTTGATGATTTTTTTCCTTAAGTGCCAGAGGGCTGTTGAGGTCTTTAAGCAGTTACGTGAGTGCTGCCAGCTCAGGAATTATGATTGATGCATTAGTCTGGCATTGAGGACTTCTGCTTCTTTCTGCTAGTTGCCTGGATAAGCGAGAGCATCAGACCGGCCACACGGGTGGAAACAAAAGGCTTGTTGCTGGCAAGCACCATGCCTTGCTCTCACAGAGGAGTGAGGAACTGGGGACACTGGCTTCGCCACTGCTGGCAGAGTGTTCAATAGGACTAAGATGAGAGAAAGGGAGCAAGAAATGCCTGCTACTCAGAGTGCGTTTTACAAAGGCGCAGTTTCAAGTCAGAGCAGTACTTGTTGCCTTTAAATCTTTTCTGAAGGTATGGGCTTATTCAAGAATGAGAATGAGAGGAAAACAGAACCAAACCTTTAACCTCAACCTGGAAAACTTCTGTAAAACAGAAATAGATGGACTTAAGGAAAATAGTTTTCTCTTTCACAAAAACCTAGTATTTCTTTCCCCTGGCCCCAAAGGGAAAAGCAAGGATCTCAGTGGGGTTGCATTTGTTCCTTCAGTAGAAAGCTTTAGGAGACAACCAAATTCCAAGCCTCGGTGACTAATCTGGCTCCTCCTTCTGGCTGGAAACAAAAATCCTTTCTCACCAAGGAAGAAGAAAGCCAACCCCAAAACCCCAAGCTCTCCATTAAAGCTTTAGCAGAAGTTAGAAACAGCTGGTTCCAAGTGTTATCCCTGTGTAACTCTCACCCACACTGGACAGAGGTGTTTGGAAAAGCATCTCAACGAATGGAGAACCCAGTGGGCTGTGTCTGTGCTTTCACTGCTCTGGCTACATCTGTTTTCTGGGAAAGGGAGACCCTTCAGTCACTAATGCTTATTAGTTGGCACATGTGTATTACAGAAAAAGTGTCAGAAGCATTAATGATGCACTTCCAGATTGCTTAATACAGTTAGCTCACCTAATTCACTCTGCATGGCCTCTTGCTGCAAGGAGAGAAGCAATCAGCAGTTAAACAGCCCTAGTCCCTTTATAACTGGCCACTAGAGAGACAGTGGGGAATAAGACATTGGTTTTATGGTACATTGGTGGCAGGTCAAGAGAGAAAGCTGAAGTGGATGGATGGGAAAGTAGCAAAGAGCCCTTCCTTCAGTAGGAAAAGGCTAAAGAACCCATTGCAAATTAATGACTGAGAGAGACCTCCTTCTGTTCTGGCATTCATTTAAACCATGAGGTGTTTGGAGTTTGTCTCAGCAGAGTAAAATCATCTTTCAGACATGATACATGCTTCGCAGGAAACCGTGTGTAGCTCTCAAAGCCTACTCCTGCTGTCACGCATCCTTCCTCCCAAGTGTTCTCAGGACAACAGGATGTCCCTTCACTTCAGGAGACAGCTCCTCATCCTGCTGTGAAGTAGTTAATCTCCATGGGAAGTTCCTAGGCCTCTCACCATCCCTGCTCAGAGAATAATGACACTTGGTGTCTGCAGCCACCTCTGGTTTTGTCAATGCCCAGCCTGCCTCAGCTGACGTTTACAGAGCCTGGATTCTCCTCAGATCTCATTGACTTTGTGTCAGTCACCACTGGCAGCATTCTGCTCTGCAAACCCAGCCCAGCTCACAGCAGTGACATCCGTCACCACTCATCCTGCTGGATTGAATCTGACTACAGGAAGGAGGAGGGGGAGAAAACTTGCTTGTATGTATGGCTTGTATACATGTACATATTAACCTCTTTATGGGCAAGTGCTCTTTGCAGAGGCCTGTGTTTATCTTTGTGTTTGCCCTTATCGGTGTTCAGATCCAGGTGGATGCCTTAGCATGTTTGAGTCTCTGCAGAGTCTGCCTTTCCATGCATGCATCTCTGAAGAGGCTTTTGGCTCCATTTGTTATGTACCAGCCTGAAACAACAGTGTGGCTCAGCTGACAAGACAGACAAGACACCACTGCAAGACAGCTAACCTACCAGGTAAGCTCAAGGAACTTACTTCCCTGCTTGAAAGCATGATGATACTTGTCTGCTGCTGTAAAGAGGCTGTCCATTGTATGCCAAATGGGGAAACAATTCATCAGCTACTGCTCCATGAAGACCATTTCAACCATCTCTGGAATGTTAAATCCCTAGACAGACTGGCAAGGGAATGATCATGTTAGCAGGAGCTCAGATCTGAGAGTGAGAAAGCTGCTAGCCCAGAAATCAGGAGATCTGGGTCCTGGTTTTATCTTTTCCACCAATATGCTTTTGAGCAAACTACAGCTCCTCTGCTTCCTTTGTGACTGTTCTGTGTGTACCACCTAAGCTCACCAGGGTCAGGACTACCTGATTCTATCTGACGCAAGAAGTTCCAGAACTCAGAAACTCCAGTAACAGTGCTAACAATTAAACCAGACCAATATTAAATGCCAGCCACACACCAAGGTGACCTTTAGCCTTAGAATGGGTGCAGGTTAGCAGACAGCGACACAGAGATCCTGTGACAGCCTCAGGTACCACCCCATGGGTTTCATTGCAGGAGCTGAATTTAAACATATGACCCAAACAATACACAGGAAGATGCTGGTGCTGAAGATTCAAAGGTGGTAGCTTCAGAAAGCGTGCTTGCAGGCACCCCCACTCCGATTCTCTCCTACCCCTTTGCTTTTCAGCTTGTGACAACAGAGATTATTCCGTGCTGGAAGAATGTGGCATTGTTGACATTAAAAAAAAAGGCAAAACAGGCCTTTGCTTTGCTTGAACAGCACAGGCTTTCTTGATCAGCTGTCTGAGGTGCCTCATCTGTACAAAGCATTTAAACCTGTCTAACATCAAAAAGTAAGGTAAGACAAGTCACTTTGATGCTCCAGAGCACATGCCTAACATGATTATTGCAGAATCTTCCTGGTGATAATAGAATTATGCAAAAGAGGCCTTGACCCATTAATGCTTTTACCTTTCTTAGGATTTCTCTCCCTTCTTTCATGAGAAGCAGAACTGCTTGCTCAGATATAGCAACTGAACAAAAAGGTGGAATAAGCAAAATGAAAGAGGTCCCTTCCCCACCTTGTCATCTCCCCCCACTCCACCTTAGCCCAGTAAATCACACGCTCGAGCAGTTGCAGGTTAAGCAGCTGGAAATATGCTACACTGGCAAAGCTGTGTGACTGAGATGGGCACATTCCCTCATCACAGAGACAGTGTGAATGCAGGATGGCACATGTCATCACTGGCAGTCCTGCACCTAAGACACCTTCGGGGAAAAAACCCTCTCTAATGGAAAGAGAAAAGACACCTGCACCAGGGGCTGCAACTGTTTTACACCAAGTGGCACAGCTCTGGACTTAACACAGTAGGAAAGCCAGCATTTGGTGTCTTCAAGCTAGAACTCATGTGTCCTGGATCTCAGTCATAAAGCAGCACTTTCAACATTTGCATCCCTTTTCTAGGCAAAGCAGATGATTTCAGACAGAAGAGTTTGCTGGCAACGTAGCCTCAGTTTCTCACCCTCAGGGAATTTATAAGACCAGGTTTGGTGGTTCTCAATAAAAATGCCTGAACATTGCACAAGACCTGCTTAGTATCAGAACACAGAGGCTCAGGCATGTGTTGTTATTGAAAAGCAACAGAACAAAAAGGAAGAAAAAGGGATGTTACCTCCCCTGTGCCCTGCTCAGACTGAATTACAGCTGAACATAAAGCAAGCTTCAGACGATGATAACACAGAGAGCTTGCAGGGTCTTAGTATGAGGTATCCCTTGTAGCCAAAGGAATGCAAAGCCTGTCCAGGCTCTTCCTTCCACCTTTTAAGTGTCCTGCCTGTTTAAAATAACACATGCTAGGGAATGGACTGAGACACTATTCTGGAAGCCTTGTTCTGCCAGAGGGTAAACAGAATCCAGCACACAAATTCTAATCTAAGCTTGTATATACAGTGGGTGATTTTAGGCCAAAAAACTCCTACCAAGAGATCAGCTGAGTGTCCTGGCTCAGGCTCAGGTCTGCAAAGGGCTGGCAAAGGGAAAGCATGCTTCCCATGTGTTTTGTTTGCCCAAAGCACGGTTCACTGATTCCTACTTGCAATCTGTCCTGAATTGAAAATGTATGATTAGTTTGTTCCAGGAAAGACGAGCCCAACACATTAAGGCTCAGACCTGAATTCAAACTTCCCCAAGCGCAGATAGGTTTTCATCTGGAGTTTTGGTCCAAGCTCTTCTCTTGTTTCTTACTCATGTTGTTTGAGTTCCTGAATGTCCCATCCTACATCAGTACCTATTTATGTTAGACCAGACAAATCACAAGAGACAGTCCTTAACCCTAAGCTCCCATTATCCATATTAACAAGTATGTTATTATATTATTCCTGTAAGCAGAAAGCAGCATTAGGACCCAGTTAAATAACTCACCCAAGGTTACACAGCCAGCTTGTTGCAGCGCTGGCTACTAAAGCCAGTTGCTTGACTCTTAAGCTCAGTGCTTTAGTTACTCCTCAAGAGGGGAAGTGTAAGCCCAGATCTGACCATTCCCCTGGGTAGGAAAGCTTCTGGAGTGTCTGTTCGAAACAAAGACTTACCTTCCCCCTTTTCCCGTCTAAAATAGAAAAAGGACCAAACCCTTATTCTTGAGCTTCAGGGATCTGTTAATTGGCTCCCTAGTAAAATTACAGGGCCTCAGCTGCCTGATAATGATTGTAAATGACAGAGACTATCAGGTTTACCTTGTGATGTCCCTGGGGAGCTTGCAGTTAGTTTAGTCTGAACTCTGCGTCAGCTGTTTGGGTTCCTTTCTTCTCGGCATGTGGTATCTGGACTCAAGCTGCAGTCTTTCAAACCTAATTAGTGTTAGGGGAAAGAGAGAGAGAAAAAACCTCAAACAACAACACTCTCCTTCCCTCAACTGACTTCATAATGTACAGGCAGGACCTGATTTACGGTACAAGTTCATGGGGATTGGTTTTGCTTGGTTTGTTGGCTGTTTCCATGCCCAGCAATCCAGCATCTTCAGCTCTGGCTGCAAGAAAACTCCATTTCAGTGTGCTGGAATCTTTGCATTTTGAGAAGTTCAGCAGAGAATCTCTGAGCTCAATGGAGTCATCGTGTTTGCATATACTTGGGTCTGTTGCAGTGCTCAGCAGAAACTCAAGGGTTTGCCCTTTTCTTCACAGAGAAAGCATTTTACTCTCTGACATGTTTGTTGTTCAAGCTTAACTACACTGTTTTCAGTAGTAACCTCATAGCAAAGTTAAGCCAAATTCACACTGCCACCCCTAAGGAATAAGAACATCAACAATAATTTGGGGGTCTCCATAAATTGTACCATTTTTTACTTGCAGGGCATTTCATGATCTAACTCTGGCAGGAAGGTGTCTGCACTACCTGGTTTCTTGCTTGGTTCCATCCCACATCACAGGTCTTCAGTTGTTGCGGTGTTGCATGGAACAACAGAGCAGCAGATCCATAGACAGCATCTTCAAACCACTGGCAGGCCAAGCAATCACCAACCTGGAAAAGCAGCAGCACATGGGATTCAGGCTGCTTTGGGAGTGACCCGAGTTCTGGGATAGCAAGAAAGCTGTAGGGTTTTCTTCAATGCCTGACTGTGTGTGCAGAATTCTTTGGAGTGAGGAGAATATAGAGAGGGTTTAATTTTACCTATTCTACCTATATTTAAGTGAAGCTAATTAGTCTCTGGAACAGCTGCTGAAAGATGTGGTAAATTTCTTGACTCCTCCAAATCTTAAATCAAGACTAAATGTCTGTCCAGGAGATCTGAAGCTCAAGCAATCCCTGAAATCTTGAAATTGAAAGAATCAGTGAGTAGAACAGGTTAGATGAGGATTCTCTCTGCCTGCAAACCCTCTGAAATCCCTGCCCTCAGCAGCATTACTAACTTCATGCTCCAGTAGCTCCCTAATGCAGAAGGCTCCCTGGTAAAGATAAATCACATTTTAAATGAACATAAGGGAATCTCATCCAAGCACCAGTAAGCACCATGTTCAGACCACACAGCAGTTTGCCTCAAATGGCCTTAGCTACCTACAGCAATGTCTAAATCCAAGACAAAAATAAGTAATTCAGGTTGCCTGAAATAGATGCCTAACTTCAAAGTTACAACTACTACCCTCTGACTTTATGGTACAGGTTGAGATAAGGTGTACCCGCCTATTCTTGTACAGATTGGGTTCTTCCATCAGGTGACAGAGCCCAAAGCAGAGCATCCCAGACAAGTCTAAAGCTCTGTAGCAAGAAGTCCTGCTGTAGAAGAAGCAAACCCACTCTTACCAGAAAAGGACCCAAAATGGACAATTCAGTCCAACATTAAAACACTTATATAGCCAAATTCAGATCTAAGGCAGAAAAGGCCTGGCCTAGAGCCTCTCTCTTTTTGTTTTCTAACCAATGATGCCTGCAGTGCATCAAATAACTTATTTTCCACCCTCTCTCAAGCAGCTCATTTCCTACATAGATCCACTTCGTGGAATCTGTCACCTGCATTTGCCTGAGTAAAGAACCTAAACAAGCTTCAGAGAAGCAATGGTGTTACTAAATCCACGCTGCACCCAAATCCGCTTAGGAACATCTGACCATATTGTCGGGCAAAGGGGTATAATGCTGTTAGAGTAATTCCCAGTCTTTTCAAGTAAGGAGCTATAGTCCAGGGTTATCCAGGAGTGATACAGCTCGGGGGGAATCTGCACTTTACATATTTAACAGAAGCGTGCTGAGCTCTTTAACATATCATTGCTGTACTTTTTGACATCAAAAGGATTGCATTTCCATACTTGGATGAATTAATAGGATTTGCATGTCACCCTCATTCTGTACTTTCTTTGCTGAGTTACACTGCTGGAATTTGAAAGGCAGAGAAACTATAGAGGTGTGCATGTGTGTGTGTGTGCACTCTGAAGTAACACACTGCATTTAGAAGGGGTCTTGAAGCTGCCTTTAAAGGAACAACATTTCTGCAATGTGCCCATGAGATGTTACCTTCCTTGCCGGTTGATGTTTGGTTACAGCTTCAGACAAGCAGATTTCTGGGAATGCTTCTGCACGCAAAGGCAAGGCTGGAAACCTTCCTCCATCACCAAGCAGCTGCCTGCTCCCACTGACTCCTGTGTTGCTACGATGCTTTTCAAACTGGTCCTGTTCAGCTTAGGAGCCCGCAGCTGGATCAGGAAGGGAATTCGGGGCTCGTTAGAGTCCCTGAGCTGTAACGATCATGCTCATTGAATTGTTTTCTGCCTGTGGAGATCCCAAGGGTCATGCTGAAGCAAATCCTGGATCTGCTTCAGGCTTCCAAGGGTAACATTCCCCTTTACAGACTGCATTCTCCCGTTCAGATTCTTCTGCCAGTCTCCTTTCAAACTAAAAGAAAGCAGCACTCCTGCACTGAGTGTCTGGAGATATTTCAACAGATATTCACAGTGACAGCAAAGGGAGGTGACATTGGACTGCTGAAGGCTCCCGACCTTCTCTTTCTTCTCTAGTTCACACATCTCCCTGATACTGCCATTCGAAGCAGTGCTGTATTTCTCCCCGTCTTCACTGTATTTACAGGTTGACTGAATGCAGCCAAAGGTGCCCCTCTACTTTAAAGCAGAGTTGAGTGCTGATTGTTCCTGGACAGACTTGGAATCCTACGCTTGAGTGAAATTTTATCCTTTAAGACAGGTCATGCTATGTCTTGAGTTACTTTTACACTTGACACTAGCAGTCATTAATTACCATCTGGCTGATTGACATATCAGTGAGTAGCAGCAATATAATACTTTCCCTAACACTGAAGCCTTCTCAGAAAAGCGCTAACTGGACTTGACACACTTCCTTTGGACTGCTTATCCCTTGGAGAGATTTGGTTTGTATTTATTCAGTGTCTGTAAAACTGCCACCCAAGCACTATCCCCTTGGACACGAGCTGAGAGTGAGGCGTGTGGAACCTGACTGCAGCGCTGGGATTTGGGGTGAAGAGCAAGAAAGGGGCTTTCAGAAAAAGAGGAGGCTGTTTTGCAAACACAGCTCAGGAGCTGAACCGCTGCTTCACTGCCAAAATCCTGCCTTAACTGCACCAACGTGGGACCCATGTGTATGACCACTGGCAGCATCACTCAGTTTTAACAGCACTTAAAAGGATGATGTGAGCAGGGGGGATCCCCGCATTCCCTCTGTTCTTGCAGGTTTGGTGCAGTGGATCTGATCTTGGTGCTCCAAATGTTTTTAAAAGAACACACTGCCAGAAGTTCACCAAAATAAGCACTCTGAAAACCTGATGGGGTCCAGCGGATCAGCAGTGGCCCATGTTGTGGAATTTGGTTTATACCTTTTCAGCATCCACATTTCCAGGGAATTTCTGCCTAGGTGCCAGATGGCCAGGTAAGAGTTAAGTGTTCCAGTTCTCAATGCCTGCTATGGTAAAGTGGTGGTAGTGCAAACTCCCTGCTCCCTAGCTCACCAGTGCACCTCCAGCCAGGCTCACAGAACTCCTTTCTACACAAACACGCAAGAATCCAGAATCCCCATAATCTTCTCAGCCTTTGGCATCAATGCTGGAGCATTGGGCCAAGCCATCCACCAAGGGCCCAGCTGGTGTCAAGTGCGATTTTGGCTTCAGTGAATGCAGTTCCCTTAGAGGGACTGATTGTAACATCACATTGTCAAAAAGCAAATAAACCAGGCTGGCTTTAAATACCTTTTGTAACCTGTCAATATCTTGGAGCTAGGAACAGGAAGAACTTCTAAAAGCACTCTGAAAGTGTGTATCTATAACAGAGAGAGTTGCTGCTGATGGCATATATTGAGAGATGTCTCTTGGAGCTGCCTTTCAGTGTATGGAACCCACTACGCCAAGAAATCACAGCAGCCCAGTGATGAGCAAACTGCTCAAATAGGAATAGACACGTATTATTCCCAGGGTACCATGTAACTAATCACAGCACTGGTCTCTGCAATGTTTCTTGTGCCTTTCTCTGACACACATGGCCTTGACCATCATTAAGTCTAGCTTAAGTGGGTTTACCCTGGCTACGGAAGACTTTGTTATACACTGATGCCACTGAACAGGACAGGGCATGATACATCTACTTACCCCAGACAATAGAGAATTCAAAAGTAGTCTGAGAAGATAGCTCCTGCAGGGGCACCAGCAGAGAAAAGCTGATCTTGCTCTGGAATCTCATAATTGCCACTGGGAGCTTGGCTAACGAACCAGACATTTGGTGAAAACTCTATTGGAAAAGCAAGGAGGAAAGAGGAAACACCTTAGCAACAGAGGGAAGGCATCGAGAATCAGAATCAGAAGTTAATAAATCCAGTTTGCTATTCTGGGTCCAGCACTAGCTACAGCATGCAGCATTAGTAAAACATTGCACTGTGTGCCATGGCAGACAAAAGGTACAGAATCCTAAAGCTAAGGTTGAAGACATCAGCTCCTAATTAATCTACCTGCCTTGAGAAAGAAAGGAACAATCTAATTCTTCCCCTTATTTTCCTGACTTTATAGAAATACCATTACTGTTTCTATTGGCTTACACTGGGGTTACAGAGTCCCCGGCACAGCTGCACTACTGTGACAGGGATCTTCACTAGTTTCTCCACCTTATTCTCACTGGCTGAGACAGCCCTGCAGAATTCCCCTCACCCTGAAAGCAATTCCTCCTTAATCTTCTTTTCTATTTTGAGGGAAGTGTCGAAGTACCCCCCGGCAGAAGGCCCCTGCTGTGCTTATGAACATGCTAGGTATGCCCTGGCACTCCAGCACTACCAGTAAGAATGCTGATGAATGACAGCAGCCCAGCAGGAGACTGAGAGGAATTGAGATCAAGAACCCATATCTTCCCATTAAAAAATAGAGAGCGAGCACAACTAACTCTGTGTGAGTAATGACTGATTTCTATTATGTCCCCTTGGGTCAGGAAGCATTTGAGTGCATCATTTTTAAAGATGACTAAAACTAGCCAGAATACCAATACTATTAATGTCTCCTGTTGTCTTGCAGTGCTGGTGTCATCCTTCAGCCATGTATTCCCAATACAGATATTTCACCCAGCCTGGATTTCGGTGTTGGCCTTGCATCTAGCATTAATCAGTATGACTCCACTGATGGCTTATACAGGCTGGGTATGAAAGCATGACTTGCAGCCATAGGAAGGGATCCACTTTATTTCTCCACACCATTCTTTTTCTCCTTTACATAGGTCCAGGACTAGCTTCTTTACAGATCACTTTGCTATTCCTCTCCCAGGTCTCTGTCTCCTTATGGCAAGGGTTCCTAGAATCCATTGTTTCTGGGAATAACCACTTATAACACACACCTAAGGCCACTGAGCAACTCAGAAATTCAGAAGATGCTCAACACATTGAGCTGTGTTCAGCTTGCTGGATGTGGCCTGCAGAAGCTCATGCAAAGCTCTGCCATTCAGCCTGATGCAAAGCAGCCAGTTTAGCATTTCTTGGTGTTCTGTGTTTCTTATGTCTGGGCAAGAAGCAGCAAGCACATCAGAACACAGCTACAACACACAGCTCTGCTGCTCCTCAAGGCAAATTTCCTACCTAGCCCCCTGTAGAGGAGCACAGGCCCCCAGGTGATTGTCAGCCCTGTCCCTGCCTAGAGAACAGACCTCTGGGACCTCAGCACACCCCTGGGACTCAGGGGGTTTCTGGCATGCCACCCTGGTCACAGAGGAACTGTGACAGAGGCAAGTCAAGCTTGGCAGGTAGCACATTGCTTCCTGGGCCTATCACGATGAATTGCAGAACTCCTGCTGACTTCAGCAGTGGCAGGGTTTCAGCTGCAGGTATGAATGATCTTGGCTTCTCTGATGGCAGGTATTGAGCAACAACAGAGCTAGAAATACATACCACGTGCCTGGTTTGGTGTGTCAGACACACCAGTGATACAGATGGCCCTTGGTCAGCACTTGGTGTGCCTGGAATGAGCAAAGCCCTTACAACGTAAAGCACACGAGCACCACCCCTCTCTGCTTGTTTCTAGAGACAGGCAAAGCAGCAAGCATTTGTCTAGACCAAGGTCTACCACAGGGACTCACAGGGAGCTTATTCAATCACAAGAAAGTTCCAGCTGGTTTTATTTAGCTGTTTTGTGCTTCCAGGTTTTAAATTCTTGGGGTTATTTTGCTTTGTAGCCCATCCCTGTAACTCTGAACATATTTCTGTGCTGTTCAAGACTACAGCAGGGGCAGGCATCCATGTGCTCAGGGACTGAGCTCAATTCATTACTTTGTCAAAGATCTGACATGACTAAAATCCAAGTCATGTCAACAGATTGCAGATGTTTTCCCCTCCACTGACACACCACATCCTGGAGGGAAATCACAGGGGTGCAATGCCTGTCTGAAGATGTCAGCTTGACTGCACAATATCTTCTCAGAAGAGCTGGGCCTCAGTAGCCAGCTCAAAACATTCCTGAGACTTCTGGACACAGCAAAAATAATTGCCTAAAGTACAGCACAAGAGATCCAAACAGCACTCTGAGAAATGCAAGAGCTCTACTCAGGAGGGGGCATCATTACCTTATTGTTTTGTGCCTTTTCTTACAGTAGCTCCTCAGTGGTTTGGTCTATGGAGCACGCAGGACTGAACAGCCCATTGAGATGCTTAACTGCTCTGGGACAAAGCTCATCAGGTGCAAGTTTTGACTAAACAGAGCTTCACATAAATAAGATATTGTTAGTGCCTGCTCCAGAGCAAGGCTGCTCACCAGCCCTGTTCCACCTGCAAACCTGGGTGCAGAAGGAGGACCCCATGTTTGCTGAGTCCATACTGGACTTCCAAGCATTGCGTGGAAAAGCAAGCAAGCAAAGCCTGAGTAAGCCAGGGGCAGTTATGATGCCAGAACCATGCTATGCTAATCTGATGGGTATGTTCTTGTGTCAGTGCTTTAAATGTCCCCTGGGACTGGTACCAGCCACACCACTGGTGTGACACTGACTGCTGTGTGACCAGTAGCCAGTTAACTGGTACACGTGTTCCCCATTAACAGATCCAGTTTGTAACTAAAGATAGCCAAGAGCAGCATGGCACAAGTCCATGGGTTACTTCGGTCCTGAATGTAGGTGAGAAAGGCTGAGCCTTGTGGAATGAGGACAAGGGGGTTTGGGCTCTGGAGTAGAATTCCTGCACTCTGTGCACCTCGGGGTGTGCCCTGACCCACCCAGGCACTGCACCCCAAGCAGGCACTGCACAACACCGACTGTTTGGAACAGGCTCTGTTCTTCCACAGCCACTTGGACAAATAAGGAAGCCAGCAGCTACCCCTATAATCCAGGAAAGGAGGAGAGAATCATGACCAATGGTTCAGAAAGGGGAGGGTTGGAACAGAGAGAATAGGCCTTGATTCATTCACCCCCTTTTGTCATGACATAAAAACTAGGCACACAGTCTCTCTTAGTGCTTTTTAAATTCATCAAGAGAGGAAAGCATGGCCAAAGGGCAAGTTTGATTTCATCTGGGCAGAAGTGCCTTTGGTGGTGCCTTTCTCCATTGAAAATAAAGGCAAATCAAGGAAATAAGCTTCTGGTTTATCTACCTTAGTGAAGTATGCCAGGGTAAGTGGGATTAAGGCAGGCCATGTGACTGGGACTCAGATCCCCTGAGGTCCAGTCCAGCACAAAAGACCCCCAAGGACATTATCTTTCTCCTAAATGGATGCTTCAGAGTTTTGCTACACACTGAGACCTTTGTAACACTTTGTTGTATTTATTCTCCTGATAAACCATCCTGACTTCTTCAAAGCCAGTGAATTAACATCTAAGTCAAACCTTTTAATGTTCCTTGGACATGTCGCACTTGTCGCTTCCTGCCTGTGAATTCTAAAAAGGGCCCAGGGTAAATAAATAATGCAGCGTGCATGTTGCTGCTGTGAAAGTTGTTCCTAAAGAATAACTTACTCAGCTCTGTAGTGATGGGGATCCTTTTATAACATGGCTGTGATTGATTCCCCGATGCTCTCGCTTGGAAAACAGCATCTGTAGGAACAGTCAGTAACAACATGAGAGAGGGAAGTGAGCAGAAGCAGAAAGGAAAAGGAAAGATAAAAAAGAAAGAAACCCTGGTAGAATGGTTCAGACTGACACATGCAGGAAACCTCTTACCTGTGCCTAAAACCATCACTGTCATGCAAAAACCCCCAATCTTCAGAAGGTTTCTTGCCTTGGTTTGCTTTTCCAAGGCTCACTTCATTCACTCAGGGCTTCAAAGGATCAAACAAAAGCTTTCCTGGGAGCTGCTTATTGACATCATTAACTAAAATACAATCACCCTCTGTGGAGCATCAGTGCCTGTTACAAGGGGGAGTTGGTGCAAAGCTCCCCCTCAGCCCACTTGCTCTCAGAAGGTGCTTGAGGAAGGGGGTTATGTTTTTCTGTCCCCTTCAGGAAGGCTGTACATGAAGAGATGGGACATGTGCTGGAGCAATGAAGGCAAAAGCACACACCATAACTTATTTTAAACCCAAAAGGACTTAAAAGAGAAATCCAGAAGTTCCTAGAAGCATGTGTCTTCATTTCCTCCCAGTTCTCACCAGCTACCTGATTTAGTAGAATCAGCCCCAATTTCATGCCTGCTTTCTGTGTTTTGATCACATCTAATCTTCTTACCATTATGTCTAAATTTTTCCTGTGCTACCTAGCACAGCATCTGGGGAACTGAGTGTTAACAATCCTACTGACTGCAGAAGATAGAATCATAGAATAGTTAGGGTTGGAAAGGACCTTAAGATCATCTAGTTCTAACCCCTCTGCCATGGGCAGGGACACCTCACACTAAACAATGTTACCCAAGATAGCATCAAAGTGATGGAATCTCAACTCCACTAAAGATTTTGCTAGAAATGGAACTTCTTCCAATTCAGATCCTGTGTAATGGATCCTCTCTGCTCAGGAGCACATGAGCATTGGAGATCAGTGACCCCAACGGGGTCCTAGATGGACTGTTGCTCTAATCAGCCATGTCTCAGATGAGGCAATGGACTGCCAAAAACCTCATTAGAGACATCAGGCATCACAATCCCTCAAACCAGCAGAAAAAGCTCTTCCCAAGTACAGCAAAGCACCTATGAATGCATGTGAGGGGCAGCAGCTGAATGCCTGCAATGAATCATTGCCTTTATTGCACCCTTCCCCGCTGGGCAGGGGTTGCTTTGAATGGCTGATCACTGCCTGGATGCCTTCTCCTGTGTCAATATTTTTGCTCTGCTGCAGTACACAGTGCTCTACCTGAATTTTCACAAACTGGCAGGGTGCTATTACAAAAGATTACTTAATTGTAGATTACTACTGTACATTTGAATCTCAGTATCTTATTAAGCTGTCAGATTTAATTACCATTATATGTTTAGATTATGGCACAGATTATTTAGTTGGGTACCTAGGTTTGCCAACCTGTTTGCTTTGTGACATGACAGGGTGCTAATTACAGCATTACTGGAAAACCGAAATTCTTCCACGGGAAAGACTACAAGTCCTTGGCGTCAGCACTGACCTGAATCCACGCTCCTTCTTGCAAGGGTAAGGAATGCTTCCCTCTGCGTGGCTCTGGGTCTGTAAAACCTAATCCCCTACCCCATGAGGGAGGCAACGTGCAGAACTGGCCTGGGTCTGTTGTGTATGAAACGCTCACAGCCAGAGCTAAAGCCACAGGAAACGCATTTGATCTGGCCTTTGTTACAGCCTCCAAGCCGAGACTATGCCTGTCATGATGCTTACCTGGGACTGTTAAGGGAACTCAGGGCCTTCCATCCAAGTAACTATATCCACTGTGGTTAGGATGCAAAACCCTGTAACTTCATCTACAGCAGCAGGGGTGGGGATGAGAAAGCATTTTGATGGATAGAACAGATGGATAGGACAGGTCTAGCCAAGTCATTGCTGTCCCATCAGCAATGGTAACTACGAAATGAGAAACATCAGCCTCTCTCTCTTTTCTCTGTAATAAAGTTAATAAAGATAATAGATTCATAATCACCTTGCTTTAGAAAGCTCTCCCAACTATTCTTCTACCTTTCCCTACCTGTTTCCTCTCCTTAACATTAACCGAGGCTAGGCCTCTTGGGTCCCAGTTGTGAATGTAACTTTACCCTCCTCCAAAACCTCAGAGGCAGATGGGGAAGGTTTTGCTGTACAGATGCTCACATCTCTATTTTCTATAGAAAGACTGCAGTTACATGTACTACAATTGTGAGTGATCAAACAAAAAATGCTGGAGGGGAGCAGGACAGTGACTGATGGGATGAAACATCCTTTTTGCTCTGAGTCTCTTTTTCATAAATAGATAGAAAGGAGCAGGTACAGCATCTGTATGTGTCACTAAAATGGAGATACATTATTTATCTATGTGTACATACTATTTACTTCTTTTCTATATACAACCAATAGAGTTCCATACATCTTTATATTTATGTAGCAATAAACATATTAAAGTAATCTGTTCAAGTCACAATTGCCTCTTACTCAAATATACCTTATAATTTCTCTTCTGTTCTGATTGTGTACACTGTATATTGATATAATTTTGTCTAGTTATTATTAAAATCCATGTCTCTACCTCACTCTAATCTTTTCTTTGGCACAGCCATTGTTTTAAAAGCCTAGAATGATAATAAAGCATAGGGAGAACACTTAGGAGAGCCATCCATTCCTCAGCCCGTCTTCAGTTAATTAATACTCCACATTCTCAAGAGGACAAATCTTGGCTCCTTCGCTGAATTAAGGGAGGAAGCGATGCAATAAATATTCCACTGGGCTGAAGTCGGTTTTGCTTCCACTGCAGTTCTGAGCTACCAGCTCTGTTTGCCTGGGAACAGAGCACCCACCCTATTCAGCATCAAGAGAAAGGCATTGGTTTTCTCTTTCTGAAGGACTGAAGGAGCCTCCACTCCCACGTGACAGCAGTCACCAACACTGGTTACCATTCACCCTCCAGTCATGGGCTCTTTAATGGAACCCTTGAACCTTCACTCAGAATCTGCAGGAGGAAGTGGCATGTTTCCAGGTGCAATGCTGGCCTATTTCTCCTTCCTTTGCATAGCTGTAGCTACAGGAACTGGATAGGGCTGGACAGCCAGCAACGCTAAACTGAACTTCTGGCCCTTTTAACTTAGAAAATGATTGCCAAAGATGCAGAACAAAAATGTGATCCTGCAACTCCAAACTCAAACCAGAATTTGGTTGCATAAGCTATTAGATTTAATTTTCTCTTCCGCTACAAAGACTTAAACCCATTTCTTAGCTGTGTAACATCTAGCAGTAGAATGATACTATATATATATAAAGAAGTATCTCCCCTTAAGTATTTGGATTCCAAGTGTAACCTACATCAGTGAAAGATTCATATATGCTGGCATAAATCATCAAAACTATGATAAAGGCAACAATACCGGGTTTATGTCAGGAACTTAACAATGACTTTGGCTGGTGGAGTTTTTCCTGGCTACTTGATCATGTTTCTCAACTTAGCTCCTTAGTCTGGGAAAACGCAGCAAGGAGTGGACACTGCTCAGTGTGCAGCCCTATGGGTTGTAGGTAGTGTGGCCAGGCTTGTCACAGCACTGCATTAACACCCACAGCCGCCACCAGCATCCATGGGATCGCGATATCCCTGCAACGTTCATTCCTTGGCAGTTTTTTTCCCAAAGAGAAACAAGGGGCTTTGTCAGGGAGAAGTTTCCTGATGAGAGATTAGATTCATAACCAAATTAAATGATTGTCTCTATCTAATTAGATTAGTTTCAATTGAATAATGAAACCTTTAGCTGTATTTAATGTAACATGCCTCAAGTCCAACGATTAGTCTGCAGAATGAAGCTAAACAATTAAAACCACAATCTATTTTATAGCTTATTTTATAGGAACAATTGGAAAAACTATTACTGCTGAAATCTGCAGCGAAAACGTGCAATTACAAGACCAACAAGAGCAGTCAGTGCAGTGAGCGTGCAGCAAGGCCAGGTGGGAGGTTCTGAGGGCACTATGGAAGGACGCAGGCCGAGAAGCTGCCCATATCTGGCATTTATTACTTTGTTTTTATTTTCCTGAGGTCAAGGAATAAAAAAAAATCACATTAATCCTCAAACATCTGGGTTAGACTGTGAAAATCTCAGAAAACCTATTATTTAATAACATCTACCTTATGTAAAAGTCAGAGGACCATATTTTGATATGTGTTTAGATGCCCTGTGCTTCGCATGGACGCCAAGGAGGACCTTTTGTTAAATATATATATCCATCTATCTGCCCATGGTTTCCAAACAGAATGAAATGCTGGAGTGTTATGACAAATCCCATAGCATTTGCACCTTTAAGCACCTAAACAACTTTAGAAACATAACCTTTACAAACCTAAAGCACAGTTTGGGACTTTATCAAGCACCCAACTCACTCCCAATAAAAGCATCGTAGGCTCCAGGCCTTTGAGGGCCTGTCTGTCCCAGAGACGTGATTCCAATGGAAGCTACTGCTTGAACCTGAAGTGCAAGAGCTATTATGCACTAGTTTCTTTTGTGGACATTCTTAATCCTCATAAAGAGCTCCTTGCACAGGCTGGCTTAGCTACACAAAACCTCTCAGTGCAGAAGTGGCACATGGGGAGTTAGGACACACGAGCAGTTGTAAGCTTTTTTGCTCATGTAAACCCGCCTGTAAGATCTTTTCAAAACATTACCCTTTAATTCATAGAGCGGAGCTTCCAGTCCTATTGGGATATTTGCCCATTTGTAATGACTAATCCTATTTTGGAGGTTGCTGGGCAATGGGGTCCTTTCATTTGCTTGGAAGGAAGCTGCAGCATTTCAAGCAGCATGAATTCCAGCCTGCTACAAGTCTCCCAGCTGGCAGAACAGCTTGAACATTCTGTATTTTTGATGAAATCTTTGATCACCTCATTGCAAGATTTGGTTGCCTACTCTCAGCTCTCTGGCAGCTCTGAGCACAACCTGCCATTTCTCGATGGGATTTGTTCTTTTACGGATTAGACACGTTAAATAAATAAAGCAAACTGTCTGAAAGATCTCCAGATCAATAATGTCACAGACACAGGGGTCTGGAAGCACAACAGACACCATCCTAAAATGAAATAGACATCAATCAGACCTTCCTTTGTCCATCTGCTGAGACCCTCTCCTGATCCAGGGTGCCTGCCCTGCTTTAGATGAACACGGAAGGCATTTCTGATCCCTTGTTACCTTGGAGATCTTTCTCTGTTCCCAGGTTACCACCTAAATGATGAGGGAATGTGGCTGTGGAATGAGCCTTCAGCTCCTGCCACTGCAATAGAGTCTCTATGCAACCCTGGTCAAGATACTTTAGCTGCAGCTCACTCCTGAAAAAGGGTCATGGTGAATGCTCAGCCTCTCCCCTCCAGGGCAGGGTCCATCTCTTACTTTTGCATATGAAATCCAAGTTAGGCATTGGTTGAGATAACACTGCTAAATAATCAGCAGCAAACTAGAGAATGCTGTGCCCTCCACCCAGACCAAGGTATTGAATCTTCAGCTTATTCCTAGGAGAACAAGGAGGAAGACATGTGAGCATCCCAAAGCAAATACCTACACCTACCAGAACAGCCTCCTGCAGTAGAGCTGCACCACACCAGTGAGACACTGCTGTTGCATGTAGGAAGACCCTGCTGTTCTCCTCTCCTTGGCCACCAAAGCCCCTAAACCGGAGAGGAACTCCTCAGCTACAGAACCACCTCTCAGCAGTGGCAGCTACAGTTTATTTGAGACCACATGACCAGCTGCTGCTGAGATGCCCTCTTCATCATCATCACAGCTTCCATGTCTCATAGTAGCAAGGAAAAATTAGGATGTGTATGAGTCACACATTAACCATGACAGTACGGGGGACAAGGGTTGCGTGGTGAGGAATTCCTTTGTCAATGTCAGCTGAGTGACACAACCAGAAGGAAAAATATACCACAAAGAGCTTCCATGAATTACTGTATTCAGCAAAATGAAAGGTAATTTGACATCTCTGACAAGGGGCAGGGAGAGCTTCAATCTGGCTCTGCTGAATTTAGCAAGCTAGTACAAAACTGGTGGGAAAGGGGAGCACGTACCCCTTTAAACCTCTATGGCGCTTGTGTGTTAACTGCATCTGTTGGCCACGTGTCTCCTCCTCAGATAAGGAATCCTGGGGCCAGCAATTAAAAGGTATTTTGGCAGGTTATAGAATCATAGAATAGTCAGGGTTGGAAAGGACGTTGAGATCATCTAGTTCCAACCCCCTCTGTTAGAGACTATCTTCTCACAAGCTCCCTTTTTTGACTCACATTTACCAATCAATCAATGTATGTCTCCCTATCATAATAAAGCCATCATCTATATACACAACCTGTCAGAAATGACAACTCCTCATTCTAATATTATGGGAAATATATATGCCTTGGAGGAAACACCTGTTGGATCCCTAAAGTGGGAGATAGAGAGAAAAGACAGCAGGAAACTCACTTCATCATAACGGCATCCACCTTGCCAAAGCCAAGCATATTCTGACTTAACAAGAACCTCTCTTTAGTTCAGGGTTCCTTCTGCCATATACTCTGCAAATGATTCTTATGGAATTCTGATTTTCATGAGACTCATAAATCATCCTGCACTGGACTTGGAGGAGTTTGAGGAAGAGGGCACTGATACAATCTAGCACCCAGGGCGACAGTCTCTGACTGGGCTACAGTCACTTCAGCCATTAGCAGGTGATGTGGTTCACAAATTGACTGTGCTGTGGGCGCACAGTTATCTGTATTAGCCCTGCATCTATCAGGAAAGGAAACAGTTGCATTCACATGATGCTCTCCATTGCCATGTCTGTGTTACCTTTCCTGCATCACGTTCGCATTTGAGGTCCTTACCACTCACACTGCACTGAATAGGATGTCAAAACAGCACAAGACTGTAGGAGTGGAGCTGACCTACAGAGCACCAGGTACTCTGGACTGTGGGCATCTCTGTGACTGTGGTCCTAATGGCTGAACATTTCAAAACCCTCTTCCACACCATCAGGCACATAAGCCACTGGTAATCAGTGCCCAACCCACAGGCAAACTGAGCCTATTACAAGAGCCCATCATGAAACTTAGAGAAAAACATGGGTTTATACTACAAGTAACCCCAGTTCAATACCTTCTGTATGGTCCAAACTGGCTCCAATGTAGCAGGCTCAAACTGAGAGTGCTGCGACACGATAAAACATTTCTTTTTTGCCTGTTTGCACAGCCATGATCTGATATAAACCAGTCATTCATGTTACTATGAATCAAAGCAGGGAACGTAGCTCTCAGCTACACTGAAAGATGGTCAGACACATCCAAGATGTTTCAAACTTCATTTGAGGACTAACATAAGTGATTAACAGTTGTCTATAGCATTAGAAGGCAGGAGTGGAAGTCTTTCTATCAAATTGTTAGCTGCCAACAACTTCCCGCTGACAAGCTATCTTTAAATTCTTCATAATGCCTTTGCAAAGCCCTAAAGCTTTGTTGAATCCCTCGCCTGCAGTCTTCCGACATCAGCTCTTCCACTCCTTGTCATGGGAAAATGTGGCTACAATGAGTCGTAATGCCACGTGCATGCATCAAGGTCTGTGCTCATTTGGTTTGCCTTCTGCACCCTAACTACAGAACAGCAGCAAATCCGCAGGAATCAGGGCTCATTTCTGTGTCCCAAATTTTGCCCAGAGAGAGAGAAAGGGGCAGGAGTGTACTCACAAAGCAGCTCGGGACAAGCAAGGCCTGGAAGAGTTGTGCCACTGGTCCCCAGGAACCCCCGCATGAGAAATCCATGCACAAAAGTCTCCAGGGAGCAAACACCAGTGGGACCTGCCCCAGGTTGCTCCAGCAGCTGGAGCTGCAATGCCCCAGCCCATCAGCACAAACACGCTGCCAGCCTTCCCCTGCCTCTGTACCACAGCCTTGGGGATGATTTAACTCTTGGCATGTGGGCTGTTCGGTTCACATCCCATCTGGGAATCCTCTCATTGTTTTCTGACTGGCTCCCAGCTCCCCACATATGCTAACCTTTTCCTTTAGGGAGGAGTGGAGTTTCACACACACAATGAGCACTGCCTCTGAAGGCCTCTACAAAGCCCCTTTGCTCACTCCCAGGCCCACATTGTAAGAATATGGTGCTTGTCTGGGCTTGGCGTATTCATCACCATGGATTATATCACTCCAATCACAATGCATCAAAGTGCTTTCCCTACCTCACAAGGAACTCTGAGGCTTAATTAATTGACACAGAGAGGTATTATGTGTCATTGCAAAATACTGTAATGTAGAGTATTCCATCCAATAATTAACAACTATGCCAGGCTATAAGTAGAACCATTCTTAAAAATGAGTAGTTAAATTTTTCTTAATTACATCCACTGAACCAAATCTGCCCCTAAGCAATGCACATGTAATCCCAGTGAAGTCAGCCTGCTCGTACAGAATACACTCGAATAAAAATAGACTGTGCTTATCATCTATATTGCTGCAATACTTACACTCCCCCACTAAGTTTAGGGACTCCTGCTTTATTTAGAGTTGTAAACATGAACAATAAAGGTAAACTAAGTTGAGCTGAGAAAACAGCATGGAAGGAGAGATGTAGCATTGGGACTTACACAACACACAAACAGAAAGCCTGAATCCTCGTCTAATAGGCACTGTCTGACACCACACTTCAAAACCGAGCCGAGATTCTCTAATGACAGGATTCCAAGTGACGATGCCTTGAGAAGAGCTCCTGCTACCTGCGTGGCAAAGTCTGAAGAGTTGGCAGCACTGGAGAAGTTCAGACTGCATAGGGTAAATGGACTGAAGTGTCTGAACACTGATCCAGACGCATTAGGATCTACTTCACTGAAGAAACCTCCGAGTGACACATAAGAAAAGTCATCACCTGCTTTTGTTGCCTGCTCTCCCTTTCTGCATTCAACCTCCATCCAAACCGCCTCCCTCAGCTAACACTTCAGTGTGTAAGGACACGTCGTTCAGCCACAGACAGAAACCAGGTGTAGTAACTCCACCGCTTTTGCAAATTAACATAGCCCAGTTATCGTGGGGAAGCTGGATCCTACTTCTGCAGGCAGATGTCATGTGTCAGAGCTATGAGCCATCGCTTCTGACAGAAAACAACAGCTCGTTATTCAGAACATCCCTTGTGACATCTTTGCTGAAGCCTCCCTCTCCCCTTGCGAGGTCACAGGAGGGCCGGAAGAGACACAGCTTCTTCTCCCTGGCACAGACAAGTGCATGTGCATGTTTTCATTCTCCCACTACTCCTTTGGCTGGGCGCAGGTTGTATTTTAAAACCCAAAGCCTGATCCTGCTCCTCACAGACAGAGTAGAGGCTTGCTTTGATTCCAGAAAGGCTGCTCAGAGAGGAAGACAGCAGACAGCTTGAGTAAGGGTGGCAAAATTCAGTTCCTAATTATTAGATTAAACCCTTGAAACAGTTGTCATGTGTGAAGGGACAAAGCAGAATTTGGCAAACGGGAAAGGAAAAAACAAATCTTCTCATAATGATAAATAATCTCTGAAGACAACCTTGTCAGTTTGTGAGCATCTCAACAGTTCCCTGCTTTTGGTTTTTTTTTTGGTCAGTGCTTATCAAAATTTGCATGGCTAGTTAGTGGGTTAATTTAATTACGAGCAGCATTCCTGAACAGCCTGATGGGGGATCTGCAGAGGGCAACAAAATGTGTTCTTGACTGATGAAACTGCACACACTCGCACATCTGGAAGCCGTCATGGGACGGATCGCTGTCTAGTAAATGCGTGTTGAGTGTTACAATATTTTACTAAGCACTCCCAATCTGTCAAGGTTTCCAGGAGAGTAGAGACTGGGAACATTTGGGATCATTTGTAGCTCAGAGCCGTTAGCTACTTCCACCCACTTATTGTGACGTTATTAATAGCACAATAATCGAAAGAGCAGAACTTGGCTTACTCAAGATCTTAGATAACAGAAGTGATTTTCACTAAGGGTCAAACCCAGGGAGCCAGGACCCTGCTGAACAATAGGCTACACTGCATAGTACAGCCTTGGCTGAACTGGTGGTATCTTTGTGCAGACTCTGTTCCTCAAGGGCCTTACCTGCAGACCCAGCCCAGCCCTGTTGTTTCAGGTCTCTGTAAGAGGCAGCACATGGTGACACTGAACCAGAGAAGACAGTGCTGTGTAAGCAATGTGATGCTGACCATCCCTTACTAATTGCCCTCCTCAACAACAGTTAATGGTAAGAAAAGCATTAAGCACCACACACAAGGTAGATAAATTTACACTTCATTAAACCACGGACAGTGTAACAAAAGCTGTCTGCCAGACAGAAGTGAACTGTAGCTCTATGCTATCCCTACTAAAACACAAGTTGCTGGCTAAAACCCAATGCTGTTATTCTCGCATGACATCCAGGGATGCTTGTGAGCAAGTGACATCCTAAATTCTCCTGGACTCCAAGAGAGCAGAATGGCCAGTTAGTGACCAAGACTCAAGTCATGGAGAAGACCGGTTCTAGCCTGGCACACAGGAGTGGATTTCATCCCATGAAAAGCAATTCCCTGCTAAGGAAATCAGAACTCAGGACCTGGCCCGTGAAAGAGATTTTGCACAAAGCTTCTTCACAGCTCAAGGAAAAGATCTGGAAGCCTTCAAAACTTACCACTGACTTCATGTTAAGCCACTGCATATCTGTTGAATTTAAATCCCCATCCAATCATTAAATATGGGTGTGTTATTTCTAATGGGTCATTATGATGTGATTTATGCCATTGGTGTAATTGTCAGAATTACTGTGGGTAATTAAAATACAAAATGCATGAGAGGCTTCGGGCCCTCTCAGCGCCCTCATTAAAAATCAGGAGCTGACCAAATTATAAATAGACTGGTTTGCACAAGTTCACAGGGAAAGCTAATTATGAAACTTCTCCTTATGCACTCAGAACTCACACCATCAGTCATGCAAATTCCTCCAGTGATTATACCATTGTATAACGTGGAATGGGATTAGTATGTACAGGTGGGTGCAACTCCAGTTACAGTGTGCAGTACAACTGTGCTTTGCACAGTGACGGGGAGTCCCTAAAACTCTAATGCAAGCTTGATGACAGATGTGGGACAAGGGCCTGGGGAAGAGAGAGGTGGTGCGTTTTCACATGAAATATAGACAAGCCAGGAACCCAGGGAGAGGCCGCAAAGGATAAGGCTCTCTGATCTGTAATGGTAAGTCTCAGGGAAACAAGAGAGCCATGTGAACACAAGGGAAGACAGCTTCAGGCTCAACTGACTAAGGAATGGTGGCTGGCTAAAATCACAGGCAGTTCAGATGCCAAATCCAGCCAGTGTGAATACAAACCAAGGTTAAGAAACACTTCTGTATATAAGTGTAGGCAAGGACTGAGACTTTTTCTTCCTAGTGTTCTGTATTTTTTTACTCTCCAGAAGGGAACAAGAAATAAATAACTGGAAGCCTATATACAAAATTCAACCAAAATCAAATCAAGAAGTAAATCACTGATGGAAGAATAGTCCTGTTACAGTTAATAGTAACATCTCCAGTGACTCCAAGCCCAAATGAAGGATGCTTTTGCTTACTGTGGGCTTTCCTAAAGTGAAACTCCACTTTCCATGCCAGTAAACAGACTTGGTTTTCATGCAAAGAGACAATGCAGCCTGTACAGAACAAGTCTGGGCAGGTTTTGCACACCATGGAAGGTAGGTCCTGTATCAGAAATCACTACAATACCTGCTCCATCACAATGACCCATCAGTGTTTACACATCCTTTTATACCAAGAAGAGGCATGTTCCAAAACTAATGCTGATACATCTTTTGTGCACTTGTATAGGGTTCTGGGGACTGGAGGTTTGAAGAGAGAAAGCCTGGGGGACGCATGCATGGACAACGTGCTCCACCTGAATTTTTAACTCAGCTTAACCTCCATCCAACCTGTCACCTTGACTCTTGTGAAGCAGGCTTCAAGCACACACCAAGAAAAACGGGACTTCCAAACACAACAAGTAGCAGAATGCAAAAGACCATCTCCTCTTCCTAGAGGAGCTCCCTAACTAACGTCAGTCCATAAACTTCCATGTCCAAAATACCTGTTCCCCACCTTCCTTACGCATCCCAAACTCCAGAAATGCCATTAGGGTACTTGAGCAGGGACTCTTTTCAGAATTCCACCCCTGAAGTGTTGGAGAGGTACCTATAGGCACCTACACCTACGGGCATCCACGCTGTCCCGTATTCCTCCGCACCCTCTGAGGTTTGGCTATTGCTGAAACACCCCGTCCACATCTCTCTCCCATTCTAGGAATAAAAGTGATGCTGAAGGAACAGGAAACTTGTCTAACTTGTGAGGGTTTTGTGCTATGCCAACAGACTGCTAAATTTTCCACAGAGCCCCCACCCTGTAGCGTAAATACCAGGTAGTGATCAAAAGCACAATGTGCCTGCTGACAAAAGGGATCTTGCTCACTGTAACAACACTTTCTCCACCTCTATCTATCTCCCTTTTCTTGAGAACACAGTTTTACACTTGTCCTTCATACAAATAACCCGAGGGTGGGAATTATTCAGAAGGCTCGTGTTTGACACCCCATCTGTTCATTTCTGACAGCGATATATAATGTAAGGCTATAAAAACTTGAAAAATAATGCAACATAAAAAGGGATTGACTCGGCTCCAAGAGGCCATAAACGGTAACAAATACCATTGTATGATTTATTTCATGCTGTAATCTTTACAGTAAGTCATCCTTCAGACATTTCCTTGTGACAGGTTTTAATAATATTAATGCCCAGAGCAATCCAAATCATCGCCAATAGACATATTTATCAAGCTGCCAATCCAAGTAAATGAAATTCTATAAGCAATAATGTAACATGTTTAAAGGAAGCTAATAAAACAAGTCAGGAGAGAAATATTACTGCAAAGTATGCTCTCTCTAATCCAGCCCTGGATTTTATACAACCAAAATGCAAATCTTTCCCTCCATGATTTATCGCTCCAAAAATACCAATGACCTTTTCAGGAGCTCTTGCACAGCTCTTCTCACACATTTAGAAAGATTGG
This sequence comes from Pezoporus wallicus, assembly GCF_028554395.1. Lineage (NCBI taxonomy): Eukaryota > Metazoa > Chordata > Aves > Psittaciformes > Psittacidae > Pezoporus > Pezoporus wallicus. The sequence goes on from NW_026636985.1 coordinate 306,693, forward strand.
GATGCATTCTGCCAGATTAGCTGAGCTGGAGTGCTCAGCATTACTGCCTTGGTTTGCCCTACCTTTGGATTGGGAAGTGATGGGTAGCATCAGAGAGTAGGATCTTAAGTCTTTAAGACTGACAAGCCTTAACATAGGCTTGGCAACTCAGCAGGTATTTACAAGCAATTATCCAGGCACTAGGTAAGTTACAATTAACGGGGAGCTAAAACTTGCTTCTTTAACCTGGTTTCCTGTTTAATCTAATTCAGTTTCTACTAATCCATGGCTTGGCTGAAGTGACTACACAAGGGGAGAAGGAGGAAGGAGACACTGCAGAGTTGTGTACACACGGACTCTTGTCCACAAACATTCCTTTATGCCTCACTAGAAACTTAGCAGGAATGAAAACCAAGAGTCAACAACTCAGCAAACCAAACACCATTAAATTTGCCATGCCTTAGGCAGGAATGCATGGAGAAACCATGACTAGGAAAGCAAGTGTACCCATGCAGGGGCTCAGAACCACTCGAGGAATCCTAACAGGTCTTTATGTATTCACTTCTGGATGGGCTTTATAGATCTCAGGGTTTCTTTGTATTGGTTTGTGATGGTTTTCTTTTCAATGCTGCTAATTAAGCTTTTCTCCTGGATATAAAGATCTGCTAATTTTCAGTGGAAGAAACAAATGCACAAAACTTAATACATGCAGTACAATGGAAGATATCTTTCATTACAATAGTCTAGGACACCACCAATATCGGCAAGTTCAAGTTAAAATATAAGGAAGAAGTTGTTCCCTGTGAAGATGCTGAGGCGCTGGCACAGGGTGCCCAGAGAAGCTGTGGCTGCCCCATCCCTGGCAGTGCTCAAGGCCAGGTTGGACACAGGGGCTTGCAGCAAGCTGCTCTAGTGGAAGGTGCCCCTGCCCATGGTAGGGGTTGGAACTGAATGAGCTTTAAGATCCCTGCCAACTCAAACCATTCCATGATTCTGTGTTTTCAGAGCAGCCTGAAAAGGGACAAGAGGGTAAGTATCAGAGTAATTTTAAAAGCACTGCCTGCTGGACACAGTGGAAGTAATCCCTATGGTAATCCAGAATGCTCTGGGAAGGAGACTTGCATTAAAATGTCTACCTGATTGCAGCTTACCATCCTACATCAAATGGAGCCACCTCTGGCCACGCTCCAAACCATCCTCATTTGGAAGCAAAAGGTCAGTGTTAGCTTTTCTATTAGCAGAACACCCCAGGTGGAAAAACTAACCTTAATCTGAAATTGGGCAATTTGATCCAAATCTGTTTTTGCGTTAATAATAATAAATGATTTGGGATTAATTTGAGAGCTCTGATGTTAGGAAGAGTCAGGCCCAAAGAGCTGTAATTTGCATTGTGTGACTTCTTCTACAACTTTTGATACTCATTTCACCATTTCCTCCTTCCCTTTGCCTTCCCACTCTTTGTCTGCTCTTTTTACTTAGACTAAGAGCTGCTTAAGGCAGAAACTACCTTTTACCATGCACATATAGAGCATCCAGCCTAACAGGATCCCAGTCCCAGTAGAAGCCTCAAGGCATTGCTATAATACAAATAATAAATACTGCAACTAATAATAACAGCACAGTAAAATGTCCTCCCCAGGGAAGTGACTGGAAGACCAGTCCCTGGTGTCATTTAAAACTAAACACCAGAAAACATACCTGCACTGACAGGATAGAAGAGAGAGTCTTTATGATACAGTGATGAGGGAGAATCTTGATGGGGCTGGGACCAATTATTTATCTGCATATTTGGCTAATCCTTAAGGGGATTTCAACGTATCTCAGGAACATTTCTGCTCCTCAGTGCTGAGCAGCAGCAGAGATCTCTGGGAAAATAAATAAATAAATAAGAAATTTATAATCCCCAAGGTGTAATCCTGGAGTATGGAAACTCACTTCACCTAAATACCTCCCTCTGGCATAATTGACTTTTCATGTGCATGCTAATAATGATATTTCAGCAGGTTGTGAGGGCTTGTTCTTCTCCCCCCACCCGCTTTGGTAAATTATGTTCCTGGGCATGAGGAGGGGGAAGGACACATTATAAATCTAATGATGTTTTCGTTTCTATTTAACAAGTCAGCACAATCTGGTAACACGCATGTATGTATTTACTGTGCAGCCCCAATATTTACAGCTGACCTAATCAGTTGTAGGACAGCAGCACTGAGCAACATTTTATTGTCCCAATAGCACGTATGTGCTGGGGACAGCTGCTAAGATGCAGAGCTCTCCAGAGGACACCTCTGAGTCCTTGCCATACTGACATTTGCCTTTGCTGCTGAACACAAGATAGGGTTTTGGAGGGAGGGGAGACATTTATTAAGTCTCTTCAGTTCTATAGTGGCTGCAAATTGCTCACAAGCAGAAACGAGGCAAGAAATAGTAGTCTGTGCATCTCTCTTCCCCTGCTAGGCTCCTGTTTACTCCCTGCAAATGCTGGTATGACACCATTTGCCAATATGCCCTGTCACCCTCTCTGGTGGATGCTTCAGAAGAGCATAACAGCTTGCTATTACTGACAGCTCAGTACCAGACCACGATACCCTTCCTTATGCTGACTGGAGCAGGTCAGGTTGGAGGAGCCCCAGTGATCCCAGTGCAAGTCAACTGGGCTGGCAAACACTGTAGATCAGAACATTGCACTCACACCTTGCCTTGGACAGCTGATGACTATGCTCTGCTACCAGTTTGCAAACCCTGCTGGGCAATCAGATCCTGCTGGCTAGGAAGAATTTAGACAGCCTAGAAAGGACTCCTCAGCATTACTGATGCTAGAGAGCAAGGATGGGTGGAATGATTTCTCTTGGGTCTCCATGTGCCTTTAGAGCAAACTTCTTTTAGAGTATACCAGAGTTTGCTGATCTTCCAGGCTGCTGCCAGTGTCACACTACAACTAAATACCTGCACAAAGAGCAAATCTTGGTGTTGGCTGTTCATGTTCCTACCCTGAGCTGCACTATGCTCTCTCCAAATGAAATGTGCTCATGACTGAGCTGTTCGGTGCTGGGATCATTTGGTTTCTGTCTGGAAGGCGGTGAGCACTTTCAGGAGCTGTAAGAGGGTAGGAAAAAAAGCCAGAGGGTAGGAAGAGTTCATCCTCTGTACTTGTACTATCCTCATACTTGTCGTAAGGGACTTGTGATTATTTACGACACTATTCTCAGAGTCAAACCCAAACCATTTTTCACTTCCTCAATTTCCCATCAGGAAATCAAAATTCAGAAAGGCTAAGTGGCCTAAAGTCCCAGATCGAATCTGAGGAAGCAGATCAAGAAAATTAGTTCAAGTTTCCCAAGTCCTAAAGTAGCTATTTAACAGCTGGAACATCTTTTCTCTGACACTCGATCTAGTCCTTTCTGGGCCATAATCTGAGGTCATGGGCCATTAAACCCAGCATTTTAACACCAGGCAGTGATTTGAGGATGTACAGCAGCACCCTCTGAGATGTTTTAAGAGCACCAGAGCCTACCTACATCTCCTGCTTTCCACGGTGATGTAGCTGGTTTAGGATGTACAATGTTCCTCCTCACACTCCCCTGGTCTGTATCTTTGTTGCTAATCTGCATTCCTCCCCTTGTCAGCATTTGACAGGAGGCACAGCAAAGCTCCCTGTATCACATGTGTCTAAACATGTCCAGTGCATACAGATGGGAAAGGAAAGGTTAAGACTGGAGGAACATTCAGACACACATATCTTTTTATCTCACAAACTGACAGATGAACCCTCTCACATGCCCTTAACTTTCTTGTGATGTTGTAACTATTGTGCCAAACCACACTAACCCAGCAATTCCAAACATACCCCTGGCAGAAAAGGGGACATCTCTCTGAATAGGTGATTTGTCAGCCTTAAGCTGTAATTGTGCTGTGCAGGTGTGCTAAAAGCAGGTGCACTTGCCCTTGGCAACAAGACACCACTTTCTACAGCTCTCTGTTCAGTGAAGGGGGAGCTGGATGGGAGCAGCTCTCTAAGGACACCACGTGCTACTCGGTTCCTCTGGTCAAGCTTAATGGAAGTGTCATAAGTTAGAAAATGAAAAGTCAGAGCAGTCTGTCTTGGACATTAATAAGTATGTGAGAGAATTCTCTTACAGACTTCTAAACCAAGACACTTGGCCAAATAGACAGAGCTGGGTCAGCTGCAACCTTTATCACAGACTTCCTGGGTTACTGTGAAGAACCTGTGCAGGCTCTGACTGCTCAGGGCAGCTCCGAGGTGCTCTGAGAGGCAGAACAGGGAGAAAAACTCTCATTTACTTCCCCTGCCTGACCAGGGTGTCATTGTCTCAAGAAGCCCTATTGCCTCTTAATACGTATCTGAGGATTAAAAGCTAATAATCAAGTAGTAGCTTTTGATTATATCTGGATGATAAAAGAAAATGTAGCTTTTGTTTTTGTTCTGACTGAACCCTGGTAACACCATTTACACTCCTGTTAAATGACAGTAGTAGCTCCTTTGACTAACACTGGCAATCTGTGAGGCTCCTGTATTGCTTTGCAGACTCATGACAATGAACTTGCTTTTTTTTGCCAGCTAAATCTCCTTATTTCTGTTGCAGCACTGCAGGTACTGGAGGCATAATCATCTACACTACCTGGGGTCTCTTCCATCTAACCTTGACCTTACCTCCCTCACAATGACTTTGAAGGAATCCAGAACACCATGTACCACTTAACCTACATCATATGGAGAGTGGAGGCATGAACCAAAGTGCTTATAATTAAGCTCTGTTTTGCTCTGATACATCCAGAATCCTAGGGGAAACTGATGGCAAGGTCTTATGCTTGGCAAAGCTCCTGATCCACCTCAGGCAACCACTTTCTCTACAATATAACTGGTGCAGAACTGCAGGTTTGCAAACAACTGCTTTTTATTAATACACATTTATACTGAAATGTCATCTTGTCCTTTTAAGATCTAAGATTGCCTAGGAAACAAGAAGAAAACCAACCAGGTGGAGAGCTCCTACAGTGTCAATGTCTTTCTATTCATTTGCCATTGACTTTTATTAAGATGTCTTTGCAGTTTATGCCAAGTCTCTTTTCTGGGAGGTAGCTGGCTTTCGAGACCTTCGTTACATCTCTGCTGATACGTGTTGGACTGAAAATGGGCTCCAGCTTCTCTTTCTACATGACATTACTACATGGAGTCCTCCAGGTGTCAGCATGTTTGTGCTTGTTCACTCGGTCTGGCTGAGCACAGTGTGAATGAGTTCTGCCTTACTCTCCCCCATCTGCGGCTGAGGCACGGTTTGCAGCGGGGCTTGGCTGCCATCTGCTGCTTACAGGATCTGCAAGTGTTTGAAATACAAGTAGGCATGCATGGGTACATCACACTCAGTGGAAAGCTCCTTGTCTACCCTTTAAAGCAAAGCACCACCTCCGTGGAGGGGAGACACTGGCAGCAAAGTTCACAGGAGCCTGGAAGAGGTGTGCTTTAAATACTTCATGAAAACGCTGCAAGCTGTGATTTGGTGCAGTGACACACAGACATGAGGCTGTCCTCTATTGCAACAAAAACCCAACACCTAACAAACCCCACACCTTCAAAATGCAGCTCTTCTCTGCATTAAAGAACAGTATTCTGTGATAAACAGGTAACAAGTGGAGTGAAAATATTGAATAAGGCATACCTGTCCTACTCTTTTTTTTAGCAAAGAAGTTTTAACTTCTAAAGAAAAGCATAAATTAGAAATGCATTTAAAATATAATCACCATCTGTAAGACTTACTAGTAAAATAAGATGTTTCTGATGATATCAGGTAAGTAAATGGCTGTGTATTCCAATCTCTTCTCTAGTGAGATAGTTACGAACAGTACATTTAACAGATACTTATTCAGACATCTTTTCTTTTTCATTAGAAACAAAGTTTTTCTACATTACCTAAGAAAGGTTTTGAGCAGAGTCTACTTTTCCACTGCCATCTTTTAATCTGCTCTGGTTTCTGTACATGAATGTGACAGGCTTTACAATAGAACTGTGCCCCAGAAAACAGAAGTGAATTAGAACTGAATTGTATTTAGTTGATGAGATAATAACTGCACTTGTCTGCTCTCTTGGAAGTTTTTCTTTTTTCAACACCACAGTAATAAAGGATCTTACCTTGTGACTTCTGCCAGGGCACGAGCAATAAGAAATCCCACTGTATTCCAATGAAGCTTCATCTGCACAGCTGGATTGATCAGGATAGCGCTGTATTGATAAACAATTCAAAGAGCAATCACAGTTTGTCTATCTGGTGCCATTTTTTGCCTCTGCTGTGAGAATTCAGACTACATGATCGTAAGAGCTTCCTCTCACCTCACAATCTTACAGTACTTCCTCTTTGTTACAGCTTATGTGTGTGACATGAGAAAGTGCAGCCTGGATGGACCATTTTTGCATGGGGTCATTGAAAATCCTGAATATTCACACTTAAAATACCAGTTCTGTGCAACTGAAGATACTCAGATGTGCAGGGTTTGAGGTATCTCCTCTAATGCTAAATATGCCAGGTAAAAAAAGGGGAGGAAACCGTATTTTCTAACTCCTTGCCCTTCCAGATCTGGAGTGAGTATCCCTGCTGGGCTACTTTAAGCACATCTATGTTGAATCCCCTGCAACATCATTAAATTTACCAGTTTCTCCTACAAAGACTAATCAGTGTACCAGCTCAGTCCAAATTCCTAGTGCTTTCAACCAGTTTTAATGAATATTGGCATTGTGAATGGCTTCAGGAAAGATGACAAGGCTGTTAACATTTTCCTTCCACACAAGAGAAAGGCTGTACTCAGCTCCTCCAGATTCATAGCTCAGAGGACAAACGAAATATGAATAATTACTACTACAGACATTATAGCAACATCCAGAGGTCTCACTTTTAGAAGAGTTATCTATTCTGTGCCAACTGTTGTGTAAAGAAAGCAAAAATATAGTCTCTATATCTCAAAGAGCACGCAGCTTCCCTTTCCCTCTTGCTTTGTGTCTTCCATCATTCTATTTTCAGCCAGACAATGTATGAACTCAAGGAAGAATAGATCGAGTTGTGGCCTGTTTTCCATTAGTGCTAAGCAACTACATCTACTGACTTCTTTCAGTGGAGAGTTCATTCAACACTTCTGGAAGAGCCCCAGTGTGTTTCTCACAGCAGTGTTTCCCTACAACCCTCTGTTTTCTGAGTTTCTATTCTACAGTTTCATCAAAACAACCATTTCCTTTATAAAAGTGGAAAGAGAAATAATTGCACTCAATAGTCTGCATTTTCTGGGCAATTTCTCAAGTTTTTTAAAGATCTATAGCACTTATTTATTCCCCTTTCTGAACTAGTTCCAGCTTCCCCATTAGGATGGCTTGTATTTCATCATTAGAACAGACAGAGTGTTATCTGGCCCAGGACCAGACCAGCTTCAGAGAGCAAAACTCTGCTGCCAGCATTGACAAATTATCCCTTTATGACAATGCTTTATAGCATTTAGGAGCCTCTGCAAACTCATGTGGCTAAAAAAATATGAGGAGGCATTTCCTTTACCAACAAAAATAAATATGCTCAAGTCACTCCAAATCAAAGTGAGCCCTGTGCTGTTTGCACGTGGAATAGAAGGTAGGAACAGTGTTTCACCTCCCATCTCTTGCCTGATTATATATGAGAAAAGAGGAGGCAGAAGAGATTGTTATTATAGTAAAATTCACCCCAGCGCTTCAGTAACCAAATGATGCCCTGGCTCCTGTCTCCTCAATACACCACACAGAGGGTAAGAGGTGTATAAAACCTGTGCAGACCCTGGGGCATGTCTCTTCTGAGCTCTTTGGAAACTGACAGTTTGGAATTAGTTGACTTCTTCCTAGAAGTCTTCCAGACAATTACCTCTCCCTTTGACTGTCAAATCTGAGTTCAGTTCCCAAGAGGATAAGGTTCAGTTTTACAAAGCACAACCTGGGGAAAGCAAGTTAGTCACAATATCTGTGTACTGTGAAAAGACACATCTGGAAGGAAATAATTGAAACCCAACCACATCTGTGCCACATACCTCTATAAAAGTCAAGTCTGCAAAATCACTGGAGAGCTGAAAAGTCATTACTTTGTAGTCTTTGTCTTCCAGAAGCAATCTGTCCTTCAAATATTTTCTCTTTGTCTAAAAGAATCAACCATAAAGATAATGCATTTATTGAAAGGTAAAGCAAACAGGGCAAGTAATCAAGCACTGGGCCAATACGCTAACACTACAGTGTTAGATCAAAGGCCCTTAGTTACTGAAAGCAGAATGACATCAACTATGTTGTCAGAGACAGTATCAGAGTTAATAAACAACAGCCAAGGGGAAGTCTCAACCCTTCTAGACACTCCCTATTCATATTATCATCGAAGAATAGGACTCATTGCTGCATACAAGTAGAGTTACAGGGAAATTTCATGTCTGCAAAGTCCTGGGAGCACGTTAAAGTTACACCTTACTTTGCAATAAGATTAACCTGCTCCTTAATTATTCAACTGAGCACTGATCTTGTGTTAAGTTTTACCAATCATAAGCGCAGTTACAAGAGGTGTCATTTATTGCTGAATTATGACTGTCTATGCCAGTATAAGCACTTTTTTCTCCCATTTGACATGGGAAGGGCTCTTTATACAAAGGCAGTTAAAACAGCAAAACGTCCTACTGCTCATAGCTCCTTCAGGTTTTAGACTGCCACTCACTGTGTCACAGCACGTGCTGTTCTCCTGGCATATGAATGCTTTCCATGTCAAACTTAACAGGCTACTAAAACATGTAAAAAAGTGGTGTGCTCCAAATAAAAGTTATTAAATGGATTTTGACAGGTTTCTTCTCCATTTAAAAAGTTTACTGAGTTTTTTATAGTCCGCTTTAAAATAATCCTAAAATACCAGTTTTTCCATGTCTGTGAAATATTTGGACTTGAACGAAACAGCATGTGGCAATGCAAACACACCAGAAGCAGCAGCCCAATTGTACATGTAACTTCTGCACTGATAAACTCGGTTTACTTCAGCCAATATCTATTTAGTTTGTCTAAATTTTGAGATTGAGAAGTCCCTAAAGAGGGAAATAGCACAACAAACCCTGTTGAGCAGGAGATCAATGTGAGTATCACATACAGCCACTAGGTGATAGTAAAGGCATGTTCACTGCAGGACTAGCAAAGCAGGGATTTGGTCAGACTTCACACCAAACACTTCTGCCTGTTTATGATTTTATTAAATCTTCTGGTATTGACTTGGAAATATCTGAGCACCTTATGACAGTAAAGTTAGTATATAGTCTATCAATTCGGCATTGTAGCAAATGATGAGGGAAGATGGATACAAGGAGGATGAATTTGCATCACCTCCCTTGCAGGGAGATGACAGGATTTCTAATTGTTACTGCTGTTGTGCAATTAATCCTGTAAGACCCACCCAAAGAAAGAAATAAGCCTAAAAGGATACTGAAAAAAGCATGCTTTTAACTGGAAAGGCACACTGGACTGGTTTTCAGCCCATTTTTGCAGGTGTCAAGCACAAGTGGTTCCTCTGATTCAAATTATGAATGCAGGCAGAATAGAATCAAGCACAGACACAGAGAAACTCACAGGCTCCATACTGTGCAGCAATCAAAATTGATTTACTGTGTTCCCTCAGAGGCAGTGGAGTACCAGCATCACACTATTGCTTTTGAACCTATAGCAACAGACATCTCACTGTCTCACTATCTGGAGAGCAAGGTCATCACCATCAATAGAACTGAATACACCAAAAAATGGTGCATGGCTTGTACAGTGTGAAGAACTGTACCCATATACCACTGAAAATCTAGAGCTAAGACAAACAACAGTAATGAATATTATTTACTTTGCCAGTTCAACCTGTAAATTTAAGTCATAAAATAGTATCTCCACTTTGGTAGATGCCATACAAATAAAAAATAAAGATAATCTAATTTGGAACTTGGACTTTTGGACTGTTTGGGGGGTATACTAACAATGCCATCAGATTTACACAATCCAGTGGTACAAAGGGAGTCCCCAACTCAAGTCTGCCCAGTACAAAGACATGTAGAATGATCAGACCTGACAGCAGAGCTGCACCAGACGGTAGGTATTGTGCAACTCTCTCCTGTCTCCAGACTCCTCGACTGCTAATATTCAGGATATTGAAGAAGGTAATTACACCATAGTTAGTAACATTATATTCTGTATGGGGTTGCAAGGCTGCACAGCTGCTACCTGTCTCAATCCCTCAACACATCTGATAAAATCACAGCAGAAAGCAGTCAGTTGGCTTTCTGAGTTCTCCAGGCAGAAAAAAATGTGACAGGACAAATATGTTCCCCTGCCAGCAGCACTATCTGTGTCACTGTTAATATCAATCAGACAGAGAACAAAAGCACTGGAGTATCTCATCCTACCTCATGATATTGGAAGTATCTTCAGTATAAGGCTGCAGAGAGTGAACACCCTCTAGAATGAGATGAGCATCCACAGATTCCATCTGCATTCCAGGAGAGAAAAGTTATATCAGGATTTAACCCCAGATGAAGCACAACAATCTCTAACAGTGAGCTGGTTTAGTGGCACATGTCTTGGGTTAAAAACTTGTGTAAGATCATCACAATCCTATCATAGACTCATAGAATAGTTCGGGTTGGAAAGGACTTTAAGATCATCCAGTTCCAACGCCCCTGCCATGGGCAGGGACACCTCACACTAAACCATCTCCTCCAAGGCTTCGTCCAACCTGGCCCTGAACATCGCCAGGGATGGAGCATTCACAACCTCCCTGGGCAACCCATTCCAGTGCCTCACCACCCTAACAGGAAAGAATTTCCTTCTTATATCCAATCTAAACTTCCCCTGTTTAAATTTTAACCCGTTACCCCTTGTCCTGTCACTACTATCACTTGGAGGCCTTTTCTTTTTTGGACATCCATGAATGAGACTCACATATGATGCATGCTCTGAAGATGAGGTAACTGAGGGCTAGTCCAGTTATTTAAACACAGTTTCCAGAAATACTGCTCTCCATAATGTTCTTCTTCCGAACCCAGGTGACCACAATTTGTCTTCCCCTTTTATTCTTCCTATTTGAATCCTTGAAAAACTTTACAGCCTAAAAAGTCTGAAAGAGTCTGAAGAGTCATACTCGACTCTTGCATTCACAGTTCCCATGATATGATGGTATGCTGAAAGTACCACTAAAATCAGTGGAGCTGCTTGAAGTGCAAATCTCAACATAAATTGAGTAAAGGCAGCTCAAGCATCCTTTCATAAGGGACAATATCTTCATAAGGTTGGCTTATCTACAAGAAAGGGGAACTGATGAAGTTCTTACCCCAGCTCTCTTCAGATCTTCAGAGTTTAGTGCAGAGCCATAAAAGAAAGTCATGTAGGGCTGAATAGCATTTGAACACAGCTTCCAGCTCCAGACTGAGAGACCTGCTCAATACAAACAACAGGGGAGAGAAAAATAATCCATCAGTCTCTCATAATTACATTCTCTGCAAGTCTCCATTTCTCAGAGAAGCTATTTGCCATAACTACTTGCTATTTAAAACAAGCTTTGGCAGTTCACTTAAAGTGCCTAGTTTAGATTTTAATGAAAACAAGCTTTTATAAAACTTAACAGTCATGGAAATGTTTTCTGGATTTTTCCTGTCTTCTGCTATTGTCATTAATTTTTCATGAGTATCATTCTACAGCCATCCATGCAACTAATTTTACAGCTCACTGTTACTCCACAAGAGTCAGGAAATGACACTTCCTAGGGCTTGATTCTGCATTCTCTTTTCAACTGAAACTGCTGAACTTCAACTTTCTCTTCAATTCAAGTGTTATTTTCCTATTCAATTTATGCAAACTGTATTTCACCCAGGAACTTCTGTACCATTCTCTTCTACATGAGCTGTACAATACATTATCAAGATATTCCTACATCAATCCCAGTAATGAAGCGCGCCCTGTGGGAAGGTATCCAATCCTGGCTTCAAAACAGGAGCTGGAAAATCCACCCATTCTCTGAGCAGTTTGTTTCAGCGATTAATCTTCTCCCTCTTGAAAACACACACACCTTGCTTCTGACTTGAGCTTGCTCAGCTTTGAGCTCTGTTATTACCTTTTGTTATGCCTATCTTTTCCAGATTAAAGAAGATTTTCTATACTGGTTGTGAAGCTACTTAGGCACTTTAATTGAACCGAACTCCCTCTCCTCTTCCTGTTATGCTAACCAGACTGCACTCTCCACCTCTTCCTCTAAAGCACTTGTCCCTGTCTTTGAACCATTCCTGTACCTCATTTTCATGTATCTTCAATTCAACAGCTCTCTCAAAATGTCATGGGATTTCAAAAGAGGTGCCTATAATATTCTGCTCACCTCTTGCCCCACCTCCACTGCATTCCAAGGCAAATCCTGTTTGTGCTCCCAGCTGCCACCTCCCTCTGAAGCCTTCGCTTTCAGGAACAAGTGTAATAGCTTCAGCCGGGCAGAAGAAGGGGGTCTGACAGGACAGCTGAAATTTTGCTATTTTTGGCTCAGAAAAGGGGCTCCTCTTCCCTCCCTTTTACCAAGGGGAAGTTACAAATTTTCTCCCCAGGATGAAAAAAATCTAGCAGGAATGGAGCCAGCTGACAGTCATTTTGATTGCCAGACTTGGCAAGACTTGAAGTGGGGTCTATCTGGCAACAGCAGCGTAACTGCGCAATGTGCAGGGAAACATATTTCCTTCTAATTGATCACAACAGCAAACATTTTATCATGAATATTCCAGCCTGAAAGCTTCAGTGCTACGCTTTGGTCTGTTACTCCCATTAACAGGTTACACAGCAGCGCTCTCCTTTTCCTTCCCATCTCCTACATTTCCCTTAAGTGCTCAGGGAATCAAAGTGAAGGATCTCAGAAATCAGGATGCTCTCCCAGAAGAAGGATTTCTGTGCAAACATTTCCCTTGTCCTGAAGCAAAAAGTCTCGTAGGAATGTAGTGACACTCTCCAGAGTGATATTACCACAGCCAACAATATAGCTACAGGAGGAGATGAAGAAAGATTTGTCACTTTAAAAACAGTAGAATGGCTGCTGCAAAGCTGACACTGTATGAAACTACACACCTGCTTCTGCTATATTCATCTCAGCAATGCAGAAGACAGTTTGTGCCTTGGGTTTGATGGAAATTTCATCCATCGCGGCTATGAACTTCAGGAGTTATTTTGGAAAAAACTGGAAGCGTTAGCAGCAGGGAATGGTAGACATTCCAAACCCAGAGTCATAGAGGGAACTTTGTAAGACCTGGTGAAAGCTGTACCTGCCCAGTGCAGTGAGTGGCCAAAGCAAACAGAACTCCCCAGTGAAACCAATCCTATGCTGAAAGAACAGCACCACCACAGGGCAGGCAAGAGCCCATCCTCATTACACCCCCCTATAGGAGGGAATATCCTGTTTTCTAACGACTTAGACAAAAACTCTAATGTCAAAAGCTACAATCACAATGTATTTCACACCAGTGCAACTAATGTCATTTGAAGAACAGATGGCACACAGCTATAGTTTGTTCCAGAGAAGCTGAAGAGAGACCTAATTCATTCAGTGGTTTAAAGACCTGGAGAACGACAGACAAGGCTAATGTGTGAGCTGGGAAACGTTGCAGAAATGCTGGAAATAACCAGATTCCAAAGGGAAAAACTAATTACAAGAAAAGGTGAAAAACCAGACTGGCTCTGAGTTGAGCTGAGGCAATCAAGCATTGTACCACACAGCACCTCTACCCACACAAGTGAACTGCTCCCAAATACAGTTCATTTTCAGTTCAACTTTTAAATCAAGTGCCCTTACCTGTAATCCCAAGTGAAGGAGGAAGAAAGTACTGAAGCCCATATCCATAGAGGATGATGTCTGGAAAGGAGATCTTGAATTCCTCTGCTTTATTTGGGAAACAGACATCACAGCCAGTGGAGGGAAGGGTAAAAAAGAAAACAAAAAGCAACAGAATGGTTATAAAATTACATTTGGTCCAGGTTTTTATTATGAAATAACCACTAAACCCAAATTTAAATGTATTCACAGTTCTGTGCGACTTAAACCTCTACTTCCTCAGTGAGTTAGGCAGAATAAATGACTGTTAATAACAGGTTTTCATTAGCATTAGCTAGTACATTGAAACATGACATTATCTATCATGCAAATAGACTGGCAAGATTGGGTTTCACTTATTTATAGAGTGCTTATGCAAATCCTTCTGTTGACTTCTTCAGGAAAACAGTTTCCCCTTTCTCCTGTGGCCCACTAACCTCTTCCATACCCAGCTTAGCAGAACAGAGAGCTCCTGTAGCTGTTTCTCACTGAACCCCTTCAGAAGGTGAACTTCTCCCTCCCAAGGGAGCAGTTTCCATCAGCCAGGTTTGCTTACAACACCCAGTTACATTTTCCAGGCCAGCCCCACTGCTCTTGCATGAAACAGGCTTAGAGTGCTCAGAGTGTAACAGTGCAGACTGATAGGAATAGTAAAATCCAGCAGTAGAAAGCTGTGGGAACACGCTTTTCCCACTGGCACCCCCTGGTCCAGTAATGGATGTCTGACAGTGCTCAAGTGATTACAGGCCACATCCTCACCCTCACTCACTGGCACACACAGCCTGTGTGAGGCTGACAGCATCAACCACGAGCAACCAAAGGCATCTCCTCTACTCATGCAGGGGATATTTTGGAAGCAGAAACACAGCAAAGTAAACAAGTCCCATAGGTCAGCCCAGGTGAACATCTACCCTCACCCACAAGTGGAATGCTATTCATGGAAAGAACTGTGTAAACGGGGTTAACTGCCTGTTTACTGCTTAAAAACCCAACTCTTCCCCTTCTGAAGCTATTCCTGGATGTTTGTCAGATTTATAATGTCTTGGGATTAAACACAATATTGGACTGCTCTTGATGTATAATTCTGCTTCTCAGGTTTACCTCTGCTGACTGAATTCAGTTCGGAGTGCTCCTCAGCTTTTAGATTTTATTTATTTCCTTTTATGATTCCATTTTATTTTTCCAGTGCTATACACCAGCCCAAGCAAAGAACTGAGAACAATGCTCTGGCATATTAAATCAAAGGGGTTTACACATTAAAAGCTCTTTTCCCCTGAGCACACTTTACAAAATATACGTATTCAGCTGCAGACTGGTGGAGGCTACAGTGTGCTTCCCTACTCACTCTGCTTATTTTATTCCCATCAAGTTGTTTACCAAAGGCTGGATTTTATACAAGGGCTCCATTTCCATTTAGGTACCAAAAATAGATGGCTGGACTTCCAGAAGAGCTCTGGGTAGTGGGTGGTGAGCTTTGTTAAGAATCCAGCATTCTCTAAGCAATAGCAACAGCTGGGCTTTGAATGCAATTCCTATCTTCTCTGCCAGATGTGAATTGATTTTCTTAGTTCTGACAACATGAAACATTCCCCCTGCATTTACCCTGGAATATCATAGTTCCAATGTTCTGGTTTAACATGGCCTGTTACCTCTTCTTATGCATTCCAGTAACAGCCTCAGGTAAGACTTAGATTTACTGTATAGCTTCAGTTAATTCTCAATAGCTTTTGCTATGAGGTAGGATTCTGTCCTTCTTGCAAATATAGCTTTTCATAACTGTAACGACTTACACAGATTATTCAATGGCAAAAAAACTTGTAAACGCCTACTGGGGGGGGTGGAAAAGAGAAAAAAAAAGACCAATACTGCTTGCAATGTGAGACACTGCGCTGGCCTCTTCTGTTACACCACCTCCCAGACACCAGAAGCTATAACACAAGAACTAAAGCCACCTCTACTCAGTAGCCAAAAGGAGAGCAGAGAATCAGCTCAATTTAACATTTTGGCACCCCGAGATGCAGCAGCACAGGTGTTTCTTCATCTCCTGCCCACACAATCCAGGTGAGCCGAGGAGGATGTCAAGCCCTCCCTTGGCAATGATGGAGTGAAACTGCCTGTGACAGTTGTTGGAGGCAACACGCAGTGAAACAAGGGAAGAGCTCTTCAGTCCTGCAAATCACATTGTAAGGAAGTATGGAAGTGACCTGGATATGTCATATGAACCATCCTGGTGATTTCTTTGGGAGCCATTAATACCGTCTCAAGAATTCCACACTGCACACAAGAAGGGTGAGGGCCAAAAGATCACAGATCAAAGATCATAGGTGCTGGGTTCGTTTTCAGCACACTTAACCCCATCCTTGTCCAGTCTGTTTGGACCACATTTCCGCATGTTTTTCAAGCCTAATCTAAACCACTGAAAAACAACTTCAGCCAATTTTTCCAACAGCTGCAGTACACAGAATGGGGAGTTCTGGTTTTGAAAGGCTGCTTGACCACACACATGTATATTCATCATTTCTGCTATGAACTCTGTCTTTAGTGTTTTGAGATCTGTGTGCTTGTGCGCTTAAGATGTTGCACGCAAATGTGGACTGAAAAGGCAGCATTAGTGTTCTTGTGTGCACCAATCTACACACACACAGAGGTGCTGAGGTTTCTGTATGTATCTGTTTGTGCAGCTAAAAATACCTACATTGGTAAGAACAATCTTGTATCACCCCCTCCTCTTAAAGGAGGAAATATAGCAACATCCAAAAGCTATTAATCAACTCGAAGATGCTGTTGTTGTCAGTGAAGAAGTACAGTGTGACCTTTCCGCTGCTCTCTTCATTTCACTGGATTACCCTCTTTTCTCTAGTTTAATGAACTTTTTAATCAGAAGAGTTTTAAGCTAAGTCGAGTTTCCAATGAGATGCCAGTAGCCAAGCTGGGATAACTGCGCTCTCATGGCCGCAGGTGGCAGCATTTCCTCGGAGTTAGGCTACTTCTGCATACCAATATGTAAAACCAGTTTGCTTCCCTGCAGCCCTGGACAAAGAGAAAACAAAGCACAGCAAGCTATCTGCCAGCAACTGCTCAGTACTAGCAACAGTTCATGTCGCACCACGCAGGCCTGTCCCATCCACAGCTGGTGGGGTGGCAACGCAATCAGATGCCACCAGTTCACGCAGCAGCTTTCGCCTTTCTATTGAGAGAGAATGTCATCAAAAGCTTTAGGTCTAGTCAAGAGTTTTGAAGTCTTTCATGAGCACTGCAGATGAATAATGCAATCAGACTCTTCTTCATGCAATCAGGACAGCTGAGGATGGAAGCAGTGATTTTGCCTGAATTGGGGAAAACATGCGCCCAGGAAAAAAAAAACACAACGGAAAAAAAAACCCAGAAAAAGAATGGTGAAATAACAGCCAGCAAGTAATTAGCAGGAAGGCAAAGAATGTGTTATTGTAGCCTTTAAATACAGCAATATTGAATGTCAGCCCTCCCCCCCTTTCCTCCCTTGATGAGCATCACTGTGGTCTGTGAGGGACCAGAATGGTGAGGGTGGTCCTGGGGACAGCCTGTGTTTTCATGGAGACTCTTGTAAGCCAACTGCAGGCAGCTCATCTAAGGCCCCAAGATACCTGAGCCCAGCACAGAAAGAATTTTTAGTTCCCAAAGGCATAAGGGTGAGAAAAGCAGGTTCACTCCCCCAGGAACCAAGAACAGCAGTAGTAGCTCCCTCACTCTGCACATACCACAGCTTCAGTCATGAAGTGTTTACCTGGAGTGTGGGACAGGAATTCACCCAGAAGTCAAAGGGATGAGACACCAGTCAGCAATTCTGCTCCACAGCTAGTGCTTTCTTAACACCCTTCTTGCACCTGATCCCTGCTCTGTCTCAAATCTCCCTGCGCTGCCACTTCTCCCAATTCTTCCCCTCCACTGCTGTAGGGAGATTCTGACTGCAGATGGCAGCCTTTGCCCACTCGTGGCTGTTGAGCCGGGGCTGGCAGCAAATCCACTCACTAACTCCCAGTTGATTTCCCAGTCCAGCTGCCCCCAGAGCAGAAACAGGTCATTCACAAAGCACAGCCACTCAGCAGGAGTGCAGAGCTGCGAAAAGAAAGTCAGTTATTAGCATGCAGTAGCACACTGCCCAGTCTTTGCACCGATACATCCTCAGTGCTTTGTAAGTGTAAAGATGGCCACACTGCCTCCTGATGGGCAACAGCTTGATGTTACTGATACTTACAAGTAGGAAAACTGAATGAGAAAAATTAAGATCCCAAAGGAATTCAGTAGGATACCAGGAACCCAACTGCATGATTTCCTGGCATGGAAATCTGTGTTTGAAGCTGATTCCCTTCTGCAGCCACACCACTGCAACATGGCAGCACAATGCTCAGGCTCCAAGCAGAACATTCAGTGCCCACCGGGACACATCATTTAGCTTAGTCTCTGATCAGCAGAATAAATGCTTTTCATCAGAGAGCATTACAGACCTCCTCAATTAGGCTCGTGTTCTGGAGCTTCCTCATTTGTTGCTCTGATAGTCAATTCTTCCAAAGGCTAATTATCTTCCCCTCAAAGCATATGTACTTTTTCCAGCTCTTGTGCTAGCTCCAGCTTCAACTGAGAGCTGAATCTTGACCTTCCAGCCAAATTCCACGGTACATTTTGCTGCTGCCTCGTGGTGCCATTAGAAGAAGTCATCTTCCCTGTATTTGTGCTTGCACATTGTGATGGAGCCTCTGCTTTATTTCCTCTTTGATAGCCTAAATGGATCAAGCTCCCTACATCTTTCACTAGAAAGATGCTCCCCAGACTCTGAATCATTTATATGGCTCTTTTATGAGCCCTTCCAATTTTTCAGCACCCTCTTTGATCCGCAGGCACCAGACCTGAATCACTATCCCAGTGAAGATCTGGTTAATGGGGGTGGATGGAGTGGTAAGCTTATTACATTAGACCTGTGAAAGGAAAGATGTGATTTTAAAGTGCACCAGTTTGACTGAGAGGAAAGAAGGATATCAGAAGCACTGATCTGGGGAGACGTTTCCTGAAAGGATTAAACTTCTGTCTGGGTAATGAGAACATCCCCAGTCACATTAGACCGGATTAAAGAGAAAGATAAATTCTGCTGCTGCAGACCATAAACCAATAGCTGGTGAGGACTACAAATAAATGCCTCCTTTGAGTAGATTCTTCTGTAATTGTTCACTGTAGAGAGAGCTTTCATCTCCCACTGCAGCAGCTGGCCACCAGCAGACCCACAACACTAGGATAAATGGGTCTAAGGGAAATTGCCCATCTTTCTATTATGTAGAGACACACACCCAGACTGGAGACAAAGGGTTTGCACTCAAAGATTGAACCCTTAAGTCATGCCTCTCTTCTTTCAAGCCTATCTAGGAAAGAAGGCTAAGAAATTAAAGTAAGAGGGATGTCTTACAGCCTGTATTCTCCCAGGCTCCTTCTAAATGCAGTCTCCATTTGGGATGGAAGTGAATGCATGTGCATGAACACAACAGTCCTCCCTGCTTTGTAAATAGTTCCCTCTTCCTGCACTCTGAACCTTCCAGGTGCAAAATCAAACAGATTGGTCTGGAATTTGGAAGCAAATGAGCCAGGCTGCTTGCTCCAGGCTTCCCATTTAATAAACATGCATCTAGATCTAATGGACAGTCTGTCACTTCCCTTTAACAGAAATCACCTGCTCCTCTAATAATCATTAACCACGTTGACAGCACATAGGCAAGGCCTCTCATCTTAATGCCACCTGCAGCAAAACTCTCTCTCTTTTCAGAAAAGCCATTTCCCTGCCTAAGATGAATGCACATATACCTCATATGACAGAGAATCAAACGTGCCCATGAAGAGAATAAACTGCATAGGAATTCTCTGTATTTATATAATGCCTGTCATTTATTAGTAAGATCATTTCTCATTTTCTCGTAATAAGGATAATAATCTCATGCTTCCTGTTGTGCTTTCCTCTGCTAGAGCTAGACCCCAGGCAGCTTTATGGGCCAGACATGCCTCCATCTACACCTGAGGTGCAGCCACTTTCTAACTAGGAGCTTTCAGCTTATGCCAACACTGCTGAGACCTAGAAAGTTCTGGAAGTCAGCATTACCAGATGCTCACCCAAGCACCTGCTTGTCTCTTTGGCCTGGCTCTTGTTCTCCCTCCCCACACACCGATTCAGAACACAGCCCATCAAAGTTCTGCTTGCTACTGGCCTTCAAAAGCTTTCTTATCAACAGCATTCATTACTGAGGGGTACTTGAGGTGAATGAAGAATTCTCTTAACAACCTTATGCAACCAGTTGGAATGGCTCAGCCATGCTGATGTGGAAGTCATGTTGTACCTTACAGGTGGAGAGTGCAAAAAACACGCTGGGAGAAAAGACCATATGCCAAAGGAACAGTGACAGTTTGACACCCCAGCACGTCACGGCCCCAAGAGATACTTCTCAAAGCCTGGGATAAGCTGTAAAAGGAGAGGCACAGAAAGGTCTTATCCATATGCTAGTAGACAGAATATCCTAAGGAATCCCAACGTGTCCTTCAAGAAACCTCTGTACGTACCCACATGGCTCTCACAGGGTGGGAAGCATCTCAAGAGATCTTAGTCTTTTCAAAGCAGCCTGTTCCCAGTTCTGCTCCCCAGCTGCTAACATGTGGCATGCAGCACACCCAAGAGCTCATCCCTGTCTGAAATGGGACAGGTTTTCTTGCTCTCCTGTCTGTGCTGAAGCTCTTCTGCAATGCCTGTGCTACAACTGTGTTCTGCTAACTGTGCACTAAAGCTTTGCAGTGAATTACTCTCAGCTAAAGCAGAAATCACCTGTCCTTCACAAACACTCCCTCTGTGGGGGAGCAGCCACACGCAAAGTACTCAAGAGAAAACAAGGACATAGGAGGACTGGATCTACTCCAAGGCAATCCCTAGATTTAACGAACCTCATGGGGCTACTGATCATCTGATGCATAAACTGGGAGTTAGGATGGAGGATGTAAATGATGCATCTTAGACGGTTGTACAGGGATAAATTGGGCCCTTGCTGTTTGTCCAGTCCTTATCTCCACAGTACAAGAGCACATCAGTCATTTGCAGCGTTCTCTTCACAGCATGCCTGTGTGGGAGGGAAACTGCACATCCCATTTTCCAAACAGGGAGGTGAAACAAAACTGTACTGTTTTCCTGTTTCGCCCCAAAGTCAAACAGGAGGTCTGCAGGTGAGTTGAACTGAAACTCTTATCTCCCAAACTTAAGAGTTTCTCAGCTATCTCCCCTTTACTAGAAGGAGAAACGCCTCTGCAATCAGCCAGGCTGATGGCATCTCAACACATCTTTTAACCAAAGACTTCTCTTTGGTTTAGGGGGTTTCTGCTTCTAGTTTCTGTTTGAGGCCTGATCCTTGCTACTTCATTACTGTGGCGTTCACTGCAAGGCACCAAAATACACTAAGAGGTGTGATTACAGTTCACACACCACTAAAGGTAATTCCAATGGTGGTGTAGCTGAAAATTAAACTCTGAGGTGTCCATGGAGTACTCTCTCTTCCCATCACTCCTCACTACTGTCTAGCCTACATTTGGAGGCCAAATACCACCAGCTGTATTTCAGATACAAAAGTTCTAGAATATTCCCAGACTTCCCCCTAAACTGATGAAGAATCCCTTTTCTAGAACTAAAACTGAACTGCAAGAAGCTGGATATAGGTTAGTCAACCCAAAGCACATTAGACAAAGATTAACATGCCTAAATGATACATGTGTTCTAATTAGAGAACGTAATCACCTCAGGCTTGATCATTATTGCTCCCTTTCTGTTTATCATTTCAGCTGCATTAAGGACCCTGGCAGTTCTTTCATCTCACTTTCAGATTCAAGGACACCGGGTTTTTAATCATTGAACACCTTAAACACTATTTTCTCAGGAATCTTTGAAGAATAATTATTACACCAGTATAAACTGTATACCTCTGAAGGTTGTTTTCAAATCCTCTCATCTCCAGCTGCTGCACTTCTGTCAACAGATCCTTTTGGAAATCACACTGGGAGAGTAGCTCAGAAAAAGAAAAAGTGGTTTGTCATTCTCCCTCTATTTTTTCATCCATTTTGTTCTGGTGGAAGATTTTCAGCTCCACTCCAGGCACTGTCAAAGCTGCAGCACTGTCAGAGCGAGGGGGATTTTCAGTTGAGACAGCCCCCAAGGGCAGCATTGCCCCTGACAACTGCAACTATTTCCTCTGATTAAGCTTTAGGTTTCTTCTCACCCCTCTCTGCATACATCCACATTTCCCCTCCATGAAGACAACCACCCATAAGAAAAACAAGAATTAAAACTGCCACATTATTTGCCTTCCAAAGTCCTTTTCTCCAGTATTAGTGATATGCAGGGAGACATTCAGGAAGAGTTGGCATAACTTCTTGCACATTCACCAATACATGCATTTATTACGTGGTTGGCTTCATGTGATTCTGCAGAATGCATAAATCTGGCTCAGAATATAAAAATAGCCCACTATCAATCTTCCTGTAGTGGGAAATGTAGATTCATTGGTGCAAGCAGAGGGAGCACTGGCAAAACTTTACAGCTGCTTCCATAAAGCTGTCAGCAGTGAGGAAAAAAACAGGCTGGGTTTTAAGCTCAGGGAACAAAGACCACATCGGCAGCAAGTCTTACTGCAGGAATACTGATGAGGTCCCACAGCCAGAGGTTTTTGGCTAAGATAAGGAAACACGGATGGAGACCTCTGAGCTCTGTGCCAGCGCAATTCCATCAAGATGTTAAAAGTAATTGCAACTCTTCTGAATGTATCTATGTTGCATTTGCTCTGCAATTCTTTCTAAGAGTCCTTAGTATGGCTGCCTACCAGACAGATATTCTGGACATGATTTTTCAGAGCTGTATAAAAGAAGAGGCTGATGTTGCATCTCTTGCTTCCCTCCATGAGTATCTTGCTGGCTATTTTCAGTAATAGACTACAAGCAATTGTATCTATTCTTCTGAACTGAAAGCCAAAACTCCAAATGGGGTTCTACGTGCCAGCTGCTTTCATGATTCACACCCTCTCTCACCACTTGAATAAGGCACAGGTAGGGGCTGGAGACCCGTATATACCTAACACTGAACTCTGTTTTGAGTCCTCTTGTCTTACAGATGCTAAGCATAGTTACAGCCCACAAAGCTGGCTAGTTTTAAGAATAGAAACTAGAAATTAAGCTCCTATTTTGAGCCAAATGATCTTCTCGTGAGCAAAAAGTGATTCAAATTGTTCATGCTGTGTTTTGTAGTTAGAGGCTCAAACTAACTTTAGGACACTATTACCATAAGCATTTTTTCTTTGCCTTTTGATCACTGAGAATTAGTACCTCCACACAGCAGAATTAGGAGTACATGGGCATTCCCAGGCTCCAACTCCCATCTCTTAACTGACAGTGAACTGACAGAGAATGTGCAATAATTCAATACAAATATTATGAAAACCCACAAACATTACTGACCCAAGCTGCATATTTGATGCAGTTCACAGAAAACTGGATCCAAAGCCCTTTGAAATTCCTCCGAAAGCCTTTCAGAATCTGTTTGAACACTGCTGGGTTGACCTGCTGTGGTTCCTCTGTAACGTGGCATGTATATTTTTGGTGCATGAATACCAGCGATTCAGAATAAAAGCAGCAACATATCTTTTGAGACTGTGCCCCAGACACAGAAATCAGTCAGTATGACAGAAGGCTCTCTCCCCCAACTGGCAGCTTTTACCAAGACAAGTAACCAATCTGAAAGACATTAGTTGTTTGTATCTAGAAAATCAAGAGCCCCACAGTGCACTGCATACCATTCTTGGCTCCCCATCACACCTCTGGTCCTCTCCCAGCATGGACAGGCAGCTACCCCATGTTAAGAAGTCACTGTATCTGCTATTCCAGCTTCTTCTCTCTTGCTAGAGGTAACCATCTCTTCAAATGTATTATCAGAGCATTTGTTTTCCTGATCTGTTTCTGTTATGATGCAGACAGGTCAGACAGATCTACTGGTAAAACAAAACAGCTCTTTTGTCCAAGAAGGGCTAAGGAACATTGCTGGAAGAGGCAGTTTTCCACAGAGGCAGTGGTATCCTTAACTGGTAGAGTGCTCTGCAGCCTCAGGCAACCTCTGCACTGAATGGGGGCAGAAGAGCCTGTCCCACCCTGCCTCCAGGACGGCAGTGCCTGTTTTATCAGTACCAGGGCTCAGTGATACTCAGGGGGATTTGCCCTGCACAAAGTTGGCACTTCATGCCTCCAGGACTGTAGCACCGTTCAAAAGGGGCCAACAACTTTGTAGCTGTGAGAAAGGGGAATGCATTTTTTGAAGGACTTTAATGGTTGGAAAGCCCCAGCACTGACAGATCCCCTGTGAGCTTCCTGAGAAGTAATCCTGCCAGCCCAACCCATAAGGCACATCAGTGACTCCCTGACTTCCTCCAAACTGGACTGCAGGTGATCTTTTGCACTCCAGCTCCTCTCCATGTAGCAGTTGCACCACAGAGGTGGTAATAAAATCCGCAGCCAGTGGTTCATGCACATTTCAATATTCCTCTCCCACAGCTGAGCTTGGTAAATGGAAAAACAAATTTAAATCAAGACATAAGCCCAGGCAGATGCTATCCATATTGTTAACTGCTTGTCACAGGTAGAGATGTATTCTGTATCCTTTGGGAATGGCACTTGCCATTTTTTCCTCATTGTAAAGCTGTAACATTTATTGTCTCTTGAGCAGGAGCTGAAAGTTACTCCACTTGGATGATACACATGCAAGAATGGAGCCTGGTGGTTCCAGTTTACTTCCTTGTACTCCTCCCTCCATTTCTCCCCAGCAACACACAAATTCTCTGCCCTTATTTTTTTTTCCTGTCTTCATTGTTGTAATTAAGGGGTTTGACTCAAAACCCACTGGCTTCAGAAAGATATGGACCAAGTGCTAACAATGGTGTTGGATCTCTTGTGAAACCTGCAATGACACCCTGAAGACAGCTTTTGGAGGCAAAGGTACAAATACTCATTTCCTACTGAAGCAGGTTGGAGGTGGTCCTGCAAGAATCAGAGGTACAAATGTGTAATTTTTGGTTTCTGTGGGGTTTTCTACATTTTCCAGCAACAATTTTGGACAGGAAGGAATCTGCATCCTATTGAAGCCTGTTTCTGGTCCTCACTAAAGATACAATTTAGCAGCTCAAACGTAAAATAACCAATAGCTGAGAACAAGGCAACATCAGCCATAATCCTCAGTTACTTTCCTGTCAACCATATTAAGAGAACTCACATTATATCACACCTCATTATATCACATGCAGGTGAGCCCTCATCACTCTCCTTCATTGCTTTATGCATGCTGGACTCTGCCTTATGTAGCCAGCCCAGCCTGTGAAAAATAGCTTGCTTTAAGCTTTGTCATGTGTCAGAGATGCAATCGAATTCTACCTGAAACTCATACGGCCAAACAGCCCCATGAGATGCTCTGCTGAGCTTTAGCATCTTCTCACAAGCAGTAGGGTGATTAGAATTGACAACTATTAAAAACCACGTAGCATGAGAGAGACAAGACCAAAAAACCAGCCTGAAGTAACTATGAAACACGCAAGTGTGTCCCACAGAAATTCAACTTCTATGTTAGCACTACAGAGGACTTCAGAGATGCAGGAACAAAAGTTGCAGTGCTGTTGGTATTTGTATTATGTTCCTCATTTTCTCTCCCCTTTACTACAGTTTTCAGAGCACAGTTTAGCACAAGCCCCCCCAGAAGCAGTCAGGATAAAGGCACGCCATCAACTGCGTATTTGTGACTGGATAAATCAGTACCTTCAGGGCAGGAGAAAGAAGAAATATTTCACATCAAAATAGCTGACCCAAGATAGCTGCTTTAATGCAAAATCCCAGCAAGAAGCATGCTTTTACCCAGGTTTAAATAGTCAAGATAAACTGCAGGGTGAGTGGTACATGGCAAACTAGTGTTTTGACTGTACAGGCACTGTGCTTCATTTCTCCTGCTATTTATTTGAACCTGGTCAAAGACAGCTTTACTTTCCCTTCACAGGAAATACACAGCCTGCCAAAGCAGCAAATGGCCTGAATTGCCTTTAGTGGACCTGGGGCTCTATTAAAGAGACACAAATAAACATGTCTGAGATGACGGTTGTAGTCTCAGCCCCAGTTTCTCTCATCCCTACTCCCACTACATACACCATCATCCCAACAGTTAACTGTCCCATTTCTGATCAACAGAATCCTTTATTCAAAGTAAAACTGGTGAGCTGAAGCTACTGCAAGAAGTCATCAGTCACGAGATCTCAGAGTGCTAACATCCTCTAATCACCAAACCATACTTACTGGTTCCAAACCCCATCCCTAACCCACATCTCTGAAGGAGTTCCAAGTTCTCTGTCAAGCTCTTTGGCTTGGTCTGCATTTCATTTTCTGTTGATCATTTTTGTTTTCACAGCTTCAGGAATTAGGACTATTATGCACGAAAGG
Organism: Pezoporus wallicus; assembly: GCF_028554395.1. Taxonomy (NCBI): domain Eukaryota; kingdom Metazoa; phylum Chordata; class Aves; order Psittaciformes; family Psittacidae; genus Pezoporus; species Pezoporus wallicus. The sequence continues at coordinate 333,032 of NW_026636985.1, forward strand.
CCCCATAAAGATGATGCCATTTTCACTAATGAAAGAACTTCTAAATGCGTTTTTAAATACAAGTATTTGAATTCTGAACTTTGAAGCCCCCATAATCCAGGGGGAATGGCCTCTTGGGAGTCACTTTCCATGGTTCATCAGCAATCCTGGCTCTCTGGGGAGGCCCAGGCTAACTGGTGAAGGGTCTGGAGCACAAGTTCTATGAGCTGAGGGAACTGGCGTTGTTCAGCTGGAGGAAAGGAAGCTGAGGGGATCTTAAAAGGTCTTTTCCAACCTAAATGATTCTATGATTCTTCATGTAGTTGCCTAATTTGCTAGGTAAATACCAGGCTATTGACATTTTCCAAGGCACACATTTATAAATAGCGTATTTAGAATGCACTAAACTTAATAGAATCCTCTTAGAAAACCTATTATACTCTTTAATGTAATGTAAAGTTTTATTACTTTTTAGTAATGGCAGTGTTTGCTTCGCAGAATTAATTACCAGCTTCAACCTGAACCCAGCATCCCAGGCTTCTCCTCTGGCTTTGGGTCTGGGTCATTTGCATAATAACCAGAGATGAAGAGGGAGATTTGTTTGTGTTCTCTTGTTTACTTGACAAAAACCATATTTCCTCATCAAATATTCTACTTTGAATTAGACTTTGAACAAGAAGGGTAATAGAAATGACAGTTAAAAACAAAATACTGGAGTCTCTTTTTGCACAGGCTTAAGCATCTGAAGCTCATACAGGAACTCTGTATTTTGTATTAGGAAGAATGAAAGCCTTTGAAAGATGACTATGAGGATTTTTAATGCTATTACTACTGTTACTACAATGTCTCAGTGAGGTTCCCATTGTAGTAGGTCTTACATGAATACTGGTTAAAGAGCCTCTCTGTGCTCGGTCTTGTAGTAAGACAGCAGCAAGAAAGAAGATTACTCTGTTTTTTATGAGATCGACAGTTGTCCAACAGGAACATTCCCTGCATGGGAAATGCATCCCAACAGAGATTGGGGAGCATGTATCTCAGAGCCTTTCAGTTGCATTACTCCATTTAGGAGAAAGCTCTGTTCTATTAATACTCTTCAACAGCCAGGGAAATTGAGGAACATAGAATCACAGAACAGTCAGGGTTGGAAAGGACCTTAAGGTCATCCAGTTCCAACTCCCTGCCATGGGCAGGGACATCTCACACTAGACCATACTGTCCAAGGCCTTGAACACTGCCAGGGATGGAGCATTTACCACTTCTCTGGGCAACCCATACCAGTGCCTCAGCACCCTCACGATAAACAACTTCTTTATATCTAACCTGAACTTTTCCTGCTTACATGTGTCATGAAAGCTCAACACAAAAACCATTTCATTCCACTCCCTCACACTGTTACCATGACTGTACTCACAGAATGTTAGCAATCCCTTGTAACAGTATCTTTTCTTGATAAATATTTGGGTACGAAAAAACCACAATGTATCTCCTCAAACAGAACTTGGCAGAAACCTGCATCAAGACAGACTAAACACTAATCCCATAGAAGTTTGCCTTCTCCCTTGTTTTCACATGCACGCACACACAGCCTCAGTTCAGTAAATTAAATCCACACATGGACATATGCAAAGCCTCACATTTTCACAGCAGCTCTGAATGCAGAATTGGGTGCCAAAGCTTTCCAGCCCTTCTGTGACTGCTCAGAAAGGAGCTGGTGTATGTTTGAGATCTGGCTGCAAGTGAGTCAAGTTATACACACGCTGCCATAATGACATGATGGGGGACATAATAACTATCAATTATTTTACATTTCCAAACTGAGCAATTGTTGCATTCTGTATTTTTTTAAAGCCTGCAGTCTCAGGAATAAAACCACTGCAAACCACTCTGTGCCTTCCTGGAACGAGATCCCAACCTCTTCCTGCTGAGCCCATAGATCATTAATATTGTTAATGTTCTCACTAAAACTGTTTGGAGAATGTGACAAGTCTAATTTGTTACTGACAAACCAGCTGGGAGTATGACTAAAATGCATCAGTCTTGCTGTTGAACCCTTTGAATGGATGTGTGGTTCCTGTCAGGTAGACTTGCTATTTTGTTAAAGACTATCTGTTATTTCATCAATCTTTTTAGCTGGTTCCAGAAGGGAAAAGCCTCCATTTTGCTCACTTTCACTTCTGCTTTTAGATTAAGAAAAACTGTCTTTAAAACACAATGATCACAGCCCAGGGAGGGAAAGAAACAGTTTTTCAAGGCAAAGCCTGGGAGCCCAGAGGTGCCCAATTCCTCAACCAGAGCTATTTTTAATGACGTTTCATAGCTAGTTACCACCAAATTAGACACTTACATCTACCTTTCCACCTTTAGTTTATACATATATCTCAAAGTACTGAACTTCACCAGTGACTCAGCAGGGAAAAAAACAAAGGAGTATTTTAACAGCCTAAATACCAAATTTGGCACCAGCCTCTCTTCACCCAGGAAGTACTTTACAGAAGGAAACAGCCTAGGTGCCTGTTCTCTCAATTTACCCACCTTCGTGGCTTTCAGAAGTGTACTTGACCACTTTACTTTATTCACCTTCCCAGATCAGGGCAGGGTGGATATATCAGTCTTGAAAATGCAAGAGATTTTCAATACCGCTGTCTACTTCTGATAATGAAAATGTGCTAAATCTTTCCAGCTTCTTAGGAGTTCAGCCCCATGTGGGATCAGTCCCAGAGGAACTGGGCACTCCCTTTTCCTCTATCTTTAAAGCACTGGAAAATAAGTAGCCTTCATGCTCATAATTTCCAGCAAAAAATGTCAGTTCTGGGCTGGTGCACTTGCCTGAACCAACACCGGGACATGTGAAGGTCCCCTCTTCCCCTCCACCACTTCTCTTGCTTCTTCTGCAGAATAGCAATGGATCTGTTCACACAAATGTAGAACCAGCTTTTGTTTTAAGCAATAAAGCTTATATAGAAAGTGGATCCTAAATTAATCTCCATGGTTAATTTGGGACTTCCTACCTTTTAAATATTGCTGGAATCATAAGGATACCAAGAGCTGATCAGAGAAGATTCCTGTCTCCTTTGGTGTAGCGGTATTTATGTTAGTGCACATCCTGATAATTACTCAGTGAGAGTTCCAGACTGCCAGAAATACCTTGGGAACTCCCCTATGGGTGATTCTGTGGAGGAAAAGGAGAAAATGAATATTAAACATACTGTAGTCAATATTTTTTTTATCATAGCAGCACTGCTCCAGAGCCTGAGCCAATTTGTGATTTAGCAATGCTGAGTCTTTCCATCTCAGCTGTAACAATCTGTGCCTATTGCTGCCTAACTCAAAAAAAAATCAAACCTGCTCTCACATTACAGCATACAAGATGCATTTTTCATTTCATGCAGTGAAGGAGACCACAGCTCCAGAGATTTAGCTGGCCTCAAAGCTCATTTGGAGCTAAAAGCCCTATGAGAAACCCATAATGAGAAAGATCTGATAGTTTAATGCATTCCTGCAAAGAAGGGTAATTTGCTAGGAAATGGATAGGATAATACCATTCCTGAGATCACCTGGAGGTTGGTGTGTTAAATTTCAGCTGTGTTGGTACAGAGGGATTCAATTAGGAATGGGTGATACAGTTCAGAGACATTCACAGACTCTGTGACACCTCTAGGGACACTCAGGTGAATTCTTAATCAAAACCTTAACATTCAGTTATTTTTCAGTCTTGATTCCTGCTTCTGGTCAGGATGATTCAGTTCAGTGTTGCATCTCCATAATATGTGGATAAGTACTCAAAGCAAACCTCCAAATATATTCATTACTGCAAGATTCAAAGGCCTTGAATAATATCCTATAGTAATGTACATAGTACAAAACACAGTACTTGAACCATAGAACATAGAATCTAAATAGACAAGACAGGAAACCAATGTTGTCAGGTGGAGAATGAAGTGAGCAGCCACCAACTTCTCATTAGTTCAGAAAACTGAGCATCACCTAAGGTAAGCAAATAACCAGAGCTGGAGAACCAGGAGGAGACGACTCCTGGGTGCACATTCACCCAAGCAAATATCAGTAATTCCACAGATTTGGAATAATGACCCCAGCTGCTACTTCGTATTTCATATATGGAGACGTGCCAAACAATTTTAAGGCAAGACTGACTAGGGAATGAGATACAATAGGAAGGAGAGAACTATCATTTCCTTCTAAGGATGCTACTGCAGATTTATAGGAAAATAAATCTGGAAAGACCAGAACTAGTGATTTAAAGGGAAAATGCTAAAATATATCATGCTGATCACTTTGGCTCAAATAAGAAAACAATGTAGAACAAATCCACTACATGAAGCTGGTGAGATGGGTAGAGTGACCTTCACAAACATTTGTAAAGCCAGAGGTGGGGCTAATGCATCTTTAGGATTAATGTAGTCATAATGTAACAGTGCAAAGAGAGCTGGTCATAAATTGCTGCAAGGGCAGGAGACGACAATGGGGAGCCTATGTGGACTTACTGAATAATAGTATCATAGCATCTGCTATACAATATGGTGTGAACTTTGCAAAGCCCCACTGTAGTGACAGCCTCACTTGTCATTTGGGCTGAGGCACAGGTGACAGATCTGCAGCAGAGCTCAAAACCAGGCCTGTTTATTACTATTCTTCTTCCAAAGAGAAGTCTCACTGAGACAGTGTTTCAGCAAAGAGATCAGCTTTGACTTAAAAAAGTAATAGCAGAACCTAGTAAAGATGCCTGTAAAAGCAAGAAACTGTTCAAAATGAACTGTGGCAGCTCCAGCTAGCTTCCAGTATGAAGTGATTTACAAAGCAATGGAGAAACACTGCACTGGAAGGGACCAATTGGGCCATCAAGCCTAAACATTCATGATGTGACAATAACAGCAGTGATACCACCTATTAGCCAGCACACCTGAAGATGCTTCTCCCTCTCTCCAGTAATACCCAAGACTGTTCTGAGGAAACAGAATAAGACAGAGGCTGCTGCTTGTCTTCTACCTGAAGTGTGCAAGTGAATTCAACATCTATTTAAATAAACTCTGAGCAAGGTACCAGGGGAGTAGCTAAGCTCATCTGTACGCTTGGCAGGGAGGGTTTGGGTGCTGATCAGCTGGGAATCTCTCAGAAGTCTTTTGGTAAAGGGAAGTTCTCCCATATCTCTTGGGCAATGCAAGATCAATCCAGTGCTGTCATCAGCATTATTACTAAATGGTAGAATGAAGCTGCCTTTGCAAACTGGAAATGTAGCCGTTATGCTGATAGTCTGATTTAGACCAGGATATTATTGCACTTTGATTGTAAAAAGAGAAAAACAAGTCTTGTTTTCCTTCCCTAATCATTCTTCTGCCTTAGCTTCTACTGAGTACACTAAGAAATGGCAGCTTTAGAAGGATGGCAGAAACAGACACAAATTCACAACAGCAGCAGTTGTTTCCTTCTTTCACAAGACATGTAAGCACTTGGCAACTCAGGTCACTGGGCACTTGGCTGGTCATTCAGGCTGCTTATCGCAGGTATTCAGGCACTCCAACTGCCCCTGATGTGGGGTTTAGGCATGTGAATAAATTTCAGAATCGAGACTTGTTCTCACTTCAAATGACTTGTTTTTCCTGACAGATGTATTGCACAGATACACATAACAAAGCATCATACAATTACCCAGACACCAGGGCTTATGTAGGGCTTGCACTCAAGTCATTGTGCTTCAGTTCTTTAAGAAAAGTGATCACCTATTTAGTTCTTTCCTGAACTGTCACACAGAGATTCATCAGGAGCTTGAGAACAAAGTGTTTTGATCATTGAAAAAAAAAGAAAATACAAGCAAAGCAAAGACAGTTGCAATGACATCTTTGATGTTTTATAGATAAGAGTCTCTCATGAATAACAGTCATTTCCCATGTCATCTCTTCTCCAGCTTTGGGAGTTTTCATTAACTGAGATTAACACTAACTGGAAAATAATTAAACTGGCTTAGGGAGTGCGGCCTTCCCATCATCACTAATAGTAATTAATCAGCATCAGCAACAGGTTTTAATAGCATTAAAATTCTGATTCACTATATTCTTCAGCCCCACACCATCCAGTTCTAGTCTTAGGTTCATTGAGTGCAAGACAGTATTGCTTTAGACAATACCAAGAGGACAAATAGAGGAACTAACGTTAACCCTCATTTTCACTAGCTGTGTACAGAAATGCCATTTTTACCTATGTAATTACTCCCCATCATTCACCACTGATGTGGGAGTCTGAACTCCTCATTCAGGTTCCCTGTTCAGCTCCAGAAAAGCTTCTATGAAGAAACCAAAATATGGAGAGAGAAAAAAAAAGCAAAGCTGGCACAACCCCATCTCTCCTTTTGGTTGTTGCTGTTTACTCACTGGCAACAAGCTCAGCCTAAACTTGGTTAAATCACATCAGAAATAGAGCAGGGCTTTTCTAACGTTATTTTCATTTAACTTCAATGAAACTGAGTCTTACATCCTGAAAAGAAAAAGGAAGAAAAATCAATAGTCCTGCTGGCACTAATACATACATGACTTGCAAAGATGGAACAAGCATCTGCTCAATTTTTCTTCATTCTTTCTGATCACAGAAGATAAGTGATGCAACACCTGCTTTTGTTCTGGCTAAATGAGGCATCATTCTCTTCTACACCACTCCATTCCTACTTAGGAGAACAGGCAATTTCTTGTCAGCAGCCAGGACAAAGCTACAGTCCTTGGGTTACTGAAAAATGAGTAGAAGGTGGAAGTAATCCTAAAAATCTTCTGTTTTAAAGCCTTATGTTGAAATACAGGCATATTTTACAGATAGAGCAGTGAAAATACATCATATTTTGAAACAGAGTAAGAAAGAAGCTTAGAAGCAAGCACTGGTCAAGCTTCTGGGATAGCCAAAGTGGATATTGCATCGTTTACTTCAGTTAGGAGCTCTCATTTCCATTTGTAAGATCCAAAGGCCTGATTCTCACCATCACTGCACCATTAGTTATCACTGGTGTTCAAGTAGGAGTAATTTCACAGCTGCCCAAAAGAGATGGACCCATACAGGATCGAGAAGCCCTACAATGCTGACAACTGTGGCTATTAAGGATTCTATGTGTTTTCTTCAGCCACATTAATTATTTTAGACAAGCTCCCTGCTTTTTGCCTTTTCTTGAAGAGACTCTCAATGCACTAAGTTACATTTCTGCCCTTCAGACGAGAGCTCATTTCACCAGCAGAACTACTAGCCATTTAAAAACCCCCAAACCCAGTACGGTTGTTCTGACCATACCTTCATCAGATTTACTACTTCAAGACTTGTGATGCAACGCAGAGACAAAAGCAACCACCATTTCTGTCAGTGATGCTTGCAGGGAAGATTTGTATTCAGATCTGAAGCAAACCCATCAGTGAGAGAGAAGCAGGACAGGAACTGACCAGATCCTTTGCAACTGAAGCAAATAGGAGTCCCACAGGTTTCAGTGGCCCAAACCACTGTAACTGTAACAAACCTAAGCTAACCATAGTTGTCTATGGGGAAAAGACCAGTATATCTACATTCCCCCTCAATGAGATTGCCACAGTTTTGTTCTATTGAACAATTTACTAGTAAATGCTGATGGAGGGAGGAAGACTCCAGCTTCATCACTTATTCTGGGATTTCTCTGTGTCTAGGTACTCTACATGCAAAGAAAGGAGACACGTCTCCTCCTGTGGCAGAGTCAGTGATTTCAGAATTTTATCAGGAGGAGACAGGTTTAATTCTGTATCTCTTTATGCCTATGGGGTTCTTTGAATTAACTTTAAGGTTCTGCAGTAAGCTCAGTATTACATAGCTTTTGTTAGAGATGAACTAACCATTTCCTTATCACCAGGAACCACATTTTACTAGTGAAACATCCATTCCAGAGAATACATGCACTTGAGACCATGCAAAAGCATCTTGGCACATGATGGAAGCCTACAAGCCCTGTATAACTGAGTTCTACAACTTGAAGATGCAGGGGAAAAAATTCCAGGTACTTCCTAAGCCTCTGAATGCAACACCTAATCCAAGTAATCCAAAAGCAATCTTGCTGGCAATCTAATTGTGTTTTACTAAGCAGAAGACTGCAGTAACAACTTGTTTACATACAATTGGATCCCTTCATGTTTGTATTGTGCTCATTTCTGAAGCCTTACAAAATTAAAGGGTCTCCTGTAATATTTGACTCGGCTTTTCACTCTAACCTAAGGGATTACACATTAGTTTACACATAATAGCCCAGACAAATATGAATTTTTTATTTGTACTGATGAGAAAGTGCAGTTGTCCCTTGAGAACCAGCAACAAGAACAGGCAGGAGGAATTGAGGAAACTGCACTGATTTTTAAATTGCTTTTTATTTGGATTTGTTTTTCTTCAGAAGCTCTTACTGTCTCCATCAGCTTCTCCCTTGTAAATGCAATTCAGTGGGGAAAACAAGGGAAGAGACTTTACATTTGAGGCAATTTTGGAAGCTACCACAACTTTTTCACGGGGTATTGTGTATTTGCATGTGTATACTGAAGTGTTTAACAGACAGATTTCAGAGTATGCATCCCGCACCAAAATTATTCATAGCTCTCACCAGAAAAAGGTTTCCACAGGACTACACTGAAATGGAAGACCAGAAACTTCTTGTTACTGAGGAGCACACCCTTACCTCTGCAAAGAAACAGAATTCTCGAGCTAATGTCACATTCATTCCAAAAAGCCAGTGTTGACTGATTTTTCCTCCTTAGTCTTGTGACAGATGCCCAACTCCAACTTCCCATACTTTGCTCTTATCGAAGTTCTTTGCTTGGAAGCATTATTGCCTAAGGGTGAATTGAACTAAGAATTCATCAACCCAGGATTTTGCCAAGCTACATCAACGCAGTAGCCCACCAAGACATTACACTGACTCCATCCATGGCTACTAACTGATGTTTGAGAAGAAGCTAAGCCTCCATCAAGCTAAAGCCACTGTGCAGTAATTTGCAGCAGGGTATTCCTTCTTGACACTATCACCCCTCCCCAAGTACTCAAGTTTGCAGAAGTGTAGGAACTAGAACCAGAAGAAACTCCTTAACCCCATCACTCAGAACTCTCTATCAGGATTTGGTTCTTACCTATTTATTCCTCCTGTACCTGGAGAACACTGTTCCATGCTCCTGGAACACAAACCTGACTGGAATAGAGCAGTCAACATTTTTCTCCTGTCACATCCCCTTTTAAGTATGCGTATCTGCTTGCCCAGTCAGACAGACAGGAAGTCAAAGAAAAGCATTATCAAGTGAGATGCCTTTGACAAAGGAAGAACACTATTTGCTTAAAAGCTTACTGACAGTTGAATCCCAGAGTTCTGGATTGCAGCAAAATAGTCTTCCCTAGACTTTACTTTGGAGGAATGCTGAGGTACAGGAACAACCTGAGATTTGCAGTACCAGCTCAATCCAGTCATTCTACACAGAAACCTTTTATGCTTGCTCTCACAGGAAAAAAAAGATGCAGTCTTCATCACTATTTGACAACTCCAGGCTGACACTTGTAAAGCTATTCAAACCAAGCACACTAGATTTGTCAGAACAAAGCTGACATTTTAAATGAAGAATAATGATAAAAATCTCTAAAAATGTGCTGCAGAAACACTCTCACAGATAGTACTGGCAATTTGAATACAACAGCAATGTATTATCATCTAAAAATCAAACCACAAGTTCTTTCATGTAGCTAAACATGGAATTACATTATGTAAAAAGCTGCAGGTACTCTGATGCTTGGTTTGTGGCTTTATGCATATGATATGGACATTTTGCATTAAGAATTACACTTGCTTCACTTCCACTCTTGACATAAGTACAGCTATTTCACAAACAAACAGTAGACGGTAAGTAAGGATTCCTTATAGGCAAAGGAAATGAAGTCTCTTCCATTCTGTTGAGTTAAATTACTCTGAATCCTTAAGCATTCCAGATATGTGCACTGCTATAATAGCACTAATAATGGTAATCTATTTTATAAAGCTGAAGATCGTGAAAGAGCTATAATGCGTGGACAAGTCAGCTGAGCATGTAACACTGAGTTTTGTTATCCTCTGCATTTGGTAAGGCATTATAGTGGAATCTGTTGTCTTTTTACATTGAAGCCCAGATCTTTAACATTCACATTAGTTAATTTCAGTGAGAACTTAAGAGATTATTTCTGCTTCCCCTCATCCTTCTTCCCAGTGCAAGGTAAGCATGCCTAATCCTACAACAGTCATGTTCCGAAGATTTAATACAGTTTTCAACCATCCTGGATGAAAAGAAAATTTGTGAGCACATCTAAAGTAACTGATGTCCAAGTTGAAGGCAGACAAAACCGTTTCAGAAGTAAAAATCTACTGGAAAGCTCCAAAGACAGAACCACTTCTCAGGAAAAGCAAAGGGGAATGGGAAAATCTAAGTATGCACACATGCTTTATACACTGCTGAATTCTCGGAGAATGTAGACCCCTTTTAGGACTGCTTTACTGCATAAGTGCTCCAGCTGAGCACTCTACCTCTCATTTGTTTTATCATCTCACCAAACCATAATTAAAAATTAAATAATTAAAGAAATCCATTAAGTTCCTTAAAAATTACAGTAAGGAGTCAGTTAAACATGATGGGCCATTAAGTTATTGAATGAGATTGCTGGGTTTGCATAGTACCAAGTTTCTTTCTCAAAAGCATGTAGTGCCTGGTAACTTGCACCCATCTAAGGTCTGTTAAATAGAATTCTATCCAACAGTCCAGTAAAAGCAGCATGTCAAAATGCATCTTTTTCCACAGCTACAGAGCTTGCTCTCTCCTGTGGTTGAAAGTAATTTAGCATGGAACATTTCCCTACTAATATCAAGCAAGATGAAGCATCAGAGCAGAGGTGGTGTCAGCCAGCAGATGGTACTGTAGGCTACCATCCTGCAGAGGACAAGCAAGGCTGCCGTCAGCTTGCTGCAGCTCAAGCTGCCAGAAGCGAGCCCTGGCAGAGGTTGTGTTCTCAGGCTCCTTGTTTCCCAGGATTCTGATGTCAGGAGACAGGCAGCTCATTACAGCATTAGCCCGCTGCAGGAAAGTCAACTCTTCACATGGCCAAAGCATCTTTGGGAACAGTTTAGACAGGCAACATATACTAGAAAACATCACCTGTACCTCACAGTACCACTTCCCAGTGCTGTGCAGGGTGAGGGCAATCACTGCTTCTCATGGCTGGGAGCTCATTTGCCCTCCCTCATTAGTTCTGTTCTGCTCAAGGACAAGCAGCTTTTCTAAGGCAGTATGGAGCCAAGCCCTGGGTACTGGTATCAGAACCCTCTCCACTCCATTTTAGTAACTGCAAGCGCTACCTTTCCCAGTTGCCTTCCCAGAGAAGCCAGACCATGTCTGTAGAGCAAGCTTCAGCAGCTCTCCCTTTGGTTAGCTGGGATACAGTTATTACCTGTATTCCTTTTAACACCACACAAGACGACACCTGAAGTAGAAAGTTTTTAACTAGAGTTGCATTTCCTTCCTTTTTCTAGGGGCCAGAGGCAGGTAATGAATCAAGCTCAGGGAAGCAGTATAACTTGCAAATAGCTTAACTTCATGGTATGTATGATTTGTCTGCTTCAGGAGACTGGGGCTTTGTTGAGCGCATGCAGAGGTCTCTGGAGGTCCACTAAGCTAAGGCAGGCACTGTTTTAGCACCTCAGTCTATTCCTGGCTTCTGATTTCCTACGTGTGCCCTCCCCAAGATAAACTGCATTCCTTACAGAACAGGGAGATTTGTTTAGCAAGATAGGTGATGACCCACTTTAGAATTGCATGATTGGCAAGTGAAGGGGAAAAATGTGCTTTAATTACTAGTCTCTCTGGGGAAGATCTTAAATAGTTGAGCTGATTCTAATATGACAGCACTTAGCAGATTGTTTTCTTTCCTCATTTTGAGACTCTTAAGTTTACAGCTCCATGAGGCATCATTTGGAACAGCTACTAACAGTCTTTACTAAAGACCTGTCCCTCCTGGGGACCCATTCCCTACTCCTCTGAGAATGTATATACCATACCCTAGCTGAACAACAAGCCAGTCTAATTAGGGGAAGCTTTGTTAGTCATTAACTAAGCTAATTGGGAGAGTCAGGATACCTTGGATTTAGACCTGTCTGCACCTCCAATTCCCTGACAAGTCAAGTCAGTCACTTCCACTAATGTTTTCAGAAGTGGCACTTAGAGGTGTGAGCTCAGAGATTCTGAGGTGTCATAGCCCTGTTGGGGTCAGAAGTGAAGGAGCTCTTTGGAAAACAATGGAGCTGGGCTTGTAGAAGTTCATTTCCCTATCCTTCAATTTCACCATCTGTACATTGCAAACATCTTACTGACTCCTCAGACTTTCACAGACCAAAGAGAATTTCAGCAGATGACTAAGAGGAAGAACAGGTCTTTTTTTTCCCAATCATTTCTAACAAAACAATGCCACTTTCACCATACAGCAGTAACATCTCTTACCCTGGTACCACTTGTTCTATCATGACCCCAAAAAGCTGAAAAATTCAGTCCCAAAATCCTCCAAACATTACAGATGACCACATGCTGGAGTTCCTCAGTGAAGGAGGATCTCTTCCCAAACTCAGCAAATATAAACATCGCATACATACTACAGGCTAAGTAAATTACCACCTCATAATTTAGGCGTAACAATTGAGTTGTAGCTACAGATACTCAAGGGGAAGCTAGGAACTGCAGGTCGGTCTGAAGCCCTGTTTTATCACTTCAGCCACTGCATCATCCTTCTGTCCTCCATTCTCATTGAACTCCCAGCAAGTTGCCAGCTGTCCTTTAGGCTGCTTTGATAGGTGGCTCACAGGCACAGAACTATGCACAGCGTTTCACTACCTGGTTTTTCTTTGTCTTTCCCTTGGGCATTAAAGTTTCAAAGACTGAAAAATGAGGATTGAAAAAGTTTCCTCAGTCAGCAACCTGCAATCTAATATGGCAATTAATCAAAGACATACTTTGTCAACTTCTCCTTGTTCTCTTATGCTTTATGATCATGTTATTTCATCAATACAATAAAAAGGGATTAATCTTCATTGCTGGGAAAATTGTTTTCAGGACTAAGGGAAGCTGCCTTAGGAGCTACGCTCCGGATCTTGTGGTCCAAATCAATCCCCGAGAGCAGGACTCATTCTGTCTAACTGGGATGCATTCATTAAGCTTATCAGGTGCATTTTCAAGTTCCGCACATGATCATACTACAAATCTTCCATTCAAGGCAGCACAGTCACGCAGTCACTGCAGGTTCAGCAAACAACACACAAGGGCTGCATACAACTAAAAGGCTTGGGGTGACCACATATATGGTAGTGTAATACACCTCCAGAAATACATCAGTATGTTCTGGCATTGGTTTGTTATCGAAAAGAATAACTCTTATGATGAACATTCTACCAAGCAGTAACCATCATTTAATCACATATATAATGATAATTTAATCATATATATGATGTTTCTATAACATTAGAAATTGGTTGGTTTTTTTTTTTCTAATCTGGACACTAATAAAACAGCAGATACTCCACAGCGCAGGCTGACACATCTGGCATTATGATAACAATTTATCAATACAAGTTCATAAAACTTTGCCTCAAAGCTTTCAGAATTTGGGAGAGCCCAGCCAGGAAAGGCCATGCAGGATATCCTGCAGCCACAGAGACCACCTGCATCATCCTGGGCTCCCCATTCCCCCGCAGTTTCCTTTAGAATAGCAGCTGATCTTCTATTTTTGTTACACTCAGAGGCCTGGCTGATGTTCCCAGCTTGGACTTGCTGTAAAGTGCCATCCCAAATCTTGCCTGGGTCACCTGGAGTATAAACTCCATAAATCCCCAGTATCCAGTAATTTACAGAACATCACTTTTCAATACTCAAAAACATCTTCAGCATCCCCAAATACGTTAAGTTCCCTGATGCCACAACATCTCATTTCAGTGGTGAAAGACTTTATTGTAGTCACTGTGTCCTTACCAATGCCTTTCAGCAGGATTGCCCAGACATTAATGCTGTAAAGGCCTAAAATATTTGCATCCCAAGTCTTCACACTGACAGTGGAACTTCCAAGCATCAAGTTCGTATGTTCTTTGCTTTTCCCATTGCTCAGCTTGGCCTTAGCATTGGCTCATTGCCCACAAAACATTGATTAGCCACAGAATCTGTGTGTAAAACCAGCATAGATTTGCATTCTGGAAAGAAATTCTGACAGAGCCAGTAACAACCTGAACCCCTTATAGGCTCTCTTACTACCAAGTGGATAGAGGGCTCATTTCACCAGCTCAGTAAATAACTGGATTCAGTTTAATGTTCTTGTAGTTAAAAGGATTACTAACAAAACTCACTCAGGAAAAAATACAGCAGTAGCCTCAGGTACATGTACTCATACACAGTGGTCTTAAGTACGTAATAATACTAGTAACAAATTTACCACAAAGTTAGATGCATAACGTGGACACAGCCAGTACTCTTTTTAATATCTGAAAATAAGGGCTAATGCAAGATAGTCCAGATAGATATGGCACTTACTACTATCCACCTCACAGATCACAGCTAACTTCTGCTCTCTGGTATTTTGGGGGTTACCTCAGAGGAACTTCACTAGCAGCACAAACAACTGTACTCTGGTCTAAAGCAGGTGTTAATGTTCACATGTCTAGAGCCTGTGGCCAGCGGATCAGACACTCATCAGTTCAAAAAGCCATCTAGACCGCTGCCCCTCTGAAGCCCCAACTCAATGCCCCTATTGAGCTGGAGGTTTTCTGCAGGGAATGCAACAGTAGGAAAACTCTTCTCTGGTTTCAGTATCTGGAAAACCGGTTTTTACTTCTTAAGTGCAAATTTCAGAGATACAGTTTGTACCTCACCACCCAAGGGAAAATCAGGTAATTTGTCAGGTTTTTGTCAGCTGCACTCCATCCCACGCCACAACACACCAGCAACTTTACAAAGGCACCCCTGTGCACTGGTCTCCACAGCACTGATTACAGCTCTTAATAAATACTTCCTCCAGTACTCCTTTTCCTACCAGTGTGCTTCCTGCTCCTGACACCTCTTTAAAAAGCCGCCCCACAGAATATTCATCCACCATTTATCAGCTTAGTACCTGCCCCAGAAGCACACAACTGCTGCCTGCTACAGCCTGGAGTTCATGCACTGCTAGAGCTTTGGCTGCTACCATTTATTTCCCCAATTAGACTCAGACCCATCAGACTTTTCCCACTCTTACTGAGTAGGGAGGGTGGGTGCAGGGAAAGGAGTTTCTATGTAATGGCTCTGTTACTATAGAAATTTCAGAGCATTAGCAGAATGAACTGCTAATTTTCTGTAGCTGCCAATATCCAAGCAGCACATAAGTTTAGATGCATTTCCTTACAATTCCAAAGGTAGGTGAAGGAAAATAACAGTTTGAGAGGAATAGTCAGATTTACTACTGATGTTTTGTATGAAACTGGTCTGTTCCACCCTTGGGAATTACTCTTACCTCCCTCAGGCAACCTTTCATCACCTTCCAAGCCATAAATTAATCTAGAAAGGAAAAGACAGCAGAAAGGCATAGTTTATGTCACTAAATCATCAGTATCCCAGAAACAGCCACAAGTGAGATGAGTTTTCATATGGCCAAATCATTTAACTGCTGAACTAAGGAAAAGCCAAGAAAAGCTGGTGACATCAAACAGGAGAATCCCATGGAGGGGCTCCTACATTTCTTTCTGATTAGCCCAAGTGTAACATGATAGACTTTGACTGAATGTTACCTGAAAGCTTACACCCTCTGTAACAACAGTAACAGCTCAAGTGAAGATGCAGACACAAGTTAGCTAACTTCAGTGAGTAACTTTGGAAAGCTGCAAGGAAAATTCATGGAGAAAGCTTTGATCAGCATGTCCCATCAAGCTTAAGAGTGAGCAAGAGCACTCTGTGCTACCTTGGTCTCTAACCACATGATACCAGGATAGAACAGCGCATGAGATGCTCCAGGAATATGAGCAACAAGAGTGATTTCCTTTAATTTGCACCGAGTCATTCTACTCAAATGTAATTAATTTGAACTCTCCAAATAAGTTCAACTTCTGCAGCAAGAGCCCATTTCTAAACCTTCAGAAACCAGCATACAATAATTTCAACTATTTAACTTTCACTGTCTGAATAATAAAAATCAGGGCTCTGAGTTTAAGGGCTTTCCAAAACTCACCCCTCCTCAGCAGGCCTAAAGCAAATGCATGAACCAGCATAAGAGCAGAATAACTGCTGAAGCTCTGTTAGGAACAAACAAAGAACTCAAATGACCAGGCTGCTGGCACCACCCTCATTCACGGCTGATTTAAGAACAGAGAGGCATTAGAAATAAAAGCTCCCAACAGCTCAATAGCTATAATCATCTCTCCCGATCTCCAGTTGCTTCAGCCCTTACACTTTCTGTAAGCTTTTCCAATAGCTCATGAGTTAAAAAAGCCATGCCTTGAGTCATAACTCCTCTGTATTAAAGTGATCATAACAGATTAGTGATAAATACAAACTAATTGATTTCTTTTCCATTTCCTTCCTCCTCCAACAAGCTTAAACTAATAGCAATAATTACGTGAAAGTATTTCCACTGAGAAGTTTGTACATTTCTGGCAGTGAAATCAATTGTGCCAAGGACAACTTTTATCACCAGAATTAATCATTGCTATCTTCAATTACTGTATCACACAATCATCAATGTTATTCATGAAGCAGGAGGGTATCTTAATTACAAAATAAGACTTGGTAGTTACTGTACAGTCTTCTGAAGGCAAGAATGGGAAAACATTCCTCAATGGTAGAGCATAGCAGTAGGGATACTCTGTCACGTCAAGACTTCATGGGACCCACTTTCTTGACCCACCATGGAAACTGCATTCTCTAGGTGCTGTCCTGTGATGAGTTTGAAGCCAACCTCTACCAAAAAGTCAGATCTCAGCCTGAACTTCTTAGAAAGTACATTTTTAATTTGTCATTAGGAATTATTTTTGCTGTGTTAAAGGCTACCTTGATAATTCTGTTCAGAATGGGACAGCAGCTCCACATAATTCAGCTCAGGACACTGATTCACATACAGAAATAAATGGGAGAAGCCAAAGCCTCCTGCACAAAAAACACCAGGCAAAAAACCACCTGTGAGTTTGGTTTCCTTCTCTTCCTCAGACTTTTTTGTATAACCTCAGGTAAGTCACTTGTGCTACACACACACTGCTTTGATGGCACTGTGGTAAGGACAACCACAACGTGGTTTCACTAGCGCAAAAGTTAGCACAAGGAGAGCCATAGTCAGCACAGAGCTCTACAGAAGGCAGAAACCACTACACAAAGACAGATAAATACAATGGCAACTGCCTATGCTGTCACAGCTGGGCAAGTGCTATCTACCTATTGTACAGCCAAAGCACAGGCTGCCAAGATAGGGTAAGCAGTTACCTTGGCTCTTTGGATTAGAAGATGTATACCACAGGGAGGGGTGTCACTTGGCTCTGAAGTACCTCATTAGAAGTATTGGTGCATCACTAATACAGATGGTAATCTACACTGACAGTGTTTTAGGACAGCTGTCCCATCCTTAAAGACTTTACAGAGATACTGCTTTTTCAGATAAGCTGTTAAAATCTAAACATGACCTATCTGGTCTTTTTGCTTTGATACAGCAGCCTTTTATTAGTCTAAAAGTCACATAAACAGCTAATAGTTCGTAGGCTGGTGAGTATTAATGTGAGGTGAGAGCTGAATAATCAAGCTAGGGTACCCTTTCTGCTAGAGCAGGTACTCTATTTTACTTCACCTTGTTAGTCTTCATTGGTCAGTTACAACTGCTGTCAGCACCTACAGACACAGCTTGCCTACTCAGGCTTTTCATATAAAAAATAATTGGCCTCATCACTGTCCCCTTAAGTGGAAGAAAATGAGTAAGTGGCTGCATGGCATGAAGGTGGTTTTCTTTGACAGGCAGTCAGTGCTTCCCAAGCAGACAAGCAGTGCCACTGCTATCTCACCAGTAGCTCATTTACACTCACACCTGGGTCAAAACCAAACTGTGCTAGCAGTTTTATCAGCTTTCCTTTTGTTTATAAAGGGACATTCATAAATACCTGGTTCAAATTCTTAGCCATCAGTTGCAATTGCTCAGCTGATTTATACCTGTAAAGGAACTAGTCCTTGTTCTTAAATTTCTAATTCATTTTCTTAGTAGCAAGTATAACATATGTGCTTGGTGAGAACGACTGCACCACTGTGACACTGTTCCATGAGATGCACTGTATTTATCATGTGGTTCTAACCATGTCACTTCCACAGTGCCCTGTAATTAATCTCCCATAACCCTTACTTCATTCTGAGCCCTTGAGCAGATCCCAAGGGATATTAACTGTTAGCGTATTTGTCAGGCAAATACATCCCCCTTCTTACCAAAGACTGCCTGGCTACTACAACAGGCAGCATTTTGTCTCCACTCTGAAACATCTAATGAGCCTCTACAGTTGTAGGGTAATGCCTGCAGTGGGTAGAGTCTACAGAAAACCCGATCACAAACCTTCACTGAGCTGTACTGAGGGCACATATGGCATTATCCAGGGCTATTAAACCTGATTTGTGTCAGGCAATAACTATGACAAGATAACTGGTGCTGGGAAAAAAGTCTCCTTAAACTTAGTGTACATGGGAAATTGTCTAGACGAAAAAAAGAAGAAAAATCAGGATCTGGCCTAGAGAACACAATTTTACAAACAGCCTGGCAAGAAGCCCCATTTGTTCTAAAATTAAAGTGAACAGTAAATTGCTAAGTTAAGAAAATGCTTGAGTCATGTCCCAGACTGAGGTAGCTTACTGCAAACCTGCTTTTAGAGGCTAGGGACTTCAATGTCTACAATGGAGCCTATGTCTGACCACCTCTTCTTCAAACACATCTCCAGTCTTGTGCAACCCTTGATTAGAAAAAAAAATTAATCTGGACTTCCTGCTGTGGTAGCTACTTTCCTTTAAGTACCTCCCTGGTACATTTACAAGCATAAGAGCTTCAAGAACTTCCCAATTCACAACTCATTTTTACTGCATGAGCAAACAGGAGGATGACAGGAGGCAGCACAGGGCTGGAGAACACAATTCCCTGTGGAAGGAGAAAAGGCCCTTTCTTTGGCTAGTGCAGGGGCTTTCCACTGGTCCTCACAGCTCACAGGTGTAATTAAGGTAAACCGCAAATTTCCTCTTTTAAGTGATACTAATTTCCCTTTGTGTACACTGTTGTGGTCAGGTCACCATGCCTCATTAGCCACAGCAGCTCAGGTGCCCACCTATTAGGGGTTCAGGCATTGGGAAATCTTTCCCACAGAGTCCTCCTTTAATAACTGTTATTTAAATAATGCTTTAGGGACCAAAGAAAATTATATATTTTAAGCATTAAAGTATCATTAGTAGTAAGCAATAGAAATGATTGTTCTAGAATAGAAAAACATTTCCTAAAAGAATCTGTGCCAGCCTTAATTACACTCCCATTGTATTTCACCTCCACAGCCCCCACACAGAGGGAGGGGTGGGTGAGAAATAATTGGAACAAGGTGAAAATGAGCACTCATTAAATCGCAGACTCCACAAGTGCTCATTCCATGTGAGAGGGCTGTAAATAGGACTTGTAATGAAGTTATGACATGCTTGCCAATAAAAGTCATTTACTTCACAGGATTACAGTTAATTATACGCAGCTGGAACCATTTATTGCCCATCCCTTGTTAACTTTGCTGGGTTCATTAACCCTCTCACAGCCCCATGCTTACGGTACCTCTCATGCAGGAAGTATAGGTCAAAGAGGCTGCAGGAATTTTAGGAGTGGGAGTGTGGATACTGGAGAGCATCTTTGGAAAAGTGCAAATGCTCTAGCTGAAAACTGAATGGCACTCAGTTCTCGAGAAATCCACAACAGAAGCATTAAAATCTAACTGAACATGTGCAGAATCACCAGAAGGAGCATGGTAGTGGCAGGTGCAGACAGCACACTGGGCAAAGTTACCAGGGCTGCAGTGCATCTACAAGCAACTGTGCAAAAGAGGGACAACAAAGTGCAGTGTATTTCAAACAGTCGGTTTGTAATAGTCTATTCTTGACTCAAACCTACAGTTAGTCGGAAGTCACATCACACAAAGATCTGTTTTCCCCATAAGAAACCTCCACATTCTCTATATGCTAATAAATAAATAACATTTTCTGTAAAGGAAATGCACAACAGGTTTGCCTATTTCTTGATTCTTAGCTGCTGGTATTCAGTCCTTTTGGCAATAAAGAACTTTAGCCAGTGCTGTCAGAAGCACACAGCACCCAAAAGAGAGGGACATGCTGTTGCACAGCATGGCAAGTTTAGGATGCCTAGTACTAGATTAAATTAAGAGAAAGTGCCAACTAGGAGAAATTACATCTGTTGGTGGAAGTTCACCAAAAAAATGATGAAGGGGTAACTATCCCTGCAGCTCAGACTTCACTCCATCAGGAACATTTCTTCCACAGCCAGCCATTTCTTTTTATTATCTGTTCCAAATACAAAAAGCTTCCCAATTTGCATTGCTTGTACATGGTTTTACATCTTAAGAGCTCTTTATCTTCTACTATTCCAAACAGTGCAGCACTCTAGCTGAAGCTAGAATATATTGTCTGACCACTTTTACTGAAGCAGTGCAATCCTGACCAATCCCTCCCCCCAAAATCTCTTAAAAGACTAAATGAAATACAGGACTTAACAAGTGTTGCTCGGCAGCTTTAGCATCCCTGCAATCAGGAACACCCCAGCTGACAGCAACCTGGCTCACAGTTACCCAGGGATTTGGAAGACTTGCCAGGACACAAACTTTTATAGTGCCAATAAAAAGCTTTAAACTACCCCATAAGCTTCAGAGTCAAAACAGCAATCCCTTAGCACTGCTCCTAATTAGCTTCTAACCTGCTGGCTGGGTTCCTCCCCTCCCCTTCCTTTTCACCTGCTAATAAAGTCTCAAAGTTGGACTTCCCTTGATTTTTCTAGTTTGATTCAGTTAATACAGTTTGATAAAGTGAGACAGGAGAACAGACACTGCATTTACAAGGGTTTGTTTAGATGGAAGAGAATAAAAACTAAAGCACTTTAATGAAACCTTTTTCTAGGCTGTTCAAGCACTTTAGGAAGCATGTGCACAAAAGGGGAGTTCTGAATTTAACCATCATTCATACTGGAAATCAGCTTCAGAATATCACTTTTCTTACCAGATGACCAAGAATCTGAAGACAGCAAAGAGCTCAGACTTGACAACCCTGTACTTTATGTCACCAGGTCTAAAATCCTCAGCAACCCTGGGTTAATAGTCTATTTTTCATCCTTTCTCCACTTTGTCTGCAACTGCTTCTATCTGACTACATATCTACCCAAAGCTGAGTCCATCTGCAGATGAAACACTGGTAGAATAGTTATTTGCTTTTTGCTACCCTGGTGCTCTGAAGCCATCATACAGAATCTGCCTGCTCCAGGTGGAACATTAACCCCAAAAGTTTATGTTATTGCCTTCACTTGCTTTACCAACTGGACAATCTGTTACATTAAACCCATTATCTAACAAGAAGTCTAATCTACATTGCTATCTTACAGATAGCATAACAGTGAGCAATAATAATTTCACTGACAAAATGAAATTGTCATAATTAAGTTTAAATGAATCCTGTAAAGAATTTTTTCTTCATTAGAGCTACCTTCTGCTTTCCTTATCTCCATTACTGGTTGGAGATAAATATGTTCCTGTTGCAACGAGCCAGCAAAGAAAGCTGAATGATAAAACCATACTTAGCAGAAAAGTTCACTATTGTCTTGGCTTTTATGCTTCACCACAATGATTCTCAATCTCTTACTATAGCACACCTAGGTGTAGAGAAAGCAATGACTAGAACCAGTTCCATATGGTTTACCATAAAATCATAGATTTGCTAAAAGCATTATGCCAAGTGCTTTATCTTTGTGCTGCCTAGCAACTTTTTAAACATAATGGCTATGAACAGAAAAGCAACCATCACTGCAGAACAGGTTTAACTCCCTTTGCAAACAGCATTTTTATAGACTGCTGCAAGATTTTTCTCTGCTTTTCAGCATCTCATCTCTGGCAACTGACCAGTATGAGACCACTGAAACTGCTCTGGCATTAAAGCATGAGAAAGCAAGTTGGTTCACAGTAAACCACATCAGGCTACCTTCATCTTGAAAGCGATCTCCCTGATGGGGCTGTGAAAACAGTCCCACCAAAAGCATTCAGATATAACAAATGGTTAAACACAAGAATCTTGCATAGACTGTAATAAACTTCATGTTCATGATCAGTAACTCACTGTTATGAAGTTAGAAGCTTATTCTCAAGTATCCTCCCCTAAGACTGTCTACATAGTTTCTTGTACCTTACCTCTAATACACACCACTCTTTGTTAGGGTATCCGCCAGACAATACTGTGATGCAAATCCGACAAGTAACAGCCCTCTGCTGGGAACACACAAGAGACTGCACTTCCCTGTGAAACAAGGGCTTGATATTATAGTACCCTAATACTAGTGCATTATAAATGCATTAGATGGATAGATAACAAGCATGCACAGTATTCTGCAAGTTGCCTATTAAATCCTTCCCCCTCAAAATTCAGAAATGTATCTATTACATAATGAAGCTTTTTGTCTATCAGGGATCAGAAAGAGTTCAGGGTCTAACCAGCCATCACCATTATCTTTTGAAGCTACTCTAGACACCCTCATGAAAGGAAGGCTAGCAGAATAGGAAATGTTTGCTCTACCTGATACAGCCACACAAAACAGCAGTAGTAACGGGAGTAGATTATAAATCACCTTTCCTTACCCTGCTGGCAGAACAGTCAAACCCAAGACTAGTATTATTCTAAACTGGGTAACACCCAGATTAAAAAAAGGACTCCAACTCTCCCTCCAGCATGCTATACAACCTTGGCACTGTATCACAATTTGCTCCAATTTGCTGATGAAGATTAATTACCCAAATAATCCAACATGACTATATTCCTGACCACTGCAAATCATCCTGCTGTTCCTCAAAATCCTGTTTGTTCCCTCTCCCTTCTCTCATTTTATGCTCCTGACTGTTCCAAGTGCCTTTTACTTAAAGAGAAATTGGTTACCTACTGTGTAAATTTCTGCAGAGAGCCCTTTAATGTAGACTGTTGCAATTTTCTTCAGGAGTATACTAATAATCACAACAACTAGGGACTTGCACTTTGTTATCTAAGAGGAAGCAAGAAAAACTTGATGAAGACTTATTTGTTAAAGTCCACAGAGGAAAAAAACATGTGTGTGATGAAGTCACGGGGTCTTCTTAGGTAGTAATGGGCTAGAGAAAAAATACAACCAGAAAAGCTATCAGGAAGAAAGGAAAGCAGGGGCAAATAATGAACAGCTCACATTAACTGGGAAAGCAGCTCTTCCTCTGCCTCCATGGAGCTTCTGCTACAGAGCAGTAGTGTAGTGCAAGAACTACTGAAGAGAGCAAGATGACTCATGTACGCAAACAGATGCATAGCTTGCTTAGGAAGCCATTGAAGTACTGCCTCAGTCAGAAGGCAACTGTGTTGAAGGCCAGTAGTCCAGCACACATCCATCACACCTCACAAAGCAATCCATCAACTACAGGCATCATAGGGGCCAGTTCCTTCTTCATGGAAGAGCTTAAAAAGCTACTTTTTCAACTTCAGGCATCATTACTGTTAAAGCTCTAGTTTACTGCAGAAGAACATGACTAACAAAATACACAAATATGTGCATGAGTCACTCTCCTAGTTATTAGAGAAGTCATGAGGCAGAGACAACCATCTCAGCCCCTTTCTTGCCAAACACTGAGAAGCCAACAGTGAAATATTAATTAGAGAAGAAGCTAAAACTTGCAAAGATAAAAACTTCAGGAATCATTTCCTAATGAAAAAGCAGAATACAGTATCCAGGGAGTAATACTTAATCTGTTGGATCTCTATCCACTGGAGATTTTTAAAGAGAGATTAGAAAAACATGCGAGGAGTGTTAAATCTTACTGATATTGCCTTTGAACATATGACCTCAAGAGATTCCTCTCAGTTCTGTTTTTCTGTAATTGCATGTTGTGGAAGGCTCTGAAATTCAGCCTTTATTGAAAGACAAATGTAAAGCTTGAGTGAGTGCCTGAATATGAATATACCATTTCACCCCACCCCAGAAGCTGGGAAAGTGATTAGGAGATCTCATGAGCATAGTCAAGTCCCATACTAGCTTTCGACCTCAAAACCTCAAGTCTCACTAGTGTTGTAATGCCTTATTTTAATTATTGGAGCCTTCTTGCTTTCAAGCTGTAGCAAGGTCTCCACAGAAGATGTATTAAGAATGCTCAAACAGCTAATACATCAAGTGCTATACAGGGCAGGGGAAGCTTCCTTTCTCTCAAGCATTCATTATATTCAGCAACTGGACAGATGAGGGGGAAAAAGAGGCATACAGAAAAAATAGCCCTCCTGAATTCAAGAAGCCTAAACAATGGAGCTGAAAATAAAATCTAGGTATTTTAGCTCTGGTTTCAAACAGAATCCAAGCCCTAAAATAAATAACAGCAAAGGGATACAGTATTTGGTTTAATTAATCAGGCAACACAGCAAAATTAACAGTATGGCAGAACACAAAATCTATGAGCTGGTGTGAAAAGATGACAATTGTACATTTAGCAGAAGGGCTCCATTTACATACACAGAATAATGAATTAGCAAGTCTTGGCCAGATGAAACTCACTGCTCTGGTTATTTTATGGACTAGCACTAAGAGAAAAAAAAAGACAAAGAGAAGGACAGATCATCTGGAAAGTTTTTACAAGTTAACTTACATGGGTTAGCAACACAGCTCTCCACCTCAAATAAAGCAATTTCCACTATAGAAAGTCTCCATTGTCTTTCAGACTCCCATAGAACTACAAGAGCAGCACCAAGCAAGAGATAAAAAATAATTAACTGCAATACGCACAAAAATAAGAGCCTCAGCACAATACAGACCCATAATACTAGAGAAGATCCAGCCACAGCTCAGCAAGCGTTAACGCAAAGCAACAACTCGAAAACAGGACTAATGATTTTCTCCCATACAGTAAAACCTACATCAAAAGCAAAGCTACAAAATTGAGCTGGCTGTAGGACTGAGATTATATGGTGCTCCTGAGCCAGCAAGGAGGGGCCCACGTCAAATAAGACAGAGGGGGAGAGCCCTGCTTCACTTGGAGCCTGGGAGATGAGAGTAGTGTTGTTGGGCTTATTTTTTTTGCTTAATAGGTTTTCTTTCTTTCTCTCATTTCTTTATAAAGCACCAGGCTATACAAAATTAAACCTTCTAAAAAGCAAAATACATCAAAATTTTTAGTTAATGTAAAGAATGATTAGAAAGAAACGCCTTTTGTAAGTAGTGGCTCTTTCTTAGATGGCAGGCCCTTCATTCTCCAAGCTAATGAAGTAATTACTTTAGTTAAACAATAATTGTAGATTTTAATCATCCTATGCTGAAGCACATTTGTCTGATCGCAGCAGTTGTTTGCAGACGCTATATTTACAGTTCAGCATTTTCTTTTCCTCAAAGATTTTTGCTGGAGAGGTGTTTGAGATCAGAATGTATGTTCTCAGATTCACTGCTCCTGGTCATTTGAAAGGTCCTTGGCTTTGGGTTTTCAAAGTATTTTCTGGGGTTGCTGGAGATTGCACGTTATTGTCAAAGACCTATGTTCTTCCTACTTACGGCAGTTTGGAAATTAGTGTAAACTGAATGTATTACACTTCAGTCGAACAGGGAATAAAAGGAGACCCAGTTTATGTGGGTCAATGTGGGCAGATAATGTAATAGAAAGGCAAATATGCTGTTATGTAACAGAAGATTTATCAAGTTTTCTTTTTCACCAAGGGGTGACAGACTTGCACCACTAACTCACTGTGAAGAGCAGCTCAACAGATATTCCCAAAAAAGGTACCTCTGGTCCTTCTTTTATTAAAAAAATTGCTTGCTCATCTATTCTGAGCTCTTCCCCTTTTAATTTTTTATGATGGCAATGGTTCTCCTATTATTCCCTCACTTTTTATTCAAGGCTCTTCACTTAATGCTTGTTATAAATAAAAAAGGGACCAAATTTCTATAGCATTATATATAAGGGCATAGAAACAGCAGAGCTGAGAGTTGGCTTCTGAGGTTTTTTCTTTTCCTGTTATTACAAATTACAGAACATTCACAATATAGCACTTCAGCTAGTGCCAACATGCACGTTAATAAATAGATCATTTGCCTGCTTCTGGATACTTTTTTTTACATAGCACTGTTCTGTGTAGGCTCCCACAAGCTGCTTCATTCAGACTGTCTTTAATCTTAATTTCAAGGGGTACAAGATTGGCTTCCTCCTCTTCTTTTCTTACACAATACTTGTGAAAACTTGCTACTCCCATGTGCGGCTGGAATATATATTTGCTGTTCCTAGAAATGTGGCACTTCTGCTGTCAACTGGATCCCTTGAGGTATTCATCCATCACCTCTGTGCTCCTCCCTTTCAGTTTCTTTTATTAAAGCCTTGTGAATTCTGGGTTATTGACACAGCACCAGAGAATGGTCCTGGGGTGTTTGTGAGGTGCCTATTCTGCAGGGTGGCACGAAGCAGCGTACTAACTAGACTTTATTCCAAAGAGCTAAAGAAACAGCTTCACATACCAGCATTTAAATGATCTATGTCCAGATAACTGCTCTTGAAGCAACTACTCAGACTCTTCCATATTTTGAATGAGGATTACCCACCAGGAAATAAAAATCTAAGTAGGTGTAGCATTCAAACTGCAGTCATAAGTCTAGCTGAATAGGCCAGGCTGGCTCATCAGCCTGCTGTAGAGAGGGGTGTTCCAACCAGCAAACCCATTTATCAGTCAGAGAGGAAGGCTTTTTGTAGGTTGCATAGCTAGACCACTGGTTAACCTTTTATCCTTAAATACTGAAATAAGGGGAGTCACTTCTTATGTGTCAGTCAGTTATTATAGCTTCCTGCTTTTTCCCTGACATATAAAGGCAAATGGGTACAGTTTCATGTGATTTACACAGGCGTCAAGAGAAGAGCCAACTTTAGTCAGACAAGTTTTGCCAATTTGAATGGGGGTAGCTGAAATACAGCACCCCATGCCCTAACTTACTGCTGTGCTGCTATAGGAAAACAACACACAACCTTTCCTTTTCATAGGAGACTTTTAGTTATAAAATTCTTTGGGGCCGCAGGAAAGAAAGTAAGATTTTGAGATTACTGACAATTTAATTTCTTTGATTCCTAATCTCTCTGCAGATTGTGTTATTTTAGACGCTGTGCCTTATCATGCTTTCTAATCCTTCTTCAGTGGAATCCAGGGAGGGCTTTTCAAATAAGGTGCTTGGGAAATAGGAGGGAAACACAGATTACCAAGAAAAGTCTGATCCAAAGCACATCTAAGTGTGGATATCCAGAGGAGCAAAGACCAAAACAGACCCCCATTCACAGTTGTCAAAGTTTAATTTTGAGGATGCTGTGTTTTAATTTGGCACACAGCAGGTCTCAGCCATGGAGCACAAGACTGTGCAGGAAACTTAGGACAAGCTGGCATCTGCTGCATCTCGGCTCTCGCTGTTAGAAAATGAAATGCAGTAAGGAAGGAGAAGCGCAGTACTACATTTCCAAATATGCTTTACTTTCTAGCTTACAGCTAGTGTTTTTCAAGTCCCAGTTGAGATTCTTTTGGTTTAGAGATGGGGACTTCACATTCAAATGCACAGAGATGTTACACTATTTGCAAGAACTTGCAAGTTAAGATGATAGCATGGCTGTGACTGTATTTTACAAACTGCAGACATTCTCTTAGCAATCTCATTTTATCAAGAAAAATAAATTCAGAACAGACATCCCAAACCTGCAAACTCATTTAGCCAAAATGGGGGCAGTATGCTACAAACCAACAGAGTCTGTCAGGCAGGTCCTAACTTCAGGCGCATTCTTTGGCTGAACATTTATATAAGTGTTCCATTAGAGTTGCTGAAATTGGAAGAGCTGATTTCAGAGACATAAACCTGGCTTTGAGATGCTAATGTGCTTTGAAGATAGCAGTATTTGAACACCTTAGAGTGTCACTTTGTGGTGGGACATGAAGGGATTGATGCAAAGATTGGGGGTGTACACAGTTTATCTTCACTGTAGTAGTGCTTATTCTTGGAATTTAATTGCAGACTGATGCAGAGTACAGAGCACTACTGTAAATGTGTTCCCTGCACTGAATATTTAATAGTAGTAATAATAATTAACAGTAGAGACATGCCAACGGTTTTCACTTAACAGTAGAGTTGCCTGCAAGTGCTTCCATTGTTAAAGAGTTTGTCAGAGCTTTGTACTTTAATTAAAGTGAACATCATGCTGGCAGAAAGATGTTGGATTGACACTCCCTGGAAAGGAAATCCTCTGCTTATCTGCTAACAAACAACAGCCACAGCTGCTTAAGTGCTACTTCTGGAATAAATCTGGGAGGGCCAAGCTCCAAATACATCTAGGGAGATATTGCCTGTACATTTCAAACAGTGGTGAAAAAGATGCAAGGATGTATGCAGAACTTAATAGGTAAGAGTTTTGCACTGCAGGACTGGGCTTTGGGAGACCTAACTGCTGCTCTGCGACTGGCATCTTGGAAAGTCATTACTGTGAAGTTCAGGACACCGAACAGTTTTATGGCACCCTACTTGAGATGTGGCAAGTCAATCTCTAAGAAAAGCATGGAAAAGAAATAGTCTTAGTTTCATGATTCACTTCACTTATGAAGAACTAAACTTCTTTCTAGTTTATGATATGTTTCAAGAAACAACTGCTTAGCCTAGAACTAGAGACAGCTCTCTGAATAACACAGCAAGATTTTAGAAATTTGGAAACTAAATTTAACATAAAAATCCTGGGAATGCCCATTGGAATTTCATAACCTGTATGTCCCAGCCAAATTCAGAGCTCAAGCCTTAAGAAGTGTGTTGGTACAGCTCTTTCAACCAAAGATGTTTGAGTTTGTTTTTAACTAAAACATTAAATCTATATCTTCCTAGTTATGGAAGACTAAAAGGTAATTTGTACCAGTCCATTTTCATTCCTGTTGCAGAGGAATAGCAAAGCGGCAAAACCATCTTTATTCTGCTCCATCACTTTAGTCATACCAGTAAAGGGGTGCAGACAATCAGATGAATTCAGACTCTAAGGGTCCCAGACTGAACCTGGAAAAGGTTACAGCTTTGCTAATTTCCCAGCGAATGATCAACTAATAGGTTGTAGCAGCTGTGATAAGAAGATCCTTGTTTACAACATTCTAGATAGCCTGCTTTTGCTTTAATAGCACCTTTTTCATCTTCCGTCTAGGAGTCTGTCATAGCAAGGAACTATAAATTACTGCCAAAACAGCATGCTCCTTACCATCTACAGCCTTTCTGTGGCAATATATGACCCATAAATCTTACTGACGTTCTTCTCCATGGCTCTTTTAATGCTCTTCCCTTTACTCCCTTTCCCTCTCCTTTTCTTGCCCTTATTTGCTGTGAAGAAGTCCAGTGGTTCCACCAGAAAGAAAGAGAAAATGGGAAAAAAAAAGCATGAACCAATGTATCAGGTTTTGTGGGGAAACCTGAAGGTGAGCACAGTAAGAAATTAATGGACTCTGCATACAGAGTCCTTCTGCCTTAAATACTCTGCAACCTAGGAATTGTTAAAGGACCATACAAGGGCAATAAGCTCTTTCACAGAAAATATCAGGGATAGATTTCAATTCATTATGGATTTCTTCCCAGAGATCACTCGGTGTTCTGAGTAGCCACATGTTCTAAAGGAAATGGAATTACATGAAGTTTTTGGAATAACTGTAATTCACTGAAGTGAACTTGGTTGGTGGGCGAGTGATGAATCTGGCTCTAGAGGTCCATTTTCAGTGACTCACAAAGATATATCTATATATACAGATATATATATACATAAAAGACTGTAAAAATCCATTTCAGTTGCTTTACATTTAAGGTTCCAAACTACTAGCATCCTCTTAGCAAAGAAGTCCCTTAAATGATTTATAAAATAATTTCCCTTCAAATCTTCTCCTTGGACAATTCAACAATATCAGATATCTGTTTCTATTATTTCTTCATTATTTATCTTGCTCTTTGTTCTGTTACATTTATTCTATTTAGACAATAACACTTCTGTCAACTGCAGTTTAACTGGTATCTAAGGCCTAGTCTGCATTTACATTTTACTGGAATAATAATGTTGGTAACGGGTTTGGTTTTTTTTTATAGAAGAGTTATGCTACTATGAAGTCCTTGGTGGATGCAATCAAGTTAGTATAAAAGTGATTTATACTGGTTTAGTTCTTCCCTTACTCTATGGTAATAGCTATCTAATTATAAAGTATGTTTATACTGACACAACTATATCCACAATCCTGTTTTTCTTTTTCGTTCTTCATTTGTCTTAATGTAAATTCTGACAGAGAAAAGTGGCACATGCACACACATACACCCACAAGCAACATCATCAAAGTCCTCAAAATCCATTTGGTCAAATTCATCAGAAGATAATTCTGTCCCTGGGGCTTCAATCTCTAAAGAGCAAGATCAGTCTGTGGTGATCATAACTGCTTGATTTGCATTACAGCAGTAATAAAAGACTCCCACAGTGCTAAAAAAAAATACCATTTATGGAACTTCCTTGAAGAAAATAGGATCAATAGCACAGTAAGGTGCTAAACTGCTGTTACTTAAAATGTATACCAGATTAATTTAACTCTTGAAGCTCTGCACGCAGCAGATGCACTGAAATTCTTACATCAAACTGTCTTAATAAGAGAATCACACAGTTTCTGCACACAATTCTGTAACCCCCTATGGAATAAGCACAGCCCTGAACAGATGGCATACAGGGAGCTGATAGTTGGGTGGTTGTGTTTTTATTTAGGGTGCGTTTTTTTTGCATTTTTTGATAATATACTCCACATTAGGCATCACCTGGAATATGGAGCTCTATTCTGCATCTCCTGGTATTTAAAAGAGGGCGTTACTCCAGGAGCACTCAGATTTCTGCGATTATAGAAGATAAAATGGATCTTAGAAAAGGGGTTAGTCTGATAGGGGAAGGGTTTGTGGACATTTACAGGCCGCCACTGCCCATGCCAGTTCCTAACAAGCCATAGGGATGGCGACAATAAGCACCTGCGCTGGGTAACAGGTGATGAGGCCTCCTCTGTGCTCATCACCGGCTCATTAGCACTCATTAAGGGGCTCACCTGTGGCAGTGAGGGCGGTATCCTTCTCTCCCGTACCCCAGGCACACAGCGCGCTGTGAGGAGAAGGTTCCATGACGAAAACTGGTGCTCATCGTAAAGGATTCAAGGCTTGCTGCCGTGGCCGCGTGCAGCAGAAAGGAGGCGAGACGGGAAGGGTAGGTACAAATCCTTATTTTGCCTTCTTTCTACTGAAAGCAAAGGTGCTGCTCTTGAGCTCCGTCTGGATTGCTTTTGGGCCACACCGTGTGGTGGCGGTTCTTTAGGGAGCCATGATGGCCGCCGACCCCGGGTGAGGACTGGCCTCCCTCAGCCACGAAGCTGTTCCTGAGGCGGCGAACCCCCGCGGGGCTCGGGTCCTCCTTAGGGCTGGTCCCGCAGAGATGAGGGGGAGAGAGAAAAATAAAGCCCCAAAGAAGATGATTTAATGTATTCTGACCTTAAAATGCGGCCGGCCGCGTGCCCTGCCGCCGATGCTAGCGCCCGCGAGCCGCTGAGGGCCGTTAGCGGCCGTTAGTGGCCGTTAGGGGCTGAGCCAACGGCTCTGGAAGGTCGCGGAGCTGAGGGGGGGGAGCGGTAAGCAACGTTTAATGGCACATACGCGGCTCTATTTATATTTATAATGTAATATACCGTCTTTTATGGTCCAGGATCGGTTTGTGGGCGTTTTTTGAAGTATTCAATACGCAGATTTAACTTTTTTTGTCTTAAAAGGTGGTCCCTTTTCAAATCCAAGCCTGTTGGTGTGGAAGGAAAAGGGAACTTTGCCTTAACAGTCCTCTTTTCAATTCTGTAATAGAATGCATGAGGGGAGAGCCCAAAGCAAACATGTTTATTGGTCATAGCATTAATGACAGCGTGATTGGGTTTTGACCTTGGTGATTTGAAAAGCGAGTTCCAAGCAGGAGCCATTAACTGGGATAATGTGACTCCAGTGACTATAAAGTGTGGTGAATTCCTATGGAAAAGAAAATAATTGTTACGTTAAAAGCGTAAATAAAATGGCCTTTATGGGAAGATTAGTTCAGGGGAGCAATACTCGTTTAGAAGAGGCAATTGCTTTAATTGAGGCTTTATTTTATGAGGTGGGAAAGGGAGAAGGTCGAGATTTTGAGTTCAGAAGTCACCCAGAGTGTTTTTGAAGCTGCACTTTGCAGTTCAGAGACTGTGTTGAGGGGTCGTGTTGTTAATTCACTGCATGAAACTACATCAGTTACAGGAGGAGGAGGGTTTAAAGCCAACATGACCTCTGGCAGGTCCAGCCCTGGGTGTATCGGTGTCCATCTGCTCCCTGTGTACGTGTACCTTACAGAGACCCTTTCACTAATGGTAATCCAGCCAAGTCCGTTTGCTTGCTGCAGTGATACGCGGGTAGACTCCACAACTCCTTAAAGCTGTAAAGTAGGTATGCTTTATTCAGTGCTGAGGCACATGGGGGATTGCTCCTCCAAAGGCATGCGCACCTCACTATTGTTCTCCTTCATATTTATCCTCTAAACTATTACATATTTATGAGGTTACGCAGCATGCCTATGCATAGTCATGACCTATCCCCGCTTCATATGATAATGAGGTAAAAGGTCCTTGCTTGTGTCGTGTCTCCTGGTGGTCGTGGGCGAGGGTCTCAAGATGAAGTAAACGAGTCTTCCCTGAACTTTTTGTCTCCAGTCGTTGTGCATGTTCCCTGGTCATTTAGTCACTGTCCAAACTGCAAAGCTGATTTCAGCTGATTTAGGGGTTCAGAGAGCCCCCAAGGCTCCTATCAATAGCCTTGGTCCTCCCACCCTATTCCAGCAAGCACAGTAAGTGTTGAGCACACATTTGTTGAGTAAGCAATAGCATTGTTAAGCAAGTGGCTTAACCCTATCCCCCTGTACATTGGTTAACCCTTTGCATCAGCAGCACCCCACAAATCCAGTGTTATTTCGTGGAAGCTTGTGTTTGTCGGTGCTGTTGAAGGTGTCAGTTTCAGGGGTGGTTTTGTTTGGGGTGTCTTTCTCAATAGCCTGTGCTGGATGTGGGCAGTGCCAGCCTGTGAGGTTGGATCCAGCCCTGTGCAGTGAGGTAATCCAGGTTTGGTTTGTTTTAATCTGGTTAAGTTTTTTCAGTCCCACTCAAGATTAAAAACCATGACCAGACAAATGCCTGAATAAAGCTAAAGTGCAAGCAGTGTTTTCTGGACCTCTGTATAAGTGGGTTTTAGTATCCTTGCAGTCTGGTATTAAGATTGAAGAAGGTGAGCTGGGTAGATGAAGTGCTGTGGTAACTTTGTATCTCCCAGGATGAAGAAAAAATAAAGGAATTTTAAAAAGAGTTGCCCTGAAGCCATGCAGCATGATCTAATTCTAAGATCGTAAAAGAAAAATCCTCCTTGAGGGATGCCCACAATAGAGACTTGGGATTCACCTATTCCCTGCTATTGAGGCTTAAATGGCTGAGGATGCAGCAGTATGGCTGCTGCTGGTCCTCTTGGTCCTCCCTCCTGTTCCAGTGGATGTAAGGAGAGATGATGGGTAATGGGAAGAACATTGGTTGTGTCTGCACTGATGTGTTGGCTGGTTCCCTGTGCAATCCCTCTTCAGTTCCTTTATTTGATGGGGTGGAAAATCTGCTGGGATCTGGCTGAAACTGGAACAAGAAGGGAGCTGAGGCCTTTCTGAAGTGCCAATAGGACAGCAAATCAACATTCCTCTTGTTCAAATGGCAGAATGAGCAGAGAATTTAGATCAAAACTGGGGGTGGGGGATGGGATGGACAGGAAATAAAAGCCTCTACTGCTGTTGCGGTGACAAAAACGTGACTGAAGCATTTTAAAGGTAATGTTGCAATAAAAAAAAAATCCTGTGGGCTGCTTGGTTATAATTGGGCTGGGCCCTGTCAGCACTTGTTAGGGCTGAGAGCGACTGCTCTGCAGGATGCACAAGCAGTGTGTGAACTGGCAGATGCAGAGAGGGAGATAAAGCTGTTGTAAAAAGGCCCTGAATTTAATTCCTCTGGGAGCATTCTTTTTTTGTTCCTCTCTGCAACTAGAATTTGGATAGCTGTTTCTGTTCATTCCTTCGTTGTTCTCACAGCATATTGTTTTGGAAGTTACAATTTGGGTATTTGCTTCTCTGTCTCCTGGCTTGTTCATCTGTGGAAGTGGAAGGAGTAGGGCTTGGAAATGTGAATGAGGGAATGAAATTTGGTAGGAGAAAGAAAAAGGGAGGCAAACAGTTTTTGACACTTGTGTGGGGTGTTTCTGCACTGTGAGAGAGAGGTTAAGGGGTAAAGCATTCCTCAGTGCTTCAGTAGTGAAGGTTAGTTGTATATAGACTTGCACTTGAGCATTACAGAAGTACTGTAACAAGTATAACCCACTGGACTGCTGAACTACGCTCATCAGTATGACAAAGACATATATGTCAAATTTCTTGCTCTACTACAGTAACCCTGTGTGGCCTTGAAATTTGTCCATTTTTCAGTCTTTCTAAGTAGACTGTAAAAAAGCCGAAGGTACCTCACATTAGCAGGCTTGATTTTAGGCATTGTACAAACACTGATAGCTGGTAGTTTCTTTTGCAATTTCCAAGACCGTACCTTTTCTCTGAGAAACATGCTGAATGAGTTAGTACCAATTCCGGTGTGAAAAATAATCCAGTAGTGTAGGAGGTACATAATTTTAATACTCAGACTGCTCCCATTGGCCTGTAATGACCACAGGCTGTCCGTATGTACGAATTCCAGCAGGGAGTGACGTTAACAGCAGTAACAGTGTATGTGAAGGCATCAAACATTCATGACCATGTCTGATGCTTTCTAGTCCATAAACCTTCTCTGAACTCAAGTAATAGAGTTATCAAAAAGGTAGAGCAACTGTTCATAAGTGTGATATTCACAGGCTTTGTTGAAATGCTGTAGTATATTGAGTATACTGGTATAATTTGGTCTATGGTATAATGTATTTACCAGTATTCAAGAGACCTAAACTTCTGGGTTTTTTTCCAATTTACCCCCCCATTTGAGGAAAAGCACATTATTTGGAGTGAACCTCTTTCTCGTTTGTGATCCTTCCAGAACATGGAGAATATATAGAATTTTGTAGTGTCATTTCTTTGCTACTTTAATTAAAACCCAAAACATGCACATTCTTATGTTTACTTTAGTTTTCAGAGTCTCTGAGAGGATGTTTTTGTGTCAATGCAAAGACTTAGTCTTAAATGTGTAGTATGTTAGTTGCCTTTCAGATCATGTTTGGATTAGATCAATTAGCAGATTTATTTAATGTGTTACATGTTTTAAATGGAGCATTGCATGAGTTGAGGATTTCTACAAAGTCATTTACACAATGCCACACCCCTTTCAATGAAAATTGTGTTCTCATAATGCATGTTCTGCTGAGCTTTCAGAGTGTGGGTTGAGCTTGTGTGCTGGTGGACAGCATCCTGTACAACAGTGTGCACTGGGCTTCACTCTCCCTTGTAAGTGGATATTACAGAGGTCAGTAAGTTCCAGTGGACAGTGCTATGTGTAAAAATGGATTTACTGCAGTCATATAAAGCGAGCTTTTGCTTCAAGTTGTGACTGAAAAGCCCAGTGTTGTTACAGGCTTTAACAGATTTTCATATTGTGCCTATAGCAGAGAGGTGACAGACTATGCTACAAATTGTTCTCGTACAACAGGACATTTTAGCAATATTCTAGGCAACCTTGAACAAGCTTCATCAGGAAAAAAAGGTCAAATTCTAATGCAGTGTGGCGGTTTGATGCTGTGGTTTTTTTATTACCTTCTGAAGGATCTTGGGAACCCCTGCTGAAACTGTTGCTTAATTGAGTCTCCTGTCTTTGCAGAAGGGGCTAAGAAAGTGACTTTAAAGGGGTTCTAATATTTTAATTAAAAAAAGAAAGTACATTTGTTGTTTAGATTCTAAGAGGTTTTTGCAGAAAAGCATGAATACTTGACTGCCAGTTCTCCACCATTGATTTTTGTATCCTATGTCACTACTGAAATGTAATTTGAATTTCAAATTGAGGGCTTGATTGTAAATTGAATCATGAAAGGTACATGAGGACATGCTGTCTAAAGGTTTACTGTGTCTCAATGTGTGTTTTTCCCCTAGTTCATAATATTTTTCTGTGGTTTCGCAGTGAACCTAATACCAAGTAAATTGTTTCTTTCTAAACAGATTAGTATCAAACTTCTGTGAGTGTTCACGGATAGCAAGTTCGTCCTTTCAGTGATGTTTTCAGGTGTTTTTTAAGCAATTCCAACTACTACATTCTAGTACATAACATTAGTCATTATGCATCTCCTAAATTATCATAGAATCATTTGGGTTGGAAGGGACCTTAAAGCTCATCCAGTTCCAACCCCCTGCTACAGGCAGTGACACCTTCCACTAGAGCAGGTTGCTCCAAGCCCTGTCCAGCCTGGCCCTGAACACTGTCAGGGATGGGGCAGCCACAGCTTCTCTGGGCATCCTGTGCCAGCGCCTCAGCACCCTCACAGGGAACAGCTTCTGCCTAAGACCTCATTTCATTCTCCCCTCTGGCAGGTTAAGGCCATTCCCCCTTGTCCTGTCCTTGCAGGCTCTTGTCCAAAGCTCCTCTCCAGCTTTCTTGTTGGCCCCTGTAGGCACTGGAAGGCTGCTGTCAGTGTTGATAGCTAGTACGTGCAGTTGTAATTTGCTTGCTTATGTGCTCTTGGGTTGAGTCAGAACAAATGCCTTTCCCTGGTGTTGGAGAGGTTCACAGTGAGCTGCACACTAGATTATTTGCTTGGCAGAGCTTAGGTCTCAGCAGAGAAGGCTCTGCTCTCTTGTAATTGCATTGCTGCATGTGTGTTGAAGTTGGATGTCTCTGCATCTTCTCTGTTGCATGTTCTGGGGTTGGTAGGAGCTCAGCATCTGAAACAGATAAACCTGAAAATTACATGTGTCAATCTGTGAATGAGCTTTGTTCATTCAATGACATACTAACTAGAGCAAATGTTTAAACTTGTCTTACAAATGGTTTTCTTTGAGGACCATCTTTCAGGGAAGTGTTTTTTACTGAAAGGATAAACCTGGCATAGAAGCAGCTCTAAAGAACTCTTAAACCCTTGTTGTTCAGTGAAGGATAAACTGACAAGAAGCTGAGGCTGTTACTCTATGTTAGCTGTCTGGCTTTAATCCTATTTCCCTGTTGTCGTGATCTTCCTTTCCATGCTTTATGTGTCTGACCCATTTTCAGTGCATTCTACAAATTAACTGATGAGTTCTTTGAGCTAAGAATTGCCCCTTTTCAATGCATATTTGCAAGAAACCTGGCATAATTGTGCCTTGGCCTTTATTTTACACTTAAGAACAAAGAAACTAATGTTGATCAAATTACTGTTGTCTTCAGCAGTCGCTGTTTCTGAGCTCTGGTTATTTCTGAGATGGTGTGCAAAAAAAAACCCATCAGATGGCAGTTACAGAATATGGAACTGCAAGGGAATGGTTTCATTTTTCTTGCTACTTTTACCTAAAATAACCCCTAAATGGGTAGAACCTCTGTTTAAAATCTCCCAGAGCAATTACATTGATGTGTCTGGTTGGCCTCAATGTGTCCTGCAAATTCAGGACTACTGGGTGCTATAATTTCATGTCCAGGTGTCTATAGCCATGCAGTTTGACAGCAGTGATTCTGAGCCATTTACAAGGACTGAGCAAGAGGTTCTGTGGATTAGGGTGGCTAACAAGGTCACTATGACCAAGTAAACATTGACTGTGCAGGAAAGTTGTCAGCTTGATAAAACAGCATTTTAGGTGATCAGGCGGTAATAAGGAGATCTTAAACCATTGCAGTCATATAGCATATGGTACTTAAAATAAAATGGAGTTGCAATGCAGGTTGAGTAGGTTCTTCATGGCCAGGTCTCTGGTTACAAACAAGGAAGAATCTGGAATTATGCTGTTAATCTCGTATGCCTTGAACCAATTCTACTGTTTTTTTTTCTTTCCCAAATTAGATTTTTAACATTCAATTTATTACACTTAAATGAGCAGTTAGGCTTATACAATTTTTATGTCCTTCTGCTCTCCTCCCTACTCCCTCTGCTGCAGGATATTGGCAGAATCATTCCAGAACCAGTCCCAGTGACATGCCAAACCCCTAGGCAAAATGGCTGGGATGCTGCTTTGGCCTAAGGGCTGGCTCAGGAAGCTGCAGGCAGTTTGGGTGCAGCCAGCATCCCTACTTGGCATAACTTGTTTCGAAGGGTAGAGGCCACAAATGGCTTTTCCTTGCTTTCTGAGAAATAGATGACAAAATCTTTCACTTGGGCTCACCTGATGTTCTTATTGAATTGCAGCATGCACAAACAAATTGAAGCTGATGAGGTTGACTCTCTTCAAAACTTTGCAAATCATAATGCATCATCCCTGTAATGGTACAGCACTCCCTACAATTGCTCAGTTGTTCATACATGTATGTGCACAAAGGATTTCAAGTCTCCTCAGTGACGGGTCTGCCACCCACTAAACTGCAGGGGAGGGAGGAGAAAAAGGGGGAGACATGGGATGGGGCGATGATGATGTGGACATTAAAGTAAGAAAATGGTTATTTGTTTGACAGGCAAAGGTTAGCTCTGAAATTGCATGACATATAGCCTGAAAGGTCTTATTACATGACTTGGAGTCTTCAGTGGAGTTCTTGTGACAGGCAGTGTACAAATATATGGGATGGATTTATAGTTCATTTACAGTTTTGAAAGCAATGTCGGCTAGAACAGAGGACAAACAATGTGTCTTTTATGCATTTTAAGGCTTGGTTAGTTATTCCCGTTTAGTTAGTTTTACCAATTTGAATGAGCTGAGGATCCAACCTGTGGATTTGAAAGACCTACATGACTGAGCTTTCATTTGCTGTAAGCAGCTTTAAAAAAACCACAACCTGTTACTCTTCAGAAATACTTAAAAAAGCTGAAATTAGATCAATTCCAGCTTCTTCCCATTTGTCATCTTAAACCAGGGAGAACAAAAGCAAATAACGTGCCCCAGTTCATTCCCTGTTGTTTGTTGAGCTTCAGCTTTGAAGCCGACTTTTATAACTGAGTAATAAACTTCCGAAAACATGCTGATGGTGTGGAAATTGCCGACTCGGGCTCAGCTGAAGCTCTTGGCAGTTATCACTAGAATATGTGCAGTGCAAATGGCCAGCTGATGACAGCAGTGAAATGCTGTCCTGTGCCCCTATATATATAACAATGTGGAGGGGATCCAGTTCGAAGTGAAGTCTGCACCCATGAGCTCTGTAGCACTTTGCTCAAAGCCTTGCTGCCTTGCCAGAGAAGGGAAGCCTTGCTGTTTCCATGTCGTCTCTTGTGTGTGTACTCTTGCATAGAAATTGTGGTGCTGCCTGTGGATTACGTTAAATATTTCACCCTCTGCCTGTCTAAACTTCTAAGCATTACAGTTGCAGACCATCCATGTAAATAATTTATGAAAAGCATTGCATGGATTTTAAGTCTTACCCTTTTGGCATTTGCATTTTTGTGTCTGAATGTTACTTGTGTATTATATGGCTGTGATAAATTAGCATTTTAGTGAATTGGTTATGGTGGAATTTTAGAGAAAGCAGAAGTAGCTGTTACAGAAATATGCAAAACTTTGCTGGTAACAAACTAGGAAAAAAAGACTAATTAGTGTAATTACTGTCATTATAATTCTAATTTAACTGCATAGACTTGTACTGCAGCAACATCAGAGCTGTCACATTTGCAAACTGCATAATTATACGTATTAAGATCTGTCTGCATCTAATATATAAAATGGGCTGTTACCTTAAGCTGATGCAAAAGAAGTCAAAATGTCATTAAAGGGCTGACTTAATCTCCTTGATTTTCCTGATTGCTAGTAAAAATGAAAGAAAAAAATTGCCTAAATAAATGTCTCTTTAAAATATACTTGTTAAAATTCATAAATAGATGGTGAGCTGAAAATAACAAATCTGAGTGTACATGTATGTGTGTGTATGTGCATTTATAAATCCCCCTGCCTTGTAGTTACTGGTAGTACAGATCCTCCTTTGAATGTCAAGAGATCCTGTACCACATGTAGTTTTGCAGTACGACTCCTGATCTAGACAGAGCAGCTTTTTTGCAGACAGGATGATCTGAATGCAACCTTGCTGATAATGTGTGAAATTGTTTTGGGGAGGCCATAGCATATTGAATAATGTCAACTATGAAATCTTAAGTGATTATAAACGTGTGGCATGTTAAATTAAACTTTTAGAGGTTTCTCAGTTACTTGGAGCTTAGACAAACCTGGAGGGAGAGGTGGGTGTTGTCGGTGCTTGGGAAGATGGAATATAACATGAAATAAGTTTGATTCATTGGGAAAATGCCTCCAAATCAGTAAGATGACATTTAATAAAGACAAGAAGAAAGGAAGAAGCAAATACACAGTTTCTAATAAGGAATAATTAGTGGGAACTAGAGGATGTGGTATTACAAATGGAGAAAGTCAAAATGGGATTCAGCTGCAGAAAGACAAATGGCATTTTTGGTTGCTTGACCCCCATCACATGTGAAGCACAGAAGGTAACTATTCCTCATCCAGCTGAATTAGCAGCTGAAGACCTAAATCTTTTATGCACTGAACTATACAGTGGTTTCAATATCTACAGGTGGTGCAAGTGCCAATTTTATCCAGCATAATTCCTGCACAAGAGTTATGCCTTGATCTTCTGGTATTTCTCTCAAGAGTTCCAGTGTGGTCTGAGGTCACTTATGTGGTTTGTGTTTGGGGTTTGTTTGGTTTTTCTTTAACCTTACGCATCAGTAAAGTCTGCTTCATCAACCAGTGTTGTGTTGTTCATTTGGTATCTGTGCTAGGGAACCATCATTCAATATCTTGCATGCCCAGTACTGATGCAAGTGAAAGAAACTTTACACAGCAAATCGTGTGAATCATGGATTTTTTATGTAGAAGATTCCTTCCATGTCTAAGTTCCAGAATTGCCTGAAATCGGTGGAAGAGTCTAAAAGAGGGCTCAGGAGATGCCAGGAGGAATGCTGGAATTTCTGTTTGATTTCATTATTCAAAGAGCAAACACCCAGGTCTGCTCCAGCAAGAAGTAAATGTTTTCTCAACAATTGGCAGTACGATTCAATCTGTCAGGTTTTCTTCCTTTCATAAATGAATGAATCTTTGCAAATCTCCATGTTCCTGCATCATGTACTCTCTGCCCATAATCTCCTAAACCTGCTGGTTTTGAAGAGTCATCTCATGATCTTGAATAATCCAGTATTTGATATAACCTGAGCTGAATAACTGAGCCACCTATGCAAGACAGCGTCGCAGACCATCAGCATGCAGAGGCTGTGATTCAGTGCCTCTAATGATCAGGATATTAAGTGTAATGATAATTTTAAATAACACATTTTGATACTGCCAAGCTCTGTTAGTTTTACAAAGCTTGAAAACGTAAAAATAAAATCTGAGAGTCTCCCTAATACTGCGACTCCATTAGAAAAAACTACAGGCTTTTATCCCAAACTATCCCAATTCAAAACTTGTCAGAGTTTTAGGAATTAATGCTGCTGTTATTATTGGTGTAGTAATATGTTTTAGTTGTGTGTCTAATGTGCAGTTCTCAGATAAGTGTGACTTCTCAACTTCTCACTCCACCTAAACATACAAAGTTCTACTTCAATAGCTCCTGTAAAGGGCAACATTAGTTTCTTTCTCAGGCAGCATTTAATTCCTCTAATTTAAATCTTCAGTGCTGTATGTTTCAGAATTGGGCTTGTATTTATCACCAAAGGGTGGGGCAATGATGGCAGCAGTTCTTTGATTTACTTGTCCAGTGTTTCCTGTGGAATGAACTTGACATAACACAGACATAACTTGTGCTAGGACCTCAACCCAACATCCTACTGAGCTTTGAAGCTAAGGGACCTGAACCCAAAGTTACAACCCTCATAAGGATGAACAGAA
This sequence comes from Pezoporus wallicus, assembly GCF_028554395.1. NCBI lineage: Eukaryota > Metazoa > Chordata > Aves > Psittaciformes > Psittacidae > Pezoporus > Pezoporus wallicus. Next base: position 375,306 of record NW_026636985.1, read on the forward strand.
AACTTTAATAGGAAGAGATAGGAGTTTTGATGTGATCCACATAAAATTTTGATTGGGGATTCTTTAACTTGGTTTCATTTCCTGAAACCATGACATGTTGCACGCCCTTTTTGAGCCCCCAACCCTCTTTCAACCGACTGAGAAAGTACATCCTGTGAGACTTCCTTACTTAATATGCATTTATGCTTCTGGAGCACTCTTGACAGTTTTTCTCCCCTTTCTACATAAAAAATGAGTTGCTTTTGTACTGCTCAGAATTGTGTTATGAATATTAATCCAGAGGGTTTATTTTTGTTATTCTATCTGCCTGTATCCTTTGTAAAATGAAAAATGGGACATAATTAATCTCTCTGTTAATCTTGATATTTGCATGGAACAAGTGAAACAAGCTCTTCAAACCACTTGCTCAACTCTTAAGAAGTATTTACACTACAGTTCAGATGGAAACTCGAGGGCTTTTTATTTATTTATTTTCATCATCTAACATTCAATACACACAGTGGGAGGCAAATGTTTGAATTCCTAGTGAATTTTAGCTGGTTCACTGTAGTGGTCAGAAGAGGATTTCAAAAGTATCTGCAGGAGAGGAGTGGGAAGTTACCAGACCTGAAGATGCAGCTTATTTAATAAAACATGGAGCTCCTCATGTACAAGCTTGGGACTAGTGAGTGCTCTGCAGTGCGTGTTTGAGCAGCACTGTGAAGCAGTGGGTTAAGCCTATCTTAAGTAGGGAGACCACCAGCTGACAGGGTTAAACTGTCCTATGTGCCATACAGAGCAATGCAATTAGTAGGTACAGAAACAGTTGTTTTCGAAGCATGACCTCTGTGTTCAAATTTGTGAACCAAAATCAGCTTTGGTGCCTGCTTTCCAAAGACTTGTGATGGGGATGAGTTTGGCCCAGCACCTGAAAAAAACCCTGGAGCTATATTGAATCTTTGGAAATGATGGTAACCCTGCTTTGAAGGTCCTGTTTTCTGAAAGGGGCTTTGAACTTATTCATTCACTCTGAGATGAATTCCTGCTATTCATTCTACCACTCACAAAACAAGATATAATAGCAGTCACTCCTGATTGCTGTCATCTATCAACAGCTCATTACGTGCCGGTTAGAATGAGGATACACCATTTGTGAAGATTATTACTGTGTAGAGTTTGAAAAGAAAAAGCCATCAACTTTATGTATAAAGATACTAAGCTTGTTTTTGTGCAAGACTGGGTGTCTGATACTTTGAGTGCTTTTCATCAAGTGAAACTGCTGATGTACTGAACAGATAAGGTAGTAGAAAATGGTGCCACTCCAAGGAATCAGTTACCCCAGCTGAGGATTAAGCCTCTTCTGGACCATCTTACTCCATATGGTGCTTTACTATACGTAATGACTCACACCAGTATAAGGTAGCTGTGAAACAGAAGGAAAACAGTGTTTTACTCCCACTTCCCACTAACCAGATGCGAATAAGACTCCTAGCATAATTTTTCTTAGGAGCTCATCTCTTCAGAATGTATCTGCCAAACTGCTGATGTGTCTCCTCTGCTTTGCCTCAGGAGTTCAGCCAAATAACCTTTAACTAGTTGGGGAGATGGGAGCTGCCAGTTTGACATGTCTGGGATTTATTTGCAAGGGAAGTTGGATTCCTTTTGGTTGCTAAACCAGCTAGTAACCGATTGCATAAATAGAGAGGATCAGTGGTAGAACAAATAGTGAAGTACTGCACTGTAAGAAGCACCTGTTAGGCCAACTGCATTAAGTTTAAAAGGTGAGCTGTAAAGGAACCCATATGTCTGCCTAGCCCCGTTTTTTCCACTTGCTGTGTGAAAATCTGAGTTAGGCGTAAAGATGACAAGAGGAATCCCCAGGTAACAGTCACTTCAAGCACATTTCCCATTTACAAATAATTTACTACCAATTTGCTATTATTTAGGAATGATGTGAGTATAGGTTCATAATGTGTATGCTGGGGCTGATAACAGCATGGAAAGACTATAAAAAGCAGTATCTAACACCTGCATAATCATCTTAATCTGTGTATCTCAAAGAACAATATCACTGCTTCTATTATGTTTCAGAGCTGGGGAAACGGGAGGGAAAATAAGAGAATTACTAGGTCTAACTCAAGACGCTTTCTTTTTCAATTGGTCAAGGAGCATCCTTTGACTGAAAAAAAGCCAACCCAAAACTGCAGCTTGGAATGTGACTCTTCTTAAAGTGTATTGATGCTAAAACACATTGGGATTGATTCTGATCTCTCCTAGGGACCTTCTGCTGTATCCTCATCCACTCAAAGAGTTCACGCAGCTTTTTTACATAGCAAGGCATGCACTGGTTTGGCTCATCTGCTTGTAGTTATTGCGTACGCTGCCTCTGTTAGCTCAGAAGGGTTTTCTGTGTTAATAATGTATAACCAGAATTCTAACATATCGTGTGGAGTGTTGTCTGTGTGTAAACTCTACCATGGTTTATCATCCTGTAAAATGGTTATAGGAGTATTCCTCTGTGCAACTTGCAACTTAAGGAGTGATTTTAACATGGTTTTAATCCTTTAAATGACAACTCGGTAGATTGAGGAGCTTGCAAAATAATAATACACAGGCTGGAACAGGCACCTTAGTTGAGAGTTTAATTTCTCCCAAATCTCTGAAGAGTAACTGAGTTAATAACTAGTTAACTACTTACTAATGCCTGATTTTTCTCAATTAGACAAGTAAATTGTAATTAACACATGTGGCCTACAGATAGATGGGAGGGGGGGAGAATATCTCATTTTCCTTCCTCTTTTCCCAAGTATGGATAGATTAAAATGTCCTATTTTGTGGGAATTACATTTTAATGAACTCTAATATGCACAGATCCATTTAACAAAAGCATTTTTATCAGCTCTTTTAATTATGAGGATCAGCTTGAAGCAAAAGGACTTAAAAAGCTTTGCATTTAAGGGAAAAAAAAAAAGATGTTGGAGGAATCCCTGCAACTATATTTGGAAATAAAAACCTTAAGAAAGAGGGTTTGGGGAGTTTTTTTCCTCCTGTTAATTGCATGGGACCATTGTGCTCTCAGTTTCTGTCTTTTAGGTCAAACCTGCACAAACAGCAGCTCATCAACATCATTCTGAGGGTTGGAGAAATATTTAAAGCAGAAATTGGGGTGAAATGTAGCCTTAGTGACAAGTGTGGTCTTGAAATCTACCCTTACCCCTGATGGTTTCATGGAAGAGGGTTGACACCCAATGATTCAGTAGAACAAGCGCTGAAGGAGACTCTAAAGCACAGCTATGCATATGGCACACTGTTTGGGTGGGTTTGCATCACTTTCTCTAATGTTCTGCCTGCTTTTGCTGGTAGAGAGCATGACATTAAAATGTGGTGTACCTCTGAAATACTGTCCCTTTACCTGTCCCAGCTACATGCAGGGTTGTTGTTTTAGTGGTTTAGTTGGTTAGTGCTACCATGGTGATGACTTCTGCTTTCTTGCCTTTGGGTTTTCAGTGCAAGAGGCTGTCTGTCAGGATTATTATTTTCGTAGCAGAAACCCACATCCAAAGTATTTCTGCAGCCTGGCTAATAGATTTGTATAAGAAGGAGTGTGGATGTGGCAGCTTTGAGGCAGGTTGACCTTTTATGGCAAATGTGAGCATTCAAAGAGTTAAAGTCTCTCCCTTTATACAGATAAAAAGAAGAAATAGTTACATTAGCTTTTTAGAATTAGAAGAAATAGTTTCATTAACAACGGTGTCATGTCTGCTACCCTGTGTATCTAAGGCAGAAGTTGCTTCTTCCCCACTGTACAGTATTACAAGACAAGCATGAGAAGCTGAATTAGGAGAGGGAGGTATCCTTCTACTGGTGTTGCATCATTTGAATGTGACAAGGCACAGCATCATGTTATAGAAAAGTTCTGATACCTTTGAAGATGGGGTGGAAAGTGAAGACTTTGAACCAGTACTGTGGCTTGCAGAAACAGTCTAGTGAGGCAAGTTGTTCACTGTCTGCAGGATGAGTTCACATCCCTGATTTGTTGACCTGGTGCTATTTTTTTTATTTTTTTTTTTTTAGCTTCTGGCATAAGCAGTGTTCACATTTGTGTGGGGATCCTCATCCGTGTCTGGGCATGGTCCAGTTCCTGCTTTGAGGAGTCTCAGTGGTGAGGACAGGCTGTGTATTTCTGGATCCTTTGACTCTTAGTAACTCGGTGTGGGGAGGCATCTAAATATCCTAGTGATGCTCTTAACATCCTGTTGTCTTGTACATCCTATTCTTTCCTTCCTTGTCCAAATCCTCAAAGGTGCTAACTCCAGTTGAAATTCACTCCTCTATGTCTTTATGTCTTTGAGATGTGTACCTCTTCTCCCACGTCACCTCTAGACATTTCCTGCTGAGGCAGAATCTTGCCTTCACCTGCCAAGGTTACCTCTGCTTCAGCTGCTTTGCTTGGTTGTCAGGGCCCTTCTGAGAAGCGTGGCAATACCTTTGGGTTCTAGCTAAACATCTGCCTGCTTTGAAGATGCAATGCTCCGTTTATTCATGTTTTAAGACAGCCATGTGACAGGTACTGTAGTGATAGGACAAAGGGTAATATGTTTAAAATTAGACAGAGGAAGTTCAGGTTAGATATAAGGAAGAAGTCCTTTACTGTGAGGCACTGGCACAGGATGCCCAGAGAAGTGGTGAATGCCCCATCCCTGGCAGTGTTCAAGGCCAGGTTGGACAGAGCCTTGGGTGACGTGTGAAGTGTCCCTGCCCATGGCCGTGGGTTGGAACTGGATGATCTTAAGGTCCTTTCCAACCCAAACCATTCTATGATTCTGTAACCCAGCTGGATAGGGTTACCCTGATGCAATTGCAAATGAATCCTGAATTAAGCAAAGTATTGATCATTGCTATGATCAGTATTGATCACTGCACAATCACAGGCTGTAATATTTGATGGTCTTTCCCTGTGCCAGTACTAACACAAGTGTTTGTAATGTTACCTGTTGCCAGCAGGTGTCCCTTCAAGCTCACCAATACTCTGTACTTACCGAGGTGATGCTACATGGGGGCTCTTAATGGCAAGAAGTTGTATTTTATAACATTGGGTAAAAATTCAAAGAGCCCTACTTGTTTCTCTGAGCTTCCAGTGTCCAGAATGACCCTGTGTAAACCAGTGAGGTAATCACAGAGATGTCTCATGTGAATGCTCCACGTTTTAGGAAGGCTGTTCCTCCCACCTGTAGGGAAGAGGTCGTGATGCAACTAGAATGTATTGGTGGGTCCTGATTTATTTCTTCCTTCCTTTTGTTCCACAAATCTAAAATAATGATCAAAACCCAAAGTTGTGTTTGTGGAGGGGGATCCTCTTTGACCAGCTCTATCTTTACATCATACTCTGTTACATACAGCATGTGGCAGATGAACAAAACCTGGGTTTGAAGGGGAGGGTAAAAGGCTGCAAAAACTGCCTTGTGAGAGTTTCCAAATTTAAAACTAGATGTTTCTGTAGCTCATACTCTGCTAATGTCTGTGAACCAAATTACTAGTCTTTAACATTTTTGGTGTGTGGGAGGTTGCTTAGATGGTCTGGATATTTTTGCATGTTGCCATTTAGTAAGTACTGCTACTATACTGGTCTCAGGCAAGTAAGAGATGCAGTGATGTGATGGAGGAACTCCTGGGCCTGCCTCTACTGTATGTGATTGTGGAAAACGAATTGGAGGTTGAGTTCCTCTTCCTTCTTTATCATAATGCATCAGCTTGTCTGTGGTGCTGCACAACCCAAAGGCAGTAGATGCCTTGGACAGTGTTTTGATTCATGCAGATAAATGAATGGCACAAGCCAAGTTTGAAACTACTTTGTCAGAGCAGATGAGTGACAGACCCTGTGAGGAGCAGCCCCTTCATTTCCTGGAAGGCTGTGTGCGATAACGTGCTGAACAGCTGCTGGTTCTGATGTGCAGGGGATTGACAGCTGGACTTGTAGATTTAGTGGATTTGATTTCTTGTTTGTACCGGATGTGTGTCTCAGCAGAGTCGGGTTGTGAGTGCTTCATTAGATCAGCTTAAAAATTCTTCCCATATGTGTTAATGTACACTGTCTTCACACACAAATAAAGACTTTAAGATCTTCAGGCCTTAGCTGCCCTTTGGATGTTGCTCTCATCAGCATAGTAAGTCTCATTTTAGAAAAAGAAAAATGTCACTGAAAAGGGAACCTTGTTTCAAATGTAGATTGTTGATTTTTTTGGTGCTTTCTCTGGAGTGATAGTAAGCTGTTCTGGATTAATGGAATCTTTGGTAGATTAGACATAGGTAGGTTTGTGTTTGGTCCACATGGATCATCCTGAATAGAGTCTGCAGAGTGAATCTGTCCTGAATCACCAGCCAAAGGTCTACGCCGAGTCTTGTGTTTTTACTTTTGCACTGGTTTGCCTCACCCTTCAGAGGCCCTTTTTCTGTACTTGCTGCTTACACTTCTTGAAGCCCATGGCATGTAGCATGTTACTGAGAAGTACAGATGGTTGCAACTCTCAGACATACCCACAAACAAATTCCTGCTATGGTAGAAGCAACAAACTGCCTCCGAATCTCTCTCCTGTGTGATGTTCTCTCCTTCTCTTTCCATCCCACTACTCTTTTGGAGTTACCTTTCAGAAAGCAGCGAGAGCCATTCCCCATAACGTTGCACTCTGCATAGGTATCTTTATGCCATTCTGTGCTTCCAGATTTGCAAATAAATGCCTTGTTGTCAAGGTGATGGGCATTTTATGATAGCTGAGTAAATAAATATGCTGGGAAATTAAACCTCTGAAGTTTGCCAGTTATGGCTAGTATTCCTACTCTGTGTTGCTGCTAACATGGAGGACATCTGCAAACTGTTTCTATTGTTCTACTTTAAACAGAAGCCTATGGATAAATCTTACCTTGAACAAAATGCACTGTTGGCATCACATAGTAGAGCTACAGAGAGGCTTTGGAACTGACACTGCAGAGGTCTGTGCCAGCGCCAAGTGTTTAGGGAAGGAATTCAGACACCTGTATGGAAATGGGATCAGATTATTCAGTATATATGAATGGGTTGCTCTTCAGTTTGTCAGGCATGAGCTATCTGAATGTGCTTAAGCATTTGGCTTATGGGTCATCACCTACCCGTTGATTATCCTCGTTGCATCTTATGGGTCAAACTACACTTGGGGCAAATTCCTTCCTCGAGTGAAGGTATCTTTATGTTAATTTATTATTGTAACTGTGGATAAAGAGCAGCAGCATTTGAGGACAGACCCAATTGAAGAAACACCTCGCAAGCAATTCCTGAAGAATTCTTTCACTATATTTTATTCCTTTTGAGTTTGTACACACCAAAAAGAGAGCCTCATCTTACTATTATGTGTTTGTGAATTTGCCTAGTTAGGGGTTATCTTTCTTCAAGGATGCGTGTTTATGATTCCCAGTGTTTTTATACTGCCCTACATTACAAACAGCGGCCTCATCCATCTGATCAGAGTCATTATCGGACTTCTAATGAATTCCTACCCAGATGGACTCCATTTCATCTCTTGCCCCCAGAAGCTGATGGAAACTTCCCCCACTGTTAGTAGCATCGTGCACAGAAAGAAAAAATGGAAAGCATATGATAAGTTGTTAGCCTTGTGACAACTTGTGCCCATTCTGTCACTAGAGCAATCTGGTCAGCTATTCGTGGTGTATTAACAGTTGGTGTTTTGATATCTAATTTGTTAAATTTCTTGTTGTTGTTTAAATCTTGACTGTAGATAATAAAGGCTTATCATAAATAACGTGTTGGAAGTTCAAAAAAGTTCAGATTAACTACAAAGTTAATTTCTTTATAAAACAAAAATCACAGCCTCCGTGTTAACACAGTGCTATGTGAGCTCACTGCATGCTGGAGATGCCCAGAAAACGCATTTTCTGCAGCATTCATAACATGGGAAAAAAGATGCCTGGAACTTTGAGGGTTTGGAGCTTTCTGGTAAATTAACTGCTTACATATTTTCTTCCTTCTTTCCCCACTGTGTCAGATCCTGCTGAACTACACTCTGAGAAGCGCTTCCTACAATGAAGAGGTTACAGTCTAAATGGACAAAACAGAACAAAATAAAGCACACAATGTCTTGCACAGAGCAATGACAAAGGCAGAACTAGTAAAGTTGGAGCCTATTCCTCAAGCATCTAAAACCTGCTCTTTCTCTTTCATCTCTATTTTAATGCTGCCCTAAAGCATCACCAGGATGACTATTGTACTTCACTTCTGCTTCTTGTCTCATCTTCTATTTAAATTGTATGTGCTTTAGAATAGTGGTTTATCCTATGCTTTTCTTTTTCCTCTTTTGCTGAGGAAAATTGTACATGAGACATGTGAACAAAGGTTTGGGACACTGAAGAATAATTTTGCTATGTTCATGATGATCATCACTTACTAACACCCAATTTATACGTGTACACAAAGTAAGGAAGAGAATGGTGCTGTTTTCCACTTTACCTCCCACTCGGTTATTCAGAGTACCACATGTTGCACAGTTTAGCAGAGGACTTTAAAGGTCAGTGCTCTGCAGGTTTTGGTGACATTTGTGGATCTCTCTTGGGGTGGTAAGTCAGGCAGCTCTCTGTGGAACAGCGGGCTGGAAGTAAAAGGAATGTAATTTTGGGGATAGCTCTTGTATAGGTTTGAACTGATCTGGCTCAGCAAAGAGAAACTATTCGGTTTGCTTGAAAAGATTAAATAGAAATAGCACTTTAGAGCAGAGGTCTCCAGCTTGACAGGAAAAGCTGAAGCATAATAAGATAGTGTGTAAATGAGTTTTCCCTGATTTTAAATACTTAGAATCTCTGCTGTTCTATGTTGGGGCTATCATCACTCAAGCCTTCTTTTCCAGGAGCGCTGCACCATATGACTTACCTTTCTCTTTCCACATGTTTAAAGTAGTATATAGAAAGTTAACACCTAATAAAACTAAGTTCAGCTGAGGAGTATCTGAACTAGGCTGAAGTAAGGACATCTCAACATTTACACAAGTTTAATTTGTGTGGTTTGGTACGCTTCAATTTAATACAAGACTTGTACGTGCACTAAGCTCTAGCAAAATAGATCTGATTTGCTCTTTTTTCCTCTTAGCGAGTCAGAATCTGGTATGTTTGACTTTCAGTGTGAAAACATGGTAAGATCATGGAGGAGCTGTAAAGGTCAGTATCTTAGTAGGGGGAAGGAAAGGAATGCTGGTAACATGCATGAGTTTTTCAGACTTGGAGTTGAGGTGGGAGTTAGGTGTGTTCTGAGCATGAAAGCTGCATGCCCAGGATAGGAAGTTAAAATCAGCATGAACCTCAAGGAATACTGTGCCAGTTACTGTGCTTACAGCCTTAGCAAAGGCCATCATTGTCGACACATTTCCCTTATCTGCAATTCCTTTCTTTTCTCCATATTTCAGTGAGAAATTTTCCCACACAGAACATGGACAGAAGGGAAACCCACCCAAATAAATTGGTGTGTCTTTCCAGGATTTATACTTCAAGTGTCCTGCAAAGTTTTAATCTGTTATTCATGAAATAGAACGATTGCACAAGAAAATTTTTTGGACAACGGAAAAAGAACAGTTTAGTTGTGTGATAGAAATGACCACCACCAACAAAACCCAACTTGCAAGTTCAGTGGTCAGCCCAGGAAATTAATGAACAGACTGAGGTAAAACATTACATATATAAGAAAAGGTATTTTGTCAACTGATGCTTTAATATGGTGTTCATGGAATAATTGGGAGTGAAAAGCAAATTAATAAAATCAAGTGTCATTTATTCTGTAGAGTATACGGGGGAAGGGCTAAATGGGGCAGAATAAGCCTACAAGGATGCTGGAGAGGGACTCTTCATCAGGGACTGTATCAATAGGACGGGGGTGATTGGTTTAAACTGGAACAGGGGAAGTTGAGGTTAGATATAAGGCAGAAGTTCTTCCCTGTAAGGGTGGTGAAGTGTTGGCACAGGGTGCCCAGGGAAGTGGTGAGTGCTCCATCCCTAGCCGTGTTCAAGGCCAGGTTGGACAGAACCTGGGGTGACATGGTCTCATGTTAGGTGTCTCTGCCCACGGCGGGAGGTTGGAACTGGATGATCTTAAGGTCCTTTCAGACCCAAACCAGTCTATGATTCTATGATAAATGACTGCAAATAGCAGAACCAGCCCTGGTGCCCAAAGAGCACTACAGAAAACAATAACTCTTGTTTACTGATTTCAGCCATGCTGATGGAGTAGGATTTTGAGTTAAAAAAACCACACCTGAATTTATTAAGAAGAATGTGTGGTGTGAAAATAAATATCAGAGGACTATTAAAAGTATTCTGAAAGAAACAAGAATCTCAAGATAGCTGCTGTCTTACTGTATTCACACACAATTACAGAAGCAGCACATCCATAATCAGGATGGAGAGCTGTATATGCATGCGCTGATGTGGCACCAGTATACAGTGTAGATGTTCCTGTTGCAACAGGATTAATCAGTGAGTGAGCTATTTATTTGGGAATTCTTTGGGACTGGTAAGGGTGTGTGTATTTATATATACATATACAGCCCTAAATATACTGTGTTGGTTCAGCAATCCATCTGTAGTAGCACTGCATACAGGCTAATGTATCAGGTAAACTGCTTTTGGGATCTTGGGTGATTGATTTAGAAGGAATTTTGGTATTGTATGGCAATGAGCATGCCCTGATGGGCACAGAACTGGTGAATAGGCAGATGTTGGCTTGGGATAAGGGAAATCAGAGCTCTGCTCCTGTTTATGCAGCTTCTCTCGTGGGGGTTTGTGTGTTTTCTGTCATTGTTTGTGTTTTGCTCAGATTCTGTTGGCTTGGACAGAGCACTGCACTAGAGGATCTCTATCACTAGTTTGGCAAGCTGGCACAGGGGCTCAAGCTTTCTTCTCTCTGTTCATGCTGACACTGTTGTGTTGCCTCTGATTCCAAATCAGTGCAAGTATTCATTTTTTGGTACTTAATCAGACACTGCCTGTCCACAGGTTAATCTTTCTCAGCTTAACCTTTAAAAGAATAGATAAGCAGCCCGATATGAGAGGACAGGGAATTAAAAACACCTCAGTAATGTTTTGTTGGCTTTTCCCCCATTAGTCACCCGAAAGCAAATATCAACAGCTTGTTACAAATATTCAGGGGTTCAGGCATGGTCTCTGTCTTTCTATGAAGACATGCACAGTATGCCAAGGGCAAAGACTGAATGTAGCACTTCACTGCTGATCGCTGTCATGCAATGTTCCAAAGAGACTTGCAGATATAGCACTAATAGAAGAAGCTGCACAAGCCTATGGCTTCATGTGATGAGGGAAGGAAAAGGAATGGCAGTTGAGCACATTTTTCTTTCAATTAGTCGAGGCAATGTACTGCATAAATAACCAGTTTTGGCCTTTTCTCTGCCCTTTGTTATTAGCAATGTGCTGCTATGAAGGATGGAGAGGGAAAGACAAGGACAGTTTAAATGAATAGCAGGAGATGGAGCATTTGCATTGCGAGGAGGTCTTTTGCCAGGGGTGTGCAGAATGAGTGGTGTGAAGTGCGATTGTTTTCCTAACTACACGCACCCGTGTTGCGGACTGTAGTGTAGTGGTGAGAAGTCTGAGTGAGAGGGGAGCCAGTCCAGTTTGGTAGGGAATTCTGTTCTGCTTGCCACCACAGAGCTCAGTGGTGGTGCTAAGTGACAGCAAGCTTTGGATGGATGGCAGGAGGCGGCACGGGGCTGCTCACAGTTGAACTGCCTTTTTTGTTTTTCCTGTTCTCCTTTCCCCAGTTGAAATCTTACTTGTTTCCAGTGCTGAATCTTACTGTGTCAGGGTGTATGTCTCTTGTAATAAGTGTTGCTGCTTTATATGTTCATTCTTCTCTCACCTCTAGGTATTGTTCAGTTTACTGCTTCTTTCTAAGAGTAGTGTGTGAAGTTAAATAGAATTTCCTCTTTGCTTGTATCAGCAAAATCTTGTATGCTTTCTGTAAAGATGCAATAAGGAAACAGAATACACGTAGGAAAGGAAAGAATGCATTAACTTCATCATTTCCTAGTTTGCTTGAACTCAAGAGCATAGTTTTGTGGTTTAACTAGGTGGAACTACCTGGTGGAGGTAGACTATCTTAACAGGATTCCTTCTAAAATAAATGAGCAAATCTGGTTCCTCTGGCTTTGCTGAGCATCTGTTAGCTGGAGCTATGGATCCAGGATCTTTCCAAGCTTCCAGCTAGGGTAATTCAGTAGCTTGTTCTAGAGCATGTGCTGTCTGCAGTGAGACAGAGTTCAAGGTTTGTATAGCCAGTAGTCTGTACAGTTCCAGGATTGATTGCTGAAAGGGCAAAAGGAGGAAAAGGCAAGAAACAAAAGCAGAATTTACAAGAGCAGTTTACAATAAGGTGTTAAATTCAGTGCTAATGTCAATACGAAACAAACCCCCAGCTGGACTAGAACACCTGGGTCCGCCTGTTATTTCCCTTACAGTCCTCAGAATCACATTAAGCCAATTGCCAGTAACAGGCAAGGTTTTTCCAGTTATTCTTTATTTTAAATGGTGTAAGCAGCTCTGGAAGTATTCATGAATTCAGCTTTCCTCACTCCCCTCATCATGTTGCCAGCTTAAAATTCACATTTAATTAACCTCTTCACCGAAGGCATAAATCAATACTAAACCTCTAAATGTTAACCATAGTGATAGTGATTTTCATTTGGGCTAGCCTGCTGAATAATAGGAATTAAGATGCCTGCAGGAAAGGAACAAACTAGCTGTATGGAGTGAAGCATAACTAACTTGTAAACTGGAATAATGAATGTCCTTGGATGGGATGGGAAATCCATTCATTAAGGTTCCAGGGAAGAAAGTGAGAACCAGCCTAAGCAAAGTATGATACTGCATTCTGGACAAAATCCACCTGAGCAGTCGGACTCCTGTTCCAGTACAGATTGTCCATGTGTGCTCTAGAAGCCCTGAGAGTCCCAGAAATACTCTTGAAGTAGCAACAGCAGAGCAAAAGTAGTCAGAATTACGTGAATTTTCACGTGTGCCAATCCTCACTATGAAAATCCTGTATATCGGTGCGATTTCCTTCTTTTTATTACTGTTACCAAGTAATGCTATAATGTATTTTTAGTATAGCAACTCCAGGGAGCCTGGATGTGCAGATCTTTGTAGCCTTGTATTGAAAGAGGTGTGGGAGACACTTGATGTTAATGGGTAGCATGCACAAAGAGAAAATGTCTTTTCTATTCTGAGGGTTGGGTAGAAGTAGTACTCACTGATCATTATACAAATACTGTGGCACCCAGCGTAAAAGTGGTTGTATTATGCTGTTACAAAGTCTAAACCACCTATTTGTTTCTCATTTGGTTAGTGTATTTTGCAAGGGCTTCGTTCCTATTTGAAGCTAATGCTAGAACAGAAAAAGGGGGCTCCTATGTTTCTATGCTTCACGAAGAACTTCTATGTAGTTCTGAAATTCCATTTTTTCCCATAAATAACGATTTGATGTCAAATAAAGAGATTTCATGTCAGAGTAATTTTGCTAAAGACAAACAAACAAAGAAATCTTAAAGCAGTGAGCTTAAAACTCTCCTTCATTTCTTGCTAAACCCTCACTCTCCCCTGCAATAATAATGACTGATAATTGAATAAATAATTAATAATCATCTGAGATTTAATGAGATGATGAGGCAGTAGAATGAGGTTGTTTAGAGAGATGGGAGAGATTTCATCACTACCTGCTGCAGTCGGTGTTCTTCTTGCATAAAGAATTCAGTCTTTGTGTGCTGGAAATGTAAAAGCTGTTTTCTGTGGTGGTGAATCAAGTGTATGTTGCAAATGAGCTGTCAGCTAAGCAGTCTCCAAGCACTTAGACTATGTTTCAGTTATATCCCTACCCATAAATGTGTGAGATGAGTACTGCCTTTATTTGCAGTGTGTATTTAGGAGTCTTAGTTAATCTGGGTCTTGAATAGCAGTGATGGACAATGCATCAGAAGCAGCTGTGCCTCCGCAAGAGGTTATGATTGTGTTCTGGCTCTCGAGGCTTTTCCTGCTTCAGTGGAATACAGTTTCCAATTTAGTGACTAGGGAAATGGGGGCTCTGTAGCATTGGAATTTGCTGGGTTTTAGAGCAAGGAGCCCCATTTCCCACTGTCAGATGTTTATAATAGTAAGGACAACGTGTTACTGTGTTCTGAGTGCGTACAAGATCTTTATTCCAGCATGCTAACATCGTGCAAAGATGTAAGCAAAAGTTGTTGAATGTTAAATTCAGCCATAGTGTTGGTTTTGAATCTCATTTATATCAGGAAGGTAGAGGATATTGTCATAACAAAACAATGTTACTGTAAGGCTATCTTGCTTTCAAATGGTGAAATGACATATATTTCAGGGTTATATCTGCAAAGACCTTGAGAACCCTCTGGTCAGCTTTGCAGGTCACAGATGTTATTTCAGGTGCAGCTTTATATTTTGCAGTAAATGCAAGTCCACTTACATGAACCTTTGAACTACTTGAATTGCACACCTCATTTCGCTGGAGTCTAGTGCTTGGTATATCTTCAACAGAACCATTAGATAAAGTCTGAGCTCAGCAAAATGTTTAACCATGTGGTTAAAGCTCAGCACACTCGGGTCTCTTGATACTTGAGGACCTTCAGGCAAAATTATGTCTTCAATTACACGCATGTTACTTCCTCAGTTAAAATGGAATTGCTCAGGTGTAATGAAAGGCAGAATGGGGCAAAAAGAAGGCCATTTTATACAGTCCTGTTGGCTTTTCCTTGGAATTGAGGCTTCTGGTACAAAAATTGGAGCAGAATACAGGTTCGATCCTGTTATCTCTATTTCTAGCGCTCAGATTGGACAGAATGTTGTTTAGGTTTGTAATACAGAGTTGAGTTTCTAACAGTGAGTAAATAAGGAGTGGAGAGGGAAATCCAGCCCATTTCTTGATGTTTAAGGTCAGCGCATTTTATTGGGAGTCTCTGACAAATGTGGACCCCCGCAATACTCTTTATTTAGAGACACTGCTCGGAGTGCAGCAACATTGAAGGCTCATAAACTTCTTGTTCTGCACTGCTTGGCCAATGGCAATGATTAGTCCTGTGTTCTTTATTACCTCTTTTCACACCTCTCTTTCCCTTTGGTTCTCTTTAGACTAGAAAGAAAAGGCAGACAATGTTCAACAGCTTTCTGGCTGGAATTTCTGTGTATTTTTCCTAAGAGTCTGGGGATTGGGATTTTCTTCTTTAAATAAGTGGCTGGTGCTGTTATGCCAGAAGCTACATAATTTTCACTTCAAACCCTGCTAGAATCAATACCGTGTTGCTGATGCATTCATCCTGCCAAAAGAAAATACAGGTTTCGGGAACAATGTCCTGCCTTTGTCCTTTGGTAAGCATCTGCTTTCTTGTACCTGTAAGGTTATTTGTAGCCTAAAGTCTGTTGACTACCATTCTGCTGCGTGACAACAAGGTGCTTCAGAGCTCAAGGAGCAGCAGTTAGAATCTAGTTTCCCTGACCTGAGAAATCATCATTTTCTGTAATTTGGAAAGCAGTTCTTGCTGAAGCAACCTTGCTGCATATGCTGCTCAGGTAGTGACTGTTTAGTGCTTATATAAGCAGAATGGATTTGCTGTGCATGTTGAAGCTTCTGTTGGTTTTCTTTTGTCTCTCTTGAGTCTGAAAGCCTCCTGTTGTTTTTAGATTCACCCTAAAGTTCTCCTGCTCCTTGATATGTGTAAGGGGAGGCATTTTGATTCTTTTGAAGGTAAAATAATCCTGAAAGGATGCTAGGCTTAAAAACCCCAACAAAGCCAAGGCACTGATCAGTTGACTAATACATATAGTATTTCCTTCCCTCCAAATGAAGGAAA
Organism: Pezoporus wallicus; assembly: GCF_028554395.1. Lineage (NCBI taxonomy): Eukaryota > Metazoa > Chordata > Aves > Psittaciformes > Psittacidae > Pezoporus > Pezoporus wallicus. The sequence goes on from NW_026636985.1 coordinate 391,181, forward strand.
CTTGGTTAACATCCAGTTAGGAAAATCCCCTCAGAACAGGACTTATTAAGAGGAAGCCTTAAATGAAGCTTCATTTTCCTGGGCTTAGGAGTCGGAAAAAACCCAGGTTTGCACAAGTTTGGGGTCAGGCAGGTAGCAGTAAAGACAGCCCCCCCCCCCATCATCGCTGCATTCTGCATGCAAAGTACACATCAGGGTTTTAGCAGTGCTTCCCTTGTGCTCGCAGCCGCAGAGCTCCGCAGTGCCTTCCCGTATGAGAGCCGTCACTTCAGGCTCTATTTCACCTTGTCACATCCCATTTATAAACCGGGGGTTTGACTAGGATGACAGTCACTGAAGAGGGAAGGCCTTAGAAAATAAATAAAGCTTGAGGAAGTCGGAGATCATTAAAGCTGCCACAACCTCACATGTTCATCAATTATGAATCTGCTATGAAGAGCTTCGTGAGGCTGGTGGCAAGTGCGTTTTCAAAAGTGCTTGACTCAACTCTTGGAAGACCTGAAATAGGGGAACCCAGACATGAAATTCAGCCTGAGGGTATTTAAATTCAGGTGTGCACTCAGCCCAGGATCTGAGCTTGCTTAAGGCTGACATTCATGCCAAGTGGGCTCTATTTACAAACTGACCTCCCAGGTGCTCTCTTCTTGTAAGACTCTTATTTTTGTATGGAAGAAGAAGTTCTTTGTGTCTGTGCATCATGTCATCATGGTTGTATTTTCCTAATAAAATCCCAGCCAGCCCCCAGTATGTTTCCTGTAGACAACTGTACATAAATGAATGTTTTTGCCATGTGTGACAGAAGTCTGGAGGAGGAGATTGCTCTACTTACTCCATTCCTTATCACATCTTTCCCAGAGGACTCTGTTGGTTGATGGGTGACTGCATGTCACAGCAGATACCTGGGAGAAACAGGGCAGTGCTAACCCTTTAATTTCTCCACTTATTTTTTAACTCTGTGTACTAATCTTGCTTACGTTCTCCCTCTCAAGTCCCATGTACCTTTTAGACTTCAATTTTAATAGTTTGTGAAAGCTCCAGCAAACCTCCGGTGTCTATTGACAGGATTTTTCCATAGCAACATTAGCAACAAGACCGTAGTCTCCGACACACACAGATTAAAACCTCCTTTACAAAGAAATGAGCAAATAAAGTTGGGAATAGGGTTGTGAAACCAAACCAAGCTGGCCTTGAACTGAACTCATGTTTTTAGCCACATATGAGCAGTTGTGCCCCTGGAGACCATACAAGCTGTCGTCAAAGCTTTGATGTTCTATGTTTTAGCCTCTTGGTTACGAATAAGTGAATGTTGCTGATGGTAGGGGCTAATATTGTCATGAAAACAAACCTGAAACACCTCTATATCATTGTGCTGCTTTTGCTCCTGGAGGAATCACACTCATAGCCTCATCTTTTCTCTGCCTTTTCTCTATAGGTTTTTACAGGATCTTTGATTTCAGCCTGAAAGGAACCATCTTCAACTGCTGTCGCTCATGGAAAGAGGACTCCAGGCATCCCACAGACTGCACACCAGAAAATGTAAGTGAACAGAACAAAACCACACATGTCATACCACCAGATGCACTGTGTGACAAAGTGCTGCCTTTCTGACCCTTGGTGTAATGCTCATTAGAAGTAACAGCCTTGGAATTACTTTCTTTAAAGAAAAGCAGAAGCTGAAAAGTCACCAGGTAAAAACTTCAGGTAATGTGTGGGACAAGTATTTCCATCAACTGAGGTGTTAGTGTTCCTGTGCTGTGTGGCTTGCACTCATGCTGACCAGGCAAGGGAAAGCAGGCCAAATGTGCACCCAGCCATAAGTCTCCTGTGCCTCTAATGAACAAATGATTCAGGCATCTGTGCAACCAGCTGATGAAGAACAAATGAAATGGGACTTCAAGTGTGGAGTTTTTTGGTGTGCTAGTAATCAAAAAAAAAAAAAGACAAATTAAGCAACTTGAATTTTCAATAGGGCATTCATAGAACCAAGCACTGAAAGAAATCATCACAGCTTAGTTCTGCTTCCAGGAGAAATTCCTGGCTTCTGCAAACTGCTAGGTGTGGAACTTCTGTGAAAATGAGATAATCAGAGCTGAGCAATCTTTTGTGTGCAGAGTTGCATACATTTAGTATAGACAAACTATTACTGTGACAATGGTGGTAGCAGTGAGTAATGTTAACCAGCTGACTTTGTGATCAAGCTGTCTATAAGCACTGACAAAAGTCTTCAGTGGGTGACTGCCTCAACTATTCGTGACCAGTGGAGGGTGATGAGCTTTAGCAGTTTTAGATGGAGTAGTTTGAGGTGTTATTTGCTCATAGAGTAAGGTGTGATTAAAGTTGGTTAATTAACCTTACAAAAGGCTTCACTGACATTTTACCCATAGCTTGTTTTCATTTGACTCAAGAGGAACCCAGATAGGTCATCGGTTTAAACTGAATGTGTCTGCCTTAGGGGTTTGCCCAGGTTTAACTAAAACTCTTGAGATAAAATGGCCAAGTTCTGTATAGGGAAGACATTCCTTTTATTATAGTCTTGCCTATTCTTAAAATGTAACTTCTCCTGTGCTTCCTAAACTGATTGAAACATGAAGGCAGGACAGGGAGCCAGCTCAGAGGAGCTAAAACATTTCTTTATCCAAACTGTTGAGTCAATTGATCCTTTCCTTATTCATGCTGGGGCAGCTGGAAGAATCCCTGAAGCTTATTCCAAATGCCAGTCTGTAACATAAGCTAGGGAAGGGTAGACTTTCAATGCTGCAGCTGCTGCCTGACCCTGGCTTGCTTAGTTAGTGACCTCAGCAATATTTATGGTCTCCACAGGCCTAAAGAAGGGAGCCTGTGGTGAGCTGCCATATGGTCTGGTTTGTCGGCCTCGTGTGCAGCTTCCAGGCCAGTGAGGTACCTGGAAATCATCACACTGTGCCTGTCAAATGGCTCTTAGGTTCCCACTTGCATATCAGTGATCTCCCCTTTGTGTGTGCTGACTCTTTGAAACTGCAGGGTTAAATGTTTCTTTGCTTGTACAAAAAAAGCTGACTTTCATACTGCTTTTTGTAGATAATTCCCTTCCATGCTTATTGCTATCTCCTTAGAGCTTGTGTGGCTTCATATTGAAGACAAAAATTAATCTTTGTGTAGTAACAGCTGACTGCAACTTGCCTAGCACCTTTTAGCCGAGGACTTTGGGAAGCATTGAAATTATTAAACTCCTGTTATAAACACTAGGGAGTCATGAAGTTTTTAATCCTCCTATATGAAAAGGTCAATTAAAGTGAACAGAGCAATTTGTCCAAAGTCAAATCGTGACTGATCGAACTACAGTCCAAAGCCCAAGGGTCTTGATTATCCATCGTGTCTGGTATTTACTGTAGTAGCTATGTCACATAAACTCTCTGGATCTGATGGTAGAGCTTTGGAGTCCTGATGTTGTCTTATCCCAAGTAAACAGCAGAATTAACGAATTCTGGTTTCTGTGTTCTTAAGGTTGTACAGGTATACCCTATACCAGCACAGCATTGTCTAAAGCACAGAATTCCTTTAGAACATGGAATGTGCTGTGGATCTAAACTAGTGTTTGCATCTGGGTTTAGGCAGCACTTAAAAATACCCCTCAGTTATTCAGCTGGGATCTTTAGGGTAGTTCTAAAGAAATAAAAGAGAAGGAAAGGAAAAAAAATCACAGATGGTGTGACTGGTAATTCTTGTAATCATTTAATGCTCTCTCCAAGGAGGTGGTGCACAGTCTTAACCGGGGAGCCTAGTGTAGTAAATGAATCCGGATTTAGTTTCAAGTATTCTCAACAATGTATCTGCATGTTTGCAAGTGTTACAAATCAAATTCAAATGAAAAATATTCCACTGTTTAATAGTCTTGCATGTAATTGCATTTTGCCTGCAATAGCATTATCAGAGCATCTTTCAAGCTCCAATTAATGCACACCTAATTTTCTCTTGATACCAGTACCAGGAGGATTTGAACTTAAGAACACACAGATTTATCTTGGAGGTGCTAGATGATTTTCAGGTGCCTTTTGTAAAATTTGTGTACTGTTTGTATACAGTTCCTGGAATGGAACTATGCTGGTGTTATTTACACTGCAGATCCTTGCAGAATGGAATTGTGACCTATGGAGACGATGCTGATAATGCCAAATAATAAAAGACAGAGCCTGAGAATTAATAGAGATTCCCTGGCTTCTATTCATAGATTGCTGTTACAGCAAATAAGTATATAGAATTATTGACATTTCTGTGTAACTGCAGTCTTGTCTCAGAATGGGGTGGTACTAACTTTAAATTTGCTTTTGATTGCAGGATGCCGTTGATAAACTTTTTGGGGTGGGCTTTTTTCAGAAGTAGTTTAATATACTAGTGCTGAGATTATAAAATTGAAATGTGCATAGCAGTCAGTGTGGTGTATTTCAGTCATGGCTGAAGTCGTGTTAACACAGCAGAAGTTTTGGGGGGGTTTTATGGGTGCCCATGAAATGGAAACAGGTGTAAAATTTGTATCTGGTTTAAAATTTTATAAGTGAAGTTACACTGAACATTAAGTAGGTCGTTTTCTAATCCCATAAAGCATAGTGACAGAAGGGGGGAAAAAAGGCAGACTTGAACTGCCTATGCAAAACTGGGGAGATCTGTATCAAGTAAGAGGCTTATATCCGTTTTGGAGGTAGGTCAGCTGGGAGAGATGCTGAGAAAACACAGATCACTTTTTAAGCTCTGTCTTTGAGTCTAAGGTCATCCAGAATCACATCAAGTTTTGCATTTAGAGCCCAGTTTGTGAGTTTCAGACTGAGTTATCTTGCACACTAACCCTAACGGAGCCACTCCTGAAACTCGGATCAGCCTAACACCATCCCTGTGCTGCTGTAACCAGGCTAATGAGTCAGCTAAAATGGGATTAACTTGCCTAGAGGTAGTCTAGCAGGTTATCCCCATTAAATATAATCCTCATTATTAATACTGCCCATGTATCCTAAGGTTGTTCTGCTGCTGTTTGACTGACCCATCCAGTACTTTTCCTTATGGGGTGTGCTAGGAAGACAGAGGCATATGAACCAATACAAGTCCAAAGGGTCTCTCCTCATCCAGTATAATTGCTTCTCCACACAGGCATGGTTGTATTCCTTCAAATCAGTGTTTGTCATGTCAGTCTCTGTGCAGTATAGAAGGGGGAATGTCTAACAGTGAGGAGCTGTACGTACACACACGTATGTGTGTGCACAAACAATCCTGCTACCTCATTTTATTCTTGACTGAGTGGGACTCCACAAATTCCATAGTCCTGACTATTCTGCAGAAGAGGGACTTGTAGAATTGAGCAGTGTTAAGGCAGAATTGGGTAAAATTGGTAAAAGCGAATTTGTGTCATTAAACCCCTTCATTTGCTGCCTTTTGTTCAAAAGCCTTGAACAGGATTAAGGAAAGGGCATCAAGATGAACAGAGAACAACCATATCAGCAAAGGGTTTTGCAGATGGCATCTCTCCCTCATGTGAAAATCTTTTTATACCTTAAAATTATGTTTAGACAGCTTAATACAAGTTAATAGGAAATGTGTGCTCAGGTGGATAAATATACAGTAAACCAGGATAGCAGGTTTAGCTAAATGCAGAGAAGAGAATCTTTTGAGGCTGGAAGGATTTTATGCTCTGCTTTAGAAGAGCATCCTTATTCTAACGATAACTGGTGACATTTGGTGTTTCCTCTGCTTTTCATTTGTAACAGAGGCACCCGTCCATTCAACTTGCAGGGCAAAGCTTAGGAGTCTGAACTCTTAACGGGTATAATTCATAATAAAGAAAACCTCTGTTCTTGCTTTTTAAAGAAATTCAAGTGTTTCAGAGAGGATGGATGCATGGTTCTTTCAGTGTACACAATAGCAACATAACCACTGCTGGAAAGGGATGAGTATCTGTTGAGCAGGGTGAAAACCAGTTTCTTTCTGTACTGAAAATCTTCAACTGTAATATTTTCCTATTCTGTTAGGAAAGAAACAAATATTGTTAGCTTCTAAAGAGCGGAACTAAAGCAATACTGGTTGGAGATGTTAAAGAATGTGATGCAAGTCCCTTTCTCAGTGTGTGATATACAAGCAGGACATTATGCTGTAAGCACTCCTGGGCAGAGAATCAGCTTTCATTTATTCTGTAAAGCCCAGGCATACATCTGTGCCAAGATGAGTAGCAGCCCTTTGAAAGTAGGGGACCCTCAAGGCCCTGCTGGTGCAATTGGGCATGCAGAGAGAGGGTTTCAGCAACAGAAGTTAAACCAAGTTATTTCAATACATGTGAAAAAAAAGCAGGGTTTATTTTGAAGTACCCAGCTAGATATGAAAGAAGGTGCAAATCAGACAGATAAAATCCTCAAAAGAAGTTTCTATAGAAAAGAAGCTGTGTGGAGCCCTCAGAGCAGCCTTCCAGTGTCTGAAGGGGCCCTACAAGGATGCTGGAGAGGGACTCTTCATCAGGGACTGTAGTGATAGGACAAGGGGTGATGGGTTCAAAATGAAACAGGAGAAGTTGAGGTTAGATATAAGGAAGAAGTTCTTTACTGTGAGGGTGTTGAGGCGCTGGCACAGGGTGCCCAAAGAAGTGGTAAGTGCTCCATCTCTGGCAATGTTCAAGGCCAGGTTGGACAGAGCCTTGGGCAACATGGTTTAGTCTGAGGCATCCCTGCCCATGATGATCTTAAGAACTGGATGATCTTAAGGTCCTTTCCAACCCAGACCCGTCTGTGATTCCATGATGTTTCAGACCTTTAGCATTCTGTACCCAACTCTCAGAACAATATTCACAGCCCTGAAGTGAGGCCTGCATGAGCTCCTGTTTGGTCCCCCACAAAGGAACCATTCATTTCCTTTCCTCCTCTTTTAGTGGCAGTTAGTTCCAAGATTCTTAAATACAGTTCACAACCAAAGGTTATTTATGCTTCTTTTCTTCGCTGTATCCAGCAACTGCTAATGAAGGCTTTTTGTAGCATGACTCTGAACTAATTAGGGTTAATTGAGCCTGCTTGTGCTTTAGCTACTCCAGCCTTGTCCTGATAATCAGGAGTTCTCAGTGCCTTGAATGTTTTTGTGATTAGCTCGCCTAAATTCCTGGTTTCTGCTGGGTTTCTGGCTCTTAGGGCCTTTTGTGATTACTCTGAAAGTAAACATGAGTAACCCTTTTCCTGCTCTCTCATTTCTTGTGGATATATAAGTCACTGGTCAATGCAGCAGGCTTTTTGTCGGGCTACTTGGTTGCATGAAGTGGTAAGTTAAGAGTTTCATAGGTCTTCAGTTACATGTTGGACATTGCTGAGATGCCAAGCTGCTATGGTTTGAGATTAATTAAAAATCATTTCTGTTATAGCACTGCATTGTACCACAGGTTGGTGTTGGAACACTGCTGCCATGGAAGGCAGAATGTCAGCACCTGACCTGGGACTGTTTCACTTGCTTCTGTGCAATGGTTTTAGGTTTTGTCCCCACTCCTTTTGAAGCTCCTTCCATCCAGGTCCTTGATCCACTCTGTCCATCCTGAGCTCTGCTGAGGTTGTTGCCAGATTAGACACAATAAAGCAGTCAACGAGATGACAATTCCTCTGCCTTCAGTGTTCACTGTGGTTAGTCACTGCGTGACCTACTGCGGCTGGCAAAGGTGCTTTGATTCAGTAAGGTAAGGCTGGCACTGGCACTATCTGGTCTCCAGAAGCAGTGTTGTACTAGTAGCTCTAAGCCACAGGCCACCACTGCAGTTAACAGTTAAGGTCACACAAACATTGTACATCTTGAAACACAGCTTTGTGTCAGCTCTGTCCTGTGGCAAAGCCCATGGTTTCCTAAGCACAGTAGTGCTTTAATGCAGGTGTGACCATAGGGGAAAGAAATGTTTGGGTTCAGATATTTCTCCTGCTGTCAGGAGTTAGAAAGGGTTTTGGCTGTCCCATTAGCACCAGCAGGAGCCTTTCCTCAGCGGTGTTAGTGAGATCTCAATAGTTACAAATACATAACATTTCAAACTTCTTAGCTCAGAGTGAGAACTCGTAGCACATACGGTAGTAGCCCATTAAGCAGCATGCTGTAGATGAATATTCATTTCTGTTGCCTTTGTTATTTACATAAACCTAGTGCAAGGTGAGTCTGTTTCCTCTTGCTTTAGCTTTTTTGACACACATTTCCTTCAGTTAGAGCAATTCCTTTTATTTTTCTCTGCCTTTTCTTCCCCCTGTTGGAACCGAAAATGTTCTCTTTTCTTTTTGAATATTAGTTCTGGAACTATGTAGCTAACTAAAAGGGTTACACAAGTAATAGATTTTCTGAAACTCTCAGCTTAAAGGCTTCTGAACTATGGGTTCAGAACTGCAACTGCAAGGAGTAGATGTGGATGGAAAGGGTTACAGGGAATCAAGTATTTAATGATCCTCTGATCCATTCTCTTGGCTGCCAGCATTAGACAGTTGCATCTGAACCTTTGCTTCTAATAACCAAGGGGAATGACAGAACCTGAAATTGCAAAATAAGAAATAGTTAAAGAGAATCTAATATGGAGGTTTATAATTATAATAAAGCCAATGTCAGGGCTTATTTCATGATGAACACAGTGATTCTGGGAAATGGTGAGCGGAGTTAAGCACAGGGATATATGAACTGCATTCCTCCCACAGGGGGAGGTGTTAGAATGATCTGGCAGCATTGACTGCATAAATATTTCTTTTCCCACCCTCTCTTTTCCCCCAGATGCCTTAGTAAAATATGAATAATACCAATTGTTCAGTAGAATCCTTCTTGTTCGTATGAGTAGGAGCAGGTTTTGTACTGCTCTGGTTATTTGTATTTGAAAACCCCAACCATACCATCATGTCTTCCCAGATGTGTTTGAGGCCAGGTTGGACAGAGCTTTGGGTGGCATGGTCTAATGTGAGGCATCCCTGCCCGTGGTGGGGGGGTTGGAACTGCATGATCTTAAGATCTTTTCCAACCCAAGCCATTCTGTGATGTGCTTAGAGATGTTCTTGCAACCTTTGAAACCCCTCAACCATTTGAATTCACTTGCCCCTATCTCTGATGCTATTTACAGGCCTTAAATGCTTTGTTACCTGAAGCCTGACATTGCTGCACTTCATATCAAATAAGAAACAAGGTTGTTTTCCACAGAAAGCAGCATAATTATCACTTTGGCTGCATCAAGTGCTTAATGAAAATATCACGTCATTACGTTTATTATCTTTCTGGACACACTTTGTAAACTTTTCCATTTACAGTATGTGTGCCTTTACAATAGATAGCAAGGAAAATGGGGCCGCAGAACTGAATGTAACGCAGGTGGGTTTGTCTGCTCAGCCTAGCGTTACTGCATTGAAGGTAACTTGTTCAGTAAGTAGCAGAAACAGCATCAAGTATCTGAAGAAAGAGCTTGTCTTAAAGCCAAAAGTAATGAAGTCCTACAAGGTTTTCTTACTGGTTTTATTGTTACTAGTAAATCCAGCCACAGACCAGCTGTTGATACAAATGCAAGTATCTGACCTGGTAGGAAATGCAGCAGGTATTTCTAGGATGGCATCTCCTGAAAATCGCAAGTGCATGTTTACCCCAAGTGCAAAGCCTGGAAAGGCTTTCCTGTGGTGCCAGGGAGAGGAGTTGCGCATTTTTAGGTGTATACCACTGTTTTTGATCCTTTTTGGTTTGCCTTTCCTATTCTGATCATAAACCTTCTTGAGCAAGACTCCCCTGCAGTTACACTTATATGGTATGCAGCTTTAACCTTTTTTATCCAGAAAAAAAGGGAGATGTGTGTCTAGGAACTGTTAGAGTAATGAAAAAACCAAAAGTGTGCTCCACACCGAACAGGAGCTGTGAGGAGCCCTGCATCAATCAGGACCCCAAATCAGAAAGCTGGTTTATGCAGAGGTGAAATCCATCTGCAGTACCCTCAATACGTCTGCAACCTGCATAAAAAGAATTTAAGCACTGAAGCTATTTAGATTAACTACTCTGGTTTTCTCCATCCTGCCCTGGTGGGGGGGGGGGGGGGGAATCACTATCAGTCCTCACAGAGAGCTTTACATTAAGATATTTTTTTCCCTAAAACTAAACTTCTAAAGCAAAATCCCAGAGAGGTGGAATTAATTGCTGGATCTGCGTTGAATCACCAAGAGACATGGCTTTATGTCTGTGTGGCAGCAGAAAGTGCTTCATCAGGAGGAATTCACGAGGAGGTAAAACTAAGCATGTCCCACTTATTGAACACAAATGTGGCCAGGATGTTTAATTATTTTTTGGATTAATTCATTTAACATTGAAGAAATCAGGGACTGCAGCACATCCAGCACTACACAGCTTGCTATACCTGTATGTACCTCCAGCTCTTCTTAGTTAAAGGCACCTTGTGGTTTTTACCTGCAGTTGTTGTAAATGGATTACTGCTTCTTTTCTAAGCTGCCTTCATTACCCTGAGGAAATGCACAGAAACATGCTGGAGCAAAGATGATTTGCAGCATCTGTGGTTAAGATTTAATATAATGTACTTTATGCTTTCAAGGATGAAAGATGGGGGGGATCAGTTAAAACAGGTGTAAGGCATTGGATTAATTACTTGGAAACCTTTCAGCTGAGCAGTGAGAAATAATAAGACAATATTTATGTTGGGGTTTGTGTGTTTGGATCAGTAGCGTTAAGAAATGATCAGGTTTTATTAGTGAATAGGTCTCCTCTACTAGATCTAGCTAGTATGTCTAATAGATATCGAAGGATACTTATACCAGTGTGAATACAACCGTGCTCTGTTAATGAACCTATGTATAAGTTTAGCCCCACAGTAATCAGATGTTGAGTTCTGTGGAGTTACTTGTGATAGTTGGAAAAAAATACTTCAATGCCCTTCAGAAATGGAACAGGAACTGCAGCTTCTAAGTGCTACACACCTTGTAGTGAAGCCTATGACTTAAGATCCTGATTCAATGAAGCTTCAGGCATATCCTTTGCAATTCCTAAAGAGTGCAATGGCTGATTCTGAAGCAAACATTGAATGTGTTGAAGCCAAAGCTAACACTTCCATGTTAGAATGCCGCATCACTTGTGTGCCACTATGGTAAATAAAGCTTGCAGCTTCCAAGGGCCCACGTCCCCTAGTTAAGTATCTGCCTAAGAAACTCAGCCTAGCTCTTTTCATCAGAGAGGGATTTACCATGGGCTGCCTGGATCGTAATGATCCAAACCAGAACAGAGCCTTGCTCAGAACTTTTTCTCCTTCTCTGTACCTTCCATATGCTGGGAAATGAGTCCTGTCACACAGAGCTCTTTGCTGGTTTCTCAGTAGTTTGGTGGTGGTGGTGGTAAAAGTAATTTACAGTATGAAATACTGAATTCCACCCCTGAATTACCCATTATCCCAGTGACTAGAGTGAAACATTCTGTTTCTCTAATTTGGACTGACTCGGTCATTAAGAACTTGTTTCTTTTAATTAGCCTCTCTGCTTCGTTTCCTCTAGATTAGAACAATGCTTAGCATGCTGGTTTGCATGTATATTCTGGCGCACATTGGGATCACTCGGGAGCTGTAAGGAAGCCTCAGGTTTTGCCTGCCAGAACACGCCTCAGAAAGCTGGGTACAATTTGAGTCTGGAGGTTTCCTTCCCTAGTGCCTCAGGAAGAGGATAGTATGAAGCTGACCTCATGAATGTTTAAGGCCTTAAAAACAGATATGTGCAGTCTTTATGAAGGGATATGGTCTGTGCTGAATCCTTTTGTATGGCTGCCAGATTGCTTCCCCACTCAAAGGAAAATTGAGCCCGGGAATTGTGATGGGACAGTACTGTCCGTTTTGAAATGTACCATGCAGTTGCTTGTTTATATCCTGCTTTACATCAAGCAAATAAAGACAAACGTGTGCTATGACCTAAACCAACAATAGCTCAGCTGATTGGGTTGGTGAGAAGATGCTCTTGGTGGCTGACCATCTCTCAGTTCTGCTTTCTGTTGTTCACCTTGCTGCCGCTTGCTCCAGTGTGACGATCCATTCGGAGAAGATTGTGACAAGGACAATGTATTAGTGACAAACCTTGAGAGGATGTTAGGAAACATCACTCCAGCTGTTAGTCAATGAGCAAAACTGTGAGGCTTGTCGAGTCCTTTTGCCATTTCACAGCATAAAACTGTCACCTCATTAATCAGAGGAGCATGTCACCACAATATTCCAGCATTCATCACCCAGCTTGGCAATTTCTGGGAATAAAACTGCAATTTGATAATCTCCACCTTATGCATTTGAAATATGCGGTGAAATTTGTGTTTACTGGTGCTGCACTTGATTGATCAACCAGTGAGGATTTCAATACATATATTAGAAAGCATAATTAAAAGGCAGACAACTAAGATGCTTGTCAGGTAGGAGGTTGTTACAGTGAGAAAAAACCCTTTTCATGCAGAACAGAGAATCTTGGCTGTAGTTATGAAGCTCCACTGCCTTGGTACTTGGAAGCATGACTGAGATGGTCTGGAAATGTGATGGGACAGAGTAGGGGTGAGGTTCTGTTTCATTAGGAATGTAACCCTGACGGGGCTTCCCAGACAAGGATTTATCTCTGTTGTACCTGTTTTGGTAACGTTACTGTTATCTGTAACTACAAACTATAGGTGAAGTACAGGGGTTTTATCAACCTTTCTTATTTTAATTCTGGATGAGTGCATACTTATGAACCTAAGAACCGAAGAGAAGATTTGCTTCCCAATTGGTTGAAGAATTACTCTCCATTTGTGTAAAAAATATGGTGGTCTGGAGCACGTAAAAGAACTATTCACTTATTTTTAATGCCAGATTTTGACTTAAGAGTAAAATGAGGAATGAATGAATGTGATTTCTTGCTTTTGGGATAGTTTCTGGTCTTTCAGCACAAAATTCTTTGTCCATCCCTCAAGATAAAACAAATAATGTAAGTGTTGGGTTGAACTGGGTTCTCATTAACATGCTGGAGGCTTGAGCAGTTTCATCAAGGTTAATGAATAATGTGAATAAGAGATGAGGTCTGGTAGTAAAATGTAATGTTCAACCAAGTTCAGCTCAAGTGTTTTGGAGTAATCTAACTAAATATGGAGTATATCCAGGATACCTGCAAGTATAAATGGTAATAGGGATCTGAACTTCATGGCTTAGCTGTTTTACAAGAACAAGTAAAGATCATATGATGTTTAACATCACTTTTTCTTTGGAGTAGGCTGCTAACAATAATCAGGAGATTAATCTGGCTCCAAAGCTATTAATTTTATTCTTCCTTGGAGACTTCTAGACTCTGGCTTTGTGCTCTTCCACAGCTTTTGATCAAAGTAATTCTTTGCCCTGTGCAACAGATGCCTTCATCATGATCCCTTTAAAGAGGGAAGAACTCGGTTACATGCATTTATACATGTCACTTCTCATAAATGTCATCAGCTCTGTTGTGTTAAGCCGTAGTGAGGCCAATAAGTTATTAATAATTGAACATGCAGTTACAGAAGCAAAGTCATGCTTTGATCCAAACTAGGTAACATGAAAGCAGGGAGTGTTCTGATCGGGATGTTAATGGACAGAAGTTAAACACTTGACACTGTAACTGGACTGGAATAGAATACACTGGGAAGTCATTTTCAGAATTCAGAGCTCACACACTTCCTGTATCAAATCCTTTACAGGGATGTGCATGCTTGTTCACTGAGGAAAGTCTCTTTAACTCAAGAGGCTGAAGTATTATTAAATCCTAAACCTATTTCAATAGAATTAAACGCTGTTAGTGCATGTGCCCACACATCCCTGTCCCTTTCTGCAGCTGTATCCTGAATGATGGTTAAACAAACATTCAGCTTGAGGAGTGGAGAAAGGCTGTTGCCTGGTCTTAATTTGTGCTTGTGTGCCAACAAATGTAATGGAATCTTGATTTGTGACTGAGGATCGTATACAAATAAAACCTAGTAAAGAAAATCTGCATTCTAAGCCTTGCTGTGTAGGACATACCTACCCTTTAAAGTTGGTTTATTACTAAGGGTCTTGAACAGCTGGTATGTAGTTCAGTGTTTGCAAAAGGACTTGAGGTGTTCTGTTGAAAAGTGGCATTAATGAAAAGTATTCTTTTAAATAAGAGGGAACTGAGTTTGAAGCACTCAGTTTTTTGTCTTGAGAAGTCCAATCAGAGGGAGCCAAAGTGGCTTTTGCATTTAGTAAGCATCTCAGAGACACAGGATTGAGTTGTGCTCAGCAAATGAATGAACTATATAACAAGGGAAAGTGTAGAGTCCTGCATCTGGGCAGGAACAACCCCAGGTTCCAGTATAGGTTAGGGAACGACCTGTTAGAGAGCAGTGTAGGGGAGAGGGACCTGGGGGTCCTAGTGGACGACAGGATGACCATGAGCCAACACTGTGCCCTTGTGGCCAAGAAGGCCAATGGCATCCTGGGGTGTATTAGAAGGGCGGTGGTTAGTAGGTCTAGAGAGGTCCTCCTTCCCCTCTACTCTGCCCTGGTGAGACCCCATCTGGAATATTGTGTCCAGTTCTGGGCCCCTCAGTTCAAGAAGGACAGGGAGCTGCTGGAGAGAGTCCAGCGCAGGGCAACAAAGATGATTAAGGGAGTGGAACATCTCCCTTATGAGGAAAGACTGAGGGAGCTGGGTCTCTATAGTTTGGAGAAGAGGAGACTGAGGGGTGACCTTATTAGTGTATATAAATATATAAAGGGGGAGTGTCACGAGGATGGAGCCAGGCTCTACTCAGTGGCAAACAATGATAGGACAAGGGGTAATGAGGTTCCACTTAAACTTGAGAAGAAACTTCTTCTCAGTGAGGGTGACGGAACACTGGAACAGGCTGCCCAGGGAGGTTGTGGAGTCTCCTTCCCTGGAGACATTCAAAACCCGCCTGGAGGCATTCCTGTGTAACACTATCTAGGTGTTCCTGCTCCGGCAGGGGGATTGGACTAGATGATCTTTTGAGGTCCCTTCCAATCTCTAGCATACTGTGATACTGTGAACTAAACCAAAGGAATACCCCTTGCAATAAACAGTAACAAACCTGAGCTGCAGTGGGAGACGGAGAGGAGGCATCACCAGGCAGCCACAAGGGATAATGAAGGGCTAAGCAAAAATGAGGTGAGGATGGTTCTGGGCAGCACATTCTATGTTATATTGACTAGCTGCTTTTAGAGAACAGGGTAAAATGAGCATAAACAAAATTCAGGAGTACTGAAGCCACTAGGAGCCTCCTACAGTATAACAGTGAATGTACTATGACTGAATGCTCAGGTTTTGCCTAGAAAACAAAAATCTGCTGTAAACATCTGCATTAGGGAGTGAAAACCAGGACAAGCCTGAGCATGGAACTACAAAGCTGTGATACAGTGGAGGCCTGTCCTCTAGCACCATGGAAAGTTTGTCAATAGCTCTAAACCCAGCTACCTTGAAGTTTGCCTACTTCCAAGTGTTCCTATATGTTATCATTTTATAATTGCGTATAAAGAAGCTCCTCATTCTCTTATATATGTGAAGAGTACATATGGGTATAAGGCAGTGGAGAATATTTTATCTAAATTGGGATTCTGAGGTCTTCTTAAGAGTTTAATTCCATTTTCATTTCACTCCCTGGGAAAGCTCCTGAAGGAAGAGGTATGACCATACACAAGAGCTGCCAGCTCTGAGCACAGCGTGACTGCAGCTGATGGGATGCAGTGTGGGGAGAGGAACATGGAGCGGGGAGTGCTTGCTGGAGGGGGGACCTGCAGGCTCTGTGAAAGCCTGGCTGCAGAGGCTCTGGCTGCTTGGGAGAGAGCTCTTAAAGGATAGAGATGTGGTCTAGTCAGGAAATGCTGCTCGATACCAGATGTGTTAGCTTGTAGCCAAGACATGTAGTATTAGGTCTCTCTCTTTATATCATTCTGTTAATGAACAGTCTCTGATAAGAGTGTTTCTGCTTCTGGGCCTTCTGTAATATCAAAGGGTAGATTTCTAACTGTAATTACATAGGCATTAGCCTTTCTTCCTTTCAGCAGCTACTATTAGGTTGTTGTGATAGAAAGATGAAATACAGCATTAATATACCCCAGATATAATGTTGAACACACTTGAATCAAGTGTTTTAATTTCGTCAATATTTATAGGAGATGTCTGAGTCAACGGACTAGGGTAATTGCTGGAGCAAAAGGTAGGACAAAGCATTTCGAGGAAAAATCCTCACAGGAATATTATCTTTCTACCAGAGAGCATTCAAAATAAGAATGCATCAAGATTTGCCTGGTTTTAGCAAATCCCACAGCACATTTCAAGTCCTGTATTAGGAAAGCAGTTCCCATGGATGGGGGATACACCCTAATGTCTAGAAAAGTTCCTTAAATGAGGAAATATTTTATGTGACCAGACAGACTGATTGCTCAAAGAGTAGTAATCTGCAGTGCCTAATTAGTCCATTAAGTCAAATTGTACTTAGCAGGCATGACACAATTACATTACAATGGAAACACAAAGGGAATTCAGGGTCTATTACCATATAGAAGGTCAGTGGCTCCGGAGAAACACTGCTTTCTTTGCAAAATACGAGGTGGGAGTAGCTAGGAAAAGGCTTGTTTTGTGAATGTCTTTACTTTCCATTCATAGTTTCTTTAAATGGTGGAGCAACTTAAAAGACACAATATTTTATTACTGCTCTGTCTGCTTAAAGTTGGATATGGGAGCACTGGCACAGAGGAGAGGAGCAAACACGTGATAACCTGGGGTGGCTGTGAGTGCTGTTGGTCATCCGGAGAGTCTCCTCTGTTGAAGATCCAGCAGACACCTACTTTGGTCCCAGTACCTGCTCAAACTCTAGCTTGAATACAGTCAATTTCTGGCTTTGGAACCCCCCCGTGTGGAAGAAGTTTCTTCTTCCTCCACCATCCTTCATGTGGCCATGCCTTTCTGTGACACCTCACCCAGCACTGGCTGTCTCTCAAGTAGCTGATGTAGTGATGGCTTGCACAGTGTTACTCTAAGCTAGTCCTGCATTTCTTCTCTCTCTGTTTCCCAAAAGAGTGTCCAAATGGGGAGGGAAAGGGAAGGGAGGCAGAATGCCATAAAAGCTTGAAACTAGAGGTGAAAGGATTATTAAAGTCTGTATTAATTAAATCTCCTGTTCGTGGAAATCTTGAAACTAAAGTTGGTGTAAACAGGTCGAACCAGCGAGTTTTGCTTTACCTGTCCACTGACACAGGAATATTCATTGCTTTTCAAACTTCCTCATGAAGTGTAGAAATGTGGACACTTAGAGGACAATGCAGTGACATTGTAGGGTTTTTTTTTTACTGTTTCTCTACAAATATTGACACCCAGGATCCATAATTAAACAGGCATGCTTTTGAGGATGGAGAAATGTATTTACTGATATGAGAGTCAAAAAGTCATAGAGGAAGAAATAACTGTGCATGACCTTCCTTTGTTGGAAGAGGATTTTAGTTTCCTACCTAGCAGCTTCGGAATAAAACTTAAGTTATAAATCATAGACGTTTGTGGGGGTTTTTGTGTGTGCATTTCCCTCTCCTCACCCCCTGTACCCCCCATAAATGCTTAAGTAGTTAAAATATTCACCATGCAGGGCTGGTACTCTGAAGAATTAATCAAACTGTCAGGCTGTAGACCAGACACTGCAGAGAATACACAGTGGTGTGTCATGGTTACTTAGCAACTATAGCTGAAGAGGTTAAGGTAGAAAATACTGTCAGTTTGCTGTGTTTGAGATCTCCTTTTCTCCCCTCCTTTGTATACATATTTTTTCCCCCAACAGATGAAGTCTTTTGTATGGTTTAATGATCTTATGCTATAGCTTTCAAAAGAACCTACGATTTCTGTAGACCAATTTGAATTAAATGACTAATTGTGAAGATGTGAGTGTAGCTCCTGACAAGAACAGGAGCTGTTACCCAGAATGTGTATAAAAAAAAACCCCACTGTTGAATGGGAAACGGTTTAATTTTACTGTCATTTCTTTTCCCTTAAAAACCAAGGTAAGTTTTTAAGGGCTAAGTGCAGTTTGACTCAAACATCATTGAAACAATGTTCTACCGTGGTGGCAATGGAAGTGGGAACTGTTTGGCACTTACATTATTGGTGGTAATATTTATTGCCCTGATAAGGAAATGGAGCTTGCTTACTAGGAGGAAACAGATGACCCCTCTCAGCTGTGTTCTGCTGGAAGATTTGCCTCTGGCAGGAGGTTAAAAATAATAGCAGTTCTGAAAATTTTATGAAAGCTTCAGGGTAAGTGTTACTTTAACATCAGCAGCTCTAACACAAACAAGCCTTAAATCCTGCAACTTATGAAATGACAATGAGGAAAGGATCCACGATTTCTGTTGTGCTCACGAAGGGCGCATGTCTGAATGTAGGAGTATGTATGTGCATACACAATGTACACAAAGGGACCTTTGTGGAAGGAGTAGAAGGATTGCCAGGAGCTGAATGTAGGCATTGAGGCCGTTCAGTATCACTAATCTGTAGCTCTTCAGTTTTGTATAATGCAAAGGGAGAGAAAACAACCCACTGACCTCCAATATGAGTCCCAATCCGTTTCTGTGTGTACACCCATGCTCGCTGTTTCCATGTGGTAAAGCGTGTCCTCATCTAGATGACAACATGCATGTGCACCTCATTGCCTTTATTGAATTTTGACTACTATTTAGGATTTGAATTCTGAATATTAGCTTCTCAAGAAGAATATTATCATACAGCCCTTTCAAATGTCATGTAGGAAACTCATGGCTTCTATAGGAGTACCGAAAGCTGAGTGTGATGTGGAAATAAATTGTCCCACTGCAATCAGGGTGACCACTGATGCTTAGAGACATAGTTAAGTAAATGGTTACAGATGAATCGGTGAGGAGGAAATCGAGCCCCTTAAGGATATAGGGTCCACTTTGGGTTTCCAGAAGCAGTATGAGCAAACAGTGCAATCAATACATTCTATAAATATACATTAATCTGACTGCAGTTCTCTTTTCTCTCCCTTTGTCTTGAAAAAGAAATGGGAGCAAAGAAAAAGCAGGCTTTAAAATAATCCTTCTGAAATATTTGAGATGATACAGTTGAAAGTGCATGCACCTTTTGAGTGTAGTCCAACTTGGTTGCTAGGCATGTCCAGTCCTCTCAAACATCAATCCTAATGGAAATGGTAGTTATATGTGTGCTGTGTTCAGAAACTCTGTAGTATACAAAGGAAACGCCTGTAAGTTTGGGGATGTTTGGCAGTTGAGCAGAAGATGGATCCGGACAGCTACACTGTTTGTAGGCTTTTATTCTTTGATAGTAATTTGCTAAGGTGCTGACAGTGTGCCCAAACTCTACGTTGGATAGATAGCAAGACAGTCCCTAAATATGGCTTTGCTTTATTTATTGTTAGCAGGATTTTTATATCCCACTCTTATATCTTGTGGTTCCATTGATTTTTTTACTGGTTGTGTAATTTAACTGTGTATTGATTCATTGGCTTTCTAGAACTCTACATCTGTTTCTGTAATCACCCAGCTTTGGGGTGGGTGTGTGTGAGAGAGAAGAGGAATAACTATGAAATCCATGTCTATGCCTGCCAAGTTTATTCACCAGTTGCTCTTCCACCCCCATTCTTGCTGGTTTTTTTGCACTGCGTTTAGTTCTTTTTAGTAACTAATGATGATCCTTGCCTTATTGTTTGCTCTTTCACTGCATTGATCTGGCGGTAACTGAACCAGAGTCAGTACATTGTGGTAAGGAGCCATGATCATCAGGTTCACTGTGTTTCTCTGGTGCTAGCACATTCTTTTGTGCAGGTATTACATGACTGCTGGCGAGAACCCACGTATTCCCCAAAATTGTGCAAGAAATCCTCAAGAGCTGGCTGCTGTCCATAAAGGCAGTGGTTTGCTTACCATTAGACATTATTGTTCTAGATAGTATCATCTAAACACCAGCTGGGCGTTACCAGTTATCTGAGTACCTCTGAAGAGGTTTGTAAGGATCCATCATGCAAATGGCATCTGTTGTCAGGAGCCATTGAGAGAGAATTTACTCTGGTGGAGTAATGAAGTGGTGTAAGGACATAATGTTCTAAGCCTGAAGAAGAAATTGCATCCCATTGTGGGCCTATTTTTCTTACTTATTGATAGATATCTTTTTTTTTTTTTATTCACAAAAAAGCATTGCTTGCACTCAGTTTACAAAAGATTATCACAGAATGTGTATATCCTCTGAAGACTTTCTGAGAAGAGAAGGGAAAGAAAATCATTGAGCATTTCCTGACTGTTAAATGGTTTGGAGGTGTTCTTATTGATGTGATTTTTATTGGAGCTATTTTCCCAAACAAGTTCTCAGCGGCAGTCCACTGGAGTGCAGTTAATTCATTAGAACAGGAAGAACTTGAGTTAAATGCATTATAGATGAACTGTTCGTACGTAATAAGGTCAATTCATAGAGGGCAAAGACACTCTAGGTTATTAGCATTTGCTACAGGAGCTCACCAACATGTGCCTTCGTCTTACCTGAGTTTGAGACAATTTCTGCAGAGTTATTTACTGACTTTGCTTAATATCCGTTGACAGAACCTGTTTAAATCTGCAGGTGATGATGCTGTGCATGTAATACTTTACTAAATAAAGGTGTGAGCCCAAGTGTCTGGTTTGCATAGTGGTTTATACTAAAGCAGTGTTGTTGCTGTAGGTGAGCATCTTTACATCAAGTATTAAGCCAAGTTTCCACAGCCTTTGTTATTTTAAAAACCAGAACTGAAATGGAGATAGAAGAGGGATAATCTCAACACGGGCTGTGATCTCAGCTTCCTGTACAACCTTACTTTGGTGGCATTAGGTGGATCTCAGTATCTCTATATTTGCTTCTCAAAGTTTCCTGGTCAAATGTGAAAGGTGTTCAATACTTCATATTGTAATGATTTTGTACATACTTCCAAGGAATACCTTTGACCCAGTCTGCCTCAAATGGTGTAAATTGGCGAAGCTCTTTTTGCTTCAGTGAAGCAGTGCTGATTGAGATAGTCTGACCTGCACAGGATGCAATTAGGAGAAGAATTGGATCTCCAGTGCTAGGAATAGTGCTTTCTGTACTGGGGTGAACAATAGGTTTAATTAGCTGGTTTGTAAAGGGCTTGAAGAAGGTGAATGGTTAGAGCAGTGTTAAAGGTCAGCCTGCTGTTTTCCACATCTATTGTCCCTTGGGAGAGGAATCAGAGCAATAGCAAGAGAGGAAATCTGAAAAGCAAAACTGTGAATAGCAGAAATGATTGTGTTTGGGCTTCTTAGTGCACTGCTTGTATGTCTCTTGTTAAACCCATGGCCATAGTGTTGAATAGCAAGGATTGCTCATGAATCACGTGAATCTGGTTTAAAACCAAGCCTTGCAGCTACCACCAATGGGAGTGTCGCTTCATTCCTTATTATTTGTATTACTCTATGGACTGCATAGTCCTAGCTAGTTCTGAGAATACCACTTCCCTTGGGGAATCTCTATGTAGAGGGTGGTTAGGTGGGGCTTGTCCAGATTGTCAGTCTGGTAAGGATAGCAGCCAGTGACTGCAATCGATTTACACTCTGGATGTGTAAAAATGATTGCTTTAGTGGCATGGGAATGGCCATATGGTACTATGAAGTCTGGTAGTACTTTAATTTAATAACCTCTCCAGTAGTGGCTACCACTAACAATTATGTTGCAAAGTGATTTTGGACACTTTTTAATTAAGACTGGCTTGCAGGAAAAATCCTAATCCATTAGAGGTCGATCTGTGCCTTGAAGCAAGGTCAGTTTTTCTTCTTGAATCAGCGCAAGGGTGGAATTCTCTCATTGTGCATATAGTAAGTAACTTAGTTTGCTTTTTCATCTGTTTAGAATTTTGATACCAGATTTAGTGCTTCTCAGCACAGAGCACGGAATATTTCTTATTGTAAGTTTTCTCTGTTTCTGGTCCGCTGATCTCCCTTGCACATTGAGTAGTGAGAACTGGAAATGGAAGCAAGGGAGCTACCATTTTCTGATATATTTTAATCCAATGTCTCTTTTAGACATACGTTTACATGTATAAATAGATAGAAATATGTATAGAAAGGGCCCACTGTCTACGATGCTGTTCATTGTAATCATCAATTTGCTACTAAGGAGAAATCTCATGTAGTTTAGTAAAGTAGTTGTAAGCCTGTAGTCATCCCTGAACTTGCAGAAGTAGCTGAACACCATGGTTGACACCTCCAACAGGTTTGCTCTGTGTCTTTAATTGCAGAATGCCTTTCTCTAGCAGTGTTTTCTAGGAAGATGGTTTTGGAATTCCTCAGCAGTGCTTTCTGGCCCATAGAGATGCCCAGTCATGTAAAATGTGCTACAGAGGAGCGAGCTGCTAAGCTAACCCTGATAATCCAGGCCCTTGGAGACTGCTGCTATGCTAGTGAGGCATGGATTAATTCCCTATTAGACTCTGCTTCCACCAATGCTGCCAAGGTAAAACTCACACCCAATTACCAGCCTGTATGTGAGTACAAAAGCCAAAGAGGAAAAAAAACTTGTGAAGATGGAGCCTTGCTAGGCAGAAGCAAATTATGCCTGTATATAAACCCAGCCTAGATTTCCTGTAGCCCACTTACGATACTACCTTACTTAGAGCTGGTTGGCCAGTTTCTTGCTGTAAAGTCTGTTGGTTTTGTAATGATTTAACTCATAGAAGTTTGTGGTTTTTGTCATTCCAGGCTCTCATTTGACAGGGCATTTGCACGAGTGTGGCAAATTCATCTGTAATGAGATGGGGCTACAGATAGGATTCCTCTAAGTGGAAGAACATGAAATAGGGTGACCTGATGCAAGAGTACGTGCGTGGGGAAAACACACTTTCAGTTGTGAGACTCAGAATGAAAGTAGTTTTTCAAGTAGTTTCCACTTTTAGTGGGTCTGAACAGTGAAGACTTAACTGGAACAACAGGCAGGGTGTAGAAAGCTGAGCAGGAATTGATTTAAAATGCCTGTTGAGAAGCATTTGTTCAACCTCTGAAGAGTCTGACTCTGAGTAAGCATCTCCTTGCCTGGCAGACTGGAAAATACCCATCTCTGAAGAGTTAACATTGAGGATCCTTCAGGGAGTACAGTCACAGCTGGTGGGGGGCTTTGCTGAAATAAAATGCCTCTGGCAACTTCCTGTTCTGCAGGCTGCAGTGTTCTTCAGAGCAGGGCAGGCTTGGAAATGAGTATAAAACAGTAGCAGTTGCTTTGCAAAGAGAAATAAAGTTGTTCAGGAAGGGAGCTGCTGGTTTTTGTCCGGCTTCTCCGACTGCTACTTTATCATTCACATTCACCTTTTCTCACATAACAATACTGTAGTCACTGAAGGTTTGGATTTTTTTTCTGCTTTAGCTCTCCAAAGTTCAAGTTGCTCTTCTGGAACTTGCATTTAACCTTTAAGAAACAAGCTGAAGTCTCTGTGTGTGACCTTGAAGGATGGGGCAGAGAGGGAAAGAAATATCACTGTGACTCACTAAAGACAGCTTTAGAAATACCTAACAAGCCATTTAATCTAAAATGGGAGAAAAGGACACTTAATGTAAGTGACAGGATCTGTAGAGGGACAAAAAGAAAGAATCTTGCCACGGTGACTAGAAGTCACATTTAGGAAAACAGACGACAGAGGCTGAGCTGGAAAAAGTAATGTCTGTTTTGTCATATGAGTCCATTCCTGAGAAATATGCCAGAGAAATGAAGATAGGAGCAACACAAGTATGGAAAAGACTAGAACCTAGTTCACATGGCGAGGGGTTTCACCATAATAGATGTACAGATTATCAGTCCTCAGATTTTAGGTGATAAGGCAAAGAGATAATGCTGTTCTTGCTTCTTTTTCTTTCTTTTTCTTTCCTTTTCTGTTGATCATTCAGTGCTGTGGCACAAGTCGGGAAGATTGCATCTGCTTTTGAAACATCTCCATCACTGCTGGAGGCAGAATACTGACTGTGATGCACGCTGTTTGCTCTAATGCAGGGATGTAATTAGGTCTTCATTAGGCTTTTGAGTCTTCTGTAGTGCCCAGCCTCTGCAGCTGAGTAGGATCTCCTGTTGTACCTGGTGGCAGAGAGAACTGGCCATAAATCATCAATCTTTTGCATCATTAATCTGATAGTAACCTTAAACCAGACCTTATCCATGCTGGGTTGGAGCAGCTGGTAGTTTTGGTCTCTTTATGTTGTTTAGGAATAGGGAAATACAGTCCTGATTTTACCGATGGGGAACTGAGACACAAACAGGAGCTGGGATTTTTTGCAGTGTCAAGCAGAGCAGAATGCTGTCTTTAGGGTCAAGTAGTTGAGTTCTCCTGGTAAAGGTAGAGCTGTTAAGGTGTTCAGCTTCCTGTGAAAGCTGAGTTCCCCAGGAGCTGTAAAGCCTGTGAGTTCGCTCAGCCTGTCAAAAGCTACAGTTCTTGTGCCAAAATGCTTTTCCTCCCCCCGTCATGTTGCCATTCTGCTCAGCTCAGGATGGAGCCCAGGAAATCAGCTTTGTTTAGTCAGTTGGTTTGGCACAAATCTGTTGATGATGCTCCCGTGTTGTATCATCCCTCAAGAGGCTACGGAGTGGGTGGAATCTAAGTTGGAAGGGATCTGGGGGGTCACGTGTGGTTAAGCAGAAGCCCATTTTGTCTGTTGTGAACCTTCTGCTAGTGCCTGCACAATGGTTTTGTTTTTGTGATATCTGCTCTGTGCTTCAGCAAGAGTTACCTGTCATAAATACATTGCACCTCTTTGTAGCTCTATAATTGAGTTAGGAAGTTACCATAGCAACCACTGCAATTAATTAAAGTACTTGGGCATGGGAAGTTTAGAGATGCAGAAAACAGTTTCGTGTATAAATAGTACAATCTGTTTATGCTCAAAGGATTTGCCCCTTCCTTCTTTTTCTCCTCTAATCTCAGCTGAGAAATTGGGCTCCTTTTTTTTTTTGTTCTTTTGGGGATTGACAAATCATTGTGTTATTCCCCATAAACTCTGTAAAGAAATTGTTGCAGTTAATGGCTATTGAAGACAAATGCATTTTACATGGTTTAGTGTGAGGTGTCCCTGCCCATGGCAGGGGGGTTGGAACTGGATGATCTTAAGGTCCTTTCCAACCCTAACTATTCTATGATTCTATAATTCTATGCTCTTCAGGGAAGCAAGCGTTTTGAGGGCTGTGAGGACAGCAAACTGGACCACTGTCCATGCCTATCTTCTCCTGCCCTATGGTAGCATAACATGGGCACACTGCTCATTCTTCTGTTGTATCAGGTCTGCAGTTTCACTCGAACAGAATAAGCAGAGGCAGCCTCTTTTCAGCGTGTTTCCAGCCTAAATGTGTGTCCTTGGACAAGTCACTTGTCATGGGCTGCCGTCCTAGCTAGCTGTGCTTCCTGTCAGTGTGGAACAACTGACAACAGAGCCGTGATCCCATCCCTGACACACTGATAGCACTAAGACTGAAGCTGGTGTTGTTGTGCAAGTTCTGCATCTTTTAGGAGCTGTTGTCAACAAGTGGAAGCTCCATTCTCTACGATTTAAAAGAAAAAGAGGGGGGCATTCTCATGAGCAAGTCCTGCCTGAGTCGTCTCTTCTGATGGCCATTTTTGGGAGGGAGGGGGACTTTTTGTCGGCTGGAAGCATTAGACTGCAGTGTGTGAGTATAGCCAGAAGTGCAGACAAGGTGGAGGTGATGATTCCAAGGAGAGTCACCAGTCAGACATGGAGAGCTTTGGGCTTCATGTGTGATAAGGAAACTGGAAGACCAAAAAATACAGGGCATTGGGTTTTGAGCTTGTTAAACTGCTTGTTCTTGTACAATGGTTTCTGTCTGTATTCTTGGTCCCAGCTCTATCAACAGGAGAGCTGAGGATTCATTTCCTCTGTAGGATGATGTTAATAATTATTAATCCCCCTCCTCCCAACAAAACTTGCACATCAGCACTGTTTGTGCAGAAGCACCACTTCTGTTTAATGCACAGACCCTTTACTGCCCAGCAACTTTTGCTGTTGTACAGAGATGGATGGGTTTAGAAGTCACTGCCTAATGGAAAAAGGGCTTGAGTCTGTTTTTTCTTTTCACTCTGCATTACTGCCAGAGTTTAGAGGGTGCTGGGCATCAGGGGATTCTCTGCTGCTGTGTTTTTTATATGAAGGGGTATCTGAAATCTGAAGGCAGTAGCACTGATAATGGAAGTAACGTAACATGACCTTGTGTGGGCAGATACTCCACTTTTAGGTATTTATTATGTACTCCCTTTTACAAAGGAAGAAAATTGTGTACGGCAAGACAAGGCATTTCCCCTGTAACTTGCATTTAGAGCTGAAATGTGTGAGTCTTGGTACTATCCTTCTCAAACCACTGCAATCAGACTTCATTTATTTTCCTATCAATGACAGTATCACTTCTCCTGTTTTTTACTCTGAAAAGCAATCATTGGCTCTGTTGGATGGAGGAGAAACTTCCCTGTGCAGGTTATTTGTGGTCTGACATGTGTATTCCTTTGCAGCTGAGACATTTTATTGCTGATACCTTCTTTCTTGGAAGTACTTGGAAGCAGTCAATGTGAGAGACAAGATGAGTAGTAAACAAGATATGGCAGGGAACTGGTCTATATTTCAGTTACTAAGATGAAACTGTACTACTTGACTGAGCTAGAGGAACCCTATAGGTGATGGGAGGGTATAACTGAGAACCCCACAGAACACTTTAATACATTATTTTAATCAAATCTACCTGGTCAATAGAATTGCCTTTGTCAACTGTTTGCAAAATCAAAGGAACAAAGCCAGTTGCTACTGAACAGTGGAGCTTTGTGTAGTCAACATTGAAATTACATTCAAATGCCATCAACTTCCATTTTTCTCTCTCTCCTCCTGGAAGCTTGTTGATCACAGTCATTATCAAAGCACCAAGCATAAATAAGCTCCTTAGTAAAATGCTTTCAGAACCTAATGTAACAAATTGTTCAGTATCACATAGACAGATGCTCGTTTGCAGACTGAAAGCTTCCCTATGGGGACGAGAGGTGGTGGTGGCTGCACGTGGAAGAGGAAGGACACAGGAGGTATTTCCATTGCTTTTCTGCGCAGGGATTTATTGTTGTGTTGCAAAGAATTCTGTGCAGAACCTAGATGACATAGTGGTAGAATGATAGATCTCTTTTAAATACTGGGGCATTTTGTGGGTTTATGATGCAGTAAAACTCTCTCTAGGCACGACAAGCACAGACTGACAAGGGACAGTTTTATCTGTATCTCATTAAAGGGTAAGTGCTGTGTTAGACAAGCACGATAGCAAAAAATAATCTCCAAGAAGCCAGAAGAGCTTCAGAAACAAGAAGAGAGTAGAAGATAAATGCTAGTTAATGGCAGAGGAATACATTCAGGCTGGTCAAATACCTAACGGAGGGATGATTTTTGAGCGTGTTTTGTGTTTCTTCATATTACTTGTCACTTTTCTATACTGGAATCTTTAGCTATGACACGGGTGAAGTTGTTGGGCTTGTCCCTGATAGTGGCAATTTCTAATTGTCCTGTTAGAAATCCCCAAGTTAAAGCTTCTGCCACCTGTGTGACGTGTCGTTCTGTAATCTTGTTTGTCTCTGTGCGCTTTCAGATCTTGAAAAAGTGCAGATTTCCCTTCCTGAGCACTATTCCATTTCTTCCTATTATTTAGTCGTTTTATCATCGTGTAGTCAAATGCGCTGGGGATTTCTAAATGGTGTGTAAAATGAACATCTGTCTGCTGGCAGGACTGGCACATCTGGAGCCATTAATTTTTCATTATTTCCTAGTGTTGAAGGTCAGCTGTTCACAATGTGGTGATGTACAAGAGTTTTCACTGGTGCATTTAATGTCTCTGAAGCAGATAATTCTACGTACAGAAGTATTTTAAAGCCCCAAACAAGCTGTGGGAGCTTGCTATACAGCTTTATTCTTCTAATTACCTTTCTTCTGTTAAATCAAGAATCCCGCAGAACTCCCCCCAAATAGTGACACACTTAAATCCTTCTCTGTACTGTTTCATAGGTGGGTTTGCTGCAGAAGTCCTCTCTGCTTGTGTATTTTACCTCCTTCCTGTCTGAAGCAGGGGCAGTCACTTATTAGCATTAAGACTAGTTTGGAAGTAGAATAGCAAGGGATAATTTAGGTATATTAAACACGCAAAGCAAGTACCTGTAAGGGTAACTCTTCCTGTATATCTGCTGTCCTCAACAGTTGTTACCTTTACTTTATACCATAAATACAGGGATTTGTGGAGTTCTCTGAAGGTAGAATTATGCTCATGTAGTAAGGAATGATCAATAAACCTTGTAGTTATGTTCCTCACTTCTCAGTTCCAGCGCTTTGATTTAAGGAGCCTTCCAATGCCACAAGAATTAGCACTCATCACAGCAGTTTTTATCATTCCCTGCCATGGCCATGCTGCTCTATTATGGAGTTGTTAAAGGGTGGATTGGTCTCTCCTGGTGCACATATGCAAAGAAAATGTCAAACAAAGGTCACCCAGCATCAAGAGTGCTTCAGTAAAATGGCTGTTGAATTTCAATGGGTACCTTGTTGGCAAAAAAGATAAAAATTAAGGAAGAAAGAAGAAAAAAAAAGGAAAGTCCATGATGATTTTCTTGGCATTTGCTGCATGTTCAGCAGCATTGCCTCAGGCTGGCCTCAGTGCCTGGACTATGAATAGGAAGATAGACTGCAAAGTTGAGCATGTTCCTAGGCTGTTTACTCATTTCACCTAGAACGAAATACAAGGACAGAGAAGGAACAAAGATAGAAGGGACCAGCCTGACTCTCTGTAGGACAGTGGGCAAAACTTCTAGCTGCATTTAAGGGGCAAGGGGTGCAGATAGGAACTCTAAACCACAGCAAAATCCTTTATGTGGTCACTTCCAGGTGCTGCCTCCTTTAGCCTTTTAGTTGGCTGAATCATGAATTTTCTTTTCCCCATTTAAGGCTAAAAAGCTTGATCTAAGACTGATGTGGGACAGGGCTGAGATTCGGGTATTCCACACTCAAATCAGAAACGCCTGATTTGACATCTAAAGCCAGGTCTTGTGTAGTTTCATGTGTTACCTACTAGTGACATACTGCATTTTGCTCATACTTGTCAAAATGCAAACTGGTATTTCCATCTCTTATGCATAGGTGCTCTGGGTATGATTATCTGCAGCCTACAGTCAGTCCAACTCCGTACTGAAACCAGAGCAAAATACTTTGCCATTTAGAGGCAGTGTTAATGGGGGAGGATTTTTACCATGTATTGCTGAGAGCCTATGGCTTGAAGCAGAGATTTGGTCCCCCACAGCTGTTAATCCAGCACTTGACATTTAATGACAAGCTTGGTCTTGCGTCAGAGAAATGAATTTATTACGTCTTCTTGGCAACTTCTCGCTCTGCTCTTCTCCATTTCCCCTTTCTCCCAACCTCTCTGCCAGATGTCAGCCTAATGCAGCAATAACAATCCCTGCTGGTGAGACTTGAAGCGATAAGCAGAAATGGTGCTTTCCTGATCTTGGGTGTCAACCAGGAGCACTGTTTCTTGCTCTAGGTCCCAGAGATTTTCTTTGTGCCTTGGCATTTGGAATAGCTAAATAAATAGCCCTCCTGCCTTCTGCCACATACCTCAGTCCAGCTTTGGCTGCAAGTCTACTGGAATGGATATTCATAGGGTATTTCTGAGTAGCTGTAAGGGGTAGAATTTAGGAAACAAGACAGCAAATGCGCAGCCATTAAGCTTTTGGTCTCTGCAAAGGTATGGAAGCGAGAGCCATTTGGAAAACAGTGGAGGCTGTGCATTGCTGCCTGCGTTCAGGTTTCAGTTCATGAACAGCAGGAGGAAGTTTGCTTATCACAAATGTTCAGTTCACACCAGGTTTGTGTTATTTCTACTGGGAAATCTAAGAGGTGAACTGAGCCAGTGTTTCCACACTGTGGCAACGTGATGAGACTAAATGGCAGAACACTTGCACTGTTGAATATTTAAATGGGTGTCAACTGCTTATTACTCTGGGAAGGGAAAATAAATCCCTCACCATGTTTTATGATTCTTTTCCTCACGACTGTGAAACAATCAGTGGGCAACATGCAGGCACCCAAAGCAGGAAGATTTGGTCAGGGGCTCTTTGTGGGATTATTTTGCCTTTTAGCCACCAGCTAAAATCTTGTCCAGTTGCTGATGTGTGTAACCTGTCACGGGTGATCCATGGCCTATGGGAAATGGATCTTGATGCATTATTCTTTAAACAGACCTGCCCATTTCATTGAGAGTCACTGCACCAAGGCTCGCAGCATCCATGACTTTATTCCTTTAACCTGACCTGAGTCCACGTCCCCAGGGATCAGGAGTTTAGCACATGCCACTTAAGTTCTGGCATTCTCTAGCAGTCTGAGCCCTTTGACTGTCCTTTCTGGGTTCTCCCAACATGTAACCTCTTCAGTGACAGATTAAAAGTGTATTATAGTGTTCTTGTTCTTCTCCATGTAACATGTAGCCTATGGACTTGAGCTGAAAGCCATGTCTTTGAGTGACGCCTGTTTGGTAGGAGGGGCAGTGATTTTTAATAACCACAGAATGAGTTTGTTCAAATTTGAAAGAAACTTTAGACATTTAAAGTCACAAAGGAAAATACAGCAGACTTTGAAGCTGTGGCATCTGCTCAAGAGTTGCTACTTGTCTTCACAGGTGGCTTGAGGGATTCCTGCTTGATTTGTCATGGCATCCATAGGAGCATTTTACAATGCCAAAGGTCCTTGCAAATTCAGACCCAAAGGGTGCATGAATGTGCTCAAATGTACTTGCAGGGAGAACAGGTTTAAATAATCTGCAGCCACCTTAAAGACAAGAGCAGAAATAAGCAGATGCAATTTGTTAGTGCTGGACTGCTGACAAGATAGCTGTGGAACGCTGCGGGCAAAGAGCAATGAGCTCACTTCTGCCAGCTGCTGTGTGTCCAGAGGGAATGTGTAGACTCTCTGGCTTGTCTCAGCTTAAGCCATTTTGAGGTGGATATGATTCTTCCCAGATCCAGGCACTTAATGACCACTTTGGGGGTTATCTTCTTGGGGTTGTGCTCATGCTGCAGCATCACAGCATTTTCCTGTGCAGGGAAAGAACCCTGAATCTTCATCCAGAGCAATACCCTGGGTTTGTTCCATGTGTTCAGCCACCACAGAATTTAGAAACTAAGACAAGGGAAGAGCTCTGAACAGCAGTGGCATTTGGAGAGCGCTGCCAGGCAAATGGAAGGTGCTGGACCATGATGACATTGACAGATTATGACTGAAAGGATGTTTTTAACTCCTGGATAGGCGACAGACTGAAAGAAGGGGTGCAGGAGAGGGTGTCACCATACACGGTTTGCATGTGCAAGAGAGAAGTTGTCTTCAAATGAGACTTTGTGGGTTTTTGGCATTTCTATTAAAAATACCCAATTCAGCTTCCTCATGGCTGGTTTTCTACAGCTCTGCTGCTTTATTTGCCTCCTCCCAGAGGAGGTAGACTAGTATGCAGTGTAGAAGAAGCCCTTTATATGTATGGGGGGGGCGGAGCATATATAAGTAGGAATCTGGCTTTCAATCACTGCTATGTTTCGGATTGTACTGTTGATTGGAGATTGAAATACTTTCCTTTGTGTGTATTAAATAATATGCAGTCTAATTATAGTAAATACAATGGTGCAAACACACTGCCATTGTTGAAGTTAATGACCCAAGTAAATAGTAATGACCATTTCACAAACCTTTTGAAGTTCACTCAGTTGAATTAACTGTAGTATTGGAAGATGCTGAGTGCATTGGTTCCAGAGGTCTTGCAGCAGTGTCTTAAGTGGGACTGAAATGATGCAACAGCCCCTGCTGAGAGCTCTGCAGTTTGCCAGGAGGTTATCTCATTTTTTTCCTGCATCTTTTGTACTCTATAGCTACATAATGTTATTAAAAGACACTTCTGAAAATGGGGAGGAATAAGATACTGTGGGGGTTTTGCCATGGAGTTAATGGGGTTTTAGTATGTGGATTTATTTGGAATTTTCTGGAGAAGCAAGCATACTCTGCTAATGAAAAGCTTTGTAACTTGCTTAGGAGTTAATAAAGCAACCAGGAGACAAGAGGGAGCAAGGGCATGAAAATAGATTACCCAGGTCTCAGTTTAGCACTTGAACTGTTGGCTCATTCATCTGGTGGCCCTCCTTTGCAGGTTAGCACAGTTCAATTAACTTATATTTGTGATGTGCTTATGATAGGCTGTGATAGGAGTCCAGAGATAGGAAGTGCACTTAATGTGCCAGCAGACAGTGAACTGTGTGCAGCCCTGTACTAACAAAGTGTGCCCCAATTCACAAGAAGCCCCCATAATAATTTAATTACTGTGTTGTGTGGGTAGTGCACCAAGGAGACAAAGAGCACTGAAGTCTTTCTTGGTCTAAGCAGAAAAGGCCCTGGTGCAATCAACAGTGCTAACACAGTGTAAGCTTCTTGCATTCTCTCTCTCCTCCTCCTTTTTCTTTTAATGCTTGTCCTGAATCTCTTGCTGTGGTGTTCAGGTTCAGTAATCAGGGGACCAGCTTCCTCCCCAGGAAGACTGAAGACTTGGCATGCAGCTCAGATTTATCTTCATGGGGTAATCGTTTCCCCTGAAATGAGCTACATATTAAATAATGCTGGGCTCTGCAATTTATTCATAATCTCTCGGTGAAATCAGAACTTGCCCATAATCAGGACTTTCAAGTGTCAATTTGCTGCTCGTCATAAAAACTCCAGGTTCTTCTGGAAAGGAGATTTTCTGCATGAGTAATGGAGAGGAGGAAAGATGCTCCTGTTTATTTATCCACCTGCGAGGAAACTTCTGCTCCAGGTTCAAAAGTTACCATGTGAGGTTTCAAACAAACCAACCGTTTCCTCTGTTCGCATTCATTTAGATTTCAGCATGTCAGTGCTGACAGGTTCAGTACAACACCTGGCTTAATCCTCTCCCCAAACCTGAGGGGCTTTATTGATGAAATTAGCACAACAATCAATATGTTGAATATAGCTGATTAATGCTCAACTCTTTTTAAAGGTGAAAGTGGGCAGAAAATTCTCACCCCTGCTGTCTGTAGCTCCTGCAGGTGGGCATACTGGCATACAGAGCTCCCCAAAGGGCTGGCAAGCCATCTGGCATAGCTGTAGTAGAGAGATCGAGTACAAGGACAAGTCTGCATTCCGGACAGAATTCCATTAAAATATGACTTGAAGTAAATAAAAGACATTCAAACTGGTAATGATGTCCCTGTCTTTCTCTAACCCCATTTAACAACCAAGGATCAGTTGAATTTAGGGTCTTGATAGCAGTTTTATGTAAATTAGCAATTGCCCCTACAGTGATGAAATACAACGTCTAGGGATGGAGTAATAGCAGATTAATTTGTAGTTTATGTATCCTCCTTGGATGTGGCACACAGGTTATAAATACAATACTAAATGACATTAGTGAACTCCTAGTTGTGTTTACTGATGTGAAATTAAAGGAGGGATCAGATCATGATCATAAATATGTCCCATAGATCAGAGATATACCCAAAAGAAGACATTTAGGTAAACATGTTGCAGGGGTTTGTCCTTGAGGTATGTGATAACAGTGGAGGTTTTCTTGGGAAAGCCAAATGTCCTGGAGGAGCAGAGCCAAGATGTTATCAAGGTGTTATTAAGATGTTGTTACTGTGAAGAAAACAGGCAGACCTTTACTGTTGCAGTGCTTTTGATCAGCTGAAGGATTTGTTATTCATGTAGCATCACCTGTGTGCATAGTGCACCCTGGGTCTGAGACACTTCCAGACTCAAGACCTTGCTCTTGGCTTTCCTTTTAACTTCTTCTGCAAAGAATTTCTCCTGTGTTGCCTTGGTCAGGTTGCTCTACCAGCTGATTTAATGTAAAGTCTGTTCAGTTTGGTTCTGAATGTGAAAATTAACAACTCAAATGCTGTTGATTGCTTTAATTTCTACAGTGGTGTGGCACTATAAGCCAGCAGTGCATCTCTTTTCCTTGAGGACTGTATGTTTCAGTGTTCTGTAATATTAACAATTAATGCTCAGATATCTAGGATGGG
This sequence comes from Pezoporus wallicus, assembly GCF_028554395.1. Taxonomy (NCBI): domain Eukaryota; kingdom Metazoa; phylum Chordata; class Aves; order Psittaciformes; family Psittacidae; genus Pezoporus; species Pezoporus wallicus. The sequence continues at coordinate 425,246 of NW_026636985.1, forward strand.
TTTACTCTAATTTTAATAAAAGGCCTTGAAGGAAGGGTCAGTGAACTGTAAGAAATCAATCTTTCATAAGCAGTCTTTGGTTCTCATTGAAATATTTATGAATGATAAAGCTATCTTGACAAGGCAAAGTTCAGCACAGAGGCCACTGGTGACAACATGACAAGGTTTCATAACAGACAATGTGTATAATTAAAGCAAGAGTGTAGAATGAAAACAGAAGATGTGTCTGTTTCATAAGCTTCAAGGTGTCTGATATGACTGCATATTGCGAGAGGCTCTTCCCGAGTTACATCTAATAAAGGCATCCCATATAGAACACAACTATGAGAAGTGAATAAAAACTATTCATTTAAACTATTCTCTAGGATTTCTTAGCTTGATGAAGGAGCAGAAAAGGCTCACAGGTTGCACCTTGGGAGCTGGCTGGCGATAAGGAAGCAGTTGTGTTCCATGAGTTAGGAACATGAGGTGAAGATGCACTAGTACAAAGCACTGACTTTGAAAGTGGGCCTGAGCTGCTGGTTTTGCGTGGTGTCACTTGGTGCTTTGAGGTTCACTGCTTGGTAAGAGTTCTGCTTGAGAAGTTGGTTGGTATAATATATATTTTCTGGAGCTAGAAGATAGAAACTGTTTGTGTACTCCCTGCCACCATAAATTTCACTTTGTGTTATAGTAGGATTTGAAAAGCCTTTCTAGTAGATGGACTCTCCTGGTTCTCCTCTGCCTCAGGCACCAGCTGGCCAGTGTTTGCAGCTGCTTTGCTTTGGTTCAAAGCCCAAAAAGGGGTTGAGCCTGCAGAACAAAGTTTTGGCTTTCTGGTTGCTACGTGAGAAGTGAAGACACAATGGTAAACATTTTTCAGCAGGAGAAGAGTGTACCTTCAATTGCGAGACCTTTCTCTTTATTACTTACTTGAATGACATTATCCACACACTGGCTGTTGAAATCAGTGCATGAAAGGGAAGGAGAAAGCTAGCTAAATTGCATTAGAAAACACAATCTACATCACAACAGGAATACATTAATTTAGGATAAAATTAGCAACCTTCTGCTAACAGAATAATGAATATTTGTAGAGGTTTATCAACGTAAAAAATGAAGAAAGAAGCCCTAATTGTGTTTGTTGATTCACACCCTCACCACCGCTGTAAGAAAAGCTCAGTATGAGCAAAGCAATCATCTTCCTGGTATTCTTGGAGACAAACACAAATGCTGCTTACCCAGTGCCATTATTTCACCACATCCCATCTTAATTACAGCGAGAAACACAGAGGATAAAGGAGTCATTTCAGATTAGAGAAAACTATTGCTTCCTGAAGCTTCTTAGCATTAGTTCTTTCTGGGGCTTGTTTTGCTCTTGGCTGTTCTCCTCGCCTTCATGTGAGGGTGTATATACAGGACTGAGCAACACCTCACATCTGACCCAGCCTCATGGGGTTCTAATGTAGGAAAAAGGTTTCTTCACATCCAAGTCTAGCTCACGTTATTACTTGCTCCATCTGTTTTTTAATGGTAGTATGAGCCAGTTGGGTTCTGTCTATCATTCTGCCCATCAGAAGGAACTGTGTTTCTTATCCACATAGATGCTGCCATAATCCTCATCTACTGGGCTGCCTGCCAGCAGGTTTTTGAAGTGTATTGTTCCCGACTCGTGTGTTCATCTTACTTATAACATGATTGATTCCAGTCAGTGGGCCAGAAATGCCCTTCCAAATTGTCACTGCTTAAGGGCACCGCTCAAGAAAAATACACAAATCATCCCCCCAAATAAAAAGGTCAACGGGTATTGAATTAGTTCATTTACAGAACTCTGTGGCATTAGCAGTGTACTCTTAAATTGCTTCTTGATTGAGGACTTTTGCCTCATTAATCCTAAACAACCTCTGAACAGTGTTAAAGTCTAGCAGAGAAATGAGTGAGGCTTTAGAAACCTTGCACACATCCTGGGCTACAGAAGGCAACTTCCTAATACTGAAGTACACAAACAGCAGCAGCGTGTCTGTAAAGCAGCATCCCTTTGCTGTCCATAATGACATGTCCCCTACTGTTGCCCTCAGAGGCTCAAGTTAAGTTACCTCCAAATGCCCACAACCCAGAGTTCTGCTTCTGTAATCCAAAGGGGTCTTGGAGACAGTTGTAGGGTTTGTTAGCGAAAGCATGGCCATGCACAACTTTGGGACCAGTCTGACCCATGTGAGATGATGGAGACGGGCGCACAGATTTCTTCCAAAGGAAAACGAATACAATATATTTCCTCCAGAGACTCCCTCCTCCTGTCACTGATGCAGTAGTTTCTTACTTAGCTCTCTCCTGGCTTCTTACCTTTGTGGTATGCTGACGTTCACTCTTATTTTAGGCTTCTCGTTTTAATTTCTTTATTTTTTTTCCTTTAAAAAAGAACCTGTTTCAGTTTGGCTCTTATATGAAATCTGCTCTTGCTGATGTCTGTGTACTGTATCATTGAGCTCTCTCGCTCGACAAAGGGCTCCAGGTTAACAGAGTTTGCAAGTGTTGGCCAGTTTAGAACTGCTGCCAGGTTAATATTGCAGTGTTATTAGATTTCTTCAGGCTGTTTATTAATACATTCCTCTGCTCCCTTTCCATCCACTCCCCTTAATCTCTTTCAAAGAAGAGAGGTCTGTCTTGTGTGTCTAAATACCAGCAGTGCAGCAAACATTGCACACAGAAACAGCAAATTACCTGTGTGATGTTATTACTCTGATCTTTGTCTTTCTTCACCCATCTTCATAGATGCTGTTTGTCCCTGTGACCCAGACCTGCACATGTAAATTAGACCGTGAACTCTGCAGCTCTGGGAGCAGGGCTTTCTTTAAGAACTGCTCTGTAAAATACCTGAGAACCTTTCCGGTGCTGTTACGAATAATAATGAGGACAATGAGGCCATTTCCCTTGTTAGTGATCAAAAAACCTCCTGCAAGTACTGGGAAGAATGGAGGGAGTTCATTGCTTCCTCTTGCAACTTGCTCCCAGTCAGCAGGAGCAGTAACTGAGCTTGGCGGGTAGTCAGGGAAGGGCACTTCCATGTCTTACTCCATTTGTTTCCCACCTCCCACGTTTCTGTGGCATCATACAGCTGAGTGGATGCTTCTGTGTATGCCTGCACAGCCCTCCCTTGCTTTTATTAATGTCAGAAGACATTCTCAGCCCTGCAGGGGACAGCCAGCATTACCGTCTGCTCTCATGTTGAGTTATTAATTTAACCCAAAATTTCAATTTCAGATAGCCTGAGGTTAGTCTCCTGCATTGGCAGCCCCTCATCATTCCAGGAGTGTCCCTAGTAATAACCTTTGCCTGCCTCATTACCTTTTTGCATGCATAATAGCATTGTGGACTGTGGGATTAAAAGAAGCGGGGATAAAAATGGTGCGTGCTTGTCTGGGTTGTTTTCTAATGGCTTCTTCACCTGCTCAGGAGAATGACAGTCTTTTCAGCAGGTGACTTATTCTTCAGTATGTATCAAGGGAAAAGGCACTTTTTAAGACCAGCATCCAGTTTTGTTTGGGTACATACCTGGAAACCATATTGCAGGGTTTTAATGAGGCTGCTGTTTGCAAAGATCTTTCTCCAAGTGTGTTAGGTGGCAGAGTATTAAAAAGAAAAAGTAATTAGTGAAGGACAAAATGCATGGGAAGAAAATCACAGCACCTTTTCCCAAGTCAGATTTTAATTGAATTTGGATGCAGCAGAACTGCTAAGCTCTTTTTTTCCACCATAAATGTTAAGTACAGACAGTTCAGCGTTCTATTACAGCTCCATAAATTAGTTTGATTGTAGCACATCCTTTGCAGAACAACTGTTGCTCCCTCTAAAAGTTTGTAAATCAAGCCTAAGCTTAATGTACTTTTTCTTCCTTTGGATTTTAATATTATTGGTGTTTTCATAAACCCGGGGTCTCTGTTGCTTGTTTCCCACGTGGTCCCAGTTCCCTGAATCTCACACTTTGGTGCATGGCTGTGAGAAGCAGATGATCGTGATAATGAGTAGTAAATAATTGCTTGACGTGGGAAGCTTCTCGGGAGCAAAACCAAATGTTCCCAGGTAATGAGAGGGAAAATACATCTGTGTCTGTATGAACTGGGGAGCCAGCGATGGAGGGGCCTGCTTTCAGGAGTGATCATCACCCACAAATGGTGCGACATTTCTCAAAAGTCCTCAGCTTCTAATTAGCACCTTTTAAAGTCAGATTTCACCAGAAGGGGGGTGTGTGTCCTGCCAACGGGAAGGCTTGGCTGCTGTGCTTTGGAAGGATGGAGGATGTTTTATACTGGGGGAGCAGCCAGTGTGGTTTTAAGGTCTGTTTGTATCTTTCTGGTTGTGAGATGCTGCGAGGATACAGTAGGGTAAAATAAAGGGAGTTACAGCGGCCTGGTTGTGACTGCTTTGAGGACGAGAATGTTTTTGGATGGGGAAGGGAATGCCAGGAGAAACATGTCCATTTTATTTTGGATTGACTTCATTTTAAGGGAGTGAGAGCACTCTGGGTGCATCACCAGGACATAGAAATGACTGAGCGTTTTTTAGATCCTGAAAGAAGTCTGCTTTGGGGGGAAAAAGGTAAAATCAGAGCAGAGCTGGTCAAGAAAGATAATGCCTGAGTGGTGAAGGGAGCAGAGCTACGGGTTAGGGTTAGGGTGATATGGTTCAGTGTGAGGTGTCCCTGCCCATGACAGGGGGTTGGAACTGGATGATCTTAAGGTCCTTTCCACCCCTAACTATTCTATGATTCTACCAAGAGGAGGGAAGTGATGGTGTGACTGTGAGAACGGCAGTGCTGTGGCTGCTCTTTCTAGGGTATCTCCGAGTGCATTAGGGGAATGTTATAGTCTTATATATGAAAGATGAGGAAAGACAGTGCAAGGAAACTGCCTGTTCCAAGTATCGCAGAATTGAGAATTGATTTGATCTTCATATTCCCAGGTCTGTGACTTCAGTATGAAACAGTCCTTTTCCTCCCTCGATGGGAGTTACCGAGACCATGTAGTGTATATCCATCTTCATGTGCTGCTATATAGAATCATGATTAGTCCATTCATATTTGATTTAAATGACCATTTTACTTTTAGATTTTTACTTCTTTACAAGAAGCATGATATAAACCAACACTTTTTTACTGCTTTTCAACACTATTTTTACTTCTCCTTTCAGTAATGGGTGTCCTCACTTTTCTAGCAACAGACCCCACTTTAAAGCAGATGCACATCATGTTTTATAGAAATACTTGGTTTCACAACATATATTCCATTCAAAACTAAACTAGTTGCAAAGACTCGGTGTTCTTACTGCTCAAGTATGATTGTAGTTCTTGAAATCCCCAGAGGCAGCTGGCGTAGGAATAATGGTGACTGAAGAGACTTACTTTTGCTGCTGGGGTGGTAGAGGTGCTCCCAGCCCTGCTGCTTCCAAGTGATGCTGGGAAGTGTTGAATAACCAGCTGGGTCATTCCTGCTCGGTTGCTGTAATTTATTGTCTCACTGAATCCAGATTTCCTGAATGTTAATGAAAAAAATACCCATCACACCAGCTCATGCCATTCTCTTTTATGACCTTATTAAATCTTACACTTTCTTATCATGCAGTGACAATTACTGGAGTATAGAACAGAGCCGCTTCTCTGCGTCAGCCATGGCATGTACGCTTTCCCTTGTCACCAGTGCTGGCTGAGTGATTTAGACCAAATGAGCAGTCCTGGGAGAGATTTTTACACTCTTGACAGGATGATATAACAAGAGAAAGGCCATTACCAAATACAAAGGAATAAGCAGAAGGGAGAAGGCAGGTGAGGAATGGGGAAGTAAATCTTTACATCTGTCACTTCATAATAAAATAACCTTCATGTTAAGATTTAATGAGCCGGTTATCGCACTAAAGAGGGAGGAAAATACTGTCATCCTGCCTATCCCAGGCATTTTTGGCCCAAGACATACCTGGTTACAGAGGCAGGACTGAGGGGGGGTGGGATGTGTGTACACACACAGACTAATAAGCTGACTAGCCAGTGTATTCTCTCACCTTATTAATGTGATGTTTCTGCCTCTAAAATCAACCCAGTGCAGAAATGTCTGTGTCTGTAGGCAAAACTTAACTTAGGCTCTCTCTATGGTGGTACAGGGAGACTAAAAGACCTCAGTAAATGACTATTTTATTTTGATGAACTCCCAGAAAAGCTGTGTTACTTTTTCACATCATAACAATTTCTTAGCTCATGCATTGATGTCAGTAGCTACTCTTCAGTTACACTTCTCATTAGTTCCATAGAAAAATGATGCTCAGAGCAGGCATGATTAAGAGCTAAGAACCCTCCTTAACAGAGAAGTGTGCTTTACTCCTAGATAATTCAAAACAGACCACTTCTAATATTTCTGATAGAAGGTACCAAACTTCTTAAAAGGCCTGCTTTAAAGCTTATTTTGAACTCTGGAAGGCATATTTTAAGAGCTAATGATTTATTCATAGTAAACCAGCCATGCTAATAATGTGTTCTGCCTATTATAATACATAACTCGGTGCCACACTATAGAGGCAGTTGTCATGTGGTCCTGTCTGATAAATGCAGTCACAGAACTCTGTGTAAGCCGCACTGGTTTTGTCAGGTGCCTCAGCCATCCAAGGGAATCACTGCATAGTTTTTACAGTGTTTCTTAACAGTGTTGGTGAATAATACACTATTTATATACAGAAGCAGATCCAACCCCTGAGGTGCCAGCCACTGGGTAAGAAAGGTTGTCCATGCTTTGAGGAGTTAAAGTACTGGAAATTGTCTTTTTCTCTCTTTTTCCTACCTTAAGCAAGGTCATTTGACTTTTCTAGGCAAGCAGTATAATGGCATTCCACCAGGGAATTAACCATTGCACAGGTCGGCACTTTGCAGCCACCAGTGAAGCAGTGCATTCAGTAAAGACATCATTCAGCAGTTCTCCAGTAAAGAAACCAGCAGAGGAGGCAGCAGTTCAGAGCGCCTGAGATGTGCCATCAGGCCCTGAACGTCTCTCCTCTCTCATCTGTAAGACACTATGTGGTGTGCTTAGAGGCATGGGGAGAAGTGCTGCTTCCTTCAGAGGATCATCCACTTGTTTTGAAACCAAGGCTAGGAGGCAAACAACTCATGGTAGAGTTCATGCTTCACCTTTGAGAGGACCGAGTATGCCGATCCTAACCAATGGATTGAATGAACCAATGGTTCAGCTAACCAATATGCTGAATGTTTTCAGCACAGCATTTGGTGTCAGAGCGGGATTGCCAGTGGATAGTGGTGGGGCTGTGCAGCTCGTACAAAGCCTGTCTGGGTTCCTGCCTTGTGAGAGATTCTCCCACAGTGGAAAACCAAACCGAAGTTAGCCGAGGGCAGGCGGTTTCGATGCCACGTTGAGAAGTGTGAAGTTGATGGCAACACTTCCTAACCAGCACATCTTCTGAAAGTGAAGCACAGTGCCAGGACGTGACAGCCCTGTGTCAGCAGTCCTGCGTTTCAGGCAGAGCAGCGCAGCGCTTCCAAGTGCATTATGGAAGTGTTTCGATTAAAATAGGTGAAAGTCTTCAGTAACATTTTCCTTCCTTCCTGCTGAGGGAAGAATCATTCCGGCTGCTCCAACCACAGGCAATGCTAGGGTGTCCCATTGCTGGGTAATTGCCATGGCAGATATTGGTAATCTCTGCAAAGTGTAGCAATGCATCAGTGATTTGGATTCCTGAGGGTTGTTTTGTACTAACCAAGCTTTGTGCAGGACTTGAGGCACTGACCATTACTTCAAGTTTGAATCTGCTCGTGGCTGCTGTTATTTAGTAAATAAAGCTGACAGGGGAAAAAGCAAACGAACAAAATCAGAGTAAGGGAAGATAGCCTTGAAGCCGTGGGGTGTATTGGAATACCAGCTCCATCAAATCAAACCAGTACCTCGCAAGTAGAAGAGGAAAAAAGTATGTAAAAAAGCACAAAGCTCCTCAGCAGGGGACAGATTGGGATTTATTCAGTTTAGTTTAAATTAGTCTGTGGTGTTTGTAACCAGGAGTAGTTCTCTCCAGCGCTGCCTCCTGTCACAACAGAAGGGTTAGAGGATTTGAGTAAGCAACCAAATGGCCTTAAAACAGAAACACATGCAGGGAGAGAATCCATTTCTTTCCTTATCTACCAACCAAAGCTTTCCTTCCTACCATGAACTCTATATTGGCACCATTAACAGCTGTGGGAATGTACCAACCACCATCTCCTGGGCTATACAGCAGGGCCCTGGGGAAAGCTGGTGTCACAAAACAAGTCAGTGCCCTGTTCGAGGCACCAGCTCATTATTCCTCACAGGCTCTGTGGAGACAGAACAGGACTGAAAACTAGACAGGGGTGTGTACTTGGTTGGGCTGACGCACGTCAGCACTCTGCAGCTGAGCTGTCCTATATTAAATGACCATATGCTTCTTTTACTAGAGCCAGAGCTTCTTATAGAGAGTTTATAATCAGGGTAACAAAACAAATTCTTTTCAGTCATGCAAAATACCCTTGCATTTTTGTGTCATGGAGTGGAGTGCAGCAGGGCATTAGATGCGTATGGGGCACTGTGCATGCGGGGGGGAACGTGGCATGTAAAGGAGGAGGATGCTTCTGTGCTCAGTGGAGGCCGTAATTCTGCTTTGAGATCATCTAAGAACAGCTTCCACTTGCAGGGTAATTTCTCAGTGGCTGTTCAATGAATCACAGTGCAATGAACTTCTTACAATAACATATGTTATTTCTCTGCAAACATAATTAATCATGAATAATTCTACAATGAATGGCAAAGGCAGTTAACATGGTAGGCCTGCTTATTATAAAGGGTGGTCATTACATTACGTGGTGTATATCTTGGATGATAACAACTTTAATGCATGTAATAAAATGTTTGAGGGCTATCTTGATTTATAACAGCTTGCCTTAGCACCCCCTGCAATGTACATATTAATAATACACTTTATACCATCTCACTTGAGACCCTGCAGATGGCCCCCACCTTATTTTGTTGCACACATACGTGTGCTAATGGGACACAGCGGTAACTGGAGTGTAGATCAGATCTATCCAGAAAGGCTGTGTACTACTCGAGATGCCCCAGTGTTGCTATGGCTTAATCCAAGGGTTCCTGGTGTCTTCTCCCCAGACTGGTGACAAGCAGATGTGGGTGCCTCTGAGGAAGATGAGCACCGGGGATCCTGGTACCTGTGCAGGTTGTGATGCGTCGGTGATAGCAGTCGGGGGCTCTCTGGTTGCAGGACTGAGTGCTCTATTTGCTGGCAGGGTATTTCCATTCTTTTAGGTGGGATAATAAGGTTATGACCTCATCTGTATGGGAAGGATTAATCAGGAGAATGAGTTCTTGTCGCAGTAATGGGTATTGCAAATCCAAAGATTACATTTACACGGTAATGGGAACAGAACTCCCAGTGATGTGGGATTCAAGGTACAACTGCTTACAGGATGTAGCAATGGAGTTACCTGTATTTTAAAGGGAATGGGCAGTGTGTATGCATCCACAGAGAGGTTCTGCAGCTGTCTTGCAAAAAGCAAAACAGATGGTGTTTTTGCAGTGCAAAGGACAAAGATGCCCTAGTCCTGGTGTGGGGCTTGGACCTCTGTTCAGACAGGTAGGGCACCTCAGTGAAATACCTGAAACAACGTGTTAGATAGAACATAACTGGCATTCCTGGGGTCGTGGTTCAGACCAGTAAGAAAGCAGGCTGATATTCCTGTATTGTTTCAGTGTTGTCAGTAAAGGGTGAACTTCAGTTCTGGTCCTATTCCTGCAGACTTTGCAGGTTTTCTGGAAAAAGGTGCCCTGTACACAGTTTTCCAGTGTAAACTCCCATCCAAGGCTCACTCTAAGCATCCCAAAGCACTCGTATCGCAACATCTTGTTCTGTCCCATGAAATGAATGCATCACTCATACAGTCATCGAAGATGTCAGTAAAAGACTCTTTATTCATAAATAACTGATATGCAGTAATTTACGTCTGTACATTTATCTCCAAAAGGCCATAGCCATACAGGATTGCAAACTCTACAGAAAACATCCAAACTGTCCATTATTACTTTTTCAGTACAATATAACACAGCTGTTTGGCATTACCAAATATATATATGTATATATATTTATATATGTACATGTGCTGAAAAAAGAAGCCAGTGCAGCCTTTTCCAAGGAGTCCTTCCCAAGTATTTTACTGTACAACATTCAGAATTTACATTGATAGAACAAGGCACAGAAAGTGTGGTATGAAGCCAAGGCCATGCTTTCGATTTCATGTTCGTCTCCTACTCCTTCAGCTTCATACTCCAGAAAGCATTCAAACCTCTGCTCTTTTTTCAGTTCTAAACACACTGAAACCCGGGGGAGGGAAGAACGCTCAGTCAGCTGAGCCCAAACCAGCATTGTCAGAACCCATTCCCTGCTAAAAGAAAGGAGCAGAAGAGAAGGTTGGTCTCTAAAGGAATACTTGTGGGTTTTCCCTTTAAGAAATTATTAATTTTGTAGTTGCTTAGGTTGAAGTTCCCCCTTCACCTAAAGGCTGGTCAGAAGTGTTGAAGGCTGCAGTAGCAATTTTGCAGTTAGTCAGCTCTAGTCATGCATATCACTGTTTGAAATCCCACCAACTGACCAGCATCACATCTTACTTCTTCCAAATCAACAAGAGGTGTACCCTTGATGTTCTTGGACCATGTATGAACTGAAATCAGTCATAGTGGGTATGAATGTAGTCAAGAGGAGGCAGCTACATCTCCCAAGTCACCATTCTATGATGTCAGTTGGCTGTTCCCAACCATCTACCAGAAGTATGTATATGCCACATCTCCAGTGAGGCATATATATCTCTGTGTGTGTGTGTGTGTGTGTTACTGATGGATTGGGGAACTCTGTGAGGTTCAGAAGTGGGATCTGGGGTTTAGACTGAAAGGGGAAAGAAAGAATGCAAAAGTCTACAGCTTCATGTAAAAATATTCCTCCATCCCCCTTCAACTTAACGTCAGTGCACAAATAGAGGGAAACTGAAGGAATTGCTTGGAAAGACATCATCACTGTAAGGTTCATATTCCAAATTTCAGGATGGGAAATACATCTTTTAAACTGCAAAACCAAAGCTTCAGTCAGTTCAAAGTGTGGATTTGTTAGGAAACGTTCCTGTTGCCTGTAGCAGACACTGCTGTTAGATCCATGTCTTCCCCCTCCTGCTGCGTCAGAAAAAACTTCTACCAGGCTTGGTGCAGAACGCCCTTTCACTTCATTTTGTGCTACACATTTCCTTTTGGGATTAGACAATAATATTTATATACAGAGACCAGATAACACAGGGGTTTGACATCATCTTAACTCTGCAGAAGTACATTCTCAACCAAGGTTATCACACCAGGGGCAGACAGACTAAGTAGCTGCTGACAAAACCACGGCTCTACAGTAGGTGAGTGTCTAATCTCATTAGATTACAGTACACTACAGCACAGATCAGGGACGGGTGCCTAATCACCACATCCCTTAGCTAAGTTTTCACAAGTGACTTCAGCTCTAGTTACCCTGTGACAGCAAGGCAAGGAGGCTATCCCCGAACCCCGGCTCGCCTGGATTCCCTCGGAAAGCACAAACCAGTTAGTCAATACAACTGAACAGCTTATTTAAAAGCAGCTTTTGCAATAGCTTGAAAATTACAATACACCCCTACCCCCCCCAAGCCCCAGACAAGAAACACTAGTAGAATCTGTACTATTCACCTCTAATACAAAAAGTATAGCGGCAAATTCCTACACATTTATGTTCTTTCTGGACAGAACAGTGAACATGGACGCTGACAGGTTTAACTTGCGGCAGTAGAACATCGGTTCTGTTTTCTGCATTGCAGACTCTGTCACTATCAAATGTTCCTTCAAGTGATTCTCTAATCTTAGAGTGGTTTATTTCTCTTTGTCCATGTTGGAATGGAGAGTTTTGCTACTGTTTATGCTAGTATTGGTGAGGAGAGAAAAGAGCGAGACTGTGTGTTACTAGGAAATGATTCATAACCTTTTGCCAGCATATTGAGTTTTAGTTGTTGCTACAGGTACTGTGTGTTCTAGAGCTAGTACTTTGAGTTACTGTGTTTGCTCAGGCATCCTTTATGCTTTAAGAATTGTAACTAGACAATCATTAGCTATCCAAGGAAGGAGCCACATGCCGTTTCACACGCTGCCTCTTCTGAAGCAGGAATAGTGTCAAGGGAGTGCTTGTACCAGAACATATCCCACAGACCACAGAAAACGTTCTTCACCAGGTTCAACATGAGAGAGGTTCCCAGTGAAGAACATTAACCATGCCCACTGCTGTGGGGAAAGGGGGAGGACTTCCTAGGAATAATTCGGATTAGGAAAAGAAAGGCTGGAAAGAGAAATCATCAGATGATTCCCAGTTGTTAAGGACTTAGAAATAATGTCCTGGTTTCCACCCAGTTATTTACAACTCAAGGAAATAAAATGCAGCCCTTTGCCTTTGTCTGTGTTTTATAGGCAGAAACACATTGGGAGGGGTGCGATAAATTCCAATCACAAACAGAATTCTACAACAGTTCCTCACCTGTTTTAGCTGCACTAGATGCATAAACTGTATTTTTTGTAGTGGAAAATATTCCTTGGAATTGATTAGTTACTGAATGTTTTATTCTCACAAAGTGCTAGCTTTCAGGTGAAAACCACAAATGGACCTTTAGGATGATGTTAGTACCATGGAGTCATAGAATCACAGAAAGGTTTGAGTTGGAAAGGGCCTTAAGATCATCCAGTTTCAACCCCCTGCCATGGGCCAGGATGCCCCACACTAGGCCAAGACTAGTCCAAGACTCTGTCCAGTGACAAACATCCCTGTTGTAGTGATTTACATTGAGTAAGCTTTCCTCTTCACCTGCTGAAGGCAAACCGTGCACAGGCCTCTGGAGGACGAGAGCAGCTCTTCACAGAGCTGATGATAAACACAAAGATGGGGCTCTATATTTTAAGAGAATTGGGTTGCTATCTGTTCATCTATCACAAGAAGCCCAGTAAACTTTTTGTGGGCGTCCATCTGGGTTTTATAGCTCTTACACTGGTAGATGAAGGTTGAATTTAACTCTGCAAAGCAGGGCTCCTTTCCTGGTGCCTTAAAAGGATCCTACTGTAAACCAGCAAGACTGTGCAAAAGCAATGCGGTGAGACTGTAAATGAGCTTTTAGGATGCTGCAGTCTGGCAGAGCTGTGAAATGCCCCATTTTGGTGACAAAACTGTTAAGTCAGTTTTAAAATGCAACTCTTAGGCTGAATCCCGAATGACTCACACAGGAATATCTGGGAGAATTGCTGAGGAAGATGAAACCAGGTTCTAGCTACAGCAGGTTCTTTGGTGATGTGAAATCACAATGGCCATTCCCCCCTATCGCACCCAGGGCAGCAGGATGGAATCTCACTGGGTAACATAACATCACATTTTCTTTATGAAGAGACCTTAAAAATACTTTTCCAGAAGTCACAATGTAGAAACTAGAGGATGGGAATACGTTTTTAGTTCCTGGCCTCTCGCCCTTTTTCAGATGCTCCTTTACTGCTGGGTTTTAGATCGTATCAACACATATATGGGTACAGATTTCCAAAAAACCTTTTTAATACAGATGTTAAAAATGTGCTGCTGGAATTTTGAGATTCCTAATAATTCCTTTATAGCACTGGAACTGAAATTCTGATTTATTCTGTGAAGCAGACTTAGAGCAAGCTTGTGAGGAGCTGGCAAAAGTCGGTCGCTTTCTAGTGTAACAAATGGGAAGCAAACATTTAACACCTTTTACTTGTTTAGCTCTTTGTTAATGGCAACAAAATCCATGTGGCAGCAGAAGCGTTTACCTAAAAAGCATTTTAATTTCTCCATCTCTAAAACTGTGCATAAAAAGAGAGGAGGATTGGCATAACCCTCTGGAAGTGGCAAGTGCTATCAGCATCTCCAGTACCATTCATGCCAACCAGAAGGAGCACCTGGAAACAGGCAGGTCTGCCCAGATCCATCAGGTCATCACCTGGTAACAAAAAGAACAGGAAAAACCTGGAGCCTACTTTTACACTCCCTGGTCTCCATTTCTTACTGTCCTACTATCTAGCAATGACAGCAAGGATGTCCAGAGAAGCAGAACAGACAAGTGTGAGTGGGAATGAGGTATGAGAGAAGCCTGTCCAAGGATGTGTGGTATGGACAAGGCGATTCAGCAGTGGTTTATTCAGTACCCTGTTTACGTAGGACAAGGAGAACCTAGTGCAATGGTCAGGCAGCATGTGGTCAGGAAAGGAAGGGTGTTTAAAGAGCACAAGAGAAGGTCATGGCACTTGTTTCTCCTGGATAGTGCTCATGAAGGCCAAGTGTTTCAGTGGGATCTAAAGGGATCAGTCAGGTTTCTGAAGGACAGTATCAGTGGTTCTTAGACACAGTGGTTCAGATGCAACTCCCTGCTGAGGAATTCCCTTAGTACAAGGCCCATTACTTACACTGTTTCCTGGTTCCTCTTAAGGACACCACACAGGTCTACATGGATTTTCACCTGACAGTATGGCCGTTCTTGTAGGACTCCAGGTGTACAGCTGGATAAGCTCCTGGTAGTGTGGTTTGGTTACTGTTTCAAACCCCATTCCAGTGGGAGGAAGGTAACTCAGTAGTGTTGGCATTTCCAGCCCACTTAAACAGTACAAGAACACCAAAACAAAAACAGGTTAGAGAAAAAGCAAGAGTTCTTGATTCAGAGTCACAAAAATAGGCTCAGTAACACAGCTGCTGCTTTAGCAACAGTGAAAACAGGAATCAAAACCTAAAGGGACAGTAATACTCCACTGAGTGATGTAGAATTGTAATCTTACCTCAGGCCCCAGCCTGAAGGGTTTCTTTTCTGGCATTGTAAGCAACACTGACATCTATTCCTTTTCAGTAGGTTAATGCAGACACTCAACTTGATGGGGGTTTTGCACCTAACTGGGATTTGGTGTAGAACCCAGATCACTTCCATCTGAAGGCCTCTTTAGATGTACTCCGGAGGAGGTCAGCCTGGACAGCTGCTGGTTTCTCTCTCTCTGGGCTTTGCTGAGCATTCCAAACGCAGCCCTGGGTGTCTCTGTACATGGAGGTTTCTCAAAGCTGCCCAAGTCTGGGAAGTGAACACGCTGCATTTCCTGAGATAGAGCTTTTGGGTTGAAGCTCTGTGCTCAGCTCTTTCTGACTCCATGTCTTGTGTGTGGCTCACATTGGGAAAACGAGGGGCAACACGCAGCTCTATGGAATGACGTGGGTGCCTCAGCACCTGCAGGGTGGTGCTTTGCTCTTTGCTGTGGTAGGGAATAGAAGCTAGTCTGAAAATTAAACAGCATCTAAGGAGAAGCTGAGCACAAATTAACTGCCCGAGAGTGCAGTTAAACCTGGAGCTGGTTTCCCAGACAACCACAGCTCAGTAAAGCTCTGCCGCCTTGCTGTGGATGCCATTCCCTATTTTTACTTAATTCCTGACATTTTGTCCAATGAAGAACAGGTTTCTGAGGAGGAGGACTGGAAGTCACTAGAAATATAATTCAAACACAGATAGAACCATGTGCTGCTGAAAACAGTGACAGCTTGCAGCCAAAGAAGCAGGTATTTTTGTCTCTGTCGCAAATATGCTTACAGCCATTATGATTTCCCACTGCAAACAGGAACTCTCTCATGTCAGGCTGCATGAAATACGAAAGTGCAGAAAATGTTGGGGGAAATCTTAAGTATTCATAAGTCTAACACTATTGCAGCCTGCTGAGCAGGGCAAGCAATGAGATTTGCAGTTTTAGAGCAGCGAGAACAAGCCATGGTTTAAAGCAAGGGTGGTTCACCACTCCTTTTATGACTAGAACCTGGGTAAGGAAACAGGTTCGGATTATTACAGGTTGGCACACTACATACCTACTCTGTGGCCTGTCGTGCTGCTCTTGGCCAAACACGGGGAAGAACCCAGAGCGCTCGATTTCCATTTCTTGCACTTCCATAAAGCTCCTGCAATCCCAGTTTTGTTCCTGCTTTGTACTGATAGTGTCCCTCTCACCAAAGCTGACAGCCCACGGCCAGAGCTCCTTGGCTCATTTTAAAGAATACATAAGTAAGAATAAAGGTTAAATTTGGCTCAGCACCAGCTCCACTTGCTCACAGTGACAGCTCTTTTTGGTTCAGTTGAAGTAATAAGTTATTCTTGTATGTAATGGATAAAAACCGAGGAGAATTCTCTTAGCTTTCCATTCTGGGTAAATCTGGTGGTCAATGCCATGTTTGTAACTAAACCACGTGGAACAGCACAGCCGAGCTTCACGTCCTGTGAGACTTGCAGGCTGTACAATGGAATGAAGCCCATTTTTGGCAGGAGCCTGTGGGGTTTATTGTTTCAGTCTGAAACGAAACCAAAATCAAGCTGTGCTGCCTGACTTCACTTTGACTTTTGAGTTTAGCCTCAGTACCTAAAGTAAGCACAAAATGTGTAAACTTGCTAAAACAGGGCTGGTGATTTCCCGTGTGATTTTTGGTTATTTAAATCCACCCCCAAAGAAACATTTTTGGACTAAATGAACATTTGCAGACCAAGAAGTTGAGAAAATCTCTCTCAGGCACACACTAATTCCACAGAGGAGGGGTTTGTTCTGTTCCTTTGTTAACAGGATAAGCTCTGCAGCAGCAGTACATTCATTAAGTGATTGAATGTTTAAAAGGAAGTGGTCGGAACACACACAATATCAATTAAAGAGTTACAAGATCCTCTAATTCCTCAAACATCTGAACAGGAGAAGATACAGGAGAAGATCTGTAGCAGATACAAAGGGACAACTGATGCTATTGAATGGCATCTTAAACCCACTCTAAGTGCGACAAAGGGGGCTCCAGGCCCCAAGAAGCCAAAGCTTTAAACCAGGTTTAACCTCTAGTGGCTTCAAATATTCCATATCATATTCACTGATTTCCACTAGGCTTTATATCAGTATTACTGTTTTTAATAGGGCTGCTTCTGCTCCTCCAACTGAAAACTGCATTGTGGAACTGAGTGTCTGTCTCCATGCAGACCCTGATGTGCAGAAACCCTTATTTCCTCCCTGCCAAAGAGAATCTCTAGTGTCATAGTCAAAGCTGGCCCTCAGTTCTTGAATGGAGAGAGTGACTAAAGTCCGTTTTGCCTGCTGTAGTTGAAGTCGGGCTCCTCAACCTCAGTTTCTGTTATGTCCGAGATTTTGGAGTGTGTCCTTCCTATTTCTTCCAGGGCACAGGCTAGGGAGTCAAGGTCACCATCGTGTTGATGTCGGGCTTCCCAGAGGTCCAGAATGACAGCAGATGGACTGCTTTGTGTAGCGAAATAGGAGAGATTCCTAATAGGAGGGGAGAAAAAGGTGAAACAGAGAGGATGAGGAGCAGTATAGACTGTAGGTACCATGAACGTAAAAGCGCTCTGGGGCCTAGCACTGTCAATGTGTTTAAAACCCAAAAACAGTGAGGGAGAGGAATTATGTCGCTTACTTAAATTGATGCTTGTGATTATGAAGACATGACATCTTTTAATTTGTGAATTTGTATTTGATTAATGTGTAGTTTTTAGGACTTTGCAGGGGTGATATTTGCAAAGAATTTGGTAAAACAAGTATCTTAAACACAGTACCTCCTAACTCCTTTTATTTATGGGCTTTGGACATGATGATCTGAATAAATACATTATCTATTCACAAGCATAAACGTTATTATGCATTTGTATTACATTAAGATACGGATCTATAAATATGGGAAGAAACAGATAAACCTATAGCACAGAAAAGGGAATTTGGACTTCAATGTCTGGCTTTTTAAGCCAGCTCCAAGATAATTAAATATTTATTACTGACTATTTCTGTACTGTTCTCATCAGTCAAAATCAGGCAGAAACCATTTTTTTCCTCGGGCTTCCCTAATTCCCTTCCCTCTGCACATTCATCCCTATTGGAGATTGAAAGGGAACATACAGGGAATAGTGTGTGTATGTGTAGTGCAATTCCAATGTTGAAGAAGTTCCTTGTAGCCACGATAGGAATCGTTCCAGTGCATTGCCAGAACAGATTCCTGTCTACCCTGAGGAGCTGAAGCCAGGCTGTTGCTCTTGCCAAGTAACACCTTGACTTCAGCAGAACTACCGCTACAGCAGTGGCCTGTGTTGTGAAATAGATGGGGAAATATTATGGATTACGCTGTACAGCAGATCTGTGGGAATCGATGCGGTCAGGTGTTCATGCCCCACCATCTGGGTTGTTTCAGCTGCTCAACAACTTCCTTTTTCTACCTGTGAATTTGATTTTAGCAAGCTAGATACTGCAAAGACCCTACAGCAGGCGTCCCCACCGCAGAACCAACAGATAACAGGTTATCACCAGTCTGGTCTTACACAGTCACTGTAGCCTCCTCAGTAAGCGGTCTCTCAGCCTCCTGAGGAAGAGAAACCTCCTCCATGAGGAGTGGGAACAAGGGAGATGATAGTGCCTGGCAGTGGTAGTAAACACTGGTAAGTAAAGCAGAACTTTGTGATTCTCTCAGTGCTGCAAGACTACAAATCTCTGTTTTCTTTAGTTCAGATGTGGTTTATTGAGATTCCCAGGCAAAACAAGGCACCACTGAAAAGTTATTTTGCCTGACTGAAGCATTCCTCTGCCCTCTTGGGAACATATTTATGGTGGTTGTGACAGTCACAAAATATTTCTGTGAGTGAACTGCCTCCACCAATTTAATTCCGCTTGGCTAAGTAGTAAATTAGTTTTTACAGCATCCTTCAGTTTTAATAATCATAACATTATTATTCCCAACAGTAGAGCATGACTTTCTTTTTTAAATATGCCTTTTACTAAGGAAAAAAAACCACAACAAAACAAACCCTGAAACCTGCAAAATGAGTAATTCATTTTAGAATACAAAATAGATAGCTAGAAGCCAAGGCAACAGGACAGATGATTTTCCTCAGAGAACATGTACCCTCCTAAGTCCTTTAAAGCACTGCTTTACACAGCAGTGCCAAAGTCCTCTAGTTTGTGCTGTACCAAGACCCCATTCCTGTGGGTCAATGAAGAGGAGGTCTGGTCCACAACAAAGAACCTGACCTTGGAAGCAAACCTCGGGTAGCGTTCAGATAAAGCAGTTCCTGGTGTCAGCAGCTTGTCATATTTAAAAGACTGTATGAACTAGAGCTTATCCTTGAGCCTAAGGACCATAATCGCTGTGTTCACATCTTTAATACCAGCAAGTAAACAAAAAACCCAGAACAGCAGCAGATTATTCCCACTGCACATGTAAACGTTCATCTTCCAAAGTGTCTTTTGTTACCTGTTAATGCTGTTCTTTTGTGCTAACATCTGCCAGTCTTTGCCTTTGGCATTGGGTGTGTCAAACGTTGCACAGATCCGCTGCCTGATGGAGTAGGGGATTTTAAATGCTTTTGGGCCCATCTGTGCGGGAAAGTTGCTGTCATCATGTGCAAAGAAAGTGATGGTTTCTCTTTCATTCTGCGTGGAATACAACAGCAAAACAGTTAGTGAGGGCATCACCCTTCTGTCCACCTTGGTCTGTAGGCAGCTCTCAGGCAAACTACTAAGAGTAACACTAGGAGTTATACCAGAGACTCTTGCTTAGAAATGGGGAACTGAGACAGCCTAAAAGATGGACACAAATATCTCATTTGTGGTCTTTTTTTTTTTTTAAATACCTAAATTCTGTAAGTACCTGTTTTTCCCTATTAGAAATCTCCTGGGAAGCCAGGTCTGGCCCATCCTTCTCCTATGAAACGATAGTCTTGTTTAACGGAGGCACATTTCCATGCGTTACTCGTTGCAGTGAAATGCAGCATAAATACTGAACAACAACGATGCTATAGTCTCTTCATACAACATTTATGACACCTCCCCAAAGCCATCCATGCAGAGTAATAGTGCTGTAGATCTATCCCATGGTCTGACTGGTTTAAATTAACTATGCAGAACAGTAGTAAATTTTCATACCCTGCACATATGAGATAAGCTACGGCTACCTGGTTAGTTCAGGGAATTGTAAAGCAAGGAGTAATTCAAGTATTCAGTTGTTATTTCTCTATTTATTCTACAGTCAAATTCTCCTCACTCCTCGAGCACTTTTTGAGATGGGCACGAGAAAGCCTCCATCCAGCAGATCTCTGTGAGAGCAGAGCTGTAGCTCCGGAGACTTAAGGACAGACAGGGAGGAAAAAGTAATGGCAACAGCAACATTGTACTACTGAGATAGCTATAGAATGATGGAAGTATTTTATGAAGTAACAGTAATGAACGTGGCTGTATTCTAAGGATGGTCTCATACAGAAAAAGGTGGTTGAGGGTTTCTTCCTTAGTTGCTGCATTCCCTGCATGGTGCATTTGGCAATGGGCACGCACCTTTAATCCAGAAGTTTTAGTTTGGATTAATCAACAAAAAGGCTCAATAATTTAAAAGAAGGAGCTAAAGTTTTCTTTGCTGTAGGCCACGTCCCCAGCTTGTTTGAGTCTGGTACCTTTCCCCTGTGAGCAAAGCTGCAGTCCAGACAGGCTGTACCCAGCACGCTGTAACAGGGGAACAGGAAGTGGCCAGACAGCACACAACCCATCATTGTCACCTCTGGGTGCTCTGCAAACTCTTCAAAACCTTTTGCAAGAAAACTGTTGTCGCCAATTTGAATATAAATTACTTTTAGAATTGTAGAATCTCCAGTGTAGAGTAGCAGTAGTAGAATTGCAGAATCTCTAGTGCTTTGATTTCTAATGGAAGAATCTGCATGGCTTTATATACATGGGAATAGTTTTGAACGGGAGATAAAGCACACAGGGATAGAAAGGACAAAATGGGGAGGGATGGGGTCTCGCAAGGCAAACAGGAGAGAGGATGCTTTACCTCTAGAATGGAGGTCTGGATCTGCAGGACCTGCTCGTGGCCCTTGACTTGCCGCACGCAGACCTTGCAGGCCAGCTGCGTGGTGGCGGGGCTGTAGCGCTCCAGGGAGAAGGCGCAGTGCAGAGGCTTGGGGCTGCTGCACCACACACGGGAGAACGGCACCTCCTGAGGGAGACGTATCCCATGGGAACGGGGGTGGGGAGAGAGAAGGGGAGACCATCACAACACAGGAACAAAACCCTTCTTTTCTGTGCAGTTGTGTGTTTACTGACACGCTGCAAGCTCAGAGCAGGACAAAGCTATCAAATGGTGATTCAGCTGATAAATACTGGGGGGTTACATTTACTCAGAGCTGATATTCCATTCAGTGACACAGATGATGAGACACTCTCATTTAAAGTGAAACTTAAGATGCACTTACTCCTGGGCAGGGATCAGAACTCTTTCTTACTCTGATTTGTGTCTCCTTGCTATCACCCTGTACTACAGAATCCAAATACAGTATGTTCCCATCAAGAACTGTACCTCCTCTGTAACTCATGCAGCACAGAGCAGGATAGGATGTTTTCTGTATTTATGTTCCATCTCTATTTAAAAACACCCACTTGCCTGGGTAGCCACATGCAGCCCAGTGCACACCAGTGCTCAGTCTGGTTTACTTCTTAGTATCATCCTGTTTTATTCTGTGACTACTTTCAGTGACTCCTCTACTTCAGCCAAGGACACTTTATGGGATGGATGCCCTCATCAAATGCTAGACAGAACTGCAGCAATTAATCATCAGAGATTTCTGGCATCTCTGGTTGCTTTGGGTTCCTAAAAATGTATGGAAATAGGAGAAGTACATAGGGGCAGCTAACTTCTAGGTTATGATCACTTTGTAAATACCAAAGTTCTCTTTCTGGTCTCCTCTCTTTATGCTTTCAAAACACTTAATTTCCAAACTAACACCAGCTATAAACCCACTTTGGTTTTCTACACGTAGTCATGAAGGCATGTAAGTAGCAAAAACAGTTAAATCAAACATCTCTATTAATTCCAAAATACTGAAAAATCCTGCAGAAGTGGCCACCTGGAGACTGATGGAAAAAGGGAGAAAAAGACCGCTACTAGTATTTCATTCTACTGTGTTTTAGCATTCATCCATATGATTACAGGACAGCATCAAACAGCTTCAGTGAGCAACAACTGTAACACGAGAAAGCTAGTTTAAAGAGTTTCACATTCCTTCAGTATTCAACATTGAGAGTTACAACTGAGAGACCAACTAGTCACTTGTCACACTCAGCTGGTTAAATCGAGTAAACCATGCACGCAGTCCTTATGATCAGTTTCCATGTGGAAGCTCACCATCCTTGCTTTCCTATAAGCAGTTTTTTCTTGATTTAGGTTACAGTCTTTGTGTCCCTGAAGACATGAGCTGTGCACTGGTGATGTGGGGATAACACAGCTCCACAGACCAGCCTCACCCTCCGCTTCAGAGACAAGATTAAACAAGGGAGGATAGAGTTGTACTGGTAGCTGATCTGCAGTTTACTGCTTCTTCTGTGTGTCTCAGGCTATCTGTAATGACGTGCTAAGCGACAGTGATAAGCTCTGTGGTTAGATCCTGAGCTGGCAGCAGCAGCAAGATACCAACAGTGATAAAGAAAACATTAGCAAAATATTAGAAGTGGAGCAACTGTAATTAGATTTTTCCAGAGTAATCATCTCTGCTTTCATTCAGAGTGGAAGAGTCACTCAGCTGAGAACCACAGGAAATATAACACAGGGCGGGCAAAGCAGGGTGGGATGAGGAATGTTTCAGGTATTCCAGAAATGCTTTCAGTTTTAATCTCCCTTTACAATGATGTTCCTAGCAGAGAGAGGGCACGTAAATCATCTCATAGCTACAGAGAGATGCTGGATCCTCCAAGAGACACAAACCACCAGGAGGACAGCTGCTGCCAGCCCCCAAAGGTGCCCCTTTGGCTTCTTCACATGCTTATCACAGCCTCTTCCTGCTCTAACACTGAGCCAGGTTTTAAGGGTTTCCCCTAGTTAGTTGTGAGCAGGGTGGGAAGGGTGTCAGGCAGGATGCCAGGCACTTGGCATCTGCTCCAACAGGATGGCCAGGACAAACAAAGGCACTTAGTATAGGCTGGAGAAATCCTGACTCCCACCTGCCATTAACTGCTTTTACCAGTTTTATTCATCTGCTCAAGCCCTGCAGCAGGATCTTTACTTATCTGAGAAATCATTAACACACATCTTCCCTCATTGTACCATCTGATCATGGTTTCATTTGGGGGATCCAATAGACAGTTATGGAACAGGCTCTTTTCAGCTGTTCTTGACAACCAGAACAGCCAGCTCCTACATCAAGCTTTAAAAAGAAGTGTGGTATGTAGGAGAGAAAACAAGCATACACGGGAAGAAACTCCACATGGAGAAAAGAGATTCTTCTATATATCAAAAGGCTGGAACCAAATCAGAGCTGTCAAAAGAAATGGGCCACTGCACAGGGAGGGAAATACAAACCAGTGTAAGCAGTTCTGTAGTTTCTGTTAGAAACAACCGTTCTATTTCTCAGCTCTCCCCAGTCACCTGAACTCTACTCAGTTATCACATGTAAATACCTGGCTCCAGTATCAGCCCTGAGTCAGCCTGTGTGTGAGCAGAGGTTTTGCACATGCTGCTTTCAACCCTCAGTGGCTGCTGAGAGAACAGGCCCTGCACTGAGCACAGTCATCTGGGCATCCTCTGCCTGTCCTAGAGCCGTTCTGGAGAACATGGTAGTACATTTAAAACCACTTTTTTGCCAAGACAGTGGATGATATAGAGCTGTCTGTCTCTGTGCTGCTGGGAAAAGGGAGATGAGTCTAACGGAGTTCTGTATTTTAACAGACTAACCCACTTTATGTGCCAGCACATCACTTGTCATTTTCAGGAACCATCTACTTAGAAATTGTTATTTTGTTTTGATTTTTCGTTTCCTGTTTTCAACAGCCTCTTTCATTGATGTAGTACAGAAAAAATATGCTCTCAGTTTTAATTCTTAGCATACATGCGCCGCTCTTTGAACTCACGACATTTAACTGTTCAATTTGAATGTTCCTTTCAGCCATATATTCATAGTTATCTTGAAGTTAGACTGACAACGATATCAAAACCATCCTGAGTGATAAATTTAACAAGAACATAGGCCTTCCATCGGAGGTGATTGAAATGAGAGGAAGTACAAGCTTGCATGTTTGTGAAGTGAGAAACACTTAAAGCATTCTGTTGTACATGAAATCTGTGTTTGTCAAAATCTGAAGGCGATGCTTTCTTGTTGCACACTCAAGAGATTAAACCCACTCCTTGCAAAAGCGGAAGGGAACATCATCTTATTTGGGTCATGTCAAAATTCTGACTCCCTCTGAACTTCAAATGTGAGCAGAGAAAATGGACACGTACCTGACATGCAGTAAATGGTTTAATCCTCCAAAGGAACGGAGGGATATCGAGGACAGATATCTGCAGACTGAAGGTATTCCCTTTGAAATGCAAAAGTTTGGGTTCCTCCAGTAATTGTCCTCCTTGGAGTTTTTCATCTGAAACCACTTCCTGCAATGGCAGAGGAGGAAGGAATTTTTTTTCAGGATTAGGAACAAATACCAAATCTAATGAAAATTCATCTTTATGAAAGGGGCCTCATTCACCTACAGCCATAGGGGTACATGCAGGATTTTCTCTTGGGGCAGCTGATGGACACTGGCATTTCACCACTGGAGTCAGAAGGATGGTCAGCAGTGTCAGTTCTATGTCCCTGTGTGTAATGAAGCACCTGTGACACTGAACTGTCTTGTTGGCTGCCTCGGCATCACTACCCAAGAACGTCATGCTTGGAGAGCAGAACCTGAGAAGGAAACTCGGGTATTGCAGTGCATTGGTAGCTGTTGTCATGTTTAGGGGTTTCAGGCCAAAGTTAGCCAGTTTTTTTATTGAAAGTTACTCATGTTTGACTGTTATTATTTTATTGCATCCCGCAGGATCCCTACTACAAAGGAGAAGTTTGCCAGCAGTTTGTTACCGGAGAGCTCTCTAACATCAACGTGGAAGGGGAAACAAGACTACGACAGCCCATTTCCAGGTAAAGCTGTTTCCCTCCAAAGAGGAAAATGAAAACTGGTTAAACCGTGACAACACTGTAATTAGTCCATTTTCTATTCTGTCCTTGGTGCTTTAATTAAGCTTTGGGATAAAAAACCCCTATGGGTTTTGTGTAGTGTTCCTTAAACCTGACATAAGAAGCTCAGTAAGGTATTTACTCAATGGGCTAAAAGGAAGCGTGAGAACCTCAGGCATGCCTGGTGAGTGGTCTACTCAGTTACAGATTAAATCAGCAGCAGCTTTGGTGGGACAGTGCTCTCAGGACTTTGGAGAGCACTGAAAGGCCTACAGCAAGTGTACATGAGAGACAAAATGTTCACGTTCGTTTCTCCTTGCTTGGACGTTTTCATAGTAACTGGACAAGACCCTGAGTGATGCTGCAAGGGCTGACTCTGAGCAGAGATTTGCGCTACAGCCCTCTAGAGGTCTGCTCCAACCTCAGCTTTTATAGACCTGTGAATTTAAAACCGAACAGTAAAAAGTCACCCCTGCCTGTACTTGCACCATGTTTATTCCTGTAGTGTTCAGCAAGGACACCGGTGAGGGAGGGAAGCTTGCAGACATCTTTACAAATCAGCTAGTGAGCACTCTTCCAAAATGACCAAAATACGGTTTATGCACATAGAGTATACAAAATCTGGGTACATCCATGAGGTTTGGTGCTCCTCAGTAGCAAAGGGACTGTTAGAAGAGCTACTGGAATCACTGCGACCTTCTGAAAATATAATGACTGCTGGAGCTTTGTGAAACTGTAATAATGGATTTCCATTATAGCCCAATTTACAGGCATTCAGCGTGGTTTAACTCCTGGTGGCTGGGTTTATAGGAAGGAAGGAATAAGGAGACTTTAGGTTTTAATTTCCAGCTGCAAAGGGCGTTTATTATTTCATCACTGTTTCTCAGAATTCCCTGAATGTGTTGGAATTCTTTTTTTAATGTCCTGTAGTTCTATAAATACTGCTCCACCTTTACTAATGCATGTGGTCCTGAACTCCATGAGCATCGGCAACAGACAAAGGATTTGGTAAGCCAAGAGGTTACCAACACACTAGAAATTACATAAAGGACAAAGTTGTCTCTTGGAGAAGTGTTCACACAGGGACAAAGTGAAAAATCACCTGGTATTTTAGCCAGACCAAACGTGGTATTCCCAACTTGGATTTTTAAGCCAAAAGAAATGGGTATTTTCCACATTCACCACTTCCTTCACATTTACCAGATGAAGTGTTGCTTGTGTTTAAGGGAAGTACAATTTAATAAATACACACTTGTCTCATTATGTACAAACACCCTCTTCTGATTTCTGTGAATGTGGCAGTCTGGTAATTATTCTTCTAACAATTTTCTACAGGCTCCTCCAGCAAAACACGAGTAGCCCACGAATTGTGTAAGTGTTACAAAGGGTATAATTACAAAGCTATTGTAAGGCTTTAACAATGCTTTCAGTGGCTTTGCTTTTATTAGAGGCACACAGACATTAGTGCTTGCTTCATTAAGATTCATGTTTCTATTCTGTATGATAGGAAGGGGAAGCAGAAATTCATCTGTCACAACTGTCTTCATTTCAGCTCCCAAAAGAAAACCATTTTGTTAAAGCTTCTGAGTTTCCTAAGGCTGCAAAAGCCAGTGAATGGCATTGTTTTATCCTGGAACACCATGCAGAAATATCTTGTTAGTTTTCATTGCCACTCGGGAATTGTTTTGTGGGGTTTTGTGTTGTGTTTTTGGGCTTTTTTTTAAAGGGGAAACACACAATTGTAATTGAATTTTTGTTTAAAGAGATGGGGGGGGGAATCTCTTTCTTCTTGCTCAAATTTTAAACAGGAGAGGAAATCCTGTACTGACTAATGAGAGTGTAAAGGTGATAAATACTATACAGGATGTGGTAAAGACTTACAATGTCTTCGTGTAGTGCAGGAGCACTCAGCTTCAGATGCAAGTCAGCTCTGCCTGGGCCACGCAGAGCCAAGGCACTGAGCTCAACCTAACCCTCTGCTTATCAGCTGTAGCTTTGTGCTGTGTTACCCATGGCTACGTGGCTTCTGGTTACTGTGGAATGGGGACAAAGTGGAGTTCCCTCTACCTGCCCAACAACGAAAGGACAGTGTGGCTGTTCTGCAGCTCTTGCAGCATAAATCCACAAGTCAGACAACAGTGCAGAGAAATTAAGGGACTTACTCCAAATCATGCAGCAGTGGCATAAAAAAGTACAGTATTCCCATCCATTTGAGCCCAGGGATTGTCCCCAGGAATCAAGGAATGTTAATACTCTATGGAAGACAAATAAAAGCAAGTTAGTAAAGGGAAACCGTTTACCTGAAACGCACAAGGTGTGTTATCCATGCAATACACTCTCAGATTGTAATCCAGAGAATTGCAAGACAGGCAGCCAAAAACGGCGACTTTCAGCTGTCGAACGGCACAGTCAGAGATCGGTTCTCCAATAAGAGCATAAGTTCCAAAGCTGTTTAAGAGAATGTGACAGGCATAAGGATCCAACAGGCAGTAGCAAGAAGTAGTTTCCTCTTCCACAGACATCACTTCCTGCAAAATGAAATTCAGGTTTAAAAATAAAGTATAATAATAAAACCAATAGGCCTTGACAACAGGAGTCACAACATTATTTAGTTTCACTCAACTAGAACATAAAGCATTTCTGAGGGCCAGTCTGCAAACTCTCTACTCGTGTTAACCTCAGGGAAAGGGAGAAGGTGAGTAAATACTCCCAGCTCAGCCCTGAGTCAGCATGAGGATTTATGGCAACGCTCTGTGCAGAACTCAGTGTGTACAGCAGCTAATAATAATGATGATGTGTAAGCAATTTTAGCATCTTTTTTCAAGTGCTCTTGACTTGCTAGCTAATTTTTCCCCTAATGTCAATAAGCAAACCTTGAATTTGGTTTGCTTACTGGTATTTGGTATTTACTTGTTGGTATTTGACTTCCTTTCAGAGCATGCATTACAGTTATGTTATTTGTATCTAAAAACTACTCTTGATTCTGCATTACGACATCATTAGATGAGCTTTTGCGTGGTTTGCAGCCTGGTGTTCTGCTCTTTATTCATTCCAGGGTGTTTGTAACCAACACAATGGAGCTGACTAAGTACTGAATGCATTTAAAGTAGGAAACCTAAGCTGAACTTGCAGTGGTTTAAATGGGAGCAGCAAACATCATAGTGCTTTATCCTCTTCCTTCTCTGAAGTGAGTTATGGTACCTGGGACTGTGTTAACTACTGTTTTCCCCCTTACACTGCAAAGAACCAGGCAGGTCCATCAGCAGCAGTGCACTAAAATCTGATCAACTATGGATTTGTGTCTCATTACTGAGTTCTGGGGTTCCACTGTGTACAGTGAACACTTCATAGCTGGGAAATTCAGCACCTTTCTGTCCTGTGTGGATTTTTGTAATGGTGAACAACAGTCTGTTTCATGCTTTAGCTGTCCCTTCAGGAATATTATTAGTAGGCTGTCCTTGCAAATGATGCAGGAGGATGCAGCAGTGATGGAGACTGCTGCCCAGCACGCAGTTTCAAAGTATGCAGGTGGACAGACCCAAATGATCAGATGCCCATGTCACAAATGCCCAAAGCTTAATTTCCCAGTAAATCCGGACTAGAAAATACATGTTCAACTAAAAAAGCAAAATATTTCATTGCAAGTACACTAATCCTTCAGAGGTTGTGAGCACAGCGTGGTCACTGAATGCCCATTAAAATGACATGTAGAGAGACAAGATTTTTAACCTTCTAGGTTAAAAAGAAATGACATGTATACAAAGTGTGTATTTTTAACCAGTTCCATAACTTTATGTCATGATAAATTCCTGGATATAATGATCTGTTGTGTCATGAGGCTCTGTGGGAGCTGTGATCTATCAAAACAATAGACTGATTGACTGGCTCCACTGTTAAGTGATCTGAGAAACCAGACTGTCTCCTGTCATACGGGATAGCCCATTAAGTGTTCTGCACACCTGAGTGAAATGGCTGAAACCAGTTTAGCTGCTGCTTAACAATATGCAAAATCTCCCTCTTTTTCAAGTTGTCTGTTTCTGTCACATAATCTGTGCCTGTAGGAGCGACCCTGCGTCCACCATTAGCACCTTTTAAGAGTGAGGGAGGTCTGAACTTACCTCCCATTTTCCTTGCTGTGTGCGTTTCTTCAGGTGAATGTTCCAGTGCTCCGAATTGACCTGTGCGCAGTGCGGTATGGTCAGGGCAAAGGGGGTGCTCACAGCCACCTCTGAGGGCCCGCACGTGACTTCTGGCCCTAGAAGAACATCCGTGCCCTCTGGCTCTAGGCTTGGGGGGGAGAAGGACAATAACGTCTGTCAGGCAATTTTAATAAGGAGAAGTGAACTGAACTGCAAAGTTTAAAGGATTTTAGTTAAACCCCTAAGTCCCTCCCTCATCTGTTACATCTAAGGATAAGAATCCAATTACTGTGCTAATTCTCATGTAGAAGCAGTAGCTGGAGATGAAACAGAACCATTAGGCCACATCTAACTCAGATTGTTGGCTGGTCACTTTAGGATTCTGGTCTTTAAAAATCACATTTCAATTTGCTGAAACCAAATCCACCACTCAAATTGCTGTGTGCAAGTCAGCCCTGCTTTATGCACCAGCTGGTAGTATTACCATCTAATTCTGCCTTCAAAGCCTGTCATCAACAATATTTTCACAGTAGTGAAGATAAAACAAATTATGGTTTAAAAACACAGTCTGATGCATTCTCCCAGATTGAGCGTGATCTCCCTGCTTTGCAAACACATTCCTATCCTGCAGCAAGAACAAGCTCGGTGCAACCTACAGCAGCTGGGAGGGATGGGACTGCTCTGCTGAAACCTTGAGCTCTGGAAGTAGATTTGTGCACACGGGCTCCACCACAGCACATGGAGTGCCCATCACCACGATTAAGTCTGGGGATTCATCTCATCCAACTATAATCACCTGTGGTTGGTCACATTAACTGCTGGCTAAGTTAGAAAGATGAAGTACCCCACAAGAAGCATTTCTTTTCTTTCATTCCAATCTAAATTCAACCCCATCCCACATTAAATGTGTTTCTGTACCCCTTACACTAAATACCTGTGCAGAACCAGTGACAAACTGGGTGACGTGCACGCATTAAACCAAGCAACTTAAGCATCTCGCCCTGTTGGTTTTGGGTTAAAAACAAAGTAAATGGTGTTTCCAAGATAAAAATAAGGACAATAACCTCAACCAAGATATAAATAAGATACAATATTAAAATCAAGCTTGAAATAAGGGAAAAAGCCCTCCCTAAAAATCAGGATATAATACCCCTGTCACATCTCAAGCTAACAACTTTACCCTTCAGAGCTTTACAATAGCAACAGAGCAACAGCCAAACCCCTCCCCTGCCTGAGCTCTCCGTGGCTATCACATTAAAACCCGGGTGACCCAAACCACCTTGGATAACAGCTCTAAGTGAATGTAGCTCTCATGTAGGCACACTTAGGTGTTGGCCTGCTCTTAAATCAATCAGATTCCAATCCTGCAAATTGACTTTGCACATCTCTCACCTCACCTTGGGATAGCATCCGCACTCTAACTGCAGTAGCAGGAGCTTAGAAGTGCACTTAAGCCCCACCACTCTTGCTGAAGACTTGAAAAGTTCTAACAATCTCAGTGTACTATAGACTACACGTGCAAGTATTTATGAGGTGAAGACTGGAGTGAGAACAAGAGCCACAACAGAGCATCTCGGCAGCAGCCCCACTGCCTTTACAGATGCCCAAGATCTGTTGACCTGATCCCTGAATGAGTACTCAGAGCGAAGAGTTGAAGCAGAATGCTACCTGCTTCTGTTTGTATCTAGGAATAACAAACAGTTTTTCACAACTCCTGCATTGCTAGGGAAACACAGAACCCCATCACTTAACCTCAACCACTGCTACCCTTTACAAATGGTATTTGATTGCCTTAAAATAAACCCCTACAGCAGTTACCCTAAATCACCTCCTTACAGCTTATTTAAGAACTCATCATTTCTTAAATATCAAATACAAAGACAAATGTCTCCAAATTAGAAACCCTCGAGCCAACTTTTATACATCTTTATTTTTCCCTAAGTTCGGGAAAGTGCCAGGGCCGCTCTGTCACCACTGACTCCACAGGCAGCATCAGCAGCAGGGTGTGTGAGTGACCGATGATGGGCCAGGCTGAAAGAAGCTATTTAATCCCTTTAAAGAATCCTTCCCCTTGTAGAACATATTGGACAAACATATGGGAGTTCTGGGAATTATTTAATGCCAAATGAACTGAAATTGGTTAATTAGATGAACTCTCACACTTGTTGCAAGTAGCAAGAGTCATCTCTGTGTAATAAGTGACATGGCATTAAGACTCTCATGCAGTTCTGAGCCATTTATTAGGCAAGGCAGGAAAAGGAAACATTACCAAATGCCAGCATTTAATATACCCAATTCCATGCTGGAATACTGTGAAGGTTAACTGGAGAAGTGAAGAGGAAACTATGACAAGTACCCTCCTTTCTTTTTCTCTGGATGCAGTGAATTTCAGGGAAGAATTTAGTATTTGCCTTTCAGTATTTACTCTCCCAATGGGAGAGTAATCATGAGCATCTGCACCAGAGACCTGATGGTGGAACAAGGGGGTGTGTGTGCATGTGTGTGATATTTTTATGTCCTTCTTACCTGGATTCCTTTTGAGTGATGGCAAGGTAGATTTCCCATGAACTCTCCTCGGGAATTGCTCCATGTGGTATCAGCAAACTGACTCCTACAAAAGAGCAAAGCCAGAGCTTACCTTTGGGAAAGGCTCTGGAGGTAAAGAGCAGTGCACAGCTGGCCTCTGATTTACAACACTTACAAAGGCCAACTGCGGGAGCAGAGGAATGCTCCTCTGAAATAGTGGTTCTGCTACAACATTGTATCAGATGAAAGGAACCACATAGTTATTAATTTAGTTATTAATTTAACTGTTTTAGAGCCTGGAATTATCTAGAATCATATAGACCCTCATGCCTAAAAACTTCTTGCTCCAACAGAGCTCTTAAACAGGTGAATTCCCTTTGTTCTGTGTCCCTGAGTGACACTGGATTCACACTGGATTCGCATTCCCTTTGTTCTGTGTCCCTGAGTGACACCGGCTGTGGCTGAAGGCTGCTCTGCATCCTCAGGTACAGGCAGACATCTTTGTCTACTTCACCACTTAGAAAGGGAATAATCTGTGGAAACAAAAGCTACCATCAGCTGTTTCCTTAAGGCTGAAACAGCTGATGCAAGAGTATCCAACATAAGGAATTTCATTCAGCATAATATGAACATGATGATGTAGTGCAACATACTGCAGGGCCAGGATTTTTAACATCCTTGATCTGATTCTAATTTGGTGCCGTATGTTTTCAGCTAATTTAACAACTTCTTCAGTCTGAAGTTCATCCCACGGAACTCTGAAGTCACAAAACAAACTCTCCTTCTTAATGCAAATTGAGCAGCTCCTCTGCGATGTGTCGGTGCACAGCCCAGTCCTGAACTGCAGCTGACTTCGAAGTGCCCCACCCTGGGAATCTGTCTTGCTCTTAGGCTAAAAGCAAGAGAAACCCAGAAAGCCAGGGGCAAATGCTAACGAAAGGCACGCTGGAGTCCTCTCGGAGAGAGGAAGCCGATCTCCAGGGATGGCTGTTTGTTATATGCTGCAGCCTTCAGTCACATAATGAAGTCTGACAATGTTAACACAGTCAGATGTTGATGCTGTAGGTTCTGCTTTGAATATGACCCCATTATATAAGATGCTGATCCAGTATCGATCTCCTTCCTGGGGAGCCCTTCTTTTGGATCAGGATCCAAGTAAGCAACAGCTTTGATTAATATGACTTTCATGCTGAAAACATCAAGAGAGGCAGTAATTTATAACAGTTCAAATAGGCATAATGCCTCTTTACTACTCATCACAAGCTTTCTTCTGATCAGTCATCTCCTGTGTGGGCAACATGCTCTACTTCCCAAAATTTGCATTAAGAGAGCCCCTTTTTCTTTCCTTTCTTTTATCTACTTATAGAACGCTCCATCAGGCAAAGTAAGTTTGATCTAAAATTATTCTATATGCTTTCAATGAGAAAGGATCTACCCACCTGTGTTTGGAACCACTAGACGGCCTCCCAGGTGTCCAAAAATGGCAGTTGTCTTCAGTTCACTTGTGGTTGAAATAGAAGACAGGTTCTGAATGTACGTAGCCTTGTTTCTAGCCTGTATTGTACCAAAAGCTCTGTTATTCCCATGAGGAAAAGTCCCAGAATGCGCCTTTCCATGGTACTCGGCTCTCTCTGTCACCCCTAAGGACACCATGAATGAACTCTGAACTTTGACTTTGATGTCTGACAGCGGGTTGAACAGTGAAGACTCTGTCATCAGCTCCTTGTCTATGGGGTCCTGCAGGCAGATGGGCCCGCTGTATGTTCTGCTCACCGTCAGGTCGGGCTGCATGGATGAGTTCAAAAGCAGGGAATTACCTGGGAGGAACCAGACCCAGAGTTAGTGTCAAGGTGGTAGAGAGAAATCTCAATCAAAGACTTGCTCTTCCTTCCTGATACCCTCAGAGCTCAAAAAATCACGTAAGCTGATGTTAAAGAACGGATAAAATGGTGCCACAGATCTAACAAGTCCTCTGACCACTGTGTCTGCTGCACTTGAGGCAGCTCCAGAGTGCAGGAATCCAAAAGGAATTCCCCCTTTGTTTGGGATTCAGGTTTGTGTGAATGCCTGTTTGCTCTCTGTCTACCTGCAGACCTTTACTGTGAATGCCAACTTCATGTGTGAGGGGAAGTGGGTTGACGAGGAAGTGGGACAAGAGTAATGTATGAAGAAAACACCAGAGTTACTCATTTAGAAGCACTTTAGCTCAGAAAATCCTCTGAAAAAAAGAGAAGGAAAGGATAGATTTGAGGTCTGAAGTTTTTGGCTGGTTTGGTCCTTTTTTGTTAAGGTTTTTTTGGTGGTTCTTTGGTTTTTAGTAAGGGGCTGCAGGTTGGGTTGCTAACATTAGAAATACATTTCTGCAGAGACTAGAATGTGGATCACACTGGTGTGTTGTCCATATGTCAGGAATGTGCTCCCTTTTCTCAGCAAATCCTGAGAACTGGCCTTTTTCCACCTGAACTGTTTAGTTCACAAATGCTCTTCTTTAAACCTCCCACCAAGACAGAGAGCCCAGAGTACCTGGCACTGAACTAATCACATCCTGGCATATGAGCAACTGCCGCAGTCAGGTATTTTAGAGCATCCAGAACGAATGTCTTTGAAGCATTAAGTCAAACAAACAATTCCCCAGACTCAAAACCAGGCTTTAAAAGGAAAAAGTCACTATTTGAGACAGTCACTGGGAATTACATGACTAATTAAAGGCTTGAGGTTTTAAATTAGTGAGTAAACATCCTTCAAACATCCTTGTCTCCCTTTATCCAGTCTCTTGCAGTACGTGCCTGGTGGGGAACGTCTCCCAGA
Organism: Pezoporus wallicus; assembly: GCF_028554395.1. Taxonomy (NCBI): domain Eukaryota; kingdom Metazoa; phylum Chordata; class Aves; order Psittaciformes; family Psittacidae; genus Pezoporus; species Pezoporus wallicus. The sequence goes on from NW_026636985.1 coordinate 459,782, forward strand.
AAGTAAAGCAAGTGTAAAGACGACAGACCCCCCCCCAAACTGTGCAACATCTTCCCAAAGAGAGGAGAGACATGGGGATGTTTCACCCCCCAACTAGCATACCCACAGTAAGGCAGGTCTCTGTGATAGAATGTCAGCACAGAATTAAAGAAACACACTCTTTGGAAGTGATCACCACATGTATTCCTCCCCTTCCTTTCTGTCCAAAGGCAATAACATCCCAGAGAACACCTGAGAGCTGCTTTTAGTGAAAATAAGGATTTCTGCCACGTTGCGTTGTGTTGGTGGCTTTCCTGAGTTTGTTTTTCACATCAGTACGTGTTTATTCCCCCCAGAATGTGGACATCTGCATGTTAACAGCAGCTCATAAAATACTTGAAGTTGGGTTTCTTGAATGAACAGTAAAAACTTGTCACTTCTAATAGATTAAAGGAAATAGAAGGTCTGTAATAGAACGGCAAGGAACTGCAGACATGCTTCCTGGGGTTGTTTTGATTTGTTTGGGCTTTTCCTAAGTCACAAATGTCCTCGTAAAAGCTGGTGACAGTATTTCTAAAGCACTTAAGAGCCTGGTCAAGAAAGATTATGCACTTGTCCGTGTTACCATGACAGACAGCAGACAGTAAGAGACAGCTCTAAGCACCAGATCCCGTTCCTTGCACCGCAGCTTTCAGCGCAGCTGCTCAGCAATAAGCCGCCCTCCCACCACCACTCATTGAATATGAGCTTAGTAACTCTTTGCAGTAGGAGCTCTGGAGAGAAGAGAATGAAATCACACCACTAACCTTGTCTGACTGTTTTAAAATTAAATGTCTGGAAGCCTCCTGTCAGTGCAGATGAATCAATCACATCCACGCCGTACTCACTCTGACTCCGCCTGTACAGGGTGACGCCGACCACCAGCACGGCTACAGCGATGACTGCGGCTCCCAGGCCAGAGTACAGGGCGATGTCACTGGCAGTCTCAATGTCTGAAAGGAGAAAAGCAGGTGCCAAATCAGCAACACACACACGAACGTTCCGCCTGGTGCTGGCTGGAGCGAGCAGAGGGGTGATCTGAGGCTGGGGAGGTGACGCTTGAGACATAGATGTGGAGATCACAGCCCTTAAAGGCCGAGTCTTTCTATCACCGAGTTTGCGTTCTGGAGCTAATCCAGGAGGTCATGAATCCCTTGATAAACCTTTGTGCAGCTTTCTCCTTCCCTCCCCTCTTCCTTTTCCATGTGAGCTTTAGTACAGGAAGGCACAGTCCATTTCTCACTGCTCAGAGGGGCTGAGGAGATCCCACTTAAAGACCTTCAGTCTTTAGAACCCAAACAGTGTCTGTGCTGGCACCCGTGCATTAAGCTCACAACCAAGTTTTCTAAGACTGGAAACTTACAGCAGAGAAAAAGAACTCATTGCTTTGAGTGAATCCAAATGAAACCTGCAATATTATGTAATTGAATTATCCAGTCCCACTATCCGAGATCTTCTGGGATTTGGGACCACGTACCATGAAATTAAATTAGTTGGCATTACTTGTCTTAGATAGTTCCCTTAATGCCAAACTCTGGTTTAGAGGAGGAGAGGAACCTGGATTAACCCTATACATCATCTCTTATCCTGTATGTGGTGCTTCTGCTGTCTAGTGTGAAGCACTTGGTACACAAAGTGCATTTATTAGTAACAGAAGCCAGAGACAAGAAGTAACCAGGAAATCCAGACTCCTCAGTATCAGTAAATAAACCACAATGGACAGAAATAATAAATAGCCAACTACTGAACTCACATGGTATTTGGGGGAAGGCTTCTGCCAGGTGTAACAGCTCTAACCCACTTAGAACATTACATTTGCCCCAAAGTAAAAGGTTGGAAAAAATCCCAGAGAGGTGGACATTGCAGAAAGGAAACTGTTAGCTGGCAAGGCAATTGTATGGGACTAACAGTGGGAGATGCCCATATTCCCTTACACCAGACAGGAAAAGGAGATGCAGAAAGACAGGGTCCTAAGGGAGGGCTGGAAATCCCACACATCAAACCAGGCCAACCTGAATCCCAGTCCAGTGCCAATCACATACTGGTTTACCTCTGGTTTATCCTCTACAATCAGGTGCAGAAAAAAAAGTACAGAAACTGACTGTGTTTCTATTTCTTCCAGTTTTCTATCCCCAAGCTATTTTGTTGTTGCAAACTCTATTGCTGGCTTCATTTTTGTGGGTATTTAGTACAATGAATAAGCCAAGAGAAGGGATGTGATGTGGTGGGAGAGTCTTCTTCCTACAGAACCACTGAGAGCTGGTGGTTATTTTACCGTAAAGCCTCTTTAAGCCCTTCATTTTGATCATTACTTTAAAACAGAAAAGTACTGAAAATTTGAATTGCCTTTTCTACCTTCGTGGGATACTAAATTATAAAGCCTGAAACATGCAGAAATAACCTATCAGTAAAAAATTACTGCCACCATAATGGCAACAGGTAGAAAATTGATCTCTTGCCATCAGAACCAGCATGTAAAACACACCTCAAGTTCTCACCTGTGAGTAAGTGCAAGTTATTACTCTAAATCTACATAAATAGCTTGGCTGCTTCTGTTCAATTGATTCAGACGTCAGGCAATTTAAGTTTCATACTTTTATAACCGCACACAGGTTAAAGCTGAGAGCAAGAACAGAACTTTCAACATGAGAACAGTCTTGACTCAAAACCTTTCTGGAGAGAATCTTGCTTTTAGTGAACACTGTGAAGTATCCCTAAGCTTCAGTTCCATAATTTTCTATACAGGATGTTATTATAAAAAAATCTTACAATTATTCTGATTGAATTTTCTTATCTTTAATAAAATGGGCATTGTTCCGTTTCACAGAAGACTCGGAAGAGCTATTCCAAATCTCTTCAACCTTCCTCTCTTATCTAATGGCTAATTCCTTCTGCGGGAGAGCAGACATTAAAGACAAAAGCAAAGCATGGCAAACTGGGGAACGGGCTCATTTTCTGCTTCCATTTGTTCCCAGAAGGGACCAAAGTGAAAACCAAACAAACTAGAAAAGAAAACATTTCTAGTCATCCAATTACTGTGTAATGAAGCGCATCCTCCCGGCCAGCGGCGCAGGGACGCTGCTGGAGCACCGCGAGTTCAGCCACTCCAGTGCCACGATACATGTCGGTGGTAATTGTAGCCTATATTTCACTCCACCTCCTGACACTGTTACACAACATTTATTGAAAGCACATTTGATGGTAATGAAGTTTCTATTAACTATGATTAAGTTTCATAAAGCACCTGAAGATAATTTAAGATGTGCAGGAGCAGAAAATGAAACATTTGGTTTAGTACATTAGGAAACGTAATTGATTAAATTATCTCATTTACAATAAGTGCTTTCAGGAGCTATGCAGGGCATACATCCCCTGTTTGCCATTAGAGTTTGCTATAAGAACGGGAAGGGTTTTCCAGCTTTCCACCCTGCCCTGCTTCCCTGTCCCTCATTGTGGTTCCCGCTCCCTCACACAGTCAGTTCTTGAGAACAAGGAGCAAAAGCCAGAGAGCTGTGCAAGAGGCTACTTAGTAAAACAGTTTGTTTCTCAGTGATCCTCATAATTGACTTTGATTTTGCATCAGTTCATGCACTCTTAAACCAAGGTCCTGTTCTGCTGAACAGCAAGAAGCTGTTCTATGGCTCTAACCCCACAGCTACAACCAAACCCGTTAATTCTCCTGGTTTCTTACATGAGAAAATCAATTCCACTGAAGTTACTTCTGTAATAAATCAGAAAATAAAGTGATTGGACTGATACTCTTTCAAGACTCTCTAATTAAATGGGAACTGTGCAGATAAAACCACAGCAATTCCTAAGCTCAGTTCAAACACCTCTTACGCTCCAGGAGCTGGACCCACCTCAGACAATGCAAACAACTGCATGTGTTACTTCTCAGTACAGGTGGATTGTCGATTTAAGACCTTGAAAGGAATGAGGCCAAAAATGTGTTGATAAATCCATTTGCCAGAATTCAGTGATGGTGTTTTTTTCTGGAAATTAAACAGTCAGAAGTCCTGCAAACTTTGCCCAGGGTTTATGACAGAACAAAGCACTGTTCTGTGCACAGAGGCTGACTGTGGGTTGGATGAAATCGTATCCTTCAGTCAGTTCACTCCAAGTGTGCTGCTCTGAACTAGAATTCCACTGAAATCAGTCTAAGACTCAGAAACAAAAAGTGCAGGAGAGAAGCCCCAGCAGCATGTAAATGAGAACTGTCTATAGGGCAATGCAGATAAAGTCCCTTCACCAGCTGATAAACGCTGAAAGGGGCTGAACAAGTTCAGAGCCAGTGGTGGAACCAAGAAAGCACAAACCCCTGTATTAATTTCTCATTTTCTAATTACAGACCTGCAAGAGACCAGCATCAAGCCATGCACAACGCAGAAAGAGCTCCCACTCAGACACAAATGACTATTTTCAGGCTAAAACTACCACCACAAAGTTGCTAAGAAGATGCTGTCAGTAGCTATGAAAGCCTTTCACACAACCTTCAGCTTTATTCAGCTCCTGAGCAAACAGGATGGCAGAGAAGATGAGAAAAATCGTATTTACAAGAGAAAAAAAAAATAACTTACTTTGGGATTTTATTTCATGAAGAGGTTTTTTATCTGAGAGAGAGAGAGAGAGAGAAAGTTGCACTTAATAAATTTACATGGAGCATATCTGTTTCCACTATCGCTTCTGTGTAGCTCTAGACATGAAACATCGTCTCCTTGTTTGCTCACAATGTGAATATTTTATGTTGTCCACAGCTTTCCCTTCATTTCCCCCCCCCTTTCTTTTGTTTCTAAATCTCTTTCTTTCAGGCTGTTTCTTTGCAGTTGTTTCTCCCTTGGTTATTTCAACTCTTTGTTAGTTTTACTGGGTGCTTTGATTCGGAATATTATATAGCAGTAAGGAAATTCAATGCTTTGAAGCAGCTCATGTGGCAAAGAACGTTAAGAATTGATTATTTCTTTATGTGTTTGACAGATGGAAAGGTAATGGACAATTAAACAAGTAATTTATAAAATATAAACATGTACAATATATTCACATTTATGTATCTAAAGATGGCAGCTATAATTTAATATATAATAATGGCATCTATATGTGTATATAAAGAACACAGAGATGAATATGCTACCACGCATATGCAATTATATTTGAGTTGTAAGGAAATTCCCTTTGACTGAGTTGTTCCCCGGTTTCTCTTTTGATGGTTTTGGATGAAGGATCGGGGACTGGCTTCCTCAGGGGTGGGTTATCAGCACAACCACCATTACTGCATCCTGTGCCTTAGTGGAAACCACGCCATGGTCCAGGATGCTCAGTTGAGTGTTTTGCTGGGTGATGATGTAGAATCATAGAGTCATAGAATAGTTAGGGTTGGAAAGGACCTTAAGATCATCCAGTTCCAACCCCCTGCCATGGACAGAGACACCTCACACTAAACCATCTCACCCAAATGTAAAGCAAATGGATTATGAGGCACCTTCTGTTATTTTTACTATCTCAAAACATGATCAGTTTAATAATACTTAACCCAAGAGATTCTTGGATTTGGGCTTTGCCAAAGTTTGCTGGGAGGGGATTTCCCTTCTTAAGGTTGTTTTTATCTTTGCTGGAAATGATGGACATAAACACCAACTGAATTGTGTCACACTGAGCTCTGCAATAGGAACAAACAGTTTGATGCTGCTGACATCACGCTCCCTACAGCAGAGACTGAAATGCATTTCCCAGAAAGCCTGGTGGGACTGCTGGGCCCAGAAGCCTCTTGGCAATACTCAGTATCATGGCTGACTGAGAAATGGAAAACAAAATTACTGGTGATTTATGATGCATTAGTAAAAAACCATGTTTGTACTTCATCTGCTGATGGCCTACTTGTTTGTTTCTTTTGGGGGCACTGGGAAAAGAAATCAATAGGTTTTGAAGTTATAAAACATAACATTAAAGCACACAGATAAAAGTAAATCAAAATGCTCTGTGAAACCCTCTCTTCTATTAAGCAAAGAAAAAGCTTTCACCTCTGCAAGACAGAGAGAAATCCACCATGGAAGAGTGTACTATGGAGAATACTGGTAGGAATCAACAACGAAAGAACAAATATGCAAGAAATGAGTCAGGTATCAGGAATCGTGTGAGTGAAGGGGATTTGGATTGGGTCAGCCTCCAGTTTCCCCCCAGCCCGGCAATCTTTCCTACCTATCAAATCCCCAGCTAATTCTACCTTTCTCCTGCATTTAAGTTTCTATCTATTCAATTGTTACAAGTCCCAGAAGAAATTCCCTGAAAGAAGAGCACTTTCAGCTGCTCCTCAGTTCCAGACTGGACTGTCTGGATCCAGCCAGAAAATCAAATGCCAAAGCGAGGAACAGGATGTTCCTGAGGATGGAAGAGCATCACCTCCAGGCTCTGCCCAGCCTCTCCTGTCAGGGACCAAGTACCTGTGAGGAGACCCCAAAGTTATCTCCTCTTCACCAACTGACTCCAAACTTGGAAATCCATGCTAGGGATTAGTGGTTTTTCTGCCAGTTCAATCTGCCCTGTGCTTTCCTGGCATCTTACACTCTCGCCCTTACTTACACTGAAGTTCTTACTTGTTAACCAAAGAAATGTTTCGTTTCTATTCTTGCCTCACAAAAGGAACAAAGTTAACAAGTTGTGCCTGATAAATAACCTCCAGGAGATTAGTTTTCTGTAGCGCAGCACTGCATTTCCTTCACAATTCCCCAGGGGATGGAAAGCAGAGCAGAAAAGGCACAGACTGGAAGATGAACAGGAGAAAAGGATTTTTAAAAAACAGGGTAATTGCATCAATTCCTGTTAGCTGAGAAAGCAATTACAGCCCTAAAAATACTCTGACACAAGTAGATACATACAGCTCGACCCATAAAGGAGGGAGAGCAGCACAATGCAAGATGAAAGAAACGGGAGACTCTGAACACTTCCTGGTACCCCCACCCCAGCAGAGGAAAGGAGCTGGTGGAACACAGAGAACACACAGCCCCGAGCTGATGGCAGCTCCACTCATTACCCAACAGCAGCAGCTTTCATGTCACTGGGGCTTTAGCTTCCTCTTTCACTCCTCGGAGCTCACTCAGTTCCAGACAAGTGCTGTTACACAAAGGATAATCCTGACAACACGCTCAACTCCAAACTATACCAGAGCAGAAATCCACCCCCCCCAATACCTGGAGATCAGTTTCTGATCCCACTATTAGGTGCAAAATTGCTGGTGTTTGCAGCAGAGACAGAATCTTGCTTTCTGTTTGTCTCTGAATTCATTGCAGAGTGTTGTTGTTAGTTCAGTTTCCCCAAATCCCATCTCACCTTTGCAGGGAAAACTCAGCAGCAGCAGCAGATCCCCCCCACTGATACTCAGCATAAGCTGAGAATTTAGTTGTGTTAATTTTAAATAGCATTGCTTTGATGTCAATACATGCACCCCGAGTAGGCTTAGATTTTAAATGGCTTTCCATTTAAATCATAAAATGTGGGGTTTATTACTTATGCCACTTATCCTTTGTAAAATGATTCTGATAGTTCATTTCAACATCAAAGTTGCGTTTTACAAGCTTTGTGTGCCACAGTGACACAGGTTGATTCCATCTGTGCAAAATTTACTCCCATTTTCAAACAGGCTTTTTGTATCTTTTTACCCATAATGATCCATTTATTTAAAGGCAGCAAGTTCTTTACACACAGCATATTAAGAACATTTTAAGTCAATTAAGAGCACTTTAAGTCCCATTTGTAGAAAAGTGATTTGCAGCTGAAAGAGAAAGACTTTGCTATTCCAGACACTTCTTTTCAGACATGCACCACTGACTTCTGTTTGCACATGGGGGTGCAAACCAGTTACACGTTCTTAAAACTGCATCTATAAAGTGATTCTAAATGCCACAGCAAAGAAGAATTGGAATTCTTGTGCAGAGGCAGTGGTGAATCCTGGGCTGGCTCCATTGATTTCAGCTTGTTGGGGCATTTTTCTTTTTTACTGCAGTGCCATTAGTCAGGTTAGTGGTTCATTAACAATAATCTTTGCACCAGGGGCTGTACAAACATAAAGCAGAGGGACAGGCCCTGATGCAAAGAGCTTGACTTTATACAAAGCATTTGACACACAATGAAAATAGTAATTAATAATTCAGGTAATTATTAAAACTAAGTTAGTTGTCACGTTGTAACTATTCCAACGGACCACCTATCACACCACTTGGTGCCGTGGGCTTGTGTCTAGTGCTTGCTATTGGCGTCCTTAACAGGGAGCTGAAGCAAAGCAGGAGCTTGGAAGCTCTGCTTTGTTGTAATCTATTCAGTGGATAAACAGAGAACTATGTCTCTGGGGTTGTCAGTTTGCCCTCTTTCGTAGGCATCCAATTTAATAACAGCAAAAATAAATACTCCTGCACTATCTGTGCAATCACTGATGGGGCTGTCATGGGATGGATTTGATTTTTATCCTCTTTTCTAAACCCTGCTTTCTGAGGAGGAAGGTGAACTGGCAACTGCCTCCTTACGGCCTGAAGTAGTTCTGCTTTCAACCTCGATGTTCCTCTGCAGCACCTTTCAGAAGGCAGCCTGCTTCATGTCCCACAGCCAACATTACATTGGTATCTGCCAGAAAATGCCAGCCCCAGCCCTGTGTCATACCCCCCTGTGATGAATTGAACCGTTTGGACCAGCTGACATCCCCCTCTGTCTTCCTGCTGAGGAACCCACCTCTCGCTCAAGCTGCAGGCCATGCAGATGTAGATCCTGAACGCCTGAACTCCCCATGGAGGAGATTTGCTTTTATTTATCTTCTGGGTTAAAGGCAACAACTGGAATAAACTTTGACCTTAAACAGCTCTTGCACCAAGAGCATTCGTTGTGGGGCTTTGCTGGCTCACTTGCAAGACAAGGTAGGAGGCCGAGCAGGACACTGAAATGTGCTGCAGCGTGTGATTGTAATTACACATTGCACAAAGCCTTCATTTGGATTTTCAAACTCGTAACTTCAAGGTGAAGTGTGTGCTGTGTGGACGTCCACTTTCACACATGCAGCCCTCTGAAAACCATCTCTTTCACAGCCGGATTTGAGGCACGAGCGCTGCGCTGACACGGGTGTGTGGCACACGCTGCACTCCCTGGCTCACAGCACACATCTCAGGCCATACCTCCCAGTCCCAAGCCAGCACCGACCGTTCCTCACCTTGAATGCAGAGCCCTTCCGTGCAGTTCTCCGACTCCTGGCTCACGCCCTCGCAGTATTTGCCCCCGTTGCGGGGAGGCGGCGCGATGCATTCCCGAACCCGCAGGTGCTCGCACTCGGGGCTGCACACAGACCACTCGCTCCACACCTCCCAGCTTCCATCCACTGAATGGGGAGGAAGGAGAAACAAGTGTCATCACTGTGTTCGGAGCTGGTGTAGTCAAGGTCCTGCCAAGAATACCCGTTTCCTATCTCTCCTCAGGTCACAGCAAGTAAAGTTTCATTCCGAGGAGAAATAAATAGAGTTTGGTCAGATGTGATGTTAAAATCCAGCATTAGGATGCACCTCCCCAAGCGTGCAGCATGGGAGCTTTTAGAATAGCACCAGTGTGTAGCATTCTGCAAACAGAGTCAATTAAAACGGCAGGAGGAAGCATTTCCTCGGCTTCTAAAGTTTCAGCACAAATTCTACCTGAAGCCAGGCTGACGTCGAGGCTGTGCATTTTCCTACCAGAGCAGGGTTGGTGACATCTACAAAAAGACCAGAGCAGACCTGGCCCTGCAGACTTCTGGCTAATGCCCTGGGCAGGAGAGAGGATCAATCTGTTGCTCTGCTGACTGATTTATAGCTGTCTCTGACCCTGTCCGATAATGAGAAGGGTTTCCACAGTTCCCTTTCTCTCTCATGCACAAATCAAACCAAAGAACAGTCAGATGTACAGAGACATGTTTATATCATACGAAGTTTTTAAATCCCAGTTCAGCGCATGTTGTATTTAAAAACTCATAAAAGCCAGGAGAGATTTGTCAGAGTCCAGACAATTTATGATGTGACCACAGACTAACACAGTCTCTTACAACACACATGCACACAGTTCCACTGACTTTCTTTAGCTCTATGTGTGAAACACCAAACCCAGAATCTGACAAGGGAGGCTTCAGGTGAACAAATAAGGAAATGGAGTATCCAGGGGTCCATGCCCCATGTATGGCCCAAGCTCAGCTTCCAAAGGTTAATATATATGGAAAGCAAACTTCTGCCAGCTAAGTTCTCAGTTTAGGTTTCTCCATTTCCCTTTATCATTCCTAATGTCACCTCCCCTTCCCTGTACCACCCCCACTAACATGATTTTCCTACTGAACCAGCTGCTGTTGTTATTTAGTTATCTTCAGTGTAAGTTAAAGCACTGACAAACCTGGCACGTCAGGCCATAGCTGCTTGTGACCTGCTCACACCTACATCAGGCTCTGAGCTGCAGTCTAAACAAGGACGCAAGTGTTTCCCATTTCCTTTTTGACCTCGATGGGTTCGTCTAAGCACAACTGGCATTTGAGGCTGAAACAGCTCTCCCACGAATGTTACCCAGGGTCAGTCCTTAGCAGACTGTATGTATCTCACCAGGGCAGAGAGAAGTGCAGGTGATTTTCTGTACAGACATCCCTTCACAAAAGGCACCTCCATTGAGCGGAGCAGGGTTGGTGCAGGTCCGGGAACGCTTCTGCCAGCCCCGACCGCAGCGAGCGTTGCAGTTGGACCACTCGGTCCAGGATGACCAGCCTCCATTAACTGCAAAACACCAACATGCCGGAGGCTAAGAGCCATCAACCAACACATCTGATCAGATCATGTCATTCAAAGGCAGAAGTTTGTTTTTTTACTCTACAGGCAAATGCCAAGCTGCAGTAGGAACATCGCTGCACATCAGTACACAACCACATCAAGGCCATGGTGTCAGAGAACACAAGCATTTGTTCTGGAAGAGTACTATGCTGTAAGTGCAATGACTGACAGAGCCTGGGAGGCAGGCATTTCAATTCTCATAAAATAAGCTTTGCTCAAATCGTAAACAAGACTTCCTGACTTTAAAAAGGGTGATTCAGGAATGCTCTGCCTTCCTGAGAGAGGAAGGTAATAAAGCCCTGGTTCTGCTCTTCTATCCTTTGCTGAGTAATATCTAGATTCAGTAGATCCAATTAAGGCAGCCCTTTATGTACCTCCCCAGGCTTGTGCTCCAGGCTCTCCTGGTACAGGCGAGGCTTATCTCTGTGGTTTAGTTTATAATTGGATCTTCGTACTATCTGGAGCAAGAACTGCTATTATTGACATAAGTTCTGGGAATCCATCACAAACAAACCCCTCGTAATTCCAATCTCTCTAAGAGCAGGAGGCATCTCAGCCTTGAGCAACAGAACTGAAATTAGCCGTTTGATTCAGAACCAGCTGGATGCTAAAAATACGAAGTACTCCAGCACTAACAGCACACACATCTATGTTCCTCTGTAACGAGCACGTTCGCACTGACCGTACACCACGACCGTGGCAGACATGCTCCTTCTCTTGGCAACGATGTTGGCAGCCATGCAGGTGTAGTTCCCCGAGTCAGAGAGGCGTGCCTGTCGAATGATGAGGTTGTGATCTGCTCTGGTGTCAATGTTCTCATCCAGGTTGGAATCTATGGGCTCCTCGTTCTTCAGCCATTCCACCTGGAGCAGAGAAGAACAGGAAGTAGGAAACGAAAAGATGGAAGCAGGAAATCTGCTAAATTGTATTTCAGTGATTTCATTAGTAAATGTCATTGTGATCTTTATCATAACATTAAAAGTGAAGCTAGGATGGGATTCCCAAGCAGGCAGACATTCACAGACTCAGAAACTATTCCTCTGTTCCTGTCGTGAAGACCCTAGAGCTTATTAACAAAGCACATCAAATTAAATGCTGGGTCATAGCAAAGTAGCAAATAATGAAAGAACAGAAAATGGCAAAGAGCTTGTTCAGAGCTGTATGGGTGTGGATTGTAAGGGAACCATTACTGTTCTACTGGGCAAAAAGGAAGGAAAGGAGAGGAAGAAGAAGGTAGGAAAAGAGGAGAGCAATTAATCACACTCTCCCTGGTGGGGTAGGTAACGGCCTCCTTCATGTTTAATCTGAGATGTGATGATAAAATTACTGATGTGATTCAATCACTGTCCTGCTTAGGGGATCCTTCTGGCTTCCCTAAGGAAAGGCAAAACAGGGAAATGTCTGGAAACCTGTAAAGCCAAACGCAGGCGCTTGATGCCTTGAGCCAACAACCTCATTGATCTGATTGGGAAGTATCTGCTTTGACTGCAGGAGCAGAGAACCCTGACCAATGCCCATGTGCAATCAGCCAACGACCGCACTGGGCTCCTATCCCGGCACCTCAGAGGAAGGTGCTGTGGGCTGGTAACTTAGAAAGTGACTGATTTTTAGTCAAAGAATATGGAAGAAAATGTCAACAGAGAAAAAATAAGAACTATTTACAACTACTGCTCTGGATATGCAGTGCTTCCCATGTCAAACAGTTGGACAGTGATCAGCGATCACCCAACCTTTGTAATAGGGTGGGTGACATGTAGTAAGTATTATTAATTCCACTTATTTTGAGCGAGAAACAGAAGGATGGAATCACACAGGGCTGAGTGGTCACAGATTCCCAATTTCCATAAACCCCAGAGAGCATTAGGATTTGTTGTGAAGGTACATAAATACCACGAACTGCTGTGCATAATGTATCTGAGGAGACCCAGGAATTATCTCCAAGGCATTTCTTGACTTGAAACATTACAAAGAAATAGTTAAGGCATGGTAAGCTACTGCTACAGAAGCGAAGCATTAAAAATAGAAACAGAATTAACACGTTCTGTTAAAAGACTAAATATGAGTTATTTTGATAGCTTTTCCAGACCTGAAGGAGGGGTGGCTGCGCCCTGGAGTCAAATCCCCTTCCCATCTCAGTTCAGACGAATAACCTCGTTAGGAACTTGCGGAAGGACCTGGAACTTTGTGGTAATGAGCTTATGGATTTCCTAGCTCCAGGCGTTCATTAGCGCTCTGCTCTGCGCAGATGGTCTGCGATTTGTACACTTCCCAGTTTACAAACAAATCTGCACAAGCTGACCAGCAAAGCCAATTACATTTCATGCCAGACAGCAGCTTCCCCTTCCAGTAGCATCCCTCACTCTGGGTGTGTGACTGACATGCCCCACAGCTTCCTATATCCCAGTCAGCTGAGAACTTACCCTGAAAGGAATCCAGATCTGTGGCACTGGTACCCTGCATGGCGACTATGGATTAAAGGAAGTCATTGGTTTACACATGTCACCAGAGGCATTTCCCGAGTGCGAAGTACATTACACACTGCATACAGAAAGCAGTTAAAAGGTTTTAGATCTGTATGCTCTTCCTTAAGCTGAAGTTAACCAAAAATGGTAACAGAGAGAGAATATCACCATCAAAGCTCACATCCGGCACTGGAGCCAGGCCTGGCTATTTCTGCATTCTTACAAAGCTCTGTCACCACGCTGCTTTGCTTCACTCCTCAAACCTGAACTTTACACCGGGATTACTTTTTTAACTGTCTCCTTCACAGAAGTTTCAAGAGTTTTGGGACCAGAGGCTTTGTGTGCCCCAGTGCACACCACAACAAACATTCCCATGCAGTTTCTAAGTGAGGAGCAGCACCTGACCCAGCCGCGCTTATGTGTGGGAGCCAGAGGAGACCTCCTTTGGCATTGTCAGGGCACGCAATCACCCTTTGGCATGAACCTCACACACACTCAGGTGTCCTCATTTCCACTGCTAGAAGCACTCCAGGCAATCTCCTGGCCAACATTCATCCCTACAACTGACACCTCACCTCTACTGACCACGGGTGGCCAGGCGCAGCTCTGGAGCAGCCACCAGCCAGCCCTGCTAAACCCAGTAACACTCAGCTCTTCCCTGAAGAGTGTTTCTTTGAACGCATTACATTCCCCTTGGTCTGAGTGAGAGGACGAACAATCAAGTAATCCATTCACTATTCAGCTTCCCTCTGCAGTGAACTGTACTACTCATTATCAGAGAGGGTTCCAGCAAAGAAACTAGGAATGCAATTTAAATTATGGAACAGCAGCACAAGCATAAATCAAGTGGCAGAAATTCAATGGTCGCAGTCAGAATTAAACTCACTTTATGTGCAGTGTAATGACAAACACAGTCGTGTCCAAAGAAATGACAAACATGTCTAGTACTACCAGAGCTACCATTGCACAAGGGCAGCTCTGGGGCAGCGGGCTCCGGGTACCCATGGCCGTGACTCTCGTGCTCCAGGGAGTTTTTCCTGTACACAGTTTTCCAGGAGGGAGCTCACACTGACCCCCTGTTTGCTGAGTCTGGGGCTGCCAGGCTTGGTGAATGAAAAACATTTACATTAAAGCAAAGCATTTCAAAGAATGATGATCACAGTGAAGGGAGAGCATTAAACAGATGGAACAGAAACATGAACACGTTGAGAGATGTGCGATCCAAAGAGGATTTGTAAGGGAGGGCAGCATTGCCTTTTGCTTTTTATCTGGAGGCTTGATGACACTGCAAATGCTCATCTCCTATTCCAACTTCCCCCTCCCTTGAAGAAAACTCAGATTTATTCAGACTCCTTCACTGCCATTGCCCCAGCAGTCAGAAATGGAGAACCAATGGATGGCTTTACAGGATAAACTGATAAAGGAGTCATGATGACAAAAGGTTGTGGTTACTTGCAGGGATGCAACCTTTGCAATAATTCAGCACACACACAAATACACAAACACAACCAAGCAAATGAAAGGCAAAGAAGCAGACCGTGTCTCCACACTGAAATGAGGCACGGTGTTCTGAGCTGCCACCCTGCAGGGCCTGAGGAGGAGACTCAAACCTCATCAGCATTTCACTCCTCCAGCTTCCTCATCAGCAGAGGTCACACAGTTGCTTGTAACGCAATTAAATACATTTCTTTTAAAGAATTAGGCTGTCTGAAGATCTGAAATGTTTCCATCTTGAACCAGGCTTAGTTCAAAACCTGCTATAATATGCCACAAGTTTATATAAAGACATCTGATTCCCCCCCCCCCCAAAATTAAATCTGCTCAGAATTAAAATACCCCCATCAATTTCTACCAAAGGCTAATCACATAATGATGTAGACAAGAAATGCAGGGGCAGGTATGGATTAACTCTGCTGCTACAGACTGGCTGGCAGTAGATGAATTAGCATAATCATAAATTTGTTCCTATTACAGAAAGCAATTATCAAAGCCCAGCATTATCAACGTGAAATCAGTTAAATACACCACAGCCCAGTCAGATTACAATGGGAGTTAGTGAACTCTGGTTTTGCTGTAAAAATAAAACTAATCCTAAATCATCCACATTTCTCTCTGCTGTATCCAATACTGAAACGGCCCATCAGCTCCCCATGGCAGCAGCACAACTGCTGCTTGAGCTGCTGCAGGTGATGGAGTCTCGCTGTGTTTAGCATGTGTAAAATAAAGAACACACATATGTCAGTCCCTTTTGTGTGTGTGTCCACACAGACACTATAGACAGACACCCTCCATCACCATGCAGGGGATTCAAACACTCTGGGGACTTGTGGCTACCCATGAGAACATTGATGGAGGGAGGGCTGAGTTAGACTATAGGAAAGCTTGGGCAAAGGTTGCTGTGGTTCCCTTAAAGCTCTGCCCATTTTATAGCTTTTGTGAGAAGAGAATGTTAGGCCCCAAAACCTCAACTGCTTTTGAGCCCAGTCACTGAGATTTAACACCCAACAGGAACACCACAACACAGAGGTCTTGTTGGCACACATGATAAATTTGGTGGGTCAGAAGACAGAAGACGTTGGTACTCCTGCTTTTAGATTATACTATACTGCCCCTTAAATACAACATAGAATCATAGAATAGTTAGGGTTGGAAAGGACCCCAAGATCATCCAGTTCCAACCCCCCTGCCATGGGCAGGGACACCTCACACTAAACCATCTCACCCAAGGCCTCGTCCAGCCTGGTCTTGAACACTGCCAGGGATGGAGCATTCACAACCTCCCTGGGCAACCCATTCCAGTGCCTCACCACCCTAACAGGAAAGAATTTCCTCCTTATATCTAACCTCAGCTTCCCCTGTTTAAGTTTGAACCCATCAGCCCTTGTCCTATCACTACAGTCCCTAATGAAGAGTCCCTCCCCAGCATCCCTATAGGCCCCCTTTAGATACTGGAAGGCTGCTATGAGGTCTCCACGCAGCTTCTCTTCTCCAGGCTGAACAGCCCCAACTTTCTCAGCCTAAACATCTGGCTTTCTCATGTGGTCAATAAACAGAGTACATATACATCAAAGACAATAGAGTCAGAATGTCAGCTTCTCTTGAGGAGAGAATCAATTGCTCTCGCAATGCAAGATAAATGCTCCAGGATTTTGAGATGGGAAAGGTCAACACCTGACTTATGGCAGCACAAATGTTTCTATAGCACGGACAACGTACAGGTTTAAATATGCTCTCTTTCAGATGGAGAAAGCAGCAAACACATCCTCAACAATCCTCTGAGCCCACTCCACTGTTCATGATAGCCTCACACGTCCCTCATCCTTTCTTTGTTCTCGTTTCCTTCTTCTCACACTTCCCCTCCTCCAGACACCTGCCTGCTGAAGGTGCCCACTGCCTTACAACGGCTACCATTAGCGAGGCTCAGAACCCTCCATCTCCTAATAAATACTATCAAAAAAACTATTTAGTGTGAAGCTGTTAAAAATACCTATATCTGTTTAAGACTGTACCTATATATGTTTAAGGTTGCTGATGTTGATTCCAATGCCATTTCTGTAGTTGCCCATGAAGGTACTAAATTTATTCAATGCAAATAATACAGAAGGCATCTCTACTTGAGCTCTTGGCTCCCAAAGAACAAAACTAACACTTCTATATTCAAAAGAACTGGGCAGTGCTGTATTTTCCCTGACTTTGCATTAAAAAAGGAGAGAACCAGCTGAGAACTTGTAAAACTCAGACATTTCTAGGTGAAAGCTTCCCTCTCCCCCACCCCAACCGGAGCAAGAAATCACGTCTGAAGCTGATTCCTTTCTACAGAGAGTTTCTTTCCATAGAAACTGTTTGCAATAGATTCTCCTCCACACCATGATTAGCAGCAGGTATGTCAGGCTGCTGACACGTTCTCCACTGCCTCTGGAGCAGGCTGAAGGAGGCTGGATCACGATGCTGACGTTTGTTTGTATGAATATTCTCCCCATACTCATCAGCTCAGGCCTCTGGCTAGAAACAGTTCTTTCTACATTGATTTAGGTCCCATATCCCACAGTCTTTAAGAGCCTTATGAAACATGGCTTTTAGTGGAGAAGAGCAAGACACATCCCTTTCAGTTCCTTTCAGATCTGGCAGGAGCCTCCTGTTTCTAAAACTTCAGGTGTGTCTGAGCTGGAGAAACTTTCTTCACTGCTGGAGTTTGGATGATTTGATTACAGCCATGCATTAAGATGGCAGCATGTCTTTGTTACACTTCTGTTTTGCTTTCTACCCTCAGACTCAAACAAAGAAGTAGGAGAAGCCTCCACCAGCATAAATCATTGCGGGAGATTAATAAAAACCAAAGGCCACTTTGCTGGATACAAACCATTCATATCTACCTTTATGATCCCACAGTTATTTTATCAACCCAATCAGAACTCATTAATCTTCCCTGCTCGGAGCCTATCGCTAGCAGCACACCAGAAGCAGGTCAGCTGTACCTGCTGCCTCTGTTTAAATTAATCCACTGAGGGAATACTGGTACCCGATCGTTTAATCACGGCGCTGTCACACCGTTCTGGTAAGCATATTTTTCCTTCATTAGATTGAAGGTATAATCTCATTACATAAATCTGACACACTGACTCACTCATCAGTCAGCCCAGGCTTTTGTTGGTTGTACTGTGGAAAACAGCACAGGAATCTTCCTTTGGAAGAGATGCGCTCAGTTGTTGGATCACCTGAGAGCCCAGGGCTGCTTGCTGCTTATGCTCAGTTTCTCTCCTATTGTTGCACTGTACGTGGTGTGCAGCCAGCGTATTTGCTCCATGAAGCTCCAACAGCAAGGGGAGGCAGGAGGGATGATTCGCACCCATGGCACTCCCTATACCATGGTTCATGCTCTGAGCTACATCCAGTTCAAAGCAAAGTGAATATTTTTGTGTGCTTTAAAAAACACAGCCAAAAATTCCTATTGCTGAAAAATCCAGAGGAGAATCAAGGCTGGCATGGGAGGGGGTGAGTCAAAATGCAATTCAAACATGCTTCTGAATAACTATAATGGGAAAGGTTACAGCCTGTATGTATATCTCAATTTGTAACACTAAAGGTGGGCAAGGACTTGACTCAGACATGCTATTTTAGAACACTGTTATAAAGACACACTGCTAAACGTGCCATTGCTAATGGTACATTGTCTGATTGTTGAAGGTATCATCAGATCCCCCCTGCTATTTCTGGAGGAGTAAGTATCTCACATTAATTGGAATGCTGGTTTTTACCCTGGTGCAAAGATTATGAATGAATCAGCATTAATAAACCCAAAGGTCATTACATGGCTTCCACAGTAGTTTTCCAGTGGGGGAGTGCACACAAAGGACTTCAACGACTGTAGAGTAAGCAGAAATCAATGATCGAGCAGAAACTCAGCTCCTAATCCCTTGACTATAAAGCTCAGCAGCACCAGTGAGCAGATGAGACTCATCCAGAGCTTTTCTTTTTCCCCAAGCAACTCAAATCTAAGTATATTTAGTAATGCACAGAACTTGTTTAAAAGTACGGGTGGCACAGTACATGTTCCTCATTATGGTGAATTAGGATGGTTAGAGAGACACAAACAGCTAAAGGCCCCAGGGATGGTGCTCATGGGGTGGTTGCATTTGTTTTGCAATGCACGGGTGTTTGGAAAGTAATTCTAATTGCCGTTGACACTGAAACCCAACAGTTTTAGATAAGATTATTGGGAATGTTTACAGTGCTTTGCTAACAGGGCTTCTGATAGGCGAGATCACGATTACCCCTAATTCTTAGAGATAAGAAACTCATCCCAGAAAGCTTATGGTAATTTAAAACTAAGAGTACAAATAAGGAGCATGAGGAGAAGGTGAAACGTGCTGCAGATCCAGCCTTCAGGAATCAGCAACAGAAACACCAAGCCACAGTTAAGTGACCGCAGCAGTCGGAGCTGCTGCTGGCAGAACAAGAGGCCAGCACTGAGAAAGCCTCCAATTACCTGTTTGCTCTTACCAGCAAAGCTTCCAAATCCTTGTAGGACTCCTTCACGCAATTACTTTCAGTATTTATAATTATAAACATAATGATAAGGTTTTATAACTTCTCCTTTCATGTTCAAGCCTTCAACGGTAAGAACACTTCTGAAAATAGTACCAGAAAAATACATGCCACTGCAAAACTGTGCATCAAAAGAAGAAAAGCTCCAAAGCACGTCTTCATAAAAAGGAATTATCCATGCAGGAGAACTACAAAGTTACCTGTTTTGTTTCCCCTCCTTTTCAGCTGCCTGCATGAAACCCAGCACACACTCATCTGGAGACAACAGCCAAGGGGGTTTTCCAAATATAAGGTCTATGTGCAGGGACTAAGATGCTTCCAATAGCTGCAAAATGTACAAAATCAGCCAAAGAGGCACCTGGAGAGGCGCTGAGAGCTGACCCATGCCCCTGCTTCAAATAATTGGTACAGGTCTAAAAAGGATCAGGTCAAAAAATGAAGTGACGGATTTAACACATTCAGTCAGTGCAGTGGCAGAACAACAGAGAGAGGGGTACGATCTCACACTGCATGCCAGGAAGGCAAACACAGGGTCAGTGTGTCTCCTCTCTCCGGTGCTGGTCCAAATGGGAATGCAGAGGCTGTGGGGGCTTCTAGCTAAAGGAACAGCTCTCTGCTCGGCCTGGGAGAGTTCTGGGTATTCCTGGTGAAGTACCAGAGTTCAAACCATGCTACATACCTCTGAGCTTGACTTCCAAGAGAAATCATAAAACATGCTCACCTGGAAGTTAATTCTCTTCCCACTTCCCACTAAGTAATAAAGATGTATCAGAGCAGGGTTGGTACTGGTACACTGGGGATTTCTTCTGGCCAGCAGACATCCCAGTGAGGAACAACCACTCCAGTCAAACAGACTACAGCTTAGGCACGGGAGTGAACACTCAATCTAGGTGGCAGCTGTATTATAGAATGAGAGCAACTCTTGATGTAACACACAGGGAGTCCAAATAAGTGGGGTTTGTGCAGATCTTACCTGATCTGTGACTCCCTGAGATTGCTCTCATATAATGAGATGCATTTTGTGGATGAGGCTGAGGAGACTGACAGATCTTCTCTGAGGAGCTTCAACAATGGGCAGCAACACTGAACAGTGGAAAATACTCGGGGCATCCCTACAAAAACCCTCTCAGAAACTCCTCTTGACTCAAGTACTCAGAAGGCATTGTTTTAAATGCCCACCTCACTTTGTGAGCACCACACTTTAGAACAATGAGACACTCAACATCTTTAAGCACCTTATGATGTGCAGAGGCTCAGTACCTCCTGCAGCACACCTGGCTGACCCCCTTTGCTCATTCAAGTGTCTTTTCAAAGGGGTGTTTGTTTGCTCCCTAGCTGTCTGTGGTGGAAACAAGGACAAACATTAGGAAAAAAAGAACTGCATTAACAACATGGGATCTCCACAGCATTTCGGAGTTGCCAGTGACCAAAAAAGAACATCCAAAACACATCCAGCGCAGCGTTAGGCAGCTTAGCAACAGCATTAAAACCAAATGTGATTGTAATGAATAAACAGAAAAAACCCCAAAGCATTAACCTACCTTGTACAACCAGATACTCCAATTTCTGTAACGTGCTGCTCCCTGGAAATACATACAGCTAACCCAGTAAAACATCCATAATGTATTTAAAAGACTACCAGTTCTGTGCAGAGCAATGTCCTCTTTATTCCCCATTTACACAGAATAACTGTGAAATCTAAGCCTTTTTATTTCAGCATATTGAGCAATAGCATTAAAGTGGTTTTTACAAGCACTGATAATCACAAGCCTTTTCTGCCTTTGAAACCTGTCCTTTGTTTGAACCTCTACAGAGTATTACTGCAGGCTCTGTACTGTGTGTATCACAACTCCTGTTGTAATTCCTAATCCACGATCTAGGCTGAGTAAAAAAAATAACCAGAGCATTGAAGATGAAATACCGTAGGAGAAAAGACAGAAAGGTAACACTGAAGCAGAGGTTTCTCTCAAAGACAGTGATGAAGGGCAAGGAGTGAATACCAGATGTGAACAAAGACAAAACAGCATATAAAAGAAAATAAACTCAATCTTGATTCTGGATTTGTGCTGTCCATGGAGCAGTCACAGGCTTAAACAAAAAGGCTTTAATTGAGCAGATGTTTTATATGTAAGCCCTACATATTATTAGACTATCATGGTCTTAATCTGATCAGTCCATACCAGCACACCCTGTGTTGCCCGCAATACCTGCCCATTTCTCCCTCTTTGCTAGACCTGGAAAAAGCAGTAATGATGTAGATAGCCACAAGAAACCCCTCTTTCCCCAGCTCAGTGAATAATTAGTTATCAGCCTGCAAGTGGTGCTGCAGTTACCAGAACCTTCACTCCCCAAGGACACACTTAGACAATTAAGTCTATGAAAAACCCCTGTTCAAGCACACAGCGCGGCTTGACTCTGGAAATGCTTCTTCCACTCATGTGTGCAGTGACGTCCAAAGCGATATCTGTACTTCATAACTCTTTACTGCCTTATGCCAAAACTGATCTTCTGCACAATTCAACACAGAGAACTCTCCTACGTTAGGTATTTGCGCAACTCTGAACATCCACATAACGTACGTATATATAAACTGTCATGAAAATGTTGCTTTTCTAGAATAAAGGACTCTTTTATACCCCTGAAATCTCAGTATTATAAAGGTCTAATTCAAAAAAAGCAATACTGCACACATACCAATTCAAACAGGACCTTACATCTGTCAGCTGGCTGCCACCTGAATGACCTGAAGGTTACATCTGCCCTGCTGTAAGACAGCAGTCTTCTGTAGTACCTCAGAAGACCTTATTAATCATTGTAATACCTTTATGTCTGATCTGGTAACCATCACAACACGGCCTGGGCTATGTCAAGGTGAAGGTGCCTGTTCGGAGGCATTAGCAGCTACCATAATACTTGGATTTGTAATATGACCAATAGGCTCATTGAGAGCATATTAATATATGTAATATGGCAATATGTAAGATATGGAATATGACAACAGTGCTCATTAAGAGTTTGGAGCAATGCTGCAGTAGCAAGCTGAAGATCTGAATGTTAGACAAGATTCCAGCCCACAGAGACCTCCAACCAACTATGGAGAAAGAGCGAGGGGTTCTGAAATGCCAAACCCTGCTTTTCATCACTAACAGTGAGAGTTAAGAATTGGCATAGTTCCTTCACAGAGCAAAAGGAACTGATTTCACTGTTCCAAATGGAACATCACCTAATTTTATCACGTCGAAGTTAACTGTCAGATTTCTTACAGCTTCCCATAACTTTATGATTTGAAATACGTGAATGCTGGCTGCAGCAGTTCAAAGTAAAACCAGTTTATAGGAAGAGCTTCTGTGCAGATAAATAATAATTGAACAGATTGCGCATATCTGAGACCTCAATCTTGAAAGTGAGATGTCTTCAGTGAAAAATGGAACACATTTATTGTATTTGTAACTAACATACCCTAAAAGTAAAGCAAATATTGATATTCCAGGCACAAGACCCAAGATCTATAACTAACCGTATAAAATGCATGCTGTTTGCATTTAGCGATCATACTCTGTTTTCCGTAACTAGAAACAAGACTCATTGAAGTCTATAATTCACCAGCCTTTTTTGTCATAGTATTTTACTACAATACCATTATCCTGCCATATTACATTTACTGTATGTGTACAAGTCCCATAAATACACAAGCCTATGTAAAACAGGCAGCAATGACTCTCACTACTTTTGGAATCCTTGCAGCTTTTGAATTTTATGTGGGTTTCACATTTTGTTGATGCGTTTGCAATGGAATACGTACTGCCCAGAAGAGGAATGATTTTCCATTTCCAGTAAAAGCTATAGTGGTAAACAAACCATCAGAACTCACGCAGATATTCCCTGGAACATCCACAACAGTCCATTAAAATGCCAAAATCTGTGTTGAACATTTGGAAGAGTAGCGCTGGATACAGCGCATTTAGAACTTGACTATAGGCACGTATTAAATGATAAAGATATGTGAGAGTATTGCACAAACCTCTGTAGGGCACTCCACACGAGTTTACACTCGTCAGGAACAGTTTAGCACAACAGCTGCCCTGTTAGTACCAAACCAACCCACCCATAAACAAAAGCAGCAGGAGCAGTGGAAAGAGCTGCAGGTTGCTCCTGAGGCTCGACTATGAGTTAGTCTCATCTAGAGATTTAGTCTCAGAGAGTATTCAGAGATTTAGGATGAATTTTAAGGTCAAGTTCTGCTCGGATTTGCACCTCATGCATCACAACTGACTTCAACTCTGTTACTCATCAAGCGTTTCTGGTTGGGAATTGCTCCCCCTGAGCTAATCCATTCTACAGCATTATCACCCATCTTCAAAATTAAGCCATATTAAGTTCCCATTAAACACAGGTCTCCAGAGGATGATAGAAGCTCCTCCTGATGGTGAATTTCAGAACAGAATACAGAAGCTTACTGTCCAATTAAAGACGCATTTAAAACCTGATTATCAAGTCCACTAATTTAAACAGGGGCAACCTATGACAGCTTGAGACATTTAAAACCCTTTTGTCACTGATGGAGGAGTCAGGAGTAATATGCCTCCACTATACCACACCACCTGTCTAAAAGGATTACTAGGTACAAAAGCAAGCAATTTATTTGCTCCTGTACCAAAAACAATTAATATTTTACTGTCTGAGGCCCTAATAAGATAGAACATGCAGGACAGATTATCCTAAATTTAATTAAATGAATATTGACTGAGTATTTTCCAGGTTACAGTTCAAGACCTGTCTGACAACAGTCACAGAGCACAACACCACGACTACCCAGGACCAGACAGTAAGAAGGAATTACCATCAGTGAACTAGAAAGGATGCTCTAATTTATTCTGTTTGCTGAGCCTCTCACAAGCCACCCGGATCTATCAGTCGCATCGATTCCAAGTGCTTCCCCTAAGCTGGTACAGAGCTGCATGAAATGACAGAATCAAGTTGTCTGCATTCTTCACTGCTTCACTCCAAAAGTAAATGATTGTGTCACTGAGAGGCAGTGACTGCAGTGCTCAGTATGTTCTTAAGAGAAAGAAAAATACCCTTTGGCAAGAGTACAGGAAAACACTAAGGCATGATGAGGGTTACCCAACCTGCCAGCGTTATGGATGTGAAATCTTACCAAAGTTGCTATATATAGTCAAGGTAATAGGTATGAACGGCACTCTATCATGTTAATGGCAGGGCTGTAATACATAGGAAATAGCAGTACAACATGTATTTCTCAAGGATGAGGGCTTAATACCCACTTAGAACTCGCAGCTTGCATCTCCACTGCTTTGCACTTTGTGTATCGATTTAAAGCTGAGATTTGTAAGAAGTGGCTGGTGACAGAGCCTGGCTGGCTGGTCCAGGGCCCCAGGTGTCTTCAGCTCCTTTAAACACCTTTGTGAACCTACACAGAAAGGGTTACAGAGCCTTACATGATTCTGTAGCATCTAAAATGCCTGTAAGCAGACTCTGCATGGCGTCAAGAACAAAGCCAGGCAATCCGGACCATGCAAACGCTGTTTCACATGCACAGGAGCACCAGGAAAGCCAGCTTGATGCTGAACAGAAGAAGGACCTCAAAGACTATGTGCTTTAGAGAAGAATTACTGAAATGCTGAAGGATGCAGAAGAAAGTATTAAAACAGACTGGAGGGGAGCCTGAAAATGCTAACATTCAGCACACACACAAAGAGCAGCAAGCTTGTGAATGACAGCAAAAAGGAGGATCTGTTTCTTGTGTCCTCCACCATTACTCCCAAAACAGAAGAGTTTCCATAAACCAGAGAATGCAGACTAGAAACTACTTAAAGAAAGACTAAAAGGACAGCTGAGAAGAAGCAACGAAAGAACGTCAAGAAATTCACTTGAGATGATGACCAAGAGAAGAAACAAGAGGTCTTATAAATTGTACTGTAGAAAATGAAGCACCACCTCAAAACCATCGGAATTCCATGAACAGAAAGCAAAATCCATCTATAGCACTTATTGACTGAGCCACACACTGAAGCTCTGAGCTCAGCATATTACTACTGGTCCCAAGACAGACTGCTCAAATGCCTCTTGATAAACCTTTTTCCAGGATTGGGATGAATGAAGAGGAAATGCCAGGGAACTTGAGAGGCAGGGATGGGGAAGTGAACAGAGACTGCTGGACTCTGCTAGGCACTAGGCAGCACGTTCTGCTCTTTAAAATAGGCTAAGCTCTGCCTCACTTGCTCCAGCCAGTCTTCATGCTACATTTTCAAGGCTGAACTGTAGCCATTTATAAGCCAGACATAGAACTTCAGAGCCTGGCTGAATGCAGAGGATGTTTTATGCAAGGCTATAGGTTGCGGTTATGCTCTAAAAATCATCTAAAACCAGTGCAGCACTTGCTCAGTGCGAGATGAAGGAGCGCACCATGAAAACTTCTGTGTCTTCCTAGGAATAGCACAAAGTAATAAACTAAACTTACACACCACCAACAAAGCAGCACAAAACACACAGCACTATGCACTGGGAAAACCTAATACACGCCAAGTATGAGAAGCATTCCGCCTCAGTAACAGGATGCACTTTGAATAGCAGCTGAGTCATGTGGGGTGGGCTGCTCACCAGGGCAGGAGTCTGCAGATGCATCTGATGTAGTTTTGGAGATGAGCTGATGGGCTACCTGATCCTCAGGGAGCCTGGTGTGTAGCCATGCACTAGCCCAATATCCCACAATGACTGAATGGGCATGTAGTACCTCAGCTGCTCTGTACCAGACCCTGAATTCACTAAAGCTGCAGTAAAGGTTTCCTTCTAGTAACAGATGTTTGCGTGTGAAGGAAGGCTACTGCTGCTCAGGCTGGCAGATCATGCAGCTCGACAAAATGCATCATGTATTATGTCACTGTCAAATACAATGCTTTAAAAATGTCTTTTTAATAGCCAGAAGCCATTCTTCCCTTCACAAATTTCTTCAAACTGTTCCCCAAACAACAGGCTGCACACAGTGAGCAAGGTCGGTCTTGTGAAGAGATGCAGATGATCGACAGTAGCGAGGCTGAAGACGTTGCTCTGGCAAACCCGATACTCAACTATGCATTGTCTGAGAGGAGAACTCAGCCCTCCCTTTCCTCTCATTTTCACCATGCAGGAAAGAAGCGGGAATACTTCCTCTGATATCTGTCTCAGCAATACAAGCATCATGCCCGGAGATCCAAGCCCACGGTACCCACCTGGCAGCCTGACGACAACAACAACCAGCAGACGAGGATTGAGCAGAGCTTGGCTGACTCCTACACTACACCACAACTGCCTCCCTGCAAACACTCCAAGCTGAACGAGGCCTCTGTTAACACACAATTAATAAACTTATCTACGGGGAGAATCTGTTGTGGGACTGGAAGCCAGAACTGCCTCTTCCCTAGGCCAGCTCTGCACCAGAGAGAAAGAAATGGCTCTGGTCCCACCAAACCTGTGCCAGCAGAGACTCTGTTATATTTAAATCAGCATTTGCCACAGCAGGGGATTATCAGATGCTCTACTTAAATGCTGGATTTTCTTTTTTATTTTGATGTTTAACTCATAAAATCTGCATTTATTTGGGCTGGGTGCTGATGTCTGCAAGCACAGCTGCTCACCAGCTCTCTTTTGCTTGCCATGTGAATGCATGAGAAGAGGATTTAAAACCTCTTTCCAGTCTGTTTAGTGTCAGCATTTGGGTTTTCTTGCTCTCTTGCTGCTGTGGCAAATGCACCCTGAATGTCCCATACCCTCAGCAACCTCCCAAAGCAGAGATGTGCGGGATCTTCTCATGTTCCTTTCTTCACAGAGGGAAACTGGAGACACGAAACCTGCTAACAAAGGCTGCAGAAACTGAAACACAGGGTGTGCTATGGCGTGACTCAAGACAGCAGACCTGGACCTGCACATAACCTGAAAGGCAGCAGGTCCTGGGAGCTCAGGAGATGGTGTGCGTTATTACCACGTTCAGGGGTAGGTGCCTATCCTGCCCATACACAGTTCAGAATGGTTTCATGACCTGCGAAGGCTGTCAGAACTATATGAAAGGGTAAACCAACGGGGTAAACCTCAGCCACTCAATTTTCTACTGCTGTTGCCACATAAGGTTTTATTATTGGTAAAATCAGGCACATTCAATAGTATTTCATGCACACAAAATGGACACTGGCGCCATAAAGAGTGTAATCAAATTCTCAGAAAGAGAATGCAGATTGAGAGAGATGCTCCTTTCTATGTCTTTTACTTAGGACCCAGCTGACACAAGCAACTGAAATTTGCTGCTAAATGAATCAAGACAGTACAGTGCATTTCAAAGCAGCATTAAAATCAGTGCTTGCCTCAGCAGGATTTGGTGCTCCTGAATCATGCTTGTATAACATTAAAGCTGAGTTAGAATATTGCTGTTCTTTATTTGTTATCCTCCCTGATCGTTTGCTTTCGCTAATGTGTTATTCAGTTTAAAGACTATTTACTAAAGCTGAACAATATAAGCACACAAAGCACTGACCATGTCACATGAGCTACCATTATCAGGAAATTAATTTATACAAGCCAAGCACTAAGCCATACACAGTTCAGATGCATTTAAACTACAGCTCCAAACCTTAAATCTATGTTCTCCTAACTTCTTTATATACATATTGTGTGCAGAAATTAACGGGTATATCAAACAATCTGGTGATGAGATACGGAAGCCTTACTCATCCTGGAACAGATGGTGGGAACAGAAATTGCTCCCAACAAAACTAAACTTGATCTAGAGGAATTCTCTTTAGAGAACCTCTCTGTGAGGTTTGCTCTTGGTTGCTGTATGAGCTGTGTCATCCCACCCCAAAAATGCATTGCAAAACCAAAGGACTGGTAACCCAGAGGCCAAAATGCTGACTGAGCACAGCTCAGGAGTTCCCACATGTGGACCCCTGATGCTGCTACTGGGTTAAACACTTTTCCTGCACAAAAGCACAGTAAGGGGTTGCCACTGATGGCACGTAACAGCATAAATATGCCTGGGAATTGATGATTTATTCAGCAACAAGCACCTCTCCCTACCAGGAACTGCCCAGATCCACTCACCCAGTTTTAAACCAGGAAACCAGCAGTGGCTGGAATCACCGAGGTGAAAACATGTGAGGAAAGACTGGAAGTGTGGAAAGGAATAATAGGAAAGACAATCTCTGCTGGTAATTCTGAGGAAACTATGGTATCAGCTCTCACTAACAAATATCCCTGCTTTTCACTTCTTCTAGGCCTAATGACAGGATTTTTCACATTAAACTATGGGGTAGATCAAGAGCATTTAATGCTTCTATCCTCAGATTTAAGAAATCTTCAGCACCTTTAAGCTGCAGAAAAACAATTCCAGAGATGAAGATTTATATTCTTGATAATGGGGCAGGCTCACATAAAGAACTGAGCTCAATTGAAGTTTCATTCCAGTTGTAAAGTGTCTGCCTCTTATTGAACTGCAACGGCAAGATTAGAGCTTTGACTGTATCAGTCATTCATGGCCTTTGTCAGAAATAAATCACTAGATTAACCCGTGGCTATGGGGAGCACAGGAAATGCCTTCCTGTTCCTGAACTTCTGCACTTGATGGAATGATCAGAATCCTCCCCTGGGATTCAGGCAGATATCAGCATGGTAACGTGAAAGGGGCTGGAGTCTCCTATCCATTTTGGTTTTCGTTTGCATTTCCAGGTCCACGCAGAGTACGGATTAAACAAACCAACCCCAACAATGCCACAATTAGCATCTATTTTGCATCTAATGAAACAGAACACAAGCTTCTTTGTCTGCAGTTATTTCCAGCTTTATGTTTTCATCTCGGGCTGCATCCAAACTCTAATGAAATAAATTCCTGGATCAGAACCACAGATCTGGTGCCAGCAATGGTTTTTGAAGCCTTCTACACATCTCAGTACCCACATAACAATTATTGAGCAAGACTTGCTGGCTAGCTCAGTTATTTCTCATCCACATTTAACAGGGCAGGTTGACTTTACCTCAAAAACACTGCAAGTGTTTATAACCTCAAGCTTACTGCCGCAGAGCAGAGCTATTACTTAGTGAACCTGGTATCCAGTTTCTAAAGACACTGCATTATTTCCAGTAGACTGTTTACCTGAGCACAGAATCAGCCTTGATTCTGAGCCTTTATGTGAAATTTTATTGTCCAAAGCAGATATGACCTGTTAAGATTTAGAGGCTGTATTAGCAGCAATAACAATTTTACAATCAACATCAGTAAATCTGGGTTTATTGAGAACTCTACAGTCTTTGAGCTGTAGAAAGCAATTAAAATGTCTGTTTCTCACTAACTTTCATACAAGACACACAGCCTGTTTAATTGTTGAGTGTAAAGCAGCGTAGTTCAAATCATTCTAAAATTCTCAGTAAAATTCAAACTGTGATGACTGAGAATCACCATTTTTTTTCCTAAAGTGGCTGAATTCCAATAAAAATCACATTTTTGGCTATTAAACTGTACAGAAACTGGAAAACAGTCAAATGTGTGCTCTCCAGTTCAGCAAACCATATGTGTTGGGTAGAACTGTACCTCTCATCACTGGTTTCTTTTGATCTTCAAGAAAACACATTGATTCTCTATAGTTTTAAATTTGAAAACTCACCTTGAAGTGCTGTGGTTTTGGAATTAGTAACAACATCAAACTGACATACAGGCCTATGAGAGCAGTTAGGGCAGGAAAACGTCCTAACATCTCCTGACAGAGGTACTGGGATCCTCATCACTTTAAAGAACACCCCTTCCGTGAACAGAGCGTAATGAGAGACACAAGGAGTGCTTGAGCCTACAAGGTTTTGAGAGAGTGTGTTATTAGGCAACTGAAGAGAGAAGGAAGTGGTGGGTGAAAGAAGAAGGGAACTAAGGGGGAGATGACCAGGATTTGAAGGCGCTGGACAAGGCAGAATTCCTCAGGAAAACCAGGCTGACACACAGCACCAGGACCACAGGTCAGGTTATTTCCACAGCTAAGATTCTGCAGTCAAGTAGATGCTTCATTTCACTTTGTAACTGCTTGTTTTCAGCCTTTCTCCTACAACTCTGCACTTGATTTGGGGTATTTGATGAAGAAACAGTCACTAATTTTACTGTAGTTTTGTGGCAGGAGGGGAACCAGGGTTAAAGGAATAAGCAAAACGGAAATGTTTACCACAGAGAGAGCACATTTATGCGAGACAGGATGCGCTGGCGCTCTGGAGGGATGTGCACTCACAGAACCTGGGTTAATAGCTCACGTTGTCTGTGAGGAAGAGGTCGCTGAGGTTGCCCACTGGTGGCTTTGGGGGAATCTCTGCAGGCAGCGATTTCCATCCCTTCTGCAGAGCGTGGGCAATGAATCCCACACAGACAAAGGATGGTTTGGCAATTACACCTTTGGAAGTTTGCTTTGTCTATAGAATAGACGTGGTTACCACAATATATATTGGAATGATTTTGACAATTCTCTGCAATGCAGTATCCGTTTTTCTAACACCATTAACATGAGTAAAAGTAAGGCACGGCTGAGGAGAATGTGGCATCAGAAATTGGAATGATAGAGTAAAGCTCATTAGATGCCTGTATACAAATTCATCTATTCACCGTTCTTATTTCTAACCCATCTGTCTTTTGACCTTTGCCACTTCTACATGATTTTCAGTATCTTTTGCACATCAGTTTGCTGCATTTCTCCTCTCTTCTATTTTCATCCGATCAACATGTTTCTCCTTAACTAAAAGGATTCCTGTTCTTTGGAGTTTATTTTCCTTGTTTCTTTTGTTGCTTCAGTTGCAACACACCACAGCAACAGTGGAGATAAAGGGCAAAAATCCCTTCTGAGTGATACTATTTCTCACCCTCATCAAAAGAAGCCAGTGAGCATGCTGCAGCGTGTGATCAGCAGCACAGCACAGCGTTACTGGGGCTGCTCACGGCTCTGGCCCTGCGGCTGCAGCCTCAGCGTGCTCACCGCAGCTCACCCAAGGACCCAAGAGATTTAAACACTGCCCTGGGTCCTGCCAGGGCAGCACTGGCTCAGGACTCCCACCACCAGTCAGCTCTTTGCCAGGTAAGAACAAGGAGATGCCGTGCTCACTTCAACCAGCACATCGTCTTTTTGCATGCCTCCCTAGCGGATTTTTAAGCCCAAGCCACTTAAAACATCTTCCTCCAAGAATAACTGGGCTATTATCATTTTAAGGCATCCCCATTACTTTCCTGCTAGGATGCAATTCTCTCAACAAAAAGCATGTTCAAAGCTCAGCATAAAAGAAAAAAAAAAAGCCCCAATTCTTATTTGTGGCAGATTTTCTGTCTCCAGCAACAATTTATCATAATATTTTTAGGGTGAATGAGGGTTTTTTATGTTTTATTTTTCAATAAAAAGAGGATTTTTTGATAAAATAAGTAACAATCTGTTTTCAGTCTGTAAGCCTCACACTTGAAAACTACCAAACCCAGGAGTTCTTTTTTTCCAGCAGCATGCCTGAATTCTGATTAAAAGCCATTCCTTTTTAAATCTTATATAATAAACCCCATTGCTATTTAAAGCAGTCTGTGAGAGAAGAACACAGTAACCAACAGCAGACCTTGAAAGCCATGAGGTTTTGCCTTCCTCCTCCCTTCTCCCTCTCCCCTTGCAGCGCTGCACCAAGGCTCACCTCAGCTGCAGGGACTCCCTCGGGTGGGCGGCAGTGGAGGACGATCATCCCTTCGATGGGAACCTCCTTCCCTTGGGGATCTTGCTCAAAGTTCTTCCGTAAATCTGCAGGGTTCAATGCAATGACTCATTACACAAAAGCCATTCCTCCCCACCCAACACCGCTTTGCCATGTGTGTCTGAAGCAATGGGCAACCGAGAGCTACTCATTCTTCCCTAGATGCAGAGGAAGGAGATCCCATCGATTGTGTTTTCATTCCTCCACCTTTAAGAAACCACTTCTGTGTGACCGCAGAGACAATCTGGTTTCGAACCCACAAACTCCATGGTCCCACTTGGGCACTGTCTCCTGAGCCATTGCCTTTCCAAAACAGGGCACTGAAATGCAAGAACCACAACGTGCCATTGCTGGGGCACTGTTTAAATCAACCCAATGAATCCAAGACTGGGCAAATAATTTCCCCAGTGCACACTACTTGAGATGAGTGCCAGGGTATTTCATCAAATGTCCTAAGCCAGATGATTTGTTTAGCTCGCCTACATACTGCAAGCTGTGGGAAAGGAAGGGAAGGACTGAGAGCAATTCCACGTGTTCCAAACTGGCTGATTACAGGATTGCTTCATTTCAGACACCACGGCCCAGCCAGGAATTCAGCATAAGAAACAGAGTGTACTGTCTCAGAGTCACACTGATGTGGTCACAGCACTTCGAGGGCAAACCAGAACGAAGCAAACCTGCCCCCAGTGACACTGGCCTAACCCAGCCATGCCCATGAATACGTGGAGTTAAGCTACTGTGAGAGGAAAACAAAAAGGAAGGGATGTGACTTGGTACACGTGCTTTGAGAGTTAGGATGCTTCCATTAGACATACTCATTTTCTTCAAACAGTGTCTCAGATTCCACAAGGTGGATTTACGGATTTAATTTCCTCCATTGCTTACACTTCATGAAATACACCCCCTTAAATGCAGAGGCTCTGAGTCAGTTACACTTTAATATATATTCCAAAATACATTAAAACTTATTTTAGCAAGCCGGTCACTAGAGAAAGACGCACGCAGTGCATGTATAATCCTTTTTATGATTCTTTCTTAATGTTGATTTTCTTCCCCCACAGATAACCACTATCTCTTCCAGTACTCTTTAAAAAGTCATTCATTAACAGCTAGGATGCAGTTGAGCCTACAAATGCCTTTATTAGCATGAAAAATGGAGTAGGATCCATCTTCTCATTTTCTCTGCATTCCATGCTATCATAAAGAAATACTTACCTGTTTTTTCAGAGAAATATAAAGTGTTTTAATGCTTTGGTCTTGACTCACAATTCAGAATCTCTAGGCTTCAGTGATCAAAGAAGAAAGGGAAGAAAGAAGTTGACCCCACCACACTACACACCGCAATGACGTGTGCTGTCAATGCTATGGCTCTGTACACTACCACAACCTGCACCTACACATTCCTGTCTCTAGTCCTTTACAGGGTATTTCCCAAGGGAGAAACTTGTTCCCCAAATCAACAGCTGGGGTTATTCACTGCAGACAGGATGACACAGGTCTGAGAAGGAGTGAGCCCTGGAATCTCATGGGGGTTGGTGACGGGTACCAGTTGGTAACTCTTCATATTCCCTGTCTGGAGTCCTAACAGGTCCCATCATCTCCGCACTCCAGAACTGCTGTTCTTGCCCTTGAAGTCTTGTTTTTGAAATGGAAAGTGGCACAAAAAAGGCCAGTGCAGGAGCACAGCTCTCAGACAAATGTACAGCCACGACCAGTGCAGCACCCTGGGGTGCCTGCCAAGGGTGATGCAGTACCTGCAGTTATGGGAGGCTGCTGGGGATGGGGATTTACACAAGACCTGGTGCCATGGTGATGGGTTTAAAAGTCCCAACACACAGCTCCACCCGCTTCTGCCCGTTCTGATTTTCACTCATATTGCCATGTGATGGGTTTGGGAAATCACAGTGCAGAGAAAAGTCGATAAAAATTCAATTCAGATTAATAGTCCTCTGCAGCTTAGCAATACAGGGGAATTATTAGCTCGTTCAGGGTTATGACAGTTAATGCAGTAAAATAAAAACCCAAACATACGCATATTTACACATTCAAACTAAAGCAGCCAACAAAAAGATCTGGGATCTATAAAATCAAGGAGTTGTTACATTGTCCTACTCCTTACCTCAAGGCTTATTTTAAGGTGTCCTGTTAAAAAGGCATCATTTTAGAAAGATTTATCAGGAATCTGATCAAGTTACCATCCAGTTTCTTGCTTGAACCTCCACATCCTGTTCCTCTGCGCCCTCATCTCCTTCCAAGCAGCATTTCTCCCAGCCCTTTGCAGGTTATTGCCATCACTGCCTGGGACTAGTTCTTTAAAGACCTGAACTGCTAATTTAAAGGACAAGAGTTCACAGCAGACCGGGGGAAAGTAAACTCCTCAATTGTCTGCTTGCAGCACTGCTGTAGAAGGATGGTTTCAGGCTCTCACCTGCCAACCAATGATGTGCTTCAAAACTGAAACCCAGATACAAAATACAGAAGATTCTAATGTATTCTTGCCCTTTTTTGTTTTAAAGGAAGCGTAGGATACAGACACTGATGTGGTTTTTTCATGTTTCTTTGACCCCTGTGATCAACTTGGAGGAAAAGGGCACTTCCCAGGGGATCTTCTGTTGGCTTTAACCTTTTTTATTACACAGCACTGTTGTGACACTGTGACCAGAATCTCTGAAACAGATTTGCCGAGTGTAAATGCAGACTGATCAATCCACACTGAAATAAAAGAGAAAAGCCCCATCATGCTTTCTGTGCTAGTCCTACAGCATCTCACAAGGGAGGGCTGGCAAACCAGCAGCACTTATTTACACTGAACCCTACAAGAACAGCGTTGTTTCCATGCCTTACAAAACCTGGAATAGCAGAACGTTTCCTCTACTCACAAGCTATGCGGACAGATGCCTTCCTGCTCTTTGAGGTCCCTAGATGGCTCCATGCCACACACTGACACCAGTAATCCTCTGGGCCATGAAAATCTTCCACCTGCTGTCTCGTCACATTGATGAACACCTCCCGAACCTTCAATCCTAAAGGGAAAGATAGAGGAAATTAGTTAATAACAGCCTCTTGCTTGGGCATAAAGCTAAGGTTAGCCAAACCTTTCCTTTTAATTACACAATTCCATTTTTAATCAAGGCAAAGCTTTAATTCCTTTAACAATAACATATTGCCACTAATTAAATTCTAAAAGCTGAGCAGGTCATAATGCATTGAGTTACAAGAACTACCCACCCACTGTGGTCTTTGCAAGAATACAACGCCTCCCTCAGAAACCTTGGCTCTTGTGCTTTTTCACCCAGAATGTGTATCTGGACTTAGATACTATAATATAAAACTGAATTATCTTCCAAACTAACATCTACATGCCCTTAAAAACCTTTCTGAAGTACCCTGGCAGGCCCCCAGTTGAGTCAGACAGAACTATGCACGTATGACAGGAACTAATCTAATGTCCCATTGAATTCCAGCCTGTTCCAGCCAACACTGCCACAGCTCCATCCAGCAGCCACTTCCTCATGCAGGGGGGAAAAGCTGTGTCACTGCAGCACACAGAAAGGTAAGCTCAAGCCATTACACCCTGAAAGGAGGAGAAAATAAAGGGAAGTGAATGCACTTCACAGCTCACAAATGGAGACGTTCCTCCACTTGGGATGTTCGCCATAGCTGCGTATCTGCACAATAACCTTGGGGAGAGGAAATATAATCCAAACGTGGGTTGAAAGGCATTAGGAATCAGTTGAAAGTGCTGGTCAGGAAGATGTTAATTTGAAACTAGAAAGCATTCATGCCTTCTACTTTCTTCTTTCTCCTCCTGTGCTGTCCCCCAGGATACTTCTTTCCCCTTCACCGGAAGGGAATGAAAACTCAATGTTAAAATATTTCATGCCTGCGAAGTTTATAAAGCAGCAAGAAACTCCTAAACATGAATTCCATAAAAGTTGGCTTCTGCTTAATCTCAGGCACCATTACCAGCTGGGTGCTTCCCTCCTGGAAGGCACTGGGGAGTCACCGTGTTCCTTTGGTGCACAGGAGACTTGAGGCCACTGGGGATGCTCATGAAGAGGGGTGGGGAAGGTCAGACAGGCTTTAAATACTATAAAGCAACACAAAAGCTTTGCTGCTTTTCCAGCAATAGGCAAAGGGGGTTTTTCCTTCTTTCCATTTAGCTTGCCATTTCACCACGGTACTTAACGACACGTACAAACCTGCAGTAGAGTCCTGCCTTGTCTCAATAATCAGCTTAGTCACTCAAATATTTACTCGTGCTGTAATAAGCAAACAGAGGTTTCCAGGTTGCTTTTATTTGCATTGTGCTCTTTCAAACATGGTGATGCAGTTTCCAACAAAACTGTTTACAAAACGTCTCTTCGTTTCCTGACACGGTGAAAACAAGCCCTTCTGAAACACACACAGCCCGTGGAACTCGGCAGCTCTGCATCTAACTCCTCTCTCCCTGCTGACAGACTGCATGATGAAAATGCACCATCCCAATTTAGACATCCAAGCTGCTCTGCCCGTGAGGAATCCCTGGATTCTCAGCCATAAACCATTTGCAGAGTCATCTTTGTAGGTTAAAGATAAGAGCAGCTATGGTTAAGTTCCATGTGTGAGCATCTGAGTCCTGGTGACCTGACACAGCAGGTTTTGACAGCCTGAAGATTCAGCATCCCTCCATGCTGCATGACAGTCACACACTTTCCTGTTACTTACCCTTGGCAAATCAAGCTGTGCAGTCCCTGAATGATATCAATCAAAGCCACAAAGCATCAAAGCTCCAAAGTCTCCATGGCCAACAAGGTTGCCACCCATCTACTTAAAGCCTTCTTCAAGAAGGGTGTAAAATGATTAAGTCCTTGACAAAGAGTGACCTTTCTGAGTGGTCCTCAGTCAGGAATCACTCAGCACTCAATCAGCTGACACACACACGGTGCATCCTGCCTGTGCTGCCTGCAAACAGCACTGCTCTGCATGCAGCTGGGAAGGTACAACCCTTCCCTGCGCATTCTCAGCATCTCCAGCTCTCCTTCCATCCCATGATCAGCTCCTTCCTACTCTGACTGCTAAGGAGTATCTTCACAGGGAGAGAATCCTCCCCATCACCAGCCATTAGCTACAGCCTCGCAGGCAGCCATCAGTCACCCCCCTGGACCTGCCACGATGTGTTCTGAACTCTCACCATTTCTCAGCTACTCAGGAATTTCTGGAAGCAGCAAACAGAAGCAAAGGAAGGGGAGCTGCATATTGTACAGCTTACTGAGGCAGCCATGCTAACACCACCCACAGTCTGCACGGATACCAAACAAGAAGCCATTTCTGGGCTCATTGGTAGTGTAAAATTCCAAGCAGCTGTCAGTGAATAGAGGCATTTACAGCTTCGGATTTATTAAGGTAGAACATTCTCTGGCCCAGCTATTCCTTCCATTGATGCCTGATTTAATTAATCTATATATCAGCCTCTCTTTTCTGAAGCAACATTAAATGGGGTTTGAATGAGGCAAACGACCAGCACGTGAGATTGAGAAAGTGGTGGTTCAGCATTGTAACAACGGGCCAGGGAGGAATTGGGGTCCCTTTAAAGGTCTCCCAGTTTGCCAATAGACAAAATAAATGCAGCCAAAATGGCAGAATCACAGAACTGCTGAGGTTGGAACACCTTGTCTCTGGGGAAGTTAAGTTTGGTTTATGGGGAAAGGACCCCTATTTTCATTGCTTTAGAAACAAGCACACAAAGCAAACCTCTTGGGAAGAGCAGCACGTATTCTTCATTTACCATCACTGTATTTCACCAACAAATACCCTCAGCGACCCTCTGCAGCTCAAGAAATGCCAGAAAAATTGCTCCTAGGAAATGACACAGAACGAAAAACCCATGCAAAGAAAAGCAGGCACGTAATGAACACGAGCAACATTTTACCTGTGACTTGTGTAACTCTAATAAAGCACTGCAAGAGCAACCCTTTAAATTATTGTGCAAATTATAACCATCATCTTTTGTTACACAGCACAGCCTTACAGAATATAAAATTATAGTACTGATATGCTAATCAGCTTTCTGCACTGTTGGATGGTTTAGCTGCAGATAGACTAACACTGGCAGCAGATGAATAATTGCTCTCCATGTACTAAACATAACAGAGCTGCACAGAACTTCAGCATTTGTCAGCGTTATTTGTTTAAATGAGAACAACACTGACAGCAGTTATCGCTGCAATCCTTTTATTTATCAGGCAAGAAAACTCTAGTCACTCTTAGCTGGCCTGATCCTCTGGTGAAACCTGAAGTTGAAGTATTTATAAACTAATTCGGAGGTGCATGCTGCAACCTTCAGGCAAGGAAAATAAAGCAGAAGGCAGTTCATCAAATCGTAATGATTATGTTTTTATCACAGTAGCATCTACTAGCTCGGGCTCTTGCTTTATGGGGTAGAGGACACAAAGCAAAGCTCCGTTCATGGAACAAAGAGAAGAGGGAGGCTATGGATTTACTGCCTTTTCTGCAATTCGGGAAATAAGGCAGGGGAGGATGAAATAGCGGGGTCTCTAATGGAGCGACTGCGTGCGGCAGCGCAGTGATGGGAACCCGTACCCGCTGCAATGGCAGTGTGTGCCTGCACTAATTTGCTGCACAAACAGCAGCAGCTCCACAAGAGCAGAGACTTCAGTGCAAACTCCTCAAGCCAAGGCTTCCACGCTCAAGCAGCTAGTACATGTCACAGCCCATTGCTACAGCAGTTCCAAGGCGACAGAAATCCTTCCCCTCCTGCTGCTCCTCCTCTACAAACGAACAGGGACTCCTGCGGTACTCGAAGATTCTGTTTCTGTCCTATAAAGACAGGATCGTGTGAAATTGGATTCCATGTTCATCACAGCAACAAAATATGCCCATTGTCTACCAACAGCTGTCCCTCCTGTCCTTCTCCATGTTCACAATACAGCACTGTAGGTAAAATCCATCAGGACAGTGTGCCCGCAAGCGCCGCTGCCAACTTCGCCTTGCATATGCCTGGCTAAGAGCTTGCTGGCAGGAATTTATAGAGATGCTAAGACACAGTTCTTGCATTCTGCATTGAATTTCCTCTTGTTTGGGTTTCTTGTTGCTATTTTTCACCACTTTTCTATACATCATCTCAGAATTTTAATCACATAACAAAGAGTGGAAGGATGTAAAAGGACAGCCCCGCTTTCCTGTACTGTACCCTCTCTTAGCGAGCGCGCCAGAATCATCCCCTTTAACCACAGGCACCGTTCTTGGCACGGCTTCCAGTGCAGTCTTCCACAGATGGAGCTCTCACAGCACACAGAACACGGTGCACACTTGGTAACAGACATGTTTATGCCCCAGATTTGACTCCAGAAATGAGGGCGCTGCCAATACGCACATTCATTCTAAATAAAACCCAGTAGTCTGCTGTTTACTGGCAAAGGAAGAGTTCCAAAATACTTTCTGGATCATGGTGAGAGACTATCCATGCCTGTCCTTCAACTTCACACTGTAAACAGGCCTTTACTTCCATTTTTATGTCCTAAGGGCCATTATGGCACTTTGTGGAATGCTCAGCACTGCACTGTCTGCCCCACATTCGTGTTTAGAGAACAACGCTTTCAGGGTTAGCTCTGTTCCTGGGCAAAATTCAAACCTGCAACATTCATATGCCCCATCTCATCTGCACAGCCCATGCCTCCAGGTCTCAAACCTCACTGTTACTTAAAAATCCCACCTAATGCTACTTTATCTTTTTTGGTTATTAATCCAAGGCTCCCAAAACATAACTGCAGCATTCACAAGACAGACACAAGGTTTTCATTAACCATATGGAAGATCAACTTTTAGGGAGAACATTTCTTCCACACTGACTCAGCAATGCCTTTAGAAGTAAAGGTTGTGCCTATTAAGATAATTTCATAAAGGTAACTGTAAAAATTCAAACTCATCCAGATTAGCATTTACCAAAAGCCTTTAGTACTAAATTCCTTCAGAATGCATCACTTAAAAAGGACGCCAAACCGCGCTCTAGGAGATGTAACTTTTGTTTTAAATGGTATTTTTTTCCCCTAGAAAGGAATTGCTTGTGTTGATAGAGAGGATGTTATGCATACACTGCTATTTCCAAGGCATGGGAGTTGCTTAGCAATCTGGGAATTTAGAAAGAGGAGAAAAGCAGTAACAAAGCAGAATTGTGAAATGACTAGAGGGTGCAGCATTAAATTGGTTTGTAATACTTATCAAGGTGCTTCTAAATGAGAAAAGATATAGGGTGTGCTGGGAGCATAATAGAATCTGTTGATCATTTTCAACCTTCTCCCTTCTCTTTCAGATGCTCACAGTGGATTTTCTTACTTAGCTTTATTACCTACCAAACACCCATCACTGCTTGGGCGTGAAGGCACATTTCAGCCACCACACTGGCAGTTTTTCAGGGCTCATCCTGACAGGAACTGCATAAAGGCATATGTGTCCCTGTTTCTTGTTTCCACTAGAAATTACACCACTGAAATACAGAGGACCGCTATTCCCTCCAGAACTGCTGGTTTCTTTCAGACAGCTCACTGACTATGGTTAGCGTATGACCAGATCTGGTGGTATGTGTCCAGTTTGTTACATCTCTGTGCAATGCCTCCCACATCTACAGTCATTTTAATTCCCTCTGTTTTCCCTATTCATGCTGTGCCTCTCCTGCCGGACCTGTATTCCCCTTCCCTGCCTGTCAGCCCTGTCCTTTTTATACCTTCTCCCATCCATTGGTTTCCCTTTTGTGTTTTGGGAAACTGCCTCTC
The DNA here is from genome assembly GCF_028554395.1 of Pezoporus wallicus. NCBI lineage: Eukaryota > Metazoa > Chordata > Aves > Psittaciformes > Psittacidae > Pezoporus > Pezoporus wallicus. Next base: position 500,618 of record NW_026636985.1, read on the forward strand.
CTGCTCCGCAGAGCTGTGTCTGCGTGGTCCACACACCAGCAAGCTAACCAAAAGCTGTTGCTGCAGCAGCCCAACACTAAGCTAATGCTGACAGACTGTGCCTTCCCATAGGGGCATCCTCCCTGTGCTCAGGGCAGCACAGCCTCAGCACGAGTCCTTTGAATTAGAGCTGGTTCCGCTCCCTTGAGCTCAGCACAAACCCACAGCTACCTGCTACAGCCCAGGACTCTATCTCTGGATGGGATCTCCCGTTCTCTGCTCTACTTTGCACACTGTGAATAGACCCTGCATCCAGATACGTCTCCCGAAGGACACACTGCCCTTACCTGTAGTCTCATCCATGCTTTCCTCAGACACGTGCTCATTTTGATGGACCCATTCACCATTGCACTTGAAGAAAATCTGCATAGCTGGCATAGCTTTACAGCGTAAGACAATAGGGTTGCTTTTTATAATGTAGGCATCATCTGGTTCTTCCATAAAATGAGGCAGTGTTCCAGGAGCAGATGGGATAGACTCTGGAAGGGCTTCACTGTTATCATTGCCTGAAAGGGAAGGAAAGGAAAATACACATTTTTATGTTGTTGCACCCTTTGTATCCTCTCATTTCATTCATTAAAAAACATTTTGGATTTGATTTAAAAACAAATTTTACTTGGAAAAACACCTGTAGAACTCAAGAGCTGTCAGAATCGTGCCTTGAAGCAATGACACACACACAAATATCAGATCATTTGAGTATAAGAACTGTCAAGAAAACTGACAGAAAAGCATCAGCAAACTGCATCATCACTATTGACAACTTTAGAGCTGGGGCACTGAGGCACAGAGAGCTTAAAGGAGTCACCTAATGTCATACAGAAAGTCTGTGGAAGAAGTAGAAACTAAACCTTATTCTCTTGATTGACAGCCCAGTGCCTTCACTACTGAATCTTCCTTTCTTTCCCCTGAAATTAATTTCCTTTAGACAGTTGCTGCAGATCTAACAGGGATCAGAGTGTTAACCACAGCGAAGTATATTGATATGAACAGCATTACTGTAGCACTCCAATACTGGAATAAGCAAACTGTGATTTCATACGCACTTAGAGGAAATTTTCCATATGCTTTTACACTGTTCCCATTTACTGCAGCCCCTTTAAGGCAACATAAAAGTGGAAAAGTGGCTTCTGTAGGGCCAGAAACTGCAAGACTGTGAGCTTTACAGCTCAGATCACAAACAGTGGGATCCAAGGGCATTTGCTCAGCAATGTATAAGCCTAAGGTGGCTTATTTTCTGAGTTCCTGTGCTCAGACATGAACACACAAGCACTGGAATATAGGCTGCTCCTTTACTACAGCTCTTCTAATTGAGTGAAAAACTAGTTGCTGCTGTCAAACCCAGGAAATTCCCATTGATTTTTAGCAACACTGGGATTTATTTTCAGTAGTTTTGTGAGAAAATCCAGAGAACAGCAACAAAACTAAGTCAGAAGGGATCAATTTATGGAAGCAGATTATAAAGTACTGAATACAGACAGTGTAGCCAAACGGTAACAGAGGAGGACACAGTCTACATGCAGATGATGGGAACACAGTACCTGAGAAAGAGGAATATCTGAGGGCAATAGAGATGTGATTTAACCCAAACCAATGAAATTAAGTTAGATGAAAGTTAAGTTATGGCCATATGAAGTATGTCTCAAATCCTTCTCAGGTCTAGCAGATGATGGAATAACGAGAACATACTTTAAAAATAGGTATCTCTCAGCACAGTGTATCTTGTGTGCAAAGATACACTGTGTATGTGCTGGGAAATCACTATGATTTTCCAATGACTTCAGTGGTTTAAACTACATTCACTGTGTGCTTTATAAAATATTATCCTAATTTTCAGCGTTTCGCTACTGAACATTTATGCCAATTTCCATCCTGTCAATCTTCAGTAATACCGTGTCCCTGTAGGCTTGATTAAATCCAGGCTTTGTAGGAAATAACAAAAACGTCATTAGAAGATTTTGGAGATGCTTGGAAATCCCATGCTCCCATCGGTGCTTTGAGGTAGCAACACACCTGTGTTGAGGAAGAAGAGCTGCAGAACTTAGAAAGCCCCATTGTTATCCCACTAAATTCACTACTTAGGGCGAGACACGAAGGATGAAATCCCAGCCCCACTGAAACTGAGGGCACAATTCTCCTCCCAGGTGGCATCTGGATTTAATGATACGGCTTTACATTCTGGTTAAGGGTTCCTGATGAGCACCTGAGAACACTGATCCTGCACCTCCTCAGGGATTGCTGTGCTTGTGTCCAACAGCCACGCTGAGGGAAACATGAGCTGTTTGATGCTGTCACAAGCAGGGTGGGTTGGTGATGGGGAAGTGCTCACTCCTAAAGAAAACATGTCATATAAAAACATAAGCCAAGGGGCATCTTAATCCATCTTTCTTTCATCTATCATCTTTTTTGTACCCTTTGTAACTAAGTAATGCCAGCTGTCTTCCATGTGTACATCCATTTTTACAGGAAGGCCAGAACACATAACTTGCTTACACATGGAACTGTTTCCATAATGAAATTTGAGTCGTTTTTCAGTCAGAAAAGCAACTTAGTGAGATTTGGCTATGTTGTTTTAATCGCATGACCCTGTCCCACATGCAACAACGTGGGGTTTTTGGAAGTCACTCAGATATTGATGGAAATAAGAGATTTTGTTGCCCACACAAAATCCTTTAATGCCTTTGTTATTTCCTCTAGTACGCTCGGATTTACTAAAGCCTACAGGGACACAGTTTTCAGCAAAGATTGACAATACAGGGACAGTGAGAACGGTCAGTAATAGAACATGCATGCTGATGAGCTTCGCTGCATCATTTTCCTTTAAACTCTACACATTGAAGAGGAATAGAATTCCTTTTCAATCAGCACTCCAGAAAGGCACTGCTTTTGAACAAACAAATACCTTTGGAACTAGCAGACATCAAACTAAAGCGTATTTGGGCTGGTTTTCTCTGTGTATTCTACCTGCAGTTTTCAGGCTTGTGAAACACAACCTGAAAATCACAGAAACTCAAATCCAGAATCACCTTCCATGATCAACTTTGCTTTATTGGAAAAACCTGGCTAGCAGCAGAATGAAGATTCCAAGCTGATAAAACTCAGTATTATAGCTAAATTATTTCTACTCAATTTCCAGAACGGATTGAACCTTGTAGCAAAATTCATGGTTTAAGTGTTAAGCACCTACCTCTTGAGGAAAAATGCTCTTTCTGATGGTGTTTTTACACCCGGGAGCAAGGAAGACTACCAACCCCCAGTGCTCTGAATGGTGTCAGAGCATTCGGCAAAGCAGAGAGAAACGTCATGTCTTTGCAAGCCAATAGTTAGAGTGTGGGGGGTGGTTTTTACATTTTTACTGGACATTCACATCTACCTGGGATGGGCAGGAGCATTTCTCCTGCTTTTAAGTTACACAGCTGAGGTAGCTGCTGTTTCCTCCTGATAACTCTCTTAAACCCTGACACCTCACAGGATGGCATCTTATGGAGAAGCTGCAATAGAAGCTGCACTCAATGGACCCTTCTAACTCCTCTTGCTGTGCCGATGAGTTTGCTACACCGACAGGGTCCAGGACCTACCAGTACTGGAGAAACTCTGGAGAGGAAACCCAGTAACTAAGTCAGGCACTAACAGGAAAGCTGCTCCTCTGAAGAAAGGAAGCACTAGTGGGGAATGAAGAACTGCTCAAAACCCCACACTACAACCATGCTTATTTCTTTACTCTACACCCTGGGCTCTCCCAAGTTGTTCAGCACACACTGGAAGTCACAAGTGCTGAATATTCAGTTCAGCAAGCCAACTTTTGCTATCAGTGTATTAGTTTCATCAGACCCTCTTGCTTCCTATGGATATAAAGTATAAACTTCTCACAGCTGTACCATAATCCTTCTCATCAAATATTTGGGCGACAGGTGGAAAATTGTTCTGCCAGCTGAGGAAGACAAAATCCATTCCTCCTGGCAATTTTCTGCAATGAAAACTCCCCAAAATGAATGTGCAATAAGTTGGGGAAATAAATCTAAAATATTATCACACAAAAGCAATGTGCTCAGAATCTTTAGCTGCAAACTAACTCCGCTTATCTGAATTTTAAAGAATCTCATTTCTTCTTCTGTGTGTATAGGACTAGATATTAAGCTGGATGCTCCTACTTGAAACTATTAGCTATAGGCCTGCTTTTCCCCCTTTTTGCTTTGCAATGCACTGTGGTCTCTTTCATTCCTTTCTTTTTTGCACAACAGAACTGGGCAGCACCCATCACCAATTCCATTCGACAGGAGGGTAAGCAGTTGGGCTGAAAATGGACTTTGTGCATAACAGCAAGAAATGAAACAGGAGCCAAATGCCACAGAGCTGTGTCCAGGACTTAATAAACCCATGCTAAGCGGCACACACTATTCCTGTTACTTATGAGGCTTTGGATGACTTTGTCTGCAGCTTATTAGCAGGAAAGGAGAGTGAAAGTCAATATATAATCATGGGAATAAGTTGTCTTAATAGGATTAAAAATCAAGACAACTGTGAAGTATAATGTACTTCAAGTGCCTGTGCTTCTACTCACTGTGACAGTCCCTTCCTACATAACTTACTAATGAACTGTTACAGGTTAAAGGCTTTTTCCACCACAATAAAAGACATGTAAGAGAAAGACACAAGAGACCCCCCACAGCCTCACAAGTGGTGAGTGGGACTGTCTGGGGAATGACAGTGACCTGCCACAGCTGTAAGCAACTGAGTGAGCCTCCTGTAATAATTCACCATTCCTTGGCCAAGAAGCCACGATGCTCACCATGTGCACGCTTCTCCATTCAAACACAAGTCAATGTGCTAGTCAGAACCACCTGTGGTTCTCACTGCCAAGAAGCACACATGGGTCCCTTCAGTGTAACTGAGCAGGAAAGCTGTACATTGCAAAAACATGCCGAGCTCCGGTACTTTTATGAACAAGCCCTTCTTGCCCCCCACTTTCCACCAAACAGCAGCACCATTATTATATTATCCAATGCCTCTTCACACAGTTTCATTTGAGAGAGACCCTATTATGCCAACAAAATCTCACTGTGACAGCATTTTTTAAGACATATATATTAATATATACATGTATAAGCTCTTGTGGGACCTCACCTGGAGCATTGTGTGCAGTTCTGGCGCCCTCAACATAAAAAGGACATGGAACTGTTGGAACAAGTCCAGAGGAGGCCACGAGGATGATCAGGGGCTGGAGCACCTCCCGTATGGAGCCAGGCTGAGAAAGTTGGGGCTGTTCAGCCTGGAGAAGAGAAGCTGCGTGGAGACCTCAGAGCAGCTTCCAGCGTCTGAAGGGGGCCTATAGGGATGCTGGGGAGGGACTCTTCATTAGGGACTGTAGTGACAGGACAAGGGGTAACGGGTTCAAACTGAAACAGGGGAAGTTTAGATTGGATCTAAGGAGGAAATTCTTTCCTGTGAGGGTGGTGAGGCACTGGAATGGGTTGCCCAGGCAGGTTGTGAATGCTCCATCCCTGGTGGTGTTCAAGGCCAGGTTGGACAGAGCCTTGGGTGCCATGGTTTAGTGTGAGGTGTCCCTGCCCATGGCAGGGGGGTTGGAACTGAATGATCTTAAGGTCCTTTCCAACCCTAACTATTCTATGATTCTATAAGTACAATTCTTTTAGTGAGCAGGACTTCTTCCATGGAAAGGATTTTTACGCTAATGAGTGAGGCCATTTTCTCAATCCTCATTTATTCATCTTCCTTCCCTTTTAATACCTTATGAGCTTTAGCAGAGGGCTATGTACTTTCCTTAAAGCTCACAGTCCTCATTTAATCTCTCTGCACGTGACAGAAAACACAATTTAATTCTATATATTTTTTAAACATAATAAAGTTTAAAAGCATCACAGCTTCAGCCACGAATTCCAGCCTTAGTTCTTCTATCAAACAACACAAATAAGCAGTACTCCTGCAGCTTTACACAGGGCTACGCTTTCAGATGTTGAAGTGACTAAGACAAAACTGATACAGGTTCTGATCACATCTCCTGCTCAGCACAAAAATGAAAGCTGTCATCTTCCACCAGCTCCACCTAATCTTGACACTGGCCACAAACTATCAGGTCACTTTATCCTTCAGGTCCCAGCGGGATTATGGAGCAGAGCAACCAAGGCCAGCCCAGGATGTGAGCAGCTCCTGCTGGCACAGCTCCAGTGGGTTCTTGTAACAAGTCAAAAATGGGAAAGGAAAAAAGCCCTTTCCAGCAGCACCCCCTCTAGGATTTACCATTCAGTGACACTGCTGCGGCCTCTCTTCAGTCACTGCACGAGAAACTTGCACTTCAATGTAACTCATACAGTGACTTGCCACAACAGACGTAGTTAATGGCTTGCAGGAGGGTAGGGCATTTATTTTTACCACTGAGGATTAATATGTTCATAAAACATTAGTAGTCTTTTCTATGCCAACAGAGATGAATGTGTTATCCTATTGTAATCTCTTTTGTATTCTAAATCTATTTCTATCTAAGCTATACATATTTATAAAAATGATATATTGCATTTATTAAATATTAAGTGGGTTACAAACTTGAAGAATCTTTCATACATTTATTTAACATCTAGGGGGTTTTTCTTTAAGCAGTATGCAAGCACTATAAATCTTTAAAGGAAAAAAGATTCTCCAGCATTCTAAACAGATGAATCGGTAACAAAATCTTCCAGGATCCGATGTGCAAAGAGTATGAAACTAGGAGAAAAAAATACTTCAAAAATACTGAGAGAAAATACATGGTAAAGCCACACTTTTACACGTAAGAGAAGATGCTCTGCCTGGATTTTGAGTGTATCTCCCACGGATGTGTATTAGCTGTAAATGAAAAGCTTTACATGGAAAGCTATACACATAATTCTTTAGTAGACTGGTCTTTGGCACACAAAGGCAAATATGAACTGTCTTGCTGAACCGAAATTTAAGGTTTGGGGTTTTTAACCACATGACACTCTTAGAACTTTTAAATTCAACTTTTAGTTCACATATAAAAAAGTACCTTTGAACTTCGAGTGCCTGGGCCCCAGAAAGGAAAGGAAGCAGAACCCAACCCCAGCAAGGCTAAAATGCTCATTTTGATCCTCAACAATGAAGGAAAACCAGTGGATTTTTTTCCATCTGTGAGAAAATCAGGGGAAAAAAATAAAACCCTCAACAATTATTTCACTGATGATACTGAGAGTGCAGCAATACGGTATGGAACCGCTTGGATTCGTTTCAAGGACTACAAATAACACACCAACAGAAAGTGAACCATGTTGGGATAAAGTTATTAACATAAAAGTCAAGGGGAAATGATCATCATGTAAACCACTTGTTTTTAAATATCACCGACTCTTTTTCCTTAGGACCCAGCAATCTGCAGAACGTATTTGAGCCCAGATCTAACCAGCTATTCACTAACAGCTTGAATCTGCTGCCCTCCTTCCATATTTCCACCCCCCAAAGACTGAAATCAGCTTTGTAATCATGAGGATGGAATTCTTCAGCTGCTTGAAGGGTCCTCCACCTCGACTGCCAAGACTGATCATCATGTGGATCAGCCACACTCTGCTACACCAAAGAGAGGAACTTCCATGGGAAAAACTAACCTGAAAATTGAATTTCTCCCAAATAACAAGTGCAAACCAGGATTTTTCCCAAGTTCAATTACTAACTTAATGGATCTACTTAACAAACCCCGGCCAAAACACGGTACCTGCTGATGCGAGTGCTTCCAGCTCAGCAGCAAAGTAATAATAAATATAATGAATTCATAGCAGTTCACAGTTGCACTGTGCCACGATGCTTATTCTTAGCTACAGCATCATTTTATTTACTGAAGGAGCCACAGAGCTCTTTCCTCCAACTTAATTCACAAATCAATTGTCATTATTAAGGCTTAAGGCTTTGATGTGCCCAACTCCTGATTCAGCTGCTGGAGGAGGTGCTTACTGCAGGACTATTCACAGCCTGCTTCAAACTGGACTGCAGACAAGCTTTTGGTTTGCTTGCAAGCGAGTAACAAGGCTGCTGTACAACTGCTGCTTATGGATTAAAAGAGAGGGGGCAAAAATAACCCACACATGCCAAAGCGCTCTCCCCTTGCAACTCCTGCAGCATCAAAGCTGTTCTGCAGGCAAATGTCAGTTTAATTGCTTTTGTAAATGCTGGAGGGACAAAACCCCCACCTTCCTCCACCACCAGATGCCAATGCATCCAACTCTTGACGCCAGACGTGGCATAACGAAGCACATCAATGTCTTCCTTCGCTGCCAGCGCAGGAAAGACAGGCAGTTGCTTACGATCACAGCCAAAACTCTTCCCAGCCTGTCCATTGCAACTCCTCACATTCCTGTGCCCCAATGCTTTCAAGCACTGAGGGCACAGGACTGCACTGGAGCCAAGCAAAGCGAGGAGCATATGCCACCTTTGACACCAAAAGCCACCAAAAACCAGGGATTTACTTGTCCACAGGCTGATGTTTCCATGGATAAAGTAGGGTTTGTCTTCAGCTATAAGATATATCAAGGCAGTTTCTAAACACGCAAATATTAACAGCAACTCTTATTATTTCTAAATTCATAAAACTAATGGTCTTTCACAAAAATGGACAGAGATCCTACTTAAGAATTAGATCCTACTCTAGAATTAGATGTTTTCATAATAGAAGTGTAATATACTGTAATTTAACTCCTATTCCTTTGAGAAAGAGCACAGAAACCTCAGGGGTTGTGCCAAATCAAAGCTAAAAAAAACAATTTCTTCCTCTCTACTTAATATTTAGATGAAATGTGTACTAACACAATGAGAAAAGCCTTAAAAAAAGGTGACCTGATTCAATGTTGGTTGCTATGAAGCCAGCTCAGACCTAGTAAGTCAAAAGGCTCGTTCTAGTACTTGTCTGCCTTAAGATTACTTAAGCTGCACCACTGTGGAGGCAATGCCTGGTTTGGCACTCACCAAGACCTTGGTTTGATCCCAAGTAACACAAGGCAACCATCCAAACCCATATGGATTCTGATATACAGGAGTTGTGATAACAAGGGATAAGCCAACAAGGATCCCAACTGGAATGTAGGGCTGTAAGATCATCACCCTTGGGCTGCTCAGAACCAGCTCTTATGCCTCCATGCACTGCATCTGGTATCAGCTCACATGCTCTTCCCATTTGAAAAGTTGTCATTCTGAGGTTATTTTCTTGCATAGTCACCTTGCTGTGAGTCAAACTCAATCATCAGTCACTGTCACAGGGAAATCATAGCATGGAAAAAAGCAAGTACGGGGTTTAAATCTTTAATATTTGAATAGATAATAGCACAATTCCAGATACAAAAGGAACTTCCCCTCCCACCCATTCTCTATTTTAGCCATAGCCAGTTATCAAAGACATGAGTAATGTGGAACAAACCATGAATCACGGGGCTTCTTTGGGTTTATTTAAAGGTATAGAGTAAATGAAACAGGACCTGACCTGACACAAAACAGATACAGTGACTCTTCTGCCAAGTGGAGTATGTAACAAGGAACAGAAATGAGAGGTCCTATTTCTTTCCCAGCGTGTATAAACAGCTCTCTCCAGCTCCTTCTGAGCTAACAGTCTCTTGCAGACCTCTGCGTCTGAAGTTATACTGATAATGATACTTAAGATGCAGTTACTCCATCTTTTGTTAACATTCTTGTGGTACTCACTCAACGAGCCAATCCGTTACCCTTAAGAACTCTTCCAAACAAAGTAAAAAAGCATTTCTCTTCAGAAGGCATTAAAAATTCCTTAAAACATATTAATAAGCAGAGTCTTCAGTGCACGAAGTGTTTACTAGCAACATTCACCCTTCATTTTCCTACTCATATTGCCATTAAGGAACAAGTATGGTCCTAGTACTGACAAACACAACTTCTAAAAGAACTGGATTAAAAAGAGGGTAAGAATTAACACTTCTGCTGCTAAAAATGTCATGTTCCCCTCATAAAGCGATGTTCACTCTTGCTAGGCTCAAAGAACACAGCAGTGAGAGAAGATCTGGGTTCAGTTCAGCTGAATCACTGGGACAATGATTATGGAAACACTATGAAAGAAACCTAAGCTAAGAGGTTTTTGTCTCCCAGCTGAAGTAAGCAAGCTCTGAACAGATCTGCCCTTTAATGCTTCTAAGAGCACTGCAGTAATGCCTCTATGAGAACACAGTTTAGGTACACCCAGTAGGCAGGAGTTAAGCCATCAGTGTAATTCTCATCAACTGAGTCTTAAATCCCTAATGATCCAATTAAAACTGGACTCAAAAATGCTGCAGTTATTTTTGCTTCTTCAGCTCATACTTCATAAGAAAACAGGCAACATTAAGTATTAATAGACATCATTTAACTATAATATACAGTGCCTGGCTTAGACATGAGTTTAATGAGAATATGCATACTTTACACAAATTAAACAGAGAGATGTATTAAATGTAAAGATGGATCTTGTTATGCTCAAATTCTATTTTATTGTGACTGAGGAAAACAACTTTATCTGCAGCTAAATAACACAGGTTTGGAGACAAAGTTTGTAATGCTTTTTCTTACAAACCCCCCTTGGTATTTCAAATACTCTCCAGCTCATGAAGTATCTCCCATAATGGGATAGATCCAATTAGTGGATGTTTTCTACATATGTAGAGAGATTTAAGCCATCAAGGGTGTTTGGATCTTTCTGTAATTCCACTCAAACCCACAAGTGGCATTTCATTTCCAAGTATTTTAACGTGTGTGTTTGCAGCAACTAAACACCATGTAACAAAGCAGGGGGGAAATCAGTGCCGTGGGCCCTACAGCAATCTTTGTGCTTCCACGTTGAAGGGTAAGTCTGTACTGGCTATTCATTTCCTATCTAGTTGCTTTTTAGGGTATCACTGCTTTATGAACTAAACACAGACCAGGAACAAACACACACTTGCATATTCCTGTGCTCCCTCTCCAACTCAAGGATTGAATTCCCCAAGTTAGCAAAACAGGGGAGGAAAGATCAGACAAGACAAGGTAAAAGAAACAACAGCAGAGCTGCTTTGGAAGGAACAGTGGACACAGTTATCATTAATGGTTCAAATTAGCACAAGTTATCTCCATCCCACTGGACTCATGCTGCAAGTGAAAAACCACACTACATTCTCAAGCCTAGATTGCCTTTGCCCTACCCACATCTGCTGAACTGCATTTCAACAGCATCTAGCAGTTTCTTCTTACTCACCAAAGGAAATGGAACCCAATTAACCTGTGGTCTTTGCTTTTGTTACTTCCTATTGACCATGCCAACTGAATCTGGAGCTGAGAGCCTGGATCCATTATACACCTTTCCTTGGCTCCTAAGGTTCATAGAACCTTTTCTCTCCAGCCTTCAGATTCACATGCTTCCTAACAAGCAGTAACCAGTTAATAGGTCAAACTGTGGAGGCATTAGATGCCAGGAATAGCTGTGTTTACTCACCTTAATATCCCTATTTTCACAGCATAAACTTAAATCAATCTGGGTTTTACTATTATTCTGCTGAAAAGATCCTGTAGCTTTATTAGTTGGGTTGATTAAGCCAATATATCCACAGTGTCATAGCCCAGAGTAAGCAGATGTGCTCTGCAGATTCATGATGCACTGCAAAGGGTATTTTCCACTTTAATACCTTAATGAATTTCAAAGTATGACTGTGGCAGTTTTCCTACCCAATACACCTTCAAATCTGCAATAGATACCAGTACAAGATCCAGCCTCCTTCCGTTGAACATGCACAATCTATAGACATATATAATTATATAAGGAAAAGCTTATGAAAAATCACATTCATGTAGGATTCCAGAATCTTCACTCTTATATATATATATATAAAAACAGTGGGTATTAAAAAAATCAAACACAAAACCAAACAACATAAAAGCCTCAACAATCTCCCTCCCCCCCCCCAAAAGACATCACAGACAGAATAGATGAGAATGATGCATTTATGAGAACACAGTGTTCGCATCGCCCCTCTTTGTAGAATGAGGTGCTATCCTAACCTCCACGCAGTTAAAATTCAAATAGTAAAACATTCCAGCAGGCTGGAACATTACACACACAGACCTGTGAGGCATTTCAATCTATCTGTACCTATAGTTCTCCTCAGCTGCTTCCTGCACTAGAACATGGCAAGATTTCTGTAGTGCCCTCCAGTTAATTGTTTGAACACAAATATTTTGCGGTTCTTCCATCCTTCTTACAATCAGCTTTTCCTGAAGCCTGGAAGAACGGAAGCAAAGATATTCTACCTGGAATGAGAGAGTAAAATCTGTTCACTTTTCCCAAGTGTGCAATCTTAACCCTTCCTTTAAACAGAAAACCCTAAGAAGTCACTCAACAGCCATCGACACCACGCAGCACAGGCTGGAAGCACCCAGCCCGATAAAGCCGAGTCACTGGAGGGCTGGTAACAGCCCCAGTGCAAACCCTCTCCCTCCTCAGCTCACACAGACCATGCCGCAGTGTGTGCGGGCACCCAGCTGACAAGTCTGAAAGGAGCTGATCCCGCTCCTCAACGGGACACACCGACAGCGAATGGTTCCTCCCGGGTGCCTGAACAGACCCTGGGGCCATCTCACCTTTGTGACTTTGACTAAAGCCAAACCAAAGCCTGAGCAGCTCTGGCAGACACTAAGCCATCCCAGCTCACCGCTCCGGCAGCCAGGTAGCTCAGCATCTCGTACCAATATCAAACTGCTGTCAGAACCTGGCACAGAATCATTTCTCATTCAGTTATTTACCAATTTCTGAAGTCATTCCCTCTCCCCTATATTTCTCTTTACAATGAACCCCAATCCAGGGGCAGTAACAACCCAGTGCGATCCTGAGGGAGCTATCGCTAACCTCACCTCGGTTACCTGTTAACTTCTGCTACCTGGCAGCCACTGTCCTAAGCATGGACTTAAACTGCCTGTTTATTCACCTGCCAGCGGGGGGAAGAAACAAAAGAACCCCCAAACAAAGCAAGACTGAAAACCAACAACAAAACTCCATTTGAAAATAGTCTCTCTGGAGAACCTCCTACACCAACCGCCTCTACAGCTGACAGCTCTGTGCAGCACAAAGATTAATAATTTCCAAAACCTGACATTTCCAATCTGAATTGCATGCTACTTGGTAAAAAAGCTTTCCTATATCCTGCCCCACGCTGCTTTGCCTAGAGAAGGGCATTTTAGCCTTTCACTGCTTTTGTCGTGTTAAAGACCTAAAAGGATTTACAGCTGTTGGCTCTGTGGCATGTTACTCATGCTGCAGAGATGCACTTTTGGGTGAGGCTGGGGTCTGATTTAAACAGATGATCCTGTTATGTGTAAAAGACTCCAGGGAAAGAAGCCCCAGAGCCATGACTTTCCTGCAGTCCTGCTCAGGACTCTGTTTCTTGCAGAGGACAATGCATTCCCGTCAGATCCCAATTCACGGCTCAGTTGTTCTAAGCCATACTTCTTGTCCAACAAGGCAAGCCATGACATTCTTCTTCGTAACTTATCCTAAAATTGCCAGTAATTTTTATGTTGAAAAAGCCAGATGAGCAAATGAAGAAAGCCCCCATTGTACTGGGGTGATCCTACCATTAAAAGCTGCTTCAGCTTTGAAGTGGAGGCTGCTTCATAGTTTCAGAGGTGGTGGTGCTACATGTAATGCAACATACAAACTGAAGTACTAGACTACATCCAAACCAGGTCACAAACACTGGCTCTAGTGCTGAATGCTGTGTATTTTTTTAACACCCATGACAGACATGTAAAACCCATAGCTGGAAAACACACCTCATAACCAACTTGGTTTTTCCTAACGGGAGGGGAAGAGGAGCCAATGGCCACCTTTGTGCACTCCCAACTCAAGAGCTGCCCTCAAAATAAGCAGCAGCAATAACAGTCCAGAACACTTCCTCCCCCCCAACCATATCAAATATTATGGAGCAGGACATTAAAATCCATCCCCTTCAACCTCCGCAAACATGATATTTAAGTTCAATTTCTCAATGTTAAGGGACATAGTGCTTTATTAGCTATAATAAATGTCAACTTCCAGTTGGCAATTTGATGGGTAAGATCCCCATTATGCTGACAGCCCTTCCCACTGAAGCCCAGTACAGCCAGGGCTCTGTCCTGCCTCATCTCTCACTGCACGTGAAGCACCATCCCGGTGAGGAACACAATGAAAACCAGCAGTTCGATTCAACAATATTCCCCTCATTCATTCACTTACTATTTAAAGCAGCAGCACATATTCATACCCTGCAAACACTGTCTGTATTTCTATTCATGCACCACTTATCTGATGGCCTCTAATTACCAGTTTGCCAAAGGAGAAAAGCTGCTCTGCTAGGAAATATCAGCACAACAGGCTTAAAGGGCGGCTGGGTTAGTTTCTTCATCACTATGAGAGCACCAAGTGTCTAGAACCTTCTTCTGATACTGTGTGAACAGCTAAAAATAAATTCCAACCCATGACAGTGAAACAGCATTAAGTTTCCAATTTAGCACAGAACAGCACTCATACTGCTTTTAAAAAGTCAATGAGATTTAAGCACATGCTTGATTTACAACTTGAGTTTAACTCATTTGCCAAGTCTGGTTAATGTGACTGATGCAGTGACCTCCCCACAGCTGTTATCACCTTATGACAGAATATTTAACTCTTCAATAGGATTTTATTTAGATGTATGAATGAGAGCTCGAGTCAACATCATCCCTCTCTATACCCTCTCCCCCTTCCCCTGCAACCTGTCCGTGCTTGATCCCACTGAGCTATGGCATAGGAAACGAAGTGAAACTCCATGCAGTATGTATACAAACACAATACATAATACACAATACACTCCAAAGGACAAGTACCTATTACAAAAGCATGGCAAATCTATTCTGATGCTTAAAAACCTCAAAGTTTGTCATACACATAGAAGTAGCTCTGCTAAATCAACAAGTACTCACATATTTCATATTGGGAACCGAGAGCAGAGAGAAATTATGCTGATAACCATCTTTTTATCAGTAATGTACAAAGCCTTTCCTCAAACCTTTGTCAGAGACAAAGGCATTTTCAGTCTCTCTTTTAAAAAGCAGAACAAAGTGTAGAGATTTTTATCTTCCCTTCTAAATGCCAAGTGATATCAAAGTCCTGCAGACACTGCTGTTGCCTTCCCTTTAATAGGCAATGGCTGCTCAACAAGAACATATTGCCAAGATTCACTGAACCAAGTCATAAGTGATGGCACTGGTAACTGATCCCCTTCACACTGCTTACATCCACCCATTAATTTACAGTCTCCAGTAACATGGGACTGACCATCTTCCCAAGGAAGGGCTGCACTGAAATTCCCCTAAACCACTTTGTCAGCAGGAAGCAGGTCTCATTAGCAGTAGTACTATCATTAATAGTAATTTTTAAGAAAAGGAAGGCAAATAACCATAATACCCTCTACTCTAATGGCAAGATCTTCAAAAGATACTCATGCAACTACAGGAGAAAGGAATTAACTGAATGCTAGGTAGGGGAAAAAAACCACGCAAACAAAAAGGAATAATCCCCGTAATCAGACTTTTTTTGTCCTTAATATCACACAAAGTTTCCCAAGACAGTGCTTCATGTACGAAGCAAAGAGATTAGATTTCAGCTTCCAGGGCTTGCCAAAGAGAAAATGAACATGGGTTTGAGCAAGTACCTTGTTTCTGATCTGGAAAATGACACTTCTCTTCCTTCATTCTCTGTGCTTTTATGTTGCAGTCGCTCCACAGTACAGCTCTCTTGTCAGTACAATGACTTGTACTGCTTAACCCAGCATACTGTAATGCGATTATGGTTGGGAACTACAGCACACCAAATACGAAAGCCATCATAGCAGTAAGGAAGGAAATGAGCACTACAGAGAGAACAAGTAAGAGGTAGCAGCATATACCTGGAAAAGAAGAATTTGCGTGGGGATTTTTAATGTGGTGTTTTAAGTTGGGAATTTGCAGCTTTCTAATCAATGCTTCCATTGGTGCTGCTTGGGAACTACGAGCGTAGATGGGATGGCTGGATCACACAGCTGCCAAAATGCTCAGACTATTTCCTCTAACAGCTTCTGCAAGTATCTAATACCCTCAGGAATAAAAAACGAGAATCCAGTCATAGAAGTATTTTGGGCCTCTTCCCCACACCAGTAACAAAAGGAACTGCCATTTCAGTAGGACTTGTGAAACTAAAATTCATGCATACAATACAAGTCCAGAATAGGAGCTGTGAGAGTTCATGACACCACGAGCAATGCAACATCTGAGGCAGGCTGTCCCCCTTCTACAGCCCATGTGGGTCTGAGGTGGAGCAGATATCATCCACCTGCAGCCTATGGAGGTCTGTGGTGGAGCAGGTATCATCCACCTGCAGCCCATGTGGGTCTGAGGTGGAGCAGGTATCATCCACCTGCAGCCCATGTGGGTCTGAGGTGGAGCAGGTATCATCCACCTGCAGCCCATGTGGGTCTGAGGTGGAGCAGGTATCATCCACCTGCAGCCCATGTGGGTCTGAGGTGGAGCAGGTATCATCCACCTGCAGCCCATGTGGGTCTGAGGTGGAGCAGATATCATCCACCTGCAGCCTATGGAGGTCTGAGGTGGAGCAGGTATCATCCACCTGCAGCCCATGTGGGTCTGAGGTGGAGCAGGTATCATCCACCTGCAGCCCATGTGGGTCTGAGGTGGAGCAGGTATCATCCACCTGCAGCCCAGGGAGGACCCCACACCAGAGCAGGGGGATGTCTGAAGGACTCTGGGACCCCGTGGGAAGCTCGCAGTGGAGCAGGCTCCTAGCAGGACCTGTGGTCATAGCAGGTTTGATCACAAAGGAGTTTTGCTCCAAGCTCTACCAGCTACTTTCTGTCAGTATCTCCTATGAAAAGCACCAAGAAGAATGTAGTAGCAGTATTCGAGAACTATGTTCAAATGCTCTACAAACAATATTCTTTTCATATCTGCAAGATGATAAAAATCACTTGTTACTTCACTGCTGTTTGAGTCATCCTCTCCCCAAGAAAAGCAGTATTATTAACCTAGTATGTTTATCACCAGCTCTGATTGAAAGCCCTTTTGTTCCAAGACTTGAAGATTTATTTGTCAAGTCTGACAGCTCTGATGTAGCCTTTCAGTGAACATCAGTGCCTGAAGTGTAATTTATAAAATCATGAGCTGTAGGAAATAGCCAAAAACCCTAGCAAAGCATGATATTTGAAACAAGGAGACCAACTAGGTATTTAGATAAAAATCTGCATTTCCATAAAGAAAGGCTCACTGAAAGGATATGAAAGGATTATGGAACACCGAAGTGCTAGTTCTCACATGTGTTCAACACATACTTTATAGATTTTATAGAAGATTTACATATCTAAACTCCATCTAGACATCTTTCACGCTAGATCTTGGAAAATCAACATGTACAAATGAGACAGGCATTTCTGTGTAAAAGACTTAATCTTAGAAGATTAAGCTACAGGCTTTGCTCTGGCCCATGGAGTAAAATTAGTGGTGTTACCTTAGGCTGAATTTAAACACATCAGTTTGGAAAACAGGCCCTTGCTATGATTAACCTTCTCACGTTGTCACAGTGCAGTGTTATGACATAGGTTAAATGATTTTCTTCATCAGAAAACCCCATAGTGACTTGTGAGAAATCTGACCTATGGGCACAGCCACACTCAACCAGTCAACTAAGCCAGGATCTAATCAAAAGCAAGTAAAATGACTTCAGTAGATTCACAACAAACAGAAGTCAATGCCAACATCCAAAGAGGAGTGTTAGTTACATGCTGGGTACTCTTAACAGATAAGATTTAGGTAACATATGGTAACTCATTTGTGTACATAACTGTGTATCACATAACAGAGAAGCTATGGGCCAGGTCCCCCTCTGGTGCAACACTGCATAGATTCATTTAAGTCAGGAACTGAATACACAAATCTTTTTATTACCCACAGACTGGCTTATAGATTTATATACATCTATAATTGGCTTTAACACTGGACTTGACAATAAATCTGAAATCTGTCAGAATCTCCATTATGAGACATACACAAGCTTGAGCGTTAATACAGCAGAGAGAGAAGCTGCCAGGACTCTGCGTATCTAGCTGGACTTGGACCCCCTCCAACTACACCAAAAGCTGTTTTGTCAATGCAAGAAGAATAAATCAGAGAAGATGTATTTCACCTTTTCGAAAGCCAAGCAATCAGCTCATCCATCATCTTCCATCAGCGAGGACTTGAGGAAACAGGAGCAGAATAGGAGTCGATAAAATATGCTTAAATACCACCCAGGCCTCTACTCACTGGGCTTTTAATTTGGCAAATCGTTGCCTTCCGCTGGGCACACACCCCAGAGCCTGTGCCCTGACGCAGATTAAGTGCTCTGTTAGCACTGCATTCCCAAATGGATCTCAGAGGTATAGCTAACTATAATGGCCTCGAAACACACGGCCTAAATCTCCCTGCTGCTTCATTCCAAGCATTAAAAGGTGCATGTGGGGGTAAGAAAACTCTGGAGTTAAAAATACAACCTTTCTTAGGGTTTTATTTAATCTGTTAACTACACAAACAAGAAATGTGTGTCTTACAGGCAAGAAGCAAAAGTGCAATAATATCCAAGGAGCTGGTAGAATATATTGTTAATTAAATTGAGTTGAGCCCCAAAAGGCACATTCTGCCTCTTTTTTGAGGCTTAATTAAGAACAATATCAAGGGGAAAAGAATCACCATGAAATCACCATGTATGAATTAAGCAGCACAGGCAAGAAAAGGGGCTTTTCTGCTGCAAGAATTCTTACAGGACTGTGAAGCTATTTCATTCTTGTCGTCTGTTGAACTGAGCTGGTTTTAAATTAAGGCATACTAGCTGGTGAGTATTTCATAAGGTTTTCTTATATTGATACATAATCTAGTACTCTGTCCCTAAACAAAGTCAAGGAGGAAAAAACGATGCACAACGCCTTGATTTTCCAAAGCTCTCAGCATCTCTGCTCATCACTTCATTACAGAAGGACCCCAATAAACAAAGATCCTTTATGCCATTAGCCATGCCATTTCTTCAAGACGGGGCATAAGAGTAGATTAAGCCCCTACTTTCTCCTGGTATTAAACGACACAACTACAACCTACCCCTAGGGTAGAAACAGTTTTACTTGCAAAACTGCATTCTAATTGTCAGAGGGCAGAGGTGGTGATCCATGTGGAGTTTAGCCAATAGGGCTATATATCCATGAGCATTTATAAAGGGCATTTAGCACAGCACACGACAGAATGCCAAAGAAATAGACCAGAGGAGGAAACATCGAGATAGGGATTCATTTAAGGGATCCCTACAGTTGATGAGCATCACCCACCACAATCTGTGCTCTTCCCAGCCTCCTTCCTATCCCACTGCAGCTGCTTCTGGCCCTGCCAAGCAATGAGATGAAAGATTTCTTATTGCTGGCAGATTTGATACATAAATTAGCTGATGTTATGGATGCTTTAAGAGTAACTTCTTTTTATTCCCCACATGCTTTCCTATTATGCTTAGTAATGCACTACACAAAACACATGCATTGTCAAACACCATAGGGAAAAATAATAAAAGTATCAGTAGGGAAGTAGGGAAATGAGAAAAAGCCCTGTTCAGCAATCTCTAATGAGGTCCTTCTGGTCTCCAGCCAAAGCTTCTAAGAGCTAGGCAGGGAAATTTCACAGAATTAGAAGAAAGTATTAAAAATACCCAGCTATAAACTTGTTCCAACCTCAGGGTTTGAAGGTAACAACGCACTGTTTCTTTTGGAAGCAATTCTTATGTCAATGAGTGAGGCAAGTAGGAGACAAACTCACACTGCAAGTTCTTCACACTGCAAGACAGTATCTCACCCCCTGAACTTCTTGCTATGCTGCAGTCGCTGTGGGGCCTTCTGTGCTGCTGCTCTGTAACACATCTCTGAGGGAGCCCTCTGGATGCTGCTGTGAATCCGTGGAAGGCCAGGCAGCTCAGGCCAAACAAAACGGAGCAGATACAGCTATCCAGCATTCCTTGCATTTAAAACAGGATTCCTTGCTTCCTATTACACATAGCCCTTGCACAGCACACAGACTTGACTCAGCAATACAAGCTCAGCATCTGCACATGCAGTTGGATGACAGATTTTCTCCCCATACACACTCCAAGTTCTTTCCCTCCCTCAAAACCTCCTCTCCTGATGCTCCTTTGAGCCATCCCTCCCTGCCTGTTGTTGCATAGAGCCTTCCTCTTTGTTCTTCCATCACCTAAACTGTTGTTATTCTCCCTCTTCCTCATCACACTCCCAGTACTTTTAATCTCTTTTTAAAAGCAACGTAAGCTTTTATCTCTTCCTCTGTAGTGATATAAACAGGAACAGCTAAACATGGATGCTCTTAGAATTCAGATGGCCCGGCCAGTCTGTTTCCCCAGAAGTCACATTTCATGGGAACTATATTATCACTGTGAAATGTAAGCTCCTGGTGGTGGCACAGCAGGTAATAAACCTCCACCTATTGCAGGGATCGAGTTGGGAGCTATTAAGGAACAGGGGAGATAGAAAGGATGGAAGTGCAAGAGAGAAAAAGCATGCAAGAATTTCTGCCTTTTGATATTCATTGGTACAAAATTGGAGGCACGTAAAGGCATTTTTCAGACTTCATAAATACTTCTGAAAACCTATGATCCATCCAGAATTAAATAATGCACAGCACTGTGAACTGCTGCCATAGTAACAGGTACGTCTGTGATGGCACACAAGGGACAGGAGAGCAGAGCAGGGCAGTGCCACACCAAAACCTGAGACTGCTTTTGAATTGACTGATAGAGCCACAGGTTTGATAGCTGCTGCTCGAGGGTCATGAGAATTTCTCACCATTTTAGAGTGGTCTCCTCTCCAGGACAGGAATAGTTACTTGCCTGCAGCACTCAAGAATTTGTCCTAACTGGTTTCCCCATCTTTTTTCCTTATTATATTCCTTTTCTAAATAGCAACGTTGTCAATATTTTCCTACACCTTTTACTAACTCTTTGATTTCATGGGCCAGTTCACATCCCTGACACCTGGTGCAGAAGGAAAGTCCTCCCATATACGCGCAAGGACTCATTCATGAAGAAACCACTTTCCTAGATGTGGAATGGCACCTCCTGTCAGCAGGGACAGAGAGGAGGAACTGGGACCTGACCCTTCTGCTATACTCAATCATCATGGCCCTGCTGAAGTCTCTGGCACACTTTCCCTTCTGCTGATACCACTGTGGGGTGGTAACGTTGAACAGAAGCACAGAGCAGACAGTTTAAGTCTTCCAGAAGGACTTCATCTGTCACGGTTCTGCTGGCAACTGCAAAACATGCACTGCCTGGGAATTGTGGTCTATTTAGCTCAAGCATGTTACCAGCTATATCAGACTACAGATTTATTTTTATCTCAGCATGCTTTTTCTTATTTTGTGTTGCCCTATCACTTGTGACTGGGTAAAAATGTCTTGATTTTTAAGACATCACAATATTAAATGGGGAAGAACCAAGGTCACGAGCTAAGCTCAAGAATCACACCACCAAGTTCCATTCTTGAAGGCTGTCCCTCAGCCACAAGCACCAACCACCTTTTGTTAGCACCAGCTTCATGCTGACCTTGTATCTTACCACCACTGAAAGCTAACAAACCACCTCTATGTATTATCAGTAACACTCCCTAACGCATTACAGTCATTGGGAATTTATTTAAATTGCACTTTTTTTATAGCTGAAGAAAATTAGCATTTTCCTCTGTTTAAAAGAGCCCTGTTCTTTGTACCTTGAAGTCTCGATCACTCAGTATTCTATCCAGCCCCCAAAATCACCACAGTCTTTGCAGTTTCTTAGAACTGGAAAGCATTGATCTTGTTCTATTAAATGTTTATTCAGGCAAAAAATTTGCTCATTTCCCTGCCTTTATCATCAGCCTGGTATTCACGGGAATGAAGTATCTGCAGACAGCAAATTCTGGGGTACTGCATGTTTCACAAGTGTGAATAACAGTCTTCTGCACAGAATATACTCTGCACGCTTCAAGATTTCATTTACTTTTCCTCATCCAGGCCACAGCAATCAATTATATCATTTATTCCACAATTAAGTACAACGCCCCCCCCCCCCCCCATTTGTGCTGTGAAAATGGGATCTAAGAATTGTGAAGAGTACAGAAGGACTGAAAATTAGCTCCTAATCCCTCCCATATTTGAAAGCTTGGAAAACAGTGAGTTAAGAGTTGTTGTACGTGTGTGTCCCACTTTGGATTCTCAATTCCTACCAGAGAAAACAAGCAGTAAAGCTTAGCCTAGCAGTGCAACTTGCTAAAATGATAATTAGATGAAACAAAAATCTTACTTGCTCTCAAAGGAACATATGATTCAGCCACATTTACCTGCACTGGGAAATGCACTGAATGGTGCTTTTTCTATTTCCACAACATCCTTGTATCAGGTATCGCACCTTAAGCAGCTCCCAGTTGCTCCAGCTCAGCCTGTGGAGATTCCATGCAGGAGCAGGCCGTGATGAGAGCCCTTCCTCAACCCCCTGAACTACCCAGGGGGATGATGCCTCCAGAGCCAGCAGTGCTCACGTGTATATGCTGTAAGAGGTCATGACTGTGATGGTCCCAGACCTATAAATGCTGCCGAATAACCATCAACAGGATGATAACTGTGTGTTACCAGTTTACAACACCACAAAAAATAGCCATCTTTTGCGAAAGCCAAATGACTCCCTGAATGATTTTGACTAATGGCACTCTAATTCACGGCAACCTCCAAGTTTACCATTTTATTCCAGTCATGTGTTCCCAAATTACACCAGAATTGTGTTGTTTGCACTTCTAATCTTGTAAAAACTCTCTGGCAGCCATAGCCATTCCATGGGGGAGGATTCCTAATTTATGTAAAGCATTACAGAAAATGATCTATACGACAGTTCGGTATAAAATGCTAAATGCAAGTCATTACTCACTGAAGATAATTTGAGAGTATTGTGTCAGGGGAGACATTAGATTACAGAGGATAAAAAGTAGGAATAGGTATTCACATATTTATTCATCTTTGCATAATCAGCTGAAGGAGATAGTGGATGTTCTCTTGGGCCTAACTAGCACACAATGAACTCAACCCCAGTTTGGAAACTGTTATTTTTCACACTATCAATACAATACCTTTTTGATGTTTCTGGAGGTCTTGCAAAGAGAGATGCAGTTCTTATCTCAGAAATAAGTGCACTCCTAGATTCTGCTGTTGCTTGCAACTAGCAAAAGAGATGGTATAAGCTGACTGCTGACGAAGGAGAAGTATGTAGTTCCAGGTCATTTTGGTAGCCTGCACAACTAAACAGTTTGCTTCTTTACTGCTTCATTCTGAGATTGCAGGATTTACCTCTTATTCTGTCATGGGGAAAGGGCATCCCACATCTCCCTCTTTTCAAGCAATGGAAGTAGAAGAGATGGAAATACAATAAAACCAAATGATACTTATTCCTACATGCCTATCCACGACATTCATGCCTGCTTCTGTACTATGCCACACAACAGGGACTAAAGTGGTTAGTGAACATATCTGAATAGTACGCCTTCACCAGCTGGAAACCTCATTGTCCTCCTCTTCAAGTAGCAGCTATTTGGTTTCCACTTCAGCATGTGATACAGTCATCCCACTGGAAATGACTCCTTCCCCCCCTCCTAGACTGACACCAGCCCAAATGCATTACAAACCAATTATATCCACCAGCTGCATGCCTCGACTTCCACTACTGAACACCAGCGTTTAACCTAGATAGCAGTTAATGAGATATGTGGAAATGGCATCCACACATCAGCAGCTCTGAAGCAATTTCTCCAGAATTAATGGCCTGTCAGAACTTCGGGAACACACAGAAAGCCAATCTCTCCAGTTCTGTTTACCAGCCAAAGAGACCTACATGGCTCCCTGTCCCTCCACTCATTCCTAATGCTAATTATGCTTATTTCAGCTTCCATAGCCTAAAGGTTTTCTCTTCCTGGGAAGTTTGTGTGCTCAGAACTCCTTTGTTTTAATGGCTCTGTCTCCTGTTGTGCCCTCTATTGCAGCATACTGTTTATACAACTCTTTCAAATGTCTTCTAGAAAAGGAGGGCTGCTGGTAGAGCTGATGGCGTTTTATCTTTCTTGGTTCCTCCTGTTTCTGATTATCCCAGCTACACACCAACACCACCTTAGACAGATGAACAGCTCTGTAGTTGCACTGCTCTAATGAGCAGGTTCAGTTGAAGCTGAAATGCTCTCACTGTGGCTCATTGCTGTTCCCTGCATCTCCATTTTCTCCCTAAATTTAGGACTATATTGCTCAAGACATAATTGGGGTAGGGAGGGGTCCAAGGGAGTTGTGTACATCCCTTTGTATTTGTGACAGCAGGATCCCTCTGCAATGCATTAAGAAAGATTTAGAAGGGAGCACTAAATCCTCTGTGCTATTGTAATCGCACTTCATGGCGTACAGGATCACAGAATTGCTTGGGTTGGAAAGGACCTTGAGGTCATCCAGTTCCAACCGCCCTGCCATGAGCAGGGACACCTCACACTAGTCCATCTCAACAATCCTACCTCAGACACTTACTTCTTACTGTTTGATAGGACACTGTCTGGCACAAAAGGAGCCTGTTCCACTCACACGCTTCTTCCTGGGCAAATACATGATTAAATAATCCAGTGAACTCTGCCATCATAATGCCAGTTGTGGATTTCATAAAAAGTCATGCAGGTCATTTTGTGGATCTAATGGACAGACTGCAACTACAGAAAAGGAACTGACCTCCTAAGGGGGAAAAATACAGCTCTATTACCCTCCCATGGCTATTTGAATATGGGATTCTAAGTCCGCTTTAAATCCATTTAAGAGGAAATAAGCCTTCCATTTGTAATGTGTAAACTGCTACTCCAACATGAAACGCTCAGGCAAGGATGTCATCGATTTTCCAGAGAAAGAGGATTTTGTTGGGGGAAAAAAAAAAAGCCAAAACCAAAACCCCTATCCACTACTAAAACGTTTCAGAGGAACACCACCAATTGCAGGTTCCTATTCCAAATGTGGTTGGTTCCATGTAACACATCAAGACAAAGTTTAGGGGCAGCTTTTCACTCTAAGGTGCAATTGAATCACTTTTCCACTTCATTTCTAACATAGAATAAATCCTTTTGGTCCAGCTGTTGCTAAGAAATTCATGAGGCAGCCCCCCCAACTGCACGGGTGTCTTACACAACTTAAACACGAACTTTCTTTGCCAAAACCACCTCTCAATATTTTTAGTTGTAATTTAAACAAAACACACCACAGCCAAATACACTCTGATGTGTCAGGCTGGCAAAGTGTGTGTGTGTGTATATGCAGACTATTGGCAGCGTGGATCTCACATGTATTTTTAAGTTGCACACCACATGTACAATCTGACCAACATCTTTGTTTCAGCACTTGTCATGCACATGCCAGTCTACAGAGTCACCAGACAGACTTACAAGCTTGTGTTGATGCAGCCTTTGATAATCCAAGTCTGAAGCCTCATGACAGCATTTGCATGTAAAAAGATTCCCTTCTGTAGAACACAGGGCTCTGCTTTCCCCACAACAAACCTCTCTTGTTCGCTCTCAGTCACATAGGAAGTGCTGTAGCTACACTTGCCATCTCTTACTAGTATGCACACCTTTAAGCATCAAACACTATCCCTTATAATAAATGTCATTTGCAGCACTGAATTCATTATGATTTTTAGGATCCCTGTTTCTGGAGGCTGATGTACTGACAGTGTTTGTGTGTTTTATAGTTAGGTCTCACATTTCACACCGGCAAACTTTGGCCAGGTTATGACCCAGCCTTTGGCCTCGTGAGCTGCTGCAATGAGCCTTTCACTTCTTAAAATGAGGAAGTTGCAGAGGGTTCAAAGACAGAAAGTCTTCAGCATCTAAAAAGCCTACAAACACGCAGGTTACCAATGTTTCTTGGGTAGGTGGTTGAGCAGAGTGAGGAAACACAGATGATGTCTAGTGAATAGCGCAAATTCAGATACCGGCGAGCCGAAACAGACACAACCTGAATTACATTTATGGTTTCACTGATCCCATCGAGCTTTTTTGTCTATGAAAAACACTGGGACAGAAATTCTTCAGGTTGTGCTGAGTACCAGGAGTGGCCAGTGAGGGTATCCTGACTCACTGACAGAGAACTAAGAGCTACACAGAAACATTCATGAACTACCAGTCTTCTGCTACATGAAGCCAGTGTTCCAGTGATACAGTTTTAGGTGGCTAATTGGTTAATTCATTTCATTAATGCTACTTACGTTTCAACTTATGCCTTCACGACATCATTTTAATGTAACATCTAATTGTGATTACTCATTTGTAGCTACATACCTTGATCCTTTTAAATGCCTTGTAAAACACCTTCAAAACCAACACGTAACACGGGACTGAAGAGCTACTGCTCAGAGCTTTCTGGAGTTGCACTGTCTGAGATGGCCTAATCTTTCTTGAAGGTGCCATGTCCTTCTCCTGTTTACCTCCATGAATCACTTCACATATTGCCTTACAACAAACAACGAATTCCAGGACAGAGATCCTGGGTTCCACTCAGAAACAGCCATTTGCTTTTGCACTTCGTTAATGGGCATGTAATTATCTGTGTAACTGTTAGATAATGTCTGTACAATTGTTAGATAAGAAGTAAAAAGTGCTTGCTCTGAGCCAGTTGCTGAAATTAGTGATATATATAAACCCTTCACATGCAAAGACATAAAGCAGAGCTTTACCTACAAATAATCGCAGCATTACTCTGAGACATCACAAACATTCTATAAATCGAATTTACATCAGTTTAGACTTATTTTGACCTTCTATGAATTTATACAAGTATTCAACTGATTCATGGCAGAGCAAAGCAGCACTGTGAGTCTGAGGGCCTCATAGAATCTGCCTTTAGCTTCCCACTCTGAGACCTGTTTACTAACTCCTCCATTATTGTCACCGCATATAAGTGGGAAAAGAGTACGGGAGAGCCATCAAACACTATTTTCCCCAACATATCACAATTACAGCAAACACCTGTGCTGAAGAATAGCAACCAGCAGCAGGCCACTAATACACACACAGAATGCGTTACTACTACAAGTTTAACGCGTCAACATCTCTTGAGCATGGGAGGCAACACACGGAGAGGAACAATCATCAGCACAATGAGAGACTACTTGAAAAGAATTCTTGAATGAATGGCACTTGCTTAAAAAAGGAAAAAAGAAACCAACAAACTAATCCCAGCACAGGATGCCCGCAGGGCATCCACCTTCCTATTGGGAGCTACCACACTTGGCGTGAATCACTCGCACACTGGTAATAACTGATAGGAACAGAAGTTATTTTCAGATGCCTTTCATCTACATGCTTCTCTGTCAATCTCGCCTTGCCCTTTGCCAAACACTGCTTTTTCCACCCCTTACCAGTCTTTTCTATTAAAAAAAGAAAAAGAAGTGCTGCTTGGAATATTTAGGACAAGAGGTAATGGTCATAGGACAAGAGGAAACGGCCTCAAGCTGCACCAGGGGAAGTTTAAGACTGGAGCTGAGGAACAACCGCTTCCCCACAGGGTGCTCAGGCATTGGAACAGGCTGCCCAGGGCAGGGCTGGAGTCACATCCCTGCAAGTGCTCACACGCCATGGAGTGGAGGTCCTCAATGCCATGGGTTAGTGGTAGCCTTGGCAGTGCTGGGGAACGTTGGAATTGATGACCGTAAAGCTCTTTTCCAACCTGGTTGATTCTATGATTCTGTATCATAGAGCTTCTTAGCACTCTGCTGATGTGAGCGTTCCTGCCATGCTTGAGAGAATTAGACTTAAGTGCTTCTCTTTCATTTCCCTTGGAACAGCCACTGGCTGCACACCAGAAGGGCTGCAGACAACCTCAGCAGGGATGATGCTCGGAGCTCCCAAGTCCAGCCGCCAGATGGGAGATTAAAGTAATTGCTCAAATCCAGTTTTGTGTCTGGCTTTGGGATACGGCATCAGCTACTTAAGATTTTGGGATTTGACTGAAGAAATCTGCACATCAAACAGTTAAAGAAAAAGCAAGAGCTCTAGTATATTGTTAGTAAAAAACACAGGCAGATCTTGAACAACATCAGTACTGGAGGAGCATTGATTCGTAGGAGTACTTCAGGATAGTATCTGCCCTTCTACTCTCATGTCTGTTACCTTACATGCTCTGGTGCTTCGGGATTTCTGTTGCTGGCTTTGCTTTGGGTTTTTCACATGGGCTGTAGCCATTTGCCTGTTATTTACTGCCAGCCCAATAAAAAGATTATAGAAATGTTTTGGTTTTTTCTTTATACACAACACACTGAACAGCAGCAAATACACATTAAAATTGCAGTGAGATTACTTTCCTTCCTATTCTAACAACTAACATGAACCAGTCAGTATTCAAAGGCAATTTCTAGACAACGTTACTGAGAAGGCATCACATCCTTTAAAGGAACACAAGAGTTAGTTAAATGTTGAATGAAAGATTCATTGTAAATTAAAAATTAAAAAGTATTCAACAGCTCCAGAAAGAGCTGAAACCCATCTGTTACTATAAATTACCTTTTCTTTATCTTAATGTAACCATATGCCAGGGGATAGTAACTGCCAGTTAAGCATTCTCTTCAAACCTCTGTTTAGGACTGGAGCAGACATAGTGATCACTGAGCGTTTTACGTAATAAACACACAGTTTGCATTAACAGGTCTGCGACAGAGGCCTCAGGATGATTTGGTGACAAGAATATAGCTCAGGAAGAGTTCTGCACCTCTGCACAGAGGACACATGGAGTGAGAAACTCAACCTTCAGCCCCCCAGCAGCTTACAGCTTTGTATTGCAGGGAAGGAACATCAGGCACCAGAACAACTCTTCCAACCTTCCATAGCTCCAAAGGTTAAACCTTTAAAGACACCTCTGAAACACAACTTCATAAAATCCACATCTTAAGGTCCTTTCCAACCCTAACTATTCTGTGATTCTATGATACTCGGAGCAAAGGGAATCGCAGTCAAAACAGTAATAGAAAAACTCTCATGAACTACCTGCTCTCAGAAAGACACTTCTCCAGCCAAGAGCTTTCCTACAGAAAGATTTTCCGAGTGTGCTCAATCTGTTTCATGTAGTACCATAGAAAAACTATTGCCAAAGCTTGCGTTAAACTACAAAGAAAAAGAAGAGGCAAACTATGCTTAGCCTTGAGCTATCAGACAAAACCCCAAGGTTTTCAGAACAGCTTCCCTCCTCCAATGGTTTAGATTTCTGACATGATTTAAGATCAAAGAAGTCCATTGTGCCACATGACTATGACACTTTGCACTGTTTCAGAAATGACAACAGACAAATAAAACCCACTGTTTTATTTCACAGGAACTCAGATTCTTTGACTGTTTCATTACAATGTAAGTAAAGGCACTGTCACTGCAGCGCTGAGCAGACAACCTTAATGTCTTACATTAGTTTCATATAGTTATCCTCCTTGGTATGTGATAAGGAAAGAATGTATGACTGCTGATGTTCACTGTTATGACATGAGCTGAGAACATAATTTCCATTAATCTGAAATGATTAAAGTTCATTCTGCATCTGTCTGCTGCACACCACAAAGGAACATATAATGTGCCTGATGTTTCTATAACATCCTTTAATAAACCTGCACTCAGCTCATTTTGTTTTACTGGTGCTATAAAAATTCACATGTAGCCACACAATGTTTTCCCAAGTAATGGACATTTAATAGATAAGAATCCCCTTTGGATGAACGTGGGATACAGGCTGCTGCTGTTACAGATGCTGATACACACACAGGACAACCTTCTTGCCTACCAATGACCACAGACAAACAGACACTGTACTAAGCAAGACACATTGTAGACTATGGAAACAGCCAGCATTCCAAAAGCGTGCGAGCAGCAACACCTCCACCGAGGCAGCAATTCCTGCCAAGTACAAAACCAAATACCAGGTCTTCCACCATTTTTCTACTTTAGAATGTATTTGAACCCTAGTAGTGTTACAGCGTGACAACAAAGGATTGATAAGGACAGAAGGGAACATCTTCCTTTATCCAAAACTCCAAACCAATGCTCCTTCCAGCTCACCAAACCCCATGACCCACTGACCCAAACAAACCCTTCCAAAAACCCCCTTTCTTTCTCATCATTCAGCTTGGCAATACCTGGTAACATTTACATTTTAAGCTGACATGCAACTGATAAAGCTGAACAGCCTATATTCTACTTAAGTATGGATGAAAACCAACAAAAGTCATCTCCAAAGAAGTCCCCATCCATTCTTGTTAGCTTAAACAACAACAACTCCACACCTGCATACTCATGACTTCTTACTTAAAATACTAAATTGAGACTGAATAGTTCTTGCCTGTGAAGATGCATATATGGGACTACAGTGAAAACAGACATGGTGCTGCCTCCTCCTCAAGGTCAGGTCAGATGGAAAAACACCTCTTGCAGGGAAGCGACTTCTACAGCAAGGCCTTTACTGTCCTTCAAAGGCAAGGAGGAGGATTATCTGGAGGCATACGTTTCCATGTTTGTGTACTAATCCATGTTAAGGGTGGTATTAAACACACGGCCTTCAGTGAGCTTCTGTTTACGCTCATCAGAAGTCTTCACAAATACTAAACATACACTTTAAAAATAACCTGCCAGCAACGGGAAGGAAGCAAGCAGACGGGGGAAAGATGACTGGAAGACCTAAATCTTCACGTTGAAGTGTTAATGCAACACATGTATCAGACGCTTACATGCAGCTTGTCTTAGATAAATATGAGGCAGCTTTTACATTACCCAAGCTTTCATGTTTCTACTCACAAGAACGTTGAAATAAGACTTCACAGGGCAGAGCCGACAGCGAGATGTCCAAACAAGGTTTGAAATGGATTCACTGTACTCTTCACACCAACGGAGCAGGCAACTCAAGGTACGAGCAAACAACGCAGTCTCTTTCCAATGGAAAGCAGCAAGTTTTCTTAAAAAGGAAGATTTCAGTTGAATACGAGGAAACAAGTTTCTCGACAGGGAGATCCGAGAACATGGAAGTTTCTCAAGGGAAAAGTGGTGGGAAGATCCCAGAGACATTTGTAACTAGGCTAGATACCTCAGAAAGCATTCTGCAGGGAACAATTCTGCACTGATAGCATGAATTAAGGTAACTTTACAAGTGGGGCCTAAAACTACTACTTTCCTGCTAAAAATGACATGCATGCACACACAATTGCATGTCTTCAGGAAGGATGACCTAAGGCAGACGGGAAATGATGCAGCTTCACAAAATTCATGTCATTCACATTCATTCATTAATAAGAATGACCAATACTGAACCTACTATCCAAAACCATCCAGGTAGGAAAGGCCAGCAATGGAAGTGAATATGCCAGTGCAACTGTGACATTGTTCCTACATTAAGAACACAGTCACAACAGTAAAAGTTGTGTCCACTCTCACATCTGTGTCACTTCCTAGTTCAAAAAAGATCAGTACTGTTAATTTTCTAAAGCTTCTACTATTGAAGTCTAAAATACATTCAAAGCATCAAATGACACCTCCACAAAATATGCTTCTGCAGCCCCAACACAGTTTAAAAATAAACCCTGCATCTGTTAGCATTCTATTTCTGCTTAAAAGAGAGCAGAAAAAAACCCTCAGAATTTTAAAGAAAAAATATTCAATTGAAGATATTGCTATTGTATCTGTGTTAGATAACTATTTACAGAAGCTAAAGATCCAGTGTTGTAAACCCCTTTATGAGACTTTAGTACATCGAAATGAAATCGTAAATGGGGAAGTGCAGATTGCTTTGATTTAGAAAATTGTTGCCATTAAACAGTTCACAAAGAGCCTGGTGTTTCAGCATCATTATCCCCAATGTGTCAAAGTAAGCGGTTTCACAATATTTAAAGCACTCCCAACTTCCTCATAAATATCATTTATATTCCGAAGCTGCTATTCAGTGTATCAAAAAATATCATTTACATTCCTCTGTAGTTACATAGCATGATTACCTGAACAGATATACCTTTACCTGACATAAGTAATGAGAAAACAGAAGGCCGAGGCCGTTTAAAAGGTTTAGTAAGTGAGACAGTATTGCGTGTTGTACTGAAGCTTGCTTATGTTTTGTAAGCACAGAACATCTCAATGTACATGAACTGAAGAACTGTTCAAGTCCTTTCCTTGCTGTGTTTACAACTACCATCTAGTTGCGTGCATATGGGCGTTGCAGACACCTCAAGGGATGGTCACTACCATGTGCTGAATGTTTTCAGCTATGATCTGCTGCATAAGATCTGACACTTCCTTTACTTAATCCTATTATAGCCGAGTGCCATTTGCTACCCTACCTAACATCGAAAGATGCTTTTGGTTTCTGTGCACTAAACCACTGCAACTTCATTTGCCTGGATATGGAGCTTTAGAAAGAGATTTGGATTTATCCGGATTTATCCTTCAAACTTCCCATCCTCCATTTTCCAGTTGTGTATTTTACTCTCTGGACAGCTGCCATTCAGATGGCTGTTGGGTAATCAATAGGCACAGTGACAGATCATCGCAACAGCAGGCTGAAGCACAAGATACACAGCAAATACAAGGTTAAACTCCTGAGAAGGAGAAAGGGACAAGGGCACCATGTCCACAACTATCCCACTGACAAGCAGGAAGCTGAAATCCCTGTTCCAAGACATCAGTGCCTGTAGTAGAAAACATCACTATGCACCGGTGACCCGATGATCCAGGAGAGAGGGAGGGAGACAGACTTCAGTTATATTCCAACGACAGAATGAAGCTGTCTTTAGAGCACACAGGTTACTAGACACTTAAGTCAATGAACAAGACTTCACAAATCCTTTTGTGCAGAGAGCTACCCATTTTGATTTGTTCTCTGCCTCTAGCCTGGACAATTGGCATTGAAGCAAAGGCAGGAGCAGACACAGACAGAAGAGGACTATGCTGGCCATAAATCGAGAGGCACCTTCAAGTAGATGCTCATCTTAATATAAGCAAATGAATACAAGAAGAAAACCAGATGGTTTAAGTGAACTGTTATTGCTAAGGAAGTGGCTGCTTGCTGAGAAAACCTTGACACAGGTGAGACGAATTCCTCCAGAACATATTAGGGAATCTAAATGCATCAAAGGATAGATGATCTGCTATGCAGGTTGTTTTACAGGCCATTTCTCATGAGCTACCTGAATGCTGACCTGGTAATTCACTTTCAAATGGTGACAAAGGGAAAGGAAAAGCACCCTTGCAGACAGCACAGAACAGGAAAGAGAAGGTTGAAAAGCAAAAGTATTAGGGAATGCAGAGAGGCATAATGATAAAAATACAAAGGTAGGAGATGTTTTCCAGAAAACTTCCAGAAAAACAACTAGGGGAGATTGCTGCCTTGAGAAAGTGCAAAACTGGCCGCTTCCTTACTAATGATGAAGCTAATGATGTGACATTAACAGAACTCATAGCTCAGGTTGCTGCACTGAGGTGGTTCCCCAAGACAAAGCAACCACAAGGCTTTGGTATCACAAGACGAGACAAAATTTGCCATTGCTCATTAAATCTCTTCATCGTGCTTGTGCTCCTGTGACTGAGAAGCCTCACTCAGCTGTAGCTGATGTGTACGAAGCTCTGTTGTGTGGCTGTACTGTTCAGATTTCTCCTGATTCTAGCAAGTAACATCACAAATGCACTCAAACACAACCAGAAGCACTTCTATCAATAGTCCACTCCCTCAATTATATGTACAATAGCAGACTGCACAGCATCAAACCCATCAAAATCTAAAGCAACACCTACGTCGTAAATACCCAAACGCTGTGTGTGCACAGATGTGGAAGAAAACAGGGTAGAAAGAGACAAACTGCTTTGTTTTTCAGCACTCATTAATTCTTTCCCACACTCTCCTGAGATGAATAATGGCATGGCTCACCCTGGCAGTGTCCAGACTCCTTTTCCTTTCTATTTCTTTGCTACTAATCTGCTTGATTTTGCCAGGAGCAAAACCAACCTGGTGAGAAGCAAGAGAAAACAAAGATATTTATCCCCTTTTATTTCTCTGCAAGACATCCAGAAGAAATCCAGCAAGTTGGTATGTTTGAGGGGAGAAACCCATCCTTCTGCACAGATGTGCACCTTTTGTCATTTGGCAGAGCTGCGGCAATTCAAGTCCTATGATTCTGCAGAGAATCTCAATTGCTGTGACATCCCAAGGCAGTTTCAATTTACAATTAAATTGTGACAATAACAGAGGTTTGTTTCATTGCAGCACTGATGCAAATTGCTGCACGCTGCTTAGTTGGGGGGGGTGAGCTTTCTACACAATTCTTCCTGTTCTTGCCCATCTGCTGAGCCTGTTTTTCCACCTTATCACACCTGCCACTCTCAGCCCCAAGGGGCTTACACAGGAATTCTTCTCCTATTTCTCTGTATGGCAACAGCTTAGGAAGAGCTTGGTTTGGACCAAGTGCTGTAAGGGAAAAAACTGCATGGCACCTTTATGAAATCAACTGAGATCCTTAAATTCATCCATTAACAGCACAGCAGCCCTAACCTCTGCACAACAGCAGAGCACAGTGTTTTACTTTTACGCATCCCCAGAACACCACATCTTTCTAGCCTCTTCATGTTTACTTGTACAACGGTAACATGGGCTACTGGATCGATACAGGGGGCTTGAATGCCAGAGAACTGACTATGGTCCCACAATGGTACTGGTTTATTTTGTGGTCTTCAACAAATTATGCCCTTTCACTGTGCTTCAGTTTCCCCATTTTAAAGGGGGTCTCATATTGGCCAATGGGCCATCCATTGGAGTGGTATAAGACCACATAATTTCATCAGTATTAGTAAACCACTGAGGCCTTACAGACGCTGAGAATCTAATTCAGTGATTATTTGATCTTGCACACCCTATTGAAGGTCATGGTCCAACAAGCAGACAAACAGGGAGCTGTCATTCACCAGATGGTAAATACGCAAACCCCAGAAAAGCACATCTGAAAGAACAGAGCATAATGATTGCCTAAATTTACAATAAGAAGTACCCTTTAAGCAACTCTCTTCTTTTACAGTAGACCATATTGCAAAGACAGTATTTCTATCAAAAAATAACATTAGAATCATCCCATTATGTTTTCTTTGATTCCCTATTTATTCACCCTACCTACGCCTCATCTTCAGAGCTCACACTGTGGCTGTGGAATACACAAAGAGGATGATGCTTCATCTAAACCCACGCTGGATTAGAAATGCACACCATCAATGAGTTACATTTTTATCAGCAAATTATGCCACACACTCTGCATTTTTTTTTTTGCTATTTGATCTTTTAATATTAAAAGATGCTTTGTGCTTCAAAGATGTTAAGTCAAGGACTTTGTTTCTCGACTTCTAACAAACCTTTACTGCCAGAGTGCTGTATCACAGTGCATTTCATACCCGAATGAAATCTCAGTGCTTCAAGAGGGATGTTCTTTTTTTTATGCCACCATCAGTTAATAAAGCTCTAAAATCCAAACTTGTATTAACACTGATTGACTTTTGAGATGTTGTTGATAAAACAACTGGTTCGTGCAACTTATTCTTACAAACACTGTTTCAATTACGAGCTTTTAATGGTAATTTAAATGTTATAAATCAGTAAGAAAAAGAGGTCAATGAGTATTCCAACTGGTTTTAATTTCTGCATATCAAGTATCTTCTCGGAATGACGAGGAAAAAAACAGCGACAGGTACAGAGGTACATTTTCAAGACTAGATGTTACCAGGTCAAGTTTTCACTGTTCGGATACTGTCCAGATTCAATTTCATCATTTCATCTTGAATTGAGTCATTGGTTCATAAGACAGATGAAACAAAAGGCACATAAAGCACTCCACTTCTAAATGCTCAGTCCCCTTTTCAGTCTTCTGCAAGGAAACCCATTATTTTTTATATTCAGTGCTGTGCTTACCCCTCTCTCTCCACCTCACAGTAAAACACTGTTTTGAACAGGAAGACAGAAACAGCAAAAAACTGACTTCAAGGA
The DNA here is from genome assembly GCF_028554395.1 of Pezoporus wallicus. NCBI lineage: Eukaryota > Metazoa > Chordata > Aves > Psittaciformes > Psittacidae > Pezoporus > Pezoporus wallicus. Next base: position 536,780 of record NW_026636985.1, read on the forward strand.
AGCAGCAGCTGCAGAAAAGGGGCACTTTGAAGGGCTGGAACAACAAACACCAAGCTACATTCTGCTCCCCCCAGGGTAAATGCTTTTACTGCATGACAGCGTGCTGCATTTATACAATAATTTTTAAACACACTTATCACTGCATCCCCATTTTGTATAACACCATGACAAAAAACCTAGAAAGCTCAAGCATCAGCACATTAAACAGGCCTGTCATGGTTCATATCAAGTTCGATTTCATAGCCTTTCTATTCGAGCCCCCAGCACTATCGCTGTACAGTAATCAGAAAGCTAAACCAATCCTCTCTTCTGTGTACAGTTCCAATCTTCAAAGCCCAGCTTAGAAATCTAGATATATAATTTATTTGTGCCCTTCTCTACACAACATGAGAGCTTGAAAACCATTTCAGATTAGATCTTAATGGAATTATATCACTTTAGTTACTGCTGAAGCCATAAATGCATAATCCTGGGCAGCATCCCTTCACCCACTAGGTGATGTGCAAGTGACCATTTGCATACAGCCTGCTTTAAAAGCCCCAAGGCTCCTTCTGAACAGTTTATGGAGAGCTCTTGAAGGTCTGTGCTACATTTAGATGCTTTCAAGTGCTGTGGATCCACCGCTGGTTGCCATTGTGCTTTCTCTTCTCCTCCTAACTCCTAAATCAGTGACAATGTAATGTATTCTCTTACTGTGGCTGAGGATCAGCTTTTGGTCTGAGGGGTTTTTACCTGAGCTAACATTCATCGCACCTCTACTTAAAAGCAGCTCTGGAGCTCTAATGCTCTTTCTCAGGAAAGAACAGCAGTTCTTGGAACAGGATTCATGACAGCCATTTGTGTAAGTGTGGCCTGGAAACAGAATTTAAATGCCTTTCTAAAGAGAATAGATAATACAACAGTATAGGATAGGTAAGGAAAGAGTTTATTTCCTGGTCATAAATAACTGCTAACACAGAAGCTTTAACCTGCACATCACCATTGGACAGGGACAGTCCTATTTAGGGAGGTTTTATGCATACAATAGTGCTATCAATAATGGAAGATTTTACAGCACAGTTGTCCATAAATCAAGATTCTGGCACAGATCCTATTTTAGCTCTCAAAAACACCTGCCCTTATACAAAATATCCTAAGAAATAAGATTGCCATAAATTGCCAAATCTCCAGCTTTCTGAACATTTTGCTGCCAGAGCTCTCCTGAGAAGCCGACTGCAGAGATTCTTCAGGACAGCTTCCACGAGTTTAACTTAAGCTAAAGAGTAAAAACCAGTGTTACAGGCATTTGCAAGAGCCTGCAAAAAATGCAATGATCACCCTTATCACCCGTAAAACATTTTAACTGAACACTAACTTAAACAAAACCTTTGGCAACAAGCAGCTTTACACCTAACTCGGAGAAACAGTGCTTTTTAAGCCATATTTGTCACTGGGCTGAGTAATGCCAGGACGATTTACCTAGTTCAGGTTAATCAAATCACAGAACTGGAAAGCTTCTTGCCTGAGGTCATTGCTAAAATCTGTAAAAGCAAATCCCATGCTTTAACCAAACAACAATTGTTCCTTCCACATCTATAAGGCAAAACCTACACCTGAAAGTAGCCTTTTTTGCAAAGGTTATTTCTAAGGATTATCTGACTGTGCCACCTGCCATTAAAAATGGGACAAAAAAAAGTTAAAAAGAAAAAAAAAATCTAGCTCTTTTGAGCACAGTGGAAAATGAAGCATTTCTATGGATGTGGCCATGTTTGTGTCCCAAAGCACTTTAAAGCAGCAGCGTTTCACTATCACTGATAAGCCCAGATACACACATCAGTTAAAATAGCAGAGAATCACCATCTACACAAAGCTGCCTGGCAGCTCTTAGCAGCTTCCCCTCAAAGATCATGAACTGTAAAGAACATTTCCTTCACTTTAACGCGCTGCCTTCCACCCAACACCTCTCTTCTATGAACACTAAACCCCGCTTCAGTCACGCTACCAACTCCACACCCTTCCTCTTCAAGGCAGCACTGGTAAGGTAGCAAGAGCAGCACTCTGGACACCACTCTCATTAGGCTGTCTATCAAGAGGGTCGTGTCCACACACTCAGTGGGTGCAAAGGTGTGGAGCTCCTGGAAGTGCTCTATAATGTCAATTCACACCAGCTCAGCAGCTGTATTTCACTTTGAAACACTCCTCCTTAATGCAGGTATTAAGGGAGCAGTCAGGAACAATGAAAAGCACTATTTTAACTAGATACAAATACCAAAGCAATGAGAACCTATTAGAAAGGGGAAACTTTCTGCATTAGCTAGAAGAAGCATTTCAGCTTAACTCTAGGAAGAAAGGCGAAAAAAAGAGAGAAAGAAGGAAGAAAAAAGACACAAAGTCAAGAAACCTCCCTTGTGCTTGTAAGTTTAGCTGCTCCTGCTCATTTGACTAGATTATGGACGAAAGAGTGTCAAAGCCCAGGCAGGGACTTGGGCATTTCTTAACCTGCCGTTTAGAACTCTTTATCTCACAGCAGCATTCCTGCTTTCAAAGACAGCAATCCTCAGAAAACGGAGTTTTGAGAAACAGCACTGGATGGCACAGCTGTCAACGGAGCTCTGCTCTCACACTGTGGCACAGACTTCCACAGCATCCCAGCCAGAGCTATACCTGGGGATGCTGGGAGGTTTGGAAGGGCAATTCCAAAAGACAAAGTGTAGGCATGGGACTGCCTGAGGTGAAAGGGACTGCCTTCCTCTGGATTTACTGCTGCACATACTTGGAGTTTTCTCCCTGTTTGCTTCAGGGCGCACTCTTAGCAGGAGGAATGAAACAGCCAGACTTCGACAGCCCCAAAGGAAGGACCAGGAAGACAGCACAGGAGTTGTGCCATTTTCTTCTGCGGACTTCCCTGAAGGGGTGTAAGCTGGAAGGGCACGTTCATCAAAGCTAAAAAGCGAAGACAACACTTAAAAAACCAAGTGAAAGGAAAACTTTTAGGACAAGGAAACAAGGAAGGAAACACTTCCTGAGTTAGAGACACGGGTAGGTAGAGGGCAGCAGAGGGACAGCAATCCTGAGCTCTGGCTACTCGCCAAAGTATAAACCTTTGGAAAGTCTCCTCATCATTAGCCTATATATAGATTTACCACTACATTCAAAATACCATAGTTGCCATGAAACACTGAAAACTTCAAGCAGATGGACTCTTAGAAGTGAAGCTGTCAAGCAAAGAAGTAGCCAAGTACCAAGCTTAATGCAATCAACTCAGAAAAAAGAGGGGAAAAAAGTAATAAAAAGGGGAAAAGATAATTATTCCAGGTAGGTTTCCTCTCCTCTGAATTACACCAGCCCTTCCAACCATTCAAAGTGTGGCTCAACACCTGCACGTACCTTCCTGCTCTAGAACCCAGTAACAGAATTTGGCTGTGGAGGTTTGAGTTAGCTGGCAATAAATGGGACACGTTTAGGACATTCTGACTGTTTCATTTCGTCTCTAAGAGCTGACAATGTGTTAGCAGCGCACGTTTCCAGTCTGTAAGGGTAAAATCCGCTCCCAAAGACGATTCTGACAGGTCCTTTTTTAACAACAGTGACAGACTTGACCCCAGTAAACAATCTGCTCCTCCAGAACCGACACTGGCAGTTCACGACACACCATTAGGCACACCCATGGAGCAAAATGGAGCAGGGCTGTCGCTTTGTCTGCTGTTAACATGCCATCAGGATTCATATGGATATTGAGAAGCTGGGCAATCACTGCCAACTTCAGAGCATTGAGCAGATTTTTGTTTCTAAGTGCATATTATGACAGGTCCTATCCTGAATTCTTTCAAAAGGATTTTAAAGCCAATTCCACCCATTGATTCAGAGCTCTGTACCTTACTCAGAGGTTTTCTAGATGCTTTCTCAATTCCATAATGATCCCTAATCATCAGAACGCAGGTACTAATACACAAGGCACTGAATTCTTTTCGTTAGGCAAAAAATATACTATGAAGACATAATTAAATGACTGCATAGCCTATAGTAGCAGTTTCTGACATTCCCAAGTGACAGCAAGTGCTACAGGCAGTCAGAGCAGAATTACATATTTGACAATTATGAGCCCATGGTTAAGCAGCTTGGATGTTTTCGCAAGCCTTTGAGAGGAGGTTGCAGAGCAGAGGTCATAGTTTACGGAATTCATCGACAGTAGTAATCCATCTAAAAAACCTTAATTCACATGCAATTAAATCATTCTTTAAATGGGAAAAAGCAAAGCAGAACAATGCTCTTTTGGCAAATGCTTCTGTAATTCACCACTGAGGCCAAGCACACTCATTTTTCCACTTTGCCTGGTCTACAGATGACCTGTAACCATTCTCCCATGGCAGAATCCCAGTTCTGTACCTCAAAGGTCCTTTGCTGAACCTTTCCACTTGCCAATGAGGAGGCGGCTGTCACACTGACTGGACACAGCAGTGATGAGCAGCACCACTAAGATTCTCTTACTTCAAGTCCTGTTTATAGCAGTAAGGGCTGCTTCCATGAATTCAGAGCTTTAAGACAAGAAATAACGATGCCAGAATCTTTGCTCTGCCGTACAAAGCCCACGCCTAACCCCAGTGAGCTAGATGTTACAAACAAAAAACCCCAAACCCTCAAAAGCCAACCAACCAGACCAAAAACCAAAGGCAGTATCAAAGGAAGAACACCCAGTTGCTGCAAGTGACTGTTTCCCTACACAGACATTCCCCAAGCAAGGCAGGGATTTTATTTAATACGTACACTCTATCCTTGACTCACTGTTTTCTGTGCCACTTTCAGACTGTAATTTGTAACCTATGCACGAGTCATCTTAACCTCCATTCAGCCACGCTCACCAGTGCCTGGCCCGGGCAGGCACTGGTTGCGCTGGGTGTGATGGGCCATTGCTTTTGATGAGTCCTTTCCCTCCCAGGGCTCCTGGTGGTCCTGCCTCGCTCAGCCTGACACAGCCAATTTACCAGTGTTAAGGCTTTTCCGCTCCCCAATCCCATGAGGAGGACCTAAAGGCCACGGCTTTGCATTTCTGGAGATGGAGGAAGAAATACAGCAGTGGAGCTTCTCACAAGGTGCCTCCACTGAACCAAATGTATTTCTACAGCTTCCAGAGCAGCCTTCTGCAAATTATTCCAATAAGGTTCTTTTGTTCATGACTGAGCACATCCCATCAGCAGGCTTCGAGGCCCAGCGCTGCAAGACTAATTGCTTTTCACCATGTAGATAATAGGAAAGCTGCTAATATTCTCAGTCATAACTTTAGCAGGATTAAAAAAAAGGAAGTAAATAGGCCTGAGAAGTCACATGCTGCAGATGTAATTTGGGAGAGGCTATTTTTATACTTTAATTTTAATGTAATTTAACATATTAAACTAAAAGTGGTTCCTTTGAGATGCACTGCAACGCTCCAACTTGAACAGCTTCTCGAGTCTGAATGATAACGCATCGAAGCTTAGCTGCGTGCCAATATTTTATTATTTAAAAAGTCATTCTCATTTCGGTTTTGATCCATTTTATGTTCCTTGACACAGATTAAGTTATTACAAAATTAATGAAAATTGTCTGCATGACAGCAGATTTCTTTTTTGGGCCTGCAAATACAATTATCCACCCACAGAAGAGACTGAGAAATGAAGTGAGGGTCTCTATTACTGACAGATACTGCCCTACATTTTTAACACAGGGAAAAGAACTTGCTGTCAAACATGCAAATCATTTCCAAGTAAGCACCTTCCCAAGGGACCATGTTTACAACAGATAAAGTAGTAATTGGGAATGCAGCAACTTTTGTTTTTATATTAGCAGGAAACAAGGCAGCATCAAAGCAAATCTCTGGTGAGGCTACAGCAGGCAAAGTCAAGTCTGGGGCAATTTTCCCTGCCAATCAAAAGGATTTCCTCTGGATTTCACAAGCTTTGTGAGCCAGACCTCCTCATGAGCAGATCAGTGCTCCTCCCTTGAGAAAGGCAAACTAATATCCTCCGGCTTTAGTGTGAGAAGACAAAGAGAACTATGACAAGGACGGACATCGCACGCCATTAATAAAGTACGAGTAGCGTTTATTACAAAAAGAAGAAAAGTCACTTAGCTGACCAGTGACTTTCTGTTGTATTTTAACTGGGAACAGCCAGCTTTACCTCTCAGAAAATGGGATCAACAGTGGCAACTAAGCAGGCACTCAAAAGACATGACTTTGGATCCTGTTAAAGCATACAATCCACGTAAAACCTCACTACGCTGCACTTGACTGGTATCAGTTCACAATCCTTGGTAACAGCCAGAAGCATTTAACAGACGCATTCACTCAGGTATCTCCACCTCATAGACAAAAAAACAAAAACCATAGCCTCAGTCTTGTGTGTTTGGGTATTTAAGGAAAACTGTGACATCCTACAGGACCTGTTTTGGCTTTTAGCAAGTGATATCCACTTACAGGTGCAGAACTGTTTGGTGGTTCAAGGCTGCAAAATCAAACTTTGCCTAAAACTGTTAACAAAAATAAGTGATTTGGACAGCTAATAAACAGCCTGAAACTTTACACATATCATCCTTTCTGGAACACGGCAGACCTAAAGCTTGTTCAGTCATCTGAAAATGGAACTAGTCCACAGAAACACCTACAGAACAAATCAATCACTGCCCGTCATGGCACTGGAAAGCAAACGGACACCTGCTCCCTGCTAGCACCCTCTAATCATATCCATATTCCTCAAGTCCCCATGGCAGCCAACTGATCATCACATGTTTTATTCACAACCTACTCCAAGGCGTATCTAAAGCCACTGTCCAAGAGATGGAATGGTGCCAGGAACAACATTTCAGTGAGTTATATGCTTGCTTTTGTTCCCATCTCACAAACACTGAAAACCTTCCCAAAAGCTTAAGCTGAAAAACAAAGAGCTTGAAACAAGGACACCAGAGGCTCGCTGTGCACAGCTGCAGGAATTACACCCATCAGAAACACACTGATTAGGAATTGAACCCATGCCTCTGGGTTGTACGTTAATGCCTTAACCATAGCCACAACTTGCAGTCTTTAGGACCATTTTCTTTCCATCCAACTCTCCCATTTACTACACTGGATACATCACAGCCCACAGCAGAGAAGATGAGTTTAGCCTTTAATCTAGCTACTTCCAGGCAGAATGCCTACGTGAACACCAATGCCATTTAAAATACCTCAGATGTCTCCAACGTTGGTGAAGTCCATTTGTGATGCTAATACCATTAAACAGTTGTCAAGACAGATTTGAGAGAAGACAGCACTTCCAGGTTCCAGAAAGTGGTTTTCAGCCTTTTGTGAAGAGCTAGGAATCCATAAGACAAAGATATTCTTTTGATGTTTCTTTTCAAAATGCAGACATTGAGACATGACATTCCTATTGCTGATAAGCAATAATTTATTAGTTTGCAGCAGGATTAAGAATTCTCAAACTTTGCCAAAGCCAGCACTGTTCTGTGTTTTTTTATCTCTCATAGCCAGAACGACACAAAGAACTGCCTGCTAGCAATATTCATAGGTGAAAGGCATCTATTTAGGTCATGTATTCTGCTTGCCTTCAAGTGCAAAATCATTTCTGGTAAAATATTATTTATATTAGAGTCCCTGGGGCTAAGATAAGGCAGAAGAGGACAAAAGACATATCGGATATGTTTACCTTGACACTTAGCAACTGTAAGGCGTCTCTCTGGACCAGACACACAAAGTGCTCAGGGACCCTGCAGCGTGGCTCAAGTGGCTCTGGAACTGAAGAACACCTCTTCAGACTCAGAGAATTCCCCCGGTGCTCTCTGAAGGGGAGTGAGCTTCCAGAGAGGATCACAAAGGCTATCCAACAAAAGACACCATGTAGCTGGGAAGCAGGAAGGCCGGAGCAGCCTCCTTCACAGTGAACACATCTTCCTGCACACGGCAGGTGGCTGGGAGTTTCAGCAATTGCTAAGGTTTTGTAAACCTTTTTATACAGGGCAGTTCTAAGGAATAGTTTTTTTGGAAGCTAAAAGTAGTAACTGGGTAGGTATTTATAGATGATGCCTTTCAGAACAGCATAAAATATAAATTATTCTCACCTGCCTACTCAGCACCAGCCTGAATTCCATCTAGAACAGTACCCAGGAAACAACAGGCCCAACAAGCAGCAAACTACACATTCACAACACAAACCAGATGAGGGGACTTGTATTTATGTCTTCTGCATGGTTTATAAATGACCACACACACACACATATACTGCTTTATCACAAATATTTAGGAAGACTCCTCCACAGGGCTGCAGCAGGAAAAAAAAAGTCTTAGCAAGATGTCGATATTGCATCAAAGGAGCAAGAAACTGCCATGCAGCATCCTTAGGAGAGCTCTGGAAGTTATTCTCTGCAAAGCTGTCTGATAAAGGTGAAAACTAGAACAGTTTCTGGAAGAAACACCCTACATAACCACCCAAATCAATGGTAATCATAACAGGCGTTTGGAATTAGCACAAGATTTAGGAAATGCAGCAAAAGCAACCCCATGCTACAAACCTAGAGAAAAGAAGTAAAAATGCATATGCAAAAAGGCAAAATGAGGTGCAGTAAATCAAAGAAAATATTCTATCTGCATTAGCCTTTCTGGGTTAATGATGGAAAGCAGAGGATGTGAATCTCCCCCCATAGCAACATAGTAAAACAGGGGAATTGCATTCAGAGCTTTCCTTCCCTGCTCCAAAAGTGAAACCAGTACAAAGCATTTGAATAACAAGTGACTAATCGAATTTTGTAATCATTACAGGGCAGCTGATAAGCATTTTGGCATATACAGAAATAAGTTTGCCAAAAATCTAACAGAAAGAGGCTCTCTGAAATTCGGTGACAATGCTGAGGCAGCTCTGTCATCTTGTTTCAGTGGGGTTTTTTTCTAGAGAAACCAGTAGTAAATCTGATCAAAGACCTTGAGGTTTGAATCCCTATTAATAAAGACAAGAAACGCAACTTACCCAACATCATTTACAAACGCTGGGACATTTGAACAGCAGGAAACCTTGCTTTTTTAATAGTCTAGTTATGTAAATACCCCCTGAAATACTAATTCACAGGGCAACTCAACCCCAAAATTTAATGTTAGGAAAAAAACATTATTAACAAGCAGTTATTATGTAGCTGTACATAACAGAAGAGGTATTTGCAAAAAATCATGCCTCAAGGAATCTCAGAGTAATGATGATGAGAAAACCTGCAGATGAAACGTGTTGTAACAGAGGTTGTGCAGCACTCAGGAAATCTCACTGACAGCATAACCCAAGACCTTTGGTAGGGCAGAGCAACTCTGAACTTCATGGAGTAGAGGACAGAGAGGGTATTCTATGATATCAGGCAAGATTATAATCCAGGTCACATGTAAAACCATAAAGAGCCCCCTCTGTCTACAGAATATATTTAAAACCATTGTTGCAGACCTTGCTGATGCACGTTATGAGGTGCTTTATGTCTTGATGACATGCAGCTGAGTATATGAATTTCATCTTTTATTTCCCTGTCAGCTGGATTCCTTCTGCAGCTAATTGGAAGCCTGTGTACAAGCCGGCAGCTCCTGCAGCCTGCCTTCTCTAGAGTTTGTCTGCTGGAAATTTAACAAGGTCATTTTGAAAAGATGCAGATAAATGGAAAGGGAAAAGAAGAGGTGAGACCAGCAAGCAATGAGACAGTCCAGGTTATTAACGAGCAGAAGATGAGAGACAGGAGGTGGTACTCTTCACAGTCCACACCTTTGCTCATTAGTCACTGCTGTGACACACGACTTGAAACAGAATACTGTCAACTGTTTGTTAGTTGGCAAAGTGTGATTCAGGCGATGAACAATTTACAGACGGTAAGAAATTGATGCTTTTTTAATTCTCTTGTGTAGCACAAGTACAGGTCTACAAGAACACAGTGCTGGTTTTCCCCCGTTTCCTGCTTTCAGAATAGATGAGCAATGCGCAGTGTTTCCTTCCACTATAAATAAGTGGCTATTGCTTTGAGACTTGCTTTCCTTTTCCCCTTCAACGTCTAAGGCAAGAACTGACTCCTGAGCCTCCCCTCTGAATGCCATGTGGCCCACACTGCCACAAATGTTTCATAAGGCTCCTTCCAGAAAATAAATGGACATCAAAAACCCGAGAATACAAATGAATACTTGTTGAAATACTGCCCTGCCTTTCAAAGATGTTTCAAACATGTGGTTTGATGATTTCTATAGACACTACACAGAATGATGAAATAATACAGCACAGTGGTGATTTCTGCTGTACCCCAGCTTTTCAAACATGTATGTATTACCCTGCTGAATTGTGCTTAGCGGCACAAGTGTTATACTCCACTGCCTGGAACACAATACTGGAGGTCCTCTCTGTATCAGTGCCTGTGTTCACCCCATGATGAAATGAAAACTTGGTAAAGCCTGAATTTACCCAAGAGGTACTGACCCCGTTTAAGTAATGAAGTTTTCGTATGCATCCACCAAGAAGCTTGTCTATCATTTGAAAACAAACAAGCATGAAGATAAAGAAGACTGCAAGAAACCATACAGTAAATGAAATTGCTTTCGGTCTTACTTGCCCCAAATGTCACTGATGAAATCCAAACCATTTTGGAATGATTTTAAAAGTCACACACAGCAAACGAAGAACTGCTGAAATATCCACATCTCCTCCTCTGAGTGCTAAACTGAAGGCAGGAAACATGTAGGCAACTCACACAGCTACCTAACTGCATCACTTTGTAACTGTGAACCTGGTAGGTCTCTAATGTTCTAAGCAGTCTCACAAAACCCATGCACAAACGTGCAAGGATGTGTGTCTGCAGGACCACTAACAACAGGGCTACCTTTCTGAATTAAAGTCTTAAAAGATCCTTGAGATGATAAAAAGACACTTTCAATTGTCACCTTGTCTTCTCTTTATTAAAATAACTCGCCTTGTGTTGTTACTGAGAAATCTGTGGTGCCAAAGAAGTGGAATAGCTTACTACAACAGTAACAGCCACAAGAGATTTGCTGATCTCCAGCAGAAATAGTTTAATGACAACCTAGAGGTCAAAATCTGTTTTCATAAATACAGGACATCAGCTCAGTACTCCCTATAGGAGTCTCTCCATGGAACAGTCTAAATCTTTATTAACGCTTGCAAGCAACAAATCTGTTTTACTGAAAAGCCACCCAAGAGCCAATATAATACTTCCACCAAAATAAAATAAGGCTACAATCCTTTGATCAATCCTGTCTGCTTTGAGGTTTTGAGCAAGTTCTTCTAGAGAATGCACAAAGCAAACCAAACAGCCTTGTTTTCAAATGTATCAAACACCACCAGGACGCATCATCTGCGGGCGGCTACATAACCATAAATATTACAAAGTAATCTACACAAAAAGGGTTGCAAAGGTGACTGCTTGTAATCTGCTTAACAAAGTCACAGTGCTGCTCTAATTTCTGAGCCAGAAATCACAGAGATTAGAAAGGGCAGCATCAGAATGCCCAACTGCCCTGATCAAAACCCTACCTGCTCACTAGCATCTTGTGCTTCCTTCACAAACCAGCACAACTATTCTGTACCAAATAGGTATAGCTGGCCAGCTGGGGAACGGCTCAAATACTGCATATAAATTACCCATTGTTTTCTGAATTAAATGAGACAGAATAGGGACAAGGAATTGCAAGAGAACCTTCTTCACTAACATACAAGACAGTACGCTGTACTGCCTCTTTTAAGGCACACATCACTATCAAATGTAGAAACAACAGCTTTTATTGCTACTATACGTATGATATCAAACACTTGATTGAGCAGAATTTCACCACTGTTCTTATTAAACCACTGAGCATTTTAAATAGCTGTGAAGAGGGCTTCTCCTCCTGCTGCCCACAATGCAGGTTTAGAAGTGCAAGAACAACAGCCTGGCCTTAACACAGTTTCTTTGCCTAGGAAGAGAGGTTATTTTATTTCAATAGATCTGATTTCCTCATCCTCATTCCCTATCTAACTGCTGCCTCTCTTCAAACTCAGATTCAACTTAATCCCACAGACGCAAGGGAAAAGAAAACCTTCAGCCTGAACTGAGAGAAAATCACTAGAAGACCAACAGAAAAGCAGCTAACAAATCATGAAACAACGTTTCCACCTGGAGGTTTCTAGATGTCAACTACATTTTGTTGAAAACACTGGAAATATGAAAGGAAGAGATGCTACCAGGAATGCCGTGAGGTGCATGAACACAACACATGCTGCAACAGCTCGTATCTCACAAAGCCTGGATAACTAAGAAACACTCGGCAATTCATGTTGCGGCGTTGTGAACGACAGCAGAACACTGCAATTCATTCACAGCAAAACCACAGCACACTCACTAGCCCAAGCTGGACTTTTTGTCAAGGCTGCCCTTTAGCATTGCTAAGCTAACCGAATGGAAGCACACTGCCCTCTCAGCTGTGACAGACCTCACTGTAACAAACTACTGTTGAAGTTCGTTATTCCACATGCACTGGGACTGCCCCTTATTAAGTGATCCCTTTTTCTTCCAGCATCTTATTAGAACTTCCCATTTTAAGAGAGAAGAGGTTGGTCAGATGTACCAACATGCCAGAACAGTAACCTGCTTGTGTGGCAAAGGGCTTTTTTCTCTCCTCTTTCCCCCTCCAACATAACTGCACAAAAGAATAATCTACTGTGGAAAGACCTGAGCAGTTCAATGGGCATAAAAGAGGCACTGGCAATAAATTAGGATATTGCAGCCTTCTTTATGGGTTTCAGACATTGCTTCTCAGCTGATACCATGCATGAATGTTAAGCAGCCTGCTGGGTCAGGCTCGCTCTTGACTACCAGCCATTACCCTGCAGCAGCAGCAGCCGCCAGGTCTCGGTAGTGAGCATCCCCACAAAGAAATACAGCTTGCTTACAGGAGGCCAAATCACAAGTACCACTCAGTTACTCTAGCAACAGTGGGGCTTTTTGCTCTCCCAAATTTTCAGATGTCTTTTGAGATAGAATGCTTCTTACACAAGTACCTAACCAAAGATTAGCACCCTCTGAAGCCATGAGAAGCCACTCACTGCACAGGATCCCCATAGTTTTAATCAAAGCTTCTTTCTTCATGTTTCATTTGGGGCTGAGTCAAAAGTCATTGCTTCCCTTCCCGTTTTTCTCCTGCGTGACATGGCAGGAAGGCCCCCAGGGCAGAAGGCTGTAGTCCTACGTGTACAAGCCAATGTTCTGGCTGGACAGGACATGTCCTTCTGTGACAGGCCAGCTTAAAAAAAACCCATCCACCCCCACAACGGCAAGTTGCACCCAGCTGTTTATTTCCAGCTGCACTGTGCCCTGAACAAATGAAGCCATCACTTCCCCACCTCCATAGCAACTACTGGCTTTATGAAGTTCCTCCCTGTCTACCCAGTATGAAAAATAACTTGATCCCCATAAAACATGTTACAGCTTTAATAAGGTATTTTAAATACAGACCTTCTAGTAGGTTTAAGAAACAAGCCAAACCAACTCCTCTGGCTGAGCTGTTAGATTCTGTGGATTTTTGTTGTGTACACTTGCAAAGAAAGCATGGGTTAAAACCAGGAACCAAACCCAGACAAAGTCCTATTCCCCAGTAGCAGCTTTTTCTGCTTGCTCATGTAGAGCTGCTCTAGAGGTTAAGTGTGACAGGCTGGGATGAGGGAATATTTCAAGCTGTGTGACAGTGCAGCGAGCTCAGTATAGCCAAATAGAAGGGACCACAGAGCGGCTGTTATTTGTTTCCACTGTGACAGGTGTATCTTTTGTCCCTACAGGACTGATGTGACTATAACTACAAATGACACTCCAAAAGCACAAAATCTCCCCAGACAGCTCTGCCAGGTTCTTAGTGGCTGTGGTTTCATTCATGGGGGCTGCAGCTGGGCTGTCCATCACCACTGCAGGCAGCAGCAGCGGGACGCTGAATCAGCTCTAGAACATTTAGTCGTGGTTTACCTTTTACATAAGGTAAATCTCTAAGAGAAATAGAAAATAGTCTGCGCAATGCATTTTCAGACAAGTAATAACAACATTTGGTCAGCAGAAAGAAGGTCCTTCACCTTTCGCCTCTGCTACCCCTTCATTCAACCAAAAGATGCTGGAGAACATTTATAGAGAGTATTTCAGTAACAGCACTTTCAAAAACTATAGAGGTAGAGCGTTTTCTGTCCCCCTCCTCCCTTTCACTAACATTGCTCTTGCCCTTTGAAATAATATGAAATCTCTGGAGTGCTTTCATATCTTCGAGGGATGAAAGTGCTAAAGAGCATGGCTGTATTTCAAACACAAACGTACAAATCAGCTCCTGACTGCTGAAGCTGTTTCATGGGAAATGGTACAACCAGCTAGAAACGTCACTTAGCTACAGACACAACTTCCATCAAAGCAACAGGCAATGGGAGCTAAGAATACTGTGGTCACCACTTACGATGCTTTACTCGTCTCTTCCCCTCCCACAGCGGTATGCCATGGCTCGTGGACTTGTGAAGGGGTCTAGGTCTTGCACTCGCCACCTATTCTGCATTTAATGTATTCATCAAAAAAAACCCTGGTGATTAGAAACAGCAAACTAGAGAAAAGCACTAAATAATACTGGAAACTGTAAGTCCTTAAATTATTCACAGAATTCAAACAGTTTTTGAAGCACACCGTGGCATTTCGATAGCCATGTAATTCAGTCTGACATCATGAGCTACAGCACTGCAATGCTAATTTGGGAGATGATTACAGCTGGAAGAGGTTGATGCAGTCTTCATTTGCATGTTTCTTTGGTCCGTCTTCTGAAAGGACTAAGGATGTGCTAAATTCTAAATGTAATGGGAGCATCAGTCCACCTGGATGTGGCCAAGTTAGTTTCACTAACCAAACAAGAACAGTGCCTCACTACGACTCACTGGTGGTGAGAATCACTACCACTGTCTTCATTTTCACATACAACTTACTGAAACACCACGTATGCTGCAAAAATCTTCTGGTAGCCTTTTGGTGAAAAGTTCTGCATGGGAATTTAACTGCTGGGACTTGTCTCTCCTTTTACTATAGTACTTTTAATGGCTAAACCTCAAGACCCTTGTGAGGGCACTATTACATTTAGTTAAGTCAAGAGCTATAGCCCAGGCTCAGTCTAAAATTGGGAAGTTTCTCCACCTACTGTGTGCTGTTCTCCCTCCTCCACAGAGTTTGTCTGGGGAGGTGGAATGAAGACACAAGTGTTGCTGCTCTATCTCTTTAAGGCATCAAATGAAGTTATGGATGTCTATCTCAAAAGAGCCACATCACTGTCCACTCCGAAACCTGAGATATGACACAGACGTGACAGCTCAGAGGGTAAGAATTCCAGCTCTCAGGGCCTTTTCCTTATACTAAGCTACATTAAGAGAAGTTCTGCTACTCGTTTTACAGAGGAGGAGGATACCCATCACAGGGGTATTCCCGAGTTTTATTCTGGCTATTCCAACCTCTTACTAATTCCTCAAAAAGGAGGAATGTCATTTGTTAAATTACAGCTCTCAAGCTTGAACTTGAAGTCATGTTTAGTACAACTCAACACACTAAGCAATCTTTGTGAAGAATTAAAGATGCAAGAGTGAGAGCTTGTATTCAAGTGATTGAAGCAAAGTTATCAAGCTTAGCATAAGCCAGGTACCACATTACTAACTCTGTACATTACTAACTCCCAGATTCCATCAAAATAGAGCAGGAACATTTAAATTGTAGTCTAAATTAGATCTGTTACAATCTTCATAGAAATAGGCAAGTCAAGTAGCAAAGTTATCTTTGGAAAAAATCTATTAGCCGTAATGGAATGATAATCCTCTTAGATTCATTGATGCTGACAGATTAAATACTTTAAATTCATCTTTTATTTTGTTAGCTCATTTGACACAAAATAAGTCCTACATTTTTAATATTATAGTGGGAGTAAAAGGAGTTTTGCTGTTACTGTGGCAAATTCGGTATTAATGGAATGCCTCTGGGTATTCAGTAGAGCTATAAACTATGCTACCAGCTGACAACTGCAAAGGCCTAACTTGTTTCCGTTTTTAACATACTACTACTATTTATTAGAAATGAAATTAATTTTACTGAACTTGCTTTCTATTTAGAAAAAGCCTAAAAAGCTGGACTAATAAAAAGAACGTATGTATAAACATGTTTCCCTATAATAAAGTATTTAATATAGGGTTACATATACGTACGCCAACCCTTTGGTCCTAAGAGTCAGGATGCTGGCACATCTCCAGCAACAGAGCAGCCTGAAAGCTCCAAGCAATTCCTCCTCCCTTCTCCTTCCAGGAACCACTGTGCTTCAGCAACAGCAAAACACTTCCCAGCGATGTTTCTCAGGCGCTGATGCAACTGCCAGACAGACTCGAACTTCCTCACAGACCCCTTGTGCTGTGTGGAAGTCCTAACTCTGAGGTTACTGACTTTCCTGATGTTCTATTTACAGAACCTTTCAAAAGGCTACAGTCGTACTTCTGCTGATCAGAATTAGATGGTTACACCTGGAAGCTGTTCATTATACACCATTACTTACTGCACACCCCTTTGCAACGCTGAGATGCTTGCATTTGCTCAGAAATAAATAAATTCTATCTACCAGGCCTAATACCATACATCATTTGTAGGCTTTTATGTTGCCCCCAAAACCCCAACCGAAATCAGCGCAGACACAGCAAGCAGAAAAATAGGACGAATCTCCCACATCTCGCTTCATGTTAACTCCATCTTAGCTTAAGACACACCAAATTGCTCCATTTTGGATGTACAGATTTGACCCACTCATTCTATCAGGGTTCTATTGTTAATAAAGGTAAAGGAGAGGTTTTTGCACTGCTGCATTTAACACTGGAATATTTGTCAGCTATTTTCACTCTTTCATAACAAGGAAATTACGACCATTTGCCTATGAACCACCTAAGGAGGCTCAGTTTCATAAGAATGCACAGTTATCCAGGAGAGCAAAAAAGTAAAATTCCAGAATTATAAAGCTATTTTAACAAGTCCATGTTTTTTTTTCAGAATTACTCCAAGAATGACATGAGTAACAACATTCAGAACTTTACTTAGAGGGCTTCACTTAGGACACAGTGCTAAAGAGGGTCTC
The DNA here is from genome assembly GCF_028554395.1 of Pezoporus wallicus. Classification (NCBI taxonomy): domain Eukaryota; kingdom Metazoa; phylum Chordata; class Aves; order Psittaciformes; family Psittacidae; genus Pezoporus; species Pezoporus wallicus. The sequence goes on from NW_026636985.1 coordinate 553,899, forward strand.
TCAGTGCCCCCACTGCGTTCATTACTGATCTGCATGCACAGCTTTGACAAGCAAAGGGTTGGTAACTGCGACCCAGTATCACTTTTTCATTCAAAAAAGCCCATGCTCTTTACAGTCAAGTTAAAAGATTCAAAACAAAGCTCCAACTGAAAACTAGCATTAAATGCATCAGCAGCAGCACCTCACAATGCGTCATCACCAGCAAATACGTCCTGAATTGGAAGCTGAAATTAATATTTCAAAGGGTAATGGCTTACCACAGGTCTTCAGTGGTTTTCAATGTGGCCTCGACACAGCTAACCTGAAGCATCTGTCACCATAAAAGTCACAAATACCTCTGCTGAACTGCAAATCAGATATGGTTTTATATGAAAGGCTGAATTCGATTAATAGAGCAAATTTGGTCTTCTGTAATGCAATTTATTATTAGGAACGCTGGAAATATAGAAGCAATTTTGTGCTTAACTTCTCAAGTTGTAAGAAATCTCCATGTTTGCTCTTTTTACGTTCACTGTCTGCCAGGATTCACCCAATTCAGTTTCACACACGGAAATGCTCACAAGAAAGGCTTAGTTTCACAGAAGCACTTTCTACTGAAAACAAAACCCAAGCCTATCCAGCCAGAAGGCGAGTAACGTAACGCTTCTTTTAACCACTTCCAGGTGGGATTTCAGCTGCCTGCGCAGTGAGTCAAAGAGCACTAAACAACGCACGCACCCCAGAATCCAAACTGGTTTGTATTATCCGTCCACAGATAAAAGCCTCATCACCAGGAGCAGGTTTTCTTCAAAAAGCTTTTGGACAGTCAACACAAGTTAGATACCAAAGCATGTGAAATGCGACTTCAATTCAACATGCAGCACAAAGGCAAAAAGCAGCTCTCCTGGAAAAGTCAGAGGCAATTTTTAACAAGTTCTCCTACTGTTGTTCCTGTTCCTCATTTAAAACAGGCACGGATACAAAGAACCAAAAGAGCTCTTTACGTTGCTTCCATTCATTTTCATTATACTTTTTATGTTTAGACACATTTAATAAGCTTTATCTGCAGATTAATTACACTCTTTTATTACAGTGTTTCAAGTGCTGAAGCATCCATTGGAGACTCAAAGCAGAGAAGCAGTTTACAGTTACACCCACACCCTTATGGTAGAGGTACTGTAAAGAGGGCAAAAAAAGTCAAGAGTCCCTTTCTGCACGGTTACAGATCAGGTCCAGAGCGGGGATTAAACTGCAGGTACATCCAAGCCCCAGTCAAGCCTGCAACCCCTAAACTCCCTAGTCATAATGATTACAGAACCAGGAATGGAATGGAATTTCACAGCCCATACAGAACAGGAATACTGGCCTGTAGCATTCACAGATAACACTACAGCTTCGTATCATCTTTGCCTTGCAAAGGCTGTTACAGAGCACATATTTGGCAACTAAACTGAGCCACCTCCCAGGCCAGCTCCCCCCCAGATGGCAGCCTAGTGAGAGCAGCTCCAGCTGGATGCAGAGCAGGGAACAAACATGAGGATTTTGAATTGCTTTTCCAGCCCAGGGCTGCTGCTCCTCTCAGATGCCTGCAATGGGTTTGTGGCTTCTAGAAACTCTTCAGAGCATTGTCATAGAATCAGATTCATGAAATAGTTAGGAATTAAGGTCATCGGCTACTTCCATCTTTCTCGTTCCATGACACATCAAGCAGGAGTTTCCAATGAGATGCTCACAGTAGGAATTTCAAACATGAATGTTAACACCTTATTATTTTTTTTAGTACAGAAAGACTAGGATAGATGTATGCTGATATTATGTTTATGTGCACACACGTGATCTCGCATACATACTCTTGCCTGAGAAGCCGCATTAATTTCTCACTGTTCTACCTCAATACACAGTATGGCACAACCCCCCCCATATATGCAAATTAATTAGACACTGCCTATTCATCCTCTTCAATAACCCAAAAGCAACGTAATTACCAAAAATACTTTTAACCTCACTGGAACTAAATGAACGCCGCGCATCAGGGCTTCACTGAGGTCTGCAGCTTCTGAAAATTCCAACAGGAAAGGGGCAAAACCAGACAAGAACACCTACAGCAGCAGTCGGTAGAATATTCATTAGCGAACCTGATGTTTAAGTGTTATTGCCCTCCAACAGCCCCTATACAGACGTTCCTGTAAAGCATTCGGCATTAAACAGTATCGGGCAGGTAACTGGACTCCACCGCCCAGGAGCCTGCAGTAACAACATTTCTGAATGGCATTATGAAAGGCCACAAAAGGGTGGGTGGGGAAGGGAAGGAAGATGGATGAAAACCACAATGAGCACAATTATACAGGTAAATTACAAGGCTCAGATTACTTAAGTTTGCACGCAGAGTTAGCATACTGCGATACCCAACTTGAGAGATGCTCTCAAATGAGGTTTATTGATCTCTAATGAGATCTGATGGAGCATAAAAAATGTTACACTCACAGATACTCATGCTCTAAGGCCACATGATACAACACGACTATTAAAGTTCTTTAAAAGTATACACAGAAAATTAAACATTTCTCTGTTTTACACAAATGAACCTGACCATCTGCTTCACTGCAACAGCAGCAGCGTCTAGAAACAACTGAAACAGCAGCCTCTGGTGTTAAAATTCTGCTCTTTTTCTCAGGCTCCACCTTTCAACAGAAAGCAGGACTAAAAATACAGAAAAGATACATCAAGTGGCCCTGAGGAATCCTTTGCACCAGAAGTAATTTTCCATCTTAGCATATATCATACTATTTGTGTTTGGCTACTGTAATTCACTGTGAAATACCATCAGATTAGCTTCTATTCTGCTCCGGTGAAAATTCATCTTAATACAAAGTCCTCTTACTGGATGAAGATGGAAAATGTTTTTCATAGCGTGGAAAGCTCATTTCACCCATGTACAGCTCAAGCTTTATGCTCTACATCTGAAGAGACAAATTCCACATCTCTCGAGCACGTAGATGAGCAAGCCAAGGAAAACCACTCCCGCAATATACTACCTGAAAGGACAGAATTCTCTTGTCTTTCCAAAAAGGAAAGGTTTTCACAGAGATGCATGCATTAGAAAGCAAGCACACGACAGAGGCTGAGCACACCTCGCTTCCAGGAGAGGATCACATCCAGAGTTCTTCAGGTTTTTGAGCAACACAAGGAAAACTTACTGCCATTCCCATCTGCAGAATCACAGAAATTCCTAGTATGCTCTCTGTGCAACACAGTAAGGTACCTCAGCATCATCAGAGTGCAAATTAAACAACCCTCATAAGGATGAGCGCTCTATATCAGACAAAACTGGAGCATATCCATGTCCAAAGTCAGTCTTATACTCAGAAGACATGCTCAGACTTTCTTAGTCTTTGTCAGAGTTATTTCACAAACTGCAAATGCAGAATAAATGAAGCCACAACTTTGGCATCCTCCACCCAGTTTCAAAACGCTGCTCTTCACAGCCCCCATCTTTCCTGCAGCTTTAGAGAAATGACTGGTTTGAAACTGTAGCTTCTCCACCTATGTAAACACCAGCAATGCTGTAGCACCTGCACACAGGGCCTGTACCACTGTGAAGATGAGGAAAAAGGTGATAAGCTGTTCACTAAACAAACCTACAGGAACAGGACGTTTATTTTCTGAGCAGTTATGAAGTTAATAATATAACCATTGACAGAGAAACTCATATAAAGACATTCCATGCTACATGGGAGTGGAAGGAGGGTTCAAAGCAGAGCACCTGGGTTGTTACTGTAATGAATGCTTTGTCCTAACAGAAGTCAAACCAGAGCATCCTCTCAATGGAGTGATTTGAGCGAAGTCACGCAGAGATTCCCGGAGCAGCCATGTCTTTCCTTAATTTTGGTTTACTCCTGTATCACTCGCTAAGAATATTTCAAAGTCTACACCTAGCTGAGATATTAATAACATGCAGGCTTCAAGATCAAATAAATCAATATGCTGACATGGTACGTATTCAGTTGGGGCTGGCACGTCAGAAACATTTCAAACAGTAAACTGCTGAATGTACTTACGAATAATCAAACAGCTTTACTCTCAGCAGGGTATCAGGAACACAGAAAGAGAACTTGAGACAGTCTAATAAAGCCACAGTAACAATATGCTTCCTTTTGGATGTAGAAACCAGGACACGTAAAAAACCTCCTGACTCTGCTAACGCAGTGTAAACTCTGAAGCAGAGCAGCAAATCAACACCATTCCTCACATCAAGCATCAGTGACAGCTCTTACACAGCTCTGCTGCTGACAGTGAAGTACTTTGCAAACACGGCCAGAATTCTCAGACACACGAATGAAATTCCAGCCCACTTAGAACGAAATAAATGGAGGCTCATCTAATTTGCACAAGGCCATTAATAAATGCAAGACAAAAGGTACAAGGAGGACACAAATCACTCGCGATATCAGTCCTGTCTTCACCACGACATTTTTCAGTAGCAATGGAGAAGTAAAAATAGCAAATTCTAAGACAAGCATTATTTCTCCAATAGCTCTGCTGTCCGGAGGCTTGCTTGCCATCTTGGGTCCTAGATGAAGAGTAATACTTTAAATATGCAGCTCTCTGAATTGAACGTTAGCAGTGCTTTTTATGTTGCTAAAAGAAATTAAATACATATATACAAATCTCAAACTCTTCAGACTAAAAGGAGATATTTTCTTCAACAGCTTAGTGTCCACAGCCCCACCTGTATTCCATTAGGTGGTCTACTGGAGCATTTTGTCATCAGAAAACCAGTAGCCATACGCAGTGGCTACCAAGCTCTACAGCAAGTGCCATGCTACTGGAAAAGGAAAACCCTTGAACAATGCTTATTTAGACCAAAACGTACTCAGATCTATAAACACCACCTAACACACAGATTTAGGCTTTAATATCACACAGAGGAATACTAATGCTCATGTTTTATAGACACCTTTATTCAAATACATGCAACCCAAAATTAGTTTCAATGCATCAATGAGATAAATAAATATTACAGACTCCTCTCATTTTCAAATTACCAATGTGCCTATGCATTTTACCCTGTAAAATAAGGGCCCAAAGCTATATATGCATATTCATTTCAACAGATTTAAAGAGCTGTGCGAAGGGTATCTACAGCAATTTGAGTTTTCTTTAACCCCCATTCAGAACAGAATCTTGAACACAATTTGTTTCAGAAACAGCTTTTAAACAACTTCATAAACTAAAACCTTATAGCTCAAGGGGTTGTTAACTGAGGTTAACTGCTTATGCCAAAGCTCCAAGTAAACACTATGCAATGTACAACTGACAGACCACAGACACCGAACTGATGAAAACCCACGCTGCTCCTCCTCAGAATCCTGATCAAAACCAAGCCTGCTCCAGCCTGGAAATGTCCAGCGTGGCAGACTTTAACTGAGCAGTTGAAATTAATTCCTTAACAGCAACACAAGAGCTGTGCTGAACTGCAGTGGGGAATATTAGGGGCTTACAGGGCGCGATCCCAACTGCACTTTGCACAGTGCAAGACCTGCCACGGATGTGTGAAACAAAAGGCAATAAGCACCTCACACCACTAACGGAGCCATGCATTCCTCTGCCATCACAGATGGTTCTTGATGAAAGCGTTAAAAACTAACTCAGAAATATCAGCCTTCATTCTACTCTCATCATCTTTCCCTTTTCTATGAACTGGGGTTTAAGAACCAGCTAAAGGCTGTATTCTGTCCCTTATGCAAGAACTCTCCCATTTCCCCTCTGCTGGATCGGTCACCGGGAGCACAGCAGCCAGGATCCCAGGAACGGTGGGACGATGGGATAACCCGCTGGCTACCTGCAGACGAGCTCCTCTATGGACACCAAACCAGTAACGCATCTCTACAAGAAAATGGAAGCACAGGCACAACACGCACGCAAAGAGAGTCAGCCCTCCACAGCGGGGCTAGCGCAGACACAGCGAGAGGAATCTTTCCCTATCTACAAAGCCTCATTACTCCGCGCTGTGCAAACAAGCTGTTTGTAATGAACGCACCATTACCGACTCTCGATACGGAATCGGCGTCTTATTGACGGTGCCTTCCAGAAAGGATCACATAACCCCGGGTTCCCCACGTACACAAGCGCTTCCCAAGCCCTCCAAGCACTTTGATAAGTCCAGACAGACCAGCCAAGGCGTCGGATGCCAGACGCTGAGGCGCTGCTGGCATCCTCTGGCTATCTGCCTTAAAGACACCGTGCCACTCAAGTGATCCACCAGGTGAAAGTTAAATAACGGGCACCCCGAGCCCCCCAGACATCCACCTTTCACGGACAACGAACAGCAGACAGCCGCGTGTAGCACATCCAACCCCCGCTCCTCGCTCTGCTCCACAGGTACCCCGCTCCTCGCTGCCAGAAGAGGTCACCGCGGATCCCGCACCCACGGCCGCGGGACAGCCGGACTCCCTTCACCCTAACCCCGCAGCCCTGAACCGCGGCTCCCTCCGCTCCCCGCTGCCACGAGCCACCGGTGGGACCCCCCCATCCCCTTCCCTCGGGGTGCGGGCAGGGTAACGGCGCGTCCCGCTCACCTCGCAGCGCCGCCGTCCATCCGCAGAGCCCCAGCAGCAGCAGCCACCGCTCCAGGCGCGGGGGGCAGCGGCTCCTCGCAGCCCCTCGGCCCATGCTGGACCCCGCAACTCCTGCGCCTCTCCCCTGCGGCCGGTGCGGGGAAAAGGAGGGACGCGAAGCTCCCCTCGGTCCCTCCGGGGTCGAGCTCAAGCCAGCGAATTCGCCCCTCTTTTTGGTGTTTTGGGGTGCGTTTACCCCTTCTCCCCCCCCCCTTCTCCTCTCTCTGTCTCCAGGTGTGGAACGGGGCGAGCCCGGGGGGCAGCGGCTCCGCTCCGCTCCTCTCCGCGCTCCGGCCACCTCCGACTACCGAGGCGCGGCGCGCGCCCGCATCCCTAATGAGCCGCCCCTCCCCCGCAGCCACTTCGGCGCGCGCTGGGCGGGATCTGCGGGGGGGGGGGGGGGATGGGGGGGGGGGGTGCGGACATCTCCCCCCCCTCCCCCCCCAAACATCCCCCGCCCCTCACCCCCAGGGCGCGGGGCTCGCCCCAACTTTGCTGCGTAAAACGCGCGTGAGCCAAGCGCGGCTTTACGCGGGGAGCGCAACTCCCCCCCCCCCCCCCCACCCCGTGTTAAATCCACACCTTCGGGCGCAGCAAGGACTGCTCGTTATGAGAGGGAAACGCGACAGCGGCCACCCCCCACCCAAAGCAAGCCCGGTTTGCGCGTCTTCATCGAGCACCGCATGGTTCGGTGAGCAAAAATGCTTTCTCTTACCAGCGGTGTCACTGTTTCGCTCTCCCTTTCCCCCGCTGCTAATCGCGTGTAAGCTTTATTACACACCTGAGGAGGATGCACGGCTCACCCAAACAAATAAGGCCAAAAAAGGACCAGTTTGGTGCTGTTCTACGATGCACAGATTCAATCAATCAGCACTTGGAAAACACAGGTACCTCTCGAAGAGCAGGTAAATTGCTACAGGAGCAACTTTCAGTCAGGAACACCAGTTCTTCCCCAAGCTATCCTCACACGCATCACCAACACTGCTCTGATTCCTGAAATCGTGTTTCTTTACCACAGGGATCAAGGGTGAGAGGAAAGGAAAAACACCCGAGGGAGATGTGGTGTGTCAGTGGGATAAGAACGCTGCAGGAATGAGCCAGGAAAAGATGCAAAATGAGATTTGAGACCATTGAAGTATCTCACCATGAGATTCCTGGCACACCACAAGGAGAACTGGATCACATTTGGTATCAAGCTGCTCTAAGGTCTGCCCTTAAGGAGCCTTCTCTTCTCCAGGCTGAACCAGCCCAGCTCTCTCAGCCTGGCTCCAGGGCAGAGCTGCTCCAGCCCCCACTGGCCTCCTCTGGGCTCACTTAAGAAAACACCCCTGAAACACTGTATTTGTTCTCCATTTCCCTTGGCAATAAGCTTCATTTTCATCAGGTGCCAAGACCTAGAGTCACCTCATTAGAGTCAGAACACGGGGTTTAGTCCTGTCCACACCTTGTGCAGTTGCACCAAGTTCACTCTACCCCAGCTTCACACACACCTCAAGTTTGAGGGGACTCGGTTACCACTTGCAAAGTGTTTCTAAAACATGCAGCTGGATTGGCTGCATACACTTAAGAGAAAGGCTTATCCATTGGTGCTCCTATAGCCAGCTTTGTGCTGTGTCCAGAAGGAAACAAGGAATTAAAGGAAAAGGAATTTGTAAGCTGAGTTTAAAGAGAGAAAAAAAAAATCAATATCCAAGACCATCACATCAGAAGCTCTCTTATTCCCCTTCTATCATGCACTTGCCAGACTTCAGCTCACAAAGAAGAGCACGGCTGCAAAGGCAAAGAGCAAATATACAAAGAAATACATTTTCTTCAACAGCCTTTTAAGTCATTCTCCATGTTCAGTGGGTTCCAAAAGGAAAAGAAAACCAAACCAAACCAACAAGGACAAGAACTAGGAAGCTACACAGGCAAGTTTTCACATGGCAGAGCACTGAGCATCCTTCCTTTAAAGCCTGACCATGCCAGCCCTGGTTTCTAGCACATATATGCAGCCACTTCTGCTTCAAGCCCAAATGATTATCTATTTTTGCCTACGCCACCGAGTCCATGTTTGGTGCTTCAGCTAAAAATATCAAGTTCTCTGTTTATAACGCAAATATGACAGGGAAGAAGAGAGCAAAAGTAGGAAAAAAGGGCAACAGCTGGTAACTTCAATCAGTGCACTTGAAACACAAATAAGCCAATACGCCACAAAGACAAACTCTCAGGGTGGGGAAGGATGCAGCAGTTTCTGAGCTGGTGGAATGCAGCTAAAGGTGAAGTTCCACCTTCTCTAAGCACCGATGCACACTGATAACGTACAGCACCAAAGCTCTGGACATGCAGTCCAATGTGCTGCTGTATTTGTGGGACTGGAGGCTACTTACAGTGTTTTACCAAGAGGAAAGTCAGGGGGAAAGCAAGAATCTACCTTTGGTAACAGGCTGGAAAAGGATCCAAAGGAGGGTCCAAAGACGATTAATGGAGGAAAACGAATGGAGAAGCTGAAAATGCTGCAAGGGAGATATTTGCTCATCCCTAGCGCTTCAAGGGTTAAATAATTTTTAAATAATATTTCTTTTTCTGACAAAGTCCATATTCCGCATGAGGGAGTCTTCCGCATGAGTATTTCCTAGAATCCAACAGCCTAAAGTTTGATACAGCTGCTGAAAAAAGGATGTGGAGCAGAAATCAAATGGGAGAAACAAACAAAACCAAAGCAACTTTCTTGAGCACCTTGATCACAGCAACCACATGCCCAGAGAGCAGGAAAGTGCTTACAGGAGGAACAGAACCTGTAGCCAAAAGCCTCGGCTCTGGCCTTCAGCTCTGCCATCACCTCATCAACAGATGCTTCTAAGAACAGGTTTTTTCTCCATCTCAGGTTCCATCTCATACTGTGTCGCTGAGCTGGTTGCTAAAGAGATTCCTACACTTTTCAACCACATTAACTCATTAAACACACAGCACTTTACAACTCTGAAGGAAATTTTTCTAGCTAGAATACATCAATACCCTAATAATTTTCAGTAAGCCATACAGCTACAGCCTGAAGGGTGTGAAGAATAAGAAATAAATCACCTCCTCCACCCTGGAAGCTCAGCAGAATGTTCCAGCTGAGTTTGCAAAGGTGCTTTCAGTCTCCATCTCCAGTGCTACATAAAGATTTGCAGGCAGGTGATTACATTTTGTTTCTTCTTTGATGTATGACCTTGGAGTAACCCACCTGTGATGTGCAATAAATCAGAATGCACATCACCTGAACATGATAACAGGCTGGGGGAGGTCATTGCTTTCAGAAGCAGATGAAGCTGCTTTACTTGCTAGCTTTTGCAAGTAAAAACATACCTGTAATGGCACAGGCATCCAATGGAACATACCATTGCTATGCATAATGAATATAATGATAAAAGGAGAATAAATGCATCTAAACCATTTATGTATATCACAGAGAACACTGGACACACATCAGTTGGCTTTAATGCAAGTATCACGTCTGTACAATAGCTAAGTAATACAGGAGCAAGCAAGAACACCCAACTGTAACAGCACATAAGTAGACAAATCACGTGAAGCACTTTGAATGGGCTCAGTAGCAGTGACAGAAGCCAATAATAAATGGAAATCCTACTTGCTTTTAACATATTTCCAACATTTATCCTTCCCCTTCTCTCTCCTTCCCTCACAAGAGCACCCTAAACAAAATGGGATCTGAAAAATGATCCAATCTACCTGGAGGAGTTGTGATTGTGAGGATGCTGTGATACCTGTGAGCCCACAATCTGCTCACACACAGAAATAATGCAGGGACAAGCCTTTGACCTCAAAGCACATACCATTCAATTTGGCCTTTTACTTCATAGCATCCAACTAAAGAAGTGGACCCTGTCTGTCATAAGGAAAGAAGAAGGGAAAGTCTGGGCTCAAATAAGTAATCATAACTCCACGGAGCAAAGGTAGAAGTGGATTAAATTCCTCCTGTGGTAGTTTCCAACACCCCTGTGCACTGAGACAGCATTTGTTGGGTCTGAAGACCCGGGTGTGCCTGTGTCAGGAGAAAGAAAAACATCTCGTTTCTCTCTTTACTGCATACACCTAACACAGGACACAAGCAATGTGCTCCTTCTGTCTAAATCTAATCTAAATTAATTGCTGAAGCACCTGAAGGACAGGATTGCTGCTGTAATACACGCTCCCAGCCCAAGGCTGTGCAGGAAGCATGAGATGGTATTACTGTGTTTAAGGATGATACTACTTGCTCGCAGCAGTTATGGCTTCATTTTGAGTTTTCAATGTATTTTAACAATGGGGCCTGTATTTGGGTTGCCCAAATGTAAAAGGAGTGCTTGCTGTACCATGCAGATGTGCTCTGTGTCAGTCAGATGAAGACAAAATCCAGCCTGATGTATTTTTAGTTGTGGAGATCTTTATCACAGTCCTGTACATGCATATTTTATGAAGCAATCCCAGAGGGCACGAGAGCAGGGCTCAAAAGGAATTAGCCAACTTCACAGGCAATAAGCACATCAGTGAATATTAAACCTAATATAATGTATAAGCAACCTTCAGAAGAGCCCATTCACCACTGGCTGAAAGAGGAGAGCATGAGAAGAACACTACATTTGGTTTGCCTGAGCATCTAGTGCTCCATTCAGTCTGACCAGCAAAGCCAATCTTATGCACCAAACATACAGAGATAAAGGATGAGTGTTGCATCCACATCATGAATATGCAGAAACACAGCTGAAATTCAGCCTGTTCTTTTTCCTGTGCCCTCAAGTTTATGATAGTCTATAGCTGCCTCTCTGCCATCCTGAAGAGCTCTGTCCAAACAGAACAGAGAGCTGGATGTGTCAGTGAGAGCTTTGGATTGCCTGACACTTGAAGAACACAGTCCCATATCCCTTTCCCTTTAAAGATGCACTCTGACAGACCCACAATGCAATACAATGCCCAGATATTAGTTACGTCCAATCATTTCTCCATCTCTGCAACAAGGTCTGCCCCAGAAGCCCTTCCAAGGCATGGAATGCCTGTTTGCAACCTGTTTTCACGGTGCACATCATGCAGGCAGCTCTGAGCACTGACACCCTGGGTCTGGATCTATACCTGACTTTGTAAAATCCTGCAAAGCAGTATGACCAACTACCCCAAGTACAACAGAAACCTTCAGCAGCAAGATACAATAGTGGAACCAGCCACATGGTACATAGAAACCACCCCTAACAGACTGAGTCGCCATAGCATCTGCTACACCAGTATCATAACCTACATGTATGATGGCAATTAATAAGCCAGCCACAGCCTGCACATAAGCCTTCCACAAACAGTCTCATTCCCAGTTGTTTCACAGCCTCTTCAGCCTCAGTTCTTCCAGGAATTGAGAGTACACAGGCTAAAAAGTGCAGAGTCCCAGCTCTGTACTTCCTGTGCACCGCTGCTCACGCTGGCTTTACAGCTCGGCGTTAGGACATCTAGTGGCTGAATAACCGACTGTGTATATGCACGCACCTGAATACATTACCTAGATTTCCTGTCAGGAAGCTCATATCTACTTTCCTAAAGCTTAGCAAGACTTATTTGAGAGCATCTCAGGATTCCTGCATCATTCTGCTCTGCAATGCAACCCCAGCTCAGTGCTGACAGAGCCTGGAATGCAGCAAGCACAAGGACAGTCACAGCTACATATGCTGATTTCTGCTTTACCTTTTCTTGGGCTATCACAGCAGCACATTTACCTCTGATCCATAGTGTACTGTTATTCTTTGCAACGTACATAACTCTCCTCAGCTTTAGTTTGCAAAGGTTTTTCCTTATTCTACATTTTAGTAACTTGAAATGAGTGTGGCTCTGAAGTTTTGTGTTACTTTATTTCCGTATGACTAAAACCCCCTTTCATTCCAAAGGATGAACTTCAGCCTCCTCAGAGATGGGGCAAAAATACACCTTCAAGAAGCCTGTGAAGGTTCTTTAAACAACCCCATTCCACTTGCTTTGAAGTCACCATTTCAGCTGTCAGAAACCATCATTTCCGATGAGTTAAAATCTGTATTATTTGCCAATTGATTAAAGTAAGATGAAATACAATACAACTATTTGCATTCTCCTGTGTTTACTCATTCCAAAAATCGACAGACACCACAGAGCAAAGTTAATCTGATAAAAAGGGAAGCGCTGAAGTGGCTGGCTGTGCATCCAAATAGGAAATGCGCATTAACATGCCAAGGGGGTGATGAGCATCTGAACTTCACTAATCGATCTGAAGAATCCTAAGACCCAGGCATTTAGAAAATGTCATAATCTTAAAAGCCAATTCAGTGCTTGATTTGTAATTTGGAGAAATCAGCTGCACTTAATTCTACCTGCAGCATTTCCTACAATTGGGCAAAGAATTCCTACTTCAGCATTAATTATTATTTTATTTCCACACCCTTTTAGATTTCTCCACATAAATTAAAACTCTGATCCCACCTACCCTTGTCACACATCCAGGCACTCCTGTTGTGGCAGCAGCTGGGTTACAAAGGGCAGCTGCTCAGTGGGCTCTATCCTCTGCATAAGAGCTCAGCCTGCAAACAGAAAACACATCACTGGTACTCCCCATCCTTTAAAGTCACTCCCTAAGCATCCATTTCAGATTTAGCATCCTGGCTCAGATCTTCCTGGCTGAATTTTCCCTTGGAATGGGAGGTGCACAACAAGAAACAGATGATGCAAGGGCGAGAAATGTGTGTGGATGAGGAAGCGTGCCTTGAGAGCAAAGAAAATCCAAAGCAGCAGGACATTAGACAAGCAGTTCCGTAGCTTAGTTATTTGTAATTTGGGGTTAAAAGGAAAAGGTTACACATTCCAGTAGTAAGAGACTATCTGAGAGATTCTTCAAAACAGCGCAGGCATTGCAGTACAGTTCAGAGCTGGCAGGGATGCTACTGCCTGCGAGCAAGAGTAGAGTTAGAGGGCAAGGGACAAGAAACACTGGGCAAGCCTGTTTCTGTTCTGCCAGCACAGAAAAAAAAGTGAGTGACGTGCCTGGCTATTTCAGTCTCAGCCAGAGGTAGTGTTGCTCTCAAAAGGCTATTACTGAGCAAGTTCAGAACCTTCTCATCAAGCAGGAAGTTATTGCCACGTTTTTTTCATCCAAACTTACACAGCACAGGAGAGCACAACTCGCTCAGACCTTCCTCTGGCAACTAACCAGCGAGGGCTGAGAGATCCTCAGTGACTGTGCATTATTACAGACCAGGCGTGACATGCGGAGGGACAGAAACACAGGTCCTGAGACAACAGAAACACATAAAGGAACTTTATAATTGGAGAGCAGCCCCCCCCCTTAACTCCTCCCAAAGGAAAAACAATCAACCACCAAAAGCCAAACCCAGCCTGAAAAACTCAGAGAATCCTTGTATGGAACCTGGCAAAGAGAAATCACCAGCTAGCGAGCAAGGGAAGAGGTTAATGCTCCAGACGAGGGTTAATGAGACAAGAGGAGTTTTAGGCTGGATGCTTCCTGTGAAGCCTGGGGTGCTTCAGGAAAGATGCTGAAGGAGGCACCAGTCATCTAAATTGCAAACATGTCTGGCTTGATTAGGGACACTTCACCTCCATTTGATTTGCTAATGCACAGGACTGATCACACACAGCTCCCGTCTCCCCTTTTTGCAAGCCAGCGCACTGAAGCCTCACAGCGAGCCATGAGAAAGGGGAGATGATTTTTATCCTAATTAAGAACAATCTTGCCAGGACCGGGAATATGCAGGTGTCGTATCATTAAGTTACCTAATTGTGCCTCTGAAATGACCACATAATGATGAATCCTCAGTAGCAAGAGGAAAAGGGGGAAGTGAACTCTTTGCTTTATTATTTTCATTTTCATCTCCAGTGCAAACACAGAGGGCATCCACCTCGTAACCACAGCTCTGAATTATTCATCGTTAGTCACACATCACGAAATGCAACTGCTTGATGATCTCAGGTGGGAAAGACAACACGTAGTTGAGCAGTTCCTTAACTACTGAAGCATTATTTCAGGGAAACAAGAGTAGCCCACTTCAGTGCAAGCGATAGCATTTCCTGACTAGTGTCAGTTAGTGTGCATCAATCAAGCACCAGCCAGACAAGCTGCTCTCCCCATTTAATGTGATGAGAAGGCAAAGAACCCAGTTACTGACAGCTCCCACCATTCTCATGGAATGTGCTGCTGACCTCCTGCCACTCCCAGAATCCCGTTCTGTCAGACTTGCCTCTGCTGCTAAACTCATGTCCCTTAGGCCCTGCTTCCCAGGCCATGGAAGGGCAGGCGAGCCAGCCCATGGAAAGCTCTGGGACATCAGCAGGAATGTACAAGCCTGGTAAGTCATTCTTTGATGGAGATCACTGCAGGGCCAAATGATCACCCTGCAGCATGTCCAGCCATGGAGGGATCTAGTACAATACGCAGGACTCTTACCAGGATGATTTTGCCCTCTTCCCACTCAACAGTCACATACACAGAGGTGGAGAAGCAAGTTGTGTGAGCTTAGCACGTTACACATCTAGAAAGGTGGCAGATCCCCCGGCCATCCACTCACTTCTGCAATTGTTGAGGTTTTTGAAGGAGAACCAAGTTATCTCTCAGGCAAGTACAATTTAAAAGAGCACATCAAAGGATCTCTGTAACTCCACTGTGAGATGAACAAGCGTTGTGTGGCAGGGATGACAACACTGACAAGAGACTTTACAGAACTTACTACAGCTGAGCAGGTGATGCAGTTGTGCAGAGAGGTGGCAGCTATACAGCCACTGCAACCAGCTCCTGAATTAAGAGGAAATGCCTGTGAGAAAAGCTGTTCAGATATTAGCTATTCCATTTTGCAAGTTGCATTAATGTCCTGATGCAGTTCGCCACATCACACAAGTGCCAGGAGTGGCACAAGGGTGGGAATGACAAGTCTGGGCCAAAAAATCCTGTTTAATTACTGACTAGCAGCAGCTCAGCCTGTGAATGGGCAAAGGTGGTCCTTCAGTACTGCACTTACAAGCTATTCCTAGTTCAGAAGCATGGCACACGATGGTGTCACTGAAAAGTCCTCCAACAAAACAGATTTTGTGACATAAGCTCTCATTTGAAAGCTGTAATTCAGCTTCCTCTGATAAAAGTTCCCACAGAATATAAATAAGAGCTCACAGGTGGATAGTGCCAAACCTTCTGATGGTTTCAGATAGTTTTATAACCACACGATTTCCTGTATTTTGTTAAACTTGTAAGTTTTCCAGCATAATTCCCAACACGACAGATTCAGATAGCCCCACAGGTTTTTAATCCTATTATGTTTTACAGGGTTTTATTCCTATTACTAGTATCAAATAATAAGAGCACACTGCCCTGGTAGTCACATAACATCCACGCACTAGTAGCAGACACAGTAAATTCTGCAGCAAGTGGAAAAAATACATGGTTAATATTGTTCACGTAATGGGATGATGCCCTCTGCCTCAAACCCCACCACATTTATGATATCACTCTTAAGCTAGCCATAACCATGTTTTTCTCCCCACCCTGCAACAGCCTTAGCACCCCATTTGATCTCAGAAGTCAGTTCATTAATGATACTGCTTTATACCTGTGATGGATAACAACTAGCACCATGTTTAGCATGCTTTGCAGCGTCAGAAAACCAACCTCCCGGTAGGGGTGGAGAGAAGAGCCTGTTTGTTCAGCATTTCAACGAGCCCTTTGCCATCAGCCAAAACACTGCTGCTTTTTCAGATGAATTAACCTGTTCCACCTGTCAAGAACTGGCTGTACAAATGCTTCTCTGAGGTTTGAAAGACACGATACAGTGGGAATTGATAAAAGGAGTTGGCAGCATAGAGTTTAGTAGACCTTTCTGCAAGTGGTTTGCAATTAGAGACTGGGCTACATCAGAATGCTGTCAACAAGCACGCTGAGGGACGTGAACCACTGCATCAGCCGAGTCAGACCCTCGGCTGGAGCAACCAGTGTCCACAGGATCTTTCCTGGCAACTTCCCAGTGGCAGTGGAATCAAAAGGCAACAAAGCACTTTAAGAGACAGCCATGAGAGTTTCACCAGCTTGGACTGAACTGCATCACTGCACTCCACAGGTACACCCTCAAAGCCGTGCCTGTGATCTCCCCTTGACCAGCAGCGCCTCTGCAAGAGACGATTCCTGGACGACAGGCAAGCAGTTCTAGCTCTATGCAGCAGAGGGAAGCAGTAAGCACTGTAACATTGACTAGCCACCCGACTGTCATGCACTAAAGGCTTAATTATGTTCTCAAACAAAATACAATGAACTCTGTCATAAGTAATCACACAAGAGACTGTGAAGTCAGTAGCTCAGTGGAAGTGGCCTCTGTGAAAGATGAAGCACAATTTTCTCTGGCTTTAGGGAAAACTTGCTGAGCCCTGGAAAGAAAGAACTGGAATACAGGCACTTTTTGCTTTACTTATCAAGACCCGACTTCATGTGGTGGTGTTTTACCAGGAAAACTTACTAAAAATAGAGAAATTCCTTCTAATCTGGAAGGTGTCTTAAGGATTTACAAGTACATCTGCTTTAGTGAGTGAAAGTACATCCCCATATCCAGGTGTTGGCAGATAAAGGAGGAAATATTTTACTTACAATATACCTGTAGTATTCAAAGCGTGCCCATTTTATGTTTTACTTGGGTGCAGTTTCCCCTTCCACAGGAACTAATCATCACTGCATAAAACTCACCTTTGATGTGGATCCTTTTCTCCCATAGTTGAGGCATTTGTCATTGCAAAAGACATTTGCAGAATTGAATGCATTTCATCACACACAATGCTTTCACTTTCATAGCAGGCAACAGAGCCTACAGAACTATTTCTTTACAAGTGATTACAACTCCCAAACAGGTAACAAAGACAATTATGACACTGAAAATTGCACTGCTATTGTGGACGAAAGAAAATGTAAGCTCTGCTGCTGAATGCTTCAAGGTCAAACACTCCCTCAGAATTCATATCTAAGTTATCCAAGGTCATCACTGGTGTATGTTTTGTACTCCTTGGTATAACACATTAAAGGGAGAAGGAGCACTAGGACAGTAGTTCAGGCTGCAGGAAACCACTAACCTGGACGAAGCCTTCAGGGCAAGTCAATTCCCTCCTCCTGGTTACATCTCCCCTCTCATTTTTGAGGCTCTGTTACATATTCTTCACTTCTCTCCTATCAAACAAGGCTCTAACTTTTGCTTGGAGAATCTGACTGGGACTACTGTAAGTCCAGAGAATGGGATCATTAGATCATACCAATTCACATGATTTTTTTACTGCAAAAGACCTAAGACACCAAAGCCCAGCACATAAGGAAGCACATCACTTTTAGAACTACAGTGCTTAACAGCCTCCAGCCACACTTCATGCTCCGAGTCTTCTTTATGCCTCCATGCACAAGCAGCTGAAGTAGACAATTCCTTGCTCATTCTATAAAGAAGATTTGTGAGGAAGGGAGGCAGAAGACAGGCCAGGTAACAATAATTATTAAGTTATTAGAAGCACACCTCATATGATAAAAACTTCAAAGTAAATTGCTTTGAAATACAGATTTTTAACGTTCCCCAATGCTTAAGATGAAATAATATTAAATAACTGCTGCCTGAAGTTAGAACTAGAGGTTAAAGGAGAGTAATTACTGATTATTTAAAGGGTAGTTGTAATGAACTAAGATAAAAAGAGATGTCACATTTCCAAGCCAGATCCTGTATTTTAAGCTGGGAATGTGACTCTAGCCAAGTACTACCAGGAGAATGCACTTCCATAGAAGAAAGCTGTGACTTGCAATAAAGTTCCTACAGTAACAGAAAGTCTCCAGTGGTTCAGGTCATAGCACTATTTCTGCTCTCTGGATCAGAACACAGATGGGCTTTAACAGGAAGTTTGTGTTTCACATGCAGTTCAACACACACACGTGTATTTTAATTCATCCAGGAGTTTTGCAGACTAAGACATAAACCCAATTGTTCCAGTGCTGTGTAATGAAACCTGCACTACAAGTGACATGACCTTGATATGAAGAAAAATTAAACCCTATCAAATTACTGTGTATTACATTCTCTCACCAAGGCAGAACATCACATCAAGCTTTTAGAACATGATATTCAGCAGGGAAATAAACCTAATAAATTCAGGAAAAGAACTACATTGAGTGATTTTCTTTCTTTAACCTTTGATTTCAAAGCCAATAATCACAGGATATAAAGCACTTTCATTTAGCTTTTAACAGCTACAAAATACATACACAGGAGTAAAACAAAGCACAAAAAAGCACAGGTTAAGAAGAAAAAAATCCTTCTTTTCACTCCATTCTATGTTTCTATGAGGCAATTCATGATTCAAAAATATTAACTTCAGCCTTGCTGATTCAAAGTAACTGTTTTCCCTTAAGTCAGCTGATTTATGGTGCCTTTTCATGCATCATCATCTCTCCTTATTTAGGACATCTCATGAGCAGCCTTGACTGCATTCGGGTGGTAAGAGAATGAAATGCCAATTTAGAAGATGCTTGGTACTTGAAAACCTTCAGGGTGCCAACCTGCGTAGAGGTAGATGCCCGCTTTGATGTGTTGCTGTGTCACAGTTGCACCTTCAAGGACTGAAAACTTCCAGAAGTAGGAGATGAGGGCACCTAGTTAGCAGCTTGTCAAATTAGGTTTAACATCCCAGTCCTGCTCAAGCACACTGACTCTCCCCTTGCTCATCAGAATGATGGGGTTACAATGAATCTGTAATCCAATGATTATGGGGAGAATTGAGGAGAATTTTCCTCTTTCATCAGCCACCAACATAATCGCTATCTCAGTAAGTTCTGTAACCACCAGACCAGTACAACACGGTCTCCTGTTTGATCTCTGATGGAGAGGATGAGACTGCTGTCAATATGACACTGAACTGGAGAGCAGGAACAAGGACTGCAGAGTTCCTGAGACAGCTGATGGTTAGAGGTGAGGCTCTTCATGCGTCAAACGCTTTGATAGCCAGCCTTTTGCTGCAGATAAGGCAGGACTCACTATCCCCTGCCCGATGCCTCTAGAAGCAAGGATTAACTAGCACAAAGATAAGGAGCCTTTGCCTGGCTGGGGGTTACTATTGATTTGTGAATTCTGAAATGTGAACTTTAAACAACTTGGAGCTTTGACTCCACATGGGGCGTACAAGAGTGCCTTCAGAGCTGTCAAAAGCTTCTCATCTACCTAAGCACTCAATATCAACGCACATCTGATGGAAGGCACTGAAGAACTAGTCAAGTTACACATTTCCTTGTGCAGCATGTGCTGGATAACACACAGGATGTGCCTGTCTCCCCGTTTGCTTTTTCAGAGCCAGGCAAAGTTAGTCCTTGTTAATTTCTGAATTCCCAGGTTGATGAACTGTGAGTAGAAGATATTGCCTGTGTTTTCCAAACCAGCCCACTACCTTAGAAATGCTGCTTACAACGCTCATTCCTTTAGTGATGTCATGCCCAGCCTCCAATCAAATCGCCTATTATGCAGGCCAAACGGAAGATATTGTACCCCCACTAAGAAACAGCCATAGTCTTGCAGGAACTCCAACAATCTTGTATTCCACACCAAAAGACCCGAGGTTCCATCACTAATGACTGAAAAGAAAGGTGTAAACCCTTCTATCTCAGTTTTAGCCCATTTAGACATCCATCAGCAGAGTCTATAGTTACCATATGCCTCCACAGACAGCTTACCTTAGGACTTTCAAGAGCAGCAACTCCAGGCAACAGATGATTAATATGTCAGCAAAATAGTTCTCTACCTTCTCTCTCATAGGAGATGAAAGACATTTATTACCCTGTCCCTTTCCAGTCTGATGTTACAGAGATGCCAGACTGGAGAATCTAACCTCAGCTGTCCCATATTGTCATTTTAATTAAAGCCATATCCTGTAAAACACTATATGCTCCTGAAGCCCTGATAAGATCCCATTATCAGAAAGGAGCAAATTTGTGATGCTATCTGGGCCAGCCCATGATTATCTGCCAGAACAAAAGGAATGTTATTAAACAAACCCGGTTAGATCACTGTCAGTGAATAGAATGAAAACCACGCTCCGGTGAAACCCCTTCTCTCTCTGGGGTCACACCTGCAGCACGTAGTCACTGCTCTGTGCTGAAAGCTAAAGCTGAGAAAGAGAAGAATTGCTGGTTTCTGTTTCACTGTGGAAAGTTTTGTTCCTTTCCTGCAATTCGTTAGAAGGAGCAACACCAACTTTAATAACAATTAACTCCTGGGAGATGACAGGTCCTTAAGTACATTTTCAAAAGCCTCATTAAAACCCCAAAGTGACTGTATTTGTTATTCTAAATACAGCCATTACTTTATAGGACACAAGGAAGAAAGGGTTACAACGTCTCTCTTACCTTTCAGCTTTAATGATCTCCTGTGGAACAAAAGCAGTGGGAGGGAATTAACCACACTGCCTTTCTGTACCATTCTTTCACTTCTCTGACTCAGGCAAATAACGTGTCAGCCTCTTGGGGAGGATCCTGGTCTTTGTGCAGCCAGAGCAAACACTCAGCAGCTCCAGGGGAGGCAGAGAGCTGTCACAGCCCTGCATTCCCTCCGGTTTCTTGATGTTACAGACACCAAAACCAACCTCTTGTTTTCCAGTCCACACATGCACAAGGCCATATTTCTGTTCTTCCAAGCAAGCACACAGCTAATGCCGGTGCGTGTGTCCCATTCCAAAAAGCCTCATTTAGCTCCTCTGATTTCACAGCTACTAATAGGCAGGTTCTGAATCAGAAAAACCCCAAAGTACAGCCTGTCTTTCCTTCTGATTTTTAATCCCTCTGCTTGTTATTACATGAGTAGCAAGAACAGCTCCACCACACTATGCAGCTAATAAACCATCCTCCCCTGCCGAGGAACCTAAACAATGAGCCTAAACTACTTTGGGAATGGTGTTATCTGGGGTCTGCACAGATGATCACAAGCAGCTGAAGCTTCATTAGTTACCATTCATCATCTGAGCTGTATTAACTCCGCGCTCTCCCCCCACCAGGATGCAGCATTCCAACACCATCAGGTGGCTCAATGCACGCAGCTGCCTCCTCTTCACTAGTGCAGAGGGTGCAAGAGCACTTGTGGACCCTTCACACAGCTCAGCTGGAGACCAGCAGCTCCCTGTGTTGTGGGATGACAGCGTCTCCTACCTCTGCTATCCCAAGATAAACACCACCCTCTTCGGGGAATGCAGCCCTTCCTAACCCACATAAGGAACTATAGGACTAGCAACAGCAGTTCAATGAGTAATAAAAGGCTGCTAAGAGGAATGACTTCAGACCCCAAATAAGTTTCAAACCGAAGTTGTAAGACGGAATACACTGTCCTGGTCAAACAGCATTTTTCACGCATTTAGCTTCTCTAAAATGTATTGTTTTATCTCAAAATAAATCATGAAAGAAAAGTCAGTAAAGGCAGCTGGCTGCTGATAAAAATGATATTTGCAATGAACTGAAGGACACGAGCTGGTGTATTATATAAATTCATGACCAGTTAATAAACTGGTCTTTAAAAAGAGAGTTTTATCTTCCTCATCCATATGTATTTCGATAGGATAACAAATACAGATACAATTTTAAAGGGTTGCTATTTCTATTTGATGTGTTTTCATATCTCATTCTAATTGCAGCAAAAGCCTTTAGTCGAGCAGGGTCTTCCATGACTGACTTCCCACTGATTTGTACTGCAGCAGCTCCATTTATTGAGGGACAGGAAGGAGATTTACAAAGATGCCTTCAGCGCCAGGACCAAGGTCTTGAGTGTCTCAGAACTGAGGTCCTAGGGGTTTCTTTCTAGAATAGGTACTGTTAGAAAGGACCTTAAGATCATCTCCTTCCAACCCCATAGAGCCTGGCTTTGACATCACCTGCACATGAGTGAAAAGGGGAATCCTCACTTCTGTGCCTTCTGGATCAGTGCTGGATCTCCTGCTCAGCCCATGATGTTTTCCTGATGCTTTTTGAAGCTTGTGGAAATAGGAAACAGCTTCAAACTAACAAACCCTGAAAACTGCTGCTGTCTTGCAGTCAACCTTGCCAATCCCCATGGCTGGGACAGCAGGAGGTCCCTTCTGAACCCACAGAGTTTGGATTGTGGACGTATTCCAAAGAAGTTTTCTTGAGTGCCTGATAGAAGAACATTAGCATTTGCCTCCTGGAGGTTCCATGATGAATGGGAAAGGCTGCTTTTGAATTTAATCCAGGAATATTTGTACACAGTAGTTGTTGGTAGCATTTGTTCTCTAGACCGTATCTAGGAAGCAAAGATCTATTACAATGGCCCAATTCTGGCTGCAGAGATGTGGTCATTACTAAAATAAGCTTGCAAGGTGCTGTAGAAGCCTTCCAGTTCTATTTTACTTAAATTGTTTGCCATTCTTCTTGAAATTGATTTTGATCTAAATAGATATTTTGTTCAGAGAGTCTTGGCTCTGGTATCTTTTCATTCACTGAAATACGATGTTATTTGACCAATTTAACGTTTACTTCTACGGGATCTAAACAGCACATGCTTTCCAGTACCTGTCTTCCAGCCATAAACATTATCCTTCCATTTGTGTATTTTCCCTACAACGTTTGACTTCAAGTCCTATATGCACACTTCCAGTTCGTTTAGCATCCTAGTTCCTATCACTAGTACATCACATTTTGTGCTTAGTGATCAGGTAGGGAAAAGTAGGGGGGGGAAAAAGAAGATGGAAACAAAAATATCTTAAGATTAGCTTGCAATGCTTGTATTTTGCAGACACTCTTAGTTTCCAAATCATCACAAAGTATGTGTAACGCAATTTGCAAGCCAGGGCACCTGAGTTCACAGCCAGCCAGAAGCTGCATACATGCCTGGAAAGAACCTCCTTGATAGCACTGGTTGACTGCAGCCACTATGAGCTGCAGCAGAGAAAAGGGTGAATGGTCCAGGTTCCATTCCAACTTTATGTGTGAATTGTTGGCTCCAGTGGTTTCTTACATTAATGCTTTATTTCTTTTGCCCTTGCTCCTAGGTTTGTACTGTAGAAAAAACTTAAACAAGCCAAAGAAAGTGTATTTTGTTATTTCCTCAGAGGCTGCCCCTAAATAATAATCCATTTTATTGAACACAAATATTGAAATGGAATTTCCAATAGAGAAACACTTCTAGATTTCAACCAGCTTTAACCACATGCTCTTTGTCAAAATCTTCAACAAATGCTTGATATCTACCCAAGCATCAAGCATTTCTGCATATTAAACTTCAACTGCTAGGGAAAGGTGGGAATTCTGCTTGTGTTCGGCTCTGAAGACACAAGTCACCTTGGATCTAGACGTTTATACAAAATACACAGCTTCCTCAAGCAAAGGAAAAGGGAAACACAGCTAAAATTCACCCCACACAGGACCATCAACCAGGATATTCAGAATAATATCTCCTCTCCCAAACAGTACCAGGGGACCTCAGCAACCTGCACCATCTGCTTTTGCAGTTGCAGTTGGCATGTGTGCACCTGGCTCCGAAAGCCAAGACAGACAAGGATTTACATGTATATCAGTAACACCACCTGCAGAGAATTGTAGAAGATGGAAATAAAGAGTTAACAGAGAGAAAAACCAGCATGGTGCTTCCTTCCTCTACCTCTTCAACTGACTGCCTCCAGGAGAGATTTGTGTGCAGGCAGTTACTTGCTCCAGGCAGGATCTCATCCTGTTGCAAGAACTGATGCTCTCATTGGATGGCTCATCCATGAAGCTGACATTTCCGAACCGTGGAACATTGTGTCACTAGCACAAGGCAGCAGTAAAATAAGCAGCTCAGCAACAACAACAATCTGCCAGCTCTGCCTGCTCTCAAAAGATCAAGGCTCTATCCCTTCCTCCTCTGTTGAAGCTGGCAAAGCCTCTCTCGGCTCCTAGCACGGGTTTCCCCAGTGAGATGCAGCTGGATGGAGCACATGGGAGGTACCAGCAGCACGCGAGGGCCAGCAGCAGTGCAGATAACTCAAACCCACTTAGCAATTCCACTATCAAAAATAAATAAATAAAGCATAAGCTCCTCCAATTCATTACTGTTTATTCATCCTCTGAGTGCACTACACACAGCTGGTAAATGGCCAATAAATCCTGCCCACCGCAGCGAGCAGGGCTCACTCGGCAGGACTGCCTTGGCAACTTTTTTGGCAACACCTCACGTCAAGCTGGTTTTGCACAGAGGAACAGAGGAGCCGCTGCTCTGGGCTGAGCTCGTGACACAATTGTTCACGATACAATTCATGCCATTTCCTTGTTGCAGGAAAGGTGTGTACCAGATGTTTTACAGCATCCTGGGGAGCTGCTATGGAGGAACTCGGAAAGAAGGGCAACTTCTTGTTGCCTTGATAGTTGTTTATGCCAAGAAATGTGAAGGCCCATAGGCCTTTTAGTATGGTTTTATGTGATTTAAGTGCTCTAGTTTAAATATAATGCCTTCAATATTAAGTATCAGGATCATTTTAATGAGCATATCCGACATGTTCAGTGTGAGACTGGTTATTGACACAAAGCATTATCTGAATGCTATTTTAAGGATGTATTTTGGCACTTGAAGTCCAGCTGTCATCCAGCTGCATGCTTCAGAAAAGTCACGGAGGATGCCAAGCTGAAGAGCCAATGTCCATATGTGAAGTCAGCCAACCCCAATATGGGATGAAGAAAGGATCAAATCAAATTCCAGCATTACTTGTCTTCTACTTATCCACCACCAGGCAACATTAGGTGTCAACTTAAACACTGCAGAATGAGGGTGAAATTTTCCTATTATTTCTCATAAAGCTCAGATGCAATTTAGTGTCAAAAAAATACCCTTTTAAATGTAGCTTCTGAATTCTTTTAAATATAAAACTCCTCAAACTATCTCTGAGAAGGCTTTCAGGAAGATAAGAACTTGATGTGAGGCAAAGCACATCAAGTGCTCAAGTCATGATTAAAAGACAACTATGGAGTAGAAATAGATGGCACGGAGTAGAAATAAGAGGTCAATTTTCATCATGACCAAGTATTAGAAGTTAGACACCATGCCTGGAGAAGAGAAAGCTGAGTGGTGACCTCATGGCAGCCTTCCAACATCTGAAGTGGGCTGGATGAGGATGCTGCAGAGGGGCTCTTCATCAGGGACTGGAGTGACAGGACAAGGGGTGATGGGTTCAGACTGAAACAGGAAAAGTTTGGGTTAGATATAAAGAAGAAGCTCTACCCTGTGAGGGTGCTGAGGCGCTGGCACAGGATGCCCGGAGAAGTGGTAAATGCTCCATCCCTGGCAGTGCTCAAGACCAGGCTAGACAGAACCTTGGGTGACATGGTCTAGCATAAGGCATCTCTGCCCATGGTAGGGGGTTTGAACTAGATGATCTTAAGGCCCTTTCCAACCCAAACCATTCAATCATTCTATGATTCTGTAAGTGCACATTTTGCTTAATGCATTTATAAATGAATGTTTTGGCACTTACTCAGAAGAGATGCTGCACATCAGTCATTGGAGGCTTCTAATCTAGTTCTTCCCATGCTTTTTGTTTACTTAGCCATAGACATGGGCTGGTTTTTAATTGCCTTTGGTCTGTCAAGATTTAATGAACTTTAGAAGCTCACCACAGCACCAAGCCTGGAGCTTACCAGAACAACTGACACAGCTGCTTACAAAAGAGCTGCATAAACAAAGTCTAATTATGTCTAAAAAAGCCAAGTCCATAATATGGAGAAGAAGAGCAGAGAGACCGATTAACAATGCAAAACAGTATCAATAGCCAAGATTCAGAAAAGAGGGGTGAGAGAAACCTGGATGCTTGCACTTGGTACTATTACCTCTGTGATGGAGAGTCGAGAAGCAGGAACAGATGTTCTGAAAAAGTATCAATTTTATCCACTAATTTAAATGAAACCCTCTCTGGAGAGAAATTCACCAAGTCACTCGGGCTCCCGGCACCAGTTGGCTATTTAGTGAAGGAGATGACATCCAATTTTCATGAAATCCATCTTGTAACTGCTTAATAGGAGCAGATGAAAAGGGTGTGACAGTTTTAAAGCTGAAACAGAGACCCTTATCCTCAGCAATACAATAAATAATGCAAAACCCCTGGACTCCTTTCTGTCAGGGATCACATTAATTCTTGCTGTTACCTCATCCCAAAATAGCCCAGCATTCTGGCACTCTCACAACACAGGAGATAAAGCATGCCCTGCTCATTCACACTCCCAGCAAGTGCCATGTGTTTCATTTAAGACTCTTAAATGAAACAGTAAAAGCCCTTCACTAAACGTAGTTATTCTGGTAAGTTAAGAGAGCACAGATACTAAGCAGGGTTAAACAGAGCCATGTGGTGAGCACAGTACCGGAGTCAGTAAGAATCAGAGGAGGCTCCACTGATTTCTATGGAACTAAAGTCTCATTTCTTATCTCAGTGCAAAACTAACAAACCAAAATATCAACAAATTCAGGCAATGGGAAAACGTCATCAAAGTTCAGTTAATACAAGGCAGGAGTAACTGCTGTGATCCTCTTCAATTCAGCTTTCCAAAACATTACATTTCAGGTAGCATTAGTAGCAATTTTCTTTCCAGCTGACTCACAGATGCAAGGAACCGGGTGATGTTATGTCAGTATAAAAGTTGAGATTAAGTCAGATCACATCTTGAGTTCATTACAGCTCATGTTCTTCCAGGATAAATATTGCTGCATTTGCTGTTAGAACCAATGCAGACAGTTTATCTTTTTAGGCACAAATGCAAACACCTAAACCCCAGTGATCATTCCAGCATAAGCAGTACAAGCCACCTGCCACTGTGTCTGTTACTAGTGCATGGAAGACACATGAATTATTGTTTTACTGGTCTCTTAAGCCACACATTTCTACTGCCTCTCAAAGGACAAGAAGTAGCAGTTAGCCACTTCTAAGTCAAGACAGAACCCTGAGATCACCCTGTAAGTAGTCCGTAACAGTGAGCGGGCTGCTCTTTGATTGCTCAGCATCTCATGTCAATAAAGCGCAATCACAAGATTATAATCATGAGTGAGAATGGATGCTAATTCTTCACCTACCATCAAACTACTTTTCTTCTATGAGAAAGAGATGAATTGCAAAAAGCCAAGTGTTTCCAGGGTTTGAAAACCACAATTCCCTGAGAAAATCAAACTTCAGAATAAGAATCCATTTAGCTAGAGTTGAAGGGTAAGACAAAGTGAAACAGTTGAACGACATGAAGGAGAGGGACAGGATCTTACCAGCCAGGAGGTCTAGCCAGCCAGAATTCCAGCTTTTAGGATCTGCATATACATTAAATGTATAATGTAACATGTATAGAGCAAAATCTTTAATCTTGATGTATCAGCACTCAGTGTTTGCTCATCTGGTACTGCCTTTTGCACCGGAGCATTTTGTGCAAGTTTCATCTTCCGTTGAATGCAGGTGTGATGCTATATGAAGTGATAATGAAAAGAGAGGCATAAAACCACAGGAGCAAGACCTGTTCACTCTGTACATGACCTTATACCCACCCTTTAATCCTCTTTCTCCCCAAAAGATTTGATTTCTACCTGTTCCATTCCACTGCAATGAAAACAAAAGAATTAAAACCAACCCTATGCACTGGCACATCACCTTGTAGAAATAATCCCATTAAACTTTGATGAGAACAGCTTGTTGACAGCCACTTGGAGCATCAAGGCTATGCTTTGGAGTGAAGATGGGCATTTGGGGTCATTCTTGCACTGTTTTTTCCCTGTTCCACATGAATGCATATAACCCTTTCGGGAATGTCAAACCCTGTCAAAACAAAGGCATGTAGATTTTGGAGAAAAGTTATGTGAGCAAGTAGGACAAAACTGCTAAAGAGTAAGGATAAGAAAAGGAAATTCAGTTTGTGTTATAAAATGGAGTCGGAAAGAAGACATGGATTTTGTAAGGTGTATTTATACATACACATGCATAGTCACTCGTTTCCTATTCATGGTAACTTATGTCTGGGTGCACTCCCAGGAACTGAAGTCATAATTCTCACTATGATTACTGTAATGCTGTTGCAAAAAAGCCAGCAGCAGAAGATAATTCTTCCTACACCATCCAAATTCCTGGGGCCCAGATCTCCTTAGAAGCTGGATCACACCACAGTCATACATCCATTTTTCCTTCCTCTTACTGCTTTACCTGTTTCCTTTGGCCTCTTTCCACCTCTTTCATTTGTGTTTATAAGGAGTGAGCAAGCTTGTTGAGGCTTTCCAAAGTTGGGCTTCATGCTTTCTAAAGCATTTGTGTTCTGTGCCTCTGATCAAAACTCATTTTTAAAGGGCCAGTCCAGCTCAGCAATATGCAATACTGACTTTGTAGGTGTGTACCTAAATCACCCTGAACTAGGGAAACAAAGCTGGGCACCAAGAAACTTCTATTAATACCCTAGTGCTATGGCTCAGGCAGCAGACTCAGCATCCTGCCTAGGGCCCAATTTTACTCTTGAATGCATAGACAGCAAAAGGGAGCTGCAAGCTGAGAAGTTTGGGGTTGGGAAGAAAGAAGAAACATGAAGGTCTTTCTACTCTTTCCCTTGCCTCGCTCTATTCTTCCTGCCCACTTCTTTTGCAGCATGGATATGACACAATAGATTTATCCAGCCTGCCCCCCACTCAGTGTATTTTAACCCTTCCATGGTGCTACATTAGAATAACCCAGTGTGTTGCTCGGGTCCCCTGGAAAGAATTGCTCCAGTGCAGGATGGATGCTGCAGACATGGGAAAAAGTCTACAAACAGCATCATAAATCCAAGTCTGGAGGCCAAGGTTGATAGCTGGGGAGCTCCAAATGGAATCCTTCAGGGTTTATTCACCTCTAGACTTGGAGAGTAGTCATGAAATCAGAATTTCACTTTGGAAATCAGCTACATAATTTTCCCAAGTCTAATGTTAGAATCATAGAATAGCTAGGGTTGCAAAGGACCTTAAGATCATCCAGTTCCAACCCCCCTGCCATGGGCAGGGACACCTCACACTAAACCATATCACCAAAGGCCTCGTCCAACCTGGTCTTAAAAAGTTAGGTTCCTGAATTCTTAGTTACACAGGAATGAATCCTATAGCCAGCACCCTGATAATTACTAAAGGTAGTATCAACCAGGAACGTTACTGAGAAAGGGTTTTTTTCCCTAACTGCTCTCCTCAAAGGAATAAATCACTTTCCCATTCCATTCATCTGACCAAAAGAAACCCTTAACCCTAGTAAAATCTCCCCTGCTCAAACTTGAGATATGGTGGCATGGTTAATGAGGATTTTTGGATGGAAAGGGAAAACGGGATTTGGAGTACTGCTACTTGCTCTGGGTCCACAGCAGAGGGAAAAACACAGCCTATGCTTTTTAGAGCTGCCTATTTGGCATCATTAACTACGCCTGACTTCCTGCAGACGCTCTCACCAAAACTGACTGAGATGATACATATTTCCCTATCATGAAAGTGTCAATATAGTAAAGCTCCATGAGGCAGCTTTTGATAGCAGACAAGCTGATTCATAAATTTTGCAGTAGCTATCATGACAATTAAAACCAGTGTGGAATAATTCAAAGGCATGAGAACTTGGGACTTTGTTCCTGGATAGTATAAAGAAAAGTGCCCCAGGAGATGCTTCTGACACCAGCAGGTGCTTTCACTGCCATGAGCATCTGTGGCATATTAAACATATTATATGAGGATGCTAATGCTTAACAGCCCGCAAAAGACATTTTTTTCCAGGGTTTTATAAGTCTGGATTGTAAATTAAAACCATCATAGGAGGTAACATGCAGTAAACCCATGAACACCTCTATATATCAGATGGAGTCAATGATGGGCTATGGTCTTGTTTCTCATATATCATGAACAGTTACATCTATCAAAAGGCAAATTCTTCACAGAAAGTAGAAAAATTGTGTCTTGTTGGGACATTCCAAATGTTTCAACTTGCCACCTTTGCTCTGTCAAATTAATCATGTAGGGGCAAACAGACACTGTGATGGGAAATGGTCAGAGGATGCTCCAAGAATCACTTCCTATTGAAACAAGGTGCAGAGGTGGATTGGTCCATATCTAGGCTCCAGCTGGGCAGGAGTCAGGCCAGCATATGGAGCAGCACTCCTGGGTCACACAATCTACCCACAGAACATGGTCAGAGAGCAAGAAGCAGCTACTGAAAGAGTTGACAGTGAACAACAAAGCAACGGGTCCTGGATAAAAGCGATCAAGGCCTCATCACCTTCCCGGCTTCTTTCTGATGGGAGCACCTCAGAACAAACTCTGAAGAGCAGCAGCATCATATCATTGATTTAGAAATCTCTGCCTGATTTTAACCTAACAGGACAAAAAGGCTTGAAATTTCATAGTGAAAAACACTTGAAAAGATCAAGTGCTGAAAACCCTTTATCAAACACAACCATTTCCTAAGGAAAACCCCCAAATATTCAGGAGAATCTTCGCCAGGTTGGACATTCTACCTATTACAGACCAAAGGAATCTTTCAGTTCTTACATTCCCTTCAGCTTGTACAGCTTTGCCTCTATAACTTTTAAACCCCTGAAAGAACATAAAGTTAAAATTTTCATGGCATTTCAGCAGAACCTCTTTGAATTTTGCAGTAGATCTCAATTTAGCCTCCAGTAAAGCCTTTAAAAAAAAGTCTGATGCTTAAAAATGCAATAATCATACAGGAACCTTCCAAACCCAGCATCAAATAGAATAAAATATATTTTATTAATGATACAATCCACAAAATTACTAGTCCTGCCACTCTCTGCCACAAGAGAGGCTTCCTCTGCTGTATTGTATTGCATACACATTAGCTGCTGGTGTTTATTCTGTGTGATTTAACCTCCTGATTGCTTTGAACGCTTAATGAACGAGGGTGCTTTCACTAATGATTAAGGAGATATTGGTCATAATAAAGACGTTCTAGTAAGGAGCCTGGTCAGGAGTCTGCACTGTAGAGTCAGTAAGAGATTGCTCTTCATGAGGACAGCTTTAGTCTAGACTAATGTAGTTCAGACTAATGTAGCTGCAAGGGCTAAACCAGATAGAGCACTGGCAAGAAGAACCTGTTGAGCTGCTGTTTGGGGCCAGGCTGATAAGCTTTTTAATGAAACCGTTTTCCAAAGGCCAACTGACTGATGCATGGAGTGGGGTTTTAATGGTTTAGGGATGTGCAAAGGAAGAAATAACTACATTAGAATACTTCTTCACTAAACAACATACTCTTTTAGCATGGATTTTTGCAAGCAGCAACAATAAGGAAGAGCTCTGTAAGAACAACTCACAGTGCTGATGAAATATTAAGCCCTTTTATAAAGATGTTTCATAGAAAATGGCATATTGCAGAAGATGGCTGATAACTCTCTACTTGCCAAAGAGTGCTCAGGTTACTAAGCACTGATGTCTGCTTACTGTCTGGCCTCTGACAGGAGAACACAGCCATCCCAAGCTGGATTGTATTCCCAGTTAAATGTATCTTGGGTCCTACTCCACTTCAGCAGAACTCTTTACTCTATATTGGATGCTGTCCATGCCAAGATTTATCATTTAATTATAACTAGGAACACTGAGTAAATCCCAGTTGCTTGGGGAAATTACTCAACAGAATTGCAGGATTCTCAATAAAACACTGGGAACTTGCTGCTTAGACATCACCTCAAGGGCTCCCCCTCCTTCCTTAGCTTTCAGTTTTCCCAGCAGAAGACAGGCAACTAATTATGAGGAGCATAATAGAAATGTGCTAGGAACACACACAGGGCAAAGGCATTAGAAAGCTTTCTGACACCTTCAGGTTATCGGAAAGGGAGATTATTTGCTATGGTTTGCCAGCTATTCATTCTTTACCTATATCCCCTATGGCTGGTGTAATTTGGTTTGAGCATAGCTAAGCAGGCCTCTGCCACACCAGACCACTTGTAACAGCAGCCTGAAATATTCAGGACAGATTTACCATTCTTCATGTCTTCTGTATCACTGAAAAATAATTGTGTCACTGTCCCGTAGAGTGACAGACCTTGTATAACATAGTCAGTGTTGAAGGGGAGGCACAGAATGTCTGTCACAACATCACATGTAAACCACCTCAGATACACTCCACCTGCTTTCAGGCATTCTCTCTTTTGCCTGTGGGAAAGGACTGAGAACCTCAGTGATTACTGTTTCTATCCTGAAAACCCCAGTATCAAAGGAAGAGAATTATGGCTTCTTCAGTTAGAACTCTTGCCAGATTATGGACAGGAACAACAAACAACACCATGTTCCTCAGAGTTTGTGAGAGCAGAATAGAGCCACAGGCAACTTCTATGATGTTCTGAAGAACAAGCAGTTGCAAAAACAAAGACTGAGCTCTATAAAGCAGGAAAGCCATCAACTGCCCAATAGGATGAAGTATCTTAAGTCTTCCCAAGCTTCCCCACAAGCCGCAAGACACAGTGTCATCATGGGAGAGACCCTGAGCAGTTTCTGGCTGTTGCATACCCTGCTTATCATATACTCAACAGCCTGCAAATGTTCTCAGTGCATCATTAGGGCAAACAAACCAACCAACCAAAACTAGAGAAGAAAAAGATTTACAAACATTGACACACTGAATGTCACATCTGAAAGAATAAGGAAGCCTTTTCTTTTCCCCATGAATACTTACAAAGCAGCAATTACATGCAATTGCAGTTTATAGTAAGTCTTCCATTGTCTATTTTTTCAGGCATCACTTTCTATGGGTTGGCAAACAGTTGCTACACAAAAAAAAATAAGGAGCTATAAAGTATGAGAATAATTTATCACAGAAATGATGCCAAACCCACAATGAACAGGATTCATTGTTAATTTAAAGCATGACTGCAACCAGGTCAATACAAGAGACTGCAGTTACCGGTTTGTCCCTAGTTTCCACACATCTCACAGCGCAGAGTCAAAGGGCCTGCTACAGTTTTTAAAAGCATCATTTAAAAGACCAGGATTGCAGACTCTTCCAATAATTTACTTAGGAAGGACCTCTGAAGGTCACCCTGTCCAATCCGCTGCTCAAAGCAGGACCAAAACATGAAGCTTACAGGCCTAAGTGGTGATCACATGAAAATTAGGCTGATTGCGTGGTTTGACCTCAAGATACAATAGTCTGAAGGAGATTTATGTCTCATAGCTTCCATTATCAAAGAAGACATCAGAGTTCATTGTTCAGAAGTTTCAATGACTCTTCTGGGAACTGCAGTCACTGAATGTACATAAGAAACAGAGAAAATTCTCCATTTCTCTCTTCAGCAAATGGAAGAGAATATGGAGTAAAGAAAAGGAACAGAAGATGGGGGCAGAGGGGAGATGAAAATGATTTCAAATACTCCAAAGTAAGCTAGTGCTTCATGCTGCCAGAGCACAGAGGCATCAAGACACAGGAAAGTCAGCGTCAAACTGGAAAGCCCAAGCAGACTCGATGCATTCATATTCCACATGTGCTCTCTGCATGCTTCTCACTTCATCAGCAATGCTTCTGTGAAAGGCAAGGCTACACGCTGGGAAGTCTGAGAGTATCTTCTGTTTGTTAGGGCTGCAGGAACACTTGGAAGCTACCGGGGTGCTTGATGACTAAGGAGGTTTGGCTGAAGAAATCATGTTCCTTTTTAACTTTATTGTGATAACGTAATTTAGCTCCAGAAAGATCTCTGTTGAAAGCTTTAGAGTAAATAGGAGGCAGTTCACAAATACAATTCATTTACCATTGAACACATGCCTCAGTGGGCAATGTTCCTGCTTGCTTGGAGTCCAGCTTGTTGGGAGTACTCTACTGTGCAGCAATACCTTTACTTGCTTTGCTAAGCCTTGTATAATGCATTTATTCTGTTGGAAAAGAGATAAAAATCAGTGGGTTGAATAACCAGTCCAGTCTAACAGCCAGGGATTTACCTTCCTGCTTTAGATGACCAAGAAGTGACTTTGAGACAAGACCATGCATGGAGCAGCTGAACCTGGCATTCCACCCCTTGTTTTGCCTTCGTGCAAAAGAAATCACAAATTCAAGTCATACTCAGGAAAAACTTCATTGACTCCAATTACAAATCTGCAATGTTAAACCCTGTTTTCACAAGCTGTCTTGCATGTGGCAGACCCTAATCCTTCATGCAGAGAAGCTCTGCAAGGTCGAAGGCTGAGATGAGATTACAAGGTCAGGACTCCTGGCGAGCTCAGTCTGAAAGACAGACAATTTGAAGCAGATGGTTCTGTGTAAAGACCAACTGAGATAAAGGGCACTATTGGAATATAAATGCTTATTACTATTCAAGTAAACAGATGGGTAGGTCTTTGCCAGATCAGGGCCACTTGTAAAACATTTTGGAACTTTATAGTTGTAAAGCCTGAATTTTGCATGATAGAATGAAACACTAAATACCTTTTAGAGTAATAGAGCTAAAAGGAAATGTTCTTCTTTACACAGGTTATTAAATAACAAAGATGGTAGCAATTAAGATAAAAATAATAGTGACTGCTGGAAGGAAGAGTGCTTTGAGAAAATTACAAGTTCATTTCTGCTTTGATCTTTACATTTGATGGCTTGTGCAGTGTCCCATCTACTACCACTTCCACGTGCAAACTGCCACGATCCTCATCCGGACACTGGTCAGAAATGAGTGTAACAGGTTCCTTTTCTCTCCAGAATGCTATTCTGATTCTCACACTTAATTCATTGCTCACTATGCCTACTAGAGAAGATTTAACACACACAAGTGTCAAATTGTGCTGCTATTTAAATAGAAAGAAGAAACCCAAGTGTGGCATGTAAAGCATTGAGTATTTATTAGCTGACATAATCCACTATTAATACAATGTCACTTTAATTGAGCTATTTTTTTCTCTTTCTTTAAAGGAGGGGAAAAGTGATCCAGATTTGGATGAATTGAAGCAATTCCATTCTGTGAGAATAGCTCCACTCGAGTGTAAGTGCAGTTGTGGAATTTTAAGTGGGAAATAAAGAGATCTCTCATCAATTTCCCTCAATACAGTCAGAGCCCATCTTGGACAACTGAGACACGGGCCTTATTATTTTCTTTTAAAAGACACAGAAGGCATGTTACACATTTTAGCTGTAAGTTTAAGGCTCAACATGGTGTTAAAATGCTTCAGACTGACAGATCCTAGAGGTTGGCTCACATATTCTGAGCCCCCTTTTTGACGATACCATACAGTCTAAAAGCTGGTAAATTCAACTGCTTGTAGCTGACCTGGAGACTCTTGCACTTATCAAGCAGCTGCCCATCACATATTGATTATTAAACAATATGATGTATTATAGCTTAACGTAAGCTAAATCATAAATCCCACCCATTGATCCTCTTTAATAACCAAACCACTCGCACGTGTACCTACAGGCCTAGAGCAAACATGGTGCAAAACTACAAAGGCACTTAATGAGGCAAGACTGTGCCTGCGGCTCAGTAAAACACACAAGCAAGGAGCAGGTACAGAACACGCAAGCAAGGGGCAGATATCAGTATGGGTTTTTCTCTTCACAATATCCTTCATGTAAAAAATACTGGTAACCAAGGTCCTGTGTGGGCTCATTAGAGTAAGTGGTGAAGTAACAACTTCCATTTATTGAGAGGCCTCTTGTACCTGATTAGAGGGAACTGCATTCTTCCCACTGACATTCATATGGGTGGGCAGTTAGCACTCCGAATCTCAAAGGACAATCTAAGAGATGGGGTACAAAAGGACTGACAGAATGAACGACTGACTTGTGTTTACTGACATAACTATGCTCCACTCTTCTCTATTTTTAATCTGTAAAAGTTTTGACCTGTTTTGTGAGTGATTCGCTTTCTATTCAAAAGAAGTGGCAGTATCACCCCAACTCCTCACCCAGAGACTGAATGATTTCTTTCAGATAAAGGAGGGACACTACAGCACAGCAGGATGCTGAAACCACATGGTCATGGTGCCAGGTTCCGGTCCCTTTGTGGGGCTGGAAAGGAGAAGTGAAGGGGGAAGAGGTCAAGCAAAGCTACACTGAAGTGCTGTCAGTGTGTCCAGCAACACTTGACATTGGTGGTAAAGCTGGAAAAGAAAAAGATTTCAATTATTTGCCTTTGCTTGCTGCCTACAGCCGCTGGGCTGCACTGCCTCATATACAGTGTGATATAATCCCATGAGCGAACACCACAGCTGCAACCTGTTCATCAGCTGTTTCATGCCATCTTCAGAGAGCAAATGGTGAGGGGAGAACATTTTCTCCTGCTCAGTATAGTTAAAGATTTTCCATCTTCCATTTGAGAGTGTTTGCTGCTAGAGAGAATGTAAGCTGAACCTAAGATAAACTGCTGGATTTATACAGCCCCTTTAACATTCAAGGTACTCTTATCCATTTTATATTAAAGGATTTGGTGTCATCAGCATGAGAAAATTAAAAGCTGGTTTCATGTCCTGAATCCATTCCCCGTCCAGGAGCTTCCTATTTAATTTCAGAATCCTTTCTCTCTAGGACTCTCGAAAACAGTTAACCAGTTGCATTTTTAGAGCATCAACCAGTTTTCCTCTTATCTCAGGTCTGGATCCAACTGTTGTCAGCTGGCTTACACCTACTGTAAACACTTTTGAGATTAAACCCACGTTTTGGCTCTGAGTTCGCAGTCAGTTTGCGGAGTAAAGAAACTCTTAGGCAGGATCACAAATTATAACACCACCACTAAGATCTGAGGAGCATTTGAAGACCATGAATGTTGGCTCCAGACCTGCGCTAAAGTAATTCATTATTAACAATATACAGTGGCACGGCTTGGTACAACAAATACTTGTAGTTAGCTGTTCCTCTGCATTCCCTTTTCTTCCCCACCTTGGGAACCACTGCCCTAGCATCAAGTCAGAGGAGCAATGGAAATGTGATGCAGCCTTGCTGATAAGTAGGGGTAAACCTGAGTATAACATCAACCCCTCTGCCTACACCCATGTTTTCAATAAAGGCCAAAGCTTTTTACCCATTATTTTCATTTCTGAGATACAAAATGAAGTCTCTTTTGCTGCTCAGCTAATCCTTACACTGTCTTGGTGAAGAGATATGTTTTTGTCACTTCCTTGTGCTGATAAGACTTCTATCAAAGTTGTGGGGGAATGAATTGCAATTTTTCAATTTAAGAGACTGCTCGTATCAGCCAGAGCCTTAGTTAAACAAATCCCTTGTGAAACCAGAGATAAGGTACAGCATATTTGTGTATTAAACAGAAGATGTTTCCTCTAGTATATGCAGCAAATATACTATTTTTTTTTCAGTGTTCATTGATAACTTACTAAAAACTGCAATTAATGTGTTATCCAGCCGACTGAGCTGAAACAACCATTTGCTTTGGTCTGCAATGTTGGTAAGTTGACAAAGATGTCTCAAGCACTATCTCTAGAGCATTTACTTGATCACCACACTGTAATACTTTGCTGCCAGTATCTGTCAGGTTTGAGTCCTGCCTACATTAATAGAGATACACAGAATCACCATATAGTGTAGTAGTCATAATATCCACACAGTTTTAGGATGGAATTCACACTGCTATACATTTACTGGATTATACTCAACTGAAACCTATTTTTACACCAGTGGATTGTATCTTTGTAGGAGTTTGTCTAGTCTGTTGCAAATCAGCTTAAAAGAGAAATCACTTTTGAGTATAACTGAAGAATGTGGTGTTGCTGTTTGCCAGGAAGATTCAGATAGAAGCTGTTCTCTCTCACCCAGGTAAACAAGGTGTTTACCCTGCTATTGAGAACAGGATTCCAGGGTTCTGTTCCCAGATCCATGTATTTCATGGATTACAGTGGAACCATTTTAACTGTATTTTTTTTTAAAGAAAATTTAAATTGCATTAGAATTAAAGGGAGTAACGTTTAGAAAGCACAGGGTTAACAGCCAGTTCTGTGTCACTACCACGTGCTCCTAGAATACTCCTGTTTCTTCACTAGCAGTCAACTGTATGGTATGACGCCAAGTGGCTTACCTGCATGCTTTGTGTTGGCTGGGGACAAGGCAATTACTACAGCTTCTTTGTGAAGCACCCAGCATTGTTTGTTGTCAGAGATCAGGCACAGGGACAAACAATTTATTGTGCCGTTTCATCTTCTTTCCCCTTTAGAGCACTTGGTTTCTCAGTAATAGCGTGGCTCTTCCGAGTCTAAAATGAGAGCCTTCAAAGCACTCAGGTATGTCAGGAAATTGTCAATGGGGATGGACAGAGACAGTGTAGGTGCCTTTCAAAGGTACAGCCAGGGCAAGAAGATGTGCACATTCAGACTTCATTCTTTTCAAATGCTATATGGACAACTGTATTTTAATCCATTGATGAAAGGGTCCATGCACTGTTAGTGGTCAGAGGTTTACGTGACCTGGAAGAGAGCAAAAGATTAGAGCAGTGCAATGGCCACGTGGTGAATGAAAATCCATAAGATGGGCCTCTGGTCTCTGCCTACATCAATAATCAAAGCCAGCTATTGATGGCTTTGGACCACCAAGTTACAGGATAGGTGGCTATTGCCAGGATTTACCTCCTAAGAATGTAGTGGTTTAAGAAAAGGGAAGGGTTAAGAGCAAAAGAAGAGGCCAGCTTTGTTCTCTGTCATGTAACACCCTCCCTGGGTGACACAGGTTAACACAGCGATAATTTTTTAGACTATCAGCAGTTTTCATTACTCAGGAATTCTGAATCCTCTCAAACAGTCAGCTGGAGTTGTGACATTGCAGCCCCTATCTCTCTCTAGTTATAGCCTGGCTGGTCCCCAGCTCAGACGTTTGTCACATAACCTTGTGCACTCATCTGGATAAAAGGACTTTGATCCTTTCGGAGCAGAACTCACAGGCATTCAATTTCATACCTGTGATAAAAGCACAGGAGAGCAGCAACAGCCATGACAATAACAGCATCTTGTGAAATGCAACAGTGGAAGTTCCATACTCTGCTTTTTTTCTGTTGTTCAGAAAGTGAAGCTGCATTTTTAAGTGTGGGAGCAATTGAACAAGGCACAAACCCACTAATTATACAATCATAGAACAGTTACAGCTGGAAAGGACCTTAAGATCATAACGGGAGGGATCTGCTTCCCAGAGTTCATCCTGCCGCTGGGAGCTGAAGGAGGAAACTGGAGGGTTGATTCTCTAAACATGATTCTGGCACTCATTAGGGAAAGGTGAGGAGTGGAGGGAAGTAAGAAAAGAGACGTATCAGAGGCAGTTTTTTCATTATCTTGTTGGCTTCCAAATACAGGGGTTTCAGCAGCTACAGCCTCACTTTCTAGTGAAATGGAACTGCTTTATCCATATTATCTTATTGCATCAAGTCTCCTGCAGATATCCATAGTGACCTTTAACAGTCTGATAATCCATGCAAGTGACTGACACATCATCCATCAGTTTCCTGGCAAATGCTGATCTAGCAAATGGCAACAGGCAGACGCTGCCTCTGGCATGAACCCTTTTTCTTCACAAAAAGGAAAAAAGTTAAAGAAGAAACCCCACAGCAACACCCAGGAACACTGGGGAGATGGCTTAAAACAGGCAGGGAAACATTACTGGCATCAAGTTGTCCCCCACTGCTCCAATGTTGGTGGCAGGGACAAGGAATTCAGAGTAAACGAATGTGGTCCCAAATTGATGTGAATATCAAGAAGCGTTCTGGGCCTGGGCCTGGAAGGATGCTCAAACCTTGCTGCAGGTAATGCCACCTGCATAGGAGACCTTGTGTGAGCCTTTTCCACCCTTCAGTCCCACAGTGTACTGACCATGTTTTAGCAAGTTCTAGTATCTAAAAGGGTCACTTCCAGCTTTTCTCTCTTCACATTCAGAGGCACATTCACTTTCTAAGTACAAATCTGACCATGTGCATTCTTATTAATACCTAACCTGTAATTTACTCCCTTGTTACTCATGAAGTTCAGTGGCAATCTTTCTGTTGTGAATGTTTTTTAGCTGCAGCCCCAAGCTGTTCACAACTGACTGTAGCACTTCACAAACACAGTGACTCCTGTACTAGAAGGGCCTCATTATTCCTTTAAGTTATTTTGCTGTGGCTACATTTACTTCTTTAGAATGGCTTTTGTATTCTTGAAGGGCTGGATGATCTGGGG
Source organism: Pezoporus wallicus (assembly GCF_028554395.1). Classification (NCBI taxonomy): domain Eukaryota; kingdom Metazoa; phylum Chordata; class Aves; order Psittaciformes; family Psittacidae; genus Pezoporus; species Pezoporus wallicus. The sequence goes on from NW_026636985.1 coordinate 594,589, forward strand.
CTGGAGACTTCCACTTTATGTTCTTTACAGATTAAATCTTTCACTATTACCACAGTGTTATATTTATTTACTTACATTTTCCTCTCTTTTCCTGGCTATTTAGAATGAACTGCTTTCCCCAATCCCTGGAGACGATCCTTCAAAGCTAATGACCTTGTTAAAGGTTCACTCATCACAGTAAAATGTCAAGCAAGGTATTTTAAGATAGTAGAACTGGATGGCAAATGTGTCCTTACATTATTATGTAGAAAAACTATCCAACAAACCCACACCCAGAGGTAGTTCTGTCGATTCTATGCATTTAAATGTCATTCTTGTCCATTTCGTGGCATTTTATGTCAGGTTGAATATAACAGGGAGTCTACCAACATAAGTTAACGGAGCTGCTTCTGGAACTAAATATTGTCCTTCCCTGGAATAATGTGCGAATGCAGACATTTTTCCTGAAAAAAAAACCCAGGACTGAGGTTTTATATTATTTTTATACCCACTCAAGTCTCAGGGGACACATCTCAGCTCACTACTGTAATTGTTAGCTGCCCCATCTAATGACCCAATGAGAACTAGGCTACAAACATCTATTCCTACACCCACAGCCACTTGCCAAGGACTTTCTGGTGTGTAAGCACTCACCCGCATCTGTCTCCAGGCCTGTACTCACGCAGTCTTTAAAACAGGGTTAAAAACAAAAGTCTTTATGGATGTCTATGGATTTTATGGAATTCTTTGTAAGAGCTGAATTTTAATCCTAAGAAGATGGTAAATACGTATCTCTTTAGATTTAAGTATAATGTGGAACGCCCAAGAAAGAGTTTCGAGGACACATAAGGGACAGAAACTTGAGGGAACCTCTGCTTGGAGGAGACAGGCAAAAGCTCACTCTTTATTCGGCCTGGCAAAATGGGTTCAAACTTAAACAGGGTAAGTTCAGGTCAGATGTAAGGAAGAAGTTCTTCACTGTGAGGATGCTGAGGCGCTGGCACAGGATGCCCAGAGAAGTGGTGAGTGCTCCATCCCTGGTAGTGTTCAAAGCCAGGCTGGACAGAGCCTTGGGTGACATGGTTTAGTGAGAGGTGTCCATGGAAGGGGGTTGGAAGTGGACGAGCTGTAAGGTCCTTTCCAACCCAAACCACTCTATGATTCTATGAAGAGTACAAAATCTGTTGTCACCATGATACCATAAATGTCTTTCTATGGTGATGACACTCAAATCATAGAATCATAGAATGGTTTGGGTTGGAAAGGACCTTAAGATCATCCAGTTCCAACCTCCCCTGCCATGGGAGTAACCATCTTACCCAAGGCTCTGTCCAACCTGGCCTTCAACACTGACAGGGATGGAGCCTTCACAACCTCCCTGGTGCCTCACCACCCTTACAGTAAAGGACTCCTTCTTTATATCCAATCCAAACTTCCCCTGTTTAAGTTTGAACCCGCTACCCCTTGTCCTGTCACTACAGTCCCTAGTGATTTAGATGTTGTAAATTCTACACCAATTTTCAGGCTGATTCATGACCACCTGAATCTTACACACAACTTACATCCTACCTTTCAGCCTACACCCACTCCAGAGCTCTGCTCTTGTACAACTTCAGCTGAGAAGCAACTATGGATCCAAACACCTTACACGTCACAGATCTTCATAGTCAGAACTTGGTTACTTGAACCATCTTCAGAGCTGAGTGTAATTGAAGTTAGGTAGTAATTAAATTCCTCAGCATTGCATGCAAGTGTAATGTGTTAATAAAAAAGTAATTGCACCTTCATTGTTTCAGCAGGTTTGGCTTAATTACATGGCAGTTCTTTTTCTCTCTACTTATTCACTCTCAGCAAGGGCTCTCCTTACCATCTGCTGATACTTAATTAATATATGCTAAATGTCCTACTATATTATTAAATCTCATTTAGAAGCATCCTTAGTATCTTAGTATAGGACTGCCTATATTGCAGGAGAATGAGCAAGGACCTTGCCTTGTATTTAAATAATTTAGCTAAGGGAAGGCTCATTAATGAAAGAGAGGTGTTATCTTTCTCTCTAGAAATGAGCAAAAGGGGAGTACAATTATTACAGAAATTCAATGAAAACCTGGAGATTTCCCAGAGGTAAAATGTATTTAAAAATCCTTATACCCCACCAGATCTGCCAGTCCTGGCTGATGCAAGGCAACCCCATTAACTGCAATATTTGTGTTGCTCTGCATCACAACAGATTCTATTTTGGATTTAGGAATAAAATAGAGATAAGTCTTCTTGCTCCCAAGTAACAGAAGATTTGCACTGGGACATAACAGGAAGTCAGCCGGGATAAAGCTTGTATTTCTGAAGATCACTTCCCTGACAGCTTTATTTTTATCCCTTTGCAAACTATCACCAAGGAGATTTTACATACATTATTGCATAACTCAGCGTGTCAGTTGAGATACCACTCCATGTGAAAAATGGATAAAAACCAGAGAGGTATAAACATGCCAGAATCAGGGTAAAATCTTGTGCCTCAGAAATAGACACAATGGCCAAGATTCTCAGTTATCCATGGGTGAGAGGAAGAAAAGGAACTGAGCAGCTCATCAGATCTGAAGAGAAATGGGAATCTGCAGTCAATTAATTTCACTGCTTTCACTGTTTCTTCACAACCTCAGATGCTTCCGAGGCAGAGTTCCAGCTGTCTCCGGCAGAACCAGGATTTCACATATCAAAAACCTCTGCAATAATGTCTCCGGGTTTTATCATCCAAGCAAGTAGGTTAATGATTTGTCATTACCAGCTAAGTCATGACACAGTTCCATCGTACAGTGTTCCTCTGCCTGACAACCCGGCTAAGCAGAACAGTGGTGGAAGGAAAATGAATGGAGACATGGGGACCAGACAATCATTTAAAACTCCTTGGAAAATAGTAAGAAAGAACTTTTGCAAAACCAGAACTGCAATCAGAAACAGTTTTGAAGTCAAAAGCAACTCCAATAACCTGCCTATTTCACGGTTTCCCTTTGGGAAAGCATTTAACAAAAGAGTTATGGATGTAAATATGGAAGAGTTATGAATGCAAATACAGTAACTTACAGTATTACCTCTATTCTCAAATCTTTTCCCACCTTTAAAAATACTGATTCTAGCCTTTTTTAATAACTGCAGGTTTGTCTCCTATTATTTTGCTGAAGCTGCTATGTAGCATATTTCATGCTGAATAGAAAAGAAGGCAAGAACTCCTAACCACTAAATATCTATTGACTTGTACATGAAAACAGTTAAGAGGGTTTGAAGTTGCCTCTACTTGTATCATACAGGTCTGAAGCAAAAGTCATTTTGATGCATGGAAAAATTTCTCCTGACTTGAGAAGGCTTTAGTTCTCTGTACAAATAAATATAATTCCCAATGCTTCACTTCCCCTTGAATGATCACACTTTTACTAAGTCATGCATTTAAAAAAGAAGGACACCGAATTTTAATAAGGCACTTTTCTCAATGCACCTTATGAAGAAGGTAATTAGATAAACCTATTAAAAGCCAAACTACAAAGCAGTCACAATCTAAACGTCCATTCAGACCACAGCAGTTGCCTACGTACAAACTATACAAAATCAGTGGTCTTCAAATGATCACGACAGAAGCGAATTCCATTTTGCCTGCATTTTAGCCAAGCAGCAGTGGCTCTACCAGCTCAACCATGCTAATGCTGCTTAACCTTACATGGATATTTATAGTCTTACCTCCGCAGAATTCTCTCTAAACAGGTTTTGAAGCAGCTTCCATACTCCTGAGGCAAATTACGAATGAAATCCATGAAGAACTGGCAAGCAGCTTCCTACAACTCTGACCAACTAATTATCTTATGATACCTTTCAGATGGCTTACACAGAGTAATTTCTCTGATATTCAAGGGGTTGAGGCTCGGTAGAATTTCTCTGATGAGCTTCACTTGATATGCTTTGGGAGTCCCCTACATTGCACATTAATGCTGGAAACAGTTGTTGGGTTTTGTCCTGCTTAATTCATTACTTTGGTTTACTTATGCGCCTCCTCAAGTAGTACAGAAATGTTTCATTTACAGACTTAAACCCTGGATATTGGTGGCTGCTGAAGTCAGGAAGTGGGCATTAATGCTGGCGGGAGAGTGGCTTGGTGTACAGAAATACTGACATATTTAATTAAAACTTAACTCCTGCTGGCATCACAAAGCTCTCTTAAGAAGCAGTATACAAATAATTGAGAAATAGTAGTATTCATTGCATGTAAATCACTGAAGAGGGATCGAGACTTTGATTCTAGTCTGGGTGTTGCTACAGAGTAGTAGTAGTTTCATCCTAAAGGATTTTGCATAGTGTGCTAGAAATGCAGGTGGCTTATTCCTAATAACTAAGTCTCTCTAATCCTTCTTATTTCCTTATAGAATATTTGTTTTATGCAGCTCCTGCACAGGGGAAAAGTTTAGTTTTAATCTGTCACCTACACCACCAGCCTCGCTGCGTAAAATGCCAGTTCAAATCCATCCTCTTCTAGCATGCCCAACCAAAGCCCTAAAGAGCTGGTAATGGTCCCTCGAGCAATGGGACCATGCGATGTGAATGTAATGCAGAGAGTCAGACAATCAGCCACTCTGCCACTCCCAAACAGTTTAGCTGTGAGTGATGCTCCTGAACAGCAATAATTTAATTGCATGCTGAAATCCATGCTCCCAATGTTCCCGTCCTGATGTGAACTTCTATGAAGCAGGGCTGCAGCCAACGTGAGAACCCCGCTTGGGGGTCTTTGGCTGGCTGAATGTCAGAATAACTCAGAGTAAAAAAGATGCTGCAGGCAGGGCTCAGGGCAGCAATTTAGTCCTGCAGCCCCTGCAGTAAGTGGTCAATCTAAGGTAGGGTTCTTTTGGCAGTGTTTCCTTCACATTCAGCATCAGAACTGACCAAAGCAACCCCCACACATTCCACAATAGTGGCATCCTAACTTCTTTTTCCCAAAAAATGAGCCTTTCTGGTTGAGCAAAGCAAGGCTTTCTGAACCACCTCACCTTAAGCTTGGGTACTGCAAAAAGCTCTAAGGTTGGTTTTCTTCTAAGCCATCACACAGGATGGTTTTGTCTCCTTTTTAAAACAAAAAGTAACTTTCAAAGAAATTTCAGGATGGAATTATCAGCAAAAAAAGAACATTTTGCCTCTGTTGGGTGCTTGGAAATTATTGCAGTATCTAAGAAGCAGTACCTAAACTCCATTTCAAATTATTGTAGCTCTAGAAGACAAATTCTGAAGCCAAGAGAACTACAGCGTGGTCCCATATTTCAGAGCTGCCCCAGTACTTCAGGAAGAAAAAGAGCTTCTCAACAGGAATGTTCAGTGTTTGCAGCTAAAGAATTATTTCTAATGGAGCCACAGAAGCTTTTGGGCAGATTATTAAATCACAGCTCAAACAACAGTATTGCCCCGATAGGTGTACAAAGTGCAAGCACAGAACATCTTAAGCCCCAAACTGGAAGGTGACAAGCAATTAAAAAAGTACAGAATTGGCCACCACCTCCTCTGCTTTCAAAAGCAGTAAATAAATTGCTTATCTTGTCAAAACCTGACAGGATAAAAACAATGACATCAAGATACATCACTAACTCTGGTTCTACAAGGATGCATACGGCAAGCAAGACACTGGGAAAGGATCTACATACTTATGGCAGGAATGCAGTCACAAAGAAATACAAAGTGCTTTAATAAACAGACTTAAGCTTCAGCAGAAGGGTGGGAGTTGAGATTAGTTTGCACTGATGGTTACAGTCACAGTAATGCAAAAGAGATTGACTAATCTGCATAAGACGGATTTAATTCTGCTCACCGGCTCCTTGTTTGAGAAAAGATCTACTAGACAGGCAGCCAGAGCAGATCTTCTCTTTCAGCAAGTGTTTTTCCCCACCCATCACCATGGAGAGACAGACTGTTCAGATAACCCTTTCACTGAACACTGTCTTCACCTGCCTTTTATCATACCTGCCTGTCCACGTGAAGGGGCTGCGTAGATGGAATTCCTAAGTCTGGTCTGGAGATGGCAAATGCCCTTATTTGAAGCCTACTGATCCCAGCTGAACCACTTCCCAGCCTGCATATCTCCAGCCTGATTTTATTTTAATGCCATTTGGAGAATGCTTTTAACATTAAACTTATTGAACTGAACATCTCCAGTCAATTGCATTAGAAGTCAGGGGTGTACTCATCTGTGCAGAATCCCAGGATCAAGGCCCCAGTTTATATGATACCTCTAGCCCTTGCTGCCCATGTAGAACCAGCAGCATTGAAAAAGCTGGCATGGCACTTATCCTTTTTTATGTTGCAAATTAAATAGACATGCTTCACTGCTGTAGCTCAGCGACTGCAGTGAAAATTCACCCTTCAATGTACAAATCAATTTTGGTTTATATTTTGCTCCTGGATGCTGGGCTATGACACCGACAAACACAGTATTGCCTGACAAGTATCTTTTAGAAAAGGGGAAGGATAAAATATGGTGAAGGGGAGAGGCAATTCCTCTGTGCTTTCATTTACAAGCTGTTTACTAAAACATCTAACATCTCCAGCATGCTCTGGTGATTGGCACTATCTGCAATATGTGCACAGCAGCTGGGCAGAGATGGCGCCTTCCCTTTACCCCCTCCTCATCTCTATTTTCTTGTAGATGGCAAGCAAATGTCTTCCCTTTCAGAGCATTAAGAATCAGTAATGTAAGGGAGCAGAAAGACTAGCAGGCTGGCCATTCACTCCCTATGAATCATCCTGCAATTTCTGAGTTTGACAATTGTGCCTCATATATTTTAATATGGGTTTTGAAAGAAGAAAGCAAGTCAATTCATTCCTTAACAGCTCCCGGTAATTTCAGCTCCCTCTTTACTTATGTATGAAACAGACTTGGGTGGAAAAGGTTAGAGGCAGATGAATTTCAAGTTTCAGAGCTCAGGAAAGGACAATAAAACGTGCAACAATCTTAATATTTGTGTTTCACTGAGCAGCAAACATCTTTGATATTAACTGATAAAACACCACTAATGTTACAACAGATGCTTGGAGTTTTAAAGAGATTTCCTGCACTTCTTGGCACACGTGGTGTTACCCAGTGTGCTTTTCTTTTGGCAAGTGGGTGGCAATCTGAACTCCTCAGGTTATCACGTCCTTTATTCTTACAGCATGCAAAATATTCCATTGACATTCAACATTGTTTTTCTACTTGTATAAAACCACTACATTCTGTCTGCTGAAAGACATGTTTTGAGTCACAAAGAAAGTGTAAGAAGGCAGGAATATGCTGGAAGTTCCTTGAGCTAAATCCCTCTATTTGAATTTTCCTAATGCTTGCAGGTAATCAAATAAAGGGATTTTCAATGTTACACCTGAGGCTTTAAAAGCAACACTGTTAAAGAAATAAAACCTTTACAAAGCCAGCAGGTCAGGCATCCAGGCAATCTCCATCCCCAGTCTAAGCTACAAAACCTTCAATAAGCTCTTGGAAAGTACCAGCACTGGAAGGTGCAGCTGCAGAAGCTCTGCCTGTCAAGCACAGGACACCTCTTGGTCCTGCAGCCACATGAGAACAAATGAATGAGAAATGGTAACAAGTGTGAAAATGTTTCTGCAGGTATTGTTTCACACCACTTCCTGACCATTCCATTCTGCTTCTTATGAAGTGGCTCTTTTCTTCTTCCAGGAAACAAGAAGATTTGATTAGACCAGAGAATAAAGAGTGGCTTGGCTGTACTGGGTGTGCTGGCATCTTCCAGTGAGCACTCAAATGCACACCTCCACCGAAAAGCCCAGGGTGAAACTCCGAACACATCTAACACCCTGTCACATAACAGTGAGCTCAGGACAAAGTACAGCCACAGATGCTGTTAAAGACTGAGGATGAATGACTTTGAGGTTTTTCCAGGAGATACTGGATACGTGTTTTGGACCAGCTGCTATAAATCAGCATAACTCAGTTACACTCAATACAATTCCAGCTTACTTGGAGAATTCCTGAGGCTCTCTCACAGGCAGAACAATGTTTGCATTTGCCCAGTTAATGGCGCAGCTCCTCCCGATTATCATTTGTGAAATTTATTTAAGGCATCATGAATCTGGCACAAGATTTTGTTATTTTTCTCTCCTAAAGTTCAAACAAAAGCTCTCAGCTTCTGTGTGGCTGCGCATAAAACCGATGCAAGGAATAAGGAAGGGGCTTTTGCTGATTTCAGTGCTCTCTGAAGCAGACTAATGTCATTTGGATTAAATGATCCAGAAGCTTTGCTCCTCCTACTTGCCTGCACTTAATGCCACCATCCTGTGTTTCTCATGTTCCTGCACCACTGAGTACCCCAATCCCAAGGTACCAGCAGAAGCTGTATTTTTCATCTGCCAGGTCATTCCATGGCTTGATATTTTATGCAACTGCACAGATAAAAGTATCTGGTACAGGGTGAAGATGTACCCCTGCTTCCCTCTCCTTCCTACCCATCACCTCCCACAGTTCCTTTGCATGCTGCATTCAGCTGCAGTGGGTCTGAAGAACAGCAGTGCCAATCCCAGCACCATGAGGCTTTTCAACGGATCATAAAGAATGCTATAATAACAAGAAAAACAGCTTCCAGGAATGGAGAGGGAGAGTTATGGAGATGGTGGAGATACAAAGTTCCTCTCTCCTGCAAACGCCAGCCACATTGCCCTGCCCATAAAGTAGAACATAACAAGAATATCAAACATACCTGAAAAGATGGACAGTCTGTTTTGATTCCCTACTTATACAATCAATTTAGAGATCAGAAACCAGATACGAGTTGTTTTTCACACTGCAAGGATTTCTCCAAACAGATCAGGAGAGGAAAATTAGCAATATTAAATGCTACCTCTTCAGCAGGCTGAGCTCATTCACTGCCAAGCTACAGGCAATTCAGCTCAATGCCTGCGAGAGAGCTATCAATCACAAAAACACTTGCTTTTGTATCTGTGCTAAAATCCATAGACTTCCACTCTGTTTTCTGTTTTATTATATTTGAAGCCATCGTTCCATAGATCATCTGGATGTCTTTAGTGCAGCCATCATCATTTCATGGGATGAAATTACATACATAAAATCTCTACTCAGACTGCACGTCTACTGTGCTTATCTTACACACAGATTTACCTGGCAGGACAAAACTGAGGACTCCCACAGGCTGAAACCCTCCCTGTTCTCTCTCCTCTTTTTGTCCCCACTAGCACCAGCTGGAACGACATGGCTGTGCCTCACATCATGCATCCAACAGCGGGAGCACACATCACATTGTTCCTTCCCCTTTACACCAGAAATGCAGATGTTTGTGAGGAACGTATTCCTAATCCTTGTGACTTCACAGAAGTATTTGCAAACGCTGGCTGAGCACAACCAGTCTGCAATTTGGAAATCCAGTTTATAACTTACGACTTTAAAATATCAGAGCTTGGTTAATACTCAGCCCTCACTAATTCAAATTAAGGGCTATTACTCAAATGCGATTTAGTGCAGACCAGCTAATTTAATAAATAACAACTGTCACAATCACTCCATCTCTGGTGTCTTTCAAGCTGAATTTGCATTGGAAAGTTCATATCACAGGTTTTTTTTACTCTATCTGAGGCATACTCATGAGGGGGAAGGAGCCCAGAAGGATTATGTGGTGTCTGAAGAGATTGCTAATGCCTGTGTTTTAGGAAACTGGAACCTTCGAACAATACATCAACTTGAAACTGTTCACAGAGAGCCACAACTCTCATTCATCATTCACTTTCTCAGGAAGAAAGAGTTTTCAAGAAAGACAATTATGGATGAGCACAAGTGGTTGGTAATTGGGGTTAAAGATTGTGCAGGTAATTTGTTACCTCCACGTCTCTCTCCAGAGCTGATTGTAATTGGAGGTATGTGAAATATTCTTGTCTCCTGAATTTATTGGATCTTTATTTTGGATTCAGAGGAGAAAGTTTAATCTAGGATGCACACACAAGACATGAAAGTGTAGCTGGACGCTAGCTGAAACAACTGTGCATATTAAGCACTGCACCACGTCAAACTAAGGTGCACAACAAACCACAGAAAACAACTATTCTGAAACCACCTCAGAGTAAGTTTGCACCCCTCCTATATAACAGCCACAAAACCCAGCAGCATTCCAGTAACCCCAATCTTCCTGGTTACTGAGCAGTGAAAAGGTCACAGTAATTATGCCCATTTATGAGGAAAGCAAGCTGGCATGGAGATTCTACCTGAGAAACAGAACTTGTCACTCTTGGTGTGGGAATTCCAGCAACAAAACACAGTGCCCCTCAACCCTGATCTGTTGAGCAAGGCTACACTGACTTCTCCCTTTAATTTTATAATCCTTCTTGTGCTACATTTCGTATGGAAATGCATTTTATGGATTTAATGCATTTTGGCAGAGCTCGTTTCTCACAGTGATGACAACACTGAGCATCAGCAATGAGCACCTCTAACAAAACACTCTTTCTGCCCGAGCATATTGTTGGGATGCTGCATCTGGCCTGTGTGAATGGCATTCATTATAGCTGGTGCACCAAGATAATGATATGCTGCAGCCAATTATGGCATTCACTTCCTTTCCTGCCAGTCAGCTCTGCCTCCTGTCTGCTGCTTCCAGTGCTGCCAAGACTGAGAAAAGAAACATTCCATAGTCTTTGAGAATATGCATAATGCAGTTTTAGTTTCCAGCCACCTTCAGGAATCTCAGACGGTCATGATCAACAAGCCCAAACTTCTTCGGAAAGCACCAGCTGATGAGCATTTTAGTGAAAGAAAGTTGGTGCTTTTCAAAAGAATCCAGTGCTATATTACAAAGCTGAAGATTCTCATTTACATAGCGACTCCTTTACTTTCCCATGGCTAGATTCTAAAATGGATATATTATTTCTTTTGCAGTCAAAGCATGGTCTAGGTATATTAGCAACAACAAATCCTTGGTACTATGATCATTTTAGCTCCTCTGAAGGCAGCTGCCAGCCAACCTCTGTCCCAGTATTGCTGAAACCATCTGTAGTGTAAAGAGAAAGTCAGAAAATCACACCTATCTACAACTGTACCACCACAGGGACACACAACATACATGTCTTCCACAATAAACTGACAATGAGTTTGGAGATACATCATCCAACCACTAGGCAGCAACAAGTATCTCATTACACAACTCCACCATCTAAGATCATACATACACTTGTACACACAGATGTACATCTGTGAAAGAAATAAAGAAGAGCAACAGATACAATCAGCGTACACCATAACTTAATGACCATTAACTGCTTTTATAGCTGTGCAAGATAAATTACTACCACAGGCAGGAACAACTAGATGTCAAGCTTTGCAAGTAAATGACCAGCTGTGGGTGTTGACAGGGAATCTCACTCAGTACTCCCCCAGTTACAACAGCACACAACTTGTATGTGTGTGTGGAAATGGATTCTGTGGCTATGGCTTTACATGGAAGTTACATATACGTTCAATATTAAGCAAGCACATTATGTTTCTTCCTCTCCTCTTGGTTCTCTCCTCTTCCTCTAACTCCTCTCTCACCTCCCACTAGAGAATTCATTGCTCTTGCAAACTCTTCAGCATGAGAACTTCTGAATATATACTTGAACTTATGAAAAGAATGGAGCTGTAAGGCTCTCAGGGATACAAAAAACAGAACTATGGTATTAAGAAGTAGAGACTTCTTGGTTTGATCAGATAAAACATGACCATTCAGATATTCCTCTTATGACAGCAAAAACCTGGGTGAAGGCATACTCTAAAGGCTTAGCTGTGGTCAAATAATAATTTCCAGCTCAATAAACCTAATGCAATATTTATGCAGGCTCTATAATTATGCCAAGATTGTAAATTTCATTTAGTATTAATCCTGCTGCAGGTGTTCAGAGGTGGGCAGCTAAAGAAGAATGAGCGTCCCTTTCAATCAGGGTGTGTAGAAACAGGACTCCATTTACTGCTGCACAGCACAGTGACTGGGCCATAAAGGAGTCTGACTTAAGACTATTCTAAAGGCTCAGTACCATTTCAGAAGAGTGGCTGGGAATATCTACATTTCAGTAGCATCTTTCCAAATCTAACTTTGTAATACAACTGTTTTTTTTTCTTTTTCATTTTCTTCCTGCAGAAAACATTATGGCTGCATGAGCTTGCCTTTATTTTTCCCTGCATCACAGAAGTCTCTCACAGATGGACAGAAAGCCTTCTACTCGATTTAACCTTAGTCTGACACAGCAGGGAAGAGTATGAGGGACGGGTTATACGAGAGACCATGTTGTTTGTGATCATTTGTGGATTGGGGGGACAGAGACAGAAGTGCTGTCAATGGAGGGATGTGAACAGGCCTCATGGACAGAGAAAGAGACAACATGGACAGATTGAAAACCAAACCCAATGTGTGTGAAAAACAGAAATGACACTATATGCAAAATTCCAGATCAGTCCTTCACATCCTTAACCTCAGCATGTCTGTGCATGTATTTACTGAACTCCCATTGTCATCAAAAGCCTTTGTCCCCAGCAGCAACCCCCAGTTAGGCATCTCTTCACACAACTGTCTCATCTGCTACAGTACAAAAGTGCAGCAACAATGAACACACAGGGAAAAAAGAGAGCAGAGCAATTGTGGTGGATGGAAAATTAAACACAGATTAGCAAGATCTCAGCAAGAACAATCACTTCTGTCACCAACTGAGAGAATTTTTTCAGGCAAAAGGATAACAGGAGTTCCTAGCTCTGTCACTGCTTTCTTCAGCAGGATACCTTTACCTGTCTTAAGGCACCAAAAGAGTGCACCAGCATTTGAAAGTTACGTGCAATACATCTTTTTTAGCTCATCAAAACTTCCCCGCTCTCCTAACATGTTAAAGCATTTAAAGTCTGCCCACAGTCAATAGTAATTACAGAAATTTATCATGGTTGCCAATCATGCAGTTCCAACCCAGGGTGCTTGTTATTGCTAAACTACAGTTTGTCAGCCTTGATTTATTTCTATAGGACACCAGCCCCTTGACAGCTGGAAGTGGGACTGCTTACAAGACTGGGCAATTGGCATTCCCTGTGCTAGGAAATGGTTCAGTCAGGTGGCCTGGTTTGGCTTTTTAAGCACGCACTGGGACCATTTTCAGATGCAGATATTCTGCTACACATGGGAGGATGCTAACAGGTCCTCTTAAGCAAACACAGTGCACAGAATAACCTTCACTGCATCTTCGCTACACAGCAGATGTTAAATGAATGCCTCAGGTTACAGGAGTTTCATTAAACGTGAGAATCGCACCTCTCTCTCATCAATATGAGCTCTGCCAATAAAAAGACAAGTTTTCCTAGAGGAAAATTCAGCCCCGGCTTGGCCAGGACTTTATTCTTCTCTTTACTCTCCCCTCAAGCCTTCAGACAGCAAGAATGATACAAATAAAGCGAAACAAATATCTGAGCATCCATAAGGAAGGAAGGACGGAAATGAGGGATGAGTGCAAAGGCACTTAAAACAAATTAGAGCATTGCCCTAGAATATTTTCTTTCCTATTTCACAAGGCAATGCCCCTGAGCTTAGCTTTCTGTAGCACCTTCATTTTCACCCAGGGTTCAGTAACCTTATCTACTCATTTACAAAACACACCCCTGATTCCCACCCTGTGCCAGCCTCATGCTTCTGCATTGTGCCATGTGGTGTGCATGTCCCATGCTCAGCACTGACAGAAAAAACACAGGGTCACAAGTACTGAAAGGCCAGAACAAAGGGAGCTGAAGGACACTGGATGCTCTGAAACCCTGGCTAATATGGAAGTGAAAAACGCCCAGGCAATTGAAAAGGACCAACTGCTTCTTTCAACTTCCATGTCAGTAGTTAGAAAGCAAGACAAATGCTTCAGAACTGATGGAATATACAAATATTTCCACTGAAATAAACATAAAAACACTTTCATGATGTTAAGATTCATGGGTTCTTAAGCTCTAAATTTGAAAGGCAGCAGCATAATCATATGGACAGATGTGTGGAATAACAAAGTTCATAAAAGCTTCCTTCATTAAGTGTTGTTACCAGCTCAGAACTGCAGCATAAGCTAAGCTTTTTCTTAGAAAGATACTAAGTCCTCATTTAAAACCTAAAAATTATGGATAATTGACCTTGGCACATATAAAACTTTACCTCTGGGCATTGAACTGCCATTTGTATTCCTTTTTCTTTTAATACATTTAAAGTATATTCTAAGTAATTGCTGATCATTTACGCTCCTTTGTACTAGATGCAATAAGGCATTACCCTCTTTTGGAGCAAGATGTAATGATGGTTTGTGTGACAGTGTAACCTTCTTCTCAAGTTCTTCCTGACTATTCCAGCTAAGGACTTTCCAAGATCCTGCTGCAGTCAGCTGTACATGGTGGTGAATGAGACACACCACGGAACACTGGTTACTACAAAGGTATTAACAACTACCCTTCCAAAGCTCAGAAAATACTCAGCAACTCCATCTTGCTCCAGGTCTCTTAATTCTAAGCATGCACCTGTGTGTGCACATCCACGTACAGAAGCAGAAATGTGGTGGAAGAGAAGTAAGCTAAAAGCATGTATTTAACAAATTACACTACTGCTTCTGCCCAGACTCCAAAATGTGTTTGAGCAGAGTGTGATGTTAGGTGTAGATTCCCATGGACGTTTTCAATCTCACAGTTTGCTGCATCCTATGTGTGTTTGGCAGTTAATGCAGGTAAAGCATTACCATGAGGCACTTCCACACTTTAGGGCACTCTCTTCAGTATGTAGCAGCGATTTTACACCTGAGAAGAGTGGTCAATTCCTACAAAATGTGTACAGAGTCATACAAGTGGCAGTAATCCTACTTCTTATACAAGAACCAGAACACCAGGAAAAAAAGCTCATCTAGTCTTATCTTGTGTTGCCTTATTCTGGCCTAATTTCTGTGGCACCTGCACATTTTTCATGTGTTCAGAAGATGCATTAATGAGGTAGCACCACTATTAGAAACTATCATGGAAGGGTCATTCTTTGCTTCATTCTTTGTTATGTCTTAGGAAGAGCACCAGTATGAAAGAAGATGAAAGGACCAAGTCCTTTCTTAGGACTGCATCCTAAGACGCAGGACGTAGGCTGTAGGTGCTGCACAAAGCCTTGCTGAAATAGAGGTGGCAATTTAAGAGTGTGATACCTACTATATCAAAGTTTACAAGCTTATTGTATATGATTTTTTTTAATCAATATACGATAGAGATTAAATAGGAGACAGATTTTTATATAACTGTGAAAATTGTTGCATGAATTCAGGATACTGATACAGTCCAAAGTTCTTTCCTGAGTGAAATCCCTCCTCAGAGGCATTTCTTCTCTCCTTGTTTGGTTGCTACTTCCTCTATAGAACAGACTGGCATGATTAATCCAAACAAGAGGGATTAATTGGACAACCTTCTGTCCTGCAAGCAGCTCAGGGAATTGGCAAACTATTATCTGCTCAGATCCTCTCTTTCATCACATAAATCACCCTGCCTCGAGCATCACTCTATATAAAGCAGAAATGGAGAGGCTGCAAAGTGTCTCTCCTTTTTATTTATTGTGAGCACTTCTCAAAATATGTATCCACTTTATTATTTTTCCCCCTTCCAGTCCAATTAGTTCAGGTTCTCACAGCTGATATTTCTTTGTAAATCACTTATTTTTAATTGGTGTGGAGTTCTGCACTGGTTTTGCAGAAATGAAATATCTGAAGAGCAGTTGAACTGTGTCTCTTTACACCTCTCTAATTTCTGTCACTTCAGCAGAAAATAATAGTGCTTACTGCCACGCAGCAGTGGATGGGGAATGTCTTCAAGTTGCTGGGACAAACCCAAACGCCTTTTCTTACCAACGCACTTAAGCCAAGGGGTTAAATTTCAATTCAGTTTATCTAAATCTGGGAAAATGCCAGTTCCAACATTCTGACTGTAAAGTCACCCTGTTGGGGGGGGGGGGGGGGGGGGGGGGGGGGGGCACATAATTGTGTCCAGTCACAGAAGGACCACAGCTTTATAATACCAATGCCATTTCATTTCTTTGTTTGTTGTTTATGAGGCCTTGGTATGGATTCTGTTGTCATACTCTATTCACAACTGCTGCTAGAAAGACCTTGTATAGTATTTTCAGCTTTTTACTCTGATATAATCAATATGTGCAGTTTACCTCTTTCATCCCTTCAGTTCTGCTGGCATTAAAATTTACTGAGTTTTTCAGATCTATTCCAAAAAGGCTTGCTGTAACGTCCAACGGAATTAGCTGGAACTATTCGGCTTACTTTAGCAAGCATTACATAAGGCAGTTAATCACATTCCTCGCAGACCCCAGGAATCCCATTCACCCAGAATCCAGAAGGATTCCTTTTCCTCACTAGGTGAAGTGACAGTCAATAGCATTATCTGCAAAGTGCATATTGTGTACATTAATCCAACTGCCAATGTTGCAAAAGGGTCAACTGCTTCAGAGAGAGCAAAGAATATAGTAGTACACCATGGGCACAGTTCTTTGGATTGCCAGCTCTATGCAATAGATCACAGGGGATTTTCTGTAACTAGCTTGAAAAAGGTACTGAACGGGAGGCAGAGTCCATTACTGACAGAAGAAAAGCCCTGTCAGAAAACCCCATGCAGCAAGGATGTAGCTAAGATCAGTACAAGAGCAAGTTTCTGCAATCCATCATGAGAACTGCGTGCAGGTGACCCAGGAATCACCTCACACCATTGTGCTCTGCAGCAGGCAGTCCTTGTTGGAATTGCCCCTCTGGGCGATGAAAGCACTCGATGTGACACCTGCGAATTTGCCCTTTATGCTGCAAACCCAAGCTGTTAAATACCATGCTCTTTTGGCTGTGATTTACTCTATTTATGGCCCTCCTTCCTACCCAACCTTTCCTTATCACAAGGGATCAATTCTGGACATACAACAAAAGGCAACAATGGTTTTAATAAAAAACAGAAGGACAGGGAAGATTGATTTTGCCAATGAAGACAGGCTGCAGCAATGGAGAAAAAGAAAGCAGGCAAACAAGAAAGAATAACATCAATAAAATAGCACATTGGTGGCTATACCAACCCACAGGCACATTTATAGCAGATGAAACCAACTGTGTTTTCTTAATACCCCTTGTTTCTTCTATATTCAACAACTCTTCTAATCTAAAAGTGGGTACCTAAAAATGTACCTGAGGTTCTTCCACTTGACAAGAAATGACTTCAAGGAAGAAGTATAGTCCTGTCAGACCTATAAGCCTTGACGCAGGAAAGCTAATTTGCCTTGTGACCTTGTGGAAGTCTTACTATAAAACTTCAGTTATTCTGCTCCAGATAAAATTCCAGACTTGGCAAAGTGCTACCAGAATAAGGTCCACTCAGAGCCCTGATTTTTTTAATACTTTTTTTAGACCACACATTAGCAGAAAGCTTTCAAGTACAGCAAGTAAGCAGTACTTCTGCATCAGAATTCATAGGATATTAAGATATCTGATACTTCTCTTTGCCTTTTCATACACAGTGTCAATTTTCTTGCAAACAGAAATATGTTTAAGAATTTCAAGTATTTAATGTCTTGACAAAATGTAAGCAGAAAAGGGATTCAGTTCTGATGGAAATATTCTCCATAAAACAGTTTGCAACACTGGTGAATGAGATGTATTATGTGTAATGAGAAGTGCTAAATATGGAAGAGAGCTGTTTATAACATGACTCTCAGGCAATCAGACAAACTTCATGTTGACTTTCATTTCAGAAAGTGGGAACATCACAAGTCTTGAGTTACCATAAATAAACTGATAAGAATTACCTGTGAAATGCAGTCTTATTTCAGCTGCTAGCTGCTCAGAAGGCCCACAACAGCATGCGAGTGGAAACGAAGGTTGGTTTTATTTTGTCACGTCTATCAGGTAGCTCATCAGGATCACACCGTACTGAGCCTCCTTGCCATTTCTAATCACCTGCAACACCAAACCATGTTCTCAAGCCAAATAAATCTTTTATAGCTGGAGTCAGAGATGTCGTCTTATTGTGCACGTAACTAGGTTTGGCTCTCAGAAACCAGCGCTAGAAAACTGGAGAGAAGGGGATAAGTCAGACTTGGAACTTGCCACCCTTTGTGTGAAACAAATGCGTTGCTCTGCAACAGCCCATGGCAAAATTGTCAAGAAAAATTAAACCAACTACCACACAAAGCTGCCTCTGGCAGGAGGCTTTTTGAAAGAGCGTTACAGTCCATGGAAGAGAAAGATGTAATACCTGCCAAAAGAAAGTATCCTTGTTCCTTCCTCACAAATTCCATGCATAAGCAGAAATTCATCAAAGGATGCATCTTAATAATATAATTTCATCGGCTCAGACGAGGCTGCGTTTGAATAAATAAAAATAGGTTTATTTGAATTTTCTTTGCACAAAAGCAGAAGGGTTTCAGCAAGAAAACTTGCGATGTTTTTTATGCTCAGTATATGTTTGAATTTCTTCTGGAAAAGGGGGGAGTGCTGCTTTGTCAGGCAGTAGAGGTGACACTCATTTTTGTTGCAGAGAGGAAGTAGTATTATAACCCTCAAAATAGTACATAAAAATGGTGTTTGCTCTCTTCAATGAAGATAGATTTAATCCAATTGGAGTGCAGGTTCTTTAGAGCAAGAATATTGGATTTATATTTGTGCATAAAGCACCAATATTGCCAATTTCAAGGTCCTGTAAAAACATTCATTAGCATCATTTAAAGGGCAAATATAACCCTGGCATAAATTGGAAAGGAAAAATTGCAGAGGAGCTGCACTGACTTACACCAAGATTTGGCTCCTGTTTTTCTATACAAAGCCAAGAGTTTATCCTGAATGAAACCAACTTGGAAAATAAGGCATTTTTTTTCAGTTTCATGACAAAATTGGAAGCTTTCGATCAGTTTTTGACAGGCAACTTCTATATAGGAATGAGCCTAATGCAAGGCACAATGGGTTATTTACTTGAGTGGAATCTAGTATTGCAGACAGTGACACACTATTTTTCCTGCTCATCTTTACAGTGAGGGTCAGGTCTTCCTCTTATTTGTAGTGCTAAAAGCTACATTAGTTCCAGTGGTTTTCAACAGACTCTTCCAGATTCATATCACTGAGTTTAAAAGGGAGTGCGGCCTCTTCTCACTTGAGTATGCATCAGTCTGATTTGGAAATTAATTTTCTATGAAATATCAGAGGTTGTAACGTCACATGTAGTACTGTAAAGAGCACCGGGATGGGGAAGCAGTTTTAACAAGTGAGATTTAGAATTAATGTTGTAATTGGGGCATAGAAATGAAGCGTGATTCAGTCACTAGGGAATCATTATTTTGCTAGATACTGGATGACCATCTACATCTTTCTATTACCCTGTTACAAAGTACAAACTGAAGGACTCCAAGCCTTTTCAGAAAACCAATTTGTGTAAAGCAAGGTAGAAAAGCTTAAAACCCCCCTTTGCTATTCAAAGCATGAATGCCCCCTCAACCCAGTATTTCTATTGGATTTATAGACTGTTCTCATGAATCCATGTCGGTCACTCTGGCACGCCGCTGGGTTAAGGGTTCTCCCTTCTATTGATCTCAGCACAATAAGGAGTAATCAGAGCCACTGAAATTTGATTTTTATGTGATGGGAATGTGCTGAATCATGGCTTATTGTTACACCAGTGTTTCAGAAACACTTCTAAAACAGAAGGGGGGGGGCAGGGCTAAATCAAATCACGTTCAGTGCATGTAGGATAAATGTCTTTAGGAGACATGGAAGGGTCATCAAAAAAAAAAAGCCCTTTATGGAGAAAGAAGCCCTAAAATAAAATTAAGAACCAGTGGGAGTAGCGGGAAGACAGACAAAGCCATGGAAATGAACGTCTAATTTTTAATTAAATTTTCCAAGACCACTCATGGAGTTATAAATGTATATGCAAATGATACTATCTCAAGAAGACGTAATTACCTGGTTTAAAGCTGCAGTTATTTACAGTGATGAGTTTGGTTTATTTTAAGTCCCATTCTAGAAAGGGATTGTGAGCTCAGCTCTCACTGCTGCAAAAATGAGCTGAAGGTGTTTGGCAATTTGCAGATTCAGGCCAAAGAGAGAGTAATTGATGGAAATGATTGATACAAAGGACTTACTAGTGCAAGATTGGGAGAGGAGCTTATGGAATGAACGCCACTGCGTTACAAGGAAGACAAATTTCAATGCAAATGAGCACAATGAAGCTATTAAACCATTTCGTATCTGTTCCTACCACGATAAATGCTACAGATATGCCAGTAAATCATGCACACACTTAAGATTACACACAATTCAAACAACAGAGAGCTTTCATTGATGGTGGGACTAGGTAAAATCTACCCAAAGCCATCTGCACACGGGTTTTAGAAGATGAATAAATGTCACTGAAACGGCAGAGGATGTGTGATATCACCACAGAGACAAGGTGATGAATTTATAAGGCACACTCTATATTCCATGACACAGAAATTAGGAAGTGGCTAACCAGCTGTGCATACGAGGTGTGCTTACGAATACAGAGACATTTACACATATCATATAGAAGATATGCACCTATATAGGAGAGGGGTGGTTTGTCTATGTCTATAGAGCATAAATCAAATATAACTCACTTCAACAAAACCAGATCACAGTGAAAAAAAAGAGTTAAGAAATGCAGAATCCTTCCAACATGGAATTAGTCTTGGTTTTATGTGACAGCTGAATTTTTAAGAACTTAAAAAATTCAATTTTTAAACACAAGTTCTCTGTTTTTAAAACGTAAAAGCACAAATAGTTTCCGATTCTTCATTATGTACTTATTGCTGCTGCTTCTGTCTCTGCTAGGCTGTATAAATACTTCATGGGAACCTTATTTATATAGTCTCAAACAAAGTGAAGCTTCAAACCCAGAAATATTAACTCTGGGACCTTCTGGTAGAATAATTGTTTGCCTGCAAGTGTAAGAGTTAGTTGAAAAGTATATAAATACATCAAAAAATACAATTACAAATAAAAAATTAGGATTTTAAATACTAAAAAAAGGACCAAGTTCAGTCATGTCTAAGAGCAACAAAAATTACGTTGGCTTTCCTTTGTGCCAGGAAGACTGACAAATGTGATCAGCCATAGCAGGATGTGAAAAGCACTCTGGGTGATGGAGATTACTACTGTTGTTATTGTTGTTGTTGTTGTGATTATGTATTAGTGGAGGTATCACAATGACACTGTGTAAATTAAGTTCTATTAATTAGCTGCTATATTTCACCCTTGAGATTGCATCATTTCAGCAATTGCTAACAAGGAAACTAATTAATGTCAGCTTAGCTCAGATGATAATGTCTGGGGTCTGGATAGCTCCCCAGTGGGGGCCAGAGGATCAGAGGAGCCTCCAAGTCCTTTTACGAAGGTCACAGATTTGCTTAGATCTTCACATTCAAGTGGCAAAGACAAAGGCATCACAGCCAGGTTATCACGCAGATCTCCACCACTGCTACTTACCTTGGCCTCAAACCCAGCCTGGAACCTCCAGCACAATTAAACGCGCTGTGCATTGTGCACTCTGAAGAGGTCTACTGTTTGTCAGCCTCCTCCTTGGATCAAGGGAAGTGTGAAGGTGCATCAGGACAGCCACCAACACCAGGGGGTTGGCTGAAACACTGCGGAGAGACAGGAAAGAAACTCAGAGGATTGCCTTTTGGCCAGGAACACCGAGCCACCAGCAGCCCCTTTTAATCTGGATGATTAGCATAATAACTCCTTTCTCCAAGTCCATTATTAACGCCGAGGAAGACAAACAAAACATGCTACCAGCACACTGCTTTGACTTTGGCTGCATTTTGAGGGAGGAATCAACACCACAGCAGGCCAGATCATCCTGACAGACCCCCTGAGCTCAGCAGCAGGAATTCCACCTCGTCCTGGCAGCATCCCCAATCTCCTGTATCCCTAATCCAAACCACGTGCCAGGCAGGTCAGCGAGGCCGGTTCCTACTGAAAGGAGCAGCCAAAGCTTGTGAGCTGGACCATGTCCTTTCATTAACACTGGGTACCTCTTCTATAGCAGAGTACCCCTTACTATTTCTTAAGAGTATTTCCTATACATTTTGTGAATTTACAGCCCCAACACATAAACCTCAGTCTATTTCATTTCTGACAGTGAAATAATGAACACAGCTCTATTTAGCTGTGAAAGAAACTAGCTTAAAATCAGAAGAAAGTGTTGACATTTTCATCTCTTACAAAATGAATATGGAATGGAACCTTTCATAGAGTAGTTAGGGTTGGAAAGGACCTTAAGATCATCCAGTTCCAACTCCCCTGCCATGGGCAGGGACACCCCACACTAAACCATCCCACCAGGCTTCGTCCAACCTGGCCTTGAACACTGCCAAGGATGGAGCATTCACAACCTCCCTGGGTAACCCATTCCAGGGCCTCACCACCCTTGCAGGAAAGAACTTCCTCCTTCCATCCAATCTAAACTTCCTCTGTTTAAGTTTTAACCGGTTACCCCTTGTCCTGTCACTACAGTCCCTAATGAAGAGTCCCTCCCCAGCATCCCTATAGCCCCCTTTAGATACTGGAAGGCTTGATACTGGGAAATAAAGGGTTAACATTGTGCCTGCTAGTTTAAGCAGTAACTGTGCTTGGTGAAATAGAACCGTAGGAGTCAAAGTTGCTAGAATGGTGAAGCAGAATTGTAGGAGTTACAGCTGCGAGGCAGAATTGTAGTAGATAAGATTCACAACTTAACATTTAAGACATTCTTGTTCAAATAGTATCTTTAGAACGAAAAGGAGCAAAAGATAGCCAGAGTAACAAAATTTACAAACTTGACAAGTTTCTACTTTAAAATACATAAAACTGGCTTGTACCGAACCTGAGGTTTGGACAGGAGCCGAAACCCCATTGAGTCTGCGTGAAAGCAAGAGGTTACTTGTGGTGATGAAGAGGAACTACAGGCCTTCATCCTCACGACCCCCTAACGACCATCACCAGGAGGCACTGCGCAGGCGCACCAATGGGACGAATGCCAGAAAACTAATTATAATACCAGATGGGAATAGGTTTTGCATATGTATTAGGTGTGAAGCAATCTCATGTTTAGATAATCATTATATGTAATATAAATGAACTGAGTGGCAAAGGGGGGGCATGCATCTTTTGGAGGAGAAACCCCCACGCGCCTCAGTGCTGAATAAAGCATACCTACTTTACAACTCTAACGAATTGTGGAGTCAATCCCCATATCACTACGAGGTCTCCACACAGCCTTCTCTTCTCCAGGCTTTCATTTGATAACACACAGACAATACCCTGAAACATGAATTTGACTTGGAGTAAAGGCAGACGATGGATTTTAGCATGAAACTACCACGTTACACTGACTGGAGTGCTGTGGAGATCAGCCCTCTCCTGTTCACCGCAGGAATAATCCATGCAACAGTGCACAGGATAAATGCAGCCTGGAGACCCACTTCAGAGCCAGCCTTAAACTTACTATGTTGTTAGCAAGAATGATGTGAGCTCAGAATAAATCACTGCATTCCTTCCTCTTTATCTCCTCCGAACACAAACCCATTGCCACATGGCTGCTGTCTGATGGACACCTCTCCCAGGCAGCGGAGCACACGTGCCACTGGGGCACCCCACTAACTCTGAGGGTGAAAACAGCAGGAAAGAGGGATTTCTGTCCTAGGGAGCTCCCTGGGGACTGCCCTCACCTGAGGGAAGTGGACCCAGCTCAGCAGGAACAGGGCGTAGCTTACAGAGGTACCGTGGTAGAAGCTTCTAGAATGAAGACAGACCCACGTGAATCCAGCCCTGCCCGCTCTGAACGAGAGAAGGGCTCTGTCACCATTGGCTCAGGCGATGCAGGGCTGAGCCCCATTGGCTGGAGCAGCGTAGGGAGGCGGACTCAAGCTTTCCTTCATCCCCATCATCGCTGGGGGGCTCAGGGTAGTTTGTCACCTGCGTTCTCGGCTTTCCAGCTGTGACTTCATGTGCGATGTGTGATGTGTGATGTGTGATGTGCGATGTGCGATGTGCGATGTGCGATGTGCAATGCCGTCTGTGGAGCCGTCCCCATGTTTAACGCAGAGCTCCCTTTCAAAGCCCACTGTTAGCTGCCAAAGCAGGGGGATGGTTTCCCAAGGACCATACTGTATAAGCAGCTGTACCTCATGTGAGACGTTCACATGCTGCCCAGCACCAGGGCTGGCACCACACAGGGCGCTCACTGCAGTGCTGTTGTTTCCATGGGATTAGATAATTGATTGTGCTCTTCCCAGGAGCGAGTCGGAGCCCATCAAGACAATTGCTCAAGCTTCAAAAGGCTTTGTAGAGAGAAATCCCAGGTATTGATTTGTTCAGCAAAGCAGGGCTTTCAGCACAGAGAGCTGCAGATTGTCTGAGCAAAGGGACAAGAGAACAACTTTGAAGGTGTTTGTGGGAAGGCTGCTGCTGCTCCAGCACTGCCTTTAGAGCTTATTCCTTTGAAGAAGCACCCCTCTCCTTTTGGAAGCAGCAATCATGAAGTAGTTTATCGACATACTAATAAAGGAATAATGCAAGTGAAAACATCGAATGTGTGTGGGTTTGTTGCTAGAAAACAAAAGCAGAAAAAAAAATCACTTGCCTGCTTATCTTAATGTAGGACCAGACTAATAAATACATCAGCATTTACCTCAGCCTTAGCTTTGGCAGGGTTATCTCTTCATGCAGCTGTAAAAAGCAGCAGAGGTTTCTCAATGAGACGCAAGTGTGAAGGGAAGTGTGTTAGGTACCTGCTCCAGTGGGGGCAACAAAGGGTAAATAGAGCGAGAGCAGAAATAATTACTGATTTGATAAGCAGCGTCTTTGAGTGAGGAGATGAGATTTGATTCTTGCTTTGCGAAGAAAAGGGAGATGTGGGGAGGGAAAACTGACGGCTCTCTCATGCAGTTTTGATCACAAGTCAGAAACCGTGTTTGGCTGTCAAAGGTACTGTTAGGGAAGGTTACCACAAAGGAATGAGAGGAGGGAAGAAGAAAAGACTCTCCCTTGCTCGGGAGTGTTTGTACATTTTAAATGGCAGTTTGAAATGTTATGCGGAAGATGTTTGAATTTTGCATTTAGTTATTTTTGCTTCGGTTCTAACACAGAAGTGCTGGTGAGGAGAATGTCCTTATGATCCTGTCGTTGGAGGCACTGGATCACAAACTTCAAGACCTGTTATTCTGATAAAGAGCAGCTAGAGAGAGGGTAATAAATGTGTAACACTCGGTTGTGCTCTTTAAAGCACTTATATGTATTTTTCATGTAGATTTTGTTTAATCCCAAATTGGGAGGAAGGTTTATGCACCATTAAACAAGCAGATCCTGACAATTCTTTTAAGTGGGTAGATTGGAGCACAATTCCCAGTTCCAGTAACTGAACTGACTGAAGCAGACACTTAATTGTGGATCCATGTTAATATAATATAACTAAATATAACTAAATAATAACTAAAGTTTCAAATGGAAAGGAAACTTTTTTTCCTCCCTTTCTTTACTGTAGTGACAGATCTCACCAGGCCTTGTTATATCACACAGCACCTCACTAAGCACAATGAGGCAGTGTTAATGTGTAGTATTATGGGCTTTTTCTAGGCGTGTGACAGCAGCACAAGGAGATGATTTGCTATAAATCCTCCATGTTATTGTTCTACAAATCAATGCTGTAATAATCCCAAGGGATTTCTTTACAAAAGGATCATGTACATTACAGTAGGACTTCCAAAATGATCTTTAAAGTCCCTTCCAACCCAAACTATTCTATGATCTGATCCTATGAAAAACCCCTTGGTTAGTTTGATTAGGAATGTCAGGATTTTAGCCAGGTACACAGCACTGAACCCTTCAACATGCTGCTGATATGGGACTTCTTGCAGGAAGGGAACTTCCCTTGGTGTGAGCTTTATCACCCACAGCACACTGTGTACTCTGCTCTTGATTTTGTTGGTTTTGTTCCCCCTTCACAGGTATTGAATGCCCCTGGGTTTCAGCTTGGCATTTTAGTTTGGATAAGGAGTGTGCTTCTGAAGTAAATTGCCTGATCATCTCTATTTCCTGTGCTTTGCTTGACATGTGGAGTGGTCTCAGAGTGTCTGTCTGAGGTCGGGTACTAAAGCCTTCCTCTTGCATCTGGGAAGACTGAAGATAAGATGCAGTTGATAGATGTAGAAAGGCAGGACTAGCTCAAACAGCCTGACTTCTGTAATACGGGCCAGTGAATGTCATGAGATGGTTTCCCTGTAAACCACATAAGTTTTTTATGAGCTTCCTCTGTGGGACATCTCTTTTCTATTTAAAGAATGCAGGTACCAATTAACCACCCTGACTCCACATGAATTATGCAAGTCATTCATTACCCTCACTGTTTAAAGAAGAAAAAGACCATTGATCTCACAGGTTATTTCTGCAGGACTGGAAATAAGGGCAGTTCCACCATCCCTGTACCGTATAGGCAAAGTTTGGTGTTCCAGCTGGTGCATCCAGTCTGGTCGCACGGATGTCCTTCATTTACTCTCTGTGTAACACAGCAAACTACAGCCCCAAACCTGATTTTTCCAGCACCACTGTGGTTCTTCCCTCTCCAGGCAGTTTCTCAGTGTGCATTTACTAAATAGAGTATTTTACAAGTAGCAGTTGTCCCATGACATATGCAGAAAAGACAGAGAACAGGTGGAAATCTCTGGTTCCATCTCCATCAATACTTCTGTCCCTGTCTGTCTCTTTAATTGCTATTGACTGCAGAAGGTATTTTTTCATTGAGGCATGAGGTAAAGTGATATTGATTACAGTAAATGAACTTTTCTGTAGTCTGAGTCAATTGGGAAGGTGCAGAGAGGAAACAGCAGGAATGTTTACCTTGCACAGGAGTGAAATTCCTCTTTGGAAACTCTCTGCTTGACTAAGGGACTGGGTGATGTAAACCCACATTTCGAATGTTTAATGCAGAAAGTCGAGCTTTGGGTAGAATGAAAATCTGCTTCATTTGCTTGATGTATTGAAACAGAAGAGAAGAAAATTACAACAAAACCAGATTTAACTTTTAATCCCTCATGTAAGGAGCTTTTGCCATGTAATTTTTTATCACAACTGCATGTTTCATTCTGGGGAAATAATGGTATGAAAACAAAGAAATCCCTATCAGCAACATACTTGATTTTATACATCTGCTGGGACCCGGTGCCACACTCAACTTGGTTTGTGATGGAAGAAGTGCACGGAGGCAGGCACCTGCCACAATTCATCCATGGATGCAGAGAATGTTGTTCCCCATCTCAACGCACTTAAGATGTACAGCCACATCCCTCCCCTCACAGCTGCACACAAACCTTATTAATTTAAGCTTTTTGTAAACTAAAAAAATGGCACTTCTTGGATCAAAAGTTAACTTGAAATAGTAATTTATTTAACACTACCGTCTAAACACCCGAGCTGAGAGCTTTATTCTGCTGTGTACTATAGAAACGCTTCATAAAAGCTTGCAGCCAAACAGCAGAAATGAAAACATCTTCTCCCTTTATCATATTAAATAGGAAAACTGACATAATTCAGCATGCATGAAATGATGTACTTTGTCCTCAATATGCTTCTGTTTATGTAAGTGGAAGTCTTCAAACCTCTGAACTGCTCATTTCCTCAAATTTGGGGGGAGCAAAACCAGGGAGAAGTGAGGGGCAAATCTCCCTTACTTTACAAGAATCAGCCTCGTGAGCTTCACACCTGAATTGCTTCCTTTCCCTAGTAGATTCCAGTCCACCTTTAGCAGGCTCCTGTATTTACATTCAATAACATCTTCTCCTTCCAAAGCCTCTGTGGAGACTTCCCTCTTTTTTTTTTATGGAAACGCCAATAGTTCTCACCTCTCTCCGGACTCATTTAGTCTGTTTACAAAACACCATCAAATGTCGGGGTCTCATCTGTGATTCACATCCTGACATTTAATTATTGCTCCCTAAATCACTTACCCGAAGAAAAGGAAAAGTCTAATGAGATTTTTTTAAGGTATTGGTGACATTTATAATTCTTTTCCACTTAATATTATGAAATTATTTGGTGCTGTTAAAACCTGAACAGAGAACACTAGCAATATGTCTCTTAAATGTCTGCTGCAGGAATGGAGGATTTATAAGGAGGCTTAGGAGTGTATTTATATGGCCTGTACTAATCATATGATCATATTTTAGGGTGTCTTTCATCCAGGTGGATCTCATTGCACTGTGAAGATGATGCTTGGAATTCACCGGTCCCTTTGCTCCTTATGTACTCCCTACATTCTGCAGAATGAATAATAGCATGTGAGTGACAAATAAGACACTTTCAGATAAATATAGGTCCCTCAAAAAGTGGCAAAGCCTGTTTATTTTATTGCTTTCCTAAACTGGAAAATGCAGAAGTCTGTTTTGGTCTCCACTGTGTGCTTATTTTGCATGGGGAAGATAGAGTGAATCATCAGTTTGGGCATACAGAATGGACTTGCAATTCCTAGCTATAATACAGGTGGAAAGCGCTTCACCTTCCTTGCTGCTCCTGATACAAAATTATTCTGGAGGAAGATAAGAGAATGACATCCTGATTTGGAAATAGAGGAAGTTAAAGGATCTCAGACAAGTAGCAACTGATAACTGTGGTACCATTAACTCATGTGAAATCCGTGACGGAATTTTCAATGAGGGGAAAATAAGTTAGTTTGAGCAAAACTCATTTTTTCATAAAGGCTCAGAAATCCACACTGGGCATAAATAATAATGGAACTTAATATTTGGCACTTGCAGACTCATTTAAAATCCCATTGTTATTTTTCTCTGTTTTCTATAATCACATCCAAGTGCTTCTGGTTTCCTTGTAAACACATAGATTAGGGAAATTATGCAAGGAGGAAAGTGTCATGTTGATTCAGCAGGAATTCTGTTTGTGCCTGAGAAGCTGGGTAATATGGAGGGATAAGGAAGCCACTGCCCCATTTTTAATCTTGATAGGCTAGAGGTCTTTGAGAGGTGGACGCTTTACCTGCCTCTGTGTCACCTCACTGCCAAACAGAAGAACCATCAGGGATTCTTCATCAGGGATTGTAGTGATAGGACAAGGGGTGATGGGTTCAAACTGGAACAGGGGAAGTTCAAATTGAAGATAAGGCAGAAGCTCTTCCCTGTTAGGGTGCTGAGGTGCTGGCACAGGGTGCCCAAAGTTGTGAATGCTCCATCCCTGGCAATGTTCAAGTCCAGGTTGGACAGAGCCTTGCGTGACATGGTTTAGTGTGAGGTGTCCCTGCCCATGGCAGGGGGTTGGAAGTAGATGATCTTAAGGTCCTTTCCAACCCAAATCATTCTATGATTCTATGATAAGATTCCACATGTGCGTTGTCTTTCTGGAAATCAAAGTCCAGGATAAAGCATTGGACATTTTCTTCCCTTCTGTCCTTTCTGCATTCATCAAGGGCTGCAGACTGAGTATAAAGAATCAGCCTTAGGGCATAATTATACAAGGAAAATCAAACATTAGGAAAAGCAGTTTGTGGCAGTTTTTTTTATATTTGCCTATCATTAAGTGAAGTGAGGGTGAAAGATGTA
Organism: Pezoporus wallicus; assembly: GCF_028554395.1. Taxonomy (NCBI): domain Eukaryota; kingdom Metazoa; phylum Chordata; class Aves; order Psittaciformes; family Psittacidae; genus Pezoporus; species Pezoporus wallicus. Next base: position 624,183 of record NW_026636985.1, read on the forward strand.
AAAAACCTGACTAATTCATAATCACTATGAAAATTCAGTGCTGGAAGGAAAATTCCTGAGAGTGTCTTTCAGGATGGTGACAAATCATGTTTTGAGTCCAATATTGGGGTTTTCAACTATTCCTAGAAGGGCTGGTAAACATGCAGACCTCCCCATCACATCAATATAACCATGAACATCACCAGGGATTAAGCCTGTCCTCACCTAGCATAAGCTGAATACACCAGCTACTTGCATACTTCAATCACACCTCCAGGTTTTTCCTTCAAAATACTTCCCTTATGATGGTATTTGCTCTTCTGTGGGATCTTTCATCTAAGACCTTAAAAAATGCTTTGCAGGCATTAATTAATTAAGCCCCAAACTGCACCTGGGAATCTGGAAAGCCTTTGCCATAATTTTGTGGAGCAGTTAAATAGTTTCCAACCACATTCCAACCACAGCTCCGTGGTCATTAACAAGGAATATCTGCTCTGTCAGGTGAATGCAGTGGTAGTATTTTTACTTGGATCGGTTGTGACTGATCTTCAAAACACCCGAGTACATAATGCAGTGTTTATGCCAGCTATAGACTTTTTAGGACAGCTTTATGCCATTTGCAAGATGACTGACTGTACTTGATCCAGCATAAAGTATTTTGGGAACACAGGGAAGGGCCTTCCCCCATGTAGCAGAAGGTTTATAACCAACCTACACTGCAAATAGTGAGTCTCGTTTCATTTTCCTCCGTGAGCTTTGCAAAAGCCAGGAGTAAGAACAGCGATGACTGGGCTGCATCCACCGCCCCTGAAATCCATGGAAACATTGATTTTAAAGGATACAGTGAATAGAAATGCCAGATGTGCATACAGGTCTTGTTATAAGAAAAGATGACTAGAGTTACATCCCTATTCTTTTATCATACATGGGTTACATGGAGGAAAAGTACAAAGCAGAGCTGTGCATTTTGCTTCAGATTTTAAACGTTAAACTGGTTTTATTTTTCAGGTCTTGTATGTTATTTCTAGAAGAGCATAACTTGAAAACAGGAGGGACAGTCTCATTCCAGCATTCTATAAATGTAAAGCAAATCATTTGGCTTCAGCCCTTTCACAAGCCAGAGCTGCACAAAGGTGCCTAAGTGGGCATAACCCAGCGAGAGCCCTCAGACTGCCAGTGACAATCCAAACTGTGCTCATTCAAATTACCAAGCCTGGCTCAGGATAGGTGTTCGGTATTTGAGTGAAGCCAGGTTGGATTGGTTACCAAAAATACCTTCAATCTCTATAGAAACCTCTCCCTCCTCCTTCCCTAGGTTTTCTATGGACATCGCTGTTAATGTGAGTACCAGCCTTTGCTCTAAACCTGACCTGTAATAAAGCATACAAGCAAATTAAGCTAGAACATAAGTTTAGCAAGCTCAGACTTCCAGATTTCCAATACCTGTGCACTGATCAGCTTTTTCTGCTGCAATTCCTGAGCCTTTTGTCCCAGACTTTGCAATGTGACTCCAAATACACTAACAATTTCCAAGTGATCTGCTGGAATTAGTGCAACATGTTGTACATGCAAATCTGCCTTTCAAAGGTTTTCTTCTCGCTTTAATCATCAGCATTAAAAGGACCCAGTGTTTCCCTTTCATCTGGCAGCAAATTAATTATAAAAGCTGTATGGTAATATTAATATTGTCTTACTGTAGATCAATGGTTTTACTACCTTTGATTCTAATATCATGCACTTGATGACAAAACATATATATATATTTCAGGGTGGCAAATTCAGGTAAAGATTTAAATAGAAATGTTTCATCTTTTAATCTGTTGACTCAGTTTAAAGTTCCACAATGTAACTGACCTTGGTTCACTGTCAGGAAAATGATTTCAAGGAATCTGAAATACAGATTTGTGGGTTTTCCATTGCTATTAGTGGCAAGGGAGGGTAAAATGTTCTGTGGTCTGGATATGGGGGTGATCTTCCCTCTAGTCTATCCCAAGTGATGGCTTATCATAAGGGGGAGTAATGCGGCCGTTCTAGTATGTGTGTACACACGCATACATACACACACCTAGTGTAAAGTCTGCTGTTTCACACCTTGACTTTAATTCCGCTGTATCCTGCTGCTCACACATTATCACTGAATACACACTCATTTCAAAGAGCATCTGTTGTTCTTTGAGCTTCTTTCCTTCTGGGATGGTGGGAAAGGTGACGGGAGGCTGGGATCAGACTAGAAGAGGAAGGATGAAATCTTTTATTGTTACCTTCCTGTAATGCAACTTTAATGAGGTTTTTTTGCTCTATGGTGTAATAACAAAGCCAGGCTGTGGACTGAGTTGCTCCTGATCTCACTGTGGGAGCTTCTTCCTTTGATGTGACTGTTAGAAACACCTTGAGTTGGTAGTGACAGTTTGAATGTGGAAGCTCTGTACTGCTCTGTTCATACACGTCTGATGAAAGTTAGTCATTTTGCAGCAAAACCACTCTTATTTAGTGCATTCCTCCATATGCCAGATACGGTCTTGTAAACTAAGCGCCCCTCTCCTTCTTCTTTTTGTTATTATTTTGTCCTTAACAAGAGAGAGATTCAATTGAATGCTGCAGATCAAGGCAGAGAAAATGACTAGTTTAATGTACCCTGAGCCGTGGCTTTAGTAAAACCTGACTTTTTTTCTGCTGCACTGAGGGAAATCAACTGAGGAGTAAATTGCTTCTCTTTGCTTATGGATGCACGTGTCCATTTCATGGCCTTTGGACCACTTTCCTAATCATCACTTCCTAAATAACAAACAGGATGATGCTAAGAATTGCCTGCTCTCCTTTCACATTGGTTATGCTCTCCACTCCTCAGTCTCTCCCAGGTGAACTCAGATTTCCATACTCTGCTGCCACCTTTTCACTCCATGCAGATTTTCACCCAAGAGCCATGGCCTCATGTGAATGCTGTGTCAGGCACTGCATAAACACGAGGTGAAAAATCAGCCTTGAGCGGATGTGCTGGCAGACTACACATAGCTTGGCAAACCCCAGCTGGGTGCAGCACATAATTGAGGGTAACAAAAGAGCAGGATGAGAACTGTGTTTATAAGCAATAGTCTTAGCATACAGGTAATCCAAATTGCAAAGAAACTATTTTGAAGGTATTACAAGAGAGGGAATTTTTATGTGGTTTGTGAAGGTGAGAATGTGAACTGAAAGTAGATTGGCTTTGCAGACTTCCACAGAGAGCTCTCTTCATACAGTGGTGTTATGGGAGGAAAGAAAAAGTATTCCTAAGGAAGTGTGGCCATATTATAACCTGAATTTCATAGAATGGTATGGTTTGGGTTGGGACCTTAAAGCTCACCCAGTTCCAACCCCCTGCCACGAGCAGGGACACCTTCCACTAGAGCAGCTTGCTCCAAGCCCTGTCAAAGGTTAATAATAATTTGCTGATGGCCCAACAAATCACACACATTGATTTGGTCCCAATCCTATTGCTAGATTTCACTCATAAGAATCACACTGCAGATCTTGCTTTGCCAGCTCTTCCCATATCCTCTTTTTCTTTGCTCTTCACTAGCAAAAATCTTTTGTTCCCTTTGATTTTCTCTCTCAATGGATTTGCAGTATCTAAGATTTCTAGGTTAATAAGTGATCACTCATAATCCATCTAGTCCACGCATGACTGCACTGGGTTTACTCCCCCAGCAGCATCCTGGTACAAAGCTCTTCCTCAAAGCTAATCAAGAACTCGGAGTAGGAGACCGTGGGTCTTGAAATCTCTACATGGCCTCCCACTTCCCTCCCTTCACTCCTGACTTGGATCAGTTCAAGGTAAATACAACTGTTTCAGTTACTAAAGGAGGATTATTTACTGCGTATACATCATTAAAGTGTGCCTGCACACCATGGTGATGAATATAATAGAAACAGTAAAATGCTGTTCTTATTCTATTCCCTTAGCTATTAATCATGCTGTTCTTCTTCAACATCTGCATCCCAGAATAAACAAAGTTTGGGATATCATAAGTATTGTTTGCTTTTGCTGTTACACACAGTGTAAGTCTTGACAATCTGCTTTCTGGAGCATAATTTTACCATGCATTTAAAACTTCAGAGCTACCAGAAGTGCTTTAGAAATCAACTCAAAAGAATTCTTGAGAGCTTGGATTATGTATACGTGACATGTGTCTGTGTGGACTAACATTTGCCAGAAAATAGAAGGTACGGATGAGCTGAGAGGCTTTCTTTTTCAGAACCCAACCTGAATAGAGAGCTTTCTTCTTTTGCAAGGGATGCGTGAACTGAACAAAGGCAGGAAGACTTGCCTTCAACTTTGGTATAGATGAAAGTGGACTCACCAGCTGTTGTTGGAGAACTGTAAATCACCCCTGGACTCAGCTACTCTACTTCAAAGGATCAGATCATTTACTTCAATAATTATCTTCCCTGGGACAAGTGAGTTCAGATTTTGTTATAAGCAGTGTTTTAATGTGCTTTGTAATGCACTGATCCTAATAGTCTACCCTGTGAATCTTTGGTTTATAAGCCAGATAGGCTGAGAGCTGGGCTGGTTCAGCTTGGAGAAGAGAAGGCTCCAGGGAGACCATAGAGCAGCTCCAGTGCCTAAAGAGGCTGCAGGAAACCTGGAGAGGGACTTTGGACAAGGGCCTGTAGGGACAGGCCAAGGGGAATGGCTTTAACCTGCCAGAGGGCAAACTGAGATGAGCTCTTAGGCAGAAGCTCTTCCCTGTGAGGGTGCTGAGGTGCTGGCACAGGGTGCCCAGAGAAGCTGTGGCTGCCCCATCCCTGGCAGTGCTCAAGGCCAGGTTGGACACAGGGGCTTGGAGCAAGCTGCTCTAGTGGAAGGGGTCCCTGCCTGTGGCAGGGGTTGGAGCTGGAGGAGCTTTAAGCTTCCTTCATCCCAAACCAGTCTGGGATTCTGTGCTACACAACATGGATGTTTTTGTGGCTAAAGAGCCACCACTGTTACACTCCCCTCTTTAAAGGTAGACACTTTATAAGTGACTACTCAAAATGTGTCTGTGTCCAAGCCTTTTGGGCCATGTAGCAAAAATTAATTGTAAGATTTCTTCCCCTATGGGTATTAGGAAATGCCTGTGATCTTTTGGCAAAGTTCCTTAGCATTCAAAGAGACAGATATCAGCAATACATCAAAAGTATACAATATGGCATGTCAGGGTTGTTTAAACGCTGTGTGAGTTATAATCTCTGCCATATGAGGAGAGGCTCATGCTCTTCACTAAGTAGGTTTCCATCTCAGGCCCTTTGAAAATGTTTGCTCAGTCTAACCAGAGGCCCAGCGTAGGATTTGGTCTCCACTGACACCTTCAGAACAGAGAGGCTTATTGGATGCAATGTCTGTTTGCTGCCTTTCTGGGCTTCAGGACTGAAACCAGCCAATGTGTGAATGTACTGAAGCTGGAGAATCTCACCAAGCTCTATCCCAGCTGCTCCTTCCAGACTGAACATAGAATATGAGCAAGATGTTGTTACCAGGTGAGATGTCCTCTGCCTGGCTGGAGAAGGGTGTGTTGGGTTTTGGTACTTAAGCCCATTGGTTGGAGTTATTCCTGTGGAACCTGCATGTTGCTGTATTAATCCTAACAAAAGTATTCATAGGAAATCCCCTCTGCCTTTCTCTTCTGGGAGACACTGGGTTTGTTTCCCTGTCCCTTTGTGCCTGTGTGTACTTAAGGCATGAGCGAGACACAACAAATACCCTGCTTGACAATATTCGTCCAACCACGCTGTGCCAGTTGCAAATCAAACACCCTTCAGCTGAAGCAAGGCACACCAAATCCTGCAGCTTGCTCTTTCATTCTAATCAGATTCTTTGCTCCTCATGCTGGAGATCTCACTGACTTACCAATGGTGTCTTGCACATCCTTCACACACAGGCAGGGAAGTCTGAAAGAGCAGAGCTGAGGAGGAACCGGCACTACCTGAATTCCCCCTTTGACTAGAGGATTTCTGTGTAAGCCCACAGAAGGATTTGCTGCAACACACTTTATTTCTTGACAAGATCATTTAGATAGAAAAATATTCTGAAGGATGCAGTAAGCAGCTCAGGATGGGCAAGGCTTGGATAACCTGAGCAATACCTGTGCAGCTGCTAAGCCAGAGGAAATCAAATGAGATCAAGGGCACACAGAGACAAGCTAAGAACTATGCTGCTAGGAAAGAAATCACAATTAGAGGCAATCCACTTTAACTGGTAAATGTGGAGAACTTTTTCACTCTCTCAGCTTCCTGTTTCTTTCATTTCCCAAGGTTAACTTGAACCTGGCGTGTTCTGTGGATGATGGATAAAATTAAATACCCACACAACGCAGAAACCTAAAATCCCCAGGAGACACAGAGAGTCAGCCCCTGCTGTCACCTCAACTATGCTGTTATACCCCGAACAGAAACTGATGTAACTGGCTCCATTCTTTCTTTATTTCCTTATTTCAGCTTGTAGATAGCTTTAATAGTTTCTTTCCATCAGCTTGAAGTGAAGTTTTAATGGCTGAAGCACTATTTTGTATTCTAACCTCAGGCTTTTCCTACTTCTGTCAATGATTTCCATTAATAGCCTTCTAAGTGAGTGTTGCTGCCATCCCAGCCCACTGCTGTTGTATTGAGAATTACGCGTTTTGACTTTTCAGACATGCTGTAATTTTGCTTTTTTAAACAAAAAAAATGATTCACGTTATTCTAATCATCTTTATGAAATGGCACATTTCATCTTCAGAATGACATTCACTGGCTCTTGTGCTGAAAGGACCTGGGTCCCCTATACTGTGATGGGCACCAGGCAATGCGATATTAAGATAGGCACCCACTGCACATATGTGCGCAGGTAAAATCAGCACAAACCAACAGAAAAATCTCAACCCAGGCACCTAAAAGGCTCCTCCATAGCCCGAGGCACAGCGAAGCTGCATTCTCCTCTCAGTCCTCTGAAGGTGAATGTGCCTGAATGAGCACAGGGCACAGAATACTGAGTTGCCACAACCAGCTGCAAAGTCTTGGGTTTATTTCTCAGGGAAGCAAGGGGAAAGTGTTCAGAGCAGTGACCTCGACTGGAACTGTACCCCAAGCTGAGACTGCCAGTCCTAGGGATTGTACCTTGAATGTCCTGCAAAGGACATGTTGTTGTTGTTCATTAAAGTTTATTCCTGTTACTGTGAAATGGCCGATTTTCATTCTCATTCTGACAGAAAAAGAGCATCTCATGTCCCTGCAGGGGAAAAGATCCCGAAAACCTGGCTCCAGTATAACACTCCAAGCTCTGGGAAGACTACATAAAACAAAAGGTGGTTGTGATATTCCCATTTTTTGAGACCTGACTCAGGATTTCTGGTTGGTTGTGGCTAGCAAACCACAATGAGTCCTGAATGCTACAGCATTCAAAGGAAATGAGAGGATCTTTCATTCAAACCCTTCCTGGCCACATCTACTAAAAACCCCGAATCGACCAACCTAAAGCTACCGGGTTTTCCAGTATTCCCTCTTGCAGACACAGGGCAATGAAACCACCTCAAGATGAGAGAGGGAATGTTATTTTTTTGATTTCTCGGGGGTTTTTAATAGGCTTCTCAATGGGTTCCTCGTCATGTTTTCTTTCTGTATTCTGCTGCCCTGAAAACCTCAATGATAAGCAATATACTGTTGCTAAACTCTCTCCAGGAGAGAGAGGGATACAATTTTCTTTCCTTCTTTTCTCGTTATGTTGTACTGAAGGAACAATAATATGCATTCCTTTGTAGCATAATTAAAATAAACTGCTCTGCTGCGGCACTTAGTCAATAGGAGCAGTTCTTTATTGCCTCATATGCAACAAATCCTCAGAGATTACAACTTAAAGCACATATGAATGTTCCTTCGCAGACTCTTACACAGAAGAAAAACACAAAGGTGCAGCAATAACTGATCCATAACCCACCAGACTCACGCAGATAAATTACATCCACTGGACATGCATTACAAATGCCAGTTTCTGTGCAATGAAAGGAGTAACCTAATTAATTCGGTGTAGTTACACATGGTTAAAATTCATAGAAAGAATGATAGTGATTTGATGTTAAAGGACCTGGGCAAATCAAATTTGCTGCTAATATGTGCTTTCAATGGGCTGAACTTGGGGGTGCAGCTTTTCATTTGCACAACAGCAGCAGAACTGCTTCCAGCAAGGACTGAGTATGACAGAGGGGAGTGAGGAAAACCCAAACCATACCCAACATTCCTCCTGTTAATAGATATATCACAAAGCACTTGGACTTTACATGGGATACGCTGATGCTAACAGTAGGGTAATGAGGCCTTCCTTGGGAATAAGCAACAGATTTAGGTTCTAACTCTGGCTTTAACATCAACCTCTCACCTAGGCATGGGTCACAATCTAAAACTGGTTTGTGCTTAAAAACACTGCTTGAGATCTTGTGGGTTTGTTCAGAGTTACCTGAGAGGTTTGGGTCTGCTTTACTGTGATGAGTTTGAGAAATCCATGGAGCACATAAAGCATATTTGAAGATTTAACCTCCTTTATAAGGAGGATTGCCATACAGGCTGAAAAGAAGCCCAATTCCTTACCTTGGCCCTGTAAGGGTTTTGTGAGAGCCATCATCATTACACAAGAACTGCTCCAATCCCACAGACATGGATGTGCCATTAGTACTGAATGGAGTCCAAACATCAAATAGCTATCAGAGGATGAAATACATAGATGATGACTCAGAACAAAGTACAACATTATATTACCTGATTGAAATGCAAAGTACAAGTAACTGTGTGCTATGAAGTAGATCAGGTGTAGAGAGTTTGTGAGCCAGTGCAGGAGAACCCACCTGAGTACAAAACACAGTCGAGCATTTAAAGTCCACCCTGGTTTCTGTGAGGCTACAGGACCATGAGCCAAGGTGAATTCAGTAAAGGCACCTTTTCCCTTATGAGATGCCACTGTCCCTTTACTGTACAGTAACCACAGGGTTTACAGCAGTTCTCTCTTGACAGAACCCAAGACACTCCTGCACGTAGGCTATGAAAAACTGGTCACTGTCCAAGGAAAAGCAACATAAAAAGGACAATAAATTTATAGTGTAATTTTGCCCTAGTTACAACAGTGTACAACTAGGACAAGCAAGGCTGCTTTCCACAAACAAATTTATCACCACTGTTTGCTCCTCTATTGCTTTCAATAAGAAATGCCAAAATAAGTATGATTTAACAAGGCTATCAGCTGGCTGGAATACTCATTGGGTTTGGTGCAATACAATAAAATTGGTTGCTAAGTGTTGTGTTAAAAATAAATAAATAAAGAAGGAATGAATATGGACCTAAATCTGCCACTTAATGCACCACAGCTATGCCTCAATATTTACTGTAAACCAGGAGAAGATTGTCTTTGGATCCCAACTTGCATATTCATAAGGTTGTCATACAGCTTGAAAGTGGGTTTTTTCTGTTTTGTTATAGCACTTTAGATATTAGGGGTGTTTTAGCACACAGTTTATGTAAATCCTGCTCTGAGCAATCTGGATTTCACTGATGCTGAGTTTAGAATTCTGTTGAGTTAGGGGAAGATGGAGACTTGAGGAAAAGCACTCTGTTGGAAAATTCAACAGCGAGTACAGAGATGGAGCTGTACAAGGAAGGTGTGACAAGGCAGGAGTGATGGAAGAACCAGGTCCATGCAGAAGTTCCAGACTCCCTGACCCAGGACCTGTTTTCTAAAGTAACCTCAATTTGCTGATGTTTCTTTGAGCCTTCTCCACCCCATCCACAGTTTGTGGTATTAGTCCCTTGCATGATTATGATGGAAGAACCTCAAACTGTGAACTAGATAATACTTCTTGGAGGAAGAGCAAAGTTAAGTGGGGTAGGTGAGCACAGGTTAATTGAGTAACAGCGTACTTTGGGATCCTTGTACAGAGGAATGTCAAGCAGAGATAACAACTGTATTCTATTACCAGTGACACCAGTTCCATCAGAGCATCCTTACATGTGCTGCACTCAGCCTTGGTTTTATGTCTGGGAAGGTCTGAGTTATTAATGGAGATGTGACACTGTGAAGCTGAATGCCTCTGGGGATCAGGATTGTGAAACAACAAACCTTCATTCACCGACACGCCAGGTGACTTGAAGCATTCCATTCTGCACGGAATGCCGCTGTTCCTCATCCCTGCCACTGCTGTTTACCTGAAGGGAAAGCTCTGCGGAGCACATGCTGGGCTTTGCCATTTGCGTGTACAGTGCATAGTATAATCCCAGTAATTCATCATATCAAAAGCAATGATTTCGTCTTACTAAAAGGATAACCTGAGTTCTTGAAGAATGTGACAGCTGGAGAGCAGAGGGGAGCCGAAGGGAATGCAGCAATCCCTGCCAGGACTGCTTGCAGGATTTGATTTGGGATGTTCAGGACTAATGTCATGGGCTCCCACGTCCCGAGTTATGCCATGCTGCAGCAGCAAATCCTTATTCTACTCATCTCATGACTTAACACATCCATGGTTACTGTAACATATCAGTGTTACACCTTCATTAATCCCTTTTTTCCATACAAACCCTGTATACAGTAGTGAAGTATTGCACACAGTTCACTAAAAAGAAATTCATGTCGGTCCCTGCTTCCTAACTAGCAGTGTCCTTGTACCAGAAAGGGGAGACAGGACATGAGTGAGGAAAAGAGTGGCAGAGACCCCATACATACCCCATCTTTTCTAGAAACAGGACAGAAGACAGCTCTGAGACCAGTGCTGCAATCCAGCTGCCTCTGCTTCCTTCTCTGTGGGAACAGAGAGATAACCAGACATCTGGATCATACACACATCACATCTCCATTTTCCAGATCATATTCAAGAGCACACAACAGACACTTGCTTTCCTCCAGTGGAATGAGAAACCAGATGGCTTCAAAAGATCCACTTTGCCTCCAAGGCGGCATATGGAATATCAATCAATAATAGATTAATAGACCTTTCCCCACTTAAAAATTGAAGCTGTTTGTTAGCTGAGCTGTTTTTGCCAGGGAAGTGCTACAGAACAATGGCTGCATTCAAAGAGCCATGTCATCTCTTTGGAGATGTCCTTTGCAGGCCCTTGAGGAAATCACTTCAGAAGGAGCTTGAGACAGAAGAATCCTCACAAAAGCTGGTTTTAGTTCTAAAAAGCAGCGGCCATTTGGAGCCTTCAGAGAAAAGGGATGGGTATTACAAAGCAGGAAAAGCTGTTCATCTTCAACTTAACAGCAAGCAACCAAATACAACAAGGAAAATAATTTGTCTGAGGAGCACAGTCATGGCAGGCCCATAGGAATAATGGCTTAAGGTGTTCCTGCCCTCACCTGAGCAATCCAGAGAGAGCAGTCACTAACAAAGCCAGGACCAGAGCCAAGAGCAGAGCAAGTCTCAGGGCTCCGAGTTCTTGCACTGAAACTCTGGATACTGAGGGACAGCAAATGCAGTTGATTAATTTGAACAGGGTTTTTCAAGTCTTATTAAATGGTATTTTTAACTCTGCTGGGAATCCTAATCCTCTGGTTTTGGCAATTGATGCACTGTTGGGTGTGCATTTCCCTCACCGTCTTCCTCTCCCCTGGGATCTCACCTCCTTATTATGAACCTGGATAAGCAGCTTTAATTCAGAGTCAGTCTCATCTCCTGAATTAAACTGGGCCCAGAAAAATCCTATTACTGTTGTGAGGGAAGGTGAATAAATGTGTATCTTGGCTGATCATGTATTAATCCTGGTATCCACTTAGGGTCTGAAAGGAAATGTCTGTTCAGTTGCCTAGCAATATAATTGAATGTAAGTCTTAGCATTCTGAAAAAGGGTCAATTGCTAAATAAGCCCCAAAACCTCATTTTCATGCTTTTTTTCCTCAAGCTTTATATTTTCTAAATGCAAACCCAATAACTACCAGATACAAGAATATGAAATAAGACAATGGCGAAAGCTCATATTTTACATGCTGAGTGTCTCACTCATCAGGTGCAGAGCTCACACCAACTGAGACAGATTTCACATAGAAGAAAAACAAGGAAAGAACGAGGGAAGGTTGCCAGGGTGCAGCAGGAATAGCACATTATTTCATGCAATGTCAGGTGCTGGTGTTCACTGGGTCACATCCATTTCCTATCGCAGACCTGTGCCTGTCTGCAACCAGCTGGGGAGCTGGCCCAGGTAATCTGAACACCAAATTCCTGGCTTTTTTTCTTAAATGAGCATGGATTCTCCTTCCTGAAAAAATGCAAGTACAGTGAGAACCATTGGGGGGGGGGGGGAATGTTAATATCTATTTACAGTGATCTAAAACTGTTTGTTCAGAGAACTTCCCCCAGGAGAGGATTTGCCTTTGGCCTGGAGAGTACATCTGGGAAGAGAGCCCTCAGTGAAAGGTGCCTTGTGAGCAGTCACTAGGAAGAAGCAGTAATTCCATTTGCTGTGGAGAACTGAGTGTGTGCTGCTAAATGTCAAGTGTTTCTGTGAACAGCTGGAGAGATGAAGCCACAAAACTCCTGTTTATAACCCTGCAGCCTCTTATCCTGTATTGGGATGCAATTTGGTTCAGCCATGTGGCTCAGCATATTAATCACATTGGTTTAGGCCATTTTATATTACCCTTTTTGTGTGGCAAATATGGGAGACAAAAGTCTTGAGATCAACTGTTTTAAGGCTTTTCCACTTGATACGTGTTATTCTTCCCTGAGAACTTCTAAGGAATTCACCCAAACATGATAAATATCAAAATCTATATGGAAGACAGTCAGTCTCCTCACCCCATTGCTTTTGGAAAAACAAACAGCACTCTAAGCAGAGATTCCTCCAGCAAGAAATGCCATAAAATCCTTCAGGATACAGGCTATTACCAACCTAATGACTATCAAACGTATTCATAGAATCATAGAATAGTTAGGGTTGGAAAGGACCTTAAGATCATCCAGTTCCAACCCCCCTGCCGTGGGCAGGGACACCTCACACTAAACCATCTCACCCAAGGCCTCGTCCAACCTGACCTTGAACACTGCCAGGGATGGAGCCTTCACAACTTCCCTGGGCAACCCATTCCAGTGCCTCATCACCCTAACAGGAAAGAATTTCCTCCTTAGATCCAATCTAAACTTCTCCTGTTTCAGTTTTAACCCGTTACCCCTTGTCCTGTCACTAAAGTCCCTAATGAAGAGTCCCTCCCCTTTTTTGATAATGGGTTGCAGTAGCAAAAGGACTGATAGGCTGATGTGCAGTATCTTTCAGATACTGTCTCTTTCACGTCACAACCATTTTTTCCCTTCATTAGTACCTGGATATAGTCTGAAAGAATCTGAGAGAGAAATTAAAGTGAATGAGAAGATGTTAGCGGATGCTGCATGCCTGTACCTGCTTTTGGGCTTAGGCTTCTAGCTCATTAGAGACTCATTGGGTCTTTAGGAAGATGAGATGTGCTCCATTTGGATCTCCCTGTCACTGGAGAATATTTCCTTCTTTCTGATTGCCACCTTGCTCAGTGTGTGCCATCAGTCCCCCTCTGACTCCACTTCCAGAGCATTCCTTATCCAGCTAGCAGCGTCTGCTCTCTTCTGGGTCAAATGCTTATCAAACTTTGGAAAATCTGGTGTCCACAAGTGTGAAGAACTGCCAAAATTTCCAATGCATGGAATGAGGAAAACTGCAAAGAGCCTTAATACCATCTGGAAACACCTTTAAATGTGGAAACCCATAGAACCATAGAATAGTTTGGGTTGGAAGGGACCTTAAAGCTCATCCAGTTCCATGGGCAGGGACACCTTGCACTAGAGCAGGTTGCTCCAAGCCCCATCCAACCTGGCCTTGAACACTGCCAGGGATGGGGAATTTCTTCTCCTTTCTAAAGATAAATACTTGTAGAGTTTTTGAGTCATGGGGTAGGATACATGTGGAATAATACCAGGGAGCCTCTTCTCTCTCAAAGGCACACCTTGGCTCATACAGCTAAAAAGAATTCAAATAGGTGCCACTTCTTTAACTGTAAGGGCAACTTAATACTGAGAGATTCGGTGCATAGATCTCACAATTGAGATGAGACACCTTCATAAGCCCAGAAATAAGTAGGTGAAATTCTCTACGTGCTATTATATATAACAGTTAATAACACGTTCAGAACAAGCCATGGTAAACCCCATCAATTCCAAAGTACACCTTCAGAATCTAGGGATGCTTTCAGTCTCTCCTGGATCCGTGCTGCATTTCCCTGTCTGTTTGTATCAGAGTTCCAAGAAAAAAAACCTCAGCAACCACTTATTCCCATAAGATTTCAGATTAGTCAAAGGAATGCTATGGATATTGATAAAGGTCTTCCAGTTTTACAGAAGCAAATACCTTACCAGCACTGCCAATATTTCTGACAGTTAAAGTAATTGCAATACTTTGTGGATCTTGATTTCTAATCTGCTTTTTATTGCAGTAAAAATCACGTCTGATTATGTCTTTCTATGGGTTACATGCTGGTGTTTTAAACACATTTTTCTTCATAACTGACATTTTTCTAAATAACTATTGAATTTGAGTTATATCTTACCCAAAATGGAGCCCTGTATTATGCTGGGTGCTGCTCCTGTGCCTAATACGAGACAACCTCCTCCTCAAAGAGTTTACAGCCGAAAGAAAGAAAGGAGATTCATTGTTATGGAATAAATAAGGATGTATGCACATTGACACCAGGAAATACACAAACTGGGAGCTGCAGGGACTTGGGGAACCTGGAAACTGAAACCCTAGGCTTTAAGCACAAATCCAGCCCCTTTGTTTTAGTGTATTTTTCATGAAATACTATAAATCTCCAATTTCTCTAAATAGATCTCTGGGCACCTCTGATACAGTGAGAACTATGGGGAAAGCACAGTCCTAATTCTAACTGTACCCACATTTTATCAAGTATTAGTGATTCCAGGTTGCGCAGAACAAGACTGCTGTGTCCTGTATTTTAGTATGAATAAATGCTTCATGTTTGCTTTTCATTTTGCATATAGATGCACAAAAAAGCATTTTACCACCAGGCGTTTAAGAATGGATTGCACACAGATCCTGGAACCTGGCCAACACATTGCTCATTGATCTGTGCTGGAAATGCTTTGTTACATAAATCAAAATGAGGAACAAAACGTTAAATCCTGACACTTAGATTATTTTCCCCTTTTTTTTCGTGCCCCGAGACAATCAGGCAAGAGGCCTGCCTGCAGGGAAGGGACAGGGGGGAAATCGAGCTTTATTTCATCGGAGACTTTAATCACTGACATCTTTCTTTTTCCTCTTTATTTTTTCCATCATCAGATATTCATGGGAATGAAACAATGACCAAGGTTTCTACAGTGCTGTACAGAGTGGAAGCGTTGTGCAATCCCTCAGCTCTACAGCGCACTGAGTAAACAGCCCTTCATCTCAGTGCCAGTTCAGTAATGTTCTCATGCCCTCTTTTGGGGGGAGGCAGTTATTCTCCATATAGCCTTCAAACAGCAAGTGACACATCTCAGTGTTGAAATAATGCAATTTGCTAACGTGAACTCTCATTGGTGAAGATGAGCTAAGCCTCAATTTTTCCTCCACCCCCACTTTCTTCCCCTTAGATACACTCAGTGTGCAATTTCCAAGTGATTGTAGTGAAAGACTGTCATCTTTATTCCCAGCAGAGGAATGTCTGCTTACAGTCATTAGTGAGCATCGCTTGCATTGCAATGATACTAAAGAGAAATGTAAGGTAGGCAGCATCACATGTGTTACACCAGCATGTATGAACTTTGACTGAGCAAATACTCCAGGCTTGAAAGAGCACTGGCAGTAGTGCTGTGGGCATCTGTAATTCAGCAAAAACAGCTTTACAAAACAAACAGCAGGAGAAAGAAGTATTATTATCTCTGCTTTATAGATGGGGAATTGATGCACATAACTCATCCCTTTTGCAGCCCCACAGAGCTCATGTAATTGTTCCCTGCAGCTACATTTCTCCAGTGGCTTAGTACACATAAGAGTAAAATCCATCCATGATCATACTGCTTTCTTAAAGCATTGCAGTCCCGAGATGGGAGTGATGTAAAGCAGCAGTAACCTGGCTGGCTGCACAGGGGGAAGATTCACCTCCAAAGGACATACTCCCCAAATACAGACCCAACAGATCTGTGGGTGGAATTTTGTGAATGGCTTCCACGGCACTCACAGTGTTGGCAGTGCTTCCAACATTGAAATAAGAAGATATACTCAGTTCTCCAGCTCTTGCAAATACAGCTGATGTCTGTGGTGCATCAAGAACGTCTCACTAATGCCTTATGATTTCCCTAAATACATTACGAAAGGTGCATCTGTAGGGAGAATTCACAGCGCAACCTGCATCCATTAAACCATATTAGCAGAGTTTTGCGAAGAAAAGTTTCAGTCACTCAAATGCAACTCTCCTTTTTAATTAAAGTGACTAATAACTTTGGACAGAAGACTGGAACCCTGTTTCATTGCAACCCTGCAAGCAGTTCCCTTAAGGGCTGTAGCTTAACCACCAGGTACCTGGATTCTAGTGACAGGAGGCCCCTTGGGTGAGGGATAAAAGGCATCTGAAGGGGGCTACCAGGATGCTGGAGAGGGACTCTTTGTCAGGGACCGTAGTGATAGAACAAGGGGTGATGGGTTCAAACTGAAACAGGGGAAGTTCAGGTTGGAGATAAGGCAGAAGTTCTTTACTGTGAGTGTGCTGAGGTGCTGGCACAGGGTGCCCAGAGCAGTGGTAATTGCTCCATCCCTGGGGAGGGCTCAAGGCGAGGTTGGACAGAGCCATTGGTCTAGTGTGAGGTGCCCCTGCCCATGGCAGGGGTTGGAATTGGATGAGTTTAAGGTGCTTTCCAACCCAAGCCATCCTATGGTTCTTTAGCCCAAGGCAGAGCAGAGAGGTGGCAGAGAGTGGAGAGGGTTAGAGCTTGTATTAACGCATGCACACATATGTGCATCTCCAGGTATCCAGAGGGGAAAAGAGGGATGATTGCCTTTATATTGAAGGAAAAGAGACAAACTGAATCCCAAATCTCCTGAACATATATCTCTGCTTGGGTGAAGAACCACTGGATTCAATGCACATGCCACAGATTGTAGGACTGCCAATAGTTTTCCTCTTTCAGCGTCTTGATCACCTAACTAAATAAGGAGGATAACAGCATTGACCTACTGTCCATCTTAACTGCAGTAAACTCTGTGGAGAGGCCCCACAACCTTCAATAAGCATTTCATTAATGCCACACTCTGCAAATCACATTTGTTCACACCCTAGAGAAGGGCTTTGAGATCCTCATGTTGCTAAAGGGCGGATGTCCTGTGCACATGTACTCCAGGTCTTCCTCACCCCGCCTCACTTCCTGCTCCCCATAGATACCCATAGATCTACATTCAGATTTAATTGAATAGGTCCAGAAGAAAAAAGTACCGGTTAAGATTGTTCTATCAGCTAAAAATAAAAGCTCAACTGCTTGAAGCTGTGCGGGCAATGGCCCTCCTACCAGTGCTGTAATCAACCTGCAGCATCAGTAGGATTTTACACGATCTTTTCCCTTCCAATATGTGATTGTACAAACCTTAGAGAAAAAATAAATCCTGCAATATAATGAGGGATTTAGGGTTTTTTTTTCCTCTCCTTTGATTGCTATTGCTTGGTGTTACCTGGGCAGGAAACATCTGCTTCTTTCCCCATTAAAGAGCAAAGATTACCAGTTTTTAGTTAAACCTGGCATTCTACAGCTATTTACTGGGACTTGAGGAGGGAAAAAAAGAGAAGAAGAAGTTGGAACCTAATTACACAGCAGATGCTGAGAGTGGTATTTATTCACCAAAACCACACAGGTCATTCATTAAAATCTCAGTTTTAATTAGCAAACACCTGTTTTGTGTTTGATTTTACACTGATACGTCCTGTCTGCAATTTGCTTTCTTCAGTACAAGCAATTAGATAGCCCTGACAGTTACAGTTAATCTAATTACAACAGGGGTGCCTTGGGAGCCCAGCCTGGACTTTCAGAAATGACACACATAGGATGACAGCTCCATCCCACCCGGGCTGTGGTAGTTGCTGGGATGGAGGGATGGTCTTTTTCCACCTTTCTGAATGACAAAAAGATATCGCAAAGTTCCAGCCTTTTCTCTTTTAAAGAAAAATTCCTTTGTAGGAAATAATCTGAGCTCCAGAAGGACACGTGATGCTATTGCTGCTTCCAGACATGACCTCTAGTCTCAAATTCACATTTAGAGTGATATATTGCAACAGGCTCATTGAATACAGCCCATTCACTCTCCTCTTGTTGCCCTGAATTATTCTTCACTGGTTTCCCACAACCCTTTCAAGTCCTTAAAGGAGAATTGAAAAGCAGCTCTTCTCTCCTCTCTTTTCTCTATGGTCCCCACTAGCTGAGAGGGAAGTCTGAAAGGTTGGAAGGAATCACTTCGAAAGGTCTCCTCTGCACAAGAGTGAAAAGCACCTGCTATCCCCTCGTGCTGCCTCCTGTGGAGTGATCCCAGATGAGCCTTAGGTCAGAAATCAGATACTTCCAATCAACATTCACCCTGGAATTACTCTATTTTCTGTTTACTGACAAATAAAACCATAAAAGAATTGGAAGTCGCAGTTATTTGAGACAGTTCTATCCTCTGGCTGATGTATTTCATTTTATGCCATGGGAGTTTCCAGGAATCCAAAGTTTTTCACTTTAGCTTACCTGCAGCCTAGTAGTCATAAAGGAGATACCAAGATACAGACCAGGCCATGTTTTAATACAAGGGAAGAACATGGGATACCTGAGGGAACCCACCCAACATCTTGTTTTTAGGCTTTACAAAACCAAGTGCTTGAAAACTGTACTTAACAAAACACTGAGCAATGAAAATGCATTTTGATTACAATGCTGAGATGAACTGTATTATTGTGGATGTAAATGAGACATTATCATGAATTCTGGTTTGAAATACATCTATTTGAAGCTTGTGTTCTACATCACAATCACATGTTGCACATTTTCCACAAAGAATTTTGGCACCCAGAGTCACTGTGCTACTCTCTTTTCAAATCTCCTTTGTCAAAGCTCGCCTCATCCTTTAAACAAGGCTGAAGTAATTCTCTAATTCAAAGACTAATGTAGCAATAAGCAAACTACAGTAATGTGAGTGTTGTTGTAATAAATTGTTGCATCAAAAGGAGTGTGAGCAGCAGGTCGAAGGAGGTGATCCTACCCCTCTGCTCTCATGAGACCCCACTCGCAGCACTGTGTGTACCCAGCATAAGGACATGGAGCTGTTGGAGCAAGTCCAGAGGAGACCATGAGAATGCTCAGGGGCTGGAGCAGTTCCTGAATGGAGTCAGGCTGAGAACACTGGGGCTGGAGAAGCTGCATGGAGACCTCAGAGCCGCTTCCAGTGTCTGAAGGGGGCTACAAGGATGCTGGGGAGGGACTCTTCATCAGGGACTGTAGGGATAGGACAAGGGGTGATGGGTTCAGACTGAAACAGGGGAGGTTCAGGTTGGAGACAAAGAAGTTCTTTACTGTGAGGGTGCTGAGGCGCTGGCACAGGATGCCCAGAGAAGCTGTGGCTGCCCCATCCCTGGCAGTGTTCAAGGCCAGGTTGGACAGAGCCTTGGGTGACATGGTTTAGTGTGAGGTGCCCCTGCCCATGGCAGGAGTTGGAATTAGATGAGCTTAAGGTCCTTTCCAAGCCAAACTATTCTATGATTCTATGACTAACAAGGTGGCTTTTGCTGAGTGTTACCCCAATGTCTGAATGTCCCACCACCCATTGCTCTCAGTGTAGTATTTAGCAGTCCATTAAAATAGGAAGTGATACAAGTGATACCTGTGATTATAAAATTATCATCATTTAGGACAGATCTTCTTCTGAAAACATTCCATGCCTCGCATTTATGCCACGGCTTTCTTTTTATTTGTCTAGTAAGCTGGCCTCCTCCCCATCTATCATAGAAATCCACTGTAAAAGGAAAGAAAATCACCTTGGGGTAGGTGAAGAGATTTTGAAATAAGGGAATAAAGTATTTAAATTTAACTGTGTCATCCTGGATAGGCTCCATACTAGAACTGATTAATCCAGCCCTCTGCTTGTCCTGGAGGGGAATGGTGCTCCTAAATGCACAGGGTGAAAGCTGTGGAAGGAGATATGGGGCAGATTCATTCCTCCCTGACGAAGGGAGATGTGAGGCTCCCAGCAGGAGAGTGTGCAGTAATGGAGCACTCATTACTAGCTGAAAGCAAGCTGGGAGAGTTCAGGGGTGTTGGGATGTGCCACAATAATGCAGATATGTCAGTGGAGAGAGGACAACTTGTGAGTTTGGCAAGTGTATTTCTGCACTGAGTGAGAGCACAAACCTGGGAGATAATGAGCAAGTTGCATTCCGGAGCAATTTCCTGCTTCACCCCAGTCAGGCATATCTGGCCTATTAAATAGTTGTAAAGTTACATCATGGACAATGGCACATAAGCTGATGATGGATGTGTTGTGTAAATCATGGCACTGGGAAAAAAAAATGCTTAAAGGGGCTTGTGTGGATTTCTTCCTGCCTAATTTTTAATACCACTGTGACAGAGCCAGCCTTTCCTTTGGCACACTGGTTCCATTCTGTGACCCAGACAAAGCTCAGGATAACATTCCACATTTGGGCTTTGATACTAAGAACATAATTTACACCACGCCTGAAGCTACTCTGCTATTATACCAGCATCTCCCCATTAACCCTCAGCCTCAGGAAATAATGCTGCACCAGGGGGCTTTAAAGCCAGCTTGCCCGATTCCTTTAGCCTGTAACCAGCACAGCTGGGAGCCCAGGCCAAGGACCTTATTTTGAACTCTGGATTCTACTAAGGCAGTGCTGCTTTCCCTCCACTCATCAGATTTATCCCTGCCTGCTTCTGGATTATCATTAAAATGCCTATGAAACCAAAACGAGGTGATAGTGATGACACAAAGTGCCTGTGCTTGTCCCACAGTCCTTCTGCTTGTGGAGAGCTGCAACTTGCTCCTAGCATGGCTAAAGCATATTGATACCTCATCTCTCGTCTCTGGGGTGAGTGGGAATCTCCTCTGAGGAGATGTGTCCATACCAGCCGGGAGATGTCCAGCTGAGTGCTGTCACACAACATGAAGCATCCTGAGGCAATGGGACCTCACATCAGGGATGCTCATCCCCATTTGGAATGGGTGCCTGGGGGTATTTTGAATGGGAAGCCAGGTTTTAAGACTCTATTCACAATAAGGTACTTGGCTTCTAGAACCAGCCCTTTAGTTTTAATTTGATGTCTAACTTGCCATATCAATATGAACAAGCTTTGGAATTGTGACTTACTGTTCTGGCTGATTTTAGATTCAATTCCTGTTCTTATATAAATCTTACATTGTGATAACACACCCTGGAGTAACGTCAAACTGTGCATGCCCCGGCACCCTCAGAGAAATGATGGCATAAACCTACAGAAGCCAATGTTGATACAGTGCTTTAAACTAGTCAAGGAGCTGGTATTTTAGGTGCAAATGAGAGGATGAGAAATGAAGTTCATACAAATTTAAGGACCAGCCTTCCAGTTGCAGCAAAGCCAGCCTTGGGTCTTAAAAACTTTTGCATTAGTCCAGCTACTAATGAACGGGGACAGGATCACAATGTGGCTTACCACAAGATACTACATGGATACACACCATCCTGGACTGCAAAGTTTCACTACTCAAAGGATTCACTTTTTGGTCAGAAAGAAGAAATAGCTCCAGGTTACACAGAGTAATTGGAACAGAACAACACAAAATCATCTCTCTGGAGAGTCACAAAAGACTTGGGCTTCTTTCAGCAAATCCTTTCCAGAGCTAGTTCAGATACTTCGAGATAGCCAAAACAAGTACACGAACAGAATACAGACCTCTTTCTAGCTTTATATCCTGACATCCTCTTACCCCTTCCAAGCTAGATGACATAAAATATAGAACTTCACAAAGAGAACCTTCCCAGGTAAGTATTATTTAAGCGATATTCTCCTTTAGGTCACTACTCAATAGTCCTGTCAGTTCAAAGCATGCTTTGGGTCACAGCAATTCCTCCCCCCAAGAATAGAAGAAAGTCTTAAGAAGATATGGACTACTGGAAGACGGGTCTTCTTTTAATCAGCTTTAATATCAGAGTGGCAGCAGCAACCTCTATGCTTAGGCCACAAAGGTTTTATTATCCTTTCTTTTGAAACTGATAAATTGGTGCAGACTTCGGGATGGCTTTTTAACAGCCACCAGAAAAAAAAAAAGAGAAAAGGAAGAGAATGAAAAGGGAAGGAAGAAAGGATGTGGCTATCTTGTGAGATACTTAGAGCTCTCTGGAAAATTCAGATGGACAGACCTGTCATGCTGCTGTCATCCTGCCTCTTCTCTTCTGAAGAGTTTATAGCTGTCCATTGCAGCACTCCGGTCGTGCCAGTCATCCCACCGTGTTTTGTGATGGCAACTGTGTCATTGTTTTCTTGCTGCATGATGGCTTTCAGCTCCTCCTGTTTGTTGCCTGTTGCTGCAGGCACTGATATAGATGCACCAGTGGATCCCATCACCTTCTGGGAGGAAGAAGCCGTAATTCCTACATGACCATTCTCAGGTGCTTCTGTGATGTCTAACGCATCATAGAATCATAGAATGGTTTGGGTTAGAAAGGGCCTTAAGATCATTCAGTTCCAACCCTCCTGTCATGGCCAGGGACACCTTACCCTAGACCACATCACCCAAGGCTCTGTCCACCCTGGCTTTGAACACTGCCAGTGTTGGAGCATTTACCACTTTATTGGGCACCCTGTGCCAGTGCCTCACCACCCTCACAGTGAAGAACTTTTCCCTTATACCTAACCTGAAAACAACATCAATAACTCTCAAGTCCTTGCTGCCACATGGATCTTCACCCCTGAACTCCACTGAGACAGCAGACCAAAGGACCTCGCTATCACACTGTCCCTCCAACACTGCTGTGCAGCCCCCAGGCTTATCTCCAGCAGCCTGGGTCGATCCCTGTCCCCCTTCAAATCTAGTTTAAAGCTCTTTCAACAACCCTGCTACCTCCTGCTCCTAACTGAGGTCTGCCAGGCTAACAGCAGCTCCAGGTCATGGCTGCTGTGAGCCCAAGAAGCAATGGTGCTTGCAGACAGTAAATTAAAAGGGCTGGTGGTGAAAAGATATTTAGAAGTAGTGACAAACAGTGTTCCTGAATTAACTTTAAGCCTCACATTAGTCCCACTAAAGACAGCAGGATTATTCAAATGCCGATTTTCTCAGCTGATGAACTGTTTAATTGGACTGAAACCCACTGAATAAACATCTACATGGACGTCGCTGAGAAAACACAAAGGGAAACGGATTAGGAGTGGAAGCAGTTTCTTTTCAGCAGGCTTCACTGTGGATGTTTATGAATTATCCCTCCTTTTGCATAAAGGATGGGGGAACATGGTTAACCAAAGCAATAACAATAACTTGGCACTTCTACTGTGTCCTGGAGGAAAGTTTATTGCACACTGTGTGTGCTTGTAGTGAGCAGTGTGCCATTCTGAGAGCTTCCTTAGGAGCCCATCGTGGTCCATTTTCAAATGAAGGGACAGAATTCTTGCAGTGATAGTGAAGCTGAGTGGCAGGAACCTGCATTTATGTAGATAACACAAACGCATTGCTTTTTCTCCTGAAGTAATCTCAACCTTATGATACTGATTTGAAGGGGTAACTGCCCATGTGATAAAACCCAGTGGAGGGGAAGACTGAAGAGGAGGAAGCAACATCTTCTGACAGAGAATAAATATTTGCCTCATGGGGCACTATAATCATCTGGTCATCTATAATATCACGAATGAGAAATCAAAACCTCCAGCACTGTTTAATCAACATGTTTGAGCACAGGCAGGGCACATTACTACACAAACCTGGTAAAACCAAATGAAGTTTATGGACATAAACCTAATTAATTTAGTGTATTTGGATTCCCGTCCTTTGGTCCCTGTTGTGTAAACTGCAGCAGCTGCAGCTGTATTGCAATGAGGATCAAGTTGTGCCAAACACGATGTGAGTTTCAGTTTGCAAATATTTGAGGCTTCAGCGTGGGAAGGTTGACACAGCATCGCAATCAATTCAACAAACAAGCTACAAGGGTACTATTGACAGGGAGCACAACGCTCCAGCAAATCTGCCCATTGAAGGCAATGTGTACCCAAATATGAATTCTGATTTTCGTAATCCTTTTGCCATCAAGGAATCCATCCTCCCGTGCCACTTCAGCATAGCAAAATCTAAGGTCTTGATTTATTCATGGCAAAAGCCAACTAGCATAGCAAATGGTAAAGAAATTAAAGGACATGCTGATTTAGAAATTACTCAAACAGCTCTGGGAGGTGGTGGGGCCAGCTGGAGATAAGCTGTGGTAGGGACATGCCAAATCCTCCTCGTGTTCCAGAACCAATATCCATAGGACTAAATGCCAAATATTTTCACTCAAAATATCTGCATAGCTTTCAGGTCGAGCTGGGCCTTATGTATTGGACTGAATTTCATCTCTGGCATTAATGAAGAGACAGGGACTGCCAGTTAGTTTTTCATGCAGTGTACTATTAGCACAAGCTGCTCACAGAGCACCCAAAGCACCCAGCCATGGCTGTGAATGATTTTGCATCTAAGATACACATGCATTTATCCACTGGAATTCCCAGGGGGTTTATAAAGACCTCCCAAATGGCACCCAAACAATGAATGAGGGAGAGACTTGCATCAAAACCACAGTGGTTTGCTCTTCAACAGGACTAGATGGAGGAGTAAGGACAGTGCTGTGAGTACTGTGAGTCAGAAGGAGACCTCAGGGCTGAATTTCAAGTGTGGTTTCAGTTTAAATCAGAATTGCTGGCCAAGACCTCTGTTTGCTCCCAGAACCCACTGGCAGCGGCTGAAGGGAAGCCAGACTCACCAGACCCTGCACTTCTCTTGACATGCCATTCCTGGTTTAGACCTCTGTCAGACTGTGGTAGGAGTCTCATGACGTTGACAACTCCTTGCTAGAAGGAGCAGTAGAGTCCCTTGATGTGTATTTAACATAGAGCAGATCAACATTCTTTTTCCCCCTCCTCTTGCTGGCCCTGTCACAGGCAGGATGCATGAGGGCAGGCTCCAGACTGAGCTGTCACTGCTCCACTGTCCATTCACATTAAGCTCTGGACGCTGAGAGGAGAAGCTGCTGTTACAACTCATATTCCTCAGCTGCCTGGCACAGCTGATGCATGGGCACCTTGGTGGAAAACAGGAGCATGCTTCATTGCTTTGCTTGTGGGTTGGCAGCCAGGCAAAGGCCCACCAT
Source organism: Pezoporus wallicus (assembly GCF_028554395.1). Taxonomy (NCBI): domain Eukaryota; kingdom Metazoa; phylum Chordata; class Aves; order Psittaciformes; family Psittacidae; genus Pezoporus; species Pezoporus wallicus. The sequence goes on from NW_026636985.1 coordinate 649,492, forward strand.
ACATGTTAAGTCCTGTAAACACTCTGCTGACACCTGAATATGCTGCTTGCTCTGAACACTTGCAGGGACAGTTCCCAGCTCCTTTGGGAGCTCTCTGCAGTAGGAGAGAGGCAGGGAGGAAAGAAACCGACAGCAGCACTCCAGAACGTGCTGGTGAAACTCTGCTGCAGGAGCTGCTGCAGCGTGTTTGGGTTCTGTGGCATCTCCCCACAGTGGTTGCATTTGCTGTCTCTTCCCCAGCTCAAACCATGGGATTCTTCCACACTCACTGGGCTATTCCTTTGAAACCAGATCAATAACTTGCTCAGCCCATCTGTTCATAGGTATAGGTATAGATCACAGCTGACACACTGTGGCCTTGGTGCCACTTGTACAAAATTAATAATACTGATAATTCCAGTGGCTCCTAATGAACACAAAAAAATATCAAATCCAATTACAGGAAATAGTGGTTTAGAACAAGGACTTTGAGCCTCATTACCCACACAGTCTAGTTCTTGTTTTAACCTGGGCTTGCTTTGTTCTTGAGGTTTGGAACATCCCTTTCAGCTAACACAAGTGAAACCAGAGGGCAACATAAAACACTTAAGGACCACTTTCTGATAAGCGGACACATCATCATTAGCAAAATGCTTTTATCATCTGTGATTTCTCGGATAATTCAAAAGGTTTTCTTTAACCATTCTTTTAAAGGGATTTTATCAAGTCTTATCATATTAAACATCTATATCTGGGTGACATAGAATTTTATGGAGTGACATTCAGTCCCATGTATCCCAAGATACATGGATTGAAACCAAAGATTCATTTCAAACCACCCAAACCATCAGTGTCAGTGCCAGCTACCTGAGCAAACCCTGCCTGAGGCAGAGCAGGACAGTGAGATGCTGTGTCCTCATCCAGACCTGCTCTAGGCAGAGCCCTCCACATGGATTTTCCTGCACCTGGTTTTGAAAATTTCCAACCCAGGGATGAAACTTGCCAGTCTGATTGCATGAAACTCGGTCTTCACAGCAGATTCTAGCACCTACCTGGAAAAGAGGCTGTTTTATATGGTTCAGAATCCCACTGAAGATAACAAGACTTCTGGGCATTTAAAAACTGCTTTTACAGTTGATTGTTCACAGAAACTTGAAAAACTTCAGTGAGGTTCAAAGCTTTTGCTCATCATCATGGTGAAGCAAGTACAATTCCTGATGCTGCCTACACTGCAGCAGCAGCCAAGCGAAGGTACAAAATATTCATCACTTTGCATCTCCTTTTGTCATTCCTTTTTGTTCTGTGTATCTGCATTTGTGAATTGTGCAGCAAAATACGTCTGTATTTGTATTTACATGAATCTGACTAGAGAAATACCTGCGGCTTTGACACTGCATTTACCACAGCAGCAATCTCAGACATCCTTATTCAGACTCTTATTTTCATCCTAGCTGAGGATGTGTCCTAATTCTGTGTTCAGAAGATGAGATATTTGCATTATGCATTCTAAATATAGTTTTTTCTTATTTATAAAATCAGGTTGAATGGTCATCAACAGAAATGTATCTGAGTTAGTTTCCTGCCCCATGGGAGTTGCTCTTCAAGGATTTGATATGAGGGTGGGACTAAAACTTGATGCAGCTTCAGTGTAGAATGATGATTTACTGTATGTTTAATTTTATAGCTGAAGGGTGAAGCTAAAATACATGTTCCCTGTGAGGGTGAGGCACTGGCCCAGGGTGCCCAGAGAAGCTGTGGCTGCCCCATCCCTGGCAGTGTTCAAGGCCAGGTTGGACACAGGGGCTTGGAGCAAGCTGCTCTAGTGGAAGGTGTCCCCGCCTGTGGCAGGGTCTTGGAACTGGGTGAGCTTTAAGGTCCTTTCAACCCAAACCAGTCTGGTACTGTACGCTAAAAAACATTGATATTTTGGCTCTCATGCCATGTTAGGAACAGAAACTGTGTACCTTACCCTAAAGTTCTGTGACTAACAGCTGAAGGGAATTAAATAATCATGTAATGGAAAATTCCTGTTGGGTTTAAGAAGCCTGACTCCTTTTTATTCAAACGCTTTGCTTTTGTGGTTGTTTCTGTTTAAAATTCTACAGCCAAATTTATCTGTAGTATAACACCATTGATTTCAATGGACTTACAGCAGGGATAAAGATGTTAACACTCACTTATCATATCCACCCTGTAATTTTTCCTCCATCAGGTAAAGCTCTGCTTAGCAGACAGGATATAGGGGATTGTTGCAGCCGCTGTCCTTGTGACATTTCATTAAGCTGGTCTTCTAAAGCTTATCATTAGAGGTACTGAAGTCTTGTTGGGAGAACTTAATTGCATCCCATTTTCCCTGACCAAAGATGCATTTGAAAAGTCAGCTTGCATTTTGATTTTTCTTTACTTTTTCAAGGTCTTTGTGCTGCCCAGAATTTTAAATCCCTCCATCTGCTTCAATCCCTCTTCACCTGCAGTTTGCACAACTCCTGCTACTCCTAACTTAATGTTCCTGTTCCTTCCCAGTCTCCCAGTCAGACTCCAGAACATAGACTACTACCACTGGAAAAGACTTATGTTTAGGCTTCTGCACGGGTGGGAAAATAATGAAAAGGCCATGAAAGTATAGAGAGCAGAGGACATTTCTCTTTTCTGCAAGCAAAAACTATTGTCCCTTCCTGTAAAATACCCCAAGCAAGAGAGGAAACTCCAAAGTTCTTTCCATCTTATGCCCTGCTCCTTCCTTCTGATTTCAAACAGTAAGTTACACATATTTCTAGCCTCACAAAGCTGTGTACACACAGCTAACAGGAGGTCTGTGAATATTCCTCCATCTGGAGGCTCAATTTTTAATGTTATAAAGCAAGTTTTGTTTACAGCTTTGCCACTCCAGGGTATTGAAGGTGAAGTGACAGAAAATACTCACCTAATAGAAGGGGTTTTGTTGTGGCCCTTCAGGTTTCTGTTCAAAGGATTTAATAATTATCTGTTAATTGTTTAAATAATAACCTGTTCATTTCAGGTACCTAAATCTGCCTTTCTTTGGGACAGACGATCCTGAGAGCTTCTTCTGAGGGGCAGCTCTGCTGAAGCTGATGGAGTTTCAATCAGGAGCGTGTTAAGAGGAGAATCAGGCCCCTTGTTTGTTTTTTATAACCTCTGCTCTCCAGAATCCAATTCCCTCTCCCTGTCTGTGCACAATAAAAGTGTTATTTAAGGCCAGTCCTCCTTGCCGAGTTCTGCACTTTGACACAAACAATGACTATTTATTCGCAGACATATTAATATATTGTAGCTGCAGAGAGACATTCGTTAGCACATGCAATAGGAAGTGCCTGTGCAATCCATGCTGTAATGGCTGAGTCAATTATCACCACATAAATCTTTACTTTCAAGCATATTATGGGTTTTTCCTGCAGCAAGTAACACTGTCTCTCAGTTGCAGTCAGGAATGATCATTAGTACACTGCTGGTTTTGAAGGGGATGGTTCTTAGTGACAAGTCATGGAAAAGAGGAGTGGGTTTGGGGTTTGTTTTGTTTTTGTGGTTTAAAGGTATTTAGATGGAGTGTGTGCAATAGGCAGCTCTGCTGGCTTAATTTGACCAGCCTCATCTTCCTGTTCAGCGATGTACACAGTGCCAGCCTTAAGGAGATAAGTCTTTCAATTACCCTTCAGCAGTCCCTGCTTTTCCATCCCTGAGCCCCTCAGGGCTCTGACAATATAATGAAATTCAGGCTCTGTAGCCTGAGAAACAGCCTAGCTCTGCCAACACACCTCAGCCACACACAGAGCCCACGGCTGCACTGCAGGTAGTAGCAGAACTGCCTCATATGAACCACATTCAAATAAGCCATTAACTAACTGCTTTGTCTACCAAAAGCAAGGAATGCATTTTGACTTGGACCACTGCAAATCCTACAGGTCTCCACAGAATCCTTAACATCCGTTCAGCAAATCTCTATTACCCACAGTGTCCAAGGCAGATAAAAGAAGCCAGCTTGGATCCTATGGTATAAAAAGGCCCTAATCCCTCATGGCAAGCCAGGAGGTGTATCTGTCTGACCACGCAGCACAGGTACCCATGCAACTTTGCCAAAATAGCCGTGTCCTGCCCTGGAGGAGCCCCTGCATCACTTACTTTGCCTTTCATTGTGCTGTAATTTGAAAATCTATCTATGTTTCTATAGACTTCGAAAGGTTTCTGTAAGCTATTCTTCCAGAAGGTGAACTGGTGCCAGAGGCTATTTTGGAATTAGAAAAGCAAAGGGCAAACCTAGTTATTTTGTGCAGAAAAGCTGCTAGCACTCGCACACAGTACACTGAGGAAGAGAACAACTCATCAGGATTATAAATCCTGGATTCTGATGGCTGGGTTCTGCTTCTAGCACAAAATGTGCAGGCCTAGACAAATCTGACGGAGGTCATTTCATTTGCACGTGGCGAGGACAGCATCAGAATCAGCCCCTTGCTCATCAGGGGCTTTTTGTCTGTATTAATGGTCCACAATTAGCTCTACTTTGTGCATATTGAAAGAACAGATTGCACTACAGCAGGCTCAGATGAAACTTTAGCTTGTCCAGCTATGAAATTACAGAAATAAACCCTGAATATTAAAAGCCCAAGGGGTCTAAAAAATCTAGTGTTGTATTCTATTTGATAAAGATTCTGCACAGAGCAAAAGGAAATGACCAGACCTGCAGAAACACAGTTCACATGTAGTGGGCTTGCTTTGTGTAGGTATCGGAGCAGAATCAAGTTTGATTGAATGGCTGCACAGCCACTAATAATAGGTGTAATTATTGCACCCCACTTACATCCAGCCTGCGTATGGTCATAAAGCATTCCAGCTATTCCAGAGAGACACTAATGCAAGCCATCAAATAGATTCCTTTAAGTAAGGATTGAAGTGTTGCCACAAGAGAGATTTAGTGGAGATGAAACTGGGGAGAGGGAAGGGGTATGAGCGTTGATCTAAGGTGAGACACACAAGTCCAATGACTCAGATGATCTCAGCTCTGTTTCTAATGCCTGGGAGTAACAGGGTTTGGAAGCATGTTGCAGCTTTCTCTTCCATGCATCTGCAATAAATCTAATTATTCCCACAATATAAAGGCCTGCCACATCACCCCTTCCACTCCAATATCCAATTTAGACCACCAATGACATTTAAAAGGCACCTTTGTGTTCAAGCACTCAAGCTGCAAGGCAAGCTCTACGTGTAGGTGTGTAGAAGGGAAAAGATTCATTCTAAAAGCTGGCAAAATGAGCCAGGATAATAGAAAAGCAGACATTACTTTAAGAGGGAGTGTATGTGTGCTCATGTGCCTGTGGTCTTTTCGCCAGCCTGAAAGAGTGTGCAGCTTTGCTGAGTCAATTCTGAGCCTGTTCAAAAATAACAGAAACAAAATGTTCTTATGCTTTAGTTCTCCTTGTTTGTATATTCAATTCCAAGTGCAGAATGAAGATTCTCCCTGCCCAAGCCGCAGAAAATAACACTCAAAGTGCATCTCAATGCAATTCCATGCAGCTTGATGTTTACCTTGGGCACACTTTCAGCTTTACACAATGTTAATTAATCCTTTATGATCTGCATTGAGAAATAAGCCAAAGAGTAGAGTTCCTGCTGTCTTGTTCCCAGCCGTAACTGCGCGCAGAGAACAGGACAAAAGGGGTTGTGTTCACTTTAACCTTACCCTATGCAGCTGATGCTGTGCAGCAGTATGAGCCTGGCACCTTCTGAAAAGGAAGCTGCTGATCCTTTGGTTCGTGTGTTGTGTGCAGTGTGTCCCAGATTCCTTGTTTTGTGGGCATCCCAAGTAAGCTGAGACTGTAACTTCCTAAAGGAATGCTTCTCCTGGAGACTGGCCTCAGCTGCCAGCTCAGAGGCACCCTACACAGTTCAATTGTCCTGTATAAGTAAATCTTAGCTTAAGCAGACCTTGATCTTGACCTTTCTAAGAGGTGAAATCCAACTGCAAGATGGATCTATGAAAATTGTACTTATAACCTCAAAGGTTTCTATGAGAACCTCAACCTCTGGTATTTTCCTCTCCACTAGAGAAGGAAGGTATCAGTGGTTAAGGCTCTCCAGAGATGTTTTGGCTTTAGGCTGTAGAAAAAGCATCGGTGAGAGCCTGTAGTAAGGTTACTACTAACACAGCAATAAATAAAAATACTTATTGGAAAGCAAAGAGCAACCTGAGGGAAATCTCAGTGTGTAAGACCGATAAGCAGGCACAGGCTGTTCCGAAGAATTACTTGTGCAATCTCACTTGAGTAGCTTTCTAAGGCAAATTAAAAGAGAAAAACTGTAAGTGTATTGAGAGGAGACAGAATACAAAATGAGGTTTGTGCTTCTATTTTTCTTCCTCCCCGTGACTTGAAGTACAACCTTGAGGGGACTGTTACTCTGAGATTCACTGCCTCTATTCATGAAATGAACGCGGCAAAATTATCATAATGTAACTTATTTAGCTCATTTTGTTACCAGGAAATTCAAACAAAGAACTTGCCAAGACTCAGTCTGGAGTTTCAGAAAGCAGGCTCCCTTTCCTGCAACACTGGGGATGGCTCCATCTTACGTGTGTGCCTGATGGTTTCGTTATGAGTGGTTTATTAGGATAAAACATACATGTGCATTGCTTTTCCAAGAAATGATGGGCACATTCAGAATGTTCTCAGAACTCATTATTATATGTAAATGTTTGAGATGCATGTGCACACAGTCCCTGAGGTTGTCGTAGGGGTCCTCTGGTGATCTTCAATAGCCTTCCTCACTGTGTCTGCCGGATGAACTCCGTCCTTGCACATGCCCTGTTGTTCTCTGGCTGTTATCCATTCCCATGTTTCTCAAAACTTGCTGATTCCAACATTTTGATCTGCTTATGTCACTGTTTCAAGGACAGAGTGTCCCATGATTACCTCTTCTCTGGTCCAGACACAATAATTTACTTGTTCTTCATCAGGGTGATAAGACTTCTCCAAGGCTGGAGTCAGCTCCTTCACTCATTTGTGCAAAGGACTTGGAAATGCTCAGATGAAACCTTTTTGATGACAATTATTATTTGTAGAAATGTCACAAACCAGGAGTGGAGCTACCTACTAGGACCTTCATAGAATCATAGAATTGTTAAGGTTGGAGAGGACCTTAAGATCATCCAGTTCCAACCCCCAGCCATGGGCAGGGACACCTAAACCTAGACCATGTCCCCCAAGGCTCTGTCCAACCTGGCCTTGAGCACCGCCAGGGATGGGGCAGCCAAAGCTTCTCTGAACAACAGTTCACAGGCAGAACGATAAAGAGGACTAATAGAGGAAAAATATAACAGCATTCACTGTTTTATAAAGGTCAAGGGAAAATACAAATTGCATTTACCTGGGAAGAGGGATAAGCACTTTGAAATAAAAAGGCAAATCTGTATAATGCAGAACAAAGGCAGTTTAAGCAAAGCTCATTTTTATAATAATGCCAGGTTCCCAGTTGTGTCAGATTATTATGGTCAAATTGTAAATTAACTCCAGATATCCCATGTTAAATGAAGCTGGGTCAAGCATTAGTTCCTGTTCTTTGACTCCACTTGCATACTAAAAACCTATTGTGTTAGTACCATCAGCTGGATTTTACTGGACAGCTTGTCACAAACACGGTATTTCTCACCGAAGCTGGATTTGATGAGGCCCATGTATTTCATTTCCACTTCCCCAGGAGAACAGTGCATTATCACAAGTGTACGCAAAAAACAACCCAGTAGGTGTTTTACATCAAAATTGGCTGAAAATTACCCAAATAAATCTAAGAGATTGATCAGACATTACTCTTTGCTTCAAGATAAACACATACTTGCCTCAAGTCTTGATTCTTGTTTGTTTTCTGAGCTATTCTGGATTTGATATTTCCACATTTCCTTCATCCAGACCATAGGTTAGCTATTTCCAGGAGCTGCAGCACCACAGAAAGGAAGCCAGCTCCAAGATTTACAGATGTTATAGAGCACTTGCTTTTTTCTAAGCTAGGTATCTACAGTAGCTCCTCGTGAAACCTTTGTTATTGGATTAATTCATTCATTGGTGTTCTAATTGGGAAAAACTACCTACTTACAATAATGAACTTGAGACACCCACCTTCCCCATACTAACACACTCTCATTTTCAGGCTGATCTTAATTTTCTGTGGATAAAGTCAGACTGAAAGGAAACCTGTCAGTATTTGCCACTGGAAATCACCCATTCATTTCACTGGAAGTGATCCCAACACTGAGACAATTTCTGACTGCATTGTGCTCATCTTTTTCTGTTTGTGTGGAACACAAAGAATCAGATGGTTTTTTCCCTCACTTTGCTTTGCAAAAATTCCCATTAGGTAACTGGGAGTCAAGCACAAAGTGAGTAGGATGGCTGCTAATGGTATAGATTTCCTCGGCGTGGGAAGCCTGCGGTGAAGTTTGCCACACTGAATCAGATGACTGATCCATCAGGTTCTCTAGCTGGCCTCTGGCAGTGGTCCATACCTGCTGGCCACCTTCCAACCCAAATCATTTCACTCTTACAGTTAAGGTATCTCTTCCCTTATGGTCTTAACCAGATGATTATTCTCTCATTGTTCATTTCTTGGCCCAGACTGCTGAGTATAGTTTGTGTTTCTAGAAGAAAATCACAGACAGGACAGAAATAGGCTGCTTCTGAGGCTTGGTGATGCTTTAACATTCAGGTAAGATAAGCAACATTTTTCAAGTGCTGCATTTTGTTTTCTTCTAATCCCAGTGTGTTATCTTTGGCTTTTCAACCATTCTAATGTGTGGCAATTATTTTTGAATAAATCAGTGTATGATTTCAAAATTAAATAAATACCCTCTGCAAACCATGAGCAGATGCTACAGCTGATGCTACAGAGGAAACAGAAGGAAATTCCTGATTAATTACATATGGAGCTGCTTTGGTCAGCTACAAATACCCAGTGTACAATCACGGGCTGTTTAAATAACCCTCAGTAGGTCTTTCAGACTGCTGGGGCTGCAGGTTCTTCTGTGAATGTTCTGACACTGTATCCACCTCAGCTAAGAGGTGGCTATGGTGACACTATAGATCTATTGACAGCCACATAAAGCTCAGACCAGACCACCTGAGAGGGTCTGTAGGAAGAGGGATGCTGCTTAAACCTTCTGTGACATTTAACAGTGAGAGATCAATGAGCACTTCAGAGCATCTGCTCCTTTTACTGCTGGCTCACGAGAGAGAAGCAAGGCTTCATGCAGACCCCTGACTTTAAGAGCCATAGCAGATGGATGAGACAATGGCCCTGAGCTTCCCCCACTGCACCCAGGCCAGGCACCGTGAAGATCTCAGCAGTGTGAGCAGAGAAAGTGGGGAAGAAAAGAAACACCAGGCAAACCCTGCAGTTGCAGGGAGCTCCGAAACTGCCTTTCAATCCACTGCTCTGCTTCAGTATCCCCTCCTTTGAAAACACAAACACACCAGAAAGGGGAATAGGTGGTTTTGAGAAGCCATAGCGCAGCAGCAGCAGCCTGACACCCTGCTGACAATAACAAAGACTGTGCTGCCGACCTCTAAAACGTGTGACAAAGATGCTGGGATGGGGGGGGGGTGGGGTGGTGAGAAGGGAGAAGCATTATTTGTAATTCCTCGTGTGGGTTATTTTTCCTCTGCAGTTTATAAAACAGCCCTTTGGAAGCTGGGAAATGAAATCTGTTTCTTTTCTCAGGGCATGGCTGCATGCTGGTAAAGCTAGCTGAAGTTTTGCCACTGCCTTCAATGGGAGGACAATCAGTTCCTTTGCTGGTCTCCACAGCTTTGAATTCTCTGGTTGCTTCACCACTAGGGGTGGATGCCACGCTGCATGCTTTGGAAAGAGTGGCATTAAAGCTTTTGTACCAAGGAGAGTAGAAACAGCAAAGGTTGGAATTCAGTGCTGCTTTTCTGAATCACTGAGTGAAAGTGGAGATGGGATTACAGAGGAATCAGATCTATGAATTCCACTTTATTTTCATGTTCAAAGCTTTCCTATCAGCATTGTTTAGATTCTTTGCATGTACTCATAATTTTCACGATCCCCACTGCACAAACTGCATCAAAGAGAAAAGCCCAGGTCTGTTCAGTTCCTTTCTCAGCACAAAGAACAACTGAGCTCCTCTCTACTCTGACATTGCACAGGCCAACAGAGAACCAAGGGGCGCACACTTTCCTTTCAGTTCCACCAGAGAACATCCCCTCTTGATGTGCAAGCCAGGAGTCAGGCATCAACAAGAGCAGCCTCTTCCTACATGCACACAGCAGCAGCAATGATGCTCACCCTGAAAAGAATCACAGCCTATCACTGTTATTTCCTCCCTTGAAAAGGAATACAAAAATCATGCTGCTTATCCCAGCTCTGTTTGCTGACCTGATAACTTATTCTACACCTGGTAAGATTTGAAGCACCTTTCCTGCAAAACCAGCCTCCAGCTCACATGAAGCAAATCTCTGGACAGAAAAAGCTCAGGTTCCATGAGGAATTATGAGGGAGACAGAAAGGGACTGGATTGTACGCTGGAGCCTGGGGTATGTGCAGAGATACTTAATGAAATGACAGCCCTTGTTTTGTAAAGGAGCTAATGGCTTTGACAAGAATCATAGTTTCTATTCAAGAGGCTCTTGCAGCCCAAGTAACGAGTCTGTAATTCACTCGCCAGGACTGTCATATTCACAAAATGCATTTGTTAGAAGCTGCATCAGGCCGAATGCTTAATAAATTCAATAATCTCCCCACTAAATGCATTAGTGCTGCCCCAGCTATGAGCTTGATAGATCGTGGTAGTTGCCCTTAAGCAATTAGTATTGGGACAATCGCTCCGATTCAGTTGAAACAAAGCACTGGCACTTGGAAATTAGTTTACTCTAATGAGAGAAAGAATTTCTGAAGAGGGTGTAGGCAACAAAAACTGAAAAATACGATGGTGCAGGGACAAAAATGAGCAAGAATGACTTTACAAAATCGCACACAAGGTCAGTTCCCAGGTACTCTGGGACAAAGACCACATGTAGGTGATGTGCCATGAGCATAAGCTGCATCCAGTACTGTTAAGAACAGGGTTATTCTCCTGCCTTTCTATGAATGGTAACTGAAACAAGTCCTTCCCAACCTTTTTAGCTTCATTAAATTATAAGTCACGAGAAAGATGGTCGTCTGAGAGCAAACTGATTTCTGTGGCTAAAGAACTGTCAGGCTAATATGAGATGCCATGAACAAGTGGCAGTTGTGCAATAACTTACCCAGCAAATACACTGTGTCTGTGTTCCCTGAAACAACCCTGAGCTGGATGCTTGCTGTCCCTTCAAGAAGTCAAAGGACACTGCAGCAAAAAGAAGGTTATTCCTATGTGCACAAGTGCCCACTTTTGCTCTGCACAAATAATTGAATTATACATCTGATTAAATCAGAAAATAGGAAGATCTTTGGCTGTGCAACACTCCACGCTCAGTACCTGAACTCAAGTTCCGCACTCACCTCTCTGCCAGTTATAATATAGCAATTAGTTCCAGCAGAACTGTATTTGCTTATAGAACTAATTAGAGATCAAGAAAGTGGCTCACTTTTGATAATTACATGGTTGTGTCCCATCTATCAGCCAGTGTTAAATTGTTGTTATATTAATGTAAAGCTTATAATCATGGCTGTTGTAAATTGAATAAATGTTCTTGCCAATTCTCCAATGCAATTAATTTACATAAAAGCCTCTGGAACTAAAATTAAAATGATATACATCTTTCCAAGGGTTTCATTTAAAACAAAGCTAAATAATAGAGAAATTATATATCTTTTTTCTTTTCACATTCTTCTGTTTACTGAAGTTAATGGCCAAATAATCATTGAAATGTGCCTAACCCAGTTATTCAGAATTGTTATACCAATAGCTCATTTACATGTACAGTGATGCATTATTCAAGACATTAATATTTTAAAAAGCCTGTCCTAAACCAAGGGAGATTCCAGATGATGGTGCAGGAGATCAGAGGGAATTCTATTCCCTCACAGTCATCTGCACGTAAATCATGCTCATCTCTTTTATTTAGGCATCTGCATTTTTGTATAGAGCATGGATGCTGCTGATACAGACAAATCTGACCAAGCCTTCCCTGCTGAAGAAAGAAAATCTACATTCTAGTCATCTATAAACCTGTCACAGCCCAAATTTAAACAAGCTGCACCATGCTTTTTCAAACAAGTAATATTGTGAATCACAGAAGCTAGGGTCAGAAACGGTGTGTAAAAATACGTATGCCTCCAAAATCATGAGGGTTGGTAAAGGGGAACTCGTTTAAAGCTGTGACAACTTTGCTTACCATGCAAACACTGCGTGTTACAGTGCTATTTCTTCCACCTCCTCTCAGACTGTTTTGCCTGCCTGTTAAGAAGCAGATGCAGACTAAGTATAGATAGACAGTTAACTGTGGCTCTGAGCCTGAGCTCAAGACCAGGTGTGCTTCTCATTCCTGCTTCAAAACATTAGATCTCTACCCAGTCAACACATCTTTCTGGATGGGAAGACATCAAGTTCACATCGTGCCTGACCATAAGTTCACATTCTTGTACACAGAGCCTGGCTTGGGAAAACTGGAGCAGATCCATGTGTGTAGAAGGTCCATGCCAATGATCATCCTGAGCCTGGTCTTGCCCAGAGCCTGCATGGCTGCTTCACATCCCAACAAAGGATGGCTACAGTCAACGTAGCTAGAAAGGGTGAGACCTCCTTCACTGATGTTTACACGTGGTTTACAGGAGGGCATTCTAAAAATCAGTTTTAATGCTTTAGGACTCCTCAATGCCTCCACAGAACTAAATGTTAAGAAAAGGGTTAAAATGTGGTGTGTGTCCCAGTAAAAGAATTAGTCAGAACACCACTGGTAGGTAATTACTGGCCTGGTCCTCTCTCCTGCTGCAGCCTGCTTAATACACTGCCCATTTTACTCTACAGTTCATTTTTTTCTACTCTGATATTTCTGACATTATCTTATTCTAGCTGAGCTTAAATACTCACTAGAGTGGAAGTTGTTTTCCCTTGATTGTCTTGGAGCAAATCTCCTCACTGCACCCACCCTATTACAGGGAACCAAGCATGTTAGGGGAGGAAGCCAGTGACATTAGATAATGATTCAGAGGACCTCCTAAAGCTCACTCATTTCCTTCCACTGTCTCTAAATTATTATTCCCAGCAACTTTTGGAATTTCTACTCTTTTTCCTGTAATAGCCTTATCCAAGGAGACAGTGGCTGTGAGCATGCAGAGCATAGGGGTGGCAGTTCAGTAACTCAGATCAGCTTGCATTATGCTTCAATCCATGTTAGCTCCATACAGTCACAAAACCCACACAACTCACACGATTGCCCTTCCTTAAGTGTTCGCTCCTGACAGTTTGGGTTTCTGCCATGGATGGGCATTTCGTAAAAACTCCTGGAAAAGAAACTCATGGATGTGTGGAAGTATTTCTGCAGTCGTTATGCATGCTTCTACATTAAGCACTTACATGCCACATTAGAATTACAGCCAGTCACTCAAACAAATCACTTTCTTCTGGGAAGAACATCTCTGGACAAGTGGCACTTCTATTATGCTGGCCATTATTATGGAGTGAAGCAGCAGACAGAAGTGAGACTGTCAGGGACAGGAGACAATCTAAAACACACAGAAAGTTCCATTGTAAGATTTAAGACATCTTTCCAGAGCCAAGAAACATCCCATAAAACCTGGCACGCACACAGATGTTGAGTAGGACACTCACAGCTGCAGTTTAGAGCTCTGGTGTCACCAGGGTCAGACCCACACAGCATAACATACATTAAGAAATGAAAACCAACTTGTTGCATTACAGGCTTCCGGGAAGTATTTCTCTGCTTTAAGAAACCGCATGACAAAGTTCTACATAAGGAACCCAGTGTTAGCAAACACAGAGCTTCCTCTGTGCTGCAGAGAGGAGACTGCTTCCATGAACAGTCTGTCATTTGGATAAATGGTGGGACTCTAATGTGGGGACTCCGCAGCACACAGGAGCAATGGGATCTTTGTGCAGGCAGGAGTATTTGCTATTCATTATTTGCTGTTTGTAACCTGTTTATCATTACAGTTTCAGCCAGCCAAGCACACTGTGGAGGTGCAAATGTTTGTAACCTAAGTGAGCTCCAAGCAGCCTGAGTAAACAGCTCATAAAAACTGCACAGACTAAAAGTTCTCAGCACAAACTCTTCTGCAAAGGTATGAGAACTGGGTGCTATGTGCATATTCCAGGGTCACCAGCAGGAACGTAACTGCAGCATGTATCACTTCTTTTGTAACTTGAATTCCTGCAGGCTGCCTACTCAGACCCTTGGGAGCATCACCAGAGCTCAAATACTTAAAAGACAAACCAAGAAACACAGTTCCAGAGCCCCATAACAGTAAGGCCCTGGGAGTTAACCAGAAGCATTTATCCTACAACTGGCCTGAGATCTGATTTAACAAGTGGCCATGTTGAATTCAATGTCTGTCAAGCTTTAGGAGTTGTAAAAGGATTTATTACTTCCTTTACTGAATTAATTAATCACTGTTATTAGGGTAATTTTAGATTGTTCAAGAACATTTCCTTCACCTTTCTCATTCTTCTGTGTCCTCCAACCTCCTTCATGCCCAGATACCACCCCACAATGTATGAAAAGGTAATACATTAATGCTATTGTGAAGATATAAACTCACAGAGAATATATTGTACTACTGAATATATTGTAGCACAATTCTTCCACCTACACTACTTATACTTTCATTTTTGAATGGGAGATAGATCCCACTGTCTACCATTCCCTTTAAAGCTATTTAAAATCATTAATCATTTCTGTTATTAAATGATCCAGAGGAGAAGAAGGCATTGTAGGGAATAGATATCAAGTCCAGTTGCTGAGGATCAGGAGCAATCTATGGAATTCTGCTGGTATAAGACTGGCCTAGAATGAATCCAAGCATTTTTATTTCAATGGCTCCTCCTCCATTCCTCCCCTCACTGTCTTGTACCATACTTTTGTGTCCTGCTTCCTAACAGCTCTGATTTGCTCTGCACCAAGGAGACATTAGAGAGCTTGGGGGTGGTCAGGGCTGTTGCAGGATGGGTTAGTTATGTACAGTTGGATTTTGCATATTCATGTAATGAAGAAAACAAATCCGTTGGTGTAATTCCTGACCTCCAGCTCTTCACAGACACACAGGCACTAATTTATCTTAATACCAGTGTATATGACAGGAAGTGTACTGAATTGATGACTGTGACCCTCACTCACAAACAGGGAGAAAATGCATTCCATGAGACCATGCATTGTGTTCACAGCCAGTACTAATCCCATCAGAGCAACTCTTTGTTCCCCAGCCATAACACACTACAAGAAGAACACGACCAGTAGTAACTGAGCATCCATTATTTCCTATACATTCATCCCACAGGGCAGTGCTGGACAATACATACACCAGATACCATGCAAGGTCTTTGATTATTGCAGGGAACTGATTGAATTTAACTTGATACACTCTCTTCCCACTATTTTTTTTTTCTGCCTGGATTTATAGGGTGTTTTTGTCTTGCTGTTTCATTGTTTTCAATGGTGAGAACTTTGCCAAGCCTGCACTGCCAGCAACTTCCTTCCTGGTGAGAGGATGGGAATAAACCTCTTCAGATAGCAGCAAGAGTGGTTTCAGTCTGCAGAGGAACCTGACAAAATGTCAGTGCCAAACCTCACTATCTTCCCCAAGATGGTGCTTCCATGTAACACCCTCCTACCACTGCAGCTACACAAGTGTTCCCTTCTGAGCTACATCACCAACTACTAACAGGTACTAACATGCTGGGGGACATTTATGTTTCATTTTCCATGGTCTAGCGCAGTTGTTCAAGGAGAGAAGTTGACTCAAGAGACAGAGGGCAAATAGACCTGAGTTTAACTTCTTTGAATTTCCTTGTATTTATTGCCTTGCCATTCAACATGGCAACGGGCAGCAGATAATTTATGGTATCGTGCTCATAGAAACAAGTTTGTATTAATGCAATAAAAAGCTCAGAGCACCAGCAGTTCTAATAAAATGAGAATTATCAATAGAGCAGAAGAAGGAGGGGTGGGAGAAGAAGAGATGGTCATTAAATCACTAACACCAAGGTCTGGCTGAGATATGCTCAAGTCAATAATACCATAAAGTTTTATACTGGGTGTACTGTGGGAAAATGTTATCATCTCATGCACATGAAGACAGAACCATTTAGATGTAATATATTCACTTCCAATAATAGGAGAAGGATCACATGTGCTGTGGTCTAGAACTCCGAGGGGGAGAGGTGTTGGGGTGGGAGTTAGAAGGTAGAAGAGCACCACATGCAAACATTGCTCCAGCAGGGCCAGCCTGTGGGAAAGCAGACCAAAAGCTCCATCTCTGTAACTGTTTCAAAGGGATCCTCTCCCTGTGTAAGGAGAAATATAGTAGAGACATGGTTTAAATGCACTTGTGATGTCTTGGCTTTCCCCAGTGTCTCTCACAGGGACGGGAAAGAACTGGAAGTGGGAGGAATGGGAAAAGAAATAACTGTAATGTGTTTACACCAGAGAGCAGAAACTGTAACAACTCTCGCGTCAGTTACAGAAGTGTGATGTATAGTGAAGAAGATTAATTCAAGAAGTAGAACATTAAGCCTTCTTTTACATATGCTCAGAGAGGGAACAGCTGCATCTGAGCCATAAAAAGGGAAATACCAACAACGCCAAAAAAAATCTTAAGAAAATGAAACCCCAATTAATCAAAAGGAGGAAAATCCCCTGAAGTCACTGCACGTAACCAGATCTGTTACCGCTTCCAAGGATTTGTGCCAGTGCACTTGCTGCCCCTGCCCATCCAGCCACAGCAAGGGCACAGACTTCTTTGCTCAGTAAAACTCAGGGCTGAAGGATGCAAAAGGTTCTTTCACTTCCACTTTGTTTCAAACAAGGGTGGCCTTGACTAAATACAAACTGTTTCCTAATGCTTCTGTATTGGACAGACAGAGGCTGACTCATCTCAGCATCCTGCTGGGCTGAAGAGATGCAGGAGAGAAGGAGCTGAAGGGCAGAGTTTAGAGTGATGGATCTGTGGCTCTCAGGACTCACCCCATTGCCAGCACACACCAGAAACTCCAGATGGAGGAATGGTTGTTACAGCCCTGGCTCCTCTGTGAGACACAGCTCATGTGTGCAGCAGAGAGAGCTTCCTCCGAGGCCTGCAGCCTGCAGGACTGGCAAGTAATCAGCTAAAAACAATATCAAGAGTGGTCCAGAGTAGAAGATAAAGAGTTAGAATGAAGAGGCAAGGTTTGCACATACAAAACTGAAGTACAGGCAAAGGTCTCGCCCATATATGCCAGCAGGTTTTTCCTTGAGAGTAATTAGCTTTAGTTTATGCCATCAATCCTATTAATTCCACTCCACCCAAAGTTCAGAGAGCAATCCCCAGGTGTCTGAATGACTGAAAAGAACACATGAGCCCACGGGTCTCTGGGCATTTAAGACTACAAACTTTCTGTGGGTTTAAGAGTAGCAAATACACAAGATTGATAAGAACTTTTCTCTTTTTTTCTTTGGCAAGTATGAAAGAGCCACATTATCTAGTAGGAGGGCACGGCAAAGCAGAGAGATCTTGACAGAGGACTAGAAACAGGTATAATTTACATGGTTTGATATTAGTCTACCTGGACATTCCCAGGGATGTGGAAGATATGAAAAAGCAGATATTAAACAATTACAAGAAGAAAGCAACATTTTTTTAGGACACATTTTACCATTCTGCACTTCAAAGAAGGGGAAAATGATCACAATAGGAAAGGTGCACTGAATCCCACTGACACGGGAAACGATAGAAAGACAGAAGAATACAGAAAAGAACCAAACTATGGAGCAACAGTGAGATTCTGAGGTACAATCCACTGCCAGATGTCTGCAGCACGCACAGTCCCTGGAGCAGGGCTGCAGCACAGACCCAAGCCCTCACCTCCTCCTATGCACAGAACCTTACCTCCCAACAGGTGAAGGGGAGTTGTGTCCCGGAGCTCCTGCATGCATAGAAGCAGTTCTGCCTTTAACAGATGCAGATTAATTGGTGCTTTTTCATCAGAGCTTTCCATCTGGAGCATTGCAAAAGCCTTGCCAGAAAACCTGGGAGATCTTTCAACCTTCTGCTGGAGTTGGGGGCACCGGCAGTTGCTGGGCTCTGTCTTGGCATGCAGAGGTGTGAGCAGGAGCTCTGCTGCTGAACTCCATTGCGTGTGAGACCAGCCTCAAGAATCCTGACTCTTAAAGAGGGGCTCAGCAGACTCCTGGGCTCCCCTGTGGTAACGTTTCAATATAACCACCTTGACTTAAATCCTTCCACTGATTTTATGTCCTCGCTATTTAAATGAAAACTTGCTTTTGTGCTTCTGGCTGACTGAAGCACAGTGATTTTATGGTAGATTTCACATTGCAATTAACTTGCTCCCCCTGCTTTACCCTCCTCCCCTCCCTTGGCTAGAGGAGCCCTGGGACTGCATCTTGGGAAACCTAAAGCCTAAAAACCAATGCCAGCATGTTGTCTGGGTGCAAAACTTGCCAAGTAAAAAGGGACGCTCACAACTTCTACCGCAGTCACTGAGGATAAGTGTCACAAGTTATGTAGTTCTGTACTAAATACAGTAAATACATGTACAATGTGGGATAGGATTGCAGATTCCTGCCCCACCTGTTCTGGCAAATCAGCATGCAGCCCTTTCCTCCCAGCCCTGCAGTGTTCCCTGGGTTGGCAGTTCCTTGGATTATGGAGTATTATGATTTAGGATAGCAGCGTTTCACCTGTACTGCAGTGACTCTCAGAATCACTGACAGCAGCTTATCCATTGATGAACTGAATGACTCCTGAAGAAACAAATCAAATGTATTCTCATATCCCTTCCTCTGGGCTTCCTATTCTTTCTATTTGTTGTATAATTTATAATTTATATAACTTGTGAGAGCTCAAAGACTGTTTGGTTTAATTGTAGAGCAGAGAGAACTCTCTGCAGTTACAAGTGAATCTCCTGCCTCCCAGCTGCACATTCCCATGTGTCCAAACAAATCCAGTGAGAAACCTTCTCCAAACAAGCTCGGAGTAACTTAAAGCTACTTGAACTTCAGTGTCTGCATTTCAGAATTTGGTCTTAAAGCACTGATTAAAATTTAAGCCCTTAAATCTCATGGCTTTTTCCATACCTCTGCAGCTGATATAACTGAAGTGCTTTAGTTTGACTTGGTAGCACGAGCCAAAACAGCACTGTGTATATAACAAAACCAGTTACTGGATTATTCCAGTCTTGGCAAGAATGTCCAGCATTTCTAGAACTAATGTTGATAGTAACAGTTATCCCATCGCTAAGTATATACCTGTAAGTAAAAGGGTTCTGCATTTCAATGCCATTTCAGCCATTGAGATATTAAAAGTAAACCTGGTAATATCCCACTGTTATTGCTATTGTTTTCCTGCAAACAGCACACAGAGGAAAACATGGAAGGAGAAAAGGAGCCTTCCCTGGTTTATTTTTGTATACCCCAGAAAATTATAGCACAGCTAATAAAATGAGGGTGTCCTACACAAGCTCCAATATTGTATAAATCATGAATAATACATCAGGCAAAAATGAGGAACTGCAATAGAATCAAACCTATATGGAAATAAATAAAACATAACAGAAGCACTGCAATCATGTTAGCTCTGTTGATAAAAGTGTGTTTGTGTTTGCAAGAGGAGAAGGGAGGAAACTTCTCTAGTAAATGATTGTAAAAGCATTAGTAATAATAAGAACTACATGGCAAGCTAAGAGAACTGGTAATTAACAAATAAGTGTCCAGACACCTGAAGCCGTTTGGTGGAGAAGGTAAAAAGATGGGAAACCAAATGTAACAGTACCTTTAATAAGGTGTCATGGATGAACCTTGAGGGTGGATGGGAGCACACATCCTGCCTTGCAGAGCAAATCGAATTTCATAATGGTATCTTGCAGCGTGTATCTCTAATTCTGCATGTGAAAAACTTCTGCCTGAGGAAACCAGAGGGGACTCAGGAATTGGAGGAAATCACCTCAGTGCTTCACCTTGGGTAAGTGTGGGATTAAATGCCAGCTTTACATTCCCCACAGATTCTTTCAGGTGTGTAGCCAGGAAAGAATGTGCCAGTTCAGGGCACAACCACTTCCCTTGCAGGAAGAAGAGAAATTAAGAAGGAAGAAGGTGATTCCATGTTTATGACACTCCCCTGGAATCCACTGCAGATGCTGCAGATCCTGGTGAGATCTCCTTGTTCTTCTATGTACTTCTCCACACCTCCTCCTATCCAAACTTTATTCCCCCCACTACCTAATGGAATAGAGTTCCACCCAAAAAGGCAGCTTTGGTAGGTTCTGAGCTCAGCACAACTAAGCTGTGAAGGTATCATCGTGCATGTTTAATGGAAGTCTAAAGAAAACGTTCAAGGACAAAGAATCCACTTCCACAGTTCCCTGTAATGATCCCCATGCTTCAAAGTAAATCTCTTACCCCTAAGATTACTATTAACATTTTATGCAAATGGGATGCATCTCTCTTTTTTTTTTAAGATTCAGAATAATCTATGCATATCTTTATATTACTGCTCAGAGCCATTAGCCAAGATGAGTTCATGTTTTTATTCCCTTTGAATGCTGGATGTATTTTATTTCTTTGGGTGGCAGCTTTTATTATTAAAGTCAGCAAAACTTGATGAATCCTATTACCTGCCATTCTCCTTTCCAACCAGACATGATTTATGAGCCAAAACCCGAGTCTCGATTGCTAATAGCCTGCTTTTCTCTGATCTTCTTTGCATTTGCTTCTGAATGGGAACAAAATTGAAAGTAATAGCTCAAAATAACTCTGATTATTAAACAACAATAAGTAGCTTGGAGAACCTATTTACTAAAGTATTCTTAGAGCATCATACACATTCATGGACAGTGTCGGATGGGGTTTGTCCAAAGCTATAAGCCAGTTGCATGCTGTGCTTGTTGACCTTCTTGGAGAAGGAAGGCGTTTCCTTCTTCTATTTCCCAGTCTTTTAATGACTGGGATGCTCCCTCCAAGTGCCCACGCTCCCCACTGCTGGAGATCTGGTGACGTTTGTCATGTGCAGGCCCCACTGTGATGGAAATAACCCCAGTAACAATGACTACAAAGCATGGATAGGGTTTGTACGCTTTTGTACCAGTGGAGTACGCTTTTTGTACTGCAATGGTCAGTAAAAAAGAAGTAAAAGCTGATTTTTCACTTCACTCATTTACAAAGAGCTGCAGCCTTCACTGGACAAGTACTGAAAGCCAAATAACTTTAATCAAGCTTTAACAAAGAGCCAGCAAGGTGTGACTGGAAGGTCGGCACCGCAGCTCTCTCAGCTGCATGCCAGCACTCAGATGCATTTAATGCTGTGGCTGCCCTTCAGTGAAGGCCTCTGGAAGTCTTACAGCACCATCTATAAATATTCAGGAGTTGTTGAATGCAGCAGCAGGAAGAGCCTTTAATTTAATTTTGAAGGCTGCAACAGACTGAGCTTTCCAAACCTGATGGAGGGGAAAGGCTCTCCTGCCAAAGCACGGCACTGCTTCTGGCTTTCAAACCCCAGCATTAAGGCCACAGTTTAGGGAGCATCATCTAAGTTGAATCCTCTCTCAAAGAGCAGGAAGAGAAGAGCACAGGCCTTACACTTTCCCACTGCTGCCCCCACCAATCTCATTCAAGCTAATGGGTACTCAAAAGGTTTGGCACCTTGAGATTTAAGTGGTTGTTGTTGATATTCTGGCAGCTCAAGGGAGCCTGATTTCCTGCGGTTTTTATCCTGGGTTAGAGCTGCATGAATAGGTAACTAAGAGTTTATCCCTACCTCAAAAGCTGCAAATGCAAATAGATGATGGATTAAAGGCAAAACCAAAAGCACAGAGGAGTGAGGTCCTCTGCCTGTGGCCAAAAGTAGATCTGGGGGCATTCAGAGGAAGCCACTGCCTCCCCAACTGCTGCCAGTGCACAACTGCTCCATAGAGTGGTTCATTCTGCTGATGATACTGCTGTGAGGCTCTGTTCTGTGAGAAACTCTATGTGAAATGCAGAGACAGGAACAAAACCACACCAGCAACAATTAAAAAGGGGAGTTGTTAATCTGAGTTAAAATGAAAAGACCAACTACCCCACAAGCAAAATTCAAGGCATTTAAGGCTGAGGATCTGAAGATCTGTTAAAGTAATAAACCCCGGGACACTTCTTTGTCTTCTTGACTTTCTTCTATACAAGGGAGATCAACCCTCCAGCTATCCAGAATTGACTATCCAGGGCAGAACTGGAGGGAAAATAGATGAACTGCTGATAGCAGCACTCTTTATAAGAAACATGGAATGCACTGGGATAAGATAGGGTAAGATCAGGAAGCAACCTATGCCCAGCCCTATCCAGAAGAAGATGCTTGGAAAAGAGGCCATGAAATAAAACTATCACTGAACAAAGAGGATCAGGGCAGAGAAAAAGCTTTTGCTGCCTAAGGACATTGAACCTTGGCAATGCCTAGTAGACCTTCAGCTCATATTCATGGGCTGTCACTCACAATGGGGACACCCGTGGCACAGCAGGGACTCGCAATGCTGAGCAGGAGTCTTGGGACATCGTATACATAAAACTGAAGTGCCAGTTAAGATCATAGAATCACGGGATGATTTAGGTTGGAAAGGACCTTAAGATGATCCAGTTCCAACTCCCTGCCATGGACATTTACCACATCTTTGGGCAACCTGTGCCAGGGCCTCACCAACATGGTGGTTACACAGAAACCCACAGGCTGTAAAAAAGATCCAAAATACAAGCTGGTGGGTTGTTTGTGAGGAAAGGATTGTGCTCTCCAAATACAAGTTACCTACAGAATGAGTTATTCTAACAAAGGCTACACCAGTGGAAACCATAAGCTCAGAGTGCTCATGAAGATGCTTTGGCTTCTGCTTTTTCCAGCATGTTAGCCAAAGTCAGGCAGATGTTTACCCATGTTCCTGCAAGTTCAGGGTGTTACCTTGAAACCTGCACACCCAATTCTGAGGAACACACGCTGAGAGCAAAGAAGAGGTTAAAAACAAAGGAGAAGCACATCTTCATGTGGTGCAATTTCTTACATTCTCTACTTAATGATTCAGATGCTGTGGTGTGATTTACTATGAGTTGTGACTTCTCACATTTAATGAAGTGAAACCCTCTTGGCCCACTGTGAGATGTATGCAGGGATGAGAACCCAGTAATTTACAGCATTTGTGACCTTATTACAACGTACTTTTTGCTTGACTGCTCTTCAGACCTAACAGGATCTGTTATCAAGGGCTCCATGGAATATTCGTTATTATTTATAATTGGATGTAAAAGAGATTTACCTGTAAAAAAATGTAGCTTAAAAATGTAATTTTCAATAATTTTATGCTAACTTAAAAACAAGATACTCTTTAAGGTTAATATTCATTTCAATGATGCTGATGAATGCTGCTCTTTGCAGTGAGAGACAAGTAGTACAAGGTTTGGTAGACTGCCTGCTAAAGGGTAACTAACTGTTGAGCAAGCAGAAGCAATAGATACCCTCCAGGGGACTGCTGACTTGCTCCTCACTTGAAATCTGCAACCTGAAATGCTGCTTCCAAGTTACTACTGTGGCAATCCATACCTTGGTGCCAAGCAGGTGGATGGATACCGCAGTAATTACAACCTCCTAAACCCTCATTAGGAAATATGTACATTCTGCCAATTCATTTATGGTCTAATGGAGACATTATCAGGTATCATGATTACTCCCTGCGTTTGCTGTTCCCCTACTTCAGGCAATTTACCCCTCTGACACGGACTCTCCACCAGTTGTATGGACAGATTCTGACACCAGGGGGCAATAAACTCAACACTTCGGGGAGCCCCAAAGCTTCTGGAAGCCTGGTGCACTTGCGATGACATAGAACTTCATGAACTTCTAAATCCAGAGGTGGGATTTATTTGGGAGTGAACTAGAAACCTAACACTACTAAACAATGATAGACAGATATAATTGAGGATTCCTAAAGAAATCCAGCATCCATCCTAACTAACTTGCTTACAATGGTACAGTGTGTCAGATGGTGCCCGTGTAGCCCAAGACACATCTTTTCCTTCCAAATTCCTATTACTTGGAGCTCAGCCTTGCAGTTATGGTGAAAAAAAAAAATCACATCCATTCAACTTAAACCAGTTTAAGTAAACTCAGAGTGTAGTTCCTCCTAAAGGAAAATTTATCTCAGTAATAAATCAGACAATACAGTAAAAGATCTGCACTAAGCTTTATAATGCTTACACAGATCCAGTTTAGGGCACTCCTTAACTGGGTTCATCATCCTTGTGCATTGAAGCTAGAAATAAGTGCAGAAGTCATGCAAGAATAATGACGAGGATCACTATGAAATACACTGTAAATCCTGATCAGCAGCGAGAACTGACCAAGGTTTTACCTGATTCTTTCCCATTTTATCATGTAGCTTCACAAGCAAGAGATGCCAACAGCTGCCCTTGCTCTTAACAAGTGAAAAAGATGCTATCAGTCAGTTTTGAGATCTTTGTCTGAGCTTCCCCGTCATCCCTACACAGATAATGTTTCTCCTACACTGTAAAATGCTATAAAAGTTTCACAGCAGCGTTTGAAATATTGGTACATGTTGTATTATTTGCTCAGAATAGACTGCAGTGAAGCAGCAAAAGGCTTTTTTAACAAGTGCTGTTTATTCCTATTTAGTCCCGGATTCCACCATCTGCATCACAAAGGGTCTGCATCTGCTGTTTCGTTTTACATTTGGTGGCTTATCGTGACAGAACAACAAAAAGATTGCAATTTGAAAAACTTCTTCTTTCAACTTTTCTAATCTTTGCAGCAACAATTTAACAAACATTTTCATGTTTGCATCTATTGGGTTTTTTTTATATCAGGTCATTCAGAGCTTTCATTTGATTGCTTGAGGAAACCAAACTGTTGCTGCTCAATCTCTTTGCAATGTTCCCTATAGTGCAGCTTCTCAGAGAGCTATCAAAGCACCAGTGGAGGGCTGATAAAATCAATCTGTTAAAATCACCTATACAATTTATTCTTCCTCCTTTCCCCGCCCCCTCTGCCTTTTAAATAAGGATGCCTGGTTATTATCCAGCCACCTAAACAACAAAAGAATTTTCTCCTGTACTGTGTTGCCACTTTGATAATGCCATATTGCTATAGAGAACGTTTACTTCTAAAGACTGGAGATTTGTTTGTAATGCTGGAGGTGTTCAAGCTGTGGAGGATATTGCAGAGGTAGCTCCCAAAGAGCTGCAACTTCTATTTTAATGTTGCCCCTGCTTCTCAGCTAAGTTTTCTCAGAGTGAGACTACTCGGGGATCATGAAGTCCAGATCCCAGTTATGGCAACAGACTGGAACAGAAGAAAACAGGGGGATATGAAATAGAAATAAAGGTCTTCTAGTAACACAATAGCCAACGCTGCTTTAAATATCCCACCACCATCCTCTAGGAAGATCTAAGCCCTTCCCTCCATACTCTGTAGCTCCCTGACCAGAGTTTAGCAAAACACACATGCTCCATAGCCCCTGCTCCAGACTCTCATCTGCATGGCTCCAAGCACCTGCTGGTCAATAGACAGAATTAGCTTCCCATTACTCACCCTGTTCTACAGGCAGTTCCACTCTAGCTGTTCAGCTCCCTATGGCAATATTGGAGGAAAATATCCCTTGTGTAAAGTCAGCATTGTGCTTTCATGGAACTAGAGTTGCTTCCAGCAGCCCTGGATACAAAAGCTCTGAAGACTGAAGTTGCCTGCGCGAATCCAGCACTATCACAAAACTCCATACCGAAATGCCAGTTCATGAGTAATCTTTTTTACCCCTAATAGTCAGGCTTAAATTGACTTAATTGTATGAGATATAGCCTTAGCAATTTCCTTTTGTGATTTATAGGATTAAAACCTGTTTTCCTGCTGGCAGGCAGTGCTGTTCACCAGCCTCCCATCTCCTGTTCCCATTTCATTTAGGCAGAGTGATCTGGCATTATTAAAATTGGATTGTTTCCTTATCCCCATTAAATAAAAGGTGGTTTGACACCAAGTGTTAATATATTATTGCTTTATGTTCCTCCCTGTCCATCAAACCTCCAGCCTGCACTCTGGGGCACAGCAGAAGCTAATCATACATTAAGAATCAGTGGTAGTGTAAGCAAGACACATCTAGCCTTGCACTGGTTTGTCTTTAAAGATTAAGATTTTCCTTTCTAGTCTTTTCTGATGCTCTTTCTTAACAATACAGGACAGCAGAGAGGTAACCGAGTGTCCTGTCCCAAGACTCCTACTCGCCAGGCAAGTGTGACAACTGAAAAAGTGCCCTTCCTGCGTATCACACAAGGTATAGGTCAGCAGCTGGGACATGACAGAGCCTTGTTTGTGTGATATTAGAAGGAGCTAAGTCATAATCAAAAGATCCACATGCGAGGCATGGTGAGACATGAGGAAGAGATCTCTGCTACAGCCTTGCAGCCAGCACAGAGGGAAGGGGCATGGCAGTCCAGGAGGAAAGGAAAATCAATCTTCTGGTGTGACATGATATTCCTTTGATCAAACTAATCTTTTCGTATTTCTCTTCCCTTTTGTTGTTGCTGTGAACATCTTTTGCCTCGGGGGGAAAAAGTGAAGAGACACAAATAGATAATATACTGGCATTTGAAATCAACCAACAGGGCACGAACTTGCTTGGGTGGAAATAGAAATAACCAAGTCTGATTGTATTGATTTACTACTCAGTTGTGAATCCTGCCCTTCTGGAGCCACCGGAAGAAAAATAGAAGCCTATTTTAGGAGGGAGGGAGGAAGCATGCACATAGACTCTGTGCATTCTCATTTCTTTCCTTTCACCATGTGAATCATTCCCAATGAGGCCAGTTCAGAGTCCGAGTCTGCTGCTGAACACTGACTATTGCTTCATTTTTTTTCAGAGAGATCCATAGGTCAGATTTAGGTGAAGCAAAATACATTTCTAAGTTCCTGAAATGATACGTTAACATGCTTGCCCTTTTGAGGAACTGTCACTGGATTTAGCAGAGATTTCTAGAAGATGAGTTCATTAAGTTCATGGAATACTCTCCCATGGGAAGTTGCTGAGGTTCTTTCACCAGATGTACTCGAGAGAAAATTCAATTTAACTGTGAACTGCAAAGGTTTGCTGAAAGTTAAGAACTCACAAGATCCCAGGAAGGGAAACAGACCACAGTTGCCCTTTAAATCTGACACTAGGGCTGGGGTTTACTGTCTGTAAACTGAGAGCTATCCATGTAAGGGTCTGAAGAATAGAGTCCAATTCTGTTGTTTCCACCACTGACATGACATTGGACATTAACATGAGAGATCATACCAGCTTTTAGCCTCTTGGAAGACTCCAGACCCCACAAAGAACATGTTAAGGATGAGTTTACCATTACTCACCTTGACCTGTTTAGGCTAAACCACGGCACACAACAGTACAGGTGCTATTTGAATACTTCAGGTGTCTCACACTGCACGAGCTCTAGCAGGGGAGACAGAGCCCCACTGACCTTTTCAGTATTCTGTATTGTGACTTGCTGGAGTCTTTTGACTCATTTCACTGTTTTACAGCTCCAGTGAGAGACACAGCGGGGTGGAATGGTCATCCCAATCAACATAGGAAATGATGAAAGGTCAGCATAGTAAAATACCCAAGGATGTTTCAGGGAATACATATGGGCATTAAAATTTAGCTGCAGTCTCTGTGCCAAAGCCTGTACTGAGAGAAGAAAATGGCAGCCTATGGATTCATCTCCTGTACGAGCCAGGAATTACTTTTCATGCAGACAGAGGTGCACATATTTCTAAAGCAAATGCAGAGACAGGACACAAACTTGAATACACGCCTGCAAAACACCATGCAAATATTTCTAGCCATGCAAATTACAGAGCAGTTTATGAAGTAAACCACAAGTGAACGGGATAGGTGGGTTGGGGCTTCTCTTTTTCCCCCCTCTTTTTAGTTTCATGTTCTACCCGCTGCAATGGAAACAACAGTCCTTGTCCCCCTGCTGGTCGCTATCAGCATGATCAGCCCCAATTCAGTGGACGTACACTGATCTGTACTGCTTGAAGCTTTGGCTCCCAGTAATCACACACGTTTACTTCAGCCCTTTTTGACATCAGCTTCCAAGTTGTCCTACACCCTTGAGATGGCTGCAGAGCTCTTTGGCTCACCACAGCAGTGTTATTCAGGGAGAGCTGCACATCACCTCTGTGCACGGTGCCGTGGCTCCAGTGCGACTCCCAGGTACTGCTGGGGTGCAAATTAATAACAGCAGAACTGATATTTATTTACCAGCAGTGTTCTTCCATAACTTAAGCTAATGCCAGAGCCCAAGATGAGCTTGTGAACTGATGCATAAAAAAGAATTTAATCTTGGCAAATTAGATACTAAAGAGCAGTATTAACTATGGTTTAGATACCCTGTTTGATAATCTGCATTCAGAACAACTTTTTCAACCTGATACGTCTGCAGCAAATTCTCCTTCGCACAAATTTCTCTGTTGAAACAATCACGAGTCAGAGTAAATAAATAGCAAGGTAGCTCTGATAAGAATTTTACTGATTTACTTTTCACTCCTCTGAAGCTGGCCTTGATTCAAGTATTTTTATGTAAGGTTCGTTTTTGAAGCCTTTTTGGCAGCAGTTTCAAGTTTCTTCTAATTCCTGCAAATTTCAAGTCAGATTTGGGGCTGTTGTTGATACCAGAATATCTTATTAGCAATAAAAGTATATTACCTATAATTGAATAGCTTCTCAATTAACAAGTTGGAGAGCCAGCAAAAACAGGCAATTCCCTCTGCTGCATCCACAGCAGGAGGCATCTGAATTACCAGAGAGTCGATTAGTGCACTTCCACCCAGATGATAAATAAGTACATAAAATGCACAAGATGGAAATAGGCAAATATCAGCTTTATGTAAAATGAATGCGGGAGAGGTTTAACAGTATGGAGAAAAGTACTGTTCAATGTGTAATTTCTATTTGAAATACAGCCAAAGAAGACTGTAGATGCAAATGGAGAAAGCACAGGAGTAATTCCGTAATACCTCCAAGACCACACAAAGGATGCAGTGTGCAGCAGTGACAAAGAGGAACTGATCTTCCTTCACTCAATCCCAGCTCAGCAGCAAAGAATCTGACCTCCTCAATCCTCCTGAACTTAACCAACCTTGTCTTTATTTTTCAACAAACAGAACCCTGCCCTAGGGAATTCTCACTGAAATTAATAACATTATAGAGTTGTTTAAGCACAGGGAGAAAGAACTAATCCTGAGACACTTGTATTTTGTTTGTACAAGCTCCTTTCATGATATTAACTCCCAAGTGTTTATTATTTGCAGAAATACATCGCTGGCATTTAAAAAGTCAGCTTTCATGTGTTGGAGCTAAATATGCATGATGTTTCCATGAGCGGTGTGTAATTGGGTAATTCTAATTGCAAAGAAGAATCTTTTCCTTCTTGGAAAACAGGTTGAAGTTTGTATAAGGTAATGAAGCAGGGGTCTGAAGTTCACTCATGGAACAAATTGCATTAAGTGAAATCAGGCAGTTGTCTGTTCTGATTTTCTTCCCCTGTAAAAGCTTGATGTCACCCAGTCCCCACTGCTGATGGACTGTTATTATCGAGCTTATTCTATGAAGAGACAAAAATTAAGTGATTAAGGAAAAATATTACAATCAACTCCCATTCATTCATCTCTCCAAACACCATGGTACTTCAGCCCAGTTTTTAAGTCACTTTCAATAAATAAGATGGGGACAAAAATGGGAAGGTTGTTGCTATGTAACTTACAGCATTGAAATGGATGAGGCACTGTGACCTTTGCCTCCGGAGATGATGTGCAAACTATTTATATGCACAGCTGTACAAATTACCAGAGTTTAATGTTAAATTCCATGGAAAATCATCTTTGCTGTTCTGCTTTTGAGGAAAGAACAGGGTTTAAATATTTAATAGGCTTTCTTACTGGGCACGAATATTTAATATTATGTAAGCGAGCCGCACGGAGATCTCATTCAAGGCTCTGGCTTCAAGCATTTGGCAAGCTCTTCTATAATGAGAGTGAAAATGATAGGTTCATCAAATCACAAGCAGCAAAAGGTACCAAATAACATTTTGGAGGTTCAGCAAAATCCCTTTTATCATGTGCTTTCTGCAGCACAACTTTCAGCAGTGTGTTCTCCCTCCTGCTGCCTGCTCCAAGCGGCTGTGAATCCCCAATGGAGTTCACCTTCCCCCTCGAACACGCAGGTAAGTGATAATTAGATTTCAAGTTTACAGAAAAGCCTTCAGAACTTCCATGTAATGTTCCTAATATGCTGATAAGCTGGAAAACAATTCTCACTGTAGTTTGACAAGCATTGGTGCAGGCCTGCTCAGTGCTGGAGAGTGCAAACACAACTAATCCAGTGCTCACCAGCACCAGCTGAAAATGACAGGAGATTCTGGCTTTGCGCCGAGATTGAGAGTTAAAACCCTTCCAAACAGGGGGGGCAGCAGAAATGAAATAAGAATTCACAGTTCTGTAGAGCTCAAGGTGTTTCACAGCTTTTAAAGCACCTATTTTAAAGACACAAGAGCAGAGGCGTGGAGAGGCAGAACAAGCTGCATGACAGACCAGCAGCAAAGTCTGGACTTAGACCCAGAATGTCCAAGGTTTTATTTCATGACATTCCCATTGCAAACCTCTCCTAGGAAGCAGAACACAGAGGCAGGATCAAACAACAAAGTCTTTACTCTCAGCAAAGCCACCCTGACTGAAAACCATGACCAAAGATGTCCAAGAATATTCTCTCTGGCCCAGTCCTATGTGTTCCAACAAGATCAAACACCCTGACACTGAGTGTTCTCAACTCTGCAGAAGCCACATCAACAACTATTAAAGGTCTATTCAGAGCCTATAAACATTTTATGCAGCAAGTATATCAAGTTATGTGTAAATACTCACATATTTGATACGTTTCCTTTGGGGCCTTTTGATGTGTATCCCAAATATTACTCTGCTGAATGTACCACTTCATTATTGTCCACAAAGTCAAGAGAACACATTATCAGTAAACAGATAATGGCTTTTACTTGAGACTTAAGATGATGAAGACACTAAGCAGTGCATGTGGGTAGTAACAGAACCTGGTAGATGGGTGATAAGATCCTGTCTTCCTTTTGTTGTTCTGTCTTCATCTGAGACAACATTGGGGAGGTTGGAAGATGTGAAAATTGCCTGTGGATTGCGTGTGGCGACATGCATTGCACCAGAGTCCTGAGTTAAGTAATAAAGTTGGGGAAAGAGTGGGGGTTATTTTGGGTTGTGGGTTTGTTTGGGGTTTAAATTAAGAAGATTTTTGGCTTTCTAGGAATTAAACAAGTGAAACTTTCAATCTGATTTTAAAATGTTACCAGGTTTTATGGATGGGGAATTCTATTCCCCTTGGTTTCAGGATGAAGAAATAGTGTATTGCAATACAGCATGTAAGCAGGGGTCAGGCTGAATTACTGGGATTTGGTTACTGAGTCAGAGGCACCAGGAGCACTGACAGAGGCTGACAGGCTTCCAGGGGCAGTAAATCCTGTGTGGTACCTTCTGGACTGGAGACAAAAAAACACCATTTGCCTTTTTTTTTTTGCCCTCACATCTTGCAGTCCAAGAGAAATTGTATTAGATCAGCACCGCTCCCAAGAAAGCCTGAGGCTGTAGGAAGCAGTACGAGTGAACCTGTCTGTGGCAATCCTACCTTTGAGTCAGCACTGGATCAATTGCCAAGCATGATTTTATGGTTTGATGGACCATAAAGCTTCAGGCAACAAATGTGGGGTATGATCTTGATCATGTGAGGTCATTAAAGATCCCATAGCACTACTTGTTTGCATCAGGTTATTCATCTGGTTGTCCTGGATCAATTTTAGTTCATCTCTTTCAAGAGAAAATCCCCATATGCAATTTCTGACTTATTCTTCACCTCCAGGATTCAGCTGCTGTGTGGGAGCATCACTGTTTCAAACACTGCAATGTCACCCCAAAGGCAGCCAAGTATTTTCCATTGGCTTGCAAAATACTGGGAAAGCCATATTTAATCTCCACAATAAAGGGTTATTTAACACAGAAAACGGGTTATTGGGGTTTATTGTGCAACATAGACATGAACATGAATGGTTAATTTTTAAAAGACAGTTTCCTGCCTGAGTTTCCATGCAAATGGAAAAGCCACTTCCTGCTGGCAGAGCTTGGAATCAAAATTGCAGGCAGCTAGATTTAAATATACAAAGCCCTCCACATATTACAGTTCTTTATGTGCTATTGGAGCCTTCCATAAGGTTTTAAAAGAGGCCATAAGTTATACATAATTCTTTGTGTGCGTCCTTGGAATTGGACGTTGATTTATACCAGCTGAAAGTTTGACCTCAGACAGTATTCTTGAAACACAGGGAGAGATTCAGTGCTTGAACTGACAAGGATACTACAAAAACTACAATACTTGACTGTTGTAAGGCTGGTCTAAATGAAAGACAACCAAGCACACCAGAAAGAGGGAAAGAAAACACTTATACTTGGGTTTAATCTGCATATGCTGAGATACTCCATATAGGAGACAAATAATTCAAGGCTACAGGCACCAAGGACTTCATAGAAAAAGGAGGATATTTATTACCAGTGAAGGATATAAAGTTATTTGAAAGGTAGAGACTTCATTCTTTTCTTTCAGGAAGTTAGGATTTATATTGCCTTTACAGTCTCTTGCTCTGGACAGATGAATCATTCTTGGGAAAAATACTTACCTGATTCAGCATTACTGGTTCTAGTGTGAAAGGGAGTTGGGGGATTTCACCCAACACTGTTAGAAACATGCAGGAATATGAAGAGTAGCAAAGCACTGCAGATTTTTTTTGTACTCACACACATTTGGTGCCCATTAGACCTCAGGATTGAATAAGCAATAGCTTTTTTGGATGCAGTGATTGTATTAGGATCAATAGGTCAATTCCAAAGGCTGAGAGGCATGCAAATCTCCAACTTGCTGACTTTTAGCAGGGTTTAGCATCACATTCCAAAAGCACTTGTGAAATTCCCATTAACAGGATCTTCAGGAGGTTTTAGTACATGGATTTGTCTTGAATCAATGACTGTAGCATGTAACATGTACTACATAGTGTGACCCACACGTGTGTGATGCGTGCCACGTGTACCATGTCATGAAGGCACTGTAGGTGCCCATATGGGTTTTTGTAGTAAAAGAGATTTTTCATCTTACCCGTGGGTACTTCCAATACAAGCACCCACCTTTGCTTCTGCATCTCCAGAGAGCAAGTCCTTCACCTTCAGAAGACTGCCCAAGTCCAGCACTTGCCCTGCGCACTTTACTGCTGCTACCCGTTGGGGGATTGGAGTGGGAAACAGATTTACTAGTAAAGAGTTCATTGTTGTTACTTTACTTCTCAATATTGCTTTCAATTTAGCAAGAGCCCTAATTTTGTTATCAGCGATGGTGCTTTAAGCACATTGAATTAGGCTCCTCGTTTATACCTGCCATAAATCAGTTTAAGATTAAACAGCTCAAGAAAAATGCTAAAATGATTCCCAAAAGCCAACAGGAAGTGGGAAACAATGTGAAAATATGAGCTGGAGAGATGGAAGCTAATAACAAGGAACAATAAGAGCAAGACCCAGGAAATTTGTGATTTCCACTCACTTACTAATCACACTGCACATGTATCTGTGCACCCTGCTGCTTTGTTTAGAATGTCAGTGTAAACCAAATTCCTTCAAACTTCACAAAACAAAGGAAAATAAAGGAAACCCCACTTAGCTCCAGCCAGGAAACACTCAGTGGCTGCAGGAATACAGGTTCTGTGCATCTCAAACCCACTTTGAAACACATTAGGTCAAAACACGATTTACCTTGGCAGAGTTTCAGCTTTCATATACATTTCACCCTATAGAAAATAAATGTTTCATCAAAATTGATTCCCTTTTCTGGGGCGAAAAAGACACAATTCCAACTGACTCCACTTAGAGCCACTCATCTCTTCTCCCACAGATAGTTCCATTTATTTCAATGGAACCACTCTGTGGAGAAGTGCTGCTGATTCTGAGTGCAGGTACCACAGTGCTATCATCCATCACCCTCACATCACTGAGATCCCTCACACAGCAAAGCAGCACAGCAGGATCTGGCTGGTGGAACACGTCCTGCTCAAACACTTGACAAGGAGTTGAGTGATTCGCTATCAGAGACGCACATCAACCGAGACACCCACAATCAGCATTCCTGATCATATGGGTTTTCAGGACCATTACACCTCATCTGATCAAGGACTGATGATTTCATCACTCCATTGTTATCATGCTGGATCTGATGGTTGATACTAGAACTACACCCTGTGCTATAAATAAAAGGAGAAAAGCTTATTTAACTGCAGGGTAGCCACCTCCAGTGACATGACATCTGCAGTGGTTTTCCAAAGCCGTATCTCAGTTTGATGCTTTGTGCATCTGTCAGCTTGTAAAAATAGACAAAAGTTTAGCCCAATAATTGCCATTATGTTTTATATAAAACATTTGGTCCCAGGTGGAGGGATCCATGGCCTTCAGTGAGATGAATCAAGAGGTCGTGATATGGGGAAGTGAAAGTAGCACTGAATTAATACAACAAATTGTCCATTATGGATCCACTTTTGTCCTAGATATTCCAAACCAAATGAAGTTTCTAGTGTGGAGAATTTGATTCTGAGCTCTGCACCATTTAATCACATTTCTTTTCACTACCCACTCACAGCAACTCACCTTGTATCAAACATAAATTAATACTATTATATTCTGAGGACCAAGTGCAGCTGAAACACTAACTTCATTAGTTCTGCAACACTACTTGTCAGGTAGACTGGCTGCAGTCCAATGGAAGGTGGCTATGTGTGAAGAAACAAGGTTAAAACCAAACCACAGCATGGAGAGAAGATGCAGAAGACAGAAGCAATTCTATATGTATAAGATAAAAGCAGGAATTAGTAATCTGTGTGTGTCAGGTTTTATACAAGCTTTTCCACTCCAAACAAGTATAAAACCATCAGAAGATTATACTCCTTGGGAGTGCTGGATGGAAACTGCATTCCCAGCACAACAGCAAGAGCAGAAGGGAGCAGACCTTCCTGACCCCCACAGCAAAGCTCCAGAGCTAATAACATTCTTGCAGGACTTTGACAAGTTGATCAGAAATGTTGTGTTTGTGAAAAGGTTATAAAGAGGCTTGCTGGACCCAGAGCAAGCACACAATGCCAGGGTCTAAACGGATTAATCTTCTCACTGTAAAGCATCAACCTTGTGGGTCTGATTCTTCTCATCTCTGTTTTGCACTGATGTCTCTCAGTACAGATATTCCTGGTTTTATGGAACTGTAAAATCAAATACGACCTGTTCAAAGAACTTGGTCCAGATGAAACCTCTTCCTAGGTGCTGGATCTTCCCCTGATCACATTCAAATTGTGTATCCTGAAGAACTGGTTTTGTGAAAGTTGAGAGCTGAACAGGCTTGAGACTGCAAAGTGCTTCTGTCCAAACTATTGATGACATTGCCCAGATGCTGCCTCTGCAAGTCATAAGGAAGTTCTTATTTCTCCTTGCACAATTTCAAGAGCAGTCGTGGTTGGAGGGCTAAATCAAAGCAGTACATCTTCTGAGGAAGCGCTGTAGCTAATAAAATCTAACCGTAGAAAAAGGAATTAAATGGAAATAGTCTGATAATCAGTTAAGCAGATACATGGTTTTGTTGGAGTATTTTCAGAACAAAATGTTTTTCACCATTCTGTAGTAATTTGAAGAACTAAAGAGCATCATTGCTTAGAAAAAGTCAGATAACAGCTACCAGCAGACTTGCCCACTTCATACCAAGGTGTTCCATTTTCAATCCCTCTCCCTTTTTCTTCCCATTAGTCACTAGTCCGTAGTCCACATTGAATATTACTAACCTTACCGACAAAAAAAAAGCAAAGATTCTAATTCTAGAATCAATTTATGGTCATATTTTCTCTCTGCAACATTCCTGGAACATAACCACCCCATCTGTGAAAAACAGAGGCAGTACAAATAAACACAAGCTGTGATCCCACAGCTCTTGGGGTCGTGTCTCTACAAAGCTATTGCAGCAGAGGGAAAGAGATCCACAAGCAATCTGTATATGCAAATGGGAGTTTAAAAATTGACATCAAGCCTCTAGTTCAGAAAAAGTCCCTTAGTCAAGAAAGTACATGAGTTATTTAAATAGTGTATATATTATAGCAGCAAAGCACCAGATTACAGTCTTGCTTTAAAGACAGCATCTTTAGTGGTTTGTTTTCCTTTCTACCTTCCATGTATTGGGCAACATCAGCTTCATTATACAAATACACTCTTATTTTCTTCCATCAGAACTCCTCGTTTGATCCTTTCTGGCTCCTATTCAGCAAACATGCCAGATGTTGTAATTTGCACCTGCTTGGTTAGGATTTGAAAAGCCTCATTATTTTTAGGTTAGCAGAAGGAAAAGTGTCTTTGGAGCCTTTGATGAATTCCATGAACTTTTCCCACCTATTAACTCGTACAGCTGGTTGTTACCAAGAGGCAGAAATCCATCAATGACTTGGAGCAGGTCAAAGCCGAAGCAGTAAATGGTGTAGCAGAATGGTGTCTAGCCAGTTTATATCAGGTATTTGGTACAGTCTGAATTCACCATGTTGATGTTCACAGCATACTTACATATGGTGTCACTTCACAGACCAGGACTAGAAAGTAGAAAGTGACACTTGGCCTTTATTAAGCGTTCTCACTTGCTCTCTCTATGCACAAATGAAGTCCTTTCCTCAAGCAATAGCCACAGGTGAGAAATTAGGTCTTTTGACTACAGCAGCAGAGAGGCTAAAATAATCTGTTTCCTGAGGGAGGAGCTCTGTGCAATTGCTTCACTGTATTAGAAAGTGGAGCGGTACAGATGAACTTGTACAATTACTCCCCTTCCTCAAAGCAGAGAAGATGCTTTGAGCAGGTGCTTTACAAGATTTATCACACCTCTGCCCAGGTTAGCAGCTCACAATGTAACCTCCTTTGTTCTGTTGCTTCGCTGAGCTAATGGAAACAAAAATCCCTCCTTTGAGATATTGCTTAAAGTCACAAAGCAGAAGCAGAAGACATACGTAAGGAGCTGGATTATTAATGGAAACAAACAGCTAAATGACCTTGGGCTGGAATCCTCAGAGGCACAACAGCCCATGGCATTACTGTGTTCCACCCTGGGGATTTAAACCCAGTCACACACCTGCATCTATTTCAAGGTGTCTTCTATTCTTTCCATGCCAGCCAGAGCAAACTGGAACAAGTTATTGCACAGCTATGGTGAAATCAATCCAATGTTAACAAGTGTCATTATATTAAACAGAATGCAGAAACTATCACAAGGAGGAAGCAAAGTATAAGGCTATCTTTGGCTCATCAACAAAGCCTTTTCTTCACATCTGCCTGGTTTTCTAATGACCTTTCATGCTGATTCACCCCACAGGGCTCACATTCCTATCTGGCTGGCTTCATGCAGTTGGATGTTCTCAGGGATGTGACCTTGCCCTTTCTGGGATTCAGCCCTGGGCTGGGGTTTTTATCATGTGTAGAGATGGTGACTTGTTAGGAAGCAGGAGTGTTGCTCCTGTGGCATTTACCCAGACTGTAAAGAAATTAACAGCAGAGAGAGAAAATGAACCTGCTGCTGGGCTCCGAATAGGAAATTATCTCTGAGTAACTGGAGCAAGGTGGGATGCAGTAAATAGGCCATTAACATTCCTTTTGGCAAATCTGCACCTGTCAGAGCTAAAATGCTCAAGAAGGGAAACAAAGGGGAAACATCTCTTAAATGAGGTCAGAGACAAAGAGGACTCTTTGGATGCTCCTGTTACTGACTTCAGCAGCCTTCTGGCTGCGTGTCAGCAGCAAGAGTTATTGCTTAGGGAACAAATGTACCTGTTATGCAAAATCAGTGCAAGATATTAAAATAGAAAACAAACCTGGTGTCCATATACTGCATCTGAATTTAGCACTGGTGAGTCTTCCCTAAGATCACATCTGTGACACCCAACCAAACTCCAAAACTGCTTTTAGTGAGGTGTTTCAAGGGCTGACACAGCATCTGAACTGCTGTATATTCTGCTGACCTCTCTCACAGTACAGATGAACGTGAAAGCTTTCCTCACAGCCTGCACACATTAGAGATGCAAACCCTCGTGATGAGTGGAAGACTGCTGCCAGCAGTTCCTATGCACTATGCATCAGGTCTGCAACTGTAAACAAGGAAAACATTAACATAAGCGCCTGGTAGGGTGAGCTACTCTCAAACAGGAATTCTCCAAGCTCTTCAGCAGCAGAAGAGCATTATTTTCCTGGTTTCCCCAAAATACATCTCAAATGAAAGCCAGGGAGGAGGGTTGAGTGCAGAACTGTGGCCATTTCAGTTAATTTTCAAGGTTTCCCTTCCACATGCCAAAAGACTTTAAAAGAGAAGCTCCTGTATTTCCAGTGCTCAGATTCACATAATGACGGTGCAAGTTCAATAACAGACAAAGTCTGGATGAATAGGGCTTTTACCTTTCTTCTGCAGAATTTGAGCAGAAGGGGAAAACACAGTCATATGAAGTGCATGGCTTCTTGGATCCAAACAAGGGAATTAGTTTGATCTTATCATAGAATGGTTTAGAATGGACCTTAAGATCATCCAGTTCCAAACCCCTGCCATGGGCAGGAATGCCTCACACTAGACCATGTCACACAAGGCTCTGTCCAGCCTTGCCTTGAGCACTGCCAGGTCATTTACCACTTCTTTGGGCAACCTGTGCCAGCGTCTCACCACCCTCACAGTAAAGAACTTCTTGTCTCTGTATAGCAAAAGAATTATAAGTTAGGAAGGAAAATGGATTTGTCTTGAAATTTCTGCAAAATTATATATTTATTTGGTTGCTGGTTTTGGCCTCATCCTTTTGAAGCACAGAACTGCCACTATAGGATGAGGATATAATCAGAGCCTTAATCACTTACAAGTCCATTCATTACTGGACCAGGGTTAGAGAAGCTGAGCAATGAGAAACTTAAGTGGCAACGAAACAAGCAGAGCAGGAAAGTGCAAAGGTGTTTAGTGGGACAGAGAGAGCAAACCACAGGAATGCCGGGATCATGACCTGGTTTCATACAGTGTTTTCCAATTAGTGATTTTTCTTCAAAGAAAACCTTCTCCGGGGAACACATCCGTTTCTTATGAGCATTCCATGCGGAAAATGGAAAACCTATATGGTAAAATTTGACTTCATGGTTAAAATTACAACCCATTTTTCCCCCGCAAAACCAACAAAATGGTCACTCACTGGTTTTCAAACAAATTCTCCTCTCACTTTTACTGAATAGCAAAGTTTCCATGATGTGAGATGTGGGCTTCCCCTCAAAAAAAGATTTCTACTTAACCTTGACCAGCTCCTCTCTGGATGATCATAGGATTTCTCAGTGGCGAGAATGGAATTCTTGTCAGATGCAATGGATGAACTCCATGTTTCCTAAAAGCTCATTTAGAACAAAATCCTACTTTAAGACCACACTCCACACACTCCACATGGGTTCCCCTGCAGGAAGGTAGATTTCTGTCCTCATCACATATCTACCCAGTCTCATGATCATCCGTTTCACAGGCACAAAAAAAAAAACTAGTTAAAGCAGACAGAAAACAGGTGCATTTACAAGACCTGTCCTGCCTTTTCACATCCAGTTCTTTCCTCCTCCCCTCTGCTTGGGCATTAGGTTTGGTTATAGTGAAAGAACATTTTTCCTTGAATTAGTGTGAAACACTCTGTCAGAGGATAGACTAACTACCAGTAATTTTCAGATCCATTTACATGACATTCCACTTATTTTATGCAGTGCCATGTTGCTGTTCCACTTCACTGCATTCATTACATATGTCCTTAAAATGGAAAGTTCTCATCTCTGTGAAGATCACATTTCCTGTGGTTATGTATTGCAGTATCTCCTTCTCATCAGCTGCTTTAACTGTTCATTTGCATCAGATCTTAGCTAGCACAAAGACTTTTTCAGAAGCAAAGATGTGATGATGGATCCTGAAAGCCAGCCTCCTTTGGCAGGAGTAGCTATAGATGTCATTCCAGGTGTTTTGGTACATTTAAAGCTGTAACATCTGTGTATATCCTAGTCACAAGTGTCATGATTACAGCCACACAGAAAATACAGAAACTAGAAACATTCAATCCAGGTTTCTTCCATTCTGACCCATTTTCTTAGCCAGGAGTCCAGCTTTCCCATCCCCTCCACTGCACCATCCTCCCAGGCCCTGCAGATGAATTAATGTTTCCAAGGCTACAGAGCAAATCAAAGCCTGAAATGGAATTAGAGCCTGCAATTACTACTTTGTACTTGAAAGTCTTAGTTTCTAGACCATGCAAATGGCTTCCAAATGGAAGCTTGATTAATACCATGTAGAAACTTAATTAACTGACAGGATCCATCTATTGGTCAGGCAGCCAAGTGGCAGCATTTCTGCTGCTCAGTCACTGGAGGTGTAAAACTCAAGCTGGTAAAGTTTAAAAGGAGAGTAAAGCTGCAAAAAAGCCTTTGCCATCAAGTTCCTCAACTTACATTTCACTGCCTGAATTCAGGGACGTGTCAATGCAGTCTGTTTACATGCTCCAATAGCCTTTTCACTACAGAATCCAAGAACTTCCTATTCAGCCAATACAGAGGTTCCAGCAAGCAGAACTGCTTTGGGAACTCCAGTTTAGCACAACAGTGTCTTGCTTCTTTTCCCAACCTGTTTTTAGCACTGACACATGCTGCTTAACAACTACATTATTCTTTCCTAAACACAGTTGCACTTCAAAGGTGCAAAGTTGAATACTACACAGTTTACCTGTATACTACCTGTTTACCTGTAACTCATTAGTATTAAACAGAAACTAGCAGGAAAAGCTCTTTCCAGGCTCACGTCTGAGGTTCACTCTTGCATTCTAAGTTGAAAATGGAACCAGAGTAGCTGCCAGCTGGTGTGTGCCCAGTGAAGGGGAAGTACACTTGCTTGAAACCTCTTGGAATTTGGAATGACATTTCATTCTGTTAGGACACAGGAAGGCTCAGAGCAGGGCTGTGGAGCAGCTAGTCCATAACCAGTGTGATAGAAGTGATTTGAGCAGCAGCCTCAAGAGGAAGCATTTAGCTGCTCAGCCAGCAATTGGGGTGAGCATAAACCTCCATTCTCCTACAAGGAAAGAGCGCAGATGTACATACGCAACAGGCCATGTTATCTCAAGCCAACTGGATTATGTGAGCTTTTATCTATTTGGAATGCATTTCTGCATTTCTACAGACCCCTACAGCCAGAATACACTTTTTAATCTCCTAACTCTAGCAAAAGCCCAAGTAAATGTACTCACAACTACACACTTATTATAATGAGATTTTAATCTAGCTTTCATAGATTGAGTTTCATAGGAGGATAAGGGGCAGGTCGGCATTATAATTCGGATACAGAAATCAAGAAGGTAATGGACTTGTTTGCATTTACAAACTCACAGAGAGTATCAACAGCAACTCTGAGAACATAGAATCATAGAATAGTGAGGGTTGGAAAGGGTCCAACCCTCACTGTTCTATGATTCTATGATTCTATGGAAAGGACCTTAAGATCATCTAGTTCCAACCCCCCTGCCATGGGCAGGGACACCTCCCACTAAACCATGTCATCCAAGGCTCTGTCCAACCTGGCCTTGAACACCACCAGGGATGGAGCATTCACAACTTCTTGGGCAACCCATTCCAGGTTGACATTAAGTCAAACACAAGCTATTGGGACTTCATAGAAGCACCACGTATGGGAAAAATACTATGTTATACTACAGAACACAGATGATAGATGCAAAAATCTCTACGCCTTGAGATCCATGAAGGGATAAAATCATGACACTGACCTCAAGAACAATGACTTTATACACGCTCTTCCCACAGTGATAAGGAACAGAAGGAAGAGATTTTCCCCATTGTTTCCAAGGGAGTTTTTCATCCAGAAAAGCAAAATGCATCCTGCCAAATCTGAGTGCTTTTCCTGGTAGAAAGCACCACGCACAACAGTTACCCAGCATCACACACTCCTGGCTGCAGACAGCGGATGAGACACACGAAGGATGTCAAGAAGAGAGAACAAATTTAGCACACAGGAAAAACAAAC
Organism: Pezoporus wallicus; assembly: GCF_028554395.1. Taxonomy (NCBI): domain Eukaryota; kingdom Metazoa; phylum Chordata; class Aves; order Psittaciformes; family Psittacidae; genus Pezoporus; species Pezoporus wallicus. The sequence continues at coordinate 691,835 of NW_026636985.1, forward strand.
AGGAATTACTCATGATGAATTGTTAATAGCCTGTTTACTGCTGAACCTATCATGGAAAACAGGAGGGTGTCTAAGCCCATCATTTAGTTCAGGCCAGAGAATTCAAAGGGTAGTTAAACGATAATGGGAAACTGAAAATATGGTTGAGTTTGTGATGCTAGTAGCAGTTTATACGGGGGGGGGGGAGGGGGGGGGGGGGTGTGCAACAAAGAACAACGAAAAACATCCTACACAAGCGCAGAATAGCAATAGGCAAACACTGTGGGCAAACTGGCCTTTAATAAAGAGAGGAGAGAACTCCAAGTAAGCCAAATGTGATGCCAAAAAAGGCCTGGCTAGAGCTATGCCACTGAATCAATTCAAACAAATCATCTTTCAAGCATCACTCAGGCGTCAGACTTCATAACTCAGTTTATTTTTAGTAACTTATTTGCCAAGGTACAAATAAACCCCTGGTGTTTGGATAGTTGAACAGGGAATTTATCTTACAAAAGACAGACAGAGTCTTTGCCTCTACCTGGACTTGGAGAGCAAATATTTACTTGGAAGCAATCAGCTTCAGGAGAGACAGGAGTTGCTTTCTGTCACCAAATTCTGAAGGAGGAAGGTTTAGGGACGTGTGTTTGCACAAAGCCAGTGAAGGAAGGGTTAGGGACATGTGTTTGCAGAAAGCCAGCTAAAGCAAGCAGCAGGAGAAAGGGGCCTGTGAAGAGCTGAAGGAGTCTGAAGGCTCCAATGTCTCAAACCTGTTTTTCCTATAATTGGCTCCCTAACTGTCAAACTTAAACTTTATATTGACATTAGTAAGCATGAAATATGCACCTGTGGTTCATTCTCCATATGGAGCCTGAACCATCTGCAGCTTCTGCATCTGAATGTTCAGCAAGGGCAGGACTATGTTCTCCCCAGGGAGTCAGTTCTCAGCTGGACCTCATGGCTGGTCAGCACAGTGCCACAGACAAAGTGACAATTCCCCCTTCTGAAGGCACACCTCAGCAGCATGAGTGGTTTGAGCTTGGATCCTGGATGGAAAACTCACCCCACATCACCCCTTCAGCACACACTGCAAGTGACATTAGAAAATAGTTATTGCATGGACTTACATTGAAGTTGCTTTAGTGACATCAAACACAAAGCCACAAATCAAGCAAAGGGGGATTTAGGCACAGCCTTTTTTTAACCTTTACAGTTCTTAAACATTGCAAGAGTGGGTATTCATGCAAAACCGTCAGTACATCCCTCTATCTTCACTTGACTCCTGCATGCCTCTCTAAGGTATTTTGAGCTATCTGTGTGTAGAAAGTGTGCATGTTACAGACCTGATCTCCAGATTAACCTGTGCATGTACTTAGTGCATGGCTTTTCTGTTGCAGTTACACATTTCTCTTTTACACGAAGCTTTCAGTGAATTGCAACATGTGGCATTCTCAACTTGTGCAATATTACGAGTGTCAGAGCTGTCAGGATGATTAACAATAGGTATTTGAAAAGAAAACAGTAGGTAGTTAAGACCTGCTCTTGGAATATGATTTATGGAGCGTTTTTATGACAGAATCATGACTCTGAGACAAGAACAGCATGCATTCAGCAACCTGAAGCAAGCGGATGTTTGCCCAAGCAGATTAATGTTTACTACAGGATTCATGTTCCTTTTATTTTGCAAAGTTAGTTAAAGTCAATAAGGAACAATAAGGAATACTGTCCTCAAACAGATGGAACATTATGGGATACCCCATCCCATGGGTATTACACACATCCCACCGGTTTTGTCACAGAAGCGGCAAGCAGATCAGATCAGTCACTCTAAAGCCAAACTCAAAAATAGGCACAAGAAGTGTCTTTGCAGGACATTTCTACAGAACATGGAAATAGGCAGTAATTCCTTAGATGCAATGGAATGTCAGGGCCCACAAGATCCCTGGGAATGCCAAGGTTACACCAGTGTTGCTGGAAGCTGCACAAACATAGCAAGCAAGTACCAGGGATGGAAAAGTGAATTCAGACCTGTGGTACCCTCCAGTGCTAGGGGTTTTTTGGCTATTGAGCTGCTGTACATCTAAAAGGAAATGAAGATACTTTACTTTGGGCATTGCTCAAACTGTTTCAAACTTCCCTGTCATCTCTTGTTTTTCACACACAAACAGAACAACAATATAGAAAACTAGGGCTTTTATGTGGACTCAAAGGATAACCAAGAGATCAGCAACTCAGTGACTTGCCAAAGTTCTGTAACAAATATATAGCCCAAGTAAGATCCATACCTATGGGAATAACTTCCTTCTCAATTACTCAGCTGCAAACAAGTTGGTTTTTTCCCCCCAAGTCCCCAAAATCGATAAATCTGTTTAGCTGTAAAAGTGAAATTAGTGAGACCCGAATCAGCTCCCAACATGGTTCTATTGATCCAAACCATGAACATTTCCTTCCCTGCATGAGCATAACCATGTCTTTACTGGTTAGAGACATCACTCCAGGTCACAGCCAAACTGAGTGTTCTACTTCACCTGTGTTCACCCAGGTAACATCTGAAACCAAAGAGAGTTCTGTGATACCACAGAGATTGCAGCAAAGCCGGGTCCAGCTCCATCACTAAAGCTAAATGATTCCAGACTCCCACACATCTGTGCACAACCTTCCTGGCCATAACTCCTTACCTGCAGGAACACCATTGCACAAAAAGTGATTGACAAGGACTTTGTTTTCTTCGTGCAACATGCAGAAACTCCAGCAGAACTGGCCACTGGACCTGCCTCAGTCCTAAGGTGTAATTTCTATTGATGGCAAAAGGATGGCTAAGAGCATCCCATTGAACAAATAAACCCTGCAAGATGTATCTGGACCTAGTTTTAATTCCTAACCATTATCTCCTTTATTATGCACTTTGCCTCTTCTTCTACTTGCCAAAGCACCAGGATATCTGGAATGTCATTTACAGCCTAATGTGAGGTGCAAAGAAAGCAAAGCAATAATGAGGATTGTGCTGCTTGCAAATGCTGTTCCCCAACTGAGACATAACCACTCCCTGGCAGTCAAAAGGCCACATATGTTGAACAGAGTAGTTGTTTGGGAGATTTTCCTAGGTTTTATTTTGTTAAACATTAGAAATGAATGAATGAAAGGAAGAAACCTCTGTGCTTAAAACCCCAGGGGATGCAAGGAAATGGGCTGCTGCAATTGTCTAAAGCAGCTGTGAAAACATTTACCCTTATTCACATTTGTGTTCTCTTATTCCTTGTTCTTTGGAGCTTTTGTCCCAAAGCATTATTTTGCAGGAGTTTGGGGTTATTTGTGTTGTAGTAAGGGAACCCAATGTACTAATGTTAAACTGCTCTTAAATGCAAGATTTGAGAGCAGGTTTCTAAGCATCTATTCATTCTGAAAGAGAAATCAGTGACATTTGGTAAGTAAATATTATCCCTACAGACCAACACATGGCAAATTACCACATCTGGGGAAGAAGCAACTTACTCAGGTCACAAAGACGCTGGAGGGGAAACAGCAACAGCCATTGCTATTGTGCAGCATTAGCATGGTGGCGACTAGTTAAGAAACCAAGCCAAAAACTCTTGGTGCACCTACATTGGGTAAATTAAGGCAGATGGAAATCATGCCAACAAGCAGCATTGTGGAGACACCAACATGGTGCTGTGCCTAATCTGACTGCTCCTGTCACAGCATCCTCCCACCATCTCTGTAAAACACCCTCACTGAGGGTAGAGCTCAACCAGCACATCTGGTTGAGTTATACAGATGTTACTACAGCCTCATTGCAAAGATGTTTAGTTTCCCAAAGATGTTTGATTTTGCTGACAGGGACCAAAGCACATCACGTTCCAGTGATTTCCCTCAGTCCACACAGGGAGTCACTCAAGCCTCCATTTTCATGGCATTCTCCTCCATCCTTCTGTTTTCCACTCTCCTGCTCCCTCCCTGCACCCTTCTCTTCCTGAACCTGTCATGTCTGCATCAGGAGTGCAATTGGAAAGGGAATCTCAGAGGAGCTACCTGTCAGATATGTCTACTTGGAGATCAGCTCTGCTGCTTAAATGTGGAAAGGAATGGTTCCTGGGAGGAAATATTGCTGTATTGCTGTTAAGAATAGGAACTTTATCCAGCTGGTGAATATGACAGAGATCTATCAAAATAAATAAAAAATAAATATTAAGTAAGTCATCAAGCCTTACTAGACCACTTGGGTAGCAAGGGAGAATAAGGCTCAGAAGATAAAGAAGATTTATTTTTTAACAGATGGAGACCATCTATGTGCAAAAAAAAAGAAAGCTCAGAGAAATTTTCACAGATTGTTCCTGAAATACCAAGATGTTCTTAAGGCACTTTCAGGTGAAAGACATGTAGAAATTAGTAAGCATTTTAACTACAAATATAATTACAGGTTTAGGTCATTAAGTGATAGAGATGGGTCTCACACTATTACACCCAGAAAAGTCATCTGCACGTGCTGTCGTTTAAATATAGGATCTGGATGACTGACACTTTGCTGCCTGGTTTAGATCTGGCAGCCCAGTCAGGTCTCTGCAATCCCTGCATGGTTTAACTCCTATTAGAGAAATCAGCTTTCCTGTGGGCTCACTTTATTTTATACTCTTTGGACAAATACCTACTGGTAGCTCCATAGAATCAGAACATTCACTAGCGCAGCATTTTACAAGGGAAACTTAGAGGTGAACTTACAAGGCTACAGGAGCAATTTTTCAATACACTTTCCTATTGCATAGTACAATTCAAGCAGTAATTGCTGGTATCTTGGTTTTCCTTCTGTAGCACAAAGCATATCCTAGTCCACATGCCCTGTCTTTTGGAGCTATCTGTCAGATCTCCAGAGAGGCAGAGAGATGCTGTGGGTGTTCACCTGCAGCGTATGTGACTTTAAAAGTTGGCCAACCAGCCAGATGCCCATAAAAGCAAGACGAAGAAACAAGTGTTTGATCCTTCCAGTTGATAAAGTGTCACTTCCCACACCAGAAACGTAAGAGGAAAAGCAGCAATCCATAAAACAAAAACCCCCTTTCTTTGGTCAGTAAACAAACCTAGAGAATAGGCTTTCAGTGTGTTGACAATGTTCTGGCAGTTCATTAATCCCAGCAAAATCTCTCCAAAGTTACTGATGCATGGATTCCATTTTCAAATTTCTCATTAGTTCCTCTTTATGGATTAAATGCTGATGTTCACGACTGAATGCACACAGCTTCAGCTGATGGATGTAATTGGGTTGTAATGGATTTTAGCTGCTGTTCCTTCTGATCTAGCCAATTTGAAATGCAGTATCAATGTATTCTCCCCATCTCTCTGTAGGGAATGAGAAATTGAAACCTACAACATGAAATTTATCAACTCCCATAAAGTTCACTCCAACCACATAAAACTGTTAAACTTCTCATTATCATTCAACTACAGTTATTTCCCAAACTCTGGTCAGGCAGTCAAAATATTAAAGTGCATTTAGAAAAGTAGAATTGAGCCTTCAACATTCTGTATGTCCCCAACATTGATTTAGGGGCTGTAAATATTACCAACATTACCAACCCAGGATGACATTAACATAGCAAAGCCTTAACATCAAGTGATGTTGCAGGTTGCAGAACCTCCTTCCAGTTTTTAATAGATCTCTATCTCGATAGATAGATGATTTGCTACCACTCTGGGGCCAGTGTGCAAAAACAGCTTTACACTTCTTCCCCTCTCCATAAACAGCATCTGCCTTGCTCTCAGCTTTCGCTGATTTAATCCAGCCTTAGCTAACCAGAGGAGTATGAAATGGTAAGAGTATGTGTGTATTTCATTAGGGAAGGCAGAACAGCAAAGGCATAGAAAGGTTGACAGAAGACCCCTGTGGAAATGCAAGGATTTTTACCAAACCAGGGAGACGGACACCATAAGGTGCGGGGAAAAACTGGCTGTAGTTTGGGGTTTTTTAGACTTAATCTAAAACCTAGGTACAGTGATGCTTTGAGAGATCTCAGTGCAACTGGAATGGATAAAATGCAAATCTAGAGTCAGATTCCTATAGTCATGGAGTATCTATAGACCAGAGAACTGGCAACAGACTTAATTCCTGGCTTCAGAAAGTTAGAAACTGGGATGTCAATCCTCATTAGTGCAACAAATTATATAGCGAGATTTATAAGTTCGTAATTATGTGTTTGGAGGAAGGAAACAAGCAGAAAGAAGGACTCAAGTTGGTGCAGCTCTGGTCAATGTAAACCAGTGTCAGTCATCTGACTCGAATCTTTTTGATATCTCAGTTCTCAAAGTGTTTTTACTTATTTATTTTCTTGCATCTTCATCTACCCAGAGAGACACATCTTGAACAGTGTCAGCCACTGTCTTCTACTCTCCCTACCCAGTGATAGCCAACAGTGAGGAAGCCCAAAGCCAAGGCCAAAGCTGGTAAAAGGATTTAGGCAAATTGCCCTGCTCACAGTTTCTTCAATGAGCCCCACACATGAAACGAAGAATCTCTCATTGGAATATTAATGCCTCTAAAAGCTGAAGGTGCTGAGAGTTTACCATTTAGCTTCCAGAAACCAGACAGCCAGGCATCCAGTTTTGAAAACACCACTTTTTTTGCCCATAGAACTATCTAGTTCCACTCCATATGGGAGCACTTTGCAGAACAGCTTCAGAATGGTCCTCCCAAGTTGGCCAGCAGCATGATCTGAGCTGCCTGAAAAATCTCAGCACTGTACAAAGTCCTAAGCCTCTGCAAATGCAGCCGGCTCCACCCAACGTTCCCATACTCTTTAAATCTGACATGAGTAACAAAACCTGTGAGCAAGATCAAGCATGACAACAGGCCCCCAATTCAAAGCAGTTTCATTTTGATGTGATTGACTTCAATTGCCTTTACATTAGGCCCTATCAAATGAACCCATTTGCAGCTTTCCAACTTGCCAACTACCTTCCCTATCAGCTGCTGCTAGGACTGAATCCATCCCATCTGCATCACTCGTTTTCCGTTTCAGATTCTAGGCCAAATTCAATAATAGTTGTAAGTGAAAACTTCATTATTGACTTCAGTGGAGTTGCTCATGCTTAAAGGAGGGATGAATGTGACCTATTCTGCCTATTGTTGGCTACAGAATCCCAACCTCATTATAAAAACCCAGTAAGACAGATTTTAAATTTCTTAGTTTTATTACTATTACTATTGAAGTATTCATTTCCATTCTACAAGGTATTTAAAGACTGGCATCTCAAATAAATTATACATTTAGGGCATGTTAGAATAAACACTGCTTACTCTGCCAGCTCATACTCATCTGTCACTTCCTTGCATAGAAGCAGTGTGCTGCTTGCTGTGCTTAGTTAAAACAAGCTTCCTAACTTGAGTATACTTGTAATCAGTATTGCTTTATTTTAACATCTAGAACTTAAATTTATAACCTATCCGCCACAATGCTGAATATAATCTTTAAATGCTATGACAATGAACTGTAAAAGCAGTATTTCCTCCATCCTCAGAGAAAAGCAGAGATGCAACAGAACTTGTGCATTTGAGAAACCTGAAATACATGTCTTTGTTTTCTCCATTTCTCTTTCTAGAGTTCCTCTAGAACTCTAGAGTTTTTGCAGCTCTAACTGGGCACATGTGAACATCAACTTGACACAGACTTTATGTGTTTTCTGGCTCCAGTTCTCTCTGAAGTGGGGATGTTCCCATCAGATGCTTTAAACTGTGTGTCACCCTGTCTCCTCCATAACATCAGAGCAGCTCCATCCATGCTACCTCTTCAGTTGAGTGGAGTGTCAAAGCAAGCCAGGGAGGGGAAAGGAAAGATCTACCTAAGATTAGTAGTAAAATCTCTAAACTGTAGACACTCAGGAAGTAAGGATTGCTCAAGTGGCTGTAGCCAGTGCTGATGGCACGAGCAGCACTCACACTGAAGCTGTGTATGAAACCATGCACTTTCTTGAGTGTTATTTGAATACAAAAGCCTTCTCATTTGTTATCACTAATGCTTGTTCTCTTCCAAACCTGATATACTCTTAATTAAATGATTGCAGTCCTTTTGTAGATTATGCATAAATCTTCATTTGTTTTCTTTAGTAGCACTGGATCTGGTTTCGTTAATTGCGTAAATGCTCCCCTCAGGCAGAAAAGCAATAGAGCTCAAATATAGAAGGGGTTTTGCTTAAGGAGACTCAATTTGATTTAACATCACTGTCAATATGATGAATGACGATTCTCTCAAATGAGTCATCTAATACCTTGAATTCAGCACTGGAATATTCATGTCATTAGGACACAAATGATAAATTCAATTTGGAATCATATTGGCCTGCCCAGAATTTCCCTTCATTTGGGGAAATAGAGATCTCAACCTTTTTACTTCCCTGATATGCAAGTCAAAGTCGCTATCTCAGATTTGCCTAAATACTTCGCCTCAGTTTCCATCACATTGCTGTCATGACTCTTAAGAGAGCTCAGATCCCTGGATCTTAAGGCTTCTTTGATGGTGGTCCTGCTCAGTTCAGGAGCATACACCTGCATTATGAGTAGGAACAAAACAATTACTAGTATTTTCCTTCCACATGAAGCATATTCCAAATGAGGTCTTGAGGCACTTTGACAACCAAGTATCGAAAAGGAGGTAGAATGATAGGTCAAGTTTAGAACAGAATGTGGCTCCCAGAAGCTTTAGGCATTCATTAAAGTGTTCAACTATTGCCCCTTTGAAAGAGCAAAGAAGAAGCCTGAGAAGAGCAAGGTGTGTGGTGAAAGGTGGAGGTTCTTGCACTCTCCCAGAATAATGCTGCATTACTTTCAAGGAGACAATGCGTACAATTAGCAACCAAGTAGAGATCATTTTCTTCTTGTTTTGTCTTTTTAATTAAATCATCTCCTGGTCTCAGTGATAGTGCCATCATTTTACACACCATGCGTTCGTTAGAAATGCATTTACACGTATCATAACTTGATCTATCATCTCTTCCCCTCATTTATGTACTCTAGATTAATACACCTTGTGGTACAGCACATTGGCCGTGTTCAGAATAGCCTGAAAAAGACAACATTAATAACCCCATATGGAATCTATCAAAGAGTATATGTGTCCATGTGTGTAATACATATTTCTCTACAGATACGCAGCAAAGCAAGACAAGAACCATGCCTTTCCTAATCAATATCAAATCTACAGAGCCAGAGGCCTAATTCTTCTTCCATACAAGCCCCACACTCCCCCCGTTACTAATGTTGCCCTCTGGAATTCTTATACCAGCTTCACACTTAGAGAGCTCAGCTACTTCTGGAAACCAGTGACCAGCTAGAAAACTGTGCCAGATACATGACATTAGAAGAAATATCATTACATTTAAGCCTTAGAGTTTGCAGCCCAACAGAATCAAACTGGTGCCTTTTGTCTGTATTCAACCCTTTGCTGGCTTTGTCTAGGAGTTACCATGCACTTTCTAGTGCAGGGATACAAAACCAGTCAATCAGGTATTTGTATTTTGTCATCGCCCAATGTTCTGAGATTAACACATGATGTTTTTCTGAGGAAACACTGAAGTGAGGTACCAGACAATGCAACCCACAAGTTGCAGTTGACAAGAGTGACGTTTCACATCTTTCAGATATCTGAGGTCTATACAGCTTTTCCTATAGAGTAATTTAATTCTGTAATTTAATAGTTGTTTGGCTACTTCTACTAAGCTGCAGCCTGACATCAGTACAGACACAACCGAAGAACTAATAGAACTCTTCAGTGGGAAACAAAAGTTCCTTTAGAACTCCCTTCAGGTCACTGACATGAGAGGAATGTAGAGAAATAGAATGTAGAGAAATAAGAACTTTTAACTCCAGACCAAAGAGGCTCCTATAGCAAAACAGAAGGTTTTACTGCCCCAATTCCATGCAAATTTAAAGTTCAGAAGTAGAATTTTATTCGAGTAGGGTGGGATAGAATTTTCCCTTTCACAGGATAATCTGCAAGACATTCTTCCATTCTAAGGTGAAACACATCTGAGATAATAAAACCATAAGAGAACATTTGAACACCACAAGGATGTCCAGCCCTCCAAAGGAAGATTCAGACAATCCAAAGTCCCACCCCACTTTCGGAGAGGTTTAATGTCTATCTAAAGCTCTTTTGGGCTGTTAGTTTGGTTTTGCTGAGGGAGAATGACTGCTGAACCTGATGCATGGCTCTGCAGCAGCAATCTCACCCTGCACGAAGGTGTTTGTATGGAAGGTGCTTGGCAGGTATAGCTTCACATAGGCTTTACTCTCCAAACACAGTAAGGTTCCAGTAGAGAATGGACAAGGGACTCTAATGGCCTTTTAGCCTGCCCAAGAGATGAACTGTAAGAAATTAATACAAGGCAGAAGAGTGGGGATGGTGATGAACATGTGGTTTGGAAATGAGTGTGATGTAGAACTGCCAGGATCTCAGCAAAACCTCATCACAGGCAGGCTCCCTGCACCTTGCACTGTGCAGTCTGACAAGGGTGTGCAGCCTTGAAATCAATTGACGGCACAGGAAAGAACATTATTAGGCATCTGCAACCTCCAGACACTCTGCAGCGACAGGATTTGTTGGAGGGCAGAAATGACAGCTATGTAACAACAGTATCTTATTGATATGGGCTTCCTGAGCAGTGATGGAAGAAAGGGTGAATGCTTCTGACAGCAAGTGACTGCGGGATATGTTAGAGGCTTGATGGAGCAAGCAAGGCTACAAATGAAGTGGTGCAGGAAGAGACATGGACATGGCACATGACAGATAAAGATGTAAGTAGGCCAAACATTACTATCTCAGGGTGATAGCGACATTTTGGCCTATACAAAGCAAGAGTCATTTGTTATTATTGTGTTGAAGCCCATTAAGCACACTGGCTGCCTCCTAGTAAAGCCGTTTGTATTAAAATCATACTGATGATTCCACTGCTGAGAGCTGCATTTGCTCTACAAGGTTATTAATTATGCACCAAACTGACAAAGACAATGGCACATACCTGCCTGTAAGGGAATTAGAAGACTGGAGTTACTAAGTCACAGCTGCTTGTGTTAGAAAGATCATACACTGGGGCTGTTTGTTTGAAATAGAAGGACAAGCAACAGATAAAAACATAGACAATAGCGAATAGCACTGGAAAAGGTAGTGCATGTCTAGGTGCTTTTCTGAAAAATCCAGCAGAGAACGTTAAGAAGCAAATGAAGAAATGCAATTAGCATGCAAAATCATTGTGGCAGCATGTTAAAATACAGACAGTAAGTGAAAACTTGCAGCAGTGATTACAACACAGTAGATAAGCGCAGAATGTTTAACAGCACTTTTCAAAGACATCTACCCACCCAACAAGCTCAGTTCAGGTTTTCAATGTTTGCAGGGGTTCAGAACATTAGTGATGAGTAAAAAAACCCGTCTCATTGCAGTCGCTGATAAAGGATGCCTGAGTATATTTAAAGAAACTATTAGCAAACATGGATTATGAGTGAAAGGCATCTTGAACCCTTTTAAGACTACAGATATTTCACTTATTTAGAGAGACACATGAGTATGACAGAATGGACAAAATCCTGCTTCCTTTTAAGCAAGGCCCAGTATTTCAATGCTTGCATTGCTATTAGCATCACTAAAGCTATTGATAAACCAAGCAGAATTCAAAATACATGGCCAAATGTTATTATTTCATTGATTCAAGACAAGAGCCTTCTTCTTAGAGGTGCTTAATTCATTTGGAGTCCAAAGTTTGTACAACTTGAGATATTGATTTGATTCTAAAGAGACGTAACACCTTCCTAGGCAGTAATGCAAAGATGAGGAGGATAAATCAATTGAACATATTTTTCTGCATGTCATTAAACAGTTTTGCATTCCACAGTCCTAGGGCTCTTTTGTCCAAATGGATTCTCCTTTCATTAGTCTTCCATCAAAGCCAGACAAACCGGCTTGTTTTTCCCAAGGAAAATGCTTAAAGAACTTGGATTAAGGAAGGATTAAGCAGTTTCCTTCTCAATGAGCTAAATACAGTACTTAGGAACTTGTGAACTTACCTTTTCTAGTTGTCTTCTGCTGTCTTCTGTCCCAGCACTGCCCTTTCCATAGACACATGCAAGTTGCTGCTTTCCATCTGCAGGCTTATTGAGCAAAAGCCATTTACTTTTTCCTGTAGGTCTTTGAAACCATCTGCTGCTGATGGAGATTTGCAATGAAAAAGCAAGACACTGAATTCCCAGAGTGACATCAGGGCGTTCACCTTGGGCGTTATGTTGAGTGCTTTTGAATAGCCAGTGAAATGCAGACTGCTGACCAAAGGCTGCTTGGACAGTACAGAGAATGCACATCTCATATTTGTTTAAAATGTTGTATCCAGAAAGTAATAGCCACATGGATGGTTTTTTGATACATTTACTTTTTCTACTAACATCAGAATAGAGATTTTTAGCAACTCCCTTGTAACTGAGTCAAGTTTGACCACAGGGCTAGATCCTCAGCTGCTCCAATCTGCAAGTTTCCATGAAATTGGTGAAGCTTTGCTTACTTACATCAGTATTGCCTTGGGTTTCTTCTCAATGATATATATATATGTATACATCATTGCAAGTCATTTGTAGGCTCCATATGAGAAGTACCACAACGAGTCAGAGCGCATTAATAGAAGAACCCAAGAGCTTGGAAGATGAGGTGGAGCTTTGCTCTTTATCAGGGTTATTTTGCCATTACCACATTCAAGTTCCACCTGGTGCTGGAAAGGACCATTGACTTATTGATGGCATCTGCACTGTCAAGAAGTCCTATTTGCAAGTCATACACCTCCTCCGTCCTTTATTACTTCCTCAGGGCCATGGAGCTGGAAAACCAGAGCAGTATTTAATCCAACCATTACGATTTAAACCATACCCATTTAATCAACAGGTATTTTCAGAACAGTATGCTGTTCTATAAGGAATACATAGGCACAACTAAGCCCCCTCCCTATCAAGGCCACTATTTTGGAAATGAAATGTCTATAAAGTCTCTCCCTCCACAGGATTCCCTTTCCCTCTGCCCAATGTCCATAATAAATAGGTGGTTCTTTTGTTAACAGGAGTAACTGTTGAAGGGAACTGGCACCATGACAATAAAGCTTTTATCAGCACAAGTTTTAATAGTGAATGAAATAATTCCAGAAGCAGATTGCTCAGTATTTAAAGGACATGGGCAATGTTTGTCCATAAAGAACACAGGCCCTGTTATCAGTAAGTAGCAATAACCATGTGTACAAGAAGAAATAATGTCAGGAAAGGGACATCCTGCTGCTAGTATCTGAAGGTGTCATTACAACCACTACACAGTGCAGTAACGCTTTACTTTTCTATTAGAAACTTAGAATCATAGAATCAACCACGTTGGAAAAGACCTTTAAGATCATCGAGTCCATCCCTTACTCCAGGACTGCCAAGCCCACCACTAAGGGCAGACTGATTTCCCCTCAAGATCACCCCTTATGGCTGCCCCTCAGGATCTCCACTCGCAGCCACCCTTCATCTGCCCCACATAGTGGCCCACACTGTATAGCTGCTGCCCCTACCCCTCACGATCTCCCCTCATGGCCGCCCCTTCTTCCCCTCACAATCTCCCCCCATGGCTGCCCCTTCTTACCCCTCACGATCTCCCCTCATGGCCGCCCCCTCTTTCCCCTCACAACCTACCTTCATGGCCAGACCTCCCCTCCCCTCACAATCTCCCCTCATGGCCGCCCCTTCTTACCCCCACAATCTCCCCTCATGTCTGACCCTTCTTTCTCCTCATGGCCACCCCTTCTTACCCCTCATGATCTCCCCTCATGGCTGCCCCTTCTTTCCCCTCACAACTTACCTTCATGGCCAGACCTCCCCTCCCCTCACAATCTCCCCTCATGGCCGCCCCTTCTTACCCCTCACGATCTCCCCTCATGGCCGCCCCTTCTTACCCCTCACAACTTACCTTCATGGCCAGACCTCCCCTCCCTTCACAATCTCCCCTCATGACCGCCCCTTCTTACCCCTCACGATCTCCCCTCATGGCTGCCCCTTCTTTCCCCTCACAATCTCCCCTCATGGTCACCCCTTCTTTACCCCTCACGATCTCCCCTAATGGCTGCCACTCCTCTCTCCTCACGTTCTCCCCTCATGGCCGCCCCTCCCCTCCCCACACGATCTCCCCTCATGGCCGCCCCTTCTTTCCCCTCACGATCTCCCCTCATGGCCGCCCCTTCTCACCCCTCATGATCTCCCCTCATGGCCGCCCCTTCTTACCCCTCACAACTTACCTTCATGGCCAGACCTCCCCTCCCTTCACAATATCCCCTCATGTCTGCCCCTTCTTTCTCCTCATGGCTTCCCCTTCTTTCCCCTCATGATCTCCCCTCATGGCTGCCCCTTCTTACCCCTCACAACTTACCTTCATGGCCAGACCTCCCCTCCCTTCACAATCTCCCCTCATGACCGCCCCTTCTTACCCCTCACAATCTCCCCTCATGTCTGCCCCTTCTTTCTCCTCATGGCTTCCCCTTCTTTCCCCTCATGATCTCCCCTCATGGCCACCCCTTCTTACCCCTCACGATCTCCCCTCATGGCCGCCCCTTCTTTCCCCTCACGATCTCCCCTCATGGCCGCCCCTTCTTTCCCCTCACGATCTCCCCTCATGGCCGCCCCTTCTTCCCCCACAATCTCCCCTCATGTCTGCCCCTTCTTTCTCCTCATGGCCGCCCCTTCTTTCCCCTCACGATCTCCCCTCATGGCCGCCCCTTCTTACCCCTCACGATCTCCCCTCATGACCGCCCCTTCTTTCCCCTCACGATCTCCCCTCATGGCCGCCCCTTCTTCCCCCACAATCTCCCCTCATGTCTGCCCCTTCTTTCTCCTCATGGCCGCCCCTTCTTACCCCTCACGATCTCCCCTCATGGCCGCCCCTTCTTTCCCCTCACAACTTACCCTCATGGCCGCCCCTCCCCTCCCTTCACGATCTCCCGCCCTTTCAGCAGCTACAAAAGGTGCTGGAGGGCCCTGGAGAACAGTCCTGTAACGCCAGACCCAGGTAGGAAACAGAACAGAGAAAAGCCTTTTTTGACTGGCATTCAGACCCTAAAACCAGTGTCACTTCGGTCTGAGCACGGAAGTGGCTCTGGCAGAGCCTGTAAAGTTCCACCATTGCCAGAGGATATCAAAGTTTAACGTTTAAACCAGCAATCCTAATGTTCCACTTCAGAGAAGCATTAGTACCTTTGATACGGCTTGAAACCCAGGTGGCTGACACTGTGCTGCTCTGTCACTGTAGGCAGTGCAAGCCAAGGCTCCGTGATGTTAGATACTGAGATTGGGAAAGCCATAATGGCTTAGAGCAAAAGAAGGGAAGAGTTAAATGGATGTGTGAGATCGAAAACACCTTTGATGCATTTCCTCTCTTTTACACTGTGTTTCATTTAAATCTGCAGGATTCATGCACGCTGTCTTCGTCTTGCTGCAATTCAACTTGGTTTCGTCCACCCTGAGATTTGTTTTCCTCAGGATCTGTGGTTCCTTACTAATGGCCAAATTGGGCAAAGTTTGGTTCAGTTTTGATACGCTTTAATATAAAGTGTGCTAAAACACCAGAGGCTGAAGAGTGTTCAGGAACTTGTGGGTTTCAGTTCACAAAGAGCTATTCTCTATCTTTAAACAGCCATCAGTTGGAAGCAGTCCTATTTGAAAGCTGATTATCCAACTGAAGCTGATTCCAGAGTGACCTCCATCGTAGCCTGCAAAGATTTATGGTGGGGCTGTGCACAATCACTTGGGTATTGATGACTTCATACAACTGCAGACATCAATTTTCCTATGCTCAAAGGACACCTCCAAAATCCCTCTGCTCCTTCTGAATGAGGACCCCAATCCTTAAAAGAACCATGCACAATTGCTGTAGATACCAGCAAAACATTACCATGGGATCCTATTGCTTCTGGAGAAAGGAAAAAAAGGATGAATAAATGGGTTTGCCACAAGGTAAGTGAAAGCAAGATCTGGCTGCATGACATTCCATCAACATTTGTTTCCTAGCATGACAGAGACAGATGGGCTTTTTTGGAGAAGGATTTTTAGAGAAAGAAGAGAAAAATACATGTGACCCAAGTTTGACAACAAAATGTCAAGCAAAGATGGGAGAAAGGAAAGACAAACACATATAAAAAGGAATCATCCCTTAGCCTACACCACTTGTCAGAGTAAGAGCTTCAACTCATGGATCCCAATAATTACTGAAAGTCCACACTCAGCAATTGGAAGTGTTCAGGGGGAGATGTCTGTGCTCTGGCTACAAGTTCTACTCATTGTTTATGCCTGAAGATGTTTCCTGTCTAAAGACAGGGTGCTCCCCACATCTGTTACTTGACAAAGATACAGCTTATCTGCAGCAGGATTGCTGTTCAGCTCTGGAGCTAAACCAAAGCCTTCCCCACCGTAAAGACCCAGTAGGGTGTCACTGCAGAGCACTGCTTGGGCACTGACCATGAGGCTAGGATGTGCTGGCTCTGTGCTGTTCAGCCTGTGTGGTAATCCTTCATCCCTGTCAAATCTGCCTCTCAAGTCCCCTCAGGAACATCAATATGATCATTACCAATTATGTAATGACAAAGAAAGAGAGATTAGTAATTCAGACTTAAGATAGCATCACCTTGTATGTGTTGTCTCCAGACAGCACTGCAAAGATGCCACTGGGAAACACCAAGGGGTGAAAACTAGGGCTTTGGTCTGATTACAACACAGTTATTCGTTAGCAACAAGTGAAAATAACTTATGCTTGGGAATGTATCTGGGTGTTCATCTGTCAGTAACACTGCAGCCTCTGAATGCACAGAAATGAGGCATTTATTAAACTACTTCTTGGGCCCTTAGAAGCTGCTTGCTGACCCCAGGAGGATTAAAACTACCATATACCTGCAACAGCATTCCCAAGGAAGAGCTCTCCTGCAGCCCAGAGAAATTAGAGGGTCTCCAACGTTGGAGGTATTTAAGACTTGACTGAACGTAGCCCAGCACAAGCTGCTCTAAGGGGTTTTGTTTTGGCAAAGGGGCAGACTAGACCTTCAGAGGTCCCTTCAAATTCACCTCCTCTGGGTTGTGAGTTGTGATGGATAGGAGTTCTCTGACCAAGGATACCCCTGTCCTGTCTGTGGAGGGAGGAAGACACCTTAGTAATGCCATTCAGATACAGTAAAAAATTAAACCAGTTTCACCTTGAGTGTATTCGTGTCCATGAGAGCTCTCTTTAAACATACTAACTTTACCGTTTCACTACTGCTTTCAAATGTTAGGATATGAATCTTGAGGAACTCTGTAGCTTCTCAGTGATCTGACTTCTTGGGAACATAAATCAATCCAAAACAACATCCAAGGGATGAATTCATTTGATAACGACTTTCTTTTAAGCCTAGTTAAAGGCTGGATGAATTACTGCAGGATGAGTTCATGTCAAGGGTAGCGCTGGTTGAATACTTCATTAATCTTACCTAGAGTGAGTGTGGATCGTAATAAAAAACCAGATTGCTTCAGAAATCATTCTTTTTATCTGCAGAAAACAACTTTCCGCCCTTTCTTCCCATTTGTGGCACTAACATGTTAAGAATCAAACTGCAGAGAGAATTCCTGTGACCATTTGAAGGTCGTTGCAGCTCACTGCCACACCAGGGTCCACTCAATAGCATTGTGCTGCTGGAGCACTTAACACATGTCCCTTCTTTAGACTCCCACAGTGTCACTAAATGGAAGGGCCAGATCCTGGCTTAGACCAAATCAATGCACCCATCCTGATTTATGCTATGTAAAGATGTGGATTTCATGCACTGCAAAACTTGTGTGCAAATCAAGCATTTGGAAGGCAGGTTTAGCTCTGAGGTGTAGTGCAGCCTTGTCAATAAGTGTCACTGTTTTCACTAAGGATTTTCTTCTTTTCCATGTAAATGAAGCAGAAAGGTTAACAAGAAGCCCTGATCTCGTTATACACTATGATCTTTGACTGCTCTGGCCTTCCTCCTAGCAGTTTCAACAGAGCAGCATCCTGAATGTATGAAAACTGCTCTATTTCCAGCAATTAGAGAAACTAATGAATCCAAACACCACACAAAGCCCAGATTTATCAGTCTGCCTGCTCCCAATTTGTACTACACACTGTGCTCTCAGAGACACTAAACTGCATAATTCAGAGGAGGTTAGAGTTTGCTGCAACAGGTTTCTAAAAGCAATGACTGCCATCTGACAGTGCACTCCCCCTCTCTTGTCACCTTGTTTTTCCAGCTTGACACAGAGCATTTTAGTCAGGAGGCCATGACTCACCATCTCGTTGCTGCAGCTCCTCTTTGTCCATCCATGCTCCCTGCTTCAGGTTACTGAAATGGAACAGGAAAGGCTTCAAGGAGCAGCCATCCCCTCCTTCGCTACTACAGCTGGGAGCCCAGAGTATTCATGTGAAACACCTCTGACCGAGGTTAACACCAGTATACCAAGCTGTAATCTGCATAAGAATCATGCTGCTATGAGATACCTCATCTTAGAAGGGACCTTGGAAGCCCTCCAAGTCTGCATCTTGCATGAATCATACATCCCCTCTTCACCTAGCACATACCAGTACTTCTACCACATAACTCTATGAAATAGATGATGGATAAAGAGCGTATTTAGTGACTGAATTCATAATGGAGCAGCCTAAGATGTCGACACCAGTTCAAGCCTCAACATGGATTGAGTTCCACAAGATGGGGAGCTTTTGAGCCCTTTTAAAGGAAAGCACTTAGGAACATGCTGTGAGGTTTAATGGACTGAAAGTTAAGCCTGGGGTTCAACACATGGCTGAGTAAGTGCAAGCACTGTATTGGGAGGGCACTCACTATGAAATAAATGGGGTATAAGTGACAAACATCTCCTAATACACCTTCCCTGCTCCCAGTAGCAAGAAGGTTTGACAGTCACTCTGGTAAACACCTTTAAATAACTTCTCAGAGTCTTTTCTACAAGTGCATCAAGCTCAGTTGTTACAAAGCCATCCAGCAACAAGGAAGCTGCTGAGGCAATATTTTAGGTGCAAGAGAAACTTCCCCCCCCTCCCCCCCCCCCCAATTTGGAAGCCCCATGTTAGAAAGGGAAAAGGCTTGTCTTGGTGCCAGAGGAATGGAACTAACATCTAATTTCTCCAGTATTTTATGTCAAAAGGGATGTTTAATTTACCATTTGGTTTAATTAATCATTGCATCTAATACACTTAACATTTCAATAATTAAATCGTGTTTACCCCTGTTGCTGTAGAAGTTCTTTGTTCAGCTCCATCTTTAGCTCTTTCATCAGCCCTACTGTTCTCTGCTTGTGGCACCATTGCAGAGCTCATCATGTGCAGAAGAGGCCCAGCAGCAGCTTCCTGTCCTGGCCCTTCGGCTTTGGGAGCAGGGACAGGACACTCGTGCTCTGTGCGCCGTGATGTGAGACGGTCGGGAGCCATCTCTTGGCGTGGATAAAATCACTGAGACAGTTGCAGGAGCAAATGCTTCCTTTGGAGTGTGCGGAGGCCTGAGAGGAAGCACTGCTGGTGGGGCAGAGTGAAGGGCATTTTCCTCATTACAGTTTTGCCTGTTTTCCAAAGAAGCTACAAGTCTGATTTTCAGAATCAGAGCTTGGAGCACCTCCTGTACAAAGACAGGCTGAGAACATTGGGGCTGTTCAGCCTGGAGAAGAGAAGCTGCATGGAGACCTCAGAGCAGCTCCAGTGTCTGAAGAAGGCTACAAGGATGCTGGGGAGGGACTCTTCATCAGGGACTGTAGGGAAAGGACAAGGGGTGATGGGTTCAAACTGAAACGGGAAGATCAGGTTAGATATAAGGAAGAAGCTCTTCCCTGTGATGGTGGCAAGGTGCTGGCACAGGTTGCCCAGAGATGTGGTGAATACTCCACCTCTGGCAGTGTTCAAGGCCAGGTTGGACAGAGCCTTGGGTGACATGGTCTAGTGAGGCATCCCTGCCCATGGCAGGGGGTTGGAACTGGATGATCTTCAGGTTCTTTCCAACCCAAACCATCCTATGATTCCATGATTTTCTAGAGCCAAAGTCCATGTTTTATATAAATAAGCTGAAGAGTTCTGTTCATTTAGGTTTTTATGAAAGACACGGCTGTGCTGAGTCTGAGCCCATCCGAATTCATGTGGATGTGACACTTGTGGATGTGACAGCTCATTTGCAGCAACTGAACTTTGCTATCTGCTCACTACATGGCAAGTCATCACCCTCTCCCTACGCATCCCACTGGCATAGTATACATGGCAGTAAGTAGAATAGTTGCATGTTATTAAAATCCTATATTGGGGAAATAATCTATTCATAGCTCATTCCTCCCCTCCTCCCTTACCATTCCCTTAGAAACAGCTCTTCTCCACAGTAAATAAAGTCAGAAAGCCTTATCATTAATTCTATTTAGGCCTAATATGTCATAAAGCAGGCAAAGCAGGCCATTTTCCTCTCTGCTGGGGCACAAAACATGTATTAACTATTCCAACCAGAGCTGTGAATGATTTATTAATTCAATTTTGGAGAGTGTGACTGTCAGATCATATAAGTTTGTTATAAAGAGTCTCTCTGAGGACTCTTTCACTCTTTTTAAACCAACTGACTGACATTTCACATGCTTCACAACTGCAGCCTTCTATCTCTTCACTGCTTGCTCTCAGTGGCACACAGAGGTTACGTGGTTTGTCCTGCCCACAGTAAGGTGTTCATAGCCGATGAGGGAGAGAACCAGTACCTGGTGATATGTGGCAGTAATTCCAACCCATATGCCCACTATCAGGCTTCAACCTAAGGCCTATCCAGTGCTCTGTAGGGAACTGGATCATCAACTCTGCTTGTTCACAGTCAGAGCGGTTGGGGTTGTCCCGGAGGTCACTTTGTCCAACCCCCAGCACAAGCAGGTCCATCTAGAGCCAGTTGTCCAAGGCAATGCCCAGGGTTTTGGTTTGGTTTTAAATAGGTCCAAAAATTGGGAGACTCCACAACCTGTTTCCAGAAGGAATTCATTCTCTGCTGCTCTCCTTTGCCATGTCTTGTTTCAGAACCACTAGGCTGGTTCAGGAGCTCCCAAATGGGGGGCATTGGACAAATATACACACCCCTGGAAAGGTTCCCTGTGCCAACTGCTAAAATCCCTCCCAAAGGATGAAAACTGCTTCTGTTGCATCTGGCCTAACACTGATACTGGTTCTGCCTTCATCTCTGTTAACTTCATCAGAAACAGACTGGAGAAACGCTTCCTGAGAACGGAGAGGAGCTGCTACCAGGGACACTGCTACTCTACAGTGTAATTCCTGTTCTGCGTGAGCAAACCAAGTCTAGCACCCTTGCTCTAGCTGATAGTTCCCACTAAGAGTGATGATGAGCTCCAACACCTCTTTCACTTCCTCCTGTCTATAAAAAACAATCTTGTTCCCTTGAATGTGAAAAAATAAGCCATGCGTGTAACCAGCATCTCTCCTGGGTACCAACAAGTCCAAGATTTAATGTAGATCTTTTTCTTGTTTGCTTCAACGTTTCATTTGTTCATGTAAAAGCTATTGGGGTATTTTGTTAAATGAGTATCAGTGAAATGCGAAACAATTCACAAGTATATTAATTGCTGAGGACTGACAACTTGTCATCAGAAAACCAAGACAAGATATCCTCAGAGACTGCAATACCAGGGAGAAAGACTAGCAATCCAGTTTTGTCTCTCACAGTGAACACAGACCATTAATTTTAGTCATTTACTTCTGGAACAAGCCCACTTTTGACTAAAACATGCTTCCAAAAGGACACCTACCTCAGTTTGAAGACATCACTTCCCCAGTAGCTTGTGTCACTGGCCACCAACCACACAGCTATACTTGATTTGTATCTATCTCACTTTAGCTTATTTTGCTAATTCTTGCTCTACCTTTCTTTACTAGATTAAAGAACCCTTTTGTACCCACTGTGAAGTAAGAACAGGAGACCAGTCCCTCCTGACACCATATGCTGTTTCATTTTTAGATCTAAAGGATTCAGTCTCATTTCCAAAGACAAATAAATAAAAACCATTCAAAAGGCTAGAAACATGAATAGTAAAGTAAATTCTCTCATTTGCAGTAATAGCTGTGAAATGCTACTTGGGGACTGGAAAGTATCTCGATCCTGTAATTACACGTTCATCATCCCTGGTCCATTTCCAGTCCCTCAGGCAGTATTTCACAGCTACAGCCCTCCAAGGCAGCCATACTTTTTGGTAATCGGTCATATATTTTCCATGCAGACGACAGGGTCAGTTCTTTTATAGGGCTCTGGCTCCAGCCAGCCTGACACTTCACTGGATTGCAGTTGTATAAAGGTCCAGGAAGAAAAGCATTGAGGATATGAATCACTTCAACTCATTTGTACAGGCTAAAGTAGAAAGGAGGCCCTGCAAGGTGTCTGTGGCACTGATTTACCATCCAGAACCTCTTGGGCAACTGAAAAATGAGGTCTGGAGGCCACAGGGGCAATGGGGAAGGATAATTCTATAATCTTCCCTAGGCTTTTAGGAGATTGAAAGCCACCTCCTCCTCTTCAGACATCAGTGGCTGCTGGGTTTGTGGGGTTAGGAATAGAGGCCTCATGGGATATCAAATTACCTTGTAGGAGTTCTTTATGGTGTGGCTCTTCGGCTCCAGGCAAAAAGGAGATAGTGGAAAGAACTGCAGTGTAAGCCACAGAAATAAAGATTAGCTTTTCCTACACCAGTACTTTATGTAACACTACTCTGCAATAGCAGGTTCCCTGCTGCAAACTCCACCACAACCAAAAGTGGGAGGAAGAGGGATGCCGAGGGGCAATGGCTTAACTCCTGCAACAACCTTTGCCAGAGCAATTTTGTCAAAGCATTTATTCTGCCGCAAAAGAGACATCTTGACACACTTGGTTCTTTGCTTTATAATTTCCTATCATTCAGAGTGGACATACTCCCCTCCATCCAACAGAGGAGAGCTACGTTATTAAATGGATATTTCCAATACCATGCTCTATTTATACTACTTGTATATGGTGAATTAATGCCCTATCTCCACAGATTCCCCCCTGAACAAAGAAATTGATTTATATCTGTTTTTATTGTACATGGATCTAAGTTCCAGTGTTGAGCTCTCAATTATACAGTAGGAATGGAAGGCTCCAGAGCTTCAACAAGAAAATAATCAGAATTGTGGCAGTGTATTCCCACTTTGCAAACGCATCAATGAATGCAGAAGGTTTTTAAAACAGAGCTGGCAGGGTAAAGGGACCTTAAAAAAAAGGGTGAGCAAACAGTTGTCATATTGCAAGAACATAACAGTGATTTAACAGTGATAAAAACAGCCTTAGCTCTGACTACGCAATACACTCACCACCAGCTGAGCTATTCTCACAGCCTCCGGTCACTGCTGGTCCACAGCAGACACAGGGGCTGCAGCTCAGCTGAACACTGTCTTGGGGAATTAGCATCTTACATCTGTCACAGGCTAAAAGCAGACACCATTATTGCAGGACAACTGGTGTGCACGTCTAACACCCACGTATCTTCTTGTGTCATTGCAACTGGCTCATATGTCTGAGCTTTAAAGGTCTTACAAGTGTAGAAAAGTGCTGTCCCCTCCTTTCATGCTGTGTAATCCTTCAAGCATTTCAAACTACAGCTTCAAGTCTGGGTAAGGAGAGGGAATGGTATCTGCAGTAGAATTGTATTTTGAGTTCCTGTCTGCCACCAAGTCCTTAAGGGCTCTTGAGCACTAAGGAAGGCCTCTCCTCCACCTCATCTATATAGAGACCTGGACCTGCAGAGAGCAGCTCTGAGTGCCTCAAGATAAGCAGGGTTGAAACATGTTCTGTGCAGGTAGGGATAGGGCCACTCAAGACGGTGGAAAACCAGGGACTGTCTTTTAAACTGCTTTCCCCTGGCACTGGCAGGGCTCTATAGCAGCACTGCAGGCAGTCCTGCTTTACACATCAGGAAAGAGGATTCTGCCTTTGGTTCAGAGCTCCTTTTCATTTCCAGATTTCAGTATAGCATCATTATTTCAAATGCTATTTCCCTCTGCAAAATCACAACTGTGTAATTAGTCTAATTAGCTCCCTACACAGGCACTAAATAAAAAAGCAGCTAAGCAGGTACAGTGCATGTCTTCCCATTGCCCCCACAAGGATGAAGAGTCCCTCTCTAGCATACCTGTAGGCCAGCTTCAGATGCTGGAAGCTGCTCTGATGTCTCCACACAGCTTCTCTTCTCATTCAGTTTTAAAGCACAACTGAATCATGTTTTTAGGTTTTTCCCCACAAGCAAGTCAGGTTGCTAAAAATAAGGTCAAGGCAGGAAGAACATAAGTCCAAGTTCTCATGCTCAGACTGAGAACCCCCACTGCTTTAGCAAACCCCATATCCTGTGCATTGCTCCACAAGGCTCAGAGCAGGTTGTCTGCAGACAGAAATTTACCTTACAAAACACTAGCCGTGAGAAACTGGAGCTTTAGTGAAACAAGCTCCTTGCCCAGAAGTTTCCAACGGTGTCAGCTATGAAAGTCTCAATATGAATTCTAAAAGTTGCTCCAAAATTCCCAACCACTCCTCTGTTCTGCTTTTTAATTTGGCAGGGTTGATCCCAAAAGGCAAATCTCCAGCCTCAAGCTTTCCTTTGCTAGAAAGCACTTTGGGGATGTGCACCCCAGAGACTTCCTTCTCTGCTTTAGAATGAGCACACTGACAGAGCCTCCACCTCCCATCCTGTTTCCACCAGTTTAAGGATTCAGCTCATGAAGAGTTTCCACTGGCTTGTAGTGCTGCAGGTAAGAACGTTACAGACCCTGCTCCCTTATGCCTCAAGTTCTGTAGTGCTGCTGATGGCAAGAGCTGAAGTATTTCACCCCAGGAAAGAGGCAGACTCCTCACATCCTTTAGATCAGCATGTACACAAACCAAACAGAACAGCCCATTTATACTAACTTGGTTTCTGCTTTGGAGTAGTAAACAGCCAGGCAACAAACTGGCACGAAACCACCAGATCCTCACATTTCTCACATTACTTGAGGGGAAGGGTCAAACCCAATATTTTGGAGTTATGTGGAAGGTCACTTTAAGGGAAAAAGATAGGAATATGTTCCCAAATGCTTGGCCTTAGTGATTAATGAGTGTGCTGAAGACAAACCCACACACATTTCAGGAACAGATGGGCTTGTTTTGGCTTAGTTGTCACCAAAAAGCTCTTTTCTTATTTTTAAACCCCAAACATTAGTTATTTCTCCCAAGTACCTAATTCTTAACATGAAAAGAAAGGGAAAGTGTAGGAGCAGAGGACGACACCTCCTGATTCTAGCAAGTGAGACAGCCATGGAAGAGGAAGAACTGATGGAGGCAGGTTGCCCATGAGCAGAGAATTCCTCCATTCATAGAGAAATGGCATCCTTAATGCTGCAGAGAAACCTCAGAAGCATTTGCAAAGGTGCTGCAGCCCACCTGTGCTGCCGGGGAACTTCTAACCCACAGGGTGCCATCAGCTCCGGGAGCACAAACCACTGCAGCAGCACTGAGTACATTGAGGCTGCTTTGGGCATGGGTCAGATACGGGCTTACCTCAGTTTACTTTCCTGTGCTCAACTCACCCATGGTAATAATGAGGTTTCTCAGTGTGACTGAATCTGAGTATTGAATCAGTACCCAGCTCAGTAGTGGAAAGAATTAAGAAGTTCTCCTTCCTCTATTGTTACCTCAGTTATTAGCTTCCCTCTTCAGCTCTCAGAATTGCAGATGCACTGAGGAGCAGCAGCAAATGAATTCCCCTCCTTAGTAATTTAACCATTACACAAACCCCAGCTGCCTATGTCAAGAGAAGCTTCTTCTCCTGCTTTTAAGAAGGCAGAAAGTATACACTGTGCTGCCAAGATGCCCAATAACTGCCACAGCTCAAGATTAGATTAGGTTTGCTCTCTGCTCCTCAACCTGTGCCACAAACACTCATGTCATCAGCTCATTCTCAGGGCATCTATTGAAATCCAAAGGGTGGCTTTGAATTCCAAAGGGAATTTCTTTTAGTCCCTGGCTGCCTGCAGCTTGTCACCTCCCCATATCCCCCCTGACAAGCACAGTACAACCCTGACAGTAGTGCAGTACATGTAACCACAAGCTGAGAAGCCCCCTTCCTCTCTCCCCTTTCTTAATCGTTGAACCTCAGGCTTTTAAAACCTTATTTAAGATGCCAGAAATTCATGTTTAGCTGCCATTCCTGAAGACGGAATACAGCAATAGGAGACACCCAACCCATTAGACAACGTGGTGCTTAGCTCCCTGAAGACAGGGCTCAAAAAAACCCAAAGTATAGACTTTTAAGGCTAATTGCTTCCAAAATATAGTCCCCATTCTCTGTCATTAGAACCCCTCTAGGGATAAAGTCAGTAAAATAACTAGGGATATTTAGGTAGCTTACATTTAGCAGACTGTGCAGTGAGAATGGGGAAAAGAGTCCCTAGGCATTTGTGTCACCCAGCTGCTGATAGAATGTTTAAGCTCCTTAAAAATGCACCTCTCTGGCAGCATCTCAGTCAGTCTTTGTCCTCTCCAGCTTCAGAATGATGTATTTCTAGTCCTGTATTCATTTACCTCCACGACAGGGAGATCTCTTCCAAGCCATTTCCTCTAAGGTTTGTTCATCTACGAGATGACACATTCAGGAATCCACATCTTGGCATTTTCTGAACTCCAGTTCAAGGATTCCCATTCCACTGCACACGCTCCAGCTCCATAACTGATGCAGAATTGAAAAATAAATCCTACTTTGGGAGAAAATATCTTTGCTAAATAAGCAGGGAATTTTAAACCAAAGCTGAGAGTCTAAGCTGGAGAGACAGAATTTACCCCATCAGCAGCAATAAGCAGCGCTGCCCTGGAAAGCAGTTCCTAATATAGTACTGTCAAATCTTCAGGCTTTGGAGGATCTATGATCATTAAAGTTCTACTTACAGCCCAAACTCACAGCTTGTGGCAGAATACGTTCATGAAACCTGGGTCTTTCAGTTAAAAACCAGCTAAAACAAAACTCCAGGTTTCCTGATTGTGGGAAACAGCTTGAAACTATACATGGAAGAATCAAGTTTCCCAGTCCCTCACCATTTATTTACTAAGATCTGTATTTCTTCCAGTATTATCATGGCTGGTTTTGGATGGTGGATTTTGGAATCTCTGATCAGGCAGGATGCTTGCTGAACCACTGCTGATAATTCAAGAGCACTGCTTGCCTTGTCTGAAAAGATGTGTCTGACCACTCTTCCTTTTGCTCCTTTTAGCCTGTTCATCACCTGGCTACTCAGATCAGTCCTATTCTGGCTGTGTGTTTTACTACAGCAGAGAGGGAGGGGGAGAGGGGCATTTTAAGTAGAGACATGGTATTTTAAGACTTCTGTTTGCACACATTAATTGGGATTAGCCTAACATTTATTCTACTTATGGTTCAGAGCCTATTGTTGAGGAATACATGTCAAGTTCTTCCGGAAAAACAGCTAGGCTGGGAACTGAACTGCTTGCACTTATTGCCTGAAAAAGCTTATATTTGGAAACCACCGCCCTCATGTCATCTACTTGATGACATGTATTGTCCTAGAAGAAAATAGCACCAGAAAGTTTACTATGGGGAGCAGACTTTGTAAAAGGGCAGACTGATCAAGGGACAATGTGCTGTTGTAACAGGGACAGTGGAAAGAAGCAAGGAGAGGTCTGAGTAGTCCCTTAAAGCAACAGCAGTAGGGTGTAGCCCATCAGTCCATGTTTAAGTCAACTCAAGGGCAGATATTCTTCCGATTCAGTGAGGAATATTCTGGTGATGCTTGGAAATGCTTCAAGTAAAACACTGTCAAGGCTCTACCGGGCTTTGCACACTGTGTGTACACTCCATGTCTGCCTGGAAGTACAGTCCATGGCACTGCACCACCCAATTCCTTCCTGTTTTGTTCCATTCCTAGTAAGGCACCTGACATGAAGTGCTTTGCTTTCCAGAGGAGACAGCTCTCAGCTCTCTAATGAGCTATACCGTATCTATTAGCCTGGAAACCACCTCACTTAACATCTTCAGTGCCACTAATTTGGCTTTAAGCACTGATTTCCCAGCTTTGATACCTGGGACTGGGCTAATGACTGCTCTCACTGTTTGGCACAGGTCAGACGGAGCCGACAGCACTCGATCTCAGAATAAAGAGAAATGCCACAGCTCCAGAGAAGTCAACCTAAACAGGAAAATGGGAAGGAAATAACTTGTGAGGGTAAGTACACTTGTGTGCCCTAATAGAGCTTTGGGGCCCTTACACAAGGAACCTAATGAGACCTATTATCTACCAGAAATCTCACCCTCCATTTCTTGGCTGTCATGTTTAAAGCATGAAAGGATGCTGAGGAGATCTGAGCAATGCAGTTTTCCACAAGGGCATGTGCTGGCCTAAGGCTGTTCCTGTTACAACAGACACTGGAGCCTCCAAGGCTGGAGCCTGGGAAAACACTGGAGTTAAGAGGAATAGGAGTGTCTGGGAATGTGAGAGAACACATGCCTACCCTTGCCACTTCAACACACCACTTCAAGAGAAGATGAAGGCAGACACAGAGACACTGATCCAAAGCCCAGCCCCAAGTTTTCAAACACCATGAAGAAATGCTGCTGTAATTAAAGTGTTAAATTGGATTTTGAAAATCCCCTTCATTGTGAGCCTGCAAGGTGAGCTTAAAAATTAGCCGCTGCTTTTTAACACGTTAGTGGTCAGGTTTGGTTTTCCTTATTTGATTTTAGCCACTCTGCAGGCATTAGGGTCCCCCCACAACCTTGGAGCCAGAGCACTGACTGACAGCATTGCTAGGCCAGGGGTTTAAGGGATAACCAAAGGAGAGCTTGCTCTTTGCTCCTCTACACAACCCTGTGTCTACACAACTCTGTGGCAATCTAAGGCTCAGAAAGTGGTTCTAGTTTTCCCAACTCCTCCTATTGACCGTTCTGCACAGTATATCCCTAAGGATGGCAAACCCCAGCAGTAACAAGCCTTTTGCAATCCCCTCTGTTTAAACTGCACTGAAAGTGCCATTTGCATCTATAATGAATCATAGATTCACAGAATCAACTGCGTTGGAAAAGTCTTTTAAAATCAAGTCCAACCATTTCCAGCACTGCCAAGGCCACCACTAACCCATGGCACTGAGGCCTCGTCTCCACGTTGTGTGAACACTTGCAGGGACCTTGACTCCAGCCCTGCCCTGGGCAGCCTGTTCCAATGCCTGAGCACCCTCTGGGGAAGGAATTGTTCCTCAGCTCCATCTAAACCTGCCCTGGGGCAGCTTGAGGCCGTTTCCTCTTGTCCCATCCCTTGTTCCTTGGGAGCAGAGCCCAGCCCCTCCTGGCTCCATCCTCCTGTCAGGCAGTTGTAGGGAGCGATCAGGTCCCCCCTGAGCCTTCTCTTCTCCAGATTGAACCCCCCCAGGTCCCTCAACTGTTCCTCATAAGACATATTCTCCAGGTCCTTCCCGATGACAGATCATGAAGACCCAGTCTAGGTACTGCCTAACTCATATTGCACACAATACCTCTCCAGTGCTGACCTACCTGGTGTAGACTGAGGATGCTGTCCCTGACAACTGGGTCTTGCCATTTCACAGTGTAATCAATGATGACATTATCAGAAGCATGAAGCCTCAGTGTCATCAATTGTTAATGAGGGGAAGCTCAGCTCTCAGGTGTTATAGCTAGCAAGTAAAAATGTCTTTGAGCAGCTACTTGCTGTCTGTGGCAAATTCTTTGTTATTGGAAAAAGCACCACCAAGACTTTGAGGCCCCCAAAGCATGTCCTGGTTTACTTCTTTTAACTAGTAAAAGGGAAAAAAACACCTCTAGCTTTTGAAAAGCAGTGGAGGAATAGACTATTGGAGAACAGTAAAGGCTAAGCTCGGGGTAGCCTGAAAACCCTGCAAGAGCAGCTCTGCACTCCCCCAGCTGGCTGACTTGAAGCACAGAGCCAGCAAACACCAGGCAGGGTCTTAGATGTCCTAGATGTTTAAACTCTTCGCTGAGGCTGAATGCAGCACAGCTCAGCTGCTGATTCCCTTCAGACATCCCCTTCTTCTTCACACCACCCTCATTTTGAAAAGGCAGTAATATCTACTGGTAATATCAACACTAGTGCATCAGTATGGAAAGCACTGGGGAGAGACTGACCCTTCCCCAAGCAACTTACACTTCAGGTAAGCAAACAATATTTGAACTCAAAGCCAAGCCAGAAAGTCCACGCATAGACTGCTTGCAGCAAAACGAAACCAGGCAGTTCAGCTAGAGCCTCCAGGAAGTGCCTAAATAAGAAAGCTTCATTTCTAATGCCCAAAATGGAAGATGGCATCACAGCAGCATCACATTATAGAGTGGTTCAGGTTGGAAAGGACCTTAGGATCATCCAGTTCCAACCCCCTGCCATGGGCAGGGACACAAACCTTAGAAGGGATATTTTTGTCTCTGCTCTTTGGAGTTTGTGTCCAAGACACAGCAAGCAGAGACTGGGCTGGGTGACCAAAGCCAGAGCTGCTGCTCTTCCCTTCAGGGGTTTCCAGACCCAATAATGTTCACTTAGTGTTCAAACCCTCCCTGGGGGTTGCTGGAGATTAACAGGAGAAACAGCAACTATTTTCATTAAGTCCTCCTGTGAGGCTCGATATGAGCAATGCAGTTTGATACCACCGTGATAATACACTCACCTTTCTGCCTGATACACTGCTGTATGCACAAGGGCCTCCCAGGAGGACAGGCTGTGTTCTCACCCCTTGTCTCAACCAGCTATAGCAACATTTTGGTTATATATTGGTGTCAACCAGCACTGTGACATTCTTGCTTCCCAGCTTTGTGAGGAAATAAACCCATGTTCCCTCGTCTGCTGTTTATCATGGGGAATAAACCACATGAAGGACCAAAGAACAGAACCAGCCTGCCGAAGATGACACCAGCACAAATGTTGTGTAAGAGAAAGGCAAGTATCTCCAGTGTCCAAATTCTATCTAAATATGCAGCATGGGGGGACACTCCTAGTGGGGTTACATGGCTCTACAGCAGTTTGATGCTTTGACATGGCCCATTTAAGCCAGCAAAGAGACATTTCATGTCTTCAGCCTTAGAAATCTCCACCAGGTTTTTATTCTCCAGGCTCCAGCCTGACTCCTCAGACAACTCCTGTCAGGAAAGAGCCACGTTTCTGATTTTGTTTGTTTCAAAGCAGCAGATGATTGTGAATCACAGTCCCATTTTGCAAAGCTAATGAGTGTAACTGATACATGTCCTCTTTCAGATGGCAGGCATTGGGGGAGGAGAAAGAGCATTCAGTACGAGGTACAAAGCGAGTTGGCATGCCAGCTGAATGCAGACAGGCTGAATGCAGGAGGACTGAAATAACCTGCATGTATGTCAGATGCTTGTGTTCATCTGGTTAACACTTTGGAGCACGCCTGTTATTTTTAAAGCACAAAGACATCATGTGTGACATGTACCACGTCTGCCACTTAGTCTCAGTTATGAGCTAACACCAGTTTGAGCTCATTTAACCCAGAGGGTGAAAGAAAACTGCATAGGAAAGGGATAATTCCTCTCTACCAGGTGAGTTTTACTGAACTAGCCATTATATGCCTGTGAACATGGATCATACAGCATTCTCTCAAGCTGTCCCTTAGAACATGGGAGACCAGTAGTGTACCTGAACTGAGAACTTGGATTTCACCAGGTTATTTGATTCCACCATTCCTGTAGCTCCCTCCTCATGTGTCTCCCTGTACTGAAAGAAATCTCTTCCAAATTCCCACACGCCAAGTTGGCTTCTTTGCCTGTAGAGCTTTGAAATGCCTTTTCTGCTTGGGTCATGAGAAGGACAGACATCTCCACAGATGGTTTTCTACTATCTGTCCTCCACCAAGAGGATGCAACATCTTTTCTGCTTGGATCTCAATGTTCTCACATCAAGTGGCCAAATCTGAGCTCCAAACTTATGTCTACAGTGTGTTTGTGTCACACTTGAGCATTATACCAGGTTGCCATCCTAAGGCTCTGTGCCATAATCCTTATTATTTACTTTCTGGTTTCCTGCTCAAATCCAGACTTTATTTTCCCCTTCAAAGTTCCTTGTTTTCAATTTTCAATTCATTCTCAACAGCTGCAGAAGATTGCCCTGAATATAAAGTAACTGACTCTAAAATTATCCACAAATCCATAAACATCTGAGCTAGGATGCAGATAAGTCAGGCTTCCTAGCTGCATCTTTAGAGAGAAATGTCAGGTCGAGGTTGCAATCATTCTTCCTCTAACAACAGGAAGAAGTGTGTGTTTGTGTGTGTCAGGGCAGGGTAAGGACCACACAGGACAAAACACAGCTCTAGGGCTGTATTTACAAAGCAGACTTAGATCCCGTGTCCTCTAGAACCACCTTCATAACCTGACTTCAGCAGGTTATGCCTCGGGCCCCAGGAGCACCTAAAGGGAATCTACTCTGCCCTTGCAAATACGAAGGCTGATTTTGCAAGCTCATGAGAGGTGGCTGTATTAGATGAGCTTTGGAAGAGGAATTGAACCTTATCTGAAATAAACCTGTGCTAACTAAAGCATTAAGGAGGATTAGAAGCAAAGCGTGGACCTTAGGAATTGCAACAGTTTGAAGACAAGTTCAAGCTATCCAAACATAGATTGGCCTATGGCAGAAGTCTCTATCTGAAAACAGCCACAGGGAAGGCTAGCACGAGGAAGATCTTTTTGATATAAATGAAATTTCCTGCATTTTCATTTGTGGCTGTCACCTCTTGTCTGTTCACTGGATGCCAGCAGGGAGAGTCTGGCCCTGTCTCCTCTCTGCCTCCCATGAGATATGGAGATGACACATGGATAAGGTCCTCAATGAACCTCTCTAAGCTGAACAACCTCGGATCTCTCAATCCTTCCCCATACATCAGATTCTCAAATTCCTTAATCACTTTTGCTGCCTAACATTGGCTTTGTTCCATTAAGTCCATGTCCTCTCCTGGGGGAGCCCAGATCTATCATCACCAGTGCTGAATAGAAGGGAAGGCTCACTTCCCCTGACCTGCCACCTACACTCTTCCTAATGTAGCCCAGGATGACAGTGGCTGGTTTGTGGTCAACTTGGGACTCACCAGAACCCCCAGGTCATTGCCTGCTTTCCAGACAGTCCATTTCTTAATGGACAGTGGTTCTTAATCACCAGAACAACCAGTTCCATAACTGGGGGTTTTCAATACACAGCTGCTCACCTCATCTAGGCTCCCTTTCCCATGCAGTGTTAGACCAGATCACCTCTTCAGGTCCCTTCCAACGTGGGCCGTTTGTTGCTTTGATGATTAATACAGACTTCACATACAGGAAGTGAAACCATGCAACCCTAACCCCCCAAACTGTGTCTGAATGTTCAGAGATGGAATAATACACAGCTGGTGCTCTGCTTCTAAGCCCTTCTTGTCCCCTTAAGAGGAGCTTGTCCCTCTTAGCACCTGGGGATACTCAAGAGTTAACAGTGCAATGTTAAATGAAAAGAGGGATGGTTACACCCCTGAGATGTCAAAAATAGCTGCTGGGTATGAGCACATTTCAGAAGAGGCCAAATGCCCAAGGACAGTGAAAGGCCTTCAGATTACATGAGCCAAACATTACAGTGTTCCATAACCTTAGAAACTTTCATTGGCTGATGGTCTCTTACAAGCCTGACCCCAAATTCTGCCCAAAGCTGACTCTAGAGAACCTCCCTGAGGGGCATTGCTGGGGGCACCACACTTGCACAGCACTGTTCCAGCAGGATGTGTGTGTATGTACGAGCACACAGTGATCTATGAGACTGAGGCACATCATCGGAGCAACAGTTAGGTCTGTTGATATATTAGTGTAATACTCTGGATGATGCAGGAGTATCAGAACAGGCCCATCTGATAACATGTACAAGTAATTCATCACCAGAATGAGTTGCTTCAGTGATGTATTACTCAGGAAAAAAAAGAATGCACCATCTAAAGGGGGAAACAGCAAAGAAGGAAACTCTTTATTTCTAGGGTGGAATATTCACAAAACCTCAGGGGCTTCCTTGCCACCAAAACATTGGCACTGCAAAATACATGATGTACATCCCCTCCCTCTTCATTCCCACTCACAGTTACAAATCTGCTTAGTTGACCACTGGGAACAAAAGCAACTTCATTTCATACGCACTAGAACCACAAACCTGAGTGCTGCATTCCAAATTCACATTGAGAATCCCCTCGGATTTCTTCCAAGTGTGGGATCTGCAGTTTAAGCACTTTACAACTTTGCAGATTTAAATAAATTCAATGAAGTGATTTTTAATTTCTTCTTCTGTAGTGAATTGCTTCTTTCTTTTGGCTTTTGGTGCCTATTTAATTTAGTCCAAACTAATCCAGTTGGCTAGTGGGAGGAACGGAAGGGAGGGGAGAAGAGCCTTTTCCCTAATAAATCCGGAGTGGCTTACGTTTGGTAACATGTGCTGTAAATCCTTTGTATCTGCAGAGATGACAGTACAGTATAATGAGAAATGATTTTGAGGTAGTAATTTAAACCCTATACAATAATGACACCAAGAGATAAATAATTAATGTCTCACTTCTTTTCTTAGTGCTTTTCATCTCGAGGAGTCTCCAGACTCTCTGTGCTCTTTATAACTGACAAGAATCAATTCACTCTATTCACACACATCCAACTAAACAGAACACAGATCCTGCTAAGGAACACGCGAAGCACAGTAGAAAAAGCTTGGACTGAAAGTAAAGAATGTTCTTCAGGGACTGTAGGGATAGGACAGGGGG
The DNA here is from genome assembly GCF_028554395.1 of Pezoporus wallicus. NCBI lineage: Eukaryota > Metazoa > Chordata > Aves > Psittaciformes > Psittacidae > Pezoporus > Pezoporus wallicus. The sequence goes on from NW_026636985.1 coordinate 726,653, forward strand.
TGATGGGTTCAAACGGAAACAGGGGAAGGTCAGGTTGGAGATAAGGAAGAAGCTCTTTATGTGAGGGTGCTGAGGTGCTGGCACAGGGTGCCCAGAGAAGTGGTGAATGCTTCACCTGCAAAGGAGGTAGATGCATCTCTAAACAGTCCAAACTGGGTGAGTCTAACATCACTTGCTGGCATTCAAAGAAGTAAAAACAGGTCCTACTCTGAGTCTCCTATAGGAGCTGAGCATTTGCTGCTCCTCAGCTGCAAACTGGAGCCTGCCATCACCACTTTGGCAATGTGTAATTTAATACAAGTCTTCTTCCTTAAGCCATCCCTCCAGTTCAGAAATGAGACTCTCTACTGAAGACCACCTTACGCTGCATGGCCACCACTCAACTACTGATCACAGGTGAGCCTGACATGGTACACAGCCACAGAACAGCTCAGCTACTGCAACAGCATGAGCAATCACCCCCTTTATGAGCCAGTGCACAAGAGGGGAACATACCAAGGTACACACACTCCAAAGAAGTAGAAAGAGGCTTGTTTTTAACGTGACTGCCATGAAGCATTTGATGCTTCCCCCCCCACCACCCTTTTTCATGCTCGAAGAGGCAATAATTTCATTAAGTGATTAAATGCTTTTATTCCTCTGACTCATAGTTCAGAGACATCCGAGCTGGAATTTCAATGAGTGCTTCTTCCAGTGAAACTAGGATAAGGAAAACATTCCTGAGCAATGCAGAAAGGCTGAGCTAAACTGTCCTTTGTACCCTGGTGTACAGCAGCAGCAGCTCTATCAAACCAGCTGGAATATATGGATGTAGAACTAGCACAACACCAGAACACAGGTCAGTATGCCCAACCTCCTATGGCTCAAAGTGGCTTTACTAGTATCTGTCAGATCTAAAACCTTTACTTTAAGTGAGATTTGGTGCAGGAGGGCAACTATATGCTCAATTCTGAAGGAGACAGTCCTGATGATCTAAGCAGGATACTAACCCTAGAGCTGGATGCCTGGCTCCTATGGCCTTTGCACTGACACCACCTCAGGGTGCTCTTTAAATCATCCCCTTTCCATTAAGGTGAAAAAGCCTGCTCTTAAGAGCGGTGCTCCTGCAGCTCAGCAGCCCCAAATTCCCTTCTTTCCACTCATTTTCTTTCCAAGAACACTCCCCTTTCCCATCTTACCCCACCACGCTCAGAGGTCTCCCTGTTTTAAAGTGGCAAAGAGACAACAGAGACCAACGCTATTCTGAGCTAGATTATTGCCATAATGTAGTGCCATAGAGAAATGTTCACGGTGAGAGTTCACTGGGTTTTACCTCTTCCACAAAAGAAAATGGAACCAACCAGTTATCCTCCTGGAAAACCTGCAGCTTCCAGGAAATACACAACATCCAGTCTCTGGATTTACAAAAAGACCATGGCCTTGCTTTGGGTAATTCAAAATGGGGAGTTGAATACATGTCTAGAGTACCATAGGCAGAGGGCTCCCGCTTTCCTTCTGGTTGAATTACAGATGGGATTCAAGCCAACTTTTAGGCAGAATAAGTTGGAGTTCCCAAAAGCAATCAGCCAGTGCTAAGCAAATATTCATAGCTTCATGTGGAGGATTGAGGTGAAGCTGAACGTTCTATTAGCTAAGATACTAGGAAAGGAGAAGGAGGGGTAGTCCAGAACTGAAGGTCAAGCTAGCTGGCTAGGTGCAGTTGACAGACTTAATCTTCTTTGGAGGACAGCACTGGAGACATACACACACAGTCCTGTCTCTCTTCAATACTAAATAATGGCAGGTTCAAGTTTGTTCTCTTTGACTAGAGTAGAAGTCTCCACATCTTGACAGCTATAACAGGAGTGTAATCTGCTATCAACAGAGCTCTCTGCCTGGCTTCACGTAGGTTTGTAGCCTGAACATCTGCTTTAATTGCCAGGTTATTGATGGAAAGATTCCCTATTCAGTACTGTAAAATGGAAAACTTACAAAGGAAGATGCTAAATCCATTTTTGGCTGCAGTGATTTTCACAAGCTTTATACCAAGCCACTGCAGTACAGCTCAAGTTCTTTAAGAGTTTTGTTAGAAGAATTTGGAGCGAGGCTACTGCTTGCTTTTAGTGTAACCCCACTGATTTCTCCTCAATTCACGTGGAAATCCAATGTCTCAGTTGCTTCTAGAAAACTAATTACAAAAGGGAGCAGCTGAAGAGATGGGAGTTTGATATTTCTGTTATAGAGATGCTGCAAGGAAAGGGCTGAAATAGATGCTCAGAAGCAGGTTTCTGTCTGAGCCCCTGAAGTATTGCCTTGTCTATACCAAACCCTCACTGTTTGCTGTTCCCTGGAGGTAATAGTTCCAGTTTCAACAGCTGCCATTCAGTTTCAAAGCAGAAAGTTTCAGTGGCCACCTCATTTTGTGTTTTCCTTGATGAATTCCCATGCCATCACCAGTTACTGGACATGGCAGTTCATCCAAGCGCACAGTGCTTTTCTCCTGGGCTTAATCTTTATCATCAGGATCAAACCATTTGAGAAGGTTAAAGGAGGAGGGGTAAGGGCTCGGAGACATCAGCTAAACACCATAGACTATTTCTGATGCCTTCCTTGCCTCCAAGTTGAGGTCTTTGGGGAGGGAGCTGTAATAAATAAGAAACGTCTATTTCATTCTCTAAAATGCCTGTCCAATTTCTAGAAGCAGCTCTCCCTCAGCGGAACTAAAGCTGCTCTACCAGGCACAAGGAAATAAGCCCTCAGTCAGCTTCAGCTGCCAGAGCCCCACAGGAGTTAGAGCAAATATTCCAGTTACACTCCTGAAGCCATGGCTTCAAGTGACAAAGCAGCACAGGAGTTGCAATGGTTTCATTTAAGGCTGCAGTTGAATGAAAATCAGCTCCTAACCACGTCACTCCTTAGGTTACACCGAGGCAAGGACTGACTGTATGTTTTCCTGTCACCGTACCGCATCGTGGTCTTGACCATAAGGTCATGCTCCAGTGAGAGGTCCTGGAACAGTGAGGAGAAAAACAGCTTGAGAGAACAGATGCTGTAGCAAAAAAGATAAAGAGAAGGACACTTGTGTCAGAGGAGAGCCAGAGAAAAGAGACTGCACTACTGCAGCACGCTTTACGGAATACATACCTCCCAAGGATGCCCATTTCTTCTGCATCTGTGAGCAGGAAGAGCTGCAGAGAGGAAAAACCGAACCCACACAGACCCATTGCTCCAGTATTTTTTCAAGCATGCGATATATGGAATCAGACATGCTTCCTGAGTGACAGCAAAGAGACTTCTGGCTTGGAATTAAGGATTTGTCAGATGGTTTAAAGCAGCTTTCTTCACTGCTGGACAGAGGGACCTTCGACAAGATACAGCCAGTGAAACATACAGCTTTGCTTCCTTGCTGTTGTCTCAGCACTAACTCAGATCTGTTTTCAAAGGTCAGATGGGCAGAAAACCTGAACCTGGCCAAGAGCTGCCTCAATCAAATTGACTTCTCTCCCTATTTCAGTGATCTTTGAGCTAGGACCTGCAAAGCACACAGAAAGCATTAAACCTTCTCCAACCAGAGTGCCACTGGTATCTGACACTGACCTGCTCTCACAGCATAGCAGCACACATGAACTACAGCACCTCAGTTCAAAATCAGAGCCTTGACCACTGACAGCCATCTCCAGGTATACCCTTTGGCAACAGGTTTTACATGATGTAGGCAAAAGATGAGCTTCACTGAACCCCACAGAGGAGCAGATTACCTGCTCTCAACACTAAAACAAGCCCTGTCATAGATAACACATGGTTATATCTTCCAGTGAGGCTCAACTCCAGGTTCTTTGGGCCAAAGAAATAAGGCAATGATTGTATCTCCAGCAGAGGATATCCATTCCTCGACTGGATCTGTTGTCTGTTCACTTCTCTGTTTGTCACTTGTGAATGGAACCAGCATGGGTGATGGCCGCTGCTGTCGAGTGCCGCTGACTCACTTTCATCCCGGAGCTGATTCCATATTGGTCAGTGAGCTGAAGCAGTTATTTCAATTCTGTTTCAGAAAAGCTACCCCTAATGCTTCTGTTCTGCCACCTTGAAGGAATGCAGGGCTCTCACCTTCTCTTGCGATGTCTTTGCACTGCTCAGTGAGGCTCCTGTTTATTTCATAAGCCGGATCCAGACCACTTCCCAAAGGCCCTGATGTGGCACTGTACAAAACCAGTAGCAGCAAGGGAGTTCAGAATGAAAGCCATGGCCTAACAAGAGAAACATTAACTCAGAAGGAGGAACATTCTCCCTGCCTTGCATACGCAGGATTTCAGGATGGAAAGAGCAAGGTTCTTTGCCTTTTTGCATCAGTAAAGAGATGTCAAATTCTCAAATTAGGCCTTTAGTGCCTAGTTGAGTGTCTTGAAGGAAAGAAGCTTCTTTGCACTTACACAGATGCACAATCTCTAGAAGACACTGCCTACAAAGATGGTCATGGTAAACCAACCCTGTCCTGGGCTGCATGGAAAGGAGCATGACCTGCAGGTGATCTTAAGGTCCTTTCCAGCCCTAACCATTCTATGACTCTATGAAGCCAATTTTGCCATAGCCCGGAATGAGCCAAGAACAGCAGAAGGGAAAATAACATTTCTTGCTTTTTCTAGAAAGCCAGGAATGCAATATACCTGCGCCTGTTTATTACCTGCAGTCTGTTATAGCAGCAGTAATTCAATGTAATATAGCCAGGACCTTTTATTACGCAGTCTGTTGAGCAGCCAGGAGTTCAGGGTTAACAGGTTACGTATCTGTTTATTATGCAGTCTGTTCTACTACAGATTAAATCGCTTTCTCTTCCCATGTACCAAAGGAACTGGGATTTTACATCTTCCAGCCTAACACCACATCCTTCAGAAAAGCTTCATCTCCTCTTGGGCCACCCCCTGCCTTCCCAACCCTTTCAGTCTTTACACCAGACATGCTGCTAACTGCTGCCTTTGAAGCAAGAGCTCCGTGGAGCTGTGGTCTCCTTTCTGACAGCTCTGTGGTTTTGCTGGCTTAAAGCAACATCATGTCTTCTTGTATCATACTATCAAAATCCAAACGCAGACATGGAATGAATATTTGATGCTAAGAGGCAACAAAGGACCAGCAACACAAAGACCCTTGTTTCAAAGAAAGCATCTTTGTGCAAAGCATGTTTGAGCTATAGCTCCTTTCCTCCTGCTTTGTGTTGTTACAGGTTTATCTCACAACTTTGAAAGTCCAGTGTAATAGTGGGATGCACTAAACATGAGGATAATACATTGCAGAGAAATCTGAGGGCCTGGCATAGACCAGCAAGAAGCAAATATATCTTCAACAAACCTGTCTTGACACTTGCCTGCTGGGTTTGACATGTTCAGAGACCAATCTGAAACATCAAGCCTCAAATCACAAGCGTACTGCACTGTTATTTCCCAGCCAAGCTCCCTTGGAATACCCAGAACCAGCGAGCCAAACACAAGCATGGTGGTCTCGTACAGTGCCTCTGGTGCAACACAGGCACTGCAACTTCTGCTTTTCCAGAGATTTATGCATACAGAACTGAAAGGTATTATCATGTCAGCAAGTCCACTTTGTTATGAGCCCCTACACAAAAAAAAACAGAAGTTCTCTGAAGCCATTTTGAGGGTTTAAGTAGGACTTCAAAGGGAGAACAGCACTGTATTAATTCAGAAGAGCAAGTTTAGCTTCCTGAGATGGGAGCATCAGTACTCCCCAGTATTTGCGTACCCTGAAGAGCTTTCAGCTAAAGTCTACCCTTAGAGCCTCGGGGTATCTCTCTGATAGTAACTTCCAGTCAAAGCCAGCTCATTCCAGCAACATCAAATATGTACAAAATTAGTACAAGGAGGAAGAGAGGAAAAAAAAATCAATTTGGAGTAATTCTACTTTTACATGCTTGTACTTAATTTGTTTTTCTACCTGTTAGTGCATATTCAATTCAGTTTTCCCAGCCGTAAAGAAACTGGGGCTAGAAGGGATTAACTTCTCCTTGTTCTGCTAATAGAGCAATTTTCCACTTGCCACTAAAGTGGTAGGAGGTGTTTGTAGGAAGGGTTACAGATGAAGAAATGGGATTTGGCACAGGCTGCAGGACATGTATTTATCAGCAGATGTTAAAACATCACAGAAGAGACATCATCTTTGCTTCACAGACAAAAGACCTTCCAGTAAAGCAATTCACCTAAAGGCCTTCCCACCATGCTAAAGATGGAACAGAACCTGGGAAACCCCAGTTATGCCAGCTGGAACCTACAGCCTGCAGTGAGATTAGAGGAGCAGCTTCACTGGGGAGGTTTCTCACTTCCTCTACCAGAGAGAGGTGCTACTCACTCCTCTCCCTTCTGTTCTTGCTGCTTATCCCCCCCAACTCAGCCGACTTCAGAAGTCAGTTCATTTCACTGGTGTCAGAAGACTTGGACAGGGAAGACTTGCACAGGCCAGACAGGTTTTCACTTGAGCCACTGCAAGTGAGAAGGAATGACATCCCCCTGCCTGGAAGCAGAAGGAAAAGCAAACCCTCTTGCCATCCCCAAGCTGCTATGAAGAGTCAACTGGCTCCAAAGCTGCAGTTCCATGTGTTAACGTGTCCCACAGCAAGCCCAGCAGTTGCACTACTGCCTACCACAGATTAGAACTGCCTTTTGCAGACTACACAGTGTTAAACAGTTTTGGAAGGTAACATCTTTCACAGTACTTCTTAGAAGGGAAGATCCCTCTCTGATTGATTCGCTGTTATGTAAGGATAAATATGCTTGGCTCACTCAAATATGAAAGATCCTCAAGGCTGGAAAAACTCCATCTCTGCCTCAGTTTCCTCACCTCTGAAACAGGATAACAGCACGTTTTTTTTCACATCCTTTCATTCATAAGGGGATAGAACCTAGGATAATGGAACTGTTATTTCGGACAAAGCCTACAGTCATTACCTAAATACAAATAAAACTCTGCAATTACAGACCAATGCCTGGTAGACTCATTCCAGACACTATATCCCCTCCTAATGCCTTACCTCCACATCCTCCCTGCACTGTGTTGCAGCCAGTGCTATAAAAACAATCAGCTCTGGTGAAATCCTTTGCCTCCTCAGGAATGCAGCAGGGTTAGAAGAGAGTAGTTCTATCTATATGGAAATGCAGATTTCAAATATATCCATCAAAACCAATTCCAGAGGAAACTATCCCCTAATATGGAGCTGATAAAAGTTGATTTTAAGTAAGCCTGAAGCTGTAAGCAATAAGAAGCAGATTTATAATGGCAGCTTTAATTACTGCTGGATTTGCTCTTTACAGTTTACACCAGCATAAAGGCATTGGTCAGCTTGCTCCTGAAGTGACCTGTATTCCCTAACTCCACTTAGTTCAAATCATGCTTTTTCTCCCATTCAGATGACTCTGTATTTAATATTTCTGGATGCTGCACGACTCTGCAGGATGTCCCTCTGGGAACAAAGTAGCTCCAAACATTCCAGAAACATCAGGATCCCCATGGAGAGCACCTCTGGCAAATATTAAACTCTTTCCTTTGGCAGATGTGTTAATACTGTGGATAAGCTCACACTTCACAGGTGAGCTTTGGTGCGTGACTCCTATATGATGCTCTGAAGCAGATACAGACCAAGATGCTCCTGTGATTGCTGGTGTTAACAGCAGCTCTAATTTTTCAGAGGGACAAGGCAAGCAGGATTCCAACAGCCATTTGTTTTTAAGTGGAGAGCAGTTGCCCAAAGTCCTGGGTACAGTTGTTTCAGAGTAAGAGTTTACCTGCCTTTGGGTATAAACACTGCAAAGAGATTCATATCCTGTGACTGCTCATCAAGACAGGGTAATAAAAGCTTGTTGACTTCGAGCAAGGCAAGCCATACTTCATGGGGAGGAAGAAAAAAATCACACCTCCTTTCTTGTTCTTCATTAGAGATACAAGTTGGTTTAAAACCCCCAAAGCTTTCATTCAAAGGGCTTGTCAGGGTTAGTAAATAAGCGACACATTTTAAGAAGGGGGTTGTCAACGTGACCCCTTCTGTTACAAGAGAGATGTGACAAAAGACAACATTTTGCCCACCCCTTATTGCATTCCCAGTACATTGCAAGAAGAGGAATGATTCCTTCCCAAAACCTCAACTGTCATGGCTTCATCTAAATCAATCTCCTGTCACAGCCAGGAAAGGAAGAACAAGACAGAAAGAAAAGCTCCTCAGCATCTGTTGAATATCAGCATCCAGCCTGATTGCTTGTGTACTCGTTTAAGATAAGGTTTCCTAGCAACCTCAGGGACTTGTAATTAACATCAGGCTTTTGGAAAGGCTGCTTTTACATCCCTGGCTTTACCTCTAGGATACAAATATGAACATATAGTTATTAAAATGGCTTTAGTGAAAGGCCAGCATCTTGGAAGAAGTTGAACATTTTAATACTAGAGATACTCTTTCCAGTGGCAAACCTGACTCCTAAAAATGAGATTCTGAAATTCTTCAGCTCCTGTTGTGTTCTCACATCACAGTAGAACATTGTTGGGCTGCTTTCCACACACCAGTGTGGTTAAGATGGGTCAGGGAGCTTTAAACAGTATGGATCTCAGGTACTGGTGCACTTTCATTACTGTAAGAGTCAAAATTGGACCCTTTCTTCTGTGATAACTAGAACATCTAAGACAAGACTTTTCTAGACTCAAGTATTAGTTTTTGCTGTTCACTGTTTTCACTACTAATAACAATGAAGTTAAATATTCATGTGCTATCATTATTCTAGCGCCTGCAAGGACAGGAGACGCAGTTACTGGCCATCATCCTGCTTGAAGGAGCCAAAAGTGATCAGCATTGTTACTCAGTTTTACGATTATTGACAGTGGTAGCATTAAATCCTAACTAGTCAGCTACAAAACCTACGGTGAAAAGCATGAAACACCCATAAGCGTCATCCTAGAGGTAGATCTATGTTACATGCACAGAACTAAGCCCTTACTAAATAAGATAAATGGCCTCACCAGCATGTGAGCAGCTAACTGCATTACGGAAATATAAAACTGTCTCTAACCATGACAAATTCCTCACCCAGCTTCAGCTACACAGATGGAGCCTTTGCCTTTCCCTCTGCCTTTCCTGGCCAACACAAAGACAAGGCAGTTGTAACGCCAGGACAAGTCAAAAACTGATCACAGAAGGAAAGGAAGCAAGGAATATTCTATGATTCTATAACATATTGGCTAAGAGAAAGCACGGAAGAAAGGCTCAGCTTAAGAGTGTGTTACCTAAAAACAACTGAAGGTGATGGCTCTCTTTACAAGCCAACAGGAGACCCTCTGTCCCCTGTATTGGCTTTGTTCCTTTAGGACAGACAGTCACAACCTTGTATTAGGGGAGATGCAATTTAAGCTTGTAGCAGAACGGAGGCACCCATTGGTAGCTGCGGATGCAGGCACAGGAGAGAGGTGCCTATGGCAACAGGAAAGTGTGTTTTCTGCACCATGTCTGGAAACAGTGAAGTGCCTCTAACAGAAGTCATAAAACTGGAGGAAAATATAAGGTTAAGATAGCAACATTAGATAAGCTTTAATCTGCTGTTACCACTGAAGCTGCATCAATAGGTTTTATTAACAAATTAAACACAAAAAACCTGAATCTCTACAGTCTGACCCTGAAAGGCAGATTAAATACTGGTGCTAGCAAGTAAAGTCAGTAGACCTGGAACATCCATCAACACCGTAGTTAGGATTGGAAAGGAGCTTCAGATCACCTAGTTCCAACACTCAAGATTCTTCTAGTTCATTGGAAACCCATTTATTATGAACAAGGCATCTATCCAGTGCAAATAAACCAACCACATACTCTGCCAGATTCTTGCATTAATGTCAGTTTAAGAAGCTGCTCTGAGACACAGGTCTACTCTTTCCAGCCTCTGCACAGGCAGTGCTGTTGTGATGAGTGTTAACTGGAAACAGTTGAAATTATTTCACATCAGAGCATTTCATTTGACTGAAAAGGTGCTTGGGCAGAGCTAAATGCTAAAGGAATGGGTTACTCTGCCTTAACAAAACATTTACATTTTGGTATTAAGTTCCCCAAACCCTATGAACAGCTATGGAACGTTACACTAACGCTGACATACAAACCAAGCTTGTCCCCAAACCACTCCTACTGAAATCAAACTATTGCCATTTAACCAGGAATACACATCAGTCATTTCCTCATGAGAACTTTGAAATGAGCTTTCAAGTGAACTAAGAACCAGCACAAAGGAAACAGCACACATTAACTATAAATAGCACTTACATTCAGGTCCTCCTTCCCTTTAGGTATTCTGGGGGTCTCAGTTCAGAGTTCCCCTCCTATTAAACCAGCAGAATTCCACAAGGATGAAAGCCGTTCCCCAGCCAACTCTACTGCAGATTTTGCAGCTTTGAACCACCTCTCCATGAGCTGAAGTGGCAAAACCCAGCAACAATCAAACACTTTCTGCCTCCTTTCAAGAACTGCTATAGACTCTGGGTCCATTAGACCAGCAAAACAAAAGAGACAGTGAAAATCCAAGTGACAAAGTCAAGCTTGGAAGCGTATGAAAGCACAAGATAAAGCTCAGATATAACATGATTTTTAGACTAAATAACCTGCTCATCTGAGAGCTTTTCCACATCCTCAGCTTGATCTTTGCTGTTCATATAGAGTAGGCTGCAAAGGTCAGGAAATATCAGATAGAGAAATGAGCTGTTAAGACCTTGACTACTCCCAGGGCACAGGGAAAGGAAAGCATCTTCCTGCAGCCTTTGGCACAAGAAGCTTTTCAAGAGTCGGCATAGACATTTGAGTAACTCTAAATCCCCACTGCTTAGCCCTTGAGTTGCACCACATCTGTATTGACAGTAAATGTTCAAAGTTGTTCTGAGGGGTTTGATTTCCTCTCCCCTGCACACAAACCTCCTGCTTCAGCTTTATTGCTAAAAGGTCACCAACAAGACTCAGTTTTAGACATTGAAACAGCAAAAGCTACCGCTTCTTTTCGAATAAAAACAAGAAGGAATTATTCTTTCTTCAAAAAAAAAAAAAGGAAAGAAATAACAATTCTGAACAAACCTCATCACTCAGAGCCCCCTCGGCCTCATTGAGCACCCTGAGGACTCCAGGGTTAAACACGCCCTGGAGCCACACTACACAGTGCCTCAGCTATAACACAGCACATTCATAATTGCCATTTTAACAGTACCAACGTACCGTGCTTTTAAGTAGTAACCAGTTTTGAAGCTAGCAGATATCCCTCAATTCCCAAACCTGTCGTTTTTGTCACTGCTTATGGAACCATCTAGAAGTTGCCCTCCGTTTGCCATTGCAAAGAGATGGAGTTGGGCAGTAAATTTAGAGATAAATGATTCCTGGTAGTGGAAAGAGCCTGTGACTTTTTCATGCATAACCAAGGAAGGCTGAGATAAATAAGGGGGTAATTCTTTTCCCTGTTTATCAGGGACTGTAGGGATAGGACAAGGGGTGATGGGTTCAAACTGAAACGGGGGAAGATCAGGTTGGAGATAAGGAAGAAATTCTTTCCTGTGAGGATGCTGAGGCGCTGGCACAGGGTGCCCAGAGAAGTGGTAAGTGCTCCATCCCTGTCAGTGTTCATGGCCAGGTTGGACAGAGCCTTGGGTGACACAGTCTAGTGTGAGGTGCCCCTGCCTATGGCAGAGGGTTGGAACTGGATGATCTTAAATGTTCTTTCTAACCCAAACCATTCTGTGGTTCTATGTAAAGAAGTTGGAACTGAGGAATAAGTGGAGGAGATGCAGGTTGGCTGTGACAAAAGGGTGGTTAATGCTAAGTGTTAACAATGGCTAAAGTGAGAATTAATCCTTTGTCATGCTGGTGTGCTGAGCTATAGGTGAAAGAGATGTGAGAAAGTGTTGGGAGGTAAGCTTAATCCGTGGAATACTTTGTGGAAATGGCTTTTGGACTGACATCCAGGAGGGCTGGGCGTAGTTCCTGCTTTTCCCACAGATTTGGGTCATTTTCTTTTTCCAGTGAAAAACCTGCTTGTCGCTGCATTACCAGTGAAGAATTAACTCAGAGGCGCTTATTGTATGAGCCAATGTGATGTGTCAGGGTGCAGTTGTGTTCTGATAATCTCTTGGTCCCAGATGGTGCGGAGTCACTGGTACGCTGTCATGAAACATATGCAGATATGTACCTTAGTGAACAGCCATGAGCATACATTTATGTGTGCAGAACTGGAAGTGTCATTGGAAACTGCCAAAAAATGGTGCACTGAGATACATTTCCTTATATTTTTCCAGAAAGGTCTCCTGGAAAAGTTCCATCCAAATGTTAAGAACTTAGTTTAGAGTAGTCATCAACCAGCTTTAATGTACAGCACCAAGCCCAAGGAGGCTGAAACCTTTTGGGCTGTTCTAGGTTCTACTATAATACAAGTGATAAAAAAGTGTAATCCAATTATTCATTGTTTTCCTTTCCTGTTCGAGATATAAAAACACCAACATGAAGGTGTGGGGAGTAAGAAAGGACCTTTGATTGTTTTACAGAAGCTATTAAAATAGGCTTACAGAATAGTTATTAGTGTCTGGTTAGCGATGCTCTGACCTCCTGCCTTACAGGTCTCATTTATGTCTCGTTTGATGAAATCTCTTCAAGACTGCGAAGCAAAAGGGCAAACTGATTTATGAACAAGACTCACTGTTGCAGTGGCAGATTTGGATAATGAGAAATACATTAAATCTAATGAAGGGAACGTGTGCCATTCCAAGGCAGGAACTTTCCATCGTGATGGGAAGGAGCTTTCCATCTTGATGAAGTGATTCAATATCCCTCAGTGGATTAAACCTCCAATGCAGGAAGGCATGCAGCCTCTGTTGCATCCTCCTTCACTAATGACAAACGTTAAGCCATGTCAAGTGTTTGTTTGCTATCTTAAGTTGGGGAGATAGCAACAAGAGGTTCACTAAGCGACAAGTTAACAAATCCCCCAATGCCAGTGTCCCTGCTGATTGTGTTGGATGAAGATGCATCCGAGCCTCTGTCACTTTATACAACAGCATGTCATGGCTCATTCCATTTGATAAGAATTGACTGTAGGCTGTATTATTTCAGCCATCAGCCTATACAGATTAAAACTGTGCCTTCAGCCAGTTATGTGTTCAGAGTCCTTATGTGTATGCTTAGGGTGGGAGGGCAGGGCGAGAGCTGCTGCTGGCAGTACATTAGGGTAAGAAACATGCAAGCAGCAGCATCGTGAACAGGATTCAGACCCACTGTCTTCAGAGCAGACGTTTCCTTATCTAGGAACAACTCCCCTAAGGCTGAAGACTTTTCACTTGCTGAACAGGAGCATGTACCACCTTATCTCTGTGTGCTCTATATATCAGCACAGCTCCATTACCTTCAGTTTACATCTAGTTGTACATTGGCTTGAGGTCTGTACAGTCTAAGCTTGCCTGGCTTGCTCCAGATCTGTGTACCTGAAAATACAGTGCATGCGAAGGGCCTGATGCTCTGAATTGAGAAGTGAGACCCCTCTTGCAGCACTGTGTGCAGTTCTAGTGCCCTCAGCATAAGAAGGACATGGAGCTGTTGGAGCAAGTGCAGAGGAGGCCATGAGGATGCTCAGGGGCTGGAGCACCTCCTGTATGGAGCCAGGCTGAGAACATTGGGGCTGTTCAGCCTGGAGAAGAGAAGCTGTGTGGAGACCTCAGAGCAGCTTCCAGTGTCTGAAGGGGGCTACAAGGATGCTGCAGAGGGACTCTTCATCAGGGACCGTGATGGGACAAGGGGTGATGGGTTCAAACAGAAACGGGAAGTTCAGGTTGGAAATAAGGCAGAAGCTCTTCCCTGTGAGGATGCTGAGGCGCTGGCACTGGTTGCTCAAAGAAGTGGTAAATTCTCCATCCCTGCCTAGTGCGAGGCATCCCTGCCCATGGCAGGGAGTTGGAACTGGATAATCTTAAGGTCATTTCCAACCCCAACCATTATAAGATGAAGATGGCTCAGTGTACACAGCCAAGATCAGAAGTAGGTGTCTTCATTCAAATTTTGGCTTTATAGTACTGATGTCCTGGGTTGATCGGATGCCTGGGTCTGTGCCCTAGGGAATGCTCATGCTTAATGCAGATATGTCCTTAGTATTGAAACCTTGGACTTGAAGTCCTGATGTCCTCTCCTGGTGAGGTGGCAGAGCACCATTCAGGCAGTGCAGGCTGCTGGTATATTCCTGCCTTTCTCCACTTTGCAATCCTGAACACATTTGTGGCAAGAAGGAAGAAAAAGAGAAATTAAAAAGCAAATTAAAGTGGAAAAAAATTCCCCTCCCACCCCACTAAAAATATTGATTAAACAAAAAAGCCTGAGGAAGATGGTGGAAAACAAGGCTGAAGAAGCCCAACGTTGATGAACTTAATTAAGCTTCTAACGAAAACAGAGGCAGCCCGTGGTGATTACTCTGTGTAACTGAGACTAATACACCAATTAGGCTAATTCATCCCCTGGTGCTCTAAACAGTTATAAACTTAATCCATATTTCTTCTCACATGTCAACAATGGATTTGTTTCGTTTTGGGAGCTCCTGGTTTGGACATGGAAAGCAGCAGATAGTGCACTAGGGAGGGGCTATATAGGAAGAGATTATGTCCTGCTGGCTATATATTGTGCTCGAGGGGTTCTCTTTCCTTTCTTAATCTTGCACAGGAGCCCTAATCCGCACTGAACACTAATGAGCCTAGTTCGAGGTAGTATTTATTAGTGAATTCAACAGTTCGGAAGCATTATCTATGCTGGAACAAACGTAAAACAAATGGGGAAATTCCTTATGCTTTGCTTTTGGGATGAGCCCAAGGTCGGTCTCTAATACATCCAGGGTTTTGAGGAAGATGTTTTTCTGCCTAAAGTAAGCTGAGATGCTGCAGTAGCAATACAAGAGCTGCAGAGTGGATGGAGCATGGACATGGACTGTGTTAACCCAGCGTGAAGGACTGGTGTCTGATGTTGAGTGAGGGGGGGGGTGGCTGTGAATGGAGATCATGAGGGGAGATCAGTTTGCCCTCAGTGCCATGAGTTAGAGGTGGGCTTCACAGTCCTGGGATAACAGTTGGACTTGATCATTTTAAAGGTCTCTTCCAGCCTGGTTCATTTGGTGATTCTAAAACTGAAATAGTTTATTCCTAGTTTATATCCTATTCCTGCTTTATTTATTAAATGTCTTTGGGTGGCAGTTACTGAACCCTATTGAAGAAATTCAGGGGTTCAGAACTGCGAGAACAGTTTGTGCGTTCATGACCATGTCCCAATGCAGGGCTCTGGTCTGGATCAATTCCCTTTTGTGATCTTGAAGATGTTTTAAGATATCCTTAAGCTTTTGACATCTTTGGACACACATAAATTCTCTCATATATGGGAATTAGGTAGCAAGCAGGTTGGAGACCACCTGATGCCTGTTCTGCGTACCCTGTAAGCAAATCCTGGGCAAAACAGAGGGAAGAACAAAGACTTGGCAACTTTGGCTCAGTTGCCTGTCGATAATGAAAATTTAGATCAGCCAGTTAGATACAGTGGCTGCAGCAAATAAATACTGTCTCTGGCAATTAGCAACACTGAATTAGAAAATGAGCTAATATAATCAATTATGTCTTTTAATTTGCCAGACAGTATTTTACAGAGTTTAATTTTCTGCTCCTACACCTTTCAAATTATCTTCAGGTGCTGTTTTGAATGGCATCCTTGATGCTTATTCTAATGCTATTAACACTGAACATGCCCCCACCCATATACAGCCTCCTCCAGCTAGGTCAGTGATCCGTGAGATAGACGAAGGTGGCAGAAGATGCCTTGTCCCATAATGGGATCCATCTTATTCCTGTGCCATGCAAACTTTGGCTACCAGAGCAAGGGGTATGAATCTGTTCTGCTGCTCTCTGGAGCCTGTGTCTGGCATGTTTTATTTTATTGCAGCCTGCTGAAGGATAACGCTATTTCAGGAGGTTTTACATGAGTAGATTAGAATTATTACCAGCAGGAGGATATGCAGTACGCAGATTGTGAATGGCATAAAGAGTGTGTGTATGCATGTATTCCTTCCTCTCCCTCCCTCTCTCTGCAGCAGATAAGCTGAGCTGAGCTGCCTTGGGTTTGCACAGAGTTGTGAATCAAAAGTTTACAGAGAAAGCTTAAATTAAGGAGCTGCTTTTTAGATAGGACTTGCATATTTGGATCAACTATTAGGCCACTAGTGTAATCTTTAATTCATAGATGTGGCTAGTAATGGGTGCTAAACGCTGTCATAGCTTTCTCCCCTCTGTTGTGCTCCCACAGGTAAATATAGCATTCCTGGTAATTCAGCAGAAGGGAGGGATGGAGAATGGCTGAGATGTAATGGTGATCCAGCTGGGGAGAGGTGTTGTGCGTTTCTGGTTGCAGCTGATGAATCTTAATGGAGTGAAGAAACTCCAACCTTACCCTGTCTGTGTGCTCAGGGTTGAAGTGATCACTTGGTAGTGGGTATGAATACTTTGCTAGGAAAAATTCAGGAGGCTGAAGGGGGAAGTTCTTTAGCATAGGGTACAGCAAGTCCTTAGGCTCAAGTTTCTCAGTTACTGGAAAGGTGATGGGGAAGCTGCCTCCCTCCCTGGAGGGACAGACCATGGCTCAGTGATCTTATAGTCGTGCACAGAATCCGATTCCTTAGCAAGTTGTTAAATATTTGAGGATGCTGTGAAACACAACAGTCTTTTACTCATTCTTACACAATTTGGGCTTGAGGAAATCATGGCATTTGCTTTGGTGGCACTTGTCTCACCAGAAGGTTTTCCTCATGCCTGGCCTAGGCAGAAAAAAAACCTCATTTAAGTCAAAGCAATTGTATTTGTGCAAAAACAATGAATGTGCTTTTTGCATGTTATTTGCAATGAGTGCTGTGATTGCAAAGAAGCCATGGGTAAATAAAGGGCCAGTAGGCACTGCTGTCATTTGAAAGGAAAGCATGCTTTAAAGAGATGTAGTCAAGTTATGGCCGCCTGTGAGGAGCCATTTCCTTGAGGATATTCTCCATTTCCTCTTGAAATCAGCTGCACTCAGCAGGAGAATCAAGGAGAGTGAGGGAATTCACTCCATGTTTCCGAATCTCTTGGATTCCTGAGCAGGAGCAGCTATGCTGAGCAACCTGCAGTTACCAACATCCTCCATACAGCATTCAAGCCTTTCTTCTAAACCTCTCAAGCATAAGTAAGTCAGCAGCTATTCAGGTAGTCCCATCCCAACTTACAGCTACTTCCCAGGCAGCTGCTCAAGTCAGAAGCCCCATTTGGATGTAATAACAATTTTAGTCAATTTAGAGAAATAATATGATTTCCTACAACATGGGAATTAGCAAGTCAAGGCCAGAGAATGAACATTACCCAGAGGCTCCGACGCATTGACAGAATTCAGTAAAACCCCACCTAAAGTTAGTAAGAAACAGACCATAGCATCTATTTTTATGATGACATCCCCAAGGTCACACCAGCAATGGGGAGGGGAAGAAATTAAAAGGTAGTTTCTCTGCAGACACCATATTACAACACTTTCTGCTTGTAGCTTGTTAATTTTCACAGCGGAGTTGCCTCACAATGGGAATTAAAGGAACAGATGAAAAAAGCCTTGTGCCTCTAACTGTACCAAAGGCCCGGCACACACTCCTGGGCCTTTGATGAGAAACATTAAACATGTTTAATTTAGCACATCCATTTGGCAAGCTCGGGGTTTTTTTTGCCCTGCTTTGTAGCAGCAGCCGCTCCTCGCGCTGCCGTCGCCACCGCCCAGGAATTATGAGAAACGTGAACCGCGAAGAGTAAATTAGAAAAATCTCATTTCACTTACTCGAAAAAGAGGGGAAATGAGATTTTGATTAAAATCACTCACACGTACAGTTTTAGGTAAACTAATTTAGCAAGACTGACTATGTAATTTTTTCTTGCTTGCCTCCGTCTCCTGCTGCAGTGGCCCTGTAGCATCTTCGCGAGCAGCCAGAAGGAGAGGAAGACTTCTTAAGTGTGATCTTCTCCTTGCCTGGTTGTTGTAAGGGCAAGGAATAGAGCTACTCCTTGAACTGGTCAATGAAAAGCCAACAACTCAAAAAAGCAGTTGGAATTTGTCACTGGAATGTGCCAAACGGGATATTTTGGTTTTCTTATTCATTCATGGAATCACAGAATGGTTTGGGTTGGAAAGGACCTCAAGATCATCCAGTTCCAACCCTCTGCCATAGGCAGGGACACCTTACTCTAGACCATGGCTCTGTCCAACCTGGCCTTGAACACTGCCAGGGATGGAGCATTCACACCTTCCCTGGGCAACCCATTCCAGTGCCTCACCACCCTCACGGTAAAGAACTTCTTCCTTATATCCATCTCTCTTAATTATAAGAACAATCACGGTTGATTTGAGCTGCTCCAAGATCTGATACCACTGGGAGGAGTTTGACATTTTGATGCTGGGGACAAGTGAGTGATAACCAAAAAGCACTCGCCCTGGCTTTTTCCAGTTCCTGTTGATTCATGAATTCTCAATGAACACAGTATGACTTTCCTGAAATGCCTTTGTCGTTTTGAACTATTGACTGTATAATGACAGCAGCTCATTTCTGACCAGCCATTTGTTTGAAAGGTGCTTATGGAGAGGAGCTGCACTTGGCTTTTTTAAATGCATGCTGTGTTTTTAGTTGCGATATGGGATATCAATTACACAGTCTCATTCTTTTTCCTCCTCCTGGACTAGGGGAGTCATTAAAAGGCAGGTTTGCAGTGTAACTGTTCATAATATTTGTAAAAAGATTTCATATCAGTTTTGTTTCTGTTCTGTTTGTGCTGTGCCCACTCTTCTTGGTGGTTAATCTTCATAAGTACCTTCTAAAATAGATAATTGAGCTATAAAAGGATGTGAGAGTAGGGAAAGATATTAAGGCTCTGATTCTGTACCGTACACCTCTGCAACAGGGAACAGTGGAATCCCAAACTCTGTGCTTTTGTGAAGTCTTCCATCACGTTTTGTTTAAGGAACTGGTTGTTATCATGGATTCACATGCAAGAAGGAAGGCGAGACAGGAAGAATCCTTCACTGGCCTTGGGTGTACAGGGGTTATGGCACATCCTTCAGTATCTCCACTTCCTTTTGAGAAGCGGTACCTAATTGCAGAGAACCTGATGTGGTGGCGTGACTGAGCACTTCTGCATTTCAGGCTGGAAGAAGCCATAAATGTTCCACTGAAAAGAACTGATTCCCTTTTACACTTGACAGCAGTTTGCATTTGACAACAATTCTGTGCACTGTCAGTGGCTTCCTAAGGTATTATCCTTATTGCCTGAACAGGCCTTAATGGGAGCAAAGTGATGTATTGCACAGGGATGAGTTACACCCATGTAGTCCTGTATTGCATTCTGTTTTCAGTGTTCCATTTCCCTTCATCAGTAACTCAGATGCAGTAATAAAATATGTACTTTTTCCCGGCTGTTTGGATCAACTGAAGTCAGCTGGCTTTTATCTCTTTTGCTTTGATTTAATATGAATATACTTACAGGGAAATACCATGATCAAAGACGAAATGCATAAAGTACTAAATGAATTTATTTGGCCCTAATATGTATGAGCTGTTTGTATGTTTTTAACTCCAGACCAGAATATTTGGGAGAATATACAAATTACAATTTTCACTCTATTTTAGGAGCTTATGAGGGGAGAGACATGTCCCTCAGGAGAACCGGAGGTGAAATACTATCTGCCTCAATGCGTGGGGAGCTCAACAACCAATGCAAAGGGAGCGAAGTGGGAAAGCTCACAGCAGTAAGATTACATGCCCTCTGCGTTGACATGTACAACCACACCAAATAGAGCAGTGTCAGGACCAGGCAACAGCGTGAGGCATCACAGGAGGGAGAAGTGATTGATAGGCTAAACAAAGTACCATAAAGATGATGCAGGATAAGCTTTTGTACAGAAACAAACCTGAAAGATGACAAGGCCAATTGACTCTGTCCCAGGCTGCTTTCTCTCATCACCCAAAGCTTCTGATCTGCACAGATGTATGAGAAATGGCAGTTTGTCTTTTTAATCACTTGTCTTCAGTTCTGCTTTGTTCACTTGCATCTGAGGGAGCAGCACAGTCTCCCTGTGGGTAAATCTTCAGCTGGTTCAGCTCAGTGCCAGGATCTTCAATAACAGGATGTAACGCGTACCCATGGTGAACCTGCCCCATGAGTGTGCTGCCCAAGCCTTTGTATTGCGCTAGCTTTTGAATTGCAGACTACTGGCATTGTTTTTCCCCTTCTTCACTATATGCTCCCTTTTTATGAGCTTGCTCTAGCCTTTTAAGTATGATTAAACTATCTGGTAGTTTTATTGCAAGATCCATAAAATAAGTAATTTACAAAGCACCTTCAAATCAGTTTTATTTCAATAATAACTATTTCTAGTGTAATGGTTCTGATATAACTGTGAGTCATGTGAGAAAACTGACCTCTCTGTATCAGCAATACCTTTGATACTTGAGTCAGTTCTTGCTGTGAGTGGATGAATGACCTGAGCATATTCACAATGGTTTAAGTCTTCACAGTTAAATCCTAGAATCATATAGAATGAGTTGGGTTGGGAAGGACCTGAAGATCATCCAGTTCCAACCCCCAGGATTATTCCCACACAATCTCTCAAGGTGTCTACACAATCCCAGTTGAGGCATCTCTTAGATCTGATCTCATGCTATTTCCATGTAAAAGATGTGAACACCTTTAGGGCCATGTGTGGCAAATAAACAAGGGCTTTAAGCTGGTGTTCTGGTCAACCATGTACATGCAGAGTTTGATGCCAAATTTACTGGCAAGTACCTGCTAATAGATATTGCTCAATTAGAGCCAAAAGGAAGAAGAGGGCTTTGTATCTCAACTACTGTCTAGGTCCACAAAACAGGAAAGATGAAATTTGAGCTAGCATGTAAGGCTTTGTACAGGTCTTCTGTGCTGGGGAAAAACATCACCTTTCCGTATTGCACTCTCTGGTTTAAGTGACGATATGTTCCCAATTTGCAGCCTCTAATGGGGCATGAGATTCACTTGGTTACTGAAGGGCCTGTTTAATAATTGCAGAGAGGGCTCTGCTGGCCAATATAAAGACAGTGAAGGAGACAGGAGGAGTGCTGAGCTGAACACAGGCTTTTCCCTGTTGTTATGAGAGGGCTGGTAGCCAGTGTGTGTGCCTGCCCTTGTGACACCGAGGGGCACTTCATTACAGCAGGAGGTCCCTGTTGCAGCCGTAAGGGAATAATCCATGTCAAGAAGTTTGCAGGAGGAAATAGAAGTTGGAAGGTGCCTGTGAATAAGCCATAGGAAAAGGTAACATCTAGACTGGATGCTGGGTAAATGATTGCTCTGTGTGGCCTTAAAGCTGGGGTGGCTCCTGGCTGATGTCGGAAAGAGAAAGCTGTGATTTAGTGTAAAGGTGAAAGTTTGGACATCTGGTACCCTTAGCTCAGTATATTGCTGCTGCTCTCCTCTGTGTTCCCAGGGAGAAATCACCTGTCTGAGCAAATAGTATTCACTGGAGAAGGTCAGGAAAATTATAGCTGTTATGTGGGAAATAAAGGGAATAAGTAGTTTTCTATTTTTCCCATGGGAATTTTCTCTGGAAGAATGTTATATTTTCTCTTTTCCACCTTTCACTTGGCTTTAATCTTTTATTTTTATATATTGAAAAAGGAAATGGACACTGGGCTGGGAAAATCAGCAGCTTTGTTCTATAGAAACTTTCCTACAGAAGAAATAGGTGGCACCAAGTTAAAACGGGGGGGGGGGGGGGGGGGGGGGGGGGGGGGGCAGGCTGTGGCAATCCTTCTGGCAGCATTTCAGTCTAAGGCAGGTGCTGTTTCCCCCTCATTGCCAGATTGTTAATGATGTGCTAACGTGACCTGGAGAATGCATCCATCTGGCTTCACTTGGATTGATAAAGTGGCAATGAACTGAGATCCAAGTTACCTACAGAGAGCTCTGTGCACCCAGGAGGCTGTGCTGCTCTGTGCTTGCTTCAAAAACACCCCTTGGGGTAATGCAAAGGAGTTAGTTTGATGGAATCATTTCTATAACCAAGGAGCTGGTTCCTTCCCTGATGCAATGGCACGCTACAAGCGCAAAGTGCATGCAAAGGAGGAAAAGGCAGGGTTATTTCTGTTTTACTTGCAGGCAACCTGAAACATCAGGGAGGTGATGTGGTATTCCCCTAACTTCATGGGAACTCATAAACACCAGACTGCACCGGAGATGGCTCCATTTTACAGCTCTGTTACAGGAGCAAGTGCAGATGGTGACCACCACTGCAAGGTGATGCTCAGGCTTCAAGTCTGTGTTCACTGTGGAGGGAGGGAAGTGGATAAAGGCAGAGCTCCAGAGCTGCTTCTCTCCTTGGAGCAGTTGTTTTGTGCTCTCCTCAGTCTGTGGATGCCAGCTGGATGGATGTAAACACAGGAGAGGGCTGTTTTGCATATGGAAAAATGCATCAGGAGAGGAAGGGGGATGTCCAAACCTCCCTACAGGGAGTGGTATAAATTATCCGCTGAAGAGCCAGGCTGTGGCCATCACCATTACCCGAATTACAGGTTTTTAGTCTGAATGGCTTCAAAGCAAGCTCTGGTTTTGTGTATTACTCCTTCATCCTTTTATATTTAGAAGATGAAAGGAATGATTTCAAACACTGGTGGGGATCTTGGGCAGGAACAGAGCATTCTGCTACTTGCTGTGTACACGAGGATCTCTCTTAATTAAGGTAGAAACTATGAGCACAACAACCTGGAAATGCTCTTTCTTAATGGGCTGTGGGGTCTGTCTGGGAACACAATTTCCCTGTGTATGTTCTGACCAGTTCAAGCCAAAAGCAGGACACACCAGGCAGCCTTTGGGTCCTAAACTTGTCAGCTCAGCTTTTGATCTGTTGGAGAAGTCTCAAGTCAAAGCTGAACACAAGGGGTGAAGCTGGTTTATAACTTCATTAATAATCATAAATGACTATTCTTGATTCTTTCAGAAGAAAACACCCAGTAACAATAGCAACAAATCTCCATTTGGGGGGCTTTCTGTGAGGCATAACAACCGTGTATGGTGCCAAGGAGAAATGAGAGCTAATAAAATGCAGAATATACATCACCCATTTACATTTATTGCACATTAAACCTCGGCACACACAAAAGATAATGACAGATGCAAATTGAGAGCGCTCCAACAGTGTATCTGTCAATGGGGAGCAGGCACAGAGCCAGAGACCTATATTTCCAGCAACCACAGGTTTTGAGGGAGAGTAAGCAAGCTGCAGAGCAGGGTCTGTTAGACTGCAGATTCACCTCACCAGGGCAATGTGCTAGCACCTTTCCTCCTGGTTTGCGTCCAGACTCACTGCAGTCAGTTATCTGCAGAGGTGGGACTGAAGCTGAAGCCAAAATCCCACCTTCACAAGCTTTGATTTCTAATCCAAGCAGCCTGTCCTGAGCTGACTGCTCGCCTGTATCAGGGGAGCTGAGGTCAAAGTCCTGCTCTACAAATGCATAAAGGCAGTCTCTGTATGGAAGAATGTTTTCAATAGACAATTCAGATGAAGGAGTTAGGATTCTCTCTTCCTCAGGTGGGGTCACACCGAGCTTTGACACAAGATCCCTTATGGGCGAGCTGGAAATCGCTTTGTGATGCGCTGTCCTTATGCCGGTGTTTCCCTTACAAGACAAGCTTTTGAATCTGCTCTAGGAAGGAGCCAGCTCTCGCTCATCCTTTCTCCTTATTCTTTGTATTCAAACTGTTTACTCTGTAGTCAATCAGCACAAGTCTGCTCCTTTAATGCAGAAACTCCCCTTTTAGGCGCAGCAGAGGAAGATGCAAGTTTCTGCACAGCTGGAGCATAGCTATGGTATGGGAGAAACATCTGGATTGAACACAAAGCACTTAATATTACAAGCAAGGGAGCTGACAGCTCTCTATCAAAGCAGTCCCCTGGACAATTACCTGGAGATCTGAGCCTTGTTCAAGTAGTTCTTTCCCAGGAACAAAGCTGGCACCAAAGCCTTGGATGTGTTTTGTCTTCAGCCTCTCTGCCTCTCCCCCTCCTCCTGTGAGCGAATTGCTACAAGAACATTCTGCTGCTTCCTTTGCTTCTGCTGTGCCAAAGATAAAGAGCCCGTCAGCGCTATGCTGAAAAGGACCAGAGAAAGGGGGCTGGAAGTAGCTTAATTACCAAGAGTGCTTGTTTTGTGTGTGGTGTGATTGCTTCCTATGATACAGTAACTTCTCTTTCCCTGTGCAAGTGCGGTGTTTCTATTTATCAGAATGAAACTGAAGCAGCAAATTAGAGGGAGAAGGAGCAACTGTATTGCTCTGGTTGTAAGCAACACTGGCAGTGCGTGTGTGGGGAAGCAGCAGTTCCTGTTGGAAGTTTATTATGGGTTCTTTGGCCTTTCCTTGCACTTCCTGCACTTAATTAGAGCTTAAAAGCCTGCCCAAGCTCTTGCCAAGTTTGGAAGAGTTGGATGTTATTCCTATTTTACAGAGGGGGCAAATAAGGCACAGAGCAACTTTGATTTATATGAACTGAGTACTGAAAATGTGTTGAAATGTATGGCAGATATGGTGTGTATACGTTTATCAGCTATAATGTATAGAGATGCATATCAGATCTAGTGTGTGACAAAGCTGACTGCCCTGGCCTGGCTCCTTGCTTGCAGGGAGCTGCCTCACTTGGGCATCAATGTCATGGGCTATGCAGCAGAAAACCTGTCTCAGTACAGCAGTGCACCCGACTGGAAAGATGCAGTTGAGACAGTGGATTCATGTGCAGGTTCATGTGCAGCCCTGGGAGGGGAAGGGTCCTGTTTGCACTAGGTACCATTTCTTTAATCACCTTTTCCCTTTAATTCACTGGGTTTTGTGCTGCTTGCTAGGCATCATTGAGCAACGCTCCAGTTACCGCCGCATAGCACTTAGCATGCTTTGCTCTAATAAGCTTTTGTAAATAAAACCTGGCGAGATGAAAAGGCCAATGCCTGATTACGAGCCACCAATTTGGTCTCATTAAGTTCTTATAAAGGGGAAGAAAGTAAATAGAATCTTTATCAATTTATATACTTCCAGTGCTGAAGAGAGCTTTCCACATTCATTAAGGAGGATGCTGAGAATAGAGATGTGTTTCCAGGCGCTTTTGGCTTATGAAGCTGTTAAGGGATGTTTTACTGATGATCAGCTTTTACTTCAATCAAAAGCTGAGAAGGTAAAGACAGAACCAAAGGGATCATCAAATATTTATATGTGGAGGTTGGAAGGGGCCAATACACAACGGAATATCATTTCACTCCTCAAATGTGGATACTGGCAGTGTTACGGGCATTAAAGGAGAAGAACAGTGGTACCTGTTTACATGGGATTACCAGTAAACGTGGGAAAATATAAAGGAATAATGCATAACTGTATCATCAATTGTCTGCTGCTCAATAGGAGCTTACCTGCCACTTCGTATTTCATTTCTACATCTACAGTATTCAATTGTAAGTTTAAAAGCAAATCTGAAATAGATCTGTTCGCATCTTTTATCACCTGTACTTCAATGTGTCAGTCATCAGTTTAAAGACCAACTACTGTTGTGGATAATTTCCCTTTCACCCTAAAGTCTGCAATTGGAAAATGTTGGCCAACTCTGAGCAGACCCTGGAATTTTCCTTGGCCATTTGAAATTCAGGGGATGCTGATGGATTCTCCTTTAGGGGCAAGGGTAGTGGCCTGCATTTGGATCCTTGCTTTGTTAGTTATGCATCATTTTATTTCTTTTAATACAGAGAATATGTAAAACCCCTATTCTTTTCCATCCTCCATTATGTCCCCCCCTTTATCTTACACTTCCATACTTCTCCTTTAATATCCTTGTTTCTTTCATAAAGACAAGCGTTTCATTCATCAGATGGATTGATCAAATAGATGAGTAGAGGTGGCTCAGTCTGCCTGCTTCTCACAGTACATGCTTTCAACTGCAGCCTCTTCTCACTGTACCCACGTTTCTCCAGTCTTTGGGCTGTTTTTGTTCTGTTCACAGGCTTGGATGGTGCCAAGATGTGCTCTCAGTCTGTCTCAAGCTGTAGTCTCCAATGCATGAAGCTGATACGACACAACTACAGGAAAGGGGTTTGTGAACCAGTGCAGCTGTAGGTTCTCCTGTGATTAGAACAGGTACTCAGGGTCTGAGAGAGGGCCTGGAGGATCTGTCCTTCCAGTAGGATTTCTGTTACAACCTTGCTCAGGCTGCTGAACCAGAGATGTCAAGTGCCAGCCAATGCCTCTGGCTAAAAGCGATCTCAACAGCAGAATACAGACACACCAGACGTGTTAATGGCAAAGGCATGCGTGCAGGTGTCAGACTTCAATATGGTTTGTGAAGTTAAACAATACACAGTTTTTAATCCACAGCAACTTGATTTAATGGGGTTTTTCCTACCTAAAAGGATGTGTATTTGCCAAGTGCGCTGCCCTTAACAGCAAATGAAGAGCACCACCTTTGGGTCCTGGAGGAAAATGCACCTAGAGCCGCAGCTCTTTTCCCCTTGCTTTTCAGTGGAGCTGGTTTCCTGCTGCATTGATGAAGATTTAATATGAATAGTAAAAGTGGGGAAGGGGGGAGGAACTGCTGCAGCACTGAAGTAGCCTATCACAGGGTAGAAGCAATGGCAGGTCCACAGCTATCGTATACATGATGTCTTGATGCTGGTATAACTTGGATGGTGAGCACAGAATGCAGGAACTAACTCAGGCTTTGCAGGCAATATGAGGACCTAGAGTCAGGCTAGAGTGGGTTTTCCTACCTCTCATTCTTATTTTTGCATCTGGCAGTAATTCATGCTATTGTTATGCACTTGACCAAAAGCATTTTAATTGGGAAGATTAGCTCTGTGCATGGCAAGCCAGGTGTTCTTGGTTTTCCTCTGGAAAGAAGGTTTTGAACCATTGATTCTTCCTTACAGAATATGGCTGTGTGAGATGTGGGTGCATGTGGCTGTGAGCGTGTGCACATGTGATGGTTGTGTTGGTAAACAGGGCTGAAGGCATGCACTGAGCTCCTGTACATGCCTGTGTCCATGGCATAAGCAAGTGGTTCTATGAACATACATCCATGTAGCTTTCATGCCAGTGTTGCGTGTGTTTGCATGGTCCTGATGTGCTAATGTCTTAACATGCTTGCAGGAAGGTATCTATATATGGTTGCTGTGCATGCACAGAGTCATTATGCTTTAAAAGGATGCTGGAGAGGGACTCTTCATCAGGGACTGGAGTGACAGGACAAGGGGTGATGGGTTCAGACTGAAACAGGGGAAGTTCAAGTTGGATATAGGGAAGAAGCTCTTTACTGTGAGGGTGGTGAGGCACTGGAATGGGTTGCCCAGGGAGGTTGTGAATGCTCCATCCTTGGCAGTGTTCAAGGCCAGGTTGGACAGAGCCTTGGGTGCCATGGTTTAGTGTGAGGTGTCCCTGCCCATGGCAGGGGGTTGGAACTGGATGCTCTTAAGGTCCCTTCCAACCCAAACCCTTCTGTGATTCTATGATTATACTTGTTTAAGAATCTAATCCCTACGGAACTCTGAGTGTGTGTGCCCATGGGAGTGTTTGCACCCATTCCAGTGGAAATAATTGCTTACGTTCCTTGTCAGTGCACACAGAAAGTGAGGTTTCTTGCCGGAACTTTTCACCCTAAGAAACAAACCAGAAAGTCCCAAAAGACCAAGTAAATGAAGCAAAAACACTGCTGCTTTTTATAGGAGGGAGGTGAACTCTAAACCTTGTTAGCCCTTGTTCTTTCACATGGTCTAAGAGACTGGACGCTTGCTAATCGCAGGGAGATAAACCAGACAAGAGTTGCTAACAAGCCTTCAAGCTGACAGCAGGATTTGGCAGGGTTGCTGTACTGCTCCGTTGAAGGTCTTTAAACTTTAGGTGTCATTATCCTCTGACCCTGCAAGAAACCCTACCAAATATCCATGAACACTGGCTGCTGCACAGTTCTCACTCCTAATTGGACGTAGGAGCATCTGACACCCCTTGATGAGCTGTCTGCATCGCTTTCACATGTCTCTACTTTGGACCCTTACAGAACAAGAGAGCCGCTTACACTGTGTTAGTCCAAGGTGGTCATCAGCTTCATACCAAATCAGATGCCAGTCAAAAGGCTCCACTGGGCTCCAGAAGGCTTTAAGCCAGACCTGGCCAAATCCTCTGCCTTTGCAGGTATTTGTGTGCGAGTGTAAATGTGAGCCCTACCTTGATCCTCAGTCTTTAATGTTCACAGGACCTGCAGAGATTTGCGACCCTCCAAACACCTCTTTGCATTTCAAGTTCAAATCCAGTTCTGTGACTTGGTCCTTTTACATTCAGACTTGATATTCCTGGGAATGCAGTCCTTCAGCACTATTATCCTTCAGTCCGCTTAGCTTTCAGCAAGGTCATTTCATCACCTTATGTCCTCTGTCATTCCTTCTTCCTATACTCGCTTTGATGCAATTGATTTCATTGCTGTTTCTTGACTCCCTAAAGGGGTTTTTCTCTGATGCTGTCAAACACGCTGCACTCGTGCACCTCTTGGCAGCTCCTAGCTAGTTCCTTAAAACCCCTTAATTGATAAGGCTCCTAACATAGCACTGTATGCATGTGTCATTTGAAGTATCCGTAGTTTTCCCCTTACAATTCCCTTGTATGTAATGCTCACAGGAATGAAACCAGCGAAGTGGGATTTGGCCTATTCAATCTCCTGCTTTTCATGCGCTCGCCTGGCTCCAAGGCAGTGGTAAAGTGAGGATCTGCCCATCCACAGCCACAAAAGATGAGCTCCCTGGGGTGGAAAGGACAAAACCCAGGTTTGCGTTGGCTCATGTTATGCTACCATTGCTCTGCTCACTTCCCATGGGCTCTGACACTGGAAGACTCAGCACAGCACTGATTCCATAAAAACCTGTCTGATCTCCACTGTGGTCTCATCCATGCGCTGTCAGACCCTTTGGAGCCTTTTTGAGGCATGCAGAGTTCTTCTTTTAACCACATGCAGATCTTCTTGGCTCAAGCTGCAACTGCAGAGCAGTGTCTGAGATCAGCCGCCCGAGACCACTTGCTGCAGGTACCTTGTTCTCCTTAGGAAGGCTTCTGGGGGGATCAAGGTGTGCTATGCATTTCTATAGATGAGTGCAAAGCACCATGCCGATTTAGAGCAGTGCAAGGATGGTTTTAAGTCCCTATGAAAGGATTAGCAGCATTGATGCACAGCCTGGTCCTGCAAGGTGCCATAGCTTCCCTGGGGAATGCGATAACCTGACCTTGCTGTGTGAGATCATGTTGTGCTCCTGGGTAACTTGTATGGATCAGGCTCTTCATTAGCAATACTTTGAGATCCCATCCATTAGAACCAATTATTGGCTGAATTATCAATAAAGGGCAGCTCGGTGACAGCAGTGGGTGAGCATGAATGAACCAGCAGCCAGAGCTTTAGAGAGTTCCCTCATGGGAAGGGGAGGGAGGCAGGAGCAAGGAATGTTGTTACATCCACAACATTTCTTTAGGGGGGGAAAAAAGGAAGCAAATAAAGTGGAATGAAAGCTGCAAAACAGAACACCCCTGACAGTTTGCTGCTGAATGTAGTTTTTCATTTAGAACAGAGAGGGTGGCTCATCACGGGAGCACAATGAGGGGCATGCAAGTGTAGGTGCCATCACAGGGAGGTTTCAAAGAAGAGCTTATATGAAAGAATTGGTCTGGAATCCCACAAAGAGGCACAGACAACCTTGGCAAAACAGCACGAGCAAAAAGGCAAGAAGCGTTCCGGTGCTTCGCAGTGTCTGATGCTATTTTGTCTCTTGATGTTTGTTTTCTGCACGGTGCCAGCAATTTCTGTCCTCTCTGGTGCATGTTGCCAAGTCTATTATTTGGGATGATTCCTGCTTTAAATATTTTTAGCAGCAGCGGATCTTTAATCATGGGGAAATTGTTTTCAGGAATGCTTATTTTATGTGCATCCCAAAGCAAATCCTAAGGTCTCATTCAAAAGCATTTGTGATCATCTTATAGCCAAGGGACAAAGTAGAAAGGATGGGGTGAACCCAAAGACCATTAAGGAGAAGGATGTTTCATTTGGAGGAAACAACTGATCTCTGCCCTCTGCTGACTCCATAGGGTGCTTTTGACTGGTAAAGCTAAATTCAGTGTGTAAGCATAGAAAGCAGTCCCCCCTCCCATATCCATAATGCTGGAAATAAAGTCCTTATCTGCAGCATGGTTGTGATGAGCTAAGTAAATCATAACTATAGAAAAGACTTTTTAATGCTCCACTCTATCTATTGTTCTTTTTAAAAGCAGCAGTGATTTTGGTTGCTGCTTGGGAGTTGATACCCAGCTGGTGTATGACTCCGGAGTTCCATTGGCTTCACTAAGGAAACAGCAAATTGGAGAGCAGAAATGGGAAGTCAAGCTTGGGGTTTTTATTATTTCATTCCTAAGAGCCTGGGATAAAATAGCCTCATTTTAAAAAGTCTTATTAAGAACTGAAGAACGGTGGCTTTGGAGCCAAGTGAGACATTGACCTTGAGTTCGTCCCCCTCGAGTACATCTCATCCAGGAGACACTGGTGTTTGAGTAGAAAGCTTCCATGAATTTTACTGCTGTGTTGCTGTGTGTGTGCACTAAAAACCTTTACCAATGTTACTTCGGTGTGAGAGGCTTGAAGGTCCAGATAAACATAAAAAATCTCAGATGATTGTCTGAATCCATTTTGGACTGTAAAATTAACACAAGAACTTAACGAAATCAGAGCTTTCCTAACACCTATCTGTGTGACTCCTATCGATGATGTGTAGTAAGGAACCACCTGTAGCTGTCTACTGGAATTAAAGGCAGGCATTATTCATACTTAAAATCCATAGCCAAGGCTTGCAGACTCACAAGTGTGCACGCAACATGCAAGCAGAGGGATTGCTGTGCCACTGGTGAAGCAAAAAGGACATTAAGAGATTCTTTGTACAGGTAGATATGGAAAAACTACCCCAAAGTAGCCTAATTACATGAGCTTAAATTATGGCATGGACAACCTCAGTGAGAACTAATGGAGATGTTGTTCAGGTAGCGTGGATGTAGGATTGGGAAAGCTGAGCTTCCCATCTTCCTGAGCTGCCTCTCAACTGCATTGCAGTAACTGATTGTACAGAGACTCTTACCCTATCCTTGACTATAAGGCAAAATCCCAGGAAAGCTCAAGTTTCTCTGTGCGTCCCAAGGCAAATATCCTAACACACCATCTATGTGGTTAGGATGGGTTAAGAGCATCCATCCAGGCAGTTCCTGCCTGATATGAAGTTACTAAGTGATGGTAACTTGAGTGCTCTTGAAAATACCCATTCTCTCTAGATGGAATTTGCTTCAGTTATGGATGTGTGTGTCCCTGTGAGGTTAAATGTATTTTAACTAAATAATTCTGAATTCACATCATTAGTTACTTGGGAAAGTTGATCCTAATTATCTCAGTATTGTAAAGGAAAGCTTGAACAGAACATGGGCACACATTTACCAGTTCATTTATTATCTCTTTCTGTCATTGCAAGTAGATGTTCTTCCACAGCCTGTTTTAGTATGTTGCTGATGGTCCTTCCCTGGAGCTACTGATAGGAGCAGAATCTAAAATGAGAAAATAAGGAAGAAAACACCACGGAATATTTGAGCCCTTCCACACAAAGTTGTGCTTTGGGGTCCTGTACAGATGTAAGAGCTGGTCCCTATTTTTGCCCAGGGTATCATAGAATCAACTAGGTTGGAAAAGACCTTTAAGATCATCAAGATGCCACCATCCCATTGTGCTGTACATGCGTGGGGCTCTGTGCAAGGGTAATTTAGGCAACGTGTGACCTGGCTGCTAGTCTTGGAGCTGCCCCTCTCTCACAGTAGTTAATCTTTCCCAGTTAGAATGCTGTCTGCTTGGAGCTGGTGGTTTTACCTCAATAGGAAATTACTGCAACTGACAGGACCACATTAGTTACAGTAAATTAGCCTTGGTAAAACTCATAGAGAAACAGGCATGCAAAGAGTCTCTAAAGGAGTTCAGCTGCTGCTGCTTGCTGACTAAATCAAGATGGGAGGCTGTGTGGGTTCCCATCCTTCTGCCCAGTAAGACAGCTCTGTTTTAACTGGGGGCAGCAGCAGTGCCCAGGCTGATCTGGTAAGAGGCATTGCTCAGGGAGGAAACATAGTGCAATCAGTCCGGTCAGTCTGGAAAACAGGAACTGAAAAGCAGAAAAGAGAAATTCCTTGTTTCTTTTGTAGAAATATATAGGAATCAGTTCGTTCTGAGGTGTTAACAATGTGTGCCCATCAAAAAGAGTGTGTGAAACAGGCTAAAATGAGGCATATTCTATTGCTGTTACTGGTATTGATGTTGCAGTTTAGCATTCATTAACCAGCTCCTCAATGGCATAGACATACCTGCCTTGGGAAAGAGTGTGATTGACCATCTCCTGGGTAATGTGGGCTCTAAGTCAGAATGAAATGTGTCAGGGAGAGTTTAACCTCAGTGAATTTATATCCTGGTGGTTCCAAACTTATGCTTCTGCCTTGTTTAGAAATAAGATAACATTTACAGTAGTGGGTTCAGTTGATGCAAGCACTTGAGGGTCAGGTCTGTCATTTTCCTCTGCCTTCGTAGGGTAGTTTTCTTGTTACACCTGTAGGCATTGCTATAATAAATGCAATAATAAATAAATGTCGGGCTGAAACAAGTACATTTCAGAGTGATGCTAAATGCAAAACATAATCAGGTGCTGTATACATGTGTCAAAGAGATGACTAATGAAATTGGCCCCAGGAGCATAATTCAGTACTCATTAGCCTCCTGGCTTTCATGATTATACTAATCCAGAGGAGGAGGTGACTGAGGTAACCCTACAAGTGATCTTTAGAACAGAGTTTGGTTTACATCTCTTATCTTGGGCTGCAAGGAAACCTGGTCATTAAATGCAATGAACAAACCTGAAACACATCAAAATACAGCTTGCGGTTCCTGCATCCTTTTTCCTTTTCTTGTTGCAGCAGTTTCTCTGGGGCAGTGTCAATGCAAACGAATGAGAAGAGCCCCAGGAAGGGACTACATTGTTTGCAAATGAGTTAACACAGTGCAGACCAGGGCTTTCACCAAACCAGGCTTTTGGGGGACAGCCACACACCATTTGCTTCTCATTCTTTCCTTGTTTCTATCACTTTAGGCTTCTCATTAGGAAACGGACCTGTAACACTTAAAGCAACCAATCTCCCACCACCAAAAGCAGATAGCTAGATAAAATTCACTGAGCAAATGCTTCTTGGATCGCAAGCTTTTAAGGATAGGCTGGGGATATTCAAAGTCTCCAAAGGGATTTATAATGTTGGTGGTTTTTGTGATTCCATCAGTACAAGTCTCTCAATATTTACTGTTTGTTCTTAAGGCTGTGTTTGTTGCAGAGATGTTATTACATGTGAATCTCAGCATTATGCACTTGTTTCTTTATGAAAAGTAATGATCCTAATCCTTGTGGATTTAGAGGAAAAGGGGGAGATGGGCCTTGCCTATACCCTGGGTATAAAGAGAAAGGTATCTAAGCTCAGACTTTAAAGATATTCCATACATCTCATCAGACTTCTGTATTTGGAGCTATGCCTTTTGCCGCACGAGAGCCTTAGCTGAGCTGTGTGCTGCCCTGTATCTCTGCCCTGTCTTTATGTGCCCGAGGCAGATTGCTGCCTTGATAGCACTGTGACCCCTCCAGAGGAGAAGTTTGCTGTTCGTTATTAAAAGCCACTCGGATGTAAACTCCCAATTCCTAATGCTTTATGTAAATCTGGACCAGGGGAATATGATTCAGAGATGGGAGACAGGGACAGGGATGCAGCAGCGCAGCTTCAGCCATTTCCTCTCCTGCCAGAGCCAGAACTCCATGTATATGCTCCCTTGGACCATATTTCTGCTACCTTAGAGCCAAAGCAGATCCACCTCCTGGCTTCTACCACCCAGGCTGGTAGTGCACTAAGCCACAGATCTTTTACCCTCTGGCAGTCTAACTATCTTCTCTAATGTAATTAAAATGATAATTATTCCCTGTCCAGAGCCTTTCTCTTACTTATAGTCTGTGGAAGTATTACAGTTGATTAAACACATATGCTGCTGGTAGATAGCTTCTCCAATTGCATATGGAGTGATAAAGAGTTAGCTAGGGGAGGACAAAATATAATGCAATACTCATGCAGAAGAAAGAGCAACTGGAGAAAAGCACGAAGGCCTGGATTGAACACAAAGGTATGGGGAGAAAAAGCCTATGGCTGTTTTGGAAGAGCCGGGAGAGCATCTTTTACCCCTTTGCTTGATAGAAGCCAAGTATCTGCATGGCCAAAACTGATCCTTCAGCCAGGAGACAATCCTAATGCTCTGCCCTCACGGGTATCCATGCACTTTGCTTGGTTTCAGTTTGAGGTGCACATGCTCGTTTCTGAGTGACGTGCCAATGCAGAGAGAAGGCGTACAAAGGCATATGTCAGATCTGATCTGTCCATCTGTCTGTATTTGTCTATGCATCCATATGTCTAGCCATCCATCTATCCCTATATTTATTTGCTGTTGCCTTTACATATGTCTTCTCTGAATCCTGATAGAACAAACGGAATCTGAGGGGCAATATTGATAACAATTATTTCCCAGTGTGTTTTCCTGCCCACTGAAATTGTTAAGCAAGGTCTGAGGGATGTGTGTATGCATATATACACACACTTATAGATATATATATACACTCACAGAATCCTATAATGATTTGGGTTAAAAGGGACCTTAAAACTCATCCAGTTCCAACCCCTGCCATGGGCAGGGACCCCTTCCACTGGAGCAGCTTGCTCCAAGTCCCTGTGTCCAACCTGGCCTTGAGCACTGCCAGGGATGGGGCAGCCACAGCTTCTCTGGGCACCCTGTGCCAGCGCCTCAGCACCCTCACAGGGAAGAGCTTCTGCCTTGTCACTGTCCCAAGCACCCATGTCCTACAGATAGCCATGAAACCCATGGCAGTTTTGGGCCTGAAGGAGTCTATTGAAGGAAGTCTGCAGACTTCTGTGGAGAAAAGAAACCTGGTCTCCAAGGCTTTCAAAGAGTTTTATCTAACCAATATGAAAACTAATAAGCAGCAAAGCTATTTCCTTATTCCTTGATGCCACAGCCTCAATGCAAATTGCTGAAGGTGACCACCTTCCTCACCCCAAACAAGCGCATCTTTATCTTACAAACATTACTAAGGCTGTGAGATGAAAGGGACAGGAATAGCGCTTCCTTTCTCAACGTAATTGCCTATATTCCATGTGGGGCAGAAGTGTGCATTTTCTGGTTTGTAGAAGTCACTATCTAAAAATGTTTGAAAATGCACTTTTTCTCTTTCCCTCCATGGAGAAAGTGCTGAGGTAGAGTTTCCTTTCCCTGTAAACAGGATGCATTTTATCCTTGTGGAAGGTACAGCAAAGATTTACATAGCAAAGAGGGTGGAAGTCAGAAAGCGAGGATGACAAAAGCTTCGCAGATTGAATTTGCTCCCGTGTATATGGGAGGGAAAGAATAGGGGTGTGTTAGTGTGCAATGAGGTCTTTGATCATACAAAAAGTGGAGGAAGCTGCAGAGGTAAGGGCGATTTTTGAATGACTAATAGCTAGCAATAATCTCGTTTGGTGCCTGCTCTTTGCTCAGGATTTATCCCTTTCTAATCACTGCCTCTGACTACTTTTTTTCTGATGCTGTCAGTAAAGTTTCACCCAAGCCCCAGGTTCCTTTTCCTGCTGATGCAGTGGCAAGGCTGCATTGCCTGGGCTGCGTGCTTTGTAAGACTGGAGCTGCTGAAGGCACAGGTTTACATTCACCCCCCTCCTTGACCCACACGTCTTCTGCCCTTCTGTTAACCTGGCTGTACCTCAGGGCTGTTTGTTTGTTAATATACCCCTGCCTGGTCCCTGTACAAGGGTTAGGTCTGCAGCTGCAGCTGTAAGTAACAGAATATCCAGCTCTTCCTGCCAGGAAATAGCCTGCCATGAGGATTTCCTGGGAGACTTTCTCTTTCCAGAAAAAGCCAGGGAGGATTTTTCCCCTAAGAGAGGCCGTGGCTATTCCTGAGAAGCTCAGGTACAAGGATCCAGCCTATAACGGGTTTGTACATCCAAGATCCTCCAAGTCTGAGATACAGTTTAGGTGAGGTCACACTTCTGAACCGACTCCTGCCCTCTCCAGTGCTTTACCCATTGGTGGCTACACATCAGTGTTCCCCACTCTGAGAAAAGCCCTTGCAGGGCATGTGAAGCAGCTTTCTGAAAGCTCATCATGAGCTTGCTCTGGTGTGAAAACAGATGATGAGTAACCCTATTCCAGTTCATCCTTTGCCCATCCATCATCCACCCTGCCACCAACTGTCCCCTTAATGTAGGGAACAGAGATGGATGAGAGCTAGACAGACGAACGGACAAAGACTGACAAAGGGATGCGCTCCTGGGTTTCACTGCTCTCAGCACCATAGGAGCCAGGGATCTATGGAGCTAATCTAAGTTCTTCCATTTGATGGAAACTATTCCAGATGGGGATTTTTTTCTGTATTTCTTTCTCTTGGGGATTTGCAGATAACAGTTAATTTGGGAATAGCATCTGCACAGACAGACACAGATGCAGGTAAAGCAGGATTCATTAAGTGATACTGGTGGGAACAGCTAATTCCATAGAACACTACTGTACTCCTGTGATACAGCCTGCGACAACGCGATACACAGAGGAAGGCTGATGTCTCTGTACAAGTAGGAGGACCCCTTAGCTTCAGCCACAGTAATGTATTTAATAAGGAATTAACCAAACACAAAGGTGATTGATATCTGGGCAAGACTGCAGAGGCCTTTGGATCAACCTTATATTCACAGGGTAAGACATCGAGGGCATTAATTGTACTCTGGACTTTAATGGCAAATGGAACTTGGAACAGTTTGCAAAAGCCCTCTCCAGGATACCATCCTGTTGGTCTGTCACCCCGTACATAGAAGTAAAAAATCCCTATCTGGCACCCTTTCCGTTTATGATCTTAGATTAACACTGCCTACAAGGAGGAACTCTACCCTGATATTTGCCTGTCGTCAGAGAAACAGTGGCAGAGCACTGGTTTCCTGAGATCCTGCTCTCTCCCAGAGGAATCACTGCAGTTCCTTCTAACCCCAAGAAGATTTGCTTCTGTGCCAAGGGGATGGAGAAGGGCACCATCTGGAGCCCCCTGCTATGGTGGTATTAGCAAACACATCCAACTGCAAAGGATTGCAATGAAAGGGCTGCTCGTTTTCAGAAGGGAAATCCATTACCCTGCAGGGGGGAGAGAAGGCACCAGCAGATTCTTGCCCCAGATGCCAGGTTCAGCAGGCAGCAGTGCAAGCTGAGAGTAGAAGTTCCCAGACATTTGCATTGATTCAGAAAGCTGCAGCATGATGCTGGCTCATTTCCATCCCATAATGTCTGCCTTTCTCTTCTGTGCAGTCATTTCAGGTCAACTCATGCTCTGAGTTCACTGCTAAGGACTTCTGCTGCCCTTATTATGGCTAATGCATGTTGACAAAGGAGAGAATCTTCACCCTCATTTAACCTGGCAGAAAATACTACACTGTGGTAAGTATTGTTGATGCAAGAAGTTACGTCTATGAACTTATCTGTCACCTTCCAAGGGGTGGGAAAGGATGGAGATGCAGTCTATGAAGTCTCTTTGCTCAGTGGAGTTTTGAACAAGGCCTAAGAAAATCGTTGTGGGTAATTCTTGGTTTGGGGTTTCTTTTTCCTTAGTTTCCTGGTTTAAAGCAAACTGAATGGGTTGTAGGAAACAAAAGAACGTGTGCTTAGCTTTTGGTGTATTGCTTAGAAATACCTTGGAATGAAAACCCCTTGTCCCGGCCTCCCCCAGGATATTAATGCTTCTCCACACAACCTACAGAGATATTATGCCAGCTGTATGCAGGACTGTCTTGTATTAATCTTCTTGTGGTTATTACCAGGAGGATATGGTAAGTAGCTCAGGGATTTGAGAGACCAACCTGGTAGGAAGGCAGACAGCATCTCTGGTGCACTCTCAGCTGCAGAATACCAATGCTCTGCTTCCAAACACACTCTGCCACGGGCAGCTTGCTCCATGGCACAGATGTGTGGTCAAGGCAGAACATGAAGGCAGGAAAGCTCTGCTGCAGCCTGCTGAGCCACCTGCAGAGTGCAAAGAGTGCCTGATGGTAGAGAAAACCAGACGTGATGAGAAGCTACTTCATTCAAGTTATACAGGTCCATTAGAGGCAGGTAGCTGAGGCAAATACCTCCCTAACTCTGGGAAGGTGTTTGGCAGACCCACAGAGCGCTGGGAAACAAGAGAAAGGCAAAGAGAGGAATCCCTGAGCAATCATTAGTTGCCATACTCCTGATTACCCTGCTCCAAAACTGCCTTTTCTTGTTCTTGTTCAACCTGCCTGTCCATCAAATCCTTTCTCAAGTGAGCATCCTGGCGATGGCTGAGTTCTCAGCCCTGCCTGGGTACCAATGCCATGATAAACACAAGTATCTTCCAGGCCTGTGATCACATCCAGTACGAAAGCCACATGAACACTAATTGTCTCCCTGTGTGCTACTTCTGGCTGCTGTACACAGGCTGTGATGAACTTACCAGCTTGTTTGCTGCCATCCAGATGAAGCAAGCGTACTGCCAGCTATGCCTCTGTACCCCTGTTGCCAGCAGATAATTAGGCCTGCACAAGGTGGTCCTGGCAAATACGATACCCACCTGTGGTAGCAGGAGATACAGGCGATGCTCTTTGCAAGATGCATGAACTCTTCAACCCATACAGGTTCTCTCTCCACTCAGATGAGGATTATATCTGAACAACTTGCCAGCACGAATGCTGCCATTAGCTAAATAGGGGTTATTCCCATTTTATAGGAAGAACTGAGTCACAGACAGATTAAATGGCTTATCATAGGGAGTAGGTGGTGGCACCAGGAAATGAGTGTACTTCTGATGCCCAGCAGCTATTTTGATTAACCTCTGAATCTGGTTATTGGCGAGCTTGAAGAGCCTTTGCCTCAAAATCAAGAGAAGCTGGCAGTTTCTCAGTGTTCCAGGGCAAAATTACATGCCATTTGTCATCGGGTCCCTTTGTTTAGTCACACAATAGGACTTTTTCAGCATTTAAGGACAGTAAATTCCCTTCACACAATCTCCCACAAGCACGGAGGACAGAAAGAGGCAAAGCTCCCATTGCCTTGAAGTGATTTTTTTTGCCTACCCATCTTCCAGCACCAGGGTATTCAAAAGGAACTGGAAGCTTGCTAGGATGAGGGGAAACCGAGCACAGACAGGGGTAGGGAAGGCTCTGTGACTGTAATAGGTTAGGAAGGCAAGGGAAAAGTGCCTTTCTCTTTAGCTGAAGGGAGGAAGGCAGCTTGCTCCTTCCCTAAACAAACCCATCTGCAACACTTCCAGTGTGAATCCAAATACTATCTGAGGTTTGGGATTCAGCAGCAAACCAGCTTTGCGTCCTTAATCCCAGCGCCTGATGTTTGGGGGTGTTGGGATTTGGAGCTAATTAATTCAGCCACCTGTAATTTTCACTCAGATGTGCTGTCTGCCTTTCCCTTTGATATATCGTATGGTTTGGAAGGCTGCAGACAGTGCAGAATCCCAATCCCTCTGCACTTGGTAATCTTTCCCTTTCTTTTTCTTGTTTCTTCTTCTTTTCTTCCATTTTCATCCTGCTGCTGTTTCCTTCTTATGGGTCCTTACGTGCAGAAAAAATTGCCCAGTCAAAGAAACTCTGACATTCAGTAAGCGATTCAGCTCTGCATGGATGGAGTGAGTGCTCTTGCTCCCTTCAAGCCTGTCTGCAGAGTGATGCTCCCAGTACCTGTCCCACTCTCCCTGCCTGGATTCAGCCAAGCACAAAAGATCCTGTGCTGGGTGGTCCTGGTGGGAACAAGGATTCAGGTGATAAATATTGCAAGACCTAGAAAGCCCCGGAGCCCTGTGCTGATTTCTTTCCCTTGGCAGTGAAGGGATGGAAGAAGAATGAAAACATAATTAGTTTGGAGTTCTCGGGAATGAAATGGAAAAGGTTAGCTCATTCCCTTCTAATGCCAAGTGAAAGCTCAGGCTTCAGCTACCCAGGCTGCAAGGTTCTGCAGCCAGTGAAATGTTTGCTTGCCTGCTCACAAAACACCCTCTCTGCTTTTCTGTTCCCTTGCAATAATGGAAGCTGGAGTCAGTTTTCCTACATCTGTAGAGCCTGGAGCTGTTATTTTCTATGAGAGCTTTTCATATTCCATTAGTGCCAAGAGAGCCTGGGAGCCTGGTTCCATTGAGTGCTGCACGCACCGGCGGCAAGAGGCAGCTGCAGCCCACAGCCTCCATCCAGAAACAAGCGCTCTCAGTCCTGGGCATTCAGACAGCAACTTAATGGCTTCAGCGGGAGCACGATGCTGCAAGAAGGTGTCTGTTCAGATCTTCTGCAGGCCTGGAGGCTAATGAGTACATGAAAGGATGAAGAGAGATGGGAGATGTCAGAGCAACAGGCATAAGATGCTGTTGTATTGGTTACCTTTGCATCCTGCTCATACAGATGCACTAAACCAATCAACAGTACTAGGCTCATCTCATCCTCTGCCATTCAGTATCAGCAGGATTGTGAGTTTGTGGGCTAGTCTGTTTGAATTTCCAAATCCCCACCAGATTTTCCTCAGTTTTCCCAGACTTTGCAGGATTTCCTAGTTTTATCCCAGTTTTCACAGACTGCTAAGGATGGCTGGTAACAAAACTTCCTCAAAGCCACATTTGTCATTTCACTTGACATAAGCTGATAGCTGCAAGGCCTTCACATGGTTTGGAAGGCTCTCTTGCAAGGCTGTCCTATCGCTCCTGCCTGATTTTAGGTAGATTCAGGTGTATGAAAACTCTTCTTTGTCTTCTTACCTTAGCAAGCATCACCTTACATTCTTCTCTCATGCAATCGGGCAGCAGAGCTCTAGCCTGTGGTGCTGGCAGCTCTTCATTAAGATTGTTATCCATGCTTGGATCTGTCTTGCAGACTTGGGTGACACTTTGATACTGGGATAGTCAGACTGCTAATGCATGCTACCACTGCTCCTCTTGCAGAAACCTACCTTTTGAAGGCCCAGAGAAGCCACCCAGGTTGTTCCCATTGAAGGTCAGGGACCATCTGCAGTGGTCGCAACAAATAGGCCAAAAGGACCCTGGAGCTCATGGTCCATTGCTGTTTGAATGAGATAAAGTTAGAACTATTTAACATTCCTGGGTGTGAAATTAGACTGATCACTTAATCTCCTTAGTCTCTGACTGCAGGTCCAGCATGGGAATATGAATCTTAATTGGTATTTTCTTATCAATACACTCAAATTGAAGGATTAAGGATAAGGCTCTTAATACAACCTGAATTTGTGGGAGATGCTTCTGATTGTGGTGTGATCAAAGCATCATCACTGGTGCAGCACATGTAGGAACACGAAAGGAAGTTCTCAGGATCACACACTTACGATCCCACCTGTGTGCTCTTCACCTGTGCACCTAATGTAGAGGCTGTGCAAAAAGCCTCAAGGAAGCAGTAGCACAGACAGAAAGGAAGTGTAAAAGCACTGCTGCTTGGTCTCTAGGGAGTTTTTCTGGTATTTTATTGGTATGACAGTGCTCTAAATGATGTTCCATAAGAAAGATCTGTGACCATGTGAACAAATACACAAAGGACTCCTGTTGATTGCTCTATTTTTATTTGCTATTTAAAGTTAAGGGCATGGTTAAAAACTTGGCTCAACAGTGATGGTAAGATGAATCCCCTTACTGCATACCAAAAGATGCATTACAGGCCACACACTGCATCTCCTCTGTCTCCTAAATGCAGCATCATGACTTACTGTGTTAATGCAAAACTCTGCCCATCCTAATAAATGGTGGTGGGATTAATACACCACCAACCCAGCTGCTGGCTTGGCCAGGGTGACCTGGAGCAACAGCAGGATGTGTGAATTGGTGTGTTTTCCTCTGATTAAGAACAAGCTCTGGGCTCCTGGAGCACAGTAGTGTGCAGGAGTGCCTTCCGTGCGAGCCTGCCTGCCAGCACACATCCCTGTCCATCTTCATTTACAGGCAAAGGCAGAGGCTTGCACCTTCTGTGGTAGTAAATGGGCAAATATGACTGCAGTAACCAAATCTGCAGTTCTTCTCTGTTATGGGAACTCTTCCTATTTGTTCCCTCGCTGTCAGGTCCAAGTTGCATTTCTTTCTTCATTATGTCAGCTATAACTATATATCTCAGCTCCCATTCCCTGCTCCCTCTTATTCCCTAGAGCTTTGCCTGTGAAGTTCTTGTATTTCATTCTTTCTTAACTGCAGTTCTGTCCTCTGCCTGACCATCAACCTTAGAAGCTGAACGGGTACAAGGAAATACTGCTACACGGGGGGATATTTCCATCACCTTGCCCTTTAAAACATCTGGGTTCAAAGCACGTCTCCATGGTCCAAAGCACTCCTCTCACAGTCGTGAGGCAGATCCCTCTGGTGAGCAATTCAGAGCCCTAAGACCTGGCTTAGGAGCAGAGCTCAGAGTGAGGAGGAGCTGTTTAATGATCATCCCTCTGTGAATGAGGGCTTTCTTGCTGACAGCCCTGTGCACAGAGGTGGGAAGGCAGTTGTATCCTGGCACATACACACGTTGGCTGGGGCTCCTCTTTAAACCATTCTGAGTGGAGGGCAGAGCCAGTGGCCTGATCCACTGCAGTGGGTCCTGCGTTAGAACGCATCTTCCTCTTGGATCAAAGTACTTGCAGTTGTGTATTCCCACCTTGCAGCCAGCAGGACAGTTGGGCTTCCTTTTTGTAACAGCAGTGGCTGAAAGGTCAGAAGACAAAGGAGATAGATACCTTATTCCTAGAACTCAGAGCATTTCCTCTTTTGCCCATGATACAGATGGAGGTGGGGACACAGGGAAGGGCATGACTGCATGTTTTAAGGATGTCATGTATGAAGTCAGTGGGGAAAAAAAACCATAACAAGCAATATCAGAGAGACCAGAGGAAATGCCTTAGAGTAAACTACAGATGCTTCATGTCCAGGGAGCCAGAATCCCATCTAACTCAAACAGCCACCAATACTGCTCCTGGCACCAGTGTGTCAAGGCTCCTGAAATTGCCCTGCTGCTTAATCCTTCATGCCTAGCATAACATGATGCTTAATTAAATGTACCATTTCCTCTTCCATGTAACGTTTCAGGAGTAAATGAAGCCCTTGGCCTCAATGACCAGGCTATTTTGTGTGTGTAGTTATTAGAGTCAGCTTGCTGTGCTCTGGAGGTGGCCATTATAATACAGCTGTCAAAGACACAAGCTGCTGGGATGGCAGAGGGTGAAGGTGAGGCTGCCCAGCCCAGGGCAGGTCCCTGCTCCAGCAAGCTCAGCCTGGAAGACCTCCAGCCCCAGGGATGCATCACAGCATCCTGGTCCAGCCCCACTCGCACAGCCTGGAGCATGACAAAGCAGGACTTTGCTGCTACTGAGGGCAGTAACAGGCCATGTTACACCACTGTGCAGGGCTGTGTGAGCCCGCAGCAGGCTGTGCTGGATTAACCTGCTTTAACTGGGGGATAGCATCAAACTCCCGAATGTAGGAGCCTGGTGATGCCTGGCTCCTCAGTGGGAGATACCTGTTGTTAGAGCACTGCCAGCACAGGGAAAGAGCACAATTGGTGAAACCTAAACCCGTGTAGGGAAACAGCAACAGCTCTGTGTGGTGCAGAGCTGTCAGGTTATGTCTGCAGCTGTAGGTGTGCCTTGCCAGCTGGGTGTGAGCCAGGCTTGGAGTGGAAGCTGTAGAGAGGTGTTAGTGCAGTGCCAGCAGTGGCTGCTGATCTCCCCTGGGAGGCCGGGCAGATTGCCCTGGGCTCAGCATTGCTCTAAACCTGGCCCCCCTCTTTTGGGCTGGAGCTGGCTCCCATCTGCCTGGAGCTGACCCTCCTTTAAAGCCATCATTTGCATGCTAGCTCTCTGTGTAATGACAAACCTCCCCCGGTATTCTGCCCTGCTCCAGTCCCGAAGGTCAGAAGCTGGTTCCAAGGAGGTAACCTCATACCCAGGGAGCCTGGGGTGATGTGGTATGCGCAGGCTCTATCTGGAATAGTTCAGTTCAGGGGCCTGCGCTTAATTAAAACTGCAAAATGGAACAATTAGCTGAGGCTGAAGATTTCCTAATCTCTCTATTTATCTTACTGTTAATCTGGAGCTATCAGTTAAAATAACTCTCCAGCCTTTGATGGGAAACCACTCAGATAACAATAGAATCATTTAGCTTTTCTTTTGTGAAGCTTAATTTGCCTTCACTTCCTTTTTCCATGCTTTTGCCATTATTAAAGGGAGTTTATGCTTGGATCTCAGAGCTGGGATGCTATGGAGGATGCAGTTGTGGTACCCAGCACTGGCTAGGCTGGTGGGAAGGGCAGGGGTAGCATTCATGGTGGTTTTCAGATCCCAGTCATGCTGATAGCTTTAGTCAGTTGAGGAAAAACATGCAGCAGTCTCGGGCCAGGGAAAAGCAGTTGAGGTGTGGAGCCTTTGAAGTCTGAAAATTGATTTTCTTCAAAAGGAAAAAAGCTCCCTATCAGCTCACAGCCCCAGTCAGGGGCAGCGCTGCCTTTCTCCTGCAGTCACAGCTCAAATCCAGCCCAAGAGTTAAAGAATAAAGAGCGTGTAATGCTTAGTCAGTCACGAGGCATTCACTCCAGGTCCATTTTGTGCTAGTCGGGCTGGGGGCAGCTGATCGAATCGGCCCTGGGGAG
The DNA here is from genome assembly GCF_028554395.1 of Pezoporus wallicus. Taxonomy (NCBI): domain Eukaryota; kingdom Metazoa; phylum Chordata; class Aves; order Psittaciformes; family Psittacidae; genus Pezoporus; species Pezoporus wallicus. The sequence goes on from NW_026636985.1 coordinate 771,518, forward strand.
AAGCTCTATTGCCAGGTCGGGGTGTCACAAAGTTCTGCTGATGCAGGGCAGCCTGGCGCAGGGATTTCACATGAGCTTCTGCTAACGTGTCACCCTGTCGGCGTGCCCCAGGGAGGGAGGAGGAGGACCTGCGGGAGGTTGGAGCCAGCCCGCATCGCTCTGCGTTGGAACAGGGCTGGTTTTGTGTTGAGGGCTGGCCTCAGGCAGTGCTCAGAGCTGGAGCCGGGGGACAACGCTCCCCCCTCCTGCTCCCTCTGAGCAGAGCCCTCGGGGTCCACCTCAGCATTCGATTCAATCGCTGTGAGTGCGCTGTGGGAAGAGCTGACCTCTGCAGCCACCCTGCCTGTGCAAAGCCCCTGTTCTAGCTGAGAGCTGCAATTTTGGGTTTAGCCCGAGTTTTAAGCGCTCTAATTAAATCGGGGGCCTGGTTTAATAATCCTGGTTGGCTCAGGTAGCTGAGACAATTCCTTCCCAGTAGCTTTATTAACGCAGCAGTAATCTCCAGGCTGGGAGTTCACCTCGTTCATCCAGTTCTTTGGGAATGGAGAACGAGGTTTCATTCGTGCCCTAGGAAAGCCAAACCTGCAGTCCAAGGCACTGAATTAGAGCACTTACCCAGATAGGGCAGCGAAGGATGGAGCAAGGAAAAGGCACTGATGGTTTCCCATCAGGCTTTCACATGAGGCCATTTTGTGTTTCCACAGCACCCGGCATAGCTCAGGCCCATGAAGTCTCAAATCAAAGCTCCTGGGCACCCCCTACAATTCATAGATCTGTTGTCACCTCTCTGTGGTTTAAAGCATAAAGCCCTGGTTTAAACTTGGCACAGCCCTGGCCAGGTTTTGAGCTGAAAATCTTATTGTTCTGTAAGTGTATGTATGTGGCTTGGATTAGAATTTATTCTAGTATCCTCCCTGCAAAAGTGATGCATTCAGCCGATGCCTGATGCTGTTTGCAGTCACAAGGGTGTAAACCAGGAGCTGCTCGATTAAATTGACAGCTACACCACATAAAAATAGGCATGAGCAAGAGGAGAATCAGTCCCCTGTGTGTTTTCAAGGTGCAGAATGAAATGCCTTTCAAAGCGCTGCATAATGTACAACATAGCGAGGACGCAGGATGGGTTGATTTTACTTGGTTCTCCAAAATATATAAGAGGATGGAGATATGAAAAGAAAAAAATATGCATTGCTCAATACATGGAAACTCTATCACAAAGTGGCTCCAAGGAGATATATCTTCTTAGGTGACACCAGCTTCTTAGTGAAATGCCCGACATCTCAACTGCTGTAAATCACTGTCGCTGTGTTGACACAAGTGAAGCTGCTTTGATTTACACCAACCAATGATCTGGCCTTTATTCATTATTATGGCCTCAAATTAATCCCTCTGGAGAAAACCCGAGCAGTTTGGAAGGTTGGGCTTTTTTGTGGGCATGTGTATATCAGCCAAGGCAACTTCCAGAACCTCAGGGAAAGAAACCCATTGCAATGAAGTAAAGATGAGTAGCTGAGGATCACAACCGTGATTATAAGGTATAATTACAATTAGCTGCACAAGAGTGTTAATCATGAAAATAATTATACGTCAGCTGCTTCCAAAAGAAAACAGAACGTAATGAAGTGGTCCAAATGGGTGACAAAAACATAGCACAGGAGTGATAGAGCTGGTGGTGACAGAAGGGGAACAGGAGCCTGCTTAGAGGCAAAGTCCATTGGATATTTGCTGTTGCCTCTCAAGCCTTCCTGAAGAAAAGCAGGGAGTCAAGCTCTTAGCTCTAATAATGGGCTGTTCCGTTTGATTGAGCCAGGTTTAACACCTCTATAAAATGGGGAGAAAAGCAATCTCAGGGTTACAGCTGCTGGATTTCTCATCTTTGCAACGTTAGGGCTGTCTTTATTCCTTTTGCAATGGGATTAAGAACAGACCAGTCCTCAAGCCTGCGGACTCTGCTACCAGATGAAGCTTCTTATTTGGTCCCATAAAATAAGGCTTGGGGCAGCCACCCCAGTTTTAGATGAGATTTATGCAGATTTATTTCTCCTGGGGCTGTTTTAGCTGGTTTTGGAGTTTGCTTTTGGTCTTTTCCCTCTTTTTACTTAGACAGCTGCTTCTTTTTGAAGCTGGTGTTGGGTGAATCAAATCCTGCAGCCTCCAGAGCAGGTCATTGTGCCACAGGGTGTCTGTCAGGAAACCCAACTGTCCATTCCCTTACACACACATTGTGAATTATATAAAGCTTTCTTCAGGGAGTGAGCGTGGCAGGGTCCTGTAATTTACCTTGCATGAAATGAGCTTGTTTGAAAGGGCTGGAAAAGCCAAGCCATTAATTTAGAATAGCTTCTGGACTCTGCCGAGCTGCGCTTCCATTCTCCATATCCACTGCCATAAAAGTGATGGGATTTTAATACCCTTTTTCCCCCTTCTTTTTATTTTGTGCTGGCTGCTCCGGTTGCACGTTCCTGGTTGCTGCTTCACCTCACTGGTCACATGTGAACGACTGAGTAAGTTTACTCGGTGTAAATCCTCTTCTTTAAACTCATTAAAGTGAGCCAAGCCTCTCCAAGAGCCATTTGACAAACTCTCCTGAGTAGCAAAGTCATGTTGATTATGACTATTATTGCTATTATTATTTTCCTCCCAGCTCCATCTGTAATGTACACACCATTATGTTTTAATTATCTGTTTGGAAAGGAGATTTAAAAGTGGATGCTGAAGGAACCCGGCCAGCATGCACAATAGAAATCCCCTTGAAAGTCACTCCAAGAGGAGACATCTGACAGAGGAGGCATCAAAGATGCGCTGGCAAGAAGAGGGATGAATTTGCATACCCACAAAGTCTTTTGTCCCATAGAAGTGGGGCTGAAAGCTGATGGATCTCCCCCTGCATGAGGGTGTTTTTGCAGGTCTGCTCTCAGCAGTCTGTTAGGGGAAGGAAGGTGCTGGCAAAAGGATGTTTCCCTGCCTTTGGTAAAGTGACTGTCACCCATTCAGCAGAGAAGGGGCTCGGGAACTGAAGGAGCATCATCCTTAAGATGAGGGAATGGAATCAAAGTGCCTTGGTTGCCATGGTGCCTCGTCTCAGACACGATGATAATAAGAAGCATGAGATCACGCAGACAGTGAACCTCTGCAGAACCCATGCAGATCCCCAGCTGGAGACCTGGGGTCTTGGCCAGCTCTTCAGATCCCAGTTTTAATCCCTCAGTCCTAAGCCAGCTCTGTCCCCTGCTCTGTCCCATGCCCTCCAAAGGGAACTGGGAATCTCTGCTCTTTACTAGTTTTCCTCACCTTTCTCACGCTTAGGACCGTGTTTTAACGTACAGGATAAGGCAGGGAACACTTGGACTCCCCAAGTAAAGGAAATAGGAAGGCTAAGTCATGAGGACAGGTGACCAACAGGTGTGCAAATGCATCCATGGGTTAAAAACACTGCCAAAAGGACAGTGTAGGAGTGGAGTCAGAGCAAAACCAAGACAGAAATGAATTGTTGTAAAATCTATAACGCACCTCTTGCTTCTTAAGCCTGAAGTCAGCTCAGCTCTGTGGCCCCTTTATCACACCCCTACAAGGGGACAAATGTGTTTGCCAGTCCTCCTCCACACTGTAGTCACTCCACTGTTTAATGTTCTGCATTTTCCATTATCACTAACCTCCTCACACGAAAGGAGGGAGCCCAGGCTGCTCCTCTGCCCATGCCAGAGCTAATGTGCTAAGCCAGCCCTCCTGCCTGGCAGCACTGGGGGAGCTGGGTTCCATCCCATGCAGCAGCCTCTTCCTGCCCATCCCCTGGTGCTGACCACAGTGAAAGCACACGTAGGGAGGATGGGCAGCAATGCACCACAGCCTGCGGGACCGCAAAGCTCTTTTCCCCTTCCCACACTCTGAAAGAAGGTCCAGCATCATGACTTACATGGCTTAAAACTGAAGGGTTGCCAAAAACGTGGAAGAGGCCTTCCTGCATCTTGCAGACCCATAAAGCTCGGAATTCCTCTGGGAGGAAGATGTGGGATGCGACTATTGGCACCCCCAGGGTTACCCAATAACAAAATTGATCTTTAATAACTCTAACCATCTCTTCAGCTTTCATTAGCCTCCTCCTTGGCTTGATAGTGCTTGGGCATGAAGAATATGAGGATTTGAGCAATTAACCGAATTAATGAGGGCTGGTTATTAATGTTCAGAGCTCAATAAAAAAGGGGAGAGAGAGAAATAAAACACTAAAAAAATGAGCTGAAAATAAGGGTAATCTTTCATTCCCCCCCAGTGAGATATATTGAATTATTGCTATACTTAGAATTGCAGCACCAAAGGAATGGAAATAAATAGCTCCCATCAACTATTAGAGGGTCTGTGAAATCTGCTGCAAGCAAACATCCAAGTCAGAAGAAGAGGGTGATAAGAGCAGGCTCTGGGCAACTCCTTTGGGGCCAGACCTTGAAGAACACTCAGCCTCTGTGTTATGGCCAGATCACCAAAGAACCCAGGGCCCCTTCTCCCCTGCCAGGGTGAATCCTGGCATTGGGTCCAGGTCCACAACCAAAAGGAGCTGGTCCATAATCAGAAGCTGTTGAGGTGTTCAACTCTTCTCAAGGTTTTAGCATTCAGTATTGTCAGAAGCCTGCTCCACTGCACCTATGGGTATCTGACCGTTAACTCCTCATCTCCAGTTTCACAGAGCCGTTGGTGCTCCCATGTGCTGAGGATGCAAGATCTCCGGAAGAGGGGCTGTCTGTGGAAGTCTGAACTCAGGCACAGCTGCAGCACAGATGCTGCTACCAGCAATCCCTGCCTTCCCTCCATCCCAAGTCCTAACCAGCTTCACCCTTACAAGAAAAGCACTTAATTATCTGCATAGCAAGAACTACAGAATCGACTGCCATTGCTCCTGCTCCATGGGTGGGATCGTCCGGGATTGTCAGGCCTAATGGTAATTGATGTTTCCTTTCACACCTGCTCTCTTTCCTGCTTTATTAAGCCTCTGCAAACACTGCTGTCTCTGGGGAAACAGTGGGAGTGGAGGAGGAAGCCTGTGGAAGAGAACAATTCCGGTTGTTCAGCGCAGCGCTTTGCTAAATTGCATTCGGGCTCTTTTGCAGAGTAATAAAGTGTTGTCTGAAAGGCAGCGTGGAGTTTTCATTTTCTCATTGTCAATGGATGCTGTAATCACGTAATTAACAAAGTGGGGGAGATAGTCGTTTAGAGCAAGCCGAGGAAGGCAGGACATGAAGCAGATGCTTGGGGGAGCGGAACAGCTTTTATGTGAGCTCTTCTAGACCTGGAGACCTTTTTAGTACTTGAAGGATGGAGGAATCACAGCAGTCGTTGAAAGGAGTGTGCTTTGGTTTGCTGTTTTATCCTTAACTGAATTCACAGGTCAGGTTTCCCCCTGCATTGACCTGCTCTGAGCCTGGCTACTCAGTGAGGGGTGAATCCCAACATCCAACCCCTGGCTTCAGGGGTGCTGATCTCTCTGCTCCTGCAGCCTCAAATCTCACACTGTATTTTCTCCTGCAACTTGAAGATTTCTCCCTACCCCAGCAGTCTTCACTAGACCTGTTTTTCACAGCCATTGCACTTCTACCCAGGTTTCTTACTGGCTGGACAGAGCCCCGAGTGCTTTAGATTACAATGACACCGGTGTTTCTTCTGCTGTGGTTTTGTGGGTTTCTCCAAAGAGAGCAAAAGGCTTTTTAGACCAAATAGCTGATGGAGCGGTGAGGGTGTTGGGTTTGCCATGCTCTCTGTGTGTCACGTCAGAGTAATCAGCAGCCTTCAGACAGACAGGAAGCAGTGACATGTAGCCAGTAACTTCCCACACGGTGTGATGGGTGATGGGCAGCTGATGACCAGAGCAGAAAGAAATCACCCAACAGAGCCAATAATTTCATATTCTTTTCACTAGAGCAGCTTGCTCCAAGCCCCTGTGTCCAACCTGGCCTTGAGCACTGCCAGGGATGGGGCAGCCACAGCTTCTCTGGGCACCCTGCACCAGCGCCTCAGCACCCTCATAGTAAAGAAGTTCTTCCTTATATCTAATCTAAATCTCCCCTCTTTCAGCTTAAAGCTATTCCCCTTTGTGCTATACTTACCTGCCCTTGTAAAGTGGTTGCAATTCCTGCATTCATCATCTCTAGGAGGCAAGGTTACTCCTTGACATTACATCCCTAAATAGTATGTGATGTGCATCCCTCACCGCTGTCTTAGCCGTCACAGTTGGTCTACCTCTCAGAGCCTCGTGTAGTGTTTTGGGTGTAGGGCCAGGAAGCACACAAAGACCTCCCACATCTCATTTTTACCCATCACCACATCTGTGCCAAACCGATGCCAGATTTAGACACGGGCACAAATGCACTGGCTCTTGTGGATGAGTAAATGAAAGGACCATGATTTCTGTGTGTGCTTCTCAGGACTGTCACTGTCGGAGCCCCTCTTCCAGATGGGAGAACAGGAAACCTCGCTGGTGGCTACGGTGCTAGCAGCGTGCAGAGCTTGTCTCCTCTGCAAGTCACTGCTTGCGCAGCCCGCAGCCACCCACAGCAGTAATTATTCACAGCTCTTTAAGTTCCTTTTGTACTGCAGTTTTAAATCACTCCATCAGTTGTGACAGTTTATGAGCGCTGATGTGGCTCATCCTCTGGAACTGACAAGCGTGCATCGGAGCAATTATTCTGTAAACTCCATGTTATTGCTCACCCCGATCCTTCAGCCATTAGGTATCAACTGCTTTCATTGGGTGCTTTTCTCCTTGCTATTCGAGCAACTCTTGTCAGCAGGGCTGGAGCCCAAGTTCTTCTTTTCAGAGCACCCCAGAGTGTTCCCAGCTCCAGCACTCCCGCACAAATGACAGGCTCCATATTGTGCCAGGGAAAGGTGAGCTGTTAAGTGCACTTAGTTCTGTTAATGCAGGAGCTGACAGGGTGCAGCCTCCTCTTTGAGCTGCCAGGCATCCCTATGGCTTCTAAGCAGATGTCACTCGGTTACCCTGGAAGGATAAATGGGGCTCCGAAACCCTGAAGACGAAGGGGGGGGGGAATTTGCTTGTGTGGCTCCTGTAAAATGATTAAGTTCTATTCATTAACAACTCCTTTTCCAGGATAGGCGTCAGAAGCAGACAAGAGCCAGGCAGCAAACATGGGAGCACAAGGGCTGTGCAGGAGCAGGGCTGGTGGCAACAGCAGGGAACAGGACAAGGAAGAGGAGGAGCGGTGCCAGGGGATGTTGGCATCAGCCCCGCTGGTGTCTTAGACCACAGGATGAGCTGCTCCAGGCCTTGCAGGTGAACTGTAATGGCTCTCCTTGGTGTACCCACTGTGATGTGTAACAGGGATAGCCCTACTGAAAGGTAACGGGCTGTGCCAATGTAAAAATCACTGAAGCCTAGAAGTTTAGAATTCATTTAGGTGCCTGGTAGCCATTGAAATCAATGTTAGATACTTAAAACCCCTTAAATACAGCAGATTTTACTGAAAGCCAGTGAAGCCAATGGAAAATATCCTGCTGGTTGCAACAGGTACTCATCAGAGATGGAAATGTAAGACAGAATCATGGAATGGTTTGATGTGGCCCTGTTGGTTTCTTGTGATGTTACCCTGCACATCTGCACAAGCCAGGACTAAGGGGCATGTTCAGATGTAAAACTTGAGCAATAACCTGTTTCCCAATGCACGGCGAGGTCAAGGGAAGGAGTCAGCAATCTCTGGGCAGTTTTATGATCTAATTTAATTTCCCAAGTGCATCAGTCTGTGGTTCATATAGTCCCTGACATATGTACTTGACCAAAACCTAGGAATAGGAATATGTGGGTGGCAGAATAACTTTGGATGAGACAAGAATGTAGACCCTTATCGGCAGAATGAAATCAACCCTTTATGTGTTTGAATTGCTTACCTTCACTCTCCTACAGAGCCAGATCTCCAGCTGATATATACGGCAGCATTATCAGCAGAGAATAAAGTCCTTAGAAATGTGCATTAATCATCTAGGAGGAAGCATTTGCATCTGCATGCACAGCTGAATTTTGCCTTGAGGTGTGTCAGTTCTGTCTCCATTTAAAAGAGTAGCTCTATCAGCCCAGTCAAGGGCAGAATTTGTGCCAGTGTGGTTTGGAGCAGCCAAGCAAGGTGTAAACGTGGCCAGAGCCTTCTCTTCTCACACTCATTTGCACAAGTGGCCAAGGTGAGCCTGCATTTTGATATCCTCACTGCATTCGGAAGCATAGGGAATTATTCCAGGTGTTGTGTTGAGGGCTGTAGTCCCCTTGGACTCCAGAAATCAGACGTATGGGGCCTCTCGAGTATGTGAGGAGTTAAGCTGCAGGATGCTTGGTAAGGTCATGTAACACCATGAAGGCTTTCATTTCCATGCAATTAATTTGCTAAAGACAACTTGAGGTCTGCATGCAGGGAAAGCTCATTTAAACAAGAGAGATGAGTCTTTCCAACACACCTTGATTGGCAATTGTGATAAATTCCTATCATTGCTATTGATCCACAGAAGGTGTTCATTTGGTAGAGACAGAACGATAGCCCAGCAGTGGAATCAAACAGGTAAAAGGGGAAGTTGCATGGAATGCCTGTCTCTGCAGAGCAACCTGAGTACATCTGTGATGAGCCACCAGTCTTCATTCTCCTCCTAGCATCTCCTCTCTCGTAGTCAGCTATTGAAGTTGTTTTGCTCTGTTTTCTGACCCAGTAGTTTCCAACGTGGTCATTTACCAGTGCTCCAACATTGCTTGAATCCCACGGGGTTTAAGCATAGGAATAACATACTCACAAAGGTGAACTGTTTCATAAGTCTCTATGGTCTCTACCAATCATTGAGAAATTGTGAGCATCACCCAGAAACATGTTGATCTCTTAAAAAGCCAGAAGTTTAGCAACACTATAACACATGTGGAATCTTCACCTCCTCATTTCTGATTCTGCAAGTTGTTCTTGTTCATGGTTTCAAGCTTTTGTTATTCCCACTCTCCTAAAAATAATGGAAATCGTCATGTTCTTGCCATGATTCAGCAGCTAAATCAGGGCTGAGCCCCATGATAAAACAGCAAAAGCAGGCAACATTGCGACACCCTCCTAAAAGTGAATCAGGAGGTTTGCAAAGCCTTTAACCTCTAGGGAGTCTTTCCAGATGTGTTTGAAAGTTGTTCTGGCCTCAAAGCCTCCAGGACAAGAAGAACAAGACCAAATGAGAGCTGCAGCTGGGCTCTGCGTTAAATCAGAGAAGTCCTGGGCTCGGACGCATTGATTCAGCGGGATTTGGAAGGAGCCCAGGAGGCAAAGAGCTCCAGAGCTGTTATGCTTCCATTAAGGAATGAGAGTACGAGACCAGGTCACTCGTGTTGGATACAGAGCTCTTTTAACAAGCAGACCACACGTTCATCATTCCCTCTTGGGAGACAGCCCCGCAGCCCACGCTGTGTCGTAACCTCACAGATTGAGAAACACAGGCCTGGAGCTGCGTGAGCAAACCCAAAGGGGTCAGATGCTTTCCCTCTGCAAAGAAAACTGCACGTTTACATCTGCTGTTTGTTTCCAAAAGAAAACCGGTTTATAAGCGACAGAGAGATGCGGAGCACTCACATTGACCACACACAAACCTGCCTCCCTGCACCATAAACCTTCCTACCTCAAATCTGGCCAGTTGTGTGGGTGTGGAAGGCTCAGCCAGAAGCCGTGCTTCTTGCAGGGAAGAAGTGAGTGAACACAAAGCACCGGCAAAGGAAAAGAACAGCAGGTAGAGCGATTGCCTTGTAGGAGTCCTCCAGTCATTACTGCAACGATGATTTGAGTCGTGCACTTTTGCTTTTGGGCTTGCTGCCTCCTTGAAGACAGAACACCTAATGATAAAATACCACCTTTGTTAAAGCAGAGCTAATGTTTAAGAGCTGCAAAGCAGCCAGTTCACACTGGAGTCAGCTCCTTCGGCAGAGAAGGAAGGGGGAAATGTCAAGGGCACAGCGGGTGCTGCAGTTTCCTCCCAGCCTGCCTGTGCCTGTGTTTGAAGAGGGTTTATAGATTGCTCATGCTCAGGGCCAGGGGCAGTCTGCAGATCCAGCACAACATGAACATGTAAGGCTGCCTGTAAGACACGGTGGTACCTCGCTCTTCACCTGGCAGCGCTGGAGCAGAGGTGTCCCCACGGTCCCCTGTGTATGGCACTGCCACCAGATACACGTACTTAGACACGCACCATTGCACACATCAACATGCCCTCACGCATGACTGCAGCCACCTCAGGAGTACGTGGCTCTGCTCAGCACCACAGGGAGGTCTGAGCTTTCCTTCCCATCCTGAAGAAACTGAATAACTAAAACTACCATCTACAGCCTGCCCAGCCTCCCCAGGACCATGTGAAAGGAGCTGACACAGACCATTCACAGGGAAAGTTCTCTGTGGGGAATGAACATTGAGGTCCTGGCTTAGCCCTGCTTACAAATTGCAGTCCTTGGGTTATTTGCACTGGAGGAGGACAGAGCAAGCTGCGTGCACACACAGCGCAGATGGAGCCAATGCAGGAAAGGACAATGCAAGCCCTTCCTACAGGACAAGCCACTGGGAAAACATCAGGCTGTAAAGTCACTGTAGTTTTGTGTTCTGGAAGAGCTCTGCGGGCAGAGGAAGAGTGAACTTCTGGCACTGATGGGCATTTCTGAATCAGTTCTTCCAGCACAGACAGAGCCCTTCCAGTGCCTGGGTTTCTGTTCCCATTAAGGGTTTGCATTCACCTCTAAGACCTCCCTGCTGAAAAGGGCAGGGAAGCCTCCTTTATCTCCCCAAAACCATGTTTGAAGGCCCAGTTGTCTCCTATAGATTCTCCCTGGTTTCAGTGGGAATCTGGCACACACAGGTAGGCGAGGGCAGAATCAGGACTTTCATGTTAAGAGCATCATCCAAGACCAGCCCCTTTCCACTTCTTCCCCAACCACCTCCTTGCCAACAGCCCTACAATTCCATAGGATTCCTTTGTAAATGCACTGTTAGGGTGAATGGCAGAATTTGACCTGTCTGAGTCAGTACTTCCCCACCATTCCCACCATTCCTAAGTAATCACAGTAGCTCTGTATTATTGTTAAGAACTGCTGGCTTAATTCTCCTCCTCCTCTGGAATTCCAGGAGTGTGTAGACGTATTCCAGATATATTCTGCATTGTAGCCAAGGCTTGGTGAGTGCAATGTGTGTATCCCACCAGTTACAGCTGTAGCATGAGTAATTTGGGGAAGGAGGGAGGTGAGGCAGCAGAGGAAGAAAAGAGCTTCTCCAAATCCTTCAGCTCCTCACTTGGACACAGTGAATGAGATCTTTAAATACATTGCCATGGAAACAATCAAAGAGGGGGTCTGTGTGAGTGTGTGTGTTTTAGTCATCCCAAAGAGGGGATTTAATTGGAATCAACCACAGCTTTTTAACTGTGTTTTAAATTGGAGAGAAATGAAAGGAAGAAGCTGCCAGAAAAGGAACATTAAATAAAAGGGGAGGGTGGAGGGAAAGGTCCACATGAAACAAGACGGGGGGAAAGAAGGAAATCAAAAGAATAAATTTACTGTAACCAGCAAAGGATTCATTAGGGCTACAACAAAGCTCGGTTCAATTTCCCTCCTATTGACATGAATGAGTTTGATGTAGGTCCAGGCCGAAAGGCAAAGGAACGTCTTTCTCCCAGGGGACGCAGCAGCTGTCTGTGAACTGCTCCACCCAGGGGAATAAGGTTCCTTTTCTTTCCTCCTGATGTTTTCCTTTGTCCAACAGCACCTGCACTGAGCCTAGGAGCCTGCCTTTCCATTTCCCACTCCTTGCAGCATCTCTCCTCCCTTCTGGAATCTCTCACCGGGACAAGCTGTTCTGTTGCTGCTAAACCTGAGGTGTTATTTATTACTATCCTGCAGCTTGAATACATTGAGCTTAAGCAGGGCTATTTCTGGGCCCAGCAACAGCCCCTTTAGGCTTGTAATTAACGACTGTTATTGTTAATGTTAGTATTGAAGTTGCTATTTAAGCTAGGGGACACTGCTAGTATCACAGCAACCTCACTGTGAGTAAACTTAGGACACATTGGAAAGACTGATCCTGGAGTAAGGGCAGTAGGAGAGGAAGCCTAACAGTATTAGGAGAAAATCAGGTAGGGTATGAATGAGATTGTACCTCAAAGAGCTGAACCTGATGGTCCAGAAGGTCTTTTCCAATCTCTTGCTCCTATGTTTTAAGCTTTTTGTGTTGAAATGAGACGTCAAAGTGTCCGAATTACAATGCAGTCGTGCACACAGAGCAGGAGGCAGCTTCTGACCCTTGTGTAAAAAGACAAGATTACATTTGAGATTAATTCGGCATGGACAGAGGTGCCAGGAAGTGCGTGCTAGGGAAGGAGCATTGATCCCAGATGCCTGAACCAGGCTCTGATGTTCTATTGCAGAGAGAGGCAGCGCAAAATTAGCACGCAAGATAGGCAGTAGCTGGGAGGAGTCCAGAGGCACAGAGAAAGGCAGGGACTTATTCAAGGTCCAGTTCTAGTCCTATTTATAGATACAGCACATTTTCACCATCCTCTGGAGAGGCAATGGGAGGATGCTGCTTGGTCCTTTCTGAAGGACTCGGAGCTCAGGTGACTGAAGAAGTTGGGTGGTTTTGTCATTATTCATAATCACCTACTGGACCTGTAAGCACAGTGTTTAGAAACAAGGAATGCCCTGGGAGGTGAGGAAATCAGCTGAGCTGGACCAAGCTAATTCAGCCTCAGCCTTGTGTAACCTTGCAGAGCGGCTCTGTGACACTGGGAGATGTGTGTGGAGAGGCTGTGACTGTGATGGAGGTGCTCTGCACTCGGTACTCTCCCAACACACAAGAACAGCAGCCTGGCAGAGATATGCCTCAGAGACCCTGGTGCGCTGTCAGGAGCAGCTTTATCTCATGGACCAGAAATCAGGACACGCTGCGCTCCCATCAGTTGAAACCATCCTGGTTTGGCAATATTCTCCCTTCCAACTTGGCTATTCCTTGACTGGATCTTCCAGTTTCCAACCACCACAAGTGCAGAAGCCTCTGCTTGCTTCTCCCTCCTTTTCGCCATAAACCAAAGCCCTCCTGCCATCCTTTCCCCCTCACTCCCCCCACTCTTTGCAACTGGCACCTTCCTTGAAGAAGAATAGCAAGAAAGAAGATGTGGAGTTGTAATAGATTTTCCCCACTGGAGTGTACATTAAATTTAAGGCTTGGCTCTGGACACCGAATGGTTGGTCATTAACACACCTCGAACCAGCAGCATAAACCAAGCCTCATAAGTGCTGCCATGAAAAATGGTGGCAGAGATCAGAAGTGATCAGAATGCAGACAGGAGCTGCAGCTCTCGGCGTAAAAATGATTAATGAAACATCCCCAGCATCCTTTCTTCTCTTTGCAAGGGAGGAGGCAAGCGAGCTTGACAAGAACAACGGCTCCTCATGTGAGGAGGATAACAGCAAGCATGATATGTCTCCAGGAGCTTCCCAAGGCCTTGTACATACATAATAAATGGCCCTTGTCGCTTTTGGGAAACTTATGAAGAAGAATCACCAAAGCCAGCAGAAGCAGTGAGGGGAAAGAGCAAAAGATTCAACCCAAAAGAGCCCAGCCTTGCCTGGGAGGTGCAGCAGCTCTGCTTGCCCCCTGCTTCCATTTGCTCAGCAAAGTGATTTTGAAGTGAACAGAAGGGTCCCCAGGCTCATCTCTCAGCGTGTGATGGCAGTAAAGCCAAGAAAGGGACTGCACAAAGCAGAGCTGCAGATTTTAACCCTTGTGTCAGAGAGCAGAGATGCTGGCCTGTGCGGCCATGGCCTGCGCTTGCAGGAGTCTGGGTGACCGATGAGGATGCTTTGGCACGGGATCTCTTCCTGAATTGAGTCAAACTTCTTACATAAATGGTCCAAATTCATCTGATTTCTTCCTCCTCAGTTCCGTACCTGTAGTACAGAAATGCTCCCTTTCTGTTCTCTCTTGGCTGCCTATATGCAGTGCCCCATGAGCAGTGCCACACAGACTGAGCCTTATCCCTGTGAGTTTGCATAAGCCCATTGGTGAGGTGAGGAAGGATTCAAAGAAGAGGTCACACTGGGAAATCTGCTTTAATTTCCTGCTCTGCCTCGAGCTTCCATGTGACACTGTAAATCACTGAGAGCAAGAAACATGAAGATAGACGGATTTGGAGATGCTTGACTGGTGCTGCCCAAAGCACACAGGGACCATCTAACAGAGTGCAACCAACACAGCTCCAGGCAGCTATTTGTGCACATGCAGGAAAGGCAATTGGACAGAGCAGGGGTCCTTCAGGCACTGACTCAGGAGTGAGATAGTTCCCTTTTGTGAGTCATCTGGTAAGACTTTGGGACCTTGCAAATGATCTTTGTGGATTTTTCCTTTAGTGTCTCTATGTCACACTCTGTATTTTAATGATGGGGATGGCAGCACTTGCTGTTATCCTTCTTTCCCTTGGGCATCCAATTGAACACCTACTGCAAGTGGTCCATCCTCCCTTGCTAAAACACCATCAGCCTCAGCTGTGAGAAGATTGCCCTGAATGCCTGCCAGGTGCATGGAGAAGATAAAGGCAGCCCTTGAATTGATGGCTGCTTGTTGGGTTTCTGCCACAGCTCCAGGACTGGCTGTGAAAGGAGGGCTGGACCAGAGGTAGGTAAAAGTACCCCTTGGCACAACAGGGATGTCCACGTTCAAAGAGATGCCACGAATCCTGCATTGCTATTCCACTGAGAACAATAGAGAGGAATGGCTTTTGCTGAAGCGACAGCATTCCCAGGTCTGTGTGGGTAGATAACAACCTGGTGAGGCCAGGTGAGCGCTGGCGTGAGAAACACACGGAGTTTCATTCCATGAGAATGAATGGAGGAGAAGCTTCATTCCACCTTCTACTCTGGGCATCATAGATCAATCAATGACTCTCCTTACCTGGCCACACTCCTTTACCTGCTGTCGTATCCTGTTAGTTCCAGTGCCTAATGCAAGGCAGGCTTTGGCCTCCCAGGCTCAGCCAAGTTCTTCCAAGGTATTTCCCTTCTTCCTCTGTGCAGCACTGGAATAACAGCAGCCAGTAGCTGGGTCGTTTATTTGGCCTTTCATCCTTCAGCATGATGGATGAGGATACTGATAAATAGCTGCCTCTGTGAGAGAGTCTGCTTTGGGTCCTTAGCTCTCGTATGTGGCTGTGTGAATTGTCTTCCTGCTCCCTTACTGCATGAACAACTGCTGAAGACTTCAGGATGTTTGAATGCTGTGTCCAGCATTAAAGCTGGGCCTCCTGACAAAGGCTGGGGATTTTCTGCTTCCTTACTGTCAATAGGAGTGAGCTCCTTCCCTCCTTACATCCAGATCCTTCCCATGGGGCAGTGTCTCCAGGGAAGCCCCACAGACACCCCTGGGGCCGCATCAACTCTGCGTGGAATTCACTGCCTGTTACGGGTCTGACCCCTTGGCACTTCCCAGCTCCCGAGGGACTGACTGCTGCTGTAACTTCCAGGTCAAGGAATCCCAGCTGCGTATCCCTCAGGAGACCGGGAAACATCCTCACGCGTTACAGGGAAGTTAAGCCAAGGAAAGCTTTGGCATGGGAGCTGTGTGCAGGAGGCTCAGGGCTGCATGGCTTTGCAGCAGTCACTGTGCAGAAGTTTCTGCTTCAATCTACTCTGTGTTTCTAAGCAGATTCTCTGTTATTTTCTGTCTTTGTGCAAGGCAGAACTCAGGATAGCTTTAGATACCTGCATTCCTCGTGCCATGGGACACGGATTTCATTTGGGTTTCTAATTTCTCTCACAATACTGAGGAATAATTAGAATTATTAAAGCCAAAAGGCTCTTTGCTGCCTCTTTCTATTAGGCAAAGCAGCTCAGACTGCCAGGTCTTTGGGGAGCGAGGAGCATGTTTGTGTTTTACCACCTCCCCAGCTTTTGTCCTTCATGACCTTTACTACTTTTGGTAAAATCAACACTTGTGTAAAAAAACAGAGGTGGAAAACGGGTCCCTCTTCCCACTGCACCAAACATCCCTGTGCAGGAAAGGTTATTCCTTTCACAGCTGTGCTCTAGGGCATAGCAGATCTTCTGATCTGCCCTTTCTCAGGCTAAATCATCAGCTCTAATGCGGTTCCCTTCTTTCATTATTGCTATCCTCTCCTTGGAACAGGAGTACTTTCCATGTCGACTGTAACATTACTGCCTCTGCTAGTAGCAGATGGAAAGCCAAGCTGGAGGTACAAGTCATGTTACCATTAAGAGCCAGCAGCAAACTGCAATGGTTTCTAATGTAACCCTTCAAGTCGTTGACAGAGCTGTTCCTCAAGAAAATAGAAAATGAAAGAAAGAAGCAAGAAAACCCCAACAAGCCTGAGGCACAGCTAAATGTGCTGGTAAAACCCTGCCTTTAAGATGCTGAGGGCTTTACCACGGACTTTGATGGAACTGGGAATTTTTAGCTTTTTATTGGAATAGATCAATCAATCGAGTGAGAGCTTTCCGGGGGATAAGCGAGAAAGAATTCCCATCCTAGGAAATCAAGCAGCTGGCTTTTCAGGAGCACTATTCCTGACACTCTCATTTGAAGCATCAGTTTAGGGTCTAATCAGCTGAAGCAAATCAGGTCCCACATAACCGGAGTGCATGCAAGGAAAATCAGAATCTCTGTGTAGTGGGGAGAGGCGCTGAGCCTGCATCTGCTCTAGCCAAACGAGCCATTTGGAAACTGCAGAACAGTTTGCTGTAGTTTAACTCAAATGGGTTGGTTTGGGTTGATCCGGTGTCATTTCCCTTCCTCCCCCTGCTGACGTTCTTCATTTCACCTTGAGCTAAAGGCTCCTGTGCAGATCTGAAGTTCTCCTGTGGATTCTGGTCCCGGTTGGGCTGGTTTCACGCTGGGGCTGACACATTGACTTCAGGGGCATCCCGCTTACCTTGGGTAAGCAATGCAGAGGTCGGAGCTGGAGGATGGTTTAAGGTATCCTGCTGGAACTCGGGATGCGTTGCTCAGAATGGGCTCTGGAGGCACATCCATCTCCCTTGGCACAGCTCTAGAAGGCAGCTGCCCATCTGGGTTAGGAAGAGCTGGAAAGGTTGGATGTGAGCTCGAGCCGTGCCACTCTTCTGGATCTTTGGATATTGCAGTTAACATCCCTTTAACCGTTGACTTGCCAAGGCCCCTACAAGCTTTCAGAGCCTCATTGCTGGGATCATTCTGACTCAGTCCAGAGATCATTTCCTCCCTCCCTTCCCAATCCTGTGCAGCCAGCTGCTGCCAGGGAGCAAACCCTGAACTGAGACGGCAAGAAGCTGATTTTGATTCTTTTCCTTTGCAAATGCAGTGCCTTGCCGTTGTTATGGCTCTGTAGCCAGTATGGGATTTTAAAAGCTCTCTGTATTAGCCATCTTCCCCTTGTCCTGTTCCCCGCTCCCTCCAAGCCTCCTCATTCCCTATTCAAGGAGCCGTGGTGAGTCTTTGTGCTCCGAAGGCCCAGCAGTCACCGTTGGGTCTCTGCTCATCGACAAAGAGAAACCTTATCTTCTGATGGACACATACAGCACATTCTCTGTGACATTTAAATCTCCCTTTGTAGCCAGCTCAGATATTCTTCCTGTTAAAAGAAGACTGTGCAGCCGGCTGATTTCATTACTGCAAATGTTATTACAGTGAAAGCTTGTTTAAGACATAATGTCACTGAAGGGAAAATAGCATCTAGCAGCAAGTGTGGCCTGATGGAGGGTGCTGGGATTCATCACAGGCTGAAAGAAACCTCTCAAACATCAGACCTGCTAATGGAGCGGCTTTTTCCTTCATCACATCAAACCAGCCACTTCCTCAAAGCCCTGAGGCTAGGAATTAGAAAGAAGATTGAAAGGAATTAGGCACCCAGCTCTCACTGACTTTATATTTGAGCTCCTGAGCTGTTTTTGCTGCTTTAGAAATTATAGCTGGGCTGCCAGGGTTCTTAGTGCCATAGACACAGTGAATAGAAATGCGTTGTGTTAAACAGCAGCCACAAGCCTCAGAAAGACACTGCTGCTGCGTGTCCATGTTCATGGTGATTAGTTCTTGGTCCAAGAACACTCGAGAAGAGAAATCATCACAGACAGGTCCCAGCTTCCCTGAATGAAATCAGCATGAAATTGCCAGGGACTTGGCCCCAATTTCCACCCTGACGTAGATGTAATTCCTTTCTTCTCCAAAGCAGATTTCCCTGAGGGGTTTGGATTTGCAAGAGTCAATTCTGAGCTCCTGCGGCTGGAAGTGCCACGCAGCCGGCTCAGCACTCGGCTTTGGGAGTATGGGGCTTTGCACGCACGGGTGTGAGCTGCTGTGTGTGGATGCGGGGTCAGGTACAGAGCAGACACCCTAACCCTCTGCCTTTGAGGTGCTGGTTGCCAGTGACGTGCTCTGTTTTGAAGAGCACTTTGCTATGCAAGGTAGACATGACCTTCGTTGTAGCCCCTACAGAGTGTGAATAGCTCCAAACTCTGCGCAATGGGGACAGCGGATGTCTCAGCTGTGCTCCCTTCTGGGAGGTGGGTCGCTCTCTTCCACTTGACATCCTTCCCACCGCTGAAACACAAGGAGCATCAGGTCAACAGCAAACCTCCCACCCGCTTCAAGGTGGTTTGGACCCAGCCTGCTCCTCTAACAAGATGTGACAAGCCCAAGTGAGCAGTCAGACAGAAAGCATCAGGATTTCACAGCAGATTTTGCCAGCAACTGCGTGCTTTTTCAGCTGTGTTTTTGTCTTTGATTCTCCCCCCTCCTGCACTGCAGCAGCTCAAATCCATCCCAGGCTGCCCCTGACATTAACAAGACAGTGGATGACAGGCGAAATGCATCCACGAGCGATTCAGAGCCTGCCCACTAAGGAATCATAAGCGCTACAAGTTGGGAACAAGGCAGGCAGCTGTCTTTGTCCCTCTGGACAAGGGCTGCTTCCTCACAAATGGAGGCTCTGCAGGCTTTACAGCGGCCGGACAATGCCTGGTGCCTGTTATTGCCTCCTCCTTCTTCTCCCCCCCCCCCCTTTTTCTGTCTTTTAATGGGAGACTTCTCAGCATTGCCAGAACTCGAGTGGCCCCCTCCAGCAGTGAATCAATACAGCCAAGTGCCGAGGCTTTGACTTTCTGGCTGATGCTGCTGCAATGGGCACAGAGGCGTTGTGTTACTCACACATCCTCCCTTCCAAGGGTTTAGTACCTCGGTCACAGCTCTTACAGGCAAGCAGGTATTTATTTGGGAGCTGGCAGAGGATTCAACAGCTCCCAATGGTGCTGAGGGTGAAGAGTGGGATGGTCACATTGGCCACGATGAGCTTTGTCTTTTCTTTCCAGCCTGCCAGAGCATGTATGGAGCTCCAAGAGAAATCATAGAATGGGTTGGGTTGGAAAGGACCTTGAGATCATCCAGTTCCAACCCCCTGCCATAGGCAGGGACACCTCACATTAGACCATGTCACCCAAGGCTCTGTCCAGCCTGGCCTTGAGCACTGCCAGGGATGGAGCATTCACCATATCTCTGGGCACCCTGTGCCAGCGCCTCAGCACCCTCACAGGGAAGAGCTTCTGCCTTATCTCCAACCTGAACTCCTCCTGTTTCAGTCTGAACCCATCACCCCTTGTCCTATCACTCCAGTCCCTGATGAAGAGTCCCTCTGCAGCATCCTTGTAGCCCCCTTCAGACACTGGAAGCTGCTCTGAGGTCTCCACGCAGCTTCTCTTCTCCAGGCTGAACAGCCCCAGTGTTCTCAGCTTGGTTCCATACAGGAGC
The DNA here is from genome assembly GCF_028554395.1 of Pezoporus wallicus. NCBI lineage: Eukaryota > Metazoa > Chordata > Aves > Psittaciformes > Psittacidae > Pezoporus > Pezoporus wallicus. The sequence continues at coordinate 791,290 of NW_026636985.1, forward strand.
TGCTCCAGCCCCTGAGCATCCTCGTGGCCTTCTCTGGACTCACTCCAACAGCTCCACGTTGAGGGCACCAGAACTGCACGCAGTGCTGCAAGTGGGGTCTCAAAAGAGCAGGGTAGAGGGCCAGGATCACCTCCTTCAACCTGCTGGCCACACTCCTTTTGATGCAGCCCAGGACACGGTTGCACCCTGAAGCAGCTCATGTTCAGTTTCTCATCAACCACCATTCCCAAGTCCTCCTCCTCAGGGCTGATCTGAAACACTTCTCCACCCAACCTGATCCATCACCTCGATGTAGGCAAATAGAGAGTGAAGATTGCTCTTTATTAGCCCATTACGTTGACAGAGAGTTGGTCCTACCCTGCACTGACTGCCCAGGTGACCTCAGATCCATCTTCCGTGTTATATTCCAAAGCAGCCTGCAATGGACCCACCTCTACCATGCTTCATCCTTGCTGCAGTTAGAGAAGAGCCTGTGCCATGATGTGAGTGGGGATTTACTGAGTTATTGCCCCCTCAGCTGAGCACACAACCCCTCCTGGGCACTTTCAGTGCCAGGTAAATCCCATTTGTTCCAACCCTTGCCAGTGGGTGGCTGCCGTGGAGCCTGCACTCCTCTTTTCAACTCTTATTTTCTCTTCTTATCCTGAGAGCTTAAAGTAGGTTTAATTCTACCTGGTTACGCTACAGCTGTCTGTGCCCTCTGCACTGCCTCCATCTGCCACCCTTCTCTGCAGTGGCTCTGTCAAATAGCACATGGAGGAAGAAATACACATATTCTTTCTGTTTATGATTGAGGATAATGAAGTCTGGCTCCTGCACTTTCCAGGTGGCTTTTGGACGCGCAGCATTTAATGCGTGAAGTGATTGAGCTCTGATCTTTAAAACAGAGCTGCGAAGACCGTGGTGAATTTGCATGCAGGGGGAGTAGAAAGGCAGGAAATAGCAGCTCCGAAACTCTCCAACCCCTGCCCTTTTATTTCCTGGCGTTGAGTTTTCCCTGCCTGACAAGGCGAGCAGCAGTGATTTATGTATAACCAGAGCAGCCTCCAGTGGCTGGGTGGGTGAACTTTCCCAAGCAGCCCTTTACCTTAGCTCAGTTTGCAGACCCCAGCCCCGATTCCTCCCTGCTCCAAGCTCAGCCTAGGAAGAAGGGGGAGCGCTGGAAGCGGCGGGTGCCCGGCTTATTCTGCTGGGAGCTGATTTCGTCCCTAATTGAGCTGAAAACATCTGCTGCATCCTCCCTGCCGCAGGCCTGCTGTGCCAGCAGTTCCCTACAACAGCTGAGCCATAGGGATGTCAGTGTGCCTGTGCCAGCATCCCACCCCTGGTGCAGCAGCAATCGGGCAAGTCTGCTTGTCAGGGGATACAGCGAACCTCCGCAGTGCTGGCCTTAAGCTATCCAGCCCTGTAGGTGCTCTCTGTGGGTACCCGACACTGGGGAAGCCAGACCCTACCTCTCTGAAGCTCTGCTCCCACATAGTCTTTATCTGCCAAGGACCAGATGGTCCTTCTCAGGCATCATGGAATGATAAAGCTTCCAGGGAAGTGAGGACGCAGGGCACCTTTGCGTCCTGTCCTGCAGCTGGATGCTTCCAGAGGGAACAGTTTGGAGAGAATCAGTGCCAGGAAGAGAGAACCTGGGGTCTGTGTTTTCAGTTCTCTCCTTGTGCTTTGCTGATTGGCTCTCGGAGTGGTTTCTGCTTCTCAGAGCCCTTCAGGGCAAAAAGAGATGAGAGACAGGACTCTGACCTGGGGGTGGCTGAGGGGAGGTGGAGAAACTGAGCAACTGAGCATGGGAAAGTCGCTACAAAGCCCCAGTGGTGTTTGTGCCCCCAGTGAGCCTGCAGACCCATCCCAGTGCTCTGAGTGGCCTCTTGTCTTTAAGGACAGGAGCTTCAGAAGCAACGTACCCAGCTGATGAATCCTACTGGGGGGCAAGGAGCAACTCAAGTCTCTCCTACAGCACTGATGTTTATGGAAAACTAGGAGAGGAGGTGAGGCAAAGAGGTCTGGTTTGCGTCTAAGGAACCCTTACAAAGGATGGATGCTGACACTTCTCGTTGATGCAGCTGCCCAGGCATTTCAAAGCATCTGAGAATTCATTACCCAAGAAGCAGTCACGGGCTTTGTTGGGGACTTCTGGCTCCTTTGCCAAGCAATTCCAGGGTTATTATTGGAATAAAAACAGAACAACTACTAATCCTCTGTTTAAATGACCAGTAAGTTCCCTGCAGGCGATGCTCTGCCAAAACATTTATCCACCTAATTTCATCTCATGTAGGTGTTTTAAATTCAGATGTAACCTTTTGTGACGGGGGTTGCGGGCACTTCTGTTTAGAAGCACATTTTACGGACTACTGGGAATGTAATCCCATGGTGCAGGGGAGGCAGAGGGCCTCTGCCTGTCCACATTAGAGGTGTGAGAGTGCACGTGTCCTTTCGGTCACTCAACCCCTGGTTTATGGAGGGGGCACAAGTGCAAAGCTCAACTTCCCTGCAGCCCTTTTCAGGATACAGGGACAGGTTTTTCCCAAGCTGGCAGCATCACACTGCAGTGACACTGTTAGCTCAGTGAGGCCAGCAAAGCCAGCCCTCACCCAGGACCTGCTGAGCTTTGTCCCTCTCTGTCACTTGTGCATCCTTGGTTGTCTGGGCATGGAGGAACTGGAGCAAAGCATGGAGGAAGGGGGTAAATCAGGTTTCTGGGTGCTGCTTCTCATGTGGGGCACAGGAGCCAAAGGGTAGGATCAGCAACTGCTGCTCAGTTATGGAATCACAGAATGGTTTGGGTTGGAGAGGACCTTAAGATTCCAACCCTGATGGGGTTGACTGAGCTGGAGCCTCTGTTCCCTAAGGATCAGGTGATGGTATCTGGCAGGGACCCCCAGATCTGCAGCTTTATGGGTCTCTCCTGGGACTTGCTAACAGTGAATGAATATTTCTGCAGGTGCAAAGGAATTGGAGCAGGCAAGTCCATCATCCCTGGTACCCCACTCCTACAGCAGCCAGCAGTTACTGCCTGGGGAAAGCAGCAAAGAGATAGAGCCTTGGGTGACATGGGTTAGTGTGAGGTGTCCCTGCCCATGGCAGGGGGGTTGGAACTGGATGATCTTCAGGTCCTTTCCAACCCAAACCATCCTATGATTCTATATCCCAAATGCCTTCCTGAGCATATTCTCCATCTTCTGGGGTGTTACGCACTCCCCAGGCTGAAGCTGTACCCAGAACCCCATGCGGAAAGCTGAGAGATCTGCAATCCAGGTGTGTCCAAAGTCTTTTTGAACCCATATATGCTGTTAACCTCCAGTTTAGCTCCTGACAACCCTGCCATTTAGCTGTACATGATGGGAGGGAAACCAGGCCTGTGATACACTGAAAGGTGATGGGGCTGCACACGTGCGACCTGTGCTGCCCATGAGGGATGCTGGAAAAGCCCAGCTAAACCACGTTGCATGTACACAGTTGTGGTGCAGGTGGGTCTGGTGACGCTGAGTTCATCCTTGGAGCTTCTGCATCCTGGGATCAACACAAGCTCAGCTGAAAACCCAGCAAAACTTCCTGGGTTTTCATCCCTTAGGAGTATGGGAGGGAATGCTATAAAACCTCTTAGGATGAGTTTGGCCTGGAACAGCATGCTTTGATTCTTCCCTAGGTTGGTTGTTCCCCACCACACTCCTACCTGCTGATTTGAATCAAACTTTTACACTGAAAGGGGAAAAAGGAGCATATTCTGCCTGGAAAACGCTGAAGTGAAAACCACTGCAGCACTTGTGAAGTGAATGGTATCATTTAGAAAATGTGTCAAAACAAAAAGCTGCTATTTTCCTGTTTTCTCTACCTTTTTTCCCCCATTAAAAAAAAAAAAAGTATTCCCTGCATTTGACACCACTTTGTAAATAGTTTGTCAGCTCACCACAAACACACACACACACACACACACCCCTTTAAGTCTTAGTCTCTTAGCAAATGAAGCTGTCACCGAGCCATAGAGACCCTGGCAATAGGAGGGGGGGATGAGGTCAACTGTAAGTGAAGCAGCATCCTCTGGGCACGGCTGCAGGTTTGAGGTACGGGTGGGAATGGCACCGGCTTTTTCTTCTCCCCCTCTCAGAGCAGCTCCTGTTTTGCTGGAGGAGGAGTGAGAGGAAAGCTGGCAGGAGGATTTTGCCATGTTATTGCTGCCGTTGGTTTTGTCTGCACGGCCGTGGGCACTTGGATGTATGCGGATGTATGTGTGTGTATGTGTGTGTGCGTGCGTGCTCGCCTTGTCCTTCTCCCGCATCCCTCCCTCGCCCATCCATGCACAGCATGAGATAAACAAACCTGCCTCTGGCCATGTCATGGCTTAAAATAGATGTTCATACATCAGCCTTTCTCCAGCGGCGGCGGCGGCAGCGGGAAGACATGGCCGACTGGATCTGACTACGGCACCCGCTCCGAGCCGGGGAGCCACAGCCCTCGCCAAGGTAGAGCAATGGGGTGGGCGCCTCCTCCCTCCTGCCTGTCTGTCTGTCTGTCCCTGCCGCCTGTGCGGGGCTGCCTCCCCCAGCGCTGCCTCCTCCGAGCATCCAGGCAGGCTCTGGCTGTGCTTCCCGTCCCTCCCAGCGGGGCACGATGGGCAGAGGGGCTCCGGAGCCAGCCATGAGCGGGCTTTGGGGAGCGGGGAGCAAGCCCCGTGCTCGGATGGTTAAAGGGGGGGGGGGGATACAACCGATACCTGATTGAGTTGTGGGTGCCGCGAGCGCTTTGGGGTCTGTTTGGAGGTCTTGGGTGTGGGGCAGCTTCTCTTCCCCCGCAGCGCTTTGGGGGGGCTGGCAAGGTGCTGTGTTAGGGGTGGGATGCTGGAAGCCAGCTTTTGGGCCTGAGGTTTCTAGAGGCACATCCCGGGATAGGTGTGGGTTGCTGGTTTTCCAGCTGTGGCCATAGCAGGGTCTGCTGTTTGGGGTAGTTACAGCCTTATGAGTCAGTTGCTTTTTTCAGACCCTTCTGCTGTTTGTTCCTTAATGCTGCCCCATGGCTGGGGGCATGTGGCTTGTGCTGCAGCCAAGGTCACACAAGGTTTTAGGGCCCCGGCACATAGCCATGCTGGAATGCCTTTTCCAGGTGGGGGTTTGCCAAGTCTCAATTCCCAGCATGAAGGAGTCCAAAACCCATCAGGGCAGGGGAGATGTGTCAGGGTGAGACCTGGGGGAGCTCAGTGCTATGGGCAGTGCAGGCAGGGCTGAGCCGGGGTGCAGCACCCCGGGGTGCCAGGCAGGCTTGGAGCTGCCGCCCTGGAACAGGGGGCATGGAAGGAGACACCCATGAGGCTCCCTGCACTCCCTCTGAGGTCCCCCATGCCCTTGCAATGTTTTCCTCCCCTGCACAGTGCCAAGGAATGGCTGGAGGCTCCTTCCTTCTGCACCCTTGGCTGCTGGCCGGCGCCTTAGGCAACATGTCAGAGCAGACAGACGTGCTCTGAGCCAGCCCAAGGTCACAGCTTTTCCTTCCCTGAGTCCCGGGGACAACTGACCAGTGCAGAGCTGCTGCTGGGGGCTCTGCTGGGATGCTCTTTGGACACCTTCCAGAGTGCGATGCAGTGATTTTGGGGACAGGGAATTGTATTCTCATGTGTGCGTGGTTCTGTCAGCGGGGCAGCAGCAAACAGGCAACCAAAGGCAGCTCTGAGGAGCATCTGGCTGCAGGGGCTGTTTCCTGCTCCATAAGGCTGTCCGGGGCGGGGGGGGTTCTTGCAGATGTGTGACAAGTATCGGCATGAACTAAAGGTCTGAGAGCAGAGCTGCATCCTTGAGGATCTGCTCTCCAAAATGAGCTTTCTCATCCCCTGGAATTAACTCTTCCCACCCCAGACCAGGCCTAGATGTTCAAATGCAGCGCCAGGACTGCTGTACGTGGAGGGGTTAATCCTGTCTTTCCCTCCCCACAGGCTTTTGTGCCTGCTCTGTAGGTGTCTGGGTCCTGGCCAGACGCTGAGTGCTGCCATATGGAATCCTCCACCTGTTTGGGGGTTTTTCCTCCCCGATCCTGGTGACTTGCCCAGGCCTGGCCGCCTTTCATTGCTTCTGATCACAGGTTGGCAGCATCAGCTCTCAAGCTGGCATTGTCCCGCTGGCAGGCAAAGCCCCAGAGCCAGCTCAGAAGGAAGGTGGTCCTGTGTAGAACATCTCTTGCCAATGTGGCCTCAACCCAAATTCCTGGGGCTGGAGCAAAACTGCAGCCTGTGGAGACTCAGCAGTCTGGCTGCCTCTGGGGCTGCTCTCACCAGCCCTGGCATCATTAGCTTCTCCCCAGCAGTATTGATCCTTGGAAGCGAGTGTAGATGATGCTCTGTCTCACACTGGGAAGCTGACTTAGAATCATAGAATAGTTCGGGTTGGAAAGGACCTTAAGATCATCCAGTTCCAGCCCCCTGCCATGGGCAGCGACACCTCACACTAAACCATCTCACCCAGGGCCTCGTCCAACCTGGCCTTGAACACCACCAGGGATGGAGCATTCGCAACTTCCCTGGGCAACCCATTCCAGTGCCTCACCACCCTAACAGGAAAGAATTTCCTCCTTAGATCCAATCTAAACTTCCCCTGTTTCAGTTTGAACCCGTTACCCCTTGTCCTGTCACTACAGTCCCTAATGAAGAGTCCCTCCCCAGCATCCCTATAGGCCCCCTTCAGACGCTGGAAGCTGCTCTGAGGTCTCCACGCAGCTTCTCCAGGCTGAACAGCCCCAACTTCCTCAGCCTGTCTTCATACGGGAGGTGCTCCAGCCCCAGTCATCCTCGTGGCCTCCTCTGGACTTGTTCCAACAGTTCCATGTCCTTTTTATGTTGAGGACACGAGAACTGCACACAGACCTCTCACCAGGAAGGTGAGAACTGACTGCTTTGAGCCAGTGACTGTATGGAAGGGACGGAGTGAGAGGTCCCCAGCTGTTTTAATGGCATCTCCGCTGCTTCCATGACAGGACCGTGGGTGGCGGCAGCAGCAGAAGCAACCTCCAGGCCACTCTCCGGCCTTCACGATCCCACAGGTATGCCTTGTGGGTCTCGGCAGCTCCAATGGCTTTCCTGTCGAGGTTCTCCAGGAACGGCACCAGGTCGCCGAGCCGGGGCACGCGGGAGGAGCGCAACAACCACCCCATCCTCAGCGTCTTCGAGCTGGAAAGGTTGCTGTACACGGGAAAGACAGCCTGTAACCATGCTGATGAGGTCTGGCCAGGACTCTACCTGGGCGATCAGTATGTATCGGAAGGGGGGCAAGAACCACGGGGCTTCAGGGCTGTTGTCGTGAAAGGGGGAAATCTGGGAGCAGGAGGATGGGAAAGGGGAGGGAGAGGAGGATGCGATGAGCATGGTACATTGGGACAAAGGAGGAGGAAGGGTGTAAGCATGGCTGTGTGAGTTCAGAGCACTGCTGTGGTGGAGTGCTGTGGAGCCAGGCACTGAGATTGAGTTAAAACACAACAGTCTGGCATATTTACCTTCGCATCCAGATGTAAACATGATCCAGAACAGCCCTTATATTGTCCTTGGAAACTGTTTACTAGTCTAAACCTATGCTTCTTCACACTATATCTTCTCTGCAGAGATATAGCAGCCAACCGGCGCGAGCTGGCTCACCTGCGCATCACCCACATCCTCAACGCCTCGCACAGCAAGTGGAGGGGGGGTGCTGAGTACTACGAGGGCACGGGCATCCGCTACCTGGGCATCGAGGCCCACGACTCGCCTTCCTTCGACATGAGCCCCTACTTTTACCCTGCAGCTGACTTCATCCACCAAGCGCTGAATGAAGGTCGGTGGTAAAGATTGCTGGGAGAGAAGGGGGGAGCAGGGATGGGAAGAAGGTGGGAAGCTAGACTGACATCCTATTGCTAAGCAATGGTGTTTCTAGCCTGGGCTGGTGTCTCCTGCACTGAATCACCTCCTCCAAAGAGGAAACAAGCTAGATGTGAGCACCAGTACCCCAGGTCACAGCCCCAGCCTGTGTCCTAAGCTGTGCCTCAGTCTGTTTTGGCAGATAAGGATACACTGGTACCCTCTGCCAGGAGGGGGACCTCAGTGCATCACAGCTATCCTATAACTGGGGCTCCGCATCTAACCCTAGAAGGCAGAAGGTCTAGAGTTCCACAGGTCCTCAGTAAGTTTTTAATGGGGATACTGGCTCTGCTGCGACACAGCCCCTGTGTTTCACCCCCAGGAAGGATCCTTGTGCACTGTGCTGTCGGGGTGAGCAGGTCGGCCACCTTGGTCCTCGCCTACCTCATGATCCGCCACCACATGCCCCTTGTAGAAGCCATAAAGACGGTCAAGGACCACCGTGGTATCATCCCCAACCGGGGTTTCTTGCGCCAGTTGGTCGCCCTGGACAATGCCCTGAGGCTGAAGAGGAGTGCGTGAAGAGGGGTTGTGTGCGATGAAGAGCATTGTGTGTGTGATGCTCACCCGATCCCACTGCCCACTGAGAGGCAGAGATAGGGCTTTCCTCGCGGTGCAGATGCTTGGCAGCTAATGGGTTACATGCAACTGACCCCTGGGCCTCCTCCTCAGTTAAGAGGGTCCCCAAACATCTGAGCTATTCCTAGTGGTAATGCCTAGGCCCTCAACCTGCAGTCTTGCCACCCAGGTAGGTCTAAAGTATAGCATCCTTCCCAGCCTGCTCGCTCCAAGATGCCTCCAGAGGGACTCAGCCCCACGTTACAGGTTACTCTATCCCTGTGGGCTCCAGGAAGCTTTTAAGGCTTCATTCTCCCATGTGGCAGATGCATTTGCCAAGGCAGTCCTGTCCCTCCCTCCCAGGAGACCGAAGCTCTGTGTGTTCCTTGTCTTGTCTCCCATTTGTTTTTGGTCTGCGTAGCAATGTGAAGTAAATCTGGCGTGTGGGCTCAGGCAAGCAGGCCTTGTGTCGCAGTGTTTGGATGTCCTCCATGCCTTGTGTTAACCTGTACAAATAAAGACAGCGCTAAGGAAAAAGTCTGCCCATCCCTTGTGTGCTTTGGGAGAGCCTTTATGGGTTTAGGCTGGGGTTTGGCAATGGAGTTGGTGGGAGAGCATCACCAAGTGCTCAGGGCTGAGATGAACTTGAGTCCTCCTGGATCGAGGAGTGAACCCATCAGACCCCAGTGCCTGTGCTGGGCCTCCCCACTCCTTTTTCTCCATCAGTGGTGGGCTCCCGGTGGAAAGCAGAGCCGGGCTCTGACCATCACCAGGGGCACCATCCATCACGAGGTGGCGATGTTGGTCTCCCAAAGGCAGGCACCAGGCTCCCAGAAGGGCTGGCTGTCCCCTGGGACCCGTGACAACACCTTCGCTGCTTGCAGATGGGATGGATGGAGCCCCAGGAGGGTGAGCAGGGCCAGGAGTGAGTGCTTGTGATGGCACGGGTCCCACGGGTACCAAGCTGTCCCCGCACACGCTCATTGTCCACCCGCTCTTATTATAGCCCCATTCTTCCTCCACTTCCTGAGTGGAAGCTCCGCTTGGCCGATGTGTTCTGCTGAGATCACATAAACACGGAGCAAGAGTGAGCCCCTCTGCTTGGAGCACTGGGTAAGCTCCTGGGATGGGGACTTATAAGGTGCCCCAGGGTGCTCAGAGCACAGCATCAACCAGATCAGATCAGTCGCTGGCAGCAGGGCTGAGGTTACCCTGAGTTACCCTGAGCAAGGGCTGCAGACACTGAGCAAGGAGGAACTTGTATTGAGCAACACAACACATAGGGGCTGGTCACATCTGCGCCAGCACGGGGCATTGCTGGGACTGTTGGACACGCCAGAAGCTTCGGCAGGGGATGATTGCAGCTTGACAAGGCCTGGGGCTGTGAAATGCCTCCTGTTGTGGTTTTACAGCTTTGCTTTGTGCTCCTTGCTGCCGCAGAGCTCCCTTTGTGCAGCTTGCTGCAAACGGGGCTCTGAATGCGGAGCGGGGCTGTTGTTGGACAAAGCTGGGATCAGGGAGGCTCTGAGCATGAGGAGAGGTCGTGTATGGAGGATCAGCAAACTCATCCAGAGAGCACAACCACCGCCGGAGCCCGCGGCGTGCTGCACCTTGCTGTGTGCCTGCAGTGCCCAGGGACACCACAGTGCAGCGGGGGAAAGCACCCCGATCTGGGGAGGACAATCAGCAGGGACCATCCTCGGAGCTGTTGGAGGAGGAGGAGGACACAGCCCCTGCGATGCTGCTGTCCCTGACACAGGGCTCATGGGGCCATTTCCCGGCCCCTCGTGGTACCCCATCACCCGCAGGGCGCACAGTCCGGATGGAGATGCTGAGCGTGTCCAAAGCCATCTCCTGTGCAGGACACCAGGAGCTCAAGCACACGCTGAAGCCGGGTCATGGCGAGCTTCTCCTCAACACCCCCAACTCCTCCTCCTCAGGGCTGCTCCATCCAGCCTGGGATCACCCCGTGTCTCCCATCACCCCCATCTCCAACCGCCCGGTGCTCGCCGCTGCTCCTTCGGCTGGGGCGGCCCCGGGGGCGGCCCCGGGGGCTCGGGGCGGGGTTTGGGGCCGCTCCCGTTCCCATTCCCAGTCCCGTTCCCGGCCATGGCCATGGCCCCGCACCGCGCACGGCGGAGCGGCTCCCGGCTGCAACGGTGAGAGCGGGGCCGCGGAGGGGCGGGAGGGGTTTGGGGTACGATGGGGACCCGCTCCCCGCCCTCCTGCTGCGGGGCGATGGGGGGGAATATCCCCCTTTTCCCCCTCCCTGCCCTTCCTCGGAGCCCCAGTTCCATGCAGGAACGCACCAGGGAGCGCTTCTGCTTCCAGAGCAGCTGCTCCTGCCCCGTTCCTAGGAATGAGGCCAATTCCTGAGTGAATTTGCCTTGCTGCAACCAACAAAACCTCTTCCATGTGTCCGCAGATGGGGAATAAACTTGTTGTAACGGACCCCAGGCGAGGCCCCAGCTCTGGTGTTGGCTGTAAGGAATTCTCAGGAACGTGGAACTGAGTTTGCACATGTGAGGGGGGTTTGGTTGGAAGGAGAAGTGGTTGATTTTTATGGCTAAGGAGTGGGGAAGCTGCGCTGGGAATTCCAGCATCAAAGCCCTGCCCCAGCAGCAAAGGCTGGGTGATTTTAATTTGTGAAAGGGTTACAGCCTTTGAAGCTAAATATAACGCAAGCAGTGGCTTCCTCTCCTGTAACGCATCCCTTGTGGGTTCTTGGGCAGCTTGGGGGATGAGAAGCCACCGGTGCTGCAGGCAATGAGTTCTGGACATAGGATAACGATAACGGAACGGTTTGGGTTGAAAGGGACCTTAAAGATCATTGCATTGCAACTCCCTGCCCTGGATATGTGGTAAATGGGGGGGGTCCGTTGAGCAGGGTGTGAGTGAACACTCTCCAGCTGAAGATGTAACTTGGTTGTGTTAAAGGAACGTCCTAAATAAAAGAGACTTGGCTTTTAGAGGCTCTGAGCAGCAACAGCTTTCGCTGGCTTCCCAAGGCAGGGGCTTTGGGGAGCACCAAGAACAGAGCCCACCCTTGTTCAAAGGCTGGGATGTGGGTTTGGGAGCCTGACCATGGGCATCTGACTTGTACCTCTTGGCTTTCAGCCCTGAGCTCACAAATGCTGAGGTCAGCAGAGTCCAGCAAAACGGTGTCTGGGGTGCTGCAGAACTGGTGGGAATAAGCCTGAAAGCCAGGGAAGAAGTCTCATTTTCCACCTAAATAGGTGCATTCAGAGTTATCTGAACAGACAGCATGTGCCATGTGGCCTGGGCATGTCAGCTCCTCTTCTGCATCATGAGTTCTTCTCCTGTTGCTACAAGAAACCTGGAGAGGGGCTTCGGACAAGGGCCTGTAGGGACAGGCCAAGGGGAATGGCTTTAACCTGCCAGAGGGGAGACTGAGATGAGCTCTTAGGCAGAAGCTCTTCCCTGTGAGGGTGCTGAGGCGCTGGCACAGGGTGCCCAGAGAAGCTGTGGCTGCCCCATCCCTGGCAGTGCTCAAGGCCAGGTTGGACACAGGGGCTTGGAGCAAGCTGCTCTAGTGGAAGGGGTCCCTGGCTGTGGCAGGGGTTGGAGCTGGATGAGCTTTAAGGTCCTTTCCAGCCCAAACCAGCCTGGGATGCTGTGATTCTGTGATCACAGCAGAAACGGTTTGGGAGCTGTGCTCAGTTTTTCTGATGCAAAGCCCACAGCTTTTGTGTGGGAGGGGAAAGAATGGTTTGATTTAATGACCTGCTGAGTTTTCCATTTGTTTCACTGAACAAGGATCGGGGCGAGGGAGAAGCTCAGCTCAGCAAAACCTCAGTGCCTGCACACATTGGGTGGAAACTTGTGTCTGTCCTCACATAAAACACAGAACTGCTGTATCCAGAGGACCAAACCGTGCAGCGTCACTGGAGCATGAGGGTGCCATTAATGGGGTTATGATGGTCAGGGGTTTGGGGAGCAGGGCTGAGGTTTCCTCCATGAACCAGCTCAACCAGCAGCACTGTGTGTCCTCACCACAGCTTGCAGCAGGGCGTTTAGGGCAGCTCAGCACTTCAATCTGGCTGTGTGGGTTGGAGGAGGAGAGGCGCAACCGACAGCCCCAACAGGTCAAACTGCATCTTTGCTGATCCTGCTTAGGAAGGGGAGGGTTTGCAGTTCACATGAAGAACACGGTAAAATGAACCATCTTCTTGTAGTGAGAAGAGTGCGCAAAGTCAGCACTGGTCTGTAGGTGCTTTCATAGATGCCTATGATCCCTGTTGTCTCATTTTCCTACTAAATAATTGCTCCAGCCTGCTGTCTTACGGTGTCAGGTACAAAACTAGCAGAGTTAAGCTATTAACTAGACTTAAGACTACTTAAACTAACCCAAGTTAAGAAATGGGTTGTTCCGGTTTGGGTCTGGCGCCCATCAGGTCTTCATTTCATGTTGGTTAAAGCCAGATTGGATCCATTCCCCTTGAACTAAAAATACCAACGCCTCTGTCAGGTGAAGGGCTTTGTGCTAATGGAAACCATGGCTCAGCTGTGTCAGGGAGCCCTCATGGGGAGAAGCAAGAGGGGAAGGGGCTGGGAGGACCTGGCTTTTGGGAAGGCTCCATTGCCTCGCTGGGACCCGCTGCTCCAGGGCTTGTCCTTCCCATCCCGGCTGAGCCGATGGCTGCTCCTCCACCAGGACAGGGCATTGCCATGGAATTCTTCAGCACCGCAGCCTGGAGCTCATGAGTTCTGCTGAGCAGGAATGACCCTTGCTAAGCTGGTGAGTCTAAACTTAGCCTTGCCAGCTGTGTTGCGGCTGGCAGGGACGTGTTAGACCGGCTCCTCTGCTTCCTTCGGCACCAGAGTTACAGCATCTCGTGTTCCACCTCGGTTTTCTGCTCTCTCAGCACCCATGTGGCTTTTACACACAGCCCTTGCCACCCGTAGGGAATTCGGGCATCCAACCCGGAACAGTGCTCGGTAAGCGGCTTGTGGGGTTGGGAGTTTTCTGCCCCATGGGATGGGGGACGAGCCTGTGTTGAGGGGCGAAGTCTGGGTGTGATGTTCAGGAGTTTGGATGCTGGGGGTTGAGCCCCTTAAGATGAGCACAAAGAGCAGAGGGATGCGCTGGGGGGGATAGGTTAGCATGGGATTGATAGGGTTTGGCTCCCATGGGGCTCTCCTGATGCTCCAAGGGCTGGAGCCTGTGGAGCCAGGCTGAGAACACTGGGGTTGTTCAGCCTGGGGAAGAGAAGGCTCCTTAGGGGGAGACCTTAGAGCAGCTCCAGTGCCTAAAGGGGCTGCAGGAAACCTGGAGAGGGGCTTTGGACAAGGACCTGTAGGGACAGGCCAAGGGGAATGGCTTTAACCTGCCAGAGGGGAGACTGAGATGAGCTCTTAGGCAGAAGCTCTTCCCTGTGAGGGTGCTGAGGCGCTGGCACAGGGTGCCCAGAGAAGCTGTGGCTGCCCCATCCCTGGCAGTGCTCAAGGCCAGGTTGGACACAGGGGCTTGGAGCAAGCTGCTCCAGTGGAAGGGGTCCCTGCCCTTGGCAGGGGTTGGAGCTGGATGAGCTTTAAGGTCCCTTCAACCCAAACCAATCTGGGATCCTGATTCCCAGCCCATTGAGTACTTCTCCTGGAAACCCTCTGGGATGCCCATCCCAGCCTTTCCCTGCTCTCTGTGGTGCTGATTCTCCCACTGTTCTCATGAGGCTTCCTCTGTCCATCCACAGCTGCTCTGCAGCCTGTGTCCCACCACCAGCATTACCTTATTTAGCTGCTCAGTGCTGCTTTCAGAGCTGAACACTTTTTTTTCAGAGCATTTCTCCATCATTTCCAGCAAGGAAATGAAAAAAAAAAACCCCACCAATTTTCCCATTGTCTTTTCCTGCACCTGGAGGTCTCAGGAGCAGGAGGACTTGACAAACAAATCCTCCCTTTCTTGCTCTGTAGATGAATTGTCTCCCGGAGCCTTTGGCCATTGCATCAATGGAACTTGTGAATTCAAAGTAGACACCTGGGAATAGCAGGGAATGAAGTGTCCCGGGGCAGGATCTCACCCCATTGCTGCTGCCTGCCTGCCCTGCTCGGGCTCCCCTTGCTATCCAGGTGTTCCAGGCAATGGAGCCCACAGTGCAGGGAGAAAACCAGGCAGACCAAGCCTGGGATCTCAGTGCTTGTGCAGAGGTTTCTGCCGCCTGCTCTCTTCCTGTCTCCATGGGACAGAGCAAATTCCAGCCTCATGGGAAGCAGGCGGCCCGTAATTAAAGCCACAAGTGTTCCTGGAGGAGCTGCTTGATGGGATGGCGCCGAGCGGAAGGGGCAGGGGGAGCACAGATGGGGCCGGGGGCTGCTCGCCTTTAAAGTCCTGTCTGAGAAGGATCTGATGGGAAATCAAAGCTCCGGCTCTTGTGGTGTCAGCGTGGTTTTGGGGCATAAAAGGGCTGACTTTGCACCAGCTCCTGGCAGTGCCAAGGGTTGAGGGTCCCTGTGCCTTTCCCCTCTGGGGTGACCGCATTATCACTGCTGGGTGATGCTGAGCTGCTCTAAGGGGCTGCTGCTCCTCCTGAGGACATCAACTCACAGCCCTCAAGACTGTGCTGGTGTTGGTTTCTGCCCACTTTGCAAGCTCCAGAGGGGATGGAGCCAGCCCAGGCTTGCTCTGTTCTCATAGCAGCTCCTTTTCACTTCTTTTCCCCCTTCCTCCATCCTAAACTGACTCTTCCCCCCAAAGGGTGCTCCTGCAGTCTGGGGCTGATTTCTCCCAGTAAACCCTGCACGATGCCTCCCATCACATTCCAGGACCTCCCACTGAACATCTACATGGTCATTTTCGGCACCGGCATCTTTGTCTTCGTGCTCAGCCTCATCTTCTGCTGCTACTTCATCAGGTGAGCCAGGGCCTGAAGCGGCAGGGCTGCATCCCTGCGGTACCCCCAGCCCTTTCCCATATCCCCTCCATAACTCGCCATAAGGATGTGCCCTGAAGAGCAGGGCTGTGCTCGTGGTCCCTGGTGTTCCCTATGGCTGGAGCATGGCAGGAAACGCAGGAAGGGGAGCACACGGAGGGATGCATTGTGTCGGGCAGGGAAGGAGCAGGGCTGCACAAGGGAGGATGTGTCTGTACATTACAGGGAGGGCTATTTATAAACCCAGAGCCGAGGCAGCAGCTGGTGTTTCTGCAGGGCTCGGGTGGCTCAGTCATTCCCTATGGGATGCTCATGCTCTGCTGATGCCCTGTGCATCTCTCGGCCATTTTGGGGGATCGTGGAAGCACATCTCAGTGCCTCATTTGGAAGAGAAGCTCTATTGCAAGCAGTCTCCTTGTGCCCACATCTTGCTCCGTTTCTCTGCAGGGTGATTTTCCCCTGGCCAAGGTCACAGTGGGGCTGGGAGCTGGAAATACAGCACTGGAAATACAGCGCTTCCTGCACCATGAACGACTTCCTAAGGCAAACAATCAGGGCTGCCAGCTCTTATCGCTCCCCACTGCCCATTCCTGCCTGCTCTGGAGGTGGCACAAGTCCCATGGTGCTCCTGGGACATGACCATGGGCTGCTCCAATGGCACAAACAGCCTCAGAGCTGCTTATCCCCAACTCCCGGTTGGGAAGGGTGCGCTCCCCTGATTTCGGGTGCCTCCGGTGTGGTTTTGGCTGCGCTGTTGTCATGTTTTAAACCCAACTGATGCAACCCTTGGGGATGCTGTAAAGCTCACAGCGTCTTTTTCTCCCCCTCTGCAGCAAACTGCGGCACCAGGCGCAGAGTGAGCGGTTCGGGTACAAGGAGGTAAAGAGGCTGGTTGTTTCTGTACAGGAAATATGTATACTGCACATACCCGCAGTGATCTGGGGCCGGATGGGTGGTGGATGCAGGCAGGTGGGGATGCAGCAAGGGCTGATGCTGCTCATCGCAGCTGGGTGCATTCAAAAACGGCGTGATGGGACGTGCTGTGGCCCGGGCAAAATCCCTTTGGATATTAAATCCTCTGCCTCCTTTCCTTCCTCAGGTGGTTTTGAAAGGTGATGCCCGGAGGTTGAACGTGCATGGGGTAAGTGGTTCCGCCTCTGGAATGGGATGGAGTTGGGGGTAACGGGGATGATGCCATCCCGTCTGCTCCATGGGCTCAAAGGCAACTCACAAGCAAAGCGAGATGAGGATGGCTGGGAACGGGGAGGGAAACCCCCTCCCTGGGGGTATTTTGGGAGCTGGAAATACCCGGGAATAGGCACAGCAGCAGCGGGATTTCCCCAGCCACAGCATTACGGATAGGAGCAGGGCCGTGTGTTCGCACCCACCCTCACCCTTGTCTCGCCTCCCACAGCAGACCTGCGCCGTCTGCCTGGAAGACTTTAAGGTGAAGGAGGAGCTGGGGGTGCTGCCGTGCCAGCACGCCTTCCACAGGAGGTGAGCACAGCGACGCGGAGATGCGGGGCTTTCCCTGCCGCTGGAATCCCATCCCTCTGCGTTCCTGCCCCGCAGGTGCCTGGTGAAGTGGCTGGAGGTCCGCTGCGTCTGCCCCATGTGCAACAAGCCCATGGCAGGTCCCGCACAGCCCCGCGCCGGCATCGGCACCCTCCTGGATGAGCTGGTGTGAGCCGCTCCGCTCCCTGCCATCCGCATCCCTGCTGGACCGCGGGGTTGCATCACCCACAGGCGGCATCGCCCAGTTCAGGTCCCGAAGGATTCGGGAGCTGGGAATTGCAACCCGCAGGGCGCTGGTTTGGTTTGGGGGGGGGGGGGGGGGGGGGGGGGGGTGTACGGACACACCCTGTTTGCTGCATAGAGTATTTTTGTACCTGATCCCGATGGGGTCCCAAGGGGGGGGGGGGGGAAGCACATTTTGGTGTGAAAAGAGATTAAATGGGTGATTTCTCAGTTTCTGAGTGCTCAAGTAAACGCGAATTTGCTCAAAATCGACTAAAACGGACCCAAAACCGACCCACGTCGCTCCGAACCCACCCGCATTTCGTGACTTTTAAGCGCTTAAAAACGTAATGACGCCATCAGTGACGTCGCTGACCCCCCCGGGAGCTCAGATGGGAACTGTGCCACGTCGTAACGTCAGGGCGCACACGTCACGCAGCCGCGTGCCGATCCCATTCATCATTTGCTATGAACCGGAAGGATCAGGCGCGTCGCCGACGCGCTCAACCCCAACGCCGAGCCTCTCACCCCCAGGTGAGGGCGAGAGAAGAGTCCCAAACATGTTTTCCCCTGTTTATAAATGCATCTCCCTTCTCACCACTATTTCCACCCTCATCATCCTCTTTCACCCTTTATCCCGGCTGCGCCACCTCACTTTTAACCGCTTATCTATGATTTATAATCTATGCTAATTTATACACACATCGCCACGCCTCCATCCGCACCACCTTTACGGCAAAGAGTCGGAGTTTGCGACAGTGGCTGGAGCCGGCTCTCCAGAGGGGCTCGGCGGTGGCTGCGGGGGTCTCTGTGCCGGTGCCCGGTGCCCGGTGCCGGTGAGCGGTGCTTAAAGGGGCCTTTAAAAGCTCACCCTGGGGTGCGGGAAGCGGCTCTGAGGTGCCTGAAGCGGCCTTGGGGTGCGGGTCACGCTATGGAGCTCAGCGGCCTAGTGCAAGCCCTGAGGCAGGACGGGCCGCAGCCGCCCCCCGCTGTCCCCCCGGCCGAGCAGGTCCTGCTCCAGCTCGGGCAGCTCCTGTCCGGCGGTGCCCCCAAAGCCGGCGCGGTCCGAGACCTGCGTGCGCTTATAGAGGCTGCCGACTGCCGGTGGCTCTTCGGGGACCTGCGCCCCGCCACGCTGGGTGAGCTGGTGCTGGCGTTGAGCCGGTACGGAGCGCCCCCGGAGCAGGAGCAAGAGGCCGCGGATGTGCCCTGGAAGGACGGTGCGTGCGCGGCTGCAGCTGAGAGAGCAGCGGATGTCGGGGCAGTGCTCCTGCACCTCCTGGCGAAGCTGGAAGCGGCCAAGGCGCAGGAATCTCTGGGTGCCCCCGTGGTGGGCCCCATCCTGCGCTGTGTGATGGGGCCTGTCTACATCTTCGCTGCAACGCATATCGTGGAGAGGCCCTGGACAAACGGGAGGTCTCGGTCGGTGGCACGGGAGCTGCTGGAGTCGCTGGTGCAGGCCGCAGGGTGTGGGTCTGTGGCTGAATTCCTTCGGGGGAAGAGCGAAGATGAGGAGGGAAGGTTTGCAGCGGTGATGGGGCTCTTGAAACAGGAGTTAACCAAGTGAGTAGGAAGGGGAGGGCTGTGATGGGGAGGAAGGTGTGTTTGCCTGGTCTCTTTGTAGGAAATACTGGAAGCTTTTGGGAATCTTTGTGGCTGAGGTATTACAAGACACTGGATGAAGAATATGGGGCTAGAGCTTTACAAACACCTAGTGATTGAAAGCGGGGGGGGGATCAGAGCTTACTGTCAGCCAAGAGGCCTAAATGTGTAAGCAGGGAGCATTCATTAACCCCAGCATTTGCTGAGCTGAAGTTTGTATTCCCAGAGACACCTGGAAGCGGAACCCTGCCACGAAGCATGTGTTCTCCTGGACTCTGCCTCATGTCACCCGGCCCTGGCTCAGCCATTACCTGGAGCGGGTCCTCCCGCCAGCACTGCTCATCTCAGACGACTACCGGGAGGACAACAAACTCCTGGGTGTGCGCTGCCTGCATCACATCGTTCTGAACGTGGTAAGGGGGCAGTGTTCCTAAGGCACAGCATGTGCAAGGCTTAACTGGGTGCTGAATGTGATGCACAGGAATAACCTTTTGTTCTCTGTTGTTGCAGCCAGGTGCTGATCTGTGCCAGTTCAACAGGGCTCAGGTTGTATACCATGCCCTTTACAACCACCTCTATTCACGAGAGGCCACTCTCATCCAGGTAGGGCAGCAGAACTTCACTGTAATCTGCCTTGTAGTACTGTGCATCAGCCCCATGAGGGTCCGCCAGCTTAAGGCATGAGGAGGCAGAACCTGTTTGCTAGCAGACAGTCCAGTCAGGCTGTTAATAGGTGATACCTGTGGCCAAGAGACAAAGTAACTCAGTAGCTCTCAGGGAAATACCAAAGTAGAGGGAATACCTCTTGCCTCCTGTCACTTCCAAGTGGCAGCCTTGCTGAATAAGGCTGGGAATGGGTAGAAGAAGTAGTTGTGTCTTGTCAGATGAAATGCAGGAGCTGTGGGTGGTCAGTGGGGTTGGGGCTTCCTGGTGTTTTGGAAGGGACATCAGCAGGATTGCCCACGTTTACTGTCTCTCACTGGTTTAGGCAGTGCTGCTGTGCCTGCTGGACTTGCTGCCAGTCCTGGAGAGAGCCCAGCGGCAGCAGAAGCAGGGCAGACCAACCGCTCACTGCGATGAGGTGCTGCAGCTGGTTCTGACCCACATGGAGGCAGAGCATCGCCTTGCGCTGCGGCGGGTCTACGCCAGGGCCCTGCCTGCCTTTGTGCAGAGGTGAGAGCAGCCCCCACAGCCCTGCAGGGCCCTGCTTTGCCCTTGGTATTCATCTCCCTTCTCAGTGTGTTCTTATTCATGTTGGCAGCCTTGGCATCCAGATAGCACGGCACCTGAAGAGGCTGGAGCGAGTTATCCTGGGGTATCTGGAAGTCTCTGATGGCCCTGAGGAAGAAGCCCGACTGGGAATACTGGAGACACTGCAGTGCACCATAGAGCACGCTTGGCCCAGGTACCTGTCTAGGCGTGAAAGACACTACAGAGGATACGTCCTGAATGCTGTCACCCTTTCAGAGCCAAAGTTTCTGTTGCTTGAGGAAAAGGCCCTGATATCTGAAGGGAGAATCTGTCACAGGGAGAAATCACTGGCATGACCTCACTGAAAAACTAAGCTGGGTCCTCTTTTTGATCTGTTTTGTGCCTGTTCTAAAAGCATCAACTTGGCTGAAAACTAAATCTGTGTATGGCAGCTATTGCAGAGTAAAGCCTGTGCTGTGAATTGGGCTGCCCCTTGATACTCCATCCCAGGGCTACCTTTGTGTTCAGGGCCTGTGTCTGTCCTCCCTCTGGTGGGCACATTGAGCGAAGCAGCTTCTTCAACCTCACTGCTGAAGCAGTTGTCCTGCAGCTCCTTCTCCACACGTAAAGGCAGCTAGCAGTTCCTGCCTGAGGTACCCAGGAACTGCCAGGGCAAGGCAATGCTTTCCCCCGGCTTGCAAAGAGGATTTGGAATAAGGTGGAATTGCTGTTTCCCTTTGCAGAATGCCATGCAGACTCCCTGTGCTCCTGAAAGCGCTGCTGAAGATGCTCTGGGATGTGCACACTGACCAGGGTTCAACACCAGAGCCAGTAAAAGCTGCCTTGCTCCAAGGGGCCACTGAGTGCCTCATCCTGCTGGATCACTGTTCTGAAGGGCAAGTGAAGGTGAGCTGGGGACCCAGGACTGCTTCATCTCTGATACCTTACAAGGGGCAGCACCATGCAGGAGTTCCCACCTCCTTGCTCAGCCCAACAGTGTATTGAAAGCATCAATTTCCACCCACCGCAACTTTAACGCTTGTCTTCATTGATAAGTGAATTGACCTGTATATGTTTTGCGTAACTCACTGCCAACAGATAGCTGGGACAGGGTTGATAACAGCATAAACCTGAGTGTACCACAGCACTAGGAACTGATGCTGCTCTCGTTTCAGGACCTGCTGGAAGGTGTGTACAGCAGCTGTGAGGAGAACCGCGTGCGGGAATGCATCAGAAAAGTGCGAGAGAACACGTGAGGTGTGATCAATGCTCACCCCCTTTTTGGACAGTAAACTCTTTTATTTATTTCAAGTTGCTGTCTTGCTCCTCCCACCCCTGTCAGCCCCATAACCTCTCCCAAAGAAGGCACACTTGTGTGCTCACCTACCTACAGCTTTAGAACAAGGCAGCAGTGCCCCCAGCCCAGGTTCCTTCCTGGAGCGCACAGTTCAAGCTGAGCCTTGTCTAGTTGCAGAGAAGGTCAAATCTTCTTTCTTAAAACTGCTTCATGTAAGCACAAACTGGCTGCAACTGCCTGGGGTCGGGTCCGAAACCCTTCTTTTCATAAAGGAAAGTATTAGTCTGGAGTATAAGGAGCAATTATGAAGGGTCCTGCAGAGTGGCAAAAGCTGGAAGGAGTTCTGGTGGCAGATGAAGGGGTCCTGTCATTCAGTACAAAGTGCAGGTTGAAGGAGTCAGGCTGCTTTTGTTTTGCTGGCTGGCTCTGTTTCTTTTTCATACTCTATTTCAATGTAGGGACGTTTTCTTCTGGCTGGTCCTTTCAGGGGAGTTTTCCCTTTAGATTTGGAGTGAGAGCCTTTCTTTACTTCTTGCTCCACTTCCTGCTCCTCTTCACTACTTGTCTCTAACTTATCCATGTCCTGAGAAAGCAAGATGAGTGACATCAAAGCATGCTGTGTAACTAAACCTCCTTTCTGCACAATTAGGTATCCAATTCCATTTTCTA
This sequence comes from Pezoporus wallicus, assembly GCF_028554395.1. NCBI lineage: Eukaryota > Metazoa > Chordata > Aves > Psittaciformes > Psittacidae > Pezoporus > Pezoporus wallicus. The sequence continues at coordinate 813,104 of NW_026636985.1, forward strand.
ATCCTGGCTCCCAGCTGTCTGGCCAGAGGAGCTGGGGTGTAGTGGATCCAGCACACTCTGATTGTATCATTATGTTCCACAAATCTGATTATCCCATCACCAGAGACACCAAGAGGGAGGAGGTTCATTTCAAACAGCTTAGCCCTGACACTTTATAGCTGGTGCTTCACTTACCTCAAAGTCGCTGAGGTCACTGTCATCTCCTTCCACAAACTCTCTTTTATCCATGTCCTGCAAGACACAAAGTCCAAAGCTAATGCCTCCATGCTGAGCACAATGCAGTGTCGTGACTAGCAACAGAAGAGCCATCAAGGCCACCACTTGTACACACACTTTTCTTAGTTCACCTCTCTTAATTTCTTCCTTTCACCCCAACATTCACACTCCAGTGCCTGGCTTGTCGGTGAGCTGGTGGTGCTGCACCAGCTCAGGGAAGGACTGGCTGTGGTGCTGTGGCTCAAAGCATTACCTCGTCATCTTCTTCCCTCTCTGCATCGGACTCGCTCTCACTTTCTGCATCTTGCTCCTGCAGAGCTTTGTCAAAGGCATGGATGGGGAAGTTGTAAATGTCTCCATACTGAAAAGGAATATGTGGATTTTCTGTAAGTCACAGGAGGAACTCAGCCATGGGTGGCAGGGTCATCTAAAGGGCCTGTGTCAAACTCGGGTGAGTGTGGGGTTCAGCCCCTTCCCCAGTTCTGAAGGACATGCTCCTGTACAGAAGATGGGTGGCTCTGGTTTGAGGGGAAGCAAGTCCTCCTGTTACTAAGCCACTTAAGCAGGGCAGCGTACTGTCATCTGCCACCCCTCCCATACAGGTGGCACTTCCCTTCCACACTAAGGACTGTGTTCCTCCCTGCAGGCCAGCAGGCAGTCGGAGCTGCTGATCCTTACCGTATCCTGCTTCAGCCTTTCCAGTAATTCCTTCTCAATGGCATTATCCAGCTGAGCAGCAACCAGGGCTTTCTCCTAATGGAGCAGAGAGGAGCTGTGTCAGTTGTCTGATGTGTGGAACAAAAGCAATAGACACGAGATGATGAAAAAGTGGCTTTACCTCTCTTCTCTTCTCCCGCCTTTCAATCTTCCTGCGTAGAGGAACAAGCTTCCTCCTACAAGGAACATCAAGTGCTAGTTAGTGCATCTGTCCACCTCTTTCGTAGCAGATGATTAAATGGTCATTAAGGCCAACAACCAGCATTTACATCATTAGAAGTGTGGCTAGGTTAAGTGGACTTGGACTATGGTGTAGTTAAATCCACTTTAGCCAGGTTCCTGTATGAGCTTGGCAAAGCCTCAGAAAAGCCAAGTGCAGTGGGGAGAGACAGAGACCCAGGGGACAGGCAGCAGCTCCACAAATCACACTATGACCACTCTTAGTCCTGTTACTTACTGTCGCTTGAGTGTCAGCTTCCTGATGCGGATGAGGTACTGGGTGATCTTGGTGAAGCGCTGCTTGCACTTGTGTCGGATGAACCGCGGCCAGTAGATGAGGTTCTCATCGATCTCCTGCAGTGCTTTCTCATAGTTCTTGTTGAGCAGGACCTGGCATGGGGAAAGAGTTGGGCTATGGAGCGGCAAGGATGTGGGGATGTATCTGGCCCATCGCTCCCTGCCTACAGCTGCCTCTTGGTACACAACCCACTCCCGTTAACTCACCCTCTCCCATAGGCGACGAGGAAAAGCCGCCCGCTCTATTGTCTTCATGTACAGGTAACACCGACCTGGAGAAGAGAGCAATGAGATGCTGGCAGAGACACGATGCAGCCTGGACAGCAGAAGTGTGCTGGGGGCCCGGGTGCCATGGGGCAGACAGTATTGCCCTCTCACCTTTCTCCTCTCTGATGGTGGCATACTGGCTGTTGGCCAGTGGGCAGGAGGAGCGGTTGCACAGCCCCGTCAGGTTGTACTCATTGCGGCAGAAGTTCTGGGTTTTTGTCCTGCAAAGATGAGAGGGAAGAATAAAGGGGAAGGGTGGGAGCATCCCAGCACCCTCACCTTTGGGAACAGTGGTAAATGCTCCGTCCCTGCCAGTGTCAAAGACAGAGACTTGGGTGACATGGTCTAATGTGAGGCATCCTTGCCCATGGCAGGGGGTTGGAACTGGATGATCTTAAGGTCCTTTCCAACCCAAACCATTCTGTGATTCTATACCAGAGAGGCACCCAGCTTTGTCCCTCCTGCTCCTCTCCCCCCGAAGCACCCCATGCAGAGCAGAACCCCTTGGCTCAACCTACCCTGTCCCCCAAAAACTCACGTGATCTTGTAGGAGCAGAACTGCCTGTTCCCCAGCATGTCCCAGACAACCTGCGAGCACAAACAGCGGCTGTCACACCCCGACACCACTGACCCAGGGCCTGGCTCCTGCAGCACCCCCGTGAGGCTCTAAGGGGGGGGCACCCATAATTGTTGGGGCTCTCTGCACCCCATTGAGGAGCAAGAACCGAGGGGAGGGGTGACGTGTGCTGCCCCCTTCCCATTTACACCCTCCCCATAACACGCCCCGGTTGGGGACCGGGGGGGAGCCTCCCCGCCACGTGGTGCTTTGGGGGGGGGGCTACGTCCCAGCCGGACGCAACCGACTCAGCGGTGAGGCGGGTGCTGATTGGCTGCGGAGCGGGTGGTGGGCGGGGCGGGGACCGGACCGGACCGAATCAACCGGCGGACTCACGTCGTCCGAGTGCATGGTGCCGGTGCTGCCGGGCTCCGCGCCGCCATAGGCGGAAGGGGCAGGGCCAGATGAACTCTCGCGAGAACAAGGAGGAAGGGGCGTGGCCTGGGTGTGATGACGTCATGCTGGCGCATGGGGTGGGTATCAGTGGTCCGCGGGCCTGGGATGCTGTCGGGACAGGTCGCGATAGGAGCTTTGTGTCTGTTCCTGTCGCTCCTGCTGCACTCCCCATTGAAATGAAGGGTTTTCAGCAGGGTGGGTAAAAAAGTCGGGCCGTTTGGGGGCAAAACGTTTCACTCGCATTAGTGTCGTTTGGATTAATTAAGTAATTGGTTTATGCTTCATTAATTCAATGAATTCATTCGCCCTAGAGGTGGCGGATGGAGCAGCGAAGAGCTGTGCCTCTCATCCCATGCAGGGCTTAAGGATCCGGTGTTATCCCGGTGCTGGCAGCTGGAGGGCTTCCAGAGCAACCCAGCATGGATGTGGGACGCTACACACTGACAACAGCCATTTGTGCCCTTGGGTAATGAGTCATAAGGTACCAAATGTTGATGGGTTGCTGTTACCCTCCTGTTTCCCTGCTGGCAAATGCATCTGCCTTGTGCTGCTGTTCTTTCTGGCTAGTGGAGTGGATGTGCGTGACACAAGTGCTCATTCCAGGCTGGAATGAGCTTATAGAACTGGGGGAAGACAAGTTGCGAGGTTGAGGTGTTGCTGGAAAAGAGAACATCATTGGAATTTCTCAGATACAGAATTAGCTTACTAGAACATACTTCTACAGACCATTAAACTCCATTGTTAACAGTGCAGCGCTCCATTTCTAAACCTGTGACCAGGAAATAGCAGCAGGGTAATTAAACCTATTGTACTTCTCCTTGCAATGGGTTGGATCACAAGTACAGCCTATTGCCCCGTCTCAGCTGAGAGACAGGGGTTTTAAAACCCCTCTATTAGTCGCTTATAATCACAAGTGATTCAACCAGCTTTGCTGGCTATGTGTCTAAGAGACTAAAACTCTTTCCAGCCTCATTTCTACCTGAATTACTTCATATAATTAATTGGATGCATGTTGGAAAGGACACACAAGCAGCTGTAAGTTACACATCAGTAGCACAACATATGAAGCTATAGCGAGATACAATGAGCATTTGTTTAACTGTCTTCAAAGAAGCAAGGAGCACATTAGCAGCACAGTGACATCTTTATTGAGGGGCTTTGGACAAGGGCTTGTAGGGACAGGACAAGGGGAATGGCTTTAATCTACCAGAGGGGAGGCTGAGATGAGCTCTTAGGCAGAAGCTCTTCCCTGTGAGGGTGCTGAGGCGCTGACACAGGGTGCCCAGAGAAGCTGTGGCTGCCCCATCCCTGGCAGTGCTCAAGGCCAGGTTGGACACAGGGGCTTGGAGCAAGCTGCTCTAGTGGAAGGTGTCCCTGCCCGTGGCAGGGGTTGGAAATGGAAGAGCTTTAAGCTCCCTTCCAACCCAGATGAGTCTGGGATTCTATTTAAAGGCATTAACAAATACCACTGCACTCATCAAGAGGAGATGTCAATACTATTGACACGCTGTGCCTGAGACAGCATTACTCTGGAGGACAGGGTGATAGGATTCTCCTCCTCTTCATAACTTTTGTTGTACATATGAGATGTGTTGAGTTTGGGTCAGCTTGCCTACAAGTCACAGAGCAATTGAGTAGCTTAACTAATCGAATAGAGCCTCCGAATCCCAAGTGTCTGCTCCCTGCTCTGGGTTGCTTGGCTAAGAGAACAGGTCAGTGACACAGCTTGTGTCCAGAAGCCTTGGGGGAGACAGGGTTATTCCTGGGTGCTGATAGATCCATGTTCTATAACCGTAATATTAGCTTCAATACACGGCAAGCATCCTTGCGTGTGCTATTCCGCATGTTCTGCCTCCACATCGCTGTCGTCTGTGAGAGGGAAATCACGCAGGGTTTTCTGGGCCGTGTAGCTTTTGGTTTGCATGGGGCACTCCTGGCTTAAGATTGCCTGGGTAAAGGGGAAGAGAAATCATGGTTTAGTAACACTGGGGATTAATCTGAGTAGTTAACAAGAATTAAATGTGCTTAAACTCACAATCTTCTCCTCTTTCGCGGGGGGGTTACGCAGGTACCAGCACAGAGGAGCGTAGGCAATGTTGATGACACCAATGATGACCATCAGCCAAGGGAAGCCGATAGCACGTGCGATCGCACCGCCTGTGGATGGGCCTGCAAGTTTATAACCAAAAAGGACTTAGGATGACAGAGAGCAAAAGGTGCTTGTCCAGTTCAGAGGGTTTCTGTGCGTCTACGGTGACTGGGTTGTGGATTCTGTGCTGGTTGCTTGCAGTGAACGCTGGGTGGAGGAAAGGGAGGAGATACACACTGAGTAAGCATCTCATCCTGTGAGGAAGAGTTCCTCCGTACCAATCGCAAAGCCCATGCAGAAGGCGACATCAGCTATGGCATAGACGTTGCCGTAGATGGAGGTGTGGCGAAGGTCCACGAGGTAGCCCATGATGGGCATCATTGAGGAGTCCACCATGCCTGCCCAAAGCAAGAAGGACCTGATCAGCCCTCACCCCCTCCGAGTGGTGAGAGCTGTGTTTGAGCCGTGTCACACAGCCTGACCACAGCAGCTTACCTATGGCAAAGCCAAGCCCGCTGTTTGGGGCAATCAGCCCGTAAATTGTCTTGGCCAGAGGTACCTTTGAGAGGAGAGAGAAAGGATGAGGGCAGGAGAGCTGTGTGAGGTGTAACACAGTGCAACCCCTGAGCATCGGCCAGGTGTGTAACCCTATGTCAGCACCGTTGCCCTCGCTGCCCCTGCTGACTCTTCTTGCAGAAGGGTCTCAGAATCATCTTACTTACACAAAGGAGACTGATTCCCACCGCAGCCATGCCGATCAGGGAGCACAGCCACCTGCAACGAGGTCTCAGTTAGGAGAAGGAGATGTTCTCGGTGTGCACAGCTCCGTGAGCACGATTCGTGCTGAAAGCACAGGCTTGGGCTGAGCTGAAATCTCTGACGTCCCACTTACCGGCCTATTCTGTTAGCCAGAATCCCAAAGAGGTTGGTACCGATGAGGTAGGATACACTGGCAGGGAGGAATGCCATCCCTGAGAGAGACAAAGGATAATCCAGAGTGTTATCCCCAAGTGAATACAGGGGATGTGCAAAACCCTTCATTAACTGCCTCTCTTGTTTGGGGAATGTCATGGGGAGACAAGGCAATCCCTATGGGAGCCAGTCCCTGCAGTGGTGCTTTCCTATGTCCTCCACTGCCATTGCTCCCTTTCCCATCACTCTGTGCCCTGTAGAAGGGTGGGGGTCCCTCTATGAAGAAAGAGGCATAAAGAATGCATTTGCTTTTGATGGTGAGGGGGGAAACTGAGGCACGCAGAGGTGCAGTGCTTCACCCACAAACAGGAGCTAAGGGCAGGACTCTTATCCCCACTGCTTTAATAAGCTCATCCTCTCTTGTCGTGGTTTCTTCTTCTTCCCCATTTCCTCTTGTTTTCTGCTTTTCATTTACTAAAGAAAGCAGAATTAAAAAAGTGCTTAAGTAAAAAGCTGGGGGATCATGATGCAGTCAGAGCTCAATATTTGCACTGTTTGCTGATTTACCACTTGTTTGTTTTTAATATACTCTCCCTGCCACTATAAATAAACCTGATCAGCTCCATTTCACTGAGACAACTTCCTCATTGAAACACATGATTTATGTTTCATCTCCTCGCCTCTCTTTAGCAGCTACAGCACACAGTTAATCCTGCAGATTTACTCCAAGCTCTTCTGGTTGTTTTTCTCCAGCATAACAGGAGGGAATTGAATTGCAGCACCCAAATAAAGAAGCCCCTTGAGTTCATGAGGTGGGTGAAGTGCAGTTGGGCTGTGTCTCAGTCCAAACTGCTCTCAAATCTCTGCTACCTCAAACTCCAGTGAATGTATATGGGGTTTTCTTTGCTGTCTGCTGACCTCTGGGTACTGCTAAGTCATCTCAAAGCTTCCCTTTGGGCTCAGTGGTGACAGGGGCAGCCCTCTCAGTCTGTGACATCTGTGGTTACCAGGCAGCTCTGCTGTCCCTTCTCCCCACTCTCAGTATCTCTGAGATCCTGCTCTGCCCTCATCCATCCTTGCCCAATCCCTGGTTCTTAAGAAGCATCACAGGCACTTATCAGGATGGATGCTCCTGCCTGCCTAGAGGATAACTTGATTAGAAGCTCTCTCAGCCCTCCCGCTCCCAGGTTGCAATTCAATCTAGGCTCTGAGTGCAGCCCGAGGCACCCCCCGTGTCATTCCTCAGCCAATTGGGTTTGATAACAATTAGTTCTTATTTCTATAGCAAACACAACGTTATCTCTGTATCCCATTTTCTAGGCAGCTGGTAATTAGCACTCACCAGCCTGTCCTGCCTGCGACTCTCTAAATGGCCTTGTTTTACTCTGAGCTGCCTCTGCAAAACCCATCTGCCTGCCATGATTTCAGCCCAGCACGATACCATTATCTGCCCTGCAGAAGACAGGATTCGACAGGCTTCCCGTGCATGGAACAGCCTTTCTTCCACCATTATTGCTCTTGTGGGAAGTCTGATTCCAGACCATTTTTCCAGTAATAGAGAAAAGCACATTGTAGAGCTACCACTAAGGACATTTCCAGCTGCAATTGGAGCAACACGCAGCCTGGGATCACTCATTCCATGCGGGGGAGGGCATATGTTTTCTTCTCTTGTAGGATGATAGAAGATATTATCCAAGCCACCTCGCAGTGCCAAAGCAGGACTGGTTCTAGGTAAATGATATTAAGCAGGATGGAGGCTGCAAAGCACAGCACCTACCTAGCTGCCACTTTGGGGAGCACATGGTCTGCATCATCCAGATGGGCAAGGTGGGCTCCAGCATGGCCACCCCCATGTTGGAGAAGCAGAGGGCTCCTGATGGGGAGAAAAGCTCTATTTTAGCCACTTTCTGCTGCTGTTTCAAGCAGCACAAAGGGATTTCTTCAGTCACGAGGGGCACAGTATGTGCTGATACCCAGCTTTACCTGCAGCAACCAGGATGTAGGGGTCTCGCAGCAGGGTGAGCACTGGTGTGCCTTTGGTGCTCTGCAGGATGGCAAAGGGGGGTTAAGCTCAGAGCTGCATGTGTATCCATGGGGAATACATGGAATACATGGAATTCATGGGTGCTTGCTCCCCTCCACTTCATTCACATCACTAGCTCACCTATGGACTCACCTCAGGGGAGATCTTGGAGGGCTGCAGTGTGCAGAGCTGCAGAGCTGGGAAGCAAACATGGATGTTAGCATGTTTCTGGAGGCAGCATCGTTCCAATCCACATTTCCCTATTGCTTTTCCTTCAGCCCCACCCCTTCCATCATCAGACCTCCATGGGGTTACAGCAACTGTGTTTGGGAGCATCATTGAAGGGGGAGAGGTGGCTCCCAGCCCTGCTCCCATAGGAGGGAGCAGCAGAAGTCCCTAACAGGGATCATGTCAGAAGTGCTTTGTCAACCCATGGAGCAGCCAGTTATGCCAGTGGTCTCTGCCAGGCTGGGGAGCCACAACTAGAGCATGGCAGGAGTTCAATGTGGAAAGAAATAGGCTTTAGAAAGGAAGTTTCACGTGTATTGCACCTACGCTTCATTTTCCAAGAGCTCTCACATGCTTCATTAAAGGTCTCTTGCACTACATCGAGGCAAGGATGGTAACTGTGGCTATAATTGAATTAGCTTAATGCTTCCCACTAAAAATGCATGTTTCTGCTGTCTCTCATGGCATCTGCAGCAGCTATGGGAGAAAGATTGAGGATCACCATTTATGCTGGCAAAGCCTGATTCCTCTGTGGCATGGTGAAGAGGCTGCAGGTGGGCTATTCCCAAACAGAGCCTTGGGTGGCATGGCCTAAAGTGAGGTGTCCCTACCCATGGCAGGGGGGTTGGAACTGGATGATCTTAAGGTCCTTTCCAACCCAAACCATTCTATGTGCTATTCAAGCCATTAATGCAATCAGGGGATTTATTAAGTAATGGGGGACTATTTCTTACTCTATTGCTATGTCAACCATCTGGTGGCAGAAAACATCTGATTTAGCAGTGACAGAATAACCAGTTCTGCTGCTGTCACCTGTGTATTAATGTGCCTCTTCCTTCACACAAGCCCTGGGAGATTCTCCCTGAAGCATCCACATTTAAATCTCTTCATGTTTTTTTGGGGGTAGGATTTAACCACTTGGCTTCTCACCTCCATCCAACAGGGCAAAGAATGCCAGGACCAGGAAGGGAGATGACTTCCCCACGAATTCATACATCACACTGCCAAAGGGGGCCCCGACTGCAAGAGAAAGGTTTGTCACACAGCAGCACTGCCACCATCCCCATCACCCTCTGCATCCCAGCATCCCAGCAGTGCTCGGCTCCTGCCACCTAGCCAGTAGGTGTTAGGGGAAGGTGTCAGATCCCATGGGAAGTGCCCATGGAGAATGAGCAAAGGAGGGAGGAGGACAGGCCAGGGAAGGGGCACAGCCATGCAGGTGATGGCCAGCAAAGCTCTGGAGATGCTGTTGAAATCAACCCCATCGGGAGCAAGGTTTCCTTACTCAGCACACCCAAGGCCAAGCCTCCAAGAGCGATGCCCATCACGTTGCCCCTCTCGAAGTCATCCGTGTACACGCTGGCCAGCATGCCCAAGCCTGGGAGCAGAGGGAGCAGAGGCCACATGAGCATGGCTGGTACCACAGTGATGGGGCTCCTCTGAAAGCAGCCTGGGTTTTGGGGGGGATCTGTCTGCTCCAGGCAGGAGCAGTGAGGATGGGTTTGAAGCCAAAGAAGGCTTCAAGGGGTGTCTGTGCTGCTGATCATTCCTGAGATGATGACAACCCAGACAAGAGGAGCCAACACAGAGGCTAAGGGGTAGCTAAAACTTGTACCTGCGACTGATGAGAACGATGACCCAACGCCTTGGAGGGCTCGGGCGATGAGCAGCAGGGTGTAGGTGCCTGAGAAGGCAAACACTGCAGAGGAAGGGGAAACATGGGTCAGGCAGAGCTGTGGAGTGAGCATTAAAACCCTGTAGGAGCGGCCTCAGCTTGCACCGGTTTGGGTGCTGGACGGGGCAGAGGGATGCTTGTCCTTTCTTGTCACCCATTTCTGGGACCCGTTGCTCTGCTCTGCATGGGGACAGTGGTGCAGGCACAGAGCAGTGTGTTCTCTCCTGTGCTGCTGGGTGTGAAGGGCAGAGAGAAGGGCAATACTCACTGACTGTAGAGAGGAACATGGTGACGAACCCAATGAACATGGGGATGTGGTATCCTATCCTAGAGAGGGGAAAAAGAGGCATCTCAGGGAGGATTCTTCATTCCAGCCCAAGATATGGCCTTGCTGCCCAGCCTCTGTGGGCAGGAGATCAACTCTTAAACATGTGGATGTGTCTATGAGGGCTGTTCAAGGAAGCATCCAGTGTCCTCCCATAAAGCTCACCCAGAGACATGGCTTGGTTTTGCCAACTCATCAACCCACCCAGAACACATGGGCATGAGCCCAGCTCAGCCCACATGTGTCTGATGGAGATAAAGGCAAAGAAAAACCATGGGCAGAAAACATTATTTCCATAGCAAGGTGGGAATCATTGCTTATATGGTGGTTACTGGTATTAAATAGCATCTGTCCTCATCTGAGGGGGTTTATGTTGTAATATCAACTTGTAGGCTTTTAGAATAGGTAAAATCCATGCTTGGTTTAATGCACATGTACCCCCCTTGCTATTCTACCCACCAGTTCTGTAATCCCACGCTTGCAGGGGCTGCACCTGGGCAGCACAGCCCTTTAAGCTCAGCTAAAGCCGATTTCATCAGCTTGAAGGTACAAACCCAGGTCTCTGCCCTACCTGTTGGTCAGGAGACCCACGGCCGGGTTCACCATCAGCTGTACCAGAGCCTTGGAGGCAAACAGCAGCCCCACACGGGTGTTTTCCTTGGCGAGGAACTCCTCACCCTCAGGGCAGCTGCTGGGTGATGGTGGGATGCTCGCAGTGGGCTCTGGTGAGATGCTGCTCTCCGTCCCATTCACCAGCTCCACGGCACTGGTGGAGACCAAGACAGTCACCGTGGTGTTGTCAAAATAGGAGAACACGGAGGAGAAAGGAGGAGCTTTCAGGGCTGGAGGAGCTGTTTCAGTCTGAGCTGGGGCAATGGAGCTGTTGGTGCCTTCATATTCTGTTGCATAGAGGAAGGTGGGGACGATGGGTACTGGAAAAAGCAAACAGGGAAGGAATTAGTGATCTGACTCCATTTCCTGGCTCAGCACCCAGGACTGAATGGTTCTGGCCACACGTTGGTGGTCCTGAAGGCTCCCAGCGCCCAGCAGAGACGAGCATCAGCGCCATACCCACGACGGTGAGCAGCATGTTATCCAGCAGCAGTGCCACGAACACCACCACCAGCACCAGCCTCCGGGATGCCCTCGCTGCTGCCAGCCAGCGCCAGGGCACGTGCTCCGCAGCCGGCAGCATGGCCAGGGCTGGATCCTGGTCCTCAGGGATGAAGGTCTCCAATAACCTTGGAAGAAAAGGCTCCAGGTTACAACCTCCCGATGCTGTTGGCTTCTCCATTGAGGAAGCAGCTCCCAATGTCTTGCATCTGGGTGCTGTTCCTGAGGAGCTGGGACCACCAGCTTTGCTATCAGGCAGTGGGTTTATCAAGCCTGCATTTAAATGGAGTGTGTTCGAACCCATTTCCATTCTCCCGACACATCTTGTATCTGCTTCAAGGCATCATTTAAGTCTTCTCCCAAAGACTCAAAGCACAGATCAAGCTGGTAGCTTATCAGTGGTAAGCTCTACATCTTCTATTCCATGTTTGTTCTTCGGAGATTAAATTTGGTCTCCAAGGAAATTCATTTGCCTTACATGTCTTTTCATTTGACCTAATTGAAATGGCGTGGCAAGATACAGGACTTAAAAGCCTAATGTGTGTGATTAAGATCAGAGCTTCAGAGGGCTGAGAGAAGATTGCTTGCTTGGCCACGCTGCAAATATCAATCAGAAACTTGCACTAAACAAAGCAAACAATTAGCCAGTTACTCTTATAGCTCTTAGGCACTTCGGAGACTAAGTGGCAAATGACTGGAGCTGAGTCCGAAGTATCACCCTTCCCAATAACCCTGGTTTCCTGAAATCTCAGGCAATGAGATTAATCGTGTTTTCATTCAGGAAAGCAAACGCTCCAGGCCCTCTGTCATCAAGTACGAGTGCCACACAAGTCACTAAGTTGGGAAACGGGTTGTTTCTCACTGTACCTCCAGGTACCAGTAAATACCAAGTAGAATTAATGCAAGAGAAGAGATCTATGTATAAATTAATAGAGAGAAATAAGGAGTAACGAAGCATAGACAATAAATACACGTAGACCAATGGAGCCCTTACCTCTCAAGCCCCTGTTCCCTTCCCAACACAAACCTATCGGTGTGGAAAAGGCTCTTACCCTGCAGCCCATGTTGGTGCGAGGAGCCGGCTGCTGCTGCAGGAGGTGATGTGCTCTGCAGCTCCCCGAGGGTTTATGATTACCGTCTATCAGAAGAGGATATGAGTGTCCCTTTTCCATGGAGATTTAATTGGAACCTCAAACAAGCTCCATTCAGCCCCGCAGCTCCCTCTGCGTCAGAGCAGGGCAGTGGGGTGGGCTGGCAGGAGAAAGGCAGGAGCATTTATCTGCACAGAGGCACCCGATCTCCAGGCTTTCATCAATGCTTATCTCTCTCTCTGAGCACCTTAACTCTTGCCTGGCTCTGAGCAGACCAAACACCCTACCCTGGGGCTGCTCATCCCTCTTCTCCGTGAAGGAAATCTGCTCTGCCCCATTGGAGGGTGTTTATGGGGGGCAGTGATTGGATTCATCACTGGGCTGGTATTATTATATGGCCCTGGGAAATACATAAGAGTCTAGGTCTTGGACTGCTCTTCAGTGTCTGATGGCCATTCTCTTGCTCTTGTTCTTGGTACAGCTGCCCTCATTCCAGCTCCTCTACTGCTACCTGTAGGAGTTTTTACATCACCATGAGCCATATGTGTGTGTTCACTGGGTTGAGCTGGTGAAATCTTTATGTCCCTGGGTCTCATGGGGTGCTGAGAAGCTGCCTTTGCATAGTCCACAATGTAGATCAGCGTTTCTGTAATGCTAAGAGTGATGATAAGTGTTCATAGTGGATGGAGATATTTGTAAGGCTGGAATGCACTGATCTGCCCCCTGATTTTGGGCAGTTATGGGGCAATCTCACCTCCCTCTGGGTATCAACAGGTTGTGGTCCCTCCACATCTGAGTTCTGCCCTTGCCTCCTCCCCACAGAAGGATGCTGGCACTTGTCCACAGCCTTTCCCTGTGCTGTTGTGCTGCCTGCTTTGTCTCCAGGGACAAGGAGATATTTCTTGGACTAACAAGGGCAGTAAAGCTGCATGGGAAATGATATCCCTGCACAGGTGAGGTGCTGCAAATGCCATTTACAAGGTGATCTCTATTCTCCCATCATTTCTGTTTTCTTAAACTTTTGACATTTTGCTCCGTGATTTCTTTCTTTAAAGCAGAACTGATGCCATCTTTCATTCAGGAGATGGAGATTCACTGCAGAGATAGAGCATAAATCCTCGGCATATTCTCCTTTTCTCTGTTGCGGTGTAAATCTGCCACTGAGACCATTTGTCTGGCTTCTGCATGATCAAAACCCATTGCCGATAACGTGAGATGAGTACATCCTACCAAGGAGTTCCCTGGGTGTGCATTAGAGCAGAAGTTGAAGCCTTTAAATATACTTCATGAGCTGAGAATTGGATGCCTAGGCCTGGAAATGGCTTTCTCAACAGCCACAAAGCAGACCGAGGATGAGCAGTGCAGTATTGCCATCTACTGAGGGAGCTTAGAAGTGCTCAGCTGTACCTTGGGCGCTGGGTAGAAAAGAATTCAGGTTCTCCTTCAGGTGAGGAGGAGCATGTGGAGACAGTTCTTCCTCTTCCTCTTCCTCTTCTTCTTCTTCTTTGTCTTCTTCATCTTCTTTGTCGTCTTCATCTTCTTATTATAATTATTATTAATATCATTCCTCTTCTTCTTTGTCTTCTTCTTCTTCGTCCTATTATTATTAGTAGTAGTATCATTCCTCTTCTTCTTCTTCCTCTTCCTATTCTTCTTCTTCTTCCTCTTCTTCTTTGTCTTCTTCTTCTTCATCTTCATCTTATTATTATTATTAATATTATTCCTCTTCTTGTTCATCCTCTTCCTATTCTTCTTCCTCCTCTTCTTCTTCTTTGTCTTCTTCTTCATCATCTTCATCTTCTTCTTTGTCTTATTATTATTCCTCTTCTTCCTCTTCTTATTTTTATTCTTATTTTTATTATCATTATTACTATTATTATTATAATAATTTGTTATTATTAATATGATGGCAATTACTATTTCTATTTCAATTTCTTATTCCTGTTCCTATTTCCATTTCTAGCTCTATTTCTTATTTCCATTTCTACTGTTACTGTTATCTCCCGTAGGCCCCAAGGTCAGGACATGTCTCACGTGGCAGCTGAAGGAGATTGCAGTGTCTTGGCTCTTGTTGTGCACGGAGGATGGGAAAGCTTACTCATATGTGCTCTGGGAGCATTTCCATGAGTGTGGCAGCTTTTTGCAGGCAGTTCTCCCTGAGCTGTACTTTCAGTATACCATTATAAATGTTCGGATTTCTGCTTTCAAGAACCCTGCAGGATAAAGAGAATAAGAAATCACCAGAGTGAGATAATAAAACACAGTGAATATTTCTTGTGTAATGAGAAGTATTGGAGAACTGATGGCCCAGCATTGGATGTGGGCCTGAAAAAGGGCTGGCAGCAGCCCCCGTGCCAGCCCTGGAGCTGACTGTGGTTCCTATGGATTCAGCTGAGAGCAGGATGCACTGGAGGAGGTTGTTCACTCCTGTTCCCTCACCTCAGCAGTGCAGGGAAATACATCCCCTGTGCAGCCAAGGCTCCTGTGTGCCCAAAGGAAGCATGGGGCAAATGGCTCCTAATGTGACACTGCCAGCCCGGGGCCGAGTGAGCACACAAGATTTGAATGGGCACTTGGAGAACCAGACGTTAAAGTCACTCTTTGCTGATATTCCTCCACCGTGGAATCAAGGAATGGTTTGGGATGAAGGGACCTTAAAGCTCACCCAGCTCCAACCCAGGGACCCCTTCCACTAGAGCAGCTTGCTCCAAGCCCCTGTGTCCAACCTGGCCTTGAGCACTGCCAGGGATGGGGCAGCCACAGCTTCTCCGTTCAACCCACCCTAGTGTCCCATCACCCTCACAAGGAAGAGCTTCTGCCTAAGAGCTCATCTCAATCTCCCCTCTGGCAGTTTAAAGCCATTCCCCTTGGCCTGTCCCTGCAGGTAAAGTAGTTGTAAAGCGCAAACTTTGTTCAGTCCTGTTGACTCTCAACAAACAGGAGCGCTGGGTGATGCGCTCAAGGTCACGCTGCATTAGAAAGAGAGCTGAAAGCTGGCCAAAGCCTCCCAGTTTGGTGTTTAATCCGCTCGACAGCATTGCCCTTTGTCTGGGGGTTATTTATTGGGTTTGCTCCCTCCTTCTCCAAACAGTTCCTTGTGTCATTGTTTGCTCTTTCCATCAGTCTCACCGGTCCTTGGCACTTTGTAGCTCCTCCAAACCAGCTCAGGGTTGCCAGTAGCTCCTTGAGAATGTTATTTCCCCAGAGCATTTCTACTTTTAACGTAGAAGGAGAGGGAAGATTGGTTTGGAACATCAAATAATTCCATTTCACTGGGAAGCAAGGAGGAGAGCAAGCATGGCTTAGTGGGAGGTGTCCCTACCCATGGCAGGGGGGTTGGAACTGGATGATCTTAAGGTCCTTTCCAACCCTAACGATTCTATGATTCTAGGAATGATACATAACTCATATGGAAATCAAAGGTTGACAGACTAATGTTTAATGGGAAAAGGTGTCTATAGATAACCCGCTCTCTAGTTTATATTAAATTAAAGGTTTAAGGCAGCTCTTGTTCTGTCCTTCAAACAACTGTAAGCCCTTGACATCTGAGTGCGCAGCAGCAGCACAAGGGGGGTGATTCCATGGGCAGCCCTGCCTCATTGCCAGTTCCTGCCTTGTTCCTTATCTCCTATCTACCCAAAGCAGCCTCTGTTACACTCCCAGATCAAAGCACTGGTGCTGGATGAAGCAGACCCCTGAGAACACGGCTGGGCTGTGTGTGGGGACACGCATGGAGCCTGTGGGATACCCAGGGCTGGGGGTGCATGGGCAGGGGGCCAGGGCTCTGCTTTGCTTGGGTGGCAGAAGGAACCCTCAGGCATTGAACCCTTTTGCCAAAGCATTCGTTATTTAGCTTCATCCTTTTCCTTCCTTCCTTCCTTCCTTCCTTCCTTCCTTCCTTCCTTCCTTCCTTCCTTCCTTCCTTCCTTCCTTCCTTCCTTCCTTCCTTCCTTCCTTCCTTCCTTCCTTCCTTTTTCCTTCCCCTTCCTTCCTCCCTCCCTCCCTCCCTACCTTTTTCCTTTTCCCTTTCCTCTTCTCTTTCCCTTTCCCCCTCCTTTTTTTCCCGCATGCGCGGTGGCGCCGTGCGCAGAAGATGGCCGCAGTGGTGCGGGCGATGCGCGGGCTGGTGAACGGCGCCGGGCCCGGGGGGCCGCGGGAGCAGGGGGGGGCCCTGGAGCAGGCGGCGGCGCTGACCCGGGACTTCCTCTCGCAGCCGCGGCTCAGTGAGTGCGGGGCACCGGGGGCGGCGGGGGGGGAACCGGAACCGCTCCTGAGGTAGAACCGGGGGTGTCCGGTGGGGCCTCCCGAGCCGGAGCCCGCCGGGTGCCGGTGTCCTTCGTCTGCGGCAGGAGCTGGAGGCTGCCGGGGTGCTGCGGGGAAGGGGAAATACTGAAGCCTTGTGAAAACAGAACAAACCGTGACTGCAGGGGAGGGGAAGGCCAAAACTGCGGTGTTTCCCTGGTGTTTTGCCGGTGTAGGTGGTGGTTGCACGGTTGGCTCCCTGCGAGCAGCGGCAGCGCGCACAGTGTGTCAGGCGGGGGTGGTTCCCCTGAGAGCCCCGGCCTGGGTGGGACGCCAGGTCAGTCACTGCCATTCCTGCACACCCCCGGGCCTGCCTTGCTCTGCAGAGGAGGCTTCTGCCGAGGCTGGAGCCCGGGTGGCTGAGGGAGCTGGGCTGGAGAAGAGAAGGCTCCTGAAGGGGAGACCTGAGAGCAGCTTCAGTGCCTGAAGGGGCTGCAGGAAACCTGGAGAGGGGCTTTGGGATATAGGGACAGGCCAAGGGGAATGGCTTTAACCTTCCCGAGGGGAGACTGAGATGAGCTCTTAGGCAGAAGCTCTTCCCTGTGAGGGTGCTGAGGCGCTGGCACAGGGTGCCCAGAGAAGCTGTGGCTGCCCCATCCCTGGCAGTGCTCAAGGCCAGGTTGGACACAGGGGCTTGGAGCAAGCTGCTCCAGTGGAAGGGGTCCCTGCCCGTAGCAGGGGTTGGAAATGGATGAGCTTTAGGGTTCCTTCCAATCCAAACCATGCTAGGATTCTGTGAATTTGATTTTTTTCCATGTAGGTTTTGGCTTGTGCCCAAGCTGCAATCTGGCTATGAAAAACATTCCAGTTGCTTTTGGTTTGTCATAGACCTGTCTGATTTTATTGGAAACGGGAATTTGGAGTCAGTGGCGAGCTACTTTCAAAGGGGATTGATGCTGCTTCATGTCAAGGAGACACTGTTGTGTGGACAACACAGGGAGTGTGAGCCCTTTCCTGCCGATTGAGGAAGATGTGCTCATGAGACAGTCATGGGATGAAATGCTTTGCTCAAGAGCACGTTTTCCATTCCCAGTGGGTTGCATACAGCTGCAGTCTGAGCTGTGTTATAATGTCTGTGGGGTTCTCCCTGCTCGGGTGAAGAGAGCAGGCCAGCCTGTGCTCTTGACTGAGACTGATTCAGGGACATGTGTCCAGCAGGATGTTGCTAAACCTGAGAAGTTCCAGCTTTAGACCTCCTTATACACCCAGTGACCCTCAAGCCTTATCTAATGCAGTTCTGATTATTGCCAATTAGGAGATTACATTGCAACAGTTCAGGCTGTTTGTTGAACTGTAAATGCCACCTTGTTGACAGTTGAGACAACGCATGGTAAGTGTGCCAGAGCCAGGCTAAGCTGGATCATTCATTCCCTGGTACCACGAGTGCCTGTTTCCTCTGCCTTGAATGGTGCTGGTGTCTTCCCTGTGCTGCACATGGCTCCACTTGCTCACTTTTCCCTCCCAGGGATAAGTGATTAACAGTCACTCCCTTGGTCACTGCTCCTGTGACCCTGATCAAGCTTTGACTCAGTGTTATCTGTGGATCAAGTGATTCCAGGCTCCAGCTGGGGTATTAGTGTGTCCTTAGAGTAACACAGGACACAGTTTTCACACCCTTTCCACTGGGCTGATAGCACTGGTGAGTTCTGGGCACTCCGCACCCCAGGAAGCTGCCTGTAGTACTGACACCTGAGCTGCTGATGTTTAACACATGAGCTGCGGCCTTCTATCGGGTGTCAATCCTTAAGTTAAACCCAAGAGTAGGAGCAGTTTGGCCAAGGTGAAATTCATCCTCTTACAGTATCGTGCACTGACCCGTCCTCAGGAGATGGGAAAGGTGCTGTGAGGTTTCCTCTTAGCAGTGCCAAAGCCCATAGCTCACTGGAGAAGCTCTGCTGATCAGCTTTGGTGCATGGAATCTACTTGCTTGGCTCACTAGAGGCTGTACAAGTGTCGTGGAGCAAGGCACTTCTGTGCTTAAAAAACCTCCAAGTTGAGTATTGATTAAGTATCTTTGAGTATGATTGAGTACGATGAAGATCTTGCCATTTGTTGGGCATAAATTGCAGTGTCACCTTCATCACAAGTTACAGATGTTAATCCCTGCTTTGTTTTAAAGCTCTTGTGATTGTTGATTTTCCTTAGCTTAAAATGTCCCCTGTACATTGCATTGGTGTTTCTGTGCCATTGCCATTATCCCTGCATCTAGACCTGCAGTGGATTTCTGTGACAGTCAAGGAAATGGCAATATCATGTAGTTAAGGTTACCTGAGGTGCAGGGAGCAGCCAAAAATGCTGGTCCCACCATTCATAATTCATCCTTCTTTTGTAGAGTTCGTAACAGACAGCAGTGGTACGGAGCTGGGCCCAAAATCTGCAGACCTGAGGCTGGTGATAGGAATGAAGCTTTATGTAGGTTGTTACTGGTGTCCTCAGGAAGCATCTGACTTGTGCTTCGCTTTCTTGCAGCTTACAAAACTGTCTCGGGTGTGAATGGTCCCCTGGTTATCTTGGATCAAGTAAAGGTAAAGATTCAGATTCTGAATGAATGAAGGTTTCTGAGGGAGAGTTGTGCCTGTCCTGGACAGACAGGGAGAGTTGTTGAGCCTGTTGAGGGCAAGAAAGGAACCAGTGCTTCAGTTTTACCAAAACCACCCAAAATGTGGTCTAAACTCAATGCAGAAACATACCTATTTGCTTTGTTCTTGACCTTTTTGTTACTAGAGCACAAGTGCTCTGTGAAAGGAACTGGAAACACTTTTGGCTTGGTCTCAAATTAGTGGCAAGCAACTGATGAAGAGGCAAAAGCCAGCTCATTCTTCCAGCTTTCCATTAGTATTTTGGGACTAGTACGGGTTTAGAACAGATTCTGGCCAGTCTTTCTGTAAGCCTGAAGCTCTGAGCAAGTGTTACATGGATACAGTCCCTGCAGAAATGGCTTTAGCCTGATAACTTTTAACTGCCTTGGAATCAGCTTTGCTCTGATGATGAGTTTACTTTAAAAACTAGACTAGTTGCTAAGTTTAAGCGTGCTTGAAACTGGTAACTTTTGTTCGTGGCTATTCCTCTGGGTTTTAATGCTTTCCACCTTTCTTGCTCATCTTCAGTTTCCTAGGTACGCAGAGATTGTCCACTTGACTCTTCCTGATGGCACAAGAAGGAGTGGGCAGGTTCTGGAAATCAGTGGCTCCAAAGCTGTGGTTCAGGTATGGTGAGGGACAGGAGTGTCTCTTGTTGCAGCAGTCAAGTATTTTATTACTTAGCATGTGTCTGAGCCATCTCAGATCTATCTTAGGGTATGTTCTTTTGGTACTTATAAATGAAAAAGGACATTACCTACTTACTCCAAGATTACTGGAATCATACTGTAACTGTACAGTGTTGGATCCAAGCTCTGCTATGTGGACACAGGTATTTCTTCTAAGCAGCTGTTTCTTGTTAATATTCATTCTTCTTATCTGAAGAACTCTCCCCTCTTGGCAAAGGGAAATGCTTGAGATCAAAGGATTGGCGCTGGGTTTGTTGGTTGCTGCTGATACTTCATGAATTTGGTTTAAAATAGGTCTCTGTGTGATGTTTTATACTCACAAGCTGCTCTTGAAATCCTTTGCTTGCAGAAGACCACCTTGCTTTTCATCCTGGTGGCTGATCAGGCTGGGAAGCAGCTCTTTAGTGTGTGATTTTGTACAGCACAATGCTTAGTCCTTTTGCCTGTGTGTTTTTTTTTCCTTCTTCTGGTATATTCACAGGTATTTGAAGGGACTTCAGGTATTGATGCTAAGAAAACATCTTGTGAATTTACTGGGGATATTCTTCGAACCCCTGTGTCTGAGGATATGCTTGGTAAGTGCTTGATATTGCCTGGAAGAACAAGCAGACTTGCCACACACTGACTTACTTTCATAGGTTTATTTTACTGCTCTTTCTTTTAGGCAGAGTATTTAACGGCTCAGGAAAACCTATAGACAGAGGCCCCATTGTTTTGGCTGAAGATTTCCTCGACATAATGGGTATGTCCTTAATCCATTTCAGATACGGAGTTAATACAAATCTGGTGTTGCTGAATGTTACAGCAGATTTGGTTTTGAGTGTAGGGTCTACCTGTTAGGGGAAGATTAATCTTTGAAGTATGTGGCACAGACTCACATCAGCTTTACATAAGTGCAGAAAGATGAGGCAGCAGAAGCTTGGAAGCTGTTCTTTGAAGTATGTGTAGACTATGTTAATTCCACAGCCTCCGAAGACAAAAAACTTAATAACCTGACAGGCTTCTCTTGGCCATTTACATGACCACAGCATGCCAGAGTCTTGAGATCTACAAAAGGCTCAGGTTTGACCAGGCACATCTAAAGAGTTCTAGACCTAATGGTGGGGTTTGCACCTTTTGACATGAGCCTTCTACCAGTGCTCGTGGTCAGTAGCAGTTTGATTAAGCTTCAGACACGTATATAGAATAATGTATGTTCTCTTTAAAATCCATACCAGGTCAGCCCATCAATCCCCAGTGTCGTATCTATCCAGAGGAAATGATTCAGACTGGCATTTCTGCTATAGATGGTATGAACAGTATTGCCAGGGGGCAGAAAATCCCCATATTCTCAGCCGCTGGCTTGCCCCACAACGAGGTGAGTTCTCAGAGCTGTTCCCTAAACCCTTAGTGACTTATTCACGGGGGTTAAAAAGTAAACGTGGTTAAATTCTAGCCTGGATAATAGCATCAAACATCGAGGTGAGCTGAAACGTGTTTTCCTTCTAGATTGCAGCTCAGATATGTCGCCAGGCTGGCTTGGTGAAGAAATCCAAAGATGTAATGGACTACAGTGAGGAGAACTTTGCCATCGTGTTTGCTGCTATGGGTGTAAGCCAATATCACTGGAGGAAAATGATGCTTGCAGAATAAATCAAGCAATTCTGAGGGTAGCTGAAGTATTTGAAGTAGGTCTTATAAACAGTGCTGAGTTGCCTGGCTGAATATCCCGAATGGCCAAAAGTACTGTAACAAAATGTGTTTGATCAGGAAAAAGCATCTTAAACTTAATCTCTAGCCTGGAATTCTAGAAAGAACTCATTCTGGGAATGCAGGGGAATTTTCATCATGGAGAGCTTTGCTTATGGATTATTGATGAGGTGTTTAGACCTTAATATGCTGCAAAATGCACTACGCTGAAACCTGGTCTGGAACTGATGTCTTAATACTGTGCTTTAGGTGAACATGGAGACTGCTCGGTTCTTCAAGTCAGACTTTGAGGAAAACGGGTCCATGGACAATGTGTGTCTCTTCCTGAATTTGGCCAATGATCCAACGTAAGTATTTACAGTGTGTTGGCTGGGAAAAGGCTGAAAAGGACAAGCAAACTGGAAGAGCGAGCCCCACGGATGTCCTGCCAGATGCCACTTACATTGGCATTCCAGTTGGTGCGAGTAGCAGAGGGTTTTAAGGTCTTTGTAACCCCAAACTGTTACCCTGCAGCCTGAAAGCACACGCATAAATAACACCTTACTGTCCTATTGCAGCATCGAGCGCATCATCACACCTCGCCTGGCTCTAACTACAGCAGAGTTCTTGGCATATCAGTGCGAGAAGCATGTGTTGGTCATTCTGACAGATATGAGCTCCTATGCTGAAGCCCTGCGAGAGGTATGCATTTCTGAGGCTTACTTGGCTGGTGGCATTCAGCACTTGGATACTGTAGTTTCAGATTTGCCTTGCCCTACGTGGTTGTGGTGCCAAACAGGGGTTTGTGTGGCTGTGTTTTGGTATCGCCTGCAGGAAGGGGTGCTTCAAGTCGTTAGTGTAGCTTAATGAAGGGAGATACCAGGTCTAGATGAGAGATCTGACTGCTTGGAAACATTCTTCTGCATTGCCTCAGGTATCAGCAGCTAGAGAGGAGGTGCCTGGCCGGCGTGGCTTCCCAGGCTACATGTACACTGACCTGTCTACTATCTATGAGCGTGCTGGGCGCGTGGAAGGCAGGAATGGTTCCATTACTCAGATCCCTATTCTTACCATGCCTAATGATGGTGAGTTATTTTCAAGTGGTTTTAATAAATAGCACTTTAAAGGACTCCTTTAGAGCAACCTGCCCTATTTTGGACACACAGCAAATCCTGTGGCCTTCAGGTTCCTATCTCAGTGATGCATTTCTTGGCTGCCTTCTCTTTATTATTAATAGAAGGGCTTTGCCTGTTTCAGACTTCAGGACTGTTCTTCAGCCCTGTAGCAGGAGCTCTAAACCATGCATAAGAGCTTGGTGATATAAGGGGGGTACTGACCGATGGCATTTCACTTTGGAAGTCACTTCACTGCAATTTAGCAATGCAGTTTAGTGCATTTAGCACTGCTGCATCAGTGCTAAAATGGATCTAAAAGGCCCCATTTTATTTCCACAGATATTACTCATCCTATCCCTGACTTGACTGGATACATCACTGAGGGACAAATCTATGTGGACAGGCAGCTGCATAACAGGCAGGCATGTATCACCCCAGTTAGAGTATACTTAAGATTATTCTGTACTTCTTGAAGTGTTAATGATGATGTCTTGGATGCCTTTTTCCTCCAGGTTTACCCACCTATTAATGTCTTGCCCTCCTTGTCTCGACTGATGAAGTCAGCTATTGGAGAGGGCATGACCAGGAAGGATCATGCAGATGTATCCAACCAACTGGTATGTAAAAACCTCTTCAGAGAAGCAGGGCCATGTTTCAAGCAGACCTTGTACTAAAGAGCCTGTAAAAGGCTTGCTGAACAGTTGCCATCCAGAACACTGCTGAGGCTGCTTTTAATCATGGAGTTAGTGAGACCCTTTGAGTTTGAACAGAAATGGGTGCATGAACGATCAAAGTCAAAGCACTTTGGTTTCTTTCCCTTCTAGTATGCCTGCTATGCTATTGGGAAGGATGTGCAGGCCATGAAGGCTGTGGTTGGTGAGGAAGCTCTGACCTCGGATGATCTTCTTTACCTGGAGTTCCTGCAGAAGTTCGAGAAGAACTTCATTGCTCAGGGTCAGTGATTCAAGCACATCCCAGTCTGGGGGAGCACCTGCAAGGTCCTGCTCCCACACCTGCCTCCTGCTTGGTGCTGAGACCCTTCCCTGCCCCACATTTCAGCCTGTGCTTGCTTTCTGCAGGTCCTTACGAGAATCGCACCGTTTACGAGACCTTGGACATCGGGTGGCAGCTGTTAAGGATCTTCCCCAAGGAGATGTTGAAGAGGATTCCTCAGGCAACCCTGGCTGAATTCTATCCTCGGGATTCCACTGCAAAGCACTAACCGCAGCTTCATCTCTTACCCCTTGCTCTGTGAAATGCTGTTTGTTTTCCTTTTCCATGTGTTGGTGTTTACTTGTCGCCCTTACAATGAAAACCAAGGATAGGTGACGTTTGTGCCAGTGTTCCAGTGCACACTGATAGCAGGTCTTAAAGCAGCCCTTCTTCCAAAGCTTGGGTCGTCAGCAGAGTATGTAGGCCAGCTCTCAGAGATGTGCAATAGTCAAAGCTTTGTGACTGCACCTTTTGTAGGCATTTCAAGGGGATGCCCGAGGATTGCAGATCTTTACTTTCAAGTGTAAGAGCAAATGCTGAGTTCCTTTGTCCGAAGCATCTGCTCAGTCTGATCACAGACAGTTGTGGTGCTGCTGGTAGAACAGATGGAGCTCTGCCCTCTTGCCTGAAGCCCAGGCTAAGAGGCGCAAAGCATGGTGCATGACAACATACCCTGCTGCAAAACACAAGTCGCTGGTGTTTAACTATGGCTTAAGGTTCTTCAAGGTGTGCACAAACTGAGGGCACTAGGGTGCTGGGTGCTTTTCCACTAGCAAAGGGTCGTTTCAGAGCTCACAGGCCAGTGGGTAGCATGACAAGGCTTTACTGCATTAGTCCTGAGCTGTGTTTGGAACTGGTGTGGTTTGCACTCCAGGCACGGGTCTGGCTAGCCAAGAGAGCTCAGCGTTGCAAACACTGCAGCCTTGGCTAGTCAGTGCAGTGCTGTTCCTTTCCATTGGTTCCGCTGGGGCTCCAAGCCCAGTCCTGGCAGACTCCCCTGCTTTTTTTCCAGGCTCACTGTAGTCCATGCTCTGGTCTGGCTAACTAAAGCACGTTGCACCTCTCTATACTTGTCTAGGAAGGTGCTAACACGACCTGAAGGATGTGTAACTAATTCCAGCTTTCCCTGGTGTCTCCTTTGTGCACTTCTTTAGTTTGTTCAGTGTTCTCTGTAACTTGGACTCAATGGCAATTCTACTCCAGTGCATTCCGCCCTAAAGCTGTGTCAAGTCTATTTTTCTTGAGGTTGGGATGGGAGCGTTGGCATGAGAATACTTTGATGTAGAGAATACCTAAATAAATTAAATATGGGAAGTGTTGAACAAGGGGGGAGCTTGGGTGATCTTTGTGGTTATAAAACGGGTTGGGCAGCAGTGGCTCTGATGGTCTTTGCCACTGGGGAGCTGGGTTACATGAGTGAAACTACTTCCATTTCTGTTGAGCCACCATCATGTTGCTGCTGGAGCTTTTGAGGAGGAGGGGTTGGGCTTTAGCTTCAGGAAGGAATGCTTTGTGCTGGGGAGCGGGTAAAGGCTTTGCAGGGATGTTGCAGGGCAATGGCACACCATCGGGTCCAAAGGTGTCTCGGTGGTTTGCACTAGAGGAGGCTTAAGACACTTTAAAGGGCTGCTTGAAAGTGAGCTCAGGCTTATGCTGACTCAGTGTTCCCTATGAATAGTACTATGGGGTGTCCTTGTATTCGGGTGTCACCCTTTGAACGATCTGCACATCAAATGGGTCACTGAATGAGTGGAGGCACCTCCTGTGCCTGCTGCTGCTCATCCTTAACCTGGGTCCTGATGTCCTGCCACCATCACCAGAGAAGAGATTCTGACTGATGAAGTCTGTTAAGTGTTGCACTAGTGCAAACTAAGCCATAGTTTGAGCTGTTCCTTGTACAGAAGCACAAGTCCTTCAGGCAGCGAAGCCATCAGCTCATGATTTACACAACTCATCCAACCTCCCTGCACTGTACTTGTCACTGAAGAGGCACTTGAAGTTACAGCTCCCATCTCCTCAGTATCAACAAGCGCTTTCATTATCCCACTGATCACTGACTGGAGGAGGGAGGGGAAGGAGGATCTATTATGCTAAAATGGCTTAAAAAAGTTGGGATGCGTGCTTTTGCCTTTTCCTACTCGTTTATCCCCTTGGTTACAGCCCCTCTGTCTGCGGGAGAGCCGGGGAATAACCCCATGAGCAGCAGCCAGCACAGGGAAAGCAGGTTTGAAAACAGGAGTAAGTTCCAAAGTCCAGAGAATTCCTGAAATCCTTCAGCAGGTGCCAGGCTCCAAGGGACAAAGGTTGAGCAAGCTGGGGTTGAATTCCTGAGGTCGGGCCAGCGCTGCGGAACTGCTTCATGAGACACCTGTAAGTGTCTGCCTGCGGATGGCACATTCCAGGGCAAAACAAGAGGAATTCCGCGGGGATAAGGATACTGTTGGCCATTAACACCCATGGAGCTGCACGCTCAGCCTGCGCTGCGGGAACAGCCCGGCGCCACGCAGGGGCACTGCAGGCCAGGGAGTGGGGAGGGATGGAGCGAGCGCATCGCTTCCACCCGCTGCATCCCATAAGCTGGGGCTGGTCAGCAAGAGCTGCTTCAAGAATCAGCTGCTGGAAGCAGCACGGGTGCTGCTTGGTCATGGAATCCCAGCATGGGGCAGCCACAGCTTCTCCGTTCAACCCATTTCAGTGTCCCAGCACCCTCATAGTGAAGAACTTAAGAGCTCATCCCAACCTCCCCTCGGGCAGGTTAAAGCCATTCCCCTTGGCCTGTCCCTGCATCCCCTGACTTGTTTGGATGCCACCAACTGCAGTGAGTTTTTGACTGGTCCCTGTGGAGAGCAGGGGCAGACTCCGGTTCACTTGGCTTGGGAGCCTTAAGGGAGTTGTGCTTACAGGCACAAACCCAGTTCAGTCCCACTGGTTAAACCCCTTTAACTGCTGTGCTCCAGGACACCCGAGTGGCACCACTGTGGATCCCTATGTGTGTAGGTGATGCCCAGCACCACCCTTCTGTCCTGGCTCCTCCTCTATGCGAGCAGTGGCCACCATCCTCACCCACCCCCCAGAACACCGATCCCAATCCTTACCTCCCTATACCCCCCCTCCCTGCTCCCTTCCTCCCTCCCCATTCCATCCCCAGATGCTCATCCCGACACTCCCCCCATAACCACATCCCCATCCTATTCCCACCATTGCTCCTCATCCTGACGCCTCCCTAATAGACAGAGCCCCATCTTCCCCTCACCAACCAACCCCTCTAGGATGCCAGGTCCCCTTCCCAACCCACTCATCCTGAAGCCCAAATCCCAGCCCCCAAAACACATGGAAAGCAGAAATGGGGGAAGGGGGGGGAGGGCAACGTTTTGAGTGCAAAAAATAAATATAAAATTTATTAAAACACCCACAATATTTTAAAGGTATCAGGAATAATACATTTCACAGCCCGGCGGCCGCGGCAACGCAGAATAAAATACAAATTACAAAATCAACCAAAAAAAGAACCAAAACCCAGCAATGAAACGAAAAAAAAACAAAAAACCCAACAAAATAGGGGGGGAAAAGAAGGGGAAGGATCCAAAACTTGTCATTTTTAGGCATCCTAAAAAATAAATTTACCAAAACACGGGGAAAAAAGAGGGTGGGGGGAAAGGGTGTTAAAAGGGAGAAATAAATCAAACGTAAAGAGGAAAAACTGGGGAGGGAAGGGGGAAAATTATACAAAATAAAATTATCAGCATAAATTTACTGTCCTAAAAGTATCTACAGTTTAATACACATTAATCCTATTGCCTTGAGACATGGGGATAGAATCTACCGGTCCTCGATCCGCCCCGGATCAAAACTTCATTTCAAGTAACCACAGTCCCGACCAGGAATCTTCAAGTGTGAATGGTTCGGAGCCGCCGGGACACCCCCCGTGTGTCCCCCCCTTTCCGCCTGCCGCCGTCCCGCTCCCCTTTTCCATGATCCAAACATCCCCCCCCCCCCCCCCCCAAAATCCCTCCCCGCCTCCAATGGAATTCCCGACTCTGAAGGAGAAATGGCGCTTGATGGGTGGATTGTGGTGGAATTCTTACCTCTTGATGGGGTTTTTTTTTTGGGGGGGGGGAGTCGTGGTGGGAAAACCAAGGGGTTCCCCAAAAAAATGCAAGAATCAACCCAAACAAGTTGCTCCTGGGGTTAAAAATGAGGCTGGAATTGCGGCGGTTTGAAATCCCTGAAGGATGCGGAAAAATGAGGAACAAACCCGGGCGGAAAGGGAAAAAGGGGGGGAGTGGGGGGGGAGAAAAACCCATAATAATTAAGGAAGAAACCGCTGCGGAAGGATCCCTGATTTCGGAAAGATTCGCCCCGGATTCGCTCGGGGAATTGGGGGGGGTTGAGGTATTTGCCTTGGTTGGGGGGCGCGGGGGGGAGCTGCTGCCCCAGCGCTGACGGGAAGCCAAAGGGGAAGGAAGTAGCACCAATAAACCCCAAAACATGGACAAAAAAGGGGGGGGGGGGGGAAGGGGGAAAAGAAAAGAGCCGGGCAGAAGCGGGATGCGCGGCGCCATGGGGCGCACAGCGCGGTGTGGGGATGCGGAGGAGCAGCGCCAAGCGCGGTGCTGAGCGGTGCCCACATGCGGTGGCACCATACGGTGAGCAGGGGCTGTGCACGGGCGCCATGGAGGGGCATGGTGCTCAACCATAGCAGTGCCAGGGCGCCCATGGCCCAGCACCGTGCCCAAGCACCATGTGTCTGTGCATGGTGCCAACCACCATGGCTAAACACCATGGCTAAGCACCATGGTCAAGCACCATGGTCAACCATTGTGTCTGTGCATGGTGCCAAGCACCATGGCCAAGCACCATGTCAAGCACCACAGTCAACCATTGTGTCTGTGCATGGTGCCAAGCACCACGGTCAAGCACTGTGTCCATTCATGGTGCCAAGCACCATGGCCAAGCACCAAGGGCAAGCACCATAGTCAAGCACTGTGTCCATTCATGGTGCCAAGCACCATGGTCAACCATTGTGTCTGTGCAGAGTGCCAACCACCATGGCCAAGCACCAGTATCAAGCACTGTGTCCATGCATGGTGCCAAGCACCATGACCAAGCACCCTGCCCAAGCACCATGGTTAACCACTATGTCCATGCATGGTGCCAAGCACCCTGCCCAAGCACCATGGTCAAGCACTGTGTCCATGCACGGTGCCAAGCACCATGGCCAAGCACAATGGTCAACCACTATGTCCATGCATGGTGCCAAGCACCTTGCCCAAGCACCGTGTCTGTGCACAGTGGCTGAGCACCATGCCCAAGCACCATGTCCAAGCACCACATCCATGCACCATGCCCCTGTGGAAGCACCACGGCTGTGCACCACGCCTGTGCACCGTGCCCCGAGCACAACATCTAAGCACCATGTCTGAGCACCATGGTCATGCACAGTGCCGGAGCACCGCATCCACATGCCATGCCCTTGTGCCATGGCTGTGCACCGTGCACTGTCCATGCACAGCATCCCCATGCACCGGCCTGAGCACCCTGCCCGAGCACCATGTTCACATCCCTTGCCTGAGCACCATGTTCTCACACTGTGGCTGAGCACCATGTCCACGCGCTGAGCACCATGTTCCTATACCCTGGTGAGCACCATGTCCATACACCATATTCACGGTGTGCAGACAAGCACCATGCCCAAGCACCGTGTCCACACACCACGTCCATGGACAAGCACCATTTCCACACACCATGTTGGAGCACCGTGGTCAAGCACCATATCCATGCACTGTGGTCACACACCACGTCCAAGCACCGTGGTCAAGCACCGTGTCCACACACCACATCCAAGCACCGTGTCCATGATGCATGGCTGAGCACCGTGCCCGAGCACCATGTCCACGCATCATGTCCAAGCACCGTGGTCGAGCACCAGGTCCACGCACCGTGTTGACACACCATGGCCAAGCACCACGTCCATAGTGCATGGCTGAGCACCGTGCCTGAGCACCATGACCAAGCACCATGTCCAAGCACCATGACCAAGCACCACGTCCATATACCCCAGCCAAGCACCGTGTCCATGCACCACAATCCAAGCACCGCATCCACGATGCTTGGCTGAGCACCGTGTCCGCACGCCACGTCCAAGCACCACTGTTGAGCACCATGTTCACACACCCTGGCTGAGCCCAGGCACTGCATCCAACCACCGCCTCCACGACCAGTGGCCGAGCACCTCAACTGAGCACCTCATCCAAGCACCACATCAGCACCGCGGCCCTGCTCCGGAGGGGAACGGCTCCGATCTCTGTTTGCATAAACCCAAGTGGCTCCCGGCACGCTTCAAGCTATCGCTCCGGTAAAGTTAAGACCTCCTTCTCCACGACATTGCTTTTTGCTTTGTTTCCTTGGTTCCCAAGTTTCGTATGTACATTTAGTAGCACCTCAGCGAGATGGAATCAGGCAGAAGCGTGATAGAGTTTGTTAAAACACCATTAGCACCGTTTGGATTACAAGATTTCACTGAATAAAAATATGCCTTATAGAGCCCACAAAGCATACTCCAGTATTAAAAGGAAAAAATCAGCTATTGAGGCACCTCAGGGATTCTGCTTTCCTTCTCCTTCCCCTTGTCCCGAGAGTTGAAGGGGGGGGGACCCCAAAACACTTCCCGTTTCCTGCCCAAAGTGAAGCACCGTGGCTGGAAGAGCCAAAGTAGGATGGAAGGAGCCCGCTGGGGCTCCCCAAGCCTGGCTCTCCTCAGGGTTTCTACCACGGGCGTTGTTCTAGCACCATTGCGGCCACGACCTGCTGCAAAATGAGGTCCCCATCGCACTCCGAAGCGATTAAAAACATGGAACCCCCCCCCCCCCCATAAGTGAGTGCCCCTGAACGGGGTGGGACGAGCATGGCCGCTGGGACGGGGAAAGGGAAAGCTTTAGCTTGCAAAAAGAGCCTCTCAGCAGCAAGGGGTAAAGAGCTGTGCATAGATTTTGAGCTTTCGTACGAGTCTGAAGCGTGCTCCTTTATCATGACTGAGATTTGAGGTAGGTTTCGACGTTATGTAGTGTAAAAACGTGAGACTGCAGCAGTTCTCGCTCCCCGACCCGCGGCGCCGGCATCTCCCCACTTAACCCCGGGGTTGATCCCGCCGGACCGACCCTCTCCCCCCCAATCCCTGCACCAAAACCAACCCCTTCCGAGGAAGCAGGACTCAGACAGGTTACACAGACCCCCTTCTCCTCCCGATTATAAACGCAACCAGGCGAAGCTCACAAGGCACCCGCGCCACGAAAGCCAAGGCGATGCCAACCGGGGCCGGCACCCGAATCCGGCCCCGTCCAACGGGATCAGCACGGTCCCATTTTCACCGTATCCACACTGGAACCAGCATCGCCTGCGGGTTATCCCTACAATCTGACTCGCCCGCGACTCCTCCAATCCTGATATGCTATTGGGGATGTCTAAGAAAAGCGGTAATAGCTCGTTGAGTTTCCTTGTCAAATATACGCGACTTTACAGGTTAAAAGTTAAGAACAAAAAAGGGGATTAATTCTGAAGGACGGACGAAGCATGTTAAATATTCTGCCAGTATTTACAGTTCTCCCACAAGAATCTGGTTTCAAACGTAACTGTTTCAAGTTGGGGGGGGAGGGGGGGGGAAGGAATTTGGGGCTTTTTTCTCTCTTTTTAAGTTTTGCTTTCGTTTTTAAATCTAGGTGAAAGTGCTTTTAAAAAAATTCTTTCCCTATTTACAGGTTTAAAATCAAGAGCACGGAAATGACCCGGCTGCTTTCAACCGAGATCCTGCTGATCTGTGCCAGTGCGCGAGGAAGGAAGAGGGGGGACAGTAAACACAAGGGGATTTCTGCACGGTGACGGCGTCGGCTCTGGCTCGCTGGCTCTCCAAAAGGCACCTCAAAGTGCAAAAGCAACGACCTCCCCGGGGACGCCGGCACCCGGATTCGGCCACGCCGCCCTCCCGGTGAGCCACAGGGCAGCTCCTCGCCCGCCCATCCATCCATCCATCCATCCATCCATCCATCCATCCATGCATCCATCAAACCATAGAACGGTTTAGGTTGGAAAGGACCTTAAGATCATCCAGTTCCACCCCCCTGCCATGGGCAGGGACACCTTCCACTAGACCGACCATCCATCCATCCATCCATCCCGGCGCGGCTTCGGCATCGGCGACGGGCGGGAAGTTTCGACTGAGATTGTTCAAAAAGCACCACGCGGTTGTTGTCGGCGTTGGTTGGGCTGTTCCTTGGGGAAAGGGGGTTTTGCGGGAAGAACGGTGATCTGTAGGAAGAAGGGATGGCACCCGGGGGAAGAGATAAAGCACCGAGCCCCGGCGGTGCTCACCGGCACCGGCAGGGAAGGCGGACCAGCGGGGTTTTGGCCAGCCAAGTCTTGGGATTCGCTCTTCCCAGAGCCGATTGCACGGAGAAAGTCCCCCGGAGACGGAAAGCACCAGACTTTAGCAACAGTGATGTACAAGAGCAACACCAGCTATTCACAGTTTGGGCTTGGGGTGGGTTTGTTTCCTGGTTTTGGATCATTTTTTGTCCTGTCGGCTCCTTCTAGAGCTGCCGCCGCCGTTCCTGGGACCATCAGCAAAGGATCCCCCCCAAGTCCAAGCCCCCGGCAGCGGCAGCCCCCAGCCCGGACGTGTCCTGAGGTCTCTGGCGTTGGGAAAGACGCCGGCTCAATCCATTACAGCGGAGCCGATCCCGCCGGCAGCGAGGAGCCGAGCGAAGACGTGCCGTTCCTCACTGTAAGAAAGGACTCCTCGAGCTGAAAAACAGGTAATTTGAGGTCCTTGGGCAAAAACATGGTTGGATTTTCAGCGTGTCTGGCTGATGGTGAAGCACCAGCCCCCACCAGCCCCCGTGTGTTGGAGCTGGACGGGGGTAACCTCTTGCCTTTAAGCTGGTTTGGTGAGCGGGTTGGATTTGATTTGTGTTCAAGGTTGGGTTGAGTTTTCCACGTTGGCTTCTCTTTCGAAGATCGGCTTCGTCGTTGTGGTCGGAGTAACAAATAAAATAAAATAAAATCCAATAAATAGGCATTATTTTTAAGTGGGATTAAAAACCTCTCCTTTGCCAAAGGACGCTATGGACTTCTCCGGCCCTTTGCACGAGGCTGGATTAAAAAACCCATGGAGATATAAA
The DNA here is from genome assembly GCF_028554395.1 of Pezoporus wallicus. NCBI lineage: Eukaryota > Metazoa > Chordata > Aves > Psittaciformes > Psittacidae > Pezoporus > Pezoporus wallicus. Next base: position 845,807 of record NW_026636985.1, read on the forward strand.
TATGAGATTCCCAAAAAGCCTCAAACAGCACCGTCCTCTTTTGGTTTTACCACGGTTTGCTCTGTTGGCCAACTCCTCGCCAAGCGCAGCCCTCCGACGGCGTGCACCCGCGCCGGCTCCGCTGTTTGGACCTTGGGTTTGCTTTCTGTGGGATGGGTGTTTTTTTTTCCTCTGTTCTTCTTGTGTTTTGCTTCTCTTTTTTTGTCTATTTTATTCCTAATCCTTTTCTTCTCCCCCACGCCCGAGGAGAAAGCACCACGAAGCAACGCCAGGCACCGGCGCTGCCGAGGGTTGAGGTAAGATGAGGCCGTGGCGGTTGCCTCTGTCTCAGATCCAGCGGCTGTAGGGGCCCGTCACCTTGGTGTAAGCATAGGAGGACACAGTGATGGCAGAGTTGGTGGGGATGGCCACCGCCTGCCGCGTGGGGACTGAGTCCCTCCTCTCCTTGCTGGGCGCCTCGGTCGCCAACGCACCGCCCCACTTGCGTTTCTTGGCGAAGGCTTTGGCGTCCGGTGGGAGACCCAAGCGCGCCGCCTCCTCTTGCCGGGCACGAGCCCGCTCTGCCAACTGCTTCATCTTGGCCTCCCACAGCGCCAGGCCGTGGTTGGGCTGGTTCAAGTTCTTGTGTTGGTAGAAGACCAGGGAGATGCGTGTGGGGTGGCAGCGGTTGGGTTTCTTCAGCGGGGTGGTGGCGTGGAGCTCACGGCGGGCGCACTCGATGAGGATGGAGCCGTGCGCCGGCGCCACGGCCACCCCGCCGATGTTCTCATCCAGGAAGTTGTGCTCGCTGTCCGACCACTCCTCCTCTTCTTCCTCCTCCTCCTCTTCCTCCTCCTCTTCCTCCTCTTTCACTGCCTTCTCTGGCAGATCCTCCTCCAGGCCAAATGGATCCCACGGCTTCTCCTGGCGGGTCCCTACAGCCCCTTTCTCACCCACCGCTGCTTCCCATGGCTTCTCCTGCAGCCCAGGACTGGGCGCTGGTGTCCTCCGCTCCTCTGCCTTCACCGAGCCCCATGGCTCCTCAGAGAAGCCCGGAAGCCCCGGCAGGGATGAGCCAAAACCCAATGGCCCCAGCAGGCTCGAGGTGCCCGTGCCAGACAGCGCTGCCTCCCCCAGCTTGCAGGGGCTCCATGGTTTCGGCAGCAAGCCCGAGCTCTGTGCCGCTGCCGGCGCGTCTCCCACCACAACGTTGGGCCACTGCTTCCCTGGCGGCGGCGGCAAGCGCGCGGCAGCATCGAAGGCGCTGGGCTTCTCCCTCCCACCAGAACCTGGTGTCAGGGAGCTCCAGGAGCCCTCCGCCGTGTTAGTCCTCTCTGGGGAAGAAGACGTGCCCCGGGATGCTTTAAAGGGGCTCCACCGCTGCTCCGGCCCCGCAGTGCGCGCCGGGATGGTCGGCAGGGTTAAACCAGTGCCGGGCATGGCGGCTGCGGTGGGAAGGGGCTCAATGGCTGGTGGAGGATCTGGAGGCTCCTGCTTGATCGGCCGGCTGCTGAAACAGTTCTGTGCAAACGGCTGGGCTTCCTCAGAGCCTGAGCTAGTCCTGTGCGCCCCGGCCACCGCTGCCTTCTGCTGGCTGGCATAGCGGTTAGCCCGCTCGTACGTGCGCTGGTGATGGTTTTTGCTCCGGACGCTGTTCGGGATGGGCTCAGGGAAACTGGTATTCCCATAGGTGTGGTTGAGGCTCTCCTGCAGGGCCGGGACGTCAGGCTTCTTCTCATAGCCGTTGCTCACCCAGTTGCTCCCAGAGGCATTACGGGATGCCCCGTAATTGAGAAACTGTGAGGGGAAGACGTGGTTGCTGGAAAAGCCGTAATACCCAAAGGAGGGAAGCGCGAACTTGGAGTGAAACCCGTTCACGGAAGGCAGATTGGGCTGTGCATAGTAGGAATGGTAAGAGTAAACACTGTTCATGCTGTACGGGTCAGAGGGCCGGCAGCTCCCCAGCACCGAATAGCTCTCCACCACTGCGTTGCCGTTGTACTTGAAGGCGTTGTAGTGGCTCGGTGGCTCCACTTTGATGGAAGGTTTCAGTGGCTGGGGGGGAAGCCCGCTTTTCAAGGCCATACCTGCAGGCACAGCACACACACAGCCCCTTGTGAACTGCCAGCCCAGGAAGCCACTGGTGGGGAACAAGGACCCCAACAACTCAGCTGGACTCAAAAACCCCATGATGACGGTGCTGCCAACCAAGCATGGAGGTCAGCATCACCCAGTGCACTGGCACTGATTCACACCTGCGGGATCAGAGGTTCCCAGTACCCAGCAGCACGGGGAAAACCCAGGCAAGCACAACAGAAACACCACCCTGCACCCCCAACATGCCAAGAGCTCAACAGCCACCTCTCCATGGCAGCACCCAACCACATCCTCATCCCTTCATGTGTGGTCCAGACAGCTCAGACTTTCGCCTCTGCCCCCATTACCTGCATTCTGCTGGAGCGTGGGCAGCTCAAGTGCCTCTTGCTTGATCTTCTCCGGTGTCATCAGCTTCTCTTTCTGCAGCTTCTTCTTCTCTGCGGCGGCTTTCCTCGCCTCCAGCTGCCTCTGCCGGCAGGACTTGGCAGGCTCGGGCAGCTTGCGGACCTCACGGGGGAAGGATGTGAGCACCTGGATGGCCCCGCTGCCCACCTTGGCGTTTTGGTTCTCCTCGCTGCCAAACTCATCCGTGCTGGACATCTTGTAGAGGGGGAGGACGTGCAGCTGCTCATCTTCAGGGATTTTCCCCACCACGCGATTGTCTTCCTTTGTCAGAGTGCAGACCTGCGGGACGCATGGGACACCATCAGTGTGAAGCCACCCAACCTGGCACCCTCCTGCCCAAGCCTACACTGGTCCCCAGCAGGCATTTGGGAACCTCCTGCAGGGGGGGTCAGAGAAAACCAAACACATGGTCCTAGCTAGCACTGTGGTTTAGTCCAGCTGGGGTGGCTTCAGCACCCCACAGACCTGAACGTTTCCATCTGAGGTGTGTAACCACCGAGGAGCAGCCACTGGAGTCATGCAGGGACGACAACTGGGGACAGCCGAGTGGCTCAAAAAGGAGCATAGAATCATAGAATGAATCATAGAATGAATCACAGAATGAATCATAGAATGAATCATGGAATGGTTTGGGTTGGAAAGGAGCTTAAGATCATCCAATTTCAACCCCCTACCACAACCAGGGACACCTTCCACTAGAGCAGCTTGCTCCAAGCCCGTGTCCAACCTGGCCTTGAATACTGCCAGGGATGGGGCAGCCACAGCTTCTCTGGGCACCCTGTGCCAGCGCCTCAGCACCCTCACAGTAAAGAACCTCTGCCTTATCTCCAACCTGAACTTCCTCTGTTTCAGTCTGAACCCATCACTCCTTGTCCTATCACTACAGTCCCTGATGAAGAGTCCCTCTCCAGTATCCTTGTAACCCTCTTCAGCCACTGGAAGCTGCTCTGAGGTGCAGCTTCTCTTCTCCAGGCTGAACAGTCCCCAACAGCATCCCAAACACAAGGGGGAGCACCCCAAAAAGCCCCACCAGCCCCTTGCTTACCACTGTGCAACCGTTGTAAAGGTTATGCTGATCTTTGTGAGCGTGAGCACAGAAGTCCATGCAGGCTGTCACTCCCGAGAACGGCCTCCCCTCCTTCAAGCCCAGCCGGCAGTCAATTGCCACGTCCTCATTGGTAACCTGCAAGAAGGAGGAGAGGGCTTGGGTTATCCAGAATCTCCCACATGCCTGCTGCCAGGTGATGTGTTCCAAAGGGGATGCATGAGTACCTGGTTTTGGTAGGCTTGTGGTGCCAGCCTCTTGTAAAGTGGAGCAACCTCGGTGGCCAAGTCCTGAAAGCTTTTCCGGAGCAACTCTTCCTGCAGTAGGGAAAAGAAGAGGATGTCACCCAGGGGTTTGGGGAGCAGGGATGGAATTGGGGACGCAGCCCCTGCACTCCACATGGCACCCAACCCTTCCCATGATGTCCTCCAGGGCACAAACGACATTGCTTCAATTCTTGGTGACATTTTGGCCATTCAACCTCCACCCTCAGCATCTGTTGTGCTTCAGCTTGCTTGACCCATGAGCCCTCTGGCATCTCCCCTGGGGTTTCTAGAGAGGACCCGTTTGTGCCACTCCATACCAGCACTTGCTGTCACTCCAGAAGTCTGGTTCTAGGACATGAACCTAAACCTGCTCTCTGGTTACATCAGGCTGGCTTCCATTTCCCCATCTGGAGAAGCTGCATGGAGACCTCAGAGCCTGGAGCAAGCTGCTCTAGTGGAAGGTGTCCCTGCCTGTGGCAGAGGGCTGGAACTGGATGATCTTAAGATTCTTTCCAACCCAACCCATTCCATGATTCTATGATCTCCCTAATTCATCAAAAATCCCACCAGGAATCCCATTTTCTGGCCTCTCCCCTGCAAAACTTGAGGGTAAACGGAGGTCCAAACCCACAACCCCACCCGTGTCACCCACCTCTTTGGGATTATCTCCCACCAGCCTGAACTTGCGAGGAGTTTTGCTCCGGGCATATTTGCATCCATTGAAATACATGCTCCAGGAGCAGCCGAAGGAGAAGGAAGCACCACAGGTGTTGGGGTCTTTGCCTTGGCACGCACAGGTCCGGCTGCAGGAGGGACACCACGGAGGAACATCAGCCACCAGTGTGGTGATGGCAGCTCTGAAAACAGGGAGGGAATCCCCAAACCTCCCACATCCTCTTCCCGTCCCATTCCCAACAGGATTAATGGTGTGCTGTGACTTACTCGTCGTTCAAGCCGCAGCGGCGGCTGGTGGGGTTCCCGTACTTGGTGAGGGTGTCGGTGAGCTCCTGGTACAGGGTGTCCCCGAGGGTGCGGGGGATGCCCTCCCAGGCCAGGATCAGGATGATGATGACGGCGTTCTGGCAGTGGTGGCCGGCCCGGTGCCGCACCAGGCACAGCAGCTTCTCCTCTTGGTTGTGTCTCCGGATCACCTGGAAAACAGAGGGGTCAGACCATTCCAACAGCAAAACACTTCCCAGTAATGGCCTCAAGCTGCACCAGGGGAGGTTTAGATGGAGATGAGGAACAATTCCTTCCCCAGAGGGTGCTCAGGCATTGGAAAAGGCTGCCCAGGGGAGTGCTGGAGTCATACATCACAAACCATGTAGCCTAAGGCCCTCAGAGCCATGGGTTAGTGATGGCCTTGGCAGGGCTGGGGAATGGTTGGACTTGATCATCTTAAAGATCTTTCTCGACCTGGTTGATTCTATGGGGAGGACCCCAAAAGTGGGTCCTGGCTGCCTTCCGCAGTGGGAATTCGGGTGGGCAGAGTTGCTGGAGCTCCCATGGGTGCATTCACCCCAATGGGCTTAGGGCTGCCAGGCTGGGGGTCATGCCCAGCCCAAGGGCTGCAGGCATGGACATGCCATTCAGTGGGCACTGCCAAGGGGGGACGAGATCCATGGCACAGGTACTCACCCACTTGGCGATGGGGCAGCCCCGGGAGCTCTTCCCCTCCTTCCCCGTGTAGATGACCTTCTCGATGCGGATGGCCTTGCCCTTCTCTCCATACCTGCCAGGAAATGGGCATCAGCCTTGCTCACCCATCCCCATGCTCATGAGTTCCCCCCTCACTTCATGGGACCCCACTTACCCTCAATGGACCCCTCCACTCACCCTCACAGGATGCCACTCGCCTTCACAAGACCCCCCAGGACCCCACACACCCTCAGAGCCCCTGCTCATCCACACAGACACCATTCACCTTTGTTAGTCCCCCCCTTTCCTTTCGGGCCCCCTGGTTCCTTACCGTTCCTCCATGAGCTCCCTGATGGATGCCACAGTGGGCCCCGAGCCCAGGTGGGTGTAATAGGGCCCCTCGTCCTTCTCCACAATTTGCTCTGCACAGACACGAAGGGGAACAGGGATTTTGGGATTTGCACCTCTGTGATCTGCCCCAAGAGATGCCAAACCCCAAATTCCCTCAAACCAAGCACTTCTGCACCAAAAATCAAGGGTTCCTCAGTGGCATCTGCCCCTTAGAGCATCAGGGAAGGGAAGACATATATGGGGTTCATTAAGCAGCCCGGTGGATCCTCTTTGTTTTCTGCTCTGGAAGACACTAAAATGCTGCTGAGGAACAAGGAGATGGGTGCTCAGACCTGCACCCATCAGCACACATCCCCTCTGCAGACATGGAAACCTCCCTGAGCAGCCACAGCCACTCCAAGCTGCAGCAACCATGGCTCCATCCCGGCACAAAGGATTTATACCAGGAAGAATGCTGGAGCTACAGAAGAAGGATGCTGGGCTATAGAAAGATGCTGGGCTATAGGAGAAGGATGCTGGAGCAACAGGAGAAGGACGCTGGGGATACAGGACAAGGATGCTGGAGCTACAGGAGGAGGATGTTGGGCTATAGAAGGATGCTGGGCTACAGAAGAAGGATGCTAAGCTACAGGAGGATGCTAAGCTAGAGGAGAAGGATGCTGGGGCTACAGTCCTGCAATCAACAACCTTCACCCCCTACCTTGGAGCATTTAGGGAGGGAAGGTGCTGACATGGGAAGCAAAGGATGCTCCCAGCATCCACGGAAGCCCAGGGGTCAATCCCGGGTGCGCAGGGATGCTCCAACACTGCTGGGTGGGATGCACCCAGTGCAGATCTGCCTGATGTGTCCTTCCACCCCTCTGCTCTCACTGCCCTTATTTCCATTCTCATCATGTCTCACTGGCTGGGATCCAGGGTGAGGAGAAAGCTGGGCTCAGCTGGGCTGCAGCTGCCCAGACAGGGATCAATACGGCCTGCAGCCAAGGTTGGGTTAGCACAGCCTCTAACAGCACAGCCACCTCATAAAGCACCAAAGCTTGGCTCTCACTTAACTGCTTCCTCCCACAGCTTTTCCTTAGGAAAACAGAGAGAGAATCCCCCCTGTTCCTGCCCCTAAATCAGGCTGCAAAAGGAAAAGCAACCCAAATCCTGGCACTGCAGGGAGAAACTTCAGAGTTAGAGCAACTCCAGAAAAGCCTTTTCATTCACTTGGTGCCATTCAAGGTAATTCCTGCTGCCATCTATAAGAAAATAAACATCAGCCCCACAACTAAAGGGCAGCCTGGGGTTAGCCCGAGGCTGGATGCCCCAGATCCTCACCCTGCTCTTCCCAGGGGAGAGTGGCTGTACTCTGGGAAGGAAAGATCCAACTGCTCATGCTTGGACGGAGGTGAACTGCAAGGACTGGGTGGGAATTCTCCAGCGCTTGCTGCAAAGTGTAACAGATGCCAAAACACACTAAAAAAAACCAGGGCTTTGGTGCTTATCGTAGAATCCCTCAATCCTAGAATGGTTTGGGTTGGAAGGGAGCTTAAAGCTCACCCAGCTGCAACCCCTGCCACGGGCAGGGACACCTTCCACTAGAGCAGCTTGCTCCAAGCCCCTGTGTCCAACCTGGCCTTGAACACTGCCAGGGATGGGGCAGCCACAGCTTCTCTGGGCACCCTGTGCCAGCGCCTCAGCACCCTCACAGGGAAGAGCTTCTGCCTAAGAGCTCATCTCAGTCTCCCCTCTGGCAGGTTAAAGCCATTCCCCTTGGCCTGTCCCTTCAGGCCCTTGTCCCAAGCCCCTCTCCAGGTTTCCTGCAGCCCCTTCAGGCACTGGAGCTGCTCTCAGGTCTCCCCTTCAGGAGCCTTCTCTTCTCCAGGCTGCCCCAGCCCAGCTCCCTCAGGCTGGCTCCAGAGCAGAGCTGCTCCAACCCTCGCAGCATCTCCATGGCCTCCTCTGGTCTTTTCTAACCCAACTGCTTCTACAGTTCCAAGCCAAAGTGAACTCCATTGTGCAAGCACAGCATCCCCCCCAAAAATACCCCCCCGGGGCCCACCACCCCCCAAAAATAAACCCCTGGCACCCCCCCCAGCACGACCGGTCACTCACCAACACAGTCACAGGTTGGGAATTCCGCTTGTGCCCTCTTGGCTGGCGTGTCCAGGAGGCTTTTGGTCGGCGTGTCCAGGTACTTGAGCGGCGACTCCAAAAAGCCGCTAAGGGTCGGTGTCAGCGGCACCTCGTCCTTGGTGGGGGTCCCGTCGGTGTCATCCACGTCTGGGTTTTGGCTTTCCTCAGAGTAAAAGCACGTGGTGGACACCACGGTGATAGCACCAGAAGATTCGATTTTGATCTGTTTGGGGGACCGGGCGGTGAAAGGGGGCTCCGAAAGCGGACCCTTCCCCGGTGAGAACGAAAAGCTTTTGGGTCCGGCTTGGGGAGCGCTGCTTGAAACGGCGCTGGTGGCATTGGGGGGCACTTGTGGGGCTGGCACCGACCCCCCCGGCACCTCGGCAGCCGTGGCGGTGAGCGTGGCGGGTGTTTCGGGGGGCTGCAGGTTGAAATTCTCCCCAAATTCAGCTTCAAATTGCCGGATGAGCTCTTCCAGCTTGTCATCCACCATGATGGGGGCCGGGGCCGGGGCCTCCTCAGAGCTGGTTGAACCCGCCGGCGCAGGGTGAATTTGGGGGCCCCCCCCAGGGGCACCCCTTTCCTGAGAGTCGGGAGCCGGGGGGCAGCCATCCAGGGGGGTTGGTGGGGGGGGGTAAGCGGCAGGCAGGGGTAGTGCAAGAGGCTGAGGCGGGCAGGCCGGTGGCGGTTCTGTTTGCATCTCTTCGGCGGGGGGTTCGGCGGGCGCCCGAAACCCCTCCAGGCTGATCTGCCAGAGGGGCAGGAAGAGCGGCTGCGAGTCCTTCTGCTTCGCCTTCTTGATCTGCACTTGCTTACGGAGCGGCTTGGCCGGGGGGGGCTTTTCAGGTGGTGTTTTCTTCTTCTTCTCTTTGGCCTGCTTTTCAAAGGGCTTGGGGGGCACGGATGGGGCACCGGGAGCCCACCAGCCGCTCGGCCGATCCGGCGCTGCCGCCGGCGCTGCTGCCAGGCTTTGCTCAAGGAAGAGGCTGCGCTTGTGATGGAGATGTTGCTGCAGGACCAGCTGCGTCTTTTTGTGCAGGTCGGGCTCTGGGGGTGCCAGTGGCAAACGGGGGCCACTCGGTGGCACTTCTTTAGCGGGTGCTCGTTCGGGGGGCTCAGTTTTAGGTGCTGTCGCTTTGCTGGCTATTGCTTCAGGTCTCTTGAAAGCTGCCTTGATGTAGTCATCAGCGTTCCCCAGGAGCTGCTCCAGCTCTGCCATGGGGTCTCCAGCCCCTGCTGCCCCCTCGGCTTCCAGCCCCCATGTTGCTGCAAAGCCCCCCCGGGGCGGTGCTGCACCAAAGAACGGCTCCGGCGCTGCTCCCGGCTCCGGTGGGTAACGGGGCTCATCCCCTCGCTGCCACACAGCCCCCGATGGGGCGAGGGGGCCGGGGCCGAAGGGGGCAGCGGGTGGCGGCGGTGGTGGCGGCGGGGGGGGCTGGCCATCGCCGGCGGGCTGGGGGAGAGCGGCCGAGAGCTGCGTGAGGGCTTCGATGGCTATGGCGGTCTGCAGGCTGATGTTCTTCTCCTTGGCGATGGTCAACACGCTCTGAGAGAAGGGGAGGCCGTCGGGCGGGCACGGCTCGGCGGGCTCAGGCACCGGCTGGGGGTCAATAGCACCTTCCTGTGGGGGTGGCAGGGGGTTGGCGGTGACGCGAGGCCGCGGCGAGGCCGGCTCTTCGCCGAGAGCCATCTTGATCTTCTGCTCCAGCCATTCCAGGTAGTCGGGGCACTCGGGGCCGTCGCAGTTGCAGTTGGGGGGCTTCACACCGTGTTTAGCCAAAGCCAAGGCAGCCTTCAGGGCGTGCAGGTCCTCCCCTCGTGGGACCCCATCCGCAGTGCTCAGCCCGCCCCGGCTCATCTCCGAGTCAAACTTCTCATACAGCAGCGACGGCGATGCCGGGGCTGGCAGGCGGTAGGAGGAAACGGCTTCAGCCACAGCCGAAAAGGCCACCAGGTTCCTGACGTCTTCCAAGTGGGCTTTCCCCGTGGCAGGCAGCTGGCCCGGGGACCAGCCGCTCGGCTCCATCAGCGCCGGGCCCCCCGCCTCCGGCCGGGCCCCATTGGCCAGGCTGAGCCCGCTGCCCTCCTTCAGCCGCCTTTCTTCCACATAATTAATTGGCCCTTCTTCCATTTGGCTTCTGCTGGGTCCATCAACCGGGTCGCCCGCCGAACCTGTCTGTGAGGAGGGAGAGAGGAGAGATGTGAGCATCCCCTGCCGTGACCCACGTGCCAGCAGCCCCATAGAATGATGGAATCAACCAGACTGGAAAAGCCCTTTAAACTCATCAAGTCCAACCATTCCCAGCACTGCCAAGGCCACCACTAACCCATGGCACTGAGGCCTCGTCTCCACGCTGTGTGAACCCTTGCAGGGACGGTGACTGCAGCCCTGCCCTGGGCAGCCTGTTCCAATGCCTGAGCACCCTTTGGGCAAGGAATTGTTCCTCAGCTCCATCTAAACCTGCCCTGGGGCAGCTTGAGGCCGTTTCCTCTTGTCCCATCCCTTGTTCCTTGGGAGCAGAGCCCAGCCCCTCCTGGCTCCATCGTCCTCTCAGGCAGTTGCAGGGAGGGATCAGGTCGCCCCTGAGCCTTCTCTTCTCCAGACAACCCCAGCTCTTCAGCCGTCACCCTAGTTCTCTCTCTTGGTTTATTGGAGGCCTACAAGGATGCTGGAGAGGGACTCTGCATCAGGGACTGCAGCAACAGGACAAGGGGTGATGGGTTTAAACTAAAACAGGGGAAGACCAGGCTGCAGATAAGGCAGAAGCTCTTCCCTGTGAGGGTGCTGAGGCGCTGGCACAGGGTGCCCAGAGAAGCTGCGGCTGCCCCATCCCTGGCAGTGTTCAAGGCCAGGTTGGACACAGGGGCTTGGAGCAAGCTACTCTAGGGGAAGGTGTCCCTGCCCATGGCAGGGGCTGGAGCTGGATGAGCCTTAAGCTCCCTTCCAACCTGAACCAGGCTGGGATTCTGTGATTCTATTTTTCATTCCCCCTTTCCCCATCTCTTTCTCTCACATCCAGGTGATGAAGACACAGAGGAGCCACAACCACGTGGGTTCTGCTAGGCTGCATAAGGAGCAGCATGGCTCAGGGGGTGGACGGACAGTTTCCACCTCACCACCCACATCCCTCCCCAGCTCCTGCTCTCGCAATTGCTCACAGGCCAGTTTGGGATTTCCATGCCCGCCATGGGCAGGATGTGGGACAGGGAGGGCATCCCCAGCCCCAGTGCCACAGCTTGCACCAGCGAAGGAAGCGGTGCAGGGAGGAAAGGGGGGTTTTTGCTTGGACCCAAGCCTGCAGCAAACATCCTGGCCAGGAGCAGCAGTCCCGCACCAGGGCAGTGGCACGGCAGGAAGCTGCTGAGCTGGCTGTGCCGGTGCCAGGGGACGTTTCACCTCGAATAACCCGGTGTCTGTACTAACACAGGGCCCCGGGCAACGCCGAGCTGCAGCCCTGGCGTCCACACCACCGGCTGCGTGCCAAGAGGAGACCAGAACCGTTGGAGACATCCGAGGTGGTGGCACCCAGACCTGTGTCTGGTCTCAAGGGGTTTTGCCAGGGATGGGAGTGTCTTTCTGTGCTCCGTGGCTCAGCAGCAGGGATTTCAGTGCTGCGGCAGCCAGGGGTGCTGGCTGTGTATTTAGCAGCTTGCTGATAACCAAGGGGGAGCTTCCTGAGAGCTAAAAATACAGCAGAGTTCACTGGGAAAAACACAACAAAGCTGCGGGCAGAGCTTCCTGCCTCCGGCCAGTGCCAGCAGCCGCTCGTGGGAAGGAGCTGCAGCCCTGTGCCCAAGTCACTGCTCAGTGTTCAGCAGGACAGGGGTGAGGGTTTAACCCTTCAGCCACCAGCCCCATGGCTCTGGCACAGGCATCCTTCAAGGTGAGATTTCTCCACCAGAGATAAGCACGCTGCTGACTGCGGCGAAACCAGGGCAGTACCACTCCCAGTACGATTCTATCCCCAAAAATCCCCCTTCCCAAGGGGTGAAAGCTCCCAGGGGAGCTCAGCACCAACACAGCGCAACCCTGCTCCGGCACAGGGCTTGCCCTGATGCTGCTGGGGCTTCAGAGGGGCTCCAGCCCCTCTGCAGTATCCCAGAGCCAAGCAACAGAGCCAGGAGCGATGGGACCGGTCCGTCAGGTCTGGGGAGCAAGTGCTTGGTGTGCTGGTGAAACAGCAGCTCGGGCAGGGTGGGGACAACACGCCGCCTCCACGCTCCTTTGCAAAGCAAGGAAGAAACAGCCTCACCCGTCCTCCCTACACCGTCCTCTTCCTCCTCCTCACCAGCCAAAAGGGTTTTTCCCCAGCAGAGCATGGTGGCAGGGAGATAAAAGCCCTGAGCCCCCTCCAAGACCTTGTGGACGTGCAATGAAGCATCCCCAGCATCGCAACAGTGACGCCAGCCCAGGGAAACGATGACAAACCTGTTTTGCTCTGGGTGGGGAGTGGGCGCCAGCCCCAAGGGTCTACCCAAGGAGGGGGAACTTGATGAGTAAGAGCAGGGGAAGCCCCAAAAACCAGCTTGCTGGGACAGGGCGGCACTTTGGGCTGCTCCATCCCATAAACCAGCGTATCAACCCAGCAGGAAGATGAGGCAGGAGCAAGTATCCCGTGATGCTCCTAAAGGGTTAATCCGAAAGCTGCAACCTTCCTCAAATCAGTGGGGAAAAGACATTACCCCGTGATGCTCCTAAAGGGCTAATCCGAAAGCTGCAACCTTCCTCAAATCAGGGGGGAAAGAAACTATATATGTATATATATATATATATATAATTCCTTTTATCCTGGCTCTGTCATCCAGCTCCTCTTGTTCCCAGTCCCACAGGCTGGAAGATGGAAAGACCTCAGGGTTTCTCCCCAAAAATCCATCCCCTTCCCTATCCCGACTCACTCCAGCAGCATCCACAGAAACCCCCAGATCACTGCCATGGGCACCTATCCCTCCTTTCCCTGGAAAAAGGGCTCCCTGCCCAAACCTCCTTCCATTCATCCCAGGAAAGAATAAAAGCTGAGGAAGGGGGAGGGATATAAACTCAAGAGAAAGGAAGGTTTGGGTTAGCTCAGTTGCTCCGCTCCTGCACGGTCCCTTCCGCACGCTATAAATGGGGATAAATCCCCCTGAGGATGAAAACATTTGGGTTTTAAATCTCTTTTTTCCTTCTTTATTTATTTCCCCTCCCCTCCCCCCCAAGTTTTAAATGCCTTAAACAGAAGGAAGGAAGGCAAAAAACACAACCACACACGCAGAGCCCGGCTTGGAGGGATTCCAGCCTGGGCTGCGCTCCCTGGGAGTGATCCGGAGCCGTTTATAACCCGGTGAGTGCCGGAGCAGGGGGAACGGCGCCGGATCCGGGCATGGCTCTGAGCGGGCAGCACTTACGTGTGTGGGGCGGGAGGCGAAGATGGAGCGGGACCATGCGGGGAGGGAAGGAGAACGGAGTTGTTGGAGCCTCGGCCCTCCCCGCCCCCTACAAAACCAGCTGGAGAAGCCATTAGCCCCGGCGCCGTGCGCACGTAGGGATGGACAGACCCACGGACAAGGGCCCCACCGCGCAGCATGGGCCCCACAGAGACACCTCAACACCCCATGGGGGGTTATAGGGGAGACCCACGCCCCAGAGCTGGCAGGGAAGGGTGGATGTAGTGCCAGAAGGGAATGGCAGCTCCTGATGACGGTGACCCTATAGATCCCTCTGCCCTATACGTGCTGGTGGCCTTGGGATACAGTGACGTGTATCCAGCTGCCTGCATGTTCAGCAAGCTTGTATCAAACAGTCCCAAATAGCCAGCAACCCCATGTATATATCCATATATATATATACCCAGCAACCTATATATATAACCAGGAATCTTATATAGTCAACAGCCCTATATATGCAGCAACCTATATATCCACCAGACTTATATATTCAACAGCCCCATATACTCAGCAACCTATATAACCACCAGTCTTATATATCCAGCAACCCTATATACCCAGCAACCTATATATATATCCATGGATCTTATCTAGTCAACAGCCCTATATACCCAGCAACCTATATATCCAACAATCATATATTCAACAGCCCTAAATATCCAGCAGCCCTGCAGAACCAGCAATCTTATACATCCGACAACCTTCATATCCCCATGTGCATAATCCTATATACCCAACAACTTGTTAAATCCACAGCAACATAACATATCCTGCAATCCCATATATCCAGCAGACCAATACATCCAGCAACCCTAAACACTTCACAAGCCTAAATCCCAAATCCTGTCTGTTCAGCAATGCTATATATATATACACACACACACCCAGTGACCTACGCATCCAATAACCCTAAATCCCAAATCCTATCTACCCAGCAACCCTATATATATATATATATATATATATATATATGTATGTATACACACACCCAGTGACCTGTACATCCAACAACCCAGTCCCTCTATACAGCAACCCCAGATACCCAACAGTCCTATATCCATCCAGATACACATCAAACAGGGGATGAGAACATGGCCATCCATCCACCCTGCCTCCCCCAGACCCCAAAGCCAACAGGGAAACAGGTTTTAAATCCCTCATCCTCCAAAACTAGCCGCTGACCCTGTCAGGATCCCCAAAATTCCCTTGCACAAGTATTTCCGGGGTTTATTAAACCCTTTGGCAGCAGCCAAATGGTTCAGCCACAGAGCACAGAGCAACTCGGTGCATGCCGAGCGGTTTGGGACACACCGCACGGTGTCACCCCGCTGTTAAAACCACTCAATTTCATTAAAAGCACTGAATTTGGGAGGAGCATTTCATCAGGAACACACATTGGGAATGCCGAGCCCATCCCAATGGCATCTGGGCAGCTGCAGGGGGGGAACACCCACCCCACTGCGTGCCGGGGCTGCGGTGAGGGCACGGCGGGGTGCTCGGGAGGTCAGTGGTGCCGCTGCCAGCCGGCGGCACGGGCCGGCCAAGAGGCAAGAGGCAGTTTGGCTGCCGGCCCCGCGCCGCACCAGTGGAGCCCGGCCAGCCCCGGCACTCGCCTTGTGGTTTTCCTCCTCTGGAAAGAACCCCGGGGATCCTCCGTTGGGATCGTGGGTTGGGGGGAGGAAGCACGGAGCATCCCTGAGAGCAGCAGAGCCTACAATAACAAACCAAAGGGCTTTGCTGGGGAAGGGAATGCTGCTGGAATCACACACACACACAGCCCGGTGGTGGGGGACACCGCATCACCGCATCAGACCCAAAGAGGTGGAAAACACCCATCCCACTTCCAAACCACAGCCACGGTCCCCAGGCACTGGCAAGGGGGACGCCGGAGCGGAGCCAAACGGTGCAAGGACCTAAATCCACGCTCAACACCCCCCAAAATGGGAATTAAAGGAAGTCTGGGAAGCCCAAGCGCTGACCCCAACGATAGCCCCCGGCTCCCCCCGGCCGGGGTACCCACCGCGCCGGCTCATGGTCCCGCTGCTTCCCGGCGCCGCGGGCAGCCGCGGCTGCTTCTCCCGCCTTGTTTTCCAAGCTGTTTCCATGGCCCCAGCTGACCCCGGCGCTGGGTCTGAGCTGCTCACTCCTGTCCTCATTTAGCCCGAAGAAAAGCCGGAATAGCACCGATGCCGAGGGAGCTGAGCTGATTTACGCAGTGGGAAGCCTGGATTTGCTTCACACGAGCCCTGCAAGCGCTTTTGGGGACCCCCTGGATCCATAACCCCTCTCCAAGGCCAATATTTCACCCCCTTTTCCTTCCCATCGGGATACAATGAACCAGTTGAACATGATTCTAGTCCCATTCCCAGCTCCGGCCAATGCCGGGATATTCTGAGTGAGAGGTGGGATATTTTTCCAGGTGGAAAATTTGTTCCCATCTCCATCCCCCTCATTTCCGCCAGGGAAAGGGTTTTCCCTTTTGAAGGGGCCATAGCTGGGATGCTTGAGGTGGGAGTATTTAGGGAGGGAATGCTCAGAGTTGGGATGCTTGGAATGGGGATGCTCAGATGCTCAGAACAGGGATATTCAGGTGAAGATCTCCATGGAAGTGTTTTCCCTTTTGGAGGAGCTGCAGCTGGAACGCTTGAGGTGGGAATTCTTGTGGAGGGGATGCTCAAGGTGGGGATGCCAGCATAGGGATGCTCACGATAGGGATGCTCAGAGCAGAGATGTTCAGTTGAAGACATCCAGGGTTGGGATGCTCAGGGAAGGAATGCTTGGAGCAGGGATGCTCAGCACTGGGGCCACATGAGCGATGCCCCAGCAGATGCTCCCACTGGAGCAGCTTTTGGGAAGCACGCTGCCGCAGCCAAGCCACAGTGTGTGTTCCCACTACAACGCTCCTTCCCAGTGCGGCGCAGAGCCGAGCCGGAGCCGCCAGTTGGCACAGGGCAAGGGGAAAGGCTTGGCACGGCACAGAGCCGCGTCAGGCTGCCGGCTCCGGCCGGACAGGGAGGGAGCCGCGCTCTGGAAAGGGAAAAGAAGGGAGGAAAGGCAAAAAACCGCGGTGCTATTTTAGTTTCTTGGAGCGTTTTTGTCCTCAAACACAGCTGGATCCTCTCGTGCCGCTACCAGATTGGCGCCGGGGCCCATTGGCAAAGCCAAATCACCCGCTGGTGGGGAGCGGTGGCTCTGTCCATGGGGAAAGGGAAGGAAGGAGGGGACGGGAGGAAGGGGAAAGGGAAAAGGAAGGAAAGGAAGAGGAAGGAGTGGATAGGGAGAAACAGGAAGGGGAAGAATGGGAAAGGGAAGGTGAATAAGGGAAGGGGAATAGGGGGAAGAATGGGAAGAGGAAGGGGAATAAGGGAAGGGGAATATGGGGAAGGAGAAGCACAAGGGGAAGGATAAAGGGAAGGAGAAAGAGGAAGAAGGGGATGGGAAAAATGGAAATGGGGAAGAAGGGGACGGGGAGAAATGTGAGAAAGTAAAAACGGGAGAAAGGGAGAAAGAGAATGGGGAAAAAGAGGAAGAGGAAAATAGGGAGGAAAGGAAACAGAAGAAGGGAAAGGGGACATGGAGGAAGGGAACATGAAGGGAAGGAAAAAGGATCCACCTGGGATTGAAGAAGGAAGGAGAAGCACATGGGCTGTAGGAGGAAGGCCCGGGGCCTCGCCTCTCGCCCGGCAGCATTCACTGTCCTACGACAGCCACCCCCATGGGGCTGGGCTGGAATTTCCAGCCAGCATCTCCCACAGGATCAGGTTTGGGCCCTTCCCGGCCCCTCCTGAGCCATTTCCACCCCACTGATTGCTCTGCCCTGCAAATAAGGGGGGGAAATGCCAGGATTTGGGAACAAGAAGAAAAGCCACCCTACACCCATGCACTAACCACGCTGCACCCCGATTTCCAACGCTTTTCCCCCCACTGGGCACCCTGATGGCACCCTGAGTGCAAGCGGGCAATGTGCCACCCAGCACCCACGGGCGCTCAGCTTCCCACCAGCCCATCCCTGTCCCGTCGTACCTGGGGGATGCTGCGGTGTCCCCCCCTTTCCCGGGATGTGGGGGCTCCTCGCACCGCTCCGTGCCGCACAGCCCGGCCTTTCAGCACAGGAGGAGGAGGAGGATGAAGAGGAGGAGGAGGAGAACCATGCACGCTGCTGCCCTCCCATCCGACAAGCGCGGGCAAGTTGGCGGCGCGATGCCCGCGGGGCAGGAGCCAGGAGATGAGTGGGAGCCCAGCCCTGCCCCGTCTGGGAGCAGGGAAAACGCCGGCTCTGCCAAACCCAGATCTGGTTTCACCACCGCGACCTGTCCCCCGTGGGGAAAAGCATCTCACAGCAGGTGGGAGACACAACCCCGCTGGATGAAATCCCTTCTCCAAGGACAAAACATGTGCCGGCAGCACAGACACAGGCTCGGCCACAGGAAAACCATGTTGGCAGCACATCAGACAATGAAAACCACCTTTTTCTCACCCAAAATTTAAAGCTCCCCCTTATTCCCAGCTGCCTCCCCTGCTGCTGAGTCAGCACCGGCACTGCTGAGTCATCACAGCCCGACGCCAACCGGCCCCGTGGTGAGCTCAGCCGCGGGGGCTTCGGCACCTCCACGCTCACCGGAGTTGCACGTTGAGGCTTTAACCGGCTCCTCTGACCACATTTTGGGGTCTCTCCAGCCTCTGCCCCCCTAAAAACCCTCACCCATCCCCAACACTCAGCATTGCCTTGAACCCACAGCTACCAAAACGCAAGGTAGGGCTGGGCAAGGAAACCAGCAGCACTTCAGCTCTCCCACCCTGTGACCGGTGCTGCAGTCCTCACCAAAACACCCCATCACGGACAACGTACGAGCCGCAGCCGCCGCGCGCATCCTCCCCATCTCGCTCGCCAAATGGGAATGGTGAAAAGAAGGGGGAAATAACCCATAAACCATGGAATTTCACTGGTTCTTTTCCCCCACGCTGGGGTCATGAGCACCGTGGGGGGAAGCGCCAACGCCGCCTCCGGCTTCCCCGGCCCGGTGACGGGGTTGATGACTCATGGGGAAGGAGGGGGGAAGCGGCGCGTGCACGGGGCCGTCATGTTTGTAAACCTAAAATAAGCCATGTGCGGGCAGGCAGCGTGCGCCGAGCCAGGCGCTGCAGAGAGGAGCACGGGGACAGGCCAGGCACCGGCTCCCGCTGTCTTCCTCACAGCATTCCAACCAGGGAATGCTCAGCCGGTGGGAGATGATGGTCCCACTGTGATGGCTTTAATTGGCACGGTTTGACGTGCACGGGCTTTAATTGCAATGGGTTTAATTGGCACAGCTTTGAGGGTAAGGGCTTTAAATGCAACGGCATTAGGGGCAACGGCGCTAGATGCAACGGCGTTAAATGCAACGGTGTTAGATGCTACAGCATCTATTACATGCAATGGTGTTAAGGGCAATGGCGTTAGATGCAATGGTGTTAAAGGCAATGGCATTAGGAGCAACAGCCTTAAATACAGTGACCAACTGCAACACCAACCAGGGTTTCTAAGAGCCTCGGGGTCTTTAAAGCCCCTGACCCTGTTGCTGCTCATCCCCCTTCCATACCCTATCGCCTCCCAACACGTTTGCAACAGCTCCCAGGATGCTTCCCAGCCAAGCTGGGAAGAAGGGGGCTGTGGTGACCTGGGCTCTGTGGTGACAAACCCTGTTGGCCTTGCTCAGCATCCCCTCAGCCTCCATGCTGATGACTGCAATCCATTGCTCCAATCCATTTTCCAGGCTTAGGGGTGGTTCGGAAGCCTTTTTCCCCCCATTTGGCTGTGCTGAAAATTGCAGGCTCGGGAGCTCGTGGTCCCCAGCTCCCCCGTTCGACAGCAAAATCTCATTTAATCAAAAGATGCAGTGACTGGATGTGCAGAAGCACTTCTCTTTCTTTTTTTTTCCCCCTTAAGAACTGCCATTTTAGCTGTAGCAAACAAACATGCCACATTGTCCCCACGAAACAACAACCCTGCCTGCAAATCCCCGCTCGGCAGCCTTGTCCTGCCACCAGCTCCCGGGAAAAGGGCACTTTGGCTATGGAAGAGAGGAGAAAATTGGGCTCGAGCTCGGTTTGTGGGACTGGCAGTGGCGTGGCAGGCAGATGTGGAGCAGGGATGGAGCTGATCGCAGCTGTTTTACCTCCAGCCTCTTCTCGTTTCATTTCATCTCCCTTTGGATGCCAGCCCAGGGAGGGGGATATAAAAAAAAGCTCTTTCATCCTCAAAAACGGTCTGGCACCCTCGCACTGAGCTCAAAGCAGCCAGATTAAATAGCTGGCAGAGGAGGGGAGAGGGGGAAACGGTCCCCAGGAGGGCTGGGTTTGGGGTGCATCGCTCTCATCCCAGCCTGCATCCCAAGCCGCGATGGGGACAGCGAGGAGAAGAGGACAGTGGGATTTGGCACAGACCCTTTTGCCACCATCCCATCATGGCTCCCTGCATGCATGTGGAGCGAGGGGCACGGCGGGGACCCTGGCGCATGGTGGGGAACGGACAGGGAATGGGGATCCCATTGGCATAAGTACAGGGATTAGGGATGCCGGCACGTGCAGGCGAGGGACTGAGGACCCCACTGCACAGGGACAAGGACAAGGGAGCCCAGCATGCACAGACAAGGGACAACACTGCCATAGGGATGGGGACACGAGTCCCTTGCACAAGAGCAAGGTACTAAGGACACTGATGCAGTGGAGATGGGAACTGGGGAACTTCGGCACATGTAGGACAGGATGTTATAGGAACAGGGACACACAATTGCCACAGGCACAAGGGACCTTGGTACACACACAGTGAGGGGACTGAGGACCCCAATGCCATATGGACGGGAACGAGGAACCCCAGCACACACAGGCAGGGGTCCAGGTTCATGCTGTCAGGATGGGGACCTGGCACATATAGGCAGGGATCCAAATATCCCAATGGCATGAGGACAGGGACCTCAACACATGCACAATGCCATAGTGATGGGAACCAGGGACCCCAAAGCATGTGGGCAAGGGAGCAAGGACTCTGATACCATGGGGACAGGGTACCCCAA
Source organism: Pezoporus wallicus (assembly GCF_028554395.1). Lineage (NCBI taxonomy): Eukaryota > Metazoa > Chordata > Aves > Psittaciformes > Psittacidae > Pezoporus > Pezoporus wallicus. The sequence continues at coordinate 866,182 of NW_026636985.1, forward strand.
CACATGCAAGAGGGGACTGGGGACCCCAGTGCCATGGGGAGAGCTCACTGGGGACCCCCTGGGACAGACCCTCAGCACAACCACACATCCCAGAGGCACCGCACCACCATGTCACCGTCCCTCATCCCCAGGCTGTGGCTCGCAAAGCCCCACCAAGAGAGGCCAAAGTGGAAGGGGGACATTCTGCCTTTCAAGGTCCCACCAGATCCACCTCTCCCCTTAATTACCTGCCATAAAAAGTCCAGGTCTGAAAAACAAACCTCGTCAGAGCTAATGAGGTGCCAAAGGCCGCGAGCGGGGTTTATGGGGTAACAACCTGCGAGGACTCTGCTCCGGCGCTGCCAATCCCTCCCCAGCATGATGCAACCTCATCCCCGCACCCCGTGGTACCCGGCACCTGCGCCGGGGTCTTTCCCACAGCATCCGCGGATCTGGAGGCAGCTCTGGCGTTGGCGGGCGCATCCCGGGTGCAGGATCTGAAGCATCCCCATGCCTCGAAAGCACGTGGTGCCGAAATCGCTCAGCACCGGCTCAAAACTTCAGGGGCGGCGTTTCGGCACCGCGGCGATGTCCTCCGGTGACACCGGCACCACGCTTGATCCCATCCGCCACCAAACCACGGCATTCCCGGCACCGGGATAACCCAAATCAACGCCTCGGATGGTGAATGAGACCCCCCCCACCATGGAGAACAAGCCGCCTTTCATCCCCACTCCATCCTATTCCCGTTATTCCCAATGTGATGACAAGGGGGGGGGGGGAAGCCTCATCCCGACCGGACCCCGTGTCCTCATCCCCGGCAAAGGGGGTGACAGCGGCCGCGTGACGTCACGGTGACGGCACGGGGGGGGGGGGGGGGGGGGGGGGGAGCCTCATCGCCCTTGTTAGCATCATCATTACCTCTGAGCTCAGCACATTCGGGGGGGTGGAGGGTTAATTAAATCATAATTAACAATATAATAATGACGATAATAAAACGATGGAGAGCAATTGGGGTAATAAAGATTGGGGGGGGAGGCGATATATTCCTCCCCCCCTTTCCAACCCCCATCTACACACCACCCCCCCCACCCCCACCCCCCCCGGTAGCCTCTGAAGGTAAAAAAAAAGGGCTAAAACAAGGCAAAACAGTCAAAATCACCCCAAAACGCTTGCGGGCCTCGTTCGCTCCGTGCCTGCCGCTCCCCCCCCCGCCCCACGGCTTTGTCCTCCCGGCCGGGCCGCGCTGCCGCCGCTCACCCACCCGCAACCGCGACACGGGGCTAAGGGGGGGGGACGACACCCGGGGCTGCACCCCCACACACACCCAGCCCCACAGCACACACCGGGGCTGCACCCCACACACACGCACCACCCCCCCCCCCTCAGCCCCACAGCACACACGGCCATGGAGGAGGGAAGGTGGGGGGGGGGGGATGCATCGTGGATTCGGGGTGCGGGAGGGGAATGCGGGGTGCAGGGGGGTGCGGAAGGGGGTGTTTTATTGGGGGGGGGGGGTTACTCACCTCGCCGCTCCCCCCCCGCGCTGCCCCGCCAGCCCCCGCCGGGCCCCGCACGGCCCCGGCCCTCAGGAGGAAGCCATCTTGTCTCCCTGCTCCGCGCTCCCTCACCGCCGCCCTGCTGCAGGCGGGGGGGGGGGTGACCGCCGCATCTCTTCTTCCCCCCCCTCTCCTCCTCCTCCTCCTCTTTCCTCCTCCTTCCTCCTCCTTTCCTCCTCCTCCTCCTCCTCCTCCTCTTCCCCCCCCCCACACGCAGCGCGACACCGCCCGGCCGCTGAGGAGAATGGGGGGGGGGGGGGGGCTGAAGCGCCTCCTCCGCACAATTAAATGTGGGGAACGGGACCCCCAAACCTCGGTTGTGCCCCCCCCCCACAGGGAAACTGAGGCAGAGGCCCATGGTGGGGAATGGGAGCAGCAACACCCCCTAAAGCAGCCGGGGGGGGGGGCTAAATTAACGCCCCCCCCCCTTTTTCCTACTGTTATTAATTATTATTCCTACTTATTAATTAGGGGATGTTATTAATGAGGGGATATTGGAGCTTTGCAATGCTTAAATGCAGGCCCCGATGAGGTAAGGGGGGGATAAAGGGGTGTTTTCCCCTAGGGAAGGCAATGGGAATGGGCCAGCGAAAGGGTTAAGCCAGAGCTGAGGCTTTAAAACAGCCCTGGTGGGATCAGCTCCAGCTTTTCCAGGCTCTGTCCGGAGCTGGCAGGTCCCGGATATGGTGCACATATGTATTTGGAGACAAGAGGGAGGAAAAAGGGAAGAGGGAAAGGGAATTCCCCCCCCCAAAAATCCTTCCCCATCCATGTCTTAGGGGTGATGCTCCTGGGATGCTCCCGATTTGGAGTTTTCCAAGCCTATTCCTGCCTGAATTGTGGGCAAAACATCAACAAACTCAAAAAGTCGCAAAGGTTTCCCGGGAATAACTCGTTGAAAACTGTTTTCCCATCGGATTTGCGTCAGAAGGAGCGATCCAAAGATCCCCAGGCCCGCGTGATGCCGAGTGGCGTGGATAAACCCGAGTCCAGGTGGGAAACGAAACCACGGACCCAACATCCCTGGGATATTCCCCAAAAGACCAAGCCGCGATCCCTATTGCCGGAGCCTGCCAGATCCGACCTTTGCTCCAAGCAACACGACTCCCATGGGAATCGGAGCATAAACTGGTGCTGGGAACTGGTTTCCCCCGCCCAGGTTTCCCACCTTGTGGCAATCCCGCTTGGCCAAGCCCGGCACACAACAGGTTGCTGCAAAGGACACGGCGGGGATTTAATTAAGGCAGACACCTCCTTCCTCACATCCTCCTCCTCCTCCTCCTCCGGCCGGATAGAGCAGCGCATCCTGGTGATCTGCTCCCGCATCATTTTAGCTGTTAGCATCCCAGCGGAGGCACGGGGGCCGCGGCGCTCCGATGAATCCCCGGGTCACAACCCTTCAGGTGACACCGGGATGCATCCCGGCTGCTCCTTCATCCCATCCATCCCCCTGGTGCTACTTTGGAGATGCCGGACTCAGTTCGGGGCCGGCGACAAGAACATCCCAACCCAAGCCACCAGGGAACCCCCTTGAGATGGGTAGATTTAGTAACTTTGTATTAGTAATGCTTTAAATTATCCCTAATTTCCAGCGTTTGGCATGGAGACAGCCGAAATTCTGTTAGAGGCTTGCATTTCCCAACTCTGGGAACACCTTGAGCCACGCAACATCCCACCATCACCCAGCGAAAGGCTTTTAGGGGCCTGGCATCACCATTCCTGCCGGGAATGGAGCTTCCCGTGGGGTTTATTTAAGGTTTGCCCCATTTGAAGCTGGGAATATGGCTCAGAGCATCATTCCCTCCACCAGCTCCCGTCTTTGCTGGGAGGTTTGAGTGGCTCTTGTTGGAAACCAGAGGCTTCCTGGCTTTGCCATATATTTACTCGCATATATATATGTGTGAGTAAATATATACATATGTATTCCCTTACATGTATATCCTCACAGCTGTAGTGAGTTCCCAAGATGTTGATTAGTTATGGAAATGGCAAAGGAAAGTCAACCAGAGAGGGCAGGAGAGGGTCCGGCAGTGCCATGGGACAGGGAGCAGAGTGAAATCTCAGCCTCTGGCATCTCCCTCCTCCTCCTCCTCTCCCAAATCCCTCATGGATGGAGATGCATCAAACCCCAAGAGAGACGGCACAAGCGCGGCTCCAGCGATGGAGGTTCAAGGGGAGACACCGGCATTCCCAGGCCCAGCCAAGCCGGAGGAACTGGCGGAACAGGTGCCGGGAATGGGGCTTCGGCTGCCAAACCACCCCGGGAAAGGCGCCGGGACGTGGGAACTGCGGCACACCCGGTGCTACCAGGCCCAGCCCGGAGCAGGCACCTGGCTTCCCAAAGGAATCCCACCGCTGCCGACCCCGGCTCCGGCAGCATCCTTATAAATCATCTTTAGCTCACCCAGACAAGTGCTGGGGCTCCAATCTCCACCATTGCACCGGTGTTTTGCCAAGGGCAAAGTCCTTTCCCTTGCCTTTCACTGTGCCAAGCACCAGCCGAGCCCTCTGTCCCCATGTCCCCACATCCCCATCCCATCATCCCACCACCCATCCCAAGGGCAAAACCTGCTGGATACAGCTCAGGAGGCGCAAGGCAGCCGCTCACCACCCCCACCCCCCTCCCCAGCACCACAAAACAGAACAAGAACAGCAGTTTTGGGGTTCAAAATCCTAAAAGTAACCCCCAAAGAGATGCTTCTCCTTCCCCACCTCTCCATATGGAGACCCCCATATCCGGAGCCATCCCCCCCAATCCTTCTGCCTGCTGGGATGTGATATTGAAATCCCAGTTACAACCACCCCGGCCAGTAAAACCAGTTAAGTGCCAAAGGAAAGCACTGGGGATGACAATGCCACCGCTTGTTAGCTTGAGCACAGCTCCGACCTCCCCATGTGCCCCCTTCCTGCCACCCCTTTCTTCTTGGGGACACACCCCCCCCCGTGATGGCAGCTGGATTTCACAGTGTTTTGCCTTCTTAATCAAGTACTTCAATATAAAGGTGGGGTTTGTGCTATGTGTCCCCACTGCAACAGGGTTTTGGGGACACCCCAGGTACCAGCTGAGATTTGAGGGGGGGGCTTAAAGCATCAAAGTGGCCTTTAAGGCACCAAAAGCCCCATTTCCCATGGAAATACCCTAGACAAGATAAACCCATCCACCAACCAACAAGGGGCTTCCCCAGGAGCCCCCCTTCCAAGTACCGGTGACGCTATCAAAGAGGCCACGAATCACCCCATAAAGGTGACGGTGTCACAGGCGGGGGGCGACACGGGTGGGTTTGGGGTGGGGTGGGGGGGCACTCACCTCCCATAGAAGCCCTTTGCACCTCTCCCCGTGGCTCAAGTCAGATCTCGGGGCTCCCCCCTGCTCCGGGGCAGCGCAGGGAAGCGGTGCCTGACCCGGCTGGGCAGAAGGACCGGGTGGGTGCCCGGAGCCGGGTGACGTGGGGCGCCCACACTCTTTCCATTGACTCCCCACTCAAATCCCACCAAAACAAAGTGCTGCCCCCCCCCCCCCCGTTATTCCCACCTCCTTTTTATTCCCAACCCCATTTTGTCCTTGCTTTTCCCCTGAAATCCACGCAAGCTTCGCACAACTTCAACCCCTGCGCCGCACAACTTCAGCCGCACACCACCAACTTTCCACCTCCCCCCCCCCCCCCCAAAAAAAAATGAAATAGAAAAGAGCATTACCGGAATAAAGGGGTACAGCACCCCCCTCGGAAACGGGGGGCCGGGGGGGGTCGAGCCGGAGCTACGTGCATGCACAGCGGAGTGTGGGATGTTGGGATAGCGAGAAGAGGGGTTGAAATGCGGTCGTAGCGTTCCCCCCTCCACCCCGAGCGGGTGTTGCAGCGGAGCTGCACGTTGTTGCTGCTGCTGCTGCTGCTGCTGCTTCCTTTGTTCTACAGGCGCTCGCTCGGGGGTCCCAGCGCCGGCCGGGGGGGCTCAAGGCCAGCGCCCTGTGAACCCCCTCCATTGCTTTGCAGCGAGCGAGACTGGGGGGGGGGGATACCCCTAAACCCTGTGGGGTTATGGGGTGGGGGGGGGTGGTGTTGGGGGGTAAGAGGGAAAGAGACGGGGGGGGGGGGCATGTGAGTTAGGGAGGGAGTGGTTGTTGTAGGGTGGTTGGTTGAGGGGGGGGCACTGGGTGGTGTTGGAGGGTTTGGGGGGCTGTGATTTGGGGGTGTGGTTGATGTGGGCTGCACTGGGTGTTGTTGTAGGGTGGCTGGATGGGGAGGGGTCACCCTACAGAGCCAACCCCCCCCCCCCCCCCGCAGCAGCAAAACCCACTCCAAACCCAGTCCCAGCCAGACCCACACCCCCAGTGCCACAGAAACACCCCAGAAGTGGAGGTACAATGTGTCCTCCCAGCGTGGGACAGCACCCACTGCAGCCCCACCGGCCCCACGCTCCCCACCAGCAGCTCAAGGTGCAGAAGAGCTTAGATTTTAATTTAAGGGGATAAAATATCTACAAAAGAACCAAATACAGGGGCTGGTGTGAGCTAAATGTGAGCCACGATGATTTCCCATTGGAATTGAACCACCTTATGGAGCATCCTGGCTCCAGCATCCATATAGGGAATCCTATAGATGGAGAAGGGGTCATGGTCATGACCTGGTCCCCAAAACACACAGGGAGCTCATCATTCACCCTGAAACCATCCCATGCTGCCAGTGCCTTAAATACACCCTGGATAATAAGGACCAAAGGGGACAGTTGAGGAGCAGGATTTGGCCCTTGTCCTTTGGGATCTTCGTCCGGAGCTGGCTTGAGGTGGGTACCGGAGGGCAGGAATGATGCTGCTGCCGCTCAGAGCGGGTCAGGATGTGATGGCAAAGCTTTGGATTGCAGCACGGTCACAAAAGCCTTCACCTGCAAGAGAAGCTGATTGAGCGTGGCACCGGGATGGGGCTGGGATGGGACTGGGATGGCATCAGGATGTGGCTAGGATGGCACTGGAATAGCACTGGGATGGCAACTGGATGTGGCTGGAATGGCACTGGACAGCCCTGGGATGTGGCTGGGATGGCATTAGGATGTCACTGGGATGTGGCTGGGATGGCATTAGGATGGCACTGGGATGGCACTGGGACAGCACCAGGATGTGGCTGGGATGGCACTGGGATGTCACTGGGATGTGGCTGGGATGGCAGTGGGGTAGCACTGGGATGTCACTGGGATGTGGCTGGGTTGGCAGTGGGATGGCATTGGGATGTCACTGGGATGTGGCTGGGATTGCAGTGGGATGGCAGTGGGATGGCATTAGGATGTCACTAGGATGGCAGTGGGATGGCATTAGGATGTCACTGGGATGTGGCTGGGATGGCAGTGGGACGGCATTGGGATGTCACTGGGATGTGGCTGGGATGGCAGTGGGATGGCATTGGGATGTCACTGGAATGTGGCTGGGACAGCATTAGGATGGCATTAGGATGTCACTGGGATGGCACTTGGATGGCATTAGGATGTCACTGGGATGGCACTGGGATGTCACTGGGATGTGGCTGGGATGGCCCTGGGATGGCTGCGGTTTAAACCAGCCTGCACCAAGGGTGTCCAAATGATTTTTCCCATGGCTAGATGAAGGTGAGGTGGAAGCTCGGAGGATCCCACAATCCCGGGATGCCGCCTCGGCCATTCCCACCTGTGCCATGAGGCCGCCCCGTGCGGCCACGTCGTGCTCAAAGTCCTTCTCCACATCCAGCACCAGGACGGGCGCGTGCTTCATGTCTGCAAAGTGGACCCTGAGGAAGGGAATAAACCAGATCAACCCCAAATCAAACCCAGCTCCGGCCCATGTGCCGGGGGCAGCACCATGGGATGGGCTCGGACTCACTCCGTGCTCTTCTCCACCAGCCACTGCTCGTGCTGGGCATGGAGCTGCTGCAGGTATTCCAGCTGGATGCCCTGCTCCTCGCTCCTCGCCCGGCGCCGCAGCCGCTCCAGGCACGTCTGAACCACACCAGAGAAGAGAGGGGAACGGGATGTGAATGGGAGAGATGGGAAGTGAATGGGATGAGGAAGAGATGGGAGGTGAATGAGGGAGACAGGAGATGAATGGGATACAAAGGAGATGGTAGGTGAGTGGGAGAGGTGGGAAGTGAATGGGAGAGGATGGGGGGTGAATGGGATGTGGAGGAGATGGGAGGTGAATGGGAGAGGTGGAAGGTGAAAGATGAGGGGTGAGCGAGATGCAGAGGAGAAGGGAAGTGAATGGGAGAGGTGGAAGGTAAACAGGAGAGATGGGAGGTGAACAGGGTACGGAGATGTGAGGTGAACGGGAGAGATGGGATGAGAATGGGATCAGGAGGAGATGTGAGCTGAATGGGAGACATGGGGTGTGAAAAGCAGCCCCACGTGAGGGACTGCAGCCAGTCATCAAGCATCCCGGGCTGATGCTGCAGCCCTCCCTCCCCAGAATCCACTCCAGGATCATAGCCAAACCCCCACTGACATTCCCATGGGAACAGAGCTGCCGTTTATGGTTAAACCCCAACATTTTGGCAATTCCAAGCGCTCACAGGCTCAGTGGAGCCTCATCCCAATCCCGCCGGACGCGGGGTCTCGCTGCACCCACCTGCGGTGTCGCCCGCAGGTACAGCAGCCCATGGAGCACGGTGCGGGGCCCGAGCTGCCGCAGCAGGAAGCTGTGCCAGTCCTGGTAAATGGCCCATTCCAGCGGCTGCAGGTGCCCGGCCTCGGAGAGGTTCTTGGCAAAGACGTACCTGGGATGGGATGGAGAGAGGGGACAGGGCAGCGGGAGAGCTCCACAGCCAACACCTTCATCACAGAATGGTCTGGGTTTGAAGGGATCTTAAAGCTCATCCTTATCTGCCTGATCTCCAACCTGAACTTCCCCTGTTTCAGTTTGAACCCATCACCTCTTGTCCTATCCCTACAGTCCCTATGAAGAGTCCCTCCCCATCATCCTTGTAGCCCCCTTCAGACACTGGAAGCTGCTCTGAGGTCTCCACGCAGCTTCTCTTCTCCAGGCTGAACATCCCCAATGTTCTCAGCCTGGCTGCATACAGGAGCTGCTCCAGTCCCTGAGCATCCTCGTGGCCTCCTCTGCACTCGTTCCAACAGCTCCATGTCCTTACATTGAGGGCACCAAAACCGCACACAGTGCTGTAAGTGGGGTCTCACAAGAGCAGATCACCTTCTTCAACCTGCTTCTTTCGATCCCTTCATCCCTCTTCTTTCCTGTTTCAGTTTGGGTACCTGTCGCTGTAGATGGAGCGCTCAAAGACCTGCACAGGGCTGGGCGTCTCAGGCTCATCCAGCGGCTCCAGCATCGCCTTCAGCCGGCTCATGAAGGAGAAGGTCTGGAAGGTGTAGGACCATCGGGCTGGCTCCTGGTACATCATCTGCAGAAGGTTGGTGGAGCCCACGGCTGCCTAGAAGAGAAAGAGCCTGGTGATGAGATGGTCCCACCGCGGCGCGATGCCCATCGGTGCCGCCGTGCAGCCGGTGCCGGTCCCGTTACCTGCGCCGCGCCGCGGGCTGGCACCTTCTGCCACTGGGCCACCGGTTCGGTCACCAAGTGCCACTCGGGGAAGGTGGCACCCAGCAGCTTCAAGAAGGTCGATTTCCCCACGGCTATGGGGATGGGGGCGCAGGGTGAGGGGGGGTCCCCCGCTCTGCTCCTGCCATGCAGTAACGCGGGGTTGGGGGGTGCCCCCAGCGCCCCGCAATAACAATTAATCACTGACGTTCAATTAGACCCGGAGAGGTTTCAGGCTGCGCAACAGCCCTCCAATACCGGCTCCCCCCAGCAAAATCTCCCCCATGGACCCCCCCGCACCCCAAAAGCCACCTCGTCACCCCGGGGGACCCCCGCTGTGTGTCGTGTCCCCCCCATCCGGCTACCGATGTTCCCCTCCAGGGCCAGGCGCAGGGCGGCCCCGCACCGCCCCATCCCGCCACCGCTTCCGCCTTCCCGCGTCATATGCTAATGAGGTGGTGACGAGCGGCGCGCGTTGGCGCGCCCTGACGTCACCGCGCGGGAAAGGAGAAGGGGGGGGAGAAGGAGGAGCAAGTTAGACCCCGCCCACTGCGTGTATTGGAGTTTACAGTCATCAGCATGGCAGTGGGGGCACCGCCGTGAGGTCAAGGGCACCGGTATGGGATTGAGAGCATCTGTATGGGGTTGGAGGCATCAACACGGGGTTGAGGGCATCAACATGGGGTTGGAGTCAGTAAGATGGAATCAAGGGCATTGACACATGGTTGGAGGCATCACCCTGGGGTTTTGGGTCATCTGCATTGGAAGATGGTAGGGGGCATCAATACGGGGTTGAGGCACCAGTGTGACATTGGGGACATCAGCATGAGATCAAGGGCATCAACATAGGGTCAGGGGCACCAACACAACAATGGGGCACTAACATGGGGCCAAGGGCATCAATACGGGGTGGGAGGTATCAAGATGGGGTTGAGGGCATCGGTGCCAAAGTGACTAACACAGAGTCAAAGGCATCAGCATAGGGTTGGGGACACCAAAGTGGGGGGTTAGGTCACTAACATGGGATCGAGGGCATTGGCACAGGCTTGGGGACACTACCATGAGGTCAAGAGCATTAACACATGGTTGGAGGCATCATCCTGGGGTTGGGGTCAGCTGTACTGGCATGGGATGCCATCAACACAGGGTTGAGGGCATCAGTGTGACACTGAGGGCACCAACATGAGGTCAAGGCCATTGACATGGGGTTGGAAGCATCAACATGGGGTCGAGGACAAAGAGAGCTTTGAGGCCATCAGCATAACATCAGGAGCACCACTATGGGATGATGAACACCAATGAGGTAGGGGGTCCCCCACCTCTCCCCCCCATTACCCTCATCCCCCTCGCCCCCCCCCCAACACCCCAAAGCCTCCCACAAAAGAGCCAGAAGATGGAGAAAAGGCTTTAATGCGCGGTGGGGAGGAGCAGTGGGGACCGAGGAGGAGCTTGGAGCCCCAGCCGGGTGGTTGGGGCCACCATGGGGTGAGGAGGGGGCTTAGAAGCATTTTCGGTGGACGATGGAGGGTCCGGCCTCGTCGTACTCGGGTTTGCTGATCCACATCTGCTGGAAGGTGGAGAGGGACGCCAGGATGGAGCCGCCGATCCACACCGAGTACTTGCGCTCCGGTGGGGCAATGATCTGTGGGGACAGGACCCAGTGTAAGGTAAATCCACCCCCAAACCTGCACTAGGAGGTGATTTCGGGCGTTGGTGGCCATGGGTTTGCTCCCCATCACCATCACCTACTTTGATCTTCATGGTGCTGGGAGCCAGCGCCGTGATCTCCTTCTGCATGCGGTCGGCGATGCCAGGGTACATGGTGGTGCCGCCGGACAAGACGTTGTTGGCGTAAAGATCCTTGCGGATGTCGATGTCGCACTTCATGATGGAGTTGTAGGTGGTCTCGTGGATGCCGGCTGACTCCATGCCTGGAGGGCAAGGGGGCTGTCAGCACCCTCACCTCTGGCCATGCCCCACAGAAGAGGCTTGTACCCCCTCAATTTGGGGTGCAAAGCAATTGGGAGAGGCCTGAATGCTGCTGTGGTGCACCTATGGGAGGTGATTGCTGGCTGCTGGGGTGGTGGGGATGTGGTCAGGAGTACCAACACAACACTGGAGGCGCCAACGTGGGGCTAATGGCATCAATAGGGGCTTGGAAGCATCACCATGGGGATAAAGGCATCAGCATGGGGTTGGAGGCACCAAAATGGGATTGAAGGCATCAACACGGGGCCAAGGGCATCACCATGGAGTTGGAAGCACCAACATGGGGCCAGAAGCACCAACATGGGACGAAGGTCATCAACATGGGGCTGGAGGCACTAACATGGGACCAAGGGCATCACCATGGAGTTGGAAGCACCACCATGACACTGGCAGCATCACCATGGGGCTGGAGGCACTAACATGGGACCAAGGGCACCACCATGGAGTTGGAAGCACCACCATGACACTGGCAGCACCAACACCTCGGTGTCCTAGGGGACCGCAGGACAACTCGGGGCGCGCTCACCGATGAAGGAGGGTTGGAACAGGGTCTCCGGGCAGCGGAAGCGCTCGTTGCCGATGGTGATGACCTGCCCATCGGGGAGCTCGTAGCTCTTCTCCAGCGAGGAGGAGGAGGCAGCCGTGGCCATCTCGTTCTCGAAGTCAAGGGCCACGTAGCAGAGCTTCTCCTTGATGTCACGCACGATTTCCCTCTCGGCTGCGGGAGGCGATGGGGAACGGGCTCAACCCGGGGCCGTTTGGGGTCCCCCCTTCCCTTCCAAACCCTGCTCCGGGCCCCGTACCGGTGGTGACGAAGGAGTAGCCCCTCTCGGTGAGGATCTTCATGAGGTAGTCGGTGAGGTCGCGGCCGGCCAAGTCAAGGCGCATGATGGCGTGGGGCAGCGCGTAGCCCTCGTAGATGGGCACGTTGTGGGTGACGCCGTCCCCAGAGTCGAGGACGATGCCTGGGAAGGGTGGGAATGTGAGGGAAGAGGCTTGGAGCTTGGTTGCTGCCCCATCACGGATGGTCCTCGGGATGCTGGTGCCCTACTCACCGGTCGTGCGGCCGGAGGCGTAAAGGGAGAGGACGGCTTGGATGGCGACGTACATGGCGGGGACGTTGAAGGTTTCAAACATGATCTGGGAGGAGGGATGAGGGCAGGAATGGGTTAGGGGGGAGCATGGGGTGTCCCCAGCTCATCCCGCCCCAACCCATGCTTGGGAAACCACAAAGATCATTGCATTGAATGGAAAAGTAGGTGGATCACTGCGGTGGGTCCATGTGAACACGGGAACGCACCACTCATTCCTCTGCCTTCATTCCTCTCATCCCTCGCCACTGGCTCCTCTGCTCCGTGCCAGCCCCTCCTGGCTCCCTAAACCCCTGAATCCCATGGTTCCAGAGCATCCATCCCCATGCCTGTGGCTCAGCAGCCCCTCACCTGGGTCATCTTCTCCCGGTTGGCCTTGGGGTTGAGGGGTGCCTCGGTGAGCAGGGTCGGGTGCTCCTCGGGGGCCACGCGCAGCTCGTTGTAGAAGGAATGGTGCCAGATCTAAAGGCAGGCAAAGAATTGGGGGGGAAGGCTCACCCCAAACCGCATCTGGAGCTGGGCCCCCCCTCTCCATTCCGGTCCGGATCTCACCTTCTCCATGTCATCCCAGTTGGTGATGATGCCGTGCTCAATGGGGTACTTGAGCGTGAGGATACCCCTCTTGCTCTGCGCCTCATCGCCTACGTAGCTGTCTTTCTGCCCCATGCCCACCATGACACCCTAATGCCAGCAAGAGATGCCCTCATGAGCTTAATGGCATTGATTAAAGCAGGGTGGGGGCTGCTGTTCCCCCCCTCGGGTACCAACCTGGTGCCGGGGCCGCCCCACGATGGAGGGGAAGACGGCGCGAGGGGCATCGTCACCGGCGAACCCGGCTTTGCAGAGGCCGGAGCCGTTGTCGCAGACCAGGGCGGTTGTTTCCTCCTCGCACATGGTGGGGCCGGGAGCTGCTGGTGGTCAGGGGGGACCTGGGGGGAAAAGCTGGGGCAACGGGGGGGGGAACGCCTTAAATTGAGGGTTAAAGGGTTAAAAGGTTGGGGGGGACAGGGGGGCAACGCGGCGCCGTGTCCAGATTTGGGTGTTGGGAGGGATGGAGGCCGTGGGGATGTGGAGGTCCCCAAAGTCATCTGGTGGTCATGGAGAGGGGCAGCCGCTGGGTCCAGCCCTGGCTTGTGGATGCTGAGAGCAGGATGCAGCTGGGAATGGGATGATGATGCTGGGAGCGGGGTGATGTTGGGAGCAGGATGAGGCTGGATGGGGGATGATGATGGTGGGATAAGGATGAAGCTGAGAGCAGGATGCAGCTGGGAATAGGATGATGATGGGGGGATCAGGCTGGTGCTGGGAGCAAGATGAAGCTGAGAGCAGGATGAAGCTGGGAGCAGGATGATGATGGTGGGATCAGGATGAAGCTGAGAGCAGGATGAAGCTGGGAATGGGACGATGATGGTGGGATCAGGGTGATGCTCATTCCCCATGCGTGCTGCTCCACGCTGTTGCTTCTCCATCTTTCCAGTGCCCAAAATAGGTACCAAAGCTCCTGCCCATGCTTGCCCAGCAGCAGCATTCCCAAGAGAGTTCCGGTGTGGCTGTGCCTGGCCAGTGCCCCTGGAGCGGGCAGGGTGAAGGCAGGCAATGCCCTCTCATCCAGTCCTATTGTGGCTGCCTCTTGCTGCTCTGCCCTCACATCCTTTCCCAAAAATGGGAAAAAACCATCCCTTCCCAAGGGGTGTCCCCCTCCATTGGATGCGCTCCCAAATCCAGGGGGAATAAGGCAAAAACACCCCAAAACCCCCAAATCATGAGGAATCCTGGCAGAGCAGGACCCACTTTGGCCATAACCCAGCTCTGCCACCTCCATGGATTCCCCCAGCTGCGGGGTCGGGCTGGGGTTGGCACCATCCCTGTGCCCTGCAAAGCAAACCGGGGTCCCTCCCCCCCCCATCAATGCTGGGGCACCCCAAAACCCTGCTGGGGAGCTTGTCCTGCAAGGCAAAGGGGATGCAGGGGCTGGGCTGTACTCACCGCAGAGGCGAGGGCTCCTTTCCTCTGGGACCGAATCCCGAAGAGCCTTTGGTATAAATACGTGAAGGCTCAGAGGCGGGTCCTGCCTAAACAAAGACCCTAAATAGGCTCAGTGATGGTGTGTTGGCCTTATGGCCATATAAGGTGCTTTATTTCATTAACTTGACCTTGGGCTGGTGGCCGGGCCCGGCACTGTTAATTATTGCAAGACAAAAGCCATGTGGAGGCACTTGGGAGGCGAGGACTCACCCCTGAGTCTGCTCCTTTTATGCTCCATGCTGATAAACAAGAGAGACTCAAGTCCTTATAAGTGATGGGCTCGGCAAAGAGGAGGTGGGACCACGGCTGGTTCCTGGGGACAACGTGGAGAAACCTCATCCGGGTGTCAGGGGGGACGCCGTGGGGCTGGGGTGGGGATTTGGCATCACTGAGGTGATGGGAATGCGCTGGGTTGGAGCATCGCTTCCTCCTGGGTTCGTTCTCCCCCCATCCCCAGTGTGCAGCATCTTCGGGATGGGGTCTTCTCTCTCTCTGAACCCATTCTGGGGCTTGTGGTGCCCCCAGACCCCCAAATCCTCAGCTCAAGGGTGCCCGCATCACGGATGCTCACCTCCTCCAAAGGATGTTGGATACAGGATGAGCCTGGATCCCCACCAGGGGCAATGTGGGTGCTGCTCCCTGTCCCCTGTCCTGAACGCAGCACGGTTGGAGCCCCCTCCAACCCTGCAGATGCAGCTTTGGCCTTTCCAGAGGCCAACCAGCAGCTGCCAAGCCATCGTCTGCCTTTTTAAGGGCAATGGTCCCGCATTGGGGATGCTCCCCGAGCACCCAGGACACCGGGGGGGGGAGGCAGGATTGATGCCCCAAAGCCACCATCCAGAGCTATGGGGCTTGGGTTGCAGGTGGGGAAACTGAGGCACGGGGTGCCCCAGCTGCTTCCTGCTTTGCTCTATAGGGTCTGGGTTGTGCTCAGGGCAGGGACATCAAGATAAGGACCAAGAGCTGCAGGGTCCCATCACTGCCACCAGATGGGACATGCGAGTCCTGGTGTCCCCCCCCAACCCCAGCCCCAACAGACAGGGTCATGGCGTGTCCCAGCACAACCAGCTCACAACAACCCCCCCATGGGTCCCGGGTATCCCCCGTCCTCAGCACACAGGGCTGGATTTGTGCCCTGGATGTGCACTTGTTGGTGTATCCCTACCACACGCCCTGAGGAACCTTCCTCCACCTCCCATCCCAACCCAGTTCCCTTGGTCCACTGCCAACCATGAGGTCACCCAGACAAAAGGTTGCCATATATGACATGCTGGGGGAAATAAAAGAGGCAGAATTAACCCCAAACCCAATGCGGGGATGGGGGGAAGAAATAATGGGAATGGATGGAGGTCCTCCAAGGCTGGTGCTTGGAGGCTCCATACGGAGGGAGCACGGATGTGCTGGGGGCTGCATGGAGCCTGAGGTGAGCCCAAGGACCCCCCTGAATGGGTGCAAAGCACCCCAAAGCCCTGCTCCACAGCACAAAGTCCTGCTGCTGTTCCATCCTTGCTGTTTACCAGGCACAGGCGGGTCCAGCTCCAAGCTCCTGATCCCTGCAGGATCCCTCGGCACCGCAGTCGGGATGGATGGGAAGCGTCGGCACGGCCGCTTTGGAGCTGGGACCGCAGCAGCAAAGCCTCCAAGCAGGCAGGAGCAGGCGTGCAGCCTAAAAAGGAAAGGTTTGGCCATCGCAGCCAATCCAGCCGCCGGCTCTGCCGGTGCTTGGGAGCATCGGGAGCGTGGCCACAGCCCTGGGATGCTCCCAGGAACGCCAAGAATCCCCCAGCACCGGCAAAGCTGGATGGATGTGGGATAAAGGAGGGGGCAATCCTTGCTTTGTGTGGGATTTCAATACTCCCGGCCCTCAGCACCTCCCTATAAGGGAAATGTTCACGCTTTAAACCTCGCCGGCTGCTGCCTGGGATGGACAAACCAGCGCTGGGAGCTGGAGCAGGGATTTGGGTCTGTTCCCATCCCTGAGGCGCAGATAAGCATCATTCCCTGGCTGCAGCACACAGAACCTGGGCATAAACCCTTCCTGCAACGGGTGGTGGCTGTTAGGGCTGCTCCTACCAACTGCAACCCTGTTTTAAGGTGTCTCCATCACATTCGGAGCAGCCAGAGATGGGATGGGTTAGTGGGACACAGGGAGCAGTGCTCATCCTGACCCGTAACTGGATGACTCAGTGGCTTTAAGTGATAAAATGTGATTCAAAAGGCAGGAGCTGGCTCCTGACGTGAGGAACACAGAAGCATCTTTAGTCATGGGGAGGCTGATGAGGGAGGTAGCGCTCTGCCACCAGCTCCCCTCTGCTCAATGCTGGGGTCAACTCAAGCCTCAGCCCTTCAGGAATGACGAGCTGAGATAAATTCACCACCAATTGGAAGGAATTGCTGCTTTGCCAGATGGGATTCAACTCTGCTGCTATGGGGGTGAAGAGCAGAGCCTCCATCCTGCACGGAATCAACCAGGTTGGAAAAGAGCTTTGAGCTCATGCAGTCCAACCCTTCCCCAGCACCGCCACGGCCACCACTGACCCGTTAGAGCTTTCTCTTCTCCATCTGAACCCCCCCAGGTCCCTCAGCCCTTCCCCATCACCCCTGTGCTCCAGGCCCTGCACCAGCTCCATTGCCCTTCTCTGCCCCCCCTCTAGCCCCTCAATGTCTCTGTTGCAGTGAGGGGCCCAGAGCTGAACACAGGATTCGAGGTGCAGCCTCACCAGTGCCCAGGGCAGGGGCACAATCCCTGCCCTGGCCCTGCTGCCGCACTGGTGCTGATCCAGGCCAGGATGCTGGGGGCTGCCTGGGCACAAGCTGCTCGTGCTCAGCTCCATCAATCAGCACCCTCAGCTCCTTCCCCATGAGCCGTTCCCAGCCATAATTCCCCAAGCCTGGAGCGTTCCATGGGGTTGTTGTGACCCAAGTGCAGGACCCGGCCTTTTGCCTTGTTGAAGCTCATGGAGCTGTGGGACGAAGGAGTGTCTTCCACTGAGGCTGCAACACACACCCCCGAGCGTGGTTTAAATAAATCAGGGCTGAAAGCTCCCACAGATGTCCTGAAGTCCTGCTTCCCAAAGCCAACTGCACTTTGTCACGCAGGAGGTGGTTGCTGCACATAAACACCCCTCTTAAGGAACGGGTTCCCTCCTGCTCTCAGGCATACCAGCCCCACTGAGTTAGCTCAAAGAAACCAAGAACCCAGCCAGGATAATACAATCCATCTGTGTTAAACTGCACCAAACGATGTGGGATGTGGAAGTACAAGGATGTGACATACAGAACACGTATGTATGCGTGCCAGGTGGGAAGGCAACTCCAGCCTCTTCGTCCTCCCCTCACGGCCATGTGCTGATCATCAGAGCATCCTGCCAGAGGATGTGGAGATGTTGCGGATCATGCTCAGGCCTTTGAGGCCAGATGCCTTCCACCTTTCAGTGCTGCTGCTTCCCTTTCAGCGAGGGTGGAGGCTCTGCCATGGACAGGCTGGGAAGCTTGGAATCCCACCAAAGGAACTGGGAGGTCCCCGGCTGGTACCGCACCACAGCAATGTCACGGAGCGCTGGTTTTGGCAAGGACAGACTTCACAGTGCTTGGAGAAGCGTAGGGACCATTGGCCATGATGATCTTGGAGGATCCAAGTGGCAAAAGCTGCTGGAGTCCCACCTCAGAGGTGTGGTGGCCTTGCAGAGCCTTCACAGGACAGCAAGAGACTGAGAGCTTCATCCATGGTAACAGCAGCAACGAGCTGAACCTGAGCCCTCATCAGGCAGCACAAGGCCTGGAGCAAATCCCTCCTCCAGGAAAAGGAATAAAGCAACCAGACCCCCCTCAGCAGTGCTGCAATGAAGCAGCTTGCGCATCAAAGCACCTTCTCCCCCGAAACAGGGGTTCCCAAAGCAGTTTAGGCCCCTTCCTACCTCACTAGGCAAAGACCTGAGTACCAGCAAGCAGGGCATGGTCTGGCTCAGCAATGATAAGCTCTGGCATGGGGTAAGAGGGGTTAGGAAGGTTTAATCTTAAACTAAAACAAAGACTTACCTACTCCAGCCAGGTGCACTGGGACCACAGCAACCCAGGGAGGCAAAACATGGGTTTAGCAAGGGTTAATCTGGGCAAATCCCACTTTGGAAAGCACTTGAAGAGGTTGTCCCAGCTCATGTTTGCAGCGAATCATGAGGAATCCCCTCCCCAGAAGCTATTTAAGCCATAGATTAGAGTATTAAACAATTGCTGTTAGCTCCCATCTCTGAATTCCCAGTTAGCTTCTCCCCACACCCTGAACCTCAGCACCACTTCACCAGTCTGATGCCAGGCACTGAGGTTTCACATGCTCCCACTGAGGTCAGGGCACCGATTTCACCGCGTTTATTGGGGGAGGAAGGGGAAGGATCACTACACGGTGGAAATCATCTGCTACAGGAGACAAAACCAATTCCCTAGGCTCAGAAACTGGGTAGATGCTTTCCTGTATGTGCTTAAGGCAAGAGGCCTATCGGAGATCCATCAGGACTACGTCTCTCTCGACTACTGACACGTGATTGCAGGTCTGAAAGAGAAGGGAAGAGAAGGAGGGGACAGGGGGGTTATCCAGATGTTATCCAGCTCAGGTGAGCCTCCTAACACCACCTGCACCCAGGGTACTTCACAGAACAGCCCTCATGGACCAGGAACCAGTGCCCTGCCCAGTGCCACAGGGACCATAGCAAGACACAAATACACACCCCAAGCCTTTGCCACCTCCTCGACCTGTTTCTGCTCTGCATCGCACCAATATGCACTAACAAGAGCGAAAGCTCCCGCACCTCAAATCTAGAAGATCCATACCCTGCCAGGCTGACCCTCCTGTCCTGGGTCACAGCCCAGCACAGACACAGGCACCAATTCAACTCGTGGTCCTGCAGCCCTGCTGCCTCGTGGGGTCACTTACAGTGAAGAGAGGGGGGTCTTTGGAGTGCGGGTGGAATCCTTTCTGCCGGCAGGAAGAGATCTCGTCCAGGCCATGCTCTGTCAGCTTGAAAAACCCTGTCCTAGAGCAAATAAACACAACCTCTGTGTGGCTCAAGCCTCTGCAAAGAGAAGCCCCTCTGCTGGGTCTCAAGGAGCACGCTTGAGCCTGCTCATCTCAAGTGAGAGCGGACAAGGATGCTGCAGGACACCCACGTGCCCAGAGCCTCCTCTCCACAGCCCTGCAGCTGCAGACCAGTCTCCTTCCATAGAATCCAGAGTCACAGCATGGTTTGTGTTGGAAGGAGGCTTAAAGCTCATCCATTTCCAACCCCTGCCATGGGCAGGGACTCCTTCCACTAGAGCAGCTTGCTCCAAGCCCCTGTGTCCAACTTGGCCTTGAGCACTGCCAGGGATGGGGAAGCCACAGCTTCTCTGGGCACCCTGTGCCAGCGCCTCAGCACCCTCCCAGGGAAGAGCTTCTGCCTAAGAGCTCATCTCAGTCTCCCCTCGGGCAGGTTAAAGCCATTCCCCTTGGCCTGTCCCTACAGGCCCTTGTCCAAAGCCCCCTTCTACAGGTGGGCATCCATTGCCCAGATACAACCCCCCCAAACCAGCTCAGAAGAGCTGTCAACTCACACGTGCTCTTCCAGCCTCATTTGATGACTTGATGCTTTATACCCACATCAGGAATCCGACAGAGGAAGGGCTGTGGTAAAGACCCCTTCAATGCCTCCTTTTGGTGGGTCATCACAGGCAGAGGGAAAGGCCTTCCCTACCCACATCCATACTTACTCCTGGTATTTTGGAGAACACACGATAGCAATGGACTCTGGCAACATCATCTGGTAGGAGCAGTGTGTGTGCAGGTCGACGCTGGAGAGGAAGGCTGTCTGCGTGGGGTGAGTCTGCAACACAGGACAACATAAGAGAGGAAGTTAAGGCAGGGTTGGAGAGCTGGTCCAAAGGGACCGTGTCCAACAAGGGAAGCAACACAGCTCCTTGGATGGCACAGAGAACACACTGAAAAGAGGTTTAGATTGTCCCAAAACATCTCCTCTTTCTCCATTCAGAATACAGGAGGAGTTCCACATCTCTGGCCATATCCCACAGGAAGTCACACTTCAAGGCACAACACTTTTAGGTACCCCACTGCCAAAGGCCTCCAAGAAACCACTTCCACCAAGATGGCCAAGGGTTGTAGAGACAACCAGCACCTCACCCAACCCCATCTCACAGGTGGATTTCACAGCCTAAAGGTCTTTTTTTGTCTGTTAGGGCTTTTTTTTTGTTGCCAAGACCAGTGGAAAGGTCCAAGGAACCCTTGAGGGTCCCTGAATGTCACGGAGCTGTCACTGAAGAGTCAACCCCAAAGCAGCCACACTGCATATATCAGGCACTCTGCAGCAGGCATTTACTTGTCAAAGCCCTCGAGGCAGCTGCTGCTTTCTAGAGATTACTCAGCAGCACCAAACATTTTGCTTGGCAGGGATCTGACTGCCAAAGGCTCCATAGGGACAGGGAACAGGGCACTGCTGGAGCCAGCAGAGGAATCTGGAGCTGGCACATCCCAGGGCAGAGCAGCACACAGTTCCCTGTGAAAAGCAGCGCTACTACAGGGATGCAGCATGGGAGAGGCCCTGTGCTGAGAGCAGGAGCTCAGGACCCAACAGTCAGGGACTCCCCTGGAATCAGCTTTTAGCCGGGTGAAACATGAGCTTCATGTGTCCCACTTCAAAGGGCTTGATGCTTTAGGAAGGGACCCAAACTTAACATAGGCCCAGGTGTCTCCAGCAGTGTGAATAGTGACTGGGATGGCACCAGAGGGAGAAATTCAACCAGAGGATGCTGCCATCTCCACGCCAAGGTGTGGGAGCAAGTGCAGAGGAGGCCACGAGGATGCTCAGGGGCTGAAGCAGCTCCCATATGGAACCAGGCTGAGAAAATTGGGGCTGTTCAGCCTGGAGAAGAGAAGCTGCGTGGAGACCTCAGAGCAGCTTCCAGTGTCTGAAGGGGGCTACAAGGATGCTGGAGAGGGGCTCTTCATCAGGGACTGTAACAACAGGACAAGGGGTGATGGGTTCAAACTGAAACAGGGGATGTTCAGGTTGGAGATAAGGCAGAAGCTCTTCCCTGTGAGGGTGCTGAGGCACTGGCACAGGGTGCCCAGAGAAGTGGTGAATGCTCCATCCCTGGCAATGTTCAAGGCCAGGTTGGATGGGACTTGGGTGACATGGTCTAGTGTGAGGTGGCCCTGCCTACAGCAGGGGGTTGGAACTGGATGATCTTAAGATCCTTTCCAACCCAAACCATTCTGTGATTCTATGATCTCCTCCAGTAAACTCTCCTCCACCAGCCCTGTTCCATGCACCCCTTTCTCTCCTGCCTGAATTTAAGGCCAGTTGGGAAGTGAAACAGGAACCAGAGACTCACATGGATCCAGCCCAGTGTCACAAGGCTGTGTTGATCCTGGATCATGAAGAGCTCCTCCTCATTCTCTGTGTTGCAGTAATCGGGGCCCCCGTGCTGCTTGGGAACGATGACGTGGGTTATGGTGAACTCGTTCCTCATCTGCAAGGCAGCACAGGGAGGCTGTTACCCACCAGACACCCCCAAGCAGGAAACAAGGGTAATTTCCTAAGCTTTGGAACATGGTCCTTCTGCATTCAGAGCTCAGGGGCCTGGCCAGGGGAACAGCAGGTCTGGAAACAAGCCCATGGATGCATTCACCATCCAGTTATGGGTCATAGACATGGTAACTGCAAGTTACTAGCAAAGGAGTCACAGGGTTTTCTGAGTCTGAGCATGCCACATGGCTTTCTGTTTAATTTCCCCTGCTGTGCAGAGCACCCACAAGAGCTCAGAGAAGCCCAGGACACCCACTGAGTGAATCTCTCCACTCACCAGGAGATGATGCCTCATAATTAAACAATCATCATGAGTTTAGAAGCAGCTGCATTGCAGAAAGTTGCCACATCAAACAGCTTCATCTTAAAGCACACTTCTGCGAGCAAAGCAGCCCCAGGTGACTCAGGGAGACAGGATGGAGCTGCCAATAGAAACCTGGGCATGCAAACACTGTCTGGGGGAGAACTGTCTCCAGAGAGTGTTTGCACACCCTTGTCTTGGTGGGGGTCCTAGTTCACAGCTGGGACACCTCAGTCCTGCTGGTATCAAAAGGACAAACAACCGGAGCTGCCTGTCACTGGCAACATGGGAGGGCTTGAGGCAGGAGAGAGGAAACCGAATACCCATGGGGACTTGGCAGCTGGCACCTCACTCAGTATAAGGAGATCCTAACGTAAAAGCGAGGGAAAGAAGAGGCAGATCATCCTCTAGCATGACCAGCAGGTCAAAGGAGCTCTGCCTCTCTGCTCTTATAAGACCCCATTTGCAGCAGTGTGTGCAGTTCTGGTGTCCTCAGCATCAGAAGGACATGGAGAAGAGGCCATGAGGATGCTCAGGGGCTGGAGCACCTCCTCTATGGAGCCAAGCTGAGAACACTGGGGCTGCTCAGCCTGGAAAAGAGAAGCTGCGTGGAGACCTCAGAGCGGCTTCCAGTGTATGAAGGGGGCTACAAGGATGATGGAGAGGGTTGGAATTAGAATCATAGAATGGTTTGGGTTGGAAGGGATCTTAAGATCATCCAGTTCCAACCAACTAGATCATCATCCCTCGAGTAGATGTCTTTCATTTTTTCCAACCGAAATCATTCTATGATTCTATCCCTAACACTCACATGGAAGCCGAGCCATCAGCTAAACAGCACTACAGCCTTCTGTGGCAAGAATCAGGGTCCTCCAGCCATTTCCAAAGCACCTTGACAAAAGGTCCCTGTGCCACTTGAAGGGTCTTAATCAGGATTAGCACCTTACCAGCTTACCACAGAGGATCCCACATGTCTCCACACCCCGGACTGTGTTGGCATCAGCCAGCTGGAGGAATTTCTGACACAGCTCCCTAGGGACAATGACCTGGCGAAGGATGCCCATGCCTGCATCTGTGGGGAGAATGGGAGCACAATGACAGTCAGGGACACTGGAGAAATGGGCCTTTAGGTCAGTACCTGAAGGGATTAGGCTGAGGAAAATCATCCTAAAAACATGAACTGCTCTAACGGTGACCCTTACAATGGTAGTCACAGACACTGAAGTCACCGAGATGGTTCATAAAGGGCAGTGACTACCTCTTTCAGAACAGGGTAAAGGCACATAGACAGAGAAACACCTTTAGCAATGTGTTAAACCCCCCAATATTTTGTTAATAACAATGAACACCTTCCCCCCCACTTACAGAATGTTACTTAAATAAGATGTGCCACTGGTCAAGAACTACTCATTTAGAAGTGTCTGAATCAGTATTTTGGAGCCATATTTAGCTAGAGAGGGTTTCGTGAGGAAGAGGATTCAGTCAGCCTTAGCCAAGAACTCAACCCCAAGCTCCAACATTTGGATCTAGGAAAGCCAAACAGGCTGTAGCCCCTAGATCAGCAGAGATTAGGCTAAGGAAGCATGGTGGGGGCAATTCCCAAGAGGAAACACTTCTCCCCAGCCCTACAAACCTTTACAGGACAACAGGGACAACATCCAGTGACTTGGAAAGCCAAACCCCCCGACGGGATGGAATCACAATCAGATACTTCCAAGAGCCTCCCAACAGATCAGCTCTTTGGCTGTTTGGCTGAGCCCAGCAAGGGAGAAGGGTGCACTGAGGGGTACTAACTGTTTTCTGTGCTTCCCAAAGCACTGGGTTTCAAAGACCTGTCCACAACAGGAGGTTTGGATGAGACAGTCCCCGCTGATGGACTTGCAGGATGAACTGGAGAGACTGGGATTGAATCAGTTGGGGGCTTTTCCATGCCAGGGATGAGGGGCCCATCCAGAGCCATAGGACTTGGTTCTGGCTGTCCAAATTCCTGCACTATCCTCAGGCGCTCCTTCTCCAGCTCCTGTCGTCGGATCATCTCCTCAAAGACATGGAACTGCTCTTGCTCTGCCTGCTGCTGCTTCATCAGGGCCACCCGATTCCTCTCCTCCTCCAGCTGCTGCTGCAAAGCCAAATTGCGTGCAAATGCCTCTTCCTCCGCTTTCTGCAAGGGGAAACACCATGGGACATCAGCAGGCAGGGGAACACGAGGCCTCCACACTGCAGACCCTCAGTAATCCCAGGGGGTTTCAAAAGGTAACCAGCAAAAAGCACCCCCTGCAAGGAAGCTTCAGCTTATAACACAGAGATCCACACCTCCATCAGGAGAGCCAGCCAGACCAGGGCAGTAAAACTGCTGTCTTACCCTCCTTATTCCACAGAAATGGAATTCCAGGTTGATTCCCCTCTATCCTATCTCTAAAATTGCACTTGTCTGTAGCAAAACTGACTGCAGTTTTCTACTTTGCCCACACAACCCTAGATCCTTGTTCGTGCTGTTACCAGCTACCTGCTGAGTACCATAAGACCTAAACCTCATGTTGTGACAAAGAGGGCAAAACCCCAACCAACAGTCAGCTCACTGCCTCCAGGATGCACAAAGATGCAGAGGGGCCTATGTCAGATTCACTCACATACCAGCAGCAGAGACATGATCATAATAACCCTGTGCTGCAGTGATGAGGCTAGACCCTGCAGGGTGGGGTTACCCAGGCATCACACTCCAGAACACCCAGGGAACCCTGGAGACCTGCTGTTTTCCACACCCTTTGTGGCTCAGGGTCTTCTGGGGAGCACAGGTCTCCAGTCTCCTGTCACTCACCTTCTGCTCCTTGTACTTAGCATAGTCCTTGGCGTACCTCTTTAACAGCTCCTTCTTGAGCTCTTCAGCTCGGGGGAAGGCTACTTCTTTCAGTTTCTGAAGGGAGGAAACACAGTCAGGACAGGGTGATGGCCTCAAGGCAAGGCAAACAGGACCTGAAGAGATGCAAGAATCGATGGACAGGCAGCACCCAGAGGTTATAAACCATCCAGGAGGAAGGAAGGGCTGAACAGCTGCACCACGTGTGGGCAGGCTTGCAGAGAGGTTGTATCTGGGTGACACAAACAGCAACACCAACAACACTGAGCAAGAGCTTCGGCAGCATTGTCCTTTGCTCTTCTGCTCAATGTGGAAGAGAGGAGCAGTAGCCTCTTGTGTCCAAGAATCCTGTGGCAAATCCCTTGAGCACCACCACGCTGAGCATCCAGCCACCATGCATGGAAAAGCCACGTGGTCTTTGAAATGCAAGGACTTTAACAGGAACAAAAAGACATCCCAATGCTCAGCAGCAAGTAAAGTGGACAACCACAGCCCAGAATCATGGAATGGTTTGGGCTGGAAAGGACCTTAAAGCTCTTCCACTTCCAACCCTCTGCCATGACCAGGGACGCTTCACACTAGACCAAGGCTCTGTCTAAACTGGCCTTGAACACTGCCAGGGATGGAGCAGCCACAGCTTCTCTGGGGACCCTGTGCCAGTGCCTCAGCACCCTCACAGTAAAGAACTTCTGCCTTATATCTCACCTGAACTTCCCGTTTCAGTCTGAACCCATCACCCCTTGTCCTATCACTACAGTCCCTGATGAAGAGTCCCTTTCCAGCATCCTTGTTGGCCCCCTCAGATATTGCTTCCCAGTGTTTGTGTGGCTCACTCGCCCCAGGGCCACGAAAATCCCATGGGGCTCATAACCCCAAAGGATTTCCAACAGCAGCATTAAAGTCTTGGCCTTGTTACTACTCACTTTCACTGTCTCCCTCTTCTCAGGTATGACAGCAGTTTTGTAATCACGGTGCTGTGGCAGCTTCTCGATGAAGAGCCTGTAAATACAAGAGAGAAACTGCATCTCAGAGCAGAAAGGGACAAACACAAGACACTAAGTGGCATATCTGGGGTCATGGAGCATGCCCCTCTAGCACTGCCCCCTTGCTCTGCCACCTCCCTGGGCCCTGTGCTCCCCACAATCAGGACAGTCACCTTCTTTCTGCAGGAAGCCATCATGTAACAGCCTCCTGAGCTCTTCAGGCACACAGATCTCATTGAGTCCCAGGGGAGCACCTCACACCTGGACTTTGGAGATGATCCTCAGGGATAAATCCTTTTGTTTTGAACAGAAACATTAACAAGCTGGTCTAAACCACCAAGGACTCTGGCAGAGATTCAGAAAGGTCCTTGGGCACCTGCCTACACCTCTGTGAGCATCCAAGGGGATCACACACAAGCTCAAGGATTCAGCTGACTCAGTGCTCACATGGTCCTTCTGTACAAAGGAACACTTTGTGCCTGAGATGGGGAAATCAGCTCAGACCTTGAAAAGAGAAAACTTGCAGGAAAGCTAAAAGCATGTTCACATCCCCAGCTTCTGCATCAGGAGCCTTTTGGCTCTGTGTCCTCAACCATGCCCCAAGGTCAGGTCAGTGTTTCAGGCAGCAGAGCTGCTTCTGTGCAGACTTCACAGAATCACAGACTGGGTTGGGTTGGAACCTCAAAGCTCATCTAGTTCCACTCTCTGTGACTATGAACAGGTTAAGCTTCAGCTTCTCTACAAATGGGATAATGTTCCCCTGCCAGTGAGCTCTGCAGTGAAGATGCAAGCTCTAGAAGTCCTGCAAGCACTAGAACAAGGAAAGCAGCCTGCAAACACAGGACAATTCACTCTGGTTCATCTCTCTGAGGCTCCCCAGGCTTGAGGCATCCCTGAGCTCTCTCTGGTATCAAGTCCCCGGTTGTGCACAAGCAGACAGCGTGCTCAAGGTGAGCTCAGCTGAGTCCTTGTCTCCTGCTAGTGGAGCTGTGCTTGCTCTGAGTCCACAAAAGCCTGTGGCCGTAAGGCAAAATCCCTGCCCTCCTCTGTGGCTCTCTTATACCACTTCAGCATCTGAAGAAGGATGCTCTCCAGATCCTTTAGGCACAAGGAATAAGGGTAGTGAGGACGAGACTGTACCCCAGGGAGCAGCACAAACAAACCAAGCAGGAAGAACTCAGAGGGGACAGAGTGAGAACACTCCTCACGCTGAGAAGCCTCTGTGTGTGCTGTAAATAAACCCAGCTGGTTCAAACCTCAGTCCTCTGGGAGAAAGAAAGACTTTTTGCAACCCCAAATGCTCCTGGTTGCCACGGAGAGGGTGAGGATGCTCTTGCCAGAGGCCACGGGATCAGCATAACCACGTCACAGCCTGGAGCCACAGAGAAGCTCCCTCTCCATTTGAAACACACAGCGAGGTCCCTGCTCCCAGCTAGTGGTTGTTCATGAAGTAGGTCACTGTGTCGAGGAGACAAAACAAGGCAGTGCTCATTGCCAGCAGCGAGCTGATTAAAATGGAAGGCATTAATTAAAAAGGATTAAGAGCAGATGCTGGCCTGGAGAGGATGGAAAAACCAGCGGAGACAGCTGGGGTTTCACATGTCAGGAAGGGGGGAAAGCAGGCAGCAGGATGAGAGGGGACTCAGGCTGCCAGAGGAAATCTCTGGGACAAGACCAGGCAGTGGCAGGCTGGGGATGGAGGCAGAAGAAGGGCAGGAACTGTTCATGTTTCCTACTGACATCCCACCACGGCCTGGCAACACTGGAACCAGCAGTTTCGAGCTGGTTCAAAGCTTCTCCTGCTCCCGAGTCCACCCCAAGCAGCAGCTGTTTGGCACTGAGCAGCCACATCACAGGCTATTTATACAGAGTGCTGTGGCACACATGCCAAACCACGTCCCTCGAGTGCCTTCCAACACCCCACACAAACCCCCGGCTCCAACCCTGGCAGCTCACAGCCATGCAGCAAACCAGGAGCCCAAACACCACAGAAAATACATGTCTGTCTGCTTGCCTTCTTATCTGGCTCCAGCAAAATCAAATCTAGTGTGCCCGATGGGGATGTAACGAAAACATCCACTCAGGTCAATACAGAAGCTGTTCAAGAAGACAAGCAAGCAGATGTCTTACAAGACACACGTTAAAAGTCCAGTCTGGTTAGTCTTTAAGAGATAGAATCATGGAATGGTTTGGGTTGGAAAACTCATCCCGTTCCAACCCCCTGCCACGGGCAGGGACACCTTCCACTGGAGCAGCTTGCTCCAAGCCCCTGTGTCCAACCTGGCCTTGAGCACTGCCAGGGATGGGGCAGCCACAGCTTCTCTGGGCACCCTGTGCCAGCGCCTCAGCACCCTCACAGGGAACAGCTTCTGCCTTATCTCCAACCTGAACATCCACAGTTTCAGTTTGAACCCATCACCCCTTGTCCTATCCCTACAGTCCCTGATGAAGAGCCCCTCTCCAGCATCCTTGTAGCCCCTTCAGACACTGGAAGCTGCTCTGAGCTCTCCACACAGCTTCTCTTCTCCAGGCTGAACAGCCCCAATGTTCTCAGTCTGGCTCCATATGGTAGCTGCTCCAGCCCCTGAGCATCCTCATGGCCTCCTCTGGACTGGCTCCAACAGCTCCATGTCCTGATGCTGAGGACACCAGAACTGCACACAATGCTCCAATTCAGGTCTCATGAGAGCAGATAGCTGTGCTGCCCTCCTGCCTCCTATGAGGGCTGGGCAATAAGCTTCATTTCTGCATGAGAAAGAAAGGTGCTGTGCAGCCAAAATGACCCACACAGGATCCCATCAAACACACCAAGCCAAGAGGCTCTCATGTACTTCCCAGAGCTGGAGTCTTCCCCTTATCAAAGGCACAGCCTGATGTGGGAAGCTGCCATACACTCCAGCAGGCAGCTGGGCTCTGAGGAAGGACAACACAGCACTGACTGCACATGTGGGGTGAAGCCCTGGGGAAGGAATTCAGGTCCCATTTCTAGAAAGAAGAGAGCAGAGCAAGTCCTGTGAGAGACTCCAACCACCAGCACCCCACTCTTGCCTTCTGGATCATCCCCCTTGGAAAAGGACATCTAGAAACTCCTATACCTCCTCAGCTACAGCTTCACATCTTCATTTAAAGAAATGAGATGATGACATCAAGTTCCTATCTTTGGAGAAGCCAGGGGAGCATCATCACTGGAGATATCACACCCAGGGAAGGTTTTCCCCTTCCTGGCAGCCAAGCAAACATAAATGCCATGAGTATTTGAGGGAAGAACACACCAGCACCTATCAGTGTCCTAATGAACCAGAGAAGGTGCTTTTAGTTCATTTGTTTAGTTAAAGAGTTTCTCCTTCGGCCACAGCTACGTAACCAGCCTGGAAACCTTCCCAAGGGCTTTACACTCCCCAGCTCCCTGTGCAGCCTCCCTGTGATGCCCATAAAAGCTCAGGAAGTGCAAGGCGGGAAGAAAAGCTAATCAGAGAAAAATGCACTGGATTTAAGGAGCAGGAATCCTGCCCACGGGGGTAGGCAGAGAGAAAAGCCACATTCTGGATAAGTGGGTAGTGTGGGCACAGCAGAGACCACACCAGAGAGCATCGAGTGGGAGCAGGAGGCCAGGCTTTTGGCCAACAAACCCACAGGAAGAGGACACTCTGTGCCACTGGGATATTTTATGAGGATCCCAGTTTTCAGCTCTTTAGACACCAAGAGGCACAGCTACAGAAGCACACTTGCTCTGCTCGTAGTCAGGCTGCTCAGACACGATCCAGACCTGACACCACGTCACCGGAGTGCACGCTCCGGCTTGGCAGACACAGCAGTGGGGTTTCAGACCCAAGATGGCTCGTTTCTGGGCAGCTATAGAGATGACAGCAAGAAAATACAGCTCTGCACTTGTCTACATGGAATGTAGACCCTACAGCTGGAGACCAGGCAGATGAACGACCAAGCATGGTGTTGGCTGGGTTTATATATAATCTAGGGCTTTCTAGAAGGGTGCTCAGTAGCCAAGAAACTCAACAGTTAGTTGGGATTAAGTTCTTTGGACCCAGAACTCCCTCTTACATCCCTCCTGAGAAGGGTTTGGGTGTACACGTGCATGGCTGAGGGGGCATCACATTCTGAGATGTGAAACTAAATCTACAACTGGTCCCTGCACCTGAAGGAGGAACTCACAGCCTGCTGTAAAAGGCTTTAGTAATTCCAGTGTAAAAGCAGGTTTCTCCTCTGAAGCTGGTTCATTAGAGAAACCACCAACCAGACTATGTCTTTTCCAGGTAGATACCTGATACACAGATCCTTGATCATGGATCCTTGCCAATCCATATGATGTCATGGCTAACCTAGAGACAATCAAGGCCAATCTATAACCACTCTAGAGTGACAAAACCTCCCTCCTGCTCACAGGAGTATTCTGTAGCAGAGGAACACAAGATGAGCCTGGTTTCCAAAGGACCTTTTACAAACACCCTGCAAAGAGGTGAGTGGTGTTTGTGGGTTTCTGCCTCACACCCTTACAACATCACTTGGTCAATGGAACCAGCTCCATCCTCACCTATGTGGGAACTGGAATTCCAAAGGAGCAGAGCTCTGGACAGAACCCAGTTCTTCCAGCTCAGCAAGACCTCCCGGCGTTTAGACACGCTCTAAATACTGAACACCAAGCCCACAACCCCTTGCATGGACCACAGGTTTGCTGCAAGCCAAGCAACGCTGCTCTTACGTGATGTATTTGTTGTACAGGATAAAGGCATGCTCCATGTTGCCCTCCTCAGAGTAAATGGTGGCCATGCGGAGGATCTCCACCCCGGAGCGGTAGTAGCGTCGTGGTGGGATGTCCTCATTCACTTCCACAGCACTTCCCACCTGGATCAGTCGTCGCACTCGCTCCTCCGGTGGGAGGCTGATGTCAGCGTGGTCAGGCATAGCCCCACACATCAAAGCTGTGGTGGGAGGAAAGGCAAACACGTCAAAACCAGTGTCAAACAGGTAACTCACCCAGTTTATAGAATCATAGAATGGGCTGGGGTGGAAGGGACCTTAAAATCATCCAGTTCCAACCACCTGCCATGGGCAGGGGCACCTCACACTAGACCGTGTCACCCAAGCTCTGTCCAACCTCGCCCTCCTCCATAGAAATCACCCCCCTCAGCAGAAAAGCATTTAATTCATGGGCCAAGCAAGGTCCTTAGGAAGAGAACTGGGAGAGGCCCAGCTCTTTTGGGGCACAGTGCTTGGATGTTTACCTTGACAACCTGAAAAGCAGCCACAAATTCAAGATCAGGCCATGGTAATGATGACATGGGTCTGACCCAACCAAATCCTACCCAAAACAGCATTTCCTTCCCACTTGTCTCTCTGCACAACAGAACTAGTTCTGGTCACTGGTTTGGGGCGAGATGATCACAGCTTTTCATTCAGCCTCAAGCAGAACCAGCTTCACAGTGTGCACGGTTTCGCTTACACAGCGGCGAGGTGAGAAGGGAGCTGAAGCCAGTGCTGCTCAGCAGATCTGCCCTCACCCAACCAGCTCAAGCCCAGATTGCTCCTGCCTGGGCACAGTCACAATCCCTCTCTGCTCTGTGCTGCAGGAGGCACACCCGATGCCCCAGGAATGCACCTCGACCTGATCCATGTGCCTGCCTCTGACAGAGCCTTCTCAGCCATGGCACAAGTCGATGAACTTGAAGCAGAGGAAGCAGCATCGAGACTGTCTGAGAGGCAGCAAGCCCACACTCAGCAATGCTCTTCCCTCTCCACTAAAAGCAGTTTTCCCCTGGAAAAGCCACCCCAGAACCAGCTTAGGGGTTAAATTCCCTGTGAAATTACAGAGCTGAATCCACAGCAGCTCAACAAACCCTCCAGCAACTCAACTGCCACACATGGCATGCAACTGAATCATAGAACAGAATGGTTTGGGTTGAAGGGAGCTTAAAGCTCACCCAGCTCCAACCCCTGCCACAGGCAGGGACACCTTCCACTAGAGCAGCTTGCTCCAAGCCCCTGTGTCCAACCTGGCCTTGAACACTGCCAGGGATGGGGCAGCCACAGCTTCTCTGGGCACCCTGTGCCAGCGCCTCAGCACCCTCCCAGGGAAGAGCTTCTGCCTAAGAGCTCATCTCAGTCTCCCCTCTGGCACGTTAAAGCCATTCCCCTTTGTCCTAGCATGATTTACTGTGACTCATTCCTAAACAAGGGAAAGGTCCTGAGCTGAGCTAAGGATCTGACCTGAGGATCCTGAGCAGCAGAGGAGCTGCCCTTCTAGGGTTACTTCGGAGCACAAGTCCCTTGTTCAGGCTGGAAGGTTCATGTTTCTGAGCCCAAATCCTGGAGGGGGCTCAACAGGCCTCTTGCCCTAAATAAGGGCTGTAGGATGCAGTCCTGCCAGAAGTAGCTGTGCCAAAGTACTTACTTATAGGGCTCAGAGTGACCTTCAGCTTCTCTTCCTCACTGCTGCTTCTACCAGGGGTGGGTTCAGTTGCTCCTCAAAGGCAGAGCTCTCAGTCACCCCCAACCAAGCTCCACAATCCTCCTACCCCAGGAGATGACAAACACCACTCACTCCCATGTGGTAACTCCCTGGTGCCTTCAATCCAGAGCTCCCCCTTTAATCCCCAAAGCACCTCAAGAGATAAAGTGGCCAAAGCACCCACCGAGCTGCCAGCCACCAAACTACAGTCCTCTTCCTCTCACCATTGGGCAGCAAGAAATCATAAGGACATGGAGCTGTTGGAGCAAGTCCAGATCAGGGATGGAATCACACTCCCGTATGGAGCCAGGCTGAGAACACTGGGGCTGTTCAGCCTGGAGAAGAGAAGCTGCGTGGAGACCTCAGAGCAGCTTCCAGTGTCTGAAGGGGGCTACAAGGATGCTGGAGAGGGGCTCTTCATTAGGGACTGTAGGGATAGGACAAGGGGTGATGGGTTCAGACTGAAACAGGGGGAGTTCAGGTTGGAGATAAGGCAGAAGTGATTTATGTGAAGGTGCTGAGGCGCTGGCACAGGGTGCCCAGAGAAGCTGTGGCTGCCCCATCCCTGGCAGTGCTCAAGGCCAGGATGGACACAGGGGCTTGGAGCAAGCTGCTCCAGTGGAAGGGGTCCCTGCCTGTGGCAGGGGTTGGAGCTGGAGGAGCTTTAAGCTCCCTTCAACCCAAACCTGCCATTCCATGACACCCCCCGCACCCCCCAAACCCAGAGCCCTCCCCACGGCTCTCATTTTAAGGTCTCTCCTTCACACCCTGCAGGGGAGAGCGGAGGAGCCCCAGCGCCCCACAACAAACCAAGGGGAGGCCCAAACCACATCCCCCTTCCTAACAGCAACGACACCCGCAGCCGGAGCCCCACGAAGGGAACCTCAGGGGACAACCCCCAACCGGAGCCCGCTTGTCCCGGTCCCCCCCCGGCCCCCTTGAGCCGCCCATGGCCCCGGCCCCGGGCCTGACCTGCCGCCGCCTCCCCTCAGCGCTTCCGGGTTCTGCCCGCGACGCCGACAGGGCTGCCCCGCCCCGCTTCAAACAGCCAATCAGGAGCCGCGGCAACATCCGGGTACCACCCGCTCCCCCTCGAACGAGAGGGCGCTTCCCTTCGCTGAGCGTCGTCACCTTAAAGGGGCAGCGCCCCAACCCGAAAACACGCTTTTTCACCCCAAAACGGTGGGGAGGGCAGAGCGCACCGCCGGGCTCAGGGGAGAGCCGAAGGGTCGGCCCAAGCAGGGAGGAATAACTGCCCTGCAAGTGGGGCTCGGGGGTTATGCACTGTGGGGATTTACTGCAGCGAAAGGGGGTGAAAAGGACAAAAAACCCAAATAATGGAGTTTAGGCTGAATAAAATCTGTTGTATTGAGAAAAATAAGGAAGACTCTTTCAGCTGATGGTTAAAGGGATGCTCCTGCGGATGTTTCTTCAGCGTTAGTCCATTTGTGAATGTGTTTATTCTTCCCTGAGGGAGCAGAGCTCCGCCTCTGGAATTCCAGAGGAGACAAAATTCCTGCGGGATTTGTAAAAGCACCAGAGAAAGTAAATGAAAACTGAGCTAAAAGAGCTGCACTGGGAACAATTACAGCTCCCAATGGCTGGTGAAGGTTACAGCAAAGCCACCCATTCCAGCACCGAGACCCATCCCGGAGGGATGGCAGAAACAGCCCTGGATGGGCTTTCCTTACGGACAACATTCCCTAGGCTGTCCCAACAGGTTTCCAGTGATGGTGCCTGCGTCTCCTGGCAGGCTGCATTCCCTGAGCTGGGCAGAACTGGGGGTTCTGAGGGGGAAAGAACAGTCCATTGCTCTGCTCCTTGGTGGGGAGCAAGAGCTGACAGTTCCTCGCTGCCAGCCCGTGGGGCTGCCTTGGATCCATCGCCCTGAGCTCATGTGTCTGTGTCTGTGCCATGGCACCTCTCCTACGGCTCTTCTTGGGGCTGCCAGATTTCCTGGAATGAAAAGTCAGGAGTCAGAACCAGGAGAAGTCACAGTAAGGGAAGTTTTCATGGAGTGGTTTGGGTTGGAAGGGACCTGAAAGCTCATCTCTGCAGAGCTGGCAAGGCAGGGCTCTCTTGCGTGCTCTCCAAGATGTAGCTTGTGGAAGTCCAAGTTTAAGGGTCTTAAACATGAGAAAGGAATTCAAGAGCCAAAAACCTACCTGGGCACCGCTATGGGGAACTGGTCTGAATGATGTGAATAATGTTTGATCATCTGGTTGTTGCTGGCTGGGGTAGGGGCAGCTTTTTGTCTGAAGCAGTCCGAGTCCAATCCATTTAGTCCCCAGTTCCTTAAAAAGATATCCGCATGTTTTGACTGTTCCAACCATTCACAAATGATCCAAAGAGCTCTTCTACACTTAAAGCCCCCATCCCTCTGCATCACTGCTCCCCAAACAAGAATGGCAGTAGATCTTTCAACCTAGATCTCCCAGCTCCCCACCTTCATCCTTTCCCACTGGCCCCTTCGATCTCCCTTCCTAGGAGCCAGTCACATTAAGCACCTGCTGCTTGACATCAGCTCTCCCTGAGCACACACTTGATTATGCACACAAAAAGACTCACTTTTTTACAGGTCTCTGCTGAAGATGTTGGATATAGTTGATTCTCTCTATAGGATGCCCTCGAGCTCTGTTGAACACTGAAGAGAAACAGGTCTGAGTTGCAACAACACTCTGTACATGTCACTTCAGGGGCTGCAGAGGACTTAAATCCTTTAGAAGGATTTTAACCCCTTCAACCAACACTAACATGCTTAGGTCACACAGGGTGACTTCACTCAGTGTTACTGCCCTGCACACCACAGCCTGGCACAGGGCAGAGCTGCAGTGATCCAACCCCTGTTCAGTGCCCACCACGTTCCCTCAACCAGGCTTAGCTCCACAGTCAGGCCATAAACTTAATTCCAGAGAGACCCTGAAGGCCTTAGAGGTGGATCAGGGCAAACCCCATGGAATTCAACAAGGCCAAGAGCAAGGTCCTGCCCCTGGGTTGGGGAAATCCAATACAAACACAGGCTGGGGGAGGCTGGATGGGACAGCCCTGAGGAGAAGGAATTGGGATGCTGGGTGAGGAGAAGCTTGCCATGACCTGGCTTCAGCGTGAGCTTGAGCCCAGAACCCCCTCCATGTGCTGGGCTGCACCCCCAGAATGTGAGCAGCAGCTCAGGGTGGGGATTCTCCCTCTCTGCAGTCCTGATCCAGCTCCCATTCCACATTACAGGAACACACACAAAGCTAAATCACAGTTACCTTCCTGGAGCGAGCACAAGTCTTCTGACCATCTAAATCACAAGCCCACAATAAACACCCTGCACCCAACAAGAACATCACACACATACATACACTCAATTGCAGTGTTTGCCTCCATGCCTTCAACATCAATCAGGTACCTGTACAGCAAGAAAACTCTAATTACACAATTAGCTATGGAAACATTGAGAGGTTTGAGCTAACTCAACAAGAAGGAGTAACTGGGAAGTTTTTAGAACTTCTATTTCTGTGCCAGAATGGAGGATCAGAATTTGGGCTGCTGAAATTTGGGCCAAGAAGTGTCCCGAACAACAAGCTTCTCAAAGCTGAAAAGCTCTAAATCTTTGCAAATCTGGGATGACACAAGTTCACTTGACTCTTGACTTATTGCTGCAACTCTGTTTCCTCCTGGAGCACCAAGCAGCTGGCAATGCCACCACTGAACCCAGTTTGACTCACCTACAAACCAGGTAGCCAGTTCTGTTCAAGCCATGTGTGCAATGAACTCCTATGAGTTTATCTGTAAGACACCAAAATCAGGTTATATTTAAACAGCCTTACTCCAAAATCCCACCAGAACAAGCCCGTTTGCTTTCACCCTCCAGCAGTGACACCAGCATAAATGACTACAAGGGACCACACACCAACATCACTATATTTATGTCTAATTAAAACCACTGATTTGACTCATGAACTCAGTTAATCTCGAGTTTATCTGCATGGTCACACAGCTCACTACATGGAAGATGTATTTAAAAGCTCCACAAAAAGCCATCCCATGTTTCCCAAACACTAACAGTCATCTGTGTTTACAGAGAGCCTAGAGATGGACTCTCAAATGCAATTAAAGCTCAACTCAGTGCCAAATTATCAGAGAGCCAGCAGTAATCCCTTCACCACAACAATCCAAACTTACTGTCTTGACATTCACATGCCAAGAAGAGGAAAAGAAATTCATGCTGCTCATTCAGCACAAGAGGGACATGGAGCTGCTGGAGCAAGTCCAGATCAGGGATGGAATCACACTCCCGTATGGAGCCAGGCTGAGAACATTGGGGCTGTTCAGCCTGGAGAAGAGAAGCTGTGTGGAGACCTCAGAGCAGCTCCCAGTGTCTGAAGGGGGCTACAAGGATGCTGCAGAGGGACTCTTCATCAGGGACTGTAGGGATAGGACAAGGGGTGATGGGTTCAAACTGAAATAGGGGAAGTTCAGGTTGGAGATAAGGCAGAAGCTCTTCCCTGTGAGGGTGCTGAGGCGCTGGCACAGGGTGCCCAGAGAAGCTGCAGCTGCCCCATCCCTGGCAGTGTTCAAGGCCAGGTTGGACACAGGGGCTTGGAGCAAGCTGCTCCAGTGGAAGGTGTCCCTGCCTGTGGCAGGGGTTGGAGCTGGATGAGCTTTAAGGTCCCTTCAATGCAAACCAGTTTGGGATTCTACAATTAAAACATCCCTGGCCTCCAGCCCTGCAGTGCCCTTCTCAAGGGAAATCCACACTTACTGTTGTTTCTGTTGTCTCTCAGAAACTGTTTTACAACATATTTGAACTGAGAAACGGTGTGCCTGTTTGGGATTTGATGTCCCATTGTCAAGATCTTTGAGTAGAAGACTGAGGCTGGGAGCTCCTACAAGAAAGTCAGTCAGTGATTTCCACAGAAAGCACAAGGATTCTTATCACATAAGCACACACCATAAACCCAGAAGCAGCTTTTCAGGTAAGACCAACAGAGCAGCAGCAGCTCTGTTTTAGGTAAGAACACTTCTGCTTCACCCCCTGGGCATAGGCCCAGTATTCCAGAGCAGCCTTTTGGCATTTTCATTTCTCTTGCCTTTCCTCCCCAGGGAACACGTAGAGGCTGGAACACTTTTCCGAGCCATTATCCACACATTTGATACCACAAGGCAAAGCTGGTTGTAAGCAAGTATTTGCTCAGGAGAAGCCTACAAAAATAGGTTTAGGGGATCACAAAACTTGTGCTGACTGGGACAAAGAGGATCTACACAACAGAGTTTAAACACTCCAGGCCTGAACTCGATTGAGGATGAAACCCCCACCCCAATGGGCCTTCAATGCCTCAACTCATCCCCCTGCCAGAGGATTTGAGTGCCTCACACTAAAGTTATCTTCTTGCAAGAAACATCTTGCTCCTTGCCAGCAATGTCAGGGCTTACACAGAGTTTCACTTCCTCAGCAGCAGGATCAAGACTCACCTCTGGCCTGTAGTAACGAGTGGTGTAGGTCAGGTCAATGATCAGGCCCAGCTCTTCCTTCTGCTCTTTGATTTTCTTAATGAGGTCATGGGGTGAAAATCTCTCCTCTGGATGAAGGTTCTGATCAAAGCTCTAAAAGGGAATAATGTTTAAGAGCTGATATTAACAATCAGGTGAACTGTGAACTGGAGGAGGAACGCTCCAGAAAGAGCCCAAAGATCATCCCTCCAAAGGGAAGGGCTCAGGCAAAGCCATATGGACACACAGGTTACAGTGAGCCAAAGGAGAACATGCTCAGGCCCTTGCTGCTTTGAGGCTGCTCAGCTGAGGGTACAAAGCAGACTTTTCCCTGTGGCAGAACACTGCAGTGTGAAAAAGCACTCACAGAAAGTGAAGTTTTTGTACGGTGAAAGCCATCAAACAGGGCTTCAGCTCAAACAGAGGGCAGCAAACAGCACCACTCCTGGCCATGAGCTTCTCAACCCCCTTGGACATTAACCAGGGTTTGCTTTAGGAGTACCTGCCCTGCTCAGACCCCTCCAGAGCAGAGCAGGATCCTACACAGAATCAGCTTGATTGGAAAACAGCTTTAAGCTCATCAGGGCCAACTGTTGCCCAGCAGTGCCAAGGCCACCACTAACCCATGGCACTGAGGCCTCGTCTCCACGGTGTGTGAACACTTGCAGGGACGGTGACTGCAGCCCTGCCCTGGGCAGCCTGTTCCAATGCCTGAGCACCCTTTGGAGAAGGAATTGTTCCTCAGCTCCATCTAAACCTGCCCTGGGGCAGCTTGAGGCCGCTTGCTCTTGTCCCATCCCTTGCTCCTTGAGAGCAGGGACCAACTCCCACCCCCTGCTCCTGAACCTTGGCTCTGGCACTGCATTCCTTGGGATGCGCAGCCCCCAGGCTCCCGGCAGCACCAGTGGGAGCTGTTCACAGCATCCCTCCTGCCCTAACACAGTGGTGGTGGTGGGGGAATGCTCAGGGCAAGGTGCCACCACCCAGCATCATGGGGTTGTAAAGGACCTGGGTTGTAAAGGACCTTAAAGCTCACCCAGCTCCAACGCCCTGCTCACGCTCATCGCTCCTCCACACACCGACCCCTCCCCGCCGCCACTTCCACCCTGCACACGCCCAGCGCGCACTCACCCTCCCCAGGGGCACCTTGAAGGCGATGAAGCGCGTTCCCGGTATCCTCCTGCCCACCGGGATGTAGTCGGTCCACCTAAACCCCACAGCACGGAAGCGTTAAACGGCTCAACCGCGGCCCGGCCGCCGCCGCCGCCCCCCCTCCCTCCCCTCCCGGGGACTCCCAAAGCCACCCAGGCCGCGGGGGCCCTTCCCTGCCGCGGCTCCGGGGGCCGGGAAGACCCCGGGGGAGGCCGAGGGGGGACCCGGGTCCGTGCTCACCGGTCCGGGACGCGGACCGCGCCTCTGCCCCCCATGGCGGCGCTGGTGCCGGCGTCAGCACCGAGCCCGGTACCGTCAGTTCCGCTTCCGCCACACGGCCCGCGGAGCCAGGCGGACGCCACGCCCCCCAAAAGAGACCACGCCCCTTCACCGTGAGGTCACGCCCCCCAAGGAAAGCCACGCCCCTTAGTCCCTCGGCCACGCCTCCTCTGCCGGTTGAGCACGGCCACTGAGCGGCAGCTTCTGTGTCTAGGGCGCCGCGTAGCGGTGAGAAGTGGGTACAACGGCACCGGCACCGGCATCGGCATCGGCATGAGCGGCCCTGGCATCACCGGCAGCAGCATCACTGGTACTGGCATCACTGACTGCACTCACTGGCATCGGCATCGCTGGCATCACCGGTATCAGCATCACTGGTACTGGCATCAGTGACTGCATTCACTGACATCAGCATCGCTGGCATCACCGGTATCAGCACCACTGGTACTGGCATCAGTGACTGCACTCACTGGCATCAGCATCGCTGGCATCACCGGCGTCAGCATCACTGGTACTGGCATCACTGACTGCACTCACTGGCATCGGCATCGCTGGCATCACCGGTATCAGCATCACTGGTACTGGCATCACTGACTGCACTCACTGGCATCAGCATCGCTGGCATCACCGGTATCAGCACCACTGGTACTGGCATCACTGACTGCACTCACTGGCATCGGCATCGCTGGCATCACCGGTATCAGCATCACTGGTACTGGCATCACTGACTGCACTCACTGGCATCAGCATCGCTGGCATCGCCGGTATCAGCATCACTGGTACTGGCAGCAGTGGCTGCACTCACTGGCATCAGCATCACTGGCATCGCCGGTATCAGCATCACTGGTACTGGCATCAGTGACTGCACTCACTGGCATCAGCATCGCTGGCATCACCGGTATCAGCATCACTGGTACTGGCATCAGTGGCTGCATTCACTGACATCAGCATCACTGGCACCACTAGCATCAGCGGCACGCCAGTACCAGTGTGAGCAGCTGGGGCTGCTTTCCCATATGCAGACACATATGCATACAAATATATACATACGTATGCATACACACATATATACATACATATGCATATATACACATACATATACATACACACATACATATACATACATATATACATACATATGCATATATACACATACATATACATACACACATATATATACATACATATATACATACACATGCATATATACATACATACACATATACATACATATGCATATATACATACATACACATACACATACATATGCATATACACATACATATATGTATACACATGCATATACATACATATATACATACATACACATATATGTATGCACTGTGCACACCAGCACCCCCCAGACTCCACACATCGCTGGCCCTGGGAGCTTTATCCCAGGGCAGGGACTCAGCCAAGCCTGGGCAGGATTTTCCAGCATCTCACTCCCAAGCGGGTGTTGGGGAGCACCTCCCTGTGCCCAGCCTGGAAAAACTCTGGCAGAAACCCCCCTTTTCCAGAGGGAGGGAAACCACTGGATTAGCATCAGTGCTGGGAGGAGGGAAGCAACAGCAGCCGGTGATGGGGAAGGGCCGGCTCGACTCACCGGCCAAGCGGGGGCCCTGCTCTTAGTGTGCCCTGTGGCCGTCTGGGCACACGGGGCTGCTCCCCCCGCACTGGGGAGATCAGGTTCAACCTCCTTCCTTTCCAGCTGAGCCCTGTAATTACTGCTTGGCCCATGTTGGCGAGCAGGATCTGGCCCTGGGAAGGAGCCTTGGCCGCCTCGGGGTGCGAGGCAGGGACTGGCTGAGCCTGGAAAACTCATCTCATGCGTGGCTATGGAGCAGGATCACCGGCCGGGACTCACTGGCCCTTTCCATATGTTCCCCCTTGTTTTCCTTTTCCCTTCCCGTTGCTACCCCAGATCCTAGGATGCTTTTGCAAAGGGCGATTCTGCCCCATGGGCACCCCAGTCTGTAGATCCACCATTAAGGGCTTTCCCACCTAAGTAATGCCCAAATCCCAGCCCCGAAGGTGGCTGTGTTGGGATCAGCACCCACCCAGCCTGAAGACAGGGGGGGTTCGCAGCCACCAAAACCCCGATGAGGCTTTGGGAGCAACCTGGACCACGGGGACCCCGCGGCGGTGACTCAGGGATGCAGGGGGTTGTGAAACAAGCCTGGGATAGTTTGGGAGACGCCTCCAACGCAGCCGCCCCGGGGAGCCCGTCAAGAGAACAAGCCACGGCAGCGTCTGGGCTTTGACCCGTCAGGCAGGTTTCCCGGAGCAGCACACCGAGCCGGAGCGGGTATCCGGGGCCGGGAATGCCCTTCTGCCCGCTCGCAGGCTGACGGAGCCCCTCCGGCTCTCTCCTCGCCATGCGCGCAGCCGGGTTGCTGCTGGCTTGGGCACTGCTGCGTCCTGCTGGTACCCAGCAATGCCACAACGCCGGCCCCGGCGGTGTCCTCCGCTTCACTGATACCCACGCTGAGATTCGGGTGCCGGCGCTGCACCGGGTGCCCAGCTCGCTCGATCCCCTCTACGGCCTCGTGCGGCGCTGCCTGGACCTCATCCAGCAGAACCCGCTGCCCACAGGTGAGACACAGAGCCGGGATCCGCATGGATCTGCTCCGGGTGGGGGGGGCTGAGCCAATTCATGGAGCTGATGAGCTTAAAGGTCTTTTCCAATGGAGGAGGAGGATGGTGCCTCCATCACCCCCGGGAGGGTTGGGGGTGCATGGGGTTGGACCTCTTACCGGTGCCATGATTTCTCTTGCAGAGCTGCTCAGGGCAGCCCTGAACAACCCCAGTTCGGTGCAGACATCGCAGGTGAGCTGGGATGTTGGGGTACAGATCCCATGGGAATGGTACCCAGCCGGTACCGGTGCTGAGCGGGGTCTCCCATCACGCAGGTGGTGCAGTATGAACTGGGCTACGTTGTCTGCGCCGCGGTGGCTCTGCTCTTCACCGTGGCCGTGCCGATGGCCGGGATGTGCTTCTGCTACTGCCGGAGCCGGCGACGGTGCGGGGGCCGCCTGCGTGCCCATCGGCGCTCCCTGGGCTGCCGCCGGCACTGCCTGCTGGGCTGCCTGTCCCTCACCTCCCTCATCATCCTGTGAGTCCCCACAGCACCCCACATCCCTGCACCCTCACCCTAAACCCCATCCTATGGGTCCGGGAGGAGCAGCTCCATCACCTCTTGCTCATCCCCGGCAGGGCCAGCGTCATCTGTGCCTTTGTCACCAGCCAGAGGGTGAAGGTGCAGATGGAGCCGGGACTTGGGGCTGTGCCAAGCACCCTGCGCACGCTGCGGCAGCACATCGCCAAGGTCCCCCAGGTAGGTCCCCAAGTGGCTTTCTCCACCCTGGCATGGGGCGCAGCCCAGGGATGGCTGCGTTTCCCTCCTGGAATAGTGTGGGAGGTGAAAGGAGGTGGCATGGCTGCATTATGAATGCATTTTGAATGGAAACATTGGGCTTCCTCCCCTCCCTGTGGCTGCTCCCCGTTGGCCGACCGGTTCATCTCTGCTGGCAGGGGGTGCAGATGGTGGTGGATCAGTTCGAGGTGCCCCGACAGCAGATAACCTCCGACCTGGGCGGTAAGCAAAACTGCGCCGAGCACTGACAGGTCCCATTGCCAGCTCCCAACCGGGATGAGATGCTCACAGGGTGCCCATTGCCTTGCAGGGCTCAGCCGGAGCGTGGGGCTCTCCATCCACACGCAACTGAAGGCGATGACTTACGCGGCGCTGGCGGAGCTGCAGGACAGGGCTGGAGGTACCGGGCGAGCGCGGTGCTCCCTTGGGGTCGGTGCCAAAGCCTTGCCGGAGGTGGCCGAGC
The DNA here is from genome assembly GCF_028554395.1 of Pezoporus wallicus. Taxonomy (NCBI): domain Eukaryota; kingdom Metazoa; phylum Chordata; class Aves; order Psittaciformes; family Psittacidae; genus Pezoporus; species Pezoporus wallicus. Next base: position 909,261 of record NW_026636985.1, read on the forward strand.
AGAGCAGCGTGACCTAGCCCTGGGCTTTCTCTTTAAGACCTACAGACCTCGCTGCACCATTTACAGATCCTGGAGCAGACGGCGCGGGCGCTGGCGGCGGCGCGGGATGAGCTGGACCCGGTGCTGCGGGAGCGGCGGCGCCGCGTGGTCGCGTTGTTGGATGACCCGCGCTGCACCTCCTGCGCCAGCGTCCTGGGCAGGGCACAGAGCCTGGAGCTGGGCGCTGACTATGGCAAGGTGCTGGGACACGGTGCTGGTCACCCACCAACAGCACTGCTCCGGCAAGCGCCGGGATTCATGGTTGCTTCTCCCATTCCAAGGTGCCGTCGGTGGAGAAGGTTCTGAAGGCGCTGGCTGGGCTGCCCCGAAGTGACTTTGCGGAGATGATTCGCCAGGTTTGGGGGGGTTATAGTGAAGCAAGGGGGTCCCCATTGGATGGGCAGCCCCATCCAAGTCACTCAGCATCCATTCTTTCCTCACAGGGCAACGGCACCTTCAACTCCATCCCCGAGCTGGCTGTGGAGCGCATGGCGCAGGTCATCCAAGGTGAGTGGCATGGGTGGACTGAGCAGGGACACCCTCTATGGGGTGAATAATCCCATAATGGATGGATCTGGGGACCATCCATCCCTTGCATGGCCTTGTCCTCGCAGATCTGCGGGATGAGATGGCCCGCACGACAGAGAAGGTCCAGTCCATCGCTGACAGCTTCCCCCTCCATGACTACACCCGGCCCGTGAGCGAAGCGCTGATGAAGGCAGAGGACCGGAGCCAGCCGTACCTCCGGGAGGTGCAGCGCTTTGAGCAGTACAGGTGACACTGGAGGGGGAGCATGGACGGGTGCAGCAGTGATGGGTGCTGACCCCTACCCCAAACCCCGGCTGGTCCCCCAGCCCCACATCTCGAGGCTGCTCTGTCCTGCAGGTGGATCGCGGGCACGGTGCTGTGCTCCATCATCCTCCTCATCCTCGCCTGCAACGTGGCGGGGATGGCGCTGGGTGCGTACGGGCTCTCCAAGCGGGAGGACCCGAGCGACTACGAGTGCCGAGGAGAAGCTGGTGCCAAATTCCTCCTGGTGTAAGCATCAACCTGGGCGCTGGGGAGGGGGGGGGGGGGGGGCGGTTGGCATCTTGGCATCTCACCCCCTTAAAATACAGAGAGGGCAAAGCCAAGGGAGGGACAGGCTGTGCCGAAAGGCGTTTGAAGCCACCGCCTGTGCCGGCAGGTTTGGGAGCAGCGGCTCCTCCCTGGGATCTGGCAGCTCCCGCGCCCCGTTCCCGCTGCCTGGCACACCCCTTCCCGAGCAACCCGGCGTGCCCGGGCGCGGGAAGGAGCCGTGGGGCTTCCGGCAGGTCCCCACAAGCCTTTCTGCCCTCTTGGGTCTGTAAAGCAGCCGCTGGCGCCTCCTCTCCCTCTTTCAGCGGCGTGGGCCTGGCTTTCCTGTTCTCCTGGCTCCTCGTCCTCCTGGTTTTCGCCACCTTCCTGGTCGGGGGCAACATTCAGACACTGGTTTGCAGGAACTGGGTCAACCAGGAGATTTATAAGGTGGGTGGCCATGCATGAGTGTCCTAGAGGGAGGACAAAGGGTGATGGGTTCAAACCCAAACAGGGGAGGTCCAGGTTGGAGATAAGGAAGAAGCTCCTCCCTGGTGTCCCCATCCGTTGCAGGGGGTTGGGACTGGATGAGCTTTAAGTTCCCTTCCAACCCAAATCATTCCATGATTCTATGATCCACCCATCACCCCATAGATCTCTGTTTGCATGCCCCAAAATGCCTCCAAATGCTCTGTGTCCTCCCTCTTAAACCCATTCAGAAAAGCCCCACCGCACCCAGCAGATTAAGGCTAGGATTAGGACCTTGGATTGCATCAGCAGCAGGAAATTGCCCTTGTGCTGTTCGTTCACTTGAGATGATGATGCTCCTACCTGCAGGACCCCGTTCCCTGGTCCTTGGGGACTGGGAGGGTGCTTTGGGCTGCGATGGGGCTCAGAGAGGAGTTGGGAGTGGGATCAGAGTTTGTCCCATGGGTTTACACATGGAGACATGGGGCTGTGCTCTGCTTTCCCTCTGAACACCACCCAGTGAGGCTCTGGAGATCACTGCAGCAAGACCAGCTCTGGCTGGGATGGGGTAACCCCAACATGCAACTGTGAGGCCAGAACACCCCAAAATCACAACCATGACCCTCTTTTTCCTCCTGCTTATCCCAGTTCATCGACACCCCTGGGAACCTGCCTCCATCCATGAACCTCACCCGCCAGCTCAACCTCAGGCGGGACTCCAACCTCAGCACCACGTACCGGTGGGTACCGCAGGAGCCCCGCTCTGCCCTTCCACACCGGGAGGGCTGATTTGGGGTCACATCCCTTTGCCTTCCAGGGAGTGCAAGAGCGGTGCAGGGCTGTGGGAGGTGCTGCAGCTCGACAGGGCTTACGACTTGGATGAGCACCTAAAAACCCCCAAGGTGAGGGTTGGGTCCAGGCAAAGCTTATGGGGATGCCATGGGGATGGCATGAGCTTTAGTGGGGATACAGGGGGAAGGTCTGGCTCTCCCGTGCCCGGCTCCATAACATCCATGCCACCACCCCAGTACACGGCTGACTTCCAGAAGCGCCTGGCTGACTTCACAGCGCGCTTGGGTGATGTGCGGCTCCTCCGCAGCGAGGGCAGGCAGGACCTGGAGACCTTCGCCCGCAGCGGTGTGGATGAGGTGGACTACGGGCGCTTCCAGGAGGAGGTGAGGGGATGCTCGTGGTCCTTGCTGCAACGGGCAGGATGCAGCCCAACCATGCCAGGACCAGCTTCCAGGGTTGGAATTGCATCTGGCACCAAGTCCATCTTCCCGCAGATGAGGAAGCCGGTGGTGCAGACCAGCCTCCCCGGCTTGGCGAGGAGCCTCGAGGGGCTGCAGAAGATGCAGGTGAGTGATGGGGAGGGCATCAGGAGCTGCCTTCAAGCCCATAGGGGCATCCGCACCCCATTGTGTCCCCCCACAGAGGAACAGCACGGTGGCGGGGCGCCTGGCTGCTGAGGCTCGGGCCCTATGGCAGATGCAGAACTCCACGGTGCAATCACAGGAAGCCTTGGTGGTGAGTGCGTGTTGGGTCGGTGGCTCATGGTGCTGCTGGTGTCTGCCTGGTGGTGTCCATGTCAATGGGGTGATGGAGCTTTGGAACCCTTCTCACCTCCCTGTCCCACAGGAGAAGCTGGGAGAGAGCGTCCAGTTCCTGTCCCGCTTGGCTCCGCACCTCCAGGTACTTGCGTGGTTTCTTCCAGCTTGGAAATGCCCAATGGGTCCCAAAAACCCAGTGCTGGGTGATGGGAGAGCCAGGGAAAACATCATCTCCTCTGGTGCTTAGATCTGTAAATCACCCTAAGGGCATTTCAGCATTCCCAACAGGAGCATCCGATGGCATTCCCTCTTGCCAAGGGTTTTCTCTGCTTGGAGCAGGCCCCTCTTTCCCCGGTATCCCACAACCATCTGGAAGCTCTGTGGTTCTTACCCTGCTTCAGGCACCCTCGGGGCACCCATCCTGCTGCCGGGTGCTCTAAGGATGCTTTGCCCTTCCCGTGCTTCCCTAGGAGCGGGTGAGGACGACATTGGCCACCATAGCCTCGGTGGAAGCCCGGCTGCCTGTGCAAGCCCAGCAGATCCTCCGGCAGGTGAGCAGGGGCAGGATATGCCCTCAAGGGGGGACAAAATTCCCTGGGGCTGGAATGAAAGAGTGGGAACGAGGCACTGCAAGGGGTCAAGTGGCACCTGAGGCTTCCAGTCCTTGTTTCCAAGCCTGGTGTTAGCCCGGAGCTGGTTGGAGCAGGGATGGGAAGCGTGATTCCGGCTTTCCACGCTGCCTTCCCTTTGCCTAGGAGATCGGCTGCTTCACCAGGAGGGAGCTGCGGTACTTCACCCAGTACCTGAACTGGGTCGGGCAGACGGTAGGTGCTGATCCTTCGGGACTGGGAGCCCCTCGCTGAGCCGAGATGCAGCTCCCACAGGCAGGAATGGGATTATCCCTTGTCTCCACTTCCTCTGGCAGCTGAGGGAGGATGTGGCTTCGTGTCAGCCGCTCGCCACGGCGCTGGACAACGGGCGGGTGATCCTGTGCGACCGCATCGCTGACCCCTGGGTAAGGATAACTGGTGTTACCCTTATGTTATCCCAGTGTAAGGACATGGAGTCCAGAGGAGGCCATGAGGATGCTCAGGGCCTGGAGCAGCTCCTGTATGGAGCCAGGCTGAGAACATTGGGAATGTTCAGCCTGGAGACGAGCATTCCCCACACAGCTCAGCAGGGATCCCCATGCTCTCTCCTTGCAGAACGCTTTCTGGTTCAGCCTGGGATGCTGCACCTTCTTCCTCATCCCCAACATCATCTTCGCCATCAGGCTCACCAAACACTTCCGACCCATCCGCAACCGGCTCATGTAAGCACTGCACATGGGGTGGGAGCTGCAGGGAGGGAGATGTGGGCTCCTCCTTGATGCCCTGATGATCTCTCCTTCTCCTTCTGCAGCTCTACAGGGTCAGAGGAGACCTGTCCCTTCCACATCCCCCGTGTCACAGCGCTCAAGCTCTAGCCGGGGGCCTGCCGGGTGCAGCAGCATTCCCTGTGCTCCTGGAGCTCCCATCAAACCCGTGCCCAAGCACTGCAGAGCTCCAGGTCCCTCCGACGTCTCACAGGGCTTGGGTCCACTCTGACGTCTCTTCCTCGGTGTCCTTTGGGGTCTGAGCATCCTTCCCGGGTGCGGGACACTCATCTCCATGCTCTGGGGTCTCCTTCAGATGTCTCCCCCTCGGCCACCTTCGGGGTCTGAGCACCCATCAGGGATGCTCCCAGATGATCCAGGAAGGCCCCCCACAGCTCCCAGTAACCACTGGTGTACCCCTAGCAGACCCATGGGTAGGACACCCGCCCGCTGCCCCACACTGGCACATTAAAGTCCTTACCAGTCAAACCCACTTCTGACTCTTTGTGTCGTGGCCACTATCTCCTCCTGTTCCCATTGGGAACCATTCAGGCCTTGGAGGTGGGGGTGACAGCAGGGTGCTGTCAATTAGTGCTTAATTAGAGGTGGGGTCAAACCTGCTGATTAAGGTGTGTGTGGGGGGGTACACTGAAGGTAGTTTATGGCTCTGCCCCCCTCCCAGGGAAGCCCAGTGGGCTGTGACAGGATAAGGTTCAGAGATGCTGGTGATAAGATGCCTTTTGGAAAACCAAGCTTGAAGAGATGCACAACCAGACTATAACCACTAATAGCTACTGTGAGTTAGTCATTGAGTGAACAGAAGCTCTTACCCAATGGGCATCCCTATGGGGGAGAAGACAGGTTCAGCCCATTGACTGATCCCAGATGGAGTCTTCCCTATCTGCTCCCCTCTTTCATTCCCTTTATAGAATCCCAGACTGGTTTGTGTTGGAAGGGAGCTTAAAGTTCCTCCAGCTCCAACTCCTGCCACGGGCAGGGACCCCTTCCACTAGAGCAGCTTGCTCCAAGCCCCTGTGTCCAACCTGGCCTTGAACACTGCCAGGGATGGGGCAGCCACAGCTTCTCTGGGCACCCTGTGCCAGCGCCTCAGCACCCTCACATAAATCACTTCTGCCTTATCTCCAACCTGAACATCCCCTGTTTCAGTTTGAACCCTTCACCCCTTGTTCTATCCCTCCAGTCCCTGATGAAGAGCCCCTCTGCAGCGTCCTTGTAACCCCCTTCAGACACTGGAAGCTGCTCTGAGCTCTCCACGCAGCTTCTCTTCTCCAGCCCCAATGTTCTCAGCCTGGCTCCATACAGGAGCTGCTCCAGCCCCTGAGCATCCTCGTGGCCTCCTCTGGACTTGCTCCAACAGCTCCATGTCCTCACGCTGGGGACACCAGGACTGCACTTGATGGAGTTTCAGTGACTCCAGTCATTCTGTTATGGATTGGTGTAAAATCCTCTCTTCACTTCAAGATAGAACTGTTAAAAACCATGAAGCCCACGCTCGGTGAGGTGTGGCTGTACCTTGGAGGTGGGTAACTTTGGGATGGAGGTGTGAATGCATATTACAATGAGCAAGGTTCACCTAAGGAAAGTGGTTTCACCACAGCTGCTGGCTCAGACATGCACATCTTCTCTTCTGTTTTCCATTTGACAGCTGCTATGTGGCTTATCAGCTGCATGGTACCATCCAGTTCCCATCCCTGCAGGGAGCAACAGGGGTGTTTCCACTCCACCCTCCATTGCTCCTCTAAGAGAGCAGATTGTGAAACTATATTTTACCCTAAACCCCTCTATTTTACCCTAAAAAAAAAAAGGTGTTTCTATAATGCTACAATTTGTTAGACCCCAATTTTCTCTAATTCCACCCTTCCAAGTGATACCCCCCCGATCATTACAAGGTTATTGCTACCCACAGCAATAAAGCACAACCCCTCTTGCTTCGTGCACCGCTGAGGTTCTTGCTGCCTGGAGCCACCTGCTTTATTCGGTATTTACCCTGCAGAGGTCAGCATTGCAAAGGCTTTTGGCTAAAGGCAATCGGGGAGCTGAAGCCCAAAGGAGGATGTCTGCAGGAACAACCATGCCCAGGAGTGTCCTCAGCCCATCAGGAAGCAATGTGATGGTTGGCGGGGCTAGGAGCTACCTGCTCGAGTGGAAGGTGTCCCTGCCTGTGGCAAGGGGTTGGAACTGGATGGGTTTAAGGTCCCTTCCAACCCAACCCATTCCGTGATGCTAGGAGTATCTACTTTATACAGCAACATAAATGGTATAATACTTGTTAAGCTGATTTCCTTTTTGGTTAAGAAACGGTAACAGGCAGTGATAAGAAGCTGGACTCAGCTGGCTCTTCTTCCTGAAGTTATTTCTTGTAGCTGGGTCACAATAATTAACAGATGAGGACATAGATAAGTAATGAATAACAGAGGAATTCACCCCAAAATAGATGTGTATTATAAATACACCTAGTCACCACTGTAATATATATATATTACAGTATATATATATATATATACATGTATACATATACATGTGTATATATATATATATTACAGCGCTATGTCCAGCCTGGGGGGTGGATGGATTAAAATGCGAGCAGTCGTAGCTCTGAGTTAATAGTAAATCACTAATAAATAACCCAGAAAATTGTCCTAAACCAACTGGAGGCACTTGATTTTTTTAGGAAAAAAGGGAAAAATAGGAAAGCTGGGGCCAGATTCCTCCCCCAAAGCAAGGTCACGGGGTATGATCAACCTCAGCTCCCTCCCCAAAGTGACCCCCTCGCATAGGCTCTCCCACCTTCCCTCCTCTTGATGACTTGTACTGGTGAGTTAAAGACTGAAGTGAGCCCATTTCCACTCCTGGATGTGTTTTTCTGCTGTGCAAAGTGGGTACCATCTCCTCCATCATGTTTCCCTGTCGCAGTTTGTGTGGCATCTGTGGCCTATGCGCTTCTAAGGGCTTAACTAAACTGGTGTTGATTAAACCGTTCCCCTTCTCAAATCCTCCTCGCTTGAAACCCAACTCCTGCGACAGCTCACTCAGCGCATCCTCCTCCTGCTCTCCCTGCTGGCCCCGAGAACTCATATATATAATTAATATACATAAGATCAATAATTCAAAGAGCTGGGGCTGCAGCCCTGCTCAGCCCAGGTGTGGTTCCCCACCACCACCTATTTCAAGGCATAAATCGCTCTTCTCTATTCCCGGAACTAAGGAGAAATACAGGAAAAGCCTTTGCCAGAACCAGCCTATTCCTGAAGCTGAATGGAAGGAGGTGGAATGAAAATAGGCTCCAGGTTTACTATTGTTGTTTCATTTCCTTTCTTTCTTCTTCTCCCCATTTTCCAAGGAGCACGACCTCCTTTCTTAGCTCCCAAAAACCACCCGTGACCTCTTCCATCTGCTTTTCGCATCATCCCCTGGAAACAGCTCAGAGAGCTCAGACACAAAACAGCTGCCACGAAGGGCTCAATCCCACCCCAGTCCCTAGAAACGTTCATTTTGAGGTTATTTGTACAGGGGAGCTGTAGCAATTAATAAGGGAGCCGTAAGACCCCAATTCTCAGCTTTATTCCATTAAATCTCAGCTGAGGAATTGCCATGATTATAGCCAGCTTTCCTTCCTTTTTGAGCAGTGGATTAGCTAATGAATCCTTAGCAGAATAACCAGGCTCCCAAACAAGCTCAGCTTTGTGAGGAGTCAAGTCCCAGAGGCTTTGCTCTGGCTTCCTTTAGCTTTCACATGACAAGCTCCTTGGATTATTGATACCACAACAGCATCTTGGACAACACGGGTATTTCAGGCCAGAATATGGACAAGAAAACACCCCCGGAACAAGCAGCTCTGTTGTATTATTAGTGCAGATTATTCATTGCATTTAATGGCTGTGGACGGGGCTTTGCTTGCAGGAAACCCCCTCGCACCAAGCCTGGTGTGAACAGTTTGGCCCAGCTCAGGATAAGCAGCGTATCCTGACCCGCTGCTGTGAATGCAAAACTCATTTCCTCCTGTTTCTGGCCTTTGATCATTATTCTCTGTGCAGTCCCCCTGGGCTTGCTGAGAAATGCACTGAAAAACAAGCAGGAGGCCAGCGTGACTGGAGCTGCTGGCAAAAGGGCACGATGGAGCCGAGTTCAACCAGATGCAGCTTTGGGTCTGGTTTCTCTCTTGTGGAGATTAAAACCAAATCTCTTTGCCCATCACTGGAGCAAAACCACTTTTCCCTAAGCTGGGGTTTGTCCCCCGGTGTCATTCCCCCATGTGGGCACATAGTAAGGTTTATGTTCATCATCTGATAAACCAGTTTCTTCTGTCTTTAAACGCTTTGCAGGCTGTGCTTGGCACCTCCGGTGTCTTGTTCTTGATGGCCTGTGGGCTTCTGCCCTTGTAATTCAAGCCCTCTGTGCAGATTTAACATAGAAGCATAGAATCCCAGCCTGGTTCGGGTTGGAAGGGAGCTTAAAGCTCATCCAGCTCCAACCCCCTGCCATGGGCAGGGACACCTTCCACTGGAGCAGCTTGCTCCAAGCCCCTGTGTCCAACCTGGCCTTGAACACTGCCAGGGGTGGGGCAGCCACAGCTTCTCTGGGCACCCTGTGCCAGCGCCTCAGCACCCTCACAGGGAAGAGCTTCTGCCTTAGATCCCATCTAATCCTGGCTTTCTCCAAGCAGGCCGTGAGCCACAGTGTTGGGAATGGTTTTGTAAAAGATAAAGAGATAAAATGAAGGAGACAACTTTTAGGGGAGTTGTTGGCTCTGGCATCTCTGCCCCTAAATCCAGCACCTCTCAGCTCCAGGCTGCATTAACAGGAATGCCCCACTGTGCATAGGCTTGGCTGCTGTTTACCAAGAAAAATCACTAGATAGGTGAAAAAACCTCATTTAAAAATGTTTCCTTCTCACCTCAGAGTCAAAGCTCAACTTCCTTATCTATACACAGCTTTGTTTCTTAAGGTAAGCATTCCCCTAGCAGAAGCCTGGCTCAGAAGCAGGAATATTAGCTGGGTTTTCCAGTTGAATTGGCTAAGGGCAGGCAAAACCCCCTGAGCCTCAGCTGAGCTCATCATGCACTTGTGCACCCAGCATAGAAACACCTTAGGGGAGATGCTACAAATCTCAGTTTTTCATTAAGAAAAACCTCTGCAATCACAGCTGCCAGCTAAAAACCAGCCGTCATCCCTGGAGATAACTCCTTTGGATGATCCAAGCATTACTTATTTCCACCAGCCAAGAGGGAGCAGGCAGCATTTAGGCTAACAACGCTGCTCCTACATCGCTTGCAAGCTGAGGTAGCCATGGAGATGTCTACGGAGAGGATCGTGCCCATGACAACTCTGCATGAGCATCTTGAGCGTCTTCAGAGCAGCCTCATCTCTCCCTGGGCTTTTCCTTGCACCAGGCAGTGATTGTTGCCTTGTTCTTGCTCCCACGCAGGCACTGGTAAAGCTTGCCCCCATCAGCAGCTCCCCTTCCAAGATAAAAGGGCAGAGAATGACACATACAGAGCAGATCTGGCATACGATGCTTGAATATTTGGCATATAATGTCTCTTTGGTATGTAATGTCAGGCTGATCCTCAGCATAAGCTTTATGAAGCCCTTTTAATTTGTTGCTTTAGGGGAAAGAAAAGCTTTGGACTAAACCACGTGTGGTTTTGGGTTGACAACCCAGCTGGAAGATGCTCCCAAATGGATGTAAAGATGCACATGATACTTGGAACTGTTTCAATACATTTTAAACTCCAATGGCTAAGACTCTGGCCAGATTTCCCCCATAGGCACCCATTTCCCAAGCCCACTTTGGTTTTGGTTATTCCACCAGGGGAAAAAGGGGATGAAACCTCATCAAGACAGCCCCAACCCTGGGAATGCTTCCTATGGAGGGCGAGGGGAAAAACAGGGTGGAGACATACTCACCGGCTCAGCTAAGAGGATTTGCATTGCTATTTAGTGAGTGAGTTGGGTTTAATCAGCTCATCCTCATGGAGCACGAGTTAGGGATGAGTCATGGGATGTAGCAGTTTGATTTGTTCTCAGGTGAATAAATAAGGTGAAGACCTGAACCAATATTATTGGATCTAAAAGAAAAATCTATAACAAAGAGAAAAGATTAAACTGCTCCTTTAAATACATGCCAGTCTCCAATCTGGTCCCTGTTTCTGTCTATTGTTTGACTTGGTTTTGGTTTTTAATTGAAAAATCAAACAATTCTCTCCGTTTCCTGGCGTTCAGCTCTCCCCATCTCCCCCATCTCCCCCTTTTCCCACTGGGAAAACTGATTTCTCCTCCCCCTTTCCCAATGCAACCCAGCCAGGACTCCACAGGGAGCCCCAAGGATTGCGGCACGATCCTTCCACCCATGACGCCTCCAAAAGAGGATGCTCCTGCCCGCGGCTCCACTTGGCGAACACATTTAAACACATCAGCTGGGCCTTCAGCACGTTCCTACAAGCTCTTGGCACACGGCTGAGGCATCCCGGGGTAGGAGCCACTCCCCAGAGCAGGATGGGAGGCTGGCACTGGTGACTGATGTCAAAGCAATGACAATGGGAGCACCTTCGCCCGTCCCGGCTATGCTCCGGTTTATTTCGAAGGAGGTGACCTCAGCCCAGCCGTGTTGTGTCATGCTCCGAGCTCGGAAAGTCTTCCAAGGGGATCACAGGTTAAAAATACATGGCAGAGAGGCAAAGGGAAGCCTCGTGGTGAGTCACAGAACACAAACCCTGCTGCCGAAGGAAAAGAGCTGTATTCAGCTTTTCCTGCGCAGGAGCCAGCTCCTGGGTATGGGGGAAGTTGATGGGAAGCTGCATTAGAGCCTCGCTGGGGAAGTGAGGGCTCCTCCAGCTTTATGGAAGGGCACCGTGGTGTAAAAGAGCCCCCATTCGGAGCTGGCTTTGCCTGCCTGGAAACCAGGGGGTTTATTGACACGAAAGGACATAACAAACCCTTTCTGTGCAGGGTTACGGCTCTTCCCATTGCTCATTCCCCAGCACACAGAAGGGAATTGTTCAGCCCAGAGGCACAGACCCAGCGTGTCCCACAGCGGCTGCTCCCAAGCAGGTTATTTTTAAACCAAGAGCTGGAATGAAGCAGGATCAGAGAGCAAACGTCTTCCTTGAACAAGCATGACTTACTGCTCCCGTTTCCCATCATCCAGCTGGCAGGGGGAAGGCTCAAACTGAGTCATGGAATGGTTTGCGTTGGAAGGGACCTTAAAGCTCATCCAGTTGCAGCCCCTTGCCATGGGCAGGGACACCTTCCACTTGAGCAGGTTGAAATAGCCAAATTTGATTTGTTTTCCTCCTTTCAAAGCATTTTTATTACCAGTGCTTATTCCAAAATGGAAAAGTACTTCCAAAAGAGCCTATATATATATATATATATATATAGGCTGTTTGGAAAACCAAACTTGAAGAGATGCACAACCAGACTATAACCACTAATAGCTACTGTGAGCTGGTCATTGCGTGCACAGAAGACAAAGCTCTTACCCAATGGGCATCCCTATGGGGGAGAAGACAGGTTCAGCCCATTGACTGATCCCAGATGGAGTCTTCCCTATCTGCTACCCTCTTTCATTCCCTTTATATATATATAAAAGGATATATATATATATAATATATATATAATGAAAGCTGTTATTTTGCCTTCTAGCACCCAAGTGATGCTGCCAACCCGGGAGAGGTCAAAGGCACATATTTGTGAGCTGTGTCCCATGCAGGTGATCTTCCAAAGTCGCAGTGCATCATTGGGAAGTCATCAGCCTGAGGCCAGGGAGGGTCCCTCCCCTCCCATCCCTAAGGAGCTTACGTATGTCCCTGCCTGGAATAGCAGCTAGCACACGAGCAGAGGTTATTACACTGCTAATCAGATTGCAGCAGCTGGATGAACATTTATAGCCTTTTTAGGACGGCTGCCTAATAGTGAAGGGAAGGAGGGTGCGTGCAGCCTCCAGTGTTTTATGGATCAGGTGCTGCTCTCTGCAGAAGAAAAGTTCATAGAATCATAGAATCCCAGACTGGTTTGTGTTGGAAGGGAGCTTAAAGCTCCCCTCTGGCAGGTTCAAGCCATTCCCCTTGGCCTGTCCCTATATCCTTATATCCCAAAGCCCCTCTCCAGGTTTCCTGCAGCCCCTTCAGGCACTGGAGCTGCTCTCAGGTCTCCCCTTCAGGAGCCTTCTCTTCTCCAGGCTGCCCCAGCCCAGCTCTCTCAGCCTGGCTCCAGAGCAGAGCTGCTCCAGCCCTCGCAGCATCTCCATGGCCTCCTCTGGCCTCACTCCAACAGCTCCATGTCCCCCTTGTGCTGTTGCCCCAGAGCTGGATCAGGACTGCAGGGGTTCCCTCCATGACCCACGCTCCTTTGGATTCAAATTCACATTGAATTCCCATGGTGAATATTCTTCCTCAAGGCTCTAGCTCTGTCTTTGAAACACAAGAAAAACACTTGTCTTGTTCACTGCTTTCTCTCCCCAAAACCACCTTTCAGTTGTCCCCCACTGGATCAGACAGATGTGTGCAGGACCCAGTGCCACATCTCCCCATACATCAAAGACATCACTATTGAGGAAAGCAGATGAATAAGGGGCGAGGACAAGCTCATCCCCAGCACCACGGCTGCAATGAGCCCCATTTCCTAGAGCAGCCACACACTGATTTCGTTTTTCCATGCCAGCTTTCCACCCTTTGGCTTTAGAACTTCCCTCTGGCCCAAAAGCAAATCCCTCTTGGAAGCAGCATGGGATGGAGCATGGAAAGCTGGGGTTGCTTGCTTTTCCCCCTGGGATGGTTCCTCTCCTGGCACGTTGTGCCTCCAGGATTAAGGAACTGCTGGGACTTCTCCCTGCTAGTGTGGGCTGTGTAGCTGGTGAGACTCTGGAAGTGCATGTATTTAATGTCCCGCTGCTGTCAGTTTTGCCTCCTGGCCTGTTTCCATCCACAGCAAAAGGCTAAAGGTTTATAGAGTCTTTTTATCTCCTTTATCTTTCCCTTTTTACAGGAAACCTCACAATTGTTAAGAGCGAAGGAGAAATGCTACGGATGGCTGCGTGATGGTGCATTTTAACACAGAATAATGGTGTGTGGGTGAAGATTTCTCTGGAAAACACATGGAAAACCGCTTCTGCTACCCAAAATGGGCAGCGCTGCGAGCCCCAGCCTGGCTTTATCACATGTAATGACTGTAACAAAGCCCTTGTCAGCCAAGGAAATGTGAAATACCCTGATGAGGCTTCAGGTTGTTAATGACACCCTGACACGGGACAATAGAGCCTGATGGAGTGGTAGCTGTCCCTGGAGTCCAGGTTTTGCCAGCCCCAGGGAGTGACAGCAGGATGGGGACGGGCTGTGGGACTTCATCCCTACCTCCAACCCCCCCAACTTACCCCAAAACTGCACTGAATCCCCCCCAAAAACCATTTCAATGCCTTGCCCTGCCTTTGCGAGCTGCAGTGAACTCTCCAAGCCCAGAGCTCTGTGAATAAAAGCATTTAGCATGAATTAAAGCAAACCAAAATCAATGAGGAACAATGAAGTGGGGTCAGGCGAAGCTGGGTCCTTTCCCTGCCCATCGTGAAACCAAAGTCAGCACTTCCCAACTGTTACGAGAAAACCCCATCCCATTAATGCTTTCTAACCTGGCACGAGCCCCCATTGCACTTAATGGTGCATTATTTCCTCTGTCCCCTGCTGCTGCTTGGGCTGAGGATGGAGAAAGGCCAAACCTCCATTGGAGATCAATGCAGCTCTTGTCTTGCTGCTGGGAGAAGCTTTACCCTGAGATGCACGTGGATACGTGAAATGGATGCTGTGGATCTACTGGTTTGGGTGGTTTTAGCACTGCTAACTTCCACGAGGAATTAAGACTTAATAGTCAATAGGCTTTTCCTGCTCCATTTGCGGCTGAGATCCAACAGAGCTTCAGTATTGCCCCAAACAAGACCAAAACTTCCTCTGAAATACATTATTATGGAAAAAAGTCCTGATTTTTAGAAGCCATGGATGAATTAATCCTGAACCATCCCATTCCCAGTGCTGTGTTCTTTCCTTTTCCTAGCTTTGGATTTTAACTAACCCACTGGAGAGTATTTAAACCAAAACCAGGGAATCAGGAGCCATCTGCCCATGGGAATAAACATGCCTGTGTTGTAGGGAAGGGCTTCTCCAGGCTTGCTGACCTTAATCCTGCTCTTTTTAGTTCATTTTCCCCACCAGAAATGAATATTCACAACCCATTTCCCTACCAGACAGATACTGTTGTGACGAGGATGTTAACATAATCCAGCCAGATGGATAAACAAGCACATGGAGCAGCAGGGTGGAAATCCTCTTTATGGCCAGATGTGCTCTGTGGTCCAAGGATGGGAGCATCACCAGGACAGTGGTACCTGGCTATTCCAGGCAGCAAAACCTCAGGAAGGATTTTTGGCTATATTGCATGGCCAGGCAAAAGTGAGCCCCAATGCAATTAGTTTCAAGCTTTATTTGCATCTCCCAACCACCATGGACCTGTTTCCTATAGCCCATCCTAACCCTAAAGGATGGGAAAACTCCCCATCCCCTTTAGGTCTCTGCAGCCACACATACCCTCCAAAACAGGGTGCTAAAAACCCGCAGCTTGCCGTGAGCATCCCATATCATTATTGCCTTCTGTGATGTTCCCCCCATGAAATATTGGGGCACCCCAACATAAAGCACAACCAGTTTACACAGGAGGGAGTTTTACTCCCCTGGAGTGACACAAACTTGGAAGGCAGATCCATCCTTTCCCCTGTATGGCTGAACCTGGTCGAATTTCCTATCCACCAACACATAGAGCATCTATTTCACAGCATAACAGATTTGGAGCTGCAGCTGCCAACAGCATCCTTTCCTCTCCCAAAGCCTCCACCCAGAGGTTTCCAAACCACCCCCAAACCCTCCTGATCCCGTTGATATTCCTTGGATAAACCATCCGCGCGGTTTTCCGTTTTCCAGCCACCCCTTTGGTCGCCGGCATTGCCTCCCCTGCCCATACCTGCCGGGAGGGCTGATGTGGGGTGAACCCCAACGCCAGCTGCGGTATTCCCTAGGGAAGGCGGACGGATGCTGCCCGCGCCGTGCAGCGCTGGGCTGCGCAGAACCCAGCTCCTCCCTCTCGCTATTTATTCCTCCCCGTAGCCCTGTGGCTGAGGCTGAATCATCCCGACCCGAGCAAGCAACGGGCTCGCAGCCGGTGAGTGCCGGGGAAAAGGGGGTTTTGGGGGGGGATAAATCCGGAGGTGAGGGAGGTTTTAACCCCGCAGGGAATGGGGGCTGCCTCCTCTCCCTGCCATCGCTGCCTAAAAATAGGCTCTGAAGGCAGCGTCCCCCTTAACAGATGGAGCTCTGCTGGGGCTTGTTTACTCAGGGCTGATTCAAAGCTGACGCTGGTGAGACCTCGCTTCTTGCTGCCTTTCCCAGAGCTATCCGAAGGGGTTTGTGCTTTCCTATGGCTCCCACTGGCCCAGAACCATTCCCCCCGTTATTAAGGGGTTAAATAACAAGAGAGGATGTGGATTTTTAAAGCCGAGAAATGTGCCAGCCTGCACCCCCTTTCCCCATAGCCCCAGCCCCGATTTCTCACCCCCCATAAGCCCGGAGCCTCCCAGCATCACCAGGAGGGTCTGGATGCCCCCATTCCCGAGCATCTTCCCACCTTCCCTTCATTTCTCCCCCTTCCCCGGGCACCTTAACAAGGTTATTTCCGCTGTTATTTTGGCACCAGGGTGCTGGTTTTCCCCTCCCAACCGCAAGCCTCTTCCTTGCCAGCCCTGCGCACGTAATTGCTGCTTGCGATCGCTCCTCGCACCCTCCATTTTCCGCTTCCCTCTCTGCCCTGAAGGAGCTCTGGCCTTCCCCTGGTTCTCCGAGGCATAAATCGCTCCCGTATGAATCACCTGAATCGATTTCGAGAGGGGAAAACTGGGGAGGAAAGCTAAAAAGAGATGGGGGAAAACACCTCTGCGAAGCCATTTGATAATAGAATTCAATAGTAACACAATGATCACGCTGTAAATACCGAGCTCTGAGCCCGAGGAGGCAGCTCCCTGGTACCCCATCATGAGCAGGGGGTTTGTATAAGCGACCACATTTAGCCAGGGCAAAGCTCAGCGCAGTAATTAGCAGTGCAAACCCAAATAAGCCTTTGCCCTGTTCATCGGGGCTCATCTCTATAAAGACAATTAGAGGAACAGGCCGGTGCTGCCAGGCTTGGAGTATCCTCCAGGGCTTTGCCATAACACGTTTTCATCCAGGGGTTCATTTTTCCCCTTTACTCACTGCGGGGACTCAAACAAACAGCAAAAAAAGGCCGATTTGCTGCTTTTCCTCCCCCTATTCCCTATATTTTTTTGGTGAGTGCCCAAAAAGCCTTTGCCCGTCCCAGTTTTTGTCATGTCTTTTGGCATCCTGGCTCCCAATGGGTGGTTGCTGTAGGGAGATAGGAGCAGAAAACCTGCTTGGAAGTGGGTGGGTTTTGTACCCAAAACTCCTATGAGCAGGCAGCGCAAGCCTGGCTTTCCTCCCCATCACAAGGGATGATGCTCTTTTAATTAAGCCTCTTGCTAATGCACCCAATCAAAACACCGACATTAAAGGACCCCCATTCAAACATTTCCTGACATAAGTACAGATTTTTTTTTTGGGGGGGTAGGAGAGAAAAAGCATCTTTATCTGAACGCAATAATTTGCTTTTTAGGGACCATAAAACCATAGCAAAGGTGCAACAGAAGAGGTTCTGGCTTAATGTTCTGCCTGTTTATGCTGTTAAGGGCAGTATCTCACAAGAGACCATCCTCTCTTATCCGCATTAAACTCATCTCTGGGTTGAGTGGTGACTCTTCAAGAAGCTGGTCCATTAGTTACTGCAAAAAAACCCCACTCAGGACCCAACCCTTAATTGTCTTGTGCTGTAACATGAGCCAGAAAGCACATCCGAAGCACCCGAGGATGCTGCAAAATGCCAACCCGCGCTATGCTGGGAATGCTTTGCTCTCCATGCCCAGCATCCTGGCATGCACAGGAGGGTTTATAAGTGGTTGCTCAGCCTCAGGCAGGACACAAAACCCTTTTGCTATCACTGGGCTCGCATATTAGGCATGAGGGTAACAGTAATTCAACGCTCCTTGGTGTGGTGGGGAGGAATCCAAAGGGAATTTGCAGCTTGGGAGGTATTTTCCAAAGGTGCTTCCAAAGGATTTGCAGACCTGGTGTGAATTATACAGGCAGGATTATCCACAGGGAGAGAAACGACTCATTGAAATTGGATTGCATCCTTGTCAGCCCACCAGCTAATGTAGGAGATGCCTGGCATGCCCGTGGGATGCCAGCAGCAAAACGCTGAGTAAGCATGTATTGGTAGACACATTAAACTCAAACCCTGCTGTTCTTTGGTTAAGGTCTGTTACACATAAACAGGGATTTGGGAAAAAAACATGCTGGCTTTCATTCTTCAGGGAACAAAAGTACAACCCTCCAAGGCAAAGCTGGGAGCTGCCTTCCTTGCGGTGCCCTAAAGCTTGGAGGTTGGGATGAATCTGTTCATAGACAGCAGAAATCTCAGTTATCCAATTGGATAGGGGAGGATTGAAGTTTAGGATTTAATAGTTAATTGAAGATTTAGGCTTTAATAAGTGGATTTTTTTACCTCTCAACCAAGTGAAGCACTTCTCCCAAAAGCTTTTCGTCCACTACTTTAAAACTGTCATTACTAGGAGAGGATGTGTTGGGAGGTTGGGGATACATACATATGTGTATATATATATATGTGTGTGTGTGTGTGTGAATGCTCCATCCCTGGCAGTGTTCAAGGCCAGGCTGGACAGGGCTTGGAGCAGCCTGCTCTAGTTTGAGGTGACCCTAGCTGTGGCAGGGGGTTGGACCTGGATGATCTTAAGGTCCTTTCCAACCCAAACCATTCTGTGATTATATATAATACCTTATATAATATATAAAAAGTATTGTATATATATTTTATATATATAATACTTTATATATGTGTGTATATATATAAAACCAGAGGTGGTTGAGGATGATAAATACACATTTAAATCCAAATCTCTTTACCCTGCAACTAGAAAAAAATGCAACAATTTGTGTTTTATATGAAGCACAAGCAAGGGAGCCTCAAGCCTGTGATGCTCACAGGAGGGTCTCTGCCTCCTGCCCCTAACACTGCCTGTCCTTGTGTCCACAGCCATGGCCAGGCTCCTCATCACCTCCTACCTGGTGTTCCTGCTCCTCGGCTCCTGGACCGATGTTGCCTTCTCCAAGAAGGGCAAAACGAAACCCAGTGGTGGCAGTTGGGGCACGGGGAGCCATCGCCAGCCCAGCTACCCCCGGCAGCCCGGCTACCCCCACAACCCAGGGTACCCCCACAACCCGGGCTACCCCCACAACCCAGGGTACCCCCATAACCCCGGCTACCCCCACAACCAGGGCTGGGGCCAGGGTTACAACCCATCGAGCGGAGGAAGCTACTACAACCAAAAACCATGGAAACCCCCCAAATCCAAGACCAACCTCAAGCATGTGGCCGGGGCGGCGGCAGCGGGTGCTGTGGTGGGAGGGCTGGGGGGCTATGCCATGGGCCGGGTCATGTCGGGGATGCACTATCGCTTTGATAGCCCCGATGAGTACCGGTGGTGGAACGAGAACTCGGCGCGCTACCCCAACCGGGTTTACTACCAGGATTACAGCAGCCCCGTGTCTCAGGACGTCTTTGTCGCCGACTGCTTTAACATCACGGTGACCGAATACAACATCGGACCCGCTGTCAAGAAGAACGCCTCGGAGGCTGGGTCAGCGACCAACCAAACGGAGGCGGAGCTGGAGACCAAGGTGGTGACCAAGGTGATCCGGGAGATGTGCATCCAGCAGTACCGCGAGTACCGCCTGGCCTCCGGCATCCGGCTGCATCTTGCCGATGCCTCCCTCGCCGCCCTCCTCCTCCTCACCCTCTTCGTCATGCACTGATGCACCCCGCAGCTTCGAGACGTCACCCGTGTCCCTTTGGGGACCCCCGAACTCCCTTATTCTTGCTTAAGGTCATCTTTGGTGAAGAGCCCCTGGGGCACACGGGCACCAATGCTCCCCATCACCTCCGGGTTAGGCAACCGGATGAAGCTTTCCTTCTCCACCCTGGTGTGGCAGGACAGTGATGGAGCTGGATGCCCAAAGAAAAGGCCTTCACCACCACCTCCTCCTCCTCAGGGCCATCCTGAGAGGGACTGGGCAGAGAGGAGCTCACCCGGTCCTTGGCGTCTCTGCAAGGGCGCTTCCGAAGATCCTCTTTGCTGACAAGCAGGGTTTTATCTAATCCCCTTAACCCCACTGCCACCAAGACCCCTTTCCCCGATGCACCCGTGGCATTGCACCCATCCATACCCCACAGCGGGTTTAGGAGGGTCAGCTATGGGGTTTTCAAGCAACAAGCTGCCAGGTTGCAATTCCCACCTTTTAATCCCAAGCCCCGCCATTCCTTGTGTACATACGGACCTGCCCGCTCCGCGCCTTGCATGCTGCAAATACCCCTGCAGCAACACACAGAAAAAAAGTGATTTTTGGTTGTTTTCCTCCACAGCAAGGCTGCAGCCCTTGGCCAGGTTTTGGTTGACCCCCTCCAGCTCCGCTTTGCTTTTGGTTGAGCCTCATTGTCTTTCTTAGCCTATCTAAAGGCAAAAAGTGCTGCTGAATGTCCCCTAAAAGCCCCAAGGTGGGAGCCCTTGCTGTGGTCTAGCCCAAGATAAAGCTATTGTGGATGTGCTATAGGTGACAAGTCACACTCGCACTTCGGTACCTTGACCTAAAGGATGTTATAATACAGCAAAAAGGATGTTTAGGGGGGTTAAGCACATAGCAAGAAACATAAATCGGCCGAATCACGTGGCTACAGCAAACAGCATCGGGAAAACCAAGCCTGGGATGGGAGATGCTTCAAAAAACCCCACATTTTGCAAGTAATTTATGGGTAAAATTCCTGCTTTTGGTGTTTAGGTCGATGCTGGGTTGTGTAGAACCTGTAGCATCCTTAAAGTTGCGCTTGTCAAACCCGTGACCCTGAGTTCTATTGAGTATCTCTCGTGTACTTTTCTGCGAGGCACTGAATGACACCGTCCTAACTCATTTTTCGCCTTGATGTAAGCTGAATAAATATATATATATATATATATACACACATAAAAATAGAGAGGAAAGGAATCTTTCAGGGTATTCACCAGAGAAGCAGGGCTTTGGGGTAAACGCGGACTTTGTGATACGCGGCTGTTTTGTAAACCCATCCCGGTGCATGTCTGAACTGTGCTGTTCTGATACTTTTCTAAGTGTTCCACGTCTGGTACAAATTAAAACGGATAAAGCCAAGACACACGTCAGCCTCCTTCATGCAAACAGCTCCCGGCCCTCCCCACAGACAGAAGCAGCATTTTTCACCCTGTTTGTGGGCGCTTTTGTTCCCTTTCAGCACCAAATTTGGCCTAAAACCCGCGATTTCAGTTAACTTTCTCCTCCCCTGCTCCTACTAATGCCATCGCTACCATCCAACAAACGGTTTCTACTAAAGCCAATGCGCTGGTTGGGGCCAGGGGCTTCTTCTCCCCATAGAAAGCCAACCCCCATTTATTCCTTGTATTTACCCCATCTATTTTGTGTCGAATAAAGGAGTTTTTACATTTGCTGTTTCATGGCATTAAGCCCAACCTACTTCACGTGAAGCCTCAAGCCCTACTTAACACTGCCAGAATTCCCTATCTATCTCCTTGGTACCTAAACCAGCATCCCCATCAGATGACTATCTGTGTGCATTAGACTCTAAGTTAAAAATTAGAATTAAAAGGATGGAAGAGTTTGGACCCTTCAGCTCCAAGTTTAAGCTCAAGATGAAGTCTTAGACCTGTTTGGTTTGAGCCTGTGCAGGATGTGATTTATTGCCACAAGGATGCTGAAGAAGTGGGTCTTTAAGCGGTACCACAGGTAATCCCCAAATGTGACTCTTTTACATACTTTTGGCCAAAAAAATAAAGGAAAAGGGATATTCAGCACTAAATAGATGGCTCTTCCTGTGTGCAAGTGTCTCACTCGCTAAGAGGAAACCCTAAAAAGTCCGTAACAGAGAACTAGAGCTCTCCTAGAGCATAAAATCCCAGCCTGGTTTGGATTGAAAGGGATTTTAAAGCTCATCCAGCTCCAATCCCCAGCCCCTTCCTGGCCCTGGAAGCACTGAAGCAGGACATGGCCCACATCCTCATGTCCTTTAAGGATGCTTGGATCCAATAACCCTGGAACCCTCTTGTCCTCTAAGAGTGATCTGTTGTGCTAGATCAGTTAGTTGCTCTGTATTAATTAACTAAACACTCCATATCCTGCCCTGCCCTCAGGCTGCAGGAGAGGGTGGGAAGTGCTTCTGCTTTACCAGGCTGCTAATAAATACACCCCAAAGCACAAATGCAATGACATTTTGGGGGTTGGTTTTTATACCCTCCTCCAAACTGCACATCCCAGGGCACTTTGCATCCCTCATCCCCACATATAAGCATCCCCCATGCAGGCAGAGCAAGCAAATACCTTTTCCTCACTGGAAAAAACCTGCAAAAAGGGGATTTTTGGTGCCCAGGTGGAGAGTTTGCAGCGAGCTGGAGGAGAAATAGTGTTATTTGGAGGCTTAACATGCAAAGCAAGGGCCTAAAACCTCATCCAGGTTGGTTTTCATCCCTGCGTCTGATCCGGTGTGGGGATTAGAGGAGATGCATCACTGAGCGAACAGCACCATCTCCCGTCTGAACCCAGCCCTGTGTTGTACACCAGCGGGAGGGAATAAACAGGGAAAACTGGGATTGTAACCGAGGAAGTGTGGGATAATGCCTGTGGTGTTTCTGAGCTCGGGCTGCACATCAGGGCTATGAGCGGAGGATGCTGGTGTTGGGGTCTGGACATCGAAGCATAACCTGCGCAGGTCGGGATGCAAAATACATGGTGGGAAAAGGCAGATTGGAGCCTGTGCCAGGTTCATTGCTGCTTTTAAACAAGGACATTGTAAGAACCCGTGAGGCTGTTATGGGAAGAGTTGGATCTGTCCAACCCAAAAGCTGTCCCTAAGCCAGCAGAGGGATCACAGCTACTTGGGCAGCCATAAGAGCATCAGCCTCAGGTGAATCCTGTGCTCACCTGCACCCAAAATGCTGTTAAATCCCTCAGGAGCCAAACAGCTTCTGTAACGTATAAGAAAGTGTTGTATAAGAGCCCAGAAAATGAACATGCATCAGCCAGGCCTCCTTCTACCCCTTGGTAGATACAAGACCTGGCGCAACTGCTCTCCTGGGGAGGTGAAGAAGGGGTTGGAATTGGTCCTTTCCAACCCAAACCATGCCATGATAAGGATATTCATAACCCCAAAACCCTTTTAATTCCAATGGGAGACAACCCGCTCACAGACATCCAGGCTCTGAAGGTGAGTGTCTTACCTGTTGGTGATTGTGGCTGCCCACAGGTCTTGGGGGGATTCCTAATACTGTGCTTGGCACTGGTTTACTTCCTTTGCTTACAGCAATGGTTGAGCTGCCGCAGCTAAACCAGCTTTTAGGGAAGGTTTAAGCACTCAAGACAGGGACTAGAGAAGCAAATGCAGATGCTGGAAGTAAAAGCAACCCTCACAGCTCCTTTTGAGCTCTGCCCAGGGAGGGTTTGCATCCTCTCTGCCAAACATAAAGCACCTGAGGAAGAGTCAGCCCCACAGCTGGGCGTGTTTTGGGCAGGGGATGCTAAAGATTGGGTCATTTGATCCTATCAAAGCCAGAGAGATGGGATGAGGTAAGGGGAGGGAGATGGGACGGGACGACTGTTCTCAAGCATCATGCTGGTCCCTCCCTGCAAGCATCCCTCAAAGATGCGGCTCTTCCTCAGGTTGCTCCTGGTGCTAAACACGATGGATTTGGTTAAAAAAGGAGAGGATGCCTCAAGGCCAAACTTTATTGCAAGGCAGACAGGTCCATTTTCAAGCCCCACATCTCTCCCATGCACTGAGTCCCAGCACTCTTTTGGGGGGAAAGGACGAGTTTCTGGTGAAACCATGCAGTGAGAAACTAGAACCAAGCACTGGCGGGGCTGATCCAGCATCTTTCCAGCCGCAAACATCCATGCATTCGTGAAGGGTTGGACTTCCCATCTACATCCTCTTCCAGATGGGGGTTTGCAGGATCCAGGTGGCCCCACCGGCACGGGGACGGATGCCCAGCTCCAGCAGGGTCCCATCACGCCGAAGAAGGGGAACCAAGGAGCATCTCTTCCACGTCCCCAAGCCACATCCAATCTCCCAGGGAAGCCATGCGGAACCCCGACGGGCTCAGCCTGCTGGAGTCAGCGCTGCAGCCCATGGCTCACGAAGCAGGCCGCGGGGGCCAGCAGCAAGACGGGGCTGATGCCACCCCGCCGGTCCCCATGGGCTCTGTTGGGGGGTCCCCTCTTCACACCCAGATCCGGCCAACCCGGAGCATGAAACCCACTGGCGGCCGCGGGCTGCCGCGCTGCGGGGATGCCGTGACCCAGGCGCGACGGCCGCGGGCGCCCCAGCAGCCCCATCCCGTACCCTGCGGCAGCGCCGGCCGCGATGGCCCCGGCCACCTTGGAGCCACGGCCCGGGGTGCCCCCGCCGCGGGACACGGCGCGGAAGCCCCCGCGCAGCCCCGCGCTGCTGCCGCCGCCGCCGCCACCTCCGCCCCGGGAGCCGGTTCTGGCCCCGCCGCCGCGGCGGCCGCCGGAGACGTCGCTGAAGAGGAAGAGGAGCAGCAGGGCCGCCCAGCGCCAGGCATCGCGGGGCCTCATCCTGCCCGACCTGCGGAGGGGGCACAGGCAGGGACACAGAGCATGGGGCTGCTGCCTAAGGGTCGGGCCAGCCTGCAGCTCATAACCATGGAACCGTGGAATGGTTTGGGTTGGAAGGGAGCTTAACGCTCATCCAACTCCATCCCTACCTGGAGGAGCTTCTGCCTCAGAGCTCACCTCAGCCTCCCCTCGGGCAGGTTAAAGCCATTCCCCTTGTCGTGCCCCTACAGGCCCTTGTCCAAAGCCCCTCTCCCAACCCTCTAGGCGCTGAAGCTGCTCGAAGGTCTCCCCTTAAGGAGCCTTCTCTTCTCCAGGCTGATCCAGCCCAGCTTTCAACAATACAATTAATATAATTTATGTATTATTGCACATATTTACCATATTCTATATATTTAATGACTATGGAGAATGGGCGCTGTCAGCTTTGTGCCACCCAAACCAGGGGGAGTTCAGGTTGGAGATAAGGCAGAAGCTCTTCCCTGTGAGGGTGCTGAGGCGCTGGCACAGAGAAGCTGTGGCTGCCCCATCCCTGGCAGTGCTCAAGGCCAGGTTGGACACAGGGGCTTGGAGCAAGCTGCTCCAGTGGAAGGGGTCCCTGCCTGTGGCAGGGGTTGGAGCTGGATGAGCTTTAAGGTCCCTTCAACCCAAACCATTCCATGGTTCTGTGACTTCCCGATCTGCACCTTTGTTTTCCCACCCCTCTTCAATGCGCAGGAGCATCACGCTGTGATTCCCCCTACCCCGTCCCCCACCCTGCAGCACCCCCAGCCAGCAGCTCAGCAAACAGGCTCATTGTACCAAAGCTGCTGAGCCATCGAGGCCCCAAAACCATCCCCGAAATAGCAGGAGCTGTGTTGACAAAAGCCTTTTG
Source organism: Pezoporus wallicus (assembly GCF_028554395.1). Lineage (NCBI taxonomy): Eukaryota > Metazoa > Chordata > Aves > Psittaciformes > Psittacidae > Pezoporus > Pezoporus wallicus. The sequence continues at coordinate 934,437 of NW_026636985.1, forward strand.
AACAAGCAGAGCCCCCCTGGCCGCAGCTTCCCTGTGTCAGCGTTTCCCTTCCATGGCCCCTGCTAGAAGGTGCCAGGCCTGACCCCCCCCCCCCCCCTTTGGAATCCAGCACTTGGAAAACATAAAAATAGGGCTTCATCAATTAATTTGCCTCATTTTCTTCCTTGAGTCTCCAGTTAATGTGGTTCATTAGTAAGGAAGGCCTGGAGAAGCGTGCATCGCCTTCCAGCTGCTTGCAGCAGCATCGCCGCTTCTGAACCACCGCAAACCTGGGTAGCAAACTCTGTGCAATTTAAGATGTGAGGATTTGCTTTCCTTCCTGTTTTTCCCCCCTCTTTATTTCCTCTACAGCATCCAAACCTATGGATCACAACCCAGGGAAAAGCCTGTTGCTGAAGCAGGTGCCCCCATGGGCTGCTCTCCCCATCCCAACCTCCAGCTCCAGTGCGTGCCAAAACCCTCCACTTCCCCCCTTGCTGTCTACCCAATTCCTCCTCTTTTCATCCCTCAGCTGCATGCCAAGGAAGCTGCCCCTTACCGTGCACCCTGTGCCGCTCTTCCCGTCTGTGCCTGCTGAGCTCGACTCACTTTTCCCAATGGATAAAGCTTTGATAGGCGGAGCCAGCGTCACTCGAATCCCTCTCCTGCGCAGGGAGGGATAAATGGGCTTCAATGGGCTGGATAACGCTGGGGGGAAAGCAAAGAGTGGATGGGGATAACCTTGGGGATACAGAGCTCAGGCTCGAAGGGGCAAAAACCCCTTCATACATCAGCTATAAAGCCCTCAGTGTGTTTGAAACCAGGCTCAGAAACACAGAGGTGTTCTAGAGGTGAGTTTTACCTTATGGGAGAGAAATAGCCAGAGGATGGAGCTCACCAACCACGGTGCATGGGGCTAAATAGTCACTAATAGTCCCTAAACCCTACAACAGCCCAATATCCCCCCCCCAAATCCTCCAGCAATTTGGTTGTGGCTCTCCAAAAAGGGAGCATTTTCCCTTGGGAAACTCCATTGGGATTCAAGCATGTTTTGGTCTTCCCTTTCATGGCTCCTGGTCCCCATAGAGCCCATTTCAGTAGCACTTCTACCTGCAAAGTGCTTTAGTTTGAACAAACCAGGCTCTAACTCGGGAGGGGTTCATTCTGTATTAAGTTGCTTCATGTTTTGTGTCCTTCTTACCCAACCAAGCCATCCTTCACACACACAAAAAGCTTTTCTCGCTGTACAATACTTCCCTATCGACGTGTTCAAGGTGGAGAAGGTACCATTAAAATTAGACCCCAAACCTCGCAAAGATGCATTGCAAAAAACTCAAAAGGAGGGCGAAAGTCACGAGTTTTAGTTCACATCGAGGTATAAAATGGATATTGCTGGTTTAGCCCGGGAGGAAAGAGGTTTTTCCAGGTGTGATGGGGGTAACAAAGCCAGGCCTGGTCCCGGTGAGCCCAGGACAATGTGCTGCAAAACCCACGTAGAGAATAAACCCCTCTATTTCTGCCTCCCCTCCTGCTTTCCATACAGCATCCCTCGGGAGATGCTCCTCACCACCCGCCATTCCCCCGAGCATTATTTGGCATGTTACAGCTACCAGAGAGGTTTGACACCGTGGGTTGCTTTTTCTTCCCTAACATTAGTGCAAATTAGAAAGGAGCAGGATGGGGGTTAAGAGACCGGATGCAGGTTAAGGGAATGTGCTGGGAAAAAACCAGGATTTTACTCTTTTGCTGTAAATCCAACCCTCAGTCCCCAGGTTCGTTTTCGGCAGCAAAAGTGTTAAAATCCGCTCCATTTACAAAAGCTTCCTGTCACCTGCGAATTATTGCCATAGGAATGTGCTTTTTCAGGTGGGAAAAGAGGAATTATTTGTGCTCTTGCCACCAAGGGGTGGGTTCTAAGCAGGGAGCCCCACGCGGGCACCGTTGAAGCCAGGATCCTCCAACAGAGCCCAGAATTGCTTGTCCCCATCCTCAGTGGCTTCATCCTGCTCATGGATTTCCTCTTCCTTTCTTTTCTCCCTGTTATTTCCAGGGAGCTGAGGTTTTGGCTGCAGATGCCCAGAGCCTTGCTGGGAAAACTCCCATTTGGAGATGAGGAACCCCCCGAGGATGCTGCGCAGATGAAGGCACGGGAGGATGGGCTGGCTCAGAGCCGGAGCAATCCGGGAGGACACTGGGAGAGCTCCGGGAATGACACGGGGTTGGGATTTGGTACAGTGCATCCTGCAGGCAAACGGCTCTTGGTGCAATGCAACCTGGAGCTGGTGAAGCGCTTCACATCGCTGTCGGACCTTCGGATATCTCCTCCAGCCTTTGCTCAATCATCAGCCGAAGGATGGAGTACCTGGAGAGGCAAAGGCCAGGGAAAAGAGGATTTTTGCAGCATCAAGCCAAGAAAACCGTGGAATAATGCACGGATTAGGGATAAACAGCTGTGCAAATGAATGCTCAGCACCACAATAACCCCCCAACCATGTCCTTAACTCCCAGCATCTCCCCTTGATGTAACAGAGCCCGGCGTACTTGCGCATTAGCTTCTTCACTTCACGATCCTCCTCTTCCTCCAGCTTCTGGATGAAGCTTCTGAGAATGGGCATCTCGAATTTGATGTACTGAGCTACCTGGGTGGAGGAGGAACACCAAGCCAGGCCATGAAAAGGGCGATGCACCCACCCTTCAGCATCATCTGAATAATATATATCTGACACATAAATATGATACATATATAATTGAGATATATATATAAAATAAATCATCTCCCCTGATTTAACTGGGGAAATCAAGGACCCCCATTGCCTTTCGCAACAAACCCTAAATGAAACCACGTTTCCCTACGCAGCCGGCTAATTATAGGGGACAAAACACCCATAAACTTCATTTGCTTTACCCCCTGGCTGCAAGACTTGACTCCTTCTCCTGGCGAGCCCGTGCAAACAGCGCTCTTTAAGCACAAATACCCCCCAAAAGTGCTTCATTTCGCTCTGGTTTGAGGAGGAAGGTGGGAGGAAGCCGGCAGATGGCACAACCGAGCCATTCCCACCCCGCAGCGCGTTTCCCAGCAGGAAAGGTACGAATTATGCCCAAGGCTGTGCAGCTATTGCTGCTCTGTGCTCACATTTGGGGTGGTAAAACAGGCCTGCAGGCGTTTGCTCCTGGTTTAAAGCTGCTCTTTAGGCATAGGACAAGGTTTTTGCCATCAGATTTGGAGTTTTCACAGGGAAACGCAGGCTCAAAGCAGAGCAGAAGTGCCCGAAAAGCCTTTTAGAAGCACTGTATGGAAAGAGCGGGCAGCTAACAGCAATTTGTGGCTAATATTCATGGACTTTTTATTTAGGGAAGGTTGTGTATTCATTTCTATAGAAATAAATGGCTCCAGAAAGCTAAATCGAGCTTTGCTCTTAGTGAATAACATCTGAGACCTTGCTGGTTTCACAGCAAACCTAAGCAGGAGGTTGGAACTGGATGAGCTTTAAGCTCCCTTCCAACCCAAACCAGGCTGGGATACTACATCCACCCCCTATTCCAGCCCCAGCCGAATCCCAAGCCCATCCCGTGCGGCAAACTCACATCATAGGTGACTTCTTCCACTTGGTCCTTCTCCATAAGGAAGACCTTGGAGACCTGCTCGCAGGGGCCCTGAAGGATGCGGGCGATCAGGGGGTAATCACTGCCCCGCAGCTTCTGCTTCTCTGCAATGCCAAAAGCACCGATGGATGTCCCAGTGTGTGATGGGCCTTCGCCACGGATGCACCGGGCGGGTTTTGGACACTCACCTCCACTGGTGTGGACAATGTAGAGCGCAAACTCCTCCGCTGAGTTCTCAATCTGAATGGAGCCATAAATCACTGTTAAAGGGCTGCATTTCCACCCGGGGTTTCCCCAGCTTTAAAGAATATACCCCATTATTTCACTCTGCCCTTGCGTTTGGGTATCCACGGGATATAAATCCCCCCATGCAGAGCATCCCAGGAGCATCGGGGCAGGATACCTCAAGTACCTTGAACTTATTGAGCAGCAGCTTGAGGACCTGCGGGGTCGTCATGGTGCTGTTTATGCGGACGTTGGTGATGGAGCCGTAGGCCGGCGTGAACACGGACGTCTGTGGGATGCAAAGCCCATTTAAACCTTGGATTCCTCCCGCGGGGATCGGTGCTGGGGAGCGTGGGGCTCACCTTGTGGTTGTAGAAGTGCCCGTTGATGGAGAAGCGGTGCCGGCGGATGCGCCGCTGCTCGCTGGGGGTGCGGGCGCTGCCCCGGTGCCGGACCCCAACGTCGCTCCGCGTCCGCATCAGCTGCGGCGTCTCCTCCCCTTGTGATTTGGTGCCTGGAAAAGATGAGGTCGGTGGAGAGCCCTGAGGAGCCTTTCCCTGCTGGGAATCCCCCCATGGATGCACGTGTGGGACTGCGCAGCACAGATTTAACCCACCGGTTTAAACCATGGCAGCTACTGGTTTATTCTCTTACAGGAGACCATTAATTCCTAATGAACTGCTTAAGTCCAGGCTGCCACCTGGATAAAGCCTCTTGTCCCAGGGGCTGGAGCATCTTTACTTGCTTTTTCATTATCTAACTTCTGTATTTTTTCTCTTTTCCCTTAATGGGAACAGACAAACGAGGCCAGCGCCTCAGATCTCTGTGTGAAAACTGGCCTGGCTCCAGATTATTATAAACCAGCTCTTCATCCATTTTTAATGAACCACTGGGGCTCAAGCTTGGATGTTTTCATTCCAAGCATGTCTGCAGCAAGACAAATCTCTCCTCTCCAGATGCACACCACAGGCCACAGTGACGAAGCACTCAGGAGGAGCCGGGCACGCACGTTATGCACTGATTTGAACAGGCTTTTGGAGGAAGAAATGGGATAAAAGAGCTCTTTCTTATGCACTGGTGGAGGATTAACGTCATCGGGCTCAGATAGCTGCTGGGGTAGTTCTATGGCGCGACGCGGTGCGGGTATCACCAGGGCAAGCTTGAATTAAGAGGGGTGGGGGAATAAGTGTTGTGCATGGAGAGATCACAAAGAGAAAGGGGAAAAGCTGGAGGATGAAGAACGGGGCAAAGGGTTTCATGGGTCAATGAGTTTTGCACTTCCCAAGCTGGGAAGTGGATGAGCATCCCGGAGCTGGAAGGATCGGCTGGCTCTTCTGTGTCTGCAGGGTGTATTTCCATACAAATATCATCACCATCCCCCCAAAAAATCACTTTAGAAAAGCCAGGAACACCTGCAAAGTGCCCTGATTTAATGGGAAAAACGCATAAAGCCGGTTTCCCCAGTGGGAATTGCTGGTGAGGCACCTTGTGCTGCCTTGTGCTCCAAACAAGGGGTTAACGAAGCGCCAGTGGATGGGCTCTTCCCCCTCCATACAGAGGAGAAACCAGGGAGGGGAAAACACTTGGCAGCAGTGTTGACTTCCCCATGGCAACGGAACTTCCCAACAGCCCTATTCTTCTTCCCTAAAAGCAGAGCCTCCGGGAAGGGGAAGTGCCGACATCCTTTTCCCCATGATCCCACGAGGCTTTTTGCTCCATCCCCCTATTTCTTCCCAAGCTCCTCTTCACCGCATCCCTTCCCTGAGCAAAATCCCTTTGGAAGGAACCTGGGGGACAACGGGGACACGATTGCTGGAGAAGACAAATCCCTGTTTTCTCCAATGAAACTGGAGCATAAAGCAGCTGCTCCCAATTCCCAGCCAAATCCATCCGGATCCGTGCCCGGCTCACCTGCACAGCTCCGGGGAGCATCTGTGTTTGGCACAGCCTCTGCATCTGTGACCTGGATGTCTGGCAAGGTGCTGGGCTTCAGCACGGACCTGGCAATGGATGATGATGGATGTCCTGTTAGCAAAGAGCTGCAGCAGGAATGAGAACCGGGATAAATTCCCCTTTGAGCCCCCATGCTGCTGTTTCCAGGATGGAAGCAGCCTGTTCTCCCTCGGATTTGGCAGATAACCATCCCTTAGGGTTGCAGCACAAGCTAGTTATCCCAGATAGTCATCCTGTCATCCAAATTTGGATCCCAAATAGTCATCCAGTTAAGTCCCAAATCCCATCCTGTTCTGCTCCCAAAAACCCCTTTGGAAGCTCTTATCCCAACTGCTCTTCCCAGGAAGGGATGCTGAAGGCCGAAAGTGCCTTTTTTGCAAGCTCCAGCACCCAACCTGCACAAGCAAAGCTGAACCTCCCCCTTTTCCCCTCTTTTTTCCCCTGATTCCATGATTCTTCTCCCCCCCGCTCACCCGTGCGCTCCCAGGTTGCATCCCGAGTGCCAGGAGGAAGAGGAGGGCGGCGGGCGGATGCGCTGGTTGTCATCCTGCATCTGCAGGCGGATGGGTCGCCGCAAGCCCCAGGAGATGTTCAGCAGCCCCTCCACGATGAGTTCTCCTTCCTCCTGCACGAGAGACGGGCAGCTCAGGCTCCGAGATACAAGCAGCAAGGAATAGTGCCAAGAAATGATGCTTTTAGTGGGAATCCAACCCAATTCCGTTGGGGTTTGGCTGCTGGGTGCCTGCCCCAAGGGGGTTTCTTACCTCCCGGTGCCGCAGCTGCAAGTTTTGTCCTTCATAGTAGATGTTGTACGTCTTCAAGTGTAAAAGCAGCTCATTTCTGGGAGGAAAAATGGGGAAGAGGCTGAGAAAAGATATGGAGGAGCAAGGGGGGGCATTGGAAGCACCGCGCGGTACCCCTGAATTGTGGGAATGTGGGAGAAAGCAGGAACTGCTCCCAGTGTCAGTCTGGGTGATGAAGCCGCATCACTGCTGGGGGAGCCAAACCAGCTTCATCTGAGGCAAATCTGGGTCTTTTGCTGCCTTTAGATATCCCTTGGTGGGGGTATCCACTGCGGGGTCAACCCTTAGAGGGAGAAGCTCCCTGCAACCATAAACCTTGGAAAAAGGCACAAGGAAACCTGTCAGACCTTGTGGGATGCGGTCACAAGGCTGGAAAAAGCAGTGTATTTTGGGAGCATCCAAGCCCTTGGGTCATGCTGGAGTCACAAGTTATCATAGGCGAGTTCATCACATCAGCTCCTCGCTCCAGAGCCTGACCTTGGGCTCGGATGAAGCCTCACCCTTGCTCCAGTTGCAAATGAATAATGAACATTAAAAATAATCATTAAGGATAACCCATTCCCAGCTCGGAATCCCGGGAAGCGATGCCCCTGGTGCTCCATCACAAAGCTGTCCCTAACTCAGCTGGGTGGCTTGAGGATGCTCAGCACCAGCAGACCGGTATAAAGAAGCACAAAGCACAGGGATTTGGGGTTTGGAGGAAGTAAAAAGAGGGGGGGGGAAATAGCACAAAGCTGCTTTATCTCCCCAAAAAATCCTCTTTGGAACTTGGGAAGCATTTTAGTCCTCTCCCAAAGAATGAAAGAGCAATTCCTAATAGGGACTTTTAGAGCAAAACCTCTATTTCATGAACTCCATGAATTTCATGGACTATAGAAGCATTTGGCCATGCTCCTAAGGAAAAAAAACATCTCCAACTCCCATCAACAACCCCATTGTTTTAAAGGAAATCGCCAATTTTTGCCCCAAAACGGCTTTTCCAATCCAAATCAAGTTAAACCCCGGGGTCTCTCCACTCCTCCCAGCTCAAATCCCCCTCCCAGACATTGCAGTTCACTTCCCATCTCCCGGCACTGACTATTCCCATGTTCCAGCCCTGCCGAGGATCTTACTTGGAGATGTACTTGTCTTTCCCGCAGGGAACCGGGTACTCGCAGCCTCCGTAATCCATCCTCCCGCTCTGCTTTCATGGGAGCTGAATTGCAAAGAGGGAGGAGAGAAAAGCACCGGCGTGAACCGCCCCGACAGCGCATCCCTGATGCGCGCCCATGCGGATGGGAGCAAAGGGATAAAGGGCCCGGGATGTGGGATTGCTCCTGGGAAACAGGCTCCGGCGGATGCAGCCGCTTGGGGGGGGGAAGTTTGATGTGGCTCCTGTGGGAAAACTGATGGGAATGAGGGAGGGGAAATCAGATAAGGGGAGAGGTGGTGCAAAGTCACTGAATATTTAATACCGGCGGGGATACGCTTACGCTGGCATTTGCATTTGGAGCATCCACAGATGCCTCCCGGCAATGCCAGACCTGGAAGCGGGAGGTTGGCAGTGGGATTTGTCCCTTTTCTGCCTTTATTTCACTCAGGTTCTGCTTCAAAGCTTTGGATAAGGAAGCTGGATCCGACTGGATCAGCAGCTGCATCCTACCGGATCAGCAGGCACAAGGGCTGGTTCCGTCACCTTGGTTTTAACAATGCTGTTCCCTCCAGGGCCAAAACATCCTGGTTTCTCTTCTATAAACTCTTGGAACCCCCCTCCCAAAATCCCACCTTGGGACCGGCCCCGGGTTGGAGCATGAGGGTGATTGTGGATGCTCCAAAGTGGGATTAAAACGAGATTCCATGTGAAAGCCTCAGGGGCGCTCGCAGGCTTTGGGAATAAGGCACTGGAGAGACTTGGAAGTGCAACATCAGGGCTGGTTCTGAGCGATGAGAAAGGGCATCTCAGGCCGTGCTTTTCCTTGGGTGTTTGTGGGAACTCCTACGGACGGGCTTTCATCTTCCCAGGGTCTCTTCCCTCATCCCAAAAGGAGAAACCAAGGCGAGGGAAGAGCATTTGTTGTTGTTTTCTCCCCCCTCCCTCCTCACCACGCGCTTCCTCCCTATCCCCCGGGAAACAAGCCTGTTTTCCTGCCAACCCCATCCCACAGTGACATCCAGGAGGATAAATGACTCAAGCAAGGCCGTGCGCTAAAACCTGTGTCCAAGGAGGGACCTGCCCCATAACCTCAACCCAACGGTGATTCCTGCTTCGTGCCCCGCGCTTTGGGATGCTTCCCAGCACATGGATTCTAGGGAATAGCAGCGCTGCTGTGTGTCACCGTGGAGGAGGTGGCAAAAGCAAAGCTGGTGTCTGAGCGGGCAGAAGGAGGCAGGGGAAGGGCAGGAAATGGGCCCAGCCCCGGGGAGGGAAAGCAGAAGAGAAACCCGGAGCCTAAATAAACCCACGCGGAAAAGCTGACGAGGCTTTGGGTTTCCTGAGGAGCCGGGGGAGCATCCCACATGGCAAAGCGGCACCGACCTCCTCCTGCGCCGCATCCATCCATTGAGCATCCATGGGATCAACCAGGTTGGAAAAGAGCTTGGAGCTCATCAAATCCAACCCTTCCCCAGCACTGCCGAGGCCACCACTGACCCCTTGTTAGAGCCTTCTCCATCTGAACCCCCCAGGTCCCTCAGCCCTTCCCCATCACATTTGTGCTCCAGGCCCTGCTCCAGCTCCGTTCCCTTCTCCGGCCCCACTCCAGCACCTCAATGTAGTGAGGGGCAAGGAATAACCCCAATAACAACCCTCAGCAATGGGGACTTGGAGCCAGTTTTGGGGTGGGTGTTGCAGGGACCTGAACCTGGGGGTTACCTGATGGGAGGTACGGGAACAGCAGAAACGAGCATCTGGCTTGTGGGTGCCCCTGAAAGCGGATGGAGCAGCTCTGGGGAAGTCCCCATTGAGGCCCTGCTGCACCAAGGGAGGGGAAATGAGACACGGGCTGCCTGGCACATGCAAAATGGGGCCAAAAATACCCAAATGGGTGAAAACCGCCCCCCTCCAGCAGCACAGCCTTTGGGACTGCAGGGGGGGGGTCACCCCATGGCACCGTGGTGATACAAAGGGGTGAAGCCAAAGCCTTGGTCCCCTCTAAAGGGATGATGGGATGAATCCAGCTGGGAAAACACACTCCCGTTGGGCTGAAGGGGAGCCCCAAAGGCAGGTTCATTGCTCTGCGTTGAGGAGCCTGGTTTCCTGTTTACCACCACCTTCACTCCGTCACCACATCCCCTTCTGAGCAGCAAGAAAGGGGCAAATTCTTCCTTATTTGGGTCCTGAGAACATCGGCCTGGGTGTGGAAGGGGTTGGGGATCCCCGGGCAGATCCCAGTCACTGCCGTGCCCCCGATGGGCTACTGAAAAGGCTGGGAAAAGCCAACATAAAAGGGCTGGAACCATGGGATTTGCTCAGCCCATTGCTCAACCTCCGCTGCTCGGCGCTGTCTTCACTTCCTGCCTCAGTTTCCCCACCCCGAGCTGATGCATTCCCTCCATTGCTGCCTCCCAAAGAGCCTTTAAACCCCATCAGATCCAATCTCTCCTCCCTGTGCACGTGGCAGCAGGGTTTCAGCCCTCTCTGCCCTCCAACACGAGGCAATGGCTGCTCCCACAGGAGCTTTTTAGGCCTGATGGGCCCCAGGCTCATTCCCCTCCCTAAAAGCAACCTTCCCAAGGCCCTTCCCCATATCCATACAGCTCCAGAGGGAGCTTGGCCATGCTTAAGGCACCTTGCATGGAACAGGGACGAGAGCTCACTTATATGAGCTCTGGGGAGATGCACAACCCAAACCCTACCAAAAGTATAGGAAAACCAACCCCAAACACTGTGTTTTCAGCAGGAAAAGGGCACCATTCCCTGTTCCTACAAAGAAAGGAGCAATTTTCAGGGGTGTTTTGCTTTCCTGGCCCCTTCCCGATGCTTTGCCAGCATCCCCACTGCCTCTTTGGCATCTCCCTGCTCCCCCCCGGCCATGCAAGGGATTGTGGGAATATCCCGCTGCCGGGGGAGGCCGCGATGCTCCCCCTGCACAACCCCTGGTGCTTTCCTGCATCCCGGGTGGCTTTTAACCAGCCCAGTGGTGCCTGGACCCCAACGCACGCGGCAGCAAAGCATCACCCGGAGGCAACGATTCCCCCCTTGGAACACTGAGCCCCTGCATGGGATGTGGAACAACCGAGCGCTCTCACCCCGTCCTACCAGATCCTTCGGCTCCACAGATGCTCCCGCAACCTGACGCTGCCGCGGCTCCGGCCCAAGGCGTTACTTTGAAGCTGGAATTCCGTCCGGCATCCCTAGGCGCCAAGGTGCAGCAGCTCCATTGTTTTCCACTCCACTATTGTTCTCCAGCCCCGTCCTGCACGGGGAACAGCGGGGCAGCGGTGAGGGGTGGCAGAGCCACCGGTGGGTGATGCTACGGGGGGTGTCACCTCGCTTGGGGACCAGCAAAGGGGCCCATTGGCCACACTCAGCAGGTTGGACCCCCTTGGGAAGCGTTGGTGGCCACCAGCGGCTTGCTGTGGGCTATGAGAAGGGAGCTGGCGGCTCCCATCCCGGTGTGGTGGGAACTGGGCTGCTCGGGGGTCCCTGCGGGACCCCGGTGATGCCCACGGGGGTCGGTGGGTGCAGAAGGGACCGGATGCCCCCCTCTTCCTGCCCCGGGGGGAGGCGCAGCGGCTTTCGCCTGCTACCGGCTGCGGACAGGGCTCGGGGCAGGTCCGGCTCAGCACAGCCGGGGACAGGGACAGGGACGGGGATGGGAACGGGGATAGGGATGGGGATGGGGATCCCCCGCCCGCACTCACCCAGTGCCGGTCCCGCTCCGCAGCCGGTGCCCGCATGGGGCCGCCCCTCGGCGGGTGGGGCCGGGCCGGGGCGGGGCTGCGGGATCCCGGGTCCCCCCTCCCGGCTCATCCCGGCAGCGCCGTCCCCAAGGACCCCAGAGGATGCCCCCGGACCGGGTCCTTCTTCCCCCCGCCCGAGCTTGGACTGGGGTCCCAAAGGATGCTCCAGCCCTGACCCCTCCGGTTCCGGCTCCGGGTTCGGGTTCGTACAGGACGCGCTGCTGCTGGCACCGAGGACCAGGACCGCAACGGATGCCACGTCCCCAGTGCCAGGACAGGGGTCCCAAAGTACGCCCCATCCCATGCATCCAGGTTGGAAACGCTCTTACTGTCAGCCCGAGCTCTGCACAGACTCCCAGAGGGAGCCTGTTGGGCTGCATCGCGTTGACTGAAGGGGTTATTCCTGCCTTCTAACTCCCCAAACCCTGTGATATTCCATGCTGGAGCCACGCGAGCATCACGCTTTGATGCTGCTGTTGCCTTTGGGATGGTGCAATGGGGCCGTGGCCCTGGGGTCCCATCCGGATCCAAACCCACCCCCGAGAAGAAGACTGAGGAGGAAATAAATTGAAACAAATCCATTCAGATTCGCTTGGATCTACCTGGATCTCAACCCTGGCGCAGGTCGGGATCACGGTTACCTCCGGAACGGTGCCTGGGCTCCATCCTCCGCTCCCAGCCTGCGGGCCCCATCCTGCCCCTCCGCAGGGAAGAGTTTTGGGGATTAAGGAGGACTGCGGCTGCGTCCCTCCTCCTTTGTCTGCCCCTGACCTTTCCCAGCGCTTTGGGGCCGCTCCAGCTTTTTTGTTTTTCTCCTTTTTAAGGAATTTGCCTCGAAACAGCCCACACGAAGGGAAAAAAAACCCTCCAAATGCATAAAACAAAGGAAGGATCCAAGCAGCTGCTGGGGTAAAACAAGCAGCTCCTTATACCCACGGCTTGCAGCCAGCCCTTTCTGCTTGCTTCTCCGTGGTTTGGGGTGATTTGGATGTAAAGGAGGGGTGCAGGAGGAGCCATCTGGCTTGGGAAAAGCCTGACTCGGCAAAAGCCGGGATGAGGGTTGGATTTGTATTCCAGCAGCATCTTCCGAGGGCTGGCGGAGCTCAGAGGCCCTTTGTCATGGGAAGAGCCTGGCCCTGCCGCACAATGGAGCAGCGCCAGCCCCAAAACCCTGGGATTTAGCCCCAAAGAAGAGGGAAAGCTTCTGCCTCCCACCCCCAGCTTGTGCAGGAGGAAAAGGGGAAGCAAGAAATCGAGGGTTTTGCTGTGGGGATTTGGGGTTAAACCCTGAGGTTTTGTGACATCCTGCTCATTGCTTTCAATGCACATGGGGTGGGGCGGGAAGGATCAGCCTGGATGGAGGCGTTTGTGTCCCAAAGCAAAGGGATTTGAGCCACTCCTGCCCTATGAGGACCCCCTGCAATGAGGGGACAGAGGCTGCCAGCTCCTCCTTACCCACCCAGTGTGAGGATAAGGAACCCAAGAGGAACCAAATCCTCTCCAGGAGGAGACCAGAGCTGAGCATCCCTGCCAGGCTTGGGGAAAGGATGCAAAAGGATGCTCCAGCAGCAGAGCCCGTGCTCAGCTGCACAGGGATGCCACAGCCCCTGTATCACTGCTTAAATCAGCGTTTCTGCGCTCCACACCACACAGGGAACACGGTCAATGCCTTTTAAACCATCAGCTCCAATGGATTTACTTCTATTTCCATTCCCAAAGCTGGGTCTGGAGGTCAAGGACCTCAATCGGGCCCAAGCACAAAGCACCAGCCCCAAAGTTCTCCAAAATCCAACTGTTTCCCCCCTGACTGAGCAAGCATCCAAACTCCCCCCCTCCCACCCCCTGGCAGCTTCCCATTAGTGCAGCTTTAAGACCCCCAAGGTAATTGTCAGTAAATACCAAACAATATTCCATGTGGATACACATCGGGAGCATCTGGGAGCTGTTACACAGCCTCCAGGAAGCAGATGGGAAGAGAGCTGGCTCCTGAAGAGGCCTTTGCTTGTACCGGGTCCATGTTTCTTGGAGTCACGGTGCCTGTCTCCAGCTGAGGATGTTTCAGTCATTCAGGTTCTGAGCTGCTGCTTGGGATAAAGCCCTTCTCAGTGCGTTGATGCAGCTGATGCTGGATGTTGATCCAGGCAAGATGTAAGGCGAAGGCAGAGTCGTTGCCAGAGCTCTGACCCAGTAGCCCAAAGGATTAACCAGGATTAAGAGCAAAGTGGTTCTGAGCACGGATCCAAAGCCAGGCCAGCTCAGGCATCATCAGGAAGCCCTGGTGCTGGTGAACCAGCTGCTCCTTTGGCTTTGATCCCAGCTCCACTTTCACCCACCAACTGCTGCGGATTTAGGTGAGTTTTGGCCATTTTTCCTCCCATCCAACTTGGACAAAGCAGGGTATGGAGGGCACAGCAGCAGCTCCATGGGGATGCATCTCGGCTGGAAGAGGGGATGCACCAAAAAGAGGAGCTGCAGACCAAAGGAACCCAAGGAATTGAGTGTGTCTTCATGGGATAAGCTTTGTGCTGAGAGCCAGAAGGGTCAGGAGAGTGCCTGGGGGCTGCTTGGTCTTCACATCACCTGGATTCCCAACGGGAATGTGAAGGGGATGTTTGAAAGGAAGGGTACCACCACGCCACCACGTTGCATCTATGCCCGCGTTTATTTATACTGAACAGCTTTAAAAATACAGAATAAAATAGCTTTATCTACTATTATTCACAACATCTGGTCCAAATATTACATTTTTAAATATTTAGTTGTTTAATGAAGCAATGTTAGAAAAAAAAAAAGATGAAATAATAATAATAAAAAAACCCTCCATAAAAGAATTACACATCTCAGAAAACAAAAAAATAAACCCAAAAAGGAAAAAAAAACAAACCCCTCTTCTTGCTGTTTAACAAAACCCAAGTGTTTTACAGCCCAAGTCAGTCACGAAGTCATGGGAAACAGAAAAGGAACCTATTTATCCCCACTGCCTAAGAACAGTCAATAGTTTGTTAAGCCAAAGGTTGTTAGAAAGAGACAAAGTAGAAGAATTTGGACTGGCAGCAAGATGATGGAGTCAGTGCCAGATAGCACACAAGGCAATCCTAACTATTACCTCTCCTAGCAATAGGTACGGCTGACAACACACAGTCACAGTCAAACTGGAACGAGACAGGAAGATTCTGGATGGCTCTGAACACGGATCCCCAGTACTTCAAAGCAGCCCAGCACGAAGCTGTCCAGACCCATGGGCAGAAGCAAAACACTGGCAAAGTCGTGGCCTCCTCCAATAGTGCAATGACCCGTCGGAGCTGTATGGATGTGTGAGCACAGAGGACCGGTCATCCCATGGCCCAAAGGCCGGGAGCCGGAAGAAATCCTAAGAAAGATGCACCAAGAGGGATGTTTTCTGCCAAAACGAGTGACCCGCTGCTCCCCACCCCCTTAAAACAACAGCAAAGAGGGAAAATGAAGTCGCTTTTGGTTTCAGAAGGCCACGGGAAAGGAACACCATAGGTTGTGCTGGTCTGGCACACTCGCGTTTCTACACGGAGACACAAATGCAAGCAAGCACAGGTCGGTTTAGACTGCATCCGAGCATCCAATGGCTCATTCAAGCCATTAGAAGCTGGCTATTAAACCACGTGTGCCTGGAGTGCTGTTTGTACCACAAATGATGCCCTTTCCAATACCTTTTACGTAGGATGCAATGCTCTGAACATGCTCCTTGTGGAATAAGCAGGACCGAGGATTTCAGTTCGCAAGCGCCAATCTGCATCGGGAGTACCAAGATCTCAGTAGGGAGATGAACAAGAAAAGAAACCCTTTCGTTTTTTTTTTGGTAGGAACAGAAAAATGGGTAAATAAAGTATACACAACTACTATAGATTCGTCAATGAAGAAATTCTACCATCACATGACATTGTCATGACAATCATACCACTCCCTCCCAGGACCACGGCGCTCGTGATCCTGAGTGGAAATGTTATCTTTAATATATGGAAATAAAATACTGCAATATTCATGTACAAACCAAGTTGCCATATTGAAAGTCAGTATTAAAAAGGCAGAAAAGCAAATTCTGGGCTTAAGGTTTGAACTTTTAAGGAGCGAGGGATCCGATTTCAGTCCCTCGGCCAAAGCACTCTAATATGACAACATGAAGTCATAGCTCTTGGCTATGAAACCTCGGTTTCCAGAGGTATAATTTGCAAGTCTTGACTTTAGAAAACGTGTTTGAACATTAGCAAGAATCCTCAATTTAACCTAAACAAAAGAATACAAGAGAATATCAATTACAAAAGTCCCAAGTTTTGTTGTTTTGCATACATTGATACCATCTTTGATATGACAAAATGAGATTTCTACCATGAATATTTGCCCTTCTCTCTTCAAATGTTTGCTTGAAACATCCCATCGCCTCTTATCTCAACCTCTCAGGTGCCACCTTCCTCGGGTGGTTTTTAGTTCAGCCTGAAAGGCAGTAACACAGCAAGGAAAAACACAGCACAGCATTTACAGTGGGGTTTCTATAGCCACCCTCACACAGCAAAGCCTGGATGGAACCCACCAACATGATGCACTTAAATGCTTTTTATCACTGCAAGTTCATCCTCTGCAAACCATCCGGCAGCACCAGGGTGGTCCACAGCAGCCAGCCTGGAAAAGTGGACCTGGAAGGAGGATTTAAGGTCCACGATGGCAAAACCCACATGGCAATATAGAGGTATTTCCCTCACAAAGCAATGCATCTGCTTCGACTGGCAACTCTGGGATGGATTCAGGTGCACCAGAAAGGGGGGTTTCTCTTTCCACCCTTTGCTCCCCAAAGCACAGCCCAGTGCAGCAAGCTGCATGGTCAAGGTACTGCCAGTGACTCCATCCTAACCCTTCACTACACATCACAGGTGCTTCAGCAGATCTTCACAAACCTGAGGCTCCTCTTTAACCATTCATGTTCATAATAACGTGGAGAGAGTTGTTACAGACACAAATCTGGTTACAAAAATGACTGCTAACTACAACTACTTGCTTTAGTGTTATCAAGGTCAGTGGCTAGAACAAAGACGCTGGCTAAATGCTACTGCACTTCCCTCAGCCAGGCAACAGGATCAGCATGGACCCAAAGTCACATCAGCAACAGGACCCAAAGTCACAAAAGGAACTAAATCCAACAGTTAACAGTAACTGGACTTGATCTATTCGGATGGTCTTTCCTCTGCTGCAAGACAGGAGCGTTCTGCTCCAAGGAGGAAGAACAAGTATCCTTGGGTTCGTTGCACTGTAATTGTCACTTCTCACTACAAAAGGTTGCCTGAAGTATGGTGAAAGCTGTATTCAAGGCCAGGTTGGACTGGGCTTGAAGCAACCTGGTCTAGTGGAAGGTTCCCATGGCACAGGGCTGGAACTGGATGGTCTGATGTTGCTTTCCAACCCAACCCATTCCATATGATAGCAATGCAGAACACGCACAGCCCAAGGTGAGAGAAGAGCAATGCCACTTCTCATCACCTCGTCTCTCGACTGCATCAGCATTCCAGCTATCAACAGGATTTGGGGGGAGAAGCCAGCAAAGCCCCATGGCGCTCTGTGCCCAGTGCCATGGCTGGACTTGACATTCCAATAGAGCTGAGGTGGCACTGTTTAAATGAAACAAAACCCTTTGCCTCCCTTTCTCAACACTTATAGGATAACCAGCTTTGGCATTTTACATCCTTACAACCACCATACATAGGTGGCTTTTATTTGTATTCCTTTTATATATATATATATATATATATATATATATTTATTTTTTACCTCTCCCATGTCTCCTACATATCTTTGGTTGCACATAAAGTTGGGAAATTTGGAAGCTTCGTGCCACTGATTAGAGGTCTCCGTACCCAAACTACCTGCAAGTGGATGTGGAAATCTAACCCCTCTCTACCTGAAGAGGAAAACTTGAACAATGATTAAAATCACTTGGTTTCACAGGCAATACTAACCTTGTCTACTACACTAGAACTCTTCCGAGCAGCTTTCAACATAGTCCAATTGACACCGAGACTGCAAACTACTGAAAGTTCCCCGAAGCAGGAACAAACACATGCGTTTGTTATGGAAAAAGGGGTATAAAAGAGTTTCTGGAAACAGCCATGGCATGCTGAGAACGTTATCAATGGAATCATCCCAACGCTACACTACTCAGTACTGATCTGGTAAGCTCTTTCCTTTGCCCTCCCCACCCCAACCCTTCCATGCTTCAATAACAAAGTCACCTGGAAGCAGACTCAGAGAAAACAGAGTTCCTGCGCTCCTGTCCAGTAGTCAAACTTGGATAAATATGAGTGAATTACAGGATCTACTGTTAGGGTTTTTCCCAGGAATACAAAATGCAAGCACCGTAGAGCATACTGGCCTTGAAATTACATTACACTACATTTCCCTGATGATCTCCACAGCTTAAAAACGCTTTTGGGGCCACACTGAAAGTCTAAAAACTAACTTGCAATAGTAAGAACATTAAACATGAATAAAACTTTTAATTATGAATGCATGATGAGCATGAACACCCACATAACATCAGAGCTGAGACTATTCCAGGAAAAAAAAAAGATCTGAATGGTGCCCTGACTGGACCCAATACCCGTGAAACCATCCAGTGGGTGAGGACATCAAACGGAGTGTCTCGAGATCACCTCTGCAGCAGTCAGAAGCCCCATAAAGAGAGAAGAAAAGGCAATGCAACATAAGCTGCTTGGAGGCAGCACCGTCTCTTGATATCCAATTGGGAATATTCAGCACAGATCCAAACCAGGGAACGCCGGCAGCGCTGCGAGCATGTGGCTTACCCTGTATGAAGAGCAGCGTGGATACACACGTTAACTGCTTAAAACTGCTCAACAAATGAGCATTTTTATCCAGGAAATGTCCTGCTGGATACAGGCATTGGGCTGCAAAAACTGTTGCTGGGCTCCATCTGGAAGCCTGAAGTTTTCCATCTCTCTAAAACCGAAGCTACATGTGATCCTTTAAAGGAAACCTGCCCTGGCCACTCTCATCAGGTGGTTAAATGCCAGGCAGAAAAGGCAAACTGAGATGAAGTAAGTGGCTCCTTCTACAGCTTTAAGCTATGAGAAGTCAGTCGTTTTCATTGGCAAAGTTATCACAGAAACTTTCTGTCTGAACACTGGACATGGACTGAATTAACAGTAATTCAAAGGAACACCCTCATGATTTGCCAGGATCAACAGAGCTTGGTTTCCAAGGGGCTGAAAACATGGAATGTGCAAATCAATGCGTAGAAAACAACATGCATGGGATGTGACAAGACTAGAAGTAAATCCACCCCTCCCCTCCTCTCACTGGATTCAGATTTTCTGGCATAACTACCATTGCCAGCAATGAATGTGCCAAAACCACCAATGACTTACATCAATCACCATAAGTAGGAACATCTGTCAATAGCACCTCCATACTTAGGGAAAACTAAGCCCCACTTCAAATAACCAGGCCTAGGTGAGCAAGGATCTCTAGCTTTTGAGAATCACCCAGAGGAGCATCAGCAGATTTGACCCAGAGACACTACATCTGGTGCCACCACCCACAACAGGAAAGCTTTTTTTTTTTTTCTCTTTTAAATCTGTCTCAGCTCTGGTTCCAGAATTTAAATGCAGATATACAAAACATATATTTTAATGCTTCTTAATCAGCAAGAAACCGCAAATACATCTTTTACTACAACTAGATAATAGAATTTCAGCTAAGGCTATACTGTAGCTTCTGAGTCTTCATCTGAACTCCGGCAGTTACTGCTTTTCCTGAAGCCTTTCCATGTGTAACCCATGAAGGTTGGGCTGATGGGCAGGAAGCTGAAACACCTGTATTTCTTAATGAAGTTCATGCCAAAAGGCAAATCGTATGTTTCCATGCCATCCAGTGACTTGCTTCCTTTACCAACCCCTTTCTTCCATTTCTGTATTCCCCTTTCTTCAGGGCTTCCTGGAAGTCAAAAGGGGGAAAAAATACATACATAAGTACCTTCATTTAAACACATATAGAACAGTGGTTAAGAGAAGAAAGAAGACCCCAAGTGTCAGACACCGTGGTCAGCAAAGCACTGGAATGATCTTCCAGACTCCTCAAAGAGGCAGGAAGAGAGGGAAAGAATGGCTGTTATCTGGTTTATTCTGCAACTGGAAGTCAAGGCAAATTTTTCCTCTCCAATGAATGGAAGCAGGTTTGGATCTTTAAAGTATTTGAAGCAACGGTCTCCTGAAGATGACTACTCTGGGTTGATTTTTATCAGCTATTTCATGTTTAGTACAATGGAGACCTTAACCAAGTGTCCTCAAGGAAACTGAGGCACGTGGGTGGTAAGCAGTCTGCTTGAGGCGTTGAAGAAGTCAACAACTAAAGCAGTACCCTCTTTCCTCAGCTCCTGCCTCCATGGAACGCTGTGCTACCTCCATGCACAAAGGCAGACGTTATCCCAAGTAAAATGACTGACCTGGAATTGTGTTATCCAAGATAAACGCCACGCAGCCACCGACAAACATGGCTGTAGTGAGGAGGACGTTTAGGACTTGATCGATGCCTGCTATGCCTACAAGAACAGGGTAAACCCACTTAGAATCCCATCTTTTTATCACATATATACATGTCCTACTGACATACATGAAGGCAAAACTTGCTACTGAGTTCACCGAGGGATTTGCTCAAGTAGGATCCTTAAAACCACCTGGGAATAGATGCAGAAGAACCTTCACCTAATGTACTCCACCACAGGGACCCCTTCTTTCCCAAAGTGTAACTCCAGGAGCTTTCATTGCTTATACAAATGTCATGAAATGCCCTTTTAGCTTCTACTGTAGACAACTGCTTCATTTAAACTGAATGGAAAACTACAAATTGGAAAAAGGAGAAATGTTCATAACGTAAAATCCTGTGGATTTAAGTAATTCCTTCTATAAACCTTCCCTTTTGGAAAGGGCAAGACTTCAGAGAAGAACACTGCATTAATATATCATCACCTAACTCTGCCTGAATGATCGACATTTCTGAACAACTTGAAACAGGTCAGACATGCTCTTATAGCTGATTGTGACAGATATAAAAAGTTAGTTAATATTTCCCTTAAAAATCAACCCCAAACACGTGTCTGCATTGACACAAAATGTCAAAACCCAAACAAATTCCCAACCTCCAAGCTCCACCTTGGGCTTTCCCCTTATTCTTTTAACACCATTTACAACTCAGCGTCATCCTTTCAGTCTTTCTTCCAGTCCAACTGGTGATTGACTTCTTCCATTGCTCTATAGTCATACCCAAAGAACCTTTGGATGCATCCCATGGAAACATCCAGTTCAGGTCTCAGCATCCCAATTAATCCTGCTCTGAACATAACCCCCTTCTTATCTGGAGCTTTTATCATCTCCATGATACTCTGTTTTTTCTCTTATTTACCCTTTAGATTCCCTTGTACTCTTATGTACTTCACATCGAAGTACAAGGTAAAAGTAAGCTTCACGTAAATGAGCAGACACACATACCTGTGACCAGTGGATTTTGTTTGAGATAGCTTGGAAGGACAAGTCCAAAGAAAATGGAAAATCCAAGGACAAACAAGTTCCGAGAAGAATTTAAGTCGATGAACTGGAGGTTAGACAGACCCACGGCTGTGATCATCCCTAAGGAAATAAAACAAGGCCCAGCTTTTAGATAGCCTTACTCATCAAAAGCAGGTGGCAACATACAAAGAGAACAGCACTGAAGTAAAGATCTGGCCAGGCAGTACACGGAGGAGCAAAAAACATACGTTACCAAAGAGAGTGCAGAAGAGGGCACCGAGCACGGGGTCAGGCAGCGATGCAAAGAGAGCGCTGAACTTGCCAACCATCCCAAGCAGGAGCATGAAGGCTGCTCCATACTGAATCACCCTGCGACTTCCAACCTGCAGGAGAACAAAAGGGAAGGGACACAGGAAGAAGTCTACATTTAGTCCAGTTTGATGCCTTTTTATTCTTCTTTTCTGCGCGTCAAGCTTCCTGGATGTGTTATAACACAGGCTGCAGAGCATTGGCAAATGTCTTGGAGGGCTCAACAGAAACATGGCTGCTTTCCAGTCATAACATAACTTTGTTTGATTTTGTTTTCTCTAGCACCAAGTCATCTTTAAAACCATCTGTAACCGCTATAGCCACTGTTACCACGAAATGTGGTGCAGACCCATAAAGAAAACAAACAGATCATAACTAGGAGATGGCAAACATCCATTATAATGCAAATGAAGAGAAGAAGAACACATCCATGTGATGCTGCCCTTTCACACAAGAACGTAGGAATTAGTTACCTGCCACAGAAGTCTGACCTGCATGCAGGCTTTCTAGACAGAGATTATCAACTGATTTTGTAACATCCCTCTTTGAGATCAGTAAGTGAATTTGCTTCACATGCAAATCACAGTTGTGTTAATGCTGTGAAACCAAATGCCTACACTTCCCATTTTTGCTTTAAGCATCCAAACTTAGCAGCATTTCTCTGGCACAGAGTTGTAGTGGTCACTGATAAACCTGAATGGCTGATATTTTCATAGTATGAAATGGCCTCAGGCTTCCAGTAACTTAAGAGGGCCTACAGGAAACCTGGAGAGGGGTTTTGGCCAAGGGCCTGTAGGGACAGGCCAAGGGGAATGGCTTTAACCTGCCAGAGGGGAGACTGAGATGAGCTCTTAGGCAGAAGCTCTTCCCTGTGAGGGTGCTGAGGCGCTGGCACAGGGTGCCCAGAGAAGCTGTGGCTGCCCCATCCCTGGCAGTGTTCAAGGCCAGGTTGGACACAGGGGCTTGGAGCAAGCTGCTCCAGTGGAAGGGGTCCCTGCCCGTGGCAGGGGTTGGAACTGGATGAGCTTTAAGGTCGTTTCCAACCCAATCTGTTCTATAATTAACAAATTTGTATGTACTTCTCTTAATACATTTTAACAGGAGACCTACAAAGGGCTTTGCTAGAAATCACCTTACCAGTGTAACAGGTTGGTTTGGTTTTGTCCCTGGGGCACCTCTTATGAATTACAGAATCCCAGCCTGGTTTGGGTTGGAAGGGACCTTAAAGCTCCTCCAGCTCCAACCCCTGCCATGGGCAGGGACACCTTCCACTAGAGCAGCTTGCTCCAAGCCCCTGTGTCCAACCTGGCCTTGAGCACTGCCAGGGATGGGGCATTCACCATCAATTCACAATTTAATCATCAGGTGAGATATGTTTACCTACACACAGAAGCTATGCCAGTAAATCAGGGTCTTCACTAGAAGAACAACAGAAATGAGCTTGCACCTTTCTCTGCTTCATACACAGATATTAATTTCCTTCGGACCACCAGCATCTTGCTCTAAAATTATCCTCCTGCCTGAAACAGGCAGATTCTTTACAGCATATGAGGACAGGCTGAGGAAGTTGGGGCTGTTCAGTCTGGAGAAGAGAAGGCTGGAGGAGACCTCAGAGCAGCCTTCCAGTATCTGAAGGGGGCCTATAGGGATGCTGGGGAGGGACTTTTCATTAGGGACTGTAGTGACAGGACAAGGGGTAACGGGTTAAAACTTAAACAGGGGAAGTTTAGATTGGATCTAAGGAGGAAATTCTTTCCTGTGAGGGTGCTGAGGCACTGGAATGGGTTGCCCAGGGAGGTTTGAATGCTCCATCCCTGGCAGTGTTCAAGACCAGGTTGGACGAGGCCTTGGGTGAGATGGTTTAGTGTGAGGTGTCCCTGCCCACGGCAGGGGGTTGGAACTGGATGATCTTAAGGTCCTTTCCAACCCTGACTATTCTATGATTCTGTGATTCACATGACAATGCCATATATTTATTCAAATGCTGAACCACTACAAGGCAAACAAATTAAGCTCCTTCTGAAAGCGACGCAAAGCATCCTGGTGAGCATTTGGCTCAAACAATGTATTTATTCCCAGACTATGTATTTATTCCTGTGGACACACTTTGGAGCGCGTGATATGGTAGCTGGTACCTTACCTGAGTATCCATCTCATCACCAACACTTTGGCATAACCTACCTAGGCTTTTGCCCCAGGTAATCAGACTTTATTGATTCTCCTCTCATCAAATAAAACTCAGTCACAGCCTAACTCAAAGACTCTGCACTATTTACATTCAGCTGAAGCCTCCAATTTAAATTCTAAGTGTAATCATATACTAATTTCAAGGGAGGGAAATGCTTTCCCAACTGTTGCACTGGCCTCACGGGATCACCAGGACTCTCTACTCACTTAAGGTTTCCTCTCCCAAACCAACAGCAGAGTATCCACATGCCAAACATCTATTTTGATGTAAATTGAACAGTATGAGGCTTTTAGGAACGAGTATGCAGACAGGAAAACAAGACAAAACACTGGAGCAGAGCCATCCAGCTGTGCCATTCTGGATAAGGCATATTCACTCTCCATCATGTGCTCCGAACAGAGCAGACTGTAGTTAACTCTGTTCTCTGGAACAGCTGCCAGTTTAACATTCATTTTCCATTGTTCCAAAGCAAAACGTACACGTGTTGCTGTGGACTGTGAATAACTAAGTGCTGTTAATTCATATCCACTCCTATGAAATAACAGCAGAGAGGAAGCAGAAGAGAATAAACCTTTATTTCAGGGTTTTTCTAAGTGAAATTTCATCTAGGAAATTTCCATCACCAATGGAATGAAGCCTGACACAGTCAGCAGATGGTGCTGTTACCATCTAGATTCCACGCTAAACCCGAAGAGCATCAGCCTTTGTGCAAGAGAAAAACATGGCTGAAGAGAAATTCATCCTCTTTAGTGGATTTAGTCAGCGGGATGCGTTATTGTCAGATATGTTTTCTATCTTGCACACATGAAGATTTACAGCGTCCCAGTGAAACATGCAACAAGATGTACCTATCTGCAATATAAATTACTCTTAATGATCCTACTAATGGTTTCCAAACAAGGTTAAGTTAACAACATCAAGCAGATCTGCCTGCAGTCCAAGGTCTCCCAGTTCAGCAAAGCATTCAAGCACACATCCAGTCCCACATGGGAACAAAGGAACTCAAATGCTTAGATATTTTGCTGAGTATCACCCCAAATATATGTAATTCCCTAAGAATGCTCAGGGCCTTAAAACCTTATCATGATGGGAACAAATACCGAGCGTGCATTTAACTTCGCCGTTACCTTCACTGTAGCTCGTGTTCTAGCTGTGTCAGCATAGATAAATCATAGAATCATGGAATGGTTTGGGTTGAAGGGACCTTAAAGCTCACCCAGCTCCAACCCCTGCCACGGGCAGGGACACCTTCCACTAGAGCAGCTTGCTCCAAGCCCCTGTGTCCAACCTGGCCTTGAACACTGCCAGGGATGGGGCAGCCACAGCTTCTCTGGGCACCCTGTGCCAGCGCCTCAGCACCCTCACAGGGAAGAGCTTCTGCCTAAGAGCTCAGCTCAGTCTCCCCTCGGGCAGGTTAAAGCCATTCCCCTTGGCCTGTCCCTACAGGCCCTTGTCCCAAGCCCCTCTCCAGGTTTCCTGCAGCCCCTTCAGGCACTGAAGCTGCTCTCAGGTCTCCCCTTCAGGAGCCTTCTCTTCTCCAGGCTGACCCAGCCCAGCTCTCTCAGCCTGGCTCCAGAGCAGAGCTGCTCCAGCCCTCGCAGCATCTCCATGGCCTCCTTTGGACTTGCTCTAACAGGTTCCAGTAAAAAACAAGGACCTCAAGTGTTCAAGTGAGACATTAACCCCAGTCCGTACCCCAGTGATGCTTTCAGAATCAAGACATCCCAAAGAATAGCAATTTCTATACAGTTGGCCATGTTCAGGTAAACTCAGAACACTGTGAAGTTTTTCTGAACCAAGCCCTAAATGGTATGGTTTCTTGGAAGAGGATCATGCTGTGAAACATGAAAATGGCACGAGCCACCCACCAGAGGAGATAAAACTACATCGCAGAGTAACCAAGGTAAAGCACATACCTTTGTGATGCCCAAGACACCAATGTTAGGGCTGGAAGAAGTTGATCCGTTCCCTGTCCCAAACACTCCATCCAGAACACAGGAGAGACCCTCAATAAAAATCCCTCTGTAAATCAAAACCAGGGAAAAATAAAAGAGAGTCAAACTTGCATGAGGGCAGACTCACTTCAGATGGTGCTTGACATCTGCGTGGGGAGCCTGCTAAGGTGCCTGTCCCATATGAGTTATGATAATTCACATTTCAAGCTCCAACACACCTGGAAACCCAACTTGAGTCCTGTTTTCTATCCCTTAGGTACCCACCTTCTGAAACTGAGGGAATTAATGCAAGTCAATCCCAGAGCTGCTCTTTACTTCTAGAGCTGCACTTCAGGTGAATGTGACAGGCTCCCCTGATTCCAGATCTGATTTAGGAGTTCTGTCCCTGTAGAACCTGTGCTATAAGCATCCACAGACTCCAGCAAGCATAGGAGTAGGTCTCCAAGGCTACATTTGCATTATTCCAAGGAGTAAAAACCCGTAACAGTAGCTGAAGACACTGAAAAATACTTCCTTTTTTTGTTGACATACCTGTTTATTGCATGAATAGGTGGAGGAGGAGCACAGGACAACCTGGCACAGGCATAGTAATCTCCTATTGATTCAATAATGCTGGCAACAACGGCGCTGAGCATTCCTATTACTCCAGCAGCTGAAATTGTTGGCAGTCCCCACTGAACTGTGAAGGAAAGAAAACTGAAATCTCTTGGGCCACAGAAAACAATTCAGGTTATCAAAACAGGCAGCAGCTTCATAGGATCATAGAATTATTTAGGCTGGAAAGCACCTTTAAGAGCATAGAATCACAGAATGGTTTGGGTCAGAAAGGACCTAAAAACCTCATCCAGTTCCAACCCCCTGCTATGGCAGGGATGCCTTACACTAGACCATGTTGCCCAAGGCTCTATCCAGCCTGGCTTTGAACACTGTCAGGGATGGGGCATTCACCATATGGGTGGGCAACCTCTGCCAGGGCCTCACCACCCTCACAGGGAAGAGCTTCTGCCTTATCTCCAACCTGAACTCCCCTGTTTCAGTCTGAACCCATCACCCCTTGTCCTATCCCTACAGTCCCTAATTTAGAGCCCCTCTCCAGCATCCTTGTAGCCCCCTTCAGACACTGGAAGCTGCTCTGAGGTCTCCACGCAGCTTCTCTTCTCCAGGCTGAACAGCCCCGGTGTTCTCAGCCTGTCTTCCTCTGGGATCACTGAGTCCAACCATTCCCAGCACTGCCAAGGCCACCACTAACCCATGGGACTGAGGCCTCGTCTCCACGCTGTGTGAACACTTGCACGGAGGGTGACTGCAGCCCTGCCCTGGGCAGCCTGTTCCAATGCCTGAGCACCCTCTGGGCAAGGAATTGTTCCTCAGCTCCATCTAAACCTGCCCTGGGGCAGCTTGAGGCCGTTTCCTCTTGTCCCATCCCTTGTTCCTTGGGAGCAGAGCCCAGCCCCCTCCAGGCTCCATCCTCCTGTCAGGCACTTGTAGGGAGCCATCAGGTCCCCCCTGAGCCTTCTCTTCCCCAGACTGAACCCCCCAGGTCCCTCAGCTGTTCCCCATCACCCCTGTGCTCCAGGCCCTGCACCAGCTCCGGTGCCCTTCTCTGGCCCCACTCCAGCACCTCAATGTCTCTCTTGTAGTGTGGGGCTCAGAACTGAACACAGGATTCGAGGTGCAGCCTCACCAGTGTCCAGTGCAGGGAGGCAATCACTGCCTTGGCCCTGCTGGCCACAATTCCATTATTCATCTTTAATGGAATCAACAAACTCCCTCCACAGTAACACAGTCTGGCAAGTTGAAATAGATGAAAAAAGCAAAGGAAAAACCATCCAAGCAACTGCTTTGATCATGCTTGGAAAAAACCCAAAGAAAACCCCAAACCCCACCAAAACAATTCCGTGTTCAGAAGGAAGGAATCTGAACTCCTGCTTGTGAGAAAACAGTTGTGATCAGTGAGGCAAATGCCACTTAATTATTATTGCTCTAAAAACCTCAGTATTTGGTTACAAGTTCAGTCTACCCAAGAGAATGGCCAACAACCAACAACCAACTACGCTCACTGCACCCACACCTTCCGAGTCCACCCTTTGGTAGAAAAGCAAATCAGATTAATTTAAGCCTGTAGAACAGCTTGGCAGGTTTTCCACAGCAATTGCCTTGATGCTTTTATCTCTTTGAAATAGATGAGCCTCTTGCAAACAAAAGGAACTTTAAGTCACACAAACTGTGAATGAATAAGGCTTCACAAATGAGAAAGGTCTAATCAGGGTGGAGAAGTTTTCCTCCTCTTCTTTCCCAAAAGCTTCTATTAAACAGCCTGCAAGTACTGCTTTAGAAGTGGTTGCTTTTAAGAACTAATCAGAACCAAAGCACAGGGAAAACCACAAGGAAGCTGCCTCATTACAACCTAATGGGATTCCTAACTATTTCTATTCTTCTGTTCTGGTAGAGTATTATTCTATTATTACCCCATTAATTTTGGAGCAGAGCAAGGGGGAACCCAGTTGTGCAACTCCACCTCATGCCATAACAAACAGCCTTTAACAGGTTTAAGCTGAGAGGTGGCCAGCAAAAGGATATAAACAGCCAAGGTGGTGTGAAAAGCATTCTGTGTTCTCTTGCCCTTTGATAAGCATTGACTGGCATTCTCTGACTCGCCCACTGGCCCAATTCCAGGGCTGCTTCTGCAAGTCAGGACGGTTTTATGTAGTTGGTAATGGTTGTGCTCATTCAAGGATGGGTGTGTTTGGGGCAGGGAAGTGCACTGAGCTGTACACAACTCCACGCACTAATGATTCTTTAGATGGTGAGAATCAATGAGTTAGTTCAGGAGCTCTACAGGAGTTGTAAGAACCTGTCCTTATCATCATATAACTTAACAGCAGCTGACCACAGGATTGACAAGTACACATAAATCAACCATGCCTTGAAAATCCCAGCCTGGTTTGTGTTGGAAGGGACCTTAAAGCTCATCCAGATCCAACCCCTGCCACGGGCAGGGACCCCTTCCACTAAAGCAGCTTGCTCCAAGCCCCTGTGTCCAACCTGGCCTTGAACACTGCCAGGGATGGGGCAGCCACAGCTTCTCTGGGCACCCTGTGCCAGCGCCTCAGCACCCTCACAGGGAAGAGCTTCTGCCCAAGAGCTCATCTCAGTCTCCCCTCGGGCAGGTTAAAGCCATTCCCCTTGGCCTGTCCCTATATCCCAAAGCCCCTCTCCAGCTTTCCTGCAGCCCCTTTAGGCACTGGAGCTGCTCTCAGGTCTCCCCTTCAGGAGCCTTCTCTTCTCCAGGCTGACCCAGCCCAGCTCTCTCAGCCTGGCTCCAGAGCAGAGCTGCTCCAGCCCTCACAGCTTCTCCTTGGCCTCCTTTGGACTTGCTCCAGCAGCTCCACATCCCTCTTGTGCTGTTGCCCCAGAGCTGGATCTGGACTGCGGGGGTGGGGGGGAAATCTCACCAGAGCTGTGTAGAGGGAGAGTCACCTCCCTCCATGTTATATGTGCAGTCACACTATGTTATTAGAAGTCAGGAGTGACCTAGATAAACCCTGCAAATGCCTTCTACACATTCAGAAACTCAGCCTTTCTTGGGCAAGACCTTAAATTATCAGATTAAAGAGGAAAACATACAAAAGAACATCATCCCCACCTACGATGCCTTTAGATTAGTGCACGTCGAAGTGCATCAGAACACGGAAGTGAGAGGAAAAGAGCAATGCTTCTGAAAACAACAGGAATGATTCCCACGGGCATATTATTAGCAAGCCAGCTCTGAATCCCAGACATACTTACAAGGATAAGGAACCTTGAACCACGGAGCTACCAACAGCACTCCCCGGCGTGCGTCTGTGCGAGCGTAGAAGCCGTACTTGGAGCTGTCAGGGGGAAAGACGTCTGTCACAGTGAAGATGAAGCAAAGCAACCACGACACCAAAATAGCTAAGATAATCTGTCAAAGAGAAGGGGGAAAAAAGGAGCTGTTTACTATCACTGGCAATATTCATCAACAGCAAACAGCTCCTGCAGAGAGTATCTATTACGCACATACCCCAGTATGCTCTTAAGTGATATTTAAGTCTGAACAAGCAGCTAATCCTGTAACAGATCCATGAGTGGTTCCCCCTGCCCCTAACAAAGGTGCCGTTACAAAAGCTTTCAAATCAGAGCAAGCCTCCTCTCTTTGCTAACAAATGGGAAAGCCTCCAAATGGGCACTTAAACAAGCCAGTGAATTAGGCTCAATTTTACCAGAGAACTAAAGAGAAGCCTTTCACATGGGGCACCATGTCTTGCTTTCATAAAACTAGAAGATAATGATCTCACCATCCCTTTTTGGAGGGCTCAGAGTTCAGGCTTTCCCTGCATGCATAAACATACTTTTCTTCTCTATCCCCTTCCCTCCCCTCTTCATCACTTCAATGATTCCCCTTCACCTTCATCACTTCAATGACTCTTCATGAGGGTCAGAGACCAGAACAGGATCTGCAAGACTACAGCAAGAGGCTATTTCCTGTGACAAAACACAGTATCACGGAGTATTTTAGGTTGGATCTTAAAGCTCATCCAGTTCCAACCCCTACCACAGGCAGGGACACCTTCCACCAGAACAGGATACTCCAAGCCCTGGGCTACCAGGCCTTGAACACAGCCAGGGATGGAGCACTGACGTTAATGAGACATCTATATAAATAAATACATTAAATCTATAGATATAAATGAACCATTCAGTTAACTTTCTCATAAGTCCACTTAAGCTTTCCTCTCACCTTTATGATTTTATTGCTAAGAGAAAATCAAGAACCCACCCCAAACACAAAGCAGTTTCTTTTGCCAACTGAAGACCAAGTTCAGCTACTCACAGGGAACATCTTGAAGAGCTGCAGCCTGTATGCTGTCCATCCCTTCTTGGATTTGTAAATGGGTAAAGGAAACTTGACATTTCTGGCATATTGAGAAAACAACAATACTAGGAAAATAGTCCTGAGAAAAAGAGGAGAAGGAGGGTGGGACAGGAGAGACACATCATTAGCACCGATGTATTCAGTATCCTTCTGAGCACAAACCTGTTCAGGCTCTTCAGACACCTGAAATTCAGCACAAAGCATCCCAAGATGATACATTTTAAATAGACCATTATTCCACAAAAGCCAAACCAATGTAATTTGTATCCTAAAGTGCTGCAAAACTAGCCAGCAGCAAACAAGGAAATGAAGCAACTAAAGAAAGATCTTCACAGCAAAGAGCTACGCTGTGCTGCTGCCTTCTTTGGACTCAAGCTGTGTGGCCAGGTTTGCTCCTCATATGAAGCCCAAAGGTTCCTGCTCCAAATGGGAAGAACCTGGAAAACTGGAGGCCAGTGGAAAAGAATTTCTACACTTCCAACAGTTGCATAAAGCTCCAAAGCACTTGAAAACCTCCTGTCAAGGGAAATTCTCTTCAGTTCTGAATAATCCCCATTTCTTATTTTGTATACACATATTTCACTAAGCAGCTGTAAATTAAGCAGAATCGAGCCCCAAACCCCAAGAATCCATTCAACTGCAGCTGAGTAACCCAATTCATTACAGCTTTTAGAAGCCTCAAGTATCGTGCATTCCCCCCCATATCAAAACTAAGCTCCTCTACGTGTTAACAATTAATTCAACTCTACAGCTAAAATAAGTACCCACTGCAATGAAAACTACAAGCCCAGGGAAGGTTGCTCAATTCTGAAGCAGCCAAACCCCAGTTCTGCTATAAAAAGGCCACACAAAGAGTCAAACTGTCTGAAGCAGCAGAGCTGTTCTGAAATCTGAGATTAAGTTTTTATCAGCTGACTTAAAAAGAAGAAGGAGGTGGATGCTAAACCTCCCTTTTCTGCCCCAGATCAGGTTCAGACTGTAAGAAACAAACCCAGCTTTATTCTCCCTCAGGCTCCAGGAACAAAGAGCTCAGCAGAAGGGTGGCATTTATAACCCTGACTCAAGTGATAAAGGCACCTTTTCCTTGCATTCAGGGAACATTCTCGCATCCCTCCCAAAGTCCATTATGGGAAGATGGGCTCCACGCCCTGACAGCAGCCCTGAGGACTGGGGGGGATGTATATTGATTTATTTAGTACAGAGTTGTAAGGAATGTAATAATATTACGTTATTTTATCATAGAATGGTTTGGATTGAAGGGAGTTTAAAGCTCATCCAGTTCCAACCCCCTGCCACGGGCAGCGACACCTTCCACTGGACCAGGTTGATCAAATAGAGTGGGAAATAATCATTTAAATAATAAATGGAAGTATTTTCAATCCTATTATCTTGGCTACAAACAAGGGGTGGGTGTGTGTGTGTGTGTGTGTGTGTGTGTGTCTGTGAAACATCAGATCCTGAAATTCCCAAACAAACAGGTCTGTTCAGCAGAGATCCAGGCAAAGCCCGATTCAGGAACAACTTCCCTCTCCGCACATCATGATGTGATGTGCTTTAGGGATGAAATTACTTCAGCTTGGCACCTGCAAGAACAAGCAAGGCCAGAGAACTGTTTGGGAACCTGAGAGTCATGTCAAAGAGCATCTGCAGCTAATAGAGGAGAGCAGCCCTGACACGGGGATGGTTCTGCTACAGCAGATAGCAACACAGCATTTTTATCTCTGCAGAGCAGTCAAGACAATTTCAAGTGCCACATCTTGTAGAAATCAAGTTACTTTTGAGTGGCTCTAGGTGGCCGTGGAGTTATTCTGAACACTCTAAGTGCACATTTGTGTGTGACAGAAGCCAGAATCACTTATTGACTGGGTCATATTTCCATCCTGTTCCAAAATGGATGTATTTTTTCCATCTGAAAAACGTCAGCTTTAATTACACGTTTCCATGTCCAATCCACCAAAGGTCTGGTTGATTGATTTAACATGAGGCCCAACTTGCACGGAATTTGTTTGATAGGAAAAGAAAATGTTTCTTTGGGTCAGCTGCTTAACAGAATAGAGTTACAAAAACATTCATGATGCTGACATGCAAGAGAAAAGAGAATTAAAGAGCCCTTCTAATCATAGGCTGCACTTATAGCATATTTTACACGTTCAAAGCACTGTGCAAACAGATTTGTCAGACCAGAACCTGATCTCATCAAGTCATTCCTTCTGCTTCCAGAGCCAGCACAAAGTTGGTCACTATACACTGAATATAGCAACTGCTTCAGCCAACTTCCTTCTCCCTAAAAGGTGGTTTCCCTCCTTATTTGACTCAAATAGCAGCTCACAGGAAGCTTTTGTCTTCTCCTCATCTCATTCTTCTCAGTTATTCCCTTTCATAACACTAATCTTAATTCTTTAATCTCCCTGACATCTATACCTACAGAAGCACGTGCATCATGCCCTAAATTCACTCTAAGAGCCCTTTTGTCTACTAAAGAGAAATCTCTCTTCTTAGGCTTCCTGGACTGATGGTGATCATAGAAATAGATGTGCTCTGCCATCATACACACTTCTCTTGGCTATAGATAAGCAAACCAGAATAAGGACAAATGGGCCATGACTACTGATGGCATTTGCTTGCTGCTGCTGAACAAGAAACATTCACAATAGCAGCATAAAAATAGAAATACAGATCGGTCACTAACCTCCCTGGTGCTTTGCTGAATGGTCTTTTCTCTAGCACTGGATCAGACCCAGCCAAGGGCTCCCAGAACTATTGTTTTATAAACCTCACTGACTTAACACCTCACTTTCAGCTATTTTCCTTTCCTACCTCCTCAAGATGCTGCTGTCCTTTCTCCCACTTTGCCAGCTGACACTATCCAGACCCCCATGGATTCCTCCACACAGGATTTCTCCATGCTGGGATCACTGCAACGCTACCTCGGGCAGCTGAGCTGTTCCCTAGCACTCCAGGATTCCTGCATGACAACTTCCCAAGAGGGACCTAAGCCAAGAAGCCCCAGGAGTACTTACAGCATAGCAATACCCCAGTGTTTGCCTGCTCTTTCTCCAGCAGCTTGGAAACCAGAGAGGCCGATGAGAGCAACAGTGGGTGTGATGGTCAGAGGTCCAATGTATCGTAACAGGGCGCCAGGAAGGCCGAGCAAACCGATCACCACTTCTATCAGGGAGGACATGATAATAGCACCTTGGATCTGAACACACAAGAAGGGCAAAGAGACAGCTCAGTCACATCTTCCAAGCAAACCCCAATCATCTCTTTTTTTTTTGTGCTCTGGATTACAAACTGCAGTTAAAAGAATTCAGTGACACAGAAGAACTCAGCCAATTCTTTTTCGTCATAAAACAGCTCATTAGGTTTAAGTGACTTATTGCTTAAGCATAACACTTATGGTTTTCTCCACAAAACTATTACACAGCAGACCAGTGGGCCAGTCTGGTAGTTGTGTGGATAGCACATGACACTGTCAGACAGGAGACCTGGGTTCCAGGCTAACCTTTAAGCTTTCAGATCGAACCGGCAAGGGTTGCTGGCGCCACGGAGGTGATGCTCCTAGCTCCTAGGGGCAGAGTGTATGCTGCATTGTTCACAAGTGCTCCTTAGAAGCTGGGATAGAGCAGCGTTGTGGTCTCAGGAGACTGTCAGCCCTCTTGGCTGCAGGGCTCTTGGCAGGATGTAGCTATGGTTTGAACATGGGGAAGAGAGAGGGGTTGTTTTTAAATAAGAAAAAGGTTTGCAGCCCAAAGCAACGGGATGGGAGATAAATTCCATGACACACGCCTTAATTTGGACTACTCTATCTACCACTTTACGTGGGATGCCTGGGCACAACCCCCATCCTGGGCTCTGCAGAGCATGATGAGGTTCAGACTGCAGTGCTGCGAGTGGAGAAGGAGTTGGATCTATTTCAGCAAGTCTCTTGGGAGAACCAACACCTTATCAGAATAGTCTCCAACTTAAGACACTTAGGGATGAACCAGATTTGCTAGCTGCATAGTTACCTTCCATGGGACAGCCTGCTGAACAGTGACAGCAGGCAAGTGGTCTGGAAGCAGCTGAACTGCTGCCAGTGAGCACAAACTGCAAAGAGAACTCATCTCACTTGTGCGTTTGTCTGAGCATCTTTTGGAATGTGGGAACTAGCTCCTTGTATTTGCTGTCCAGCAATGAACAAGTGGAAAAGATAAAGGCTTCCAGGAAATGAGTAAAGGGATATATTCAAATGAAAAAATCATAGTGAAAGAAGAAATCATCAACTTAAAGATGAGAACACGCAGATGGTTAGGTGAGAACTTAACTGGAATTGGAGAGATCAACAGCTAAAGGCTACTCCTACATTACCTCTCGTATTCTGGGATACCAGATGTGCTCGGTGTGAAGGAGTTCTGTTGTTCCGTTTGTAACTGTTAGATCTTACAAAAAGAAGAGAAGAAAACACAGGGGTTTATTCCTCGGCCACTCTGCCATCACGTCATACAAAATAAATCTCTCCTTAAGCTGTGTCTGACAAGTGAGCCTTGATTTACACAGGATAAAAGTTCTGCAAGGCTACAAATCAAGTGGGAACGTGCTTACATTCCCCAAGAGCTAACCACTAATTTTATCCGCTGTCCCAAAGTGGAAAAAACATCATAACTTTCACAAAGAAAGGACCATTAGGGATTCCTTTCCCACTCCACTAAACAGATGAATGGAGAATTACTCAACTGCACACAAGGAATCAAGTACTCCGACGTCACTTGTTCACCCATTCAGGTCACTCACTGCCTGATGAACTGACCCGTGGTAACAACCCCATCTGACACCTTTGGAAAGTTAAAAGGTTCAAGAGCAAGATGCAGCAAAGGCTCCTTTTGAAAAGCTGAAGTAGTGGAACAAATTGCTTTGCCATCAAAGGTTATCAGGCAGCGTTTGCTTTCAACAAGGTTTGTATAAGGATACAGGCACATTTTGGTGCACAGAAACCTCCAACACACTAAAGAACACCACACTTTGCCTCTGCCTCTCAGGCACTGAAACCCCCAAGCTACTGCCCATTAGAAATCTGACTCCCCAGTGAGAAACTGTGAATGCCCAAAGCTGAGTTTCTATAGGGAAAAAACAGCAGGAAAACTGATTAGATGGCCATAAGTGACTGAAAAGAGATGTATAAACATGTAAATAATACCAATATACACGATTAGAGCATCAAAAGGACCCCTAGGGAGAACTTCAGTTAGAAGCAAACAGCTTTCTCTATACTCCTGTCTCACACTGCCCACAGCCTTAGTACTGAATAGCCATTCCCCATTAAAATAACAGAGCTATTTCCACTTCAGTTTTCTGACCTAAGTTAAAACAAAAGCCCCTTCCCAACCAGTTCTACTGCACGTCTGCACTCTGAATAAAGTCAAAACCTTTCAGGGTGATGACGGTAGCGGAGGAAAAGTTAAAATGAACACCCAAATCTTGCTCACAAAACCCTAAAGGTGTGAGTTAAACAGGTTTAAATAGTGGTCTTAAGGCAATGCTGAAGCTTCCTACTACTAAACTTAAAAGCACTTGACTGAACTCACTGTATCCTAATGCCATAAAGGAACATTTATAGGCCCTTCCTTTATCTATGTTGTTAACAAAAGAACTGTTTCATGCTACTGCTAGACTGTCTCTTGTCAGCATTTTTTGTATTATTCCCCCCCCCCCCCCAATTCCACAAGGGCATTTTTAGGAATCTTATTCCACAGCACAAAAGTTTTAACATTGTTAAAGGAGAGAACGTTTCACATTCCATGCTCATTACTTCCAGTTTCTGTATCAAAAGGTTTGGCAGTCGCACTAGATGTGATCTGGGTCATTCGTCACTTAAACCTGAACAAGCATAAACGACGATTACCTGTGTTATTACACTTCCACTTCTCCAGGGACAGTATTGCTCTAGCAGGTGCTAAGAATGCAAAAGCACTCGCTTGAAACAAGGGTAACCTGGTGGAAAGGGAAAGAAGAGACACTGACATTTCTCGCTGTTACGGTCCTGTGTCAGGGTATCAGTTACAACTGGGGGTTATTCATCCTCAAAGACATCCTTTGTTGGGGGTTATTACAAATGTAATGTATGAGAGTTTCTTATTAAAAAGAACAGCCACAGAAATGACATACTCAGACGTCACAAACCCAAGACCTGACAGAAGACACTACATGCATGAAGTTAATACAACCCTATAACAGCTTATTACCAGACCCTGGCTGGGTTTGACTCAGCAGCACAAGGATACAGATGCACAGTCTGATGTAAGTACCAGCCCCAGTGCTGAACATGCAGCTTTTGCCATCCTGCCACATCAGAAAAGCTCTTTAATAGGACAGTAAGCAGTCTGCATACTCAGTGCCTTCCCTCTGCATGACTTGGGAGTACAGTCACTTATACATCCATCTTTAAGTGTACGTGTAAATAACTATCAGGTTGATAAGAGCTGATTAGATGTTCCAGGTGGCTACCAACAATAAACACAAAGGCTGCAAGAATTTCAAGATGGCATTCTTTGCATTGGTGGTTACACTTCCCAAAAGGTTTAAGATCTAAAGAGCATTCTACCAGCACCAACTACGTATTCATTGAATCAGCCAGAGCTTGCATAACATCACAAATACCCTGCTGTTACTTAACTCCAAAGATGCACTTTGAACTATTCTATAAATACTGTCATTAATGGGTTGCCATAAGAGTCTCTTTAACAGCAGATCTCAAACTCTTAACACATGAAACACTTAATTGCTCCTGAGGCTCTAGTTAGTGCTCCGTGTTTATGGCTGGTTTACAGCTGCAATGAAGTGCCTCAACGCCAGGGCAAACGCTAGTAAAGGAGAAAGAACTAACTGTAGTAGCTTAAGATAAAGATCAGAAAAGGCACAGAGAAGGAAAAAAAGAACTGGGGGGGGGGAATCCTATACAAGCCGAACACAGAAAAGATCAAACCAGACGCGTGTTACTAACACTGGTTGCAAAGTTCACAGGCAGGGAGCTAAAACAGTTGTACTACCACTAGAACGGAGTTTGAGTGATGTAAAAAGCTGCCCCATCTACAACAAATGGTGAAAACTGCATTAGAAAGTCCAACTTCATCAAATTAAAGAATAAACCAAAGCTCTCTCATTAGTGAGGAACCAGTCGGTAGCTACAAGTGAATGATTCACCTTATTTTTCAAGGTTCGTCGAGCAAAGCCAGCAAGCTGGTGCCCATGGCAAAACATGCAATACCTGCAACAAGCTGTTACTCCCCTGACCACCTACACAGTGCTCTGTCCCCCTCCTAATGATTTTGTAAATGTACATTGCAAACACATTCTCCGGTGATGAAGTCAGTTGTACCGAGACCTGGGTCCAGACTGTGAGGTCTGTAACTCATGAAATACCCTGCACACATATTGAGTCATAAGATCTTGGCAGCTGTGGCTTAGCTACTCACTCAGCCTTTATATGAGGGTGATGAATGTCCTGCAGGCTGATGAATGCGGACGATGGCACTGTCTGAGAGCTCCATCCTGAATGCCCCATCCCTGGCAGTGTTCAAGGTTGGATGGGGCTTGGAGCAAGCTGCTCTAGTGGAAGGTGTCCCTACCCATGGCAGGGGTTGGAGCTGGATGAGCTTTAAGGTCCCTTCCAACCTTCTTTAAAATCATCCAACCAAGATCAGGCTCTTTCTGAAGAAATAGTGGCAGCTTGGAACACGACTTAGGAATTCCATTTCCCACTGCTAAGCCAGGCATTCATTACTAGCTGGGTAAAGGACCACCAAGTTTATGACTGGGATATCACTTTAATTTCATGTCTATAAATTATGAAGCTATTCAGTTTTGGCACTATCCCTTGTGGAGACAGAGCTTTTTATGCAGTTAAGGCCATCTGGAAATGTCTTCATTATCTGAATGTGTCACACAGATGTAGGAATGCTCAATGTCGTGCTGGGCACAGCAACAAACCTGAACTGTTTAGGTATATTCAGGATGTATTTGAGGTATAGTAGAGCTGTATGTGATTGTCTCAGTCATAGTAATGACTCTGAATCCCTGCCAGATCTTTTGGCTTATTACATCACCTACCAAATAGCTTGAATTCCTAAACTCAGTATGGGTACCAAACCAACTCCACCTCACAACTGAGCTCAATCCATCTTTAAGGACCTTTAAACCATGGAATTTGACCTTTTGAAACCCTCGTGGCTTTATTTGCTGAAATACTTTGCAGTTGACAGACTTGCCAACAAACACTTCAAAATCTCATTCAGACAACATCGCTGCTAGATCCCATTCCCAGCCTTACATAAAACCTGAATCACATGTTAAAGAGTTATAAAACCATGGAAATTTTCTCCTTAAATACACATTCACTTATTTTAAGACCCAAACCCAATGGCCTCCTCAGTAGTTGCATCAGGACTTACAGTGCAAGCAGAAGTGACTGGATCAAACCCCCAAGCCAACAAAACCACTGCATCACAGACTGCAGAGGTGGGATTATACAGAAGGACCAGTGGATTTCAAACTGATGGGAACACACTGGTTTCTGCAAGAGCCCCAAATCACTCTGTAACAAGTGATAAAGAGCCCAAGATTAGTTAGAGGGGGTGAAAACCAACCAAAATGTGACAAACTCGAGTTCTCTGAAGAAATACAAGTGTCAGGAAGCATCAAAACTAAGGTTTTTCTGCTAAATTTGAGGCAGAAGAAGAAAATTGGTAGAAGTCCAGGCAAACAAAGCACCTTTGAGTTCATCTCCACCCACAGCTCTGCACTTTTAAACTGCATGAGTTTAATCTTCAGTAAATCCAGGGAGGAGACACTCAGAGCTGAACAATGAAAGTCCTTATCTTCCAGCTCCTGCCTAAGTCAACAAGCCCTCGATTCCCTAAATACAGCACAAAGGGATGGGGGGAAGAAGAATACATCACTCCCATTGAAAGAGAGGTTCAAACCATCAAAGGGCATGACTGTGCTCTTCTGCCTCCTTTCAGATGAGGTACTTGAACATTTACTGTTATAAGTAAGGCAAGCTGCCCTATGAGCACACACAGAGAGCCAAGCAGGCAGAAAATATGATGATTAACTGCAGGTAGTCTTGACTAAAGAGATATTGGGAGGGAAAGTCTTCTCTTTCAGCTATTTTCATGATGCTGTCTCGTCGTCAGAATAAACTTTGCATACAAACAAGCAGTGATTAAGTAACAAAAAAAAATAAAGGGTTTTTTCAAAGAACAGAAAGCACAGAAAAGCTCAATAAAATGAACTAAAAGAGCAACTGAAGATTGCACTAGAAAACCTGAAATCTATGGAAAAATTTTAGATGAAAAGCTGATCTACAATTTCAAGTGCTCTACCATGGGCTTGGCTGTCTGCACCCTATGGAGGCTTTTCCACCCAAAGATTCTGCTTCTTAGCTAAGGGAAAGGGGAGGGTGTTCATCATTGAATCCCAGACTGGGTTGGGTTAGAAGGGACCTTAAAGCTCCTCCAGCTCCAACCCCTGCCACGGGCAGGGACCCCTTCCACTAGAGCAGCTTGCTCCAAGCCCCTGTGTCCAACCTGGCCTTGAACACTGCCAGGGATGGGGCAGCCACAGCTTCTCTGGGCACCCTGTGCCAGCGCCTCAGCACCCTCACAGGGAAGAGCTTCTGCCTAAGAGCTCATCTCAGTCTCCCCTCTGGCAGGTTAAAGCCATTCCCCTTGGCCTGTCCCTGCAGGTCCTTGTCCATTTTCTATTGGAACTCAAGATTTCAGCTCACATTGTACAACTAAATGACCCATGAATCACTGAAGTAACTATATGAGGGCATACCCTTAAATAAGCCCTTTTCTTCTGGTTTTAGTTATCACCCTTGTTTTATTCAAGAAGATGCAGAAATCACTCCAAGGTTTTAGCTCTTCCCAGTTCTCAGAGACAGTGCCAACATCAGTTGAAGTGAATATTTCAAACACCTCTCAGTGTCTATTGCAGAACATGAGTTTTCAAAGAGGCATTTATCTTCACGTTCATAAAACTTACAACATCCTGCTCCTTCCCACACCAGCTTTTTACAAGTATTTGCTAACACCTGAACTGGTCTCTTGCATCTTCCTAAGGAGGGCAGACACAAGAAGAGGTATAAGCATCCCTGTAAAGCTACACTTCCACGTGTGTTTGCTCCCAACTGAAGGATCATGACCTGCATCTCAGAGCAAATAAAAACGAAGGGGTTGCTTGTGTTGGAAGGTAACAGACACTCAGGTCAGAGAATTAAAGCTCCCCTCATCAGTTTTCATTCCTTTTTTCATTTGACAAGCCCTTTACAGAAACAAGCACACAAACTGCCGTAGCACTAATCACAGCAGTCTAAATATTGGCACGATTACAGTAGCACTCAAGAAACCAGTACAAATATCAAACTTGGCTCCTCTTCACCAAGGTGTATGAGGTTTTCCTTTCCCCTAGAAACCCTTCTAGTTTCTCTGTCCTCATAAATTTCCCTCCTCTAATCCTTCCCCCTCCCTGCTGTATTTTCTTACCCTTGGAATGCCTTCTGTGATTTCAGATCCACCTTTTTTTGGGAGCAGCTTTCCAAACACTTTCCCTAACTGCCCTGTATTTGACCTGTGATCTTGGGTTTCACGTGTATCCTTTGAAAACAGATTACCTTCCTCGTGGATCTTGGCTAGCAACCTGGCATTCCCAACAAGTACCTAGTCTTATCACCATCTCAACACCCAGACACAAGTCTCAAGTCTCACCTGCACCCAAAAGTTGTTTGCAGCAATGTAGTGATGCCCACACAGAAGAAAATGGTCCCAATCAACTGGCTGGTAGCCCACTGGTCAAATCCAACACACATGGCATCAGCTAGCAGAAAGGGCACTGCTATAGTTCCACTGAAGCATGTCAAGTAATGCTGTGAAGAGAAAAAGGGGTTGGTAATACTGCAGCCAATCATAGAATCAATCAGGTTGGAAAAGAGCTTGAAGATCAAGTCCAACCATTACCCCAGCACTGCCAAGGCCACCACTAACCCATGGCGCTCAGGGCCTGGTCTACAGAGTATTAAGAAGTAAATACACTTATGACCACCTTTTCTTTTGCTTTGGCTATTTCTGTTCCTGAATGAGGCACCAAAGCTCCCACTTCCTGCTCCTAAGCATTTCTTCACATATTTTCCTTCCATGCTGAGCTATCACTGGCCTGTTGCTAACAACGCGACTGCTACAGGATGAACTAGGTTGTTTGAATAGCTACATGGCTACTGCTCTTGAGGAGGAGGTATCTAGGTAACTGCACTGCAGACAGCTTCTAACTCAGAAAAGCAGATAAATAACTCCATTCACTTTCAGCCATGTGAAAATAACATCAGCTTACAAATGAACTTACGGGCACACACAAACTAGGATGCAAATAAGCTCCCAAGTACCAGAAACTAAGTACTCGTTACTACTTCTTCAATTCAAACCCATTAATTCTTCTTCAATTCAAATACATTGCTACTTCTTCAATTCAAATACATTAAATCTTCTTCAATTCAAATAACATTAAGCAAACAAAAACCAAGAAATCACCACATTCAACAAAAGTAAAAATATAACCCCTACAGAATCCCTGCTGCATGCCCTTGAGGAATGGCAGAAATAAAAAGGATGTTTTGGAATGTATTTGTTTGGAGATCTCAACATACTTTACAGATATTAACAAATTCTCAGCATTCCTCTGGGACAGATATTGTTACTATTCATGAAAGAAAGGGGATGAAAGAGCTGTTCTGCTTCAATCAAGTGTGTGGCTGAGCTGGTAGTAGGGTCCGGATCACCACCACAGTCCTACTCCTTGGGGGAATGCTATGCTTCCACTCCAAGGAGCACAGAATTT
This sequence comes from Pezoporus wallicus, assembly GCF_028554395.1. Taxonomy (NCBI): domain Eukaryota; kingdom Metazoa; phylum Chordata; class Aves; order Psittaciformes; family Psittacidae; genus Pezoporus; species Pezoporus wallicus. The sequence continues at coordinate 976,640 of NW_026636985.1, forward strand.
GCCTGCCTTGTCTAGTAGTGAGCCTACAGGTCCAGGGTGATGCTATCAAGCTTGCAGAATTGAAATGACTACAGCAGCAGCTTTAATAGTCAAGACCTCAGAATTAAGCCATTCTCTCTCTCTCTCCATCTTTAGTTCCAGAGGTACCAAATGTCACTGTGTGAAGCTTACCACTTTGCATTTGCTCCCTTGTTTACTAACAGCAGCTTAGAAGATTAAATGTTTAAATGAATCTCACAAAAGCATAAGCAGCAAACAGTAATACAGATCAGTATCAACACAGTAACTTTAGTTTCTGCTGAAGGTGATCACCCACTATCTTAACACTTCCTTCAGACAAGTGAGAGTGTGGGAAGAATGAAGTGATCACACATGCAAATGCAATGAACTACACAGAAAACACTAAGCAAGCTCTAAAAGTGACAGAGGGAAAATTACAGCTGGTTTAGAACATACCTGTAACCCCAAAAATATGCAGAGATACCAGGGAGGGACATCTTCGATGGTGTAAATCATGTCAGTTCTCTGGGCATCTAAACTGCCGCTGCTGTCCAGTGTCTCTGCCAAAGAGCTCTGTTTGACAGGGAGGGGGAAGAAGTGGATTAGTGTTACCTATGAATAAACTGAAGGGGAACTGTCAGGCAATTCCCAGATACTCCAAAACTGGGGTAATAGTCCCAAGCAATGCTGATGTGTGATGTTTTTCAAGCCTTTACCTATGATACCTTCTCATCTCCAGCTACTGAACTTGTACCAAACACATTCACTTCTCTCAGCCAGCCCCTTCTGATTTACACTAACACAACTGTTCATTTATGATACAGCCAATCTGGCAGCCAAAAGGTGCCCTAAAAATGGGATTGTCATGACAGAACTGTTTATTAAAGTCAAAAAGGAAGAATGAGAGCTAAGCAGAAGAGTCAGCAACAGCAATTTTCAGAGCAGAATGGCTATCCTTGCATAAGAGACCAAAATCACAGGCAAGACAGTTCCTCATTCCAGTAATTGCTTCCCCACTTCATTCTTACTCAATTCCAGCCTTGGTTAACCTTTTTGAGCCACAGGGTTTATTAGTTTTGCTTCCACCTCACACTGAAGCAGTGAAGAAAACACTGCTCATTACAACTAAATACATCCATGGCCAACTCCTATTAGTCAAGAGGACTGCCTCCAAACCTACAGGAATTTAAGTGAGACCACATTCCGGCCTAGCATGTGCCCTTGTTTGGAGGGAGCTAAGAGACAACTGACCACACATATACATGCAGCAGAATCCCTGCAGCTTCTCCATTAAACCAAGACTGAGCTCAGTCATTCCTTCTTCACAACTAAGTGGAATCATTTCGTTCCAACTCTCTGCTTTGGAAATTCCTGAGGATGAAAGCATGATGCTCCAAAGCTCCAACACAACCACCAAAAGCAGAAGGAAGTATCATTTCAGCTTAACTAACCCCAAAATACCTCATATAACTACTGTCCTGACCTAATCCACACTAGAACATAAAAACCTCCTGTGAAGCAGCCTTACACAAAGATGGGGAACTTGGCCAGGCTTGTGACTTTGCCTGCTTCAAGAATCTCAACACATCCACAGATTGCACTTAGATAATCTCCCTTTGGTTTATCTTCTCCAAGGTCAGGGAAGCCAAAGTGAGCCAGGGCATTTCCTTCTGATCTCAGGTTTCTGTTAGTAAAACAAATGCCACTGGGTTCATTCCAATTCAGGGAGTGCAAGTGACCGCATCACTATGGAAAGGTTGAGAGTATCACAGTGGAAAAGCAAAATACAGCAAAACTAATATCAGAAAACACTTTTAAACAGCATCAAGCACTGAGCAAGCTCCTCACCAAGGTGAGTTTATATAAGGTGCAAGTCCTAAATGGAGGAACAAGGAAATGGTTCACTGCACAACCCATCTTGCCAACTTGCAGCACTGATGTCTGTCTTTACCCAGTCAATGAAGGAATGACACTCTGCTGACCTGACTCTCTAAACACTGACAAAGGAAAAGAATCAGGAACTTGAGTTTTAGAGCTTCACCTCATACTGGAGGGCGAGCACTGAGCAATCTGCATGCATCTTGTCTCTAACTGGAACTTGGGAAAACACCTGCATATCCTCATGCATCCCAAGCACAGCGCCAGGCCGGTCAGAGACTGGATGGAAGCAGCCCTGAAAATCACAGAATCCCAGACTGGTTTGGTTTGGAAGGGACCTCAAAGCTCATCCAGTTCCAACCCAATGCCATGGGCAGGGACACCTTCCACTAGAGCAGCTTGCTCCAAGCCCCTGTGTCCAACCTGGCCTTGAACACAGATAATGGCTAAAGGGAGCTAACACGAAAGAGACCAAGACTGAACAGTGAGGAACTGGAGAGCTCAGGTGAGGTCTGGCTCTGACTGCTGTGGGTAAGTCACTGGCTAGTCACCGGCCCTCTCATAACTTAAGCATGTGCCTGCTGGTTTAACGTACTGCTGGTACTTGCCAAGTATGCCATAGGGAACTGCTGGGAACAAACTGCACCTTCTGGAGGGAGATACCAATCAGAGACTAATTCTTTTTAACTGGCCAAGGGTGGGACGACACAAAAAGGAATAAAAAGCACAGAATAAGTATAAACAGGGGGAGCATCCGTTTGTGAGTCAATGTAAGCACTGGGCATCCTCCAGCAATTCAATACATTTCAGTCCTCTTTGTTACAGGCTTTTTAATCAAAGTCTTTCATTTGCCTTTCTGGTGAATGATCTCTCGAGAGGAATGGAAAGCCACGAAGATGCTTCACGCACACCCTTATCTGAAGTGAAAAGCAGGAGGTTTGCCCATATTACCAGAAATATTATCTTAATAGATGAGGCTTTAACTGCTGCAGCCCCTGCTTTCACTGTTCATTCATTATAAGCCACAGCAAAGCTTTAACTCAAGCAGATTTGGTTGATTAAAAGCTCGTGGTCTCTTTAAGGTGAATTATCAACAGTCATTTACCATTCTGATCACATGGATCAAGGGGAAGGGAGAGAAACATGGTAAAAACAGGCCATGAAGACATGCTTCAACGTCTAGAGATTGCTTATCTTGGTTGCACAACTTCATCCCAGCACCTTTTGCTCAAGGCTTTTTATCAGATTGTTGCTCTCCACGCTAGTCTGAGCGTGCTCCAAGGAGCAGCCACCACAGACATTGCAGGTAGGCAGTTGCCAAAATGTGCCCATGAGAATATCACCACGATCAAGGTGGTAGCAGGGAGTACTTGAGACATACAGGCAGACCATCCCTAACTGTGCATGAAAGCACACTGTGGCATTCCTAGCATCCTTTGCAAATACAATTTGGTCAAGTTGAGGCTTTTTGGAGATAAGGCTTAACCACAAAGCCGAGCAGATACAAAAAGGTGCTGTTCAGATTTACTGTAATCCTCTAATTTTAAACAGCAGCACAGATTCACACCATAGCTACTTGGAAGGATGTTACTGAACAGGCCTGGGGAATGATGGAATTGAGAAAAAACCTGGAAAAATCACAACCGCACTGAATCATGGAATCAACCACGTTGGAAAAGAGCTTTAAGCTCATCCAGTCCAGCCATTCCCAGCCCTGCCAAGGCCACCACTAACCCATGGCACTGAGGCCTCGTCTCCACGCTGTGTGCACACTTGCAGGGACAGACTGCAGCCCTGCCCTGGGCAGCCTGTTCCAATGCCTGAGCACCCTCTGGGCAAGTAATTGTTCCTCAGCTCCATCTAAACCTGCCCTGGTGCAGCTTGAGGCTGTTTTCTCTTGTCCCATCCCTTGTTCCATGGGAGCAGAGCCTGACCCACCTCACTACGTCCTGCTGTCAGGCAGCTGTAGAGAGGGTTATGGTCCCCCTTGAGCCTTCTCCAGACTAAACAACCCCAGTTTCCTTTGAGGCCTCAACTGGGTTGTTGATCCTGAATGATCTAAGGTACAATCATTGATATCCTAAGCAAAAATGTTCCAGGGTTTTTAGGAATGACCTGAAATCCATTCATAAAGCTGCCTCTCTATGATAATAAGCAGCCCCCTACTTGGAAAGAGGACTAGAAAAATTAAGTTTATGAGGTTGGAGCTTGGAGGAAAGAGAATGAGATAGTTTCTGCTTTTGAAAGTGCTCAATATTGCCAGTTTCCTTGACTAAATGCAGAAGTAGTTAAGGCCTGAAGAACAGCACAGAATGACCTTACCCATGGAAATCATGCAAAAGGCCAATGGAAATGAAATCAGAAAACTGCCTATTACAGATTTTGGTGCCAGGTCAAAGTGGTTCTAACATCTGCTGAGTCACTCCCTGTGTTCTGCAACCAAAATGTGTGACCGGGAGAGTCACAAGGACACAACTCCCCCAGGCCTGATCTGAATCTGCAAGTCAGCATGGCTGACAGGAGAAAGGAAATCTCTCAGCCCAGTAAAACCAGTGTGGACCAATATGAGAACTGAGAAAGCAAGAATGAGTTCTCACCTAGAAGGAAAGCACTACGTACCTTCTCTGCTATGCCATTTTCCGTAGTATAGATGGCCATCAGCTCGGTGTCTTCTGTATCCTGGTCACCGCTGGATGTTGCTCCACCATTTATGACAACCTTAGAAATAAAACAACAGGGAAAAGAAACACAAGATCTTCAAATGAACATTCTGTTTGGGATCCTGGTACTTGACTTCTTCTCACAAACCATTACAAGCATGGCAAGCAATCATTTATATTCCTAGACATGCTATAGACAGGCATCCTCAAAGCCTGGACAGTGTCCACTGAGGGTGGGAAGAAACCATCAGGAGACTGATGGGAAGAATTCTTAAGAGGCAGATTGTGCACAACAGAACGATGTAACAGAAAGCCTGAATAAGAAAAAAGACAACAAACGTTTCCTTGTTGCCTCCTCCTCTTAGTCAAACAAATCAGGACATAACCAGGGGCTGGTGCCTTCTGCAGCAGGACAGTCAACAGTGGGACAGGGCTACAGCATTGGTGGATGAGGGAGGAGCGACTGATGCCATCTACCTGGATTTCTGCAAGGAATTTGATGACACTGTCCTTCACAATATCCTTGTCTCTAAACTGAAGAGACATGGACTTGATGGATGCACCACTTGGCGGATAAGGAATTGGCTGGATGGTCACACTCAAAGAGCTGCAGTCGATGGCTCGATGTCAAAGTGGATATCAGTGGTGAGTGGTGTTCCTCAGGGGCTGGAGTTGGGACTGGAGCCATTTAGTATCTTTGTGAGTGACATGGACATGCAATCGAGCACTCTCAGCAAGTTTGCCAATGACACTGAGCTGTGTGGTCTGGGTGACACACTGGAGGGAAGGGATGAGATCCAGAAGGACCTGGATAGGCTGGAGAGGTGGGACCATGGAAATGTTATAAAGTTCAAACAAGACCAAGTGCAAAGTCTTGCCACAGGGTCAGTGCAATCCCCAGCACAAACACAGGCTGGAGTTTTTGTATACTTGAGCCCAGAACCCCCCCATGTGCAGGGCTGCACCCCCAGAGTGTGAGCAGCAGCTCAGGGAGGGGATCCTGCCCCTCTGCTGTGTGAAGGGGAGACTCCCCCTGGAGTCCTGATGCAGCTCTGGGGCAGCAGCACAAGAGGGACGTGGAGCTCTTGGAGCGAGGCCAGAGGAGGCCATGGAGATGCTGCAAGGGCTGAAGCAGCTCTGCTCTGGAGCCAGGCCGGGTCAGCCTGGAGAAGAGAAGGCTCCTGAAGGGGAGACCTGAGAGCAGCTCCAGTGCCTGAAGGGGCTGCAGGAAACCTGGAGAGGGGCTTTGGAGATGGGGTGTTCAAGGCCAGGTTGGACACAGGAGCTTGGAGCAAGCTGCTCAAGTGGAAGGTGTCCCTGCCCGTGGCAGGAGGTTGGAACTGGATGAGCTTTAAAGTCCTTTCCAAACCAAACCATGCCACAATTCTAACTGTTCTCATGAGGAGCTGCCTGGGGTGTTGCACGTCCTGTGACCAGCACTGCTTTAGAGCCCACATATGAAATAACCACAGACACCATAACTGGCCATGTTTATATCTAAACAACAAGTGGCAAAGGAGGTTTCAGTAACTACATGTGGAAATGAACACTCTGCACAACACGATTAGAGCAAAGCATTATTAACCTGTTCGCACTGAGCTTGACCATACAGTACCTGGATGTGTTACTTACAGGCAGGGTGAAAAAGGTGGGATGTTTAGTTTCATCCTCATATTTGCCTTCCGTTGAGCCTCCTGCCTCCACTGATTTTGAAGTGGTATTCTTACCAATCCCCATCGTTTCCAGAACGTCAAGGACTTGCATACAGTCCCCAAGGGGATGCTCTGGGCTGAGAGGCCAAGGGCTAAGGACAATTCCTTATTTCCACAGCAGCACGTCCAGGTATCTCTGAAGTGCTCAGTAATCCAGCTGGGGCATCGGGGCTGCTTTTTTAAGTATCATTAGCATCAATGGCACCTAGAATTGAAGAGAGAAATTCATTTTTTCTTCATTACCCAAGATATATGTATAAAAACTTGTGCCCTGCAGCCCTGGTACCCTTTCACGCTCATGACTCACTAACTCTTATCATTCCTTTTTGATTTGATCATTAACAGATGAGCATTTAAAGTATTTTAAGGTTCTTTCAGGATGGGAATGTGCTGATTAGTCTCTCAGTCTTCTCTTGTGGTCTTCAATTATGTTGAAGCCTTGATCTTGTTTTAATATCATAGTCATTTCCATGGCATTTTTGGGAAGAAAGTACTCCTGTACCCCAGCTATGCAGCAACAGAGGACAGTTTGCTATCAAACATCCATTGAAAACATTACTTGTGCTGTCAAAGAGTGTAAATGTGTAGACTTGCTCACAAGTCCACCTCTGTGTAACTAAATCCTTCCTTTTCAAACAGCCCCTTTTGAAGTCAAAAGCTTCCAGGAAGCTTAGAGTAAATGGACAGTGAAGCACAGCTGAGTGCAGTATTTCAGACAGGAACACTCTCACCTGAACTTAGCGCAGTGGCATGAGGGATGTTCAAAGTCATCTGCCTGGTGATGCTGAAGCAAGTGCTTCAGGATAAAACTGTGTATTTAGTACTATGTAATTAGTAGCACTTCTGTTTTGGCACAGGAACAGGGGAGATCATACAGTTTATTGGTTCTTTGCTTTTCCCAAGGGGGTCATTACAGCACAGTCCCCACATCCCCTCCTTAACATGCACCTGCCAGTCCAAGGTCACCTACACTTTCGCCATTTCCAGCACTAAGGAGCATGAATGAAAGGATTTGAACCTCCATTTCCCACAGGGCAGCACAGAAAAGCTTGCAGCAAACCCAGTTTGCAGCCTATGGCTCCTGGGCTTCAAAGAAGAAAGAGCAGTGCAGATGGCTGAGGTGAAACAAGTTCTGGTACAGAGGAAAGTACACAACAGAACCCCAAGAATGGCTTTTTCTAACTCATAGCAAGTTAATGATATTTTAAACTCTTCATCAGGGCCTGCAGGGACAGGCCAAGGGGAATGGCTTTAACCTGCCCAAGGGGACTGAGATGAGCTCTTAGGCAGAAGCTCTTCCCTGTGAGGGTGATGGGACACTGGGATGGGTTGAATGGAGAAGCTGTGGCTGCCCCATCCCTGGCAGTGTTCAAGGCCAGGTTGGACACAGGGGCTTGGAGCAAGCTGCTCTAGTGGAAGGGGTCCCTGCCCATGGCAGGGGCTGGAGCTGGATGATCTTAAGATCCCTTCTAATCCAAACCATTCTGTGATTCTATAATTGCTAGAGGTGGAAACGCCACTAAGGGACATTCAAAAAACACAGTTATGTAGGTATCAAAAACCCCCAAAAGTGGGGTTTGGTTTCTTTCTTAAGCTTCTCTTCCAAAACGCTGCTCAGGAACACGCCAGCAGTTTGGATGTCAACTGGAATGGCAATGAAATGAAACCGGACAAAGACCCTTCAGCCAGGGGACTGCATGAGAAATTACCAAGTACTGATGGTTCAGAACCTCTTCATAGCTGTTAGTTGCCCGTTTGCTAGAAAATTCTGGTTCTTTGAGGTTAAAGAGAGATTCATCTTTCAAAGCAATCTCACTTTTCAAGAGAGAAAACAGCCGCACCTAAGAAACAGCACTTGGGCACCGAGATACCCTTGAGCACCCCTAACTAAACCCAAATGGAACGCAAAGTACTGCCTTCAAATAAGGGTTTCATTAAGCCTTGTTTCCTAAATATTAAAAGCATAATTAGTTATTTTTCACTTAAGAGTGAAGGAGCAAACCCATTTGAGTGCTCACCTGAAAGAAAAAGGCATTCCCATTTCTCCAGTAACCATCGACTTCTCATCAGAAGCACCAATCTCCAGACATGAAGAGCAATGTTCAATTAGTTTGTCTGCTTCCACCTCAAATCCCTATAGGAACCTTCCTCTCCAGGCTGCCTGGGCAGGCCTGGGAGTGATATGAGCAGGTTAGAGGCAAGAGGCAGGTACCAGGTCAAGGTCTGGGGGCAGGAGGGGTGCCTGGGGTGGGGTTTTTGGAGGGGGTTTGTTTGCTTCTGTTGTAAAGGGTGAAGGCTTTTGTTGAAGCACACATGAAAAAACAGAAAAGAAAAGCAATTGCCTTCTTCTGTCAACAGAGACAGGTTTTATTCTCCAAGAAAATCAGTGATGGAGACAGGCGTGGTTTGGTCTGGCAGCTTTATCATCTCGCATTGGAAAGGAAAACCTCCCCAACAAATGCAGCCATGCCAATGAAACACCACTGAGAGAGTTACACCAGCAGGAAACCTGCCATCAAGGAGAGCTGGTTTAAGGTTTTCTGGCATGATAAGCTTCTTAGTTAGCATTAACTAACATCTCCACTGATGCAAAAGAAAAGACCACATAATCCTATTTCGCTTTGCATTGCACAACACTAAGACTACTACCTTCTCAAAGAAGATGGGATCCTTACTTAGGAATTGGTCTTGAGAAGTACAGCAGGAGAGGACGCACGTAAGCTGTGCTTTGGATTAATTCTTGAGTGCTGAAACACAACACCTACAATGACAGTGTTTGGATGAGGGCTCCCGGATGGTGATGAAGAAGCAACTTCAAATTAACCGGTAAAACCAGCCTCATCAGCTCTTTTCCTAGAAAGAGGGGAGGTGTTTTGTGTCCACACATGCACCTGCACACTAACAACAAACATGTGTCAGGGGAAGGGATTCAGGGAAAACAAGGAGAACAACCTTCCAAACTTTTCTTGCATGAATGGAACAGACGCTAATGAGATTTTCAGCAGACTTTTATGCTGCAATGAAACTGAACCAGAAATGGTTAGGCAGCAGCAAATCAGGTTATCTTGCATGAATGGAACAGACGCTAATGAGATTTTCAGCAGACTTTTATGCTGCAATGAAACTGAACCAGAAATGGTTAGGCAGCAGCAGATCAGGTTATCTGAAAGGTATCATACTTCTTTATCAAACCTCTTACCCACCAAGCATAGCTACATGAGGTGACTGACATTTTATTGCCTTCCCTAACAAATCCAACTGATCAAAAGCTATAAAGTAATGGAAAACAGAGATAAACCTCATCCAGCATCAGCTAGGTGCACCCAGTGCAATGGATTACCAGCCGCCCTGGATCAAACAGAAAGGCTACAAGTGAAATTTCCACCAAGACACTGATTAACATCCATCTCTTTCTAGCCCAAATTATCTTTGCTGCTCATACATGATTAACCCAGGAAGGCCAAACGCTGACATGGGTTTACAAGGGCTTAGATAAGATGAGCATCGAGACAAGCAGCCTACTGCAGGGGATAGTCCAGGCGCAAGTTCACCAGAGGAAAGCCCTTGTAGCCAGGGAAAGCTTTGCACCTCGACACCTTCGCCTTTACTCCACGCACAGAGATCTGGTACCATCAGGACAGGACACAAAGCACTGCACTGCCTGGTTTGACAACACGGTGCTTCTCACACTTTGCCTTTTCCTGAGTCCTGACACCCCATTCCCTCTTTTGCCAACTTTGTTTAAACAAGCTCCCATGCATTTCAAAGTTCACTGCAAGAAAAAGGGATAGGAACCATCACAGATGGAGATGTACAATGCAAAACTGATTAAATGTACCTTTCTTTTTCTTGCTGTAGTTTCTGCCTTCAAGTCATCGCTCTAGAACCTCTACCACAAACAAAAACCTGTTGTGTACCCTGGAGTACAGAACAAAGGTTTTCATCTAGAGAAACCTGCCCATATACCAAGACAGGCTGTATGAAAAGCTTCTGTTTCACAAGGTACCAAAGTGCATGCAAATCAGTCTAAAAGATACTTGGAAAACTCACCTCTTACTAGATAGAAGAGTTAACTTGGGCAGGACATAAAATAAAGAGCTTATTAACATGGGAAGGAAACATGGACCATGAACCCCATTAAAGGCAACTGTAATATGCACATCTTCTCCCTTGGATGCGTTGTTTTCTTTAAAAGCAGCATCACTTGATATAGATTTTGGCTGAACCACACTGCAGACGTTCCCTGCTTTTTTCATATGAGCCTGAGAACACCCAGTAACAACTACAAAAGGCATATTAAACCCCAATAAGAGTCAGTTTTCCCGTAATGGCATCCTCTCTACAATGCTATGGTTGAGGGCCTTTAACGCTTGAATTCTGTGCTTGGCAACGCAAAGGCTGGGGAAAACAAAACCACTGTGACCTCCAGACAACATGCTTGGGGAAAAAGCATGCTGGGGCCTTTCTGTTTGTTTGGGGGGGGTTAACATCCATTAGAAGAGCACACAATTTCTTAGGTGTCATCAGACTGGCAGCACCAGACCTGGCAAGCAATGAGCGTGCTGAGGCTGCGCTGTCAATGCTATAAAGCTCATGGACCCACATTTGTAATAAGCAGATCTAAAGGTGTTCTGCCACGGGCAGGGACACCTTCCACTGGAGCAGCTTGCTCCAAGCCCCTGTGTCCAACCTGGCCTTGAACACTGCCAGGGATGGGGTAGCCACAGCTTCTCTATTCAACCCATCTCAGTGTCCCATCACCCTCACAGGGAAGAGCTTCTGCCTAAGAGCTCATCTCAGTCTCCCCTCGGGCAGGTTAAAGCCTGTCCCTACAGGCCCTTGTCCAAAGCCCCTCTCCAGGTTTCTTGTAGACCCCCTACAAAGGAGAACCCTAGCTAGTCTGAAAGGTAGGTGTATTCCCTTCTGTCTCTTAGCATAGTAGAAGTATCAACAGAATTACATCAGCAGCTGCGTTCCTCTCCACCTCAACTGTGGAAAATCAGGAACTGACCTACATTTGGTGGCCCTATACTGCTGTGCAAGGGAAATATTCATAAAGGAAGCACTACAGGCGTGGTTCTAAAAGGAGCTGGCAATGGAAACAGATGGAAACAGAACATTCTTTAGAGCACAGGGATGGAAGAGCTCCCAGGAGCACTAACAGAGGTACAGCACCTGGTCAGCACATGTCTCACTGCCCCAAGGAAGGAACCATGTCAGATCCAACCCGGGACCTTTTTGGCTTTTACAGATGGCTGAAGAGCCAAGAGAGCTCAGCTGCATACAGTGAGGAGATTAGAACCAAGTTAAGGTGACAGCTTAATTACAACCTGCAGTGTATTGTCTGGAATGAGCTGCCAGGCTTGTGCGAATAACGATGACTTTCTCCTTCGAGCAGAGGTGATGCTCAACCAGAAGCTGTCCAACCCAGCACCAGCCAAGGTCAGCTTCACCTACACCTTAAATAAGCTCAAAACACTTGAGGTGAAGAGCCTCCCCTGCAGCAGCACATCTGGAGTTCCCTCACCTCCAGGAGCAGTTTCAAGTGTTTGGCATCTCAAACCCAGGCACGATGTGTTTAAACACAAATCAAGGCATCCCCTACCTCCGAGATTGTGGTTTTGGTGAGAGACGTGGAAAAGACCCCCTGGACCCCCTGCACATCAGGGTGTTTTATCATTACAGCATAGCAATCTGAGCAGAAGATAAAGCCAGTTTTAAAACCCACTCTTATCTGCTCAGCACCCAATACTGTGAGCACTGCAGAGCTCTTTCTGGAACCAGTGCACTGCAGACTGTGACTAAAGGTAAATGCTCAGTTCCTGTAGCACTGGACAGCTATGAAGAATTTAAGACAGAAATAAATGCACCCCATTTACTTTGTTTAGTGTTTAAAAAGTGCCTTTAAGCCAAGCAGCTAATACTGCTCCTACAGCACTAGGGACATAGAATCATAGAAAGGTTTGGGTTGGAAGGGACCTTAAAGCTCATCCAGCTCCAACCCCTGCCACGGGCAGGGACCCCTTCCACTAGAGCAGCTTGCTCCAAGCCCCTGTGTCCAACCTGGCCTTGAGCACTGCCAGGGATGGGGCAGCCACAGCTTCTCTGGGCACCCTGTGCCAGTGCCTCAGCACCCTCACAGGGAAGAGCTTCTGCCTTAGATCTAAAATACAAGAAGCTTGAAAAATGTATTTCTGAAAAGTTGTTCAAAAGCAAGTAATACGTTATCATGGGGATTTACACTAATAATGACCAAATCTCAAGCAATCAAAACAGTAGCAACTTCACTACTCAAAGCTCTCCAGAAAGTTGCTTGATGTTTTCCTACAAAGCAAAAAGGTCCTCCCCATTTCTAAGCATTCAACAAGCACCTCATGAGCGAGCCAACAAGTACTTAACATGATGCAATCAAAATGCTGTCTATAACCACAAGTTCAATTGCTTCACGAGTTCTTACATCTCCAGATGGGTACCTGGATACAGTGCCCATAAGGTCCTCAGCTCCACACTGCCCAGATACATACGTGTGCCCAAAGGGCATCTTCTGAACCTTCCAAGGGGGTTTTCATCATCTTAGAGACGTGCAAAACACTGCACAGCACCCGTGCAGAATCTTCTGTTGCTACGTGTAGAAACCATCTTCCCCTTTAGTTGTAAGTAGAGCTTTTCCTCAGGCTATTTGGAAACTGAGCCTCTCTGGTCCGAAAAATACTCGTGCCTTGTCTTTACCAGGTGTCTCTTGCAGCCATGAAATGAAACTGCACTGAAATGCAGGGGGTTGGAAGTGGATGATCTTAAGGTCCTTTCCAACCCAAACCATTCTAGGATTCTATTTCCCTCCTCCCCGCTTCACTCAAACCCAACTATATCCTCACTTAAAGCAGAGAATTACGCTTCAAATTCCTAACACAACACTACACAGACAGACATCACCGCCCTTTACCTGCTGTAGAAGTGAAGTACTGCTAAACCTGCTCAAGCCACCTCACATTTAGGTTCTAAAGCACAAGAGCTTATGGGCACTTTAAGAAGTTTCGGTCCTTAGTTTCTCCCCTCACTTCAAAGTAGGTCTTCAAAGCACAAACGGTTTCTTTCTTTGCAGGCACTAATGAATTTTTAAGTAGTTGGTATTTTGACTGCCATCCAATATAGAATGTCTTAACAACTGACCAACGTTATTAGGGCATGTCTGCACAAAGACACCCAGGAAAGTTATGCCCAGCTCCAACCTTCTGTTGATTTAAAGCACATTAGCTAAATCTCATTAACTTCCTTGTGTGAATGAGCTTGTTGAGGAGAGACTTAAATCCAACCGAGACGTTTAACAAAGCATCTCACAGCTTTCAAACTCCTCAAGTTATTTAATCAGAGTGTATTTAGGCTGTGATTCGAAACACAAATATCTGAAATATGAGTATTTCCAGTAAGTACAGCTCCAGCTGAAGGCGATTTTGGCCAAAAACATTGGTCAGGCTGGTCCTCACTCATCTTTCACCCTGTTCCTCTCATTTTATTGCTCCAATGGGCAAGTTTCACCCAATTTCTGTGCAGCACATGCACTACCCTTCGCATGAGATCCCCCAGCGTGCTTGATGGTCCGTGTTAACAGAGTCCTAAGGAAGGACCAAGGAGGAACTATACAGAAGGCATAAGATAATGTTTCACAGAAGCAAGATGTAGGTGATAACGCTTTCACAGCTTGATACGAAGTGACTGATATCAAATGATACCTGCAGTGCTCTCTAGGTAGCAATGATGCTCACAGTAAATAAAGATGAAATAGTGGATCACTGTTCTTTATCAAACACATCACTACTTTATAGTCTTACCTGCAGCACCATATACCTCTCTCACTGTTTATGGCACACAGTCATCTGACTTATAATAGTATACAGTCCTCTTGGTCCCCCTGTGGAGCATTAATAACCTCAGAATTCAGCTACCTCCACATCATTATGGATATTAATACACAGTTCATTAAGCTCCTTCACGGCATTCCAAAAGCAACCTGAGCACACACTGCTTCCTTTCTCAGCTTTCTTTGTACTTCTACTTGGCACTTTGATGAAAGCTACTTTTTCTTTTCCTTCCAAGACCTTAATCACATTAAAACAAAGGTGAAGTTAGAGACTCATCTAGGAAAAATTCCATTTATTAAGCAAATCAGGAGAATGTGCCAACTTTTTCAACTCTGAATACGAAGCTCCTTTCCAAAGGCTTTTGAAACAGACACTCACTCCTTGCTGAAAGAGAAGGATTCTAGTCCAGTAAGCAATATAAAACCAGTAACTGATTACACACTTGAAAACTCTACACTGAGTTGGACCTATTCGGCTTGGCTTGAACTAAATATTTCACTTCCATTTAACAGAACTGAATAAAAGATGTGGAATTCAAGCAGCTTTCAAAGACTAACCAAGATGCTGTACTTCTGGGGTCAAGCATTCTTTAGATCTTTTTTACTACACAAACCTTCGATATAATTCTCTCATTTTAAAAATTCAAGAAAGTTAGAGTTTGGGAAGCTGTTTCCTAACAAAGTTCAGGAACTTTTAGGAAAAAGGGTAAATGCTTTTGAGTCTCTCATTTTACAATGAGAAGTCCTCAAACCTTTAAGACAATGAAACGTTATTACAGACCTGAGTTTGGCAAGTTTAAGGTTCCTACTTTATAATGCCCACACTAAAGCAGTTGAATTTGGTAATCATCCCATTAACACTGAACTGAAAGCAGCTCTTACCTCCAGAAACCTGCACCGACTTCTAGAGCCCGTCCCAGGCAATTCCTCCACCTCTTTCCTTGCAGCCTATGCTGAGAGCAAGACGCGAGCTGCAAGCTGCAGCCTGAAAGGATGCAGACATAGCGAAGGAGGATTTTTATAAGCTGGTTGGGCTCACTCCATTGTATAACTGTCCTGTGCCCAATCACAATCTCTGAGCGTTACACAACCCCTCAACTGCGGGAAGACACCACACGGTCAGAAACTGTTACTACAGCCTCTCAGTTACAACAAGTAAGCGAAAGGACAGTCAGTCCCTGCATTACCAGCGCACACATCATCCCGAGGAGGAGGTCCAAGCCTTTTACACAACCTGCAGTGCTACAGGCAGAAAACCCAGCTGCCCCCCCCCCCCCAAATTCAAGTTGCATAAATATTTACATGCCTGACTCCAGTGCTGTAATCAGGACGGGGATTTTTCTCCATCAGGTCCCATTTCCATAAGTCTCCGTTGTGCAACTTGCGTGGAAGTATTTTTAGCAGCTATTAGGCAGTTTTGAAGAGGTCCCAGACCTCAAAGCTCTGTTCCGTAAGAGAAGGTTTAGTAATCCACAACCTCGCTGAGAACTGAAAACACACAATTTCCCTAATGGAAAATGCTGTGTAACAGGGATGTTGAGGCTGCAGAGCAAAGTGAGAGGGAAAAGGAAACAGGAGTAGAAGTGAGAGGACTGAAACAACAGAAATGAATCCGTGTATATCTTCTTTCCCCGAGTTACCCCTCTCTTTGCAGAACAGCACTGGCTTAAGGCTGTCCTACACTGCCAAGCATTGCTTTATCATTCGTCACATCACAGCCCCTGCCTTAAGTTTGCCATCAAGTTTGTACATGATCCCCTTGTCCCACAAGGTAAATAATCACCTCTCCAAATACACTGTGCGACGGCACTATTAATGGGACACCCCCACTTACACAACTGAGCCTGGAGAAGAGAAGGCTTCATAAGGGGAGACCTTAGAGCAGCTCCAGTGCCTAAAGGCTGCAGGAAACCTGGAGAGGGGCTTTGGACAAGGGCCTGAAGGGACAGGCCAAGGGGAATGGCTTGAACCTGCCAGAGGGAGACTGAGATGAGCTCTTAGGCAGGAGCTCTTCCCTGGGAGGGTGCTGAGGCGCTGGCACAGGGTGCCCAGAGAAGCTGTGGCTGCCCCATCCCTGGCAGTGTTCAAGGCCAGGTTGGACACAGGGGCTTGGAGCAAGCTGCTCCAGTGGAAGGGGTCCCTGCCCATGGCAGGGGTTGGAGCTGGATGAGCTTAAGGTCTCCTCCAACCCAAACCAGTGAGGGATTCTATGATACTTGCAAGTAATGATTAGAATAGGGCACCAGGAAGTAGCCCCCAACCACCAGGTTCTACTCGACTGAGAGCTGGCCAAGAGCACAGCTCACTTTACCTGAAACACACCTTTTGAGCCCAACCTGGGAGCAAAGCCTCATCACTGGCACCATCTGGTCAGCGGGGCTGCTTACACAAGCTTGGGGTTTGTCATAGAGGTTTTAATGCTCTCCGTCATTGTCAAGACCTGAAAGCTGCGGATCACCAGCACATCAGAAATGGGCATGTGCTTGTTCTTGCATCAAAGAACCAACCACTGAATAGGGCCCAGTTAATTGGAAGCTGACACTTATTACGTGCAATACTCTTTATTCATCACTCCCTAAGAATGCATGGAAGAAAGCCAACTATCTCCACTGATCACTTTATGCAATGTGTGTGTAGAGAAAACCACGTTATGTGCCAGCATTAAAGCTCCACCGCAAAGAGGTGTTGAAAAGTTTCTTCCTCTGCTTGCTCCTTTTCCAGCTGGCAGATTCTTTCCTTTGCTCTTTACTGCCGAATTCCAAATGTTTTCACAAAGAGAAACACCAGCTTAGTTCAATATGGAGAAAACTTACACCCTTAATGCAAGCATCACTGGATCTTCAGTTTTAAGACTATAAAGACTAAGTTTTAAGACTATCTTAAATTTTAAGACCATAAAACATTGACTGCTGTACCACAACTCCAAAGACTGACTATTGATCTACAAGATTGTTGAGGAATATACTGGAAATTATTGTAGATTTGAGGCATTTGATGTGCTCACAAGGAACTACAGGACAAAGAGATCCATGGCAAGACAAATCCATAAGGTTTTGGAAGAAATAAGCCATTTGCTTTTTACTCCAGTGTCCAGAACTTGTTTTATACAGCTGCATTAAACCACGTCAGGACTCAAATGCTGCTTGCCCTGAATATCAGAGTTCAAAGTATACTTGAGTTCAAAGCTAGTAACATAACTTAAGTATCCCATTAAACAAGCCTTGCCTATTTACCTTACCATTAAAACTAATTGCTCCAACATTCACCACTGGTGAGCAGAGAATTTCATCACTCAGAAGATTTATTTTTGACTACTTAAGTATTTACACTCAATAATTCAGTTCAAATAAACCACCCCCTCATCCGGATGCCTTCACTTAAAACCTTATGTGATCGACAGTCTGATCTGATCGCACGTTGGTTGGTTCCATTTCCTTGCAGTGAAAGGTGCTTAATCAGTGCCCTACTTGAGATGAATGTTAATTCAAGACATAACTCTTGTGACTACTGCTTCAAGACAGTGGCATATTTTACAGTGCACCTTCAAAGTCTGCAATGGTGTGAAAAACAGGCAGGAGTGAGCAGATGAAAAGCTCCGTGTATTGCTGCAATTTATTGATGGAAGTGAAATCACAGCAGACAATTTATCTTGCTCTGCTTCAGTGCAGGAAACGGTGTCACGATGATCCTACAGAGCCAGTCATCATTTTGATTACCTGCTTAGTATCAGGAATTCAAACTGATGGGAGGATTTCTCTCACTTGAAAATGTTACTCCTCGGAGGAGTTCACTTCTGATGATTATGAGAAAATACAATTTTGGGCATTCTTCTCAGAGTGCTCAGTTTAAGGATGAAGCAAATACTTCAGAGTGCACTAGTCAAATTACAAATACCTGCTGGCAGACACACACTGTGAACTAAGTGACATCATAGAAGCAATGTCCTGAGTTTGAATATTCACTCTGAGGCCGCCTCCCTAGCTGGGAAGCACTCAGAGTCAGGATAAAATTCTTCCTTGAAGTCACCTATTTCCACTGCACTGAAAACATTGAGTGCGTAGGGATGGATTCCATAGGTCTCTCACAGGATCAAAACGTGATACTGTGACCACAAACACCTGTAATGAAATCACTGCTCCAAACCTTCACATATTGCAGGTAATAACAAGAAACACAGCAAAAAGACAAGTCTGATGCAGTCACTGCGAAACTGTTAAGAAGAGGTTCTCTGTTCCACAACTTATCTTAAAGCAGCTGGCTCCAGCACAGCAGATGCCTCACAAGTATGCAGATGTTGCAAAGGCACCTCCTCAGAGCACTGATGTCCATCTTCTTTGCAAGAACATCCTGTACCATAGGGAGAGTGAGGTGTGGGATGCCTCATTTCATTTATGGTGGCTAAATGAGAATCCCAACTTCATTTGTCCATTTCACAGAACCATGGAATGGTTTGGGTTGGAAAAAAGCTTAAGCTCATCCAGTTCCAACCCCTGACATAGGCAGGGACACCTCCCACTAGAGCAGCTTGCTCCAAGCCCCTGTGTCCAACCTGGCCTTGAACACTGCCAGGGATTTTTGTAGCTATCTCCTAATTTAAAGTATTCTTTGTACCAAACCCATATCAAGTATGTAACCTTTTACATCAGTGAAAAGACTCAATTTATCCAGCAGCCTCCCATGAACATCTTCCAGAATACACTTCACAGAATATAGCAAAAAATAAAACAGCATCACATACCAGAATAAATAGATCCACTTCCACCCACAACTTAGAATCGCAGAAAGACTAAGCCATTACATTTGCTTTTATAGGAACATTTATTAACTCATTGAATTAGAAATTCTTTGGAAAAGCACTCACCAGAAGATAAGCTTTAACATACAAATATCTGTTCTCTTCCCTAATCCTGCATCACAAAGAATTACTGAAATTGCTTTGACTTACTATTTAATTCAATGAGGGCCACACGGTCCTAGGCACAGACCTCTTGTAGGTGACTCAACCCCTTAAAACACACTATCCTCACAGAAAGGATACCTAGAGACAGTCCACAAGTGTACTGCACTTTTCCAGTGAGAGAATACAATGCTTTAGAAGAAAGATTTAGGTTCTGAGATGTACATCAAAGCAGACCAATGGCTCTTCTATGTAAAGAAGTAATTACCAGATGGAAGTGCCTTTAAAAATACCTATGGCTGATTTCTAGGCAAAAAATAAGAAATCATTTCCAAGGAAAAGCAACAACAAAAGAGTAGTGAAGCCACAGGCACGTACTCCATAGGCGCAGATTAAAGGGCTTAAAAAATGAAGGCAGAAGAACGTGCGTTTTGCAGCCTGTGATTGTATCCACCATGTCCATAAACCACCTCAGACACCTACGTCATTCCTGGAGCTTCAGGTATGCTGTAATTAAAGCCTAAAGCTCAAATCATTGTTCCCTGCCCCCCAATTTCTAGGCATATCTAGAGGGGAGGTTGGAACTAGATGATCTATAAAGTCCTTTCCAACCCAAACCAGTCTATGATTCTATGATCATGCGCTTAAATGATGATCCAAACTCAAGTATGCAATAAGTCAGCCAAGGGAACAACCCTAATAAACCCGAGTACGTAATAACCCTACATCTAATAAGCTGTAAACTGGAACTCTACAATTAAGACTTCACATCTAGGACTTCAATCCCCTCACGTCTCAAACATCAGAGCACAGCAGCACATCCTAGATGCACTCACAGGCTCTAGCCACAGCGAAACCTCACTGTCAGCCCAACAGCTCTGACCTGTTCAGTGCTATGGAACAGATATGCAAATTCATATGCTAAATCTAGACTTGAAACATCCGCTGGTGTTATCTGCTGAAGTAGCTATTTTGTCTTTTTTGGGTATTATTTTGGCATTATCTTGCTGTTAGCATGTTCCTATTTTAGTTTTCTCTCTCATTTCTGTGACTGCAAATAGCTTGAAAAGCAGAGGCTAAATCTCTACAGAAAAGAAGAGCAGACTGATCTTGCTACAGGCTGTGCAAAGAACATGGAAAGTTCCATCCTTTAGCTGAATTGTCATTAATTTCACTTTCTAAAGGCAAAACTTGGTTATACAAAACACATCTGTATCATCCTGCATTCAATGCCATTCGCTCAGATGCCTAAAAAACCACCTGCACTCCCTCAAGGGAGCAGGTTGGAAACTTTTAGCTGCACCACTAAATGCTTCTCAAAAGGGGGGTGAAACTGCAGATACCCACCCTCCTGTTCAGTGATCCTGGTAGCTTGTTCACAACTCAGGAAGCAAACAGCAAATGCAGCTTCAGAGCACTGCCCAAGCGCTCCTGCAGCCGCAACTCCTCTTCCCAACCCCAACCTCCTTCAGCTGAAAGGAAAAAAGCCCTTTTAATCTTCAAAGCATGGCCACGAGTCAACCTCCAACTTAGCCCACTTTTAATTTTCTCTTTAATTATCCAGTTGTGAGAGTTGTGCCCTCCCTTGCTCCATGACCTTTCACTCCTCCATGGTTATTCCAGTAAGTCTTTCCTGGGAATAATCAGCAAGTTGCTACCACTCACAGAGGAAACGTTTCAAGGCTTCCAAGCGCTGAGGGGGAGAGGCAGCATGATTCTTCATGTGCTCTGGTGCGGGCAGCTCTGCTGTTGGTACACAGCACCCTCAGTTCTGCAGGCCAAGGATCTTTGGGCTTCAGACCACTGATTGCTCGGAGCACAATCCGAGCACATTGGCTCAAATAGCAAGGAGCATGCCAGGCTTTAGAGCCCTCAGGTCCTTACCTAGAGCCAACCCCCAAAACAGCAAGAGAATTGATTTCTGAACCTGGCAAAAGGAAGAGCACAAGCAGATCATCCGTTGGTGCCACAGAGCAATAATAAGTGCTATTATTAATTATATGAGCAATAGTCGGTGTTATTATTATACTAGCAACATTACCACTATTATAACTACCGATAACTGTTGACCAACTGGTTTGTCCCATGAGTTTTGGTCACTAAGCACAGTTTGGTTTCCCATAGCCATGGGGAAAAATTAAGTCATTATTGCCATTAAAGAGTTTGAAGTTAAACCAACCCTACTTATTCTACTTTCAAGTTAAACCAGCACTACTTACTCTCTGCCCACATCCTAAACAACTGTACCCAGCCCTGCATTTGACTGACACCCATTAAGCCAGCCAATTACTAACTTACTCATTTCCCAATGAGCCTGGAAGTGTTTCTAGACACAGGTCTGTGCTTACCCAGACTTGCTGCTGAACTTCCTGTACTTGCAGGCAGGCTGAGGTGAAAGTGTTCACACACACGTCTATCACGATCTGCTTCCTCATAAACATGCATTCTACATCTTACTCATAGCTTCAGGAGTTAACGTGACGCCACTGGTCCAGTCCTCTGACTCCACAGGGACAAGGAGGAGAGCCAGGAGGTGACTAGGACATGTTGAAACCCTGCTGACACCTAACCTGTACGTCACATAACACGTTACCACACGGAGTTGCAAGTTGTAATTCAGTCCAAAAGCTTTGAAGATTTCCCCCCATACATTAGCAGTTAATTAAGAATGCATTAAATTATATGTTAATGCATTAAACATCCCTGCAAGCAACAAAACTGTTCCAGGAGGCTCAGTGAATTTTTCTCCAACTGAAGGGACAGGAATGGGAACAGTTCCCTTAACACCAAACTGACTGCTCAGGAAAAGCACAAGGGATTGTGTAGTGACAGGACAAGGGGTGATAGGCTCAAACTGAAACAAGGGAAGTTCAGGTTGGAGATAAGGCAGAAGCTCTTCCCTGTGAGGGTGCTGAGGCGCTGACACAGGGTGCCCAGAGAAGCTGTGGCTGCCCCATCCCTGGCAGTGCTCAAGGCCAGGTTGGACACAGGGGCTTGGAGCAAGCTGCTCTAGTGGAAGGTGTCCCTGCCCGCGGCAGAGGTTGGAGCTGGATGAGCTTTAAGGTCCCTTTCAACTCAAACCATTCCATGCTTCTATGAAACTATAATATTTTGACAGAGTTCACATTACTTTCAATAATCAACCATAGTTTATTGAAGAAAAGCTTTATCTTTCCAGCAAGACACACCTTCTACAAGAAAGTATTTCGGCCACAC
The DNA here is from genome assembly GCF_028554395.1 of Pezoporus wallicus. NCBI lineage: Eukaryota > Metazoa > Chordata > Aves > Psittaciformes > Psittacidae > Pezoporus > Pezoporus wallicus. The sequence goes on from NW_026636985.1 coordinate 998,861, forward strand.
TTAGCTCAACACTTCTTTGCGATTTTTGCCAGCAACACAACCCTTTTTTTCACCAATATACTCGGGTTTCAATATTGTATCTTCCTGGCTCCCGCATCTTCGCGCTCTTTTGCAGATGGCTGCATGGCACTACTTTAAAAGAAAATAATCACAATTATTCTTGCTTAATTGGCATCCCTTAACATGCAGGAATTCTTTGCTGCTGCTATTTGGAATAACATCATTTAGGCACACATTTTGCCCTCAAACCAAATTACCCAAGCGGAGGAAAGACCAACATACACTTTGAAGGTAGCCACATGCTGTGCTGCCTCCACAATACACCTCTTACCTGCCATTCAACAAAACATCCTCTGTCACAACAGCCCCCAGAACAATAACAGGAGTGTAATTCCTGTTGCCTTAACACACTCTGTGCACTCTTCTGTGTCTACAATTCAGTGGGCTCCCACAGCAAGAACAGGTCTCCTAACTGAGAGTAAAAATCAGGCTGATCATGAATCTTTACCAAACCCAAAGAGCCAAGGAGGAGAGCTCAGACAACACTTGGGGTTTCGACTCATTCATACTAACAAACTTAACAGAAGGCTCCACTGACAGCTTTGCTTCATTCAACTGTGCCTTATTAGGCATCTTCATGAAAAGCATTAAATGTGTTTGATCCCTTCCAGAGAAGAGTAAGGCTCATTAGCAATGGATGTTTACAAGTACCCAGGGCTCAAGATTACAGGAGTTCTTCCCTGTCTGCACAAGGGCCTTTTTAGAGCTCTGTTTTCACCAGAAGGATCATGTATTGTCTCGGAAGGAGCTCAAGCTTTATCCTTTGCCTTTTCTGCTCTTTGCAAACAAGGCACACTGACAATGAAAACAGGGGCTCATCCAAAAGCCTTGTAAAAGCCACCTCAGTTTATAGACTTCAGAATGTACCCTCCAGTCCAGGAAAATTCAAGCCATAAGGGCAGTCAGTACTAGAGATTATTATTTATACCAAGCCAGATTTGATGTTTTCTGTTGTGAAATGAACACAGCACAAATTGAGCTGTTCCCATTCAATTTCCAGTTTCTGACTAGAGCAAATACAAAACATGGCAGTGTTCAAGGCCAGGTTGGACACAGGGGCTTGGAGCAACCTCCTCTAGTGGAAGGTGTCCCTACCTGTGGCAGGGGGTTGGAGCTGGAAGAGCTTTAAGTACCTTACAACCATCCTATCATGAAATACATAGATATACCATTTTACTACAACAAAATCACAACACTTGGGTATATAACAATAAAAGTTATTATACTGATAACAAGTATTATGCACAGCATAACCTCCTAAATTCTGCACAAAAAATTACATGGTACCCATGCAAAATACACAGCTCTAATATCAGCAAAGGGCTGATAACTGTTATTGTTCCCATATCTGAAAGGGCACAGAACAGCATGAGAATATTGCAGTTATATCTTGGGGTCTGATCCTGCAGAATAGGACCCTGCAGCTCCCATTTCCTTCTCATCACTCTGAATCCCAGTAATGCCTTAGGTTTGGCCTTTATACAATGCAGTGCTCCTCAGGAAATCAATCATACTCCTTAAGCTTTTAGCACAAACTCCAGCCGGTTCAAATATGACCAAGTAAATGCTTCCATACCAGGAACATCTCCTCAGCTTTCAGGAACAACTCATTTTATATAAAATATGAAGAAGAAAAGCTGCTGTAACTTGTGAAGCTATTGGTGCTTCACCACCTGAAGGCCCAGGGATGGGTTTTCTTTGGTAAGGGTCTGAATACAGGATTCTCCACACAAAGAGCAAGTCATAAACAGAGGGCAAGATTGATGAATTTATGACTTATATCTCCTGTCACAGGGATTCAAAGACCCCCTGGAACATCCAACCTGATCACAGCACAGTCCATTAAGTGCTATCAGCACTGGGTCACTTCCATTTTATTCAGCCCACAGAATAACTTTGCAGCCCAGCATTTTATTTCCATTCCAAGCTTCCCAACAAGAAGTGAAATTCCTGGTGTGGAGCCACATGCCCTTCTCTAGGAGATACTCTTCATGACCATGAATACTCATAAGAATACATACACACTGTTTTCTTTAAGGGCACAACAAAAGAGCACACCGAGCTTCAATACAAGATGATACAGGTAAGTGATAAAGGGAACAAGGGCAGGAAAAAAGAAACTCTTTAGGTAGCTAGCTACTTCTGTGCTAGAAAAGTAAAGATATGCTTAATGCCCCAGCATTGCTTTCCAGTTGCTACCACCAGCTCAACAATAGCATCCAGAGCACTGGGATAAACTCACTAACAGCACATTAACTGCCTCATCATATAAACACAGCTAACAGCACACTTAGGAAAGCAGTGTTTAAGGCACCTTCCTATTAAAGCTTCCAAACTGCACTTTATTCTCCTAACTTTTACAATCTTACAAGCTACTAACAGCCAGCACACCACTAAAATGGCCTTGTTGCCTGAGGCTGCCATTTCACAGCCATGCAAAATCAAGAGGAAATCCCCATTCCTCAGATTTAGAGCCCAAACTCCTCAAAGCATCCCCAGGTGAGGTTAATGCCCAGGAATGTGAGTGCAGAACCCCCGCCTCCAAGTGGCTTTTTACTTCCTTTCCTGCACTGCTGTCCACCAGCAGCCTGAGAATGCTTCAGCTGAATGACACAAGCACTGCAATATTAAATATAAATTCAGACAACAAATTTGGGGGACATGGAGCCATTTGAGAGCCATTCGGTGACTCACAGCATTGCAAAACAGCCCAACCAAAATATAACAGTGAGTCAATCTCTCCCTCATCGTTTCGACTAATTTGAGCCCATACTTGAAGCAGTTTTAATCTGAAGCATAAAGGAGTGCTGAATGAAAACAGGCCCTTTTAGCACAAAGGAGGTGACAAAGGAATGCTGGTTCAATCTAAATGCACATGAACTTCGGTTATTGCTTTCATGCCACACGGAGCCTACAAGTTCAGGAATACTCACAGGTACTGCACTGCTAGTAAGAGCTCCTCCAGCTCTTACAACCCGACTAATCTGCTCCTAAAAACACAACGATCAGAGCTTGTTCTCCGGCACTTTGCTGACACAAATAAAAGCAAAACATCATTCAAAGGAGCAAGATCCATCAGGCTCCACAATACACAAGCTAAACCCCAGATATACCATCATCACCCATAGAATCATAGAATGGTTAGGGTTGGAAAGGACCTTAAGATCATCCAGCTCCAATCCCCCTGCCATGGGCAGGGACACCTCACACTAAACCATGCCACCCAAGGCTCTGTCCAACCTGGCCTTGGACACACTTAGCAATACACATTGATTTTATTACATGCTTATCAACACAGGTTTGGGGGAATAAAGCATTCTGGCTGCCTGAACGTGGTGAGAAGAAACTCTGGAAATTCCCCTTCCCAGAACAGAGCAAAGTTTATTCTCTCCTGAAGCAGTTTTCTTTTTAATATAAAAGAAAATCAAACTGAAGACCAGCCACTTGGCTGGTGCATTTCTACCCCACCATAACTACCACTTTCATCTTCTGGCCTGAGAGCTGAGACACACAGAGATTTAGATCATAGAATGTCTAATTATAAACCCATTAAAAGACTAGATTTACAATTACCTCGAGCCTCCTCTGCACATCAAATGGAGTTGTCAGATAGGAACAAAGAGTATTTCAATCTCTTCCCCCCCCCCCCCAAACATGTGCTTTGGGATTCCCTTAGGACAGCCTCGATGGCCAACTGGTCTTTCCCAAACCAAAAAGCCCAACTCTATCCTGGGGCCATGGCACAGCCAAGACGACCAGAGCTCTCTGCAAGGCCCAAGGTGACTGATGATTCACTGTCTGCTACACCCGTGACAACACTGAGTACCATAAAAACCAGGTTCATCCAACCTCTGAGCACGCGCTGGATGAGAACACGGTGGGAGCTGCACGGGGTGTCACAGGCATGCTGGATTCTGATGCCATACACATTGTTATTGCTATGTTTGGCAAAAAAAAAAAAGGCCAAGATTAACGTTGAGAGCAAGAAATAAAACCAGAGCAGGAGACCTCTTAACCAGAAGGCTAGTTCTCCCTCCTACTTCATTCCTCCACCAAGTGCCAGCAGTGTTTCAACAGCCCAGTTCCCTTTCCCAAGGAGGTGTTCTGAGTTCTACCTATTTCATGGCCAAATTACCATGGCAAGAAATCCACGTTTAGATTCATCGCTAAGAGAAGAACACTCAAGCAGCAGACCTTTCCTCCCCGTAACCTGGAAATGGCCAAATACCAGCAAGTTGCCTTCAAATAAACATTGTCAGAAAGACAGCTCATAACAACTAAAAATATTTAGCAATAAAGAAAACACGCTCCCCAGCTCTGACGGGAGCATGATGTGTTAGCACGATGACTTCGTGCACTTCACCCCTGGGAACGGCTGGAGAACATGGCAAACAGCCTTCATTTGAAATGATTTACTTCATTCCTTTACTCATCCTAACTGTCAATATTTTCTTCCTGCAGCTTTTGAGTAAAATAAAGCCCACTGTAACTGCTGTCAGACCATTCCATGACCACTGTGACTCATAAATAAGAACACTTGATGCAAATAGATTGTTCCAGCAATACGAGAACCATCATCTTCAATGGAAGAAAAACCATTCTCTGCGTTTTCTCTCGTATGGATGAATGCATAAAGGTGTTGGAAAGTAAAATAAATCTCTTGAAGTGGCCCACAGAATCTTTTTGGGCTTGAGTTTTCTTTCTGTTTTTCTTACATGGTTCACAGATGCACTGACAGGAAGAGCTACAGCAGAGTAAGATCTTCCAAAAACCATCTGGTGTGAGACACCAATTTGTAACCTGCTATCAACTGGACCAGCTCCGAATGTATCAGTTGTCTTACCCCTGTACACACAAGGATCAGAAGAGGTTAACTGCTGACATTCAGAGCAGCTTAACAGCCACTCCTGGAGGAGCTCATACTGAAGATGGGTAACGGTTCACCCATTTAGTTTTTCAAGTCTCCAATCAACCTTAACAGCACAACAAAACCACTTCATAGCACAATAAGAAAGTTCATTACATTGAGGAAGTTGACAGATTCGGCTACCTCAGGAAATAAAAACCAAACAAAACCCAAGATACAAACTGACAGCACCAAAGAAAGAAAACTCGACTTGGTTTAGTTTAAAAACCTTTGAACTGCAGACAAATCCCTGACCCCACTGAGCGGGTACCAGCACCACCGAGGGGTCACTGCAGGGCTGGGAGCGCACAACCAGTGATGGATGGGGGCTGCTTAAATTGGTGCTGCCACCGAAGGAAACAGTCACCAACCCGCAGCCCAAATTACTATTTGAAAAGCTGGTTTTCCTTCAGATTTGTTGCTGTGCTAAAGATGCAGAAGGAGCAAGAGGCCCATATTCAGAGAACCCCATTTCCACCCAGCTCCTTACATCTGGTTGAACCAAGAGCCATGTGCCTTGAGAAAGTTCACCAAATCTAAGCCTAGCTAAGAGCAGGGCTTACAGACAAGAGACAGACTGGGATGGATGTTAAACCATATGAGCTCGGTCTGTTAAGGAACAGCAGGAGCACAACCCGCCCTTGAGAATCGCACTCTTAACTCCTTCCCTTATCCCCAGGGGTCTGACAAGACATTTTCAACTCCTATTTGCATCTTTACTAAAGCCAAAGGCTTGTTTAAATCCATGATAAAAATCTCAGTTTAACCTCAGCCCAAGGCTGGATTTGTTTCAATGCATCTCCATGTTAATACTGCTCTACTTCCAAGCTATCTGGATGATGACTCGAAGCTGGGAGTAGGGTTGTAAGGGGCTCATCAACTACTAATCCAAGCGTTCTACGTATCTCAGGGATTATTTTCCAGTTTACTAACCTGAGCTCCTTGTTGCAATAATCCTTTATCTATAGCGAAATCACCAGGCAGATCAAGGTGTGCAGCTCTGGCACTGCGCAACACATCAGCAGCTCATCCCTCCAGCATTTGTCCTGCTTCTCCACTAGGTTTTACAGCCTGCACCAAACTCCAGCTGCCAGCAAAACCACTACCCAAAGCAGCTATTTCTTTAAGCTTAAACTGGGTAATTTGAAGCTTGTTGAAGGTTGGCAACGCGAGGATAGAGGTATTAAGCTCCCTGTCAAAACAGAACAGTCGGTGGTTTTATTTCAGCTGGTCAAGTTCAGCAGCAACAGGGAGCAGAGCACTTACCTGGCACTGAACTCGAGCCAGCTGCATGGGGCAAGTGATAAGATGGGAAAAAATTAACACTCAAGGTCTTTACCTTGTGTTCAATACATCTGGGGAGTTCCCTTTCCTGCAGGAACCTCTGCCTGCAGCTCCCTTTGGGGGCCAGCCCCTGCCTGCACTTGCCTGCTGAAGGTAAAGGATGGGGTGTGTGGGACCCCTTTAACTGCACTGAGTCTGCCCAGTCTATGGGATGACAACGATGGCTCGAAAAGGAAAGGACAGGAATGGAGCTGTGCAAGCCTCTGCCTGCATCCTCATCCTTCATGAAGAAAGGCAAAAGCCACTCACAACAGCAATGCATGCTCTAGGTAGGTAGATGTTACCCATTAAGCAAGGGAAACCTCACTGAAGGCTTTCGCCAAGCTTTGTTCAGACATTTTTCTGCGCTACCTCCATCACTTATTGCTACCCAAAATGTACCTTAAAACAAAAGAAAGCCACATGCGATATGGGTCTTGAAAAACAACAACAACAAAAAAAAAGGCAGAAAATAGAAATATTTATTGCTGCGATTTGCCCTCCGGAAAAAGAAATTAAAAAACCACAAAAAATGCCCCCAAATATCACCACCCCCCCCCCCCCCCCCCCAAAAAAAAAAAAAAAAAAAAAAAGAAAAAACCCCAAATAAATAAATGAAAAGGGGGTTAAAAAACCACCACCTCAAAGCGCATCACGAGAACGGGATCAGAGAAGAAAGCGTGGCCACCCCTTCAGGACCAGGGAAGAATTAACCTGCATTTCTCCATCCCAATTGCGAGCTTGCGGCTCTGCCACCCATTTTGTGTCGGATTAAACACATAAAATAACAATGACAGGAAAAAAAAACCCAAACCAAACCAAAACCCAGCCGATAACAGCAGGCCCCGCAGGCTTCCCCCCTCAGGCATCCCCCATGCCCAGGTAGGTGCCCCCCTTTCCCCTCCGCCCAAGGCGGGCTGCGGGCTCCGCCGAGCCGGGGAACGCCGGCCCGGAGCCCACGGGGAAGGTTTAAAATAGAAGTAAGAGAAATAAAAAGGGAGAGGAGGAGCGGCACGGCCGGCGCCGAGCCCCGCGGCCAAGGTGAAGGGCGGCCGGGCAACATGGTGGGAGGCTGCCGGGGAGCCCCGACCCCACCTCCCCGTGAGGAGGAAGGGGCGAGCCGCGGCCGTGTGGGGATGGAGGGCGGCTCTCCGGCTGGGGCGGGATGGAGGTGACAGCGAACGGCAGCGGTGACCGCGGCGGGCTGAGGGGAGAGCGGTGCCCGCGGGGGAAGGCACCGGCGAGGCTGCCAGCCTCCATGCGGCGGCATCTCTCCCCCTGCGGAAGGAGGAAGGGGACGGGCTCACCTGCCATAGCGGGCTGAGTGAGGGCGGCAATGGCGCTGCGGGCTGCGGCTCCGCTCGGGCGGCAGCGGCGAGTGCGGCGAGGCCGGGGCGGCCCCGGCAGGCAGAGCACGGGGCGGGGCGGGCCGGGCCCTGCTCCGCCCCCGACAAGATGGCGCCCGCCGCCCACCCTTCTCCCGTCAGGGCCCTGCTGTCATGGCGGCACCGGGCGGTGAGGAGGGACCCGTGGCGAGGCTTCAACCGCGGGGGGCTTTGTCTGTGGGGGTCCTTCCTCAACCCCCAGGAAGATGGCGCTTGGTTGGTGTCACCACAGGCGGCCATGGCCCTTCCTGAGGTTTGGTGTTTTCGGGTTGGGTTTTCTGTTCCCCTCTGGAAAAATCCATCGTTCATAGTAGGAGGGTGAGCTTAGGGGGGGCAAAAAGCAGTTGATTCTGCCCCAGAAACGGCACCTCCACCGCACACGTCCCTCTAGCCTCACATCTCGGTTTAGTGAGCTTTCAACAGGGATCGCTCACCAGCACATGGGTTGAGTGTTCCCCGTACCCCGTAGCGACGATGGGCACGGCCTCCCACAGCCCGAAATCCCCAGTGGGGTCTGATAACATCAACTCGCTCTAAGTTGGCTTCTGCCCTTTCCAGTAGGTGCAGTTCTCACATGTGCCAAGAGCTGAACCTTGGGGCACTTGGTGCTTTTCTGGGAAGCCAGAGCTGGGCCCCCTTTCTACCTCCTTTCTGCCTCCTTTCTGCCTCTGTTCTGCCTGCTTTCTGCCTGCTTTCTACCTCCTTTCTACCTGCTTTATACCTCCTTTCTGCCTCCATTCTGTGTCCTTTCTGCCCCCTTTCTACCTCCTTTCTGCCCCCTTCTGCCTCCTTTCCACCTCCTTTGTACCCCCCCCCCCCAAATTCCTACCTTTTCTCCCCGCCACAAACCCCCCTCCAAGCCCCATGCTGCTCATTTCCAGTAGGTGGCCTTGAGCTAACACTGCCTGGTGCTGAGCTCTCTCCCCCAGCAGCCCCTTCCTTACTTGATGCAGGTGCCTCGTAGCTGGCAGTCAATAGCAGCGCCCGTGCTCCTGCACCAGTGAAACTCATTGGAACCATTGCATCAGTTGTACCCAGACCTCCAGTTCTTTGTTGATCTTTCAGGTCTTTGCCTTTCCAGCTGCTGTTTGCACAGTTCAGTACCAGGAATGTTCACCCAGTACCAGCTGGCTGACCCCTTCCATCCCCTTGCCCCTCTAAAGAGCGTTTCATCAGATCCTGTTAGAGCCCAGGAGTTCAAGAGCAGAGACCCTACAAGGCCTCTGGAGCACTTGTGCCTCTCATCCTTCTTGTGCATGTATTTTTAACATGGTCACTACAATACACTCCTTAAACTTCTAAAAGGTCTTCAAGTGAACCAGATGGAGAAGTGGATAGGACCCCAATAAATCACAACACATCTCTTGTGCTGTTCTAGATTATGAATTATAGAATAGTTAAGGTTGGAAAGGACCTTAAGATCATCCAGTTCCAACCCCCCTGCACTGGACAGGGACACCTCACACTAAACCATCTCACCCAAGGCTCTGTCCAACCTGGCCTTGAACACTGCCAGGGATGGAGCATTCACACCTTCCCTGGGCAACCCATTCCAGTGCCTCACCCCTTATAGTAAATAACTTCTTCCTTATATCCAATCTAAACTTCCCCTGTTTAAGTTTTAATCCATTACCCCTTGTCCTGTCACTACAGTCCCTAATGAAGAGTCCCTCCCCAGCATCCCTATAGGCCCCCTTCAGCTACTGGAAGGCTGCTATGAGGTCTCCACGCAGCTTCTCTTCTCCAGGCTGAACAGCCTGAATATTGATCCCTTAGACATTATTCAATGCCTGGCCTTATTCCAAACCTATCCATGGAGTTAGTGCAGCTTTTAAATGGTAATAGCCTTTGTTTGTTAGGGTAGAGGAGCATGGTGCTGTGATATAAGGGCTATTTTAGTAATGCAAGATTGATTGAGACTGCAGCAGTTTCGCTGTTGACAGGAGTTTGTGCAGGAAGATGGATCCGATGCATTCAGTGATGCAGCCTTTCTGTGTTCAGAAATTACTGGCAGAGACACAGCTTTTCTTTATGAGTGTTATAATTTCCTAACCCTCTGCTGGTGGAGGGTGGAAGAGTGAAATACAGGTAACACAAGAGAGCTGCAAGGGACAACACAAGAGATACAAGAGAAGTGCAGACCTGGGCATCAGTCAGATTGAAATGGAACAGCAAAAGAGACCTCGGGGTCATGGCAATCCCAAGGACAAGCAGGGGAAAGATGATAAAAGTGGATTTAGTGCTCCAAGAATTGAATTTGACGTAGCTTAACCCCTTGGAACCACGGGCTCAAACCCAGCAGATGCATTTTTCAGCCTTTTGTTCCTCTTCCAGGTGGCCTTCTGTGCTGTGGAGGTCCAGCAAATGCCCTGGCATTTCACTCCTTCAGGAAGCCAGAGCCCATTTTATGCTGCAGAAGAAGTAATAACTGTTTTACTGGAATACTTGGCATATATAATGTCTGTTATTAAAATGCAGTGACGAACCATGAAGTGTTTATAAAGACAGTCACTTTCTGCCTGAATGATTCACAGGACCATAAAACAGTCGGAAGGATCGGAGACACAGGATATGCATGTGCATGTCCTTCATCAGAATAACGCTGTCGAGAGAAATCAGCTATCATTAATCATTTCTTGTGCAGAACTAAAGGAGACCCAGTCCCTTTGGTATTTTCTTTGCTATGGTACCTCTAATCTAGGAGCTTATATGAGCTCCTCAAAGCTCACTTGAGGATTTACCTGATCAGGTGAGGTGTTGCTGCATCTAGACAGCCACAATAGGAGGCTTAAGCCAGTCTTCCCACTTCAACCAGTGCAGAATACCTGTCCATCAAAATGAGATAGCCTGAATTCCTGCTGTAATTGCCTTAACTGGCCTAAAGTTAAGACATTCTTCAGCTCCCACTGCACTCCTGGAGTCCAAATTCCTCCTTCTCTTCTTTTTACTAATCCCTCATTACGTTTGCTTTCATAACTCAGGATAAATATTATAGTGTTAATGTAATCACAGTAGTAACGAATAGAGAGCGCATGAGCGAATAGTGCTTTGTGATGTCTGCCAGCCTGAATCACCACAACATCTCCACCACAGACGCAAGCAGGGACTTGATTTTGTGGTGAGGTTGTGCCCATGTGGAGCTGCAAGTCTTTGTGAGGAGATACTGTTGTAGTGGAGCCTTTAGGCTGGGCTCTGTGTCCTTCTCTGCAGCCAAAGAACGCAAGACTATTGCGATAGTCGGAGGTAACCTTTAGGAGTGTGTTCCCCAAGCTTGCCAGCTCGATGTTGTTTGTTTCTTCATGGCTCTGTGCAAATAGAATGGTAAGGACAGGGCTACAGAAGGTCAGGGTTTTGAGATGCAGCATGGACGTTAGCGGCATAAATTTAACTGAGACTGAAATGTTTTTTGGCTGGAATCCCTTCTGTTTACTCAATATTTCCATGTTAAACCAAAGCGCTGCCTCAAACAGGGATGTGAATCATTGATCTGAGTCCGCGAGCTCCAAAAGACCAAATCCAAACTTCACATCCAGTTCGATCCAAGGATGCTTGGTTTGGGTCTGGGATCCATGGCTCATTTCCAATTCCCTGGCTGGTTTTCTTGGTGTGTTTTGGGTTGGAGGGTTGTTTTATGCAAGGAGATAGAAGGAAATAGTCTACCCCCCAAGCAGATCAACACTATTTTATGTGATTCCTATGGATGGATCCAGGAATTAATACATGTACACATGTATATGGATAACAGGAATAGCTTTTACTGCGTTGCACAAAATAGAAACGGAACCTCTGGTGTTTCAACAGCTTCTTGGGAGGTGGAAAAAAACCTCCCCAAGAAAAGAGTGAAGAGCTCACCAGCAGTGATGTTTTGGCTTCTTTCCCTGGATTATGGAGTAGTAACTGTAATGGAAAGAGAATACAGAACAGGACAGAACCTGGGCTTCTGTTGTACCAGGTAAAGAGGGGAAGAGTGAATAACCCTTCTTAAACAATGCTGTCTACCACCACCTAGTGGAAAACACCACCTCGGGTTCCTCCACCTACCTAAACGCATAGTTTCTCTTGGGGAAAGTCATGACTTGATTGCTGTTTCCCCTCTTGTCTTACATGGAAATTGAGACAGTGAAAATACTGATCTCTAAGAACTATTTCTAAACCTGAACGGCCTCGTCTCAGCTAAATCCTCACTTGTGTCAGCTGCAAAAAGGAGGCAGGAAAACCCAAGGAGAATTCTATGAAGTTTAATTAGTGCAAAGTGCTCTTAATAGCAAATAGGGCTTTTGGTCCAAGGATCTCAGCCGACTTTGATCCAAGTACTCAAATTACTGAGGCTTCAGCCAGCCATCTGAGAGGCAGATGTACTGCTGTGCTTGCTATATAGGGAGATAAATGGCAGGGGCTGCAAAGTTAGAGTTGCCTCAATTCACATCATAAATCAATAGGGGAGGAGGAGAAAACAATCTGCATGGTTGCAGGATTATTGGATCCCTGCTGCTTTTATCAAGATGGTTTTACCTCTGGTAGCTTTTGGAGAGAGGAGACCTTCCTTCACCTTTGCCTGTGCAAAATAGCATGTAAATGGAGAGCAGATTGTGGCAGCCAGCACAGGACAAACAACCCAGAGCAGGTTCCTGTGCTTCTTGCTCTAGGGTTGTTCAAACCACATTGACCACGTGTTTTCAGTGAATATAGGGAAGGAAGAGTAAGCAAGAACACTTACAGGAACACTAACTCATCTGCACAGCTCATGCTTTGGATGGGAAACTAATTTTCTTGATGCTGTTATGTCTGGTACCTCGGGCTGTATCAAATAGATGAGATTTAACTTGCTGAGTCAGGAGGAAGGCTTGCCTTTGGCTGAGGAAGGAGGAGATGGGCTTAGTCACCTCTCAGAGTTCATTCCCAGTCTTCTTTTCAAAGGCATAGCCGCCGAAATTAGCCCTTAACATCTTGGGAAGAGTGGGACCAGGATTGGGGAAGGAAAACACAATCCATTTATCCTCCCTGTTCTCTTTTCCTGCCAGGTTCTAGTTGCCAATGGTGCTGAATCGCTGGAGCCACATCTCCTGACTCTGAGACGTTGTGGCAGCAGAAGAGGCACTGCAGAGCCCATGGTGACAGCTCCTGACGTATTTGCTGTGCTGGTGCACATTCACACTGGTGTTTTGCTTGTAGCTACCCATCAGCTGAAGCCTGCATCACTTGGAGAGACAGTCTTCAAGCAGGGGACAAGCTGGGTTTTGCCACCTCATGTCAAGCTCATGCATGGCTCTTGTTCAAAGCTGTGGCAGTAAATGGCAGCTTCTGCTGACAGATGTGGATAGGCAGGACCAGCATAACTGCCTTCCACTGAAACTACTTCCAAAAGGATGTGGACTTGGCACACAGAATCATTAAGTCCATTAGAGGAATTTTATAGCATAGAATAAAACCCATGTTTTCTTAAGCCACCTCCACTGGGAGTTCAAATGAAGGCCCTTTATAGTACAAAGAATAGGCAGCAGCACTCTCGTGGTTGCTTACTCAGACCTTCCTAGTGGTAGCAGAGGGAGAATCGCTGGTTTAACCTTTCATCACTTAAACCCACTTGCAAGCTATCCTGACAGACCAGCCACACACTGTTCAGGGAGGAAGGGTGGGCTTGGACTTTGTCATTGCTTTTACCCACTGTTGCCCCATGACTCATTTAATTCCTCATGAGAGCGTGGAGTAACAAAACACAGTGATGTCAGGAGTGACAGGAAAACCACTGCTGCAGAATCAACCTCCTCGAGCAAGTGGCATAATAAATGTGTGGTGCTGAGGCAGCACCACAACAAGCCCTTTGCAGCTCTGGGACTGCCCAAATCCCACTGGGCATCATTTACACACAGGAAAAGAAGAACTCGGGGCAGGAGGGAGAACCAGGCCCAAACCAAAGCTCAATGGGCAACACGAGAGCTGGAAGTTGTCTCTGATAATGCTTCTCAGTTCCCCCTTTCCCTGACAGCTGAACTAACACTTGTCACAGGAGCACAAACCAGGCAATTATAGCAAGCATGGATGCCACAGGGCTGCACAGGCTCACTATTTATAGTTCCCTGCCCGTGAAGCTTTCCCACTGTGCTGCTGCACACAGGTTAAGGTACAGTCCTCGCCTCAGAGGGCTCGCAGTCTAAATAAAAACAGGGAGAGGAAGGACTAGCAACCTCTTTTATGCTTAGAGCCAAGACTCAGAGAGGAAAGGATAAAAAGGAAATCCACAGCAGAGCCTTGAACAATGAACTCCAACTTCTCCCCAGCAAATTGCCCTTTATTGCGTTAACTCCTTCCCTGCCTCACGTGCCACCTCTCCACAACTCATACTTGGTGTCAGCCACTCTGAGGCAGTGTCACTGAAGTGTTCCTGCGAGCTCTGGCTCATCTTGCCACTGGTAGATGACTTTCCCTCACTACAGCAGAGCTGGGAGAAGGGATTTGTGCCGGCCCTTAGTCCCTCTGGAGACCTGTTGACAGGAGGGGAAAGGGGTCAAGGGGGGGGATTCTGCCCCTCTGCAGTGCTCTGGGGAGACCTGATCTGCAGCCCTGATCCAGCTCTGGGGCAACAGCACAAGGGGGACATGGAGCTGCTGGAGCAAGTCCAGAGGAGGCCATGGAGATGCTGCGAGGGCTGGAGCAGCTCTGCTCTGGAGCCAGGCTGAGAGAGCTGGGCTGGGTCAGCCTGGAGAAGAGAAGGCTCCTGAAGGGGAGACCTGAGAGCAGCTCCAGTGCCTGAAGGGGGCTACAAGGATGCTGGAGAGGGACTCTTCATCAGGGACTGTAGCCATAGGACAAGGGGTGATGGGTTCAGGCTGAAACAGGGGAAGATCAGGTTGGTTCTAGCCTGGCACAGGCACTGGCAGTGCTCAAGGCCAGGTTGGACACAGGGGCTTGGAGCAAGCTGCTCCAGTGGAAGGGGTCCCTGCCTGTGGCAGGGGTTGGAGCTGGAGGAGCTTTAAGGTCCCTTCAAACATTCCCTCCATCCTTCCTGTGATAAATTCCCAGGAGTGGAGCAGGCTCCCAGCTTCAAGCCTTCAGTGTCTCAGTGGCTGTGGGCACAAGTCAAAGAGCCTCCCTTGTTCCATGGGGAGGATTAGAACACAAGCTGTTTGTGAGTTGAACTTTGAAGTGATTTGAAACGCAGCCACCCAACAAAGAGAAACCTTGACAAATAGTTTTCTGCGTTTGAAGTTGGAGACCATGCCCTGGCCCATGTTACAATCCCGCCTCTGTTCTCATGCAATAAAAGGCAGCAAGGATTCACTTGACGTGCAGGATCAAATGCAAAGAAAAGGAGACATTTGTCTGGGAAAGCAGCACCCAAAATAGCAGTGGAGAAGTCGTGCTGCGACATGAACTGGCGTGTTGAGAGACAAGGAAAATCATTATGATTTTTCCTAATGACATCCTAATGATAACAACTGCTAGAAAATTATATGGTGACGCTACTCAGTATTTGTAGGCTTAAGGACATGAGATCTTTCCCTTTACACTAAAGATACTACATGTGTAAGAGGAAGAAATAACCCTTGTGAGGTGAATTCCCAGCTTTCTTCAAGGATTCTTGCTAGAATGAAAGTCTCCTTTGCTCAGCACAGCTTTTAGCTCAGAAACTGATGCTCTTGCATGAGCAAACCCTCCCCTGGCAGCTGGTTTTTGGCCAGCTGCTTTGACCTCTTGTGCTGAACATGATGCAACACGGGACGACAAATGCAAGCCTGAGGATGGAGCAGGATGGCAATGCTGCGTGCCAACAGGTCAGCAGGAGGGAAAAGAATTATTTGCCCTGGTAACAGCCCATGGAAAAGATGGAAGTAGGGGGCAGGATGCATTTGAAAACATCTCGTAATCCCTAAACTCTTTACAGCCCCTCATTTGGTTTTGCAATGTCCTCAAGTAGACACTTATCAATATATTCATTCTCTGTCTTTTCCCTCCTTCAAGAAGCTGGGGAAAGAACCCAGACATTCTGACTGTGGATGTAGTCATTCCCCACTATCCCATGTACCACGCATTTCCCACTGACAAGGAAAGAAAGGTTCAAACCTTGCCTGACAGGTTAACAGCACAATTTGCAGCAGTAGCTTAGATAAATGGTTGCAGGCACGGAAGACCAGCAGGCAGCTAATCCTTTAAAGACTTAAGAGCAGCTCCTACTTCAGTCCAAGTAAGTGTTTCACAATCAAATGAATTAGTGGTGACTAATGGGTTTTGTTCTCCCCCGTTTGAACATCCCTGAATGGTGATTCCTTCACAGAACTGAGATGTTCAGTGCCAAAGCAGCTCCTTCAGCAGAGCAGAGTCCTCTCAAGGAGGATTGGTCACAGTTTTGTTCCTTATTGTAACTGCAGAGAACTGGAAAAGCTCTGTATGGATTCACATATGGATTATGTGCTACTGGAGAGGCAAACTCCAAAGTAGCCTTTATGCTGCTCCAGAGATGAAGGCCAGCATCATGGCTTGGTATCCAGCAAGTGCAGCGGAGAGGAAGGAAGTGTTTGCTTCCTGATTCTTGTAAGCAAGCTCTGTCCATGCAGGCCACAAAAACAGACCGAATAACTGCATTATTTCCAGTTAAAAGAAGTTTCTCAACACCTTCCTAGGCAAAACCAATCCATGAAATCATTTGGAATCAATCACTGCTGATCCACAATTAAGCTTTTTACCTCCTGAGTTTTTTTCCCCCTTGCTCTTAATCCCTTGGCTCTGTCACAGAACAAAGTCAATTCCCTTGGGAGGCAGGAATCTCTCATGGCATTGAGCTGTCTGGGCTATTTTTAGTTAAACCCAGCATTCCTAAAAACCTCAAACTGCTTGGGTATTAAGGAAGGAGAAAGGAAATGCTGTGAATGTGCACATCCACACTTCACATACAGAATGCACAACACGGCTGGGCTGAACCCAGAGCTCTAGGAAAAAGGCAAAGACCATTTCTTTACACCAGGTAGAGAGGGCAGAATATGAAGGCAGGACTGCAGCATCCTTGAGCTGGAAGAGGCAAACCAAAGCTCTAAGTGCAGCTTACACTTACCTGCTAAATGGATGAGCTGCAGCTCCAGGGCACAGCACAAGTGCCAAGTGGGAAGGTGGGATCAACCAAGGAGTCTTGGAGGTGCTTTGCAGGTAGAGATCTTACTGGGAAGAGCAGGACAAACCCTCCAAGGAAGGGCTGGGAGAAAGCTCAAGGAGTGGTTTAGAACAGAATAGAATCAACCAGGTTGGAAAAGACCTTTAAGATCATCAAGTCCAACCTTTATTCTAGGACTGCCAAGTCCACCACTAACCCATGTCTAAGGGGAGGCAGAGGATATGAGGGGCAGTTGTATGAATGGGCTGATACTTGGGGCCTTAAAGGATGAGGCTTAAGGGGGAGGAGTATGGGGGGAGCATGGAGAAACTCATTTAGACCAGGGCATAAGTGGAGCACAGGACAAATGTGATTAGAAGGGACAGAACCTTTGTGCCAAGTCATTTCTTCCTGCCCTGCAGGGCTTTTACGTTGTCTTTTACGCTAAGCAAAATCCATATTGCTGGAAGAGTACAGCGTGGCACTAAGCTTCTCCGTGGCAAGTGGTGCTGGATTTGGCTAATTGCAGTTGACAGAAAGCAAGAAACCCTGAGCACAGGGGCTGCTCTGAGTGCTCCTGCGTGATGGGCACCAGAAAAGCACCAGAGATGCTGCTGCAGATTGTGCTGTTTGTTCAAATAAAGCAATGGTTTTATGGTTGTAGTTATACCATGGGGAGTCATAGCTCACTCCAAGTGAGTCACGACATTCTCTCCCTTTCATTTCCACAGACAGTTCATAGGATCCCAGAATGGTCTGTGTTGGAAGGGACCTTAGAATCAACCAGGTTGGAAAAGAGCTTTAAGCTCATCCAGTCCAACCATTCCCAGCACTGCCAAGGCCACCACTAACCCATGGCACTGAGGCCTTGTCTCCACTTGCAGGGATGGTGACTCCAGCCCTGCCCTGGGCAGCCTGTTCCAATGCCTGATGCAACATGGATGCGGTGCTTGCTATAAACCCTCACTGTTGCCAGCCTTACCCAGTGCCTGAGTTGGCAGAGACCACTGCTGTGCTCCTCACACCATCTCTGGGAGCAAAGCCTCCCCTGGGAGCCCGCTGCATGGGCACGAGGTTGACTCCTTGGCTCCACGCTTGAATGTCACCACTTGGTACAAGTCTGGTGCCTGACTTCCCTTCTTGATGGAACCTGGCTCTGGGAAGCAGCAGAAAACCAGTTACACACAGCATCTTTGAGCCAGGAGCCACTCGTGACCATCCCTCCCAGCTGGTGGCATTTGCACCACCAACAGTGGTAAGGAGCTGCCTGCAGAGGAACGTGCTCCATTGCCCTGGGATGCACAATCTGCTGTTAACAACAAGGCAATGCAGATGAGGAGAGAAGGAGCAGAGAATCACAGAGTCATAGAATCCCAGCCTGGTTTGGGTTGGAAAGGAGCTTAAAGCTCATCCAGTTCCAACCCCTGCCACGGCCAGGGACCCCTTCCACTAGAGCAGCTTGCTCCAAGCCCCTGTGTCCAACCTGGCCTTGAACACTGCCAGGGATGGGGCAGCCACAGCTTCTCTGGGCACCCTGTGCTCGTCTGGTTTATTCACCTCCATGTTTCAAGCAGCTTTGCTACTAAGAGAAGTGTCCTTTGATGGGACACTGCTTGGGAACTTCAGTTCACTTTGGTCTAGACATAAAAGAAAAAAATCATAAGATTGACTTAAAATGAGTCTTTGCTTTTATAAATATCACACTGGGGGGATAATTCACCTGCTCAGGCCACAGGACTCCAGAATCACGTTTCCAAATGTCCTTCCAGCAACTTCATACTATTAAAAAGTGCATAATGACATAAACACGCCACACAACAGCAACAGGAAAACATCACTGAGGAAACATAAATCGAAGCACTCGTAATGTAGAGAAAAGCCTCAAGTCAGGTGCCTGCTCTTTCTCCAGAGCTGCTGTGCGTAATAATACCCTATTAAGCCATATAAATGCTTATTTAACTGTTTTTTTTTCCCTGACACAGCTGCTTTGCTGAGTGCCCAGAGTGGATGATGCTCAATAATGCTCAGTATTATCCTCATCCATCAGCGCTCAGCCAGAGCCTTATTTGTCATCCAAGCATTGCTCTAGAACCAGAAGCTTCTCCTATTACCCCCAGTGCTGTAGCCAGGCTGAGAACACTGGGACTGTTCAGGCTGGAGAAGAGAAGCTGTGTGGAGACCTCAGAGCAGCTTCCAGTGTCTGAAGGGGGCTACAAGGATGCTGCAGAGGGGCTCTTCATCAGGGACTGTAGGGATAGGACAAGGGGTGATGGGTTCAAACTGAAACAGGGGGAGTTCAGGTTGGAGATAAGGAAGAAGCTCTTCCCTGTGAGGGTGGCAAGGTGCCGAGTTGGAACTGGATGAACTTTAAGGTCCCTTCCAACCCAAACCAGTCTGGGATTCTATGGGTCAGGCAGCCCTCAAACCCACAATTCCCAGGATCTTCCAGAAGGGATGAGAGGGGCAGAGCCATGAGCTGTGAGGTTTGGCTGCAGCATCTGGTACCTGGATGAAGGGAAGGATACGGCTCCGCACTCAGGGAGCTCAGGCAAGGCAGCAGGAGCCCAACCAGCCATGGAGCTCCTGCAGCAGGTCCCCAGTGTGGCAGGAACATTGGAAAGATCCTTTTGTAACGGATCAGCACCAAAACAGCCCCATTCTGGAGGAAAGCTTCATCCTTGCACAATGCTTTACCACAGGAAAGGGCTGATGCACCGATTGCACTCAGATCTACAGCAGAGCAGCACCATTGCTGCAGCATGGCCCTGGGATGGACAAAGAAGATGTTTGCAGTAAAGTCTTCCAGTCTCTTGAAATACCTGGAAACTCATGGTATTCCACAAGAGAAAATGGAACCCTGGCTATGAGCTACCCTACAGTTAATGACATTTGAACATCCAGAGTCTTATACTCTGGAGGACAACCCTGCTCAGAATGCAACATGTCAACTCAAAGAGTGAAGTCATCTGGATCTCCATTCTTCCAGCGCTCAACAGACCTCCTTTCTTTCCCAAAATGCCTCCTTTTTTCCATAACAGATATAAAACAATCCCTGTAGAGAAGAGAGATTCCCTGGGACCATCCCTCATACAGACAACCCTGTGAGCATCAGGGCAGGGGCTGCTCTCCCTTCTGCACTGCACTGCCAGAGGCCTTTGCTTCTGTCAAATAGAACAGGAATGAATTCATTCCCTTTCCTCCAGAAACGTGCTCCTGACCCCTTTTTATTATCCTTAAGCATTTACTTCTCCTTAGCCAACCACCAGGCTTCCCAACTTCCTGCATCCTCTCAGCCTCACTTGAAAGCATCTTCTCCCTCCCCCTTTTCTTTGTCCATCCAAACTTCCCTTCCACTTCCTCTCCCCTTGCCCCAAAGCCCAAACAAACCTACATTCTTGTCCCCGAATAGAGGCTGATTCATGGCTTTGCGTCAGCACCCACTCTGCTGGCCAGACCCAGCTCTAATGGACACGGCTCAGCTGCTGCCAGGCACGATGTGACAACATCTGGAAAGCGTCAGGAAGGCGACAGGGCCGGTGTGAGGCAGCAGGGAACGTGCAGAGCCAGAAAGGGAGATCCTGGATTCAGTTATTCCTTAGGGTTCAACCACACACAAACCAATGCAGTCAAACAAGGGGAGAGATGGGTGTTACAAAAGGTCTTGGCTCAGGCTTTGGGTTTAATCTAGAACATTGGATGGAGGAAAACAGGCAGGTTTAGGAGTACTTTCAGGGCAAGGCTTTCATCCAGCGCTGTTCCCATCTCAACAGCTCCATGGATCTGCTCTGCACTAACAATGATACTGCTCTTCCATCAAAAATCATCAGTCAACATGAGGCAAACCTGACAGTTCTGGAGAGCCAGGACCAGCCTGAAAGCTGTATCCAGACCCTGCTCCTGCTACATCACACAGCAAAAGGAACTGGGTGCTTGGACCTCAAACCAAAGCAATTGAAACCTGGGGTCTTTGCATGTTTAATAAGGACTGCATCTGAGGTTCAGACAGCAAATCCTGACCTCCTGAAGCAGCACATTCTCTAGCCATACCAGAGCACCCTGCTCTGCCGCACCAGGCAGAGTAATCCCAGCTCAGCCCAGGGTCCTGGAGAGCAGATGGAGCTTTTGGAAGCTGCTGGCTCAGCAAAGCCAGCAGCAGATTCAGCTAAAGCCTTAACCTGCCTGCCCCAAACAGCTTTTAGCACACACTGAGAGCTGTGAAGGTGCAAGAGACAAGCTTATGATTTGTACACAGAATAGAGGGAAGTTTATTCATATTAAATACACTTTACTTGCATCACTACTTGTCACGTACTTGTTCTCCAGGACACCGAGTTCATTCCCACTTCAGGAGGAAGGCTGTTTTCACCTGACATAAACTAGAGCTACTCATCTGTTTTCCCTGAATAACCTATCACTGAAGCTGGCAATACAAATGGGATTTATTCACTATAAACTAGATAGAGATTTCCTTTTTACTATGCACAGCATATTATCTAGATGAGGGCAAAACGATTCCGCATATACAGCCAGCCAGCTGGAATTCAAGCATCTCCAATAGCCACACCAGCCAAACCCAAGATGTTTGCTATGTAGACACTGGACTCCTGCTCTGAATTCCAATCCTTCTCCCTCTATCCTTTTGTTTAACACAAGCAAAATCCAACAGGAACCTTTGTAAACAATAAGCAGATTTTGCCAAGTTAACACTGGTGTGGGACAAAGCTTTCTCCTGAAGCATGGGCATGCTGAATACATGAGCTTGGTCCATCTGATGAGGGGTTGTGTAGCAAATGCACTGTGTGTAGATGATCTCAGGTGTAGTTTTCCCCCTGTTGTACACACCTGACTTTAGTTATTCCCAACAAGCACTGGACAAGTAGGTTAGAAGCATTTCTGATGGGCAGAGAGCAGGAGAATTGAACTGCAAAGGGTTTGTCTGCAAAGGGAAACCCAACGACAGCCACAAGCTCGCTGAAAACTAAAGGAAACTCTGTAAAACAGTTAAAAAAGGCCCAAATCTCTTTGCTGCTGCTGAGACTGGCTCACCTATTTTGGGAAGAGGGCTAGAATTGCCTTGCCCAAGGAGAGGTTCTTACAAGCAACCAGCATCATATAACCAGAAGAGGAAAACCACCCTAAAGCCCATGTTGTTCTCACCTGATGGTGAATGCTGAAACCTGCAACACCAGGAACTGGTGTCTCCTGATTAACTTCAGCTACAGCCCTCTCTGATCGCCAGGGTAACTAACAGCTCGTAGTGCCAACCTAAGTACAATGGGGTGACATCCACTGCTCAGTCATCGAAATCCGGGATGTCGTCGTAGGAGTAGCCCCGGTAGCCCTTGGAGGCGTAGTAAGCAATGCGTAGGTGGTAGAAGCCTGGGAGGAACACGAGGATCCCAATGATGAGCACAGGGATAGCACGGTCTGTTCCCTGCAGAGGAGAGAGGCACAAGTGGTAAGAAGGGATCTGTATGGGGGAATCAGTCCTTGGTCTGAACTATTCATCCCTAAGGTGCAGCTGGCAAAAAAAAAACACAAAACCTCATCTTAACAGAGAAACATTTCTGTTTTCTTCAGGCTGTGCTCTAAATCCATTCCCCCTTGCTACAGGAAGCTCTCAACTGAACTTCTTTGGATCAGAGGGGTGGCTCCTCCTATCACATGGAACAAACTAGCTCTGGACTGCGTATGATACAGCCCAAATGCTGCTGCACCCACAGTGATAAGCAGCAGCTGCCAACTGTAAAGCAACTCCAGAGGGACAAGGTAAAAGAAGTGTCCCATGGAACACCCAGAAGAGAGCCCCTCTGATGGGTCCTGAACACCGAGACAAGAGCGGTGCTGTGGCCTGTGTAGAAGTCTGGTACCTCCTACACAAAAGTGCTGATCCCAGGACAAAGTTGACCTCTGCAGGGATGCAGCATGGAAATGAAACTGTACCCCAGGGAGGACAGAGAAACCCTGCCCTCCCTGGCACAGCCTCAACCCAGCCCTGGACGTGCTCCAGACCTGCTAACTGAAGGCATCAGAGGGCTCTGCGGCCAGAGACATGGGGCTGCAGCCAGCAAACATGAGCAGGGTGGTGGAGGGAATGTCTGCCTTTTGCTCTGAATACAATGAATAATGGATCATGGCACGCTTTGAGGAATGGGTGAAGCAAAACTCGCATCAGAAGGGGCATCACTTACGCCTTTGCTGATGTATCCAGCCAGGAGGAGGGCTCCTATGATAATGAGGAAGGTCCCGATCATGAAGAGCACGACCGCCAATGCAATAGCCTTGTAGGGGATTTTTGGTGGGCTCTTCTTGAACTGCATGGAATGAATCACAAATGTGAAGGAGCTTAACTCAGCACAGCCCCCTCCCAATATGGCAGAGGTGTGAGCCCAGAGGAAGCAGAGTGACATGGGACCCATTTGACCCCATTAAAGCAGTACCCATCTTTCCAGTTGAGCTCTATGGGGCTTCCTGGAGCAGAAGGGCTGAAGCAGTGTCATGCAGATTGCTTCATAGAATGGTTTGGGTTGGAAAGGACCTTAAGATCATCCAGTTCCAACCCAAGCTGAGGCTGCTCAGCTGGAGACAAAGCCACAGCCTCCGTGCCTGTGCAAAGCTGGAGCAGCCTCTCCTTGTAGTTTACAGTCAGAGGAGCAGCAGGAAGAGGTTTCCGTCCCCACTTCTTACCTGCAGGTCAATATATCCATCATCAGTGCTGGAGAGCTTGGAATATTTGACTTTGCTACTGGGAATCCCAGCAGTCAGGTTTGTACGTGATGGCATCATTCCAAGGAAGCAGAGGCCTCAGCTAGAGCCTGGAAACAAAGGGAAATAGAGAAATAACATCAGATCAAACTGGATGACAGAGTCTGAGAGACATGGATCGAGCCTAAGAGAAACAAGCCTGGACTGACCAAACAGCATCGTTGTCCTTGTTCATAAATTAAATCATTTAAAACAAAGCCTTGTAGTTAAGCCTAAATGGGTGCTGAAGTGCTGGCACAGGGTGCCCAGAGAAGCTGTGGCTGCCCCATCCCTGGCAGTGTTCAAGGACACAGGGGCTTGGAGCAAGCTGCTCTAGCGGAAGGTGTCCCTGAACGTGGAAGGGATTGGAACTGGAGGAGCTTTAAGCTCCCTTCATCCCAAACCAGGCTGGGATTCTAACATACAAAAGCACAGCAAGAGGGTGTGAAAGCAAAGTCAACCTAAGGTGTTTAAAGCAAGACAGAACATTCCAGAGCAGTGCAGTGTCTAAAGCAGCTCTCATCTGGTGCTTCCAGCAGGGAGGCGGCTGAGCTCCAGCTATTTCTAAACAGGGACCCAAGCAAATGAGCCCAAAGCAGAAGTGAACAAAGCAGCTTTTCAAGCAGGCGGATGTTTTGTAATAGGTCCATTTTGGGAAAGAAAAACCACTGGAAACAAGGACGAAACAGGGCTGTCATTGCCCTGACTCCGCGGGAGCGTGATGAGGGGATGAGGTAACCAGCCAGGAACTGAAGTCCAAGGTCACACAGGAGGGAACATCAGGGCAGAGCTTCATCCAGCCACGCTGTACCCTGCCATCTGCCCTGGCTGTGCAGCCAACCCTGTGGTTTCACTGCATCCATCCAGGCTCCAGGCCTGGATCTGGCCTGCGGATACATCCCAAAGCCAGCACAGAGCCCCGTTATAGCAGGACCTGTGCACTGCTGGGGTCTGCTCTGACCTGCTCCGCATCCCAGTGCTGCAGGTCTCACAACGGAGATGGGAAATCAGCTTTCCAGCTTCTTATCCAGCAAACAGCATTTGCTGAGAAAGGAACCACAAGTGCAGATCCCAACTGTCCCAATGGGAAGGGACAAAGCCAATTTATTCCAAGCCACTGTTTGGCATCTGAGGTAACAGCATCTCCTCAAAACATTCAGTCTGCACTTGAACTGAAGTAATTTGTCTGCCTCTTGCTGATGGCTGGCACATCCCCTGCCACCAGGTTTGGTCCTCCTCCAGTTAAGTATGCTACTTATAAAACCCCAACACGCTCTGAGCTTGAAGCCCACACTTGTACCTTTAACTGGATTTTTTTTTTGCCCTTTTTTTGTAGGGAAACCCAAGCACAGACAAAACCCTTTTAGCCCCATCAGTAGGGGAAATAGCACAATGGAGTAGCACTGGCATCCTCTGATCCACACACATCAGGTCACAGAACTCAAATACCCCCCCCACCCCGGCCTCCTGCCTGCCCAGGAGTTCACGTGCAGGGGGGGAAGAAGCCAGAAGAAATCAGCACATCTCATGGGTCAAATTTCCCAATTCATACCCATTTTACTTCCAAGGACCACGAGGCTGGGACTGTCCCATTACTTCCCAGCCTATTCCTCATGGCTTCCTAGGAATTCTTTCCAATCTACACTTGCACAAATTGCCCTGCCCTTCCCATTATTGTTTGCCAACAAGAAAGAGGATATTAAAGATGAAGGCAAGAAACCAAACCTTTCTCAGACCTTACGTTTAAGAACCAGGTCCAAGTCCACTGAGCTTCACTCCCCTCGTGCTCTACATCAGCTCAACACCAGAAACAAGCTCGCTGCTGTGTGCTTTAAGAGGAGAACAAGGGTGAATCAGGATTGTAGCTCTAACACTACGTGCTATGGTCTAAGTAAGAGCCCTCTTTTTCTCACCCAGGAATAAGGAAGGAAGATGTCATTTCTCGCCCTTTCAGACCTCAAACCTCGCACTTGAACACCCGACTCCTCCTCCAGCCCCAAAATGGTTTCTCTGCTGCTGAGCAGGAAGCTCCCATCACAGCTGAGACCCCCCTCCAAGCTGCATCCCCTACCCCAGGACATGGATAAAGCCAGGTACCTGCTGCTCAATCCCATCTCTCCACTGCTGCCGCTCCTCTTCCGCGCTGCGCCGGCCCCACAGCGACCCAGGAAGTTTATCCCGATGACGGCCGTTTCCTTCCAGGTTATGGCTCAGCCTCTCGCTGGCGCAGCTCCAAGGGCTTGTTTCCAGCTTCATGCTCCAGATGGGAAGCTGGAATGACGGTGTCCTTGGGCAGGGTGGCTTGGAGCTGGTCCTGCTCACCAAGCCCATGTCCCACGGGAGCTGCTGCTTTGTGAACCGGCACCTTCGTATCCATCACTCCTACACGTGCCTTAAAGCAAAGGGGGTTTTCTGCAGGAAGAGCTGGATAGAATTCCACTGTCAGACCCAGCACAGAGCTATGTGACAGGAGCTGTAGCCATGGAATTACATCCAGGACCTGGAATATTAACCCATCAGAGGACACAGAGCCAGGGCTCTGCCTCCTGAGAACAAGGGAACTGCAGGAATCACCTGCTTCCAGGTCCTGCCATCTAATAGAATCCACACTGGATTTAAAGCCTGGAAAATCTTTAGCTTCCAAGAATTTTCCCTCTCCCTTTCTTATTTCTTTCCTCCTTGGTGAGAAACTCTAAATACGCATGAACTTCAAAAGCTGCTCCAAACATGGACAAACACATAGCATTTACTAAAGCTCCCCCAGCTTCCTTCTTGGTTTGAAAGGGAACATCTCAATGTTGAGGATTTGGGAATGGCAAAGTAAACACGCAGCTTCCTTCAGGATTTACCCAGAAAGCAGACGCAGCACGAGTCAAACCCCATGTGCGTAGATGCTGATGTTAAAGGATGGTTAAAAGACAGCACAAGGAAGAGGTTGTTAAACCCCACTGCATCAAAAAGGATGTGCTTCCATCACTGTCCCCGTCACATACATCCCTGAAACCCAGAATCCTGCCCTGGTTCAAAATCAACCCCTTGATTCTTCACCAAAGCACATATTTACTTGCTGCTCTGTGGGTACAATGTTGATCCAAGCCAAAGAGGGACACATCTGGAGGTTAAAAAGGCTATTTAAGGTTATTGTACTCCAGCATTCCGGGCAGTAACTCTGCAATTGCTGACTTTAAGGCAGCCAAAATCTTGCTTTAAAGATCTTTTCTTAAAGGTACTGAGTGAATCAGTGAGCTAAGAAAGTTCAAGGGAATAATGGAGTGTGGAGACATGAGAAAGCTCAACGTTGGAGCTGAAAACCACACTGGAGTCATGTGCACAGCAGCAAACTACAGTCAACAGTCTCTGCTACTAAAGCAGTGCTGCTGCCGAGTAGGAATTGAAGGCAGGGGTACTAAAAGCCCATCCCCAGCTCCCAGCAAGGCCAGCCCCATCACTGACACAGCAGAATTTGTTTCCTCATCAGCACTGCCACCTTGTGAAATGCTCCTGCTAACTCAGCTGCTTTGTCAGGCAGTTAAGATACACTTGTAGTGCAGCTAGCAGGAAGCACACAGCCTGCTGAAGGATACCCACACACTCCAAGCCAACAGAATCAGTGTCATTTGTGATGGAGTCACTCCAGTTGGAGGGTGAGGATTGACGGTGAGCTCACAGCTATACAGTAACCAAAGCAAAATCCACAGGAAGTGTCCCCAAATCCTGTTCTTCAGGATCAAACCTTTAGGGTGAAAGATGCTGTTAAATCCTTTGTCTTCCTCAACAATAAACATGATCAGAAACACCCCCAAGCGTGCTACATGAGCAGTAGAAGTGTGCAGGTGACTGGCACACAGTGATGGCTCCAGCCCCCTGCTACAGGCAGCTCTGGAATCTGCTAAAGTGTTCCAAGGAAAACCTGTTTCACAACCCTCTGTTTAGAGGGACCACGAGAGACAAATCAGTTGTTCAAAGTGTAACTATGCCACTTCATTTGAACAGCAAAGTCATCAAGAGCTGGCAACTCCGGTGTAAGAAAGCCCCTTGCAGTGCCTTTGGAAAAGGAATGAGGAGGGAACATTGAGTTGGACGAAGTGTGGATTCATCCACCCCACATTTAACCAGGATAAACCCTTGAAAATTAGATTCTTTATTTCCATTTTCCAAGTTGCAGTTCGAATATCAGCTTCAAAAAGAAATGGATGAAGTAAGGTCAAATTAACTCGTGGCGTAAGTGAAGAGCAGCCCTAGTCCACTACAGCTCCACAGGTGAAGCTCCAGGAAACATCTTTACTCGAGTTAAATATTGCACCCCTTCTCTAAGCCAAGGAGTAAAATACTTCACCTTCAGACAGCATCTAAGAGGTTACTGCAAGTACAGGCATACACTAGAAAAAAACACAGCATTTCCTATTTCCAATGAGAGCAGTAGAGGAAAAGAGGAAGGTAAAAAGTATTTACAAAGGTATCTACACAACAGGCCTAACAGTGCTTGTACGACGCTCCAATGCACTGGAACTGCTACCACCACCACTTCCTTCTCCAGGCTGTCCCCTCACCCTTCAGTCCTGCTCCAGTTAAGAACCTTCTTGTTGGTCTTCGATCTTTGGAGCCAGGTAGTATTTTAAGTGTCCCATATCGGCAATCTTGTACTCCACAACTGGGAAAGAAGAAGAAAAAACAGCGTCTTCCTCACAAAAGCCATTGTCAGTAGTTCTTAAAGCTCTTCTGGTGACAGCATTCTACAGTGCCCAAGCAGAGCTGCTTCTACTTACCAAGAGGAACATCTGCAGACATGCTGAGTGTGACTGTAGGGGACAAGGGGGTGGCTTTGGTGAAGAAGTTCAGGTACCTCAGCGCAAAGGTCAGCTGCACTGGCTCATTCATCTCTATGGTCACCTAGAAAAGCAGGTCAGGCTCCAGCTACTGCTGCCAGGACCATGTTCCCTCAAGCCTCTCAACTCAGGCATCTTGAGGTGGTCAGTGCTATCCCCACCCTGCTGAGCCCTGCTTGAGTATCCCAGCAGCCAGGACCTCAAGTTGGCATCAGTCTGTGGGCTCTAATCCATAAACTAGAGAAATAACCATGTGATTCCCCCCAGCTTTAGCCCCAGAGGGATGAGGGAACCAGTTGTATTAGCAGAAACCTCAACACTGAGGAACTGTGAGCACCAAACTTACAGCCTCTTCCTCTTTATCCACATTGCTGGTCTGGGACAGTTTGATGTTCCCATTGCCCAGCTCCCCGTTAGCTGAGAACTTCACCCCATCTTTGGCACAGGAGATGACAACGGCATCACCGATGTGGCTGAGGTCCCTACAGATGCGGGCGAACTCAGCAGAAGGCATTTTCACTACACAGCTGTATTCCTGTTCCTGCAAAGGAGGAGTCACAGTTAAACTGCTACCAAGGAGCCTGGTGTTGTCCCTAGCCTTGGGTTTGGTCCTCCCAAAGCTCAAGTGCTGGCATGAACATGGGAAAACACCCATGTCTAAGACACGGAATCAGTCATTAGAGCTGCTACTCACTGGAATTCCAAGCTGCTCCACATCAAGGTCCATCAGCTTCATCTCATAATCAGAAACCTTCTCCTGATCTAAAAAGATAAAGCATATTTTGACCAAGTGTATCTGAGCAGTTATCACCCTGAGCGTGTTGCCCCTTCACCTCCCTCCCCTGGCAGATAAAACCAGACCAACTATAACCGTAAGATCTACCTTGCTTCATTAGCTAAAAATCAGAAAGTGACCAAACAGCCTTTTGTAAGGGGACAGGAACCCACCAAAGGCATCTGCATGTGACCTAAAGAAGTCTTTCTCTTTTAAAGAAAGTACTGGTCACAGGAGGCTTCCAGTGTCTGAAGGGTACTACAAGGATGCTGGGAAGGGGCTCTTCATCAGGGACTGTAGGGATAGGACAAGGGGTGATGGGTTCAAACTGAAACAGGGGGAGTTCAGGTTGGAGATAAGGCAGAAGCTCTTCCCTGTGAGGGTGCTGAGGCACTGGCACAGGGTGCCCAGAGAAGCTGTGGCTGCCCCATCCCTGGCAGTGTTCAAGGCCAGGTTGGACACAGGGGCTTGGAGCAAGCTGCTCTAGTGGAAGGGGTCCCTGCCCGTGGCAGGGGGCTGAAACTGGATGAGCTTTAAGCTCCTTCCCAACCCAAGCCAGTCTGGGATAAGAAGCCTTCAATAATGAGAGGATAAATTGAAGAAGGAGCTCTGGGCTTGCCTATGATGCTGGACAGGCGAATTTGCCCAAGAAAGCCTTTCAATTTAATAACTCCACATTGGTAACAAAAGCCAGTAAAAGCTACCGCATCTGATTGTGTTCAAATGGACTTAAAGCTTCCCCTGTAAAAGAAATGAAAAATAAAGGCAGATTCCAAGGTAACTGGAGGGATAGATTGATTCGCTCTTACTAAGGGGTGACCCCTCCCACTCCTTAAGTCTTCCTTGTCATCCCCCCATCCCCCCCCCCACTTCAACCTGCGTGCTTTATTAAGACTACCTAAAGACACCACGGCAGCAGGCGAACTCTCAAACCTAACACTCACTGGGTGCTTCAAACACCAGTGCCAACGTATCCGCATTGTCTTCTGCTCGCAGAGTGATGATGTCTTCATTCCCAGCACATTTCAGTATCTTGGACATGCTGTAGGGGCAGGGAAGGGAGGTTACTCCGGGACTACACGCAGGAACACCCCATCACAGCACAGGGACAACGCTGGGGGGGGCTACAGAGGGTCATGGCGCCGTATCGGCAGCGCTCAGCTTTTCCCGCCACAGCCTCGGCGCGGCAAAGTGACGTCAGCGCCGCCAACAAGGCCCGCGCGCGCCCCGTGAAAAAAGGCGCGAGATCCGTGAGGAGACCGGGGGATGGGGGGGGGGGAAGACGCGAAAGCCCCCGAATGGGCTCGGAACAGCCCCGGAACGGCCCCAACCCTGGGTCCAGCTGAGCGACCTGCGGCAGCGGCACGGCCGGGAGCCCGGAGCGGCGCGGGACAGTGAGGACAAGGTGGGCTGCGGGCACCAGCGGGGAGGCCTGCGGCGGGCGGGCGGGCTGTGAGGCCTGCGGAGTGTGAGGGGATCCGTCGCTTACTGCGCTTACCGGACCCTGAACCGCGATAGCCGCACAGCCGACCTCCGGAGAGCCTGAGAGGGGTGTCTGTCCGCGGCTGGGCACCCGGCCCTGCATCCCGCCTTTGGGAGCGTGGGGTCTGGGTGTAAACTGCGCTTCATGAGTACAGGGAAGGGTACCAGAGCTCGTGCAGGGCCTGGAGCACGAGGGTGATGGAGAATGGCTGAGGGACCTGGGGGATTCAGTGTGGAGAAGAGAAGGCTCAGGGGGGACCTGATTGCTCCCTACAATTGTCTGACAGGAGGATGGAGCCAGGAGGGGCTGGGCTCTGCTCCCCAGGAGCAAGGGATGGGACAAGAGGAAACGGCCTCAAGCTGCCCCAGGGCAGGTTTAGATGGAGCTGAGGAACAATTCCTTGCCCAGAGGGTGCTCAGGCATTGGAACAGGCTGCCCAGGGCAGGGCTGGAGTCATCGTCCCTGCAAGTGTGCACACACCGTGGAGACAAGGCCTCAGTGCCATGGGTTAGTGGTGGCCTTGGCAGCGCTAGGAAGCGATTGGACTGGATGAACTTAAAGCTCTTTTCCAGCCTGGTTGATTCTAAGACTTTTTTCTGAGTGGGGGTCACTAAACCCCTTAAGAGAGGCTTTGAGATTGCCCAGCCAACCTCCCGTGGGTGCCCTTCCCTACACAGGGATGCACAGGCTCCATCTGGACCTTCATGAGGTTCTTGGTTGCATTTCTCCAAAGAAGAGCTGTGAAAATGAAAACCTGCCTTTGTTGTCCTATAACATCCCCTCCATTCCAAACCCCAGCCCAGCTGGATGCTCTGAGCATGGCAGTCCCTATGTGAGCAGTGTTGTCACCCTTACCATCTTCATTGCCACACCTCACTGACCAGGAGAGGACCCTGAGGAATTAACCAGCAAGCAGAACTCTTTTAACTGGTACTGGCAGAGTCACAGAGAGCCAAAACTGGTGGGAAAAGTAGTTCTTAGCTGCATTGATGCTTAAGGCATGCACCTGGGGAGCAACGCCTTTAGTCGCATTATATGGATATCTCCTCTGTTAATGTGGGAAGGACGCAGTTCAGAGAAGCATGAAATCCCTAGGCAGAGATGTCTTTTGCAATGTTATTTCATGTTTAATGGAGCTTTGAATGCCAGGTTAATACCAGCTTGGAGCTGTACACTCAGAAGTGGGGAAGCTTTATGGTTGTCATGTGATTAGAGAGGGAGCTGGGACAGAAAGTGATGACACTGTTGAGAATGGGTCACTTTGGTGTTGATCGGAAGGTTCTGCCTTTTGCCTACCTTATCTGAAGCTGCACAGCACCCAGATTTACCATGAAGAGAGCCCTAAGATGGCTCCTGTTTTGTTGTTGTGGCAGGACCTCATAGCAGCCTTCCAGTATCTGAAGGGTGCCTGTAGGGATGCTGGGGAGGGACTCTTCATTAGGGACTGTAGTGACAGGACAAGGGGTGATGGTTTAAAACTTAAACAGGGGAAGTTTAGATTGGATATAAGGAAGAAATTCTTTCCTGTTAGGGTGGTGAGGCACTGGAATGGGTTGCCCAGAGAGGTTGTGAATGCGCCATCCCTGGCAGTGCTCAAGGCCAGGTTGGACGAAGCCTTGGGTGAGATGGTTTAGTGTGAGGTGTCCCTGCCATGGCAGGGGGCTTGGAACTGGATGATGATAAGGTCCTTTCCAACCCTGACTATTCCATGATTCTATGACAAAGCTGTTCTCCTCTAGATAAGAACGTTTGTCTCAGTTGGAGTTCACTTCGCTGCAGAAAACCTTCAGGGACTTCAATATTCCAGAACTTTTGTGGGAGTTGGAAGAGGTCCCTCAGTAGCTTGGGAGGACCGAGGCTGCTGAGCAGGGATGCACATTCCCTTGGCCAAGCTTCCATCTCCCTTCAGCTACTTGGGATGCTCCTGAAGGAGGTCAGAGGGCTGCTATTTTGAGTGCAATCCTGTTACTTCCAGGCAAATGGGCTTTTTGTAGAACCTTCTGAAGAGCTCCTCTCACAGTACCTTATTAATGACTTCGAAGTGTCTTTACTATAGAGAGGGAATATGAATTCCATCCTGCTCATCCTAAAGCAGCTCAAGTGAATTGCAAGGGAAAGAGACAAAGACGTTTCCAAGCACTGAAGAACACCTCTTCAGGTGCTGAACGTGACAGCTGTTAGCAATAGAAGGCAGTTATGGGAGGCAGAGAATTCCCTCAAACTCTTCCATTCGAGCCTGGTGAGAGCTTACCTGGTAACAGTGATCTTCAGTAGGAAAACCCTGCAGCGTTGTGCTTGCAGCTCTCAGCAGCAGCAGGTCACTCTTTATTCCCCCGAGATAATGCTCTTGTGTGTTTAGTGCTTGGGAAGTGCCTGGCAGAGCTTGGGAGTAACATCAGTATAAAGCCAGCGCAGCAGAATTCCCTGTGCACGTTGCATTGCTCGGTGGTCTTTGCTTGCCCAGCGTGTTGCTTGCAGGTGCTGCTGTCCAGAGGGGGGATTCCTGTTTCTGCTTGGTCATGCAGTTACCCTTGCCAAGGAAAATAGTTGAGCAAAGCATATTGTGGCCTGCAGAAACCCTGGTGGCTGTAGAACAGAGCTCTGGGTACAATGAAGGAGTTAAAATGAGCTGTAACCATCAAGGCTGGCTTTAAGATGAGGCCCGGAAAGCTGTGTTTTGTTCTTGTTCCCCGTGCTGGTGTGATAATGGCAAGAGAGAAGCTGGTTTCGCTTTCTGCTCCTCTAACCCTTGCACGAGGCTGCAGCTTTGTTTAGCTTATAACTAAAACTGCTGCTTCAGTCGAGACGCTTGTGCCAGAGCACTTTAAAATCGATTTCTGGTCAAACTGTTGTGCAACCCAGTCTTGGTCTCAAAGGAAACGAGGCAACATCTGTTTACTCTGAGCAGTGAACTCCCTCTGATTTCCCCCCCTGCAGAAAACCAGGCAGACTTGCCCTGATATGTGCTTGGTACCCGTTTCCTCAGCCCAGAGGACTTAGATGCTGTTAACTGGCTGCTTGTCTACGTATATCTGAGATTAGGTGGTCAAAACGAGCTCTAGTTTCTTGTTACCTTCTCCCTTGGTCTTTGTGTCACAGAATCATCAGAGACTGGTTTGGATTGGAAGGGACCTTAAAGCTCACCCAGTGCCAACCTCCTGCCACGAGCAGGGACGCCTTCCACTAGACCTCCTTCCTTTGCTTTGTAGGCTCACTCTCTAAAAGCAGAGGTCAGTGTGTGGTGTGCATCCCATTAAGTCGTATTTTCTCTTCCAATTTCCAAAGAGAACAGGAAAAGGGCAGAAGAAAATTGCTTCCTGGTACATGCAGAGCTCCTGAACGCTTCTGCTGGTTTAATGGGATTTCAGTATCATTTCTCAGTAGTGGTTTGTACTCTGTGTGGCTTGGCAGTGAGGACAGAGGGGTTTTTCCTTCTCCATCCTTCTTTTGCCAGAAGGTTGCCCTAGTAGTTGTCTGGCTCTCAGACAGGAGTGAAGTGTGTAAGGGTGAAATGCTTCCAAGGTTAATAGTTAATCCTTCACTTCCAAAGGATGAGAACCCTTGGTCTTTCCAGCCTGGTTTTGCAGTGGATCGAGGATGTGACTTTTTATCTGGCTTCATTAGCATTGTGTGGTACAAAACAGTGAAAGACTCTGAACTACCAAGCCTCCTGATTCCTTATGCCTCCAGGCATTTTGCAAGACTTCCTCAGTGATCTGAAGTGCTTTAAAGATGCTGAGCTGAGTAAATGCTGGATGTCTGAAAGCTGGTGCTGACAGCTGTCCCTCAGGCCTGCTTTGGAGGCTGAAGGGAGATGTGAACAGTTGCCAGGTGGATGCAGCAGCTCTGTTGTTCAGGATGTAGAGAAATACCAGTGCAGATGCTCTGAAGGTTTAGGCAATTGCAAGTCCTGTTACTGCCCAGGTCACAGGAGAGCTCCAAGTAGTTGGGAGTTTGTGATAACAAGGTGAGGACCAAACCCAATTAAACCACTGCAGTGATGCCTCTCTCCATCTTCATCCGCAGTAAGAGAGGCAGAAGTCCAAGACCTTTTCCAGACCCACCCCAAAGGCTTATTTCTTTTTAATAGGCCTTAATGTTATTTTAGGCTTGATACCAAGCATCGCTTGGCCTTTATTCTGGATAGATGCTAGCAACTTCAGCTCTGATGAGAGAATGCATTTTGGCCTCCCTTGCTGTTTGATGCTCAGCTTTAGAGTGCCTGCCAACAGGAGTGTGTTGTTATCCCTTACTGTTGATTGTGCTAATGAGGAACGGGGCTGATTGCCTTTCTAATGGAGCTCATTACAACCAGCTTGCAAATGCAGTACCTGCAGCAGCTTTTGGCCTGCCATGGAGCTGGTGGAAGAGCTGCAGGCTGCTCGCTATTCCCTGTGGATGGTGTCTGATTTGACCGCTCTCCAGGGGGTTGGAAGTGGATGAGCTTTAAGGTCCCTTCCCAAACCACTGTAGGATTCTAGGATAGAGACAGGGACTCTGGATGCTCAGGTTAAACCCCTCAGGCACACATTGCTTTCCCATTACTCAGGTCTTTGAATAGTTCAAAGCTAGCTTTTGTTTCCTATCCTTATTAATGACCAGATGATTTATTTCTGTCTGGTCAGGAGGGCTACACAAGACAAGTGTCTCTTGACAGTATGTGGAAGTTGCTGTTACCTCCAGCATGTGGCTGACCTGTTTTCTGTAGTGTTCCTGCTGGGTCTTAGTGGATGTGGGAGCTTCTTCCTAAGGTCCCTATTGCTGCAGTGGCATGTCCTTGCTCCTGACCATGTCTTGTTACTGTACATGGTAAGGTCAGTGTAGCGCAGGGTGGTGGAGGGAGATGTGGCACATCCACAGCTCCTGATGGATGCTGGTGCTGCCTTTCCCCCCCCCCCCCCCCCCCCATGTTGGAGGCTGAGGTCAGTGTCAGTGCTCAGACAAGCTGCTTTGTATGTGAATGGTGTCTCTGCTTGTGCTCCTGAAGCCCTCTGCTTGCCATGATGTGTGGGTAGTGGTGATTCCTGGGAAGGCAGGGATGTTTGGTGCTGGGAAGAGGGAAGCTGTGATGTTTGCACTTTTC
This sequence comes from Pezoporus wallicus, assembly GCF_028554395.1. Lineage (NCBI taxonomy): Eukaryota > Metazoa > Chordata > Aves > Psittaciformes > Psittacidae > Pezoporus > Pezoporus wallicus. Next base: position 1,034,528 of record NW_026636985.1, read on the forward strand.
TTCCCAGCAGGGAGGAAGCTGAGGACTGATTTCACTGCCTGTCAAGCACATACCACACATTAGGTGGTAAGAAAACTGATTTATCCTCCTGCCTGCTTTTAATAAGCAGTGATTGGCACCAGGGGTAGACCCGCCTTGGAAATACCTTCCTTAGGAAGGGTTTTTACATGAAGATACAGTTTTTCCAAGCAAATCACTCTTTCCTTTCTGAAAGAAAAAGCATATTGCCACTTTGTATCTGCCAGGACACCAATATTCTTTGTATTGGCAGAAAATTATTACTGTGCCTGTCAATAGCTCTCTTGTTTTCCCCTACATGTGGTCTGTGTTAGCATGTGCCCCTTCTGGTGGTCTGCTTCACTTGACTTTTCCCTGATTTATGTTTGCCAGGGTTATAAAGGGCATGAAGAGTCATAGATTTCTCTTTAGAACAAGCCTGGAGGTTTATGATGGTAGCTGTGACTTCAGGAAACTATTGATTTGGGTTCCTCAGGGTTACAGCTAATACTGGTCCAAGTCCCACATGGCTCCTTTCCTTGCGATGTTCCAGTGTGAATCATGCGCCTGCTGCCGCAGAGCTGTTTGTTCTCCCTCTTCTTCCTCACAGCAGATCACAATGTCTGTGCAGAGCCACAGCTTTGGGGCAGCCTCTCCCAGACACCAGTTCCAAGAGGTACTTCAGAGCTTTACTTCCTTGTTTCTGTATGTGTTTTCTCTGTCTATGCAGGGACAACAAAGTCTACCAGTGGGTAAATGCCACGTAGCAGAGGGATGCCAGTTAGACACAGGAGAACCCAGCACTGAAGCCTGTCTCCATCATGTGCTCCAGAGGGGGAGGCAGGTTCCTTTCTTTGCAGTAGGAAATGCTGGGGGAATGCCAGAACCAGCAACCTATTGTACACAAAAGAGACCAAAAATAGCTTCTTGAAAGGACTTGGAGCCTGATGCATTTACCTTCTTGATTCCCTGGAATGAATGGATGCCAGAGTGGGTGCTGTGCTGAGGGTTAACTTGTGCTGAGTGAGTCAGGGATATAGGACTTCACATGACTCATTCTTGCTGACACTGAGATCAGGCTCTTTTATCAGGCTGTTGTGCTCCATGCAACCCCTGCATTCCTCCCATCACATCCCGCTGGTGAGCTGAGCTTGGTTGCGATCAGAACAAAGCAGGTGGCTTTGGGAGTATGGGATGGGGATGGGAGTTTTCTGTCTTTCACCCTTTGGAGCTTCTGAACCTAAAGAGAATATCTTATAGTTAGGATATATCTTATAACAGGATGAGTTTTTGCCTTGGTGGCTCTGTCTGTGGTGGGTTTACCTGTGGCATGGATCTGTTGGAGATAGGAAGGTGCCAGTGTCAGTAAAGCACTAAAGAAGGGGCGATGGGAATGGGGCAGACAGTTTTCCCAGCTGTAGGAATTAAAACCACTTCTGCAAAACATGGAGATCTTCATAAGTGAGACCGCTGGGTTTGTATCCATTAGACTAATTATACTGGCCTTGATCCTGCAAATGTGCTCAGGGGTGAGAATAGCAGAGGCTTTAGTGCAAATGGTGCCTGTTGTTCTAGCTGTCAGGTTTATTGCCCGAAGAAAACAACTCTTTCTCTCTTGAGCAGTGTAATTAGCATCTTCCATCACAGCTTTTGGTTCAAGTCTGGCAGGAAGTCTAAATAAAACAGCAGCCTGCTTCAAGAAAGGTGCACAAATACAGGGTTTTCTTGAATGAATTTCATGTGCCAGCATCGAATAGTTCACTGTATCTCTGTATTGGGCTGAACATTTTTGGCAGGGAGATTACTGCCTTGTTTCTATGGCAACTGAGATCATGTCATGGATACTTGGACATAAAACCCCATGTGCTCACAGCTTCGGCTCTGAGAGTGCCAGTTAAGCTGTGAGCACAGATTTCTTCCTGCATGCTTGCAGGAGTTCAGTTTCAAGCAAGCCAAGACAACTCCTTTCTCTGTGCATCTTTCTTTAGGGTGATTAAATACTTGTTTGCAAATGTTACTTGGATCTACTGGTTTCACAAATACAACAAGCTAGTGGGTATCTGGCTTTTTTCCTCTGTTCTGGTTCAGGGGAGAAAGAGCCCTCACAGACATCAGTGGGTTTTACTGTTTCTTCTCATCATGACTTGTGTAAAAAAAAATGAGTTATGATAAATGGACATTGCTGCTTTGGTTTTATCCCTCTGCTATCTGATTCTTTAGGTTGGGTATAAGGCCGAAGCTCTTCCCTGTGAGGGTGTTGAGGCGCTGGCACAGGGTGCCCAGAGAAGCTGTGGCTGCCCCATCCCTGGCAGTGTTCAAGGCCAGGTTGGACACAGGGGCTTGGAGCAAGCTGCTCTAGTGGAAGGGGTCCCTGCCCATGGCAGGGGGCTGGGACTGGATGAGCTTTAAGCTCCTTCCCAGCCCAAGCCAGTCTGGGATAAGAAGCCTTCAATAACAAGATGATAAATTGAAGAAGGAGCTCTGGGCTTGCCTATGGTGCTGGACAGGCGAATTTGCCCAAGAAAGCCCTTCAATTTAATAACTCCACATTGGTAACAAAAGCCAGTAAAAGCTACCGCATCTGATTGTGTTCAAATGGACTTAAAGCTTCCCCTGTAAAAGAAATGGAAAAATAAAGGCAGATTCCAAGGTAACTGGAGGGATAGATTGATTCACTCTTACTAAGGGGTTTTAATTGTTTCCTAGCTCTGCATCATGCACATAGATTTCTAACATCCACATTTGCAGTGAGTGCTCTGCCCTGCTTCTGCCTGGGAGGAGAGAGGCAGAGGGAATAGCAATGACTGTACTAACAGGAAAAAATTGGTGTGGGAGAGGTGTAGTAAGAGAACATGCACAGAAGCAGCATCAGAAAACTGGTGTTTGTTAGGGGAGGAGCAGAACTGGTGATAGACCCCCATCTCTTAGCCCCGGCTTCTCTGAAATGCTGCTTGTGCTGGCACTGTGAAACGTTCTGTTTGCAGTCTATGGTTTAACAGAGCTCAGACCTGCTCTTTGCAGAAGCACTGATTCTGGAATGAGCTTATATACTCACCAGTGATAGCCCTTGGCAAGCATCACTCGCTGTGCCTGCTTGCTCCTGCAAGCTGCTTTGCACAAAGCATGGCTCTGATGATTATCCTTTGGGATGGGGATCTGTCTGGCTTGGTTGCAGGACTAGTGAGGCAGCAGTGGAAACATGCAGTGCAGAAGGTGTTATCAAGGCAATGCCACAGCTGGATTAAGTAGCCTAAACCAGGGCACCTCACACTGAGGCTTAAACAAGTTATTTAGCATGCTGCTCAGCTGCTTCAATTGGTGATTTGTAGGCTGCTGGTTGCAATCTGCATAAAAGGTATAAAAATAGTGTTGATTACTGAGTCCTTTCCATAGCCTATATCTGGCATAATGTCCTATATAATCTTAACACTCCATTTCAGACAGAGAGCTAAGCAGGGAGAAGAGCTGAACCCTGACACAGCTTGGTTGTTTTCAGAGTGAAGGTGTTCAAACACACGTTAGCCCTCACTTGGGTGAGTTCTTCCAGCAGGGCAAATGTTTTCTTCCACCTCCCATCAGGCTTAAATTAAGCAAGAGATGGAGGAATGAGTCCTACACTCAATATTGACCCCTAACAGCATCCCTTTATCTTGACACATCTCTTGATCTTCGTCTTTGTACTCTGAAATAAGTGGTGTTGTTTGGAGCTGTGAGGATTGAGTGTTGCATGACACCACTGAGGAGGAAGTGGGATGAGGGGAGCAGTGGGATGCGTGTGCTGTTGGACCCATCCAGTGAGGCTTTGCTCCTGCTCTTGGAGACCAAAACCCTTCAGTGTCTCACTGAAATCAGGCAGTTGATGATGTGATTTACAGCCATTCCACTGCAACATCAGTGCCTTGCAATGAGTGGAAGAAACCATCAGCTGGGCTGTGGCAACTGTTAGATTAGCTTGGTTGCAACATCAAATTCCTCTGCCTCTTGAGCTATGTGGTTGCTTTCATCCTTCATGCTCTTGGCCAAGAAGGCATCAGTGCTCTTTCCCCTTCTTTTAGCCTCTGAGTGCTTTGTGAAACTTCTGATCCTCTGGGCTATAGGCAAGGAATGATTTGCACTTTGCCTTGCAATGTCAGTGCTCTGGGGAATAAAATGCAGGGATGCTGCCTTGGATCTGCTTCCTTGTTTCAGTGCTTAGGCCTTTTATCCAGGGAATAAAGGTCCTTTTAAGGCTGGGAATTGTGCATGAAATAATGGATACTCGGACTGCATTAGAGACCTGCTTGAGGTCTGGGGTTTTAGCCTATACAGGTAATGATGTCTGCCCGAAGTACCCAGCCGCTTCCTTGTCCATTTGATTTGGAGCAGTCACATAAAGTTTTCTTCTTCAGACATCTGCAACAAGAGAAGAAAAGCCCCATTTCTTAAGCAGAATCTAGAAGACCAGAGGAGAAACTGAGTTTGGGCAGGCTGGAGCTGAAGCTTTTGCTCTTACTTGGGTTGCCCACAGGGGAATTCTGCAGAGAATCCTTTTGGAGAAAGTGTTGCAATGAGAAGCTAATACAGTGCTCTGATTTCCTCAAACCTGCTAGAGAGCAGGGCCCCTGTGCTGTGCTATAGGATGCCAAACTCATGATCTTCAGGGAGTCCCTGGCAGTGCTCAAGGCCAGGTTGGACACGGGCTTGGAGCAAGCTGCTCTTGTGGAAGATTGCCCTGGCTGTGGCAGAGGTTGGAACTGGATAAGCTTTAAGGACCTTTTCAACACAAATCATTCCATTATTTCCAGTCTTTTTGCTTGCTGCCATATGGATTTGATCTTCATGCTCCCAGCTACATGGCACTAAATCTCTCTGAGGTCTGAAGGTCCTCCAGGTCAGTTAAAACCCAACTAAAGCAAAGCCAAGCTGCACTGCTTTGCCAGCTCTCCAAACCCACATAGGGGCTGGCAGAGCTCTTTAGTTTTGCTTTCCTCTTCCCTTCCCAGCAATGGGAATGGAAATGATGAGTGCAGGGCAAGGTGGGAAGAGGTAGCACAGGATGTCACTGGTGCAGTGGCCACTGCTTCACCCATCCCCACAAGTCATTTCTGACATGACCATTGTATTTTTAGCTGCCCCCACCTGATGGTGTCTGACTGGTCTGTTTTAAGAACCTGGCCTGCAGCCATTGGTGTGTTACAGATGGGGAAATAATTCTCTTTCCCTGCCTTAAATAAGGGAGCTACTCAACTCTTACTGCTCTAGTGAGCTGCAACGTGGTCACACCAAACCAGCCCCGGTGGCTGCTTGGTTTGGTCCCTATTTCCAAGCACAGAGCAGTGCTGCCTGGGAGCCCAAAGGGATGAAGTCTCTGTGCAGAGCTCCCAGCTTGGCTCCCTCCTTGTTTTTCCTGCTAGCATGCTCTCCTTTCCGGGAGTTCTAAAATAGCCCATGGGCCGAGGCCAGCTCCTGATGCACAAGCGCTTCCCTTGGGAGCAGCGTTTTCCTTCCTTGCTGTAAGCTCTGCCAGTGAAATGAGGGGGAAATGGGGAAGTTTGGGTTCATCCTCTATTTAGGAGCTGAACCGGATGAAGAATCTCCACTGGAGAGGAGGCATGGGGCTGCCTGGGAGCCAGGAGGTCGCTTGTAATCCTTTCTCTACCACTGGCCTTCTGTAACCTGCTGCCTTGCCTGTATTTATTTACCTCCTAACTACAGGCCTCTGCTCTGAGCTCAGTGCTGGAGCAGTACAGGGGGTGCGGAAGGCACGGGTGTTTCTTTCCAACACATCAGGCCCCTTCTGTGGCCAGAGGGGATGGTTGGGTGCGGGTGATAAGCCATGCTCTTCCTCTTCAGCTATTTGAGGATGGGCTTGGTGGTATTTTTAGTGTCTGCCTGTGAAGTCAGCCTTGAGCCTGTCTGCTTGGAGGCCTTCCTTTCTAATTTGGGCAGGGTTGCATACTTGGAGATCTGCCTGGGGACTGGGGACCTTGTAAGAATTCCTGCTAACAAGCCTATGTCTCCCAGGCACTTGGAGATGCTTATTCATCAGCTGTGAGGGATCTGTACCTGTTCAGAGGAACAGATCCTTTTCTCTGGTTGCTCCTGAGACTGATGGAGAGTGAAATCCCATTGTGTCTGTCACCTAAACCACTTGATGTTGTTTCTCATGGGTATAACCCTGTGTAATACCTGCAATATTTGCTTTCCTCATTCGTGCAGAAACAGAGTGGTGGTGTTGCATCCAATGGGCTGGTCTGAGTTCCTTCAGAGTGTACCTACTAAGGCTCTTTGTCTCTCTTTAACTTGCAGGAGTCCGAGTCTGAGAACAAGCTGGATGGAGAGACAGCATCAGACAGTGAAAGCAAATCCGAGTTTGGAGGATCCCCCCCGGTGCCAACATCAGATGACACTCCAGAGGTCCTCAACAGAGCCCTCTCCAACCTGTCCTCAAGGTACCACTCACTGAGCACCATCTCCCTCTGCTGCCAGGGTCCCTGCATGGTCACTGGGGCTGTCCTAGCCCCAGCAGCATGGTGGTGGCTGCTGGAGGCTGAAGAAGCTGCTCTCAGAAGCGCTGTGTTTCCCTCCCTGGTATGCAGGAAGGTGCCCCTGAGCCACAGGAAGCAGAAGATGACGGTGACAGTGCTTGGGAGAGCAGAGCTCTCAGGGGTGCTGTGGTGGGAGAGGTCCCAAGAAGAAACTAGGAGTATTCTTTACAGGCTGCTTTGGGGAGGAAAACATCTTATTTCTGTCATGGGAGAAAGTGTCTCTGCTGGGTGTGCTGTGGGGATGGTAGAGGCTTGAGGCAGGGTGGTGGGACCAGGTTGCCCAGAGAAGCTGTGGCTGCCCCATCCCTGGCAGTGCTCAAGGCCAGGTTGGACCTAGCTTGGAGCAAGCTGCTCTAGTGGAAGGTGTCCCCGCTCATGGCAGCGGTTGGAACTGGATGAGCTTTAAGGTCCCTTCAACCCAAACCATTCCATGATTCTGTGATTTCATGGTCTCCTGGACAGTAGTGAGGGTGCAACACACCAGAGCACATGTCTGCTCTTGAAAAAGGGTGTAGAGATGGGTAATGGTCCCCATTTTATTTGAACTTATCATGCAGCTTGTCCAAGGTGTGTGAAACCTGTAGCTGAGCAGGAACAGACACTCTCCCATCCCATTTCAGTGCCCTGGGAGATGCTCTGCCCCTGCATGTAGTGAGGGGGAGACTGAATTGTACTGCAGCCTCGCAGCTGCTGCAAGCAGGCCTTCAGTGGGTCGAGGCCTCTGCAGCACTGAAAGGAAACCTGGGGTTCCTAGGGCTTGTTTCCTTCCTGTGATATGCAGAGAGCAGCAGTGCTCTCCTGCTTCCTTGCTTTGGTTTGACTTTCTCTAATGTCTTCCCTTCTCTGTGGCTTAGATGGAAGAACTGGTGGGTAAGAGGCATCCTCACGCTGGCAATGATCACCTTCTTCTTCATCATCATCTACTTGGGACCCATGGTCTTAATGACAATAGTAAGTGCTTCAGAGAGATCCTGGCACTCACAGTGGTCGGGGCAAGGTTGCTGGGGTGGGCAGCTCAGAGCTGAATATTGTAGAGGTCCTTTGTCCACTTGCTGGATTTCCTCTGTGGAGGAAACCTGGAAGGAATCAGTGACTGCCTGCCCTGATGGGCAGCATATGGTTGCAACTGAAGCTAACACCAGGAATTGTTAGGAACCTCCTGCAGAGGAAAGGGGAGGGAAAAGCAATATGGGCAGCTTCCCATGTTGGATTAGGAGACTCTGCCAGACTGGTAGCAACTGCTAAAGTACCTTTTGCTGTACACATACATGGCTTTTTATCTCCCTGAGGAAAGAGGTGTTTAACCAACATGTGTGAGATCTTCTGCATGTCTTTTGTGCAGGTGATGTGCGTCCAGATCAAATGTTTCCATGAGATTATCACTATTGGCTATAATGTGTACCACTCATACGACCTGCCCTGGTTCAGGACGCTCAGCTGGTGAGTAAGGGGGCTTCTGTGCCACAGTAATGCTTCATCTCCTCACAGATCTTCTGGCTGCCTCCAAACCGGAGACCCTGGGATTGCTCTGTGCTGACCAGGGTCATCTGGTAGCAGGTCTTGTCAAAGAAAAGCCCCCGTAAGTCTTGATAGATCAATATCTTGAAAGAGCCTGTCTGGATAAAGGTTGTCCAGAGATTTTTGTCCCATGATCTGTGCAAGGACCAGCATTGACAGGCATGATCCTTTGGAGATGGACATGGGTGCTCAAGTGAGACGGGAGTTTTTAGGTGAACACTAGGACTTAAGGGCTGGGCAGAGGGCAGGCGCAGCGCTTTGGGGCTGCACAAGCTGCAGAGGCCTGTTGAGGAGTGCCACCTAAAGGCAGAAAGTCTTTGTGCATCAGGAGCCCAATTCCAAGTCTCTTCCCTGTGGGACCCGTAGCAAAGCAGAGCTGAGCGCTGCAGCCACTGGTTCAAATGAAGGTGGGATTCCTGAACTGCAGGAAATCAAGTTCTGATGTCACTTGAAGCAAACCTGTTTGCAGTGGGCCAGAGCAATAGGAAGACCTCAGGGATCAGTCACTTTCTGTCTCTCTAGAAGCCTTTTGGGGTTCTGCTAACGAGGGTCTGCATCCTTCCCAGGTACTTCCTGCTCTGTGTAAACTATTTTTTCTATGGTGAGACTGTGACAGATTATTTCTTCACCCTGGTTCAGAGGGAGGAGCCCCTGCGAATCCTCAGCAAATACCACCGCTTCATTTCTTTCACCCTCTACTTAACAGGTAGGGACCACGTTTTCTCTTGGTTCGTCTTGGCTGGGCTGGAGGGGAGAAACCTCCTTGAGCTACCCTTGTCCAGAGCCTTGTGTGCAATGCAGTGTCCATAGCAAGTGATCTCTGCTCTTCAGTGATGCTGTAATTTGGGTGCATCGTTGGAGTATCTCTTACATGAGGCTCTGTATAAGAAAACTCCATTACTCCATATGGGTCAGCCAAGCTTGATTGCTAATTGTCCAAGTATTACTTATAGGCAGTGGTATTTTGTGACCTCCAAAGTAGTTCATCTTCCCACTCCCCATTGCTGCTCCCTAAGGAGCTGTGTCATAGTGAAATAGTATTTCTTGCTGTTGAAGATGCATTCCCACCATTTGCTATCCTTCTGTCTCTCATCAGGTTTCTGCATGTTTGTTTTGAGTCTGGTGAAGAAACATTATCGCCTCCAGTTCTACATGGTAAGGTTAAATGCAGGGCCTGCCTGCCCCCACTTGGAGGCAGAAGGAATAATGTAGGCTGCTTGAAAATCCTCTGTGGAGGACTAGGTGTGTGCTGGTTGTGCATTGAAATGCTGCCTGGAAGAAAAGTTACTGTGAGCAGAGGGTAGTTTTAGGAAGCTTTCCAGTTCATTCAGCACACAGGGGTATGGCTTGGATATCTGTCAGTCTCTTCTTATATTGTCAAAAGGCTGAGAGGTGTGGGATGAGGGTGAGCTAAAGAGTGTTTGGTCTAGCAGAAGTCTTCCCAATGAAGGTCACCTCTGGGCTTAAGCTAAAGTATGCCCATAAATTACTGCTGGTGACTTGTCAGCTCTGATGGCCCTGGGTGTTTGTCGTGGTGAAGGTGCATGCTAGACCTGCACGTCTGCATGAGCTGCTCTCTGAGGTGTAGCATCTGATTGCTAGAGCATCACTGCCAGTGATGTGTATGGCAGTGTCTAGTGCTTGCTGTCTTCTCTTCCAGTTTGGATGGACCCATGTGACGTTGCTAATCGTTGTTACCCAGTCGCACCTCATCATCCACAACCTGTTTGAAGGGATGATATGGTGAGTTGCTGTGTGTTCCACGTTGCTTTGTTTTCTGCAGAACACTGACCACGTTTTTTGAGTTCAAACTGTTCTACAAAAACTGAATGGCCAAGGAGAAGGTGCTTTGTGTGAGGAGCTGACCTGTTCAGAATAGAGAGACTGGGACCTCTTCAGCATAGGACTTGCTTTGAGCTACTTGAGCAGTTCAGGGAGTTGTTGTAAAGAAGCATCTGGACATTGCTGTGGGGTGCAGGGACCTATTAAGCAGCGTCAGGCCTTTGTAGATGCTTCCTTTTGATGCCCATCATTTGCTAGATGTGGGTAAGTGTTGCTCAGCACTTGATTTGGGGCAGTGCTGGCAGTACCATGTTAAAGCAGCACTGCGAAAGGAAGATGGCAACCTGCCACCTTACTCCAGCTGCTGTGGGGAGGGAAAGCCCCTTTGGTGGGATTACCACACCCAGCAGGGGCAGGAGCTGATTTTGGCCACTTTAAGACTTCACGTTCCTCTGTGTGTCATAACCATCCCAGGAGACTTTGGAAGCTGCCTGCTTACAGCTAAAATGCACCCTTCAGGGGTGAGGGAATCTAACAAGGCAAGTATATAACAGCATGTCATATGTGGAAAAGAAAATGGGCTTAAACCAGGCCATTTTGGCTTCTCAACCTGCTTTTTAGTCCAGAGCACTAGAGTAACCCCCAAGATTCCCTAGGAGCTTTATGTGGCTGCTCCTCACATTGCATTGCAGCAGGAGGTGTTGGTGTGATGGCACTGCAAAGCATCTTATAGAGCTTATTTGAGTCTTGGAGTTTTATCTTGGCACTTCCCAATGGTTTGATTCTTCTCCCATCCAGGTTCATTGTCCCAATTTCCTGTGTGATCTGCAATGACATCATGGCATACATGTTCGGGTTCTTCTTTGGCCGCACACCACTCATCAAGGTTTGGAACACTTTGGGGGACAAAACACCCATTTTTGCCTTCTTTGGGTCTTAGCCCTGTGTTCCCTCATCTTCAGTTTTATGGCTGCTTGTGGGTCTGAAGCAAAGCTCTAAATTAAACTTGGTCTTTGAGGCTGTAAAGTTAAATCATAGAATCACGGAGGTGGGAAAAGACCTTTAAGGTCACCAAATCCAACCGGGAATGAATGAACCATGTCAGACCAAGATGTTGGTGTCAGCTTCTGACCAAACTTGTTGGCTGGTGGCACTGATTTGTATTGCCTCAGCAATTCCCAGGGGAGGAAGGGCTCCAGAGGTGTGTGGAGATGTATGGTCTGTGATTCCTCCCTTTCCTTTCTCTGCAGCTCTCCCCAAAGAAGACCTGGGAGGGGTTTATTGGAGGATTCTTTGCCACTGTTTTGTTTGGATTGCTGGTGAGTAGCAACCATGGAGCTTCTTCCACTGTTCTCTTCCCTTGATAGGTGTCCTGTCTAAAAACTGCAGCCCAGCTTTAAGCACTCTGGGCTCTTGCCACAGACTTCCCTTTGCCCTGACTGACCAGGATTTGAACTGCCCATGGCTTTGTGTGGATGCTGCAGATGGAACAGCACTGCAGATGGAACAGCACTGCAGGAGGTTTTTAGTCCATTTTAGACCCTGTGACACGTTCATTACAGTAACTATCCATGACATTTTCTCTCTGCTGCTGTCAGATGGATGCTGTGCATCATTTCAAGGGCTGTGTAGGGAACAGAGCACTCAGAATATTCTTATCTGGTTTTATTATGATCTGTGTCTGCTTGGTTCTGTCCTCTCAGCCCAGGGTTTCCTGTCTCAGCGTGTCCTTATGGGGCTCCGAGCACTGCTTGTTGAGCAGATGCGCTTACTAAATGGAAATGCTCACTCTGCCTTTAGCCAATTAGTGCTTCTCAGGAGAGTAATCCCCTTACTGAAGCTGGGAGCATGGCTCCCTCCTTGCCTTGTCCCCTTGAGTTGCCTTTTCACTTGAGATCAGCTCTGCCACATTGCTCAGGGAAATACTAATCCTGTTTTCTCTTGCTGTGTCTCTTTTCCTCTCTCCTGGAAGCTGTCCTATGTGATGTCAGGGTACCGGTGCTTCACCTGCCCTGTGGAGTTCAACAATGACACCAACAGCTTCACAGTGGACTGTGAGCCATCCGAGCTGTTCCAGCTACAGGAGTACAATATCCCCGTGGTGCTGCAGTCCGTGGTGGGCTGGGTAGGACTCTCTTTGCTTATTGGATCTTACTTATTGGGATAGGAATTCTAAGAGACCAGGGCTTTATTTTGATGGTCTTCGAAGAGACGTGACAAGGGATGGTGGTACAAAAGGGGGATTTTAGTGGTGCTCTGTGTTGGCTGATGGCCCAAAGAAATCATCCAGAGTCCGGTGGGACATTAAACTACTTGAAACCCAACTGACCTAAAGCCTGGAGAGCAGAGAAAGAGGGTTAAATGCTGTTCTGATTGAAAAGCTCTCTCTGACATGATCTTCTTTCTGCAGAAGACAGTCCGGATGTACCCCTTCCAAATCCACAGCATCGCTCTGTCTACTTTTGCCTCTCTCATCGGGCCATTCGGAGGCTTCTTTGCAAGTGGATTTAAGAGGGCCTTCAAAATCAAGGTGAGAATGGTGAAGGTCCTTTCCGTTCTAGAAAGGAAAGGCTGAATGGTTGCTACCACTCTAAATAGTCCCTGTGCTCTGAGGAGTGGCAGGCTGGGCACTTTGGGAAGGGATGGGAGGTTTGCTGGGTCACAGGGAAAATGCTGGAGCAGGATCAGGGGGTTTTAACTGAATGGGGAGGGACCTTAACATTTCAGCTGGTATTTGAAATGCTGCTTTTGTGCAGATCTTGAGCTAGAGGAAGAAAGAGCCAGTCAGGAAATTTTGCAATCTGAGGTTTCCCTTGATGTCTTGCACTCTGGCTTTATGTCTAAACAGTCTGTGTTCCGTTAAGATGCCTTGAAAAGGCAAGATGGGGTTGCAAGAGATAAACATTGGCCTTCCTTGACCTTTGAGTGACAGATCTGAGTTAAGCCTTGATGTCCCTCAGGCACTGGTGGTCTTCCTAAAGGAGCGACTTTTAAAACCAGGGGGAGATTAAACAAAATATCTTCTTAATCTGGCTTTTGCCTTCTGGAGAGAATTACTGCAGGGGTGTGTGTCACACACAGAGGTACTAATTCAAGTGCAGGGCATTTAACACTGCTGAATGTGCTCCCTTCTGCTTTGCACAGGACTTTGCCAACACAATCCCAGGGCATGGAGGTATCATGGACCGCTTTGACTGTCAGTACCTGATGGCAACCTTTGTTAACGTGTACATCGCGAGCTTCATCAGGTATTTAATGCTTTGTGGGGAAGTCTGGGGGCTCTCAAACTTAGGAGATGTACAGGCTTGTAGTTAGAATCATAGAATCACAGAATGGTTTGGGATGGAAGGGACCCTCAAAGCTCATCCTGTTCCAACCCCCTGCAATGTGCATGGACATCTTCATCTACTTCAGAAACCACATCCAGCCTGGCCTTGAATGCTTTCAGGGATGAGGCATCCACCACCTCTCTGGGCAACCTCTGCCAGTGTTTTACCACCCTCATTGTAAAGAATTTCTTCCTCGCATCCAGCCTGAATCTCCCTCTTTTAGTTTTAAACCATCAGCCCTTGTCCTATTGCAACAGGCCCTGCTGAAAAGTCTCTTCCCATCTTTTTTATAGGCCCCTTCCACAACGGACAATGCTCTTGGAGCAGATCAGGTTTGGGGTTGAGGTTTTTGTTACAGTTCATGATCCTGTGCTTTCTGAAGCCATTTCCACACCTGAAATGGAGTTAAGCTCCTCGGGTAGACCTGGGAAAGGAACAGAGATCATGGAGATTTAGCAATGTGACTCACTGCTGATGATGCTTTTGTGTTTCAGAGGTCCCAACCCAAGCAAACTGATCCAGCAGTTCTTAACCTTGCGGCCAGACCAGCAGCTCCACATCTTCAACACACTCAAAGCACACCTTGTTGACAAGGGGATATTAGGTCGCTTGGAGGATGCATAGACAGTGGTGATTGGAACAGGACTGAAAACAGACCCACCTCCTCGAGGAAATTCCTGGCTCACCTGATCTCAGACAATAACAAGGCCTCATTTCACTGTAACTTTTCTTCCTTTCTTGTTAAATGTTTGCATTTTGGGGTGTTTTTTTAAATAATAAATTTCTATAGCTTTGGTTCAAACGAGCAAATCTTGGGTTTGTAGCTGAAGAGGAGCTCAGAAGCACTGTTGGGTGAAGTAGGAGGGTATGGCTGTCCTCGTGGGCTGGTCTTCACCTCACTGCATGTGGGCAGAGCTGAACTTCTCCTCTGAGTGTGTTTCTGCAGGGAATTACACCAGTGTTGGCCGTACGTGTGTGAAGGTGAAGCCATGCAGCTCCTGTCGGGCCAAGCTGTGGCCACGATGGCAACTCTGGGATCATCCTTTCTCCAGTGGGAACTGTGAGTGCAGTGTTCATATCCCCAGACAGCCACGGTCCTGCTTGTGTGCAGTCTCCTGCAGCCTGCACGGTGAGCACGAGGCTTCCCTCATTGGAAGAGGATCTTGTTCTAATCCAGCTGTATTTCTTTTGCCCAGCCAGGCACTTGCATCTGTGTTCACTTGCTGCTGCTTGCAGTGCCTCTCACACCCCCCCCCCCCTTCTGGCTGATAGTTTGGCAAATAAGAGTTTTATAACCAATTAAACCAGAAAGACTGAGGAAAAAGAGTCAAGAACCTGGTAGTTGCTTGTGGGAATGTGGGAGGTTCCAATTGCTTCAATACTGAATGGAGTAAATAAGGTTTGAAAGAACATTGAAATGCCATTGAGTAATTCCTGCCAAGTAAAGCAGGAACAACCCTTTAAATAACTTGGTTCATTTCCCCCCATCAAATAACCTTTAAGCAACACTGAACCACACTTTGGTTGGAAACCCCACACTGGGAGATAAATCTGGGGAGCATATTCCTATTGTTCCTTCTCCTGCAGTTGCTGGTTGGGGCTCCAGCACCCCCTGGAGCTCTCAGCTGGGTATTTTGGTTTCCTTTCAGGGATCATGTCTATCACCTGTTTGTTACTTGAGTTCTAGATGTCGTGCTGCTGAGTTGATCATGGTCTATGTCGCATTTCAGTCTGGGTTCATTTACCTGCAGGCTTCTGTCCTGCTTCTCTTCCTAAACCTTGTCATAAGTAGTTTGTACTTAATAGGTATAAGTTTTATCCAAGTATTTTCCTTTATTTTGTCATACTTTTGTATTATTTAAAAATGAGAGCCCTAAAGATTGTAAACCTTCTCTTTTTTTTATGATTAGATAATGAAAATATCCCCCCCCCCCCCTTTACACCTTTTGCAATGATCCCAAACACGAGGTGACTCTGATTTTACTTCTTTCCATAGTTTGTGCATGGGAGAGAGAAACTTCATCATATTTTAACCTGGGGAACGAGTGTCAGGGAAAGATAATACAGAAGTACATTGCTGTTTTCAAGCATCCACCTTCCACACAGCCACCCCCTGCATATAGAGACATGCACACACTGCAAGCTAGCTAAGTATCGACAGAAAAGAAGTCACCTGGACATAGTTTGTAGCTCATAGTCCGTATTCTGATCCTGCCATTGCTTTCCTTTCCCCTGAGTGAGCCAGAGAGCACACATGTGTAAATACATGACCAGATGCTGACGTCTCTCTTACGTTCCTCCTTCCTGCGTGCTCAGCTCTGCTTCATCTCCCTCAGCAGGAACCACAGGGCAGGAGGTTGTGCTCCTTTTGCTGCAGGTATTTGGGTGAAAGCAGATTGCAGGGAAGAAGGGGCTGCTTCCACAAAGTATCTTCAGCCAGTGCTGGCAGAGTTGCTGGCTTCTGGCTTCTGCTACAGGGGAGCCAGTTCAGGACTGTTTGAAGCTAGTGGTTGTACATAGAGGCTCTCCTGTTCTGGCTGTGGAGACTGTTCCCTTCCAGCCTGAGTTAGGCAGGGGTCTATTTTCTGTTGATTTAGAGGTCTCATCCCCTAATTTGAGAATTAAGGGGGAGAATTAAGGTGCTTCCATCTCCCTTTGTGCAGGGAGGATGCTTGCTCTGTATTACACAGAACCATTCGGGTTGGAAGGGACCTCTGGAGATTGTCCAGTCCAACCCTTTAGCCACCTAGAGCAGGTTACACAGGAGCACATCCAGGTGGGTTTGGAAGGTCCCTGCAAAGCAGTTTGCCCTGTGGGGTCAGAGAAGCTGATGCTTTTCTGGATTCCCCAACATCTGCCAAACCCCTTTGTAAGTGCACTCTTGGGTCCTAAGTCAGTCCTCAGAAGCTGTAGTGGTGATAGGTATTACAAGAGATGCTCTTTATGTTAAGTTTTTCCATATGGCTCTGCAGTCCCCTGCTCATGTTGCTTTCAGCCTTTGGTACCTCTTTAGCTGTAATTAGTGGGGCAAAAGCCTAACACAAAGCTTTCCTGCATGCTTTTGAGTGAAGCAGCATTTGGGCCTTTTGAAGGGTGCTGTGCTGGCTGTGGACACTGGAGGGCAAAGCAGTTGCATTTAGCAGCTTCCATGGCTAGAGAGGAGCTGCAGCAGTGTTTGCATGTGGCAGCTTTAGTCTTGCTTCCTTGCCAGCAGTGCAGTGAAAGGGGGGGCTTCCAAGGCTGATTTGATCCTGAAGGGTTCATAGAAAGGGTTTAGCATCCTGCTGTGAAGTTCGTAACCGAGTGGGACCAGTGCATCCATTTGAGAAGTGAAGGAGGAAGGGAGGGAGAGGGGAGGTGTGAATATTATTTGCAAGCTCAACATGCTGAGAAATAGTGGTGAGCTCTGTAGTGTGTTCTCTGTTAGGGTGAGAGCCGTGGTGGCAAGCCCACTTCTGTACCACTGGTATGAGTGTATGTGGTAGCACTGCTCAGCTCTTAGCGAGAGCGCTGTCTGAAGCAGCATTTGGTGGGTTCTCCCCATCAGCCCAGCCTGTGAGTGGCTTTTGTTTGCTGTAAATACCTCAGGTTAGGCGTAGAAAGTCTAGAAGAAACGCAAAGTTGATGTTACTGGCTTTGGCTGCCCCTAAAGGAGTTAATTGTGATGCCAAGGGGCATGTAGCAAGGCACATTAAGCCTTGCAGGACCTTGGTCGTGCTGCAGCTCTCACAAGCATTAGGTTTGGAGGGAGAGCCCACGCTGACACCAGGGATGTCCAGGTGAGGGGATACAGGGATGCTCCTGTGATGTTGCTCCAGCTCAGCATTGCACCATGGTTTTTGTTCTCAGTGGGCTCCACCGTCAGAGAAGCTCCTCCAGCTTGTGCCCAGCAAGAAGGGAATAACCAGCACAGGGGGAGGTACTGTGCCAGCCAGAGTGTGTGTGCTTGGGAGGGAAGGAAGAGAAAAGCAGGATTTGGCCAATGTGAAGCCCAGCAGAGTGTGACTGCTGCTTGTGGTGTGGAGACCACCTTTTCATCGGCAGTTGTGGCAGAAACAGAAGGATAAGTGTATTTGATCAAAGGGATAGAAAGCTGCTTTTGCTGGTGGGAGAAGCTGCTGTCCTGGTGAAGGGACTAAACGTGATGCTGGTTTGCTGGTGGGTGATTTAGTACAGGTCAGACCGGGTTTGATGCTGCTTGGCTGGGTCTGTGAGGATGAGCACTTGGCATGATCCGATGGGAATTTGCTCCTCCAAGTCAGATAAGTTTGCGGATGGGATGCACGGCTCAGTGGAACATCTCCACCTGGTTCCTGCATTTAGGGTCATACCCACCACTGATCAGCATATGTTAGTTAGAGATCCTTCAGGCTGATGGGCTCAGAAGTCTGCTGACACTGATCCCAAGCTGTTGCATTGGATTCTTGGTACCCTGTGCAGCTGGAAATCCCACAGCATCAGCTAATGCTTGGCAGCAGGTTGTGAAATGCCAGTTTCTTATGTTCCAAGGGCTGTGTCCTGTTTCTGATGTGTGCAGCCAGTCCCTCTGAGCATGGTTGTGATGGGATCTTGGCATCTCTTCCTTCCCCTGCCTCCTCTAACCAGCTCTGTATAAGAGGAGGAGGGCAAAGCTGTGTGGGCAGCATCCATACGACTCATCCAGACCTTCCTGGGGACTGGAGAGCATCGTGTCCCAAAGAGCATGGTATGAAAGCTCCTGTGGTTCCTGCCCTCTGTAACCAGCCCCAGAGTTGCTTTTGTACTGCTGTAATCTTGATGTGCTCCTGTTCTCCAGCCCTGATGTGTTTCTACATCTGCTTCTTTCTCTGTGCACTGTTCTTTTGATTCATGGTTTAGCTACACCTGTAGAGTTGCCTTTCTTTACCGAATGTCCAGATGTGATATATTGTATATTTTAAAGTATTTACCCTATTTATATACTATGTGTTACTGTTAAATAAATATAAGTTCCATTATCTGTAGTGTTTTATTCAGTGCCGTGTGGGAGATGCTGAAAGCCTCTTGTCCATGTTCTGCGAAGCAGATGGGTCTGTTTTAACCTGGGCTTCCACCATTCCTTGCCCTGTAGCTCTTGTTCCTTAGGGATCTTCCTAAGAGCAAACTGGTTGTGGCAAAGACAGACATGAAAGCTGGAGATGGGCTGAGCACACAGGTCAGGTTGGATGGGGCTTGGAGCAAGCTGCTCTAGTGGAAGGTGTCCCTGCCCATGGCAGGGGGTTGGAATTGGTTGATCTTAAGGTCCTTTCCAACCCAAGCCATTCTATGACCAGACCATCCAGGCCCATCTGATCCAAGATGGTGTTGATCCAAGGGAGGTGTTGACGCTGCTGCCTCCTGCAGCTGAGCCCGTTTTACCCTAAAGCTTTCATTGGGAATGTGGAAAGCTGCTGGACTTCCACCTAGCATCAATTGCAGCTTCCTTTCAGCTGTTTCTCCTGATGTGTGTGGTTAGAGCAGCACTAGTTTTAGATCTTGTGTTATTTTGAGTGGTTTTGACTTATCAGCTAAGCCCAGCCCAACCCAGCAGTAGCCTTCTTTCTGCTTCCTGTCACACTGGGTCCCCGTGTTCAGGTAACTTAATCCTCCATCAACAACCTAATGTGCTGCCCTCTCTCTACAGCATTACTCCAGAGCCCCAGCTCTTGTGTTGTTACACATCACCCAAGGAGGAGCGTGCAGGTTAAGTAGGAAGCTGCTGAGCAGTGCCGTGCTATGAAGCAATGAGATGCTGAGAGGTCTTGAAGGATCTGCTCGTGTTAAATCTTTCAGCAACTGCCTACCAGTGAGTCACACACATCATCTGACACACCAGCCCCAGAGGCTATCAGCATTGCTGCTTCCATTTCAGCTGAGTCATAGCTTCATAGCATGGTTTGGGGTGAAGGGACCTTAAAGCTCATCCAGCTCCAGCCCCTGCCATGGGCAGGGACCCCTTCCACTGGAGCAGCTTGCTCCAAGCCCCTGTGTCCAACCTGGCCTTGAGCACTGCCAGGGATGGGGCAGCCACAGCTTCTCTGGGCACCCTGTTCTGAAAGATCCCTCCTTGTTTCTCCCCATTCTGTGCCAATGTAATGAACTCACACGTTGAAAAGTACAAATTCCCAGTAGGAATCTTGGTGTGAGCTGTGCTCCAGACCCAGAACCCACAGTAGACCTCAGCCCAGGGCTGCCTTCCTGCAAGCAGGTCTCTGCCCAGACACACCTTCCATGAGACCCTGATAGAGGAGGGATGTAAAACAACCACCCTTATGGGCTGAGATTTACCCTTTTAACGTTCCCCTGGGGCATTTGGTTCAGGAGCAGGCTGCCTGGCTCAGCTGCTAAGAAAGCACCCCAGTGTTGAGATGTCCTTTCCCACTGGTGGAGGCAGCAACCCGGTGCTCCACGGGGCATCTGGAAGGGCCCTCTAGGGTGTTTGTGAAGGCTTGGTTTGGGCTGAGCTGTTGTGGTGGAGCTGAAATGCATGAGTTTGAGCTAAACTACTCACTGTCCTCTTTCTAGAGGAGGGGAAAGCGCCGCGTGACATCCTGTTCACACAGGCAGGTGGGGAAAAGCTGTTCACAACGTCTGCTGCATAAGAAAGAGAACGGGTTGAAGAGAAAGGTAGGACTGAAACATACAAGTCCCTACAGCAGGTATTAGAATGCAGAGGAAACATGTTTAATCCAGGGCCTTCTGCTTGGGGTCCAGCAAAAAGTGAGTTAAATCAGGCAGTTTGGGTCCAGAGCAGGGTGTTGGGGTTAATGTGGTTCAAGCTCGGGCTGCTCCATTGCGCCAGCACCACTTCCCGCACCATCACGTTCTCTATGGCCACCCAGCAGTGGAATGTGTGAGCTGGGGATCTCTGAGCTGGCTCCACTCATGCTCAAAGCAACAGATCCATTCCTCAGCTGGGATTAAACCACCCTGGCTGTGCTGTGGCCCCGAGAGCCGCATCCTCAATTCACACTGCAGCACTGAGCAAAGCCTTTGCGAGCGGCTGGGCTGCAAACCCCAGCAGGAACCAGTGGCCTCTGTCAGCCCCTGCGCTCCCCACGTCCCTATTTCTGCTTCTGTTCAGAGCAACTTCCCCCTGCACAGGGCCTGGGCTTCCCCAGCATGGGGGGGGAATGGGATGGAGGCCTCCATTAAGCCTTCAGGGCACGCTGCTTTCTGTTCCCTCGGGTGTTTGCGAGTGCCACATTGCAGTTAGCCCGGGTCTCAAGAGCTGCATCCCAGTCTAGTCACATTTGCAGCTGCACAGCCATCTCTTCTGTGGAAAACCAGCCCTAAATGCCATTTAGGAACAGGATACACTCACTGTTGTCAGCAGGGAAAGAGGTGCTGCTCGACCTGGTGGGGTCTGTGCCCACATCCCTTGACCATCACTGCTCTGATAGCCACAGCCTTTCCTCCAAGATCCCTTTCATCCCTATTCTGCTCCTACCAGTTACAAAGTGGACTTAAAAGCCTTAAATCAGCCATAAGGGCTATTGAGCAGCCGCAATAAGAAGCACAAAAGACACCCCTGCACCACAGGGATGCACCAGGACATCCAGAGCCGCCATCCAGTGCCATCTGGCCGTGCTCTGCCCTGCTTTGCTGCGGAGCACAACACATCCCAAAGCTCTGTGTGGGGCAGTGAGCAGTTTGCTGGTGCACCGAGGAGGACATCCACTTCCTCAAATGCAAGGAGCAGAGCGCAGCCCCGGGCAGGGTGCAGGCTGGGACCACGCATCCCTGCATCCATCAAAGAAGGGAGCAGGAAAGGCAGCATCATCACCTCGGCATCATTGGGAAGGCAGAGAGGAGCTTCAGAGGAGAGCAGGGCAGGAAGGTACTTTTATGGGTTGTTCCGAGCCGCCCGCAGAGGAGGGAAGAGGAAGCACGTTGGTAAATCAACCCTTGCTGAGCTGTTGCTCTTGGTGCGGGGTCCCCATAGGACCTCAGGGCTTTGTTTCCGCCCGGCTCCTAAGCAAGGCCCGTCCCTTAAGAAACAAAAAGCCTTTCCTGGTCCGGAATGTCCCTCAAGCTGCCACGGAACTGGGATTTCAACCTCAGAATGGATGCTGCGAAAATAGGTACCGGGTTTCCTTATGCTCTTCTGTTCCTGCTTCAGCCATTCGGGGTCTGATGGGTGCTTGCGGCCAAGCCCAGCTGCAGTTCTGGCTATGGCCCTGACCCAAACCCACTTCTGGCCTCCAGCTACTTTTGGGACAGCAAATGAGGTGGTTTGCAAAGCTGTCACAGAGGGATGCCGTGCGCTGGGGCTGCCTCGGTAGGGTGGGGAACGGAGGGGCTTGGCATCACGGGGCTGCTGCCCACCCATGACCCAGGTTTGGGGGCATCTCAACCACATGGGCTCCTTCTGCTGGTGCAAGCCTTGCAGTGTGGGCTGGAGGAAGCAATCTCGCCCTTGCTCAGGTTTCTTCTCCCACCCCAACGTCATCGGTTTCCTCTCACTGGTGATGAAGAGCCCTCTGATGCCCATGCTGGGCTCTGTGCTGTGGGACAGCTTCACTGCCTGATTTCCTGGCTCATCTCCTGCTTCTGCTCATGGCTCCAGCATAAAACCCACTTGGGAACACCTCTGAGCCCAATGGCAGGTTCCTTGGCCAAAGCACACAGGAGAACCAAGGCCTGCTTTGGGGTCAAGCATCCCCAGTGGCGAGAATGCTGCCATTGAGGAAGGGGTGCACGAGTCCAGCCTTGTGCATGCACTGGGGCAATCTGTGCCCCTGGCACTGGCCAAAGCATGGCTGGGACACACTGACACCTTGATTTCTCCTAGCAGCAAACAGATTTGACCCTGATGCTGGTCGCTGTGTGCTGAGCTCTTCCTCCCTGTGCCTTGCAATGTCATCCTGGCTGGATTATCTTGCAAAGGGCAATTTGGTATTCCATCTGAAGCTGCTTTCATTGGGGTGGTCAAAGCTTCACCTCACACAAGGCCCCAAATGAAGAGTCCCCTTGGGCTCGGCTGTGCACAGGACGAGCCCCTGGGTCATCCAGGAGCTTTCATTCAATCCTAGAATGGTTGGGGTTGAAGGGACCTTAAAGCCCATCCAATTCCAGCCTCCTGACATAGGCAGGGACCCCTTCCACTAGAGCAGCTTGCTCCAAGCCCTGTCCAACCTGGCCTTGAGCACTGCCAGGGATGGGGGATTCAGGATGGAGCCCTCAGGCAGTGCCACCATCTGCATTCATCAGCCTGCAGGACAACAGTGGAGAAATCCCCACGTGGTTATCACAGAAGCATCCCGGATTTCTACATTACCCATTTTTAGGGTTATTAATATTGTTTTGCACGGAGGTCATGGAGCAATGGCTAAATCCTTTCTTGCTTTGGGGCTGGGAACCGACCACTACTGTCTATAGGGCTGCAGTAGGGATGTGACTTGCTAGTGGAAAGCATCTGCACATTAGTCACCCTTGCTGGCTCCTCCTGGCTTCAGGACACTTCCCCCTCCTCACTCTGGGCCACGGTGGTGGCCCAAGCAGCTTTTGGAGGCCCCTGGGCAGCTCTTCCTCACAAAGCTCTTCAGTTCAACGAAGGAGATGCCATTTGTGATGCTCATTGCAGGAGGGTTGGACTTGATGAGCTGAAAAGGTCTTTTCCAACCCTGTTGGCTCTAGGATTCTTGTGGCACTTTTGCTTTTGCAATGCCCAACATGCCTCCTGTGGGGCAGGAGCAGAAGAGATGGCAGGGAGGGCTCTTGCCCAAGGCAAGGCCTTTGATGTGGATGCCACGGTGGGAATTCTTCCTGCGTTCACACTTTGGGAGGGCTCCTCTCTGAGGAGTGCCCATGGCTGGAGGGAGAGTGAGGTTGTTTTGGAGGAAACATTCAACTTCAGAGGCCCTTGCCACAGGAAACGCTTTGGGAGGCACCACGTTTGCTTTTCTGCCCCACAAGGGTGGCAAGGAGGAGCCAAGCGTGGCAGGGATGTGGTGGTGAAGGAGATGATTGCAAAGGCTGGACCAGCCTTTGGTGAGAGCCAAGGGAAAAGCTGAGCTCCCAGGGCAGCTCCTCCCCATGCTGTGCATGAGCCCTGCCATAGGCACGGCTTTTGGGGAGGAAGGAGCCTGTAAACTGCTCTTTGGGCCTTAAGTGAGCCCAAGCCTCACATCCAAACCCATCTGGATGGCAGGGTGAGCTGCCTCACGCAGCAGGAGCATACATCTCTGTGTTCACACTGTGCATGGGCATGGCTAAGCCATGGCTAAGCCTCCAGTTGTTCTGCGAGTCTTTGGCTAATGCTAAAGAAAGGGGACCCAAGGAAATGCACACCCCTTACACAGAGGGAGAGAGAAACCTGATTTCCTGCAAGGACCAGGCAAATTAAGCTTAAGGCTGAGAGCAGGAGGAACCCCTGGGTAGCAGACGGATGGGGTGATGCCTTTCCATGGTGCGGAGCCCTGATGCAGCCGTGGCTGGCTTGGAGGGTGATTGGTATCTGCAATAAGGGGTAGTAAACCATTGCCTTTTACATAAGACATGATTTCTCTTCCCACATCTCGTGCCACTGCAATATCAGCGCTGCTGGGCTGGGCTGAGCCACGTGGGGAAGGGAATTTTGGGAACACAGAGCTGGTGGATGGAGACGCATCCCTGATTTCCACCCATCAGGATGGGAGCTGCGTTATAAGAGCTTCACTTCGCACTAAGCCCTCATGGACATCAGTGCTTTCACTCTGCAAATGTGCAGCTTTCACTCTGCAAATGTGAGTGGTACAAGTGAACATCAGCATCTCTGCTGTGGTCCTGTGATGGGAGAGGGTTCGGGAAGGCATCAGAGTGCTGGATGATGGGAGAGCTGCTTTCTGCAGAACGGGGCTGGTTTGGAGGCAATCCATTTGGGATTTGCTCTTTGGTGGTGGGCTGTGCTCTCCGTGCCCTGCACCCTGCAGCATCCCTGCTCCCAACAGCTGCACATCATTCCCAGAAGCCCTCGTCCCTGAGGAGCTGGCAGCAGCCACAAGACATGAAGGAACATGGTGTACGGAGAGGAGCGATGCTCCCGAGTGGTTCGCTGAGATTCATGCGAGCGCTTATGGGATTTGGGTAAATGCAGATGTTTTGGCAAAGAACAAAGAGGCTGCCTGGAGTTTGAGGTGCAATCTGGGAACCCCGCTTTGGTTTCTGCATCAGGGTGATTCCCAGCACCAGCATTTTTCAAGGGAAGCAGCTGGAAAATCCCGTTCTTACACCTGCATCCTCTGCAGGGGGCATCCATCCCGCAGCAGCACACACTGAGACACAAGCAGCATCCTCAGGGCACTTGGAAGGGTGACTTTGAGACCCACATCCTTGTTGGGTTTCGGGGAAGGGATCTGCATCCCGTGGCAGGTTTGAGGTGTGGAGGTGAGCTCAGAGGGCTCTACGCAAGCCTGGCTCTGAAGGACCAAGGCAAGGGTGTCTTGCTCCAGGGGGTTTCAGAAGGGGAAGCTGGGCACGATGCTGAACCTCAGAAGCAACTGGGCACTGGGTGCTTTGCAGTCTCACACTCCCTATGGGTGTCTGTGCATCACGAGGCAGCAGTGGGTGACTTTCCTCCTCTTTTAAGCCTGTCCTTTGCACTCAGGCCCAGGATTCACTGACACTCCTATCTACCACAGCTTCTGCAGCTCTGCTCTGCTGCCCAGCTCAGGCGTCTGGGGGCAGAGATATGGGCCTGCTGCAGCTTCCCCCATCCCACAGCATTGCACAACGCTTCCCTCCCAGCTCAGCCTGAACATCCTCTGCCAGCAAATGCTTCTGGGCTCAGGGGGCCGAATCCTGCTCCACTCTCTGCACCATGGCACTCAGCCAGGTGCCACCAGCTCTGTGTTAGCAGGGAGATGTAGGACCTCGGGAGGTGCCCTACATCTCCTCCCGATGTGAGGCTGAATTCCCCTGCAGTCATTGGTTTTGCCCCATGAGCACAGATGCTAACTCTGTTCAGCTACATTGGCACTGGGGTCCTGCAGTGCTTGGTCCAGAGGCAAGAATCCCTTCTGGAAACCATCCCTCCCAAGCAGGAAACGATCCCTCTCACAGAAGCATTTAGGGATGCCACAGGCCCATGCTGCTGGTCCCTCAGTGGCCATGCGGAGAGGAGAGGATGCTCTGAATCCACACTGTACTTTGGAGACTTTCCACTCCCACTGTGTGAGAGCTGCCCATGGAAACCACGATGCAAAGCTCTCCCATAACAAAACCACATCTTTCAACCGGTTTCTTTCCAAGTCGGGCCGGGTCCCGGCGCTGCTGCAGGCTCTTTGGGGTGGGTGTAAGGAAAACACCCGCCCCATGAAACAACCCCTGATGGTTTCCTTCTCGCTCGCACCACAATTCCCCCCACGCAGGAAAAGGAAGCGCCCGCTCGCAGATACTGCAGCCACTTCCTTTAAACCCTGCAGCCACCCCGCTGGGTGCAGGCGGAGGGGCAGAGCCGCGCTCGCTGCTGGAGCATCCCTCAGCCCTGGGGGCCGCTGGTGCCTTGTCCCCCGCCTGTATCCCCATCAATCTCCTTCCCCGGCAGCGCGGTCCAGGAGCGTGATGAGTGGGGACGCAGCGGGTGCCGGGCCGGGAGCCCCCAGTGCTCTGCAGCGGACCCTGAAGGACGGCTGGCTCAAGAAGCAGCGCTCCATCGTCAAGAACTGGCAGCAGCGCTACTTCGTGCTCAAGGGGCAGCAGCTTTACTACTACAAGGATGAGGACGATGTCAAGCCACAGGTAGGAAGAGGATGCTGGGTTTTGCATCCCTCTTCTTGCAGCTTTGCTCATGGGGAAATGGTTTGGGATGGGGCTGGAGGAGGGTGTCGTTGAAGGAGTTTTCTGCCTCTGGGCAGTACTGGAGATGAGATACCCTGGTCGGGAGCTTCATGGATGCACTTTCTTTACTGCGAGGGTGCTGAGGCGCTGGCACAGGTTGCCCAAAGAAGTGGTGAATGCTCCATCCCTGGCAGTGTTCAAGGCCAGGTTGGACGAAGCTTTGGGTGCCATGGTTTAGTGTGAGGTGTCCCTGCCCATGGCAGGGGGTTGGAACTGCACGATCTTAAGGTCCTTTCCAACCCAAACCATTCCATGATTCTATCTACTTGAACTCTTCAAGTGCCTGCAGGCAGTTGGTAGATCCTCGGGGTGAAAGCACAGGACTGAGTCTGGCAAGATGCAGGTCCCATTTCTGGCTTTGCCCTGTCTCAGGGTGACTGGGAGGAGCTGCCTCCCCCATTGTAAATGGGGTATAGAAATAGAAAGTGCTCTGCCCGTGACCCTGATGCACCACAGAACCCCAGCCTGGTTTGGGTTGGAAGGGACCTTAAAGCTCCTCCCGTTCCAAGCCCCTGCCACGGGCAGGGACCCCTTCCACTAGAGCAGCTTGCTCCAAGCCCCTGTGTCCAACCTGGCCTTGAGCACTGCCAGGGATGGGGCAGCCACAGCTTCTCTGGGCACCCTGTGCCAGCGCCTCAGCACCCTCACATAAATCACTTCTGCCTTATCTCCAACCTGAACTCCCCCTGTTTCAGTCTGAACCCATCACCCCTTGTCCTATCCTTGCAGTCCCTAATGAAGAGCCCCTCTGCAGCATCCTTGTAGCCCCCTTCAGACACTGGAAGCTGCTCTGAGGTCTCCACGCAGCTTCTCTTCTCCAGCCTGAACAGCCCCAATGTTCTCAGCCTGGCTCCATACGGGAGCTGCTGCAGCTCCTGAGCATCCTCGTGGCCTCCTCTGGACTTGCTCCCAGAGCTCACTTCAAGCCTCTCTGATCCCATCATTATTCTGATTGATCCAGCTGCAATCCAGGCTTTTGGAGCACTAAAAGTCCTCCCGCAGGAGCCCAGTGGCTTTCAGGAGGCTGAAGCTTCATGTCTACGGCAGGGCCCTGTTTCCTCTGGTGCTGACTCACCCCCACTCAGTCCCCACATGCCTCAGCCGCTCCCATCCGTCCCCTCCAGCCAGGACCGGGTTGCCCGTGCCCATTGTGATGGCTGGGGAAAGGAAGGTCCAAAAGCAATGGCTCTTTAACACTTTGCTTTTTTATTTCCCCTTCCTTTTCTTCTTTTTCTCTCCTCCTCTGCTGCAAACTTTGGGTTTGGTTTGGGGGTTTAAGTGATGCGGTGTTAAAGGAGCAGGTTTCCTGCTCCAGTGCTTTGTTCAGTGCCTTCTCCTTTGTGCTCTCTTCTTCCACTCCCATCAGGGGGTAGAAAACACATGAGAAGGGGGGAAAAATAGGAAAAGAGCAAAATAACCATTCTGAGAACCCCTTCATCAGAAAAAAGTGGCACTTAGGAAGCATCCCTCAATGTCTGAGCAGTAATTCGTAGCAGATGATACACAAAGCTCACCAGCTCCTGCAACCTGCTCCTAAGAAGGGCTTTGTTCCTCAATGCTTACACGGGGTAGTAATAGGCCATCTTTGCAGCTCCTGCTCTGCTTTGTCCTAGGGCTGCCTGTCCCTCCAGGGAAGCACCATCAAGGAGGTGGCCAGCAGCCCAGAGGAAGGAGGGAAGTTCATCTTTGAGATCATCCCAGGTGAGGATGCTTCCCTCTGCTGCATGCTTGTGGGTCCCCCCGAAGCCATTTGGGCCACTCTTTTTCCTCCCCTTTCTTCCCAGTGTCTCCCAGTGTTGAGCTGCACATGCAAACTGCCAGCTTGCTTCCACTCTTCCCATGTTGGGGCTGGAGGAGGGCCCTTACCCAGCGCCCAGCTGCACTGCTCAGCAGTTTCTGTTCCCTTCTTGCAGCCCTTCAGTGAGCGCGCAATACAAAAGCACTGCTTCATTTCAGAGCCAAGCAGAGACCAAGGGGGAAATTTGGAGCCGAAAGCATTTAGGAAGGAAACCCAGCAGAAGAATGTGTCTTTGCTCCTGCAATCCTCCCTATACATGATAATAAATGGTTCTTTGCAGGCTTCTCCGGAGAGCAGAGCCGGGCCGGGCAGGACACCTGCGTGCTCATGGCGAATTCCCAGTCTGAGATGGAAGAATGGGTTAAATCCATCCGGCGGGTGCTGGGGTCTACATCAGGAGGTAAAGGAGAGCAGGGACAGCTCCCGGAGAGCCCGTTTCTCCCTGCCTCATGGGCTGCAGTGCAAGGGATTCAAAGCTAGGCTCATAAACCCACTCAACTGGGTGATGGAGCTGCGATGTGACTGCAACACCTCAGGAACCTATTCCTGGGCCAGGCCCTGGGGTGCTGGGTCTGCTGCAAGCATGGGCAGCGTTAAGTGAATGGCAGCCAAGCACGAAGGAAGGTTTCTGGGCTGGTTTCAAGCTCTTTTGCAAGCTTCCTCATTGAATTCTTGCCCCCAGATAACGTTGCCCTTGCAAACAACCCTGTTGGGGCTCACAAATCCTGCCTTTAACCTGCCCATGTCCTTGCTTTGCTCTCTTTGCTCAGCCCAGCCCTTCTGCCTTGGCCATGCAACCACCCTCCTCAGGCACAAGCAAGGCTTGTGGCAACAGCATCCTTGCTTCCAGCCCCTCTCTGGGGAGGCATTGGTGCCATTACAACGCTGTGGTCAGGGAGGTATAAAACACGAGCCCACCAGACAGGAGCCCACCATAAACTTGCCCACAAAGGAAGCAGCCAAGGTCATTCCAGCCACTTTTCCTATAAGGATGAACTCCTCCAACGAGGGTGAACTCCTATAAGCAAAACCCACCGAAGGAATGGGGCTTTTAAGCTCTCTTCCAGAAGAACACTAACCTGGATGCTCACCCCAAGCCTCTCCTCCCTCCCTCCATGCCTTGCCCTGACTGTTTGCATGCTGTTTTATAGGCTCCATGCCCTTCAGCTCTGTCATTCAAACACAATGGAGCTCTGGGCTCCCCTAGCTCCTGTGTGACCATAAATCACAGCCGTTCAGAGGCAGGTAGGAGCTGCCAATTGAGCTCTTTTGCTGTGGCACAGGTTAAGCATCACCTAAAGCACAACACAGTTTTGCTTTCCTCTGCAGCCCTGGTGTTTCCTGCCTCTGACTGAACCGTGCTGTGCCCTGGGGGTGGCATCTGAAAGGAGCATTGCATGAGCCACAGATTCTCAAGGCATTGCCCTGCCTGGCTCTAATGTTTAATAACAACCCCACATCTGAGCCTTGCTTAAGCCTGGGGGGCTGCCAGTTTCTTCTGGCTGGGTAAAGGGACCTTTATGTGATCAAAACCATCCATTTGCAGCAGTACCAAAAAGCAGAGAAGCTGCGAAGGGTGAAGCAACAGCAAAAGCATCTCCAAAACGTGGGAGGGGATGTGCAGGGCTGGCTGCCTCCGTGCACAGGATCCGGCCATGGGCACTGCATTGGAGGTACCCCCACATTAAGCAGCCTGCCTGTTTGCAGTTAAAGAAGTGATTCACTCTCAGCTACCAAAGCAAAGAGAAGGGGGGAGCAGCTATTTGCTTTCCTTGTGCACAATGACAGGTTTATATTAATAGTTTAAAAGCATAAGTGAGTTATAACTGAAAATCCCCGTGATCAGGCAGGTCCTGACAAGCCCTGTGGTGCCAGATGGGTGTTTGCTTGCCTTTTCCTCCTCTGGAAGATGCACAGGAATTGTTTCAGCTTTCAGAGCATAAGGTGAACGCATCCCAGGCGCTGCTGGGCCAAAACCATGGTAGAGGACCATTGAACCCGTTACCATTGATATATATCCCAGAGCTCGAGCTTGGATTTGGCTGCTTGACCATGCCCCAGGCTCCGAGGAGGAAGAGCTGGGATGCAGGCTGCTGCCTTCCCACCTTTGAGCTCTTCTGCTGTGAGTTCAGGAGGAAAAAGCCATTGCTGCAAAGGACAGGTACCGCCTGCTTCTGCTCCCTGCATGGGGGGAAAGGAGAAGGGAGGGGGAATAAAATCCACTGATCCAGTCAGACTTCCACCTCCAAACCTCTGTTTTCCTTCTTTCTTGGTGGTCTCTGTGCTTTCTATAGCCTCCAGCTTGCTTTTTCTCCCTGTGCCATCAACCTTCATGCTGTCCCTGCCTCCCTCTGCATCAGCACGCTGCTCCAAGGCAGGCAAATGGCATGGCAGAAAACAAGGCTCACTGCTTGGTTTGAGCCAGTTTGAGAGCTGTTATTTGGAGGAGGAGCAAGGCTTCATTTTTCTAGTATTGCTTTGGAAGATGCTCTGCTTTGCCCCAGGTTGCAGCCTTCTTACAGCTCCTGTGCAATCAGAACAGCAGGTATCACTGTCGCGTTATCACCTGATGCCTTCAGCGAAGGGTTTGGGCTCCTCTGACCCCTGTCCCTTCCCCAGCGGTGTTCGGGCAGCACTTGGCAGAGACCATGGCCTACGAGCAGAGGTTTGGGCAGCACCAGGTCCCCATCCTGGTGCAGAAGTGTGCTGAGTTCATCCGGGAGCACGGCGTCAGCGAGGAGGGCATCTTCCGCCTCCCCGGCCAGGACAACCTGGTGCGGCAGCTCAGGGATGCCTTCGATGCTGGGGAAAGGCCATCATTTGACCGGTAAGGCTGGATCCCCCCCTTTCCTGCTCATACACCTGGGGGAAAGCAGCCTGTCAACCCCCCCTGAGAGCCCAGCGGGAAACGTGGGCCCTCCATAAGGGCTTGGTAAGGGAAGAGGATCCATCAGAAACCCCTAAAACAGAATTAGAGGGTGCTGAGATTCATGGGAGTAAAGGGAAGTGTTTAGGAAGAACCTGGCTCCATAGAGCAGTTATTTGTGCAGGAGCAGCCAGAGGGAAGAGCCTACACAGCCCATCAGCTGGGGACGGAGGTTTAGAGAAAGGAGAGCAAGTAAAGGACCACAAATAAGCTCAGAGAACACCCTAGTGCATGCAGTAGAAGTTATTCCTCTCCCTACCAGCCCATAGACGTGGTATTTTCCTTCTGTTGCTTACAACCACATAGAGACATGAAAGAGATTTTGGCTGCATCCTCCTGACCCCCTTCCTCTGCAGAGCTGCCTGGCCCTGCCTGTAGGTCTCAGAGAGGCTTTAGGGTGCTGTTTGCCACTGCTATCTCTGCCATGCCCTGTGTAAAAGGAGGGAAGAGAGAGAAATCCCTGGTGGACCTCTCTATAAAGCCCTCCCATGGCACCTAAAGTGAGGCTTTTGGTTTAATCCCTGCCCTGCCTTACCCCCCAGAGCTGAGGCAAGGAGTACCCAGGCTGCTGCATGTGTATGAGGATGGTTGATACTGGCTCTGGCAATGCTGGGGACCTGCCCCGTACAGGATCATGCAAGGGTTTGGGTTGGGAGGGACCTTCAGAGGTCTCAGGCATCACCTGAGCTCTGGGAGCTGCTGGCAAAATCTGGGCTGCTTGTGGGAGAGAAGGACCCAAAAGGAGCAATGGATTTAGACTGAACCAGGGGAGATTGGGATTGGGTTTATCCCGTTTTATGCAGCTTTGTTAGGGAAAAAAAACACAGGATTTTGACCTAACCCCTCTATGCCCTGTGCGAGTGGAGCCAGGGCTGCTCTGGCAGCACAAACATCCCTACCCTTGGGTTTGCAGCTATTTCTTGCCTTGAGGGTGTTGGAGCTCTCCTGTTGTAACCTGCCCGTGGGTCATAGGAAGGTGAAGCTTGCTTGTTATACAGAGGGAGTTTGGCCCTTTCCCATCACCCTGTCACGATAACCCTGAGCTAGGTGCATTGCTATGGGGAACTCGGGGTCACCATCCCTGGCAGTGTTCAAGGCCACGTTGGACAAGCCCTTGGGTGAGATGGTTTAGTGTGAGGTGCCCCTGCCCATGGCAGGGGGTTGGAACTTGATGATCTTAAGGTCCTTTCCAACCCTGACTATTCTATGATTCTATGAAACCATCTTCTTAGCAAGGAGAAAGGCCAATAGTGGGGTTTGCCGTGACCTGAATGCTCCACGTTTGGGTTCCCACAAGCACTCCTGGATGCCCAAGCACTGGCTGGGGAGTGTTCGACAGCTCTTGTTGCAGTACCAACAGATACCTAATGGTGTGTATTGGTAGGCCCTACAAAAACACAGCTCCGCAGTCCTCCTCTGTGGCCGTGTGCATTTGTTAAACCCAGTAGGATGTAAAAAAAACCCACCCCAAACAGTCCTAAAAATAAATGCCCTGGGGGGTTTCTGCTGGGAGTTTATCACAGTTCAACCACTTCAAGGTGGGTCAAAAGGGAGGCTTCTGATCTTGACAGTGTCCCCTTGACATCATGTAAACTCCATGGTATGCAAAGCTGCAAACATCTGTCCCGGCAGCACAGCTCCAGTAATTGCTGTTGATCTCCACAACCCCAGGCGAGCTCCGCATGGAGCAGCTCCTGCCAAGCCCCAGAGCCCCAGCAGGATTTGCATGCAAAGGGTTATGAGTCTCATGTGAATGCTCCATCCCTGTTCAAGTCCAGGTTGGACAGAGCCTTGGGTGCCATGGTTTAGTGTGAGGTGTCCCTGCCCATGGCAGGGGGTTGGAACTGGATGATCTTAAGGTCCTTTCCAACCCGAACCATTCCATGGTTCTATGATGCTCCCAGAGCAGGGCAGGGTTTGCTCCGCAGCTTGTGAGTGAGCTCTCTTGGCACTCGGCAGGGATACGGATGTTCACACTGTGGCCTCGCTGCTCAAGCTCTACCTGCGGGAGCTGCCGGAGCCGGTGGTGCCCTGGATGCAGTATGAGGATTTCCTGCTGTGCGGGCAGGCGCTGGATGCGGATGGGAGGAAGGTAAAGGTGCTCCTGTGTCCCTGAGCTGGGCGTTATAACCTGTGTCGTTCTCAGCCCGAGCTGAGGGAGGGCTCTGGGTGAGAGCAAGCAAGGCAAGAAAGGGGATTTAGGAGGGGAAAAAGTGAGGAACAAACGGGAACCGGCTTTTCCTAACTCAATGAGTTACTATATAAGCCCCCTCCCCAAAAATCCACTCACGGATGCTGCTCCTGTACGGATGCTGCTCCTGTGCAGATGCCCTTGGTAGCACAAGCTCTGTGAACTGCAGGCTTGTTTCTTGTAGGGTGCTTCACTTTAGGATCTTTGGGGTTAAAAGTGTCCTAAATGTTCATATATAAGGAGTGCAAGAGATGAGGCATGATCTGAAGAGCTCATCACACGCCTGCTGGGCTGGAGGGGCTCCTGCTCTTCCCTTTGGTGGGCAGTGGGCTGCCTCTTCTTGCTGAGCACTGTACAGAAACTTCTCTATGCCCCTTGTTCTGTTGGAGAGGTGGAATTTCCAAGAGGTGAGGCCATCCAGGGGATGGATGGAGCGGCCAAGAGCCATTCCCGGGCCTACATAAACCTGTGGATCTTCATAGAGCTGTTTCTTAACTTGCATTTAGGGCCATCAGGACCTCCTGAAGCAGCTGTCCCTCCTGCCCAGAGACAACTACAACCTCCTCAGCTACGTCTGCAGGTCAGTGCTCTGCACAAGGCATCAACAGCTCAGATCCGGTGTTGGGGAGCAGAAATACCATCCCAAAGGCTGAGGCTGACTCCTCTGGACAAGCCCTTCTTGAGCCAAGGGTTGGTTCCCTTTGAGGCACCAGAACTGTGGTGGTTTTTCTATTGATCCCAGTAAGACCCAGCTCCAGTTTGCAGCTCTAAGGCATGTTTCTGTCCTTGGGATGTAGAGGGAAAGCTGGCTGGATGAATCAGGGTTTATAGCGGGGGGGGGTAAGGCTTCTTGCATCTTCCTTCTCTGACTCAAGTATTTGCCTTGGGATTCTGGCAGGTTTCTACACGAAATCCAGTTGAATTCTAGTGTCAACAAGATGAGTGTGGATAACCTGGCAACAGTGATTGGAGTGAACCTCATCAGACCCAAGAGAGAGGATCCTGCCCTTATTATGAGAGGTAAAAGGCACTCCTGGAACACGTGCCATAGGAGCACCTCCTATGCTGAAATACTCGGTTACATCCACGTTTCCTACAGTAAACCCATGGATAGAAGCCAGACACATGCCTGGGCACAGGTAGTGCAGCAGGGGAGAGTGAAGCCACATGTTAGTTAGGTTATAAACATGCTCATGGTGACCCTTAGGAATTGCATTGTGTGTTGCCTCCGTAGATTCCAAGCCATTAAGGAACTTGGTGAAGTCACCTTTCTGCTGCTTGAAGCAGGAATCCCAGGGGCAAGGCCAGATGCAGCAGAGCTATGTTAAGGCCAAAGGATGCTCTGCTCTGCAGGCATCACTTGGGGATGGCAGAGATGTTCATCTGCCCACTTGTATAACTGATAACTGCAGTTTGCTTGTTGAGGCAAAGCAGCATAATCTGGGGCTCGGTGCAGCTGAGCAGGCTCCGGTCCTGGTTGCTGCATAGGCTGCTCCTGCTGTTCTGGGGGGATTTGGTTGGTTTTATGATCCTGCTTCTTGTCTTCATCTCATTTCCAAGTGCATCTCCATTTTGGACACCAGAAAGACCATCTAGAAATGGAAGTGTTGCTGGAAGAATCATAGAATGGTTTGGGTTGGAAGGGGCCTTCAAAGCTCATCCAGTTCCAACCCCTTGCAATGAGCAGGGACATCTTCACCTCGATCAGGTTGCCAGGAACCACATCCAGCCTGGCCTTGAATGTCTCCAGGGATGGGGCATCCGCCACCTCTCTGGGCAACCTGTGCCAGTGTTTTACCACCCTCATTGTAAAGAATTTCTTCCTCACATCCAGCCTGAATACCCCTCTTTTAGTTTATAACCATCACCTCTCATCCTATCGCAACAGACCCTGCTAAAAGTCTCTCCCCATCTTTCTTATAGGCCCCTTTTAAGAACCGAAAGGTGACAATGAGGTCTCGCTGAAGTCTTCTTTTCTCCAGGCTGAACAATCCCACCTCCTCATAGAAGAGATGCTCCATCCCTCAGATCAACACCAAGCTGTCCCTTGCTTAACCTGTCGCACTGGGTTTGCTGCTCACAGAGCTCTCCTCTCTTGCAGGCACCCCACAGATCCAGAAGGTGATGACTGTGCTGATCAGCGACCATGCAAACCTCTTCCCTCCATCCAAGGATGTGCCACCCTCCCCTCCTGCCCACAACAACGACAAGAAGGCGCCCATCCTGCGCAGCTCTGTGGGCTGGGGAGCAGCTGAGGACCCCGGGGTGGTCAGGGCTGATGCACTGATCCAAAGGCAAACGGTGAGGCTGAATCCCCAAGGGAATAACGACCCATATGTTAAAGAATGTGGGGTTCATTACGATGGGATCTAGCAGGCCAGTGAGCCACTGCAAGCTATTAATAGGGTAAAGAGCTAGAACGGTCATCCTTGGAATATCTGCATCAGGAAGATGATGTAGAGAAACTTCCCACTT
Source organism: Pezoporus wallicus (assembly GCF_028554395.1). Lineage (NCBI taxonomy): Eukaryota > Metazoa > Chordata > Aves > Psittaciformes > Psittacidae > Pezoporus > Pezoporus wallicus. The sequence continues at coordinate 1,069,887 of NW_026636985.1, forward strand.
TCCTGTGGAAAATCCACAGTTCTGGGAAAAACTCCTGGAGTTTTTCAGACGAAACCTTTTCAGTTCCTGCTGGCGAAGGGAAAACATTGAGGATCAAAGGCTTTCCTCAGAAAGAATCTCTGCAAAAAGTGGGAAACGTGGTGCGCGGCACAAGTTCTTATGGAAAACTTGTGGCCATTCCCATTGGCATGCTCAAGGCTAAGAGCTGCAGTGGCAGCTGGCTGCAACCTGTGTCTGCTCCCAGCGCAGCACGAGCCTGTCCTAACGCCATGGGTCTGTTTTCCAGAGAGGTGACCTGAATTCCAGCGCTGCTCCCGGACCGGCTGCGAGCTCGAGTGCCCCCAGAGAAGAGAAAGGCCCTAAGGATACACCGGGGATGTGGAAAACACAGTCAAGGAAAAGAACTCAGACTTTACCCAACAGGAAACCTTCCCTGGCAGCTGCTTCCGTGGGGGAGAAAGGCAGCAATGGCAGGAATGACTCATTGGAGGGCTGGAAAAGCTCCCCTGGGAGCAGCGTGCGCCCCGTGGTCCCCGAGGGACACAAGAGAACGTTGTCTCATGATCTCTTTAAGCTGCTCGACCTTCACCGGGCTTCGACCTATGATAACGTTCCCCCTTCCCAGGCAGAGAGTGGGGAAGGCAGCGGCTCCGAGAAAGAATTCCTGCCCTGCCCCAGTCCCAGCCATGAGCCAAAGGAAAGAGCCAGTGCCACCAGCAGCCCCGAGGTGTCCAAGCCTGATGAGGAGAGCAGGGAGCTCCTGCAGAACATGGTCCTGAAGCTGGAAAGAGAGATGGAGCTACAGAAGAAAGACTACGAGGAGCAGATTAAAAGGTAACACAAGCGCAGAGGCCGGACCTGGTGATCTTAAAGGTCTTTTCCAACCTGGTTGATTCTATGATTCTGGAGAGTTTGAAGTCTTCAGCTCATGCTATTGCAATACATGAGCTCATGTGTACATGTTATTCATGAGCTCATAGGGTGCACAGATTTATTTACCAGCAATGCTATGCATTATAGCACTGATGATAAATGGAGCATTAGGCTATCTAGAAGTCAATGCTCATGTGCTGTACTCTCATGACATAGTTGCTCATGCTCTATTACTAGCCTACAGCTCTTACGGCATCATTGTACGGCACTGTGATGCTTCTGCAATAATCACACTGTCACAGTTCCTGTTATTACTACAGTATTGTACCAATGTGCTCTCCAGAATTCAGTACGTTTTCAGTTGTAACCATCAGTGCTATATAGCTCCACATATTGTTAACATGTTATTATATACTAGGTGTATTGATTTATTGCTTTATTGCATCATGTTATAGAATCATGGAACGGTTTGGGTTGGAAAGGACCTTAAGATCATCCAGTTCCAGCCCCCTGCCATGGGCCGTTATGTGGCCATTGAGGGTCAGGGGATCAGGACATCACCTCTGGTTTCTTTTATTGCTGAATGACACAGAGGGCAGACTCCTTAAGAACCAGGTGGTGACTTCCCAGCGCTCTTCTGCTCTCATCCTTACATGCTCCGTTTCTCTTTGCAGTCTTGAGAAGGAAAACTATGAAGTCTGGTCCAAACTGTTGAGGCTGAATCAGGACATTGAGAAGGAGAAGCAGAAATCTGAGCAACTGGAGCTGAAGTTGATGAACGTGGAGCGCTCCTGGGAGGAGATGGAGAAGAAAAACAGGATGCTTGAGGAGGAGATTAAAAACTTGGCTAAATCCACAAGCAAAAGTGATGCTAAAACCAACTAGGAGAAGGCAGCTTTGCACAGCTGCATGAGTGCATAGGAAACGTCAAGCAGGTTCAGAGCCAGGGACTTGTATTGGCCCATGTTCTGCTACTGACCATAGGCTGGGTTGGAGGAAGGAGCCCAGAAGTTACAGCGGGATTTATGCTCTGAAACAGGAAGTTTCAAACATGTTCTTTAGCTTTTTTGGGTGTTTTTTGCAACTCCTCTTTCAGCTGCTCAAGGAACCTGTAGAACAGGCCAACACTTCTTGCTGCTCAATCGGAGCATTGAGCATCCCTGCTGCCAGCCAGCTGGCTCCTTGCTGGAGGTATCTCCAGTGCTTCTGAATGGGACAAAGGCCATAAATCCTGGATCCATGGAGTTGGAAAAGCCCCAAGGTCTGGGGTGCCTGGATAATGGTTGTGAATGCTGCCAGCACTGCTGTTGGGATGCTCACGTCAACACATACAGTTGGTTATTGCTCTTATAGAGCAAGAGAAGCCCAGGCAGCCTGTGGGGTCCATTGAGAAGAGGTCTCCTACAGCATCACCTGCTCTGCTGTGCCAGACTCATCAATATCAAGGTATAAAAGTCACAGTGCCACAACCTGCTCTTTAGTTACGTGGCTGTTCAGTTATTTTGAATCACTGTTCCTTACAGCAGGGCTGCTGCTGAGGCTTTGGGGAGCACTTTCACACTCCCAGACACAGGGAGCAGCTTTACCTGGTATAGAAAAAAGGGCTTCTGCGTTTTCCCTGATGGACTTATTTCAAAGAACAACAGATCTGGACTTACTTCCTGCCTCTGCTTTTGGTTTCCACCATTTCATCAGCACACAGCAGGATTTCCTCAGCCACTGTGGTGGAAACCTGGGCTCGACCCTGATGATGACACTGGGGCTCTGCCTGTCACTTGCTGCCATCGGCATAAAGACTCACCGCACCTGAAGGTCTCATGGTGCCTCTGTGGCTGTTTATAAGCTTGTTTGCCCACTGCCTTCCAGTAAGTTGCCCTTCCACAGTGCGATGATGCTGCTGAAGCTTTTGATGGAGGAAAGAAAATAACAGGAGTCTGGAAGAAAACATTTCCCTCCCCATTTATGTCACACAAAGCCTCAGCCTAGAGCCTGTGTGGGGACAGAAATGGGAAGACCACAACAGATCTGAGGTCCCAAGCATGATGCCTCTGTGCCAAGCAGGGTGAGGTTAATGCAAAACCCTGCATTACTGCTGCTGAGGACTTGGTTTTGGTGAGAGAGAAGTGCAGCTGCAGACCTGCTTGGCAGAGCCTGCAGGGAAAAAGACTGGGGAGAGAAAGGGAACCTGGTGTGAAAAAGAGGGGAGATGGGAGCAGGAATGTGTTGTTAGGGAATAAAAGTCAATATTGGGTATATAGCCAGTCTGTATTATAGAGCCAATAGTTAATCAGATTAAATCTGATTAGTACGTTTCAAACCTGGTCATTTGGAATCTCAGTCAGAGCACTCCTTTCTATTGGAGCAGAGGGCCTGGACCTGCTGGTGCTGAGCTCCACAGCCTTGCAGAGGGATGGGCAGCGCAGAGAAGAGCCCCAAGGAGCACAACCACCTTCAAAGATGGGCAACCCAAGCCTCCCCTTCATGTCCCATGCACTACAACTCATTTCTTGTATCCTGCAGCCTCTTTCAAGCCCCACCAACACCATTGGTGCTGCAAGTCAAAGATCCCACCATATACCTATGGGAGCCACATCTTCCTGTCACCCAAATCAAGAGGCATCCAAAGTGCCATCATTTCAGAGCAACTGTTCCCATTCTCAGTTCTTCCTTGTGGTTGTCAGAGCTGCTCCAGGGCTTGTTTTCTGCCTCGACAAGGAGCTCATTCCTAACGTGGGGATGAGGAATTACTTAGGGAGAGCCTCCTCCATCGGGTGCAGGGGAAGCATCGTGAACATCTGGGCTGGAAATGCCACACGCTCCTTCCTGCGAAGATCAAAAGTGTGAAGAGGCAAATAATCCCTTCACAGCCGAGGGCAGTGACGTGGAGAGCCTTGGCTGGGGCTCACAAGGCGCTGTGATTAGGACAAGTGCACATGATCTTAGTATAAACTGTGCATTCCTCCCCTTCCGCTGCAGATAGGCGCAATCAGCCCTGTCAAAGCATGGCTGTTTCTGAGGAGCACAGTGACTTTGGGAAGATGTTCTGCCCATTAAAACCCGCAGTGTTTGTAGTGGTCCTCTTAAAAGATAGACTTCCCAATAGAGGTTGGAAGGGATGGGACCTCCTTAATGCATGGTGGGGAATGAACAGCCCCAGAAAGCGACACGGGCACCGTATCAGTTGGCATTGCTGTTGGGTGCTGTAAGATGAAGAGGGGTTTCCTGGTTGTTAGAAACGAGCTTATTCCAGAGGCAGAAAAGCATGGATCTGCCAGGCCAGACCTTTGGAAACTGCATCTGCAGCCCAGAGCCACACCTGGACACTGGCAATGCCCAAATCTGACTGGATTTAATGCTCTGTTGGAGACATCAGAACACGAGATGCCCAAAAGTTGACGCACAACCTATATCCCCCTGTGATGCTTTGTGGGGAAAGGAGCAGCAGAGGAAGCCTCCCCTATTCCTGAAGCAGGGATTGTGGTTCCTCTGTGCTGCAAAGGGAATTATAAAGCCAAGGAGAGTTGTTTGGTGGCTGCTCTTCAGCTCAGCTGGCTTTACACAGTGATTGTGGAGATCCTGGAGAGTGTGAGACTACTACTATCTTCTAACAGTGCAGCAGGTTATCTGCCACAGAGAATAAAGAGTAAAGCCTATAGAAAGAGCCTTTTCAACCCTGTCCTGAGCACCATAGGCTTGAAAACTGCCAAAAAGGCAGGTTTTTACCCCATTTACACCTCACACTGCACAGCCCTAGGACACAAGATCATCCTTCAAGGTGGTGGGAGCACAGGATAACCCACAGCTCATACTGAGGTTTTCTCCATCTCTTTAAATGTGATTTGGCTCTCCATATCACAGGAGTAAACCTTCAGATCTGAATGCATCTAAACCTGCTGACCCATGCATTACAGGGTGGAAATAGGGCATATTATAGGATATCATTTCAGTCTTCTCTCACCTGTTTGCATTACAATCAAAACTGTGCATTGCTCTTTGTATTTACTGCGTTCAGGTAGAATTGACTCCATTGCATCCAGGCGCTCGATAGGCGTGAGAGGCAAGGAAGGAAAACCATCCTTCCCACATTATTCCCTTCGGATCCCGAGCCAGTCACGCTCCTGCTGACCGATCCCCTCCTGTTTTATCAAAGTTGCATTTTTGGCCTGATAGCAACGTTCCTTTTTTAGCTTGGCTACTGCATGGAATAGCACATTGGTGGGGGAGGCGAGGTGGACGTGCAGGAGCAGTGTCCAGCCAGTGCTTAGGGTGGTTTATACACAGGAAAGCAGTGAGAACATGCTGTTCTCCCCAGCAATGCAATCCATCCTTCTGTTACACCCCGAAACCAAGCTGCTTTTAGTAACACAGCCAAATAGAGACTTGGTGCATGAGTTACTCTTCACCAAGGTGGGGAGAGACAAAAGAGGTCCCCAGACTCCGAGCGGTCCCTGGATGCAGTCCCAATGTCCCATTTGATTTGTGTTTTCCTGCCACCTTGCTGCAGCGCAGGGATGCTGCGGAGCTGGCTGGTCTGCAGGAAAACCAGCCTGGCAAATAGGATGCTCATAAAGCAACGACCATCGTGGGGCAGGAGGGAAGCAGGCAGGGGAGCAGGAGCAGGAGCTGCCTGAATAAGAACCCTTTTAGGGGGAATGCTCACCCATTCCAGCATAAAAACCCCGCAGGTTTAGGAATGGGGAGTTACTGAAGCAGGTAAATGCAGTGATGCTTGTGTGGTGAATACCGCAGAGAGGCTCCTGTTGGGACAGCTTCTTCCCTGGAGCATCCACGTTGGCAAAAGCTCATCACATGTGTGCTAGGTCTAGGTCTATTCTGTTCTCCTTTACAAGGGTTTTCTGAGTAGATAATTCCCATCAACACAAGTGTTCATTGGGAATGTTGTTTCTTAATAAATAAAGCTTCTAATTCCAGGTAAATCCAGCAGCCAGGTGGGCAGTGTGAGTGTGAGAGCAATTTCAATTGGTTTGGGTTGGAAGGGACCTTAAAGCCCATCCAGCTCCAACCCCTGCCACGGACAGGGACACCTTCCACTAGAGCAGCTTGCTCCAAGCCCCTGTATCCAGCCTGGCCTTGAACATCCTATAGGGAAGCTTCACCAGGTGCCATTCATTCCCCTGCCTAACCCTGTCCAAAAGGCATCCCTGCGTGGTGCCGTCCCCAGCGCCGTCAGCAGCCACTGGTGTGGCTGGTGCAAATTTGCTTTATCACATGTAAAAACACGATGTGATATTTCAACCCTCTTAACACAATGTGCCGAGAACAGGAACTGGGAGCAGGGAATGTGCCTTTAATCTCGTCAGCTGGCCAAGATGCTCTTTGCTGCATCCAGGGAGCTATTTCCAAACGAGTGTGTTTTAGCAGCAGGGGCCAGGCTTTGGGCTCTTATTAAAGAAATGAGGATAAGCATCAGCTTGGCATCTGCTTCCTGAGCATGTGAGGGGTGAATCTTGCCTTTCCCAGAGGTGTTGCCTTGTTTCCTTCCCCATCAACCTGATAAGGGCCAGCCCAGGCTGCCATCCAGCCGGAGAGGCTCCCCCTGCTCTCTGCATGCTCTGGATGAGGTCCATGCTGGATCCCTATGGCCAGTGCAGCTTTTAAGTCTTTCCAGTGACATCTTTACCCCGTGTGTCCCATCCTAGGGCTTGGAGGAGGATTTTCCAACGCTGCCCAGCGTTCCCTTTGTATACATCCGCGTTTCTGATACTGCTAGAAATAAGGTGTTCATTTTAACCAGTGAACTCAAAGGAAATGCCAACCCAAAAGGAGTCAGGAGGCCAGCCGAGCACCCCAAGGACAGTTGTTCCCAACACAACAGCTATAGGCAGCGCTGAGGAGTGAAAGGTCAATTGAAATGTCCACTCTAAGGGATGTTTCTGCTGGGAGAATGGGAATATCCTGCTCCCTTGCTGCCCTCCTCCTATCCAGTGGCAAGAAGAAGGGGACAAATCACACTTCGGGTTTGCAGAAGACCTGGGATACATGTTTAGAAGCTCATCAGCTCCATAAGACTGGATCTTTCCCCTAGCTGGCAGTGGAAGGGCATTGGCTTGGGATCAAGGATAGCACAAGAAGGCATGGAAAAGCAGAGCAGATTAAATTGCTGTCATCCACTCTGCCCTGCTTCTGCTCACTCAAATGCAGAGATAACGGCAAGCAGGGTGGCTTTTAAAACTGAAAGGGTAGCAGAGTCTTTGTTCCATTTGTGAAGAAATTCCATAGCCTGACATCCATCCCAACGTGGGGATGGGGCCTTCATGTGTTTTGCATCTAGAGTGCTTCTTAGGACACTGGTGTAGGACTGATGGTTGCTTTGGTCTTAGCTTGCACACCAACAAGTAAGGAGCCCAGGAAGAGGAGCCTGAAGCAGTTCAAGCCTTACAGGGCCTAGGCCAGTCAAGGCAAAGGAGTCAGCAGCACCATTCAAGCTGAACCAATGAGTCCTCTATCCCAATGAAAGTCAAGCCATCGAGGGCACAGATGGTTTTTTGCCCTCAACACAAAAACTCAACCTAAAAGTAACGAAGCCTTTGATGATATTTGTAGAGCACATCCAAAGCAGAGACAGACAAAGACTTGGGAGTCCTGGACCCCAATCTCTGCTAGAAATGTGATGCTAACTCATCTCTGGGCTTGCCAGATAACCCTTCCTTTTATTAGCTTTAGTCTAAAGGTTTTAGGCCAGAAGTGCTGACAACATCGATGCTAGTGGTGAAGACACTGGTTTCTCCCTTGAGAAGAATGATGCAAGAATGAGAGAATGCTACCAAATAGGGATAACTATGGATAGAACAGCCAAGGGCAGGTCTAGAAGTGCAGTTCATTGATTAACAGGGGTGCTACCAGGGCCCTGAAAGGCTGCTGCATTCCACAGGGTGCCCAGAGAAGCTGTGGCTGCCCCATCCCTGGCAGTGTTCAAGGCCAGGTTGGACACAGGGGCTTGGAGCAAGCTGCTCTAGTGGAAGGTGTCCCTGGAGCTGGATGAGCTTTAAGGTCCTTTCCAACCCAAACCAGGCTGGGATTCCATGTCTCTAAGCTTCTCTTCCTCTTGCAGCAGCAGCAGCAGGGGTTAATCAGCTCTGGGGAGCTCACTGAGGCCCTTGTATAAATACTTTGCCTGCCCTGGAGCTCATTAGCGTTGCCTGCAGTGCCCTGAGCAGTGTCCCGGAGGAATGCGTGTGGCAGCCCCTCAGGAAGGACGCGTGTCCCGCAGGCACGGCTGCTCCTGCTGCTGCTTATCTGCAGTGCACTAATTGGGGCAGGCAGAGGAAGCGCGAGACGTGCCATCAACGTTACTGTGGCTGGTGTAAGTCCTCCGTCGGCAACGGAGGGCGAAAGAACAAGAAACGGTGGGAGCTGGAGAAATCCCGAGGGAAAAGGAGGGAGTTCAGCAAGGGAAGCAGCTGTGCTCGAGCGCGTCTTGCTTTCCCCGCAAGAGTGACTTCAGCTTTGGTACATCCATAAGTTGTATTTGCATGATGTCGGGATGCTCTGTGTTCTGTCCCAGCTCAAGTCGAGTCACTGAAACTGCTTCAACAGTTGGGTCAGCCCATTAGGTTCCTCACTGTGTGGGTTTCCAATGGATTCCCTCTCCCATTTTAACCCCTAAAGGAATTGAGGTTGGGATTTCATAGGTCTGGTGAAGAGTGAGCACGGGAAGCAGTAACTGCTGAACAGTTATAGCTTACTATTGCTTACTATTCTAACTGTAACTACAGTTGCTAGTAGAAATGGGGAAAGGGCTCATTTCCCCTATAATAAGACACTTGCTGTGCTAACAGCTCAGCTGGCTCCTGTTTCAGGCTGTAGGCTTCTCTGTGTATCAGTATCTTGAGCTGGGCACCTAAACTCTGGTAGCGATAAAGCAAAGAGAGCACATTCAGTACCGCAGGACAACGGCTTGGCTCTGCTTTCCCACTCTCCCAAGGCTTTGCCTTTGGACTTTGCCTGATTAGCCAGCGGTGACAGCTCAGGAAATGGATTCCACCAAATCTCACAACAACTGATTTAAAAAGCTCTAATCTCTGGCAGATAAGGAGTTGCTACAGCAAAGCCAACATAAACCTGAGAGCTAAGGAAGGTTGGGCTGTTGTTTAGCTGCTGTTGCTAGCGAGCTACTGTACTTGATTGCAGAGACCACCCCGTATTTAAACCTTCTCACTTAACTCAACACGTATCTTTTCAACACCATCCGAAGCTCACATCCTGGACAGCCTCAGCCACACAGGCCTGAAGGGCATTGTTTGGGGAGCTCCAGTGCTGCAATGAGCATCCCCTCAGCCTAAAGTCGCTGCAGATAGGGCAGGCAGCAGCTCCTGTGAGGTACAGAAACCCGTTCCTCTCCTTTCAGAGCCTTCATTTCCATGTCGACTGCTCTTATCCCTCTTATTTCCTTTGTTCACTTAGAAATGCAATCAAAGGTGCCTCTAAGCCCTCAAAATGCTGAGCAGGAGGTTGAGTAGTTTGCATCGTGGATGGAATCACATTGGGCATGTATCTGGCAGAGTAAAACAAGGGATCAAACTTCCTATTCCCATGGTAAGCTCACTTGCCCGGAGCAGGATGTGTTGCAGTGCACATGGAAGAGAGCTCTCCTACGTTTTCTGGTGTTCTCTGCTCTACAAAGTAGCTCAGATTGCTGGGATGATGCAGCCATCTCCTAATGGGTTTGACCAGGAATGCTGTGTGCTGAGATGGGCTTGGAAGCAGAGATTGCCACTGCTAAACATTAGCTCAACTCCTGCTTGGACTGACATCTCCGTGAGAGTCAGGAGAGTGAACTGGCATTTACCAGCATGTGGATGTCCTCAGCTGCTGCAGAGATGTTACCAAGACTTCAGCAGGAAGAACTGGACCCCCATTCACTATTCATCTTCTTGACAAGGGTATCAAAAGGTGGATGTTTCCCTCCACTTTTATCAGGGAAAAGAGGCAGGAATTCTAACGGCTGCTCCTTCTACTGCTTCCAACATCCTTAATGTTCCCCCAGTGCGCTGCTCCTGTGGGAATGGGGCAGGAAAATGACGTGCTTCGATTCCTGCTCCCTGGGGAATGGCTTGCAAGGATTCAAACCCAAGCTGCCCTGACTGAGCAAAAGTGGATGGAGAAGGATAGAGGGAAGAAGGAGAGCAAGGCAGGCATGAGGGGTGAAGGAAAGCAAGACAAGATGCTTAGCAGCCACATCTGTTCCCAGAATGTGGGTGCTGAGGTCATTTGGAAGCCTGCCCCTGTAGTGGGATGTGCAAATGAGATGATAACACTGATAAGCCTGCCCTTGGAGATGAATGGTGTCATGGTTTACGGAAGGAGAGTATGGGTTTGATTTTGAAGGGGTGTCTCTATCTCAGTGGGCTGTGAAGGCAAAACTCAGCTTTTTCCTCTTCCTGAGATGATGATTTGAAGAAGTTCATGTGCACAGCATAGGTTTGACACTGTTTTCACTGGGGGTGCTAAGCCATAAACTCCAGTCCTCTTTGGGTTCCAGATGCATCCAACAGGACAGTCAGGGTAGACACCATTGGGGTGCCTTTCATCTGTTCCCATTTAGGCATCTAAACTGTAGGCATTCAAGTGTTGTCCCTTTACTTGTAGATAAGACAAAGGGGTCTCCTCCTTATCTGGTGTCAGTGCCAGAGACAGCTTGGGTTGGACTTTATTACCTTAAAGGTCTTTTCCAACCCGGTTGACTCTATGATTCTATGCCATGCCAAGGTGTAGCCTCAAATGTGTCCCTTTTCACACCCCAAAATCACTCCGTTACCCTGTGTATAGGAGAAAACACACCTCATTTCTCCCTTAGAGCTCAAAGCAGGAGCTTAGGGTAGGACCCAGCTCCCGATTTGTGGCTGGTTTCTCTTTTCTGCTCCATAGGCACCTCCCTGAGCACTCTGCACTCCAATGCTGCCTGTGCTAGGAACACGCAGCTCTGGCCACACTGCCCAGCCCCAGCTCTCATACCCAACACTAACACACTCCATATAATAAACCTCCTCTTCCAAGGGGTGCTGATAAGGATTTCCATTTTTAGTTGAACCATTCCGCCTTTCTTTGTGGCTGTTGCAATTGAAGCAGGAGCAGAAGCTGATTCTTTGGCTTTTCCTGTAAATAGAGCGTTAATGAAGACAGATGGGTCAGCAGTATAAACAAACCTCTATCTCCAGCTAGTTTTGTCCTGGCTTTGTTTCCCAATATAGTAAGCAAAGCACCAGCACCCCGGTTCCCATCCCATTAACGGTGTTTGCACTCCAAACGTTGAACTGGCTTCTAAGGAAGTTTAAATTAACACTGGGCTGTAGTTTTTCAAACGCTTGCAGCAGATGTTCAAGTGCCAGAACTCTTCCTTTCTCTTTGCTTTTTTAACCCCCCTAAAAACCGACAGATTTTGCTGGGTTTGGCTCAACGTGGTGCACAGCAAACGCTGAATGCAACTGTAGGTGAGCCAGGCTCTGAGGATGTTAATGCAAGAGGTTTCTCTTGTTCTAGGCTGCTGCAGGTTCTGCTCTGCTCTCTGTCTAAGAAGGGCAATGAGGAGAAGCTGGCCATAGGTTTTGGATGGTGGTTGCTTTGGGAGGTGGTTTTCCTAAGTGACCTCAGGTTTGGGGAGGCTGAACCTCACGCTTTTGGCTCTTTGGCTTTGAGCACCCACTGGCTTCGCAAGAGGTTATGTGTCCACAGCACCCAAGAATGCTTTCTTTTTCCTCAAGGACTCTCATTTGGGCACCTCCAAAGGGTGGCACAAGCCAGCAGCAGGCACTGCCAGGGAGCTGGGTGCTGGGCTTTGCTGCCAGAACAGTGCGAGGCTCTGCCCCTTCTCCCCAGCAGCCCATCTGCAGTGTGACAGGAAAAGCTCTAACACTCAAAAAGGCAGGAATCTGTATCCTCAGTCAGCTCTGCAGGGTGAGTCTGGAGCCCTGGGATCACACCCAAGCAAGGGATAAAACTCTGGGGAGAAACCTGTTTGAGGAATTCTAGTCCATGTGCAGAGAGCTAAGAGATGCGGATCATTTATGGGAACCTCGGACTTGCAAGCGCCTTGTGAAACCTGGGATTGGTGCTGAGGGTTTGCACAGGACAGGATGCAGCTTCAAAGGCCAAGCAAGGAGCAACACGTCTTGAAGTTCATGCTCTTCTGGAGACACTGTGTGTGGTGGTGGTCTAAGAGCAGCAATGCGAGACCAAAGCTCTCCCCTCAACCCCCTTACTGATGTGTTATCCAGCTTGTCCTCTCCTTGTCTCAATTGTTTCTGCTCCCACCCCTCTTTCTGTCCCATTCGCACTGCCTGGGGTTTCATATAGCAAAAAGGGGCTCCAGATCTGCTCATGCTTCTTGTACATCTTCAGTTAGAAACAGATGAAAGCAAAAATCCAAGTGATGCTGATTTTGGTGAGATGGGGTTGGTGCCTCCTTTAGTGGCATGAAATAAACCAGAGACAGATAGCTGGGTGGTGGGTGGGTGGGTGGATGGATGGAGGCATGGATGGATGGGTGGGTGGATGGATGGATGGATGGATGGATGGATGGATGGATGGATGGGTGGATAGATGGATGGAAGGATGGATGGATGGATGGAAGGATGGATGGATGGATGGAATGGAAGCATGGATGGAAGAATCTATGGATGGATGGATGGATGGATGGGTGGGGGGATGGATGGATGGATGGATGGATGGATGGATGGATGGATGGATGGATGGATGGATGGGTGGGGGGATGGATGGATGGATGGATGGATGGATGGATGGATGGGTGGGGGGATGGATGGATGGATGGATGGATGGATGGATGGATGGATGGATGGATGGAAAGATAGATACTTCCATATTTTTCCAGACCTCTCTAAAATTGGTTTGTGCTTTCAAGATTGAAGTCAAGCAACTGCTGGCATGTTGATAGAAAATAGATTAGAAATAAGAGGAAGATCAATGCATGCTACTATTTAATGTGAAAAATCAAAATCATTTTCTTTAGAAATAGTCACAGTACCAATGTGGATGGATAGAAGGAAGGAAGGGAAGGAAATGAAAACATGCAGTGGGATATTTATTCCGGGACTTCTGACATTCCCAGCACTACATCTTGGCAGCACTGGCTCTTGTCACACACTCACCATGTTCTTTGTGAGTGTTATATACACATGGACAGACACTGAACCAACTGCGGAACCAACCTTCGTTTGCTGCTTAGGGAAAGCTCTACAAAATAACTGCTCCCATTTGGTTTTGGTGCTATTTTGCCTCATCTCTGCCATCTAACTGCAGGAACGGCCAGCAAATGTCTCTGTAATGATATTCAAAGGTAAGGTAAAGGTTTGCTCATAAAGCAAGCATGCAATGCTAACAGGCATACAAAATACCGTTCACAGTAGTTCTACTCGCAGGTTATGAACAGCATAAGTGCAGTTGATTCAAGGGATGCTCAGTTTTCTCCCAGAACAGCACATAGGGGATGTCTCATGCTTTACAGTTTTCACCCCAAACTCTGGCTGAAGTCCCCTTCAATCAGCAGCAGAGTCCTTGTTTCTTTACAAAAAAGTCACTAATATTAACATAAAAATGCTCTCTGAGCCCTAATTCTAGAAAACCAGCCCTGCTGTTTTTACTGATCTTGTATAAATTCACACCTGCAGGTTTACTAACTGCTAACACTACGTGCCTACCCACCTTTGGGTGCCGTAATGCACTGTATCTGCTCCATTACACAAATCTCTGGCTTTAAGAGAGTGTGAAAGCAGCCACTCTGCTTTGCTACGTGGTCACTTGAATGGGAACAGTGATTATGGGTGATTACAGTGGGTTATTGATGATTTTTAGGGCCTCTTCAGGCAGGTTGGCACTGTTCAGGAAAGGACAGTGGTGCAAAGAGCACTCTGCTCACATCACTGCCACGGGGCCGGTCGCGGAAAAGAGATGATAAAAGGCAATGTCGGATTATCTCCCTAATGCTGGATTATCACTCCTAACAAGGTGAATGGTTTGTCTTGGCAAATGGCTTCATAAGAATCATGGATAGTTTTGAAAGGAGCTGTGTGGTCACACTTCAACCGTTGGCTGCTGCAGTTCATGTCAGCAGAGCGAAACATCACACCTCTAACGAATTCCTTTAACGTGCCATTAAGCAGAGGCTGATTGCAGTGGGGAAGGCTCTGTGACAGTGTCAGTCACCCACAGGCTGTCACAGCCATAAAGCAATACAGCCCCACAGCAATCCTGCTATCGGGAAACAGGCAGCACGAGGGGAGACTGTGGAAGTCTACAGTAAACTACACCACTGACCACTTAGAGCAGTGATACCCCTGCTAGAGAACTTATATGTTGGACAAGTGCTCCAGAATGCCATTATAAATCACTGCAGTGAGTGAACCACTCCATGAGCAAGGAAGAGAACGGTTACATGTTGTTTATGAATATCTAGAGGAGGAAAATAGATCAGCAACACCCATGTCTGTGCAGCACATCTCAACAGAAAGATTCCATGTAAAACAGGATCGGTACAAGGTTTTATCCAAGTAGGATTACACACAAGCACAAAAATAAAACATTCTGTATTCTACATTATGTTACAAAGGCAGGCGGTCAATAAATAGGTCAATAAATTATGGGAAGCACAGAAGAGTATGTGTGAAAATAGGTGAAACTGGCTTTCAGTTGGTGCACGATAAAGTCATTTGTGCTCATTCCCATGAAGCGCTCGAGTGATGCTTTCAAAGAGCCTTATCTCTTCCCGGGAAGATAGCTTTGTGAGCACCAGATGCAGGGCAGGGAGCGGGCTCTGGGACAGGCTGGAGGAGTCAGCGTCACTTGCACTTCCCCAAGAATCTGACAAATTTGCAGCTTAGTATAAATAAAGTGACGGGTCTATTGTTTCTGAGCTCCGACACCTCCTTATCTCCACCGCGGGTTGCAGAAGAGCGGTGGAAACATGGCATGTGACTCCATCCTATGGAGTTTAAAGGGGGGGGATGGCAATATCTTTATGAATTAACAACGTCAGCACATACATAAATGAAAGATCCTCTCTATCTCGCTGGCACAAAGGGGTTTCCTCTTCTAGCTAGCTCGATGCAGACTAAATGCAATCCTACTTGGCCATGTGAATTAGGTTGCGGAGCTGTATCGGATGTGGTTTGCTGGGTTGGGAAGAGGGACAGGTTTCTTAGCTGGTATAAACTGGTATAGTTTCAAGGATTCGGGAAGTGTGCTGCAGTTATTTCTGCTCTGGAGATAGGGCATGGATAATGCAGCAAAACCAGTGCTTTACACAAGGGGCTTCTGTAATAACCACACACAAGGGAATTCTGCCATTGCCTGTCAGAACACTGAATAAACCTATGGGGCCCATTGCTCCACCAGGAAAGATGGGAAAGGGAATGGTTCCCTTCTGCTCCAGATACCAGAGCATCCCTGCCAGTCTCAATGAGATAGGGAGAGATTAAAGATGCTTAAGAAAAAAGGAGCAAAGTTTAACACCTTTTTGTCCCTTTGGGGTTTGGGAGCTTGAGAATTATTGGGACTTGGGATCTTATCCTGGGTTCAATTCCCAAACCATGTCGATGAGATCCTTATTGACATGGGTTAGTGGTTGCCTTGGCAGTGCCTGGGGATGGATGGACTGGATGATCTTAAAGGTCTTTTCCAACCCAGTTGATTCCATGATTCTATTCTATGCCCTTTAATATTTCTGGAAATCCCTCTCGATACCAATCAGCATTTATGAAGTACAAAAATACGTTTTTATTTCTGTGAACTTGCATGTCCCCCTTTGGCACAAGGAACCTCCCAGACAACCCAGTGATCTGCTCTATGCCCTGCCAGGAAGTGAGATGCAGCCATAACATGAACAGTGAAGAACAGCAAGAAGCAATGGAACAAAATATACATTCCCTACGGTCACAACTTGCCCATTCCCCTACCAGGAAACACACAATTATCTGTACATGCCTCATTAAATAACCTTATTAAATAGGAAATCCAAAATGTACAAATTTACAGACTGAATCATTAAATACTCCCCACTGTGCACTCCCCTCTGCTCGAGCTCCCCTCTACTATCTGCAGCCACACTCTGATACCACCATGCCTTCGTATTTGAACTTGTAGGTGACCACCCCTGCATCTAAATAGAGGATAGAGATGGGATCGAGTTTGGTGGGCACACAGCAGGCCTTGGAGGCTTTCTGGGGATTCTTCAGGTGAACCAAAGTCTGGACAATGGCGTGTTTCGTTGGCGTGACGTGCTCTGTTAAGGGGTAGGCGCACACTCCATGGCACTCGTAAGCTTCGTAGCCCGCCGGGGCGATGATCCAGGAATCCCAACCTATTTCCTTGAAATCGATGTAGAGCGGGGTCTTTTTGCAGTAGTTGCCTTTTGCGTTCCTCCGGATTCGGGCAGTGGAGTCGTAAATGATGTTGGAGCGCATCTGGAGCAGCGCTTCCTCCCCAGGCTGGCCATGGAAGTTGCCAACCTCCAGGTTCTCCAAGTCCAGGAGCTGCTCGTGGTCTATCATCTCGTTCAGCTCTTGCTTCTCCTCTTTCTTGTCATTGCTTTGGTCATCAGAGAACACAATCAACAGGGGCACGTGCTTCGCCTCGGAGTTGATGTCGATATCGAGCTTCCCTTCTCCGTTCTGCTCCTCCCCTTCCCTGCTCTCTATATGAACCTCCAGCCGGTGCGTGGTCAACCCTGCCCTTCGCCAGCGCCTGATGGCTTCGGTCACCTCGAAGCTCTCCCACTCGCTGCTCGTGCCATAGATGTGCCTGGATGCCAGTGCCATTATCTTCCTCTCTTCTCCTACCCCCAGGTGGTCATTTTCCAGCACTTCAAAAATGGTGACTTTCCGGTCGAGCCCATCATAGAGCATCTGGTCCCGTTCCACCAAGGTGTAGAGCCGCAGCTCTGCCATGGTGATCTCTTCATGGTGAGGGATGGAAACATTGAATAGAAGAGGGTACTTCCGAATTCCTGTGACACCGATAGGGTGGGAAGCCAAGTCTGGAAATGACAAAGATCAAATATTTATGAAGGGTCATAAATGCATCCAGCAACACGTGCACAGAAGTTCAGTTGATACCTTTTGCATGGCTTGGTTTCAGCTAATTCCAGGAGAGTGGATTTTACCCTTTCCCAAAATCAGACTTGGGAAAAGGGCCGACTTCCTTTTAGCTATGCAAGGACAGCAAGATCCCAACCATGCTGGAGAACATAAACCTGGATTTACAGAGTCTCCTTCTATCCCCCTGCCTTCCAGGCATTTCCTTGTCACCTGGAAGCATTATGGATTAAGAATGCATCGCCTAATACTGAAATACAAACTGCTTCATGGTGGCTGCACAGCAACTATTTTAAATGGGGAAAATCATTGCTGCAGAACAGGAAGGGAAGAGGGATATGGCATGAACATGAGATGGGTGACCATAAACCGTGCATGCAAGAGCAGCAGGCTGGATCTGTGTCTGCTCAGCATGTTTGTGCTGAGCTGTTGAAACAGCCTTCAGAAACTGAGAGGGACAAGCACTAAGGGAGGAAAAGTTGCTTCGGAAGATGTAAAGGTTCCTGGTTAGGAAGAGCAGGCGGTGAACGTCCCGTTTGAACCACCAGTCAGCACAGATCCTGCCACAGCCTCAACGGGCTTCAAGTGAGCAGTCAAACAGCTGTACTCAACCAGGCACTTTTGACATATAAGTGTGTAATGACTGTTTGTCCATCAGGACATCTGCCCTATCTGCACTGTTTATGCACGAGCAGTATGCGTTTCTTCACACCAGGCAGGACTCAGCTCATCATAGAACCCTGCAATGGGTCCCCCCCTTGGAAGGGACCTTAAAGCTCCTCCAGCTCCAAGCCCTGCCATGGGCAGGGACCCCTTCCACTGGAGCAGCTTGCTCCAAGACCCTGTGTCCAACCTGGCCTTGGGCACTGCCAGGGATGGGGCAGCCACAGCTTCTCTGGGCACCCTGTGCCAGCGCCTCAGCACCCTCACAGGGAAGAGCTTCTGCCTAAGAGCTCATCTCAGTCTCCCCTCTGGCAGGTTAAAGCCATTCCCCTTGGCCTGTCCCTACAGGCCCTTGTCCAAAGCCCCTCTCCAGGTTTCTAATTTCTAGGGACTGTGTATTTGCTGCTGAGTTACTGCGCTGTCTGCTTCTAACTCAGGAGACAGATCAGGGCATAGAGACTATGGTAACATGTCTGCAAATGCAAACTGTTCATCTCTGACTTCTCCAATTTTGGTATGTTTGTAGGAAAATGATGCTGTTAACACTGCAAGTATTGGCCATGCTCCATGAGTGCACTGAAGCAGTTGACTTTAGCACATTGTCCTCCTTGAGGCACCTCTGCACTGCCATCTGCTTGTAAATGAGGGGTGATTCTGCTTTCGCTTCCCTACAAGTCAGTTGGTAAAGGTGGGAGCTGGAGATGCTTTGCACAGCACCAAGGTAGGAGCAAACCATGAGCTGAGAGGCAATGCTGTTCAAGCTTAGCTGTAATCTCCATCCTGAAGGTAATCTCTGGGGTTTCCTAGACCTTGTTATGCTACAACAAGTCTGCAATGAGTACTTATAATGACAGGGTGGAGAAATGCCTCCTGGTTGTATAGATAAGCCCAAGAAGCTCACCAGAAGGCAGTGGAAAGCTACATTATGTGTAAGAAGCCAGGTGAGTGCTAGCAGGGCATAAGAAGTGTTCAGTTCTAAGTCAGGATGTGACTCTGATCTTTAGCTAGGAAATCCATAGGGTGAAGTATCTCCTACTGCTCCCAGTGCCTCCCTGGTAGGATCAGGAAGAGAGCTCTGGAGTCCATAGGAAATGAAAGATTTCCCTTGAGACCTTTATTCAAGTTTTAAGAACTGATTAGTCCCATTTAGAATGGAGACATTACGGGCCATGGGTTAAACAAAGAGCTGATGCCAGCCGTGCAGTGTGTTACAGCTCTGTAATAAGGGATTTAATGGATAATGGAAGCACCATTACTGCCAATTTTCAGCAGGCAGGTGAACAAAAACGCTCCATGGTCTGTTTCTACTGCCTTTATCATTGCAAGTGATTAATTTCCCTATCTTTAGCATGAAGTGGATGGTTCTTGGTTACGCAGACTCCGAAGACACGTAACAAACATGCACAGTCCCTTTAACCGGGCGCTCCTATGAAGCTGTCTTAACGTCAGCCGTCTGTCTCACTTCGCGTCTTGCTGGTTTGCATTGGAAAAGGGGAGAGAAATACTGACATGACAGAGAGTGAAGCCAAGTGATGGCTACAGCAGGGCACAGAACTGTGAACCACTGCAAAAGGTCGGTCTGTCCCTTTCCAGAGCTGCAAACCTGATTTTGTCAGTGGGATGATGCCTTGTGTCACTAAACCACGCTGTAGTTTATGTTTTAGCACCTTGTACTGGACCAGTTTTATCCCATTTACTTTTTATGGCTAGTGCACAATGGGAAAAGAACGATGCACGTTCCTGCATGTCTTCATTTATACGGATGAGCAGTGACAGGCAGGGCTGTTTGGGTGAGTAACTGCTCCCCAGTGGGTGTTAAGTGCTTTGCCACCAAGCCTTTAATAGATTTCTCTGCACTGGAGAAAAGAATACATAAAGAAGGTTTAAACCACATTTAAACCAGAAGCAGGCTGCTGGTAAAGCGTGCCCAGGCCTGGCAGGAGGGCAGAGCAGAGCTTTTGGATTCTCTCCTTGCACCTCACTGCATGACTTGCACATAGCCTCTCCTTACAGGTCATAGCTTCAAATGGCAAATGCTATAGAAAGAGTAATAACAACCTTATACTTCATTATTTAGGCTAAGAAAGGATGAGAGAAGCCCCTCAGCAGTTTGAATAGCTACGTCTGCCCCTGAGCAGTTAAACCAAATCACAGCATTCGTGTTTGCCCAGTGGGGTGATTGGTATTTGGGGTTTAGTTGGAACACATCATTAACATAAAACCTGTATTGGTGCAAATAGGTATTGACAAACTGGAGTGTTAGCACTGAAACATTCTCTTGCCCTCATTGAGCTGAGAGGAAATGATGAAGCAGAAACAAGTCACAATCAGGCTTCCTTTCCTTGTAATAGGAAATATTCGACTCTCCCAAAGTAAAACCTAAGGGTTATCCAAAGTTCTGCTTCACGTGTTTCTACGTATCTGTGCTCAGATGCCAAAGGAAGATGTTACAAATCCCATGAGGATCAATAGTGAGGATATTAATAGAAACCTGAATTGGTTAAGCTCGTAATAAGAAAATATTGCACCTTTGAACAGTGTGTAAAACCATTTCTTAGGAAAATATTGCACCTGTAAATGGTGTGTAAAACCATTTCTTGCCTTAGTTTCGAACGTTATTTAAGGTATTCATTTGATATCATGTAATTGCAAACGATGCGTGTCACTATGGGGATAATGGAACTGATGCCCTTGCATTCTACCTGGTGCTGCCCAAACATTAAACAAACACCTTCCTCCAAAACCTTTCAGTCCCAAAAGCGAAGGATAAGGGATCTATGACACTAGGAGCGGGATCTGGTAATCCTGGTGCCTATTCCCAATGCCATGCCTCATTGAAAGGCCTTTTTCCCCCTAATACGGCTCACGTTCCGTGCCCGGTGAACACATTTCACACCGACTATAAAGATGCTCTTTTCTATTTCCTTCTCCTAGAGATTGCACATTTCTTACCTTCATTTTTGAAGCTCCTAATGATGTTGGCGGAGGGCATAGACGTCCTGTCAGTGGCAAACCTGTTGTACAGCTCGAGCATGTACTCTGGCGGATCCACCTTGGCCGATTCGTGCAGGGGAATGTCAGAGAGGTTCAAGGTCTTCAGGAACTCGTTCTTCATGTTCTGAAGCAGCGTGTTGAAATCAACGCCATCCTGCTCGGAGAGGATCTCGTCGAAAAGGGGCACATCTTCCTCCAAGGAAGAGTGCTCCAAGCTCAGGATGGGACTGCAAGAGGCAAGGTGAACCAAGAGACAGAGGGCAGCCCACAGCCGGGGGACTAGAGAATCCATGGCTTCGCTGGAGCCTCCAACCGCACTCAACAAGCTCTAGCTCTTGTGCGGGCTAAGTGGCGGTTTTATCCCCTGTGCTCGTGTCACGACGGGATGACAAGTTTGGAAGCTCTTGTCTTGAAGCTTGTGATCCGTCCTGCCTGTCTCCCCCTTCCCCCTCCCCAAAAGCAGGTCTCGGTAATTGGATATGGCTTGCTCTCTCTGTGGTCGCCCTGCCTCTCTTATCTCAGGCCGTGTAAGCTGTCCACCAGATTTGTTGCTATCTCGCAATCCCCTTTCCCTTAATGAGGGTTTTGTAAACATTCTGCGCTAGGACACGCCGAGATAGGACAAGTTTCTTCTCAGAGAGGAGCTGCCCTTTCTCCCTGCCTCTGGGAGCCGGCTGCCGAACATCAACAGCTCCCATCCACGCGTGTTTTGAGCTCAGTTCTATAGAGTCTCCATCCTAACGCACCAATTTCATGCAGTTGCTCCCTGAAGGTAACAACTCTGTCCTTTAAAAACCCATCTCCTAACTATTCCATGTTTCTATGATTTCAGAGCTAAGTCCTTACATTACGCTTACAGAAGTAAGGAAAAGCTCCATTCCTCCTTGCCCGTACATAGGGAGAGGAGCTCTAGGTGCCACCACAATACTGGAGGTACAAGGCCCTGAATGCAGAGGAGCAAGACGAGCGAGAAGAGTTTCTCACATCACAGCTATAAAGCTTTGCAATGGCTTTGCTGGAAAGAGCCCTTTGAAGAGACATCAAATGCCAGCCAGGAGCATGGCCTGTAAAGCTGGGACTTCATTTTCCGTTATACAGGCACCATACACTGCACTGGCACCACGGTTTAGTGCTAAAGGATTTGTTAGCTCTTTTGCAGGGTTTATTTTTGCTATAAACCACTCTTCCCTGAGCTGAACGTCAGCACCAGCTGGATGCGAGGGCTCAGTGCTGAGTGCCGTACAGATGCTCATAAACACAGAGAGAGCTGGAGCATTTGCAGTGGGTTCAGAAACTCCTTCCTTCTTCACCTGTGCGACTTGGCAGCTTGCAGTTATCCCTGATTTCACCTCTTTGGCAGTGCTGTGAGTATCTAAAAGCTCTTGAAAATACACAAAGGCCATCGGACTACTCTGACTTCACCTTCACATCAGTTCAAACAGCTCAGAGGCTCAACAGGGAAGTGATATTGCCAAAAAGATGTGCTACAATTCTTTAGTGGGCCTTTATGCTTTGGTATGGAGATGTCCACAAGATGGGAGCACTGTGCATGCAAGCATGTGTCTGGTTCTTGTATAACATGGTCCATTCCAGTGTTCTGGATCTACACAGAGGTTTTTGAATGCACCCTTGTTTTGGCAGCAGGGCCAGAGCTCAGCCTTTGCCATTATGGCTAAGCACATCCCTAGATTTGTTACTCCATCTGTGCAATTTTCTTCCCTTTTCAATAGCCCAAGTCTATCGGTGGCACAAAGGGACACAGATCCATCTAACTTAATGAGAATGATACCCAAGCCATGGTTTAAATTCATCCTCTATTTTTTGTCTTAAATAGCAATATCTTTGTGAGAATTCATGTATTGTTGCCATGGAGCCAGATGTTGGCATGGCCTTTTAGTTGTTTTATTCAACTTTTCTTCTTCTGAGCATGGGGAGCTTGACAACAGAAGCCAAGTACTTTATCAAGGTCCCTGTTATCGATACGCCACATTAGAAATAGATATTTGAGCTTAAGAAGATTAATTCAGACCTCACTGTGGAGTTCATGGTTATCTGTGCAAGTTTATCTATAAATCCTTCTGAAAGACTCATCTTGGAATATTGTGGCATTCCAGAGCTAAGCACAGAAAACTTGAGGAAATTCTGGAATCAAGTTCAGGTCACTTCTGTTCATTAACTTGAAAAGAAAAGCAAGAGCTTCTTTTGGTGGTGATTCATCACCTGACTATGCAGAGCTAAGGTCCTTACGCCATAGGAAGTGAGATTAACATTATAACCATGAGAAAAGGCTTAGCCTTAACTCTTTCATGTAGTGTAATACTGGCTCCTATAAGGGAAAGTCTTCAGGATGGCTTGTCCCTTCCAGCTGTGGAGGTAGGAGATTTGTCATGAGAGCAATAATACCTGGAGAAGTGGTTTCCTTTGCTTAATGCTCAAATATCCATTCCAGAATGCGCTGGTTTCATGTATCTAAATGCAGATGATGTTAAATGAAAGGGAGAAGCACATTGGAAAAGCTACTGCTTGCTGGAGGGCAGCACATGCTGGAGCTTCTCAGGACTCACAGACATGGCCTTATCCTCAAGTCCTTGCTCATACCAGGTTTTCTTTCTCAGACAAGTACCAATAATGTCTTGTACAGGCAAGAGCTCACCAATATGCCTTGCAGAGTTGGCAAGCACTGGGATCTATGCCATTACACGGCTCCTCTCTGAGATTTTGGGGGTTTCTATGAGATTCAGAGCTGATGGGTTTGAATTTAAAAGGATTCCTTCAGCATTTGTGAGGCTCTGAGGTTTCTAGATGAGTCTCCTCTCACTGTGAGTGCACCGGCCCTTGATCAGACACTGAGTAAAACTCTCCTCTGTGTTAATCCAGATGAACAGCTCTAGAGCCAGAGGAGCTTTTCAGGTTCACTCCACTTTCCTGGCACTTAAAACTTAGCTTGCTGGGTGCGAACCAACAGCATTCCTGCTCCAGCAGTGACATACACAGCCCCAACGCTGCCCTGGAGCAGAGACTGGGCTCAGTGACCCCTCTAAGCTCTGCTACATCCAGATAGACTCTCTACGAATCTGTAATTTCACACCCTGCAGATATCAGTATGTAAAAAGTAGGATGTGTGCAGGAGTCCAACATGAATTTCCTACCCCACAAACGTCGTCTTGATCCAGAGGCTCATTAGGAACACGATTCCTGCTCAGACATTCCAACTGTCTTTGCATTTCCGCTCTCATTTTGATAACTCCTTGAACAATAGCATCCTGCAGGGCCACGCAGCCTCTGGGTTATACACAGCCCCAGTTCTGCTCAGTGCTCTAATTTACTCCATTCAGACCCTGCTGGGACCTGGCCCGATGAGGAATACCCATAGAGTACATCTGCTACAGAAGGAGCTTCCTGCTTCCTTAGGTTGGAGATTGATGAATTTCACACACATATTCCCCCCACCTAAATTTAATTGTTTCACAGAAGGGTTTTATTTCATGTCACTGAAATGCAGAGATTTGTCCTTTTATTCACACGCACAGTAAGTATCCGAGAAAGGAAACTGCTCTCAACAAATCTATGTTAAATGCATTACCTGAGGTAGCTGGAGAGGGAATATTAAGAAGCATCAGTTTAATTCTTCTTAAATCTGTAGCACAAAGAGTGAGCCCATTCCCTTAGCGATGCACAAGGCAGGCAGAGCTGTACACAGGGCTCTTGGCTCTCAGTCCTAGGAAGTTTGTGCTCATTTCCCCTGTTAATCTGCAGCTGTATGTGGTGGAACAGAACTAATGAGAGCCTAAACCTTTGCACTGAACCTGCCAGTGTTTGGGATCAACACTCAGCACCTACAGAGCACTGTTTAATGGATGTTTCACCCTCCCTGTCAGAGCTGGAGGTGGCACTACAGGTTGGATGCTCTCCATTCTTATACCATGGCAAGGACCAGAGGGGGAAAATCAGCTCAGAGAGCAAAGTGGGGCCTTTCCTACCGCCAGCACTAAGCAGATGGGGCAGGACCATGAGTGCAACAGCTCCTGGGAACAGAAAGGGTCAGTCCTGAAGCTGGTGGGGCTCCAAAATAGCCTCTAATCTCAGGCACCCCACAACTTCCTCCAAGCCGATGCCTCCACGGCTTCTTCTGTCAAGAGGCAGCAGAAGAGCACGGGTTGGAGCAGGAATGTGTGAAGCAAGCTTGGTGCTGAAAGGCTGGGAAGCAAAGCAGGGCTTTATGAAGTGTCAAGGTCGACGATATACAAGATGGAAAGGGTGTGATGCTCCTCTGGGTGAGAGGAAACGGGGAGAAGGAATGCGAAGGGATTTGGAAGCATCCTCCTTAGCCTGGCTTTTGGGATGGAGGAACACCTGCTTTCACTAACACCCAGACTGGGATGGTGAACCTTTTCCAGGAGGAAATGCCTCAGCTTCCTGAACATGAATGGAAAGGAAGTTTGCCAGTTAGTTATAATGTCACGTATAAACTCAGGTGGAGCTTGGTTCGTGTACGCCTTCACTGATTTAATTGAGATTTTAATGTTAGATTGTTATCACATCTTGGGCTTTTCTTATATCACGAAAAAGGTTTCTTTTTTATGTGATCCTTTCTTCCTCCCCTTTTCCTCTGATTGTTTTTGATGGATTCTGTTTAAAGAACCTCTCAGAAACACCACTGAGGAACCGCAAACAGGTAAAGGTAGAGGAAAACGGAATTGTTCTTGGCTTAAATACAGAACCATTACCCAAAAGACAATATTCCTTGAAAATATATTCAAATAATAAATAATCTATTGGAGGGGGAAATGATATCAGGATTTTGCCTGTCCTGCTCATTTCTATGTGAATATAAGGATCACAGGTAAAACTGTGGCTGGAAAGCGAAGGGAAGAGCATTTCATTTCGAATGTCACTGAGGAAGGACCCACACCAGGGGCTTTGGGGCACATTTCTCATCGATCTTCAAGCTGCAGCTCCAAATCCTCATACTTAGGGCAGGTGAGACTGAAGGAAAGAGAAGAAAATCTATCAAATGACCTGCTCAAGGTAGCCGAGGGCTTCGATAGCAGAGCCAGCAATCGCACCTCGATGCCCAGAACTCAAGATGCAGTGTCCTGCTTCACCACAAGAAACTATCCTATATCCTAGCTCATATCCTGTATCATATCTGATATTTGCATTATAGCACAAGGGAAGCTTTGTTTCTGTGCTAATCCTTTGAGAAAGAAAATGTCAAGCTTGAGGCTTTTCTATCTGAGACAGAGAGCTGTCACTCAGCCACAAGAGTGCCTTTGCCCATAAATAACATTAATAATGAAGAAAAGGATGTGCTCTAATGGAAGAACAGGAGCACCTTTAGTGATGTCAATCAGTGCTCAAACCCACTGAGATCAGTCTGAAATAAGCCCATATTTTTCCACTGTAAGGAGGTATCAGACGTCTGTACCACAGCACTTGGATTGAACCTTAACATTTGGATTCAATCTCAGCATTCCGATTGAATCTCAGCATTCCAATTGGATCTCAGCATTCCAATTGAATCGACAGCAACACATCCTGTCAAGAAATCGTTAACTTCATAGAGGGCAGACCTGAAATCCCCTTCAAAAGCTGTGTAAATGGTTCAGTTCAAGGCTGCTCTCTAATCAGGACACCACAGCCATATGTGCCATTCCAGGGAGGAAGGGGAGTGCTGGAGCTCCAGCACAGCATGTGACCTCCGGTTTTCCACGATCCAGGTTTGAAATTCCTACAAAACTACCCCACAATGGTCCCTGTCGGGAGATAGCTGTGGCATGAGGTAGCTGTTGGGTGCGAGATGGGAGATAAAGAAGAGTGTGACACTGACAGTGTGATGAGCTTGCAATGGAATAACTAAAATTAGTTTCCATTCCTGCATCTGCCCGAGTCCTTATTCCCATATGCCTCCGCTCATGGCTGCTCTGGCTTGCCTGTCCATAAATGGGCTGTTCCCAGCAGCTCTGCTCTGATTTCAGATGGCAATGGAAAAGGAAAAGATAGGATTTAAAGTAAGAGCGGTGCGAGAGAAGCGCGGCGATGCATTGCGACCTGCGTGGCTGAGGAAAGGAAATGGGGAGAAGAAGGAAAGTCTCTGTGCAGCCACAAGGGCAGGGAACTACTTACACTGTGTGCTACAACCTCCTCCTGAGCCAGAGACAGCACTGAGATGCGCAGCAATAGCTTTATATAGGAAAGCCCCAGCACATCTTCTTCGTCTGCTATTTCCAGGCAAGTGGAAAGGATGGGGTCACGCTGACAAGCAGAACACCAAAACTCCCTGCACTGATCCTGGCGATTCCCTTTCCTCTCTCCTTTTCTCCTACTGAGGTGGCAGAAGCTCCAAGGGTACAGGAAAGGAGTGCATCTGCACTTGTGCAACCTGGTCTGAGCTGCGAGTCAATGGCCATGCGGCGGTACCGATACATAAGGATAAGCAGGGATTTTGAAGCCAACACGAAGCCTGAGAGACTGAAAGAGAAAGAAAAGAGCTGGAAATCGCTGGACATTGCCTTCCTGTCAGTGTCCTGTCATCCCTGTGCATCAAATTCACTGCAAGCTCACGGCCTCACTGTCCCTGTGTGCTCCTTTCCCACGTAGTTATTGGGAAGAGCTTGTAGTGTGACTGGGTTGCTGCTTGCTTCTGCGTATTCCAGCATTTAACCTGTGTCTTTTCCTTCTAGACCTCAAAGTGAATTAACACAGGCAATAGACACATTTGCATTAAGCACAGGTGCTTCCAGAAGAGCTAAATAGCTAAATATTGGCTTATATCATTGATAGGATGAGAGGTGTCTCAAGAAACCTCTTGGTTTGCCTCCACAACCATTATCTCGGTACATGCCCCTGTGCAGACAGAGGCCTGAATAGTAAAAGGCCATTTCAAAACCAGTATCCCTAAAGGTCACATTATTTATTAACTCAATCTGGCCATACAAACCTGGTGAGACATGGTCAAAATCAACCCATTGCTATCGGAGACCTTGGCATAGACGCGACCGCACTGCAGGGCTAATGAACAGTAGCGTAGGCACGCTGCTTCCCCCCCCCCCCCCCCAGGAGCTGGACTCTGCAGGCTCCTTATCACATAGGGAAAGGTCAAGAGAAAGTTTGAATTTGACATTTCTGGAATTCCTTCTCTCCTCATGTAGTTATTCCGTGGAGCTCCGGGATTCCTGCGGGTGTTCAACTCCTCGGAGCAGCTTCAGTGACACTGACAAAAGCAAGGCAGGAATATAAAGCTTCACAGCACCCTCCAGCATCATTCCTCTTCCTCTGTCAGCTCTGGGTCCAAGTGGGCTGGTTGAGGAAGATCATTCTTTCCCTTAATGAGCTCCATTTAAATGCTCCCACACAACACAACAAATGGGAATGGTTACTAAATGTATCTCGCCCTTGGTTCTTAGGGTGGATTCTCAGTCTTGAGCAATGGGTTGGAAGAAAACGGGCTCTTTCACCAGGAATTATCCTATTGATGATCCTGAGCAAGGACTTGAAATGGTTCCATTGAAAACCTGACTGATGGAGCAGCGTTAGTCAATGTCTCAGCACGAGATGGTGATTGCAAAGGCAAACAGCTTGTAGCCACAGCAAGGGGAGAAATCAGACAGGCAGGTCTAATACCTGCTGTTCATTTGCTGTTAGGGTTGGGATCAAAAGGGGAAAGCAAATTGCATGTAACAGTAGAAATTCAGTGAAAATGCTGCTTAAGCACAGCCTTAAAAGTGCAAAGATTTAAATGTAATACATTGCAGTGTCTGTAACGATGCTTGCAATTAGACTGGGTAAATGAGGGTTGTCAGCCTCATTCATGTTTGCCATGCAACTGAATATCAGTCTTGTCTTTTCCATGTATCTGTATCTATATACATACATTTAAGGGGAACTGTATAGAACTCCTCATTAATTTTTGGCTTTTCATTCAGAATCGGGTCTGGTCCTCTTAGCCTGCAGCCCTGTTTAAGGATGCTTAGAACACTGGTTACCAATGACAAGAGGCAGGGAAATGAGAGCCGAGGGGTAACAGCTCTATTCAAATACCTTTCCAGCCAGGAAAGTCACCCCATTGATACACACACTGATTAGCTGCCACATCACTCAGAGGTTTAGTGTATGTATGCATGCTGTATTTACACTGCATTAACACTTGTGAGGCTCAGGAGCATGAAAATGCATCTTAATTGGAGGCTTTTGCATCAATCTCCCACTCTTTAGACTCTAGCAGTGCCAGCTCTACCGTTCTTGGTGCGTTGTTCTCTCCTTCACAGCTGTTTAACATCTGTAAGCTATGCAGAGCTATTGCCCTGTCTGAAGGATCCCATCCCTTTGGAAGTTCCTCGCTTTTTAACTAGCACCCCCCCACATTTGGGATTGGGGGTGTGGGGTGGGGTGTCTGTAACATGCTTTAGATCATGCTGCACATCTCCCAGCTCTCCCCCAGAGCAGCTTGGCAGATAGGAGTGTCCTGTGAAGCGTGGATGGCAGCTTATCTCATTGAGAGCATGGAACAAGCCCCTCGCAGGCCCTGGTGTTAAAGGGCTCGACTTATCTGGAATGAGTGGCAGAGTGCCCTGGCTCAGCTCTCAGTATGTCGCACCCAGGGGGGACATTGCTTAATGTGCTGCTGTCAAACACCTCCCGGTGCGCTCAGGGCAAACTGCGGCGTCAGAGAGCTTCCTTAGGTGAAAACAGCCTCTGCTTCCCATCACAGGGAATGGAAAAGGTGGTCGGCTCGAGCCTTGATGTCCCTATGCATTTCTAAATGCTTAACAGTCCTTACGTGACCATCTGTAGGATGGGGCCAGCGGGAGAGAGGGGAAACTCCCAGCAGCTGGCATGGTGACTACTGGGATACGTATGGGAAGGGTGGATGGACCGTGTCCTACCTGGGAAGTGCCAGGCAGGATTAAGAGCCTGCAAACAGGCCTTGGCTACCTTTGTAGTCTGGGCTGCCCTGGGAGCTGCCTAAGGAACCCCCTCAGAAAGACTCATTGTCCTGCTTTACCCCTCTGCCCTCCTCTGTATCCGCACATCAGCTCCCACCTGAGCACCAGCAATTACAGTGATGCTTTCTCCACTCTGAGCATAGCCATGAAAAGATCTGCTTTATGCTACATCTGCTTTTCCATCCAACAAGAACGGGCTGGAGCAACCTGAGGCACCCATTCAGAGGGCCTGAATCACCTTCCTCTCATTATAGACACCCTCAAAAGATGAAGTGAGATGAGAACTGCCAAATCACCTGAGTCTGGCTGCCTCGTACTGAGCTGAGAGAAA
Organism: Pezoporus wallicus; assembly: GCF_028554395.1. Lineage (NCBI taxonomy): Eukaryota > Metazoa > Chordata > Aves > Psittaciformes > Psittacidae > Pezoporus > Pezoporus wallicus. The sequence continues at coordinate 1,099,757 of NW_026636985.1, forward strand.
GAGCAAAGAAAAGAACTTGCAGAATAGGGAGAAAGATGCTAAAACCAGCAAAGGATGTGGCCATGATGGGTGCTAAGAGCAGCAGGACCTGCCTGCAAGGCTCCCCTTCCAAACTCCCCCCGCCCAAATGAGGAGCCAAGAGCACATCATTCCTTGGTGGGTTATTCCTGCCTGAGGGAGGAGCCTGGCTAAGCAGGACAGGCAGAGGCAGATGAAGCTGGTTCGGTTTCCCATGGTGGCAATGGGATTGTGATAAGGAGAGATAAGAGGAGCACAGGAGAGCTGGGGCTCCCCCCCTTAGCTGTGCTCATGGGCAGTGAGTGATGGCTGTTTGTCAGATGGATCGTTCAGGTGTTGCTGCATCCCTTGTCCAAAAGGGAAGAGGTTTCACTCATTCATGCATCTTTGCTATTCATGTTCTTAAAGCCCTTTGAAGCCTTTGGTGAATGGCTCATTCAATAATGGAATTGTACATTACAGATTAAAAACAACAGATACGAAGGGGTTGAAAGAGAGTTCAGTTCGTCACCAAATGGGGCATCATTCCACGTGAGAACAAACACCCCCCTGCTTTGGGAATGTGAGAGAAACCATTCTAATCCTCTGCATCCTGGCTCCTCTTTTACATGCTGGGGACAGGTCTCGGGTTGACAGAGCTTCGTGTCATAGCATAAATGTTCACCTCACAGCAGCCTTCCAGTGTCTGAAGGGGGCCTATAGGGATGCTGGGGAGGGACTCTTCATTAGGGACTGTAGTGATAGGACAAGGGGTAATGGATTAAAACTTAAACAGGGGAAGTTTAGATTGGATCTAAGGAGGAAATTCTTTCCTGTTAGGGTGCTGAGGCACTGGAATGGGTTGCCCAGGGAGGTTGTGAATGCTCCATCCCTGGTGATGTTCAAGGCCAGGTTGGACGAAGCCTTGGGTGAGATGGTTTAGTGTGAGGTGTCCCTGCCCATGGCAGGGGGATTGGAACTGGATGATCTTAAGGTCCTTTCCAACCCTGACTATTCTATGATTCTATGTATATTAGGTTTGAGTTATGGTTTGCTCCTACCCGGTGTTTTTACCAGCCCAATAACAGCGAGATCCCACTCAACAGCCCCACCCCCGGCTCAGGCTGCAGCGAGGACCCAGTGCGGAGGTTACTGGAGCCGTTTGCCATCTGGTGGTGGATGAAATCGCAGCCGGCTCTCAGCTCTGGGGCAAGCACTGGGTTACAGGCCTTGGAAAACCTGTGCAGCCAAGGTTTTCCTTGGTTTGAACCAGGAACTGCTCAAACCCCAGCTCATCTTCCTCCAGAAAATAACCTCCTATCCGAGTGCTTAAGAAAGTCCTTCCCTTTTGCATCCTCTTTTCTTCATGCTCATGGATCTCAGTGCTCAAGCACAGCTCCTGGGTGCTTAGAGACACACTCAAGAGGCAGGGTTTTGTCTTCTAAACTCAAGGCAATGTGTTTCCTCCTCCTCGTTGCTAGTACTAAAAGGTGGGAAGCCCTAGACCAGCAGACACTCTTTCCCATTATGGCCTTGCCAGCCCAGTGCGCACAATTCTTGTTTCAAGCACAGGTGTGATTCTCCAGTTTGGCTTCATTTTGTCTCCTCTAATGGGAATCCTTGCTCTAAGGGACACTTTGCTGTTATCAATAGCTGCTCCCTTTCATGACCTGCTGGAAGCTGGAGAACTTTTCCTGTACCAGACAAGATACCTGCAGAAGCAGCCTCATCCAAACGCTATTGCTCACCAGGGTCAGAGTTTCCATGTTGAGCTCTGATTTTAAACCTACCACAGCTGCCAGAGGTGTCATACCCCGACCTTGGTACACAGTCTTGTACACTGGGAAACCTGGGGGGGAGGATTCTCCATCAATGGATTTGATGATAAACTGGTGTCCTTGGCAGTGAGGGACCACAGAGGCTTCCTGCCCACTGATACGTGTGAGGATCCAGAAAGGTTAACTGCAGCACAGCTGGAGATGTGACTGGAATGTGTGCTAATTCTGCCCTCCCCAGATGCTTGAGCTGTTTCAGCTTCCTGTCAGTGTGCATCCGATGATACCATTGCTGGGATGCCAGGAATGCCTTGAAACACCTTTTAGAAAGCTGGGAGCAAATAACCAGCGTTATTCTGATATCCCACCCTGGGGTTAAACACGGGTTTAACTTACAACAGCTGTCAGTGCACATGCACTGGCTCCTTTCTTCACTGCTGTGATTGGAGCTGTGTTCCAGCCCTTGGAGGATCACCACAGCCCTGCCCCTCTCCTGATGCACACACACCAGTTGCTGTGCTGTTTCCAAGGTGTTAATCTTACACTTAAGGCTCATAAAGCCTCACCTTATCCCCTCTGCACATTAACCTTGGGCAGTTATTAGGATAAGGACTTTGCTTTGTTGACCCTGAACATAACTCTCCCTCTCCCTTTGTTTCTGCAACAGTCGCTGGCTGCTCTCCACTTGGGAAGTGGCTGCAAATCCTCCCATGGAAGTCAGTGGGAATATTCCATCCATTCCAGTGGGAGATTTCATGGAGCACAAGGTAAAAAGATCCTTTCCAATAGATGACCTGTAAAGCTACCGATACCTAATGAGCTCTATGGCACCAGGTGCTTCATACTATATACAGCATCTCAGGTAACTGGGGAATGAAATGGAAGCTCTATAGCTCCTTCAGATCATGAACATTCAGTGCAGACCCTTTGCTGACAGGCAAAGATGTGAAGATTGACGTTTTCGGACTACAGTTATTTAAGGCAAGAAATGGACCATATCTTCAGGGGCACTTCCCTTTACTGGAGTGACAATATCCACCACCTCACCAGGTAAGAAGAGATTCCTTATAGTCTAAGACAGGTATGTAAAACACATGGTAAACCGTGGTACAGCCAGCAGAGAGTGAACACAGCAGGAAATAGCACTGACAAACCACAGTATCAGATGGAGAACAGGCCACCCTCTGAAAAACAGAGGAAGAAGAACACGGGCATAGGGACCATGTGGAATATGGTTCTTCCTGTGCTTCCTCTTCTTTGTGTGAGCTGTACCCCAAAAGACGCAGCGCATCACAACAGACGTGCCTTCAGGGTGCTCCATCCACAGCAGGTCCCTGTATGTGTGCAGCTCGGCATTGGAATGCCATGGGAGTGGATGGAAGCATTGCTAATCGAACAATAAACACAACTGTACTGCTGGCAGGCCTGGCTGATACAGTGAGACTGGGAGCTAGAGTAAAAGCTAGGGACTATCTTCTTCCATGCTTGAGTACACGAAGGGCAGAAACATTACCTCCCAGCTCAAACAAAACTAAAGGGCAGATAGGAGGTGCTGAGGCTTGTTTCAGTTGCTCTTTGTAGAGCTGTTTGCTCTCTTTCGGGTGCAAACCCACTGAGCTTGTGACACTGCCCTCAAAATTAACAGGCAGTCAACACTGAAAGCTTATGGGTGAGATGTCCATGCAAACAAAACATCGAAGAGCTCAAGTCCGCTTCTCATTTCGATGGAATTCAAACTGCAGCAAAAGATCTATGGGGCTGAAGAGCTGCACTGAGTTCCTGCCCCCTTCCATGACAGCAGTCAAACCACATAGAGTAAGCTTATGCTTCGGTTTCCCATTGATAGCATCAAGGCAGCAAAGTCACCCCCCCATGATTCCACTTGCCAAGCAGTGCTCTGAAGGCTTTGAGGTGTTTCACAGCCACCGAGCACCAGCCAAGAGCATCACAACTACAGCTCCTGGTTTCGTTTCCCCATCAGTGAGCTCCCCCTCCAAACATGACTCAGGCAGATCTCCTGCATCCTGCAGTCCCACACGAGTATTCCTGCTTTTAATCACCAAAGTGTGACTCTCCACAAACATTCCTTGGATCCCCAGGAACCTGCAGCCTGCTGTGAATCCAACCTGAAGGAACGGTTTCACCGTGTCGTAAAATGCTCCTTTAATAAAGAGCAGATGATTTAACCAGGAGTTTTATGTGAAAATAACAAAGTGCAGACCTGGGGCCAGTTTCCTCCCTAGGAATCATAGAATCATGGAATCATAGAATAGTCAGGGTTGGAAAGGACCTTAAGATCATCAAATTCCAACCCCCCTGCACTGGGCAGGGACACCTCACACTAAACCATGGCACCCAGGGCTCTGTCCAACCTGGCCTTGAACGCTGCCAGGGATGGAGCATTCACAACCTCCCTGGGCAACCCATTGCAGTGCCTCAGCACCCTCACAGGAAAGAATTTCCTCCTTAGATCCAATCTAAACTTCCCCTGTTTCAGTTTGAACCCGTTACCCCTTGTCCTGTCACTACAGTCCCTAATGAAGAGTCCCTCCCCAGCATCCCTATAGGCCCCCTTCAGACACTGGAAGCTGCTATGAGGTCTCCTCCAGCCTTCTCTTCTCCAGGCTGAACAGCCCCAACTTTCTCAGCCTGTCTCCATACAGGAGGTGCTCCAGCCCCTGAGCATCCTCGTGTTCTCCTCTGGACTTGTTCCAACAGTTCCTTTGAAGGCTCCAAGAAACAGTCTTTAACCCCAAACTCCTTCCAAGCACCATGGAAAGGATGTGTCAATGGGACCATTCCCTGAGCTCTACCAGCAGAGCCTCAGCTTGCCCTGTGATCAGCTCCTGACACAAACTACTCCTTAATGTATGTGGAGCAAGTGGGCACAGCTCTATGTACACTGGCGTTGTGTGAAGGGATAATGTCATTCTGTGTCATAAGCGTTTTAGGATGGGGACGTTCTCCTCTATGCGGGTGTGAAAAGGACCTGAACAAGCAGCTCCCTGACCCATTACTCCCATCCACACTGCTGCACATGGTCACTGGCTGCAGCTCTCAAGCTTCTTTGCACGTGTTGGTAACCTGGCTCTGCTCCATCCCTTTGTCTCTATTGACATTTGCTATCCCCCCTACAGCAGTAAGGTGAGTCAGCACCTGAAGGAGCTGGGTGCTGATTCCAAAGGGAAGTTCTCCACTGGGAACAACTATCTTAGGGCTGTTTCTTCGTTGACATGAAGAGTATCCAATGCCCAGGTCGTGTTGCAGCCTGAGCATAGGAATGCACCAAAGGGAACCTGCTCTAGTAGAAGGTGTCCCAGCCTGTGGAACCGAATGATGTTAAGGTCCCTTCCAACCCAAACCATTCCATGTTTCAATGAAGACAACAGACAAAGCACTTTAATTACTGCATTATCTTTATTTGTATATCAGAGGCTTGCCCAGCTTTGGGTAGGCAAGTTGAGTCTAACACCCTGTTTTGTTCCAATTGGAGGATGTGGCTACCATCACAAAAGCATGCAAAGAAACAAGGTGTTTCCGTGCAGCAGAATTGCCAGGATAGAGACTAATTGATTCTTTCACAGATCTTCATGCCCAGAATGCTTGGAATTCCAGCACTGGCACAGCCATTGACATTCTCTCGTGCTAAAAGGAACAAGAAAATGAGGATATTGAGTGACAAGATCCCTGTATCCAGTGAGGAAAAGTCTGCCTACCACACAGATTCAATCCCCAATGATGGTTCTGTTTGAGGTTTCTGTTGGTCTCGATGGATATTGTGTAAAGTGTTTATGGTGTAGCTCAAAGGGAGGAAATGTCTGTACAGATTTACATCACCTTTGTGCTCCACCTTTCCCATAACCTGCATACAGCAGGTAGCATATAGCATCCAGTACATTCCATGTGGGACTATTGTATTGCTGGGGCATCAACTGGGTACAGCTGCCACACAGTGGCTCCTTCTCACCCCAGGCAAACCACTTTGGAACACGGTTTCAGACATAAGCATCCCAGAGCCTTCCCCTTTCAATCCTATTGTGTAGTTTACCCCTCCTCTCTAAAGCAGAACAACATATTCCTGCCCCAAAGGTATCATTTGGACTTAGTTTGGAAGGACAGAAAGGTGGTTATGAACTGTAACAGGAACATCACGTTCTCATCTTGGAACTTACGGCTGGTGCTTTCAAGCTGGTAGAGGGGCAGACCCGCGCAGAGCTGCTCAATGGGTCTCCCATAGACAAGCCAGTCTCTAGCACGGCCAAACATGGAATTGCCAGGTTGGAACTGTACCCACACATTGTTTGGAGAGTACACTTTTCTCATAGCCTGAAAGGAAAGCGTTAGACACCATCAGCAATGTAGCTTTGGGTTCATTCTACGGCCCCAAATCTAAAATCCCCTTCCTTTGCCTCACACAAAGCAGTAGCAAAAGAAGCTACATACTTTTAGAGGAAAAGAAGTATTTTCAATCTCATCAGGAGCAATATCACTTGATATTAACTGCCAAGATAGCAAAATGGAGCTGCATTGCTGCCACAACAAGCTCTGCTAGTAAGTTTTGCTGTAAATGTGCTGTCCTGTAGCATCAGACAGTCCAGAACCCAAGGGAAAGCCAGTCTAAACTGCTTCCCAGGGCAGGGGATGTTGCAGTTTTAGTCCCAGTGCCAAGTCACTACAAAACCCTGTATGGGGCTGCCAAGATTGCTCATCACCTGAAAAGAATGTTCTATCTGACATTGCCTTCCAGTTCCATCTTGTCAGATCGCCTTCATCATCTTGGGAATGGAAAAGCCATTCCTAAGGACAGCTGCTTTCAAAGGCAGAGCAAGGGGCTGCTGTCATAGAATCATAGAATAGTTAGGGTTGGAAAGGACCTTAAGATCATCCAGTTCCAGCCCCCCTGCCATGGGCAGGGACACCTCACACTAAACCATCTCACCCAAGGCTTTATCCAACCTGGCCTTGAACACTGCCAGGGATGGAGCATTCACAGCCTCCTTGGGCAACCCATTCCAGTGCCTCACCACCCTCACAGGAAAGAATTTCCTCCTTAGATCCAAACTAAACTTCCCCTGTTTCAGTTTGAACCCATTGCCCCTTGTCCTGTCACTGCAGTCCCTAATGTCACAGCACACAACTCTGACAGCAGCCTTTCCTGCATGGGTTTACTGTAGTTACCTGTCTCTCAAAGGCCTGGCGTCCGATTTCTTCCAGCTCTGGGATGTCTTCCCTGTTTATCTTCATGATGAAGCAGGCATTCCGTGAGAACAGCCTCGTTGCAATGTACCCCTGTGATTAAAACAACGGAGTTCATGAATTAAAGGCTACCACCAATATTAGCTGATTGTCTAATGCCTTAGGACAACCTAGAAGAAACATAAAGGGGCTACTACTGTGGAATGAATCTGCCCCTTTGGGGAATGGAAGCAGCCTGCCCAAGCTGATGGCTGTCCATAAGGCTGGAAGGATCTTTCCCAATAGACTTGCTACACAAGAGTGATGGAAGCCCATTCTCCATTGATCTCATGGAGGTCAGAGGCATCCTTCTCACCATCCCAAGCTGCCACCACAGATTTCACTGTAAGTCACCACATCACATGGGTGAAACAAAGAGGTTGCCCAAGAGGAGTCTTCAAATAAATCATGTTTCAGGATAACTTATGATGAGAGTGCTCTAAAATGATTTCTGAGCTTAAAAACTCAAGGCAGGTTCTTAGATTTACTTACACGTGAGTAGTCAAAAATGGTATCAGAGGAGTACATGCCAGAACGGACATGGACATCAGCAATCCTGTTCTCATTGTCGATAGTCATCGTCCCAGTGACATAGCCATTCTCAGGTTCTTGCAGGACAAAGGTCTTGGGTAAAACACACAAAATCATTGGTCATCATCTGCTTGCAGCTTTTAAAGGGGCAATAAACCCAAGTCCCAACACTTTATGTAAACAGTAAATCCCTTCACAACCCTATGGCAGTCTCAGGAGGCTCTTGAGGTTGAGATTAATTGTGCATGAGTGTGTCAGAGTGAGAAAGGAGGGGACAGGCTCCCGCTGCAGGCTCAGGAACAACACCACAGGGCATCCCAGTCCCTATGTGTACTAGCAGGAGACTGCTGCAGCTTCATCCAAGGGCATCTACACCCCAACACATTTCTTGTTACCATGCACTGGCATAGAGCTGCCTCTTTGGCTTACATGATTGCAAATGCTATTTTCCTCTACGCTTGGCCAGAAGCACCCTGTGCTTTTCCTCCTGTTATCTTCCCCCCCTGCCCAGGACCCAATACATGTTAAATGAGTACATGCACTACAAGGCTTCTCATTCTACTTACGTCCAGTGCCGAAGTCTGAGTCCAGAAGACCCCCAGCAGGACAAGGACTGCAGCCTGTGAGAGGAACACATCAGACAGTGCCACAAAAAAACCCAGTTCAGGAAGAGAGGGAAGCAGCATCAGTTTGCAAAATCCCCCACTTCACACATGTATTAGCTGAAAACAAGTCTTCAGTTCTTACTATTAAGCTCTCTTTTGCCTGCAACTGGTAAAGCAGAATGATAACTCGAAGTCCCTCCTCAATGCCGTGCTTCTTCTTGATTTGCCTTCATAACCACAGCTGTGAAATCACAACTAAATCCCCCTTCTGAATTACAACTGAGTTCTGCACAAATGATGCTTCAAAGGGATCACTGTGCCCCCAGAGGTGCAAGTTCCCCATGAAACAACCCAAGGAAACAACCCACAGATCCCATTAGCCCCAACACTGTACCACATACTTGAGCATCATCTTCTCTATCCTTTTGCTTTCAGAAAGGAGGAACATTTTCTAACACAAGCTCAAAAATGGATATACTCACAAGCCCGTTCATTTTCCTCCAGATAAGACCAAGAGGCTGCAGAAAGGAAGAATGCAGGAAAAGCCCAGAGACCTTCAACTTTTATATCTTGCTGGAGGTGTGGGAAACACTTGACAGGAGTTTTCTTGACCAAGTCCATATCTACACGCCAAACTATGGCAAAGCTCATATCTGAATTTTGGGCTGGCACAGATAACCTGACCCCGATATGATAAAAGCACTCAGGAAGTCAGCTTTTGTGAAATGAATCACTCTGCCAATGGCCATTATTCAGTGGTTTAAACTTCAGAGGAGTTCCCACTCTTGGTGGTTCCATTGTTTTACATATTTAACAGGATATCGTCTAGAATGAAACGGCATCAGGAATAACTCTGCTATTCATTCCTACCAACTGCATTTCGTCTTCTGGAATATAACCCCTAACAGTCTGCAGGCAAATCCACCTACGTCATGGTGGCCTGCTCATGAACAGAGTAATTCATCAGTCATTTCTTCCATCCAATATACCCATGAGCTCTTGACAGGGAGTGCTGCTTGGGTTTGATCAGTTACCATGATGGATATAACACAGGCATCGAAATCAGTGATGGAAGCAGGAATAACAGCTGTCCTGCACAAGACACTGCAGGTAACTTTCAGCCTCCTCAGCGTACATGGACCTTCAGAGGATGTGCAGTTCACACAAGGCCACAAACCCAAAGGAGCAGGATGGGGATTCCTCCTTTAAAGCTACCTCTGTTCTCTGTATTTAATCCAAGTGCCAATCATCAGGGACTGTAGGGATAGGACAAGGGGTGATGGGTTTAAAGTGAAACAGGAAGTTCAGGTTGGAGATAAGGCAGAAGCTCTTCCCTGTGAGGGTGCTGAGGCGCTGGCACAGGGTGCCCAGAGAAGCTGTGGCTGCCCCATCCCTGGCAGTGCTCAAGGCCAGGTTGGACACAGGGGCTTGGAGCAAGCTGCTCCAGTGGAAGGGGTCCCTGCCTGTGGCAGGGGTTGGGACTGAGTGAGCTTTAAGGTCCCTTCCAACCCAAACCATTCCATGATTCTATGAGTATTCCTCTATGAATAAGACCTTGCCTGACTCCTCCTCAGCTGTGACTCCACACCAGCTGGAACGTTGACAAATCACACTCTGCTTTCTATTAGCATCTCATAAATGAGGCCCATTCCCTTCTAAGAAAACAAGAACTCAGCCTAAGAGCCAACATAGCTCTGTAATCTCAGCCACTGGAAGAAAAGGTGAGAGAGATTGCGTGGAATCTCTCTCAGCAAACAGGCCTCAACAAAAAACAAAGGAAATTGCACACATTTGCTTTATTGCCCAAAAAAAAATGGTACCTCAAGTGTAACAAAGCTGTGCTGATAAGCAGGTATCAGAATGCACATAAACAGATATAAACTGAGAAGCACTGCTAGACTGATTAGATTAGACTGCCTGAAAGCTGGCTCTGCCCCTCCTGCTCAACAGATTCTTTGTTCCTGACATTACAGATATGTCAGAAACACTCAGATTTCAGCAGCCAAAGGAGCCTTTCAGAGCAGGGATCTAAGAGGGTTCGGGTGCCACAAGCAAAACCAAAAAGCTTGAGTAAGTTGAAGTAAAGCTTAAATAACTTCATGTACTCTTTTCTTCTGAAAAACACCCAAGATCGAGCTTCTGCATTTTAGGCACAGGTGAGAGCAAGGCAACTTGTGAAACCCTCAGCTATTTCATGAAGGACAATTACAGCAGCCACCATCTCCTGATTTCCACCTCCCTCTGCACTGACTGGGTTGTGCTGCTCTGATCAGACAAGGCCAACAAGGAAAGATTAATTCCTTAATTAGCATTATTGCAAGAGACAACCGCTGCCAGATGCTACAGGCAAAGCCTGCGTACACTGCCAATAGGGAAGCCTTGCTTTTTGGAGGCTTCCCCCCTCCGTCCCCTACCTCCCAATAATGCACCTGAAATCAGTGCGCAGGCACTCAGGGGCAACGTTATCCATGACAATGCGAGAGTCATGGAATCATGGAATCAACCAGGTTGGAAAAGAGCTTTAAGCTCATCCAGTCCAACCATTCCCAGCACTGCCAAGGCCACCACTGACCCATGGCACTGAGGGTGTGTGAACACTTGCAGGGATGGTGACTGAGCCCTGCCCTGGGCAGCCTGTTCCAATGCCTGAGCACCCTCTGGGCAAGGAATTGTTCCTCAGCTCCATCTAAACCTGCCCTGGGGCAGCTTGAGGCCGTTTCCTCTTGTCCTATGGGTTGTTGGGAGAAGAGATTGACCCCACATTACTACAACCTGCTGCCAGGCAGTAGTGTAGAGTGATAAGGTTGCCCCTAAGCCTTCTCTTCTCCTTCAGCTGTTCCTCATAAGACTTATTCACCAGCTCCATTTCCTTCCTCTGCACAAATTGGACAAGGGGTGATGGGTTCAAACTGAAACAGGGGAAGTTCAGGTTGGAGATAAGGCAGAAGCTCTTCCCTGTGAGGGTGCTGAGGCGCTGACACAGGGTGCCCAGAGAAGCTGTGGCTGCCCCATCCCTGGCAGTGTTCAAGGGCAGGTTGGACACAGGGCCTGGAGCAAGCTGCTCCAGTGGAAGGGGTCCCTGCCCGTGGCAGGGGTTGGAGCTGGAGGAGCTTTAAGGTCCCTTCCAACCCAAACCATTCCATGGTTCTATGACTCCATGAAATGAAAAGGATAATCGTCCAACTGCAGTTCAAGCCTGATTACCACGCAGGAATTCCAAGGTAGATGGATTCAATCATCATCAGCTCCTGGTGCCTTTTTTTTCCCAGCTCCTTTTGGTAAATATGTACTTTATCAGGGAGGGAGCAGGTAGTGGGAGGAAGGGGAAGAACGAAGCAACACCTCAAAAAATCAACACCATTCTCTCTGCTTCCATTAGCAGAATGCCACGCACGAGATAAAGATGGGGTGACACAGCCTAGAGAAAAACTGGGTGGCACAAAGACAGGTGAAGCAGAATGAAGTTAGAAACTAATTCAAGCTTCAAGGCTGAATGCAGGAATGATTTCAGCAGTTGTGCCCGTGTTAGACAGCAACATGTAGAAAACCAGGTAGAAATGCGTGTGCACGGAATGAAACAGGAGCTGCAGTAAAGGTTTAAAGCCAGAGCAGCTCTTCACCTTAGGAGTTCCCTGCACAGTGGTGCAAGAGGTTTGTACAGAAACAGAATGTCTTGAGCAGAGCTTTAAAACTGGGAGAGACAAACTTGTACTGGAACAAGAACAGGGTCTTATACAGTAAAAGCAGTCCTCCCTGCCCTGTTTCCTGGCTCCTACTGCTGCCATTAGTTTCGTAAGCTATTCCTAACGTCAAATGTGTGTGTTTGCCGTACAAACCACTCAGGAGTTGATGGAAGGATTGGAGGTGCAGGCTTCCAAGTATGACACATCACTGTAATGGCCAAATTGGCTGCGGTTGTTGGAAGAAATGGGCAAAAGTGCTTTCCAACTGATTGCTAACGACACCACAGGGATTAGCATTCCACAGTTTGGTCTCAAAATGCCTTTCTTGAGAACTAGTCCATCAATCAAATATCCAGAGGCTACGAGAGGGTTTCGTGACATGCAAAATAAGGCTTCTCTGTGCATTTCGGGTCTTGGAAGCTAAGGATGTACCTGTCTCCATTTGCCATCCCCCTATCAGTCCGATTCGAAGACCCATAAATCTTTTCCCTTAGGAATTTATTACTTTCATTCATCATATTTTAGCTGCAAAGTGGGTGCAAACTAGATGGAAAGCAGAGCTCTCTGCTCACAGTGCTGGCAGAGCACAACACCTCCACTGCACTCATGTAGCCTGACCAAGGCACCAGCCAGCAGTAGAATGACAAGAGCATGGCCCTGACTGGTGTAAATGAGAATTGGGCCTCACCTTCTCAAGTACAATAAGATTCTGTGGCTTTTCCAGTAAGAGCTTCACTAAAGATCCTCAGCTCAGTTCAGAGACTTGGGTTTATAATGACATTGAGTCCCCATTGTGCCATTCTGGTGATGAAAAGGGCAGCTGAAGTGTGTAAACCCACACTGCCCCACAGCACAGTGCATGGTCAGCGAACAGAGGTACCAAAAGAGCTGCTATTGAATAAGAGTAGGTACTTCTGGAGTAGGCAAATAGCATCTCTGAAAGTGCTTCTTCTGTAACAGGCACAAAGAAACAAATCCATGTTATCTGAGGTGATACACATATATATAATCTTAGTTTATTATTTCCTTTGAAACAATAGTGACATAAAATACTCATTGTTACTGCTCCTCCCTTCCTCATCTCTTGTTGCCCCTAGCTTGTGGGCCCTTTCTGGCATTAGCCCTTAGTCTGTAATCAGGTCCTGTTCTCATGAAGAGGCTCTGTGAAGACACAGAGGCTGCACCCAAAGACTGACAAGCAGATCCAAACAGAGCGAGCTCAGACAGGTAACAAAAGAACTTGGTAATTCCTAGGATTTAGAGTAACCTCATGGTTTCCAGGGACTGGCTTAACATTTGACACAGCAAGGTTAGCACCTCCGTTGATATGAAAGCTGGTATCAGCTATAGATACAATATCAGGCTGAGTCCTTCACCTGATGTTTTGCCTCCTGTCCTTTGGAGACACAAATCATCACTGCAAATTTCATTAGGCATCTGTTATCCAGTTCCTGTGGTTTTTTCCCCATTTAAAAGTTACTATGAACCGCACTGAACCGACCATGACAAGGCTCCTTTCACCTTCCTGCACATAATGAACTCCCTGAGGTTGGTATCAAACCTCCTCTTATCAGAGCACTTCCCCAGGAAGCCCGGCGCGACTCTGTGAACACAGGGCACGTGCCAATAGGGTAAAGCCCGTGGAAGGTTTAACTTTGGGCTATTACTGTATAAAAAGAGTACACATGCATTGCCAGCAGCTCTCACCTCGCCTACCACCAAAATGAAGGTCACTGTAAGTATCTGCATCACTTTCTCATGAAATGGGTAAGGATGGATGGCTTTATTCTGAGTCTTTCTCGGTGCCGAACTGACTCGCACTGATTTGTGCAGGGGCTGCAGAGGGATAACGCCAAACGGGTTGGGATAGCAGGGGTGGGATGTCACTTTTGGCAGGGATTTCACGCCATGTGCCCACTGAAACGTGAAGGAGAGAAGTGCTCTGTTACAAGGGCAATATTCTCTCATTCGCAACTCAGGTGCAAGTCAGTCTCAGCAAGTTTGATAAAGTTAGGGCATGGCTACCGTGTAGGGGAAGCACCATGGGACATGAAAGACTCCAAGTGCTCGACTCTGAAGCCAGGATGTTTACAGCAGGATAAATCCCAAACTGTAAGGGAGAAATACTCTGAGTCACACTTGGATTCTTCTCATTAAAATCCTCCTTTGAAGTAGATGGAGTTTGTGACTAACTCAATGTTGGAGGGATTGTCTCCAAGAGGATTGTTCACAATAATTATCACCAAAGAATGTATCATCATAAGGGTATTAAATCTCTCAAAAAGGTATCAGCAGCAGTTTTGACAAATCTGAGCAAAAAGCATGTGAGTCACTGAAACTACAGTACTTTATAAGTGGGTAAGAACGTGCTTAACCCTTCATTTTCTGTAACAGAAATGATTGTTCTACCTTTACATGATTAGTCCTGTATTCAGAGGGATGAGATCTATTATATTCAAACCCCATTTCTGCTGTGTTCTGAGTACAGAGCTGTGCTGTGCACCCAGATTCCAACCCTTCGCAATAGGTGCACATGGACCTTTCATGCATCTGCTCCAGGTCTGAAAGCTAAAGCTCAAGGTGAATGGTTCACTCCTAAAATAGAGCATTTCAGCCCTCTTTCCGCAAGGAGTTCGCTGAACTGGGGCTGGGTGTGTTTTACAGCCCTCTATTGAAATGATGCTCTTACCTGTGCAAAGTATGTTACTGAGGGTAAGAGAATTTATCATTAGCAAAAGGAGTCGTCTGTATATTCAAATACCCTTCAGCCAGACCCCACTTCAGATACATGTGAGCAGGTACACAAAGGCAAACTGGAAGCCAAAATGCTTTTAGGACAGCAAATAACCTGATGCCAGATGTCCATTCCCAATGTCAAAGTGCTGTGACTTTCGAATGTCCGTTTCAGATCGTGATTGCTTCTCTCCTTGGGGTTTTCCTGGCTCCAGCTCTTGCTAACAGGGTAAGTATGGAGCTAGCTGTGACCATACACTGCTGCCACAAGGACTCGTGGCTTTTGGATGTTTCTGAAAGAGAGGGTGTATGTTAAAGTCTGATGCTTAACAGGAAACCGCATTGTTTTGATACCAAATAAGATATTTGGTATAAAAACATATGCTATGGAAGTGGTTGATATATTGAGGGGAAGCAAGGCAGTTGCTAGGCGTGAACTCAAAGTCTGTCTTGAAATAAGCGTAAGCATAGAACCCCAAATATTAGCATGTGACCACAAAATACAGTGAAATGCTGTAAAGAACCCACTGCCTGCACGTTCCTGCTGCCGAAAGGACAACAGGGAATTCTTTTGCTTTCCTTGGAATTTTTTCTTTCACGCTTGACTCTGAGCATCCAGCTTAAAGAACATTCCCCAGTGGGACAGTGAAACAAGCGTTTCACACATCTCTATGGGGGGAATAGAGCAGCAGTGTTAAAGCCTGGCTGCCTTTGTAAGGTGGCTGCAGACACGTGAAAACCAGGGCTAGATAAAGCCTGAATGTCAGGCTTGACACAACAGTTCTCAGGCCAGAAAATACTTCCCCTTTAATGGGATCTCCAAGAGCAACCGCTTCCCGAAACGTGGCTACGGGAGCTATGGCTTTGAGTGAACAGCTCCTGGGACCCCACCGTCCTCAATCCTCACCTCCTTTCATCTGTTCCCAAACCCAGAAAGGAGAGAGAAACCTCAAGGGGCACCGCGGTGTGAGCTTGTTCTATGACACAGGGGACAACATCTACCCAGAGGACTCTGACCCTTGGAAATCAGTCTGGGATGTGAAAACGGTGAGTGAGTGCCCCCATGGTGCAAACCCCATGGGAAACAGCAAAAAGCTGTGTCTGAAACACCTGAGCTTCCATAAGACTTCACAAGGTTCTATAGGAGATGCTTCAAAACGTTCTCACTGAACCACCCGAGTGCTTCTGCTGCGCTGATGTTGGTAGCGGTGAATCCCTGCACCCGACTCCAGCAGTGTAAAACCTCATATACACGGTAGTATGGAGAAAGCAATTTACCCGTTACCAGTCCTCAATGGCACATTTACCTAGGCAATATCATTGAAAAAGCACTGTTTTCCTTCGCTGGGATTATTTTTACTGTATGAAGCTTTATTTCTTCTTCAAATCAGTGCTTCTCTCTGGCAATCCTCTTTCACTGTATATTGCTTGCAACAAAAAAGCTCTTTCTTTCCTTTCCATAGGGCTATGTTGCCACCAAGGTATTGTCAAAACACACCTGCATCATCTCGAAAATGGACGAGAGTTTCCTGTTTGATAACAGGTTTCCTGAGCCACCTCTAGGCAACCAGGTAGGAGGGTGAATGAAAGCAGTGAGAAAGCTGAGCAGTGACCTATGAAAAGCCCTTGTTCCCTACACACAGAGCAGGAAAGGCTCCAAGGACCAAAGACAAGCTTCTCAGCAAAGCTGAACTGAAGGTTCAGTCGTGTCAAATGCTGCACCTCAAGAACCCCTCATCCATATTCAAAGCTGTGCAGAGAGACTCAGCTCCAACCTTGCCGTCTCTAAATGCTGTTGTCTGGGTTTGTCTCTTTGCTGCTCAGGGATCTGACCCTCGCCAGCTTCCACCCAGAGAGAATCGCCTCCTCATCTCAAGAGACAGGCTCCAAAGCTTGCGCCCATATGGAAAACGCATTCAAGCCCTGTGCAGAGGGATTCCCTCTTACCTGGCTTACCCAGCTGCTGGTCAGTATGCACTAACAGGGTTTGTACACCAAAACAACGAGCAGCGAGGTTACAAATAGGGAATGAAGCGCAAGCTCCTCGTTGAACTCCTGTGGTTTTCTATGGCTTCTTATGCATCGGGGAATGAATACGTAAAGAAGAGCAACAGATTTGTCATCCTTGTGCACGTAACCTGGAGAGCAGGCTTTGGGCTCTGGCTGCTAACACAAGGCTCAATTGTTTCGGCAGCTTCCTGCACATACAATACCTCCTTACCACGGGTCCTGCCCCAGCACAGCTTTGAGGTTCAAACGCCAATATACAGCTTAGATTTGTCTAAAAAGGTGGTGCTAACCATTGCTCGTGGTGTAAGTTGAGAGAGATGCAGCTCACTTTTTCTCTCAGTGCAAATCTGATCAGTTCTCCCTTTTCTTTCAGGCTCAAACTTCGTTACGGAAGAGACTTCATGCTTCAAAGTTAATGTTAATGAACGGCCTTTCCATTACTGTCATTAATTCCTGAAGAATTAGACCAGCATCCGCATGAACAGGATTTTCCTCCCCGATAACCCGCTCTTGATCACATTTTCAATCATTCCTCTGTTTCCTCTGCTCTTGTATCTCAGTAAAATTTATCATCACCCTACAGTGGTCTGTGCTCTGTTTTTACAAACCCTTTCAGAAATAGAAGCAATTCCCAAGACAAGTTGCTAAAGTAGTGTTCCGACAAAACCCCAATGTGGCCGTTTCAACCTCATCCCGTATCATTCCCAGTGAGATTTCACATGCTGCCTTAAGTAATTATTAATCAGAGTAAAAGCAAATGGTGCTAAGCAATTGCAAAGAGACAGATGCTCTATTGCTCTGATCAACCCAGAATAAGAGAATAAGTGTATGAAATGCAACTTGGAGCTGCATTTGGAGCTGAATACAGAAGGTACTTAATGTTTTATAGGTATTTCACACAGGAAGCATGAAAGCATCCCTTCACCAAGTAAAAGTTGGACATTTGAACAACTCAAAATGCAGTTAGGCCCAAACTAAGGTTTCTTCATCTAAGGCAATCACTTCAGTAACTCTGTCTAGAAAATACCACATCTTCACCTCTTCCCTCCTTCCTCAGAGGCCCTCTTACTGGATTGAAAGCAATTCCTTTAAGAGACCCTTTACCCATTGAGGAACAGTCAAGAGTTGCTCTATATAAAAGATGTAGCAGCCTGTTATGTTGAGGAAATGTTTGGGAGGGTCTTTAAGAGTTAACTGACATCAACACCAAAGCAAAACTCCAAAGAAAAGCAAGAATCCCACTGCAGCATTCAACAAAAGCTCCCATCCAATGTGCCTGAGGTCTCTGGAGAGAATCTCCTCTTCTTTTCCAACCTTAGACTGCCTTTTCCCAAGATAACCCAGGCATCCTCTTCACTTACCCCATCGCATGTCATAGAATCATTGAATCATAGAATGGTTTGGGTTGGAAAGGACCTTAAGATCATCCAGTTCCAACCCCCCTGCCATGGGCAGGGGCACCTCACACTAAACCATCTCACCCAAGGCTCTGTCCAACCTGGCCTTGAACACTGCCAGGGATGGAGCATTCACAACCTCCCTGGGCAACCCATTCCAGTGCCTCACCACCCTCACAGGAAAGAATTTCCTTCTTAGATCCAATCTAAACTTCCCCTAAGTTTGAACCCGTTACTCCTTGTCCTATCACTACAGTGCCTGTCACTGGGAAATGTCTTTCTGGAGCCCTTGAAGACTATGGGCCAGGCTCTGTAACAGATGATGATTTAAAGGTGCCCAAGGTGGCAGGGATCTGACCTGAGCAGAGTCTGTGGTACCCTGCAGGCAAACAGAGGTAACTCTCCATCAGGCTCACTCAGGTCTCCTTGATAGGGAATACCAGGACACTGATGCCTGCTCCAATGGCCTCTTGTTTAAGGCCAAAATTGCCCTAAACATTAAATATAATTGCCTTAAAATCGCCTTAATCATTAAACATAATGCATCTGCAGCAAGGTTCAGTTTCTTACAAAGGTACTTTAACTTGATGCAGAGTCCTATTCTTACTATAACACTACACATTGTGATGCTTAATACTACTCCAAGCTTTTTTCATTCCACGGAAAGCTTAACTTAACCATGTGCCTTACAGTAAAATCTCACACCTTGCAGAAAACACCCAATTACTACTGACCCAATGAAGGGAAGGAGTTGCTTTTTCCACATCCAAGGAATTTTTATTGTTTTCTATAGTAACACCCCCCATTTGTCTTATTTTTTTTAATAACATGCTGAATTTCAGTTTAAAAAAAAACAGGTTTTCAACCTTTACAGGCTTTTTCCCTGCCATGGGCAGCACACAAAATGAAACTGAGCAACTTGCCTTAAACCCTGAGTATTCCATGACCTCCCTGAGTGATCCCCTCCTTCAGGATTTGTATCCCCAAGGAAAACAGTGGGAGACAAGGTGAATAAAATGATGGTTGCCAAACAAAGAGACACCCAAAGACTTGCACATCCATGGAATATTCCAGCTTGAACTGCCTACGGATTGCAAAACGTTGTTCGATGTTGTGTTCGGGCCATGGATTTCCTTGGGCGCTGCGGTTACATGGGTAGCACACAGTACATTTTGGCTCTTATTTATTTGTCTAGTTCAAGGCTTTGGGGTTTTTACCCCTTAGGTTATCTCTGGTCTTGAGTTTGATGTTAATTTTCAAAAGCAATTAGCTAGAAGGTTACTAGAAGACATGTTTGATTTTCCACTGCAAATGGTTTCTTACCCGGTAATTATCAGGTCCCAGTTTGCAGAAGCACAATCCCCATATTCATGAGGGAGTTCGAGCAGGAAACCATGTTCAGCAACATGCAAACAGGGATACAAATGGCAAAATCATTGTATTTCAACATTTAAGCCTTCCACACCTGATTCTGGGAACTATATAAGTTCACATCACTCATTCTGCCTGCACTAGCGTCAGCTCTGCGGTCAAGATGAAACTCACTGTAAGTACGCATGCTTCTTTTCCTCCCTATAAACTCAAATTGATTTAAAGCTATCGTGTTTATCTCTCCAAAGTGCATGTGCCTATCTAGAGCAAAAAGGTATTCTCTGGAGGGCATTTTCTCTTCCAGAGTGAGCAACTCAGGCCCCATCAATCTCCTCAGGTGAAGGGGTAAGGATCTGCAGGAAGCCTAAAATCCATGGCCATTTTTATCAGTGCTTTTGCAGGACTGGAGCAATGCCCTAATGGGTCAAGCACGTTCTTGTAATGCTCCAGAAGAAGGAATTTAAATCCCTTCTCTTCATTCCAGTGAAATATCTGGATATTATTGCACAGTGTCAGAAGCAGCTGCAGATTCACCTCTTCAAGAAGGAGCTTTTTCCATGTCTATTTTGTATTACTCAAGGGGAAAGCAAGGGCTATTGTAATTCCAGTATGCCAGCCCAAAAAGATCTGGGTTACACTTAAACACCACATTAGGAATTAGGATTCTCAGGACCAGATTTGTCAGCCAGACCTGCAGTAACACTTTGGTTTCCCATTTCCATTTCAGATTGTGACTGCGGTCCTTCTTGGAGTCTTGTTGACTCCAACCCTTGCTGAAGACGTGAGTACAGGGATCAAATGCCACATCCGTTGATGTTGTTTCTATGTTCCCTTGCATTTTCTTTGCTTCTTTCCCCATCCTTTTGGAGGAAATGAACCTAAAACATCTTTGTATATAAAACTCTTAAACCCAGCAGATGACCATTGTAAGATATAGGAATTACTCATGGAACTATTCCAGAATGCCACAGCCTTAATTCTCTGTCATGTTGGAAACACTGTGGTCACTCCAGGTGCTCCCTGTAGGCAGCATTGCTTCTATTGTAGCAGTGATTTGGGGACATAATAGACTGAAAGTCTTACAGTGTTGTTTAATTCTGTTTGGTAGTTTCCGAATCCAGAAGGAGGAAACCAAATTGCTGTTGAAGGAGGCTACCAAATGCTGAACCTCAACAACGAAAGGCACGTGGCAACTATTGAGCAGAGGAGCACCCATGGCTCATGGAAAACCATTTGGAACTATGAGAACGTGAGTGGCAATTGCTTTATCAGAAGATGTCCTGTAGAGCTGACCAGAATACAGGACTTCTTTCTTTGATCTTCACATTTTGAGTTTTGGAGTGGAAATTACCGGCATTTATGACTTTAATACAGACTTTATTCCAATCTTAATTACTGAAAAACTGAATTCTAGTTGTCAATACCTTTCTTTTCCAGGGCTTTATTGCAACCAAAGTGCTGCCCGACAGATCTTGCTTCATCTCCACCATGAACAGAGAAGAGTTCCCTGGGTTCGACACGCTTCGCAGCCTGACTGAAGAGAACGGGGTAAAGAGTAGCTACGTGTGGAGTTGCACAACAGTGCAAAGCAAACAGATGACAGAGATATCATCACTTGCAAAAAGCTTTTTATCCAACAGTTACTTAAAACCCATTTAGATCACACCATTGATTATGAAGCTGTATCCATTTCAGTGACACTTTACATTAACCTTTGACAGGTTAGAATGCCCGCGTTCAGATGCTTGCAGTGGAGGGCTTGCATGTTTTAGTGATGGTTTAAAAAGCAGGCAATCTTTTGATATTGTTTTATGTTTGGAGGCTTTTGGCTTGGTGCTCATTATAACCTCACATTCTTTGCAGGCTAAAAAGGGTTTTAAGCAGCTCGAGTTGGAAAAGAAAAAATAACCCAGTAATGAGGAAAAAAGGTTAAGATTCAAGCTTTCAGAGCCTTTTCAAAGCATCGCATTAGCATAAGTTCTGTCATCAGGATTAGCACAGGTATTTAAAAACCCACCTCAGCATTCAGCATAGGAGCCTTTTGCACTCACTGACTTCCCTGGAAGTCTGAGAGCTGAGTCCTTAGGAGAATCCTGGCTTTTAAGGGCAAGAAGGCAGGGTGGGGAAGAAAAAGGGGAGAGTTGTCCAAGTACAGGCTTGAGCAAAACCATCTGCCTCTAGCTGTAGCTCCAGGCTTGCTCGTACTAAAGTGCATCCCTGTACTTGCTTGTACTAAAGCTCATCTCAGAACCTTGCTTACCAGCAAGAGGAAGCACATTGGGGTGGGCTTTCAAATCCCACCATCATTTCGAAAGCCTACGTCCATCCCAGTCACCCCTTACACTACGTGCGTCTTTACCCTGGAATCATCAAGCTGTTTCTTAACTGTGCTTTTTCTTGGCTGAGGTTTTCACAGGTAGAAGGATTTTATTCTTCTGAACAGGAATGTGGCTTGGGAATTTGCCATGGGGGTGGTTTTCCCATAGGAAAAGAGTAGGTGCATCATTCCCCCCCCACACACACACACTCTGCTTTCTCTGAGGAACTTTAGGTGTGCAGGTTGCTAAGAAACAGCTTAAATTAGGAAACCTTCAATGGCATTAATTATTTTGGAATGGCAATACCTAAAAATAGCTCTGAGTCATTTCAATAGGAAATGGCATTTTCATTCCAGAGCGTTGTTTTGCAGATGCTATTGTTCAGACCTCTATGTTCCTTTAGGGCACAAGAGAGCATCTCTGGGTTCAGCAGCCATTCCTCCGTGTTAATGGCATGAGCCAGAACAGGAGTCCACAACGCTAAGTCATCATTCCAGAAACAGGAATATACATAGCATTAAATGCACTGACCTTGCTGAATGATGTTATTTCATGTCTAGATCCTGGAAGGCGAAGAAAAACCCAGAAGGGAGGTCACATTCATCGTCAAGGAACCTGTCGAGGACCTCAACTCTTACGGCCCAGACATCTCCAATATGTGCAGCGGACTCACAAGCTACACGGCTCATGAAGTTCGGGGTGAGTGCAGGCAAACGAATGATGTCTCTATGCAGGCTTTTGTTTGGTTTTCCTTGGGGAATAACACACATGCTGCTGTTCCAACTGGAGATGGACACAAATCAGTGTCTCCGCAGATCCGGGTTGGAAGAGTGCTGAGCCACAACCTCCATAATGATCTGATCCAAACCCTTGCTACTTCTTTAGTAAAGCTTAAGATGGGTTAAGTTTTGGCTCAGAATTTTGCAGCTTTAATGCCAATGCAGAGAAAAAGGGTGGTCCAAAGAAGTGCTCTCCTTCAGGCTGCTGCTGAGTTTTCCAAGGAATCCCACCAAATCCTTGTGTTTCACAATACTAACCCAGGTTGCTCCATTCTCTGTAGGTTTTTTAAGGTATGGAATGATCCCATTACCTGGGAGTTAACAACTTCATATGATTCTCTGGTAACAAGAAAGAATGACAGGGCCTCATAACCAGCACAACCACATAATGCACTGATAGTATAGGGTGTACCAGTGTCCCTTTGTACTGCAAATCCCAAAGAATAATAAATAGCGTATCTTTGATCATTCCTTTCTTTGGTAAAGATCCAGCTGTGTTTGGTGACTACATTTGGTGGTACATGGAAGGAATTTCTAGTGCAGCAATGAGTAAAAGCATGGCTCAGAGCAATAAAGATACACCGATGTAGAGCTCCAGCTATTGCTATGGAGACCCATCTACATCAGCTGTCTTGCTGTAAGGCCATGACCATATTTTGATCACTTGCAACAGGATTTCTTGTACTGTGGGGAAACAAGAAGTTCTTTTCAATTACATAGGAAGGAACTGAGTTTTACTCCTAGGAGTTAATCCTGGAGCACCAGCAGAGTACTCAGAGCCTTACTGCAAGCTGATTGCAGACCCTGTCATGAGAAAGATGCTCTGCAGATCAGGCCAAGGATGGTGCATTCTGACACAGCAGCATTTCCACCTGCTCACTGCTTGCTTTGCTGCTTGAGATGGGTTAAGTCAACTAAAAATGAGTGCAGTGTGCCAGGTATCAGGGGCTGGCGGTGAGCACCCATCTTCAGTATTAGCACATGGTATTCTGTTTCCTTGTTCTTATAGGACCCCAAGACACGTACAATGAAGGATCTTGCACTACACTTGATGTCATGCGTGCTGTGGAGCTTAAATACTGCCGTGGCTATGACAATGTGTGAAAATCTTGCCTTTCTTGAACCAAGATGCTCGAGAGCTGCTACACAAAACTGACCCCGAAACTGTTCATCCCCGGCATCTCTTCCGAGAGTGTTGTTCTTGATGATTCAGATGCTGAAACAGATCAACTGGTGACCATATCTTTCAATTAAAGGTCTTTAGCATGGGTTAACTCTGGCTACTTTCTCATTTCTATGCCCTTTATCAGCTGTGGGCACACCCAGAAAGCAATACTTTGATTACATCTCTCCACCTCCCTTAGAGGTGGGCAAGTGTCAGCCTATGTACATTACAAATAAGGCATGCAGAGTTCAGACTTTCCCTTTCCAGACTCTTCATTCACATGGCATGAAAGCAGAAAGGGGAACAACACAAGGAATTTGCCTTTTTTAGTGGAAGAGGAGTCTATTTGTAGGATTTAGAGCTGTCCTGTTCCTAGACTCTCAGTTTTTTCCTATGGAAAGACTGTGGCTAGTGGTACTCAGGTACAGGAGTTTTTAGCAAGGCAAGGTCCCTGTTGCTCAAAACTTCAAAGATGATTTCCTCTGTTCCATCAAAATGCTTTGGGTTTTCCAGGTGACTGCAAATCTGTCTGAAAGAAGGATACCAGCCATGCAGCATCCCTCAGCTGCCATTACACTGGTCCCTAGAGGCTTTGTTCTGCAGGACACAGAGTCCACTTAGGCACATCTCGGGGAGAAGCATCTGAATGATGGGTTAGCATCTGAATGTGTGGGTTAGCACACATCAGGCCTAGCAGAGGAGAGAGACAGACAGCAGTTTGTTATGGCTGATCACTTTCCTTTCTGGAATCACCCAAGTTCCTTTAGCTCCTTCCCACACCATCCTCTCCCAGCAGATGGACACGTTGGCTTCACTCTGCTGGGCTGAGAGCTCTGCAGAGCAAATACAGCAGGAGCAGTCTCACTATAGCTCCACCAGCCTGCTCCATCCTCCAGCACTGCAGAAGATGGCTGTAGCCCAGCAGGTGACATTCAATGGCAGAGAGCCGTGCATAGCACGTGGGCACCAAGTCAGCTCTCATACACACTGCTTTGGGGTTTTCAAAAGCCACCTCCACCTGATATACCCCTATGCATTTTGCCCTATAAAAGAAGTGCTGTATTAAAGACAATAGACAATGCTCAATCAAAGGAGACTTTTAAGCATGATTAGGAGAAGATGATTAGGCTGAAGAGGGGAAAGTGTTCCATGTATCACTGCAGTCCAGACTCTAGTTTGGAGCATGTGTCAGTACAATTAAGCCTCTTCCAATGAAAGTCTTCAAGGAGGATCAGAATCAGTTAAGATACAACATCTTGCCTTGTAGATGAATGGTCACCTCCTTCATGATTATAACACTTTGAAAGGGGCAGGTCAGACACTGCAGGTCCAACAGTCCCTGCAGTAACAGGAAAAATAAATCCTTGGTTTTAAATCCCATAGGATTGGGTGAATTGCAGTCAGTAAATCCAAATCCTTCATCCTGCACAGCTCTGCTCCCTCCTGCTGGCATCCGTGCTTATCCTTAGCCTGAAACCCAACCGCAGAAGACCCTGCTATTCATTTAAACCAACAGTGCTTCAGCAGTGCTGCTTGCGTGCTCATTGCTCATAGATGCATGTTTCTACATAACCAGTGTTACCTTAGACTGAATTGCTTCAGATACATGCAATTCAAGGTCTCCAGGGTGCTAATTACTGCTCAATATCTACTCAACTGCTAATAATTACTGATAATCACTGTCCAAATATCTGAGCAAATGGAGCAGTTAGAAAGGGCCCTCTGATAACCTGGGCTGAACCTTGCCTGGCTGTAAGTGAACCTAAAAAACCCACTTGCAGAGGTGCTGCAAGGATGCTCCGGCCTTGGCAAAGTGCTTGGGATTGGTTAAAGGCAAACACAAGCAATACACACTCAACACTGAGTAGAGGAGGGAAGGCTTTGAGAAGCGTGTAGCTTTATTATACAGCACTGTGCCTACAGCTCTAACCAAAGCTCATTTACTGCACCCCTTGCTCCTAGGCAGAGATTGAAACCCAAGACCTGGAAAGCAATGCTGTGGCCTTCTTAGGTTACGGTAAAATTATTCCCTACCCCATGTTTTCTCCTGGTTGGTACATTACAAGCAATGGGTTTTCAACTGTTCACAGACTACTGCTCTTCAGGAGGGAGTTATGTACATACACAGAGTGAAAAAGCTGCTGCAACAAACTGATCACCAGGGGAATAAGGCAGCACAGCTTTACATGCTGCAGCAGGGGGAAGTGAAATCAAAGCAGGGCAGAGTCAGATAGAAGTAAGAGACAAATGAATTTTGGAATTAGGGGGTGGAACTGGATGATTGGGGGTTGGAACTGGGGGATCTTAAGGTCCTTTCCAACCCTAACTGTTCTATGATTCTATGAATTCTGGATCCCTTGAAAACTTGGAGCGATCCAGGGAAGGAAAAAAGCTTCCTTGGCCACTGGGTGACAGCCTCGAGTTGTACGTTGTGCAATTGAAGTGGGAACTCAACAGCCAAAGCCTGTTGTCCTACACCGTGTAGATCACAGTAGCTCTGCTGGGTGCATTACACAACCTGAGGATACAGGCAGTGAATTTAAGGACATGTCTACACTGACAATAGGGAAATAGCTCCTGTGCAGTGATAATATGTTTGTGATAATAACACTGGGCACTGCAGGCAATTTGTTACTGCTCGATTACCCATGCAGATGCTGTAACAGCTTCCTGAAGGGCCATGAAAACTAGGGAACAGAAGCCATTACACAGGTCAGACTTTGCGAGGCAAAGGTTGTCCCCCCATCAAAGACACCCAAGTGAGCACTCACAGAACCTACAGGACACTGTCAGGGCCTACACCTCCCCTGTCAGGCACCCCACAGGTACCCCAAACTGACAGAGCTGCCTTCTGCCATGCTGTGGGTTTCAGAAAAGGGCCCCATAGGACACATAGCAGTGACTAGATGATCATAGAATGGTTTGGGTTGGAAGGGACCTTAAAGCTCATCCAGTTCCAACCTCCTGTCACGGGCAGGGACACCTTCCACTAGAGCAGCTTGCTCTAAACCCAATCCAAGCTGACCTTGACCTATTCATACACTGAGGGCATCAGCTGGAGCTTAACTGTTAACTGCTGTATGCAATCAGATCCCTTATTGCTCACCCCTCCCGGAGCTGTTGGTCCTTTAAATCTCAGATGTTGCCTATGTGAGAAACAAAGCCGTCACCACACACATCCCTGCATGGTCGTTTTTATGCTCGCCCCTAAAGCTGGCCCGTAGGTGATGGTGCGCTCGGGATGCTCAGCCCGAGCTCCCACCACGAGGTGGCATTCTCAGAGCTCTTTTTCCCTCCTGAAAACCAAACCTCCCCATCCTTCCTAATAACAACAATAATCGAGGATGGGGGGGAGAACACCCTCAAACCCTGCCTGTGCTGCCTGGAGCGTGTGACAAAGCCGGGTTTTGCCAGAAGGCTGCTGCTCCTTTTGCACAGCGCTGGTGCCGCTCCGAGGGAGGCTCCAGCCCCTTTAAGTAAAACAAAGTGGAATCCAGCATTGTGCATCTTGAAACCTGAGACCCAGGACCAGGAGTGCGAGGGGGAACAACGGGAAAGCCTCGCCATTCCCGAGGACAACTGCCGCGAGTGGAGCTTTAAGGGATAAAAGACGCTTTTAAGAGGGCGGTGGATGGCTTTTGTGCAGAGACCTGCGAAATAAAGGAGCCCGGGAAGAAGAGAGTTCTTTTTCTCCTCCTCTCTGGATACAATGGCCATTGCAAAGCGAAGCATCTTGAGATCCGGCTTCAAATGGCTCTTCCTTGCAACGTTTATGCTGGCCTGCGATGGACAAGGTGGAAAGCGAGAGAACGGGGGTCCTGCCTGTTACGGGGGATTTGATTTGTACTTCATTCTAGACAAGTAAGTGAGTTCTACTTTGTTTGCAAGGAAATCTTTCTCCTCTGCATGCACTGGGACGGCATATACCGATCCCGAGGGGTTTTCCTTGGATTCGGGCTTGTGGAAGTCACTGTGTCCCCGAGGGACCTGCCAGACTCCCAGTTGCTGCTCTGGGCTTTGGGTTTGTTGCTTGGGTCGGTCTGGTTTATAATGCCATTGGACTTTGTTTTCAGTGTTGCTGGGGCTGGTAACGAAGCTTTGTTGAGTGCTTGAAAGAGTGGTTGGGAAAAGGGCAGCTCCATGGTGCCCTCGGGTTTCCCGATGGCCAGAGGAGGTTGAGGCACTCCTGGAAGTGGGTGCTATCGTTGCAGGCGTTACTTCTATAGCTGAAAAGGTGGAGGCAGTGCTCCTGCCTGGAGGTCTGATCCTGTTCCACTTGCTCCCGAGCTCCGTACGCTCTTCCCTAACCTCTAAAGCAGCAACTTTCAGGTAACAACTGGCTCTGAGAGTCGACTTCTTCCCTTTGAAAGGGTCTGGCTTTGGCCATTGTGATGGAAAACAGCCCTATTTAAAGAGACCTTTATTTGCTCTGCTGAGTCACATTCTCTTTGTTTCCTGTTAATCAATTGCATATTCTGACTGTTTAACTGTTTATACCGAAGATAACTTCCTACCTCGCTTTTTTCATCACCGGTTCTGATGGCACCATCTTCTTGGCACTGGCAAGTTTGCCTCTTTACAGGCCTTCACATTCCAGATGGAGCAATATGGAATAGAAATGTGCTGAGCTTTGGGAAGCCAATACAGCAACGGACAAAAAGAAAGACTAGGCCAGTACTAGCTACAGTGATCCTCCTCATTTTCTGGATTAAGAAGAGTTCTTTTTCACCAGGGGATTGGGAATACTGGAGAATGTCTATGCCAGAGCCATGGTACTGACATTATTAACCATGAATTTCAGACACAGGAAAGTAGTTGCAAGCTGCCAAAGCACTCATTCTGATCCTCTGGAGTGTCTTGCAGTAGCTCCCACATTCCCTTAGTATAAAAGACTTGGAATTCCATCACGCTTTGTTACAAAATACTGGGTAAAAAGTCAGACCAAGACAGTGGCTATTGAAACGTGCCGCTTGTCCTAAGGCTTTGAGTCTTACCGCTTTCTTCAGCGGCAAGATCTAACTGCCTAGTGCATTGTGTTGCTTTGGCTGCTCAGCCATTAGTTGGAATACTCCCATTGCTCCACATCAACAAACAAAGCCAGAGCATGGCTCGTCCTTCAAGTGCTGTTTCTCTGGCACTTGAAGCAGGATTGGAGGCTCTCTCACATCTGATGGACGTCTGTGTTACACCTGGGAGCCCATGCAGTTTTAACGGGCACTGGTTTCCAGAGCTGGGCTGTCCTCTTTCTAAAAGCCATCACTTTCTAGCCTTGCTTAAGGGGTTATTTGGGTGGAAATAGGAGGCTTGGCACAAGCTTTAAAGCAGGCAGGCTTACCCCAGTGTATGCATCCAGGTATCCAGCAAACAATCCTGCCTTGAGAATTGCAGGTTTTCCATTTCTGGGATTTTTTTCTGATGCAGAAACGAACAGGAACTGATGCAAAAGTTTCCTTGGTCTCTAATGGGATTTGGAGGAGAGTTACAGTGCTTAAGTTACTCATGAGAACAATATGCCACGGGCCTGGCTGTTCAGCCTGTGAGGAGGCTGATGGGGACTTTCTGTGGTGGAATAGGTTATCCCATATCCTTTACCTTTAAACCTCCGTCGTTCCTCAAGGCTCAGCTGAAGTTCTAAACAATCTGAGCACTCTTTAGCCTGGGTTTCGCACCTTCCAGTTGTCTAGAGGCTGATTTCAGAAGTCCTGGATGCAGTGAGGTGATGCCTATAGAGGCCTTCAGGCAAACTATGAAGTAATAGGCTCAGGGCTCACTTTGAAATAGCTCTAAAAGTGACTCAAAACGATTAAAAGTGATAGAGGGCACTGGGGCAGGAGAGACTGAGCTTCCCAGGCATGAAACGCGAGTCTGGGTGGTGGATGAAAGCCATTTAAAGCATTGAGCAACCTACTTGCTGGGATTGAAGGAGTAATAAAAACAACAAACACAGCCCTGGAAGCCACCAGCGCTGGAGCCCTTCTGCCTCATGGATTTAGTGACTCCTCAAGTCCATGTAGTGCCCTGTGCGTGTGCTGCTGCAGGATGTGCTCCAGCTGCTGCGCTGGGCTCGGTCCTTGGCCCAGCACTGGCTCTTGAAGCACATCTGGCTGCAGGAAGCTCCCTCAACGTGAACGTGTAACCCATGGGGAAGGGGCACGTGTAATGGGCTGTCCTCATCCAGGGATGCTCTAACTTCCTGCGATGCTCTCCTTAAGCAAACCTGCTGGTCCAAGCAACCTGGGTTTCCTCTGGCTGTCTGCAGGCAGCTGGAGATGGGACTCCCTCCTCAGGGGGGCTGAATCCAATCTCCCATTTCTTATGGTCACGAAGGAGAAGCAAATCCAGGATTCAGCTGTTCAGGAGTAATCCCGTTAAGCTCTGCAGCCTGTGTCAAACACCAGCAGAGCTCGAATGATGCCAGACAGGCTTGTCTGGGGACAGTAGCCTCCTGTGTGCACTTGAATGTCTGTTATCACTTCCAAGAGCTCTCACCCAGCTTAGGAAGCAGCAGAGGAGCTTCTCACACTGTAACCATGGGACCTCAGCCTGGCAGAGTTATGATCCAGAAGTGATGCAAAGACACCCCAGAGGATGCAGTTTTGCTGAAGGAGCTGTCTTCCTGTGGGTTAAGACTGGATGAATCCATTTCTCTTGTGCTTTGGCTGCAGAAAAAGCAAAGGGAGGTAGGGCTACAACTCAACTGGGTGCTATTTGGAGTGCGGTTGTATGCTATTGAGGTTACACACGGGATCTAGTCCCACAGGGTGCTGAGCATCTCGCAGTGGAGGCTGTACCAAGATGCTGTGGAAGGTGAGGCTGGCTTACCTTGGGAGAACTGCTGAGAGCTGGTCCTAGATGGCACAGCCACAGCCTTTTGTGTTCCTGTGCTGCTGAGGGGCTTCATGCACCAAGGCTCCCATAGACCCACGGTAGCAAAACAGAGGGCAGAAGATGGTGCAGCCTGGATGCAAGATAAGATACGGGCCTTTGTGAAGAAGGAAGAGGCTGATAAAACCCAAACATTTGGGGTTTGCTGACGCTGATATTGCAGAAACATCATCCATGCAAGTCATTAATGAAGATATGACCCAGCCCTGGGTGTCCGTTGCTGTCACCCTCTAACTCAGTGGACCATTTAGAGGCAGCTCCCAGATGAATTTAGCTGCAGGTAGGGAGGAAGGAATAGCAATGAGGATGTGTTCTCAGTAAGCTGTGGCTGTATCCACTCCATGTCAGAGGTGCTCCTTCCTGTGCTCTTGCCTACTGTGGGCATTTATATCCATGTGCAGAAAACTCGCATGTGTGAAGGAAAACTTGGCTCTGAAAGATCCTTGGCCAGATGAAGCGAGTAATCCAAGCTGTTTCCTATGATCCCTTCATTGCTCAGCCAGACAGCTGACCTGGATTTAACCACTTGTATTGAAGTGAAACTCCTGCTCTAGGGAGGCTATTGGTTGGGGTTTGAGTCTAGCTTGCGTAGCTGGAGTTACCGGGACTTAAGTGGGACTAAGTCCAGATTTACACTCGGTGTAGAAGGCCATAGGGGCCAGGGTGGGATGGAGAGCAGACAGACATGGCATCATCAGACATGGAGGCTGACCTGTGTGAACTGCTTCTGGTCCTAGTGACTCTTCCTCTGGGAAATGTGAGCCCTCGGCAGAGCTAACCCCAGGACCCTTACAGAGCAGAGTGATATTCCACCTGCTCGAACCTGAAGAAATACAAGCCTTTAGTAGGTAATGGTAAAATCGAGTGTCTGCAGGAATAGACTCAAACTCATTCCTGATCTTCATTGACCCAGTCAGTGATTTCTTGGCTGTTTTCCTGGATTCACAGCCCGATTCCAGAGCAACATTTGCGTTGTGTTTGGATGGTGGCCATTGCAAGCATAGGGAGGCTGAGGGCTCAGGGTGCTAGCAGGGCAGGGTGGAGAAGCCTGCTCATTCTTGTATCCTTGCTTGTTGCCTGAAGGAGTGAATGAACTCCCAATGCTGTGGGCAGCAATTGCAAGGAGCTGAGTGACTCTGTGAAATCCCTGCCTGTCAGGACCTGTGGATATGATTTTAGCCAGTGGGGAATCTAAGGTTGGTAAAGGGAAGGGCAGGAGGTGCCTTCCACCCAGGGCCACGTGTGTGCCTGCAGCACTCCGCACTGTATCCGCTGCTTGAGATGTAAATCCACTCATGGTTACTTGTCCATCAGTTGTGTTTTGATGTGTCCACTGCCAGTCAGTAAGAGAAGAAAGCTCTTGGGCTGCAGCTGGGCTTAGAGGCTCATCCAGCTCTGAACTGCACCTCCCAACCCAGTTTGACAGCATCTCTTAGGAGCCGTTGAGTGTGGCACAGCACAGCAGCGTTTCCTCAAAGAATCAAACATCTTTGTGTTGTTTAGTATCTCTGAATTGCTCCTGAAGTATTTGGAAAGACAAAGAACACTTCTTTGCCTCATTTGTGTTCTTTTTAAAGAGCTCAATAAAAAGATGCTGCAAAACTGCTTGGGTCAATGCCACCTCTGACAGCTCTGAGGCTTCTTGAAGTGAGCCCAAAGCTGTGTGAGTATAAGGAGAACTTGGATCAACATCAGTCTCTGATTTGGGTGTCTTTACGTATCTCTATCAGCTGCAGGGCACAGAACTGTTGTGAAGTCTTTGTGGAAGAGTTTGTGGGCTTGATTCTGTTTCCTTCTGGTTTGTGAATTAAAGAAAAGCATGGGGACTCCGAGAAGGTGCCATGAGAGGCTCGGGAATGAGCAGTCTAAACAGTGCAGGACACCGTAAGGAGTTTGGGTTGCTGCAGCTTTGGGTTCTGGAGCATCTTGTCACAGTGAGCAGGAGAAAAGCACCTGCAGGAGGGCAGGGTTTAGTCAGTCTGGAAGCACGGAGCCATGTGGAGTGTCAATCTCAGCCTTGCATGGAGTCGAGATGTGCAAAATGCCAGCACAGTTGACCACAGAACATCTCTTGTCAAAGCCATAATGGTTTACTTAGTCTTAATTTCCATTTACTGGGTTTTTCTCCAGCAGGAGAATTTGGCATCCTCATGATGAGCCTCTTCTTACATTGCACGTTTCTAGCATCAAGCATTCAGCTGCAAAGTGCTGGCTCGCTGATCATCGTGTTCCTCTCTGGGAATATGAAGAGATAATGATTTTAAATTTGGCTTTTATTATCTTAGAGTTAGGCTTTAGAAATCCTTGTCCCACTCTGAGCTCTTGGCCTGCTTTAAGAGAGGCTTTACAAGCGACGAGTGTCTTCTATCGCAGGGCTTCTGAGTAACACAGTGAGTAACTGAGCCAATGGTGCTTTTGTGAACTCTCTGCTGACTGCAGGAAGGTTAGTTGTATTGCTTCTATCTATTTTAGGTCAAGTGAAGACTTTAAAAAGCCTGCAGTGTGTTTCAGAAGATGCTTTATGTATTGGGGGAGTATTTCTTTCTAAATGCAGACCTGGGCATTTATAGCCATACCCTTGGGCTTGACTAGATGGCTGCAGGTAGATGCAAGTTATAGATGGAAACCTTGCTGTGCTAGAAGGAGTTGTTATGGTCAGCAAAGTGTGAGCCTTCATTTTGGGCCCCTTCTATAGCTTGTTCTGGTAGAGGTGAGGAGCAAATGGGTTGTAGACTATTCCAATTGTCCCACTTCAGTGCCTTTGGAACTGAAAGCAGGAATCGTCCTCCTTTTGTGGGGTAGAGAGGGTGTGTTTTGATGATGGTAGCAATGGTTATATCAGTCCTTCAAATAGGTGCTCACCATTCTTGAACTTCAGGTTGTTCCTTTTATGTGCCAAGAGATGTTTGGGAAGGTTCCATGGAAAAAGAGCTGTAACTTCAGATAGGGGGAGTTTTGATCCAGAGGGCATAAAGATGGGACTGTTGATGGGAAACCAGGGTGAGGATGCTGGAGGGGAAGGAGGTGCAGTAGGAGATGAAGCTTACTGTGTGAAGAACTAAAAGCACTGCTTACCCAGCCACTGAAGCCCAGCAGAGCAACAGTTACAGAGACAAACACTTGAGGAGGATGTGCTATTGACGTGTTGACTGGCACAGCCCTGAACTGAGCTCTTGGGTTCAGCTTTATCCTGGCAAATGCTGGTTTCTGACTTCCCAGAGCCATGGAAAACGACAGGGTTTTATGTGACAACCCACATACTTGATGCCTGCATCTCATTCCAGCTGCCCTGCTGCAATAGTCATTCTATGGGATGATCAACTTCAGTTCAAAGGGGAAGAAATAACCATCCTTTTAAAGGCTGATGGAGCTTCTAGGGCAGTGTCTGGTTGCAAGGAGGGGTCAGCCGCAGGGGCTGAAAGCTGAGTTTCCCCACAGCATGAAGTGTAGTGTGGTTGTCCTACCTGCTGGCTGGAAGGGTGGTTTGGGTATACTTGTGAAAGGGTCTCGGTTCCATGTGTCTGATAAAGGATGGTTCGGAAGATGTGTGAAACTTCAATGAGGTGTCCTTTTACGAGAGGCAGATATATGGTCCAAAACAACGTACACGTTTCATTGGAGGAGGTAGTAACTGGTTTATGGTTAGTAAAGCCTTGGCTTCATGTGTCTTCTGGAGACCTATGTAACCACTGCTATAAAGCCATAGAATCATAGCACAGCCTGAATCTCCCTCTTTAGTTTAAAACCATCCCCCCTCCTCCTGTCACAACAGGCCCTGCTGAAAGTCTCTCCCCGTCTTTCTTATAGGTTCCTTTTAAGAACTGAAAGGCCACAACAAGTGTTTCCCTTTATGCCTCACCATGTAATGACAGTAAATACTTACTTCCCAGGTCAGTTCTCAGAACTGTTTGGGCTATGTGGCGTTGGTGGGACTGCAGTGCCTGTCTCAGAGTTATTCCATACACCTGAGAGGGACTTGCACCTGGGGCTGAGCTCTGTGTGTCTCTGATCTCTCAGGTTGGGTGCAGTGGGAGTTAGTTTTGTGTTTGAGAGCAAGTCCCTTTCATCTGTTACAAGAGCCCAGTTTTCCCACTGTCTGTGTGGTTTAAAGAGTTTATCAAGGCTCAGTGTTGCTTTGGTCCTCCCTGATACACGTTTGTATAGAGAACAAGTAATGATTTCAAGTCCTGGTCTGATGAAAGGAAGGAGAGCCAAGAAGCAATGCAGCACTGTTAACCTTTGTCTATGAACAGGTCTCCTCTGCAATCTGTCCCTTGCAGTCACAGGAGTGCCTCTGAGGTTAAAGAGGTGCATTTGCTATGAGTCCTTTGTGCAGTGAGTGATGGAGAGTTCATTGTTCACCCAGATGGACCATGTGCCTTTGTACCTGTGCAAGGGCTCCCATTGCATGTCACTGGAGGTTGTCTTTGCACATATTTGGGTCATATAGAGAAAGAAGAGCTTAAGGTACCATGGGCTGAGGTTTGCACTGAAAGACTGCAAATGGGGAGAATAACATCTCAAATGCTCATCTCTTCTTCCTCAGGCTGCAGTTCAATGGGTTTCTGTCAGAGCTTTGGTGGTTATTTCCTTATAAACGTTGTTAGTTGTATGCAATGAATTAAAAAAGTGATGACACATTGATTTCCCAGCTCCAGGAAGGTTTTTTTTTCCCCCCAGTATTAATATTGGGTGTTCACAAAAGTGTTGATGCCAGAAGGGGCATTTAGTGCTGAAAGATTCTAATTAACCTGATTCTCTCCTGGTTCTTACAACATAAAGAACAATCCAATCCCATTGTGGTCCATGGCTTGTCCTCCTTTAGCTGAGGGGTGCAAGG
The DNA here is from genome assembly GCF_028554395.1 of Pezoporus wallicus. Taxonomy (NCBI): domain Eukaryota; kingdom Metazoa; phylum Chordata; class Aves; order Psittaciformes; family Psittacidae; genus Pezoporus; species Pezoporus wallicus. The sequence continues at coordinate 1,135,081 of NW_026636985.1, forward strand.
ATTAGATACAGCAGTTGAGATGTGGTTGAAGGTGTTTCACTTTCCCTGCTCTCCAGCCCAGTGGAAGCACTAGAGAAGGTTCCTAAACTGTTCTTCCAACTTCATTTGGTCTCTAAATACACTTGAGCTAAAAGCTGTGTGTAATGGGGGCCTATAGGGATGCTGGGGAGGGACTCATCGTTAGGGACTGTAGGGATAGGACAAGGGGTAATGGGTTAAAACTGAAACAGGGGAAGTTTAGGTTGGATCTAAGGAAGAAGTTCTTTATTGTAAGGGTGGTGAGGCACTGGAATGGGTTGCCCAGGGAGGTTGTGAATGCTCCATCCCTGGCAGTGTTCAAGGCCAGGTTGGACAGAGCCTTGGGTGAGATGGTTTAGTGTGAGACATCCTTGCCCATGGCAGGGGGTTGGAACTGGATGATCTTAAGGTCCTTTCCAACCCAAACCATTCTGTGACTCTATGAATGGTGTGAGATGGTGGAGTTAATCTAAACCACAGCGGAGAGAGCCAGGTCTTCACTCACATAGGCTTTGTGAGCTTAAGGTCATGCTAAAGGTCTGTGCAACTGCTGTGTGTTATTGTCAAGTGTAGCCCCAACCACTTGCCCCAATGGGAATCATTCTGCTCTTCAAAGCTAAGCCTGAAATGGCATTGCCAGTTTGAGATCTCTCTAAAGGCACGACATGGACAGTGTTAAACAAGACAACAACTGCCTCGCTGGGCAATGTGCAAGGAGCCATCAGGCAGTAGCAGCCGTTACACTGATATCTCCTGTCCTCTTTCCCCAGGTCGGGAAGTGTCCTGCACCACTGGAATGAAATCTATCATTTCGTGGAGCATTTGGCCCGCAAGTTCATCAGGTAAGAAGTGGGGCCATGCTCTTATCGTGGATAGCACCAGGGAACACAGAGGAGCTCCTCTTGCTTCCTCACTGACTGCATTCACACAGAAATAAGAGCAGATAAGCCAGTTGTTCCCATTTTCCCTGCCTGACTCCCATGGATCAGATGATGGGGATGGAATCCTCTTGGCTGGCTACAACCTGAGTACAGCAGCCTGGGTCTGCAGGGACAGGCGTGAGGCTATAGCTTTCAGGCACTGAATGACTTGAGGCTGGATGAGAAATCCAGTGGGTGGGATGTGTTGTGGTAAACACCATCAGCCTGCTTTTGTCTCCATGGTGACCCCGGGATGTGCTGGAGCTTTTCTTGCTTCAGCAAGAGTGATGCAAGAGCTATTTACATCTTCCTGATGGTTTGCCTTGACTAGGAAGGCCCAGGGCAAAGCATCTTTCACCCTGTTGAACGAGTCTTGATAGCCCTCAGAGCATCCTGCGTGTTTGGTGTTAAGCTCTGGGCCTTCAAAATAACTCTCCTTTTCCTCTCCTTCTCCAGCCCTCAGCTGAGGATGTCCTTCATTGTGTTTTCAACGAGAGGGACCATTCTAATGAGGTTAACAGAAGACAGGTAAGAAGAGGTTTAAGGCGCACAGCAGCTTTTCTGTCCTTGTAGCTTCCTTCCCTTTCCTTGCTCAGTGATTTCCAGGGCTGTGAGCAGTGTTGGGACACCTTTGTGCCTCTCAGTTTCATAGTCTGAATCACCAGCCCATTTTCCCATGACAGAGGGCCTAAGGTATGTTATAGACAGCCGTGCTCAGGTTACATTGCAAGGGTGGATAGTTTTGGCAGTGACAGTTTGAGTGCCATATTCCTGAAGCATGTAGATCCCCAAGTTAATCCCAGTAAAACCTATGGGATGGGTTTTCTTTCTTCTCTGACTTCAAGGAGAGCTGCATGAGCTCCTTTAATCACTCCTGCTTCCTCTGCTAACTTCATTGCCACGTGGAGCAAGAATATATGGAACACATGTGAAGACTCTCTAAGTCAGCATGTGTTCTATATATTGGATGTCTAGGAAATGGCATACCAGAGCAGCTGCTATAGAGGAATGAAGAAGGAGCTGGCAGCCTTCCTAAAGAGCAGTCCACATACATACCAGCCTTGAATATGTCATTAAAGCCAGGCAGCCCAAGCAGCTCCTGCCACTTACTGCAACTCAAAGTGTAAAGAGAATGACCCTTGTCTAACTTGATGCCAAAGGAAAAGCAGTTCTCTGCTTCTTCCTGCTCAGTGCAAGGGTCTCTGGTGTGTTCAGGCTGGAAGTGATGACACTGAAGCGTTTCCCATGTGGAAATGTATTTCATATTCATCCAGAAATGCTGATGGGAACAGGATATTGGTATGCTATTAGTCTAAAAGCGATTGACTGCAGAGCTGCTGGGTTTTACTGGGGGACTGACAAACAAGGTGTGGGCTTCGTGCTGGTCCTTTAGTTAACGTGGGCCTTTCTGAAGCAGGAAGCTGGAGTAGTGGCAAGCAGCAGTAGTGGCATCTGAATGTGGAGACTGAGGGTGCTCAGCATCCCTTGGGAAAACCTCAGTGCATCTCTTGGCATTGCAGTGATGTATCTTAAAGGTCTTTGCTGGGTGTTTTGCAGAAGAGTTCTGATGGCAAGAAGTGCTCTGGATTCTATGTTCATCTTTGGCTGGGTATGTGCATAGGTAGCTGAACAGAGGAAATATTGCCCCTACCCACCTTTAATACACAGCTCGGGGTCTGGCTAGTTTGAGATATCACAGGTACAGAATAGGTTCCTGATAGCTCGATAACCCATTGCAACCAGATACTCTTTCCCCTGTGGGAGTTACTGCTCTATAGAGTGGATAATGTCAATGAGCTGCTGCAGTCAGCCTCACAAACATGAGAGGGAGAGCGTGAACACACAGATTGGGTTTGCTGGAGTAGTTAAATTCGGGGACAAAACTGGCTTCTGGCATTCAGTGCTGCAGCATCAGTGGTCCTCCAAGCACTGACTTAACCCATTGCCCATGAAGCTTGTATAGTTTGCTCAGAACCCTTTATCTTGGTATTAAAGACGTGTGGCGTGTTCTTTGCTTCAGAGTTTGATGTCTGCAACTCAGTGGACCAGCAAATGGGTGCCCACCCCATTGAGCCTGCAATTACCTGTCATTTTCCTGGCAATCCTAAAGAAATGAAAGCATTCCCTGGATCGTAATAAACTACTGGGAAAGGCTTTAATTCTTCAGCTTGGTCTGAGCAGGGGCTGAAGGTGTGATGTTCAAATAAACCAGAGTTGGAGGCTGGTTTGGGGTTGGTGGCATTTGTATAGTCGGGAAGTGTGAAGGAAGGGAGCCATGAGCAAGTCTTGTGCTCCAGAGGCTTGTCCAGAGTGACATAGGGAATATTAGAAAGAAATGCATGGAACCTGACCTTGGGGATGCTGTGGGAGCCCTGGGAGCACCACTGCTGTTTTCCACCTCCTTAGGAAGGCATCTACTGAGACATTACCTTAGCCTGGATAACTGGATAAGCACTGAGCTAACTCCTTTTCCCCCCCTCTCTGTACCCGGCTCTGCCATGCATGCCTCCTGTGCCTGGATCCCAGCTCCTGATACGTGTGATCTGCCTTCATTCCAGGGAACAGATCCGCCAAGGGCTGGAAGAGCTGCAGAAAGTCCTCCCGGGAGGCGACACGTACATGCATGAGGGATTTGAAAGGGTAACCACATGCATGCCCAGTGCCTCTCAGCTGTGTCCGGGTGCTCCTTGGGATCTGGTTAATGGCCCTCTGGGAGGGGAGTGGGGCTGTTCCCCTTTCCTAGGTACAGCAGGTACACTGAAGTGTTGGCATTCAGTGCTGGAACTGGCACAAGGGATCTGCAAACCCTGCTCCTTAGCTTCTCTTATTGCCTCCATCCTTTATGGGGAAGCTGCCTTTTCAGAAGGCTTTGGCATTGCAGTCCCTACAGAACCATGGTCAGGAGGAGTGGAAAGTCTGGAGTCCTGCATGGGGGCTGTTAGTAGGCTTCATAGAGCTGGGTGAGGGCTAAGGCCATGGTTCTAACTTGGTGGCCAAGTAATGCTGCACAGAAGTGACTGCCTGTTCTTACCTTCTCCTTCAGAGTCATTTAACAAGCTCAGAGTTTATTGAAACCTGAGCTCCTGGCCCCCATCTCCCACTCCACTACATATGGGAGGACTGGGGAACTGGCTGCCTATTGGAAGGACACAACAGAAAGTCAACTGATCTGACAGAGATGCTGGCTCCCAACCAGGGGTCCAAAACCCAATCCCAGAGCTTGGTGACTTCAGAAACTCTCCAGGAGGAGTCCAAAAAGAGAAAGAGATTTAAATTCTGAGTAGTCATGAAATCCCTAAGCCAGGAATGTTCAGAGTGAACCACTGTGATTTAGAACTGATGCACACTAAAGCGTTTGCCCTTCTACCATGTGCAGTGCCCTTGTGCATAGACCAAATGACATATCGTAGACAATATCTTTCTGAGGTTGGTTTGTTTGCAATCAGAGGAGTTGAATCTAGAGCTGCTGGGGAATATTTGGACCTAGGATGCTTCCTAAGGAGGGAGGTGAATGGGATTTTCCCATAGCAGAATAGCAGGAGACTGTATTATTGTTGGCCAAGGGCCTTAGGGTTGGTTTGACTATAGGCAAGAAACTTGCTCTGTGAAGCAGCTACCTCTGAAAGCAGAGGCTATGTGCAGGCCTGGCATCCTCACTGCCATCTTCTCCTTCTTTCTGGTGCATGTGTGCCCACAAAGTATTATCATTCCTTTATTGCTAATAATATTCTGATTTAATTTCAGGCAAGTGAACAGATTTACTATGAAAATGTTCATGGTGAGAGACTTTCTTGATACATTGATTATTGTTTTTTCTCTTTCTGACTGATGAATACAGTTGAAATGCAGCTTTACTGTGGGAGAGGTGGGGGTGGCTCCTGTTCCTACAGGAATATTGCTATTTAAGGTAGTTGTTCCTGAAAAGGAACAGTTGGAGCTTTAAGGATCCAGAGCTGGAATGAACGTGTGTCAGGCCAAAAGCAAGAAGCCAGCTAAGTGAAGGTACCTATTCTTACCCAGTATGGTACTTTATGTTGCTCTTTGTGCTTGAGGACTCAGGTAACCATTTCTTCTTCCTTCTGAAACGTGAGTTTGGGGAGATGCTGGCAGGTAAAAGTGGTTTTGTTATGAGCAGTTATGAAACCCAGTTTGAAGTGCAGACAACTGCAGAAAGGTTTGGTCTGTCCTTCCTTGCAATTAACAGAGAAAGCCTGAACTAGAGCTACAAAGGTTTCTTCTTGGAAAGCAAAAGGTAGGCAAGCAGATGGTTCAGTACAAAGCCAGTGCTAAGGGTTTTGCAGGGCCATTCAGGAATCAGATGCAGTAGAGACTAAGTCCACAGAGCTTTGGGACTCACCTGACTGCAGCAGGATGGAATAGGTAGCTCAAACAATTCGATTTGGGGTTGATAATGCTTTTAAATGCTGACGTATAGAGTACAAGTAAACAGATGGCCATTATATGCAAGAAGCAGTGGACAACTGGGTCCTCAAGGCTGAATGCTGGCCTGTGTATTTGTCCTTGCTTCACTCTAAGAAGTGTTTCTGTCACCTGCAGTGGGTCCAGAGGCTCCTGCAGTAGTCAGTGGATGGAGAAAGGCACCTCTGGACGCCATAAGTAGGCACAAGAAGTGCTTGATTTCCTGTTTCCTACAGAAAGAGCCTGACACTTGACCCTATGTGTTGCTCATTGCTTGTCAAGTGCTCAACTTCCCATTGCTTCATTACCACCTTATTTATCATTGGGGATTTCTAAGTAGCCCCAGGACAAGTAGGGATCAGATCTCTGCTCCCAGCTCCTTGTTGGGATGTTTCATCTCTTCAGCAACAGTTTGTAAAGGCACAGGAAAACCGCAGAGATGGTTTCAGGGGTGTAAAGGTTGATGACTTACACACCTGGATGCGTTCAGCCTTTACCTTTCCATGGCAGTGTTTGTGCAGAGGTACCTACAGAGCTCCCTCCGATCCGTAGCAGAGCTGTTGCCAGAAATGGGAACTGATTCTGGTGTAACCTAACACACCTTGAAAACCCCAAGCTGTAATCAGTGCAAAAGGGAGGCTGCAAGGTTTCGCTGCTGAAATCAGTTGCATAGGAGTGTTGAGGATTTTAAGCCATTTTCCCATTTATCTGTTAAAATCCCGAGTCAGCTTTTTATCACAAGCTGAAAAAAACATCATCTCTGGATTTATTGAATTGACAGCATCGATAAAATCAGGGAATAACTAGGAATAACTAGGAACGCTTTGCATTGGGGTTTGATGGCTGCAGTCTAATCTACTGGTCTGCAAGAGTGCAATAGTTATGAGGGTGTCAATTAAAACTCATTGGCACATCAAAGGAGGGCGGTATAAAACTGATACTGAAGGCAGGTGAGTGAAAGAGCATGCAGCAATTCATGGCTAGTAAGGACATGGGCTTGGTGGCCACTTGGTGGCCCTTTCAGTGCACTAGGAAGTCACTAGCAGGATGCTTTCTATGGTAGCGTAACAAATACTACTCAAACCCAAGGGGCTAAGGAAGTTTGTGTCTTTAGGTTACAGAACTGCAAGTGTCATCATTGCACTGACAGATGGAGAGCTCCATGAAGACCTGTTTTTCTACTCTGAGAGGGAGGTAAGTGTCTTACATGTTCTCAGCCAGAGCAATGTCTGGGCTTGCTGCTTGGAAGGCAGAAATGAAGGGAAACCTTTTCTCTAGTGCCACAACTTCACCTCGGTGCTCCTTAGATGGGAATGTTGCATTCGGTTTGGAGAGGAGCAGTCAGGGAGCAGAACGCAGATCCCGATCTTGGCTCTTACACTGGGAATTGCTTTAGTTCTTTGGGTTTAAGCTGCTCGGTGTAAAACTGGAATGATGCTTTTCTCATAGAGCACTTTGCTGTTGAACAACTTGAACTACTACGGTGTTCTGATGTAATGTGACTCGCTGCCATCGCTCCTGGGACTGGGGTTTTGGTGTAAGTGCCCCTGTTCTAATGAAATGTGATTAAACCACTTCATACTCATGCAGGCAAGGGCGTTCACAACAGTTGCTTTCTGAATGGTAAATGCACCTTCACCTGCCTAGCAATGAAATAGCCTAGCTTGCTCTTCTTTTCGCAACTACATGATGCAGACCTGTCAGAAACCTGCTCCCATCCCATTTGCATCCGGATCATCCTCCTTTCCTTGTTTCAGGCTAACCGCTCGCGCGACCTGGGAGCAACAGTGTATTGCGTCGGTGTGAAAGACTTCAATGAGACCCAGGTAAATGATGCCTCCTGTTCCCTGCAGAGCTGCGTGTTGAACACATCCAGTGCTCCTCAAATGGTCTCTTGGTCGGGTTGTTGGGTTTAAGCCCCTTTCTCTCTCTATATCCCTATGTGGAGGACTGTCCCTCTGCATGTCACTGTGACTCTTCCTAACAGTGAGAAAAGCAGAGGTAAAGACAATCAGAGAGCAGCAAATCAGCGTGGCTGCGGCTGTAGGCAGGAGGAGGTCGTGAGGACTGGTTTTTCCCCATCAACTTGAGATGTTGCCGTAGGACGCTTCAGTTCCAGTCCAGCTTTTCTTCCCTGGGAAAACTATGCTATAAAAAGCAAGCAGCTTTATTAGTGACATCAAGACTTTAGTGGTTTCCTATTTGGTAGCCTGACTTCTCAATTTACCGTATGAATGTTGGTGTGTCCATGAATTGTGTTCACACCAAGTGTAACGGTTGCCATTGTTTTTCTAGCTTGAGTGGGACACTTGTACAGCCCCTAAGTGCTGGAATAGTTCCGGAATAGAGCTCTTCCAGGCTCACAGCGGTTCAAGGAGGAGTCAAACCAAATCTGGTTTAGAACAACCTCCTTTGAATCAAAACCAGGGTAAGCCATAGAAAAGCAAAGAGGGAATAAAAAGGGCAAAGAGACTGGATCTGAAGAGCAGACCTCAAAGCCATTTTGGTGCTGAAGAAACCAACTGGAATTAGATGGCACTGTCTGAATTGCCCAAGAAGAAAGACTATGGGGAATGAGCTGAGGAACCTGCAAACATCCTGCTTTACAGAAGCTGCTGTATCCCAGCCACAGCAAAGCTGCAGGGGAAGGCTGCCTGGAGCATTCCTCTGGATGCAAAACCAGGAGCTGGCACTTTGGTGCTTTGCTTGAGAAGAGGGAGCCAGAGGGATTGATGGAGGAATGTGTGGCTGCCTCCCCTTTGCAGCGCACAGGAAACGCCAGGAGCCTGCTGGGTTGCTGTTACCTCTGCCATGGGAGAGAATTACTATAACAAACCCTGGCCTGGCAGGTCCAGACCTTGGTTCTGCTCCAGCAGATGCATGGAGACCTCATTACTTCTCTTTCTGCTTAACCCTTAGCATGCTGCTCACAAGTGAACCTGCATGTAGCTCTTCACTGCTAATGTCCTGGCTCTCCTCATCTTACCACCCCTTCCTTGTCGTGTAGGTTTCCAGATGCTCTTTTGCTACCTTCTTCCCTCCACTTGGAAAATACCTTCTGTTAGGTCCCTGCTCTCTTCTTCTTGGCTCTGATGGTTGCCCCTTGACAAACAGTCAAATCTGTCCTGGCAGGAAAGGTGAACCAGGCCTCTATCTCCAGATAGGGTATGGTTTGCATTAGTCTTCTCTTTATGGGAAAACACTGAGCCATTTTGCTCAGTTCCCTGGTTTAAATGGTGTGTGCTGAAGTGTTTGCTGCAGTAGTGGCCTGTCAGGTTGATGCTGGGGCTGTTCTGGTTGGGGAGTCACTGTGCTGGCTGGTGGCAGTCAGGTGGAAAAAGGTTTTGCACTAAAGACCATTAGGCTCTGGGTATTGGTAAAACCCACTTTGTTTGTCTTCAGAGCTAAGAGAAGCCTTTTCTGATGCCTGATACAGAGCTTTCTAAACTCAATCAGGCTAAAGAGAAGCTTTTCAATGCCTGACAAAGCTACAACACACCAGCACAGACACCTGGGGTATTTGGGGTTTTGCCTTGCCAGTGGCTGGGTCTGGAGAGGCCTCACTTTGCTGCCTGCTGGCTCATTCACCTCATTCTTTGCATTTCTCTTTGATTCCCTTTCCCCACCGTGTCAGCTGGCCAGAATTGCCGACAGCAGAGACCACGTCTTCCCAGTGAACGATGGCTTCGAAGCCCTTCAGGGCATCATAGACTCTGTAAGTATTTGAGCTCCTGTATCTGCATGTTAGTCTGGCTTGCATAGTTAAGGGTTTAGCTTTCCCATGTTCACAAGGACTTGCTGACTGCTAGTAAATCACTTACACATGCCAAAGAAACTCAGCTTTATCTGTGTTAATATTGCTGCTTCCAGGTCGAGTTTATCAATAGGTCCCAGTAAAGGGACCTCTGAGCCCAAATGTTATCTTTGTGGGCAGTAACTGACTGAATGGGCTTAGGCACAAGGGGACAGATCATCAAATAGCTGCACAGCCCAGGACAGCAGGGCTCTGTTAGAGCACCTTCTGTATGAAGGATGAGAGCACTCTTTGGTTTTCCTGCTCGGACAGCATCCTTCTGTCCTGATGGTTGTGCTGCATTGCTCATCTCCTGAGCCAAAATCCCCCAAACTCTGCTTTCTACTCTCAGCCTCCTGACAAATGGGTGTTAACGGCAGGGGGTTGGAACTAGGTGAGCTTTAAGATCACTTCCAACCCAACCCATTCTAGGATTCCATGATTGCCGCAAGCTGAAAACAACAGGAAGAACTGAAGTGATATTCTATGATTCTATGATTTATGAAATATTGCTTTGCCATGAAAACCAGATATGTATAATGGGATAACCTGTGAGCATTTGATAGATGAAGCATAAGAAACGTGGGGATGCTTTTCTGTGCTCATCCTGAGTGAGCTGCTCAGACCTGGTCACCATTCCCAGCCCTGCCAAGGCCACCACTGACCCATGGCACTGAGGATGTGTGAACACTTGCAGGGACGGTGACTCCAGCCCTGCCCTGGGCAGCCTGTTCCAATGCCTGAGCACCCTCTGGGGCAGGAATTGCTCCTCAGCTCCATCTAAACCTGCCCTGGGGCAGCTTGAGGCCGTTTCCTCTTGTCCCATCCCTTGCTCCTTGGGAGCAGAGCCCAGCCCCTCCTGGCTCCATCCTCCTGTCAGGCAGTTGGGAAAGTCAAGAGGAAGGGATGTGGGGTCTGGGCACCTGAAGAGCAAGTCACCAGCTCCAGCCTCTTCCCTTGGGTAGCTGCCTTACCCATCTCAAGCACAGGATGAACCCCAGGCTTAACCCTATATTGTTTCTCATTACTTTTAGCAGCTTATGATCGCGCCTTCTACTTCTTCCTTACCTTAAATGCATCTTTAAAAAGGACTTAAATAGATATATCTTGCTGAGCTCATGCAGATATCATTGGGCAGGAAACACTTCATAAACAATTCCTGTTTGTAACTGGTAAGAGCCATGGTTATGTAGTAATTAACCAGATGTGATAATGAGTACCCAGCCTCAGCCTGCAGGTCACTCACACTAACAGTGATGGGGCAGTGACCTTCTATTGAACTTCAGCATCCTGTCGGCTAACCAGAATTCCCAAATTTGGTGGAAAAAACCTTCACAAGAAATATGCAGCTGCTGTGTGAGCTTATTGTCTGCCTGCTTGTGGAGCAGAATTCCAGATGGGAGCTTCCAGCATCCAGGAGATGGGTTTGGGAATCTGAGCTCCTCACTAAGCATGCACTGCTCAGGACAGTGGGATGCTTCCTCACCATGGGTGATGCCTTTCTTGCCTGGGTGCCAAAGCAAGCTGCAGTTACTTCCTGAGTGAATCAGAGCTGTTGTGGCTCTCCCTATGGAAGTGAGGATATGGAGTCTGCTCTCCCTTGTGTCCCCTTGGAGTAGTGCTCAGCTGAGGGACTGCATCCCCACTCCTGCATGTCATTTCCCTTTCCTGGGGAGCCAGGCTATAGTGAATGAAGTGCATCTTTAGCCCACACAAGGCTGTGTAGCCCCTAGGAAACAGGAGAAGGGATGAAATCCTCCTTGCTGAATGCATTGAAGTCCTTTCTGAATGTGTTTGTGATGAGGAAGAGACATGAAGGAATTCTTGTGCAATAACCACCGTTGCCTGATTTTCACCTTAGGGTGGGTGCTCCAATGGTTGGAGCATTGGAAGCTTATTCTAAAGCAAAGTACATATTGCAGTGAGCACTGTAAAAAGCTTTTTTTTAGTCTTGGAAATGGATTGGGTTGGGCTGGAAGGGAGCTCTGCACCATCATAGCCACCTGCTATTGCACCCTGTGTCCAAGCTGACTTACAACATATGTGTGTGCAAAGGGTTGAATGCAAGCCATGAATTCCAAGCTCAACCATGTCAGGTTTTGCTTGATTGTTCAAAGAATGGATGTATTGATGGTATTTTTCATGCATTTGTTCTCATTTGTCTGCTTCTCTTCCATTTCATTGTGACATGAAGGAGAAGAAATCATTATTAACATGTTTGCGGGTGCTGAGGAAGAGGGGAAGGGAATCTAAGGGAGAATTGGGGGAAATGTGAAAAGCTTCTCTTCTTAAAGGAGATGTTTTTCAGTGGAGTGGAAAAATGCTGGAAAAACCTCAACTCTTGGTTGTGCTCGTTAGTCCTGGCACTTTGGTTGAAAACTGCTGGTATTTCAGAGGAGCAGAACCTGGAATGAGCAAGGGCAGGGGGTGGCAGAGGACTGACGGGAGATGGAGGGATGGGTAACTACGGATGGGTACTTCGGAAGTGTTCTTACAGCCCTCTTTATTCTTCTGCCTTTCAAATTCTTCTGGTGCTTTTCAGCTCTGGTCTCAACTGTTGACTTTCTCTCTTTTTCCACTTGACAGTTCCTGTATAACCTTGTTCCTGCAAATCCTCCCTCCTCGCTTGTTCGGCTGCCAGCAGCTCCAGCAGCCCTGCTTCCTTCAGTCCCTTGGTACTCCTTCCATCTCTCCCCACCCTGCTTCTGAGTAAATCAAACCCTTGTTTAAAAGTAGAAAATAACTAAATCACGGCTCTGTCTGCACCGCCTGCTATCAGGTATTTGAGTCTGATTGATTCAAGAGCTGTGATTGCGGAGAAATCAGAGATTATCTTTTCCTCACTGAACTGATGCTGTTGGTTGCTGCTCGTTCCTTACAGATGTTTCAATTTAAAGTTGGGAAAATACTTTCGGTGTTGGATTTGAGTCATGATGCTTGGCTGACATTTACTTGCCTCTTGGAGCTGACCTAAATCTTGCTTAGCATTGCCTCGTCTGGGGGCTGCTCAGCCCAGCACTGAACATCACAGCTCTTGGTTGCTGCTCTCACAGGGGTTTATAGACACTGGCACCAGTTTGCTGAGTGGGAACAGTGAAGAGCTGGACTTGGTGTTCAGTGCAGGGGAAAGGCTGCTGCATACAAACAGCTTGAGCCATTCTAGCACCATGTGGGAATAGAGAGTACCCAGCTCCAGAGTGCCTGCAAGCACCATGCCAGGCCTGATGCTGAAGTACTTGTGTAAATCACTGTCGACATGTGACATGGTTAAGAGCAGTGCCAACCCTACCATGACATACAGCTCAATATGAGTTTGGCTTTAGCGAAGAGCATTTGTCCATACACCTTGATTTGAAATCTTTGAGGATGCACTCGGGTATGCTCTCATAGGTCAGGTTAACACCTGATGAAGTTGGAGCCCCTACACTGAGGTGTGGGAAGTGGCTATGCAGCTATTCATAGGATGTTTGAATGCAAACAGCTCAGCTTAAACTTGTGCTGTTTTATTTGGAGTTCTGGGCTCCAGAATCATTTAGGAGAGGGAGGTGTGACTGCAAAGGTAGGGCAATGGCACTGCCTCACTAACCCTTCAGTGCGCACTTGACTTGCTGAGGATCATAGTCTGCAGAGTAGCTCGTACCACAGACAAACACCAATATGTACTGGGATCCTGGAGAGCATCTGCTGCCTTCCTCCATAGCAGGAGCTTGCTGTGGAAGAGCAATGACACGTGGCTGGTGGGTTAAAGTGCCACTAAGGTGGCATAATTGTGGCACGAATGCAAAGTGCAATGTCGAGTTAAGCATTTGCATGAGAACAAGCGCTCACGCTTTGCTGTGTGCTGCTATAGAACAAGTCCAAGAGACTTCCTGACATGTTGCCTGTTTTTTAGATCCTGAAGAAATCCTGTATAGAAATCCTGGCAGCAGAACCTTCCAGTATATGTGCAGGGGGTAAGTATCTGCTGAGCCCTAGTGGTCATGTTGCCTAAAACACACTTTGGGTCTATAGAATCATAGAATAGTTCAGGTTGGAAGGGACCTTAAGATCATCCAGTTCCAACACCCCTGCACTGGGCAGGGACACCTCACACTAAACCATGGCACCCAAGGCTCTGTCCAACCTGGCCTTGAGCACTGCCAGGGATGGAGCATTCACAACCTCCCTGGGCAACCCATTCCAGTGCCTCAGCACCCTCACAGGAAAGAATTTCCTCCTTAGATCCAATCTGAACTTCCCCAGTTTCAGTTTTAACCCATTACTCCTTGTCCTATCACTACAGTCCCTATGAAGAGTCCCTCCCCAGCATCCTTGTAGCCCCCTTCAGACACTGGAAGCTGCTCTGAGGTCTCCACGCAGCTTCTCTTCTCCAGGCTGAACAGCCCCAGTGTTCTCAGCCTCTCTTCATATGGGAGCTGCTCCAGCCCCTGATCATCCTCTTGGCCTCCTCTGGACTTGTTCCAACAGCTCCATGTCCTTTTCACGTTGAGGACACCAGAACTGCAAACAATACTCCATCTCCGATCGCTGGCGAGTGCAAAAGGAACCCATCAACCGGTGCTAAATCTGCTGCTTCTCTTGGTGCAAAGGCTTGAATTTGACAGTTTTGCTCAGTGTGTTTCAGGCAAACCAGTCTGTCTCGTTCAGCCCGTGCTGCATCTGCTCCTTTCAGTCTCAAGCAGAGACAGGATCCCCGTGGTTAATCAGACATCCCCGACGCTCTGCTTTTCCACTGGGCTTGAGCTCATTCCCCAGCAGTTGAGGCTCCTGTGATTTCTCTTAGGCATTCATCAGCCCCCACACTCCAGAACAGAGCTTGTCTCCCCCGTCCTTCCCAAGTGCTCTCACACAATGGGCCTGTGAGGCAGCAGCAGCTTCCCTGGCTGGGAGTGCTGGGATGATTTGCAACTTGGCTGTAAAGGAGTGGGACCTGGAGGGGATCCCAGATTCCAGAGCAGAGCTGCTTTTCTTGACAAGTACAGTGTGCGAGTCCTTCGGGGAGATGAAAGATGCTGGGGGTTGTGAAGTGCAAAGGGAAAGCTTTGAGTCTGCAGAAACTCGGTTCCTTCTTGCTCCTGGGAACCATCAAACCAAGGGCAGTGTTGGATGCACTGTGGTCGCTCCTGCGTTGTCTCGGGAGGCGAAACGTTGTGTGTTCAAGCCACAGCCACCAGCCAAACATCAGTGGGGATTATCGGAGTGCCTCTCCAAGATGGTAATTCCCACAACAGGAATTGAGGGGGCTGCTTCCTTCGCTGGGTTTGTAGTCCTCGTGTCCAGAACTTGTCTGGGTCCGTGGCCCTGCTTCAACATCTGAAAGCGATGCTTCCTTGCGAGGCAGTCGTACTGCTGGTGGTGGCAGGAAGCTTGTAAAGCTTCCCCAGTGTTAGGTTCAAGGAGCTGGGATAACAAGGGATAGGAGGGCGCTGTCAGACTTGTGAGGAGGTGATCTCATTGCTCAGGGATGCTTGCTCCAGAAAGGACCGCGCAGTTCAGTGCTCAGGTGTAGGGGACCATCCTTGATGCCTTCTGCATTAGACCTTGTGGAGCGGATATGGAGAAGCAGCAAAGAGGAAGACTTGGGGAAATGCCCACACTCCGGTTTGTCCAGGCGCCAGGAAGCTGATGGAATGAAATCCCCTGTAACTGCATGGAAACGAGCCCCATCAAGGACTCCTGGTCATGGTACAGGCTCACAGGGCAGGATGCGGCCAAACTCATGGCAACTGCTACAAGACTGAGTTACCCAAAGCTGCCCTTGAACCTCTCCAGATGATCTGTCACTGGGAGATGGTTTTCCTTTCCGTGGAAAGATACTTTTACCTTTCTTCACCCAAACCTTCCTGCTATTTAAAATGCCAGCCTGGGGAGGGGGAAGCTCAGTGTCGCTGAAGCTCAATGTTCTCAGTTCAAATGCTTGTGTTGTGTGTTATTGCCTGTTGCTAAAGGTTGAGTTTGGGCAGGGAGGGAGTGGAAGGTCCATTCTTTACTATGTTTAAACTTAAAACTTATTAAACTGCATATTTCAGCTGAGGAGACCAAGTGAAAACTGGTGACGTAGACACCTTGTCTAGATGACCACTCTTTGCCTCTCCATGGATCGATAACGCACTGTCTCTCTTGCTCCAGAGTCGTTCCAGGTGGTTGTGAGAGGGAACGGATTTCGACATGCCCGCAACGTTGACAGGGTGCTCTGCAGCTTCAGGATCAACGACACCCTTACCCTCAGTGAGTGCTTTGGATCTGTGGTTTGTCTGATCCTGCGCTTGGAAAACGTGCTGGATCTTCAAGTGTGTTGGCTGTGAAGGGAGCAATTGTATGGGATGAGGAGCTATGGTGGTGGTGTGTGCTGTGACTGACAGCAAGGATGTGACTAGGTGAGCTTGAGCAGCGGAGGGGACAGGTACAGAAGATGAGAAACTTGCCTGTAAAGAGCATCTCTGTGTGTCCTGTTGGGTTAAGTATGAAGTGAGGTCAGGTCTGTTGGGTTGGAGCAGCTCTGCTCTGGAGCCAGGCTGAGAGAGCTGGGCTGGGTCAGCCTGGACAAGAGAAGGCTCTCGAAGATGTTAGAGCAGCTCCAGTGCCTAAAGGGGCTGCAGGAAACCTGGAGAGGGGCTTGGGACAAGGGATGGAGGGACAGGCAAAGGGGAATGGCTTTAACCTGCCAGAGGGGAGACTGAGATGAGCTTTAATGTTCCTTCCAACCCAAACCATTCCATGATTCAATGGTTACCTATATTTGGTGGTATTTAGCAGGTCTGCTCATGCAGCTTAATTAAACACTGCTGCTGGAAGCTACAGTGGAGCAGTGGTTAAGGAACTGATGTGCTTCTGTGGAGGCAGCTTGGAAAGAAGTTTCCTCTACAGAGGAACCAAAGTAAGAGAAGCAAATTAGACCCCGAGTGTCTGGTCCCTCTGTGAGATGTATGAGATCCATTTAGCTGGAAGAACTCACAACCCTGTTGCTCTCATCTGGCACGTTTGCAAACCCACACAGGAAACCAGATAGCATAACTCATAGCTAACACCACCGTGACAGCAGAATTCAGCTTGTCTAACACAATCTATTCTGAAGCTGCCTGATCACTTTGGAGGTGGAGCTGATGCTTCAGTATGAAATAGATGCATGAAGTAGTTAAAGCGTGGAAGTCAAATGGCTCAATGTTGGACTTTTCATGCTTCGAGCATCTGTAACTTGCTCTTTGGAGCAGGCAGCAGTTTGCTAAGGCTGTTTGTCCTATGAGGAATGTCACTGAGCATTCAGGGCAGGTATAGGACAGTGAGTGTGTGTGGTTTGTCCTGAACAGCTCTGTCACTGTTACAGTGGCCTCCTCTGCACTGGTTTGGCTCTGGAATTGCCAATGGTGATGTCCCTAAGCAGGAAGCCTGGCTGCCTGTGGCTTGTGTTTGCTCCATAACATCAGACCCGAACCTGACACGTGGCCAGAGCTCCCTCAGTCTGGATCATGGCCACATTGAGGTGTTGAACCAGAGTTCAACAGTGTTTGGATCACAGGCGTTATAACGTCTCCCGTCGGAAACCTGCCCTCCTCTCTCCACCTGGAAGGAAGGTTCCAATGGGAATGGAATTGCTGTTTGGATATTTAGGAGTTGCTTTTTGTCTGAAGTCTGAAGCCACATGGAGCAAACCCTACCGCTCCTGCTTCCCAGATGGGAGAGCTGAAGGTAGCCGCTCCAAGTGAGCTGCCTGAAGACACTTCTTCCTTCATTTCTGCCTCCGTATCCACCCAATAATTGTCCTTATTATGGCCCCCTATGCACTGAGCCTGAATGGAAGGTGGAAGTACCTCCTCCTCCTGCTTTGTGAGGTAGGGAGGTGATGCTGGTCTCTTCCTCCATTTCTCTCCTATGTAAACTCGGTTCAACACTTGATTTCCTGATCCACTTTCTCCTCAAGAGAAGACTTCTTGCTCCCTTGTCACTGGTGTGACAGGTTCTTCTGCTTCCTGAGGCTAAAAGATGCTCTTGCATCCCAATTCCTCCTCAGCTCCGCTTCCTCCGAGCTGGCTGGCTCTGCAGCAAGCCTTTCATTCCTGGAAACATCCAGAGTTAGGAATGTCATCCATCAGCTTTCCACTCAGTCTATGGAGACACAAAAGCATCCAGTGCTGCCAATGGGAGGAGCTGTTTGCGAGGGTTACCTCACTCCCAAACACTGTGACCTGGTGGTGGTGAGGAGGAAGACTCTTTCCTTGCTTTGTGTATGCTGCTGTTGCTTGTCTGGCTGTGATTTATTCTGCTGTCTCTCCCCATCGTTTCATAGTAGTTTTGGGGAAGGATCAGCTTCTTTTAGTGCAACCCATGGGTGCTTTTTAGTTGAAGCTGTCTTCCTGTATCCACAAAATGACTGTGGAAAGCAAGGAGATGGGCCAAATGTTTCCTGCCCTCTGACCTGGTGCATCCATTGCGTCCTGCACTGATGCATCAAAGTGAGCTCATTCTCCTTGGCGCTGATCCGTTTTGCTCAGCTCCAGGTTGATCCCTAGGCAGTGACCTGGAAGCAGGAGGCCACAAACTGAGTTTCGGAGTCCAAACCATTCCCTGGTTGAGGGAACTCGACAGTTGCTCAGCAAAGCCAAGTCTCTCCGGGTGGGAACAGCTCTCTTCAGTTGCTCTGTGTGAGAACGTGTCTTTGCTGCACAGGAGCCCACAGATCCATCCTGGGCTCTCTGTTTGCACTGGAGCTGCGAGCAGCTTACCCTAAGAGTTAACTGAACAAGAGCTTAGTGCAAACCATGTGGGGTTTGGCTTGCTCAGCTGGTTTTGTTTGCTTGGAACCTCTCAGCCGCTGATTGTATCAGGGAGGGAGTTATTGTTAAAGATAACACTGAGCCAACAGATCCCGAAGCCTTCAGTTATCCCAGATGAGATGTCAACCAACACAGCAAGGACTTGCTGAGGTCAAGGGCATGAGCTAATAGGGTTTTATTGGGGTTATTGGCAGGCAGAAGTGGCAGGTGAAGAAGAGAGCATCACTCATAACGCTATGGGGTAAAACAGCTGTAGAAGCCATGAAGAGCACTTGGCTGAGCGGAGCTGTAACCAGATGCATGTTCAAGAGCAGCGTGTTTCTGCCAGCACAGGACCTGGGAGAATTGCTTTCAGGCTGCACAGAGTTAAAAGTAATTACCCAGAGCAGTGACTTACGGTGCTCAAATGGCTTTGTCTGCTCAGGCTGAGCAGGAGCCAGCAGGGATAGTTCTGGGCATGGAGATGAGCTCTGCCCTGTGCTAAAGCCGAAGGGTTGGTGGGGATCAGCTCCACTGCAGAGTGGAGGGGAAATGGGGCAAAGACAGTGAAAGAAGGACCCCCAAAATGGCATCCCAAAACTGACCCGCAAATGCCTTGTGTTTTCAAAGCCTTGCTCCGTTCTCCCTGCCTTTTTCCTGGCAGCACAGCACTTCCCTGGTGATACCTTTTTCACTGTCTCACAGCCTGCTCACTCGTCGCACAGGAATGGTTTACTCTGCAGTCCCACTCTTTAATCCCCCATTGATCGCATCACTTTAACCCTTCCCTCAATCTTTTCCTTTCTTATGGTAGCTTTGCCCTCTTTCCCCTATGGTACTAGAGGATGTCCGTCACTGCATACAAGCCCCATCAGGTGTTCTGAGGAGGACTGTGGCCTTTATGAAGGACACAATGAATGCTTCTGTTTCTCCTAGGTGAAAACATACGCCAAGGTGAGCTTGGCATCATGTTTTGAAGGGTGGCCCAAGTCATTGCTTGACAGAGAATATGAGCACAGACGAAACAGTCATGCTTCCCTCAAATGACCATCAAGAATTTGCAGGTTAAAGAGCTTTTAAAGCAGGATTCCTATTGAACCCATCAGAGAAAGAGAATCCTTTCATATCCATCCTCTCCATCCGGAGACTGTTATGAATGCGATATCATTGCTCTTCCCCCCCATCCCCTAACTCTGCTCTCAATGGCTTTGGCATTCAAAGCTCATGTGTGCCTACACAAAGCAGAGCAATTACAACATGATCTCAATGTGGTTTTCATTACAGCATTAACAAAACATCTCTTCTTTACGTGTCAGTCTTGCAGTTGCTTTAGCTCAGAGAGTGATCCAGTGTCTTCCTACGTTCCTATCTCCCCACAAAATGGTTTGAAATGAAAACTTTGCTTGCAGAGCTGTCATAAGGAGTGGCGAGGATGAACAGAGATTGGGCTTTGGTGGCTGGTGAAGAGGATTATAGAGGTATATTTTGTCTCATCTTGGGTGACAGAAGCATTTGGGCTCTATGATTCGATGATACTGAGCGTGTACTGGTCTGATGGAGCAGAGCCTTCTCCCCTGCAGAAGACATCCTGAGAGCATTGCCTGAGATATACTTTAGTTGAATTGAAATCATAAAGAGAGGGATAACAGAAGGAAGTTGTTAGCCTGAGAGATGGGAAGTTTGGCAAATGGCTTTTGCATCCTCTTTGGGACTAAACTATTGCTGATATGGTGGGTTCGACAACCAGCACTGTGAGAAGACTCTGTGTCCCCCTGTAAGGATCTTTACAGTCAGTTCTCAGTGTGCCACGTTGTTCTGGGGTGGACCAGTAACCAAAGAAAAGGCTGTTAAATAGCTTGGTTATATGGCCAAAAGAAAGTCCTGCTGGCCTGGTCACCTTCTTTGGGGTGTTGTATCTCTCCTTCATTGGGGTTTGTTCTTCTGTGTTAAAACTTAATGCATATATTGAGGCTTTTATTATTATGGTTGGGAAGTACTCCAAGTGCTGGCTTGCCAAAAGGTTACACCCTGCTAATGGTGAAAGAAACTATTCCCTGATGCTGGAATAATAGATTTTGCAGGCTGCAGATAGTTGTTAAAGGTGCAGGACTGCTGGGTAGTGAGTTACAGGAATGTGAGCAGGAGCAAGGACCTTGTTGAAAGGGGACTCATGGAAAACAGATGGATCTTTGTGTGGTTTTTTTTCTGTTTCTTCCCTATATCCAACCTGAACTTCCCCTGTTTCAGTCTGAACCCATCACCCCTTGTCCTATCCCTACAGTCCCTGATGAAGAGCCCCTCTCCAGCATCCTTGTAGCCCCCTTCACACACTGGAAGCTGCCCTGAGGTCTCCACAAAGCTTCTCTTCTCCAGGCTGAACAGCCCCAATGTTCTCAGCCTGGCTCCATACGGGAGCTGCTCCAGCCCCTGAGCATCCTCATGGCCTCCTCTGGACTCTCTCCATCAGCTCCATGTCCTTATGCTGGAACTGCACACAGTGCTGCGAGTGGGGTCTCATGAGATCAGGGTCATCTCCTTTGACACGCTGCTCTCACTCCCAGTATATGGGCTGCATCAAGCAAGTAAGATGCCCAAGCTCTGCCCATGACTGGCATCTGAGCTGTGCTTCAGGCCTGGGCACCTTGTCTGTAGCATTGCTGATAGATACAGACATTGCCAATATATCCATTGCCAGTGGATATAGACATACACAGTGGGATTTCTTCCCGGTTACCCAGCAGCAATCGTTTCCTGGGCAGCAGAGACATGGAGTGGAGCGCTCCCCTCCCGGCCCTCCGTAGCTCTCCCACTCATGTTGTCAGCTGAGCGGAGGCCAAACCACAGAATTCCCATTCTGGCCGGGGATCCGGAGGTTGGGAGCGTTCAGCTCCATCTCTTCCTGCACCAGGCTGCAGCGAGCTCCTTCCGCAGCAAAGAGAAGCGGCGTTTCACCCGCGCATCCTGCAGACAGGGGTGTCGGGGCAGATGAGGAGTGCTGGTTTGGTTGGGTTCCCCGTGTAAGTTTTCCAGGAAGGAGTCAGACGGCTGGAGTTATGCAAACCAAATGGATCCTCTTTTGTTTAGAGCAAGGGAAAAGGATCTCTCATTTTTGTGGCGACGCACAGACATTCTCCAAGCAGAATCGTCTCTCCCTGTAGCCAGCCATGAGCTCCCTCCTGGGACCCGGCTCTGACAGACTGGGGAGAGAGAGGCACAACTTCCATGCAAGTTGGGGGTGGGAATAGAGAGAAAGAGAAACAAAAAGCTCATGGCATTGAAGCAGACGGCCTGGTGAAATCAAACTGACTTTGTTTTAGTGAACGCTGGCACGGGGAATTCTGTGGCCTTTGCTGCCAGTGTTAGTGAAGGAGAAAACAAGACATCGGTCTTCATTCTCTTGGCGTGTGTGTGCTGAGACAATGCCATATATTGAGGGGACTTGATGATATCTTCATAAATCAGGGTGAGAAGAGATCCAGGGCCAGACTCACCGCCACTGCACTGCTCTTGCTTGTGCAAGGTGGGGAAAGCTGCTGGTTTGGTTGGGTAACTCCACTGCAAAACAGAGTGTGTATGGGACGCAAGCTCAGCATCAATCCAGTGCCTGTGCTGCTGGCTGTGGGAAGTGTGGGATGTGCATCGTGTGCTTTAAGTGCCTCTTGTCTGTCTGCCTCTCTATTAATGAGGATGTAATCCAGATAGCATGGGGTTGGCAAAGGAATACCCTGTGTTAAATACACCTGCTCACAGTGTTTAATGGAAATGACTGTGTGCGTTCTTACTATAGAGCTGAGTTGGAAGGGATCTTAAAGCCCATCCAGTTCCAACCCCTGCCACAGGCAGGGACACCTTCCACTGGAGCAGCTTGCTCCAAGCCCCTGTGTCCAACCTGGCCTTGAGCACTGCCAGGGATGGGGCAGCCACAGCTTCTCTGGGCACCCTGTGCCAGCGCCTCAGCACCCTCACAGGGAAGAGCTTCTGCCTTTACCCCTTACACAGTGCTTGATCCTATTTATGCATCCAGAGTGAGGGAAAACATTAATTAAGCTTGGTCTTGAAGGCCCGTATTGCTGATCTGGTAATAAACCCCAGTATCTTTATCTTCCAGATGAGAAGCCTTTCGTAGTGGAAGATACCTACTTACTGTGCCCAGCGCCTGTGCTGCGAGAAGTTGGCATGTATGTGTTTCACTTTCCAGTGGAAGAATGAGTCTCTGTCCCCTCACTTTAACCTGTTCCTGACTTATTCCTTGTGGTTTGGCTCTTTTTCAGGGAAGCAGCTCTCCAAGTCAGCATGAACGATGGTCTGAGCTTCATCTCCAGCTCCGTCATCATCTCCAGCACACACTGTGTAAGGTTTGATTCATGCGCCTACGAAGATTCAGTAGGATGGTGGGACTTAGCAGCAGGTGTTTTACACTGGTGTTGGGTACTGTGGGAGCCTGGTGTGCAAAAGAGCTGTTTCTCTCTTTGAAAGGTGAGCTTGTGAGCGTGCTGATGTGACATCTTGTGTATCATGTGTGCCATAGCGTGGCAAAGCTCTTGAGTCTTCAGTACGCACCATGGACTCTGCTGTAGGATGCAGACCAGAACAGGACCAGCAGCCATTGGCCTGAAGGTGCCTGTATCTGCACAAGAAGCATGTCTGTGGGCTTTGTTAGCTAGTCTGGCTCCTCTTACAGCAATGTGCTGCTGCTGTGGAAGGTGTATGGGTGTTGTAATCACAGCCTTTGTCTGGACACCAGTGTGGACCAAAAGATGGTGAGGTTCTGCACTGCAGCAGCTGGTTTATGGCTTGTAGCAGGGAATTGCTGCGTTCAGTCTCTGGTGCAACCAGGCAGAGGATGATGAAACCATTTGGTTTGAAGATGCTGCTTATTTTAAGTCATGTCTATGAGGAATAAAGCATCAAATGACTTGTGCCGAAGGAGGAATTCACTTTGAGTTCAGAGCAGTCCTTTGTGCTTCAGTGTATACAGCTTTATCCATCTGTGAGCAGACTGAGCTGTTCTGGGAATGGTTGGGAGGCTGCTTTACTTCTCCTGTGTGCTTTTGGGAAGCCAGAGGAGTCTCACCAGCAAATCTGTCCATGGGTTGCGGTACTCCCTGCCCAGTGAAGGCACATTGTGCTTTATACAGGGCAAGTGAAAGGCTGGGATACATGGGTTACCAGCAGCCTGCTGCGCTCTACAATGGCTGATGCACAAGAGGAGAAAAGTCTTTTGTGTCCCTTGATCTTGCTGCTTGCTCAGCAAGGACCAGATTGTGTGGAAACAGAGTTTACAGGAGGGGGGTTATATTCCAAACCATACAACGACTTCCTTATGCCTTTAAAGGAGGGAATTAGTTCTATTAGTTAATCTTTTGGTTCGAGTTCTCTTTGCTCACTGGCATTTGGGTATTGTCAGCAGATTGCAGGCATACTTTGCCGTGTTTTGCTCGTATGAAGCAAGACCTGGGATAGAGTTCTTAGAGACAAGTTATCCCTTCCTGATAGGCTTCCTGCTGGGGCTGGAATGATTATTTCTAGGTTATAGGAGGTGAAATATCCGTTCCTCTGCTATTGTTTTAATTGCTGTTAAGGAACCTTCTTTTGCCTGTGCTTCACGGCAGTGCCTACCCCTCTGATGCCTCCAGCCTATGAAACTGGATTTGTAGCGCATCCGAGCAGCCAGAGTTCAAATCCAGTTTCACTACTGATGCTGCTTCTCCTGGGTGCATTAAGTGATGCTACTTGAATATCTGTCAGCTCCGAATTAGACCTCCCTGCTTGGGCTTTGGATGAGGTTTTGGGGTTCTGCTTTGTTCCAAGGGGTCCTACGTAAGCTAAAACAGGTTTGGAGCTCTAAAATCCGGGCCCTTTGGAATCCACTCGCCTGGACTGTGGGTGTCTGTTGTGCTTTGAGGGGCTTCTCGTTTTCCCTGGCTTTCTGCTTCCTGAAATGTGGGAAGCTTCAGGGATTGCAGCCCCCCAGCAGTGCAAGGACTGTCAGAAGTTAACCTGCATGGGTTCTGCCCCTGCTCAACTGCTCCTGCCTTCCAGGACCTGAGTACAGGCATGACTGTATGTGCTTTACTGTGTTCTTTCTATGGGATTCAAGGAACTGGTGCCTTGGGTTCCCAAAATAACATTGCCAGAAGGGCTTAGCTGTCGCTCTCTAAGCGAGCCTCCAGGCTTTCCTGTCCCCACTGCAGTTCCTTCCCTCTGCTGAAAGGGAATGGACCTTCTTCACTCAACAAAAGAAAGGAGGAGTGGGAGAGGCTCGGAAAGATCCCTTTATTGCAGAGGACCTTTCAGTGTTTCCATCGCCAAGCCCATTTGCAGCCACATAACGGTGATCCCTGATGGATCAGGTGGAGTGAAATCTCCATTTAAAGAGTCCACATTCAGTCCCTGCCAAGGCCAAGTACGAAACAGTCCACAGGAGGCCTCTGGGGGTTGGATTTGTTGTTCTTCTGCAGCTTTTTCAATGGGGGTTTTTAGAGGCAAGGGAGTTGGTCACACACAAGGGGCCCCTTGAAATCCCATGGGATGAGTACCACAGCTGTGCAACTCCACAGGCAGGCTGTGTCTGGCGCATCAAGAAGCATCATGAGAACAAAGCTCGACTCCCTGATCTCATGCAGGGGCGAAGGTGAGATTAAAGGTGGAGTTGAGTTGTCTGCCAATGGGAAAAAGCATTGATTGTGGAATCACATGGAATGGGCAGCCTTTGCCTCCAAGAAGGGCAAAAGAAAGCAAGGAAGGAGATAGAACCAGGTTAGTAAAGCAGATGCATTGGGCAGAGCATCGGTTTTATGGGATGCTGGAGCGCAGATGAAGCTCTAGCTCAGGGCAGGGTGATGTTCCATGTAAACATCCAGCTCACTTGTACCCTCCCTATGCATGGCCAGTATGATTTGTCCCTCAAAGGCTTTGCTGACTGCATAGCCCAGACTGGGGATTAGTGAGTGGCTTCTGGTAAAGCTGCTGTGACTGTAAATCAGGGGCTGCAGACAGCACTTTAATCCTGCTCCCCACTAACTTACTTATTGCCCAGTTAAACGAAGATAGGGCTGTCCTGAGTGTAATTTAGGGTGTTGTTTGGCCTGGGCTGTGTGACCACTGGCAGCAACCCCAACAGAGCAGGGGAATGGCTGGAATGAGTGTTGTTAAGGTTTGGAGACAGCCTGCTGTTTATATAAGGGGGATCAGATGCCAGCATCTCCACTACGACAAAGCTCAGCTGGCTGGAAGTATGTGATGACTTTGTCTCTTGGCTTCCTTGTCCTGTGGTTTAATCCCACACAACCACTCACTGTAGTGATAGGACAAGGGGTGATGGGTTTAAACTGAAACGGGGGAAGTTCAGGCTGGAGATAAAGAAGAAGTTCTTTACTGTGAGGGTGCTGAGGCACTGGAATGGGTTGCCTAAGGAAGTGGTAAATGCTGCATCCCTGGCAGTGTTCAAGGCCAGGTTGGACAGAGCCTTGGGGGGTTTAATGTGAGGTGTCCTTGCCCATGGCAAGGGGCTGGAACTGGATGATCTTAAGGTCCTTTCCAACCCAAACCAGTCTGGGATTCTATGGGGGAGAGAATCTGAAGGGTGAAAGTGAGAAAATTCATGGGTGGAGATAAAGAGAGTTTGCCAGGTAAAGCAAAAGCTGCACACAAGCAAAGCAAGGAGTTAATCCACCACTTCCATGGTCAGAATATGATATCATCATTATGATTAATGATGGGTTTAAAAAGCAGTTTCATCTCACTGCTGAAGTCGGGACTTTTGATAGCTGAAGGCACCAAGAACTAGAGCTCACTCTGCTAAACACAACCCCTCCTCTTGTTGTAACAGCAATAACATAAGGCCCAGGGCCAGAAGTGCAATGGGCACTGAGCAGCCTCAGCTTCCACTAGTGCTAAGACTAAGTGCAACTAATTCTTCCTCACCTATTAGTCTCAGCATAGCCCCAATTTGGTGTGTGAAGTTGCCCCACATCAGCCTTTAGTGCTCTGAGCCCAGTGTGCATTGGTATCACCCACACGAGCTAATGCCTGCAGAGTGCATGCTGCCATGGTGTCTGCTTGAAGTAGCAGCAAGTGATGGCTGGTGGAATTGGGAAGCCCTTAAGAAGGGGTTACTCCTGTTCCCATGTTGGGAGTTCAAAGAACTAGAAGAAGGCAGAAGTAAATCAATGGTGGGTATGGATTTGTCCCCCTGCAGATGTGCCCGGGGCAGGTTTCACACCAAGTGTGCTCAGGAAAAGGGATGTCCAATAGAGGACACATGAAGGCAGCGTGTGGAGGCAGGAAGCGAGTCCCACTCTGCTGCTGCCAAGTTCTGCAGTTCAAAAAGAGCATCTTGGAGAGGAGCCAGAATGAGAACTAAAATAAGGCTTTGTTCATCCTCTCAACTGGCCCCAGAAGAGGAAAACCCACTGCTGACCTCTGGCACTGGTAGCTCCCAGCCTCAGAACTGGAAGGGACAGCGTAGAGCAGGTCCTCCTGGGCAGCTCCCGATGGGAATAGCAGGGGTATCACTCAGTGATGTTCCTGCACTCCCTGTATCACCGAGTGAGAAACACACAGTGCTTCTCCACAAGGAGGAGAGATGATGGAGGTACCCACGTGTGGGCGGGGGGAAGGTTTCTGTGGCAGGATATTAGACCTGCTTTGCACTAGCATTGATTGAAACTCATCTTTATTCGCCATGTTCACAATGGATGTCTTCTTGGGTCATGCCGTGTTCCTTCAGGAGGAGGGCTTGGGGAATGGTGCTTGTAAAAAGGAGCATCTTCCAGCTGGAAAGGGGAAGTTCTTCCCTGTAGGGGTGCTGAGGTGCTGGCACAGGGTGCCCAGAGAAGCTGTGGCTGCCCCAAGGCCAACACAAGTTGTTTTCTTGGGCTGAATTGAGCCTGTTGTCAGTGTCGAGCACAGCTCCATGCATTATTCCATGGTTCAGCGTTTCCATGAACATTCTTGTTCCAAATTTTGATTAAAAGGAACAGAAAGGAATGAAACCAGACGTTCCAAAGGCTTCAGCCCTTCTTCAGCAGCTGTAACCCTGGGAGGAAGATTCAACGTGTCAGGGGAACCTCCACAAGCTCTTTGGGCAGGCGCTTTTCCTTGTTTCTGATTCAGTTTGGTTAAGTGGCAGTTTCCAGCTAAGCATAGTTCTAGCTGCATAAAACTATAGATAGTGCACAGGATGATAGCTAAGTTCTAGCAGAAGATGATCAAATAAAGATAAAACAACCCAAAAGCAGAGTTTAGGCCACTTTGGGTTATTAAGTGCGAGGCTGCACCTCAAACCCTGTGCTCAGCTCTGGGCCCCTCACTACAAGATAGACATTGAGGTGCTGGAGGGGGGACAGAGAAGGGCAATGGTGCTGGTGCAGGGCCTGGAGCACAGGGGTGATGGGGAACGGCTGAGGGAGCTGGGAGGTTCAGATGGAGAAGGCTCAGGGGGGTTCACTCCCTATAATTCTCCAGTTAGATGTCATGGTTTGCTGCTTTGAAGCTATGGTTGATCCCAGCAAACACAGTTTGGGTTTGTCTGAAGTAGTTTGATGATTGTTCAAATATGAGAAAAGGAATGAATCCACCTAGAATGACCTGGGGGGTGGGGAGGGTTTGCTATGTGAAGATGTTCAGCTGTTTGCTGAAGCATTGAATCTCAGCAGGTTCCACTTTGCGGATGATGGATGGGAGTTCATGTTGTCTGTCTGGAGGAGCAGTATCCCATGCACAGCTCTGTCTTCTCAATGAGCTTTTGTTTCGTGTTAGGGTCCACATTCCATTGCCAGAGATGTTCTGGGTGAATTCATCTCCCGTGTGGACTACATCTGTTGTTTCCAAGTGTCAAAGACCAGGTTGTCTTGATCCAAGTCTCCAGGAATTCCTTCTACACCAGAAAAGAGTTTGGAAGATGCTGTCAACCAGATTGGGGTTTTTCCATTACAATTCCCATTATGGCATGATGGGAGAGCATCTGGCCACCAAACTGCAGTGATGTGGAACTAGATGATCCTAAGGTCCTTTTCAACCCTAACCATTCTGTGATAGTATGACTCATGCAGGCACCCAGTTTTCCCATCCTCCAGGTCAGTCTGCCCTTGAATGTCCTTTATCTGGCACATTGGGATCTTGACACTTGGGTGGGGGTTTTACATGTCTGGCTCTTACATCAACCCGTCTCCAACAGGCTTAAGTCAGGACTGTCTGCTTGCTTAGCTTGGAGGAGGTTGAGGTTGGGTAGGAGTAGCACAGGGAAGTTGGCATGTGAGCCAAGAACATCTGCTTTGGGTGAAGAAATAACCCACACTGGGGTTTGATTGCTGCATGGGGCTGGCTTGTGCAGCAGTTTGTGGTGGTAACTGGTGTCGAAGAGCTGCTAATGCCTTTTTAAATGGGGAAGCATCCCACTTAGAGAGGAAATGATCTTCTAGAGTTAATGGCTTGTGATGTGAAAACCCCTGTGTCTTGTGTGATGGGGTGTGCATTCAATCCCCTTGAAGGGCTCATAGAAACAGAATGGTTTGGGTTAGAAAGGACCTTAAGATCATCCAGTTCCAACACCCCTGCACTGGGCAGGGACACCTCACACTAAACCATCTCACCCAAGGCTTTGTCCAACCTGCCCTTGAACACCACCAGGGATGGAGCATTCACAACCTCCCTGAGCAACCCATTCCAGTGCCTCAGCACCCTAACAGGAAAGAATTTCCTCCTTAGATCCAATCTAAACTTCCTCTGTTTCAGTTTGAACCCGTTACCCCTTGTCCTGTCACTACAGTCCCTAATGAAGAGTCCCTCCCCAGCATCCTTGTAGCCCCCTTCAGACACTGGAAGCTGCTCTGAGGTCTCCACGCAGCTTCTCTTCTCCAGGCTGAACAGCCCCAATGTTCTCAGCCTGTCTTCATACAGGAGCTGCTCCAGCCCCTGATCATCCTCGTGGCCTCCTCTGGACTTGTTCCAACAGTTCCATGTCCTTTTTATGTTGAGGACACCAGAACTGCACACAATGCTCCAAGTGAGGTTTCATGAGAGCAGAGCAGAGGGGCAGGATCACCTCCTTCAACCTGCTGGTCATGCTCCTTTCCAAGGCAGAGCTGCCTTGACAGCACTGCTCAGAGGAGCAGGATGACCTGAGCTGTGGACACATGGACATCTCACGTCGTGCTTTCTGTTGGGAGTGAATTCTAGCACTGCTTTTAGTTTATACCACAAGAGGGGAACAGGGTTACAGAGAAAGGAGAATGCTTTAATTGCAATGAAACACTGTGGTGTGAGCTCCCTTATCAATCTGTTCCTTTCACTCTTCACAATACTCTGAGGAATTGCAGTAATCTTGATCTGAAGTGCAAGGATCACAAGATCAAGACTAAACCTGTAACTCTGGGCAGTGAACTTGAGCTCTCAGCCTCTTTGCCATGGGGAGTGGGTGCCACATTGGATGCCTGAGGAAGGAGGAAAACTGCATTTGGTCTGAAGGGTAAACGGAGTATGGCAGTAGCCTCTGGGCACGTACTTGCCTGGAAGCAGGATGCATGGAGTGTTAGTGCTGCTCACACGCTCTCTGTGTTTCTCTTCCAGTCAGATGGGACCATCCTGGCTATTGCCTTGTTGATCCTCTTCCTCCTGCTGGCCTTGGTTCTCCTCTGGTGGTTCTGGCCCCTTTGCTGCACTGTGGTAAGTGACAGGAACCCTTTCAGTGATGCCTGAGTGTAAGAAACGAGTGGGAAGGAGGCAAAGCTTTCCAGTAAGGAAGAGCACAGGACTGGTCACTGAACAAGGCAGTGTTTCTTCCATCGCTGGCACTGATTGTGCTTCTATTTCATTTGCCTGACCTTTGGATTGTACCCATAAAACAGCACTGTTGCTGACATGCAGACCTTGTTGGGAGCCTTTTAGTCTTATTATTGGTTGTGGAAGAGATGACACAGTGAAGCTCTGCTTTTGCTTTGGGTCATGTTTGTGCTGCAAATACAGAACACGAATCAGGGATGCACAAACGGCAGCAGAACTGGAGCCTGGTTTTGGTGACTGGCTCTGTGTAATGTTCCAGATGCCTGTTTTAAAGCTGCCCAAACCAGCTCCATTGTGTGGGTCACTGCCATTAATCCTGATTTTAGATGACTTACCCAGTGCTGTAAACGTGCACCACGTTGTACCAAAGCTATGGTCCATTGGTGAGAGCTCTGAAGCCACAAACTGGAGGAGCAGTCACAGTGGAGGATAAGCTTCTGTGTTGAGATGTTCTCTATCCAGAAATAGGATGGAAATCTCCAATAAAAATAGAATTGTTTTATTCAGAACAATAAAAATCTGCGCTCTAAAAATGGGCAAAGGATCAGCAGTGTGGGAGGTGGCTCAGAGCCATTGGTCTCAACTAAGTGGCACCATCCCAGAGTCTTTGTTGGCACATCTGCATAGGAGGCAATGGAGATGTGCCCTGTACAGATGCTTACAGTGGGATGTGGTGGAGAGCTGAGGTGGCAGAGAGGAAAGGCTCGAGGTGATGGTGCTCTTTGAAGGTTCTGTTGCAGGAGGAAGATGAAGCTGATAAGAAAAGGACCCAAAGAAAAGCAGCAGGAGCAAAGGGAGTATGGAGCTGTGCCTAGGGAGGGTACTGTGGGTCGGCTGCATATAAAGTGATATAAAGATGGTCAGGGAACAGTGTTCTTTAAGTGTGAGAAATACAGATAAGCAAAGTGAGTGCAGCAGAGATAGGGAGCCTCTTGTCCACATGAATCCTTATAAGCTTAATGTCTTCCAGATTTAAATGCTGTACTTAGAAACCCTGTTGTAGATAAAAGCTTTTCCTCACCCTCTCTCCTCCTTTACCTCCCACATTCCCTCTTAGTAAGGTCTTCAAGTGGGGGCCCATCTCACTGATAGGTTCCAAATGTGAGTCCGACGCATGCTGGAAGGGTTTTAATTCAAGAGCCTGCAGGAAGCCTCTTCCATCTCTCCGGGATGGCAGTCTGGGATGTTTGGCAGCAGATCAGCATCTAAAATACCCCCTGTTGTGTTGCTTACCCAAAGAGCAAAAACCAAAGGCATCCGCATAGGAGTACCCAGCCTGTTTGGCTTAGGGCAGGGAGAAGGAGAGCAGAGCAGTGCTAACTTGCTGCTTTGGGAATGGCCCATTAAGGAATGCAGTGTTGTCAGAAGCACAGAGTGAACTAGGGGCAGAGGAACTGGCTTGCACAACAGACAAGGGAGGCAGGCAAGGAGTAACCTCCAGTAACCAAACCGCAGCCCCAGAGACACTGTGGGGATTGAAGCCCAGAGATGCTTCAGAGATAAACTCTTTCCTTACCGAGTATAAAGCTGTTTCTGAGTGACAAGCACGTTTCTAAACCCTGCAGTTCCTCTTGGCATGCTTTTTGATTAAATGGGAATCATTATCATCCAGCACTTCTTCAGGAAAGACACCAAGCCAGCTCCATCCCTGGAGTAAATGGACTGAAGTCAATAGACTTACTCTGGAGATTCAGCTGGAGCCCAGTTTCTCCTTGGCATGCATCCATAAAGGAATGCTGTTTCCAAATGTATCCAAGTTTATTGGCCTCAGAAGGATTCTGGGATGAAGGCTGGAATTTACCACTCTGTTTTACAGTAGATGCAGTTGCTGCTGAGTGCATCAGAACAATAACAAGGTCTTTGCTGGGCCTTGGTACCAGCACAGGCAAATTTCCCTTGGTACCTGTGGATATTGCAAAGCCAGGAGCCAGGCACTGACCTTTCCAAAGGCTTCAAGGATGGTTATCCAAAACCAACAGAAAACAAAGCAAACAGACACCCCCAGCACTGTTATCCCAGGAGAAAGAGGGCAAACACAAAGCCATCTGTAACAGGGTGACCCCACTTTCCCTGAGCAGAACATATCTGCAAGACACCAAATGCCACATCCTGGCCTCGTTGATGCTTGTGGGCATTTTGCTGTTGCCTCCTGTTCCTCCTCCTTCCTGAGCACAGCGTAACCTGCAATCTGAGCAATCATAGTCAGAACTGTGTGTGCAAGAGGCTCTTTAGGTGCCCAGGGATGGAATTGGTCTGGGTAGGAGGCCAACATAAGGTTTAGGTTTCATATTGATGTAACCCAAATAGATTTGAATGGAAACAGAAGCCAAATAGATAATAAGCATCCAAAACTGTCTTAACATGGATTTTATAGGCACATTGTTTGATTGGCTTGGAAATGGAGCTGGTTGAAGTGTTTGGCTTGTGCAGTGAAGGCATAGTTAATGCAATAGTTGGAAGGACTGAATGTGCTGGGACACTTTCCCTGTCCCAATATACAGCACACAGCGAGCAAGTGTCTCCCATGGACACTTGGAGTTGCCAGATCCAGATCTGTGCTTTAGCCACACTTTGCACAGGAGCAGGATCTGCCTGATCTACCCCTGCAGTCCTGATCCAGCTCTGGGGCAGCAGCACAAGAGGGACGTGGAGCTGTTGGAGCAGGTCCAGAGGAGGCCATGGAGATGCTGCGAGGGCTGGGGCTGCTCTGCTCTGGAGCCAGGCTGAGAGAGCTGGGCTGGGGCAGCCTGGAGAAGAGAAGGCTCCTGAAGGGGAGACCTGAGAGCAGCTCCAGTGCCTGAAGGGGCTGCAGGAAACCTGGAGAGGGGCTTTGGGATATAAGGATATAGGGACAGGCCAAGGGGAATGGCTTTAACCTGCCAGAGGGGAGGTTTGGATGATGTGGTGCCTGCAGCCAACCTTGTCCAGGGGATAAAATGCAGAGGATATGAGGATATGCAGCTGTGACTGGGACACAAAGCGTTTTAGGCACAAGAAGCTGGTGTTGTTAATAGCCCACTTAGCCTGTATCTGCACCATCTTACTCCTTTGTACACTGCAGCTTTTCAAATCCAGGGGTGGGGTAAGTGCATACGAGAGGTGTTGGCATGGGAGCATCTAACACCATTTTTAAATCAAAGCTGTTTTCTGGAAGGCAGCGTGGAAGAACCCAGCAATTTGCTTGGCTCTGCCTGGAAACAGAAAGCTGGATGGGGAAAAATGCAGAAAATATATATTAAAACCATATGAAAACCACGGCTAAACTGGAGGAAGAGGAGGGGAGGAAATGCACCGGCTCTACAGCAACCCTGAAGAGTCATAACCTTACATGGAGCCTGTTGGCTTGATGGAGATGACTTACAACAGTCCATGTATCCCGATTCCCAACCGCTCCCATGTGCACAGGGCCCAGTTTTCCTGCAGTTACATGATTTTCATAGACTCCCTTCCCATCCTCGCAAGGAAGAAGTTCTGCCCTATATCCAACCTCAACTCCCCATGTTTGGGACGTGGTAGCACTGTTACTGTAGGTTTAAAGTGGTGGAAAAGAAGAGAACCTGCCTTTGCAATTGCAGCACGCAAATGGCAGCAAGAGGATGAAGACAGTGTCATTCTTCATCCAGAGTCCCCACACAGCTCACTGCTCCTCAGCCTCCTGTCAGTTGGATCACAATGGGTTAAATATGGATATCATAGAATAGTTAGGGTTGGAAAGGATCATGCTCTATAAGTGGCTGCCTTTAAGCAGGCTAGCATGGAGCCTGATAATAGCATAACAAAGGCGTTTGGCTTGGGCTAATACTATCATCTCCACGGCAGCCCAGGTAGAGAAGTGGGTTAGTAGAACAGCACCAGGCATTAACTGGGGTGCTTTGACATGCTGTGTGATGGCTCATTACCAAAGACTTGAAGCCAAATTCTCCATCTGGGGTGTCTAAACAATGCATCTTCATGGAGATCATTTGAAGAGCAGCAAGTTACCATTTGCCTTTGGAGGATATGCCTAGACTACAGGTTCCTAAACCACTTCACTTGCTACTGCATTTTCTTAAGGCCAGATCCAAAAGCCAATTGCATGAATCTGGACCAGGTTCAGCGCCCTTTGTTCCAGACCACAACAGATACTTAATGTGAGGGAGGCCCTGTTGCTCTTTGCCCTTGTGCTGCATGGGAAGTAATTCACTCAATAAAGATGACTTCTTCCTTTGGTTTTTAACCTGGTCTCCTCTCACCTCTTCCAAAGGAAGTTGGCTCAGTCCAGCTCAGGAGAAAGAGATCTTTAGGACATGGTTTTAACCAGGAAATTCACTAGGAATCAGAGAGTGAGAGCAAGGAATTCTGCATGTAGGAGAAAGTAGTGATGATGTTTTCCTTTAGTCCAGAAAATGAATGTTATTCACATGGGTTTCCAAAGAAAGTGGGTCAGACACTTGGAGCAAACCCCATGGATTGTGGCCCTGTTCGTCTGTGGCAGTGAAACAGCCTAGGGAAAGGAATGGCCTTTGCAGATGCATTCCCTGGAGAGCTGCCTGTCAGCCCCATGCCAACTGTCCCAGGTTAGTGCAATGGAAGGGTTTTTCCTCCGTGATGCCGTGTCTTCAATATGGGGATGATTTTGACGTGCGCTGTGATGTACTGAATGTGGTTTGTGCTTGTCAGCTTCCAAAGGGTGTTCTGGGGTGAAAGAGCCTCTTCTTCTAGTTCTGATGAGTTAAAATTGGCACTCCTGGGTGTGCTCCAGGCTGACCAGAGCAGTTAACTTCAAAGGATGAGTTAGCTTTCCTGTTGGATTCCATGGACCTCCTGCTCGGGCGGCTGGGAAGAAGAATGGGTTGGACTGCAGGTGGAACAGGGACAGGCTCCTGCTTGTATTACTTGACCCTGCTTGAGGTGTAGACTAAACCTCCAAGGCTTTCACGGGGACTTAGAAGACATGGCAGATATAAACCAAGTAAAAAGCAATCGTTCTTTTCCCCAGCTCATAACTAAAGTATGAGTCTGTCCCAGGACTTAGCAGAGGTCAGACCTATAAATACGTGAGGGGAGGGGAGAGAAAAAGGATGAGTCAGATGGGTCAGAGTTACTGCTATAAAAAACCCCAACCCCTGTTTATTGGGATAACACAAATACAGATTCTGTGTTCTCCGGAAGAATGAAGGTAACTGAGGACAAAGGATCTGCTCAGTTGACTGCCTCCTCCCTTACCAAGTTTTGGTCATGATTAGAGGCTAAGTAAGTCCTTTATTTCTGATTTTGGACTGTTTTCTCATCAGCCTTCATCGTAAATGATGCTCTGTTCCATCTTCAAACAGATGCACTTCACTGACAAGAAACATATTGCCCCTATTTATCATATTAAACTCTGGGGACAGTTACTCGAGTATGTGCTTGCTGGACACTGTAAACTGGTGGAGATTTCTGCTCTCCCAACACGGAAAACATCCTAGACACATTCCTGGATTCAGCATGTGCTCTCTTCTGCTTGAATGGCTACAGAAATGTCAGGGCAATAGCCAGCCAGTCCTTTCCAGTGCTTTGGAACGTGCAGGAGGTGGCTGATAGAGTTCCTCTGCTTGGTTATCCATCGCAAGCATCCGCTTCTCTGTGCCACCAGTGTGGGACAGCCAGCAGAGCCCTGTGTCTACCACAGGCACGGTGACATCTGTGAGGAAAGGAAAAGAATTCCTTTACCATCCTGAACTGCTGGCAACTGCTCTCCAAGTTCCTTCCTCAGCCAAGGAAAGCCGATGGCCACCTCTCCATCCCACAGGAAGCAAAGCACCAGTGTAGGCAGTGGTGGAGTCACCATCCCTGCAGACGAGACCCTCAGTGCCATGGGTTGGTGGTGGCCTTGGCAGTGCTGGGGAATGGTGGAACTCAATGAGCTTAAAGCTCTTTTCCATTCCATGGTTTCACAGCACGGTGATGCTGTAGGAACCCTCAGGTGCTCCTCACCCAGTGAGAAAGCAGAGCTGCTGAATGATCCCATTTTTTCCTCTCTCAAACACGGAGGCAGGAGCTCCGGTTGCAGCAGCCATCCCAGGACTGGCCTGGGGTTATCCAAACACTTGCAGTGCACATGCACATGCACAAACACAGCAGCCTTGCCAAGCTGAGCTGGCCCCAATGTCTTGCTTGGCCACGGGTGTTCCCAGCCGATTGCATTCCACAGACCCACGTGTGGCAATGGGGAAGGTGAGAGGTGCTGCCCAGGATGAAGTGCGGTGGCCAGAGCCGACTGGTCCTCACTGGGACCTGCAATGGGGTCCCTTCAATGGCCTTTTCCCTCTTGTACCTGAGTCGTTGTTCCTATCTCTGCGAAGTGAGCAGGGGCGAGGGCCTGGGACCTTTCTCACACCCTGCTCACTTGTGGGAGATGGCACCAAGGTCCCGTGTGCTTCACCGCCTTCAGAATCAGGCTCCGTGCGTATACAGCTGTAAGGATGCAAAGGGAGAAGGAGAGGGGTTGTGCTCTTTGCAGACTAAAAGCCTTTCCAGACCTGGGCAGAGAGACAGAAGATACATTTCTGTAAGGTCTGAACTTGAGACTAACCTCTCCCCATCTTTGGACCTGTCCAAGCGAACCCATCCAAGTTGGCAGCGTACGGGGTGCTCCGTTGCTCTTAGAAAGGAATAGCACTGAAAAATGGAAGGAATCTCTTTTATTATCTTTCTTCTTTTGTTTTCCTTTTTCCCTCTTGAGCCAGAATAGGGAAAGCTCGATCTGCTCATGAAATCACTTGGTTTGTGTGTATGTGCATGCATATGTTATGAGAAGGAATGAAAATCATGACAAACACAGCCACCTCTTCATTTCCAAGTCTGGAACCTCCAGAGTTCCTAGTGATTCTGGCTGAGAAGCTTTGTTTGGATGCTGAGCTGGACCAAATGTGCTGGATGGATCGTCCTGAGGTTTCATGCCAATGCAAATGAGAACATTTACTCTGAAACCCATCACGTTCCACCAGAACAGGCGAATGAGGCCACTTCCAGTAGGTGTACTTTGGATCAGGCATCTGATGTTTCTCAGCATCCAATGGGTTTAAATGAAGGGGTTGGGTTCAAAAGGAGGTCTGCTGATAAGTGCCATCCCTTACACTGACCAAAACAAGTCTAAAAACGTGGCTAGGAAAATGTGCTGTGTATTTTGGAGCATTGTATGTGCTGTGTCAGTATATATCGTGTCAGGAGGCATAGAAAAGATTATGTTGTCTCCATCCAAGAATGCCAGAGAGGGGCTCTTTATGAGGGACTGTAGCAATAAGACAAGGGGTGATGGGTTCAAACTGAAACACAAGTTCAGGCTGGAGATAAGGCAGAAGCTCTTCCCTGTGAGGGTGCTGAGGCGCTGGCACAGGGTGCCCAGAGAAGCTGTGGCTGCCCCATCCCTGGCAGTGCTCAAGGTCAGGTTGGACACAGGGGCTTGGAGCAAGCTGCTCTAGTGGAAGGGGTCCCTGCCTGTGGCAGGGGGTGGAGCTGGATGAGCTTTAAGCTCCCTTCCAACACAAACCAATCTGTGATTCTACTTCTAACCAAGGAGTTTTGAGTAAACCCTGCTGGTACCCATGGTTTCCTTCCCACAGAGCAGGAGCCTGATGCAGACAACCCTTCATCATTTGCTTTCCAGCAGGAAAAAGAGCCACTGTACCTGGAGCTTCAAGCACAAGCTGGGAATTGCAGACAGGGAGTGATGGATGCTTTACCAGTCAGCCTGAGCTCCTCTGGGCATCACCCTAATGGCACAGCCGGACCTCGGTTGCGCTGTGCCTGATGAGCAGGGCAGCGGATGCACCCACCACGCTCCTGTCCAATGTCATTTCATGCTTCCACATGTGCTTTGTGCTTCTGTGCCTATAAATAGAGACTCCGTGTCCATTCCTGATGCACCACAGCTCTTTAGCACTGCACCCATCACTGCTGTGGGCTGAGATGCAAAGGCCTGACCCAGCCTTGGTATCTTCCATAGCCAGAGGCGCATGCTCTTCGTTAATGGCCACATTGCATGACTGGGGCTTTGCAGAGGGAAATAAAACCAGTGAGCTCATCAGAGAGGAAAAACACGAGTGAAAGGAGCTGTGTAAATATTTATCTCTTCAGGGCCTTTAATGTGACTGTCATTTTCCCCTTCTGCATTTGAGCAGCCGCGTTGTTAGTGTTTGGCACTGTGAGGTTTGGGTTGGTAGGGTCAGTTTTAAGCCTACCCATGTGTAGTCTATGCCCATGAAGCCTTTACACCTAATACCCACTCCTGGTTGGAGCTGAGGACACTCAGTGCCACCTCCACAGGCTCCCAGCATCCTGACAGCATCTGCTTCCTGGCCTGGGGTGTAAAGAAAGAGCTGCTCATCCAGATGGACTGCAAATAAGGGGGGAAGATCCACCCCTGGGGCAATCACTGCTGTTTGGGCTGGGTTCAGTGGCTATGCATTGGGGTGCATCTTGTGTAAGGGAGGGACATTTGACGTGCCTACATGCAACTGCTTTCCCTTTGGAAGGCTTTTTGTTGCTCTTGGAGTGGAGGGCTGTGGAAACAGCCAAGTGCCTGCTGAGCCCTCGATGCAAACTTTTTGCATGAAATAATAGCCTCACGCCCATAGAAACTTCAATTGTTTCTATGGAAAATATCCTGGACCACTGTAAAACCTCACCCTGCTTGCTTTATTCCAACCCCTGGGACAGCCTCAAATCTGTACATATATATATGTCTATCTTCTCAGCTTATGAGAGTGAACTGCGTTAGCCTGATAATGTGAAAAGCATTCTGGAGGAGAGCATGGCACAGCCTCTGGAATGCAGAAGGCCTGGGAGAACAGAGTCTGGGGGGGTTATTGCTGCTTTGCAGTGTCTCCAGGGCATTTCACGTCATCCTGGTTTCACTTGCCAGTCATTGTTGAGGCCATTTGAGGCAGGGTTTGAGCAGCAGCCGGAAGAAGGAGACACTGATTTGATGTGGGTGTTTGGGTGAAACGGTGCCTACGGCTCCTGCTGGGATCAGGAGGCTGGAAGATGAAGGGTATGGGACTGAATTTGCTGTTAGCCCACACAGAGCAGGGGTCACATAGCAGGTGCTGTGAGTCTGGAGCTGTGACTGGGAGATGTCTCCATGGCAGGGCTCTGGGATGCCT
Organism: Pezoporus wallicus; assembly: GCF_028554395.1. NCBI lineage: Eukaryota > Metazoa > Chordata > Aves > Psittaciformes > Psittacidae > Pezoporus > Pezoporus wallicus. The sequence continues at coordinate 1,173,890 of NW_026636985.1, forward strand.
CCAGTCTCCCCTCTTGCTCTCAGTGCCCGACGCCAGCAGCACACAGAGCCCCGTGACTGAGCTCAGGGATGTTCACAGCCGTGGCTGCTGGTGCTTTCTCTTTGGGGTTGGTTTTGGTGATGTTTGAATCGTGCTAAAGAGTGAAGGAAGAATTTACTGTTCTGTTTCTCTTTGATCCTTCCAGATCATCAAAGAGCCCCCCCCTCCTCCTGCAGAAGACAGCGAGGTGAGTAACACCATCAGCCTCATTTCCTTAGTGTTTGGGACAAGGCTTTGCTCAGACTCCTCATGAGAGGCTGGGATCAGTTAAACCTTTGTGCTCAGCTCTGTAGCCTTAAAGCCAACAGTGATTTAGCTAAGCTACAGGCTTTGTAATTGATGTCTACCACGTGTTTCACTCTGCTCGCTTTGCTTGCTATAGAGATAGAGATGTGTGTGTTTAGGAGTGACTGTAGATGAGGAATACAAGCACCTCCATTGAGCAGGTAGGGAAGGACAGCCAATACTTGGTACTGCAGGAATGACTGTAGATGTACAGTACAAGTACCTCCATTGAGCAGGTAGGCAATACTTCCACTTGGTACTGCAGAGTTAGGCTGTGATTCACAGAAAGGACAACCCTTAAGTCTACGTTGTTGAAGTTATGGAACCCAAACATGTGCTCATCTGCTTGGGAAGGCACAGCAATGATTTTGGTGGTTTAGCATCTAAAACGACTCTTGGCAGCGGAGTGGAAACTCACGATGCTGATCCCTTGGACCACAGTTGCTGTGGGTAAAGGCAGCCCCATGGTCTCTGCAATGTGTCTGAAGACAGTGGGCAGGAGTAAAACCATCCTGGCCTCAGAAGAGCTGCAGAGAGGGAAGTTTTACTAGAGAGAAGCAGTGAAGAAGCATTAAACCCATCTCAATTCTGCTTGTGCTCTTTAGGTCAATCTAACAACAAATGGCTTAAAGCTGCGTCACCAGTGCTCAGGTCTAATGTAGATTCTGCCCAGAAACACGCTCACTTCTTGATCTGCCTCTTCCTGTGGCCTCCTGCTTCCAGCACATGATGAGTCTCCTCTTCACTTCCACTGTTTTGCATGTGGGATTTCACTGCAGGTCCCTGGGCTGAGTTGCATTGATGTCAGTGGGAGCTTTTCCATTGACTTCACTGGGCTTTGGATCAGTTCCTCTTAACTATGCAAGTAAAAGAAGACTTAGACCTCTGCTCAGAGGGATTTGGTTGCTTCCCTTGCTTTTTGCATGTGGAGACAAATTCATTGCCTGCTTCAGCTTGCAAATGGAAAAGCTGGAATGATCCTCAACGTCTGCCCTTAGTGTCTGTGCCAAGGCAGGCAAACACCCTCAAAACTCAGCCCATATGCAATGCTCCATATGGAATCCAACCCAGCTTCTGCTGCAGAGGAATAGCTCAGGGCATCTGGAGCCCAGGCCAGCGCTAGAACCTGTCTTAGTGCCACTCATCCCCTTCAGCCCAGGCCAGAAGGAAACCTCCAAACCTGAGCATTCCTGGACCTGAGGGAGGTTTGCGTTTGGATCCAGTGCTCCCCATGCCTCTCTTTTGGGCTGTTTTCCAAGGTAGCCATTCCTCTTCGGGCTGTGTCTCAATCCACCAGCTTTGCTAGCTTTTGTGCTCTGAATGGAGAGGAAAACACGACCCCAGAGCTGCACATGCTCCGCTGTGCATCACACACGCCTCCAAGCCAAGGGATCCAAGTGCTGAAGCTAATTAAAATGCATCCCTTTGGAATGCTGGCCAAGGGCTGCAAGGGGAAATTACAGCTCTGTGCTAAGAGGGCAGGAGCGTTTCAAGTAGAAGGAAGCCTTTTATCAGAGCAGTAAGTGCTGCACAAGCAAACCAGTTGCAGCACACCGGTTATGTTTGCCTCTGGTTACGTTGAATTAAGCTGGTGTGAAGGTATTTCTGGGCATGGTCTATGTGTGCAGCTCCCCAAATGCCTTAGTCAAAAGTCATCTGCTTCACAGCTTTCCTTTAGCTATGGGTTTCATAGGATCATAGAATGGTTTGGGTTGGAAAGGACCTTAAGATCATCCAGTTCCAACACCCCTGCCATGGGCAGGGACACCTCACACTAAACCATCTCACCCAAGGCTCTGTCCAACCTGGCCTTGAACACTGCCAGGGGTGGAGCATTCACAACCTCCCTGTGCAACCCATTCCAGTGCCTCAGCACCCTTACAGTAAAGAACTTCTTCCTTATATCCAATCTAAACTTCCCCTGTTTCAGTTTGAACCCATTACCCCTTGTCCTATCACCGCGGTCCCTAACGAAGAGTCCCTCCCCAGCATCCCTATAGGCCCCTAATGGATTTGCCATCGGCTTTTCATCTGGGACTCACCTGATCTTGTGGGAACATGGGGCAAATCCTCCTTGTTTCAAAGCAGAACGCAGTTCTGTTTGCTCACTGCCTCGCTCCCCATAGGTGGTGGCCTAACTGCAGAGCAGGCTTTGGTTGTACCCAGAATCAGGCCCTGCACAGTGCCTGAAGAATGGCATTAACTCATAACCATTCTCCACCTGCTTCCTTGTTCATACAAGGGGAGTTCTATTTTAGCTTATTCTTACTGTTTTAGGACCCTGGAATGGGGAGCTTTGGTTATAACAACGTCACCAACACTGGAGGGACTGGTCTGATGGCAGGATTCCACATGTGCTTTCTACCGGAGCACATCCCCTCAGCTCAATCCAATCATAGCATCACAGCATGATTTGGGTTGGAAAGGGCCATAAGATCACCCAGGAGCTCCTGCCCATGTCAGGGGGATTGGAAGCAGATGATCTTAAGGTCCTTTCCAACCCCAACTGCCTGATCTCCAGCATAAGGAGTGCTAATCCCTTCAGCAGCAGCATGACACCTGCACTAAGATCATTTGTCTTTCACATCTCCCCAAAATCTTGGCAAAGAAAGAAAGAGAAGAGGAATTCTTGCCTCAGCAGGGCTGGGAGCTGAGGCCCATATGTCCTTGCACTGCAAGGAGAATGCATTATAGTGGAACAATGCAAGGAAAGGAGCGTTGCTGTCAAAGCTGCCAGAGGTCTTATGGAGCTTTAAAGGTCTTTTGAGACCTCCTGGAGTCACGTTCACTGTTGGTGAAGGAAACCATTATTGGATAGAGACTTCCAATGGGTTCATTCAGGAATTGTGACTGTTGTGAACTCACCTCCCCAGCGCAGGATGCTGGGGAGGGAAGCCCAGATGGTTTCACTTACAGCCAGGAAGGACTGAGTTAATGCCAATGGGAAGAGGTGGATGCTTGCAGGAGCCTGTGAGCACCTTTGTGGCCTGAGGTTAGTCATTGCTGGTGGATCAAACCCACATTCCTTTACCTCCAGTGAATAGGAAGGCTTCTGCTAGCTGCATTGGAGGAAGACACGGTTGCTTATTCCTGTGTCCCTTCACTTTCAAAACTGGGCTTATTGGAGCAAGTCCTCCTCAACTCCAACCAGTTTCCAACCAGAAGCTTGCCATGAAGCTGAAGCTGGTTCTCACTATAGCAAACCATCTTCTGCATGAGAAACCCCATCCTGCAGTGCTCTGCAGCATCTGGCACCTTCCTGGGCACTAGTAGTGACCCATGCCAGAGTCTGCTGCTAGTCAGAACAGACTCTACCTACAGTCAGAGGGCAAAGCCAGGCAGGAGATCTAGGAAGTGACCAGAGCCTCATCACTCAGACCTGTTTTTTCCCTGCTGCTCTGTCACCCAAGCAACGGAGTCACCCTTAACATGGCCCCAGAGCCAAGCCACCAACCAGCCTGAAACTGGGTAATTCCTCTGTCTGTTGTCGTCTTGCCCACATGCACCGAAGCAAACACGCACAAAGTCCTGGGGGGAAAGGAGTGTTCAGCAGCACAGACGTGAGATGCTGGAGGTGGTTATCACTGTCATGGGAGGCAGCATGAACAGGAAGAAGTGAACTCACTGCAGAGCAGCTGTTGTTAAGTCAGTACATGAAACCACCCGTCATAGAACCACAGCTTGGTTTGGGTTGGGAGGTTAATCTCCCCTCAGGCAGGTTAAAGCCATTCCCCTTGGCCTGCCCCTACAGGCCCTTGCCCAAAGCCCCTCTTCAGGTTTCCTGCAGCCTCTTTAGGCACTGGAGCTGCTCTAAGGTCTCCCCTTAAGGAGCCTCCTCTTCTGTGAGGACATCCCACACGTTCAGCTTGAATCACTTTGATCTCTGTGAACTCACCTCTGAACATTCATGAGGCCAGAGAATGGCTAAAAGGGGGTTATCTGCTCCTCTTGCTGCTTGCACCCCCACTTCTTAGTGTTTATGGATCTTTTCCCAACTGCTTTTCTCTCCCTTCCTAAAAAGCCTTGCTGGGGAGACAGCAAAACAAGCTCCAGAGAAAGGATCTGGAATGTTTTGTAGACACAGGAAATTCATTCTGTTATTCCTGAAGCAAAGCCAGGTCACAGTGGTGTGCCAGCTCCTTCCCTCCCCTCTGCTCCCCTTTCACAGGGAGTTGGGGAAGTATGGGAGGAGGAGAAATGAACCTTTCAAGGCATTTAGAATAGCATCATTGGGGATGCTATTGGCAACAGATGAGGTGTAGGTGTGACACCATGAAGGAGTGGAGTTTCATAGCTAGATTCACATGCAATACCTAGGCAGGCCCAAGCAAACTGCCAGTGTTTGGCTGTGGAAGCTGGGTTTGATCACATTGGAGATGCAGTGGGAGCACCTGGGTTAATTCCTTTGTCATTATGAGACCTTACTTCATCTTCGGGTAGCTCAGCATCTGAGCAATGGATGGGTGATAGCTCAACCTCCTTTCTTCTTCATCAGAGCATCTTCAGCCTGCTCCTTAGTAAAGCACCAGCAGAACATCCTCCCTCGGATGCTCGTGTGACCTGGCACTGCTTTCTGCTGGTAGTTTGCAGGCTTGGACCAGGGAGAGGCAGGGATACGAGGAACCCAAGGCGATGAACGGATGCAGTTGGGATTCAGATGCCTGGCACAGAGCAACAAGGAAAACCTTCCACCGCAGAGAGGAAGCTCTGGAGAGCCAAGCAAGGTGTCTTTAAAGGGTACCAGCACCTTGGCATCGGGGATGAGATTTAGACCAGATGATGGGATTTAGAACTGAGCCTGGTGTTTGGAGAACAAGGAGGCAGAGATGAGCCAGAAGCCTCGAGAGCAGCGCATTCACCTCCCTCTTTCCTCCGCTGTAGTTAGATGGTAATGTCTCTTCCCCAAAGGAATGACTGTCTTGTCGTGTCCGAGCTCTTTGTAAGTGCTAAACCCTGACAGCATCCAGGCAACTGCAAAAGCAATTAGAAGGGTGGGGAGAGGGGGAAGTATTCCAAGCTTTTTATTTTCATATCTGGCCAGATTCAGTTTGAGTCTCACCCCGAGTGGTTCAGATCTCCCCAGTGGAGCCTGAATTATCCCTGTGTTACCCACAGATGAGGTTCTCTCAGGTCAGGGTCAAAGTATAGAGCATGGAGATAAACAGAGACCTTTGTTTTCTGAACCCAGCAGCTCTGGAGCTGCAGCTCTTGACTGGGAACTGCGGCTCTGTCCTGCTTCTTCTGCTTCTTTAAGAGAAACTCTAGCTCCATCTAAAGCAGATTTTAGGGGTGGAAAGATGCCAAGTTCTGCACAGTCACTTTCCAGCATCCTTAAATGCACTTGAATTTTCCGGGGCTGGCTTTTATACTACTGCTGCTGGGTCAGAGCTGAGGATCCTTTTGCAGTTCTCCCTCAGGCAAAAAACCCATTGTAGTGAAATGTAGCAAAATACGGGCAAAACCGAGCCAGGACGTGAGAATTCAGCCCTGGTTCATTGGCTCAGCCCTTGGGAATGGGGCAGAGAAGCTGTGGCTGCCCCATCCCTGGCAGTGCTCAAGGCCAGGTTGGACACAGGGGCTTGGAGCAAGCTGCTCTAGTGGAAGGTGTCCCTGCCCGTGGCAGGGGTTGGAGCTGGGTGAGCTTTAAGGTCCCCTCAACACAAACCAGGCTGGGATGCTGTGATTCCTTCACATTTTCCTGCTGCCTCTCTACTCCCTGACCCCCGCGTTCCCAATGTCTTCCCTTCCGATGCCCACGTGCGCTGCGAGCGCGTTTGCCAAGCGCGTAGGACATCACTGGTGGGGTTTTCTTCCTTTTTGCTGGTGTTGCAAAACCTCCCGTTGCCTTCAGAGCACGTAAACAGCCTCCTCCTGAAGGCAGCTTGTGACTCCTTTGTTTTCCATGTGTCCAGGGCTGCCTTTCTGTGCGTGTGCTCTTTCGGTTGTTGTTCTGGCAGGAGGCTCCTATCTCCCATTCAAGTGACTCGCACGGGGCTTTTAAGGGCTTGTGGGGAAGATTTCCTAAACCTTGGTATTTCCTGTTGTGAGAAGTCCGGTCTGTGCTGAGCTGCACAGAGAGGAAGGGAATCGCTGAAGGAAAATATGTGCATGGCTTCGATTCCTGCTTCTTAAAGAAGTCCTCATGGAAAACTTCATGCAGAGATATCAAGTTCTTGGGTTGCAGCAAAGGAGCCTCAGCAGCTCTAAGCAGAGGGAGAGAAAGGGCTCAGCTGGGAGGGAGAAGAACCTGGGTGTTTATGGCCCAATTGTTCACCCTTCCTTTCGAGCAGGACGCGTTTTGCACTCACTTGATGCGTATTCTGCAGAAACAGAAATGCTTTTGTTTGATGTGAGTTTGTCTTGGGTCTTCCCCCCCACACCTTTTCCAGTTTTCCTTCCATTCCCAAGTATTTTTGGCTTTTTGGATTTTGGAGGTTTGCCAAATCCCGGTGAAAAATTGAAGAAAGTGGGGGGAAAAAAGAAAGGAGCATTTTTCATTTCTCTCCCCGTTTTCACAGGAAATACTTCACGTTTCTGATGAACTCTGCGTTTCTGCTTTGCCAGCTCATGGCCTCAACTGCAGGAATTAAAGGCAAAGGCACTGCTATAGGTCAGGGAATGTATGGAGCTGTTCTATAGTGCAACAAAGAGTGTAGAATATATAGAATCCTACATAGAATATATATAGAGTAGAATACATAGAATCCATCACCAGGACTTTAGATAGGCTCCTTAAGGAGATATTCTTGATCTCTTCGTTTGGCTGCGTGTGAATGTCATCGTGAAGGTCCTGAGCACGTTGAACTCTGTGCATGGTGATCGGTTTCTGCCTGCACTATGCAGGGGTAAACCACATCCAAACCTGTACACCACGTACATCACGTTCACGCTTGGCTTTCTGCTGCCATAAGCCATGACCCTCCCTGGAGCCCCATGGACTTCCATGGGCAGCCTCTTTAGCAGAGCTCATTCTTCTAAGAGCTCTTTCCATCCTTATAACTCTTCCATGAGACTTTTCCATCCTATTACCCTTGTCCATCTCATCTCAAAACGTTTCATCTCCCCGTTGGACATCCGCATTGGGGTTGTTTCCAAGTGTCCTCCTAATTTGCCTTCACTCAGGAGGAAATTTGCCTTGATTCCTTGTTTTTCCCCTTCCTTCTGTCAAATCTGAATGACCATAGGATGGTTTCACTGGAGGTTCCTCCCCATGGGGAACCTTGGTGCAGGGCAGAAGCTCATCTCTCCCCAGCCACAGGCACAAGCAAAGGAATGGCAAGGAGGAGGCAAGCCCCTGCTATCACCACTCATGGCTTGCACATCACCCAGCGTGCACCCCAAAGACCCCAGCTCTTGAGCTGTGCTGAGTAAGGGTTTGGTGCCTGCTTCAATGGGTTTGCAGCTCAGAGACAATTTACTCCCCTGGATTAAAGGATGATGAAAGACAGAGTCTCCTTAAGAAACACAAAACAAAGAGGGGGGTGTGTGAGTGCAAGGATCACGCTGGGGCTGGAGCTGGGCTGGACCTTTCAAGTGGTGGATGTTTATGTCATGAAGCATTTTCTCTTCATGAGTGTACATCCTCCAGAGAATCACCAGTGGAGACCAGAACCTTGCCTGGCCTGGTTCTAGCAGGCTCAGAGGACCACATAGCCTCTGGCTGTTTATTCCTTTCCATCTCTAGTCATGCTTCCCAACAGTGTAATCCCTTCCTTCTGTTTTGTAGGAGGAAGATGATGATGGCCTTCCGAAAAAGAAATGGCCAACAGTAGATGCCTCTTACTATGGTGGACGTGGAGTTGGTGGCATCAAACGAATGGAGGTAATTAGATACCAGTTTGTGTATCCAGAGACCTTACTGGTGTGCTATCCCCTGCAATTACCCAGCAAGAAACTCAGGAGACAGACAGGCACAAGCCCCTTTAAGCTTTTCTTTGCACATCTGAGCCCAGGTTATTTTTCATAGAGGGATATTTGGGAGCCAAACGTAGAATCCTCAAGTTTGGGACCGTCTTCTTTCCTTTAGTACAGTAGGATTCTGGCTAGAAACAAGCCTCATAGCATCGCTCTTCGCCTCCCATTTGGACACTGGGAAAGTATGGCCAAGGGATGCAGCAGCCACTCTTGTAACGTGCCCTGCTGCATCTTCTCAGGTGCGCTGGGGAGAAAAGGGCTCCACGGAAGAAGGTGCCAAGTTAGAGAAAGCCAAGAATGCCAGGGTGAAGATGCCAGAGCAGGAATACGAGTTCCCTGAACCCAGGAACCTGGCGAACAACATGCGCAGGCCTTCCTCTCCTCGGAAGTGGTACTCCCCCATCAAGGTAAGCAAAGCCTTGTGCAGCACGGGGTGTTTCTATGCAGTCTTAAGTGGTTTAAGGCTAAGATATAGAACTGACCACAAACCTGTGATCTCGAGATGCTGATGTGCATGAGGGAGTCCCTCTGGACATGTGCCTAGGGAGGGACTATAGGAAGGAGCTACATGGGGCAATGGGTATTTCTTACCAGGTTGGTGAGGTTTGGGGGTTGCGTTGCTTGCTTGGAGCAGAACAGGATCCTGAGCACTTCTGGTGGTGCAGCTAAGTTCAATGAAGTTCTTACATATCGACTGCACCTCCCTTTAGTCCACACTGCATATACCTTGAGATGGAGGGAATAAAGAGCATCCCTGGCAGTGTTCAAGGCCAGGTTGGACACAGGGGCTTGGAGCACCCTGCTCTAGTGGAAGGTGTCCCTGGTTGGAACTGGGAGAGCTTTAAGCTCCCTTCCAACCCAACCCAACCCATTCTGTGATAATATGAATTCATATCCAAGTGCAAACTTCACACCACTGGAGCTTGGATCTCATTTCGAAGTGGAGATGCTGGTTAATGCCTTAGAAACCTTTAACAGGCAATTTATCTGCAAGTAGTCTGCAAAGAGGGTGTAGCATATGGAGTAAAGCTTTTGGTGTGCAGAGCTCACCTTAAACTTTATGCTGGGGCACGAGAAAGTGCCTCACTGCTGGAAAAGAGAGGGTTTATTCTCCTGTGTTCTTCCTCCCCAGCAGCATCTCTAGTCAGGCACACTCTGATAGCCAGGTTATTGCAGTGCGGATAGGCTACCTCGCAGTACACCCAGGTTTCCCTGTGTTGTAGCTGGTTACTGATCAGCTCCAAGCAGTGCCCATAGGGATTCCTAAGTCAGTCACATGTTTTGGCTCGCCTCAGTCATTGATCTTGCAGCTGGGTCAAATCCAGCAACGGGAATGGCAAGGATGCACAGGGGAGGAAGAGTGGTTTCCGGAGGATACGGAAATGTGAGCTTCTGAGAACCTGGTCCAGTGCCTTCTCTCTTTTCCCCCTTAAAGATTATCATCTACTAAACAGAGCTGACCAAGGAGTCATCTCAGTGGTGTCATAATGACTTCAACATGTGCTCATGGAGGTCTTTCATTCCCACATTGGGCCAGGTTCGAGAGTCAGTGTTTGCAGCTTGGAGTGGGAGCGCGCTAAGCACCATCCCGTATAGCTGCTCCCTTGTTCCTAAAGGCATCTCTTCCCCTTTTTGCAGCGGTGTGAAGCATTTGTAACGCACACTTTGTCCCACCTGGGGGATTTTTCACTCCCACTCTGTGCTCATGGAAATGACCTCATGGAGCTGAGAGACACAGCTCAGCGCCTGTTGCACGCCGCAGTCAGAAGGGCTCACAGCACACAGAGCTATACCTCAGTCCACCAAGGAGCTGCCAGAAACACTGATTTGAGCCCTGCAATCCACACGGGTACAACTACCTGAGATCATCAGCTCAGAGCTGGCTCCTTTCCCATAGAAGATAGTGCTGAGTTCCTCCCCTCTTCCTGCACCGGTTCATGCTGTTGGATTGCAGCCTCAGGAGAGCTCATTTGCAGAGGTTATTCTGCTCTGAACAGTTCATGGCAGATCTGTCTCCCAGCTGGAAGTTCCCTCGTGTCCAAGAGAGGCTTGGGGAAAAGATTCAATGCATGTAGGGTTCAAGTTCAGTTCTGCCTCTGCTAGGAACGGCTTTGGCTTTGTAACACCAAGAATTCACTCATAAGGAAGCTTACAAATATCAGGAGTATCTCATGGGTGATATTCCCAATTCCTTTAGTAATATCTCCTATCCACCATTCAGATTGCATGCAGTTCCAGTCCAAGAGCCCTTATCCAAATGCTCCCGTAACCCTGCAGTGTTCCACATCCAGGCAGGATTTAACAGCCTGTGGACAAGAATGTACCTAATTATTAATTGCCACCACAACCCCCATTGAACTGCACCCAAAAGGCAGGGGATGCAGATGGGATAAAGCAGCCAGCGCTTTCCCCGTGAGCACTCATCAGATCCGGAGGGGATCATTCCTAGGAAGCAGGGGTCCTGCAGGTCCTCTCAGCAGGGAGGCAGCAAAGGCCATCAGCACTCGTGGCAGGAGCTCTTGCCCTGAAGATGTGAGCACGTGGAGAGGTACCTGCACTGTGTTATATGGGGAAGCTCAGCAGTCATCAGGCAGAGGGAGGTGGGGGGGCCTTTGGGACTGCAGTCCCAGCCAAGGCAGGACCGTGAGCTTGAATCCATCCTGTATCTATGGCTTATAGATATATAGATGTATAGATATATACCTATCTATCAGAGGCTCCCACCACTCCTAGGGGGGAGCATTTCACAGACTACCTGATCTCACCCATAGGAAATGCCTCCTGAGAGCTTCGATTTGCCCTCATCCCCGTGCTCCAAGTGCACTGCTAGGAGCAGATGTTGACTTTCCACCCTCTCCGCTGAACTGGTTGGAAGACCTCTTTGGAAGGGAGATAAACACACATGTAACAGGTTACTTAAATGAGAGGAGGAAGGCAGACAATTAGATCTCGGGAGCAGGGAACCGGCGTAGCTTGGATCTGACAAAGAGCCAGGAAATTCACATTCTGGGGCCACTTGCAGGCCTCCTTTTCCCCATGCAGCACGAGTGCCAGCCTTTACTTAGAGCATTCTGCCTTTTGCCAGGTTATCTGATGGAGTTTTACTTCCCTCTCTTTGTTACTCTTCCCAGAGTAACGCCTATAATGTAAGTAGAGAGCTGAGAGTGGGGAGAAGGCTGTTTGAAATGCTCCACAGATTTATTTGCTCCCAAGCGTGGCTGCTGACACCGAACAGATTGTGGTTGTTGTTACTGGTATGATTCTGATTTGCTGCTGTTACTTCTTAGCACGGTGCCAACGGATGATCCTGCTTTAAAAATACTATTGCAACAGACTGTAAAGTCAGCGCAAACAATCCAAGTCCTAAGGAGCTTGCCAAATCCTCCCTTCATCCTACAGAGGAAGGGGCAGCACAAAACATAGGTGCAAATGATGTCTAAAAACCAACGCAGAAAGGACCACAAGCTGCTCATCCCCTAAAGCTCACATGCAGGACCTGCCTCCAGGCTGAGGTTGAAGCAGCAGTTGGTGCTCTCAGAAAGAAACCTCAGGTGAATCCTCAAGCATTTACAAAGCCTTGTGTCCCTGGCCCATTTGCTAACCTTCTCCCTCCTGTCTCTCTTTACAAAGCTGCCATGCACAGCTTCCTACCTAGAAGAGGCCCAAGGGCAGCCCCTGCTTCAGGAAGAGGATGCATTCATCATGATAAAGCAATGGCTGAAGCTGTGCCCTCCTCCATTTGTCCTCTGCCCCGATTGTTCCTTCTTTCTGGACTTCATTCCCAGTAGGACTCAAAGCTTTCTTTGCTTCCAGACCTTTTTTTCCCCCCAAGGGACCAATTGCAAAGGAGCTCCTAAACAGAGACATCAGAGCATAGAGGTGTTCGTATTCCCAAGTGAATGCATTGCCATTCACATTGCTTCAGCCAACATCATCCTTTCCATGATGCACTCTCCCTTTCCTCCACCAAGATGTCCCAGACAGAGCCTGAAGCTCCATTCAGACTCCCAAAGATGGAGCTTTTCCCAAGAAATCTTGGTAGGCTCTTGGAAACTAGGATTGGAGAGTAAAAAAAGGGCTTTTTTGTTCCATGGAAAGTTGTTTTTTTCCCTTTGGTTTCCTAAAGGAGAAATGGCAGCAAAAGGTATTTAGTTCTTAAGTTGTCAGAGGTGACAGGAGATCAAGAGCTTGAACCAGCTCTCATGTAAGGAGAAAGATGGATTGGGATGGACAGGGGTGGCTTCCCTCAGGTCTGAGGGGTTGTGCTGTCCAAGAAGAGGCTGACAGAGGAGTTGCTTGCTTCTTCCTTTGAGGATTACACTTTCCTGGCTCTCACCTTGGAAGTCTTTCCCCCAGCATCCTATGGAAATACCTCTATGCAGTCATTCTGCGTGTGTGTCTCCACCCGTGTATCCCTCCAAATCCCAAACAAGCTTTGAACCATTGGCTCAACGCACTGGTTGAGGAATACAGGTCTCAAAGAGGATTACACTCCCAATGGCTTCTTGAAAAGGGAAAAGAAAGACTCTGTCCCCATGACAGGAAGAGTGCACAGTGAATGCATTGAGTCTTTAGATACCGGAGAACCAGGGTCACAGAAGGATTTTACCAATCTACATCACCCCTCTGCCAGTTTCAAGCCATTCCCCTATTACCTTTGGGGGGTTTCAGAATACATAAAGACCCACGGATGCTGTTGGCTCTCAGCCATTCCTGCTTAGTGCTCCCTTAAAGCCTCTTCCTTTTCACCTGCAGCATTCACAGGTTCCTGTGAGGGAAAGCATCGACTCCAGCAGCTTGTACGAGCCCAGGCAATGGCTGAGTATCAAACACGTAGGTCTGAGCTGCGTACCTCGCACTTGTCCTTGCTCCCAAGATAACACCGTGTTCCTTTGGATTGCAGGGGAAGCTGGATGCTCTCTGGGTCCTGCTGCGGAAGGGTTACGACCGTGTGTCTGTGATGCGCCCACAGCCAGGAGACAAGGTACCGTGCCTTAGATAACACAGACTTGGATGAGTCTTGCTTGGATAACATAGCTGCAGCCAAGTAAGACATCCTTCTAAGGAACAGTAGGCAATATTCCTGCATATTTTCATTGATTAAACTCATATCCTGGAATAAAACTCTCAATGTACGTGAATGCTACATAAATTCAAACTTTCTGGGCACTTGCACAAGGCAAAGTTTGCAGAGCGGGGTTTGCTGTGTGAGAGGGAGGAAGTATTCCCATCTGTTGCTAGTAAAAACTGGCTTCATGCAAACTTCCATCCATTCATGTACGCTGATTGTGGGTGGAAACAGAAGCCATTGAAGAGAACAGGCTAATGCCACCTTACAGGAATGATGCTGTCTGTGGCAGCAGGACACTAAAGGGCTGCAGCTCATCTCCAAGGTAGCAATCTCCTCTTCAGAGGTATTAAACATCAGGGTGCTTCCTGATCAATACCAGGACAGTTCCTGCCGTCTCTGAGCACTGAAGTGACCAACACACACCCAGGGGTTGTGTGTTCAAGGCACACAATGGGGGTGAATTGAAATCCCTCTGGCAGCCGTAAGACATCCCCTAACTCCCTGCAATTCAGATGCCTACACCCCCGTATCCCAGAGCTGTTCCCAATCCCCAGTTTTTGATATCTTTAAGGATGGAGATTCAGAGGTTTAATTATTTATTTCTTTATTATTTATTTCTTTATTATTTAGTTATCTATTATTTAGTTCTTTATTATTTAGTTATTTATTATTTAATATTACTATTCCTTCAGAGGGGAGACTTGCTAAAATGTCTTTGCTGAGTGTGATGGTGATGTCTGGGAGAGAAGCTCTCATAGCACACACTGCCACTGCTTGATGATTCCCCCCAGGAATCTGGGACTGAAGAATGCCTGTGGTGTCAATCACTGTTTTCACTCGACCAGCTGAGATTACTCACATGAAAGATGCCCCTGGGGAAAACCCAGAGCTGCTCAACTGAAGCTGACTGAGTGAAGAGCAATTTCACAGTGCTCAAGGCCAGGTTGGACACAGGGGCTTGGAGCAAGCTGCTCCAGTGGAAGTTGTCCCTACCCATGGCAGGGGTTGGAACTGGATGAGCTTTAAGGTCCCTTCCAACCCAAAGCATTCCAGGCTTCTATGATTAGTGCCACAGACAGCAGGCTCCATCCCTTTCTGGTGCTGTACCTCTCAGACATGTGGTTCTGTGTCCTGCAGCATAAGCAATAGCAGCATTAGCCCCTCCAGGTGTTACATGATCCAGCCCCAGACTAAACCAATCTCTTTATGACTCTGTTGTGCTATAAAGGATCTCTGCAAGCATCGTTCTGTGTGAAAGAGAAGCTGGCTGCACGTGCACCCAGGTTTATAGCTGCTAAAATCCCTCTTGCTGTCCCATAACCCACTGCAGATGCTGGGGCACCCTCCTGTGTAGATGGGAAGCGCTGCTCACACTTGCTGCTCTTACAACACGGGTTTGCCTTCGTGTCAACCAAACTCTGAGCCTGTTTGGCTTTGGCTAAGCACGGGTGACCCTCTTGCTGCTTTAAATCACTGCCAGGTTCGATGCGAGCCATTCATGTTCATTCCTTCCCAGCAGTGGCAGTGCTGGTAAGGTGATGTCACCCCGACAGCAGAGGCAAACCCAACATGAGTAAAGCATGGACAAGGCTTCCATTAGCTTACACAGCTGAAGGGGCAGGATTAGGCAGGGCTTTCAATTCCCTTGCTCAGCAAAATGAGGGGGGTTTGTTCCCCTCCTTCAGACCTAAAGAAGAACCTGGCTTTCAAGCACTGGGTTCAGCTTTGCTCTTTCTGAGCCATCTCCCATCTTGCTGCAGATGTTCCCCATGATTTGGGTGCTAGATTTACGCCTGTCCAACCTCACTGTCCCCTTTGCAGACACCAAGTGATTGTGCTGGAGCTGGGCTGCAGCTGGGCCTTGGGAGCCAAAGCAGTCAAAAAGAGAAGCAGAAAGTTGCCCCTCACTAAATACAGAGAGCCCCCAAGCCCTGTTTGATCCCTGAACCCTGCCACGCTCCCTCCATCCATCTCTGTGCCACTGCTCCTCAAAGAGGATTGTAAATGGATGCCCAAACCTTAGGCTCCAAAGGAAGGCTGCCTGATTCAGGCTCCTTCCAGGCTGGTGGCCTCTCCCCAGATCAGCAAACATCAAATATTAGCTGGTAAAACACATTAGTGCTTTGGTGGGAGTGGAAATCCAGTGGGGAGGTCGGTGCTGAATGATGGGGGTGGCAGCATGGACACATCTGGCATGCAGAATGAGGCCGTTTGGCCTGGATTTAGTTATTCCTGCTGGAGGAGATGCTAAAGGACAGCAGTGCAGAGGACATTCACACCCAGGCAGCCCTGCACATTCACACACAGCCACTGAGACGCTCCCCAGCCCATGTGCTCCTGGTGTAGGGTTTGCCAGCAGGATAGAGCTGTAACAGTTGTTTTGGCAGTGGTGAGCTCAGCTCTAAATTCCTGTGGCTTCTCCATGTGATTCCTAATAGCTCCTTTGGACCAGGGACACAGCAAGGACAGGCTTGATCCTCACCAGGCTGCAAAACCTTCAGTGGCGATGCTGCAGGCTTTCATAGCTGTCCATTGGCAAGTCTGGATTTGATCCTGTTCTATTGGGAAGCGAAGGTAAAGGGGTGCTCTGCCCAGCTTGGCAGCAAAGGGGCCCATCAGAGCAGGTATGGACAACCCCAAGCCTTTAAAGTGGAGGCCCAGATGGTCAAGACCACGCTCTCATGCCCGCACTGCCAGCGACACACAGGCTGGAGCAGCCCTTCCAGCATGGATGTGCCCTGGGAATGAGAGAAGCAGGGACCAGCAAAGCATCTTAGAGGAACCAGCAGGCTCAAATGGAGCCAGCTGCTTAAGAACCCACCACATGGTGCATTGTGAGGCTGGGTAAAGAGTCAGACCCTGGGATTTATACACAGGGGGCTTTGACCATAAGATATGCCTGCAAGCTACAAAAGGAGCTGTTTCAGAAGCAATTTGTACCCCTTCCCTTCTCTTTCCTGAAGAAAAGAAGGCAGCACTTTTCAGACTCCATGGTGTCGAACGGGCACCTTAATTCACTCACTGGTCAACATACCAGATGAACAATCACTGAAAGGCATCTCTGTTTGCTTTGGAGCCTGCAGAGGACTTGGACGTAGTCCCAGGGTTACATCATTTTCATATAGAAGCAATCCCTTGCTATAATCAGTTACTTTATCCCTTGCCAGCACATGAGCTGAGCTGTTCAGAAAGATCCCTTGGAACACGGATCCAGCTTCAAACACTGGCTCGACTAATGAATGCTGTTTGTCTGCTGGAGCCCACGCAGCCTCCCAGGTACCATCCACACTGTCAAGAAGGATGTCCTGAAGTCCCCTTTAGTCTCTAACAGGACACTGGTTCAAGGGCAATGACTGATGTTTGCAATCTATATACATTGCAGTGGATAATGTGGGTATTGAAGCTGCGTGACCCCAAAGAATCTCTTTGCCTCTTGTCTGTTCTTGCCCTGAAACCTTGAATCAAGGTTGAGATGCCTTGAAAGAGAGCTGCAAAGGGTACAGATATAGAAATACATGTAAAGAAGCACAATATAGAGCTGTTGGAGTGAGGCCATGGAGATGCTGCGAGGGCTGGAGCAGCTCTGCTCTGGAGCCAGGCTGAGAGAGCTGGGCTGGGGCAGCCTGGACAAGAGAAGGCTCCTGAAGGGGAGACCTGAGAGCAGCTCCAGTGCCTGAAGGGGCTCAAGGAAACCTTGGTCTGCTTTGTTGAAGGCTTTTAAAGATGCCTCTTTTCTCCCGAAGCAGAAGGAAAGGAGAGGGATGCTCAGGACGAGAGAGGCTGAGATGCACTAAAAGGCTGTGGAAACTCTTTTTTCTTTGGAGTCAAACCTGGCAGTGGCCTGAGGTTACCAACAGGCACAGATGGTTCCAATAAGGGGAGGAAGTCAGAGTCACATGGGATTCCTGTGGTCTCCTCGCATTCCCAGGAGCCTAGGTTTGCATTCTTGTCAGCGTTAATGGGGTTATTTTTACATCTGAACCATCATCACGTTGGGGTGATGTAAAAATATATCTCTTTTTTCGATCACCTTATCGCTATGAGAATGGACCAAGGCAATAACTAAGCCCAGGAGCCAAATAATCACATTGTCTTCAAAGCTGAAGCTGCATTTCCTTGGAAAACATTGTTGTGTCAGGAATTGATGAGATTATCCAAATGTGTTCCAGGCTCAGGCTTGGCCAGGAGCTCGCAATCTGGGAGCAAATGATGTTTTCATCGTTATTGCATTGCAGGAATTATGTTTCCATTTTGTGTTTGTCAAGGGAAATACAGGAATAGGTGGTACAAATGTGGAGAAGAAGTAGCGCAAAACCACATGTAGTTACGTGGAAAGAGGTTACCTACCTCAAGTAATGGATCCCAGAATCCCAGACTGGTTTGGGTTGGAAGGGACCTTAAAGCTCATCCAGTTCCAACCTTCACCCAATTCCATCTTCCACTGGAGCAGCTGGTTCCAAGCCCCATCCAACCTGGCCTTGAACACTGCCAGGGATGGGGCAGCCACAGCTTCCTTGTGCAACCCGGGATGAAGATGCAGGGAAAGGAGCTTTCCCCAGACCTTGTTGAGTTTTGCATGTTGCTGGTGCAATGATGTGAGCTCAGCTCTCAGATCTCGGTGATACAGTTCGGGTACAGATTGTGGTCAGCTGTGACAAGAGGATGAGGCTACGAAGTACATGAACGTGTCCCCATTACAGTAATCCCAGTGGTTCTTTCTCACTATGAAAGGAAGAACGCGTGTGTATGTGCATGTGCTGACATAAAAACTTGCTCTGAATATAACCAGAACAGGCAGAGGATGAAATAAGCCAAATTCACAGCCAAAGAGCATGAATCTTCCTGACAGAAAAGTGCTGTTTGTGAACCCAAGCTCCCAAAGCTCCCTCTGCCCCTCAATGCCCTACTCGTGCTCTAATATCCCAGTGCAATGCCCAAACCTCAAATTAACTGGATTTCAGGCTTCACTGGGGATGTTTTGTGCGGCTGAAACCTGAGTTCAGATACACTGATACCTGACGACCCAGAGTTCAGACCACTCTGGGTTATACCAGCCCACCCTAATGACCCCTTTCATGAAGGGCTCGATCCTGCCAAGCAAGGACATGAAAGCATCCCCAAAGCCTTAATTGTTTGTTCATAGCTGGGTACTGAGGAGCAACTTCTGCCACACAGACCTCCAGTGAGGTCACTGAAGTCATGAAATCAGTTGCATTGTGGAGTAGCCAAGATGTAACGGGGCACAGGCTGGGTATTCCTATGGCATTAGTGGGTATTACTGATGAAGCGTGAACAGCACAAAGCTCGGGGGCAAAATCTGCCACCCTGGGAAGTCCCCTGGATCCTCTCTTGTTTGAAATTAGGAGCTTGTTTTATAGATAAGGAAATGCAGCTTTCAAGTGTCTGATTTCGTACCACGCACCACGAATAGAAACCTCCTGAAACATGGCAAGGGGGTTGGAACTGGATGATCTTAAGGTCCTTTCCAACCCAAACCATTCTATGAGTCTATGAAACCAGGAGGTACAACTGCAAATCCCCCTGCCGTAAATACTGGACCACATTCCCTTCTCCCACCTGGGAATAAAACCCTTTATGTTGAATCCCAAGTCACCCCACGCACAACTACACATTGCTACATTGCTCCTTGCTCGATGATTCTTCCTTCTGCAGACTCAAAAGCACACAGGCACTAGTAAGGAGCTGTTGTTTAAGCCATATTTCAGTATAAGCTTGAAGATAAGAGCATCTCTCCTATGAGCAGAGATTGCGGGAGCTGGGCCTGGTTTAGTCTGGAGAAGAGCAGACTGAGAGGGGATCCCATCAGTGCAGATGAAGAGCTCGAAGCTGGATGGGGACAGACCCGGTGGTGCCCAGTGACAGGACGAGGAGCAATGGCCATAAACTAAAACACAACAAGTGTCACCTCAACACGAGCAAGAACTTCTTTACATTGAGGGTGTCAGAGCCCTGGCACAGGCTGCCCAAGGGTTGTGGAGTCTCCCTCTCTGGAGCCATCCCAAACCCACCATGGACACGTTCCTGTGTGCCCTGCTCTGGCAGGGGTTGCACTGGACCATCTCCAGAGGGACCTTCTAACACGAATGGTTCTGGGGTTCCTGGTGATGGGCTGCAGTGCTTGAGACCCAAATCGCAACCTTTCCACACACCCCAGTGCAGCGTGGTTTTCCATTAATAACCATGGAAAAGTTCACCTAAACATTAGCTGGTTTTCCTGGAACTAACAGCTCCAAAGCCAAAAGCCCAGTGATCCCCTCCTCGGCCTGCAGGATTACTGCAGCTGGCTCCTGCACTGCTGGAGCTCTGCTTGGGAAGCAGGGAGCAGAGAGCTCATCGGGGAGCATCCCACTCCTATCTCTACCCAGGCAACGTTTCCCCTGGCCAGAATGACAAGTTTATGCCTTTAGCATTGAGGGTCAGAGATTTGGCTCAGAAGCCAAGGGAAATCCAGCAAACAGGGATTGCAGGGATGGGAATTGCTGCCCACTAAATAAGACAGAGCTTTGAGCTCCGGCTTGGAGCAAGCTGCTCTAGTGGAAGGTGTCCCTGCCCGTGGCAGGGATTGGAACTGGGTGAGCTTTAAGGTCCCTTCCAACCCATCCCAGGCTAGGATTCCATGATTCTCTGAGCTGTGCCCTATACCATGCCCTGTCTTTGCCCAAACACAAATTGCACCCAGAGCAATCCCCACCGGGATCACTGATGCCTGCAGGCTGCACGATCCCCCCGGCTCTTTCTTGCTCTCCAGAGGGATGTTTTTCCCTGACCTTCATTAATTGTTCCCGTTCTTGCTGCCAAAAGAACCTGTTTCATGTTTTATTCCATGCTTTCTCTTCTCCTCGTGCCCCGTCAGTTTGCTATACAAGCAGCAGAGGAGCGATCCCAGCCCTGCACGAGGCAGTGTCTCTGCCGTGTCCCTCCTCATTTCTCCAAGTCTAGCTCCCTCTTTCCAGAAAGACAATGGGAAAAATGACCAGATCTTCCTGGAAATGACACCCATCCCACAGCGTCCACCAGCCAAAAGCAGCTCCTGCTAAAGCCATCAGCTCTGTTTGCTGGCACACAAATGCCCGCTCCTCACCGAAGGAGCCGCGCTCCCAAACTCCGGCACGAGCCAAAGGTTGAGGCTCTGAAGCTCATTCCCACGCTGAGATTTGGCAAGGTTGAAGCCGATATCATCTTGTTCCATGTGCTGGAGGAGTTGGCTGTATGGGTCAGCGCTGCAGAATGTGGTTAGAGATGACAGCAAGAAGCAGAGGTGGCAGAGCAATGGGCAGGATCTGGGTTGCAGCAGAGCAATGGGCAGGATCTGGGTTGCAGCAGAGCAATGGGCAGGATCTGGGTTGCAGCAGAGCAATGGGCAGGATCTGGGTTGCAGCAGAGCAATGGGCAGGATCTGGGCTATGGCAGGTTTGAAGAGCCAGGCACGGATGAGAAGTTATGAGTAAGCTTATGAGTAAGACCTGAAGGGGAGGTTGAATTGGCAGAACCCTCTTTGTACCGTGGAGCCCTCAGATGCACGGTATCTACATCTATATATGTACATATATAGACATATAACACACATGCATATATATAGAGGTATATGAAAGCTTTAGTCATAAGCCAACATGACTGAGCTGATACTCTAAATAAACTCTTACTTATTCCAGATTCTATGGAGGTTCTGCTAAAGCTGCAGTCCTTCATGGTGTTCAGTTTCCTCTTGGGCTGCCTGACTAGAACAGGACCACATAACTACAAATACAACCCCTTGTTTCGACATCTGAACAGACCAGCCCATAGGAAGGCATCGAAGAACATTAGGATATTGCTTCTTTTTACCTTTCCGGCTTTAGGATGCTTGTCTGCACTGCAGGAAACTGCCTCTGCTATAAGTGGAGCTCAGTGGCCATGTGCAAGACTCCTTGTCACCAAGTTGGTTAACGTGGCTATCACTTACCTGGGGCAAATCCCACCTCCTCACTGGCTTCAGAAGGAAACACCATTTTGTACTGCTCTATTCCTGGGAATTAGAGAGTCAAATCCAGCACTGAGTCCCAACAGAATGCCTGCATCTTGCTCCAGACTTTATCACCCTGCAGCACTTTCCACAAGGTTTTGCCTTCTTTTAAGGTAAAACCATAACAGTCCATAGTTTTCAGGTAACAGACCAGGTTATTAGAGCCAGGTTGGAGTGATGATCTCATTGCTGGACATCTTCCTCATATTTTGGGGATAAAACAGGTCAAGCCTCCAATTTCTTACTTATTAAATGGCCAAGGTGGCAGGAATGCCTTGGGAATGGCTTATGAGCTCTGTGTAATGAGGCACAGATGGGAATGGTTCTGTTGCAGTGATGCTGTGTCAGGCACTGAGGCAGTGTGAATGGCTGTTTGGTGACTCAGGGGTAGGGAGGTAGCTGTATCTCTGGTGATGTGCTCTTTCCACCATGCTCCACGCACACTGAGCTTGCAGAGACCTGGCTGACAAAGCCCAGAAGCCACTCTACAGCTCCCCAGTGCTGTCTCCAGGCACTCCTGTGTGATTTAAAAGCAGCCCAGGCCTTGCAGACAGGGAGATCTCAAGCTCATGGAAGCCACCTGGGATGCGGGGGGGTTACCTTGATGGGATTCAGAGCAGCAGAACCCATTGGGGACCCAACCAGTGCTGATCCCAAACGCTAACGCATTGGTGGGAAGCAGATACTGATGATTCTCACCCTGGTCCTTTCCCAGGAGCACCTTTATCCAGGCACAAAGGGACACATGAAGCACTCAAAGCAAGGACCGCTTTCATGGGAGGGCATCCCCACCACGCTGACTGCCGCAGTGTTTCTCTGTGCCACTCGGCTCTTGCAGGCTGTGCACAGGCACAGGGCCAGGTTACTGCCTCCATCCATGCTCCTCATCATCGTCACCCTCACAGATGTTTGTGGGAGCTTCATCCCTGGACTGGGCTCAACTCGAGCACCCGGGATCCTTGGGAAGGAGGGCTTGGAGCGTTTAGCATTGGTTTCTCTCATCCATGTATGTGCTTTGCTTGCAAAGTAGCTACAGTTTGTAAATCACCTCTTTGCAGACACCAGTGGTAACTGTGAAGGTATTGAGTAGATTTCATGTTTGCCTCTTATTCATTTGGCCAGTCCCTCCCAAAAGCTTTTATTTGAGTCAGAATCAGGTACCAAATCACAGCCTTTTGTCTCTTTCTTTCCATTTTTCTTTCTCTTTCTCTTCATTCCTGGGTTTCTTGTTTCTTTCTCATACCAACAGGGTATCCCAGGATGTTGTTTATGGAAGGTTTGCATTACCCATACATTAAGGACCATATCTTTTCCAGTGCCTCTTTTTAAACCCCAGCACTGCAGAGCAGCTGACCCAGGCAGCAAAGGAAATAGGAGGAGATAGATAGGGAATGGCATGCTCGAGCTGAGCAAAAGGCAACTCCATCCTGGTTTAAGGGGAAGAAGGTTTGAACTCTGAAGCTGGACCCATGTAATGCACAAGGGAATGGGGAAGAGGCATCTGTGCTGTGCTAGCCCTGGGTTAGGTCTGGCTCTCATGTCTGCTCTCCAGTGCTTTCAGTCATCTCGTCTGCATCTAAGCATCTAATCCTGCTCAGATTCCAGGCCAACTCCTTGTTAAACCTTGTCCACAAAGCCCATGTTTAAGCAGTTACCAAGTGGAGACTGAAAAAGAGCTCTAATTCCAAAGCAACCCTATTACTGGAGAAAAGGAGTTACCATCAGCCATGGGTATGAGCAGCCATTCATGAGCAGAGGCTCACCAGGTCGTAGCTGACTGCAGACCGTAGTGTAAACCCCATGCAGCTATACACTGGTAGGAATTGTTAATACCTTGTTTATGGCAATGGCACTGCTTTTAGTCCCCAAGCCCCAGACCCAGTGATTTCAAAGCCTCACTGCATCCTCTTGACTGCTCTAAGGGCGGTGCTCAGTTCCATTTGGATCAGCAGCACCATAACCTCACTCCCAGAGCATCCAGACAGAGCATCCCTCCACACAAAAACAATTGCAACTTCTTGTTCTCTGGCTGGGAGTCCTGGAGTGCTGCTTTCTGTGCGGGTTCAGTTGATTCTCAGCATAAATAAAGGCAACAAACCCCGTGCAAGGCACGATCTGAAACGCCTGAATTTGCATCGCAGGAGACGTGGCACTGGAACAAGGAAAACATTCCTGGGGTAGGGGAGGGGGGCTGAGTGGAATTGGTTCATCTTGGTGCAGACTTCCCCTCGCTCAGCAGGTCTGCCCCACAGGGTTTGCTTAAAACCACAGCCAAGTGCATTAAAATGATGTTAAAGCAGAGACACCGCAAAGAATGAACAGAACCCGGGGCACTGGGAGCTGACACTGATGCGGATGGATGGATGGATGGATGGATGGATGGATGGATGGATGGATGGATGGATGGATGGATGGATGGATGGATGGATGGATGGATGGATGGATGGATGGATGGATGGATGGATGGATGGATGGATGGATGGATGTTCTGAGGGTGCCCAGAGAAGTGGTGAATGCCCCATCCCTGGCAGTGCTCAAGGCCAGGTTGGACACAAGGGCTTGGAGCAAGCTGCTCCAGTGGAAGGGGTCCCTGCCCGTGGCAGGGGTTGGGACTGGATGAGCTTTAAGGTCTCTTCCAACCCAAACCAGTCTGGGATGCTGTGATTTATTTCAGGCCCCCTCAGCCTGTGAGCTGGTGCCCAGCTTTGGGCAGCACCAGGCACTGGGATGCTGCAGAGGGATTTGCCCACCCTGGTGTCTCATTTTGTGTTGGCATTTTGTCCTATGGAAGGGATGGAGACCGTGTCCCCACTGCACCCACGCTACCACACGGTGCACGAGCAGCGCTCAAGCCTCTTCCCCCTTTCCCCTCTAATTGTCCTGCTGTCAGGACAAGCCTTAACTGAGTTAATCCTCAAGGAGGGCATTACAATGGGTGCATTCCTGTCCTTTAGTGAGTCCCTGCTCTGCCCTGCAGTCTGATTCCTTGAGGAGAGCTGGAGTTGAAACCAGAGGCTCTTCCTGCTGACAGGAAGGCGGGGCTGAGCCATGCTGATGCTCTTCTCTCCAACGTGATGCAGCTCTGAGATCCTGGTTTCCCTAAGCTGCCCTTTGCTTGCACTCAGCTGCTCGCACAGACGTTCCTTCACATCCACACTGTGATGCTAGGACTGGCAGAGCTCTCAGAGAGGAGCTGCCTGCATCACTCCATGTGTCAACCCCTTCCACGCCGGCTCCTCTCATCCCTGTCAAATCCTTCTCCTTTCTACCAGCATCTCCCTTAGCTCACTGCGGGTCCCTCTTCACAGAGGGAGGAGGTACAGAGCCGTGCCTGATGTTGTTACCCCGACAGATCTACTCCATCCTGCACAGGATGCTCCATTTGGCAGTTTTCCACCAGGCAAAACATTTACTGTGGGAGAGGAAAGAGGAGAACAGAAAATAAGCTCTCACTGAGGGATCCAAAAGCAAAGCTTGGGCTCAGAATGATGGGATGATTTCATATCTGAAAGAATGAAGCCACGATGCAGTAGTGCTGATCCTGACAGTCGGGTATTTACAGTGGGATCGGTTGCAGGTGGAACTTAGAAGGGGAAAAAAGAACTCAGAGGGCAAAGGTTTTGTTTTAAAATGGACAACAAACTGTAGCTTAGCACCAAAGAGCAAGAACAGCAGTTTATTGGCTTCCCATGAGCAAGGCACCCTAGTGAAGAATGGAGCAAGAAACCCAACTCAGTTAAAGAAATCTCCCCTTTTGCTTGGTAAATGGTTCAAAATCAGACCCAAAAACCAGGTATTTGAAGGAGAGTGAGGCTCCCAAGGTGCAAAGTCCAGATCCATGCTGGTGGGTGTTTAAGACCAAGGTTTGGCAAGAGGCATCTGGGTCGGGCTGACTCAGATGCCAGCTCTGAAGAGCAGGAGCAGGACAAGAGCTGGCTCTTACCAGTTCCTGCAGCTTCAGTGTGAGGTGTTTGATGATCCCAGGGTCAGAAAACTGTATGGGAGGTTTCACCCTCCTCTATAAGAGCTGTGGTTGGGGTTTAACCTCTTGGATTTACTCTTACAACATCCATCTCTGAGGAGATGAACAAGGTGCACAACTGGTACCAGGGATGCAGGTCTCTCACCTGGGATGCTGTTGCCTCCATCACTCATCTCCCACTTTGGAGATGAACAAGGTGCACAACTGGTACCAGGGATGCAGGTCTCTCACCTGGGATGCTGTTGCCTCCATCACTCATCTCCCACTTTGGAGATGAACAAGGTGCACAGCTGGTACCAGGGATGCAGGTATCTCACCTGGGATGCTGTTGCCTCCATCACTGATCTCCCACTTTGGAGATGAACAAGGTGCACAACTGGTACCAGGGATGCAGGTCTCTCACCTGGGATGCTGTTGCCTCCATCACTGATCTCTCATTTTCTTCTCTCTCCTTTTAGGGCCGCTGCATCAACTTCACCAGAGTGAAGAACACAGAGGCCCCCCCCAAATACCCTCTCAACAATGCGTACCCCCCGTCATCCCCCCCCCCAGCACCCATCTACACCCCCCCACCCCCAGTACCCATCTACACCCCCCCTCCACCCAGCTCCCCCACCCCACACACCCCATCCCCCTCCTCCACGCTCCCCCCACTCCCCCCACCCCCCCAAGCCCCCCCACCCAACAGGGCCCCCCCTCCATCCCGGCCCCCCCCTCGCCCTGCAGTCTAAGTGGGGGGGGTTCAGCCTTGCTCCCATCTCTTCCACAAGCATCCGAGGGGCTTTTTCAGCAGTACTGTACCACATCCATTGGCTGGGGGGGTGGGGGGGTGGGAGGGGGGTAGAGGAAGCTGGATTGGGTTTGGAAGGGGTGACTTTGGGGTTGTCTTTGTCCTTTAGATTTCTGTTATTGTTCAAACCCCCTGTGCATCAGTGCCACCAAACTATCAAGTAAGAGCAGCCAAGAGACTGCAGGAACAAGGCAAGTAACTTGAGTCCCATTGCAGCAAGGCTCTTCTCCCTTCTTTGTCCCCAACGCTTCCCATGGCCATTCCAGGACATATTGGAAACAAAGAGGAATGGAAAACTACAGCAAGCTCTCCAGAAAGGCCAATTCTCCCTAGGGGACAACTGCAAGAGACTCTTCCAAGTGCAGCCATCCCAGGTAGCTACTGCACAAGGGCATCGGGACAAGACTCAAGGTATGAGAGAAAGCTGCTCCCATCCCAGCTGCCAAGCGGGTGATGACAACAGCAGGCCTGCAAGTCCAGGAACCTGGTAAATCCAAGGAGAACTGTTCCCATGGACCACGGGAAGGCGGCATCATCTCGGAGGGTCTGGATGGGAGAAGGGGTAGGTCTCTGGATCCGCGTATGTCGGCGTGTGGAAGAGCAGGTGAATGCGAACGGAGCGCCACTAGGGAATGGCATGGGAAATACACCAGGTGGAACGGCACGAGGCTTGGATCCCATCCCCTGAGGACAAGGAATAACTGGCAACAGGTCGGCCTCCAGCGCTCCCAGCGGGACAGAGGAGCTCCTGGCAACGGAGGAAGGGAATCTGGGAAAGGTATGGTTGAGGAAGAGTCTTTGCATTCAGTTTAGGCTGATACTGGCTACTGAGTTAAGGGCTCTGCCATGCAGCGGTGCCATTCAATGCTGCTTGCCAAAGGAAAGTTCCTGATGTAAGGGGTGCATCCATCTCCCTGCACCCATTCCGCTCGGGCTCCTTGCTGCTGTCAGTTTGAAGGGGTTCCCACTGATGCGTTTGGTTTTCCTGTAAATTGCATCCTTTCACCACAACGTTTCCATGCGGATTGCTGGATTCGGTTTTCCTTTCCGGAATAAGCAGCAGGCGCCTTCCAACCTCGTAGTGAAGGAGGTGCAGAGCGCTTCCTCCCTCTCCTCAGCTCCCAACACCATCACTCCCAGTAGCAGTGGTTGCTAAGGCAAAACTCAACCCATTGGACGTGCAGGATGGGAATCAGCCTTCCAAGGAATGCACTGGCTGCATTTCTCCATGCTTTCTCCTCGCCTCCCCGGGCCCCCCACCCTATTCCACAACGTTTGCACACACTCACGTGGCTGTTCTCCTATAGCACAACCTGCCTTTGTGACAAATAGAAGTAGGTTTGATCACTCGAGCCAGAGCTCTGGCTCCCTGTTGACCGTCAGGATCAGTTCTCACAACGTGACTCTTTCCATGGAAGTTGGTAACCCACCTTGTAGCTGCAGTCCTACGAATGTCCAAGGGTTCTCACAAGCATGTATGTTTGTAGCAGATAAAGAAATGCTTTGCCAAGTGCTTCCTTCAGCGCTGTTGGAAATAAACAGGAATTTTAGCTTTTTTAGGAAGAAAAAAAAGGGAAAAAATACTCAAGGAGGAAAGGGAAGAGACAAAAAATGACCCTTCTGGTCCCCATTCATTTATTCATATTTGTGAATGACCCCTTATGGTGAGACTCGGAGCCAGTCTGACTGTCATTCACCAGCCTTCCCCACCGCTAGCTCATGGCATCTATCAGATGGGATAAACGCATCCATCTGCTACATCCATGATGCTGGATCTGAAGACGCAACCTCCAGCCAAGGCTGTTGTGCAGAAAGGCTGCTTAATTCACCCCTAACCCTGTTCTGTCTGCAGGCAGCACAGAGCAGCCCCAATCAGGAGCAAACCCAACAGTTCTACTCGCTGTTGTCAGATGCACCAGCTACAGCCCATAGGTAGCTCAAGTCAACCTCGCGCTTGGCACATGGGAATGGGATGCTTCAAACACCCAGACACACGTTTGGTTGGACTCCCTCTTGGGATGGATGGGATCTAGTTCAATAGGTGCTTGATCTGGGTTCAGAAAGAAAGAGGTAAGAACTGGGAATGGTGTGATAAGGATCAATGGATAGGTCTCTGAACAGATCCTCGTGTTTCAAGAGTTTGGGAAGGAAATTGATTTTCAACAGGATGGCATTGGGATTTCATTTGGTTTAAGGGTCACTTCGCCAGCAAATCCAAACCTACTGCTGGGGGAAGCTCCATAGCAGTGTATATCCATTCCTAAGGCTCACTTTCTTGCAGATGTACATAGGAATCCTCGTTTTCCCCAACCTAAAGGGAAAAAAGCCCCTCCAGTATCAAAGAAGCAAACTCCAACCCAGATGAGGCCAGGGAAATCATCACTGCCCACTCACGACGAAACACCAAACTCCAAATTCTTTGTTGTACATATTGTTACCGCGTGCTTACCATATGTTAGATGGAAGCATTCCCTATCCGAGTGCGGATAAAAAGACCATTGTTCAAGTTGTAGTAAATTATTATGAAGCCAATGACATTTCATGGCACGTTATTGTACCAAGCTGTGCTTGTTGTATTTTGTTCTTTACGGTTGTATTGCTTTGTTTTCTATCAATGTACAAATATCTCCTGTAGTGACGAATGCCTGTGGGACATAGCATTAACTGAAGCACGACAGCTCCTGCCTGCACGCTCCCTTGATCCATTGGCATTGCTTTTCCCCGTGGATCCAGGGTGGGATGTGGCCGGAGCATGGACACCAAAGCAGAGCACCCAACCCGTTGGTGAACTGCTTTTGGTGCATCCTTTCCAACGTTCGCAGACAAAACAGGAGCGCGTTTGGTGGCCCTTGGTCTTGCGTTTAGGATCAACCTCAATGCGGCTGCTTAAAAGGCTTCCCCAAAGCACCGCATGCGCTCTTAAAGATCCATGCTGGTCCCTAAGGATCGATTTAGGGATTCATTTAGAGATAAACATAAGGTGATCCAGCCTAAAACTTGGTCCTGACTTTAAATCAGCCTCCACTGCCGAGTGATGCTATGTAACCCAGGTTGAACCAGCTGGTGTGCCATACACCGCCCTATGGTACCCTATGTATTCTCTGGCTATAAAACCTTCCTAGAAACACATTACCCAGGCTACCAATCCTCACTAGCCAGTTCTTAAGTAAACCTTCCCTATAGATCAAAGGGAGCTGAGGGGCACCACATCTGCTCCCAATCTCCCAGGGCTTCCCTGTTCACTGCTCCTCCATGGGCTGGTCTAGACAGCCGTAAGCAGACGTCTGATGGCATTAAATAAACCCTTGTTCCATTCTGCTCTGGAGCCCTCCCTTTGATTGCTGCCTTGTTCCTCCTCCGTGCAAACCTTCCCTTGGTGTCCTGCAGCCTCAAAGGGCTCAGCAGCTGCCTTTGACAGGTTCAGAGCATGGGGTTTAATGGCTAAAATGCTCCAGATGGCTGCTGGCTGCGTCTCAACGCGGTCACCCACAGGAATGGGGCAGGCAACTGAATTCACCCTCTGCTCCTCAGTGTGTGAAGGCAGCTCCTGCCCCTGGGGAAAGGGGGCTTCTGGCAAGGTCTGAGGGTAACCAATTGGTGCCGTGGCCTTTATGTGGTGCTGGTGCAGCAAAGGAGGAGAAAGAAGCCTCTGCTGTGATGGGGAATCAGGGCTCGTGGGTTGGGCCAGCGCTGTGCAATGATGCTCTGCTCCCTCTGTTTGCTGCATGTGTCATTTGTTAAATGCAGTCATTACTCTTGCTGCCCTTGATGTTATTATTAAAGAACTACACCGATCCGTGATGGGCTCCCTGTGGTTCATTGCCTGGGCAAAGGGAACGAGGCAGGAGGCAGGAGAATCCTGGTCAATGGGTTTGATCCTGGCTTTCCATCATCCTGGAGAGCTGCAGCGCGGTGCTGTGCTTCCCAGTATCCCAGAGGCCTGGCACAGGAGCTGTTTACACTGGGATGGGACACAACCTCCTCACTGTCACCCAGGGCCTCACCTCCTCGTTCACACATTCACCCCCTTTAACAGAGCATAACAGTGAGTACAAGGAGCTCAGCACCTTGCCTTACAGTCACGCTTGCTCATAGTCCTTTTTGCACTTAACTCACACTAACTCATGGTTGGAGCATCTTCTACAAGGGAGGTTAACAGAGCATGAAGAGGTTCAGCCTCAACACCCTGCCCTTTCCCAGCAGGGCACGCAAGGCTGTGGGCTCCCTCGGGAAGCAGGAGCCAGCTCTTTCCTCAGCACATCAGCTCAGCCTGCATCCTGCTTGATGTCTGGTTGACACCAGGCTTGCGTCTCATAGGGAAGCCACAGGAGTCAGCAGGGCCTGCTCGGGTAAAAGGTGCTCTTTACATGGGGACAAGCAAAGCAAATCACAGCTGCTGGAGCTCAGGTGACTGAATACCAGTTTACAATGCCAGCTCCCTCCTGTTAACAGTCAGAACGTGGCCGTTTGCTGCCTCATGAGGTGTTTGCCCACATTCCCATGGGATTTATGGATCCGGACTCACGCTGCTCTTGCTCTTACACAGGGTTTGTGCTCTGCTCCCAGCTCCGCTGTCCCTCAGGGTGTCCTTTGTGCCCATCGCCCTCCTAGGGAAGAACTGCTCAATGGCACAAGTGCCTGCATTGCATGAGCTGAGAGGAGAAGGGATTTGTGCCTGGTGGCGCTGGCAGTGCCGGAGCATCCTGGCCCTCGCTGGTCCATAGGGATGAGGGCTGTGGGGTTTGCCCTTCTCTTTGTACTTCTTAGGGGTGATTTCTTACTGAAAGCATCTGGCTCCCCCAGGCACCGGTGAGGCCAAGGGCTGGACCACCCAGGCCACCGGCCCCATCCACAGGGGCACGTGTCTACACTCCCACAACACAGCACTAAGTAAATAAGAAACAGCCCAGGAAGCGAGGGGCGGAAAGGAAGGCACAAAGTGCCAGGGAACCCATGGACTGGGCAGCACCAACAGGGATCGTGAGCGGAACAGGGGCAGGGATGCCCTTGGCGGCATCGCTCTGGGCTTAGCAAAGGTCATGAGAACAGAAGGACTTGGGGGGGTGGTCAATGAGAAGCTCCCCATGAGCCAGCTTGAGCCCAGAGCCCCCCCATGAGCTGGGCTGCACCCGCAGAGCATAAGGGAGGGGATCCGGCCCCTCTGCTGCGTGAAGGGGAGACCTGAGAGCAGCTCCAGGGCCTGAAGGGGCTGCAGGAAACCTGGAGAGGGGCTTGGGACAAGGGATGTAGGGACAGGCCAAGGGGAATGGCTTTAACCTGCCCGAGGGGAGACTGAGATGAGCTCTTAGGCAGAAGCTCTTCCCTGTGAGGGTGCTGAGGCGCTGGCACAGGGTGCCCAGAGAAGCTGTGGCTGCCCCATCCCTGGCAGTGCTCAAGGCCAGGTTGGACACAGGGGCTTGGAGCAAGCTGCTCTAGTGGAAGGGGTCCCTGCCTGTGGCAGGGGTTGGAGCTGGAGGAGCTTTAAGGTCCCTTCCAGCCCAAACCATGCCAGGTACAGGCTGGGGATTCCACTCAAAGCAGCAAAGGTTTAAGCCCTCAAAACCATCACTGAACAGGAACAGAAGGGGATGGGGGGGTCACGAGCTTGGCTTTGTCTCTTGGCCTGCAGAAGCCAGGAAGGGAAGGATCCACCCAAGCAAATCCGATCTCTGGAGCAGGGATGCTCCGGGTTTGGCGCCTGCTTTAAAACTCAAGACCTCTTTGAAGACTTTTATTGTTTAAAACCTAAAACCGAAGCAAGAACCGCAGGGCAAAACGCAACCAGCAACTGGAGTAACCCGGGGCTGTCTCTTGGAGGGGGTCTATGCCTTATTCAGTGCAAAACACGGGACCTGAGTGACGCTCAGCGCTGCCCTTGGTGCGGGCAGAGGAGGTGGCACCCTTGGGTGCTGCAGCTCACCCTCTCCTTCCCCCGGAGGCTCCGGCAGTGGCTCGGGCAGAGGTGATGCTCAGTCTCGGGATGCAGCAATGCGGTCCACCTGCAAGAAGGACAGGCCATAAAGAGAACAGAACAGCCCTCGGGGCAGGAGCTGCGGCCGCGATCCCGCACCGGAATGGGAGCCGCCATCCGGGTCCATCCTATCAGCCACGGGGGTGAACAGCCCTGGAGTAGGGGGACCTGCTTTCTGTGGTGCTTAACAAAGGAGGACTTCGTGTGTCCACACTTAATGGGATGGCTCCCTGTAAGTGGGATACTACAGGGATACTCAGCGTGATGGGGGCTAATCCTTGCTCCCAAGGGGGATGTGCTCAGCTCTGATTCTCTTTTCCTGCACCTCTGGGATGTGGTGGAGGTTTGTGCATCCCTGTGCACCCCGGGGGGAGTTGGGTGTTGGTGAATCATGGAATCCCAGCTTGGTTTAGGGTTGGAAAGGACCTTAAAGCTCCTCCAGCTCCAACCCCTGTCACAGGCAGGGACCCCTTCCACTGGAGCAGCTTGCTCCAAGCCCCTGTGTCCAACCTGGCCTTGAGCAATGGGCACCCTCACATAAATCACTTCTGCTTTATCTCCAACCTGAACTCCCCCTGTTTCAGTCTGAACCCATCACCCCTTGTCCTATCCCTACAGTCCCTATGAAGAGCCCCTCTCCAGCATCCTTGTAGCCCCCTTCAGACACTGGAAGCTGCTCTGAGGTCTCCACGCAGCTTCTCTTCTCCAGCCCCAGTGTTCTCAGCCTGGCTCCATACGGGAGCTGCTCCTGTATCTGTGCTTTGGGAATGCTGGGATACAGTCAAAACAGCCTGGGCTGTGACCTCCCGAACTCCATTGGGGAAGGCAGGAACCAGGATTGACCATGCCAGTGTCAGCCACAGCCCCTGTGAGGTCAGGAGCTGCTGTGGGTCCCCCAGGACCCCTCTCTTTAGGCTTTTCTACCCATTTCCACCCTGGAAGCAGCATCCTCTCGGCTCCATGGGCTGAGCAGCAGCTGTAGCTCTTCATCTGCTCATCCAGCCATAGTGTAACAGCAGCTGCTTCCCTTTGGAACAGGACTTCAGGTTGTGCTTTCCACAGCCACTGAAACAAGCAAGGCAAAGAGCGCAGCATTCCCAGGAGGGTGAGTCCCATCCCAGCTCGTTTCCCTGCTTGTTCCTACTGATGGGAGCAGTGTTCCTGAGTGTTTCCACGGTGTTAAAGCCCAGGTTCTTGCTGAGGTTCTTGTTAACCCCTGTGCTAATAGCACGCACCCACATCTGCTCAGGAACAGCTCCTCTTGGAGCTGAGTGTGTCCAATTGTTCTGCTGCAGCTGGTGCTGGTGCATCAACTGGTCCTTCATTGCTTTTCCATGCAGGCATTGACCCCAGGACCACAGAGACAGGAACAGGAGGGTGAAGTGATGAGGTACAGGGTGCTCCTCGGGCAGATGTGATGGATTTTAAGCTGTTCCAGGGTTAGGAGTGGGTTTGAGCTCTCCTGCTCATCAGGAGCCGTGGTCCTCATTCCAGTGGCATCAAGGGACTCACAATGTCCTTCCCTGGATGCAGCAGTGCCTGGGGGGGGAAACAACTGCCCCTGTTCTCTGCCTCCTTCCCCTTTGTATCAACACAAACACACTGAGGATGCTCGATCCCGTGTGCTCTCCATCCTACATCCCAGCATCCTCCCAGCAGGAGCCGCAGCATCACTTCAGCACAGCCCAGGTTTGGGCTTCATGCAGGGCCATTTCCTGCTCCACAAGGTCTTTGGTCACCCTCCACTTCCACCCATCCCACCTGTGGTCCTGGGGTGCCTCGGGATGCTCGGGAGCACCCGGGAGCCTCCTTATCCCTGTGCTTGGAGCCGTGCTGGGCTGTGAGTGCCTCCAGCATGGCTGGGCTGGCGGCAGCGGCGGTCGGGATCCAGTGTTGGATTGGAGCTGCCCAGCAGCGTGTTTGTTTGAGCTCGTTTCCATAGGGATTTGTAAGGACCATGGGAACAGAGTTGATCTGACCTAAACAACAAGGAATGAGGCTGAGGAGGGGGGAAAGGGGCCCAGCATGTCTGCTTTGTGGGTCTGATTCTCTTAGGCTGGGTAAGCTCTGCAGGACCATCTTGGCAAGTCCATGGGCTTTCTTCTCCTCCTTTTGTTACTGAAGGCCTGCAGTTCATTCCAGCCATGATAAATGCATGGAAATGAGTCAGAAATTAACTCTTCTTAAGCACACGGGGCAGCTTTTGGGTCAGGCTTGAAGCAGCTCAGAAACCCTTTTGTGCCTGAGCAAGCAGAAAGAGCACAGCTTGCTCCCGACACCCGCGTAGGCACCAGTTCTGTTGCGGTACTAAAGGCACAGGCATTGAGCCTTAAAGAGGAGCCTCGTGGCCTTTTAGCTGCATAGGAAAGGTGTAGGTGAGAAGAGCGAGTCCACTTTATCCAGGGAAACAAATGAGGGTGTTTGGTATCAATGCCAGAGGGGGATGGAATCTCAGACACTGTTTGGTCACTGCCGTTATCCAGGCCTGGCTTAGCCATGAGCCATCCCGCAGCTGCTGCCTCCCAATGGGCACTATGGGCTCCCCATGGGCTCATCCTCCTCTGCTGGCTCAGCACCCAAACCCCTTCTCCAAACCTGGACTTCAACACTTGTGGAATACAGGGAATGTTCTCGTGGCTGCGCTGTGATTTTGTATTGTAGAGAAGTGGGAGTTAAATGAGTGAAGGTGCAGAAGGCAACACCAACTGCTCTGCCTTAGGGGCAGCTTAGGGGCTTCCTTCTTGGCTATGAGTGGATAATCATGGCTGGGAATCAGAGTCTGTATTTCAGATAGGACAAAGAGCCTGGGTTTGCTCTCTGAAATGGGGGTTTCCTATTCCTAAGTGGGGTTCAACTGAAGACCAGCAGCTCTGTTTGTTTCATGTAGGGCACTTGATTTTATTCAAAGGGTGAGATACAAAAAAAAGGAAGCAAAAAAAGACAAAACCCAACTTATAAAACACTACAGACAAAGGAAAAGACATCTTCTGCATACAGCACACGACAGGAAACAAGGTACAGACTGGTCCCCACTAACCAAGCCAGCTGGATTATGTACAAGCAGAGGCAGAGAGAGCTAGAAGGGAAGAGATGAGGGTATTTGCCACTTCAAATGTCTGTTTACACAAACTGAATGGAAGGCAAAGAGGTTTCTTTCCTTTTATTCAAGCCAAACACTTCCTTGTTGCTTCTTCTTCCCGTTCCTGATGCAGAGGAGGGACTCCACGCTTTGAGGCAAGTTTGGTACACCCGGGTAGGATCTAAAACCAGCCACAGCTAAACACGGATGGGCTGCTTCGGGAGCTCAGTCCAATCCCTCCCTTCATCCACACACTGAGTGCCTACTCATGGATGGGGTCAAGGGCTGCCAGTGGCAGCTCCAGAGGGGAAAAGCCCAACTTCACACTCATGTGTTGGGTTTCTTTATGCCTTTAGAGGCCTCAATCTGCAGCAGTGTTTAGGCCAGGTTTAAGGCTCCAAACTGAGCATCATTACCTGCTGTGTCCATGAGCTCCCTCCCACTTGACTGGGAAATGGTCTGTGTGAAGCTCTTTCATACAGAGGGGGTGAGACTCACCCATTGGGGGTGTCCAGCTCTGGGGCTGGAAGAGCATCCCTGTGTTAGTGGTACCTAAATCCCCTTCAAGTCAGACCAGGCTAAAAGGAAATGGCATTTGCTGTGGCACTGCTGCATCTTCCAGGGACACGGCTGCCCAAGGGCAGGTTTGGGCTCTCAGTAGGAACGTGCACACAGGCAGTACTTATTCATCCAACAAACTGCGGACAGAACTATCCCTAGCCCTTCCTCAGGAGGGAAAAACCTCCCTGACAGAGCCTATTCCCTGTACAACTTAATCCATTGGTGTGGAATAGCCTTAGAGCAGGGTGGACTTGGTTTGAGATCTGCTGGGCAGAAACAGCACGTGCAGAGCTGAAGGTTCTCTGGTCTGGTGAGTAAAACCCCTTAAGACCTACAGGCACGTGCTTCTCTTTAAGCTTCTGTTGAGGCAGATGAGGAGAACGGCTCCTTAAACAGAGATAAACTGCCAAAAGCAGCTGCTGTTTCAAATGCAAAGGCCTTTATCCGTGTTTACCTGTGGCTCAATTCAACCACCTCAGTTAGGAAGGAGGGAATTTTACTGGCTCAGTAAGCAAAACATTCATCCTGGAGAGCAGAAGACTGCCTAGCTGTTAATAAATACCACGAGACACCCTAAAGAGTTGCCTAAGGAGAAGAGAAACATCATCTGGTCATCACAATGCATCACACCGAGACGAGATGAGGTAAAGGGAAGCCAAAGGGAGTCCTCTATCCACTCGCACCTCCCAGCCACGGCAACGACGAGCAGTGAGATGCTGAGCCATGCCCTACCAGGCTCAGCAGAGGAGTTCTTCGTGGCAAGTGTGCTCCGTGACACTCTTTGCTGTTAAACCTTACACCGAGTAGTGACTAAACCTCTGTCCTGGCAGGCGGGTTTAGGAGCTTCAGGCCTTGTGGTGGTGACCTGGAGGATGCAGGGGGTGAATGCTACTTTCCTTCTGACAGGGAGGAACCTGGGGTGGGTTTTAATGCCTTAAGTTACAAAGAAGAAGGGTTTGTCTATCCCAGCAGAAAGCCAAACAGCTCAGCACCACCAGTCCAGTTACACCGACGGGAGGGCGGACACGTCTAGCTCAGACCCCTGCTCTTTGGTCCTCATTGTGTACAACTTACTCATGGAACAGCCTGGATTATCCAACTACTGAACAGCAACTTGTATGGGAACAGGGATGTCAAGCATCCTGGTTGTGAGGAGACTTGGGAACCTAGTGGACAGGCTTGAGAAAAGCAAAGCTGGCTGCTTCTGTTCTGAGGGGAACAGGAGAAAAAGGGCTTAAATAATCCCTTTGCAGGGTTCTTTTGCATGAGACCCCCCTTTCCTAATGGGAACAGAGGAGGTGACACTGCAAGTCCTTGTGCTGGGGGGGAGAAACTGCCTGTTCCAGCCCTCTGCCCAACACATCTCACACAAGCTGAATGAGAGGAGAAGAGGAACTGTCTTCACTGCGTTAGCACTGGACATGTGCTGGCTTTTCCTTAAGGACAAGCATCATCTCCAGCTGAAGCAGGGAAGTCACTGGTCATGTTTAAGCAGAGCCATGTAACTGGCCTAGTCAGTGTACAAATAAGCTGCAGGATTTACCACTTTGTTCTTAACCAGACACTGGCAGCACAGTGTGCTTGTAGATGAATAGCCTGAATCACATAGAATGGTGGAGAAGCTGCTTCCAGCATCTCACACTCAGAATAAAACTAAGCCTTGAGCTGACACCGAGCTGAAGCTCAACAGCCGCTGTGGTTTCTACATAAACCACAACTGCTACGGACACAGGGGTCCCCTGTGCAGGCAGAACCAGGTTTTAAGGGGCAGTGGCAGTGTTAGAGCCATTCCTCAGGGGCAGTGAGTGATGTGGAACCCTCACCAGCACAGGGCAAGCGTCACGTCACACCTTGTAGGGGGCTTTTGCTTTCTATAGGGTGTTCTAAAGCCAATTCAGAACCCATCAAGCTGGTAGGAAAGCCACCTTTTTGCATGAGGGGAACTACACGGCTGACTGCCCTTTAATGGCCTTGGAAAAGTCAGTGTCGAGTCCTGAAGGTGGATTTTGTGTGTCATTGTTGATTCTCTGCAAGCTTATGAAACTATCACCAAGGTCTGCATTTCTGCTGTGTCTGTAGAGCCTTTCCTAGCCTTTAAACCAGCTGAATTGGACACAAGTCACATAAAACCTGCTCCTGCTAACCCAGAACCTGTTTTCATTACAGCACTGGGGCTAAGGCAGCGAGCCTCAGGAAGGGAACTCCAGTGCGCTCTCTGCTGCAGATACAAGGCAGAAACTCTCTCCTACACATTCTGACTAGTCAGTGACCTACAGCAGCACAAGGCTGGGTCCTCAGGACGTGTTATAGTGCCACAGTGCTCAGTTCAAGGCGGGGGATCCTCAACACAGGCAGACTTGTACTTAAAAAAGCCCAAACCAGCAGCAATGAGACGCCAGCACAGACTGAGCACTGCTGGTTTTCCTTCTTCTCCCACTTGGAGCCTCCACACCAGGTCGGCCACAGCTTCCATTTCTACTCGAAGGCATGAGTTCCACTGTCTTCACAGGCACAACTACAGGTCTACACTGGTGTTACACGGGGCTGTGGCCCACTGAGTCCACACGATTGTCACTGGCAAAGTATTTGGCACACATAAAATCCTGCTGAAGCCACGCTGCTTTCTTAGCACGTGAACTTAGGAGGCTGTGACAGGTCAGTTGAACTCCCTTTTGTACATGAGGCAGAAATTTACCCCCCCATGGTATCTGTTAAACTATCTGCACAAGCATGGCCAGCAGCAGCTCTTGTTCCCGTTGGATACTCTGGTACCCTGGTTCACTGCCTGAGAGCACGACAGGTAACACGTTCCATGGCGTCTCATCAACAACTGGAGTGAGCCACAGTGGATAAGAAACAATGACATTGCTGTAAAGGGGAGGCCCCTTCCCTAGAAGGCTCAGTCATCTTTAAAGAAGACCACTGAACATCGTTCATGGAAGCCTATAGTTCAAAAAACCCCAAAGCTATTGACATAGCACGTGGAATCAATCTGACAATCACTAATGTAATGGAATTATGGTGATCTTATACACAAACAACGATTTACCAAAATAAGATTTACCTAGGGGACTTTAAAATCGAGTTATTTTGGTACCAAAAAGAAGTCTTTCATTTAATCCCCCTTTTGCCCCTATGATTCAGATGATCTTTCACTCTACAGTTACGGACTTGGCCAGATTTCTTGGAAAATCAACCTGCAGAGAGGGAGGAGAAAGAACACGCTCGTGAGTATTCACACACTTTCTGTTTGGGTATAACCGTAACGTGTGGAACGGTTGTTCTCTCTTTAAACAGAAGATTTGAACATATTTGCATGTTTAGGACAATCTGTGCAGGAAAAGTCCATAAACCTCATTGTCACGACTCCTCTGTTGAGAGCTAAGGAGTGAGTCCCTTTACTCAGCATTGCTACAGTGCTCACGTGATAAAAGGTCACTGTGATACAAGGCAGAGGCCAGTGCCTGTATAAAGATCAAACCCCTGACACAAGCAGACTCTGTCACACATCCTCCTGTGTCCTGTCACCTTCCTTTCAGCTTCCTGCAGCCCTGCAGACACTGTGTGCTCACACCGGAGAACAGCCACGGGTCCAAACCCCAAGTGCACAAACTCAGCCCAGGGCACTAGAGAACCTTCCAGTCCTGTTTGGAATGCCAGCTCCATGTAACCTACCCTCCCCACAGCTCCAGCAGTTATACAGACACCCCCCAGACTTCCAACATCTCCCAGCACATCTCTTCCAAACCTGCACGCAGCAAACACGAGCACAGAAGGGAAGGAATGCTGTCCTGAACTTACATCATATCCTCTGAGAACTGCAAGGTGGAAAGCCAGGAGTTGAAGGGGGATAACGCTCAAGATCCCCTGCAGACAGTCCACTGAATGGGGAACTTTGATTGTTCTTTTATTGTTCTTAATGGTCTCGATGTCTTCCTTATCACAAATCACAACGGGTCGCCCCTGCAACAAAGGGAAACGTTGGAGAAAAACAGGTCTGGAAGGTTTTTACTTCTGTTCAGAGCACCAGTAGCAAGAACTCAGTTTAGAACAAAACAGCTCAGCATCCCATGGGCATCCCTGCAGCGTGTTTTAAGGGGCAAACAAACTACATGAGGCTTCTGCCCAGAGTATCTACTGAGCTCCCGTTTCAGTTGGTGGTACCAAGGTAAATAGTCTGGGTGCTCTTTAAACTGCTTCTATATTAAAAGCACCGTTTGTGGTGCACTGTGCACTTGTGCAGGTTACTCACTTGCCGTGCAATGACCTGCTGCAGAGCATTCTGGCACTTGGCATACGTGTGGTCTCTCATGATGATCATGATAACGGGCATGAGTTTGTCCACCAGCGCAAGAGGGCCGTGCTTCAGCTCCCCTGCCAGGATCCCTTCCGAGTGCATGTAGGTGATTTCTTTGATTTTCTAAAGGGGGAATAAATAATTCATGAACCTTTGGACAAAACCTTGTGATTTTGGTTTAACTGTCTCTGTGGTGTCTTCCACTTTCTCTGTATTATGGTAAAAACATGTTCTGGATCTGGGGAGAGCCAGAACATCAACAAGGGAGCCTGAAAGCCCACATCAGAGCAGTGCATCTGGGCTGAGCTGCTCTCAGCCCATCCACACTTCAGTTCTAGCACCAAGCCCACCACAGGCCTTATGATTTGGCAACATACTGATCATCACAGCCTTGAATGGGGCAGGCAAAGACAAAGAGGATGCGTTTGCGTGTCAGTGGGTGACAGGACAACAGCAACCTCCTCCAAAAGTCAGTGCAGTAAGAATAATTGGGTACAGAAAGTACATGCCTGGTTTTGGACACTGAGCATGGCTGGAAATGCCACCCCAGCAGTTCATAGGGTGGTTTTATCCTGCTCCAGTGAAGCATTCCCAGTGTGAATGTGGAAAATACACCTTTCAACCCACTGTAGCCTATGGCTGTTCCCTGACTGGGGTCTCGGCAGCGATATGCTGTGTTTTAGCTGTTTGGCTCCCTGGGTCAGCCAACATGCAGTAGCTGTTGGCTGCTTTAAAACAGCTTGTAGCCACATGTAGTTTCCTGCATTTCCATGGAAATCTGAAGTCCCCAGCTAAGTGTGTTTGAGCCAGCTTTAAAGCAAGAAATCTCTTACCAAAGCTCCCTCGAGACATGTAGCATAATGGTAGCCACGTCCCATGATGAGAACTGACTTCTGATGGTATAGCTCTGTGGCCAGCTTCTGGATCTCATCATCCATGCTCAGCACTTCTTTAATTAAGTCTAGGAGGAAAGAGAGGAATTAGCTGTGCATGTTTATGTGCCTGTGCCTCTCATGCTACAAATGCTCTTTATTCTTCATATCCAGAGAGCAGTAACTTGCACAGACTGGACTCAGTGGTTTAGTAGTCCAGTTTAGTGGTTTGAAGACATCAGAGAGAACACAGGAGCCAAAGTTATTGCTAATGGTCACCCTGCACTCATCTGATCCCCTTGGTCTTTCAAAACAAGGCTCAGGCCTTGCTGAAGCTCATCTGTGCTGCTGAGTTTCACTTGGTGACACACAATCAGTGCAGCAGTTTCCTACCTGGCAGCCCCTTTAGCCCACGCATGATTTCCTTGCGTCTCTCCTGCATCGAGATTCTGTCATCACACATCATCAGAGCAAACATCACCAAGGAGACAAACTGGCTGGTGTAGGCCTAGGAAGGGGAGGAGAGAGAGAAAACACATCACTACAACAAGTAACCCAGTGGTTGCCACCTGCTGTGTGAAATCCTTAGATTAGCTGTTGGCTTTATCCTTCCCATGGTACCAAAAAGCAGCTTTCAGTCCAATTAAGGAGCCAAGATGAACACGAAACTCACAGGGAAATCTCACTGGAGCAAATCTTAAATGGAGGCATGAAATGGCACTGCCTCCTCATGCTCCAAGAGATGAAGATACAATGAGCAAAATGGTATATTTCTAAGATTCCTATCAAATCCTATTTTGTGACCTGGCCTGTGTCCTTCTCTACTGCAAATAAATGCTGACAGCACTGAAGCTGGGCAGAGCCATGGACTGGAGATGTACAGTGAAGCCCAACACTAACATCCAGCCAGCCCAACAGCACTGGAAGGTTTCTGGACCCCATTTGAGGAACACAAAGGCACTGACATGGTCATTTCCCACCCCTCTTCTTAGTGAGTGGTGCCATTGACTTTGGGGGATAAGCAGCTGCACAGGCAAGTGAAATCAGTGCTCAAGTTGAGGCAACTGTGTTCACCAAACCAGAGGCACAGCATCACACAGCTGCTGCAAAGGCCTTATAACACAAATGTTCTGACAGTGATCAAACTTTCATGCTGCTATACCAGGGGAGACTTAAACAGCTCTGAAGGAATCTAGAAGAGCTTCAGTTGTGCTGACTATAGCAGAGTCTGACAGGGACCATGAGTACTTAGTTCAGGTGCAGTTGATGGTTACAGAAGCAAATGGCACCAAGCAGTCCCTAACAATGCTTGGCTTGTTCATAATGTGCTCTCAAAATGAAGTTCTGGAGAACCTTAGGGCAGAATCTTTTCAAGTTCATGTTTCACATCCGCACAACGATGGTAACTCCCCACATCACCACAGAGAAAATGCCATTTCCCCTTATCTCCAAACTGCAATGATGGCTGCATGAGACAAGCCAGGGACAAACAACTCGTTCAAGAGTTTCTTGTAAGAGACTCATGAAGTTTCCATGATCAAATTCCCCAATGAACTATTAAATGTGGCTTTTGGCTGCATTTATGTAACAGATTGACATCATCTCGCCTCTAAATATAACTAAATCAAAGCAGATTTCATCAGGCAGCAGCACTTCATCAAAATGAAATGCAGCAAAGCAAGTTTATACTGTATCATGTGTAGCAGATGCATCAACCACATGATAATTCCATTGGGTGGACATACATACTGGTAAAACACCATTCCCCCAGTACAAAAAGTATAGTTTTAGTATCACACTTTCTTTAGTAAAGCAGT
This sequence comes from Pezoporus wallicus, assembly GCF_028554395.1. Lineage (NCBI taxonomy): Eukaryota > Metazoa > Chordata > Aves > Psittaciformes > Psittacidae > Pezoporus > Pezoporus wallicus. Next base: position 1,216,591 of record NW_026636985.1, read on the forward strand.
GCCGTTAAGGGCACTTACATGAGGTCAGAGTTTCCATAACCTTGTCTTTTAATATCCTTTTTCATCTTTAGACCTTAAACTGAGTTTGCACCTTAAGACAAACGATGGCAAAGAGGAGAGAAGTGCTCAAGGCCAGGCTGGATGGGGCTTGGGGCAAGATGCTCTAGTGGAAGGTGTCCCTGCCCGTGGCAGGGGTTGGAACTGGATGAGCTTTAAGGTCTCTACGGCCCAAATCCATTGATGATCAACACCTTGGGAAGGAGCTTCATTAATCAGTGGGGTCTGTACACTTGTGACTGACCTTGGTACTGGCAACACCGATCTCTGGTCCTGCATTGATGTGGACGCCGCAGTCTGTCTCCCGCGATATGGAGCTGCCAACTGTGTTGGTTATTCCTACAGTTAAGGCTCCTCTTTCTTTGCAGTACCGAAGACCCATCAGAGTATCTGCTGTCTCACCTGGGAAGACAAGTATGGACAATGCTGTGGGTCAGTACCAGTTACTGCTCTCACTGCAGATGTAAACCACAGTCATTTCCCAGCTTGAACCTTAGAGGTTTGTATTTGCCTGCAAGTCGGAGGAGCCAGTAGTTGTGTTTTATCCGAAACAGATGACAGTGAAATCTAGAAAATACAAAACCCAACAGTGTTTGGTGTAGGTAAAAGTCAGGATTCTGCAATGATTAAAAAACAGCAGCAAAAGGCAGTCTCCAAGTGCTGTTCCTTTCACAAAAACAACTTTCTTCCTATTCCTGGTTAATAAAGACTCACCTGGGGCAGGCTGCAGTGGGGGGAAATGTGCTGGGGATACCTGGACATCACCCAGCTGAAGCGGCTGCCGTGGCACTAAGTTACAACCACCTCTTCATCCTCCCACCACCCTACTGCCACTGGAACTCATGGAACTTCAGCTGCCACAGGACAGCACCACCACATGAGCTTGTGGAGTCTGTTATCAAAGAGGTTATGTCTGAAACTCATCATTCCTGTCCCAAATCACACTATGCAAACACAGGCTGAGGTCCAGCTTCACTTAATGTGTTGATTCAAAAACTAGATATAAAGGCAGCAGAAGAAGTTGGTTTAAAGAACATGATGGGAGGACAAGGCAAAAAAACCTTGTGCTGAGGATGCAGCAGCCCTGGCTGTGAGCTGAGCTCCAGAGATGGGACTAGAAACAGAAGCCACTGTGAATTCCATCTGGTGTTACCAGTGTGCTGTTGTCCTAAAAGGACACACCTCTCCTGAGCACTCCTGCATGCCTGAGGTGACAACAGAGAGCAAGGCCCCCAAGGTTAGCTTGGTACACGTCTCCTTCAGCACACCCCTGTGTGAGAACTGCTTGGTGTACTGCATCCCCGAGAGCACGTCATGCAGGGGGGGGAATCTAAGGCAAGAGGAACAGATTTATGGGTGGGGGCAACTAGAGTGATCTGAACTCAGAATTTACTTTGGGTTTGTGTTGTGGGATGACCAGGCTCAGGTTCCTGGAATATCTTTGTCAGCTGCCACATCCAGCACCTCAGGGGAAAGCTACATCCCTGCTGTGCCTCAAAGGGGAAGCAGAAGCACCCCCACGTGTAGTCAGAAACCCAGGGGGGTAAACTTTACCACGAGGCTCCCCACAAAGAGGGGATATTCTGAATTACTGGGATACCAAGAATGCAACATTGCTACCAAAATAGAATTCTAACTATGGAGAATAAGGAAGGAATAGTTCTGGTGTCAAAGGTGAAGAACAGTTATGAAAACCCATAATGGCAAATGCAACTAAGAGGAAAAACAATACTGTAGTTTTGTATTGCAATTGTCCTTGAAAGTATTCTGAATATGATACACATTGCTTTTTTCTTCAGTGCTTAAGTGTGTCTTTATCTCATATTCCATTCCAAGGTCATATTTTTTGATGCTTGTGGGTATTCCATTTCTTTCATGGCTCCAGTCCACCACAGGGCTCAGTATTTGGTAGTGCTTTAACCAGAGAACTACAGCTATTGAAAAGACACCATCGAGCTGCCTTTACCAGAGCTCAAGAGAATGGTGATTGATGGAATACCTCCTCACAGAGAAGGGAAACAAAACTGCTGTTACCATATGTAGGACCCAGCTAAACAAAATCCTGCTCCAGCGTGCAGAGGGACGGGAGGAGAACCACTCTGTTTCTTCCCTGTCTCCAGTACATGCATGCCAATCTTCTCACACACGTCCCATGTGCAACCCCCCAGGCAGGCACAAGAATTTGGCCCTAAAACCTTGTCCCTCTCAAATTCACATTTACAGGGAAGAGGGGAGGCAGTGGCAGGGGGGTCAAGTGAGACCCTACCTGACTGGCTGAGGAAAAAGCAAACATCATCTCTGAAGACAGGAGTGTTTCTATCCAAGAAGTCGCTGGCCAGCTCCACCATAACAGGTAATTCAGTCAGTTCTTCCAGAACCTGGCGGGTCTGGTAAAAGGAGATGTAAGACAGTGACATATTACATCATGTGTAAAAAAAAAAAACACAAGTGTTTTGAGCACCAAAAAAAAGCCTTCTGGTTGCCACACACTGGAAAATATTACTATCAAAATAGCCTGTGAAAACAAGTGCTGAGCTGCACTTTAATTACCCACAGTCAAGTCGCACAACCACCCCTGTGCAAAGTGACCCTGCTCCTGGCACCACACAGAGCCTGTGAGGCCAATTCCTCCCTCACATATAGACTGGTCTTAAATGGAATCATAGAATAGTTAGGGTTGGAAAGGACCTTAAGATCATCTAATTCCAACCCCCCTGCCATGGGCAAGGACCCTCACCCAATTCCATGTCAGCTTCCCACAATCCAGGCCCTAAGGAAGGCAAAGCCTAGCCCTTCCCCATGGAGAGGGGCTCAGCAGCTCTTCCCCACCAAGTAATTCCTGGAAAAACCAGCCCCAAGTGAGGATCTGAAGCTGGTGGGATGCTGTCCACCAAGAACTGATGCATCAGATCTTGTTTTGCTTTGTATTTTTGCAGTTCACAGCTTTGGCATACTCCAAACTACAGAAGTAGTGCAGCACAGTGCTCTGACACTTAAGAGGACAATTAAAACTGTCCTCCTGGCATAACTGCAGTTTATTAATGTGCTTTTGCTTAAAATAAATATATTCAGTATGCCCTCCAGAGAACAATCAACCAAAAAACAAACTGTGCAAAACATTTATTCCAAAACTCCATCAAATCAGTCTCACCTGGTTTAGAATAATACAAACTCAAACTGGCCTCCAGCCCCAATGTGTCATGGTGGAAGAGTTGATTCTGGTTCACTATATGTGTTTGAGAATTAGGGTACCTAGTACACACCTCATACATATTTCACTTCCATAGACATTTCCTTGGTCTGTTTCCATTAACATCTGTGCTTCTTTCTCTTCTCCATCACTTACCTACTGCTACCTATATATTATAAAATAGAGGGTGTCCTTCTATCAGGCTATGACTGGTATTGCTGAAGAACTCTGCAACTCTTTGCTGGCCCTTGTAAACCCATGAACATCACTGTGTTCTGCAGCACTTCTGAGAGAAGCCCAAGGATTCCTCTGTGAAGCTGTAGAGGACTTTTAATTGCAATATTATGGGCTGCCAAGCTACAGTCTGGAAAGGCTCCATCTACAGCCATTGCGTTTTAACCAACCATGAGGTCAATCCCACACTGGTGGCTGACACAGCCAGAGCTGCTTCTGTCTGGTACAAAGTGAAACCTCTCCTCTGAGCTGGGCAAGCACAGTGATGCCTCTGAGCAGGAGCCATCGCTGTCTCTGTAAATAGCAGAGGAGGAAATCCTCCCCTGCTGCAGCATTTGCAGCCTGCTCTTGTTTGTCTCCTCCCTTGCCAACTGTCTCCTACGACAGAGCAGGTTTGGGGTTTTAAAGCAATAAAGTCCTAGGCAACATCTTCATAAGTTCTTCAGCTTTTCTTTTCTCCTGCTGTTGCTGGGGAACTGAAAGCCTGCTGTATGCAGCTTTCAAAAGGGTCTCCACTCAGCAGGGTGGACTTGCTCAATCTTAACCTGAATCATAGAACGGTTTGGGTTGGAAAGGACCTTAAGATCTTCCAGTTCCAAACCCCCTGCCATGGGCAAGGACACCTCACATTAGACCATGTCACCCAAGGCTCTGTCCAACCTGGCCTTGAGCACTGCCAGGGATGGAGCATTCACAACCTCCCTGGGCAACCCATTCCAGTGCCTCAGCACCCTCACAGTAAAGAACTTCTTTATCTCCAATCTGAACTTCCTCTGTTTAAGTTTAAACCCATCACCCCTTGTCCTACCCCTGCAGTCCCTGATGAATCAATCCTTAACCTGCCTGACACACACAACACTGCCTGCAGCTCAGGACTGGCCACTCACCGCAACCCCAGCGTGGTAACTCGTGCCACAGGCAATGAGGATTAAGCGACGACACCTCTGAATCTCCTTGATGTGATCCTTCAACCCACCAAGGTTTACTGCAAGCAAGATTCAGAGAGACCGTTAGGGTGACCAGGTAGCACCAGTGCTGACACAGAGCCTGTCACCATCCCCATCAACCACTTGCCAAAAATCCATCCCCAAAGGCAATCTTGCCACCAGTAATTCTGGAAGCGCTCCCTGGGAGACAGGCACATCATCTTACACCAGCATGTTTTAGTCTCCCATGTCATCACCCACTTCCTCCTCTGTAACTACTGTAACTACTGGATACTGAGCCCTACATCTCAATTACCAGTGTAGTCATCAAAGTTGACCCTTCCTCTCATCGTATTAACGACAGATTCTGGCTGTTCAAATATTTCCTTCTGCATAAACGAGCTGAAGTTACCTATGAAAGAAAGAAAGAAACAAAATCTCCTTGTAATCTACATTTTTCCTGTGTACATAGGGAAAAGCTTGAACCAGAGCCACTATTGGGCCAGCGACCAGTCAGGAATCATTAAGCTGATGCTTCTTGTTCTGCCAAAGCATCTGCTTACAGGGGAAGCTAGACTGAAGTTACTAGGATGTGTCAGTCAAGGGTCAGATCTGCAACTGCAAGCCTGTTAGGGATCCATATTGGAAAAATGGATGCCTCCAAGCAGGAGGCAAAGCTCTCTGCCCCACAATTCTCTCCTTTATGGTGTTATGTTAGCAGCTAGAATCACAGAATGGTTTAAGCTGGAAGTGACCTTCAAGATCATCTCGTTCCAACCCCCTGCCATGGCACAGACTGCTGATGCATAATGAAGTTGAAGAAATGTACTGCTTCCCCCCTTACTTTGGTATATGAAATAAGCACAGCAATCTGTGCTTCCGTTTTCATCTGTTCTACATAAGGTGAGCCCTAAATCTCAATTACCAGTGTAGTCATCAAAGCTGACCCTTCCTCTCATTGTATTAACAACAGATTCTGCCTGCAAGAGCTACCTTACTATTGGAAGTGTCCAAGGCCAGGTCCCAGCAGCTGCAATAGAGGGAAGTCCCAGATGAATGAACTTTGTTCACCACGAGGGCAATAAAGCACTGGAACAGGGGCTCAGCAGGCCGGGGGATTTCTGTCCTTGGCAATACCCCAAACCCGACTTGAACAAGCACCATTAACACTCTGACCTACTTGGCCCTGCTTTTAAACCACGGACTCGCCCAGGGGACCTCCAGAGGCCTTTTCCAACCTGATTCATTCTGTGACTCCAGGGAGGACCCGTGCATCTCCACAGGTGACAGCCAAAGGACTTTACCCTTCATAATCTGCTGAAGCTCCATCTGCAGGGTTTGGACAGCCCGTCCAGGGTGGTCGCCTGCCGTGCGCTTAATGCGATGGATGGAAAGCCGGCCGTCGACCACAGCAGCTACATCATCATCCTCCAGGAAAATCACTCTGTTGGTATGCTCAATGACAGCACTACGAAAGCACACACCACTTGCCATAAGACACTGTTTCTCACAGGCAGATGAGGGCTGCAGCCCCATTTCTAATCCAGCCTACAGCTTTTGAGGCAAAAAAGTTGCTCACGTCAATGGAATTTCTGTTAAAAGAAGGCAGGTTCTGTAAAGTACATTTCCACACTGCCAATATAACTGGATTTTTTCCACCTAACTCATTATTCTGCTTTAAGAAGAAACTAGGAACTCCTCGGACAAAGCAGCACGTGTAGCACTGGGATCTGACTGTTAGGAGGTAGCAAGCAGGCAGAAACTTGGCTCTAGCACACCGGGGTGCTCGACTGCAGATGGAGGCTCCTTTCTTGCCTTTTGCAGTGAGAAGCCACTGCTCCTGCCTGCACCTCACTGTCCCACTCTGTAAAACTGGGGACAGCTCACCCACCTCTTAAAGTCCTCAGAGATCAGTGTAGAAGCACTCGGAGGATGAGGTACTATCAAACACCTTTCCCTGCCTGCAGTTTACCTGGGGAATGCCAATGTTGGAATCCATCTTCAGCCAGGGTTTAGGGTGTACTCTCACAGCTGATGAAGGTAAGCTGCTCTAAAACCCATCAGCTCCCTGGTTTACTAACTTCTGCTCTGACCTTGGCAAGTCACTGAAAAGCTGTTTAAAATCAGAACCCATCAGTGTGTCCTGAGACCCTCCCAAATGCTCTGAGTAGAGCTGCAGAAGTCACGCAGGGCAGTGCTTTCACGTTCCTGAGCATGTCCCCAATGCAGAGAAACCCAAAAGCTCTGGTAAGAGCTGCCCAATTAACCTTCACTCTCTCCATTGGGATTAAAATCAGCCACCTTTGATGCTAAATGAATTGCACACGTGAAGAGATCCCTGGGGAACCAGCACAGTTTGGATCTGGGCCGTTAATTCAGTCAGTGCTCTCTCAGGTTTCCTATCATTCACCTCAGAAACGTTATCAACAGATGTGCTTGAAGAAGGGTAATGCCATTGTGGGGTGAGCCTTCATTCCTTTAACAGAAACCCTCATCTAATCCCCCTCTGTCTCTGTCAGGGCTGTGGTAACGGGTTCACATTTGTGAAGTAACAGCCCCGTACACAGAGTTTACGTTACCCAGGACAAAACCACAGCCACCCCTTTGCCTGTTCAAAGCCTTACCTTTGAACAGGGTATTTTTACACACACTAAAAGGCTCTGCAGCACATTACCTAGCATCAGAAGCAAAGTAGTACTCCACAGCTTTCTCCTCCACAGGGAAAAGGCAGGTGGTGCTGTCCACACGAGACAGGTTGCAGCTTCCCTTCTTGTCCTTCCCTAGAAGACATAAAGGTCAGGGACCACACGTGCCGACACACCGGAACGCGGCTGCAGCATCAGTGTCACCACAGGCCCCAGGAGTACCAACATGAAGCAGGATTTAACTGAGCAGCAGAGCAGCACCCGCCTTAGGGGGCCCCTTCCCAGCTGGCTTGCAAGGCTCTGGATGTGCTTTTGAATTCAGCCTGCAATGTAACGTTAGCAGGGAGCTTAAGTAGAGAGGAAAATGTGAGTGAAAGCTCATGTGTAGCTCTGCTGGGAGAGGATTCAAGCTGCTTTAGAAGCAGTCACATTTACTGAGGGTTTCCTGATCCAATCTGCCCTGTTTCATCATTCCCAGTTTCTCCTGTGCTCCTGTTGCACTCCCTTTCCTGAGGCTGTGGGAAATGGAGCAGGGTTGCTCTTTCTTTGTCAGTTATCTCTCAGAGCTGCTGCCTGAGCAACTACGGGGTTCCAGTGAGCACATGTAACCCAAACTGAGTTTTGTCTGGTGAAGCTAATGCTTCCCAGCTCAGGAAATCCATGATTAAGTACCTGGTGGTGTTCCTGAGCTACCAAACACAACCACTGCATTCTGATCCAAAAAGCTGGCAAAGCACTGTGAGTCCTATGCCGTTGCCAGGGATGGAGATAGGTGGATACAGAACTGAGAGTCAGCTTAGTAGAAAGCCTTTAAAGAAGGGCAGTGGTTGAGCAAGGATCCTTTCTGAGGTATTCCAGCATTTCCCTCTAATCCTCCATATACTTTTTGGTGGCAAAGCCCACCAGGAATGCAGGTGAGGACCAGGACACTTACTGCTCTGCACTCACCTTGGACAGAATGAGCTGGTTGTCGTGCAGGGCATGGTAGGAGGTGAGAGGGATTGGGCAAAATGTGACTATTGCCAAAGAATAAGACCACTAAAGTGCCTGTTACATTTACTCCTGAAGCTCTCGTGTTGTGTTTCACCCACCGGACACCAATCTGATTCAGGGACGTAAGCAGAGCTCCTGAGGTTTGGATTTATCCTTCTGTAAAGGAAAACTACTGCTTTCATGTTGATACTCCTTAAGGAAGAAGATTCCACTCAACCAAGAATTTAGAGCCCCTCCAGTTCAGTACATGAGGGAAACAGCTCCTTTATTGTTGAGTTGAGGCAGGAAAGGCTGATTGGCAGTGAGAAAGGACAGAGCTCCCCCCCCAGCAGCACCCCACCTTGATCAGAACATGCAAATTTGGTTCTCAGATCAGCACTTTGCCCTGCACTGGCTTTATTATGTTGCATTGCTTTCCTGTATTGTGGATCCTACCTGGAACGTGTGGTTATTGTGCACATGCACTACAGATCTATCTGACCAAGAAGGGGTTGAGAAGTTCCAGTGAGTATTATCAGCCAATTGCAGTTGTCATCCATGGGTTTGTTCACAAATTGTCCATTTCTCTATAGGTAACCTGCATCTTTGCTCTGCAGCACCTACCTCCTATTGACTACAATTTGGAAGCAACACAGACTTCATCTTTCATTCTTTCCCTTTCAAATTAAAGGCTGGAGGAGACATCATGGAGAATTCACACAGGTAGGGTAAAAAATGGGTGAGGGAGTCTCAGTTGTTCAGAAAAGCCTCTGAAAGCTGAGGGACTTTGGTTCTTAAAGCCCCCAGGACTTATGGTCAACCTGCCTTAATGCTTTACACTGACTGAAGAGGGAAAAAAGAAACAAAGCCTCACCTAATGGATGCTGGAAAGGGGCTCTTCATCAGGGACTGTAGCAATAGGACAAGGGGTGATGGGTTCAAACTGAAACAGGGGGAGTTCAGGTTGGAGATAAGGCAGAAGCTCTTCCCTGTGAGGGTGCTGAGGCGCTGGCACAGGGTGCCCAGAGAAGCTGTGGCTGCCCCATCCCTGGCAGTGTTCAAGGCCAGGTTGGACACAGGGGCTTGGAGCAAGCTGCTCCAGTGGAAGGGGTCCCTGCCTGTGGCAGGGGTTGGAGCTGGATGAGCTTTAAGATCCTTTCCAACCCAAACCATTCTATGATTCTAATGTTTGGGTTCAGGTAAAGCAGCTCCCAGTGGAGCAAACACACTGCTCCCTTTGAACAACCTGAGGCTTGTTTCTCCTCCAGCAACAGTGCACAGATTTCACTCCCAAGGCCATGGGCTGCTGAGGGGGGCATCACAATTACTTCTTAAACTAAGAATCAGTTCCTTTCCTCTTACAGAAGAGCACTCTCCTGCTTCAGATGTGAACTTGGTTCATCGCATCACACTTGATGGGTTTAGCCTTTAAAGGAACTGAAGTAGTTAATGTGCATTAAAAGTGGTTCAGCCTAATAAATGAGCAAAGGGAAGGAAGTCCCAGCCTCAGGGCAACCTTAATGCTTCTACCAGGAGCTGCAACTCACACTCCTGCTACAACCAGGAGGGAGGATGCAGTTCTTTGACAATCTAACCCAAACTATCCTACAATTCTATGATCATTAGCAGCCTCCTAACAGGGTTTCACTCTCTTAAGGGTAGAGGGTTTAAGGCAATTGACTGTTTCCTTCTATAATCAGAGCAGCAGGGAGCACACAGCACGAGCTGCACCAAGACACCAATTGTGTCAGAAGATTTGAAATGGGATGGGTGGACTCATGGGTTCATTGGTTTCATCAATCCAGAAGAAATTCCCACTCATTTCACTGCATGGAAAGCAATAACCACATAGTAAAGACACAGTGCATATTTGTCTCATTCGTGATTGCTTTCCTAAGGAGCTGGAGGGTTTGTCTGAAATTTGGGAGTATTAAATTGTCTCTCGTAGGCACCTTCCTCCATTTTTATGGATATTCCATCAAAAGAATGATCCATAGATTGCACAGCTGAAAGTGTAATTGGGGGAAAAGAAACTGTCAAACACCAAACTGGAGAGCATCAGTGAAAAAATACATACATACAATTGAGGATATCCAACCCAGAGCAACCACAGCACGGCTTACTGGTGCCCAGAGAACCAGGCCAGTGACTGTATAGGTTCAGCCTTCTCTGACAACAGGAAATTATGGGATCATTTAAAAGAGGAGGGAAAGGACAAATAATTCTTAAGGCACTTGTCATTTTCGAGGGGGCACCCACATGTCTGCAGTGCTTACACACACGTGTGGAAGATGGAGGGACAATGAGCTGTGGGTGCCACACACAGGGTACCAGCGTTCTGCTTGTTAAAAGTCACACTGGGGATAGGGGAAAGGTTTGTGACAGTGGAAAGCTGGCACAGCACAGACATTTCTGGTCTTGAAAGCAGCCAGGCCTGTGAATGCTAACACGCCACACACAAAACATGAACCCTGGCAGTGTTCAAGGCCAAGCTAGAGGGAGCCTTGGGTGGCATGGTCTAGGGTGAGGTGTCCCTGCCCATGGCAGGGGGTTGGAGCTGGATGACCTTAAGGTCCTTTCCAACCCCAACCATTCTATGATCTAAGTTTAACGAAACTGTTACCTTTACTATCCTATTTTACCCTATTCTGCCACATTAAGATGTGTTTTCTTTGCAACCACTGAACATTAAAGCTTTGATTACACAATAGAGACTAACTTGAGTACACGGTGGTTAAAACTGAATTAAAAACACCCAAAATCTCATTTTTGTAATGGTTTCATTTGCAGATGAAAGTTTGAAAGTGTTAATACGTATTCCAATGCCTGTGAAACCCTGTGCTGCTGTGACTGGAGACAGGCTCCAGGGATGCTCCCACTTACCCGTCCGGTAGAGGATGGGGATGTGGTCGGTGGAGAGCTTGTGCTCGCTGCGCACCCCGATAAGCAGGGGGCTGCCTCGCCTGCAGGAAGACACAGAGTTAGAGCCCAAGGTGCCCCAAGATTCATCTGACCCAATGGAGCCACTGTTCTACAGCACAGCACTGAAATGGGCTGAAGAAGAGCAAGCTCCTTCCATAAAAGCACTCTTTTATGCCAAAAGAGTGATATACAGGGATGCAACATGGATGTTCTTTCCCAAAGCAATACCTACCTGGTCCCAACTGCTTGACCAGGATAATGAACACTTTTGAACACAAGGGCGAAAGCACCTTCCTGGAACAAGAGAAACACAAACTGTTCATCCCATCCTTACAGAGGCAAAGAGCAGGTAAAAGCAGCACCAGAACTTTGGGGTGTCTGCTCAGGTCTGGTGCCAATGGGTGAGACACCATGATCTGCCAGCACAATACATCCCCTGTCTTGGCTGCTACAGCTCCTGCGTGAGACCTCACTTGCAGTACTGTGCACGGTTCCAGGGTCCTCAACATAAGGATGCAGAGCTGCTGGAGCACACCCTGAGGAAGCCACGAGGATGCTCGGGCCCAGAGCAGCTCCCATATGGAGCCAGGCTGAGAACATTGGGGCTGTTCAGGCTGGAGAAGAGAAGCTGTGTGGAGACCTCAGAGCAGCTTCCAGTGTCTGAAGGGGGCTACAAGGATGCTGCAGAGGGGCTCTTCATCAGGGACTGTAGGGATAGGACAAGGGGTGATGGGTTCAAACTGAAACAGGGGAAGTTCAGATTGGAGATAAGGAAGAAGTGATTTATGTGAGGGTGCTGAGGCGCTGGCACAGGATGCCCAGAGAAGCTGTGGCTGCCCCATCCCTGGCAGTGTTCAAGGCCAGGTTGGACACAGGGGCTTGGAGCAAGCTGCTCTGGTGGAAGGGGTCCCTGCCCGGGGATGGATCCTTGCAGATGGGTTCTGTTCCTGAGCACCACTCAGCAACAAGTGGAGCCACACGCTAGGCAGTGCGGTTCCCACAAGGGGTCAGCATCTCTTCCAGACGGAGGCTGCAGGGAAAATCTGAGATCCAGACTTCTTTTCACTGCACTTAACTCCCACTCCATCCCACGTCAGCTCCCACCCCCTGCCCATTCACCACACAACCCACCAGGGACCCGCTGCCTCAAGATACTTCTGTGCCCCAAAACGTGGCCATTTCTCTCCCAAGGAATGAATCATGTTAAAGAAAACCCAACATATGTCTTGGATGAACTGTTGGAGGTAGGAAAGACAAAACCACACCGTAACACGTGCCGCAGCATGACCTATGTGCAGCCTGACAGGGTCACATTGGCCACCTCACCCTGGGCAACACTGGAAGGCTGCGTGGAGACCTCACAGCAGCCTTCCAGTATCTGAAGGGGCCTATAGGGATGCTGGGGAGGGACTCTTCATTAGAGACTGTAGTGACAGGACAAGGGGTAATGGGTTAAAACTGAAACAGGGGAAGTTTAGATTGGATCTAAGGAGGAAATTCTTTGCTGTTAGGGTGGTGAGGCACTGGAATGGGTTGCCCAGGGAGGTTGTGAATGCTCCATCCCTGGTGGTGTTCAAGGCCAGGTTGGACAGAGCCTTGGGTGAGATGGTTTAGTGTGAGGTGTCCCTGCCACGGCAGGGGTTTGGAACTGGATGATCTTAAGGTCCTTTCCAACCCCAACCATTCTATGATTCTATTTTCCGTGTGTCCCCTGCTCCCAGTATTACCAGCTGCTGGATGACCCTCTCCACCAGGGTGGTGAAGCTGATGTCGTCGCTGTCACGGTTGTCGTACATGTACTTGACCAGCTTGGCGATGCTCTCCGTGTCCGTCTCCGACTCGAAGTCGTAGCCCTTGCTCTCCTGCAGCGACAGCACACGCAGGTCACAGCCCGCTGCCCCCTTCCCACCCTGCTCCTCCTGCCTGCCTTGGCTCATTTGCTTCTCCTTCCCTTTCCCTCAGCCCTTTTGCCTCACATTGTTCCCAATCTTCCTTTCTACTGGTCTTTCCTTCTTTCCTTTCATTTCTCCTTTCCTCCCCACCCTTAGCTTTTCTTCCCTTGCTTTCTCATGTCTCTCCTCTCCTTAGCTCCTGCCTCCCTACCTTTCCTTTTCCTTCTGCCTTTCCCTTTTTTCCTTTCTTTTATCCTTCCATACTGCATTTCTTCCTTCCTTTTATTCCCTTTTTTCATCCTTCCCTCCTGCTTTTCCCTTTCTTCTTTCCTATTTTCCTCCTCCTTATTCTTCTCTTCCTTCTCTCCTTCTTGCTTTTCCTGTCTTTCCCCCTCCATTTCTTCTTTCTTTTCCCTCCTGACTTTTCCCTTTATTTCCTGCCTTTCCTCTTGTGCCTTCTTCTTTCCTGCCTTTCCCTTTCTCTTCCTTCCCTCTCTCCCTTTCCCTTGGACTCCTTTCCCTGCCTCCCATTTCCTGCCTTCTTCCTTACCCTTTCCTTTCTCATTTTCCTTCCTTCTTCCCTTCATCTCTTTGTCCTCCTTTCCACTTCCTTTCCCTTTCATCCCTTCCCCTCTGTATTTACCTCCTTTCCCTTCTCCCACCCTCCCACTCCACGAGTGTGAGTACAGGGGTGAGTGTGAGGATCCGAGTGCAGGTGGAGGAGTGAGTACACACACGACAGTGCAAAAGGGAGAGGAGTACAGGAGTAAGTGTATGAGGAAGGAGCGAGCGGGAGACATGAGAGGGGTGTGTGAATGGGGGCGTGAGGGATCAACAGGGAGTGCGAGTTGGGGACTGTGAGTAGGGCAGTGAGTGTGAATGTGAGAGTGTGAGTGGGGGAATGCAGTGGGAGGGGAGGAATGGGAGTGGGAGTGACTGGAGAAGTGTGAGTGAGGAAAGGAAGGGAAGGATGCAAGTGTGAGAATGTACTCAGAGCATGAGAGCGTAGTGGAGGAGTGAGTGGAAGAGTGAGTGTGAGTGCAAACACATGAGGGGGGAACATGAGTGGAGGAGTGGGACAAGCGAGGGTGAGCATACAAGTGGGGGAGTGGGTAAGTGTGGGAGCACAAGGGAGCCGGGGGTGAGTGTCACACACGCAGTGTCACTCACCAGGAACTTGCGCAGGTCCTTGTAGTTGGTGATGATGCCGTTGTGGATGACAATGAACTCTGGGAATGGAGGAAAGGCCCTGCTCAGCCCTGGCACCAGTCCCCACCGGGCAGAGCAGAGGAGTTTCTGCCCCTGGTGCCATCCCTTTTGCTGCCCCATTTGGCCGGGCTGGTAAAGGCAGGAGGTAGCAATGACCCAGGCAGGACAAGGGTTACTGAGGTCCTGCTATGGTGCTGGAGCCACTCGAGCGCTCAGCAGCTGCCACACAACCACTGGGCACTGATCCGGGCCCTCCCTGGGACTGGTCATGGCTGCAAAGATCCCATGGCCAGAAACTGAGCCCAAACCCCTCCAGCTTCCCAGTAACTCGCAGCACAGCCTGAATAAACCCACTGCCCTGGGACACACTGGGCATCAGAAGCTCTTCCAGATGAGGGGCTTTGGACAAGGACCTGTAGGGACAGGACAAGGGGGAAGCTGTGGCTGCCCCATCCCTGGCAGTGCTCAAGGCCAGGTTGGACACAGGGGTTTGGAGCAAGCTGCTCTAGTGGAAGGTGTCCCTGCTCGTGGCAGGGGTTGGAGCTGGATGAGCTTTAAAGTCCCTTCCAACCCAAACCATTCCATGATTCTATGATGTTCCAAGACCTGCCAGTGCCTCAAGCACCCACTCACCATTGTTTTTATCCGAGCGCTGTGGGTGGCTGTTGATGGGACTGGGCTCGCCATGGGTGGCCCAGCGGGTATGGGCGATTCCAAGGTGCACATCAAACTCGATATCAAGGTCCATGTCCTGTTGCTCTGTGGCAGAAGTAGAGGTTTTTAGTCCCAAGGGGGTGTCCCCATGCCAAAGTCAAGGTGGGAGTCACACCAGAACAGCAATGCTGATAGGGAAACAGGCTCCTTACACTAAGATTAGAGCTACCCACCTCCCCTTTGGATAAGAGCCCGCTGCACCTGGAAGGACACTAGCACACGATAAGGAAGGGAAGTTATAACACAGCAGCTGTCAAATGCAAACTAGAGGCTGTGATTCCTCTGAAGAGCATCTTCCCATGCCCTTCCCAGCGCTCACACGAACTCCCCATCCAACAACCTTCATGCTGTGCAGAGATTTAACAGACTTCTAAGAGCACTCCTCTCTTCTTCCCAAGCTCCAGGTCTCTGATAACTATCTCCCAGTAATCCCCTTTCCCCAGCATAAGGAGTCTTTTGTTTGGGGGTTTTTTAGGTGTTTTCTAAAACAAATTCCAGGTCTACCTGACTTTAACAGGATGTGATTCATTTGTCTTGTGAAATCAGGATTTATCTGTAACTTCGTGCCAATGCCCACAGGATCATTGGGTTCTTCACAGCACATGCACTTTATACACAATTTATTTGGAAACCCAGTTTCCTGGGCAAAGCAGATGATCTTCAAACCATGAAGGAGATGAGAGGGCATTCCAAGGCAATGAATGGAAGGGAGATACATACTGTGAACCTCTTCGTCCAGAGCCTTCACTTTCCCCTTCTGTTTGATAAGCTGGATTTTGCAGGCATTAGCTTCCCAGTCTTTGTCGTTTCCACCATCGATTCCCACACCTAAACATCACCACAGGATATGAAGAGGAAACGTGAGTTACAGAAAGTGTGGTTTACATAAATACTGTCCATATTTTTCTCTGCATTGCCCTTTCTCCCCATAGCTGAGCCTCCAAAGAAAGGCAAGAAATCCCTTTGATAAGCCCCGAGTTTCCCCTTTGTCACCTCATGGGTATTTTTAAAGCATCAGGTTCTGGGCATCAAGGATACTCCTAGAAACATATATAATGAAAGGGAATCCCAACCTCTGCCACACGATCAGAGGCACTTCCAACGTGTGTTGCAGTAGAAACCATTCACAAACACGCCATGGAAATCCCTGTTTAGAAGTCAAGATTCAAACCAGGACGAGTGCTGCTCGGAGAGCGTTACCTGCGGAATCATAGCCTCTGTACTCCAGGCGCTGCAGCCCTTTGATAAGGGTCTCCAGGATCTCCCGCCTCGTCCGGGGAACATGGTAGTTCAGGTAAGCAAAGATTCCTGTATGGGGGAAAAGAGCACAGGCTTACAACAGAGTCACACCTGGAGAGCCCTGCACATGGTGTCTGCCGAGGAGGAGCGCTGTGGCATAGCTCTGAGAGGCCTCGGCACTGAAAAGCCTTGCCTGAAGGTACCACCACGCTCACAGCACTTCCTGACCCCACCTGAGGCCCGGTGGAGGATGTTAGTGACATCCCCAACCCTGAAGAGACCAGAGAATGGTTTGGGTTGGAAAGGAGCTTAAGATCATCTGGTTCCAACCCCCTGCCATGGGCAGGGACCCCTTCCACTAGAGCAGCTTGCTCCAACCCCTGTGTCCAACCTGGCCTTGAACACTGCCAGGGATGGGGCAGCCACAGCTTCTCTGGGCACCCTGTGCCAGCGCCTCAGCACCCTCACAGGGAAGAGCTTCTGCCTTATCTCCAACCTGATCTTCCCTTGTTTCAGTCTGAACCCGTCACCCCTTGTCCTACTGCTACAGTCCCTGATGAAGAGCCCCTTTCCAGCATCCTCGTAGCCCCTTCAGACACTGGAAGACCATCCAAGTCCAACCCCCCCTTGACTACTGACTCCAGATGAGAAAGCCAAAGTTCACCATCACTGAGCTTTGCATGCTGAAGAACCATCTCCAAAAGGAATTCTTCCTCAAATAACTTTCCCCAACTTCCTCCCACAGACTCACTAAGAAAAACCCCCATTTCCCTCATGCAAACTAACACCCTCAAACTAATGGAGCTATTTTGCCTGTAGGTTGCAAAGGAAGATAAGTCGTTGCTTCTATTTTTAAGCAGTGATGGGACACACAAATTCCTAGAATCCTAATGCCAACTACAGCTCTATTTCAGAAAGATTTCCTTTGGTGCCATCATCAAGCAGCAGCATGAGAAGACATTTAAGTGGATGCTGGAAATAATACTGGAAATCTACCATTTCACCCTAATATTTTAAAGGGGAAAAGTATCCATGTGGAATAAAAACAGAAGAGGTTTCACACAAACATGGAAGTTGAGGGGAACAGAGCTCAGGCACACACACAAAGTCCTTTTAAAGGCATCCTGAACCTCTGCTTTGTTCCTGGTGGTGCTGCCATGCTCTTACATTTTCTGGTTTGGAATGAAACTAAACAATTCTAAGCTTCTGATGCCTTCACTTATGGTATAAGTGGAAATACGGGCCACTCGGGGTAGCACCAAATACCACACAGCAAAGCCCCTCCAGTTCTTCTGCACTTACCTCTTTCCATGCTGCTAGAAAAATTAGATGCTCATTCTATTGTTCCTCTTTCTCAAACCACGCAGTCAGATGAAGGGAAAAACACCCCAAAACCTGAGCTTTTCCCTGGGTTTCTTTAGCTTCTGCCTTCATTTCCCCCAAAGCCTTTTCTCATCACCACTTGCAAGACCACCAGGACCGAGCGTACGAACATCTGCACCGCTTCCATCCCTCCTGACATCCCAACCACACACAGAGCTTGGCTGCTGCCACCTCCCATGGCCCTCATTCAACCTGAATGTTGTTTCCAGGAACTCCTCAGCAGGGTGAGGTCCTTCTCCATAAACCTCTCAATTCACAGCTCCAACCCAGCCGCTCACTGGCCACAGTTACCAACCTCTGCTGCATGGCACAAATCTCCTTTGAAGGATACTTCCAATGAGCAAACCCTCCTCTCCCCACCCTTCTGGCACAAAGAAGGTTTCCAATTTGAGCTACTTAGTTCAGGCTGTTTCTAAAACCTCCATTCTTCAGGCAAACAGCAGCCTCCCTGTTTACAAGTGAGCTGACTCCAAATAGCTGTCATCCAGGCCAAAGGATGCGCATCTCACCTACATCCCCGATGCCTCAAGTCCTTTAAATGACTTCCAGGTCTTACAGTAGGAGTACCAAGCAGACTGCTTTGGTAGCAGGCAGCTGGAAAAGTCCCTCTCCTATTTACCAGACACCTCCCAGACACCCAATGCAGCTCATCATACATATAAATAACAAGTGTGTACGACCAAGCAGGGAAAACAAGCACAGGAGAGGTCTATAAAAAGGCAGGCTGGGTTCCAGCAGTCCTGGACATGTCCCTTCACATCACCTACCATGGCATCCAAGGTACAGCTACTTCAGAAGGCACAAGTATAACCAGCACGAGTAACTATGAACTGCAAATGTTGCTTATATTTAGCTAAATAATGCCAGAGTTGGAACCTCTCCCTGCATTTGATTTATACACTAAGGGTCTCATTCCCACTCTTTTTGACAGTGCTGGGTCCATCAAAGAGCTCCCCAGAGGCACCAACAGCCCCTGCAGCTATCCCACTGTGGCATAACCCATCCTGCTCAGGCACATGGATACCTAGTGAGTTATTCCACTACCAGGACACACCACCAAAGACCATTCAAGTGGGAAACGCTCTTTGGAGCGAATGGGGACTGATGACCAGCATGAAGGTGCTCTGGATGTTGAACATCAGGCTGGCCACAGGAAAATAGCTCCTGGAAACCTTTCCAGTGAACAGCAGCAGAACAAGAGCCTCATTTAGATGGGATCCTAGGAACAATTCCTTGCCCAAAGGGTGCTCAGGCATTGGAACAGGCTGCCCAGGGCAGGGATGCAGTCACCGTCCCTGCAAGTGTTCACACACCATGGAGATGATGCCCTCAGTGCCATGGGTTAGTGGTGGCCTTGGCAGTGCTGGGAATGGTTGGACTTGATGATGTTAAAGGGCTTTTCCAACCTGGTTGATTCTATGGGAGCACAGAAGCATACCAAAATGCCATGGACTGAGCAGGAACAAAGTGGGAACCAATGTCCTCCAGGAAGGGATGGCTCAGCTGGAATGAGCCCCAACAACAGTGCTGTTAAACACCTACTTGTGCTCTAAATACACTGCAAACATGTAGCTAGAAAGGAGCCAACTTGGCATTTGTCTCTGTTATTAACAATTATTATTGTTATTCATTTGAACAAATTATTAATTACAGCACAATTATATTAAGATTATTCATCAGAATATGAAACTAAGACTGACACAACCTCCCCAAACCAAGGAATTCATTGCTTCAGAAAAGAGAGACTACATCAGGAATCCAACTAAATAACATGCAAATACAGTATTAACACTTCAAATTAACACACACTTAAAGATGACCAAGTAAACACTGGGAGGTTCAGGTTAGAGTCAGTTCAGTGATTAGATGGTGAGAGGAAAATAGCTGGAGTGATAATGGAGATGCCACAGGGAAAACCAAAGCAAAAGAACTCATAAACAGGAAGGCAAGTGAGACAAGAGGGTTCAGAACTCATCTTAGAGAAAACAAGTCTAAAATAAATAGAATAATAGGGAAAAGTAAAAAAGTAGGATAGCAGGGAAAAATAATACAGAATGAAAGTAAAAAATGGGACAAAAGGCTGCTGAAAACGAGCACAACTTTTCCTAAACACACAACTTCCTAACCCACAAGCTAAAACCAACTACTTGAAGGCTTCTCACCCATTTATGACACTTGTTGATGTTGAAGTAAGTGTAAATACCAGTTTCATTTACTGGAAAGACTTTCAAATGCATTTAATCTTCCCCTTTTCAAGCAAGCCACAACAATGTGACTCTGATAGCCAGAGAAAGCTTCAATGCACATTTAGCAACCAGCTTTCTATTGGGTTATTCACAACTATATAAGCAGTAACACTTGTCATCACTCCCATTTTTAAGTACAATTCCATTGCCCTCAACACAAGCTGAGCAAAGAAAGACCCAAAGCATCAAACACTTGTTGTGCTTCACTGACCCGAGTGGTAGTTTGTAAAATCACTTGGTTCTCCCAACAGCCACCAACAGGGGCTCTGTAGGTAAAATACTCCTCTGGAGTTAGACGTCAAGCCCTTGGTCTCACCTGGGTAAATGTGCAGTAAAGAAGGTGGCTGTGCTGAGTCAAAGGGCTCTCAGGTGATCCAGCCCTGCATGATGCAAAACTAGGTCAAGAAGGAACCTGTTTCTACTCCAGAGCTGAACAAAGGGTTGTTCTTCATCCAGCTACAAAGCACAGCCCTCTCCGAGGTGTAATGTGGCACACAGCAACTCTACCTTGCAGTTTAAACTAGAGACAGGTTGTGTGTGTAACTCACAACGTTAAAGCCCTGTTTGCTCCATCCCTGCGCTTAAATTCATCTCAACCTACAGCATTCCAAAGATGAAGAGGTACCAACCATGAGAGCTGCCTGAAGGCTTCCATCGGGTGCACTCTTGACATAAGAGCACCAATTTTGCTGTCAAAGTCATTTAAATCACAACAGTCAATGGAAACATGTTGCTCTGGATGACATTCCAATGCAACTCTAGCAGGTTTTCCATCAGGGTCCCCATGTGGTGCAGCACCAAGCAGAACACTCCTGAAACTGGGAACCTCAGGTCCCTATAAAGCAGACCTGAAAAGAGGAGTTTCAGTTTCAGCTCAACTTACACGTTTTAGACACCACACCAGCTGGTCCATCACAGCCCTGAGCAGCCTTCACAAGCCTCCACTAAAACCGGCTCTTCTGCAACACCCCATGTCCAACAAAGGGATATTAAGCTAAAATTAGGGATAAAGCCTTCTATGGCCCTCAGTGCCATGGGTTAGTGGTGGACTTGGTAGTCCTGGGGGAATGGCTGGACTCAATCTTAAAGGTGTTTTCCAACCTGGTTGAGTCCGTGACTCAACAATGAGTGGTTTACAGTAGTAACACCACACCTGCCCTCTGGAAGAAGCCAGAAAGAGGAAGTATCACAGAAAATCAGGATGTGTGAATGACATTTAATGACACTTCCTTGCCAAGCCTTGAGCTGGCACTGTTTGAGGTGAAATCCATGCTTTGTGAAAGAAAATCCCAACCTTTGAGCTTCATCCTGGTCCAGCACTGTTTGTCATTGTGAATTCCCAAGCTGGACTAAGGCAGCAGCAAGCATACTATAGGAATTTCTAGGCTCAGAAAACACAATAACCCCATCTGGAATACACTCACATACTTCAGGACTCAACTCTCATATATATTCAGGACACTCATATACTTCAGGACTGGAACAGCAGTCACGCTTTACAAGATAATAAAACATCTCAACCAGTAACTTGACACAGGACTTTGCACATAAGGACTCAAAACTCTTATTCAAAGCATGTCAGCTTATCATTCAATTCTTGATTAATACAGCCCACCGTGGCAAGAAGTTCTACGTAGATTTCTCTAAAGTGAAATACCTTGAACAATGAACTAGGGGACATAAAACCTTTCCTTTCTTGCGGGTTCGTCTTAAAAACCTGGTGAACCACCAGCAGAACAGGCACTGAGCTGCTTGTGAAGCTCAACTCTGTCTTAGAAGCCATTCTTAATGTCCAAGCACAAAACTCAGACCTTCTTAATGACAGCTACAGGAAGCATTCCCTACAACGAGGTGACACACCTGAACAAAGAGCATTTTTACCAAGTGGACATTCAGAGTTTCTATTGTTGGCAATCACCAAAAATACTTTGTCTGAGAACTTCATTTTCCTGTGAGCTTTTTGGTGCTCATGTTCCTTTATTCCACGGTAAGATAACAGGCAAACGGTATTAATCACCACTTCCAGGTAAGAAGAAATGATCTCCTCCAGTGCCTTGAAGACGCAGTTACTCAGGAATAGCTTCACCTAATCCTTTCCCTACAGAAGCAGAAGAGCCTTGGGGCTAGGCTTCGAGATGGATTTACAGATTCCTTTATACCACACCATCTACTGCTCAAACCATCACAACAGACGATGTTATCAGTGCATCCACTTGGCAATTTCAAAGAATCCTTTATCCTCGTGATCATTATTAGGCCTCAAGTCTGCAACAAATTAGATGCAGGTTACTAAATACCACATACATAATACATGTTACAGACCAGGGGAAGCAATAAACACATTTTCCTTCTAGCTACAGCAGGGGAGACACCAGCAAACAGCAAGTTCTCACAGATACTCATCATAGCTCAGAGCAAAGTCCCAGATTGATGCTTAAAACCTGCTGGAGGAGTCTCCTCTTCTTTGGTGCTCTGCACTTCGGAGAAGCGGACACTGTGCCAACCCCTGCGTAATGAAATAAGCCTCATTCCACATGGTTTGAAGGAGCACGAGGTCAAAAGCAAGCAGATGTCATTGTTGTGTCTGCTAGCTGTGTATGGGAGAGTCAATGCTCAATTCATCAAGTCTGCACTGGTAAAAAGCAGAGCAGGAAAACATCCCCTCCATGGAGAGCCACACCTGTCCCCTGGATGCTGCTTTCACTGCCCATGCACACACCTCTCTCCCCAGTTAAAAAGGGCAGAATTGTTCCTGCCTGGAGTAAACAACCAGTGCATCAGTCCTAAGGCCTCATTCTGGGCAAGAGCCACCACTCTGCTTCACAGAGGAGCATACACCCAGGTGTACAAATGGCATTTCGGCAGTCCCCACTGCTGTGCTGGAAACCCAAGTCTTCAAGCCCATTTTTATCTCCAGCAATCGCTGGTAACACAAGACCTGAATTCTACAATCACTTTTTGTCCTTAAGAATGGTCAGGGCAGGTTTACTTATTTACAGAACAGTCTGGCTACCTTGAAAAACCTGTTTTCCAAACTATTTCATGGATGCCATTGAACTGGTTTGGTGCATCCAGCCTAAAGGACACCCAATTTATACCTAGCTAGGTCTTCAAATTGCAAGACATGCCAAGAGCAAAACCTATTTTCCACTCATGTTATCAAAACCAATCCCCCCAGGTTGCTGCAGGCATCAAGGAACCAAACTGTGAGGCTACTTTCCTTTACCTGTCAAGCAGGAAGAGCACATCAGATCACAGGACTTTGTAAGGTCACGCATGCATAAACATGAACATCAGATTATCTTACATTGAAAACGTTGTGTTGGTAATTCCAGTCTTGAAGCTGTCACCGGGAGAACTCAGGTAACAGTAACAGCATTGTCATCTTTTCTTAATGAAGCAAAACACTCATTCAGTAACTGACTTTCTACCCAAAATGGATAAAAATCCAAACGTGGATGGCGCACCCATCAGACAGCACAGCAAGATAAAGCAACATATATCCTTACAATGAAGGTACAGAAATGTTGTCTGAGGGCTCCTACAAGCAAGCAGGCTTGCACAGCTAACACTACACTGCTCACAGCATGAGACATCAGGGCCCTCTACTCCAAGATGCAGACTGCTGTCACTTCAGTGAGGAGCAACATAAAGTCTAGTTAGCGCAAGTACTCGGAGTACCTACAAGCCAGCTCTGCCTATTTATGACACTTGCAGGATGAGCTCAAAGGGCAACACCTGTGTTTGTTCCTTGTTCCATCGCTGGAGTCTTCTGCTGCTGGATGGAAGGAGCCCAAATTGCCACTGCAGTCGATGCTTCCAAAGAAAAGCTGAGACCACCGGTGATTGTCCTGTGCTCCCAGACGGAGCTCGAAGGCAGCAGCAGAGCTCACTGCGTTCCTGTGCTTCTGCCAACTGCTCTTAACCACAAGTCACAAGAGTTCATGTGGTAGCACCCTCTGCCTCCAAACAGCTCCCCTCCTGTTCCCTACAGAACCTGAACTGTCTCCAGCCATGCGCTTCCTGCGCTCCAAAGCTCCTCAGTTTCCAAGGCTCATTTTTCTGCATGAAGGTGCTTGGTTAATGCTCTCCTCTTCTTGTTTTTCCCCGCACGATGTATTTCTGGCTCCCAGAACAAAACTCAATGATCCTCAATGCCTTCCCTACTGCTTCATAAAACATGCCAATATCCAAGGAGAACTTTGCTTGTATCAATAAGGGAAGAAGCACGTTTAATCTTGAACACAACGAGGAACTACCCACAGCATTGTCAGGGCTTCTCATGGTAAAAGACAAAGAGAATACTGTTAATATTGCACATTTCAAAGGCCAAACCTCAACTAAGGCAAGCACAAGGCCCCAAAACCATCCCTATCCTTGCAGCAAGCTATTTATAACAATAATTACCCCTTCCAGTCTTAGCTTTGCTCCGCTTTGTACCTTTAACACAAATTAACATAGTGTTAAACACAAATATGAATTCCCGACTGCCTCTTCATAGCACTCCACAGACTCGAGAGGCTGAAGGTGATACTGGTTCCATCTCCCCAAAACAATGAAAGGAACGGCAATTTGCTCAGTGTAAACCCCACAACCTTACTTAGAGCAGCATTTTAATTACAAACATAACAACACGGGGGAAAGAAAGAGAAGGAAATGGGGAAAAACAACAAAGAGTCGTCAACAGGTCAAAGCTGCATGAATTTCCATGGAAAGACATGAAAACGTGTTAGAAGGAAGAGAAAGGATAAATCACATCCCTGTGTCCAACAGATGAGGCGGAGACATTGCACTAATACAGCAAACAGGAGGGGAAAGTACCAAAGTGACTCTTAAGGCATCTGCTCAACCGAGGGAAGCCCTGTTGGGGTTCAAGCAGCCTGGTGTGAGCTGGGGCAGAACCCCACAAGGGACATTTCCACATCGCGTTTACCTGCCTGCCTCACAACCTACACCGAGTAAACTTGAACTGACGTACGAGCATCCACGGCACAAGTTTTAACGCCTAAAAAACCATACCCAGGACCCACACTTTCCACCTAGAAGCGCCTGCTCTGATACAACCACATTCGGAAAGGCTGCCGGTGAAACCCACGTCCCTTTTCCACACCGTGCATATCAGTGACGCTCACCGGGGCTTGGGCTCCCGTGTCGCTTGGCTGCTTTGAGAACTAGAACCCACAAAGCCACCCGCCGCCACCCCCAGCACCGCTGACCCAGACCCAGACCCACGGCCACCACCGAGCGCCCGCAAGGCTCCCGCACCGACGGAGCGGCGCTGCCTTTTGTACGCGCCGGCCTCAACCGCACGCAATGCGGGGACAATTCGCCTTTTTGAGTTATTATCCCGTTGCGAGACGCCTCCCCCCGCGGAAACGGACGCTGCCGGTGGACAACACGATGACACCCCCAGATAACGGCGCTCAGGGCCCTTAGCGCTATAACCGAGGCAACGCAGACGCGGCCGGCGCCCTCCTTCCGCCGGGGCTGCCGCGGGCACGGCCCCGCAGGGACCGGGACCGGGACCGCTCCCCGCACACCCGTCCAGGCCGCGCCGCCCGCCCGGCCCTTACCGCACATGGTCCGCCCCGTTCCGCGGCCGCGCCGGCTCTGCGCGCCGGGCCCCCGCCGCCCGCCCTCCCTCCTTCCTTCGGCGGAGGGGTCCAGGGCGCAAGCCCGCAGCCCGGCCCGCTATTGGGCATCGCTGCCCGCCCCGCCCCGGTCTCGGCCCGGCCCCCGGGACGTGGCAGCCGGACCTGCGGCCCCGTACGGGCGGAGGAGGCAGCGCTGTGCCCCGTTAACACCGCCCAGGAGCGGTACCGACAGCGGTTACCCCCAGCCCAGGCTCCGGTGGGGAGCAACCACTGGGCTCCTGCACCCCAACTCCCCCCTGGGCTGTTCCAATCAGTTTCTACTCCAACTGTGCTATAGCAGCAAGGACCCGGAAAATACAGAAACCATCGAGATGAGTCTGCAAAGCAAACGGGGATGGGCGTGTTTGACAAAGGACAGGCTCACCGGCTTGGTTGTGCTATGGGCAATCGCCACGGTCCAACAGTGATGGGAAAACTAGCTAAAAGCCTAAGGCTATAAATGAGGGCAATCCCTTCGGAAAAAATGCTGTTTGCTCAAATTTGACTTCAGAAAAACGGTGTTGACTTTGACTTAAGAAAAATGCTGTTCACTTAACTTTATCTTGATTCTATAAAAGCCAACAGATAACCAAGGGAGGGAGCTGAGAGCCTTGTGGCAGCGGAAACTGGTCTCCCACATGAGAGGGAAACTACTAATCCACAGAAAGGGGATCACCAGAAATACACACAACATACTCTGGCACAGAAATACCTCTTCCTCTGCACTGGCTGCTGTTCCAGTTCTCTTTGTTACCCATCTACCAGGCACACCCAAGGCTCCTGCTGGTTCATTCCTGTATCAGGGTTTCTATGCAGCAGCTCCTGTTCATCACTTCTTACCACGACCAGAACATCTACGTAACATAAACTACAGCATTAGCATAAGGCAAATGGAAAGGTTCTGACCCTACTTCTAAACAAGGGGTGCCCAGACCTGAGGGAGCACGGACAGGCCAGCCAAACACTCCCAAAACACACAGTTCACATCAGCAAACACCAAACCTCAGCGGTTAAACCTATGCTATACTTGATGCTATAGAAAGGAATGCCTCAAACTGAAGCTCACCCATCCACACGCACTGATCTGGTGCGGATGCCACAGAAGCTTACACACACAGATATTTAGCTCCATGTGTTTACTCTGGAAGTGTCCATTGCTTATTTTTCCCCTATAAAAAGCCAGTATTTATCCCCTCCATAAGGTGCTACTTCATTCTGAGGTCTGCTGCGCACACAATACATGGTTTTACTAGCACATGTAGTTCACACAGATGTAGATGTGACACTTGGTACCAATGGAGAAAGGTGAAAATTCTCTCTCACATGTAAGCCTTTTAAAATGAACAAAAAGGGAAGAGGAGTCATGGTTGGGGAAGAAAAATAAACACCCATTTCCTTCAATATAACTCATATAAATAGAATTTCTGGATGAACTCCTGCATTTTAGACAGACTGCAGACGATCACCTCAGAGGAGGATGTTTTGCAACCCCTGAGACACCACACTGTGCAGATTAACATCAGGGAACATGAGCAATTCCCAAGTTGGAAGTACCTGTTCCAAAGCTGCTGTCAGCGAAGGCTGGGGCTGTGGGTGCTTCACTCCGTGCACTACAGCATCACAAGTGTCTTACAGACACACAGGCTAAATCCTCCCTCCTAGGAGCATGGAATGAGTCACTTCCTGACAAAAAGCACATGTCCACCTGCAAACAGTTTCAAGATGATGAGTTTAGATAGCTGTCATCATCTCTTCCTGTAAGAGAGAGTGCTAGAACATCGCTCCGGAGACAGGAGTGGATTTGCTCTGTCCCACAGGAGTGAAAACAAACAGGCTGAATGGCTGACTGCAGTCTTGCACTTATCTAAGCCACAGCAAAAATACCAAGGTTCTTTTTCTTCCCCCCCTTTAAAACCCACCAGAGTCATTTCAGGCAGTCATTACTATTTTAAATGTTCTGACTGCATTTTATAGAATTTCCCCCTGCTGACCTGAGTGTTAAAGTACAGCTAAAAAGCCCTTTCTGTGTTAGGGCTGCAAGAACATCATGCTATACGCCCGTCTGCAGACACCTAAGCTAAACCACTGCACAGTCTTTCCAATATTCCCATTTGCCTTGGTGTCTGTGAATGGGGAAGGTGTTTTGGGAGACCAGAGGAGACAGGACACCTCTCCCTAGCAGGGCTTCTTTCCATGACAAAGCTGTTCCAGAGCTTAGGAGGTGGACACAGAAACTCCTCTTGATTGAGGATGATTCATACTGTGCTACTGCAGTATGAGAGTTTATGGTTTGCAGCATTAGAGCATGGTTAACATGCTGTGAATACAGCTGGGTTTTGGTTTGTTCCCCAGGTGAGAACTGGGACTTAAGCCCCTCCGTCTGCTTTCCTTTACCCAGACTTGGAGCATTTCCCCATTGCTTTATGCTGCAGAAATAAAACTGCTGCCCTTAAGAGCTTACTTTAGATGACAGAACAGAGAAGAGGATAGGATGTGAGTATTACGTGCTTTTCTGTCCGCAACAGAGCTTGAGAACACACAGGATATATGCTGGACATGGAAGCTCTTCAGTCTCAAGATCACAAGATGCTTAATCTTCAGCCTCATTACACACAAGCTTAATCTGGTCCTATCTGTACAAATCAAAACCCCATTAAAAACAAGACTGGAAATACAACAGTGGCAGAACTGGATCCTTACTGTACCTGGAGGAGATTAGTACTGCTTAATTAGAGAATACAGACAACATCTTTAAGAGAGATGTTTTATTTAACACACAAACCAGCTACTTTGCTGTTTAAGTTTTGGCTTTGATAATGCATTAAATCGACAAATTGGGCCTCAAAAGCTCTATTTTTGAGAAACCAGAAACATTACACGCTGTTCTATGATTTGCTGACAAAGAAAAACGTGGCAATAATGTTTGCACAAGTTCTCTTTTGGGTAGTCTGAGCCTGCCTGGAGGGGAATTTTGTCATCTATATACTTGCAGGATCAGGCACTGCATTACTTCGTAACAGGGTAAAGAAAACACAGTGATTTCAAACCCCTTTTGAAATCATCAGTGGGTCATTTCAATGACAGCAGGTTATCACTCCCCAGGAAAGCTGCAGAAATATTTTGCTAAAGTATTTATTTTCAAGTTTTGAACCAGTAATATGAAGTTTATGGTGAGATATAAGGAAGAAGTTCTTCCCTGTGAGGGTGCTGAGGCGCTGGCACAGGGTGCCCAGAGAAGCTGTGGCTGCCCCATCCCTGGCAGTGTTCAAGGCCAGGTTGGACACAGGGGCTCGGAGCAACCTGCTCTAGAGGAAGGTGTCCCTGCCTGTGGCAGAGGGTTGGAACCAGGTGATCTTTAGGCTCTTTCCAACCTGAACCATTCCATGCTTCTATGAAGTTTATGGCTAGCATAAGCTGATCTGCACATTACAGAAAAGTTTCTCCACTGACAAACCGACCCCAATTAGGGACTCGGTGGAATTAGACTGGCAAGGAGTGAAAGAGGGGGACATCCTGGGAGCTTGCACACAAGGAATACGACTGTAACCAGAAGCCACATAACAACTGCAAACTCAGCTCAACTGTGGCAGCAGAGAGGAGTACTTCCACAGCAAAGCAGCTGGTAAAGCCAGGCACCAGGAAGAAATTAAGTCCTACACATTCAAGTAAACAGAGGTATTTGCAAAGCCCGATTTACGTATTTTCCGTTGCAGAACAATAAATACTTCTCATCCCATGGTCTCTAAAAGCAGAACGTGTTTTGCTGTGCCACGTCTTCACTTGCTCAGCCAGGGCAGCCAAGTTACACACATGTTGCACTCTCTGGCACAGCAGAAGGAGCAAACAGGATACGGCATAGGTAAACACAGTCACTTTCTTTGCTAGCCTACAAATGTAATTTGTGCCCTTAAGCACCACACATTCATCTTGATGCTGGAGCATTACGTTAAGAAACCATCTTTTGCAAGCTTAAACAGACCACTAATGGTGGCTGAACAATTTTACTGCTAAATAAGCTAATTAGTCTCTCCACTTACTAAACCTGATAAGGATCTCAATCTTCTAACATTTACTTTAAAAGATAAAATTTTTATAACAAAACACATTTTGTCTGCCTGTTGCTATTTGCACAGGGGTAGCAAGTGAGTAGGTAACTTTCCACAAGTGATGGCAACATCGCATCCTCTAGAACAAACACTTGAGGTTTTGGGTTACTTTTCACACACACAAAAATCCTATGGAAAGCTTTTTAGTAAGACTGGTTCAAATGAACATTCCTGAATTCCCCAGTTACAGAGCAAGGGCAGACAGCCCTGGTGAGCCCCATAAGGAGGTTTGGGGGAATAAACATGTAATATTTCTATTGCACAAAAAAAGTCAGACAAGAAACTTTACTTT
The DNA here is from genome assembly GCF_028554395.1 of Pezoporus wallicus. NCBI lineage: Eukaryota > Metazoa > Chordata > Aves > Psittaciformes > Psittacidae > Pezoporus > Pezoporus wallicus. Next base: position 1,246,251 of record NW_026636985.1, read on the forward strand.
GGCCTTTCAGTCTTGATTTTTATATGAAAGAACATAGGAAAGACACATCATTTTTAAAGCCCATCATTTCTTGCTTAAGACATAGTACAAAGTAGAGCAAAAGGTTTCTTTTTTGAACGCAGGGCTTTTAATAACTTAGTGGACAAATTGCTTAAACTGAGGACACATTTTCACAGATGTAAGAGTGAAACAGAAGGCAAATTTGGTTGTTCCTCAGCACAAGGATAGTTTACGTACACCAAGAGGTAACTACGTATTTGGCCACAGAGGATGCCAGCTCACGTAGAATTTGCTTCTTTCTCCACGTCATCATCGTCGTCAACAACCTGAAATCAGATCCAGAAGTAGTTTAGTTAAATAGCTTAAACTCTCAGTCCTGTCAGACTGCAAAGAATTTATTACACTAAATCCTTGCTGGACGCAAGGGGAACAGCAGTTATTCTACACCACAGAATGACAATGGTCACGTGAAGAAGGTAAGAAACACTGGCTATCAATAACACCGGGAGGAAATGTGGCTAAAGATTAATTCCAGAAGGAATGATGTAAAAGGAGCTGGTGAAGTTATTCCAGAGGCCACCAGAACAATCACTACAGGGTATCAGATTTTTCATGAGAAAGCAAAAGACTCTTCAGTCTTCCCTTATAGGAAAGAACTTGTTCCTTATATCTAACCTGAACTTCCCCTGTTTCAGTCTGAACCCATCACCCCTTGTTCTATCCCTACAGTCCCTGATGAAGAGCCCCGCTGCAGCATCCTTGTAGCCCCCTTCAGACACTGGAAGCTGCTCTGAGGTCTCCACACAGCTTCTCTTCTCCAGGCTGAACAGCCCCAATGTTCTCAGCCTGTCTTCCTATGGGAGGTGCTCCAGCCTCTGATCATCCTCATGGCCTCCTCTGGACTTGCTCCAAGAAGTCCCCAGCACATATTGGTGCTCGGGGCTGCACAGGACAATGCAGAGTTCTGTATCTTTAGCTAAGATACAGCTTCTGACTGGGAAAAACTGCATCTAAAAATCCCCTACTTTTGCTTAAATGCTGGAAAGGGACAAAGACCTTTTCCATTTGAAAGCACACAGCTATTACCTCTGACCAACCCACCTGTTCCACGCCTTCTACTTCAGGGATGTAGAACTGGAGCATGTTCTGTATCCCGTTCTTGAGGGTGATGATGGAACTGGGACAGCTGGTACATGAACCCTGCAACTTCAGCTGCACAATCCCATCCTCAAAGCCTTTATAAATAACATCACCACCATCTTCTTGCACTGTCGGCCTGGTGGAACACGATACTCAATTTAAAGCAAGTATAGCTGAAGTATGTTTCCTTCCAGAAATCTGTAGTAAAGCTAAATTTAATACACACAAAGAACTGCCAAGACATAGTAACTATAGCCCTTTTTCTCTGAAACCACCCGATTCAATGTCCAACAACTCATACTTTGCTGGACCCTCACTGCTGTTTTGCCATAAAACATTAAGCAAAACATATTGGCAGCAGCATACAAAGGAATCACTGAAATTCTAAGGCTGAGGGCAAGCACCTCAGAGTTGAGCTTGATTCATATATCTGCAAAGACATATGGGTTTGCCTTAAGGCCCTCCCCACACATAACGCTGACTGCCTCATTTATGTGCCAAATACAACAGGGGTGTGTCCTACCACACCATGTATGTGCATCTGTTACCTGAGCAGGGACAGTGATAAGAAGTCCTTAAATGCTTCCATAAATAAATCCACCATTCACAAGAGTTTACACAGGACAGGAAAAAGCTCCAACTAGGAAAGCTTAATCCTGCTGGCAGGTGAAGAAACCAGCATCTGAGAATACATCCCAGTATTCTGCAGCAAGGGCTCCTTTTGCAAGCCACAAATGCCCAGCACTGTAACTGTAGTCTCACAGGAACATTTCTCCAGACCAAGCTAAAACCATCAGGTTACTCTAACAGAAGCTCTTTATGCTGCTTTTCAAAGTCACTCTTTGAGAGCTACACTCCTAAGAGAATAATCTATACATCTACACATTTATTAACAACTCACCATAGAAATTATCTCCATTCCAGAAAGCCAAAAACTAAAAATACCTTTCAGAGCTATATTCCCTCCATCCTGCACTTTCTGACAACTTCTTTGCACGTATTATTGATCAACTACATAATAAATGCTTTGTGTGTACCACTGGTGTATTCATAGCTTCTGTAAACTATCCTGCTCTCGAGTGAAGTAAGAGACACTACTGCTAATGCTCTCATCAACAGCTTCTTGGTCCATTGAGGGGACAGGCAGAAGGAAGTGAAAGAAAAAGGTGGGGAAAAGCAGAAATTTGGGCACAAATTCTGTGACCTTATGAAAGAGGAAATCCAGGCCTAACACAGAAACATAGAATAGTTAGGGTTGGAAAGGACATATCTGAGGGAGCTTAACCAACCACATACCCAGCAGGAGCAGGGCCTCCTGGATGAGGCTTTAATAAGACAGTATAAAGTATTTATATGACATATATAAAGCTTTATGCGACGGTATACTTGGGATACATGTTTCAACACTTGGTACGTATGTTTGGGAAAAGAGCTCCAGCTTATTCCTGCTTTTCTCCTCTCTCCTTGCAGGAACATTAACCAATACCATGTGTCAGCTGTGGGACAACCACGTTTTGACATTCATAGCACTTTAAAGGCAGCAGAATTAAATAAAAAGCCCAAGTTTGCCATAAATTCTGGAAAAATTAAAACTGAATTCCACGATTTTGACGCACATAAAACTTGCTGTCTCCTGTAATTTGTGTGCTGGGGAAGAAGTCACCAACAAGTATCAACATGAGAAACATCAGACATTTTCCCCTGCATCTAAAATGTCAAGCTGCTTACTCCTTTCAGTTCACTTTGGAAGGCAATTAATGAGCATAAAAACACCCTTCGGGTACACATCATGATCCACAGCCCCCATGAGACTTCATTAGTTACCACCAGTCTCTAAATTCAAGACATGTTAAAACACCAACTAAACTGCAACAGAATGCATGGACAAAAATCCACTGAAGCCCAGACAGTAAAGGAAAACCACTTGTAAATTCTCCTTTAGAGTACTATACAAGAATATAAACTAGTTTGGAATACTTGGAAGGGAAGGACATGTACAATTAAGACAGAGACTAATACAACAGAGGAAAACAAATACCCTAATAGCAAAGACTGTGCTGTTTTCACTGTTTAAAAGTAAGACAGGTTAAACCAATGGACCTGCTCAAATGCATTACAGAGGGTAAGGCTATACACTGCTCTAAAGTCACTGAGCAATAAGGACTCTGTTCCACACACAGTTTGCTTAAACAGGGAAACTAGACAGAAGGCTTCCAACCAGAGGAAACAGCACTCTCAACTCTGGCACGTTGCACTTTAACTGGATACTGGACCATGAAATCACAAATACCCGGAGAAAAACACATTGCTGCCTAAATAAATCCAATCCCCAAGACTAATTCACTCCATCTCGCAGTAATGTTCCCAGTTTACCTTATTCTTGTATCCAGCAGTTCTTTAATCATCAGTACAACTTCATCATCATCTTCTGATGCACCTTGGGAAAGGCAAAAAGTGCAAATCAGAACTTGGAGAGAATTCTGATGATTACTAATACTGTATATCCATAATGGCAGAACGGGAGAGCATAAAACCCATCACTGAGGTGACTGAAACCAAAAGGTGTATGTCTCAATTTAGAGCAGCTTCTTCTGCATTGTCCTTATTTACATCCCAGGCCTCCACCAACAAAACCCAGTATCAGTTCAGAGTTCTCAGCAGGCAAAGGCCTTAACAGACAAGTAGCCCCACCTTTTAAAGGAAGTAACAACTAACATTCAGTAAGGATTAACGGATCAAGGCAGGGCCCTCAAAAGGTTTTAGCACCAAGAAAACAAAGCAGGAGAAGAATTATGACCATGTCTGGCTTTAGCAGTTCCGGATGCCATTTTGAGCTCAGTGTTAGTCTCACAGAAGCATTTTTAGGACAAATTTTCCAAATAAAACAAAGCCTATGTGCATACTGAAATTCAATCCAGACATAAGAGAGGAACTCAATAGCCATAACCTTCCTTAAAACACTGGGAAAATTGCTTAAGTTGTTAAGTTGCAAATGAGAAAATAAATAGCAAAATACTGCCCCTGAGCTAAATATTAAGTTAGTTTCAGTTCCTCTCATTATGGTTTGGAAAAGACTTCTTACAATTTCTTGTTCATTTGAGAACATAAACCTACCATTAAGCTTGGGCACTCTTTTTGATTTAAGGAGGGAAATAAAACCCTTTGTAGATGCTCATACAAGAAGGGTCTGCCACAAAACCCCCCAGCTTTCTAAAGCCTCAAAAGTATTTCACACACAGGAAGTGTATATGAGGAACAAGCAGAGGCTCTTCTGGATAAACTAAAAACATAAACTAAACTCAATCGCTCTTCCTGAGGAGTTTGATTTACCTGTATCTGCCCTAGGTGCCTCGTCAGTGACTACAGGTAAGCCAGAGGCAAAGAAATCCATTATAGTTGCATAAATATCTGGTTTGAGTAAGTTCCAATCCAGGTCTTCACTATCCTGTGAGAATCAGGTGAAGAAAGAAGGAAAGAGTAAAACCAGAGTATCATCCTCCTAATACCAAATTAGGCAGAGATTCTTCTTATGTTAAAGATATCATGGGTTCTCACACTCAATGCATGGATTTGATTTCATAGTTTTGTTAGGTCCAGGTACAGCTTTGCCAAAAAAGTCCAGTAAGACTCAACTTACAATGGTCAATAGAAAGGTTTCCTTGTTTGCAAGACAAGTGCTATTAGAGCATTAACTGAAGAGGTGAAACTCTCCTAAATACATTATTTAACACATATTTCTACCCAACCATTTCAGAGACTTGAGATTGTCTGGTCCCATTTCGAGCCAAATTAACATTCCCTGACTTAGCCTGTGCTCTTCCCACAGTGAGAGGATACCTGCAGGGTTACTGCCACCACCTTATCTCTGTTGACATGAGCTCCACACCTTGTGCAAACACAGTGAGCACTGAATCCATCCCCATCATGCAGCCATTCACTTGGAAGCCTTCTGGAGGTCAACCAGTCCCAATTCCGGTTTGACACAGAGCCAGCTTCCAAGCTACCATGTTGCACAGGGCCTCATGCTGACCATTTCCAAGATCAAGGAAACCTAATCCAGTGCTCATACACACTTTATCACGTTTTTTTTGCCTTTATACTAAAGGCAATTCCCTTTATGCTGCTTGTGAACATGGCCTCTGATGCTTTCATGACACACACCCAGGAGTCTGACTGGATCTTCCCTATGGCCATTTATTAAGACAGCTGGATCTCAGCTCATCTTTCAGCACATCCAAACCTCTGCTCTGCTTACCTTGGTGATCGTGATGAAGTCTGGTCCAAAGAAAACACTTTTAACTCCTTCAATTCTGAATAACTGTCTGTTAAGAAAACAGAAACCCAAACCAACACACATTTCAGCAAACTCCAGAAGATTTATTTAATGTCAGAGAAAAAACGTTCTAGAATATACCTCTAGACAAAAACAAGCACTAAAGCCAGAGCCATTAGGAGAAACAGTTACTTCACCTACAGCTTAGTAAGAGCCAGGAAATCCTGCTGTGAACCAGGGTATGGAGTAAGACTGAACTCATCTCTTACAGGATCTGTGTTACTCTCTCAACAGTTCTTTGAAGGCAAAATCATATTCTGTATAAAAAGCTGTTTGTTCAGCATCAAACCCTGTAGGTACCTACTGTTTCAGAGAGGACTAGTGCAAATATAAGGAATGGTCCTGAGACTAAAGTTATTCAAAGTAACTGAGCTCAAAAAAAGCTCCCTTCAATTCTGTTGCCATTAAATAAAAGGATTAGTGCCAAGCAGTCCACAAGGCTTTAACACCCAACTCACTTTGTGAGCAGTCTTCAACAGTTTTAGTCATTCAGTTAGTAAAGGCTTAAGATTCATATTCAATTGCTTCAGAGGGTCCCATACAGCATCCAACAACCAGGTCATAAATTAGCACACAGCCAAAGCAACTCAAGAGCTTACAGGGGAGGCAAGAGCAGATGTTTGACAATGAAGTGCAAAAAGCAGAATGAGAATGCAAAAGCCAATTTCCACAAATGGTTAAGTAAACCCCAACAAATTCATCCACAAAATAAAGAAATGATGCTACTCCTGAAAAGGCATTTTTGTAACTCTGTGTGTGTGTGAAATCAAAAATGCAATGAAGGAATTGGAAATCTCATCACAAAGGTATGTGCGATGAAAAGAGATTTCACAATAGCCATCTGAAAGCATTTCTACACACGAAACAGTTACACGTGCTCTGGGCTTTTACATCACTAAATCAACTGCATTTTAAGTTACTCAAACAATGACATTATGCAAGTGCACCATATCACCCTGGATCAACCAAAATGATACTCCCCCCCTTCATCCCCTTCAGGAAGCTTTTAATACTTCTTTGGAAAATGAATATCCCCTATTAAAATAAATGAGTATTCCATTTATAAAAAACATAATCTGGGGTTTAAGGATATAGACAGTTTTTTCCCCATTAACCTGCACGATACACATAACCAAGCTGCTTTGCCAGGGTACACATTCTACCACATACATCCTCTTTAATGAAAATGCTTATCTGCAGGTACATGACAACAAAAAGCTCCTTTCTGACAGTCGACAGCACCCTGCAGCCTGATGTACTTTGGTATTATCACACCCTACAGCTTCAGCATCCCGTCAACACATGACGTCCTCACAACCCTTTCACACTGTATTTCTTTAATTAGCAGAGCTTGGCTCATAAAGATCCTGTTTGCACAAACAACTCTACGAGAGTTGGAATCATCAGAGCTGCGTGTTTGATAACTCTACAGTTCCTGGAGAGTGCCATGTGAAACAGCTTCTACTTTTGCATATAATTCTTCCAGCATATAAAGATGACTTAAACTGGGATCTCCAGAGGTAACCTACTGCAGCACCTCTGGGTCTCGGGCTCAAACTGAAGCCCTTCCACCCATATAATGGATAAGGGCTCTTTTCAGAGGCAAATGTGAAAGCAATGATACAAAAGGGATGATTCCAAGTATTTCCAGAGAGACTTGTGAGGGTCTGTTTCCCAACTGTGAGAAGTTGCATGATTTCCAAGTAACTACTTGAATTAAGAGTGTTCTGATGGGAATGATTTGTGAACACAGGGCCAGAGGTCTCACTGTTCAAGAATGCTGATTTATGATACCACTCAACCCAGTTACATGAACTACAGCATGATGATAGAGAAATGGGGAGTACAGACACAAAAGAAGGACTCCTTTAGCAACAACAATCCTCCCAGCTTTAAATTTATGCACAAGGAAAGCAGCACTGAAAACTGAAATCCAAACAAGCTGCTCCTGAGTATAAGGAGCAGAATGAGCTTAAAAACATCAGTTGTCACCACACAGCCCGTAGTGAACCACCCCCCCCCATTTAATAATACCTTGCTAAAGGTGAGCAAAATGCTGCAGCTGGATTGGAAAACTCCATAGTCCTTGACCCCAGCACTTCCTTCCCAGGAATAAACTTCAAACTGTTTGGATTCGGTGTGTCCTGAGTTTGAATAAACATCCCTCTTACTGGAAATTAAAGCAAACAAACAAAACAAAAAACAGAAAGAAGAAAAACAGTGTAATCAAACCTAAGTAGCTTCAATGAAGTCTTCAGCAAGACAAACTGAGGGAGATGGCTGTGCTATAGCAAACAGCAGCAGTGATAGTTTAAAGCACAATGCAGTGGGTCCCACAAAAGCTTTCAGACACAAAGACTGATAAACACAAGAACATCATCTCATGGCAAACAAGATGATAAATGGAAGCTCCATTTGCTAGCTTTTTATTTACTAAAAGCCATCCTACTGCAACAGCAGGAAGCCAGTCCCATCCTCCCTTCCTACTGAAGGCCAAGAGACACAACCTTCACATCTGTTGTGTTCACGTTTCTTAATTTTATGATGCTCAAATCATAAAGCAGCATTATCTTTCAGCATTATCATTCCCTCTTGAAAGCATAGTCAGTTTTATAAACCCTCTCTTGAAGATACACAGGATTTATGGGGCTTGGGCTTCACCTCATTTTTCAGCACCATAAAAAAGAAAACCAAGTGCAACAACAGTTACAGTGAACCACCCCTGCCTATACTTTCCACAGTGAAAAACTACTCTAAGCGGTCAGTTATCCTCCAGAAGCTGAACTGACCAAACAACTCAACATAAAATTACTTACAATTCACTGGCAAAGATGTTTAAAAGATCCATTTTTACTGAAGTTCCTTTTGTGGAGTGGGTATGTCATTGCAACAGCTGAATGTAAATAACCTGGTCTTGACTAAAAGTTAATACTCTACATTTAATGGTCTACATTTAATAGTGTATTTTCCTGCAGATGTGTCCACTCAGCATATTCCTAATGTCCCACTGAAGCTGAGCACCAGTTAGGGACAGTCTCTTGACTTCTTTCTAGTTCTCCCCCTTCCTAACTCTCCCTGCACATCAAAGAACAAAAGATATACAAACATTCAGGGAATAAAAATGCATTTTAAGCCAAAAAATCTCTAGGAACTAATATCTATAAACAAACACTAGTTGAGAAACAAACTCAACTCAAAACCCATGCAACAGGGACTTAGAGCAGCAAAAAGAGCTGACATTTTGCTCGTGACTCTTTAGTATTAGATGACAAATGACACTACTTATAGATTGCCAAATTGTTACTGTATATGTCTGTCATGGTAACAACCCATTTGACTTCAACATGCACAGTGGCAAAGCACACACACACACACACACACACATTTTCTAGCAGAGATGTTCTTAGTTTTAACATGGAAAGAATAATCCCAATGGAGCAAGCAACCAGTCAGCTTTATCCACAGGGATGGAAGAAGTACTCACCTTCCAAACCCAGCTGGCATCCAAAATCACATCCAGTGTTAACAGTGTAGTTTGTTAATGACCAACAATGGGGGATTTGGATGGTGTAAACTGAGTACAGTGCTCAGTTTTTGAAAGCAATGGGTCACATTATTCACCTACCATCTCTAACACCCTGAAACACAAATGGCTGCTAAAAGGTATCTGTGTGGGGGGCCTCTGTATTTAGAAGTGACTTCTGCAGTTGAGGATCTGCCTTCCTAAGACCAGGTTTTTCAATCATGAACCAACCTGGAATCAAGCTCTGTGCACAGCTGTGAAAATAACTCATTTGGAATTTATTATTGCACACTTGGTAACTGTCTGCATTTACATCAAACATCTACAGTGCTTCCTTCAACCCTCTGTGGAACACTCAGTGCATGCCCGTGCATGCACCTAGAGCATCAGCCTAGCATCAGCTCAAGGTAAGAGGAAGATACCAGAGGCCACTGTTAGGATACTTGCAGAAGCAGGTAAAATACTACATCTGCTTGTCAGAGTCTGCCTGTTGAGTAAAACCGCAAGAGGAAAAATGGTGCTGGGGCTGATAAGACAGGACTTGTCTGCAACCAAAACCAGAAAGAACCTTCTGCCTGAGCAGACTCATTTGAATTAGATTTCCACTTGTGACTAATGCCACGCAACAGCACCTGCAGAACATGTCTCAGGCTCTTCCTACTGCAACATTAGCGATCGGTTGCTACATCTCTCAGGCAGGTGCAAACCCAGTGTTTTTTCTGCATGGCAAATTTCAGACTACTGTTAATTTTTCTGAGCATCAGAGCCTATCCCCAAAACTGGCAGGACCAGCAAAGTCAATCTGAAACACTGCTTTTTCAGGGTAATACCAGGTTGCAGGCAATCTTAGTGAAGCATGCCTAGACAGGGGGAAATGAAAACAAGAGAGTACTGCAGGTTTAGGAATGAAAAGCTTTGCCCCCATCCTTGCCAGGTTCTAGCTGGACAGCCAGCAGTTTTATCTGGCAGAGCTCAGGAGCTGAAGCTGGACAGAAGGCAACACAAAGTCTTTGACAACAGATACACTTACACTAAGAAATTAAATTAAGAAGGGCAGCAAAGCCCAAATAACATTTTGCACTAACAAAGCCCCTCGTAAGCCTTGGCAGCTGAATGACATAGAACAAACATGCATAATCCAGCACAAAGTGAGCCGTCCAAACCTCTCCAAGCTCCAAATGCACTAAAACTGCATTAAAAACCACGTAGGAAATGTGACACCACTCGGCTTTCAGAAGGAATAACAAACTGTCATTTACTGCCACAAGACACAAAGCCACAGTACATTCATCTCTTCATTTTTAACTAGTATTTACCTGCATTATGCCACACTGCAGGTGGAAGAAAGGGTTTCTTCTGCACAAGCTGGTGGAAACACTGTTGAGGTGTCAAATTGTGATCTTTCACCATCATACGACAGAACCTAGAGGAAAAGAATTTTACTATCAATCCCCAAATTGCACCACCTCACAGAGAGAGTGCTTCGCATTGCTTCTCTCCTGGATAATGCAGCAGGCTGGATCACAAGAGACACAGCTCCCAGGTTTTAGCCACCCAAAACATTAACCTAGACTCCTTCAGTCACTAAAGCCAGGCAAATCACCTCACTTACTTGTGACAGAAGAGGATAAACATCCTAAAGAAACCCTCTGTCATCTTCTTGACAGTAGCCAGTGCCTAGAAACGTAGCTTGGACTAAACACCTGATTTTCAGAAGACTACAGACAGCTGAGATGAATCCAGCCTCAAGCACCTGAGGCTAAATCAAGGCTGGAATTCAATCCTATACTCTGTGGGTTTAGCTGGTCAAAGATAAGGGTCTCCTATGGGACTCTCAGAAGCTACAGGACAAGCTAAAGAGCTAATGCAATGGCTACCCTTACACTAACAACTGACATAAGAAAAACATAGCAGGACACTTGGATAAGAAATAAAACCCCTCTTAGCTACTCACACCAAGGCATACCTCACCCCTGTCCACCTCTATGCACTTCCTCCCTTGGAGGAATAAAGAAACTCAGTACATTCCTGTACAAGTATTGCTCCAGAATTAAACCAGACCAGTGAAAAAGAGGCCCTGCTCCATGCTGGCCATTAGCAGCCAAAACAGGAGTGGCGTCATCTGCTCAGATAGGGTTAAAAGGGGGAAGAGCAGAGAGGAAAAGAACTGTAAGAGAAAAAGGAAGGTGGAGTGATGGAGTAACAGGCCTAACTGTCAGCATTAAGGTATCTCAGAGCTAAGTGACAATCAGAAATGAACCAAAATCCACCTCGTTTCACAGATACCACATACTGAGGACTCATTACTTCTGGTTTCTCTCCTCCTTTTGGAATACAGGGGAGGGAAAGCAGGTAAACTAAACACATTAGAGTAACAGGGGCTGGTAAGAGAGGCAGCAAGCACAAGCACAACACCAGGTCCAGACTGCTCAAACATGGGAACAGGAGGAAAGCTGTCAGGAATGCACCTCTTTAGTGTGAGTGAAGGCACATGAACCCAGAAGAGGTCTGAATCATGTTATCTGCTTACTTTTGTGGTCTTGAGCAGGTAGAGAGGCCACAATGGGAAGCGAGGAAGGGCCCCCAAGTTCTCCTTTCCCCCTTAGGTTTGGGGAATAAACACGATTCCGTTTCACACCAGATGTGCCCACAACAATGCTGCCCTTTGATTTCCCCCTTATTACAGTCTCTAGCACTTGTGGTGGGGGGGAATTTCCCCTTACTCCTTGGCCCTAAGGACACGTACACGAAGGGGGAGGCCACTGCCCCTCACTGCATGATCCTATGGGGGCGAATGACTCCCTGCAGCACGGTCCTGAGCCCTGTGAGGGGAATTCCACTCCGTTACTCACACCTTTGTGCATAGGAGCCCAGCAGTCCCTCAGGGGAAGGCCCTCAGCACCTGCGTGGCGGGGGGGGGGGAAATTAACCCCTCGCTGTTAGAATGGTGTAGAGAGAAGAAACAGACTCCCCGTCTGTAACGAGGGCAGGGAGGAAATAACCTCACCCTCGTCCGCCCTGCCGCGGCGCGGAAGAGCCAACGCGGCCTGCGGGCTCGCGGTGCCGCTCGCTGCGACGCGGCCGCCCCGAGCCGTGTGGGGAGAGGAGCGAGAGGGGACCCCATCGAGGATGGGAAGGGGGGGGATAAACCCGGGTTTCCTCCTCCGGGCCGGGGCAGCGCGGTCACCTACCGGGAGCCCAGCCCCGCAGCCGCGCCGAGCCACCGCGCGGCCGCCATCTTGGCTCTCCTCAGCGCCGCTCCCGCCTGCCCTGAGGCGCGGCGGCGGCCCCTGGCGGCGGCGGCGGGAGCGGGGCCTTGCCCTGCGGCTCCGCACCTTCACGGTCCGACAGAAATTAACGTTTTTAGCCCTCAAACCACCACTTTTTCCCCTTCTTTTTTAATATTTCCTATCGCTGCGGCGCATTCCAGAGCGATGAAGCCCCACTGTCCGCATCCCAAACGCTGGCATCGCTTTGGCACGCTCTGGAAGCAGCAGGGTTACCACACGCAGCGCTGAGCCGGGCTCACCACAGGTAACACACAAAAAGATGCTTTTTCCCCCTCCCCAAATCGCACAAAGCAACAAAAACCTGCGAATTCAGCCCAAAAAACCTCCCAGACACGGCGGTTTTGGGAAAACTAAAGGTGTGTTTGCTTTGATTAGGAGATAGAAGCTCTTGCTTTTGCAGTGCAGCAGCTGCCAGCGCTCAGGCCTGTTGCACAAGAGGATGAAGAACTGAGCAAGATGAAAAAACTCCCCCTTAATATGATTAATCTTGCCAATTTTGGACCAAAAAGTCCCTTAAATTAAGCCAGTCACAGCTTATTCGATTCAAATTAACTAATTTCATCTAAAATTAACTAATGTCATCCAAAAACGCAGCCAAGTTCCAGCCGTTCCTTGCTGGATCCGCTGCTCCGCTCACGTCCAACACGTTTCCCCTTGCCTTTGCCAAAGCCTGTTCTTGGATCCCCCCCTGTGTTCCCCCACAGCTCGGCACGGATCCCCTTTGGAATGAGCTCCAGCTGCCCCTCCTCTGGGTGTGCTCAATCCACAGCTCTGGATTGAGCCCCATCCGGCTCCATGGCATTGAGCTGGATGTGAAGGTCTCTCCCAGTGGTAAAGGGGGAAATCCACTCCTAAAAGATCTTAAGGCGTTAGGATCAGTTTGACTGGCGGATAAAACACATTAGATTCAATACCTCGTTGGGAAGAATTCCTTGTATCCGGGATTAACTGTTGTGCATGGGGAGGGGAGAAGGAATGCACAGCGGAGACGCATTGCAACCAGATACAGCTTTAATAGAACGCACATAGGTTTACAACTCCAACAGCTCTCCATAAGGATGATCAGGAACATGGACGATCACCCCCGGAATGTGAACGTGACTCCATGGAATCTGCGAGCCAGATCCGGGTACTTCCAAGGACTAACCTCGATAACAGTGAACTGGACACGATGCCTTTGTCACAGCGGGGACCATGGATGCTTCCAGCTCCATGAGGAAGCAAGGGAGATGCTTGCACTGTAGCGTGGAGTAGCTGCATCCTACATCAGAGCAAGCCCCTGCCCGCCTCCCCACTGCTAGAGGAGGGACTGGGAATGGTGGAGCATCAACACCCCTCTGATAGGGGAGTATTTATAGGGGTGGTTGAGGGTATTTACCCTACCTACAATGGAAGCTATAGGCTGTGGCTTATCTTAGAAACACAGCTGGCCAGGTTTCAGGAATGTGTGTCAGAGCTGGAACAAGATTTCATTGCCAAGATGTAACTGCTGTAAAAACGCTTTGGAGTCTCCGGGTGCATTGAAAGGCCTTGATTCAACACCATGGGAATAAAAGAACCCAGCAAAAACCCCACAAGGATTCAATTCCCCAACGCAAGTCTTTGGTGGAAGCTGAGTTAAAGGTAACCGGTTACTGCTTTGGAGTGATGGAGGGTTCAGCCATTAACCACATCTCGCTCAGCCTTGCTTTAAGCGCCACTGAAGAGAGGGCTGACACTGGTTTGCTGTTCCAAGCTCCCCATCACCGCGTGCTCCATGCAGAGCGTGCATCACAGACGGAGCGGGTCCTGGCTCCAAAAGGACTTCAGGTTGTAAACTTCACACTGTGTGTGACCCGAGCGGAGCTGAACGGGAGGGAGAGACGTGGGGCAAGCCCCACCAATACTGCAGCAGGTTAACAGCAGGGTGGCTGGCCCCTTATGTGCTGTCTGACCCCCATGGCAGTGAGGCACACAGAGCCAAGCCAACCAGAGGTTCAGAAGCATAGAATCATAGTTCACTTTTCACAGGCAGAAACTGATGAAGCACTTCAAAGAGAGGCTCCAGATGCGTAAGGACCAGTCCCTTTGCCAGCATGAGTGTAAGATTGTCCCAGGGCTGGGGCCCTCTGACCGTGCCTGAAGACCAGGGCAGTTAACAACGTACTAGAGCTTTAAAATCAAGACATGACACCAATGGTTTGTTCAGCAAGGTGGCCTCAAAGCGCTGCAGGGAGGCTGGACTAATCTGGGCTCAGCAGTAGCAGTCATTTTGCTCCTTCTCAGTAGCTGGTGCAGCCTGAGAGCAACACTGATAACACTGATGCTTTGATGTGCTGCTCAGTAACGTTTACTCTGATCAAGGACTTTTAGTCCCATGCTCTGCCAGGGAGGAGGGGAAATTGGGAGGAAGCAGAGACAGGAGCCCTGACCCAAACTACCCAAAGAGGTATTCCATACCACAGCATGTCATGCCCAGTATATAAACCGGGGGCAGTTACGCGGAAGGACTAGATCACTGCTCGGTCAGGCTGGGTATCGGTCAGTGGGTGGTGAGCGGTTGTATTCTCTTCCCTTGTTGTTCCCTTATCATTATTATTATAGGTGGTAGAATTGTGTTATACCTTAGTTACTGGACTGTTCGTTTCTCAACTCATGGGATTTACATTCTCTCCATTCTCCTCCCCATCCCTCCAGGAGCAGAGGCATGGGAGTAAGCGAGTGGCTGCGTGGTTCTGAGTTACCAATCTGATTAAGATTGTGTGGCAAAGGAAGCAACTCCCATTATTCTTCCACATTCATTAAAACCAGTAAGCTCCAGAGAGCATGGAAATCACATTTCCATTTACAACGCATCACGCTGAAGCTGCAGCACTGGTAGTACGGGATGAGGAGGAAACCAGGTTGGAAATGAGATTGAGATCAACAGGCACTGAAATTCAGTTTTCTGCCCAGAACCAAAAGTCCCATCACTTTACAGGTCACACGCAGAGACACAAACAAGCTGCCTCCACCCCCCAGAAGAGCTTTCAGACCACTTAAGCACCGGATATATGCTGGCTTTTGGGGCAGGGTTTGCTTGCTCTTTGTGTAAAGTGCTTGAAGAACATAAAAGCTGCCAAACCCGGAGATTCAGCCTGCCCCGAGGTGAAGCAGGGCTGCAGCAAGCCTGCACACCCCGATGGGCCTTGCTGGGTTCTCCCTTCCACCCTTGGTTGGCAGGGCAGGAGAAGGGAGGGCTGAAGAACCCACAGCTCATCTCCACCTTGCCACCAAGGGGCAAGGGATCCGAGGATAAAGGGGAGCAGGATGCTGCTCCTCCAGCATCAGCTAAGGGAGGCCTGGACGTGGCATCGAAGGACGTTTCACAGAATTACCCAAACGCAGGTTTTCAAGTCAAAAAGCAGGAAGGAGAACCTGGATCCAGTTTGCAGAGGTAATGCCGTGAACCCACCTCTTCTTTACACGTGGGCCTGACCTCCCTTCCAGCAGCTTCCCAAGCCAATTCAACAGCTCGAGGCCAAGTTCAGCCTCATGACACGAGTTGTGTCCTCACACTCACTGTCCTTAGTACCCCTTGAATTCACAGTCTGCATCTCGCGCGGATCCAATCCAGCAACAAGCGACTTGGGGTGTGCATCGTGCGTGTATTTAGAACAGAAACAACCGCCTGCCAGGCACAGATTGAAACAGAAAGCAACAACAGAACACAAGCAACAACAGCCTCAGCATTGCTGAAGGAACATCTCCGGGGAAATCCAGGGAATTCTTTACAGTACTTCTCAAGGCATGGTGACAGAGGACACAAAACCCACCAGTGTGCATCAATATTACTTCACTCCCAGTGTAGCAGAGCAGAATTGGACCTGACCTGGGCTCAGCAAGTCGCTATTTGCCAGCAATCAGGCTGTGCAAGCCCCCCTGCTTCCAAGTGTTCTCCCTCCCCATCCCAGGGCTGCAAGGGCTCAGCCCAAACTTCTTCCTCTCCCTTCCAGGCGATCCCCGCGCCAGGCACGTCCAGCAGAACATCTGGCTCATCTCTTGCAATTGGAGATGGTTTGGAGGGGACGGAGTCTGGGGAGGGGAACGGAAACCTGGAGCAGTTGGTAACTCCTCTTTGCACATGCTTTGCTAGTCAGCTCCTGGCATGCAGGGTTTTTCCATCCCTCCTCCCCTTACACTGCTGGGTTAGGAGTCAACCCTGCACTGCGCAGTGCTCTGCTTTGTTCCAGCAGCCTTCACTTCTAGCTTCAATATGCCTGTTGCATTCCTCTAGGGCTTATTATTTGGACAAAGCTCTGTTCTAGAGGTGGTATCAGGGGGTCTCTTCCCTGCCAAACTAGACTGGTCTAATTTGAGCTGCAGAAGCTCTCCCCAGTGGGCCTCCAGTGAGTTAGGAGCAGCTGTACCTGATCCTCCCATCTCTTCCAGGGACAGTACTCAGTACAATCCCATCAGAGAGCGGGCAGGGCAGGGCAGGGACTTGCTCTCCATCCTGATCTCACCAAGCCACCCATTGCTCGGGAGACCCCCAAAGGCGAGATAAGTCCTTACCCTCAGTGCAGGGCTCAGCTCACACCATAATGAACAAACTCCCTTGGGAAATGGCCACCACGAGGCTTTTAAGAGGCTTGGCCAGATACCACAGAAGCCAAAGGGGATGTTTTCCATAGAAGTCAAGTCCTTCAGATTAAACCCACCAAAATCTTCACTTGGGAGACATTCTGCAGCACCAACACCTCTCAGGGGAAGGATGATTGCACTGCAAAGATCCATCCACGACTGGGAGCCCAAAGAGTCCCTACACCTGCATCTTTGGGAGCCACTCCACACTTAAATAGCCTCTGAGGGCCAGAGGTTGCAGATCTGAGACAACTGCACCAGGCATTTTGCAGAATCAGGCTGGGAGGTTTCACTCTTATCCCTGTCCTACATCAGTGGAAGGAGAGGGGAGCACAGTCTGCTTGCTTTCTGCCCATCAGGGCTGCTTTTCCTCCAAACACTGTACTGGGATTCCCTACCTCAATGACTGAACAACCCATAAGAAGTTGCCTTTCTCCTTGGGAACAGGGTAGAACACACAGTATTTCAGAAGCAGAGCAAACATTCCCAATGGAGCATGGATGGATTTTGCTTAGGTTCATCCTTTATCACCAGGAAAACAGAAGGCAGAGTTCACACACAGAGGGGAGGTTCTCTATAGCTCAGTCTAACCGGATTGCAGCCAGCACTGAAGTGACCACATGAGGTATGGAGCTCAGGACAGCCAGGGAGGTGTTTGCACACTCAGCTTTCCGGTAAGGCTTCTGTTTAATACTGTAAAACTGCTGCCCAGCTCCCTCCTGCAACACCACCATCAGCAGATCCCTGTGCTGGTGTAAACCAGGCAGGGAGTACGCACATGAACTGAAAGAAATGGCTCTAACACAGCCCTGGTGCCACCGCCTCCTGCATGGCATCACCTATGGATGCACACGACAGACTCTGGAGCTTGGCTGCCAGGTTTGCCATCGCGGCCAAGCAGCAGGAATATACAACATTGCTGTCTTGCACTGATAGGAAAGAGGGACGAAGTCACAAAAACCCTTTAACCTGTGAAATCACTTCCTTTCCAGAGCACTAGCAAGTCCCGCTTGACTTGCTCTGTAATCCATAAACATTTTCATTCATCTTGTAATGCATTTTCCCAGCCAGGACCAGAACATATGGAATATTACTGGTTTGGGAAAGCATCTAAACAATAAACGGAGAGGACGACAATGAGAGGAGGAAGGTAAGAAGCAATTGAAAAGGATATGAAGATCCTGAGAGCCAGGTTTGAGGCTAACATAACTTAAAACGGTTCAGCTATATAGCACTGCAAATAGAGTTCTGACCCAAAAATAATAATTATTTTTATATATATATTGCTATATCATTCATTTCAACTAAGAGGTTCAAGGTCCTGTGGGAGGTGGCCCTAGGGAAGCACACCTCCCAGCTCACAGCAGATTAAGGCTTTTGCTTTCCTGCTTTGGAAGGAAAGGGTGCTGCAGCAAAGGGATCCCCGCCGGGCAGCTCCGTAGTCCTGGAAGACAGAGGGACAACAGAGACAGATCCTGCTATCGCCTGTCTGTTGGCCTGGGAAACCACTTTGTAAGCAGCGATGGGCTTCACGTCGAGCCCCGGCCCATCTTCCGGGCTGTAGTGACGGGAGTATTTGGACAGGGCTTGTGGACGGAAAGGCTTGGTAGCCACGGAGCCCAGCACGGCCTCCTGCGGCAGCGCGGCTCCTCCCGGGCTCCTCTCGCCCGCAGTGCCACCCTGCTCTGGCGGCACAGAGCCTGTAGCAGGGATGTGCTCCTGGGGCTCTGCGGCTCTGATGGAAGAGGGATGAAGGCTTCCTGGCTGATGAAAGCCAGCAGAGGCATACTGAGCTCTCGCCGTGGCTGTGGACCCACACATTGCGGAGTCCAGGCTTGGGATCCCGGGGTTAGCTCGGTGCTGGCCATCGCCTCCCTGAGCCAGGAGGATGGGAGGTGTGAATGACTCTTTAGATGTGCTATGGGAAGTCAGCTCTTCCACGCTTTTCTTTTTAGTGAAAGGGGCTCTCAGAAACACGTCTGCTTCTTCGGGATGCCTCAGAGCCATGTTCCCCTTGGAGATAAAAGGAGCTTTGGTAAAGACATCCACCTCATCAGGCACTTTCCTCACGCTTCGGAAAGGAGCCGTGGCAAAGACATCCGGCTCATTAAAAACCTCCCCGGTGTGTGACTGGAAGGCAGGGAACAACGACTCCCCTGCTCTAGGCTGGGAGTGGGGATCTTCTTTGGAGGCCTCATGCCTTTCCCTGGGCACAGACTGCAGGAACCCTGGGCACAACTTGCAGGTTTCCTCCTCCTCTTCCGAATCCATCAGCAACGGCCTGGACCCGCTGCAATCCAGAATGTCCCCTTCATGGTCTGTCCCCTCTCCTTCACTGCTGTAGAAGGAGCTGTTGCTTGAAGGACCATCTCTTGCCAAGTAGTCTGACTCCGAGTTGTGCTGCGTTTTCACCTCCCGCATCTCACACCGACCCTTGTACGGAGCAAGTCCATCACTGCCAGAAGGTCCTTTACAGGGCTCAAGAGCTACCACTGGGAATAGGGCTGGATCCCTCTGCAGACCTAAAAACGCAAGAGAAGAGCGTTACTCAACAAGCTCCATCTCCTCAGTCGTACATAAGAAGGGTACTTGTTACACAAGAAACATGCTGTTCAGAGTTAAACCACCATCACGCATGGAAAATGGGAAGGAGAAGGAGGGCAAATGAAAGAACATACAAGGGAAGGGACTGAAGACACATGAAGTGACACAGCTCAGCACCGCTCACAACCCGGAAAGAGATGGAAGATGTCTGACACACAGATGGGCAACCCCAGCACCCCCTCAGCACCTTCCACAAGGTTTTTTTCTCTGCCACCCACGACAGCGACCACCACAGGAGAGGTTTTCACATTGTGCTGCTGGAGTGGGGCTGCAGCAAGCAGCCAAGTTCTGCCACCTCATTCTGTACTGGTGCTTGCTGACTGCCCTACAAGCAGACGTACTGCTTGGCATAGCCTCTGTTGCTGTGAGCCATCCCACGGGTACATGGAATTACACTCAGGTAGGTAAAACACACAGGGATGGATCCCTGCAACCTGCTAAAGTAACATACACAGTTCAAAGGATGAAGGTCAGCCTGTAGCTAACTACAGCAGCATTCTTTAAATCACTGCAAGGCAAATGATCTTCAACACTCCATACCACGGCTTCGAATTGAGCATCTAACATAACCCTAACAACCTGGCTGGCTTCTGTGTCAGTGTAACAAGACAGGGTGGGGAGAGGCTTCCTGTTCTGGGCTCCTCCGGGTAGAAGAGCCCAAGATGGGGTTGGCTTTGCCTTACGACTCGCACAGACAGAACACAAGATATCTTACCTTCAGAGAACTACTGGCAGGTTAGGAGTGTGTCATTGGGCTCTTGTTAGCAAGGGGATAGGAAAGAGGCATGTGAAAAAGCAGCAGTGTGACTCGCAGGAAGAATGAGGAGGGTAATGACGGTATCTAATGGATAAGTGAGGTACTAACCAATACACCCTGCTATGACAAGAGAGCATCACCCGGTGAATCATTCCCATTTACAGCTTCTCCATCACCTCCACAGCAAGTCAACCCCTTCTCACAAGTAAAGACACAGCAGTCAGTCATTAGGCATCAAAACCAGTATTTATTGGGAAACTCTTCACTGGGATACATTACACTGCTACAGAAAGACAGTGTAGAGACAGGAACATTCCAGAAGTGACCCTACAAAAATACTATCGCTCTTTCCTGAAGCGAATGGTGCGAGCAGCACTTTAAAGCCCAGATGCTAACCTCAGCCCACAGGAGCAGTACGTGTGTGGCGGGGTTTCCTTCCAGGAGGCTGGTTATGCATTTACCAGGTGTTATCAGGAGGGTTGAAGCAGAGCAAAACCAGTGACCACATCAAGCAACCGCCTCGGAATGCCCCGGTTCTCACGGAAACACCGCGTGCAGGAACACAAGGGAAGGAACAAGGCATTCATCATGGGGAACCTGGACGCAGACCAGTGCCCCTCGGTGCACAAAACCAGTACAAACCAGTCATTTGAGCTGAATTCTCCTGTTTAAAGAGCTCCTTGCGTTAGTAGGTGCCTACGTTTGTGTAAGCGACGACACTTAGGGCAAGAAGAGGGTTGACACGGTATGAGCCTGTTTGCGTAGGGCAGAGCAGCACGCGTCTGACCTTGTGTAACAGGCAGAACACTGCCTTTGGAAAAGTGACTTTTCCCGATGCTTTCTTTGCCCATCCGAGTGAGGAGGGAAGCGGTTTTCCTCCTCACTGAGCCCAGAACTGGTGGCTGGGAGGAGAAAATGAAGTGATGCTTCAGTGGGAGCTCCTTCTGGCCTCCAGGGCTGAGCTGGTTTCAGAGCTGCCAGGCAACACAGCAGGAAGGGAAATGGCCACAGGAACAGCAACACGCACTGGGAAGCGTGGGGATCTACTGACAAGAGAGGAGGACCAGCTATAATCCACGCTCTATTTTCCTGATGCTGAAGGAGGAAGACCCGGCTTCCAGACACCATCCCACAGCATCTGACCTCAGGCACTTTTTCCTTCCCACGTTCTTGGGGTCCCATCTGCTTCCTTTGGCAGAAAGCAAAGGGACAGGCCCAGAAGGAGCTGCAGCAGCCTCGCTACAAGAAGACATCCCCATGCCAGCGTTTTCCTTTGGCTAACATCTGGGAGCATGCCTGGGCAGTGCCTTAGACACCTCCTCTTACATGTTAGATAAAGGTCTGAGCTACGCTTAAGACACCAAAATATGCAATCCCCCAGATCCCTTTGCGTAAAGGTCAGGTTAGAGCTAATGAGACACAATCAGTGCACTCCCACAAGCAGCCACAGCTACAGGCTTTGCAGAGGAGGCTTCAGAGGACAGGGAAGTGGAATCAGCCAGCGCTGAGGGATGCTTCCAAGGTCTGAGCTCAGAGAGCCTGGGATGGTTCCACACGAGAAGGGTTCGTTTGTTCTGCACAGCACAGAAAGGCTCACTCCAGGGGCTGCTAAAGGACAAGCCCTGTGAGACAGCGCCTGTCTGTGTGCAGCCCTGCCCCTCCTCTGCCTGCCTGCGCTCCCATTGACACCATGCAAGAGGCCTGAAAAGAGCCAGGCAGATGGTTTGCCTGAACAGACACACAAAGAGATGCCTCTTCTGCAGAGGCAGCGCTTCCTAACACCTGCCTAGGCCAAGATGGACACAGGCAACAGGCAGCTGCCTCTTTCGTGTGTGTGTGTCCCCAACTCCTCCTCCTCTGGGCTTCAGGATCTGTGCGTGACTTCATGGGGAAGCATCCCTTAGGTTCTGAATGAAACCAGGTTTTAACACACACACACACACACACACACACACACACACACACACACACACACACACACACACTCACACTCCTTTACAGCATCAAGTCTTCATCGAGCTTCAGCTTACAGCTCGGGTCCTGCCCTACCCCTGTGCCCATCAGTCTGGATTCCAGGTTCAGAGATAAGTACTAAAGAAACCCCCCTCCAGGCAGGGAGAACCTGAGCATTAAAACCACTTATCACCTGGTAATGCCCCATCAGATAGCATTTACAAGACCATTTACCCCTGAGTTACAGCACTAACACATGGAGTTCCCCATCTTCTAAGGAAAACCATGCCCTGAAGAGGCCAAGTACTGGAATAACTGACAGGAATGCTGTAAAACGATTACTCTTCCCATGATGGGGCTGCAGGAGGCAGAGCAGCCACTGGGACGATGAGCTCATTGCTGGAGCTGAGCCCAGAACAAGAAAGGGGAGATGGAGACATTCCTAGAGCCTAAAGCTGCTCTTCCACCTGATTTCAGCCAGCCAAAGTCAGGGAGGTCTCAACAGGCAGGAACAGGGATCTAAAACTCAGCACCACCACCAGCACGCAGGATCACTGCTTTGGCATTTGAAAAGGGTCAAAGGACTCCTCATGCCTTTGCTCCTGAAACGCTGGAGTTCCTCCTTGCATTCCCATTCCTGGAAGCAACAAACCTCAAGACAGAGCAGCCCCATACAACGCTCTGAGAACACCAAAGCTCAGCATCACCATGACTGCATCATCTGGGGAGCAGAATGAAGCGTTAGTACCCCCCGTTGGTACTGTGCACAAGCCCCGTGTTCCATCCACAAGAACACAAGGTGAGTTTCTAGGGGTTAAGCCTCGAGAAAGGGCAGGAGCACGAGTCTCACGTTGGTACCATCCTTCCAACCACCTGAGGCACAAGGAGATCCCATGCTGTGCAGAGAGCCCGTGCTTCGGTGCATTGGCATGGCTGGCCCAGAGCACAGCTTCTGCCAGGGTGAGAAATGAACACAAAGAAAACCCCTTCCCACCCCATCCCCTGGTTCCTGCTGGGTGCTGCAGTTCTGATGGGCAGTGCCCATCACCTCAGCAAGGAGAAGTCACAGGAACTGGTCTCACTCGTTCATCTGAGCACTCCATCCCAGTACATTCACACCGACCATTCCCAACGCTGCTCCCTGCGAGCTCCTGAACTAGGAAACGTAATGGCTAAAAAGGGGAACGCCGTGCTCCATGCAGACACACACATATACTGCAGCACACCACGTGCACGATGACCTTCTGCAGTCAGAGGCCCACATGCTCCACATTGGTGTTTGCTTGGACACCCAAAACCTGCTGAACTCTGGCCTGAATCGCATCTAAACCTCCACTGTAGTAAGTGTTTCTTTCTTTTCCAATCCATTTTGAAGGCAGGAGGTTTGGGAAGTCTCTGGAGGCAACATCCTGCAAGCTTTCAGGCTGAAGGATGCCATCCTCATTCATTTGCCATCATTCATTCACAAGAAGCCCCCTCTAAAAAGAACTTTGCTCTGCACACATTCACTCCAGCTGCCATTCGCTTCGGTAAGTGGCCTGTGAGAGGCTGAAGTTCCAGCTACTCCATGCAGTAGGGTGCTTGCAGAGGTAGTACCTACAACTCCTACCAGGAGGATCCACCTGAACAGGTAATGCCAAGAACCCCACCACAAGCTCCAGCCCATTAGGGCAGGAAGGAGAATCTGCTGTGTTCCTTACCACCACCAACCCTGCGACCTTCTCACAAGGGGACACAAACATCTCCCATAGCTTCCAAGAAGGCTCCAACCATCACTATGAGCCTTATTCTGGCACCACTTTGGGACTGCACCCAATGGCTCCCAGGCAGGCAAGTTCACTTTGTCCCTTCGCAGCAGCAGCCTCCACATCCAGCAGCACACCAGCACCTATAGGGCAGGCACGGGGTTCGGAGAGCTTAAACCGAATCCCAAATCTCCACTCATTCCATCTCTCATTTTCCATTCATTCCACAAGTCCTTTGGGATGAGGGAGGTCAAGATAACAGACACCTCTCAAATGCAAGCTTCCACTGTACCATTTCCCACCCAGCTCCAGGAACAGCTACTGGAAAGAGCAATAAAATAACCATTCACATCTGCTTATTTAATAGCATTATTCACAACCCAGTGCATTTAGAGTTCGTTCCAGAACAACTCCCTCGAACAAGTGCCATTAGATTTAAAACCTTAAACATTCTTTAAAAGTACTTTAATTCACAGAAATCTTTGTTTCTAATATACAGTAGATGGTTACTTTGTAAAATCCATTCTCTTTTCATATAATCTCAGTATCTGACTATACAATAACTTTCTATCTATAACATCTTCATGGGTTCCAGTCCAGCTCGCCTGTGCTTTAGGAATATAAACCCAAAAAAATAATGAGGTTTCTATCCACAATTGGACTAAGGTCATTTCCAACAGTTCTCATGTAAAGCTTCTCTTGGGAAGTGCAGTATACACAGGGAATGATACAACACACTTCAGCAATACTTTTATTAGTAAGGTTGGAAAAAGAAGAGGAATGGAGAGCGGACACCATCCATGGTGGTTCTATGTACAGGATTTGTTCAACTAAGTGTCGGGGTGGGGAAGAGCAGAGAGGCTGGAGAGAGGAAAGGAGGAGTCACGAGCTTGGATTTCTTTCCTTCTTAGCAAGAGGTCAGTACATACAGGTTTCAGTCGTTCCTACTTTCGCACATGGGAAACTGCACTTAGTACTAATACAGCTACGTACACATACACAAGGTTAGCAGGAAGCTAGGAAGTATTCCACTACAGAGGAAGAGTCCTTCCGTTCAGAAAGAGCTTTCAAATACAAGATAGGAATCCCAGCCTTCAGGACCAGAAGCCAGTGAAACCCAGGTTAGTGTATCCAGCTGATGGACCAACTAAGCGTGGGAAGGGAAAAGAAAAGGTAAAACCCCATCGAGTCGTAGCAGCACTGAACTTCAAACCACCCGAACCAAGTGCATGCTTGTTCCACACAGACTGAGGAGTGAAGTCCACGGTAATCTTTGTCTACTGAAACAAATGTGTTCCATACTCAACTGGTTTGCACTATATGCAGGTACAAAGATAACGGGGAACCCAGAACAGATACCAGATGCTGGACTAAAACCAGGGTTAAAAATAGACAAATGACCGGAGGACGATTTGATTCATACACAATTTACAGGTGGGTGGGGGGGAATCTGCTTTTTTCTTCCAGTCTAACACAGGAAAGAAGTCACAGGGAATACATCTGCTGCTGCCACAACGCCCTTCTCATCCAAATGAGGGTCAGCAAAACGCACGTCACAGCCATACTCACATGGAGTTGGTTCACAAACCTTCCAAGAGCTCCCCTGGGGTCATTGCTGCAGCTTTAACAATCAGGTTTGGGTGAGGTTTTCCCCTCCCCAAGGAAGCGCAGTTCATTCACAAGCAGGGTTGTTAAAGAGCTGGGGGCAGTCGAGAAAGCTCTCTTCAATGCACCATCACCAGAGGTACTTCAGAGGAAGGAACTGTACCTCCTCCATGGGTAACTGAGAAACCTCAGCTCTCCTAACCCGTGTTGTGCAGGAGAGGGACACCCCCCCTGCCCATTCAGCAGAACACAGGAACAAACCAAAACCCAAACCCAAAGCTTTAAACACAGCAGTTCATGCCCTACTCTAAGGAGAAAGGAGTCTGTGGATCGCACATCAGCTCCAGTTCTCTAATTCATGTAGTGAGGCTTTCCATGGTGCTATGTGGACATCTCAGCAGGGTGGCTAAGGATGGTGCTCCCTTTACACACAGGCTATAGAGACACGTGCAGAAGGCTTTGACCAGCTTTAGAGAGGATGGGGCTACCTGGAGACCTGAGCCAGACTCTTTCCCAGGGCCTGGGGAGGGGACAGGGGCAAAGGTGGGTGAGTGGCTCCTGGCAGCAGATTTGGTTTCCTTTGAAGGGAGGAGAAAACGAAAGCAACCAAAGCAGCAAAACCAAAAAGGCCAAAAGGACCACGCGCGAAGGGAACTCTTCTGGAACTGAAAACGGAGGGTTAGGTACGTTACAGAAACTGCGTCTGCTACTGTGTCACTGCTACAGGTCTATGAGCTGATCCACCAGCAGCAAAGACCTGGCTATGTTGGGAAGACTGGACTCAGAGCTTCCACTGTTGTTTCTAGAATGCCCACCTGAAAGTGTGAGAGATAGGAATTCAGTAGTGAACAGGACACGCACACACGACAGTTTCAGATGTTCAAGATCAAGCAAGCAAGACAAAAGTCAAAGCAAACCAGCAAATTTGCTCAAGCTCTTCTCATTGCTTGTATCACATCAACAGCATTCCCGGCTCGCTCTTCCACCCGCTTCCCACCACCCCATCCTAACTGGCTTGCATGGCAAAACATCACAGCAGCAATCATTTCCTCTTCCCAAGGCTTGCACCTAAGCTGCAGAATTCTGTCCTTGCTAAAGGATCTATCAAGTGAATACAACTGCAGAGCCTATAGAAAGGACTATTAAAGGTTTTATATCTACAGAAAGGACTATTAAAGGTTTTAAATCTATAGGAAGGACTATTAAAGGTTTTTAGTCTATAGAAAGGGCTATTAAAGGTTTTAAATCTTGGCATTCAGTTGCTGTTTGAAGAGCATCTTTAAGTTGGCGACCACTGCAAGGAGAGTGGAGCTATCAGGTGGCTTTCTCTAAGTGGTATTTTGATACTGAAGGGGAGATGCTCCTCTTTATTCAAGGTATATATATGCCTTGTACATATACCAAGGTATATATGGCCCAGCTTTGGTAGAAATCTCTGTCTTTCAGCAGGAGCAGGGTTTCTACCTGATGAGTGTCAGTCTTTGCAAGCTAGCAGTGGAAGCAGAGCAGGGGTATAGCACATTCCTGCTGCAAACAAAAAGGGGCCTTAGGGAAGTCAATGAACTTCTACAATCCAGCTTAAAAACCCATCCAAACCAAAGACAGAATCAACACAGGATCAAAAGGGAGCCTTGGAGTTTGGCTTTAAACCAGCATTAGCATGACCCAAACCTTTCAACTGCAGAGACCTATCTGACTGATGGGACAGCAAAAGGCTGCCTGCTTCTGTCCCTGCAAGAGCCAGGAGATGCAGCACTGTTATCTGTTGTAAGGGAACAGAGCTGCTCATATTAACCCTAAGTAAGGCTGAAACTGGTTGCAAAGATCACACGAGTGTGATCCAGGTCACGGGAATGCTGTGAAAGGAGAAACTTCCCAGCCTGCGGCCTAAGGACCCTGCTTAAAAGCTCTTCAAAGGAAGGGGGTGGCATCTACCAAACCTCTTGCCCCCGGCTCCCACAAATGCCTTTGAAAGGCATCAGCATTCCCTTTCAGCAGGAATCTGAGTGGTATAAAGGGTTATCATCATCTCCCTTCCTTGTGCCTCATGCCAACTTAGCTTAGAAGTCAAAGGGCTTCCTTCCACTGGCTTGAACAGTAGCTAAGGCATAGGAGAACCCAGTTCTCTGCTGTGCATTAGCCACAGAGGTGTCTGTGCCCTGCCTGGCCTCATGGGCTCTAAAGGCGCTCCCATGTCCATTGTCTTTTTGGGCATGCAGTCTTCTCACGGAGTATGGAGAGGTTTCAAGGCCAGGGTACATCAGGGGAAGACTAAGCTCACTAAACACTGCAGTGCTGGTCTCTTACAGCTGATGATTTGAACTAGCTCATATGTGCTGCAGCACCACTGCCCCACAACTGATTTACAGCCATTGCTTTCCTTTTCCCTACCCTTTTCGCCCCCACGGCCTGGCTTACCTTGTGAATTTTTGGATATCAACACTGGAATTGGGTCAAACTCATCTTCTGTCACCTTTTCAGAGCCCTCAGGAGCATCAAAGCCTGATATCAGGTTAGTATCTTCTGCAGCGTAAAGGAGAAACAGAGGTAAAGAAGCAAAGACAGCAGAGAAGGCTGGTTAGAATGGCTGAAAAGTGTTAGAGCATCTTTTATGTTTTCAGAGGCAGGGTTTAGAAGCAGGAGTTTCACTGAAAAGGTGAATAAAGCTGGTAAGCCTTTGGGAAACAAGGTAAAGAATAAGAGAAATACACAAGTGGAAGGCAGGCAAACCAAAAGCAAGCCAAGTCATGAGAACCACAATAAAACGTGGCTAATCTGAAGGCTTAGCCATTGCCACAGCTCAAAGCTGTGGTAAAAGCCCAGGGCTTAAGCTCCTTAGGTCTGAAGGTGTTCTCCATCATCATCCAGTGGCTGGCAGGTATTAGGACAGCTTGAGAGCAGTCTGGCTACCAGCCCTCATAGAGTCATTGAATAGGTAGGGTTGGAAGGGACCTTAAGGTCATCCAGTTCCAACCCCCATGCACAAGGAGAAGGAAAGGACTGGAGGGGGGAAAGAACCAAAGAAGAGAACCACCACAGAAGGAACTCCAGTCATCTCCATGAGACAAAAGCCCTGAGTTTTCAGCAGGGATGATAAAGCAAGCAGTGCAACGTGCAGTCAGATTTCAAGCGCCTGAAGACATCACTAGAGAGGGTTTAAAGGCCCCAGGAGCAGCCCTGACACATCAATTCCATTGATCTCAAACCACGTCAGCTGCAGTGAGACACTTGGTGGGAGGCACTTTCAACCAGCTCCACAGTAGCTGAGACATTTATCTGCCTTATCAGGCAATTACACACCTTCAGAGGCTCTTGCTGTGCATCACTGCTTATTACACCTTAGACACCTAAAATACCTGCCAAAATCTGGTCCTCAATCGCTACATGAAAGTCAAGCTGATCATTTCTAAGGAACAAGCAGATTGCTGTTTGACTCCCATCAAGAATAAAAGCTCTTTACCTAAAGCTGACAAATCTGATAACAGATTTTAGGTGAGATGAAGGAAGAAACCACCTGTGGTAACACCCTGTCCTCTGAAGGATGAGACCCAGAGAGGAGCCTGGCCTGTGAGGTGTCAAAACCACAGAGATGCTTCATCAACACAAAGCCTCTTCTTGCCATCACTCTGGCTCTTCTCAACCTACCTGGGAGCCTTTGCAAGCCTCCTACTTCCATTTCCCTCCCTTTAACCACACAATAGCTCACAGCCCTGCAGTTTGCTGTACAAGAAGCTACTGAAGGGGCACTGCTTAACTGTGGACTATAAGGGAAGAACAGGCTGATGAGTGGCCTTGCTTGGGTAAAACTCCTCCAAAAGCCTCTGAGCTCTCCTCAGGGACTGAACCTCACCAGAAGGAGAATTCTCCCTTCTCCCATACCTACAGCCTGTGCTGCACTTGGGAGATGCAAAGAGGAGGAGCCTAGTGAAGGACACAGCACATTGTGGCTGCTCTTTCATGTCCTCCTGGTCCCACCATAACTTGCAGCATTGCAGTGCCACAGGCTGGCTATGCCCATGGACAGCAGCATCTGCCTCAGAGCTATCCTCAAAGCCAGGACTGCACACAGAAGCAAACAGAAAGGGACTGAGAGGGATGTACAGTGAATGATGACACCCAGAGCTGGGCTGGAAAACAAGCCAGAAATGAGATTTGGGAAGGTTTTAAAGTCTCAATTTTCCCCAGGAAATGCAAGTCCTCCTCATCCCAGAGGGAACAGCAGAGCAGCCCAGGGGGTCCATTCATTCCTTGTCCCACCCATGGTGTTAGGGCTTTGCTGTGCTCCACACACGGAGGAATAACTGCTCCACGTACATGCCAAGCCATTTACTCAAAGTGTATTACAGCATGTGCTTGTTTAAACCCAAAAGCTCTATGAAGAAAGCACAAGCTCATTTTGAAGTGCATATCAAGTGTAAGAATGGATTCCAGACTGGTTTTCCAGCGAGTCCTCCGAGCACAGATCATTCTCTGTTGCTATAGGGATACTCACCAAGTGAGCTAAGCAAAACCCAGCATCGAGGGGCACTCAGCAGTCAACATCTGTGCTATGGGCCTCTGTTGAAGGCAGTAAATAGCACAGAAGTCCTGGTCTTCCTCCCACCCAGGTGGATGTGTAGCACCCCCATAGTCACTACAAGCCTGGCTTTATGGCAGTCACCCACTAACACCTGGCGTTGTCCCCACTGCGCCCAACTGCTTTAGCCCATAGTAGGCAGGTGCTATGTGGAGTTAGGACCCAGCTTCCCAGGGCCCTCTACTCGTGTTAGTGGAAAGAGCAGAGAGCTCCGGTCACTGCAGTGTTCCCAGAGCTGCCCTAGAGCTCAAACACTGCAAGAGCTGATCTGCAGCTCTTGGGATGGGCCACACAGGGGTTGCTTCTCCTCACCAGCTCTGCTTTCTTGGGTTACTATAAAGCTGTTCCACTTCTCAGTTGGGTATTGCACTTACAGGCCTGCTTTCACCCCTGCTGTGAGGCTGAAGTTTGACTCAAGAGCCTTCTCCTGCTAGCCTCTGAAAAGGAAAACAGCTTCGAGATCTGGAAGAGCTCAGTCCCATGCCTCACATGCTAACAAACCCCTTTAGTGTCACAAACCCCTGTCACTGGTACAGATGGGTGTCAGGCTCCCTTCCAGAATGAATAATACAGCCCAAAAATCAGGTCTTAAACACCATGTACAAAGAGCAAAACCAGACGGCATTCACTTATGAACCTGAAGAAGGGCTGCATACACAAGCCTGCCCTTTAAACCTATTGTATCCCTTCTGCTGCATCCTTGCTTCATGGAAACCTTGTCTTTACAGTCAAGCTGAATGCTTTCATTTATCCTTTTCCCTTAGTACTTCAATGTGCAGTCCAAGTTTAACCAGCTTGGGAAGGAAACAAAGCAATGGCTTGGGGAAAAAGAAAAACCACCACCATGGATGAGAGCATCTGACTGTGTGAACTGGGAGCAGCTACAGAGCACGTCCCAGGACCGGGAGGTGTGAAGAGACAAAGGGACAGTTTTACCTTTGTGAGGTTGAGCTGCGAAAGCTACCGGAGCAAACTCATCCACGAGGTCAGCAGCAGGGTTAGAAAGCAGAGAACAGTCAAGCAGAGAGTCTTCCCCAGTGAGAGAGTCTGAATCCACGTTAGCATCCACGAGGTAGCATTAAACAGGACACAAACACTGTTAAGCTCATGTTCCCACATCCCTTTTCCCAGTATCATTTGTTGTGGTGGGAACACTCCCTGCTGCTCTGCAGTGAGGGCAGGGGGACTCCCAACGCCTTCAGGAACAAGTAACACATTCCCTGGGTCTCACTGCCCTCTAAAGCCCAGGACACAACCACAAGATCCCACACAAGTGACAGGTTAAAGTAGGGGCAGCAAAAGGGGAGTTTGGGAAGGGAAGAGAGATGAAGGGCAAAACTCTGGCAAAAAAAGTGAATGTGCAGCCTATTTCATAGGAGATCTCTGAGAAGATGGACCTCAAGTCCACCTGCAGCCAAAGTGGGCAGATCCCAGACTGGTTTGGGGTGGAAAGGGCCTTAAAGCTCACCCAGTTCCAACCCCTGCCACAGGCTGGGACCCCTTCCACTGGAGCAGCTTGCTCCAAGACCCTCTGTCCAACCTGGCCTTGAACACTGCCAGGGATGGGGCAGCCACAGCTTCTCTGGGCACCCTGTGCCAGAGCCTCAGCACCCTCACAGGAAGAGCTTCTGCCTTATCTCCAACCTGAACTCCCCCTGTTTCAGTCTGAACCCATCAGCCCTTGTCCCATCCCTACAGTCCCTGATGAAGAGCCCCTCTCCAGCATCCTTGTAGCCCCCTTCAGACACTGGAAGCTGCTCTGAGGTCTCCACACAGCTTCTCTTCTCCAGGCTGAACAGCCCCAATGTTCTCAGCCTGGCTCCATACAGGAGCTGCTCCATCCCCTTTATCATCTTGGTGCCTTTCTCCGGACTTGCTCCAATTCCATGGCCTTCCCAGAAACAAAGGGATAGGAACCGTTTCCTACGGTGTCCCAGTCCAGCAGAAAAGTCAGAAATCTGACTGCTCCAGATTTCTAAAGCACTTCATTGGAGCAATACTCCAGCACCTACAGCTCTGTAGTGGGCTGAAGGAGCCCAGTGCTCTTGTACAGGGAGACAAGCAACCCTGACCTCCGAGGAACCACACAGCATCTGCTTCCAAGACACAGAAGCAAGCCCAGTTTCCCCTGGTGGGCAAAGCAGCAGGAGAAGGGGTGCTTATGTGATTCCCACAGCCCACAGGGGTACGACACAACCCTGTGCCCCAACCAACACCCTCCTGCCTCACCAACCTGTTCTGTTGGAGGCCACCGACTCGGTCTGCGAGACGAGGCGCTGGGGCAGCGGAGCCTCCAGGCCTGGAATGAGACTCTCCACGGCTACGTCAGCTTTTCCTTTCCACACGTGGGGAGCAGCAGAGCAGAGGAGAAGCCAGAGGTCAGTTTGCAAGAGGCAGCATTAGGAGGAATTAAGGCAGCAGCTGTCTGAATGCTTTAGTGACCCTTGAACACATGGCAGCTACGCTGGCAGCAACACCAGGCTGAAGTTAGACCGATGCTAATGCAATCCCGAAGGAGGACTCGGACACATCAGTGTCTGAAGGCCTGAGGCTGGGTAAATAACTAGATCTTTAGCCAGCACAAGGGAAACATCGACCTTTAAAGTGTCCCCCTGCATCAGAAGTAACAGATCACTCAAATTCCCACTGCAGAACCCTTAATGTAGTCCCAGTTAAGCTTGGCAAAAGAGAAGCTGTGGCATCTTTCTGTCCCATTTTGAGCGGAGCACCCTACAGAGAGGTGGTGAAGACTTGGAACTCAGTATCTCAGGGAGAACACAAGTCCCCAGCATCATTTAATGCTGGTGCCCATTCCGTGGATCCAAACTGAGTTATTTATAGAGGCTGCATAGAAAGGGAAGGGGTAACTGCCACGGTCATACCTGTCTGGGTCTCTTCCTCGAGGACCAACATCAAGGGAATGACCAATGAGCAAGGATGCCCTCAAATGCTAGGACCAGAAACGGTCTGATTGCTCAGCCTAGGAGAGATTCATGACTATTTCTGCTTGCATAGCAGTGTGTGTGATTTGCAGGGTCATTATCTAAGGGTATTCAGACAACTGCCAAAGACTGCAGAAGGGAGAAGAAGAAAGAACAGGACCCATTTCCCACCTTCCTATTCAGAGCTACAGAGGTTGCAACCAGCTAACCAGGGGACATGGCTGGGACCCAAACCCACAACAGGAGCCGACTGCAACTGCCTGCAGCTTGCAATTGTCAGCCTTTAGTACATCAGACAAGTAGATAAAAAACATGATTCTGAAACATATATGAAGCCTGTTGGGTCTGGGCACATTGATTCCCAGCATATGCCCCAGGCCAAAGGCAATGCTCCCTCGTCACCCTGCTGAGGGCCGATGGAGACATGGACCATGGTTCCACACTGAGCCTTTAGCAGAAACAGAGGAGTTCTTGTATCTCCTTCAGTCAGCTTTTAACTTTCTTCTACCGTGAGCAGGCAAACACTGCAGGCACAACCATGGTTGCTGTGCCACATCAGTAAGCTTAGAGTTTAAATGTAAACACCAAGTCTTTGCTGTTCTCACAGAGAACAGGCACATCTGTTTTTGAATCATGGAATGGTTTGGGTTGGAAGGGATCTTAAAGCTTATTCAGCTCCAACCACGGGCAGGGACCCCTTCCACTAGAGCAGCTTGCTCCAAGCCCCTGTGTCCAACCTGGCCTTGAGCACTGCCAGGGATGGGGCAGCCACAGCTTCTCTGGGCACCCTGTGCCAGCGCCTCAGCACCCTCACATCATCCATAGCTTCCCATTGCACTGAGTTTCCCCAACAGCAGCAGCTGTTTTGGGAGCCCAGTGGGGTCAACACGCAGAGGCAGCATGCAGGACAAGACATGCTGTGTAAGACAGAGGGGAGGGGGCACCCTGGGTTTCTCTTTACCATTCACAGCATCTGAGGTGCTACCGAAGGGGTCAGCGAGAGGCAGGATATCAGGGAGCAGAAGCGCAGTCTCAGGAGATTTGAGTCCCTCAATCAGTTTTTCTGGGTTACAGCAGGAAAAGGAGGAAAGCAGCAGAGAAAGAAAAGCAAACAGAAGAGACAACGTTAATCAGGAGCTCAGTTCAGGGCCTCAGAGTCCAGCGTGGCAGCCTCCAAAGAGCATCCGCACAGTGTTGTGGGCAAACACACTATCACTGAGAGATGGTAGAGGGCAGCTCCTCACTCACCATGGTCTTCTAAGACAGCTGAGGATATCCTCATCCACTGTGCACTGCTCTCCCTAAGGAGCCTATTCATTTGCTCAAGAATGGAATACTCACAGCTTCAGCAAAGGCAAGAATCACGGAGACACTGAAGTGCCAGACACTGGAACCTGCCCTTGGGTTAAACAGCTCTTTAGGTACCAATTCATTATGTCAATGATCAGGTTTCAAATCAGACACATCATCCTCAGCAGCACAACTCTCTGTGGTTCCCATTATCCCTCACACAAAGAAATGCAGAGAGCCCGGGCAAAAAGCTCATCTCAGTTATTAATCTGGGAGATGAGTGATTTCACCATCAAACTAAGCAGGTTTCCAGGACCCAGATGAATGATTCAGCTTTCCCAAGGGATTCTTCACAAAGGAAGGAGATAAAGGACGTTCTGAGGGCTTGCTAGAAGGAATCACCTTCAGCAGAACACCTCTGATAAACTGTGCTCCACATGGACACACTCAACTTGTGGAAACGGTGCGTTTGCAATCCAAGGTTAGAAGGAGCTGTGGCCCTGGCCCTCCTTTACAAAGCTTTTACATCCGTGGTTTGTGTTGGGAGCTCAAAGGCTGGTGGTGTTATTTATTATCCACGTGGCTCTCAACAACTCGGGCTCTGGAATCCTGCTCTATAAAAGACAATGCTGAGAAAGCCAAAGAAGAGCTTAAACTGCACTGTTCCATACACGGCAATGCCATCCATCTTTTGTATTGCCCTATGTAAGTAATAACACAGCCTTGTGGCTTTGGAGCTACTTAGTCAAAGCAGCACAACTTCTACTCCCCATGGAATACCTCACAAGCCACTAAAGCAACCAGGAGGGGAAGGAAATCTAACAAGCAAGCCAAGAGGCAGCTGTTGTATCATTAAGGGCCTGAAGAAGGTCAACTGAAAGGAAAAACCTGATGTACTTGAATGTACTTGCACCCTTGGATGTGCTTGCGACCTTCCCCACCTCAATGAGGAATACACAGCATTAAAGGTTGCATTTGCCAAAGAAAAGACACCCTAACTGCATCCCATTGGATGAACAAGGAGGCTGGGAGCAGGGGCTTGGCAACAAAAAGCAGTCTTAATGCTATCAAAAAGGGGACTAAGAGGATGGAATTGCTTAAAGGGTGTTGGGAAAGCACAAAACACAACACAGGAGAGAGGCCTGGTGACAACAAGGAACATGCTCAACTCCTTTGCCCATAAGTGAAGCAGCAGGTAACAGGCATTCAGCCAGGTACCAGTTAATCCAGAGAGCCAGGCACAAGACACAACTGCAGCAGGACCTATGGACTGCCTCAGAGTTGAGCAGTTTCAGGCTGGGTTTGGCTCCTACTTTGAGATGAAGTTTGTCAGCAGTAAAGTGACACATGGGACATGGTGAGTGCACTCCCATTTCAGGCCTAAGATAATCCTTTCAGAGCAGTCTGCAGTCAGAGCACACCTGCAGTAACCATCCCTTTTACAATCCCATTGCCAAGTGTCTCGCTCCTCCAAGTCTCCCTCCTTCCACCTTACCTTTCCAAACAGCTTCCTCCTTTCCCATTACTGCAGAGTCTCCATTTAACA
The DNA here is from genome assembly GCF_028554395.1 of Pezoporus wallicus. Classification (NCBI taxonomy): domain Eukaryota; kingdom Metazoa; phylum Chordata; class Aves; order Psittaciformes; family Psittacidae; genus Pezoporus; species Pezoporus wallicus. Next base: position 1,282,157 of record NW_026636985.1, read on the forward strand.
CAGTGGATCTGCCTCTTGGTCAGGTACTAGACTGTTGCCTATTGAGCTGAGCCACATTATGAACATGCAGAAACTGAGACCAAACAGGGTGTTCCTTCTTCCCTACATGTTAGTTTTAAACTCTGGCCCCTGGGCTCAACTGGTTTTATGCAACACTTTAAGCTGTCAGTGGTTCTTTGTGTTATCTTGCCTCACGAGACCTCCTTGCTTGTTTCCCCCCATTGTAGGTGCTGTTACTGGCAGTCACCTCAACACCCAGTGCATGATTCAAGGAACTTTATCCCTTTTGAGTGAGGCTGGGAAGTCCAACAAGAACAAGGTGTCAGGATGGATGGGAAAGGAAAGACCAAAAGCAGCAGAAAAAAAATCAGAGGCCTCAAGTCTGTTTTGAGGCTTAGCAATTCATTCCCCTGCTTTGCTTTGTGCTGCATCTTCTATTAACCTGAGGATGAAGAGGTACAGGAACAGCAGTTGCTTTAAGTAGTGGGGAAACTCACGTTCAACTAAGAGCAAAGGAGAAGCTAATGAAGGCCCTGTGAAATCCATGGCCCCACATTAGTTAGCAGGAACACCTCTACAAGAGCTAGGATTGGTCTCTTTGGCATGACACAGTTATTAAACACACACATGTATGTGTCTTCTGAAGCCACATCAGACACTCAGGTCCAAGAACCCAGCGTGCCTCTGCAGTGGCAAATAAACCCAGCTCTTGAGCCCCTGCTTCACCACTGCTCCAGTGATCAAAGCAGTGACTCAAGGAGGGCACCTTCTGCACGCTGGGCACGAGTATCAGCTGCAGTTCAGCTCCATGGAGCCCTAGAAGGAAAAGCCTTCTCCCTCATGATACTGAGCTGCAGTTTGGGTTCTGCCACCAAGGGAAGTCTCCAGCAGACGTTTAATTTGTCATTTCCAAGGGAAAAGCTGCTTCACCTGCAAGTGAAGTCATGGCTGAGATGGTGAGCAGGCAGCAATGCTAAGTAACCTGTATGAGTAAGGAATACAGCAGTGCAAGGCGAGGGAAAACTGGGATTAGTAGTCTCATTTCTGGTACCTGTACTAACCCTACAGTTCCAAGTCAAGTACAGGTGAAGTGATCTTCAACTGCAGAGCAGACTCCACCACCAAATAGAGGAATTTATACTGTCAGAGTCCTTCTGCCTCAAACCCAACGGACAGATCCTGATTATTCCTACAGAGACAAATGCACAAGGCCAAGAAAACCTAACCCAATATAAAGGTATTTCTATCACAGAGCTCCTGAAGGGCTTTACACAAACTCCAGGTGCTTTAACCGATACCTGTGCTCCCACATGAGGCTGCCTCTTGGAGACATCCTCTCCCCCAGGCTTTGGGGGTCACAGGGGAAGAAAGCTCAGCTCTGGTTCAGGACTGAGCTGACCATTGGGTTTTCTACTTTGCCCATTCTCAGGCCTGACAGGATAGCAGCAACCTCTCCATGGCTTTGCACCAGTGAGTAAGGACAGGGGCTGAGTAAGCAAGAGTCAACAGCACACCTTAAGAAGGTGTCTGAGCTTACCAGTGTGCAGGGGGTGGATTAAAAAGTGCCCCATCAGCCCTTCCCAGAGCTAAAGCCCAGGCACATACTGCAGCCTTTGGACAAGTGTTTCACGTTCTTGTGACGTTCCAGTTCCTCCCAGTAAGAAACGAGTGATTATTGCCTCTCAGAGCCACAGTAAGCAAAACCCACTGCAGAGAAAGCAACGCGAGAGCCTACAGCTAACAGCTCTCACAGGCAGCCCCAAACCAGAGATGCTGGTAGCTTCAGAGACTGCAAAACCAAATCACTTCCTCCTGGAATGAAAGCAAGAGCCTTTCCTCTGATTGGCACCAGCATAAGAAGGAGGTAATGCCATTTCCCATCAGCAGCATTAACTCTGATTTATACCACGGGACCAGCAGGCAGGTTCAAACCCCATGCGTAGGTTGGGAAGCACAGCTCTGGACAACCCAGGGAGAAACTCCTGACCTTTTCCTTCAGATCCCTTCTTTTCTAACACATGCAACAGTGTGATTTGGGGGATTTTAAATCAGTTTGCACAGACTTTGCCTCTGCAAAGCCTCAGCTGGCATGCTGCATTTATACTGGGCGATAGTGATTTGTCAAGCAGCAAAGTATCTGCAGGAAGCATTTTAAGAAAGACTAGAGTTATGAAAACCTATAAACCAAGAGACAAGGGTGGCAAATGGGGTTTGAGTCAGAGCAGGACATTAGAAAGAAGAAAGACTCCTGAAACACTCGAAGTTAAAAAGGGAACAGAGGGCAAAGCTCTGCCCTCAGCTGTAACACAGCCAACAGCCAAGATGCAACACCTCAAAGCCAAAGGAGATGCCACCAGCCAGGCACAGCACACAGCAAGAACGTTACTCACTCGTGTACTGGGGAGGAAGAGCAAAAAGAAAGGCAGCTCAATAGAGCACACAGCAGAGGTCTTTTCTTCGGATGTCAACTGAGGAAGAAAGACAAGGGTGTGAAACTCCTGCCAAGTCCAGTGTGCTGCGAGTGGGAGGGCAAGTCACCAAGGTGGGCAGGGATTAGTCATTCTGCCTATTGATTAGCCAAGGACCAAAGAGTAAAGGAGGCCCTGCATGCTACGCAGCAGCAGAGCACCTGGACTCATCAAGGGAAGGCACTGGACTTTCATTTTCCTAATGGAGTTCTTGTGACTTGGGATTGTTTCTTATACAGCAGAAGGAGGAAGAGAAGGATAACAAACAGGAGGAGTTGGCATGCTTTAAATACCCACCACTTTGCAGCACCGCAGAGTAACAGGACAGCATTTAACAGATGAGACTCAATCTTAGGTTATCTCTTCAGATCTCAATATCCTTTTGGATCAAACCAAAACCCTGAACAGAAATGATACTATGTGCACTTCTTTCGCTGGGATCCCTGTAGCCCATTGGCTTTGTTCCTCCAACTCATCCGTATTGTACTCTCAGTTAACAACATGGCAACAAGTTCAAGTTCCTATATGAGTAGCTCTCCTTTTGCCTCTTCCCAACTCAAGATGTGAACTCAGATCCTTACACATCCATAAGTGCTTGTGTGTATCTGCAATTACTTCATCTCAGTGTGTCACAGAATCCCAGACTGGTTTGGGCTGAAGGGACCTTAAACTGTCCCTTTTCAACCCCCTGCCCATGGCAGGGCGTTGGAGCTGGATGATCTTGGTTTGAATCTGCACTGCAAGATACCTACTCCCTTAGCCCTTTGATGAGCATCCTCTCAGACTAACACCAAAATGCATCAGACCGTGAACATCTGAAGCAAATAAAAAGGCAAGAATCATCCTTAAGTGTTATTCAAAAGCTTTAGAGAACTCCAACATGACAATGACTCTATAATAAGCAACACTGTTTGCTTTCCCATCAGAAATGAGAACCAGCGTGGGCTCAGATGGCACAGGGGTGCTTTCTTGGCCTGTGTTTCCCTCCCCAGCTCTATCTGTGTGTTTACTTAGCTGTGCCAGACATGGAACATCTCTTGTCTCACTTTCTGTTACGGTCAAGACAATGCCACAGAGGGCTCTTGGTGGTGCTGTTCCTCAGACAAACAACTCCACTAAAGACACATTTGTCCCTCAGCTGCAGTTAAGCTGCTGAATTACTGCAGGGAGTAAATGGTCGTGTCAATGCACAAAGAAGGATCCATTCTCCTTTGAGGAGGGCTATCAAAGATGGGCTCATTGTGCAACGATGGCACTGTAGTCGGTTCTGATGCAGGGAGGCCCCCAGTACAACCACAGGGACTCAGCCTGTGCAATCCACAGCACGAGGGAGTTTGTCCTCCAGCCAGAGCCATGGGGGAGCAGAGCTGCTGTTTCTCAGCTCTCACACCTCAGTGCTGCTGCTCCACAGCTTCTCCATGCTTGCTCTGCTGCCAAGGACCCACTCCCACCACCTCATCTCTGCCTCTTCTGCAGACAGGAGAGGAGAGAATGAGCTGGGTTAGGATTAGGGAAGGTCACGTATCTGGAACTAGAGTGAGGAGGAGACACGTCCCTCCCATCCCAACCAACCCTCAAGCCACTGGAAAGGAGTCGGTTTGGCAGCATCTCAGAGGGCATCTCCCTCACCTTGGTTATCTCAACACGTTTCTAGACTAAGAGGATCTAAACCCTTTCTTGACACTAACGATGACTGCAGCATTCCAATTTCAGTGGTTAACAGGGGACATGGGCTAAAAGCACAAGTATTCACACACTGGGGTAAGCCTCCCATTAAACCCTCCTGCAGAGCAGGCTTAAAACCCCAGATTTGGGACTATTCACAGAGTGAAACCTCAATGACAAAGGGAAAGAGCAGTCTTGAAGCTTCATAACTCAGTTTAGTTTCAGGTCTCTTAAATACCTTGGTGCACGGTTTAGCAGTTAAATCCTCACTTTAACCCTAAAGCAAGGTTTAGGGTTCAATTGTCCTGAATTCATAGCAATAGACATGAAGCAGCCACATGTAACAGGAAAATCACCATTCCCCATTCTGATTTATCAGCAGTGGAGCCTGCAATAAGCTTCTTAAGAAGAACTTGGCTCCCTTTCCTGCACACACACAAGGAAAAATGTCTGCAGCAGGAATATTTCATTCTCCCTTATTTTAACAGATGTTTTGCCATATTTTTTACATCCCTCTTGCCAGCTCCTCTTCCTAGCTACAATTCCATTAAGACTTGCAGCCATTATATGCAGGAGAAGGAGGAATATATTGAAAACCATTCTACTTCCTCTTGATTATTGGCCAGAGCTGGTATTTCTGCCTTCTATGGGTGCTGTTACCTCTTCTCCAGAAGCACTTGATGAGAAACATGGTACCCACAACAAATGAAAACCCATCTCCTCTAGGACACTGAGCATCTCCAGTGCTGTGACCCACACGAATGCTCTGATAGAGCCAGCACTCCAGTTTGCCTTTACTGACCACATGGATCCCAACCTGTGATCTTGCTAAAGCAAGTGGCCCTACTTAGAATCATGGAATGGATTGGGTTGGAAGGGACCTTAAAGCTCCTCCAGCTCCAATCCCTGCCACGGGCAGGGACTCCTTCCACTGGAGCAGCTTGCTCCAAGCCCCTGTGTCCAACCTGGCCTTGAACACTGCCAGGGATGGGGCAGCCACAGCTTCTCTGGGCACCCTGTGCCAGCGCCTCAGCACCCTCACAGGGAAGAGCTTCTGCCTCAGAGCTCATCTCAGTCTCCCCTCTGGCAGGTTCAAGCCATTCCCCTTGGCCTGTCCCTCCAGGCCCTTGTCCCAAGCCCCTCTCCAGGTTTCCTGCAGCCCCTTCAGGCACTGGAGCTGCTCTCAGGTCTCCCCTTCAGGAGCCTTCTCTTCTCCAGGCTGCCCCAGCCCAGCTCTCAGCCTGGCTCCAGAGCAGAGCTGCCCCAGCCCTCGCAGCAGCTCCATGGCCCTCCTTAGAGCCACATGTGTTGGCTGCAGCTCCACAGCTCCTCCATTCTGCAGGGGGCTGCCTGCGGATGCACCCCATGGGTGTTTGCTGTGTTTCAGGCATCATTTGTTTGTTTCTCCTGAATCTGTTACAGGAAGGCTCATGCGTCCTGAGCATCCTGAGGAAAGGTGGGAAAGCCCAAGGAGGTCCCTGGCCACCATGCAGGCAATGCCACCTGCACCCTCAGGTGCCAGCAAAGGGAACAAGTTCGTAGCATAAGCAGATAAGGAAGCTGAGCCCTCAGCAGCCCCTCAGCTGCCACAGGTTTAGAGCTGACAACACGGGCTCTGTATGACAAATAGGGAAAATACCAGATAAAAGCCTTCCTTATGCCTGCACTGAAAGCCTTCCCTAACAACACTCCTCTTGTGAGCACGGGGTGAAGGCTCACACTCGCTCCTCAAAGGGCTGCGCGTGCTCCCAGTCTATAAACCAGACGTGCAATGGTTTCAAAGCAATGAGATTCACTGTCAGGGCTTGAGAAGAAATGAAAATATTCCGAACAGAAAGCAAGTATCCAGGCAGAAGCTCTTCCCTGTGAGGGTGCTGAGGCGCTGGCACAGGGTGCCCAGAGAAGCTGTGGCTGCCCCATCCCTGGCAGTGCTCAAGGCCAGGTTGGACACAGGGCCTTGGAGCAAGCTGCTCTAGTGGAAGATGTCCCTGCCCATGGGAGGGGGCTGGGACTGGATGAGCTTTAAGGTCCCTTCCAACCCAAACCAGGCTGGGATTCTGTGATTTAGAACTCACAAAGAAATTGAGCTGCTTCTGCACACGACAAAGGCATCCTGCAACCGTGCAGCCGGAGATGCTGCTGTACCAAGAGACTGAAGGCAATCCCAGCTCTACTCAAAGGATGCCTTTCACATGCAAGTCAGCACATTGCTCTCCTCCAAGACCTCTCTGCTTGCCGTGGGGATGCTTCTGCCTAGGTAACGTAGACACAGGGAAACAAAGATGACTCTGTTCTGTGTGACAGACACACAGACTGAAACCCCACGTCCATTCTGTTGAATTCACAAGCACAGATAGCTCCCTCCCAAGCTAAGGAGAGATCTCTGGCCCTTGAAAACATTTAGGAGCATCTGGCCTCAAGTTTTATATATATAAACCGGAGATGTCTTTGCAGGAAGCCAACAAAGCCACATCTACACACACCACAAAACCTGCAGAGTGGTTATTGGTACCCAAGGGCAGCGTTGAAAGAAGCCACTGCAGAGGAACTGCCCCTGCTATGAAGAACTCTAGAGCTCCTGCAGCCCAGGGTCCAACTGCTGCTTTATATGGTTGTGCTGTACCAAATGCAATAGGCAATAAGGAAAGCAACCACCTCTGTGTGCATCTGTCTGCACTGAGCACACTGCCAGAGCTGACAGACTTCATGTCAGGAAAACCAATGCTTCCAATGGTATTTGGGAGGAAGAAGAGCATGCAGGGACCTATCTGCCTTCTGTAAGCTTGTTTCACACAGGAGATGGGCTGGTCAAGTGCTGTAAGTTCTGTTTCTTCTCTCAACCTGCAGCATTTATGAGTAAAATCCCTGTGGAAGCAAACCACGTTTCTCGTGCTCTTTGAGCATCCACCAGAAGGAAGCAAGCTCCACAGTTAGGGAAAGAAACAGATACTTCTTTTTTTAACCCCGAATTGCTTAACTGTTCATGGAGAGATGCCACCTTTGCAAGCACAGCTTGAAGGCTGGTGTCCTCCACCAGTGAGCCACAGCTTGAGAGAAGGACAAGGGCAAGAGCTGTAACCAGCACTTGTCCTCTGGGGCTAGTGGCCAACAAGGGACCCGAAACATACATTGACAGGAGAAACTCCAAGGAAAAAACCAACATTCCCATATTCCAAACCCCACCAGCTCCAAGGCACTTACATAATCTTGTGCTAAAAAGTGCTGGCAGAGATGCGTGCATAGGAAAGGCTCTGAAGCAGCACCGCAAAGCAAATGGAAATAGCTACCAACTGCACCAGAGGCTTTTGCCAAATGAGGAAATGTTCCATGTTAAACTCGTGCATCTGCAAGAGACCCTGGAAGCCAAAGAAACACTGACTCTAATGGCAAAGGAAAGAGGAGCAATAATAAAAACTACCCTTTCAAACCTGGAGACTGATCTGAGCACAGCTTAGATCAGAACAGGCAAATACCCAGGCATTATTTTTGCCTTTGAATACTGAGCCTTTCAAGACACCAACACTGTTGGCATTAGAAACAAGGTGATAACCCTACAATCTGCCATGAAAACGAAGGGCTCTGCACTGCTCCCACTGATGAAAGCCTTACACACCACTACAGCTTGTCAATGCCCAGCACTCCTGGCTGAGGCCCAGGATTTCAAGTGTGCCTAGAAATAGAAGCAGATTAAGCATACAAAACAAAGACCACGAATGTGTCCCCCCCTCTATAAAGTCAGTTCCAGTTACCTGGCGTGTCGGATAATGGGAGAGGAATGAAAGGGTCAGGCACAGTCAGAAGAGAAGGGCTAGTGTCCAAGCTCAGAATGTCTTTCGTTTTCTCAGCTGGTACCCAGGAAGAGAAAAGGCAGAGTGAAACAGAGCAGAGAAACAAGCAGAAAGCATTGAGCAAAACCTCAGTGTCAGAGTGCAGGCTGTGGCCTGACAAGAACACACACACTCAGAACCAGTTTGTGTTGCCAGGGGAAGGAAAGAAAGAGGGAAAACCCAACAACCCCAAACAACTATTACCACGTAGCTTTCCAACACAGCTGAACTCACAGACCTCTAAACATTCCTTGAAAGGGCAGTACTATTCCCTCACTTCAAGCAGGACAGAAGGTGAAATGCCTCCACAAAGGCCACACAGCAGCCCCACGCTGGGCCTCTTTGTCAGCAATATACAGCATCTTGCATCAGACAAGCTGTATCTACCAGCAAAGAGAAAGAAAAGGGCTAGAACCACCTAGTGCCAAAATACCTCCCAGAAACCTTCCTATGAGAGAGCTACTAAAAGAATCAAACATGCTATAGCACCCAGAAAGCCCAGAACATGCAGATGCTTCTCAGGCATATTACAGCTGGATCTGGAGCTGCTGCAACTCAACATCACTCCACAAAGGCTGATGGAACATCATAAACTGAGCACAGGGCACTCCTGCATCATGGACTTCAACTCCTTCATTATTAGGTAAGAGCCAACACCACCAAGCTCAGTTATAAGCTCCTCTAAATCTCTTTTTATAAATAGAAATAAGCACAAATGGATTTGTCGCTTCCTTAGGGCTCCTGGAAGCAGGTTTCCAACAGTGAGAAGTGATGCTGAAGATGTAGAACCAAGCAGCAGCGCTCACTCAGCTTCTCAGCATGGAAGGGGCTGCTCATGGCAAAACCTTGGCACCAAAGGAGACACCAGATGAGGTCACACATACAGAAGCCTCTGCATAAAAGTCTCTTAGACCAGCCAAGGACTTGTGGCCTCTGGACCCAGACAGCAGAGCCAGGGCAAAACTTGCCTTCATCATCTAACATGTCAGTTATGAGACCCACTGTGCTCTTCCCTGCTCACTCCTGGCTCTGCAATTCCTGCAGCAGAGACATTATCATCCCTGCTCCTCTCCTCCTTCATACAGCCAAAGAGCTGCAGGCAAGGGATACCTTCCAGCATGTCTGTCCTGTGGCTCCGAGTCCAATTCCCTTATTGCACACTCCATATTTCACTTTTAATTAATGACTTACTTTTAATTAACACTTTTAATTATGAGCTGCATGGAGCTGCAACACATTAAGAGTTTTTCTTGTGAATTTAAGGGGCTCACTTGGTTTCCTCCCTCACCAAAAGCCTCACCTCTACCTGCAGGCAGTGCCTCCTCTCTGTGCTACCCAACTGTGAGAAGCACACGTCATTCCTACCTTGCCTTCTCCACTGAAACACCAACCCTATCCTAGAGCTCTCAAAGCCAAGGCCCAGCTCTATTTCGATCAGTTTTGCCATCCTTTCAAAGAGGCTATGACAAAAAGTTGCTGTTTTCCTGCAGTGCTTCTGCAGAGCATCATCCTCTAGGTCACATCCACACACTCACCTGGTCCAGGAGCGAAGGAAGAGCCACCAAATGCATCCGGCTGGGCCGCAGATGAAGCCGGCTGGAAACCTGGGATCAAGTTCTCTGTGGAGCTGCCCATCTTCTCTGGAGCTTTCCCTGAAATGCCAGATGCACATTTAGGGATAAAACTTCCATTGCGAAGGTTGGGTCCTTCCCTAGACTTTTCATGATGCTACTGCAGGATGTGGCTTTAAGCCCCTTCCTGCAAACCCCAACTCACAGATTAAGCAGAGTTTAAACTGCAGCTCCTACACCAACTGATCAAGGCTGCTTTGGGAGGGGTTAGTACCTCTGCCTTTGAGGATCATGCTCATTTAACTGCAATGGCTCAGCAAAGAGGACAAGGACTGAGAAGGATTTAGCTCTTACAAGCACAGAGGACCGTGATAATATGGGAAAAGCCCAGCAGCATTTGCCCAACAGCATCACCATTCCATGCCATCTTCTGTTCTGAGGGCAGGCGGGTATAAAAGGATCTCCATGAACCTACCATCACCCAGCTTTGCAAAGTCCTTGTTCAGCAGCTCCTCAGCTGTGAGTTTGGAGAAGTTATCATCATCAAATGGATTCCACGTGGAGACATCGGGCGGGTTATAGACATTCTGCTGTGAGGTCCTTGGGGAACCCGAGGGTGTGGTGGAAGCAGATCTGTATGTGATCATCCCAACCAAACAACAGACATTAATAACCCATCTGAAACTCTCTGGCCAGCACTAGGTGCTGGTCCAAGCTACTACATTACAATTACTTCCTACTTAAAACACAAGTCATTGTACTTGCATGCTCAGGGACCTGGGACCTGCTACCCTTGCCTATTCTTAACGTGGTTGTGCATCCTGGAGTCGAGGATTAAAACCAGGATCAGCAGCACCCCATTTGAAACAATTCCCTGCAATGCCCTCATGGAGACTTCCTGCCTGTAGACACTGTGAGAGGGAGCTAGTCAGTATCCCAGGGGAGTGCTGATGTCAAGCAGCAAGCACGAAGCATGCACCAGGGCTACTGGTGGAAGAGCTGAAACAGCAGTAGCTTCTGTAATCCAGAGTGCAGGCCCTGTCTGCTTTGCTTTTAGTAAGCATGGAAGCACTCAGGACTTCTGCCCTTGGGGAAGCTTTTCAGGCACTTTGTGCCAAGCCCTAAACTTCTGGTCTTCAGAAAGCAAAGACTCATTTAGAGTCTTTGGCAGTTTGCTGCCTACCTTCATCTTTACGTCTAGGGAGCCTCAAGAACCTCATTTCCCCCCTCCCTCCATACCCTTTGACACCAGGTGACCAAGCACCTACTTGGACTTGTTGAGACTGGCCTCAGCAGCAGCTGCCTGCAGGAGCTGGGTGGACTTGCTGGCTGGAACCCCGAACACCGCGCTGTGGGTCACGTCGCTCAGAATCCTCCTGTGGCCTGCACGCTGGGTCTTAGGGGAGGATGGAGGGGTGAGAGACCCCAGCTTCTGCCCCTGCACTGCTGGAGGGGGGGTCGTCTGAGGCTTTTGCTGTGGCCTCATTTGTGCCTGCATCTAGGAGAGAAAGGGCAGTAATATGTCCCTGTTCATGAAGAGCAGGCACGATGAAAACACAGCTCCGTGCTGAAGGATCTGAGCTTCGAGTCATGGATTGGGAATAGTCAGGAGGGGAACAAACACACAAAGAACTGGGGACAAGGAGGAATTCAATTCACTGATGCACAGAATTCCAGTATTGCTACAACTGCACAAGTAGAGGCTTTCTCCTCTTTCTATGGAAGGCAAAGCCTCTGTTAGTGCTTGGTGTTAAAGACTGCCTGGTCTCAGGAGCTTGAACACAGATGAAGAGGCTGAGATCCAGGGCAGAGGTAACATCAGTTCAGAGTGTGCAGGACTCCTATTGTAGGGACACAAGGAGTGAAGAGCAGCGCTTCTTCCAGCAGATAATGCGTGACTGGGGTCAAATCCCTAAAGGGGATACAGGGTTTGTGCAGAAATCTTGTGCAAGAAGCTTTCTTTTAGGGGAAACCCCCTCCAAGGACCACAGGAGCATCATTTGTCATTAAAACAATGGAGGAGAAACCCAGGCACGTTTGGTTTGGGTGGTTTTAAGTCAAGATAGCCAGCTACAAACCCTTTGGAAACTCCTCACACTGATCTTCTTCCATTCCCTCAGTCTTGTGTTAAACTCACATCCCTTTAAGTACTTGAAATACCGTTTGGTAGTGATAAATAACAGCATCGCTTACAGCTGTGTGAGTTTCCAGACTCTGCAGTGAGATAGCATGGCTGGATTTAAAGCAGGAAAACTGGAATGCAAAGAGCTGTGCACAACACCTCCACTGCCTGGGCACTCCCTCTATCCCCCCTGACCATATCCAACCAGGGAAAACAGAGGAAATACTTGGGAATACCTAAGAGGGCAATGAGAGTTATATCCCCAGCGTGGTACTTAACCACAGTGGGGGAAGGCAAACAAGTGGTTAGCTGCCTTGCTTTTCATTTAGCATCCTGTCAATTCACTGAGGTGCAAGCTGACCTGCCTGCTCCTGATGCACCCACCTTGCATCTCGCTATATAGGTCACTGCAGAACAGTACATTTGGTGCTGAGAAATCAAAGGGCAGTGCCAAAAACCACCCCAGAAATGAACGCAGAGCTGATTAAGCTGAAGTCTCACAACGTGAAAAGGTCCTGATGGGTCCTGGCTTGATACATTCTGCTCAAAGGCTCTGCAGAGACCATGTTTCACAATCACTTTTTAAATGAGCCCATCAACTGCTTTTGCTCTCCTGACTGCTGCAGGAGTGGAAAAGAGTCCAGATGCATCCATTCAGAGCAGCCTTCCAGGGGAAGAATGCTAACTCTCCATCTACCTGATGGAATAAAACTAAGGCCATTTTTTGTGCTAGTGAATCACAGCAAAGCCCTTTAGAGATGCTCTTCATTACCATGTGCACTGGGTTCAGCATTTCTCCTCTGAAAGGACCAGGATCATAATGGGCCTCATCCAAAACCTGCCTGCATGCACTGAAAATCTCCCACCACCTTTAAGGAACTGACTTGCCCCAGGTCATTCAGAACAGCAACAAGCCCAGGAACACAACAGCTCCAAGGCTGTCACCTCCCCTAAGCACCAGATTAGCACTGAGAATTACTATAAAACAAAGGGGTGAATGTGACAGCCTTGAGACACATTGGAGGGTAAAATGATGCTTCCCCAGTATTGCACAGGTCACTGGCTTATGGACTTTATCAGTCAAATTAATCCCTGATGTTACTTCAAAGGAGATTCATCAGATCCTGAATACCTGGCAAGTCATGCACAAGCAATGACCCCTTAGTTTGGACTCGAGCTCTGTGCTCCTGAAGTGGTTCCTTATTAATTACTGCTTGCTGTGGTACAGCACGGTAACAGGCAGCTTCCCTGCACATGCTTTCTGCCCAACCCACAGCTAGTGTTAGGGCCATCCCTTTGCACTTCCAAAACCTGGGATTATGCAGGAATGAAAGGAAAATGCCCAGCTTCCTCCCATATGCACTGCAGAGACACTTTGGCAGCGGGGATCCTGCCCTCTGGTGCAGCTCCCTGCCTTTACCACTGCGGGCAGCTACTTCCCTGGAGCAGACAGAGATTTGCCATTAAGTAAAGAGCATTTATTTTGGATGCACATTCACATGATTAAAATGGAGGATTTGCTTCTTTACTTTTAGGTTTTGAGAGAGGTGCTCTGAAAAGGCTCCTTTCCACAGCATTCATTTTGGAACAAAGTTATCCCAGTGTCAGAAACAGCCAGGAAAGGCTGTTGCACCTCCTTCTGCATCAGAGCCCTTAATACGGGATGGAAGATAGCCAAACAAGCAGCAATATAGAATCCCAGACTGGTTTGGGTTGGAAAGGGCCTTAAATCACCTTCCACTACAGCAGACTGCTCCAAGACCCTCTGTCCAACCTGGCCTTGAACACTGCCAGTGATGGGGCAGCCACAGCTTCTCTGGGCACCCTGTGCCAGCGCCTCAGCACCCTCACAGTAAAGAACTTCCTTATATCTAAGGTAAATCTTCTCTGTTCCCTGTTTAAACCCATCACCCCTTGTCCTATCCCTACAGTCCCTATGAAGAGTCCCTCTCCAGCATCCTTGTAACCCCCTTCAGACACTGGAAGCTGCTCTGAGGTCTCCACGCAGCTTCTCTGCTCCAGGCTGAACAGCCCCAGTGTTCTCATTCTGGCTCCATACAGGAGGTGCTCCAGCCCCTGAGCATCCTCATGGCCTCCCCTGGAATTGCTCCAACAGCTCCATGTCCTTCTTACACTGGGGACATAAACAGTGTTGTTCTGTTGCCTAATGCCCACCATGATGCATTACATACAAATAAGTTCTAGAAGTTTACTGCATGCCTTCTAAGGCAGCATGACAGGGGAGGGGTAGGGGAAAGCTGCATTAAGCAGCTATAAAGATCTTATCTGCTTTCTGGTCATCATCTACTCGTCTTCTTCCTATGGACACAGAGCACAACTCCCATGTACAGCACCCTGTTGCAAAGAGTAGTGCAACCAACTGCACAGGTGCCTGAGGTAGCAAGGTTTGCGCTGACATCTGCCACCCAGACACTATGGACAGCACACTAGGGACCAGCAGGCCCCAGAGCACCCATTACCTGGGCTCTGTGGGTCAGAAAAGCCCTGCTGAGCTGCTCCTGGGCTGTAGGACCTGGCAGGAGAACACTCACCAGCAACTCCGAACGCCTTCCCACAAGGCTCTTACCACTTGCTCCTGTGGCTGTGCTGGCTGGGCCACACTCTGCTGGGGCTGGGGCTGCGGCGGGGCTGGGGCTTGCTGCTTCTGCTGACCTGCTGCTCCTGCTGTCTTCTGCTGCATTGCTGCCTGCTGGGCCATCATCTGCTGCTGCTGCTGTTGCTGCTGCTGCTGGTAATAGTTCTGCATGAGCTGCTGCTGTGCTGGCGCTCCTTGCTGCATCACTGGGAACTGGGAAACAAGCAGCGGTTGAGCTGCTTGGTGAGCAACTGGGCACTGGGGTACCATCACCCCAACTTGGGGCCAGCCACAGGAATGGTTACAGGCACTGCAAGTGGTGAAGCAGTCACAGGCTGGGATGGCTTGGAGGCCAAATGTGTGGTGGGAAGTGGCCTTCTGATCTAAGGACAGATGCTGAGTTACACCCATAAGGGGCTCCCTCAGCACAGACTCTCCTGTGGTCCCAAACTCCTTTCTTCACTTCTATCAATTCTACACCTTTCCCCAGGATAAGAAGATTTACCATGCCTTTGCTTCTACTGTTAAATATGCTTTAGCAGGGATTTCTGCTGCTATAAACACCTATAAACAGCATGCAAGTCTGTCATCTACACCCACCCCATCTAACACATCATGCGTCCACAGGCCTCCTTATCACTGCTGGCTACCACAAACCCAGACCTGAATCTTACAATTCAGAAGACATGCCAGGCTCCTTGTATCACAAGAGCAGAAGAGAAATTGCACCCTTCTGTTCATCAGCTGAACATTGACCTCAAGACTCTGAAACAGTTGGAGCTGTAAAATCTTCACTGCCTATTTCATGTCTGTATGTGACTAAACTATCTCAAGGCCTTTTAACATTAACAGTTAAAAATACCAGCCTTGTGTAGCAAAAAAATCTCACTAGAGAACTGCAGACACATTGGAAAATGTCCAAAACCTGCCCTTTCTCCCCCCAAAACCAGAGGGCTTGCCCTAAATGCAAAGATGCAACCTCACAGGCCTCTAGCACAGTAAGCATGTGACAAACACAGCTGTGCCCATTTACCTGCTGCGCCTGCATCATCTGCTGCTGCTGCTGGTAATAGGCAGCCTGTTGTTGTTGCTGCTGCTGCTGCTGCTGCAGGAGCTGCTGCTTCAAGAAAAGCTGCTGCTGATGCTGAGGTGTGGCTTGTGGCTGAGTAGAGGGGACCTGGGGCTGTGCCTGCGGGGCTTGCTGTGGAGCCGGTGCTTGCTTGGCTTGGGGCTGTGCTGGAGCCTGTTGAGGTGCTGCTTTTTGCTGGGGAACACTTGCAGGGAGCGAGGGCTGAGCACTGCCCAGGGCAGCAGGGCCTGCAACTGGTGGGGAGGGAGAAACAAAACAGCTCAGTTAGATCAAGGTGTACCACAGCCCTGTGGTACCACACAGGGAGCACCACCTCACCTTGCGGCTGAATGGCTGCTGGAACCGTGGGTCTCTTCCTAGGTGTCAGGGCTGGCTGAATGGGCAGAATTCCAGGGTTGGGTTGTGTCTGTCCTGCTTTAGGTCTCTGGCGGGGTGCTATGGAAGTTTCTGTTGTAGGGATGGGATCTGTCAGCCTAGAAGGTAAGGAATAAAAGGAAGAGTGGGAAAAGCACAGTCTTTGTTAGCCTGATAGCTGCTGCACGCAACACACACTAGAGGCTTGAAACACGTGACTGATGCTGGTGACATCCAGACACACACACTGACTCTTTCCAGAAAGCTGCAAGCACAGTAAAACTGAACAGATGCATCTCCAACAATTGATCTAACACCGTCCTTTCGACTTCTTTGACCAACTGTGGCATCTTCTCCTGTTGTGACGGCCGGAAGCTGTTAAAACCACTCATTCAAATACTTGATACAACATCTTGTTTAAATCCACTTAGAGTTCTGGATGAGCAAAGGAAGGGCATCACAAATCAGATTAGGAGCAGCTGGCACCTTTGGGCAGAGTTATCTAAATTGGCATCTTTGGAAGTACCTTAACTTTAGTCCATCTGCCCCAGAATAGGTCACTGCGCCTCTTCTGATCTCTGCTCAGCATTCACTGAGCAATTCACTCCAACAACGCACACAACAGAGCCAAGCAGCCAGACACCCCCCTGCCCTTCTGTGCATTGCTCATTAGGTCTCAAGTTGTTCTACTAACGTGGAAGTAGCTGCACTCAGTTACAAAACCAAACAAAGCAGACTCCTGGGACTGACAGGCAGGAGGAGAGATTCCCTGCTCCAGAGTGAAGGAAGCTGCTGGGTTTGCAGAGCCTGCTGCTGCACTGCTCACTTTGCAGGAAAACAAGGGGCAAGTTTTGCCCAAGAGAATTTCCAAGTCTCAATCACAGTATCATAAGCAGAGCAGCAGCATCAGGAGAGGATTAAAACCACAGCAGTACAGTGGTTTCCCCCCTAACTGGGTTCCTCAGATGGATGGAGCCTCCTTGGGCTTTTGTGTGTGTCCCCTGGAAGATATTATAGGGCTCTTGCAGAAATCACAGCAATTTCATCCAGTAAGTACTGGGTTTTATCATCTACCAAGGGTCAAACTCTAACAGCAACAGTCCGTGATGCAGTTTCTCAGCAGACTCCTGTTCTCTGGGCCAATTCCAAGCCCAGTGCAGGCCAGCTGCAGTCTGCCTCCTGACTTTGCTCTCAGGTACTCCGGATGGATGACACACTACATTCATTTAAGTGCATGAACCTCAAGTGCTGCTGTCAAGCAGTGTCTCCAGTACAAAAAGCTAAGCTGTTGAGTCATGCTGAGTATCACCCAAGTCCTCCCCATGCAGAAAGATTTCCTTTAATATCTGCATTTTCTGCCTTTCAGGTCAATGGGATCAATAGTTATTTATGTCACTGAAGCAGAACCCTCAGGACTGCAGTGTAGATGTAAGCCCCCAAGGAAGCAGCTAAATATACCAGGCACCTTTCCTAAAAGCAGAAGGACAACAGGCACTAAAAAGGTCTGAGCATAATGCAGATGTGGTTACCTGGCCTTGGGTTGACTCTTCTTTGCAGCAGCTTCACTTGCTTTAACTGGGTCTGGGAGTTTAGTGGGGATTGGCGAGTTCTGCAGATCCCAAAAGCACCACATTTAGTGTGAAAATAGAATCAGAAACCATTTGCACAATGAAACAGGCAGATTGGGGGATCCCCAAAGCAACTATTCCTCACGCTGGACAAAGGACAAAACCCCTCAATGTTAATGTCATGTAGAAACAGGAGTATGGGAGAGTCTTTACAAGGGAAGAATACAGTTCAGCTTTCTGACCACTTCCTACATGTGGACACAAAGCTTCATAGCACAACCTGGGGACAAGAGCAACAATACTTACTAATACTACTGTAAAAAATACGGGTAGAATAGTGCCATAACACCATAAGAAAATACTTGTCCACCCTGTTTTTCAGTTGAAGCCTATAAAGATACACTAAGATGGTGGTGGAGGGTCTGGTGTAGTTCAAATGGAAGCAGACACAACCTGCTATGTCTAAACCCAACTGCAGCACAAATTACACATGCAATGATGAATGTGCCTGGAAATCCAATCAGCTGCACAAGCATGGCCTAATTTTCCATGCTCACATGCACAGGATCTCTTGCTTGACCTCACGCTGGTAACTGGGTGAAGAGGTAAATCAGGGACAGAAATACACAACACAGGAAACAAAATCCTGATTCCTGCCCTTATTCCTCCCCAGAAACATGCCAAAATCCCAAACAGCTTTGCTAGTTGAAAAAGAAAGACCCTCCTAATGTCAGAGCTTGGCAGAATCCAGCTGAATACTCAATATTCAGCAAATGCCACCCCCAGTCTCCTCCCACAAAGCCCTGCATCAATCCACTCCTTTGCCACTCACCTGGACGTTCTGGACTGGACATTCCTTCTTTGCCAGTTTGAATGCAAAGTAGGAGACCTGATAAATATCAGGTCTCTTATCAGGGTCTGGTTCAAGCATATACCCTTTAAGAGATAGAGATGCTAACATCAGAGCAACAGAACAGACAGGTTCACAAGCCATTTGTGGCAGTGTATCAAGAATAGAGATAAGGAAGAGAGGTGGAATATGTCCCATCCCTGAAAACATTCAAGGTCATACTGGAGGGGGCTCTGAGCAACCTGATCTAGTTAAAGATGGCTCTGTCCATGCGTACCCATCCACCACACCACATAAGCAAAGAAAATACCAGGCTGCTCTGCAAACACATCCAAGTCTGTATTAGTCAAGATTGTGGCTAGGCAAAGAAAAATAAACTCAAATGCTGTGCTGGAAACAAGAGAGCTGCCCCAGCTTTGCCAAGAGCAGCGCATTGTCCCCTTCGTTCCACATTCATTCCAGTCAGTGCCTTATTTATAAATCATTTCAGTTCTGTTTCTCAGTTCACAGAAGATGAATTCTTATCGCTCGTCTTAAGTCACTGTGGGTCCTTTCAGTTCCTTATCCAAATAGATTTATTACTGGGGAAATACGTTTCGACATCAATAGGGTTATTGTGCAAGTTCCTGTGGGACTCCTAAACCAAATGGTTCTCTGTTTTCCTGCCTTTCCAGAGCTCACGACAGCCTGGCCAAACAGCAACCTCTGTCACAACCGTCTGTCAAAGAGTGATCCCATAGCTACCAAAAGATCACTTTAACCACCCTTGTGTGCAAGGAAGTGTCTTAAAAGAAGAGAAACACCAAGAGTTTCACTGTAGGGGCAGGAGATACAAGAACAGAAGACCCGAGTTGCACAGAAGGGGACCAGAACTCACGGATGAGGCAGTGCATGTCTTGTGAGTGCCGGGAATTATCTGGAATGGTGAAGTTGCCATCACAGATTGCCACCTGACTCTCTCCAAAGGGCAAGGTGAAGTAACACAGCTTGTACAGCAAACAGCCGAGGGCCTGAAGAGACAGAACACAGCAAAGGGTTTAAACTGGGAACGGTAAAATTCAAACACCCTCGTGGATAAGAGGAGAAGTCTCCAGCTCCTTCTGCTGCATGGGTCCCACATGGCACCCACTACATTTTAACATCCCTGTGATGCACTTGGAAACAAGCACAGTTACACACGTAGGTAAACACATGAAAAGCTCTCCCATCTCCAGGCTGAGACACCGTAACCTGGGGGACTGTGCAAGCAGCATCACACAGAGAGCTCCAAATACCACTATACAGCGCAGCCATTCACATCATGAAACAGGCAAAGCCTGTTTCTGCCCATGCTGGGAGGAAAAGGCAAAGCAATAGCAAAAATAAATGGTACCCATCATCCTTAATACGTTTTTTTCTGACACAGAAAGATCCAAACTGTGCTCAAGCTGAAGTTCAACCTTTCAACCATTATAAAGGTGTTGCAGGGAGAGCCACACGCGTACGGCTGCAGGCTTCTAGCTTCTGTCACCCTGCCCTCTATCCCTGTGCTGCTTCTGACAGCAAGAACCACCACCTATTGCAAAAGAAAAGCCATGTTTTGCACAAAAGGCTAATTATAAAACCCTCCCACCACTTCAGAGGGGAGAGGGGGAAGCATTTCCCCATCCTAAGCAACTCAGCAGCAGCTTCTATCTTTTGTCATAGGATGTCACAGTCCAGCTGCACTCCGGTTTAAAATAACCTTGATAAGATTTAAGGAGAGGGACGTTTCCAGCAGGACAAGCACTGCAGCAGCCTTGAAGTCGAGGCCCCACTGTGCAGAGCACCACAGGCTGGTTTGGAAACACTCAGTGGGTTACTGGAACAAAATTCCTTCCATGTCAGGAAGGGGAGAGTCTTTGGGTCTCCTCCCTTCCATGTTATCACGGGAAGGAGGGTGAATCCTAGTACCTTTGAGACCTGGCAATCTTTCCATGCTGTTCTAGCTGTGAGTCCCTCTTCAGCCCTCTAACCCCAAGAGGAGTGACCCAGCACTGGTACAGAGCCTGGCCCTACAAACCTCCTGCTGAACCCCGCAGAGCAAGAGCCCCACAGGAGCTGCTGCTTTCCTGCCTCCAAGCTCAGCTCAAGAGAGGACAGAGGACTCTTCCCAGCAAGTTTCCCTCTTGTATATGCAGATGCAGAGCTATAGAGGAGACATTAAACCTCTGCTTATACTGCTCCTGCCTTGTTACTTCCTAGCTCAAGGCCTCCTAAACCCTACAAACATGCTCTGAATTTAAACACCTCCCATGTGCTGAATCGCCACTGCACTACAAACAGCACAGACTTCTTTTCACCTCCAACCCAACTAAAGGGAAGCCTTCCATCCTTCACCAGCTTAGCCAGGAATGGATTACACCCCAGTTGCATTTTGCTCTCAACATGAAAAGCACAGGGCAAGACTGCATTGATCATTAGAAACAGCACTGCAAAATGCTTGGTCTTTGGCCAGGTTTGACAAAGTAACTGCGTGACACTAGCCAGGATAAGCATACTATCGCTCCTGAGGGAAGGTCTGTTTTCTACTCAATTCTAACCAGTGACTTTGCTTTCACATGCTTGCAAAGCAACTCAGGCACAAGTAGTCACAGCCCTCTGAATTTCCTGTTTCAATTCCTGCTATGGCATCAGGTTTGCACTGTTCAGCCCCGGGATTTCATTCATCTCCAAATTAAAACCACACTGCAAGTAGCATGCAAAGAAGCACGCATGTTTTATCCACAAGGCATCCTACTCAGCAGTTAACTGCTGGGAAACATCAAGCAGAGAAACTCTGTACTCAGAAACTGCCCAGTCTCTTAAGGAAACTGGGTTAGCCCCAGCCAGAAAGCTACCCCATCATTATGGTAATGAAAACAAGCTGCAGTCTGGTTGTATGACGGTAAGTGGGTTTGATACGTACCCATATGTCTGCTTTTGTAGTAATAAGTTTGCCACTGTACAGGTTGACCATTTCTGGTGCTCTGTAGGACAATGTAGTGTACCTGCAGGAGAAAAGTCTATCAGTGAGTTGGGAATGGCTGGAAGATGCACTTGCACTGTGTCACATTTCCAAACGATTCAAAATTCACTCTTTCCCTATTCATTTTAAGGAAAGGGATAGTAAAGATGATCATCTAGTGGAGAAATCTTTTAACAACAGCATCTGCTGCATCCCTCTAACAATAAAACACCAAGCACTGCAAACTGCCCTGTGGAACCAAAGCAGAGACCAAGATCCTGCCTAAAGTGAGCAATTCACTCCTAAATCTGTGCAGTCATTTTAAGAACTAGAACAGAAATATCCAAGGATTCAGAGTATTAAACAAGGTCAGCAGCCAAATGTCCTCGGCAATGTCCTCACTGCTGGGGCTTTGGCCAAGTGAATTACAAAGATTGTAACTGGATATGTGGCTCCTAATAAATAGGCTTCCATACCCAGAGCCCTACTCAGAGTCATTGTACACAAGGGAAAAGTTATTCTGCATCACAAATATAGGTAGAATCTGCCTCTTTTTAACAAACAGAAAAGCTGGAAGCTGCACCACAGCTGAAGAGACTCCTACGAGAAGATTTCCTACCATTTCTGCTGTGGCACCTCACATGCTCTTTACCTTGATCACAAGAAAGCGTTGCTAAAGGCAAAGTTTCTATAGGCTTGTTAATAAGTGTACAAGCCTATAGAAAAGGGCTCCAAAGGGGCTGCAAAGCCAGACTAGCAGCTTCAGCCAAAGAAGCCTAGGAAACCTAAGGAGGTGGAACTGAATTCTAACAAAAAGGAGGCATTTGTTCTTTTCTAACCAGAACATTGTATTAACAGAACTGGAACGTCTGCAGCAGTGATGTTATACAACTAAAGCAAGACAAAGGACCCAGACAGTGCCCCATTCCTCACTTATGTCCTACTGAACTGCCACCTAAGGCCCCTTTTCAAAAGCATCAGGGTGCACCTAGTTGCTATCATACAGCTAGTCGTGCATGCAGCAAGAGAAAGAGCCAGATGAAACACTTCAAGGATCTTAGGAGCTGAGGAGTCAGGCCATGAGTTCCCTTAGTCACTGCAAGGATTTATGCTTGTGGAGGACAGGGATTCTGTCATCTGCTGTATCACAGTCCAAAGAAGCCAAGATAGAGGAAGGACAGAGACAGACCCCATACATAACAGAACAGGTCACTACCTCCTCAACGTGGGCAACCTCTCTGCAGTAATGCCTCAGTCTTTCAGGTCCAAAGCAATTACATCAAGCTCAGTTTATTGTTTCACCTTCCCACAGGCACTTACCTGCAACAAATACAAACTGTGTCTGAGCTGCAAAGGAAAAGCACACTTACTTTTTGATCTCCTCCTCTACTGCATTCACCCCTTCTGTTTGAGGGTTCTGGAATTTGTTAGTAGCACTGCCAAAGTCACACAGGACATAGTGGCCACGGTCATGCAGCAGGATGTTTTCAACCTACAAGCATCACAAATAGAGAAACAGACAAAAAACTCATTCATGTTCTTCAGATGAGCTTTTAGTGCCTGAAGACATAGCAGGTATGTCTGACATAAAAGCATAACATGACAGCAAAGGAAACAGGCATCAAAACTCTGTCACATCTCCTGAAATAGAAGTCAAATCATGGAAGCATAGTTGTACCTAGGAACTGTCTTCCCTCTGCCACCTCTCCCTTCTCCTTTCACAAGCACATTACCTTGCCTCTGCTAAAACCACCATGTGCTGCTGAAGAGATGAGCCCCTTCTTTGAAGTAGTGTTTGGAATGAGACAACTGAAACACACGCTGAAAGCAACACCTGGGAGAGCTGGAAGTCAGGAAATCAAGCCAGCAGTCACTGCCTTTCCCCTAAATACTCACACTTAATCACACAGCAACAGAAGTCCAGCTTGCACCCACCTAGGAAAGCTGTCTGAATGGTTCAACACTGACCTAAGATGTGGAAAAACCTAGGTTCAGTCTTTGCTTTGGCAGAGCACGCCTGTATTCCAGCTCCTCACCTGCACAGTGGCATGACCAAGATGCTCTCTCAAGGGAATACACCCAGGTTTGAACGTATTTCTCTTCAATCAATGTCAAATGCTCAGATACAGCCATGAGATCAAACACATTGCTCAGCCATCTCCCCAAACCCACCCCAGAACTGTGGACTAACAAAAGCCTTTGGAAGCAGAGCTCCCCAACAAGGCTGATCTTTACAAGAAGGAAAGAAAAAGAAGGAGTCAGCATTTTAAGCACCAGAAAATGCAGCCAAAGCAGAACAGCTGAGGGGGGAAAGGCTGGCTTGAAACCAAGGGTTAAACAACACCGCTTCCCCCTCCAGCACCCATCTGCTTTGGATAAAGCACCACACACAGATGTTCTCCCCAGATCAACACTGACAGTGTTATTCCCTATTCCCTGCAAACACTTCCAGAAGAGCCCTTCCACTTTATCTGGCTGAGAAGTCTGAGGTGACTCCTCAGTCACTTGCCAGCACTGCTCAACGCTTGCAACTCCAGCTGCAGTCTTTGATGTGCCCAATGTCAGATTTTCATGCCTCCAAAAAACACCTTTAAGGGAAACTATGAGTGTGCAGCTTCTGCCTTTACTCTATGACACAAATGATTTCCTTTGCTGAAGTCGTAAGAAAACTCTTGGGGTTGTTCAGCTGGAGAAGAAAAGATGCGCAAAGAACTCGGAGCAGCTTCCAGTGTCTGAAGGGGGCTACAAGGATGCTGGAGAGGGACCCTTCATCAGGGACTGTAGGGATAGGACAAGGGCTGATGGGTTCAAACTGAAACAGGGGACATTCAGGTTGGAGATAAGGCAGAAGCTCTTCCTGTGAGGGTGCTGAGGCGCTGGCCCAGGGTGCCCAGAGAAGCTGTGGCTGCCCCATCCCTGGCAGTGTTCAAGGCCAGGTTGGACACAGGGGCTTGGAGCAAGCTGCTCCAGTGGAAGGGGTCCCTGCCCGTGGCAGGGGTTGGAGCTGGATGAACTTTGAGGTTCCTACAACCCAAACCAGACTGGGGTCCTATAAGACTGTACAGACACACACTGGTGAGGGATAAAGAATAAAGCTGCCTTTAATTAGCAAAATCAACACTTATCTTCTCATGAGAGCAATGGCTTCTAAGGCCAGTGCTCCTAAGCTCACATGGTGATGTGGGTGGGATGCACGACCCAGGTACACTCTCAGCTTGCCCTCCTGTACCTTCCAGTCTCTAAAGAGACGTTTCAACATCCCTTTCTCCTGTGACACCATCCACTATTTGCTTCCGAAAGCTTATTTACTACTTCATGGCCAAGAAACGAATGCAACGTGACATCTAAGAGCACTGCCTGATTTTGGCACAGCCATACGCTTAACATGGTCGATACAAGGGTTTACCAATCGAGGACTCAAGAATTTTACATATCACACTCTGCACACAGATCCAGGCAAACACATTCCAGGCAGAAGCTTGTTGGTGGCATCAGGGCAAGACTTGGCATTACAAAGCAGGGTGATGGAAGGCAGCGAGATAAGAGCAGCACAGCGTGACTCTCTTATCACACCGCAGAGAAGAGCGACACTGGGAAACGCTGCTGCTGCAATGAAAGCAGAAGAAACTAAATCCTTAACAGGAGAGCACAAGTTTCTTACTTCAGAAAGCAGAGAAAGGGAAAGAAAAAGCTGTTTTGATCAACAGCATCCTCTGGGTTGACTGATGGAGTATTTTGATAGAGTATTTTGGTGTATCCTGCTGGGTGACTACTACAAGACAATCAGGCACTCATCCACAAGCCACTCCTGGAACAAGATGGGATCAGAATAGAAGCAGCCCAGGTAAAGTGGGAGATGTCTCACTGTGGAAAGCTCCGAGCTGTAGAAATCAAAGCTGGCTTGAAGCTGGTGCTTTTAACACCGTGAGGTACAGGGTGTGAGACTGGAAAGGTTAAATATAAACCAAGTTATGCCAACAACTGCCACCAGGTAGAGAGGAGCTGAGTAAATAGTTATGAGCAGGGACAGATAGATTTTGTGCTCCCCCCACTTCGCTAACCCCCCTTCTCTGGGGCCTGACAGTCATAGTTTCTCTTAACAGATTCCAGCTTCAAAGCTGAGGCTGCACAGCCAGGGTAATATTAACACACAGCCAGAAGAAGATCTGGCCATTTGTTCTCCACTATTGTAAGGAAACAGGAATTCTTACTCCAGGGAAGGCTCTGCAGCAGCAATAGCCTGTGAACCCTGAGGGCAAGGAAAATACCCAAAAGGACAAGCAAAGGTAACCACACAAAGCAGGCCTGTAGGCTTACAGGGCTTCTCTAGGGGTCCTAACTAGCGCAGAGGCAGCACATGAGGGGCTTCTTCATTTCTAGGGAAAAAGCAGCATCAATATACACCTGGTTCTGTGTCAGTCAAAGCACATGGGAACAAGCATCACCCCCTGTACTGCACATCATGCAGCTCTAAGCACACAGGGACAGGCTGACACAGCTCCTCAGGGGCAGCCATCATCACTGCCTTCTGACAAGGGCCTGTAAGGGACAGGCCAAGGGGAATGGCTTTAACCTGCCAGAGGGGAGACTGAGATGAGCTCTGAGGCAGAAGCTCTTCCCTGTGAGGGTGCTGAGGCGCTGGCACAGGGTGCCCAGAGAAGCTGTGGCTGCCCCATCCCTGGCAGTGTTCAAGGTTGGACACAGGGGCTTGGAGCAAGCTGCTCCAGTGGAAGGGGTCCCTGCCCATGGCAGGGGTTGGAGCTGGATGAGCTTTAAAGTCCCTTCCAACCCAAACCAGTCTAGGGTTCTATGATCAGGAAAGAAAACCTTAACAAACACCCTAGGATCACACAGTGTATTTTTCATGGCCGTTATCTGCAGTGAGTTGTCCGTGTTTGCTTATAGGCAAGCTGCTCAAAGGTGTTGTCCCCAGCTGCTGGTTACATACCACCAGCTGGAGACTGGGCCAACAAGAGGTTGTTCTGCTTCAGGCAAAGCCTGTTGGGTTAATTCAGAATCACAGCTACAGGCCACTGAAGCTAATCCAGCTGCACTGAAAGGGCTTAGAGATTATTCACACCATCCTTTCTGCTGGCAGAGCTTTCTGAGCAGGAACCTCCAGCATTAGAGCAACATCAAAGAGCTGGAAGGCAAAAAAATCCCCCAGTCCCCAAAGTCAACATCTTCACTCTTCAACAGGGTTGTGTTCACCCACCAAAATACCTACCTGATGATGCCCTTCCTTACACTCGGGACTTGTACAAAGCTTTGCTGGCCCTAATGTCTCTCTTGGAATTACAGTTCCTTCTTGGTGTTTGAGTTTGAACTCAAAGTGAAAACATATCTAAACCATTCATTCTGTGTTAGCACTTGGATTCCCAATCGTGACAGGAGCTGCAGAGGCCATCCCAACAGAAATAACACAACAGCCAAGTGGGAAACGTGCCACAAAACAGAGAAAAGCCAACTCTCATTCCTTGGACACAGCTTACCAAGAGCCAAGCCTTGCAGAGGCTTTACTGATCTCAGCACACAGCAGTGGGCTGGACACTAGACCATAACAGCCCCTTTCAATTGCAGCTCAGTGTAGAAAGCAGCACTCAAGATCAACTCATTAACCCACCACAGATGTCCCAGAATTCATTCACGTGCCACACAATGAGTTTGTTCCTTATGAACAGCAGAAGGTAACAGCAGGGTTAATATCATCTGAACAGGTCCCTGTTCCTAAGCCTCATGAAACATGTTAAATCACACCAACTCCTGAGGATTTCCCCACCCCCCCTGCAATACCTGGCTCTCGTTGGCACATGTGGGGTCTTTGGCTCCTATAACCAACAGCACAAAGCAAACATCTGCTGAGGGCTCGGAAAGCAGAGCCTGACCTACAAAGCACATCTGAATTTCAAATGCACACAGGAGCCTCCTCCGTGGCTGAATGTGTTATTCAGGCATTTTATGAGCAGCTTGAGAAGAAAGGGAACATCTTTCCGTTTGTTTGATGATAGGCATGGGATTTTTCCAAAGCAATCCCCTCTGTGCCCAGCTAAGCACACAAGAGCTTTACAATGCACTTTCATGGTCAACAGAGAGTTAGAGGCCACTTTCAAAAGCTTCTGACGCCTCCTGCCCCACGGCCAACATCTCTGGAGGGATCCTTTTAATGCGGGTCCAGGGAACAAATTTACAGCCTGCTTTTTGCTCCCTACCTTCTATCACCATTTCTGTTTCAGGTGGTAGAAAGTCCCCCTGAATAATTCATCCACTACTTTCATCTGTGCAAACCAGAACTATTCACCAACATTTGTGTGCTTTAAGGAGATCTCTAGATGGCAAACATATGGTAAGGAGCAATGAGAGGCTCATCTCTGTTTTTATCTTCCAATACAGAGAGATATTTATGCCTGTTTTTCCTCACTGCTAACAACAGAAGCACAGCACCAGCGTTCCAAGCCTGTCTGCCGTGGCGTAGGCAGCAGACAGACACGTGGAGGAGGATGCCCACCCCCTGCTGTACCAGTGGAACCCACAACTCACCTTCAAATCCCTGTGGATTATGGGTGTTTTACACTGGTGCAACCTGGCTACAGCCTCGCAGGTGTCACAGAAGATCTGCAGGACCTCGGCCTCCGTGAAGCCCGTCTGCAGGCGCTGGTTCATGAGGTTCACCACCTGACCCCCTGAGCACAAACAGCACCAAGAGTCAGAGCAGGGATGGGGCTGGAACAAGGGAAAACTGCAAGCAAAGCAAAGCAAAGCGAGGGCTGGCCTGGTCTAAGCCCCAGCCCTAGCAGACATCACTTGTCTTTGTCTGCTCCCCACACTGTGGCTGTACAGTCAGTTCAAACACCAAATTCACACCAAACCTTCCCCAGAGGCTTCTTATTCCTCTTGTGCTGCTCTCATTTCCTCATCTAAACCAAGGGGGGGTCTGCATATCTGCCAAGGGGTGTTGCATCTCATCTTGTCTTCAAACAAGAGCACCAAGTTAGCTTCTAAGGCCCGCAGCCACCTGGCTGTGTTAACACTCCGATGTGATTCTAAGCCACATCTTTCCCTTTCTTCTTCAAAATAAGACTTCTTTTTGGCAGACTAGAGAAATAAAGGCTGAATATGGGGCACACACAGTCCAAAGAGTAGTTTGCCACATACAAGCAAGAGGAGGGGGAAAGTGAGCTACTAAAATCCCCCATACACAACCAAGAGGCTTGGCTAAAGTCACAGATTGGCAAAGCAAACTTAAAATCCATCTGGAACAAGGGAAACTCCTCACAAACCAAAGCAAGTTTTCATGAATGAGTCCTGAATTTGCCTCGGCTTTCAGGTTTTGTTGCTGTCAAGGCCTTTCCAAAACAGTCCGATTCTTCCCCTCTCAAAGCACCCTATATACACAGGGGAAAAAAATCTCCTTTCTGAACCTTTGGCAACGCAAAACTGCATCATTTCACATCACAAGTGCCAGAAAAAAGTCATTTGCATGGGACAAAGGGAAAGCTCAGCCTAATAAACATTACAGCTGCGAACATTTCCCACTCCAAGCGAGTGCAGTTCTGCACACAAAGACACTGATTTGGTTTGGAAGCTGTTGGACACAAAAGGGAAAAACCAGCATGCAACAGCAATTCCTGTGCTTCAGTCTGAATGCTGGAGACAGAGGCAGATGTGTGCTGAGCAGAGCATCTGGCAAAAGCAAACCATGTGAGAATCATGGAATCAACCAGGCTGGAAAAGACCTTTAAGCTCATCCAGTCCAACCACTCTCCAGCACTGCCAAGGGCACCACTAACCCATGGCACTGAGGGCCTTGTCTACAAGGAACAACCACCTTACAGCTCTCCACCTTTCAGATGGAAGGGAGCACCTTAGAAACACACATTTTAGGTCACTGTGGCACAGAGGGGAGGCTGATGCAGCTGCAGGGGTGCATTCCTCCACCATGAGCTCTGCAACCTGGAGCAGAGTAAGGATTTACCAGCATTGCCCAGGCCTGTTTCTTACAGCTCTCCTTGTGATATTTAGGTTTAGGCCTGCAGAGAGCTTAGGTAATGATTCCTTCAGCAAAACTCCACATAAGGCTCTTCCTTTTACCAGCAAACAATGCAGTTAATCAAGACTCCTGCATCAAAATGAAGCAGCAAAGAGGTCATGGCAGAACACAAAGCTCTATCAGACATGCTTAAAGGCATTTTAGCATCTAGTTGTTCATGCTACAATGCACCTGGCTTGTGCATGGTGCCACGGATGCCTATTTCCATCAGCTGCAACCATCCAAAAGCAGCCACAGATTTGGGAAGTCACCTGGCCAAACACTGGTTTTGCTTAACACTATTCCTGTGAGAGGCATTGGAACACATTATTTTCCAAACACCACATCCTAGCCACAGCAGATCAAAGCTTTAGGACATCTGGAAAAGCCTGGAAGAGCCTGCCTGGTTAGAGACAGCCAAGCAAAAAGGTCAGAGGTAAGAGGAATACTTCTTGGCTTCATGTTATCTGTTTCGTGCTTCTTCCAGAACAATCCTAAGTCAGGCTGAAGTGGAAAAAAGCTTGCAATCTGATATAAAGTGAAGGAGAATTTCATTCCACAGCCTGGCAGCTTTGTAACAGCCACTTCCTGTGTGGATCAGCCTATGGAAAATAGCACTATATATATTTAAGGGTTGTCCTTCACAACAGAAAGGATCTAGGACCACCCTGGGCAGGGGCAAAGGCATTACAAATCCCATCAGCAGAGTCAACATCGCCTCATCTCCATCCCCGGTTTTAGCTTTGCTTTGCACAGCAGCTCCTTGGGAGCCAAGGAAGGGCCAGGCCTAGGAAGAGGTTTGGTTTTGTTACAGGAAGATGCTGTGCAAGTTTCCTGTAAGCACTGAAAAGGGGCAAATCCCCAAGGAACACCACTCACCTCGGCAGAAGTCCATCAGGATGAGCACTTCCCACACGTCCCCGCTGCTCACGGAGTTTATACTGGAGTCAATGTATCCCACAATGTTCTTGTGGCCAGACAGATCCCGCTGTAAGACAGATAAATTCAAAGCCCAAGCCAGCCATGTAGAGTGAGCAACCTTTCTACCTGGCTCCTCTACACTGCCCAGCTTTCCCAGCTCTTCAGGACAGGCACAACTCTAGATTAACCACCATATGCAACTTAAACCTGAGGTCTGTCACTACCTATTCTCCTTCCAGAATGATCTGAGGCAAACAGCAGAGAGCCACTCTGCTGAACTAACTCATCCAAGGATCACTCCGGATCTTTGCATGCTCCCTTAGATGGCTCAGGCCAAGCCATGTGGAGCTGCTCCTCTTTCCCACTCCAGGAGAACAAGGAAGGTGTTTGTGGTGGGGATGTGGACATGTTGGGCTTGCTGTTCTCACTGCCTTCCATTCCTCTGCTGGTGAACAGTATCTTAGATCTTCAAATACTCCAAAACCCCATTAGGTTAATAAACCTTAACTTTGGTTTTAGAAGAACCTTCAGTAATTCAATGGATCAAAGCACAAGTTCTCAGACCAATGACTTATCCATGACACATGCAGGGAAAAGTCATTTCTTTGGGATATCTCCTTCACACACATTCAGGTTCACCAGTGAAAGATTCTGCTGGCCATGTTCTGCTCTAGCACTGTAGAGTTAAAGTTAAGGTAATTCTTTATTGCACAGAAGCTAGGAAAGAAGGAAATATTCCCTTTGAGTTATATACTGGTTTCTTCAAGACAAAGGTAAGTGCTTCTGATGGAATTCAGCATGGAAGCAAGCGGACCTGCCAAGTGAGAAGGATACTCCTCACCCTCGCCTTCCAGGTTAGCCACACATTCCCCATCTCACATGAAGGAGACAGCAGCAAGCAAAACCTAAGTAAAGAAGCTTTGTGAGCACAGCTCAAGGCTTTGATGTAAGATCTAATCTCAACTTTTCCCACACAGCATCAGCCACAGTGACAACAAACCATGCCCACAAGCTCCACTGCGCTATCGCCCAACTTCAGAAGTTAACTTTAAAGGTATTAACCTGATTTAAAGCTACTTCAAAACACAACCCCAGAACTGCTACAGGTAAGAGCTTCTGCTCTGAAGATCCTCTACCCCAAATCTACACCTTGTGTTGTAAATGAGCAGAACCAGGATCTTCGATTCAATTCCCTACCTCACAGCTGCTCTAAGTGCTCATCAGGATCTTTGAATACAGCTTCAAAGGGGGCACTTTCCATGTTTACCAGGCTCCAAACAAGGCTAAGCAAATCTATGGGGATCATCTCAATTTCTTCTTTATTTAGAGATGCTAAGTTTAAAACAACTATTAAAAATAGCTATAACTCCTTGTATCCAATAATCTAGAGACAATCTCAGTGCTTATTATAAATACCTCCCTGTTTCACGAGGCCAGGCAGTAGCCACCCCACGAACACTGTTTTAATCTATCAACCTCATCAATACAGAGATAACCATCCCAACCCCAAAGACAGGAGCTATCATGACACAAACTGATCTCAGGATGGAGGTCTCTCATTCATGCACTGACTGGAGTTCAGAGATGGTACACCAGCATCATCAGCCTT
The DNA here is from genome assembly GCF_028554395.1 of Pezoporus wallicus. NCBI lineage: Eukaryota > Metazoa > Chordata > Aves > Psittaciformes > Psittacidae > Pezoporus > Pezoporus wallicus. Next base: position 1,313,789 of record NW_026636985.1, read on the forward strand.
TTCTGATGAAGTCTAAGAGGGTGAAGACTTTAGCCCTGACCTGAGGATTGTTAGACTGAAGTTTAACATCCCTTCTCAGCTCACCTCTTCAGCTCTTCCTTTTCCCAGTAAGTCATGGGGTTGACACATGGGGTTTTTCCTCCCCTCGTTGTCCTGAAATTCCCTCTCCTTTTTCACCTTCCATGTTTTTATTGTCCACTGAAACCACATCCATTTTAAACAGGTCAATAAGAGCTTCCCACATAGCTGCTAACTCCAGGAGTTAGGTCTTTCCAAAAGCAAGCCAATTCTGCTATGAAAACACACTGTTTGGGACAAGCTGCTACACAGACCACGGGCAGAATGTGACCAGGCTCTGACAGCACCCCACACCCAGTTTGGGTGATGACTTACCATGATCTGGATCTCCCTTTTGCAGACCTGCAGGTCGTACTCGTTGTTGACGTACATCCTCTTGAGGGCACATTTCATCCCATTGTTGGTCCTCACCAGAAACACTATTGCAAATCCACCTGGGGAAGACATAAACCCTCCTGTTTGTTAGCAAAGAAACCTCCTGGACCTTGCCTCCAACCCTGCCCCTGCCTCCGGAAGAGGGAGGACGCTCAGCAGCCACCAACCAAGCACCTTCCCATGTCCTTAGCTCCCACTCTTCCTAAATGATTATTTCTGGGAACTGAGAGGAATCCAAGGGGGAAAACCTTGAACTACTGGAAGCAAAGCTCACATTTAACATCACCCTAAACCCAAGCAATTACACTGGTTACTTGTCCTGCCAGACACTGCTCCATTAATTCCCATTATGAAGAAGAAAGCTGAAGTATAAACAGCAGTGTTGCCTTGGACAGAAACCAGAGGCACAGATCCCCCACTGAATCACCAAAGGCCCGTACTTAAAAGGCTCCCCAACTTTGGGAGCAAAGTCACAGTACAAAGCTGGTTTGAGCAAGAAGCATTAGAAACAATCTCGCACCCATGGTTTGATGGCAGGGCTTTTAAGAAAGGCCAGAAGAACAAATCTCAAACCCTAGCCAACCACAATTCATTCTGTGGGCATTGCTGGTAGCAATGTCAGGACTCCCAGGATGCTGGACTTGTTCAGGATGAAAGCTTTTCGTATGATAGCAACGCATCAAAATCTCAGGGTTTTAGGCCTGGATAGACAGAGGAAAAGCTGATGGAGGCACCTGGCTCCAGAGACCCAAATACATCCAAAGAGCCTCATGTACCCAGGAAGTGCTGCACAACAACACTGTCGATGCCGCAACCTAAAAGCACTTCATTTGTTCTCCGTTACCTTATATTACAGCACATATTTCTTTGATGCTTAAGGACTTCTAAAGTCCCACTTCACCAAAAGCTGCAGTTACAGACTGTAAAGAGCCAGTCACACCCCAAAGAATTCCCACTTTAAAAGTCTGAGCCCTTTGGAGAATCCCATTCTGCTGCCAGAAACCATCAGGTAACAACACATACAGGGTTATATATTGGACATGGTTGTACATAATTATTAGGAAGGGTTATTTAGCACTTAAATCATGTCAAATGGAACAAGCGAGAAAGCTGCGTTTGGGTAAAATTGAGTGTTTAAATAGGTTTAATTTGACAACTCCAGTCTTGCAGCAACAGGCGCTTATAGCTGATCACAAATCAACCACCAGAGCCTAAAGGCCCATTGAAGCTTTTACTAAAACTGGGATTTCTTTTTACCAAGAAAAGATTGGAAAAGAGCAAACAACCAGACAACACTGCTGTGCTCAAAGGACAGCCCTCCCCATCCCTTAGCACACAGCTCTACAGCATTCCATTAGAGCCAAAACGATCACAGGAGCTCCAGATGCAGATCCCATGCCTGTCAGTACCAGAGCTCTAAAGAATCTCTTAGCATACAAACCCCTTAGTTTTACACATCATAGTTGGCCATAGGAAGCAGAGCATGTTTGCCAAGGAAGCCCCACCGGCTTTAAGCAACAGAATTAACTCATAGCAGCCCCAGAGAAGTTGCAAAAGGATGCAACAGAGAGAGTAAGAAGAAAGAAAAACAGGAGGGGGTTTCTTGCAGTCTCAGTTATCATCAAAACTGGGCAAGCACAACACTCTTTTCACTCTTTCTTTCATTGGAAGGGGTGCAGTTCCCTTCTCAGGGCTCCTCCTGCCAGGCCTGGAAGCCAGCAGGACACTGTACCTCTGTTTACACCACTCAGCAGAAGGAAACAGGAGCTGAGCAGCACAAAGAGCAATTCAACTTCCTTGAAACAGCAGATCCACTAGATTTAAGGCTCTCCTTCTTCAGCTGAAGTGGGACCAGTACCCAAGACCAACTGCTCATGTCTCATTAGCAAAGTGTTGAGCAAGGCGCTTCTCCTCTAGTCCGGATGCTGGGCTGATGAACAAAGTCACTACTGGCAGTGCTCAAGGCCAGGCTGGACAGGGCTCAGAGCAAGCTGCTCCAGTGGAAGGGGTCCCTGCCCATGGCAGGGGCTGGAACTGGATGAGCTTTAAGGTCCCTTCCAACCCAAACCAGTCTGGGATTCCACCGTCTCCGAAACAGAAGCAGGAGTCAAATCCTTCAGGTGGAAGAGGATGCCTACAACATTTGTAGAGTTGTCACAATAGGAAAGTCATGGGAAAATTACATAGAATCATAGAATAGTTAGGGTTGGAAAGGACCTTAAGATCATGCAGTTCCAACCCCCTGCCATGGGCAGGGACATCTCACACTAAGCCATCTCACCCAAGGCTCTGTCCAACCTGGCCTTCCTTGTGTCCTTCTCTCCCTTACCTTTAACTCCTGCAGACTTCACCTGATGACACCACACACGGAAGCGCTGCAAAATCATTCAACTTCTTTTGTCTGCAAATACACCTACCCATTTGATTACTTCATTATTGAACTCCCACTGGCTGCAGATTAAAACATGACAACTTTGCTGCTCGTAAAAGCAGCACTGCAGAGAAAACAAGCATTGATTTCATCAGGGTGCACACAGCAGTTGTCACACAGCGACCTACAGTAAGCGCCTGCCTTTGGAGAAGCAAAAATTGATGATCCACGTCCACTCAAAAGAGGGTGCAAAGTCCTACTATCCTGTCAAACTGCCCATGGCACGGGGGTTGGAACTGGATGATCTTAAGGTCCTTTCCAACCTTAACTATTCTATGATTCTATGTGTCACCCGGTCTGATTGTCTCAGTTAAACAGAGCACAATATTCCTTGCAAACTCCATTTACTGAGCCCGGTAACCTGTATCCAGAAAGGCACAACACAATCCCAGACTGGTTTGTGTTGGAAGGGAGCTTAAAGCTCCTCCAGGTCCAGCCCCTGCCACGGGCAGGGACACCTTCCACTAGAGCAGCTTGCTCCAAGCCCCTGTGTCCAACCTGGCCTTGAACACTGCCAGGGATGGGGCAGCCACAGCTTCTCTGGGCACCCTCACAGGGAACAGCTTTTGCCTCATCTCCAACCTGAACTCCCCCTGTTTCAGTTTGAACCCATCACCCCTTGTCCTATCCCTACAGTCCCTGATGAAGGGCCCCTCTCCAGCATCCTTATGGCCCCCTTCAGACACTGGAAGCTGCTCTGAGGTCTCCATACAGCTTCTCAAGAGTGCCTCACTCCCCTCAGGTCGCATCATTCCACATTTCAATCAGAGGAAGTGTGAAAAATACCACCTTCATTTGAATTTCTCTGCATTTATTACACTTCCACTGCTAATTGGCTTCAGTTTTGCTGCAGAGAACAGGACTGCAGACAGTAAAACAGCAGGAGGATGAGGGAAAGGGACAGAGAAAGAGCTCGAAGAACAGCAGCTTCTTGCCACACTCCTCATACACAAATGGCTCTAGAAAGCTCTGGTGGCTTTTCATAGCACCAAGCTGAAACTAAAACACTTACTTTAGCTTTTAACTCTCTTGTGAGAGCTGCTCCCCCCACTGGTTAACCCTTCCTCCTTGCACACCACCTAACGACAACATCACCACCTCCTCAGCCCCAAGGGCTGCTTTCAGCTTCCAGAGCCTCAGACCACAACCAATTTCTCCCTCATTATTCCAGTCCAACCCTCAACTTTCCAAATCCGGGCAAAGTTGAAAGGAACCAGATCAAAAGCAAATAGACAACAATTACACTGAAACACTGCCAGATGCACATTACAAGACCATTTACTTCTATTCTCAGTGAGCAGCAAGCAAGGCAACCCTTCCAAGAGGCACAGGCTGCCAGCTCTAATGCTCTATGCCAGCTCCAGTACAATAGACACGCCAGGATTTGGGTAACTCCAATCCAACCAAGGTCAAGAGTTGCCTCAAGTGAAGTCAGATATAATTGTGCTACATGCAGCCAAGGAGGGTGGGTCACACAAGGCAGAGCTTGGAAGCATGAACTGGGAACATCCTCTTTGCTGGTCGAGCCTTCTTCCCAGTACATGTATGGAAAGCAGAAGTCAAGAGATGAGTCCAGGCTTTAGATGCAATGGAGCAAATAAATCCACAGTGGCAGGGGGTTTGGAAGTGGATTATTTAAGGTCCTTTCCAACCCAAACCATTCTGTGAGTCTATGATTACAGTCAGCTCAGAGCCAGCAACAGCCATGGGTCTCCTGGGAAAGAGCACTGCCTTTAGCTCTCAGGAATGCATCTACCTCTACAACAGCATAACAACACTTACCCTACCACACACTTCTGCACTGGCTGTTGGTCTTGCTGAGCAGCTTCAGGATAAGCTGAGAATAAAAGGAGGTTCCAGTGATGGCCAGCGAATGCCAGAGCCATTTTCCATGCAGGCTCCTGGCAGCGGGCTGGCCAGCTTCCAGTGCTGGGAGTTGTATCCTCAGCCCTTCTGTAATTTCAGCAGGATGCAGAACTCTCCACAGCCGGGTGAGCACTTCTAAAGGAGGTAAAAGCAGCTGCACATGATCCCCTCTCCTACCTCTGAGCAATGGAAGAAGATAGCATCCTGCTGCACTCAAGTGCCTGGAGTCCTCCTGCAGCCAGCACCACCCACCTGCAGGCAGGCACAAGATGCTGCTTCCAAACAAGTTGCATTGATGCTGCGGTGAGGAAGTTCACAGAGAAATGGGTTGCTCCTTCTATCACCCTTTTGTGAGGGCCTCTTCCAGAGCTGCCTTTCACTGCAGAACATATGTTAGCTAAGGTCAGTGGGTGCTGCAGCAGCAGATGAGCTGCCCACCTTCATCCTTGGATGAACACAGCTGCCCTCCCACACATCCCGGGTCTTCCAGAGCAACAAATCCACCTTGTCCTGGGATGGCACCATTAGTGGTGGTGGTAAGGAACCATCAGAAATAGCTTGTCCTGAGAACCCCCTTCCTGCCCACACTGTTACTGTATCTTCACCATCACTTACTCTTGCTCTTTGAGCTGCATTTAAGTCCTGCTCCAGAGCTTCAAGCACATCCTATCGGGTAAGTATTTAATCACAGAGAAGGAAACAAGATATTCCTGAAGGCAGGATTTGTGCCTGCAGACAACAGGCCCCCATAAGAAAAATAAAAGCCCGTTTTGTTCATGCTGAGTCAAAATAAACCAAGCTCAAGCAGAACCAGTGCTTGAAGCACCAGCTCAGACCACTTCACCCACGTTAATCACAGTCTAGAAGAGGACAGGCTGGACCCTGCCCTGTACACACAGAGTAAAGCAGGTTGGATTTCACAGGATCTGCAGGACCAAAGGCCTTTTCACAGCCACCAGTGTCCTCAAAACACCTGCACTTTGTGTTACCCTGCTGCGCTGATCCACCACCCTCTACAGGAGACAGCAGGTACACTGACAAACCAGAACCAGCATCTCCCTTTAAAATCCACACTGGAAGTACCTCCCAGAGACCTGAAGTGCTCTTTGCAGAGGTGGGAATGAGACAGGATGATCTTCCAGCTGCATGCTTGAGCTCTGCAATCACAGCTACAAAAACATCTCCACTGCTTGGATGGGTCTCCTCCCTGCAAACATTGCCTTAGATCCCATCGCTCTTTCCACCTCCCCAAGGCTATGTTGAATAACCCAAAAGCAGCCCAGGTTTGAGGAGGAGGAATTACTCCCCTTATCAGCTAAGTTATTCAAATCATTGGGCTTCAAAGGGCCAAGTGCCAAGTCATCAATTCCCACTTAAAAGAAACCAGAAAAATCACTTCTTCAGTTTGGATTGGCTCCACACCCTTCTACAAGCAACCAAACATTATCAGGAGTTCCCAGAGTTCCTGATAAACCTTCTGGATGCCACGAAAAACTCCATTCTTCAGGGGTGAAATTCCTTCCCGAGCTGGACAAACAATGCATGTGCTTTCCCACCAGATCCTTTCCAGCTTTCTGTGGCTCAGTTCTATCTCCTCCACCTTGAAGCTGAGGGACAGCCAAGTGCTTTTTAGATGCCCCAACAACTGCCCCAGGAATACTGAGCCCCAGCCAACAGGGCATTTTAAGCTCCAGCTGCACACTAACACCAGGCACAAAGCCACTCCTCAGTTGCACCACTGGAATACTTCCTGAGCCTTATCCATCAAGAATGATGTCATGCTTTGCCTTATCTCCCAAGCTACAAGGACTTCTGTAGCATTTACTTTTCCTAAGTACAAGGGCAGCCTCATTCCGCTTTTTATTCCCCACCCTTCCCAAGTCAGGATGCTGTGATCCAGTTACAGGAAAACCATTATCTGTTCTCTTGCATGGGGTGTTTGCAGCTCACCGTTCCCAAAACGGACTTCCCAGCTCTTATTTCTCCCCACAGTCATAGCCACAACCAGCCAATACAGATGCTGCACGTTACCCATCACTGAGCATCATCTCTTCGCAACACCAGCACCATTTTCACTGGGATGCTGTGCTGTGAAAGCCATCCTGCACCTCTGACACCTCTCTCCAGCTGGCATAACATGACACTGAACAAAAAATAAGGTTTTCCCGAGCTGTATATACACCATAATCATCCCTTCCAACCCAAACCATTCTAGAATATGATTCTGGATGATAAAGCGCCAGCATATCAGGGCATGGTCCTTTATGCTCCATCCTTGGCAGTGTTCAAGGCCAGGCTGGACAGAGCCTTGGATGACATGGTTTAGTGTGAAGTGTCCCTGCCCATGGCAAGGGCTGGAACTGGATGAACTTAAGGTCCTTTCCAACCCTAACTATGATTCTATTCTATGCTTTCAAAGGACAGAGATGGCTTCAGCAAACCTCAACTTTGGAGTCACCTATTCTCCATCACAAAGAAAGAAGGCCAAGGAAAGCACTTTGGGTGAGGTTAAGCAATACAATAATGTGGTGTTATTCTACCTAACAGCCAAGGGCAGCTAGTGCTAGCACTGAGCTCTGCAAACAGGAGGGAAAAGCATCCACACGTGCCAGTGCTTCTGTCCCACAGCTCTGAGCATCAGTTCCCAACAAAGGTGAAGGAACAGCCCAGTCTCAGCATTCCCCACATATAAACCAAGGATGGACAAGTGACCTATCTGTAGGACAGGCAAAAACCACCAATGTGCCTTGGGATTTGCTCCTTGGACCACACTGGGGCCGTCGAGATCTTCACAACAGCTCCCTGTAACAGCTAGAAAGTGCCACTGCGCACCTCAACGTCAGTCTTGCCGTTCAGAGGATCCTTGCCTAGCAGCTCTTATAAAACACACCACACTCAGTCCCAAGAACCCAGCAACCTCCCCCAGTGACCATGTCTCTTGGATTACCCTCCCCACAGGCAAATATTTGCTGGTTAACTTTTATACAGGCTTTTTCTTTGAATTATAACTCCCCTAGTCAGCTCTGGTGGGCATTAGGATTACAGGGCTATTTCTGTTGCTATTAATCTGCACTAATATATTCTTTCTGCTATCTTTTATTCCCCTCTTCCATTGCAGGGTATTACTGCAGCATAACTGCTAAAAACCACAGGATTCCAAATCCCATTTTTCCCCTTTTGACGAAACTTCTCCATCATTTCAGAGCTCTGTGTTTCCAGGGCAGGATATTTCACCCCAAAGTAAGTTTTCTGTTCTAATATTACCCCTTTTATTACCAAATACTCCCAGAAACTGGGATCAGTATTGTGAAGTGTTCTGCTTTGATGTCTAACAAGGAATTGGAACCGTCAGGATCATTGCACGCTGATTTTTTTCTGCCTTATGAAGCACCTACAACAGCTTTAGACAAAGATGTCAGCATTAACACCTTTAAAGAAAAATATAGCAACTCCCTCAAGATTTGCTTTTTCAAGTGGTTGGAGGTTTAATTAAGAAGCCACAGTAATGAGGCAGACTTTGCATTAGGGCTGTAACACCCAAGATCACAGCCCTATCAAAGACAACACTGGTACCATCTATTTACCCAGGTCAACCTGGAACGTTAACTCTGCTCCCACTTCCTTGAGGTGAAGCTTGTCACAAGCACAAGCAATTTGCAAGTAAATCCTCTGTTCTTTACATCATGGTCTTCAAAAGGGTGCTGCTAGGGTAGGAAAACCTGCAGTTAACAGAAAAGGCAAAGAAGAAAGCTGCCCAAAGACCATGTGGGTCAGTGGGACAGCACACTGCTCACAGCAGCATGAAGCAAAGGCCCTCTTCACACAGCTCATGTCCCTGGGCTCTGCAGCCTGCCTCCAGAAAGCAAATCTCTGCTGCAAAGGCACCAGAAAAGACCCTTCAAACCACAGCATCTCATAGTAAAGATATAGCTAGATAGAGATAGATATATAAAGATACAGCAAATCAACCTAACAGGATGGGACTATAGGTTTACCCTCTCACTACATTTAGGGTATGGTACCACACATTCCCAACAGGAAGAAACCCTTTTGGAAGCTTCCCAGGTATCACAAAGGGCTCTGACTGTTGCCAAGAATCCAGTCTTAAAGTGAACATTAGCTCTGCTCCCCACCAGCTTGCTTTGGTCTGGTGAAAGATTAACCCCTGAGGAAGTCAAAGAGCATTTCCTACATGCTCTGCTTTTTAGAAGGCAGCAGAGCAGCTCTATAAAGCCTGGATGCAAAGGGCACTTCAGCCTTACCCCAGTGAAGACACCAGCCTCGCTGCAGTTAAACTGGTAACTGCAGGATCACTATCATTCCTTTTCAATGGTCATCCCAAAAAGCGAGTGCTTTGGGTCTTCACACTTAGGTCTCCCTCCCAGTGGCTTTACAGCTTGGTGACTAACATCCCAAATCTGCACAACATAAAGAGAGGATTTTCTTCTTGACCCAGTGGCGTTGAATGGACATAGGTGGAGGATGAAAAACAGCAGACAGAGGGAGGCTTTCTCCAGCCTCATTTCACCCTCTCCAGACAGCAAGAAGAGGCTGGTACGCAACACAGGGCTGCCCCGGTGTAAAACCATGGCCCTGTCACCACGTCACTGCCTGCCACAGGATTTCACCTGACTCAGCCCCTTGCTTACAGGCAGGACTCACAATGCCCTCAGTCACTGCTGACTGTCTAACCTCTTCTTTAACTATACTCACACATCCCCCACATGCTCTTGGAGCACTTTATTCCTGGGTCACTGTTACAGTCAGGAAGCCTCACCAAACCCTCCCTGACTTGATCTCAACCCCAGATTCTTACCCTCCGCACCAGACACCAAGTCACTGCCATCCTGCAGAGCTGGAGCTATGCTGTCCAGGGTGTCATTTCCAGGTTACCTAACACAAAAAGGCTAAAAAGACTTGAAGCCAGTGAGGGTTGTAACCAATCTGCTCCTTTGCGTTTGTATTTTACTGGTCGATTACTACACGTCTGAGTGTTCATCGTCACGCTTGGGGTTTGGGATTTAACTAATGCCTATGACTCACTCTGCCACCCGACTCCATAATCCTCTGGTTACATTAGGCTATTTCCATGTTGTTTTATACTGGTAGAAGCAAAGATTATTCCCCCTCAAGCTGCACGCACAGGAATCACACAGCTTGTCCTAGAGGCACAGGCTTGCATCACGTCTCTGGAGTACATGGAAATAACTGGTGAAACACGGGACACACTGCACCCACAGCAGAACAAGCTGCAGAAGCAGGAAGGCCTGAAAATGGTTTTAGCACACCCAAGTTGCCCTAACTCCAAGCAGAGCACGTGTTCATGTGTGTATAAACGTGTGATAGAAACCACGGAGTCCAGCTCTGAGCAAGAACATAACAAAAGCCTTCATGCCCTGCCAAGAGGCTCTGCAACTGGGCAAAGCAGATAGGATAATGCTAAACTAAACAGGCCTGCTCTCAGCCCAGACTTTCTGACTCAAAGGAAATAACAAGCTTTACTTAGTTGGGTTTGGGGTTATTGTTTTAAGCTAGAGCTTAAGAGTGCCAAGTTTAAGGGACTACTTCAATCTAAAAGGCCCTGACCAGCATCTCTTAGGCTAAGCTAAGCTCTACATAGCAGGAATACAAACCACTGGTCTCTGCAGGGTAGAGAGCAGGGTCTCTGTGCAATACTGCAGGGGTTCTCTTTCAGCTCTAGGGCTCTAAAACACAAAGATAAAGTCCTTATAGTCCATGCAGGACTTACGGCTATGAAGGAAATGAGGCCACACAAACCAAAGTACCAGGTTTCCTTTCATGCACTGGGAAGCTCCCCATGCTCATTTCCAAGAGCTCTCAGTTACCATATTCACCTGTGGCTGTAGGAGTAAATCAGAGCTTCAGAAATGTGGGGAAAGCAGAGAGCACCTCAATAAAGCATAAAGCACACTCAGGATTTCAAGGCAGGAAACCTGAAGCAGGCACAAATAGCAGGAGAATCAGCTGAAACCTGCATCTCCCCACATGAGATACTAAGCTGATGGAAAACTCAGCTAAGCAGGTATATTTGCCACAAGATCAGGAATTTAATAGTGATCCTATTTGAAAGGAGATTATAGCAGTGACACAACTGTAAAGAGTCAACAGAGCTCTGAGTTAAACTGAACTTACAGGAAAAGCAGCTTCTCATTTGCTAAGTATTTCTAGTGATACTTCAACTAAAGAAACCAGACAAGGAATATGGGCATAGGCCGTGGGTCAAGGTGTGCAAGAACAGCATCCTCCTGGCCAGCACAAGCTCTTCAAGAACATGCAACATTGCTGGGCAGCAGCTCCATCGCATCACCCACAGCCTTCCCTCCTGCAGAACAAACACACACACAACTGCTTCCTCCCAGCAAAGGCTGCAGCTGCATGGGTTGCATCCTACTGCCAGAGGAAAGCAGTGTTAGGAAATCAAGGAATGGTTTGGGTTGGAAGGGACCTTAAAGCTCATCCAGCTCCAACGTCTGCCACGGGCAGGGACACCTTCCACTAGAGCAGCTTGCTCCAAGCCCCTGTGTCCAACCTGGCCTTGAGCACTGCCAGGGATGGGGCAGCCACAGCTTCTCTGGGCACCCTGTGCCAGCGCCTCAGCACCCTCACAGTAAAGAACTTCTGCCTTATCTCCAATCTGAACTCCCCCTGTTTCAGTTTGAACCCTTCACCCCTTGTCCTATCCCTACAGTTCCTGATGAAGAGCCCCTCTCCAGCATCCAAAGGCAGGGTCTGCATTCACCTGGTTCACATCAACACCAGTTCAGAGTAGAACAGGTCACAAACTCACATTAATCCTCTGCTTCACACAGCCTGTGGCAGAGAGAATGCCACATGCAGCCCTACAGTTCCAGAGGTCTCCAGGTTTAGGTGTCAGGCTCCACACTCCTGCACCACTAACCATTATGAGCAACAAGAAACTTTCCACTCAGCTCACATTTGAGCTGGAAAGAATTGGGTCTTCATAAGGTAAATTTGCATGTCTGCAAGCAAATCACATGAGCAATTTGATTGTATGAGCAATCTGGTTTCCAGGTTCTACTGGCTTAAAAGAAGCTTCATGCTGAGCAAGTTCCCTGCGCACGGAAAGCCCAGCATCCGTGGCAGCTTTGTGCTGGGTACCAAATGCATCTCAAATCACAACCAGTGTAGTGGGAAGAGGGGGAAGAATAAAAGGAAATAAAACCCAGACAGCTATAAAGATACCTCTGGAGTCATGTGCATCCATTGACAACACCCCCAGAGGCAAAGCTCTGCATCCAATACTGCGAAACAGTGCAAGGTGCGCAGGCAAAGCCCTGCTCTTTAGGGCTCCCAGCTCCAGCCCTGCTTAAGCTCTAGTCTTTAAACATAATAAAACATCCAGCATACTTGACAGAGCAAAGGAATTCTCCCCCAGGTAAAGCAAAGGCTCTCGTAGAGCTCGTGGGTCAGGTTCTCAGCATGAGTAAAGCAGGGACACTGATAGCCCTACAGATTTACCATAGCTGAGAATCCTAATGTGATTAGCCAATATTACCAACATAACTTAGCAACACTGCTGCAATATCTAGGCCATGACAAGAGAGATTTAGATTTAGAGGCTCCACCCTCTTCAGGGTGCTTTTCCAATAGGCAGGACGGCACAGTTAACATTAGTGTGGCCCAAACTGGGCGAAAGAACACGGCCAGAAACATCCCCCACCACAGAACAGTAGCACAGGCTTTACCCCTCCCAACTGGAGGAGAGCAGGACTGGTTGGCTGAGGATTACTGTGGGGTTTGGGGGTGAATATTTCATTTGTTGGCCATGATGCTCACAACCACAAACAGCCACTGAATCCCAGAGCCATTCCGGTTGGAAGGGCCCTCTGGAGATCACCCAGTGCAACCCCCTGCCAGCACAGGGGCACCCAGAAACATGTCCATGACAGATTTGGGATGGCTCCAGAGAGGGAGACTCCACAACCCCCCTGGGCAGCCTATGCCAGGGCTCTGACACCCTCAATGTAAAGAAGTTCTTGCTCGTGTTGAGGTGACACTTGTTGTGTTTTAGTTTATGGCCATTGCTCCTTGTCCTGTCACTGGGCACCACTGGGAAGAGTCTGTCCCCATCCTCCTGGCACTCACCTTTGAGCTATTGATCTACATTGATGGGATCCCCTCATATTTATACAGTCCCAGGCATTTTGCCTGCATTGATAACATGGAGAAAGCTTAACTGCCTCTTCCTTCCTTCTGTGGGGTTTATATAGGTCTGGTTTAAAGCTGTTTTGCTTTATCTCTTTGCATTTTCCAGGACCCTGTCTCATTACAGGTCCTTAAGAACCACTCTGCTCCCCTAGATGATACTTCAACACCTAACAGCTTCCATGGAGAAAGTCAAAAAGGAAGCTATAAATTGTAATAGAGCAGAGAAATAAGGGGGGGGCCAAATAAATGAAATTAATCTCCGTCATGCAACAGCATATTAGAAGCCTAAAATCAATGAGCAAGACTCATCCTGTGCATTAACACTGCATTCCATTTTCAGAAGCTCTAGTTCAAGGGCAGCAATAGCTTGGTCACACTACTCCATCCTCCAAGCACACAGTCAGAACACAGCCTGAGCACCTTCATTTAGGGGGATTAAAGTCTCACAGTACTCGGGACAGCAAGATCATAGCAAACAGCAGCTCACTGAAGGCTGCGGAGCTGTACTGGTCTTCCCAGCAGGTTCAGATGTTCACGTGGGTAGGTTTGCCAGGCATGTGCTCTGCTTTACAGGCTTGTGCATCCACTCAAATTCCTCCCTGTCAGGCAGGCTTGGAAACCCAAAGCTGATAAAGCAGTGCTTTATTACTATGCAGCAAGATACACTGCCTCCAAGCAGATTATTTGGCAAAGCAGAGTGAGTCCCTCTCTCCTGTGACAATTTTAGTCCTTGAACTTCCACTGTAAGACTGGCAAAAAAAGGAAGAGTAATTACTGGGTCATGAATAACTCACAGCTTCAAAAAATACCATTCGTTTAGTTATCAGTCAGCCCTCTCCAAAGCACATTTCAGCTACCATTATTCCAAGCAGCTGCTAATAGCATCTGAGACCTTGTTCATCTCCAAGTGAAATCAGCAGTGCCATAAACATGCTACAGAGCATGACTGTTCTGAGTGAACATGACTGGAAGTGCAACGCCAGCAAGAAGCTGCAGCTGAAAAGCTTCAGTGGAAAGGCGAGGAAGGGTGAATCACACTGACAGGAGAGGAGAGAAAACACAGGACTAGCTGAGCAGAGAGCAGGGTGTAAGTGGAGGTGCAAAGGAGAAAGCAAGACTAAGGTGGCTGGGCTGGGACTGGTTTTAATGGGACTTGCTTGCAAAGGCCAGCCAGGGTGGGTTTATGGAGACCTCAAGTGCTACGGTAACAGCAAACTCCATTTGGGAAGCAGTTATGCAAGGATCCAAAGAGAGCTCATGGCAACAGCCAAGGCAGACATGAAGGAATTCTGATTACTATGGTAGCACTCAGACATCCCTGAGCAAAGCAGGATGGAAAACACAAGAGAAGCCCTAATACATACATATGGTGTAGGCAAAGCTCAGGTTTGCAGGCGACATGATACTGTATGAGCTTCACTACAGTGTACGTAGGCTTGTTTCAAACAAGGCTCTTCTGCTTAAACCCAGGTTTCAGCCTTTACAGGTCTCCCAGCTGCATACTTGAGCCACAGAAGTGACATCTCACTGACTAACAGGAAAACACACATTAAGGACTACATCACATTCCTCTAGAAGAGTATATGCTGATTGAAGCCTGAAGACAGCCATGAACTTTCCAGCTTCTCACAGCACAGAGACATCTATCCCACAAGGCAGCTCTCAGGGGATTCAGTAACACTGGGTACAGGCAGGAGCACGCAGCAGTCATCGTTCAGCACAGGGAAAAAGTAAAACTAAATAAATACTACAAGAAAATTAAGCCCTACATGAAACAGGCTTTGATTCTTTCCACATGTATGCAGGAGGGGAAGGAGAGAGATCATAGAATGGTTTGGATTAGAAGAGACCTTAAAGCTCATGCAGTTCCAACCCCCTGCCACGGGCAGGGACCCCTTCCACTAGAGCAGCTTGCTCCAAGCCCCTGTGTCCAACCTGGCCTTGAACACTGCCAGGGATTGGGCAGCCACAGCTTCTCTGGGCACTCTGTGCCAGCGCCTCAGCACCCTCACAGTAAATAGCTTCTGCCTTATCTCCAACCTGAATGTCCCCTGTTTCAGTTTGAACCCATCAGCCCTTGTCCTATCGCTACAGTCCCTGATGAAGGGTCCCTCTCCAGGATCCTTGCAGGCCTCTTTCAGACACTGGAAGCTGCTATGGATAGGCATATGTCTGTCTGTTCATTTGTCAGATGGAAAGGGCTGTGGGGATCCAGAACCTGCACTTTTGTGCCCAGTACTCACAAGCACCATAATTATCATGGATTTAATTCATCAGCTCAAATGAACTTCCAGAATTGCTGGAGAACCCCAACTGACGTACAGGATATTGACAGATGTATTTCAAGGCTGCTTGGTAGCAGAAAAAGTTTTGAAGGTAGAATTACCTGAAACTCCTGGCACTGGCTGCAACGGGGCTTCCCAGCTGGAAGTCTCAGCCTGGATGATGATTCAGTGGTAACTGGTGATGTATTTCTTCTTAATCTCTGTTCTCTATGCAGTAATGATTTGATGCATTGCTAACATTCTTTAGTACTCTACCTATATACCTATATCACTGATTTGCTTTAACGTACTTATTCACTATATAGAGATATTTACCTAGTTCACATCAGTGTGCTTGCTTAATAAACTCTGTATATTATACAGCTAGCGTGTGGTCACTTTGTGGTGTGCCCAGTCTGTCAGTACAACATGAATGCTGGGTGAGGAAGGACTTTGTGTGTCTCCCGGGGCCTGTGAATAACAGCAGCACTGTAGAAGATACCGTGTGCTAATGATCAGCTGTAAGAGTACAGCTGCTTGTGTCTTTCTGAATGTGTTTCCTAAGGCAGCAGCACAGGAGCACATGTTGGGGCCAAACACAAGCGTTGAGCCTCAGCAGTCACTGGCAAGAGCAGCCAGGCACCTCCCAGGAGCATGGGCATCTTTGGTCTGTGTTTGCATGATGTGACACAGGGCCCTAGACCACAATAAAAGTTCCTCAGTACTATGGTGACATGAATATTAATGACACTGTGGTTAAAACACCAGACAAGGACCTATCTGCATTTAATACAAAGCTTCACCACCGCTTTCCTCCGTAGCCCTTATCAAATCACTGCATCTTCCTGGGCTTCAGTTTCTCAGTTGTGAAATACCTTGATAAGCCTTTATTCCACCATCTGTTTGTCTGCTCTGCAGAGAGGGGAAGGGAACAGCCATGGGCAGAACCACAGGTTGCACAGGACACATAGGACACAGGGTCTTCATGTTCACTGAGAGCAGAGGCTGCACAACAGCTCAAACTACAACCAGTAATCAGGCATCGAAACAGAAGGGTAAACTCATATTCACTTATCTAAGTGCATCTTCTAATTCCAAAGCAACAGGTAAGGGCCAAAAGAAGGGCTCTGACTTTCAGGAGAGCTTTTCTTGCCAGTCTGACTCATGTCTGCAGTACCCCTTGCCTTTTCTCTCTGCCATCCCCAATCCACACATCAGTGCTCTGGGATGCATTTCATTTCCTTGCAAACATAACCAGCACAAACAGAACATCTGAACCAGCATGATCTCACCAGCTGGTAACTGGGACTGGATTCTTGTGTCATCTTACATTCACTTACATTGTGAAAGGGCTGTAGTGAACATGCAGCCACCAAAGAGCTTAAGTTAGAACACATTCAACTTTGCAAGCAGCACTTGCTGAAATCCCCAGGGACCATTCAGTGCACACCAGCTACAGTCCACATCAGCTGCCCTCCAACACAGTCACGAGCATCCTGCTGACACTGCAAGGGGGAAATGAGGCATAGAGATGGTCCATGAGCGTAGCAGGCACCTCTCAAGTGTGTAAGTTGCCTAACAGGGCATCTGCGGGACTCCAGTCAAAGCAACAGGATCCTACAAAGAGGAAACCCTTCCATCCCAATCACTGAGCCATCCTCATCTCTGCCTACCTCCTACCCTTACCCCATGCCTCTCCCCACAGAGCCATGGCACTGCCTCTTTCCTCCGGCCAACGTTTCTTGCCTGTCAGTGCTCAATCCCAGAGGAGTGGTTATTCCTTGTTACCCACCTAATCTCTACACATCACCCTTATGCCGGCCTAACAAGAGATGCTATGATACCCAGGAGGAAAAGCAGGTATGTCAGCACACAGCACATGAACACACACACACACACACACACAGATCCTTCTCTTAAAAGGATATTACTTTCTTTACGAATTTTACCCTATCTTTCACGCCACTAATCAGTTACATATCCCCTGGTATCACTGACCATCAGAGCAGAACCCAAGGGCCAAGAGCAGCCACAAACATCTCCTTGTGACCACGCTGCAGTTCTAAGGCAGGGATTTCCTATTGCTCCAGCTCACCCCTCCAAAGCAGCAACTGAGGGAAGGTCTTTATTTCTGAAGCACTTTCCAGTTAGAAGCAGTTAATGACAGGTAACTAGGGTATCACTGACTTAGCAGGTAGGTTGCACAGGGAAGGCACATAAAGCTGTGCTACAGTGCTCCTCTCACATCAACACTGGTTATTCGTGTTCATTTTAAGCATTTTAAACCACTTTGAAAGTCAGAGTTTGAGACCACTCACTCTCACAACATCCAAATAGCTTCTATCTACATCCAGGACAGCAGTGAAGTCACAAACACAGGTGTACCCCATGAAACCAAGGGCTTCTCTTGCCTGCTACAGCACTTGGAAGAGAAAGAGCTGTTCAGGGAAAGCCCACACAAACCAGGCCACATCACGCTTCTCCTGGAGCATCCTGTACTTGGGAGACAAGCTCTGGGTTTATTTTACTGCTGCCATTAGAGCTGTGCAGCAAAAGCACACGTCAACCTTGCAAGCATCATTTAGGTTACAGAAGTAAAGGAGAGACATGCTATCATCTGGTAACAGATCTGCACTTAAACAGCTTCAGAAGACCAAGCATTCTACTATTACACCCTTGAGAACAGCATGCCGGATTGCTTTTTAAGTTCACACAGGCACATTTTGGGGTCAGTCCCCTATTACAGCCCTACCAACACCAAATAAGAAGTAAGACCAGCATATTCCTACCACTGAATGAAAAAAGATCAGATCTACCTGTCGTCATCGCAGCTTCCAGCTCAGCTCTGGGGTAGATGTATATGCATGCAAAGTCTGGCTTGGGGAACTCAGCTGCTGATGGCTTCTTGTATTTTTAATCTATGAGATCACCCATCCCTGGTACACGATTTGTTTCTGCAAGATCATGAATCAAACCAGATGCTATGAGCATCTTGTTCCTAAAGATGTCTTTAATGCACTCTTGTGACACAGGGCCCAAGGTCCTGGTGTCAGCATGGGTTGCACCACCCAGCAAGTGTAAATGTATGCCCAAAGAGCAACCCCACTGAAAACACAGAGGCAGCACTGGAGAGAGAACACCAACTGCAATTAAAGCACTCAAGCTGGAAGGCCAGAGATCAATTCTGCACTTGGCCACACATACTCTTCACCTTCATATCTCAGTATATTATTTCCCAGCAGCCCTAAAAGGAACAGAAGGACATTTCCACCGCCTGTGCCAGGGCTCAGATACTCTGGCAACAGGGTAGTGAGAGCTCCTCACATTAGAGGAGCTGCAGCAGCTCTCCTCTGCTTTCATTCTATGGCATCATACTGAGGCACCTTCACTTTGTTTAGTGGCACCTCCTACAAAAGGAGAAAAGGAAAGTTTCCCTAATGCTAAAGCCCACAAATGAGAAAGAATTATCCTGCAACTGTGTTTCACTTAAGCCTTTCCAAACCTTTTCCTTGTGCTTGTAAACCTCTGTCTGTATCGCTCCTACATTCAGGAAAGTACAACAGCCAGTACCTGGTTTAAGGAGGTGTTATTCCAGTATGGTATCCAGAGGGTATCCTGTGCTTCCCTTAATCCTTTCCTGGAAACAACTGGTTTGGTTACCTCTTGTTACCAAAAGAGAACTCCTCCATAAACTCAGTTTGCTTATGGCATGTTTTTCCTCAGAGAGTTCCCATCTCCTTCCACATGTGAAACACGAGTAAACACTTACTTAGTACAAAGAAAGGTAAATTGGTTGCAACTTCTCAGAGCAGCAGTGAGTCCTGCGGCTGCTGTTCCAACAAGCACAGCCTCAGTCTGTCCAAATCACTATTTGCACTGGGAAAAGCCACCTTCCAAGGAAGCAGCTTCCAGCTGCAGTGCGAGTGTGCAGCACCTAGTCAGTCCTGCCCTTATTAGCCATGATTAATGCAGGTGGGTGAACTTGGAAAGCAGCAAGTGCTAACCCCAAAGTGGATTCCAGCTTGTCTTCAGCACATTTATAACTTACCACCTGCTCTCTGCAACTGCTGACAAGCTCCTGTGCAAAGGGGAGAAGGGCCACAACACAATGAGAACATGCACTGCCATGAGGTTTTCCTTAGATCCAAAGTGTCGCTGCTGCAGTTGCAACCAGAGGTAACCTGTTCATACATCACCACTAGGACGCTCTGCAAGACCAGTGTTGGAGAGTTAAACCCTGTCGTCTCCCCAGTCAGAATCCTAAACCTAAGCTTTTTTACACTAAGGAACTGGCAACTTCCTAAGGCTGCTGCAGGACTGCTTGAATCAGGAACTATTTTGTTTTAACATGGAAAGCTCCTTCCTGGGAGAACAACTGCAGAAGTCTCATCTCCCCATGACTGCAGAGGGCAATCCCTGCCATTAAATATACTGATGAAGTATATTTAAGTATACCTAAAGAGAAAACAGCCACCCCCATGTACAATCCCAGACCCATTTTCTGACATGTTGCATAAAGCTTAGAAGTGAGGCTAGATGATGCGAGTCTCTACACTATACAACTTCTTATACAGTTAAATCCATTAACACCTTCCTTTCCTTCCTGGCTACATCCAGGGACATGGCACATGCTCTAACCCAGCAAAATCTGTGCTGCTAAAGGCACCAAAGCACATGGGGCACCTCAACATTTAACTCACTGGGGATCCTTCACCAGTCTGCCTGGCTTGTACACTCAAGAAACCAGACTACCACACCACAGAGGAGCCAGTATGCTACCCAGCAGTGCAGAGCACACATGCCCTGCCTCACAAGGTACACAGGAAAAGCTAAATTAAAAGAATCCCACATCCCATTCCAAGAGGAGAAATAGTTTAATTCCTAACCCAAATGGCAGAAGCCAGAAGCGACAAAATGAACTTCAAAGTGATGCCTTCAACCCAACCACACTGGAACTGGGGTGAGCCCTCTGCAATTAAGCCCAACCACACATTCAGGCAGCCCAGGGGACCACCTTCCCCCTTCAGTACAGGCTGTACATGACCAGGCTCTTGATGACACCTCCCCACAGAGCCCATCCTTTCAGCACAGAGTAAAGCATACAGCTGCCAAATTGAAGCTGATTTTTACACTGGTTTCTAAGGCCCACTATTGAACGCTTTGAAGTGGACATTAGCCAGCAGCACACACAAGGCATGTATCTGAAACACATTCTGACAGTTACTAAACTGAATCCCCTAACTTATATATTTTAAGGGGAAAAGACTACAAGTAGCACATTCAGAAGGATACTACTAAGGGAAAAAGTGACTTTTCACAGAGCTGAAGAAACAGCCTGCATCTTTTGCTGGGAATACACCACGACTAACAAAATCCCAGCTCAAACACGCACCCCATCAATGCTTTTGTACCTTGGATCAATTCAGCACTCTCACATTATTGCAAGTACAGAGGGTAACGCAAAGCATGTATCCCAAAAACTGGATATTGGGGCAATCCCGTTGGATTGAGGCATCCAATCGGATCACACTGGTTGGGTTTCTTTTCACAAATGAAACAGTAAGATCGCAGCCTGACTCTCCTCCACACTCAAATACCTCCTGGGCATTCACCTCAGCTCCCTGAAGCACCAGACACCTTCCAAATGGGAACTCGAGCCCCCTTAGAGTTCCAGTATGGATGATGCCACTGCCTTTAACCCTGACCTTGCAGAACTCCAAGGCCAGCAGTGCTGGCTTCCCACAGCACGTAATCCTCATGCAGACTTTGAGGGGAATTTCTCCAGGGTTCTGCTATTATATGGATCAGAGCAAGACATCTACAAAGCCTCAACTAAGACTCATTTACTGCAATATACTTGTAAAAAGGCACTGATTCATCAGTATAACATCACCACAGACAAACAACCATTCAAGTTCCTGATGTATTATTCCCATCCACTTCCTCCCTGCCCAGGAAAGCAAGTATCCAGACAACTATTTTTAAGGGGGTGTGGAACTACCTAACCGCAGCAGATATTTTGGGGGATCACGTGGAGACATTTGCCATCTGGCTCTGTGACTGCATCAAGAGCTCCCATCCTGGGCCAGGGAATGCTCATCCTCAGCAGGGTTGCTCAGCAGAATTGAGAGGGACCAGTCGCAGCTTGACCGAGAGACATAAATCCCAACACTTTAACTCCAAAAGCTCTGGTTCAAGCAGTTCCTTGGGCCTGCAACTCCAATCTCCCCCACAGTATCCATCATTTCAGTCTCTTTTACATATCATTTCTTTTCTAGGCTCACATGATTTGGTGGTCCTGGGGTAACAGTTGGATTTGGTGATCTTAAAGGTCTTTTCCAACCTAGTTGATTCTATGCTGCACCAAAACCCAGGCCTCTTCTCTCCCTTCCAAAGCAACAGAGAAGACAGATGTCTCTTTCCCAGACAGGATATTCCTCCTCCACCAAAGTGCTTCCCAGGAGACTTTTCCTTTTAGCAGAAATAGCCAAGACTTCACAAGTTGCCTTTTTAACACTGCTGAAGCACCAAAATTCACTGCAGACACAAGGAAGCTTTCCAGCCAAGGATTGGGACATCAGTAACGCAGGGACCAGGTTGCCTGAGAACCCCTCAGGTCTCCAGCTGAGTCAGTGGAAAAATGCTGTTTACCAGCACCTGGGGAGCACACAGAGCTACACCCAAAGACCAGAAGCATGCAAAGCTGTGCTTTTGACCCATGCTGCCTCCCCAGATGACCTACCTTTTGATAAAGGAAATGGTATTTCACCCCTCTGTTCCCATCAACCTGCAAACCTACAAACCACCTTGTTCCTGTCCCCTTGGAGACTTCATTCAGCACACAGAATGCTTTTGGACTGCCCACACCAGGAGTCCAAGTGTGAGGAAAACACCTGCATAGCACATTTCAACAAGAGAACTTCTTTTGCCTTGTAATGCAGCCAGGAAGAGAACACAGCACCCTTTTTACAGGCCTGTCACTCCTCGCTTGGCTTGTGCATGCAGATGTAATAGTTGTAACCCACCCTAAGCCATGCTTCATCCCAAAGGCTAGCCAAGAAAGCAGGAATCATAGGGAAAAGCCCTCAACAAGCAGCAGCTCCTCTGGGGCAGCAAGGTATAAAGGGGAAGCACATCTCCTGTGCAACCTGTGCTTTTGCAGCTGTAGCTTAGGGCTCTGGAGCAGAGAGCCCAGTGACACACGGGCTTGCTTCCCAGTGCTGTCAGCACCAGGGCAGAACCTGCCAGCACATTATTCATCAGCAAAGAAAGCCTCTGGTTCCCCATGTTACCAGGATGAGGCCAACGTGAGTTAAAGAAGACTGTGACAGCTTCTCAGGTTGAGCTCCTGTAGTTCTTAAGCTTCTAAGGCCTTGGAAATATCAGCCAAGGCAAACCTATATTGCAAATTTCAAGTCAAGATGGAAAAGATCACTATAGTTACTAGCTGGAGGCCTGGTGTTGGGGCTCCTCTCAGCTCAGCACGCAGAACATGTCAGAAACCATGCCTGGAAGATGGTCACAGCTCTATTTTCTTCTGCACTGTGGTGACTTGTTACAAACCTGAAGGCACACGGCGTACACAGAGTCCCTTTCCCATTTTAGGGCTTTTTCTCTGCAGAAGCCTACACAGGTCCTCCCACTCCGCTCTCACAAGCGGCTACCCCCTCCCTCACACTTACACCAGCAAAACATAACACTGTTTTGACTGGAATTGCAAAGGAGATGGACCAGGAGGTGGCCAACATCTCTCTGAAGGTCAAGGCTAAGGTTAGCAGCCAAATTCATGCAGAAGGTTCCTTATACCCCAAGCAGATGAAATGGGAAATGATAGTTACAGCAGCAGTGCTGGCTGCACTTTAAAAGATACCACCACCAGCTTGCTGCACTGCAAGGACTGGACATGCAAAGAGTTTTATAACCCCTATTGCTCATTTTTAGTCCTTTAATTCCTCGATTTTGACACCTCCTCCAAAAAAAGCCCAAATACACCCCAAAACCCCCCAGACAATTGGGATTACTGCAGAACCCCACACAAATGGAATCCCTCAGCCCAAATCACAGGCAGCTCTACTCAGCCTACCTACATGCATTACATTATCTACAAGGAATTTACTCCAGTGCTTTATTCCTCTCTGCTCACAGTAGGAAAGGAGGCTGAAGAAAGTTAGAATGAAGGCCACTGCTTGCGTTATTTTACAGCAGTGAAACATTTGCCATTTGATTTGGTGTAGGGAAGGTGGGAAAGAACTTCTGAAATCCCCTCAGTTTCTAAAGCACTTTAAATAAACCCCAGCAAACCCACACTGGGTTTCCATATGGGAAGCCCACAAACGTCAGCTTGCAGGTGCCACTTCTGTCAAGGACAATACAATATATGGGGAGCTAGGGATAGAGGGGGAGGCGGAATGCCCAAGAACGGCCAAAGCCTCCCGTTTCCAGCTCTGTGGAAGCAGAGGCCCTGGGGTCTTACCTTCCGCCAGCACCTCGTCCACCGTCACCTGGTGCCGGCCGATGCTGAACACCCTCCCGATGTACCCGCTGCCCGGGCCGCCGCTGCCACCGCCGCCGCCGCTGGTGCCCGATCCAGGGCCAGAGCCACCCTGCTCCCGACGCGAGTCGAAAAACTTCTTCATGTCTCAGGAGGCAGCAGCCGCCTGCGTGCGCGGGGCAATGCTGCTCTGCCGGTCCCAAACCCCCTTCTCCTGCTTCCTGCCGCCGGGCAAAGACGGGGGTCCGGGGCCGAGCGGGGTGTGAGGGATTCACCCCTGCGAAAGCACAACGCGGAGAACGGGAAGGGGTTGGCAGCTACCCCCACAGCGCGGCCTGGGCCGCCGCAGCCCCCTCAGCGGAGGCCCGAGTGACAGGGCCCCTGACACGGCCCCCGCCCGGTATCTCTGTGCGGGCGGGGGGGGGTGACTCCATGCACCCCGCAGCGGCGCCCAGGGCCGGCCTAGCCGCAGCCCCAGCGGCTGCCCGCGGCGGGTCACGGCGGGGGCCGCCTGCCGGCAGGGCCCGGGGCCCGCATCGCTGCCTGGCGGCCACTGAGCCCGTCAAGGACCGACCCCGCCGCCCGCCGGCCCCATCCGACCAGGAAATGGGCTGTCACAGGAAGTCCCGGCTGCCGCCGGCAGCGCCGCCCCCTCGCTTCTCGGCCGAGCCCGGGGGACCCGGCCCGGCCCCGTCACCCCCGGTGGCCGCTCCCGCCGGCGGAGCCCCCGCTGCCCGGTAGCGCGGCTCCCGCCCCACAGCGCGGCGGGGGGGGGAATCGCCCTTTGGCAAAGGAGGGTGGCGGAGTAGGCGGGCGGGGAAGAGGAGGGGGCGCGGGCGGGGGGCGATGTGTGGTGGGGCCGTGAGGGGAGACTCCGGTACCGAGAGCTCTCCTCAGTGTGCCCGGCCGCGATGGGGACCCCGGCCGGTCCAGCGGCATCAAGGGATGCCCGGGGGGGCATTTCCTCCCTTCGGCGTGAGGGATGGGCGTTAAAATCCTGTCAGCGAGGAGCCGCGGCCCGTGTTGACGCCTCGCCTGGTGATGGTTATTTACATGTATTTTACAGACAGTGCGCCTAAACTTAATAATGATGATGATAATAGCAATAATAATAGCCCCCCTGTGGTGATATCTCGGGGCCTGGGTTGTCTTCACACAGGCCCTTCAAAATGCCGGGTTTGAGAACCTCAAATTAAGTATAAACAGGATCCCGAGCCCTCTACACCCTTTGAGGGCTTTAAGCCTCGCAGTTGGGTGTGTAAAGCCTCAAATTTACTCTAAATTACATCTTTCTCCACCTCACGGAGCTGACAGCAAGATGCTCACAAGCAGCCACACCGCTCATGCAAAGAGCCTAAAGCCTTTGGGTCAAGCCTCAGAGCAGTTTAGTTTGAATCTGATGGAATTTTACTTTAAATGCCTCTTTTTTCCCCTCAGAAGTGAGGAGATTTTTCCAGCCAACAGCATCCACAGCAGCTGGCTCATTCCTGCTGGGAACGCCAGAGCTGGGATTCCAAACAGAAACGTTCAAATGAGGGGGGGGAAACTAGTTTTCCCAGCCTGCACCCCAATGCATAGAACCCTGAGGAGCAGCTCACTGCCACAGGAGTGCCTCCAGGACAGGACTGCTCCTTCCTCCCCTCGGACTGGGGCAGAAGAGGAAACCAGAGCACGCTCATCCTCTCCCTGTGAGTGTTATTTCCTGTATCATGGCAATAGCTACAGCCATCCTGCTGACAAGCTCCTGTCCCAGGCGGATAGGAAAGGCAGGCCCTGCTTTCTGTGGGATAGCAGAAATGTTTACCCTTGTCCCTGCATTGCTCTTGGGCACAGGCTTCCTGCCATGCCAACAGACTGGATCATCGCGTTGGAAACAGACCCAATTGTCCCCATCTCCCTCCCCATTTGGAGGCTTTTAAGAGGCATGTGGCTCTCTGAATAGGCAAAATAGCTGGTGGTAATAATCTTGAGCATGTTGGATGTGCAGATGCAGAACTGCATTGCTATACAGTTGCTTTTCTGCTGAGCCACTGTGCCTCTTCATCACAGTTAATGCTACAGCTCTTATCATCCTTCTCAGCAGTTCTTGTACACAAGGCTCCACAAACCCACCCTGCAGACCTCGAAGTCCTCTTTGACCACCATCCTTCACCCACAGTTTGTAAGGGGCTGCAGAGTGGCTTCTATCTGCACCTCATTCCCAAGTGTCATATACATGGCACCCTACATCCACATAGCTACAACTGCCGTCATCTCAGCCAGCTAACACAGCCCTTTCTCATTTAATCTTCATTAAAGCTTGCTCAGCTGTGTTTTGGGGCTGTGTGATGAGGTGCCAGTGGTCAATACAGAAGGTTCACTTGCCCTTCAGATTAAATATTAAGTGGGTAAAGGCCCAGTTGCTTCTATAGCCTTTCTTTTTTAATTACTCTAACCTGTGAAAGCTCCTTAGGGATCTATTAAGGCTGAGGTAAAACACCCAGTGCAAAATGAGAGTCCAGTAATCAGTGATTTCTGGGGACTCTGCAGAACTGAATGATTTCCAAGGAAATTGAGCATCTCAGTACAGTACAGGGAAATGACTCATTTCCAACTAAAGGAGATAAAGCCTACTGCTGTGCAGGCAGCTTGCAGATGCATTGCTGAACATCTAAACTAGGCACTGAGAAGTACTTCTAAATGTACCTGGGAGTGCTAAACTGTAATGCAGATGAGTGTCAGACCCACACGCAACTGATGTTCTCTCCAAAGGCACATAGTGACCATTCTGAGGAGCAAAAGCACAGCAGAAGCTGATCATCAGTTGCAGATTATACTCTTTATTCCAGAAGGCTGCACTGCTGCAATCCCAGTGACCTTCACAGGGATCAGAGAACTGACCCTGAAAGCTTTAAGTGAAAAAGCTAACCAGTGACTGCAGGAGAGACATGGTCTGGTACTCCTGTGTTAGCCTGGAGCAAATCCACTGTGCTCACAGACAGATTTGTCCTACTGCAGAGAGAAACCTGACAACCCTAAACACCAAATCTTATCTGTTAGAATCCCATGATGCTGGATTTAAAACATCAAGTCCTGATGATGTGGTCAGCAGAGGTGTTTGCATGCATATCGTCTCCCTGATCCCTCTATACTGCTAGTAAAACGCATTCAAATCCCCAGGAAGCAGCACATGAATCCAGCTGCATCCCTACCCATCAAACTTTCCAGACAGCTCAGCGTTTTCTAAATAAAACCAGACCTTTGGAAAGGTTTCAGGCTCTCAACCTAAAAGCGAGGGCACAGTGACCCCTCCCGAACAGTTTGGGAAGCGGCAACAAGGTAGAAAACAGCCTGCACAAGCTTCCTCTGCTTGATTACACAGATCTACTCACGGGCAACAAAGCAATGCTTGTGTTTTCCTGTAGTCAATGCATAAGAATAAAATCTTCTCATTCAGTTATTTTTACCTTGATAAGCATTTCCCCTTCACCACATATATTTACTGCAAACTTTTCTGTCAAGCTTCTCACCAGCTAAACAGTAATAGAGCCACAATTTTATCCCATGAATTTCTTTTAATTGCATAGCAATGACCCACAAACGCTGTTAGCATAACCAGAAAAGCCATCACTTTTCTTTACCACCCCCAAGAAAAGGTCAACTCTCAAGCATACCACCACACAGTCAGTAACTCAGCTGGCTTCCAAGCTCTGCAGAGATAAAAAGGCTCCAAAACATATAGCTGTATGCTACCTGCTTAAAAACTTCCACTTCTTACACACTCCTGATTACCCTTTTATGTAAGGCATACTCACTATACCCAGCAATGGCTCCACTTCCTACAGCTAGAAGCCCTCCTCTTCCATCAGTAGGAATAGTGCATGGCCTATGTATAAATATAGAAGGCACACATGGAACTAATTGCCATCTGATTGTTGCAGGCTCATGCATGTTTGATGCAATGCTACACACAGCCTGGATTGAGACTGAGCACCAAGTCAACAAGAGCCATGCTTCTGGAGCATGACTGTGCACTACAAAGAGATGCTCTTGTTTAAAGTAAGTTACTGTTACATTAAGAGAAATTTGCAGCTTGGATTGTCACTGAGAAGGGATTTGTCAGCTGTGTTTCAAGTGTCAGGGTCCTGAATGTACCCTCAGGCTCTCATTGCCCCAGGCAGGCTCACCTGGGCCTCTACCCACCACCACTCATCAGCTATTACCTCTATTTAAGCACAGGCACAAGATAATCATTCTCTTTAGAACAGTTGTAGGGGTGCTTTTGGTTTTGCTAGTAAAGCTCTGGACTTGTATGTAAGTAGTGTTGCTCATTGGTGTTTAAAAGATGGCTTCCCAAGTAGGCTGTGGACTTGTTGTCTTGGTCTGCCTCATGGTTACTGAGTGGTTGATGAAGCTGGTTATTGCTCCTGACTATCTTTAGGCATGGTAGGACTGGATCCTATTTGCAGGCTTATCCACAATGCTAGCAGCATCCTTTGCTCCTAGCTTGTTTTCCCTTGTGCAGCAGGGCTGCTTGTTTTGCTTTCTAAGCACTAGATTCCTTACGTTAAGATCATAGACTCCCAGGCTGGTTTTGTTGGAAGGGACCTTAAAGCTCATCCCATTCCAACTCCCTGCCATGGGTAAGGACCCCTTCCACTAGAGCAGCTTGCTCCAAGCCCCTGTGTCCAACCTGGCCTTGAGCACTGCCAGGGATGGGGCAGCCACAGCTTCTCTGGGCACCCTGTGCCAGCGCCTCAGCACCCTCACAGGGAAGAATTTCTGCCTTAGATCTAACCTGAACTTCCCCTGTGTATGTTTAAGATGCTTAATATGTCTTTTTCTCTCGAAGTTGTTATCAGCTGTAATGAGCTTCTATTGCATTTCCATCAAGGAATGAATACACACGTGCCTTAGAAGTCCCACTGAGCTGGGCAGTCACAGCCCTGTTTCCCTCCCTGAGGGCTGTGTTAAAGCCAAATTACAGAGCAGCCAAGAAAGATAAAGCTACATAGAAGCAGATATTAATTAAGGAGAAAAAAATGAAAGCTACTCATTTCCTCTTCAGATCTGTATGTATGCTAATTAAAGCAAACATTCATTAAGCTCATTAAATGGAATTTAGGTTTGATAATGCATTTAAGGCTGCTGGAAGCAATGGTGTAGTGGTTCATAGCCTGCAGCTTTGGGGAAGGACAGTTTAGGTTGTACCACAGGGGCATTGGGAGTTTCCCTTACTGAATGTCTCCCCATGGAGCTGGCAAATATCCTAAGGCTTGGGGTTTAAGTAATATCACTTAGTCTTGATTTATTTGAGGCAAAATTAATATATTTGTACAAACTGTAATGTAAATGCAATTACAGTAGTCTAGTCTTGTCCTTAATGTACATAGGCTATACCGTGATAAGCAGTGTTACCTCGATTGCACTGCATCCACACTGGGTGATGCCTTCCCAGCAAGGATTGGGAATGGCTTATTAAGAGTAGGCAACCTTAGATCCTGTGAAGACTTCTGTCTTAAGGCCACAGTCTGTACTGAATGTCTGCTATGGGTGTTTTCCCCCGTTCAGTTTGAACAGTGGAAGGTGAGCCAACACAACTAGGATCAAGAGCAAGTGGCAACTTGTATGGCTGCAAGTTGTTCTGAAAGCAAAAGCATCACCTACAAATGCTTAACCTTCTTCACAAGCCCACTACAGAGATGCTCACTGACTCCAGCCCCTCTTTGGATGGCATTCATTAACACAAGCAGCTGATGAGGCTGTCAGACAACCACTGGCCCAGGACTGTTTGTGCTCCCTGTTGTTTATAGCTTTAGTTAATAAAAGAAAACAGCAGACTGGGCTCGTGGCCAAGTGCAGCCTGAAGTTTCTCTGTGAGAGGAAGGCAGAGTGTGTGGGCACTTCTGAGATGGTGGCAGCACAGCATATGCTGTGGGACAGCAGTGTGGAAAGCGCTGAGTGTGGTAGCACCCCAGACGCTGTTATAGCTGTCACTTATAAATGGCAATAGCACCTAGGAGCTCCTCTCCTCGCCTGCAGAACATGCAAGCAGCCCTGTCTTAAAAAGTCTTGTGATTGAAGCACACTTGAAGTGGGGAGTTTGATTTGTGGCTCTTCCATACAGCTGCTCATTCCTGTCTCACCATACACCTCATTCTGAGGTGTGTAGATCATTGTGTCTATGCAGGCTCTTGTTTTAAAGGCATGTTAGGTTAAAGGGATTTTCTCAGATCAGTTCTGCTCCCCTGTTCCTTGACCTTATGTGACATGTGTGTTTATGTAATCAGCCTGGATCTATGCAAAGAGCCCTTAACTTGCATAGCAGAACTGGCTCAGGCCATTGTGAAGCTCTCTCTGAATTGCTACAAGGTGGAGTGCTACACATTCCCCTCATAACAACGCCTCTCATGGTCATGGTAAGTGATGAAGAGCTAAGAACACTTTCATTTCTTACATGAATTGGACTATTTAAGTTTTCCCACCTCAAATCAAGAGTGCTTACCTAGTTCTGGGAGTGTGTATGTCACCTTCCTTCCTCTCTTTGTGTTAAAGGGCTTCACTTGAGAACAAAAGCTTCAGGATGGCTGTTCCTAGGGTCTTTGCCAAAACACCACTGTTTCTACACTGAGGCTACCTCTGACATGTGGAAATGGATTTCTCCTTATACAGTGCTGAACTGGAGGTAAGGAGTCAAAAGTACCCCTAAGTCTTTGCAGTGAGTCCTAATATCTGCAGTTAACTTTGAATAACCTGATACCAATATGCAGAAGGTGAGAATTCTTTACTCTCTTACAACCACAAGAAAATTGGTCCTTTAGAAAAGCCAGTGCTGGTTTTCAGCCTCCACCCTAACCTTGGCTACCCTGCTATGGAAACAGCAGAGCTACAGCATCGCTGCACAGCGCCAACAACACTTGCGCAACAGTTGAACAACCCCATTTTCAGGGGCTGCTGATTGCAATCTGCTGGTACTTGGGTATAAAAATGAACATTCCCTTATGAATTTCCTGAGAACACCTGCACGATCCCCAAAGGTCCAAATTCTGGCCATCCGTAAACCTGTGGGAGATTGGCTGATGACTTCATTAGTGCCAGGATTTGGACCTCAGTGATTGAGGTGAGGCTGTTTCTCTAAAGCTAAAGGCAGGTATCTGCTAATCAGATTTCTCCTTCCAGCACCAGGCTCTGCTGCTCTGTGAGGTGCAGATTTGAAAGGGTAGGTCCTCAGGGCAAAACCACAAATGCTACCGTTTTTCAGGAGATTCAGCTCTGTTCTCATTGTGGGACCTAAAATAAAAACCTCCTTCCTACCAGGCTGCTTGAGCTCAATTTTTTTACCCATTACACACTTCCCTGTCTTTCTGTGACCTTTAATTTCTATTATGTCATTTGTAGAGCTGGGAAAACAGTAGGATGGAGAGGGAATACAGAGCAGGTATGCAACCACGGAAAGTCTGGAGTTTTGGAGACCTTTATAATAAGGGGGCTTAAAATAATCAATGGGACAAACAGGAGTTATCAGTGAAATGTGCTTTGTCACTTGCTACACTGATAAGAGCTATGGGCTTGTCCATTACTGTTGATGTAAGGACAGCAAAGCTGTGTTAGTGCTTCACGCTGGAGATATTTAAGGATAGCCGTAACCTTTTCATCCTTTAAGAGATGAAGAGACATGCTGAAAGCTGAGCAGACCTTAGATAAAAGGCTCCTGGAGGGCCAAAGCTTTGTCTCCTGAATCTTATATAGGAAATTTCTCCTACAGTAACAGCCCTTTGCCTTCCTGAAGGGAGCAGCTCATGGAGAAAGTTACAACAGGGTTCAGACAAACACTGCCCTACATCCCTCATCCTTCCATCCACTTTCCAGAGCAGTTCAGCAACTCTCAGCATGGTCAGAAGCTTTTGTACTTTGGTTTGGGCTTTTTTTAACTCTCTTCTGAGTAATTGTGATATGAGTTGGATGGCTATGGAGGCAGCAACCATAACCAACCAAGGTTATAGGGAACTCAGGTGTGTGTTGGGTCAGGATCTGGCTTCTGAATGGACTACATTTACATGACTAATTCCAGATGGCCAAAAGCATCCACACACTTTATCTTCAAATATTCTTCTCTACTTGGAGCCTCTCCCAAAGGGAAAGCAAAGGCTGAATTATCCAAATCACAAATGGCAGGATTGGGGCAATATATAAAGGATAAATACAGAAATGCTGACTAACTTCTGGTCTTAACTAATTACTGTTGCACATAAATACTTACTGTTGCATGTACCAATGCTGCAGTGTCACAGCCATCCAGTCTTTGGGTTGAAGAGGTTGGAAAGCAGCAGAAGGAAGCTTTGAAAATACACAGGCTAAAAAAAAAAACCCCAGGCAACATAAGATGGAGAAACAGCAGTTCTGGTGGTGGGTTAAAATGAGGGGTATGGGCTCAGAGCAGGAGACAGCTGACGTGAGAGGAAGGGCTGAGAATGGAAACTTTAACAGATGTAGGAAAGAGCAGAGCTTCTCCTTAGTGACTGTTGATAACATGCACTAATCCACACTGGATCCTGCACAGGGTGAAGTGCCAAGTTCTGTAAGGAAAAGGAATCTGCAATGGAAAAGGAGAGTGCTTGTGGCTTCAGCCTTGTTTTGTCCATTCCCCTCTGCTCAGTGACCCCCTGCAGCAGCAGGGAGGGAGTAGATGCTCTTGGTGGCCTCTGTGGGGTTGTTTTTGGGAGCTGAGTTGCAGTGAGAGCTATAATAAGGCAGCTCACAGACATGCTCACAGGAGCACAGCCTGCATTCATCCCAGCTGCTAAATTTAGGTCTCTTCCACCAAAAGAGCATGTGCAAAGAGGCACAGGGATGATTATAACTTGTACGAGTGGAAAAATGAACCTGAGAGGGTTGATTTACCCATTATAGTAACTGTACTTCTGGCATCAGAGGAGACCAAAGTCCCTGGGGATACACACAAGGAAGATACGTATCATTGCAATGTTGATTTCCCTCCTTCAGCCTCATGATCTTGTCCATGGCTGTGTCACGTGAGGGTAAAACTGAAGTCCTTTTGCCTCCAGTGTTTTGACATGAGGGTGGTGCAATTTATTGAGGCAAAAGTAATAAGCTGTATGAAAATAATCATTCTTCCAGAAATCACGGCTGTTTGTTGCTCAGTTCTTAGACAAGGGGGAAAGGATGCTGAAGACCTGAGGAGGTGCTGTGGCAGGAAAGGAGGCACAATACAAGTAAGAAATCCCCACAAACTACACGTAGGAATGAGCAGAACTTCTTGCTCAGGGCTGTTTCTGCCTCTTGCTGTGTTCCATGTTGTCGTCCCCCTCAATCCCCCCTTTGGGGTGCCCTGTTACAGGCAGCACAGTGAGACATCAGATGCTGCCTGTGCGCTGGAAGGGATTTTGGAAGCCATCCCAGGCTGCCAGGCCAGCTTTTACTTGCAAAGACCACTGTGTAACCCCAATAGTGCGTTTCCTAAAGGTGTGTGATGCTCCCTAAGGAATCTCTCCTTGCTCTGGGTCACAAGCGCTTGGGTAAGGGCAGAGGAGGGCAGCAGAGCTGGATTGCCTTCCCATCGGGAGGGAGGAGTCCCTTTCTGCTCCAGGGCGGGGACATCGCCATCCAGGATAAGCCCCGAGCACAGCTCTCCCATCCCTGCCAAGGCAGCCGCTGGGGACATCAGGTGAGTGCCAAACCAAGCGGGGGTCCCCTCTGGCATGGGGAAGGGGTTGCACGGCGAGAGGTGCCTGGGAAGGTGCCAAACTGGTCCCTGTCTGCCAGACGGCAGCGGCTGAAGTGCGGCTCTGCCGGAGCGAGAGCCCTTGGCTGGGTGGGTGCCCATCAGGGTCATGATGCCAAGGCATTGGGGCAGCCCTAAAGGACACAAGTGTGGGGTGAGGAAGGACTTCCTTTGGGAAGGAGGAAAATGGCTGACTCTTTCCAGGCACAGGTTTTGCTTCCTATGTCTGCCGTGCCCAAGCTGGCACGTCATCCTCGCTGGAGAGTGGAGGGCATGGCAGAGAGTTGTGAAATGGCTTTGGGTGGGTGCACAGGCTGAAGCGAGGAGAACAAGGCTCTGTTACCTCACTGTTATGTTTGTATTCCTTATGAGGGCAGTGGCCAGGCAGAGGTCACGGTGTGGGAGGTGCTGGGATATTTTGGCTGGCTCGGGGCTTGCCAGCAGAAGGGGGATCCTTTCCTGAGCTGCAAACTGGGCTGGGCTCAGAGCCACTCACCCTGCTATGAGCCCCAGACCTACCCCGGGGCACTCTGCTGAAGCACAGCCAGCTGTGGAGGGAGCAGGCTGTATCCACACACTGGAAACCACTGGTGGTGACAGCCATGGAAAAGCTGATCAGGCACAGGGTGTGGGGCTGTGTTCCAGTAGACGAATGAAAGAACTAGCCAAACAAGTCCAGTGTTTGCCTTGCAAGGGGATGGGTCCCAAAACAGTGGTTTTCCACTCCAGGTCCTAGGTGTAGGACTGGACACATGTCTATGGGCTTTTAGAAGAGATCAATGTGCGGCTTACAACTGCTTGGTTAGCTGATAAAGCCTGCCAGGAAACAAGTCATCCATAGGAAAGATTTGAATAATGGGAGGGAAGCCTCATACACCTGCACTCTGGCATCTGGGCACAGTGTTCTGAGCCTGCTCTAAGCCAGGTTTACCTTGCTTAGTGCATCCTTCCCCCTCTCTCCTGGATCCAAGAGCTTCTGTTAGCCTTCACACAAATACATGGAGTGGGTGGCTGGGAACTGCCTGACCATTAACTCACCCAACAAAGGTGGGAAGGGTCCCACAGTAACAGGAAGGCTGGATGCTCCCTTATCATATACCAGGGAACATGGAAATCATTCCCTGATGAAGATCTGAGGCCAGGATGAAAATTTGCACTGATTTTCATCATCTCAAGACCCTATAAATAGTGGTCCTAAGAGGGAGTCCCTTTGAGCTCTCCTGGACCCAGTTATCTCCCTCTGAGTGGGGCACCTCTCGGAGCCCCCAGACTCTCCAAGTTTAGGAAATAGGGGGATCATCCACCTGGGCTATTCCTGCTGCTCACTGACACCCAACCCTGCTGAGCTAGCTGATGTATGTTGTTAGTATAGGACAAGTATTGTGCTATATTTAACATTTATATGTCTATATATATCCATTTATCTCCATCTTAGTGTGTTAGTTTAGATACTTGTGAGTGCATGTACATTAGGTTCAATAAGCAAGTGTTGTTAGAAATCCTGTGATTCATTTAACTATAGAAACTGCTGCTAAATGACATTTATTATGCTTTAAACATAAACCCTTGTCCAGGTCTGGGACTAAGTCTGGATTCACCTCTGAGAGGAGGTTTAGAAAGCAGAGTGGTCTAATCTGAACCTCATGACTCAACGTGTCTCCCTTATTCCTTTGTATTTTCAGTTTCTATACACATCATTTCAATTCAATTCTGTATAAATCACTTCAGTCCTGCATAAATCATTGCCAGTTCTGACACAATCTCTTTTTTGTATCTAACAGAGTGAACCTTGCAATTGAATTCTGTTGAATCACACATTTATCAATTTCTATTAAAATTCCTTCTCTGACAGTGATTCCTTGAGCAACCTTAAACCCTTTGGTTTCCTGACGTGTATCAGCAAGCTCAGGCCTTTATTCTGGGCTGAAGCAAATAACATGAGGACAGGGATTAGCCAGGACACCTTAGCACTTGCGAGCTGCCTCTCTGCATGCATAGTTTAACTGTTCAAAACACAGTTAAGTGTTCCTATCCTGAAGCTGGCTTTCCCTATTTGAACCATGTTAAGCTGCAGAGTGCTGACAAATCTGGCTTTGTGTTCTTTATATGATGCTGAAGCTGGATGAAGAATTGGACTCTTAAAGTCAATACAGTCAATATTCTGTTGTGATTTGATATTGCAGGCCTATATGCAGCACACCCATCCTTTCCTCATGTGTTGGTTTGAACCAGCTCATTTGGACACAGGAATTTTCTGCCTCCCACCCCTTTTTCCTTGTTTATTGACCTTTCTTTTCCCTCTAAGCCACTAAGCCAGGCTGTCAAATATTCCTGCTCCTGTGTACAAGCCAACTGAGTGGTAAAACTGCATCAGAAGCACATATGTGAAATTCAAAGCCGTTACTTAGTGTCTGGCTAAAGCAAACCAAGTTGGGTTTGTACTTCTGTAAAGATTAGAGAAGAGCAAAGATGAGTTTTCCGTGGTCTAGATCAGGTTTTGACTGCTGAAATCTGTCAGCAAAGGAAAGAAAACAACACTAATAACACTAATAACTTTCCATATGTCGTCTGATTGCACTGGGTGGAATAAAGATGACCTAGAAAGCACTTGGGAGTGCCTGTGTGTAACACATCCATGGCAAATGTCACACTGAGCTGACCTGCCTAAACTGCACCCTCCCAGTGTGTTCTGGATTTGTAAGAGTCATGTGAGCTCTTACTCCTGCTCTTGCACAACTGTCTGGGCTCATTGATACCAGCTCTTAAGCACCACGAGCAGGATTAAGGGGAGATGTCATCAGCCACTGGCATCACCCTTAATGGGAGAAGCTCAGCTCATGCTGGGCTGAGTTGGAGTTGGAGGGAAGTGAACCTTGTCCTAGTACTGTTAACCGACCAGGGATGTGAGGAAGATACTCTGGGGGTGTTCATGTGTAGGCCCTGTGCATGAAAGCCAAATCCTAAGCGGAAAAGACAGCCCTGGGAAGATGGCAAGAAAGGGTTTGTCTCTCTTGAGGTCAGTTAAAGCTGCAGCCTACAAGGAATTACACGTTGCACCAAGCTGAGCAAGGGCTGAATGCAGCAGATTTTAAGCAAGACGGAAAATAGTTCTCCCATCCCACTCCTCAAGTGAAGGTATCCTTTGCATGCTCATCTACACCTTGATGCTGTCTCCAGCTCCCAGGGAGTGTGTGTAGAGGCTGTCAGGACACCCTCACCCTAATTCACCCTTAACCTGACGAGGTCAAAGCCGTGTATTTTGGAGGCCATGGGGATTGAAGCTTTTTTGCTCCCAAGGCAATGTTATCTGCTTCTCCTTGTAGCCTCAGCCAGGCTGTCACACCAGTGATAGAAATGTCTTAGATCACTAGTGCTGGTCATCTGCCTGTGCACCACATCCTCCCTTCAGACAGGGCTGGTATCCTGGCACTGATGTTGCAAGCAGCCTCTGTTCGGTACAAAGAAGGACTGGAAACACAGGGATGCTGCTGGGAACACAGGGAAATGAGCTGGTTACTGAACCAGCCCCATTAGCTGGTGAGAGAAGGTATATCCTA
Source organism: Pezoporus wallicus (assembly GCF_028554395.1). NCBI lineage: Eukaryota > Metazoa > Chordata > Aves > Psittaciformes > Psittacidae > Pezoporus > Pezoporus wallicus. Next base: position 1,350,762 of record NW_026636985.1, read on the forward strand.
TTAATTATTTGCTAGAAAACTAACACTCCTTTTTTATTACAGTTGTCAACTGCCTGGAGACTCAGACAGTAACGGCCTGACCCCATCTGAGAGCCATGGTGAGTGTGTGTGTTGTGTACCATGCTGTGCCAAGCAGTTGCTCTCATCAGATAAAACATGGGGAGTGTAGCTCAGATAAGCTCACAACAGGAAGAACACTATCACTGTTCCTTTATGGGGGGACGTTTATCACTTCTCTCTGCTTCCTTATTCTAGAGGAGAATGACCCACACAATTGGGCTTTTCCTGTTTGGGAGTTAATGGAAAATCCAATCAGATATTAATGCATGAATTTCTCCCCATAGACTTCCTGGGTATATTATTGTTTCCAGGTTCAAGCTGCAAGGTAGCCATTTATAGGGTAGTTATCCCTGTTTCAGAAAGCCTACCCTACAGGAATATTAAGCAGTGTTTTGCAGATGGTTTTCCTGGGAATATTAAGAGCTTTGGAAGAGACAATGTAGTCCCACAGAAATGGCACTGGACAGGGGGCAGGAGAAACCTGTTTGTGAACCACTGTTTTGAGTAAAACACTGTGCTTCCTGGCACCTGATGGTACAGAATGATGTTTTCTCTTGGAGAAGGCAGGAATAGGGCTTTGATGGGAACAGCTTCATCTATGATTTACATGGAAAACTACCGGCAAGAAGCCCCAGCCAGACTGAACAGAGATGTCAGGCTGTTTGCCATTGTCTCACTGGAAATCAGATACTCTGTGGGCAGCAAATGAAGTTGTGTCCCTGCAGCTTATTTCTTATGTGGCTGGGAGGTCCCTCTAGAACTCTTTTTAGGAATCCTGGTATAAAATCAGTCAGGTTTTATCAGTCAACTTTAACCAGGAAAAGGGGGTTTTTAATTCAACTCTATTATGTGTATGTCTCCCTTTGAGTCTCTTTTTCATATTTCCTGTCCTGTGGGTTTAGGCAACAATCAAGGGGGCCTCAAGTTTCAGTGCTGAGCAAGAAGCACAGGCTCTAAGGAAGGCTATGAAGGGATTTGGTAAGTTGGTCTCCATCCACTATTAAACCTCTGTTTTTCCCCAGGCATTGGGAATGTTTTGTCTGGTGGTTTGTTAAAGGGGAAGTCCAGCCATTGTCATTGCCCCATGAGGGCACTGAAAGGAATTGAGTGGCTTAAACCCAACTGGAAATCCAAGGCATGGCCACGAAACCATCCTTAGTCAGGCTCTTGTCTCTCCTGTGGTGTGGCACTGCCATGCTGGTGGCTGGGTTGAAGCACTTCTGAACACTGATCTAGGCCCCAGTGCTGTTGAAAACCAGTTGTGTGAGGAACAGAAGATGTTGAAAACCAGGTTGTTTGAGGAACAGAAGATACTGAGAACCAGGTTGTGTAAGGAATGGAAGATTAGGGCTAATGGCACACTCTGGACAAGATCAGATCATGCATCTGGTTCTTGTGCAAGCAGCTTGACTGGTTTGCATTGCTTTCTTCCAGGCACAGACGAAGATGCCATCATTGACACCTTGACCAAACTAAACATTTCCCAGCGTCAGCAAGTTCTGATCACGTATAAAAGCACTATTGGCAGGGTAGGTGGTCTTCAGAGATGTGTGTCTGTGGCTTTACCTGGGAGATGCAGGCATTCTGGGGTAATACCACTTGGGTGAAATGAGAACAACATCCTAATTTCCACAACAGTAAGGTCAGCACAAGCTTTCCCTGGCCAGGTTTGGTTTGGCCTAGTTCTCTTCAGAGCAGTCGTTCCAGTGAGTGCTGGAGCATGAAGAAAAGTGGTGAATGAGTTTGTTCTGTTCTCAGAAGCTGTTTCTCCCAACTCATTTCCCCTCTCTCCATCTTCTAGGATCTGATTGATGACTTGAAGTCTGAGCTGAGTGGGAACTTTGAAAGGGTCATTGTTGGTATGATGACTCCTGCCATCATGTACGACGTGCATGAACTGAGGAGGGCTATCAAGGTTTGGGATTCTCCCTTTTCTGTCGCCTTTTCTAGTCAGTTTAGTATGATAGGCCATAATTATACATTTAGCATTAATTTATTAGTATTAACTGCTATATAATTAGAAAAATATCCTAATGCTCGTGGATCTTGTCTTTGCAACTCCCCAGGGAGCAGGAACAGATGAAGGTTGTCTGATTGAAATCCTGGCTTCTCGCTCCAATGAAGATATTCGGCGCATTAATGAGAACTACCAACTTGGTACGTGGTGCACACTGCAAACCATCACCATACTGACTGAGAGTCACTGGTGTGCATGCATGGACGTGTGTAGAGGAAGGAGAAAGGTCTGATAGCCTTTAGATGTGACAAATGAGCCAGTACAGCTATTGCCATTTGTCCAGAGAGAATGCCTGAGTTAAACAAGTGTCAGCAGCAGCATTGCTAAAGCCTCAAGGGTTAGAGTTTCACCCAGAAATTGAATTGGCATAAATAAAATGGGATGGAGCAGGGCAGGGATTGTCCCCCTGTGCTGAGCACTGGTGCGGCTGCACCTTGAATCCTGTGTTCAGCTCTGGGCCCCTCACTACAACAGAGAGACATTGAGGTTCTGGAGCTGGGCCAGAGAAGGGCAATGGAGCTGGTGCAGGGCCTGGAGCACAAGTGTGATGGGGAACAGGTGAGGGACCTGGGGGGGTTCAGTTTGGAGAAGAGAAGGCTCAGTGGGGACCTTATTGCTCCCTACAACTGCCTGACAGGAGGATGGAGCCTGGAGGGGGGGTTTGGTTTCTTCTCTCAAGTAAGAAGGGACAGGACAAGTGCTGGGTTAATGGTTGAACTTGATCTTAAAGCTCTTTTCCAACCTAAATGATTCTATGGTTCCATGATGTTTAGGGCCATGAGCAGATTGATAAACTTACCACAGCTGGCAAATGCTGTGGACAAACACTGTCCAGGTGGTGGACCTGTTCCTAACAGATGTCATCTGTGTGTGCTCTTGCTAGAGTATGGCCGTACCCTTGAGGAGGACATTGTCTCTGACACATCTTCCATGTTTCGAAGAGTCCTCGTGTCCCTCTCGACTGTAAGTCCCAGCTAAGGGAAGCAGGGAATCTTGCTGTTGCTGATGAGCATGCCTCTCATTTCAGTGAGGAGGTGTTTCAGAGTGGCTTATATTTCACTTATCTTGCTTTTCACCTCAGCTGTGTTTCACACGTGGCTATTCCCTGCAGTGCTCTGAGTATGCATTAATGCTCTTCATAAAATGGGCCAGTTGGAGTGTATTGCTGCTCATTTCAGAAGTACAAATCACATCTGAGCCAGACTTTGTTGTATTTATAAGCCATCGTTCCATTTTAAGGATCCCATTAAGCATCTCCAGTAACTTGTTCTGAATGGGGGATTTGCAGGATTTGCTTCCATTAGTTGCTCTGGTGAAGTGAGTTTTTCATCCTCCTGTCTCCACAGGGCAACAGAGATGAGGGAACCTATGTGGATGATGCCCTTGCTCAACAAGATGCTCAGGTGTGTAGCAACTTGCCTCCTCGCAAGAACTGCCTGTTCTTGTACATGTGGTGTGTGATGAACTCCTGCTTTTCCTAGACCTCACGCTTTTCAAGGTAGAACAGTAAACCTGAAGCATCCACAGCAGTGCCCAAGGTGGAGACCTGGGCTCTGTTCTCAGTTTTGACCCTTAGAGAAGCTGCTTTGCTGTTCTGACTCAGCTGATGAAATGGGGATAATGGTTCTAAGCTCCTGTGCAACTCTGTGGTGAGAGGTCTCTACACAGGCTGGGGTTTTGGGAGGGGAGGTGGCACTTCCATTGAGAGATGCTGTGCTTGGTTAGTAGTTGTTGGAAAAGATCTGTGCTCTGGACAAGCTTCAGGCCAGCAGTGCTCAAGCACCAAGGACCTCCTCTGACAAGGTCATCTGCTTAGTGCACGAGGGAAAGGCTGTGGATGTTCTGTACCTTGACTTAAGTCAAGCCTTTGACACTGCTTTCCAGAGCATTCTGCTGGAGAAACTGACTGCTCATAGCTTGGATGGGTGTGCTGGTCACTGGGTAAACTGGCCTAGGGACATGGTTTAGTGGAGGACTTGGCAGTGTCAGGTTAATGGTCTTTCTGGTCTCCTCGATTAGCCTTACTTTGTCTATTCTTAATGTCTTCAAGTGCCTGTATGAAGCTGGGGAGCAGAAATGGGGAACAGATGAGGTACAATTCATGGCCATCCTCTGTACACGGAACAGATACCACCTACTGAGAGGTAGGATTCTCTGCAGTGTCCTGGATGTTTTTCCTTGTTTGAGGAAGATACTTTATACTTATTCACGAACTGATTGTGAACAGCAGGTACCCTGGAGCCCAGGTGTGTTCAATTCTTTAAGACCATTTTATTCCCTCCTGAGACAAAAAGGGACTGGAGAAAACTATCGGTACAACCTGCCTCAGCCTATGAAGTGTAGAAGTTGAAGTGTGACTTCCTTTGGGGCAGAGCATTTAAACTGCCATCACTAACTAGCAGTTCTGTAGAATGCTAGCAGCCGTGGTAGGCCAATTAGCAAGACTTGATTAATTAAAATGAGTTATTTCTGTGGGTCAAGCCCTGATTTAGCTTACGATGTTACAGTAATGGTACAATGCTCAGACTGAGTATGAGGAGCTTGATCTTACAAAGTGATCCTCAATGGTTTACACACTGTATGCCCTGCAGCTCTTTTTGTCACTCACTCTTCCTCCTAGTTTTTGATGCCTACAGACGAATTGCTGATAAGGACATAACAGAGAGCATTAAATCTGAGATGTCAGGAGACCTGGAAGATGCTTTGTTGGCTGTGGGTGAGTTCCCTGCTTTTAAACTTTGGCTACAAAGTACTTAAGCAATCAGAGATGTTGTATCTTGCCCTGGCTGGCTGCTTACACAGCTTCACAAGGCAGATCCATCTGGGGGCTTTTTGCAATCCACAGTGTTTTAATCTTTGCAAATACAATTGGGCAAGAAAATCCTGTGCTTTATGACATTGTTTGCTTTCCCAAGTGAAGCTTTGGTTGCTGACATTTGCTGTCAGGAAGCCTTAAAGCCTTGAAGAAAATACTACTGTACACTGGGCACGGAGACAGCAATTTATAACAGGTCACTATGGATGTCTGCATTGTACTTGCTGTTTGTTGGTCTTGAATTGAATCTTTACAGAATAAACACCTGCACTGAGAAAGCACTGTAAAGGTTTGGAAGATCCTCTCCTTCTGTTTTTATTGGTATTAATTCTCTTGTTCTCATTCCCTTACAGTGAAGTGCATACGGAATAAACCTGCATATTTTGCTGAAAGACTGTATAAATCCATGAAGGTAAAGAGCTTTTGGTGTCAGGTTATTTTCCCTTCCCTTTGCCTTTCCTTGCTCGAGTCAGTAGCATCACAACAATCATGAGCTGCTAGTGGGTCACTCCATCAATGCAAAGATGCTCTAACTAGGAACAGGTCCCACAGAAGACCAAGTGATAAAACCTTTGTGTCTGTGACTGACTTATCCAAAATGCTCTGTACTTAGTTGTAAAGTTGGTTTATTTCTTTAGGGCTTGGGAACAGATGACAACACGCTGATCCGGGTGATGGTGTCCCGCTCGGAAATAGATATGCTGGATATCAGAAGGGAATTCCTGACCATGTATGGGAAATCCCTTTACTCCTTCATTAAGGTGAGCTTTCCAGTGTTGGAAACAAGGAGCTGGATTTGCTAAGCAGCTTGAAGGAGACAGGTCCCTGCCTGACATCTATTGGGTGTTTCAGAGGAGGTGGAATTAAGGAGACTTTACATTTATGTACTGAAAATGTTCCTGAATGTTCTTAAATTGCCAAAGAGGACACAAACCCTACAACAGTCATATGTGCTGGGAAGAACCCAGCCTTGCATGGAGATGTAAAACCTAACCACGTTCCTTTTTCCTTCTCTTTCCAGGGAGACTGCTCAGGAGACTATAGGAAAGTGCTGCTCAGGCTCTGTGGTGGGGAGGATTAAAGGATGCCTGGTTACTGTCTGGGTGATGGGAAGTAACTGATCCTAAGGATTTCTTTCTTCTAATTTTTTCCCAAATACCTTATTAATTGCAATGAGCATTGACTTGGGTTAATGTTCTGGTTAGATAATGGCCATTCCAGTTGTCCCTTTCAATGTGCTTTTATGCTTGGAACACCCATTTGCCTACTACTTGGGCTAGTAAAGCCCATCTTAAACAGAATGCTGTAACCCTACATATGAAAGCTAAATCATTTCCTGACAAGCTGTCCCTTTGCTACTGCAAAACTTATCGACTGAGGCAAACTTGGATGCAGGATGTGAGAGGCAAAATGAACCTCACTAATGGAGAGTGCAGAATGCTTCAGTTCTTGCAAGATAATTAAACCACAACTCAATCATCTAAAATACAAGCATGTTTAGGTGTTAACTTGCCCTGTTAGTGTGGAGCATTATGCACTTAATGTATATATTGCCTATAGATCTGTAGGAAAGGAAGATGTCACAGGTGACATCAGAGGAATCTCTTGCTGCCCTGGTTATGCAGCAGCCCCATGTTCTTGGCCTGTCTTCCTTGGTGTAAATCATGAGGGTTCTGTTACAGACCCTTCCTCTGGATAAAGTGGTGCCATTAGAATGGTGCCTTTTAAGGACCAGCCTGTCCTCAGAAACCTCATCAGCACTCCCTGGTGCCTTAGAGGAGGTGCCTTGTCCTGGCTGGAGCCCTGTGTGATGCTGTTCTTAGAGGGTCCCGGTTTGTATCTCCAGGCCAACCTCTGGAAGAGGCTTTTCCCTCAGCCCCTACGAACCTGCCTGTTAAGCTGAGCATTGTTTTCACTACAAAAATGTGCTGCTTGCTTGGCTTAGCAATTCAAATAGCTCTTAAATAACCCCATTCTGAAGGCATCAGACAGTGGTTGGAATTCAAAGGTACTGATACAGCCTACACCCAATTTGGACACTCATTTTCTTCTAACCTAGGCTACTGTTGGCTTGAGTAGGAGACACTGCTGTGGCCTCAGCTAAAATCCTTTTCTTCCTTTCTGTGCTGCAACTGGAGACACATTCCTTAGGTTTGGTGGGAATGGAGGCAGAGCTTCTTCCAATGGAACTTTGCCCAGTGCCACTGAAGCTCAGTGAAAGAAGAATTGTCTTACCCAGTGCTTACTCAGATGCACTCAGGCTTGGGTTTGTGTTTAAATGCCTTATGTTATGTTGCTGACTTTTTAATAATGAATAAATGATTTGTTTCCAGAGATACTGCTGGGACTGTGCACGCTGGGGAGGTGATGGGGAAGTAACCACAGCCATCTCATTCTCAACAACTTCCGTGCTCTGCAGGCACTTTCTTAGCCTCAAGCTGTGCTGGGGGAGGTTTAGGCTGGATGTTGGGAACAATTTCTTCACCAAAGGGGTGGTCAGGTGTTGGAGCAGGCTGGATCCATGGGCTGTGGGCAGTGGGATGAGGTTCCACAAGGCAAAGGGGGCCGGGTCCTGCGCTTGGGTCACAACAACCCCATGGAACGCTCCAGGCTTGGGGAATTGCTGCTGGGAACGGCTCATGGGGAAGGAGCTGGGGGTGCTGATTGATGGAGCTGAGCACGAGCAGCTTGTGCCCAGGCAGCGCCCAGCATCCTGGGCTGGATCAGCACCAGTGCGGCAGCAGGGCCAGGGCAGGGATTGTGCCCCTGGTGAGGCCGCACCTCAAATCCTGTGTTCAGCTCTGGGGCCCTCACTGCAACAGAGACATCGAGGTGTGGAGCGGGGCCAGAGAAGGGCAATGGGGCTAGAGCAGGGCCTGGAGCACAGGGGTGATGGGGACCGGCTGAGGGAGCTGGGGGGGGTCAGTCGCAGACGGGCAGCGCTAACGGGTCAGCGGGGGCCGTGGCACCGCCGCACCCGGCGCTTTCCAGGCCCGCTCCCAGCCCCGGTGCTGCCCTCAGCCCCGCCCCGCGCAGGCGCAGAGCCGCCAACAGGCTCGGTGGAGGCTCCGCTGCTCCTCAGCGGGCCGCGGCCATGGGCTCGCTGCTGAGCCGGGGCCTGCGGCGGCGGCGGCACCGAGAGCGGCTCCCCCCCGGTGATGAGGAGCCCGGGGATAGCGGCGGCCGCGGCAGCAAGAGGGGCCGCGGGGACAGCGACTGCGACGACGAACGGCTCCACAGCGGCCGCCGCAGGTCGGGGCTTGGGGCGGGGAGCGGCCTCTGAGGGGGCTGCGGGCCTCGGTCAGGGCCGGGCTGGGTGCTTTGTGCTCGGGGTTGTTCATGGGTGCGCGTTTGCGGCTGTGTACAGGAAGAAGTTCAAAAGCACGTCCGAGTACATTTACCTGACGCTGTTCCTGAACGGCGAGAACAGCGACATCAAAATCCGTGCCCTGGGAGAGGAGTGGAACTTGCACAAGATATATCTGTGCCAGGTGAGCGGCCTGCTTCCCCGCGATGGGAGCTGTGCAAAGTGATGTCGGGTGAATGTTAAGTGTGACTTGAGGTAGTTTTGTTTCCTTGACGGGAGGTGGTCAGGCTCTGCTCCTAAGGAACAAGGGATGGGACAAAAGGAAACAGCCTCAAGCTGCCCCAGGGCAGGTTTAGATGGAGCTGAGGAACAATTCCTTCCCCAAAGGATGCTCAGGCATTGGAACAGGCTGCCCAGGGCAGGGCTGCAGTCACCGTCCCTGCAAGTGTTCACACAGCCTCAGTGCCATGGGTCAGTGGTGGCCTTGGCAGTGCTGGGTTAATGGTTGGACTTCATCTTAAAGCTCTTTTCCAACCTGGTTGATTCCATTATGTTTTGAACTTTGGAAAGGCATTTGTGTGTAGCCAAAGTTTGAGCAGGGGCAGCTAGCTCTGAACAGAACAGTGTTTGCCCAGAGGGCAGCTGGCAGACACAGCTTTAGGGGTCTTTAATTGGCTTTAGTTGTGATTTTGCCTCTCCCTACCAAAGGGAAGGTGTAAGCGGTTGGGCAGCCTTGCCTTGTGCAGCATAAAGTAAGTCCGGTTGCTGTTTCCACTTGTGTCTGTCACTGGAATGATGTGAGTACAGCGGCAATGACTTTGGAGGTTAAATAACTCTGTGAATTACTCTGGGTGAAGTGATGACTCCTCTTACTGTGGTCTGAATGTTTCGGTGTCCCTCATCTCCCGCGTTACTGCATTGAGGTTGCTAAATGACAGTAAGCATTTACTTGCTGCTCTTCCTATTGATGGCAGATCAGCAGGTAGAACAGATCCTCCAGAAATGGAGGATTTCCTTTTACTGATGCTCTTCAGTAAAATGATCATTCCTCATGAAACTGAGGGGTTGATCTACGTGGCAAAGCTCATACAGCCTCATGAGCGTTGATTGGTAAGATGGATGAGGCCCTGCCTTTGAGAGTAGGTTCGACTGTCATCATAGGTAGGGGATATGCTGAAGGTATAGAAGTATTTCCATCATCAGGTAAAATCAAAGTTGGATTGCATGTGACTTGCTGCCCTGAGGTGAAATGCTGAGGTAAGAGGTCAGGGAAGGTGGTGCTGTACAAATAGGATTTATTCATCTCTCAGGTGAAGTTTGATGGGTGATAGCCTCATAATGGGCACATCTGCTGCTGAGAAGGAGAATCATGACTCCTAGTAGAACAGTATGTTTCACTTCATTTGGTTGGAAACTGGCTAATTCTAGTTTTATGTGCCTTACCCTTTAGAATAAAAGGTCTCTCTACATCGGTGCTGCATGTGTATGAGTCCTTGGTATGAGACTACAACCTTGTACCTTTCTATGTCTTGCATGCTTTCCTTTCTACCCCCCAGTACCCAAACTGGCATTCCCTAATGCCTGCAGGATTTGTTGTCCACCAGTATCATTAAGGACTTAGTTCTTGGACTAATTATATCCCTAATGGTGGTGTGATTTGAAGGAAAAGAGCTTATGTGGCTTTTCTGGCCCTTTAAAGCTCTTTACTTACTGTGATTACAGACATAGAGTACAAATCTTCTCTGCACGTTTTCACATTCAGAAACAGAGCAAACACAATTCATCCTTTCTCAAGTATGTCAGAACGTTGGAGCTTGTGGAAAGTTCCCTTAATCCATTTTTGATCTGCATAGAGTTAAATATTAACCAGTTTTCATGCCTTGTGCTGCTTTAACAGCTTTAATTGGAATGAAGTCTCTTACTTGAGTTCTTCTCTTGTCTTCCCTCGTAGTCAGGCTACTTTTCCAGCATGTTCAGTGGATCTTGGAAAGAATCCAGCATGAACACCATAGAACTGGAGATTCCTGACCAAAATATTGACGTAGAAGGTGAGTGGGAACCTTTTATTCAAAGAAAACTCTGGAGCTAGAGGTTAAGTTGAACCTGGCAAAAATAACTGCAAATACATGCTTTATTTTTTTAAGGATAACTTTGAAACTGGTAAATAAGAAACTGGGGAGAATGAGTGCTGTGCTCATTCAGGTTTGAGCTGAACTGGGGTCACCAACAGAGTTGAATTCATTTCTGTACCTCCAAGCTGGGAGGAGCAACCACTTGTTTTGTTGTTTTGGCATCAGTGCTCTTGAGATCAGCTCTTGTGGCCACCCAAGTTTGAGGGTGAATCCCATCTTCCTCTGTCTGGTCTTGAAAAGCTCAATCAGGGTGAGTGGACAGAATGTTTTGCTGTGGTTCCAATCACCATGGGGCAAGAAAGCAGTGTTTTTCAGAGGAGTAGCAGAGGCACTTGTAACATCGTAGGAATGTCTCAACGTTCTGCTAGTGTTTGGCTTCAGAGAAGGATCTTGAGGTTTAACTTCTTTTTATCTGGTTTTACTGCTCTCTTCATTGCTCCATGATGTGACTCTGTGGCTGGTTTAAGACGAGTATTTTGTTTAAGTAGTGAAAGGACAGGACAAGAGGAATGGCTTTAACCTGACAGAGGGGAGACTGAGATGTTCTTCCCTGTGAGGGTGCTGAGGCGCTGGCACAGGGTGCCCAGAGAAGCTGTGGCTGCCCCATCCCTGGCAGTGTTCAAGGCCAGGTTGGACACAGGGGCTTGGAGCAAGCTGCTCTAGTGGAAGGGGTCCCTGCGTGTTGCAGGGGGTTGGAACCGAATGATCTTAAGGTCCTTTCCAACCCCAACCAGGCTGGGATTCTGTATTTAATTGCTTAACACCAAGTTTGTTTTCTGTTTCATGTGTGTTTGGGCTGGTAAAGACTCACTTTATATCCAGAGGCAAATAAGATTGTAGAGAATGGGTGCACACAAGTGGTCTGGTTACCTTGAAGGATTCTTTTAGTTAACCTGTGCTCAGTGTCCTACCTTTGTTTGATGCCTGTGCTCTTTTCAGCTCTACAGGTGGCTTTTGGCTCACTGTACAGAGATGAAGTGTTAATAAAACCCAGTCAAGTAGTTGCAGTTTCAGCAGCAGCCTGCATGCTGCAGCTGGTGAGTGATAAATATGCAACATTTTAATGCTTGTTTCTCAGATAAACAGTTGATAATGCACGTGGATGTGTGTACTGCTTCACCCAGAGAAATGAATCATCTTTTCAGACCAAGCAGGGGAAAAACCCCAAACATAATGCAGTGGTTTGATTACAAATGCTGTGACAAAGATCCTGTTGTAATATTAAGTGCTGCTCTGAGAATCGTATCTAGCAGTAGATTAAAACGTGTTTTAACAGCTCATTTGTTCTGCCCTGAAGGTGTTCATTAAGCTTGTCTTTCATATGGTGTATTCTTGAGAAAAGTCTCTATTTCTGAGGAATGTTGGCTTAGTATTTTGGGTACTTGTCCCTGTAGCATGTGTGGCTTTTGTAACTGTTGAGGCATGGAAATCTGTATGAACTGCCCAATCTTTGACACTTCCCGTTGGGAAATGTAAACTTTGCGTTGTTTTTCCTCCCCTGCAGGATGGCTTAATCCAGCAGTGTGGTGAAACAATGAAGGAAACCATTAATGCCCAAACTGTGTGTGGTTATTATAAGGCAGCGGAGACATACGGCTTAGACTCGGTGAAGAAAAAGTAAGACTTCATTTCTCCAAGCTGCTTTGTCCATTGCTGTTTTAAAGTGTGAATTTACAGTCAGGAGGATGACACCCAAGTTAACTGTTACTGGTTTAAAGCTCTCTGACTTGGGCTTTGCTTGTCCTATTTGGTTTTCCAGTTTCCACTAGAATTGATAACCTTAAAATTGTAGATGAGCATAGATGGATTGGCTTTCGCTGTGAATAAATGGATTACTGAAGTATATTAGGCTTCAGTGTAACAGTGAAATAATGCTTCTGATCATTGACTGTTCTCTCACAAAGCTGCTTTAACGTGCACAACCTAAGCTTAGCTTTATTTAAATAGGGTGGATAACTACACACTGGGGAGCAGAATGCTGAGGTCAGTCCTAACTGCTTCCTTCTGCTGTGAATTCCTATGTTCTCAGACCTTTTTGTGGCATTATTAGGACTTTGATTTTCGCTTTCATTCTACCCTGAGAGAAACTAAATGCAACTTTTGAGAGTTTTAGAAAAAGTTGGAAAAATTAATGGTAAACTTCATGGGTTTTAAATACTTTGTCATGTTTTTATGCCCTCCTGCCTGGGGGTTATGTGGTACATAGCTAGGCTGCGTGAGCCTGAGCAGCTCTTGCAGGAATGTTGACATATGTAATTAAAAATGCAGGTCCTAACTCCTTCTTTTTAATGTAGGTGCCTTGAATGGCTCTTGAATAACATGATGATTCACCAGAGTGTGGAACTCTTCAAAGGAATCGGGTATGGAGGCTTCAGTTAACTTCCAGTCATGAAGTACAATTCCTTCCAAAGTATACAGCTCACTACAAATAACTTCTTAGGCTGTTGGTGGTTGCTTGTCACCTAGCTAGCTCACTTGGTTTTGTCTAGATTGTCTCATAGAACTCTTATGATTTTATGATCTTACTTGCTTGTTTTCAGCATAAACCTCATGAAACAGCTGGTCAGCTCTTCAAACCTCTTTGTAATGCAGGTGGAGATGGATGTGTACACCATGCTCAAAAAGGTACTGTGCAAAGTGTCAGAATCTTTGTAGGAATGAATGCATGATGAAAGTGTCCCTTCAACACCACTTGTGTTCCTTACTTGAGAGCTTCAATTCGCTCACTAGAGGCTGTTTGTTTTACCTAGTGGATGTTCCTTCAGCTCGTGCCTTCTTGGAATGGGTCTTTGAAGCATCTCTTAGGCGAAGCTGATGCCTGGTTTGCTGAGCGTAGGAAAGGTAGGAGTAATTGCCATGGCCTTGGATTGGGGAAGATGTGGGTTTGGAGTGAAATAGGTCTTCCTCCACTTGCAGGCTTTCTCTGTTTTCTCTGGGAAGGCTTGTCCCTGCCAGCACTGCCCAGCATCAGATTCTCAACAGCAATAGCTTTTTCACTGCTTTGTCCACATGTTTTCACGTGAGCAGAGATAGTCGCTGGTTTTGCTTTGTTGCTCTTGCTGTTGTTCCATTAGATTAACCTTTTGTTGCCTTCTCACTAGAAGGCACTAATGGAATTCAGAAAGGGAAAAGTTTGCTTTGACATTGCTGAAAGGATTTGGATGCAAGTGGTTTCGTCATTTCAGCTGCAGAAGGTGGTTTGCCTGCTCATAATAACTTTCTCTGTTCAATGGCTTAAAACTCAATCTCAAATACAAATAGGGTCTGGAAAACAAACTGTAATACAGGTGCTGTGTCTTGCAGATTTTGACAGTGACATTGCATTCCTGGAATCAGAAGAGGGGAATCAGTTCCTGTCAGTGTTCACACACTTGAGGTTACAGCATATCATCAGTGACTTGGCATCGGCCAGAATTCTTGAGAGAGATTCCCTCATACCCTCAGGTGAGTGAATGCTGGGCACTGGTGAGGCTGCACCTCAGATCCTGTGTTCAGCTCTGGGCCCCTCACTACAACAGAGACATTGAGGTGCTGGAGCAGGGCCAGAGAAGGGCACCAGAGCTGGTGCAGGAGCACAAGTGTGATGGGGAATGGCTGAGGGACCTGGGGTTTTAGTCTGGAGAAGGCTCAGTGGGGACCTGATCACTCCCTACAACTGCCTGACAGGAGGATGGAGCCAGGAGGGGCTGGGCTCTGCTCCCAAGGAACAAGGGATGGGACAAGAGGAAACGGCCTCAAGCTGCCCCAGGGCAGGTTTAGATGGAGCTGAGGAACAATTCCTTGCCCAAAGGGTGCTCAGGCATTGGAACAGGCTGCCCAGGGCAGGGCTGCAGTCACCGGCCCTGCAAGTGTTCACACACCGTGTAGATGAGGCCCTTAGTGCCATGCGCTAGTGGTGGCCTTGGCAGTGCTGGGTTAATGGTTGGAGTTGATCTTAAACATCTTTTCCAACTTAAAGGAGCCTATAAATGTCATTTCACACTGTTATAGATTACTGCTATTAACATCACATTATCACTGAACAATAAAAGTCCCCATTCTCAGCTGGCTGCTGAAGTCTGAGTTCACAGAGCAGCTTTGTTCTCTGCTCAGAAGCTGTGTAAGCCCAGCTGCTGAGAGATGAGTAAGTCTGGAAGTGAGCTACCAAGTTGGGCTCTCACTTGAAAATGTTTTCCTTCTATCATTCATGTCTTTTGTCATGGAAACCTGCCCTTTTTTCTCGTTCTGTTTTGGGGTTTCTGTGGGTTTGGTTTTTTTCCCCTCCCCTCCCCTGAGTTAGCTATGCTCCGTGTAACAGGGTTTGGACTTCTCATGTTCTGCCTTTGAATGTGGTTCCTGATATCCTTGCTCCATATTTCCCTCTGTTCATTGTTCCTATATCATAGTTGAATCTTAGTGCTGAATTTTGCATCTTGACTCTGACAGGTTTTGTTCCTGGCTCTCGTGTACTTTGCACATCTCTCTGCACTATAACTGTCCATTCACCTGTGTCTCAGTGATGTCTCCTTATAGGTGCAATTCCCAAATGTAAATTAAGACTGCTTTTATTAGCTGTTTATCATTCTTGACATCTGTGTTCTTGTCCATACTTGTAGCCTTGGGGTGTCCCTTTGGCCATACATTAATACTTAACCTATCTTTGAGTTCCACTGCTGTCTCCCTGTAAAATGAAAATGGTTTTTCTTCATCTTACACTGGCTTTTTCCTTCATGCTGCCATGGATGTCAGCACAATGGTGATACAATGCTAAACCAGACTTGTCAGGGTGTTTCTTGTGAAGCCTGCTCAAGTTGGTAGATGCTGTTGAAACACTTTCCTGACCGTTAAGATGACACAGTGAGCATCACAGATTTGCCTTTCTTGTACTGCTGTATCCTGTCTCTGCTAGAAATAATGGTTTAGTTGCTCTTTGGAGATGAATGAATAACCTGGAGCAGCTCTTTCTCACACTTTGAAGCTGAATTACAGCTCTTGATGATGTGGTAAGATCCTTTCCTCACCAGAATTCTGTCTCCTGAGTGAAGGGGAACAATTTCTGCTGCTT
Source organism: Pezoporus wallicus (assembly GCF_028554395.1). Lineage (NCBI taxonomy): Eukaryota > Metazoa > Chordata > Aves > Psittaciformes > Psittacidae > Pezoporus > Pezoporus wallicus. The sequence goes on from NW_026636985.1 coordinate 1,366,137, forward strand.
AAATGTACTGGTTTTCCATGCTTTGGTTAAAATTAACACCTTAACGGATGGAGAAGAGACTCTTCTGCACTAGTTCTGACACAGTGAAGTACAAAGGAACTGGGTTATTCTATGCTCAAAATGTCTGTTGAAATGCGTTCTCTGAACAGTAGGTGGAGGCCTAGCATTAGACGCCGCATCCAGCCCGGGTGAAGTGTGTGTGAGCAGCCTGCTCCGTTATTGCCAGTAGATGGGGCAGGTTTTGTCCTCAAGCAAGTGACAGTATTTGAGGTGATGCCTAAAAATCCCGGCAGAGAAGATCTGATTTTTGCTGTGTGGTATTTTACATGCTTAAGTGATGTATAAACTGAATACAATCCACCTTGCTTAAGATTTATATTGGTACGGATCATAATCAAAGTGCAAATGCATCTTCATTCTGTAATAAACCAGAAGATAACTTGGTGGGAACGACTCTTTTAGATCCTAATTTACTGATGACACAGGAGAATTGTGGATTATTTCCTGTTGAGGAGGAATAGTTGAAGGGAATGGTGTAATTATTCATTTCTTTTATACCCTGTGCATACACAGGACCTGCAGGAGGCAACTGAGAGTGTTCTTGTTTGAATAGGAAAGATGTAAGAGACAGAAATGTGTCTGTCTGAAAGCCAGGTGTGCATTGTTCTGTTTTACTTGGTAACTTCTCAGTGTTTCCTAAGCAGTATTTTCTCTCTTAATGTTTGCAAATTAACAGTTGAAATATGCTGCATGAAACAGAAATAGAGAAGATCCTTTCCTCCATTCTCTATTCTTTACCTGTGTAGTTTTCCTTAGTTCATTTTTTATACTTGTGCTTTGGTTAATTCCCATTTTGGCCCTTTCACAGTCTGAATCTTAGCTCTAGAGTCAGTTGTCAAGTTTGCATCCGGGTCTTCTAAGACAATCTCACTTCTTCTCCCTTCTATCATATTCATCAACAACCTCTTGTTTTCGTGGGAGCTGTGGTTCTCACTGTCCCTCTCTTCCATTCCTCCATAGAGTTTGTTCTGGAACATGACCTTGCATACTTGCCCCCTTGCTTGCCCAAGAAGAACTTGCTGTGCTTTTGCTGGCCTGTCATTCCTTTTGTATAACTGACTTTAAGTTATGAGGTTTTGTTCTGCTTTATCCCTTGGTTACAACTGTTACATTAATACAGCCAATAAAATCTTCATGGTGCTGTCAGAGGAAGATGTGATTTATCTTTATTCCTGGTAGGAGACAATTTCTGTTTGTTTCCACCATATCCATTATAAGTCACTGTTTTCTCTATTTCTGTTTTCTTCTTGTTTAGCTCAGGCAGAATTCTGCTGAGGATTCAGAAAACAGCCTCTTTTCCCAGGGGCTTTTAACAAGCTCCTTGGCTTAACAGAGCTTTGCTCACCAAGAAGATGTGTTGGGCTGCATCACTTCTGGCAATCGTGAATGCTTGATCAGATGAATACAGTGCTGGGTTATTTAGTGTTAGTTGTGTGTATGTTGTATCACGGAATCATAGACTCATCCAGGTTGGAAAAGAGCTTTCAGCTCATCAAGTTCAACTGATCCCCAGCACTGCCGAGGCCACCGCTAACCCATGGCACTGAGGGCCTCATCTACACAGTTCCTTGGGAGCAGAGCCCAGCCCCTCCAGGCTCCATCCTCCTGTCAGGCAGTTGCAGGGAGCAGTCAGGTCCCCCCTGAGCTTTCCCTTCTGCATCTGAACCCCCCAGGTCTCTCAGCTGTTCCCCATCACCCCTGTGCTCCAGGCCCTGCACCAGCTCCATTGCCCTTCTCTGCCCCCCCTCCAGCACCTCAATGTCTCTGTTGCAGTGAGGGGCCCAGAGCTGAGCACAGGACTCGAGGTGCAGCCTCACCAGTGCCCAGGGCAGGGGCACAATCCCTGCCTTGGCCCTGCTGCCGCACTGGTGCTGATCCAGGCCAGGATGCTGGGGGCTGCCTGGGCACAAGCTGCTCGTGTTCAGCTCCATCAATCAGCACCCCCAGCTCCTTCCCCATGAGCAGCTCTTCGGCTGCTCTTCCCCAGGCTTGGAGCATTGCATGGGGCTGTTGTGACTCAAGTGCACTTTGCCTCCTTGACCCTTTTATCAATAACACAAGTGTGGTACCAGGTGGTGGGTTTGCACTGGTCAATAAGTGTAACCTTATTATTTCACTGTGATTTTATTTCTTCATGTAACTGTTCATGAATGTCCCATTCCCAGCTCCAGAGACAACACCAAACTTATTTATCCTGTTATTGTTTTTAATTTTAGAATGGCTGTCCCCTGTTTACAAACAGCTGTGGTTTGCCATGCTCAGAGTAGAGCAAGAGAATGATATTGGGTAGGTATATTACAGGCTTTCCTTTCTTTCTTTCTTAAATTAGAAACCTTCCTCTCCTATCAAATCTGACATGCTTAACTTCTGGAGATTAAGAGGAGCAGGGGAAAGGGGACTTCAGTGGTTTTAAACTCTGTTGCTCCCTCGGGAGCTGTCTGTTCCCTTGGGCTAGCTGATCTCCTTACCTTTTAATAGCAGAACTCTGGAAAACTTGAGTAATGCAACCAGAGGTAAACGCTGGGAGGGATCTTCTGTGTTTTCTTTTATGTTGGTTAATGCTTTTCACTGCTACATTGCCCTGATATACATGTCAAGGCTGTGAAGCAGTACTTCAGCCTTCCATGTTAAAGATGACTTTAGAAGTACTGCAGACAGAGAAGCCTCTTCTGTCCTGCTTCTTCCCTCCCTGGGCTGGGTGGACAAGAGGTTGTGGTGCAACGTAACTGTACTGGTGTAGAAGGCAATGTGTCATTTTTGGTTTAGGCAGGGATAACTCCACACTAACCTTTGTTCTGCCTCTCTCAGGCAGCGAGCAAGGGCCCAGCACCCAGCAGGGCTTGGCACCCTGGGACCTCTTTGCCTTGTTCCCTTCTAATATCACAGCCTTTTGCCCAGCCAGTGTTTAAGTTTGATACCACTCTCCATTGTCAGTGCCTCCAGCTTGTCCCAGCTACTGCATCCTTCTCCACTGCTAAGTTGCTGTTTTCTCTATAATCCTATTTTATATCCCATCTTTCCTCCTTCCTAAACCACATGCTGCACTGTGGTGACATTGCATTGCCATTGAGGATATTCCATGGTGGCACTGCCATTGAGGAAAATTCCATGGTGCCATTGCCATTGAGGAAAATTCCATGGTGGTATTGCCATTGAAGAAAATTCCATGGTGGCATTGCCATTGAAGAAAATTCCATGGTGGCATTGCCATTAAGGAGTTTCCATGGCAGCTGTCAGCACACATGTCATTTCTGTGTCCTTTCACAGATGTGCCTGGAGCTGTGCTTTGTGTAACACCCTCACTGGTGTCTGTGTGTGTAAATGTGAGCCTGTGCCCCCCCAGAAGTGGCAGTGGCTTGGGCAGCAAGGCATGGTGGTTATGTTACATGTGTGCATGTGATTGCAAACTGTTTGCCTTCCTTCTGCTTCATTTCTGTGCCTTGCATTGAGCCAGGTCCCATGATCTCTTACAAAATAAATACCAAAACTGTGGCAAGATGCAGCTGAGGGAGTGTTTCCTGCCTTTGTCTTCTCTTCCTAGTTCTTAGTGTGCCTTGTGGAGGAGGAGCCTCACGTCAGGAAGCTGCAAAATGTTTGTTACCTTGCAAAAACCCATAAACCAGCGTCTCTGTGTTCTGCCATCGCTTCTGTTAGCCCAGCATTTGCTGCTCTGAAGATCATAGAATGGTTTGGGTTGCAAGGGACCTTAAGGCTCATCCAGTCCCAGCCCCCTGCCATGGGCTTCCACTGGAGCAGCTTGCTCCAAGGCCCTGTGTCCAACCTGGACTTGAACACTGCCAGGGATGGGGCAGCCACAGCTTCTCTGGGCACCCTGTGCCAGCGCCTCAGCACCCTCACAGGGAAGAGCTTCTGCCTAAGAGCTCATCTCAGCCCCCCCCCCAGCAGGTTAAAGCCATTCCCCTTGGCCTGTCCCTACAGGCCCTTGTCCAAAGCCCCTCTCCAGCTTTCCTGCAGCCCCTTCAGGCACTGGAGCTGTTCTGAGGTCTCCCCTTAAGGAGCCTTCTCTTCTCCAGGCTGCCACTTGTCTGGCAAGTTGCCCTTCTCTGGACCTGCTCCAACACCTCAGTATCTCTTGTGTAGTGAGGGGCCCAGAAAAGGAGTATCATCCTTCCAGCTCCTAAAGATCCATGTCGGGTGGTCACAGCTTGTTTCTGGTACTATTGTTCTCTTGGGAAGACTTTGCTTGTAATGCTGTTGTTGATGGATTTAGCAGTAGGCGATTGGACATTGTGTGTTACTTCTAGCTCATATGGGAGCCACAGTTAACATGGAAGTGAGGATTAGCATAGTCGTCAAAGCTGCTTTTGCTTGTCCAGTTTTCTCTCTTGCAGTATGGGATTTTCTTCATGTTTAAGACAGCTAAATCTGAAAATACCAGCTAGGGAAGGTTGTGCTTAACAATAGACTGTGTTTGCCCAAACCTTTTATTCTGGCCTTCATTGCCAAGGGCTTTCCTCAGTAGCAACGGTAACAAGTGGAAGGGATGTAGTGTTTCTTCTCAGTATGTCTGCTTCTGACTTCAGTAGTTTGCAAACTTACTGGTTCAAGGTGACATGCAGGTTACTGTTTAACAGTCGATAATGGGTTGTCTTGGGACATGGTGTTCTCTCGAGTTGCATGGGAGGTAGTGGGAGTGCAGGCACCTGTGTGTGTAGCACTTCCCTGTAGCTGTGTGCAGCTCAGCTCTAATGTTCCTGGTCCATAGCATGCAGTCTCTTATTGCAGTCCTGAGATGCTTTCTCTGTATTCTGCCAAGCTGCAGTGCCACCTCACTTGTGTCTTAGAAGGGAAGGCTTGAACTGTTCCATTGTATTAAAGCAAATACTTTGGGCATTCGAGCAACCTGTGGTTGAAAAAAATGAGGTTTTATTAGACCATGCTGTTATCCAGATCTGCCGCCCTATCTCTTGCATTTACTGCCTCTTGTTGATTATCTTAACACATTTTTCCCCTTAGAGATAAGGATGCAGACTTGGTAAGCTGAACAGAACGTGAAGTCTGGCTCCCAGCAAGCTGGAGTAAGCCCTGTTCTCACATCCCACATCCCACCCTGGTGCGCAGCATCATTGTACCTGCTTGTTCTAGGACTGCCAACAGGAAAAGCAATGTTGCTTTGAAATGTGCAATGTGGTTTCCTCTTTGATAACTGTAGAGAGGAAAAGTGAACGTTTCTCTCCTCCTTCATGTAGTTTGCATTTAAAAGGACTAAATGTTTTATAGCTCTTCAGAATCTGAGGAGGTTTTAGTGTGACACTGGAGATTTTGGCTTTGGGCTGCAGCTGCTCAAGGTTTACTTGATGTGCTCAAGTGGATCTGTCTTTTTTCATAGCTACACATCTGTACCAGATGCCAGACAGATCTTTCAAGGCTGTGATTGGATTCTCTACTCTAATAGTCACTTTGGCAGTGTTTAAGAATGAAATAGAATCACTTGCCTGTTCACTAAGCATATGGTAGGCCAATGGAAGTGGTTAGAGCTGGAAATCCTGTATCTTCTGAGGCTTCTCAAGGGATTGAGTGAGGGGAATACAGCTGTCTGGTTGAGCATTACCTACTGATGCTTGTGAAAGTTGGGACTGAACAGAAATATCACCATTTATCACCATTGCTGCGTTTAGGCTACATAACCAGTTCAGCTAGAAGATGTGGAAGGAGCAGACAGGAGAGTTTGGGATGAATTTGGTTAGTATGATTTGCTTAACTTCATACAATCCTTCATCTTCCAGGGTGGGTTTGTACAGAAACAGGGGGTGAAAAGACCCCAGACTGAGTTTGTAAAAGCTGTAGCTACAAGTGGGGTGTGTGTCCAGCAGGAAGAGAAGAGCTGCTGCTCCTTCTTGCTTCTCTAGCTCGAAGTGTATTTTTTGACATTGCAGGTTTGTAGTTTAGTGGGGGGGGGGATATTGCCTTTCATTGTGATTTGTAATACTCAGTTTAAGTGTTCATCCTCAGTGTAACGTGAAGGCTTTCTGGCAGTCGTTGCTTCTTTGGTTGCTGATGTAATCCTGTCTGAAGTGAAGTGAGCAACTGGAAAACTGGGGCTGATTTGACTTACACTGGCTCTGCAAGGCTTTGCTACACCTTGAAACGCCGCTGGCAACTCGGGTGAAACAAGTTCACGTTGATAGAGGATGACAGAACCAAGAGGCTTGTGGCACTTTGTGATCCTTGGGTGTAAACTTGCTTTAGACAAGTTGCATAACCAGGTACTTGAGAAATCATCTGGTGTCTCTGTGGGTGCTGCTTCGTGCTGCTGTTCTGCATCGGTTCCTTGGCTGCAGCACTCTTATGTCTGCACCTAGTAACTGCGAGGTACAAACTGTACCTACTGCGTTTAAAAAGGACTTACTTTAGGGCTTGGATTATGTATTTCATTGCAACAGCTATTGTTTTCGTATCTGGAAAGGTTCTTCTGTAAAACTCCTGCCTCTCACAGCTGAGAGAGTTGGAGTTGTTCAGCATAGAGGAGAAGACTCCAGGGAAACCCTGTTGTGGCCTTTCAGTTCTTAAAAGGAAAAGATGGTAAAAGACTGGTTTGTTGTGACAGGGCGAGGTGTGATGGTTTTAAACTAAAAGAGGGGGATTCAGGCTGGGTGTGAGGAAGAAATTCTTTACAATGAGGGTGGTAAAACACTGACGTAGATTGCCCAGAGAGGTGGTGGATGCCTCATCCCTGGAGATATCTAAGACCAGGCTGGATGTGGTTCTGCACACCCTGATCTAGTCGAAGATGTCCCTGCTCATTGCAGGCAGTTGGATGAGCTTTGAAGGTCCCTTCCAACCCAGACTGTTCTGTGATTCTCCCTGAGGTGTCCCAGCCTGGTTTATAGGCCAGTTTTGTAGAGCAGTTGGGTGTTCATGGGACAATTTGGCCTAGAAGGGATCCTGAAAGGTTGCCTGGTCTAACCTCTGCTCAAAGAAGGGTCAGTTGTGTGGTCAGACCAGTTTGCTCATGTCTGTTCACCTTTCCCACGTTGAAATTCCATCCAAAGCTGTTCAAGTGTCCTTAAAGATGCCCTTTTCTTTTTGTAGGCCTCAAGAAATAAATAAAGAGGAGCTGGAAGGAAACAGCATGAGGTGTGGCCGAAAGCTTGCCGAGGATGGTGATGTAAGTGTGGCACGTGGCTCACCGAGCACCACTGACGTGGCTTGGACATGTTGGCTGTTTTCAAAACATGTTGCTCTTAATTGTCAAACTGCATCAAAACGATGTGGTGGAGATGATACGTGTGAGAAATGAGTTTGTTCTCCCTAAAAGGATGAAAGCACTTTGCTGTCTCTGTGATGAATAAGGAATTAGTGGTTTAATTGTGCTCATAGGCTGCAAGCAAGGCCATGTCTGGGGAAAACTTTAGGGTGTGAAAGGAGGGAATGGAGCCATGACTTGTCATTTGAGATCTGTAAAATACAGAGTTAGTAAAAATGTAGCTCTGATCCCTGATGAAAAAGACATTTTTAGCTGGGAAATGAAGTTTTCTGGATAAAAATGTGTAATAGTCACAGCCAGAAGCCCTGTGTGTTCCATACCCATATATATGTGCCTTTAGGTGGTAGGGCCTGTGAAAAACCCCAGGTTTTTTCCCTCCTCAAGTTGCTTAACCTAAGGATTTTATACTCCAAGGAGTGCTTTAGGCATGGATAAGACCTGTAGTTAAGTGCTACTCAGAAATCATAGAATAGTAGAATGGGTTGGGTTGGAAGGGACCTTAAAGCTCCTCCAGCTCCAACCCCTGCCACAGGCAGGGACCCCTTCCACTGGAGCAGCTTGCTCCAAGCCCCTGTGTCCAACCTGGCCTTGAGCACTGCCAGGGATGGGGCAGCCACAGCTTCTCTGGGCACCCTGTGCCAGCGCCTCAGCACCCTCACAGGGAAGAACTTGTACCTTAGGTCTTCTGTTGGAGAAGTGGTGCTTATCATTCATGTTGTAGCCAATACTCAGACTGGTTTGTTTGGGTTTCTTTCCCTTCTTTTCTCCAGTACTGCTGGCGCTGGACTGGGTTCAGCTTTGGCTTTGACCTCCTTGTTACTTACACAAATAGTTGCATCACCTTTAAACGGAATACACTGAGTCAGCCATGCAGTGGATCAGTCAGTCTGCAGCCTCGGAGAAGCATAGCCTTCAGGTAAGCAGTAGCCAAGAAGCAGACCCTGTGTGTATGCCAGAATGTCTTAATCATAACGACGTTTTCCATCTGTGCTTGCAGTTTTGCTGCCTCCAAGTCAGTTAGGGTTGAAAATGGTGTTCTGTCTCCTTGGGAGAAACTCTTGGTGCTGGAAAAACTAAGTTATGGCAGACTTAAGTAATTTACCTGTTGTTACATCCCTAGGTTACATCTCGCCTCTTTTGACAGCACTGGAAGAGTTACTCGCAGTATAACAACAGGGTATCAGATCCTAAGCTTTGAGAAGGACCAGGTATGTTTGTGTGTTTTGGAGCTGTTGAACTTGAATTGTGGAGTCCAAAGCATGACAAAAATGCTGAGAAGTCCACGAGGCTTTTGAAGAGCTGTTGCTTATGTGGAATTTCAGGTTTCCTTTTATAGGTAGTGGATATGAAGCTGATGTGTGAAGTGTAACTAGAGTAGGATAGCATGGGTTTCATTAGTGTTGATAATGATAGTCCCGTGTTGCTGCTGAAGCTGTCTGCTGCCAGTGTAGTGTTCTGCTGCGCTATTCCTTGCTTTCCCAGACTTCCAGCACTGTCCATCAGACTCCTGCTTACTTAGAGGTGAATTTGGGGTTTGAAGACTCTCTTGTATTGGAAGCTGAAGAGTTAAAAGAGTGTCTGCATATTGTTCAAGGCTGGCATTTATTGATTAATTACTATTGTGAAAATGAGATGAAAGCCTGTGGTGTCAGCATTATTCTCAGACTAAAGCCAAAACACAGCACTTTAGGAAGAAAATTAACTCTGTCCCAGCCAAAGGCAGGACAAAGCCTCAGAGAAGAGTTTTCTTAAGAGCACTTGCCCTTTTCTACCCGCTGGTGACAGCAGAATTGTATAAGGGATGTGAAAGACTTGATCACCAAGTCTTTTCCATCCTCATCAGCAGTGGTAAATACATCATGAGTACATAGAAGACTTCTCCTCAAAGCTTTATCCTACGGTAGGGATGGCACACGCAGTTTTGCTGCCCCAAACCCAGTTTGTAGGGTAAAACCCAGCATTTCCTACCTGCTTTGAAGTACACACTGCTCTGGGTTGCCTGGGTGGTTAAACCTCTGGGAACTGATAAGAGGCAGAAAAGTCTCCAGTGTGCTTGAAGAGAAAGTTTGCTCAGCCATTTCGTGTGCTTCTTATCTTTGGTGCAGCACTGGGGCAGAGGGTTATAAGCATGTTAAGAGTATCTTATCAGTGTTAATAACATAAAACATCTGCTGAAGGTGAACTACTGTCTTGGGTGATTTTTTTATCTTTTTTTGATATGTAGTTAATTAAAATATGTGGAATATTGTCATTGATCTGGTTTTCTTTTTGATGTACTTCTAAGAGCATCGCTTACTGTGCACATTCCCCTGTGTTTGCTTTGCAGGAGGAGGTAGTGATGTATTTGGACAGTAGACTCCTGATCTTCCCAGTCTATATCTGCTGTAACTTCTTGTACACATCACCAGAGAAGCAGTGAGGCACTGCCAGATCATTTGGGAGACCTCTTTGGTGGAATCCAGTAGCACTTCTATAACTCTGCATGCCTGCTTCCCATTAAACGCCCTGCTGACGCACAGAGCTTGGCACCAACAAAGGCCTTACACTGTGGCAAAGATACATGGCCTTAGTATCCTCCTATGCACCTCTGAAGAGAAGAGCAGAAATTAGATAGGACCAAAACTAGTTCTCCCATTCTTTTTTATTTATTTCTCTTCTGCATCTTCAGACAGGGGCCATTCCAGGTTTAAGGAATGTTACACTTCAGGCAAAAACTGAGCCAAATTGGAAACAGGGAATTTGTGTGAATGTCAGCTTATAAACGGACCTGTTAAATCCTGAGCTCACATTGTAGGATGTGTAGGTTTTGTCACCACGTTTTGGGGGGATTTAATACCAGATCCGTGTTACTTACTTTTGTGCTCCTTTTCCATTAGGGTCACCTATGTCTGTCGAAGTGTTGCCTGTACATCCTGTTAGTTATTTAACTGTAGAGATTCACAGACCTTGGTTTTAAGCCTTTATTGCCCCTCATCCACGTTTATTGTTCTTGTTCTTGGGCTTCTTTTTAACATTGCAGCATATATTTCATTTTTTTAGCATGTGAATTTGCTATTGAGGAGGTTCATAAGTGAATTATTTGTTTTCCATGGACTGAAAGCACTCTAATGTACCAAGCAGCATTTCAGTCTCAAACAGCAGCTTACTCTGCTCACACCAAATACCAGTGTTTGAATGTTGCTTTTTGTGACTTGTTTTAACTGTTCTTCTGGGATTACACCCTGGTTTAGCTCAGGAACCTGTGACCTTTGAGTGCCTTGGAGTTGTAAGTGTTAACCCAAACCTCACTTCACTTGAGCACGGTCACAGCATTCAAAGGAAGAGCTGGGAAGAAGGGATTCCTTCTGGGTTTTGATGAATGAGTCAAGTGTAAGAGGTACACTGTAGCCTTGCTTTGTATGTGTTGAGTTTTATGTTTCTCTGTTGCAGTTTTGAATTCCTATCAACAGGATTTTTGGATTCAAAGGGAGAATTTTACCTCTTTAGGCTATTTTTTTTTTTAATATCAGAAAAGCAGAAACCCATTTGTACTTTTATAACAAGGATTAAAACGTGTTAGGCAAGATGGAAAAATGGGGCAACTTGTCAATAAAGGACTTCAAGTGGAATACTCCCCCATGTCTACCCTTTTCTGCCATGAATAGCTTTTCCTATTGGATTCAGCCCTCGGATGCACCTCTGTGTAATCTTGCCTTGTGCCGTACTTCAGAAGCAGGAAGCAGAAGGATTTTAAGGCATTCACCTGCTGCAGCATCAAACTTGGTACTTAGATGCTTTAGTAAGCAGTTTTCTTGGGTTTAACTAGAAATACCAAGCCTTTAAAGCCAAGTCATGGGTTGAGTGGAAAGGAGTTTGTGCTGCTGGTTAATGGCAGAACTGGTACCTAAAACCGAGGTTGGTTTTAAACAACTCCCTGGTTTTTGTGGAATATAAAGGTTGAAATTTAAGCTTTGGTGGTGGGTTGTGCTCCACAGGGCTCCTGCTTTGTGCACAGGGCTCAGCACCACCTGTTTTTGTCCAGATCCTGAGCTGCCTTTGCACTTTGCTGGCTCCCAGGGTCAAGCCATTGCTGTGTGTGAACACATCTGGCCAACACATCTGCCCTGCAGCTGGGGAACTACCTCTCTGCAGGGGGGTGAGGGTGTGGAATGTGGAGCAAGAGCTTCCATGAAACTCATCTTGGTATTGTTTCTCAGATATGAATGAGTGTCCTGATCCTACCTGGACCCTCCTGGTTGTGGAGGGACTGTCAATGCAAGGGGACAAATCCCTTCCAAGCTTCAGTCCAGCGGGCAGGATGAGGGCTTTGGGATGGGGCAGTGGTGAAGGTGCCCTTCCTCAGGGGTAGCTAAGGAGGAAGAGGAGCCCAGAAACCAAAACACATCACAACTTACCCCAGAACGTGGGGGGATTGGTTGGTTGTTTTTCTCTCTTTTATTTGTCACTGACTAGGAGCAGCAGTCATGGCAAAGGGGGAGCTGAGAAGTACAACACCACACTCAGGAAAACGGTATGAAAAGTACAAAAATAAGGAAGCCTATTATATATAATATCATTGCAGTCAATTCCTAAAAATAAATACTGTAAACACGACAGAACAACATCAGGTGAATCTACAGTCACTCGTTTCTGCTAGCAGCTGAACAGTCTTTGGCTTTACTTAACTCCCCTGCCCCGCACGGAGCCAACACCCACATTAAGATGCATTTTCTTTGCCTCAGGCCAGAAAGACTCCAGACTTGTCAGGAATGTGGCAATAACATGACTCTTCCTCACTCCAAATGCCCCTGTGACCAGGAATTGCCTCTTTTGTCTTCAGTGAGTGCTGTTCTACCAAAGCAAGCACAAGAAGGTATTTCCCTTTCTATCTGCTGGGAGGGGAGGGGATTGAGGGGAGGTGGGGGACCAAGGATTCCCCCAGGCCAGTTTAGTTTGCTGCTGCCACCTCTGGCATGGGGAACTGTGGGGTTTATCACTCGTTTACACCTCTCCCTGCTCCCTTCCCATGCACTTGGACCTTCACCCTCTTATCTCTGATAGCCTGGCTTGCTGATAAGAGAGAAGATTGCCAGGGCAGCACCCAGGCTGCGAAAACCTTTTGGGACAGGCTGCCCCAGGGCTGCTTTCAGGCCAGAGATCTCCACATCCCCCATACTCCTCATCCTCTTGGGTGATGGAATACCAGCTTCTCCTCTGCCTTTGGGAAGGAAAGAGGCAAATTCCTCTCGCAAGGCTCAATAATTTGCTGTTTGTGTGTGCTCACACATACACATTTATATATAACTTAAAATAAGCAGTGCCAATAACAACCTGACCAAACTACCAACAAATAGAGAATTGCCAGGGAGGAGAGGGCAGTGTCTCCAGTGGAGCAGCTACCACAGTGGAAGACACTGTTCTCCTGCTGCTTCTGGCCAAAGAAGGTGCCCGCACAAGGCCAGGAGTGCGAAGAAAATGCATCCTAATGGGAACAACCAAGCGAAACAAAAGCCATCCTAAATCCACAAAGCAGTGCTTCTTGCTGGAGAGAAGAGACAGGCTGGGCACGTCCAGGTGATCAGTCTGTCTGTCTCTCCCTACATACAATAATTTGATCTTCCCTTCGTATCACGAGTTAGGATTTAATCTTCCCTTCTTCATTTTAAACACATTCACAGAACATCCCACGGCAACGTTTTGGTGTGAGGTTACAGTCCCACCTAAGTTACAATCAGACTGTACAGCAAACATCTCTGGTGCTCACCCCCTTTGAGACAAAAAGGAGCACAAACTTCTCCAAGTGTTGGATGAAACCCTTCCCTGTACAGCCACGGCCAAGGGCATAGCTGTGATCACAGGTTAACATGAGTGTCTTACAGCGCTTCAAGTATTACTCTTTAACTTACGAACACTTCAGACCCTGCTTTATCTGAGCCAAAGCAAAAGGGAAGCAAAAGCTTTCAAGCTTTACAGGAGCCTTGTGGATATCCAGGTGAGCATCCATCTGCCCAAGCCCAGCCAAAAATCCCCCCTAACCTCACAGAAAGCTCAGATCCACATTGGGCTCCATGTGAGCTCCTTCCCTGTGTCAGCCCCGCAGAGCAGATGCTGCTCCAGGTAACTCATCCTGCCTTTACTTCCTCTATTCCAGGAGAGGCGAAAGCACTCAGCACTTCATCACCACCCTGCAAGCTCAGGGCTAATCCTTCCTGCTGCTGTAAAGTCCCAGCCCATCCCTGCTGCAGAGAAAGGGCATGAGGTTACCCTGCTCCTAACCAGGTACTTCACTACCCACGTTTCCTTCTCGCCCTTTTAGTCACCTGCTCCACCAATTCACTGAGCTGGAGCCTGAATCAGCTACCAAAGGGCTGCCCCTTGTCCCAACCCTTCCCACTTTCCCCCCAAAACTACCCTTGTATAGAACGCAGCTCGCTACCTGATGAAAACACTACCTACTTTAAAAGGGGTACAGCTGGATAAGAGTTTAAAAACAGCCACTAATGTAACCTCCTGCAGGGTGCAGTAGGTAAAAAACCCATTTCTCCACGTTTTTCAGTAGGCAAAATGCTGGTTTTCTGGGGAAAGAATCACACACAACTGCTTGGTACCACGTTAGAGGGTTTCTGTATCAGCTTTCCAGGTTTATTTAACATCTGCTCAAACTTCCACTAAACTTAGTCTCTTACGTGGCTTCTCTACACAGGCAGGTTTTATTGGTTAAAATTGTCTTGAGGCTTATAAAAAAAATAAGCATTTAAAATGCCCAAAGAGTAATTTTGCTTTAAAGTTGTGCTACTGAACTTGACCCTCGCCATAGAAGAGAGACTTTTGGTAATGAGGTTACCCCAAGCAGTAGAAAAATATCCATTAAAAATAGACAAAATCTCTATCCTCCAAACTGAAGGGCTCTTGGTGGGATTTAGGAGTTAAATTCTTTTTGTACATCACTGGAATTTCATTCTCTTCTGCTATATATTTACAGGAACATCCCCATCCCTATCTGAGCCTCTGCTCACCCAGAGAACTGCAGCATCTCCTTCATCCACAGGCTTTCTGTTGGTGAAAATGAATCTCTTGCTTTTCCCCATGGCACACAAAGGGATGCTATGGGAGCACAAAGGGATGCTGTGGGCACGCACGTCCCTGGGAACGCTCCCAGACAGCCCCGAGGATGCCAAATGGAACTGAGGTGACACCAGTTATCGCTGCTAACTTCATGGAATGAGTTGGGATCGCCTCTGCCTCGCCGCATCACCCTTGGGATGTGTGACTGGGATGATGGCAGGAGGGACACAGGGTCCCTGCAGAACTCTGGGATACTTCAAAGAGCAAAACGGGCCAGGTAGGGCAGGGGGACAAAAGAAAACCTCTCCTTAGGCTAAACCCAGCCTCATCACCCTGCACACGGCATCCCTGGCTTTCTGGTATCCCTTTTGTTCTGGGGGTAAATCCAGAATGGCCAAACCTCTGGTGTTCCTGCCCTTGGGAATTTGGGATCTCTTTGTCCAGTCTACCCCAAGAAAGTTTTAAATTAAAAAAAATATAAGTACTCTGTACCCTTCTTAAACGACATTAAAAGGTGAAATCAAAACTAAGCAATATAACACCCCCCCCCACCCCCCTCCCCCCCAAAGACTATGTACATACAAAGACATAAGATCTCTTGCAACATAAATACACAGTGTTTGAATCCAGGTGTCACCTAAAAGGCTGAAGACAGAGGACGATTTCACAGCCAAGAAGCAAACCCAACTCACCGCACAGGACCATGACAGGGGGTGAGACCCACCCAGCGTGGTGGCGGCTCCCTCTTACCCGCACATGGACCAGGGAAGGGGGCTAGTGGTTTCCAAGGGGGTGTAACACAACCCTAGACACATGCCACATTCCTACGCTCTAGTCGGGGTACGGGAGAGAGGTTGGGAAATGGGATTAGACCCTGAGTCCCCAGTTATTTCCAGGCACGTGCTCTGCTGGAGCGGTTAAAGGGGCACCTCTAACTTGGCCCAGCAGGTTCTTTATTATTGCTCACCACCAGAGATACTTGGTACCTCTCAGTGCAGACTCACGGTGGTTGAGGTTCTGCACCCTGTGCTTTTAAAAGTTACCATGACTTTCATGGAAATAATACAGCCTTGATCAGGGTAAAAGACTAATGGAGGTCTTTAGCCCAATCTTAAAAGAGGTTTGCTTTCTACAGCACGGACACGCTAGGACTCCGACAGACATAAATAGGTACCAGTTAACCATAAAGTGACAATGCAGCATCTTGATTATTCTAGCATTATCCTTTCTGCTGTTAGGGAAGATGTGAGAGTGGTTAGGAGATGTGGGGAGGAGAGCTGCGGGTGGAACAGGCCCAGCTCTAACTGGAAATGTAGGTAGACAGCCAAAAGACACTTTTAGCTTTACTTGAGAGGCGGTTTTATGGCATGCAGTAAAACTCCTAAGACAACACTTTATAACAAAGCACACAGCATCTCCAGTCCCACTTGGGAGGAGCTCGAGAGAACAAGTAAAGCTAAGAGTCTGCTTGCAGGGGGAGGCTGCACGTGTATGTGTGTGTGTGTGTGTGTGTGTGTGTACGGAGGGAGGGAAGGAAGGGGAATGTCCTGCTTTGCTGACACCAAGCTCTTCGGCAACCCCTCCTTGCTCCTACCGCTGGCCAGCCTCCCGGATGCGGCACGCCACGGCTGTGATGAGCGCTGCGCCCTTGCCGCTGCCGTCCTCCGACTGCAGGAAGGTCACTTCGCACTTGGGGGACAGCTGCTTCACTGTCTCGTGCATGACCGTGGAGAAGCTGCAGGGAAAGGGGAGAGCTGGTGACTCAACCCGCCTCGGGTAAAGGCGCCTGCTCCGTGAGGAGCAGAGCACATCACCCCCTTCGTGTCGAGCTACAGGGACTCTTCCTCAGGGACTGTAGGGGTAGGATAGGGGGGAATGGTTTTAAACTGAATCAGGTTGGAGATAAGAAAGCTCTTCCCTTGGTGCACCACAGCGCCAAGAGAAGCTGTGGCTGCCCCATCCCTGGCAGTGCTCAAGGCCAGGTTGGACACAGGGGCTTGGAGCAAGCTGCTCCAGTGGAAGGGGTCCCAGCCCGTGGCGGGGGTTGGAACTGGGTGAGCTTTAAGGTCCCTTCATCCCAAACCATTCCATGATTCTGGATACACAGAGGAGATGGATGGAGAAAGAGCTGCCACATATGAGGCATTATAAAGCCAATCTCTGTGCTGCAGGCCAAGCCCACAGTTAGCACGATACAATCACGCTCTCCCTCAGGACTAAATCAGCCCCTTCTGTAGTCCCACCAATCCCTAATAAACCTTAATAGCCCTGACCATCCTCACCTGAGGGATCTCCAGAGCCCTCCCTCTACCCATGGGCCCCTGAGCCCTATTTAGGATCAGTCTGTGCCCTTAATCCCTGCTGACCGTCACCGTCCTACAAGTACCACCCTCCAGCTCAGGCATGGTTACAGTTTTGCTTGGCCATAAACCTTCCTGATCCAGATCATGGGTTGACTTCTCGGGTTAGACCTGCTGATGATCTGATTGAACCTGGTCACCATCACTGGGCCAACCCAGCCTTAGGTCCTGCCTGGTGCGGTGTTACCTGGGTGCCCCATCCTTTAGGCCCATCAAGCTGAGCACATAACCCCCCCTTGGAGGACCCTCTTGCTCAACTCACTGCGGGTGCAGCTTGTAGAGGGTCCCGTCCACACCGACGGTGACCTTGAGGAAGTCGAGGCCGCGGTTCTCGCGGATCTTGTCCACCACGGCAGCCATGCCCGCGCCGCAGAGCTGCGCCGCGCGCCGCGCCACCACCGCGCACACCTCCTTCACGATGATGCTGTCGTCGCACGTGCTCTCCAGGCCAAGGTGCTGCAGGATGGAGCGGACCTGGAGCAGGGCTAAGCAGTCGCTAGAGAGGACGCAAAGGGATGGGCAGCGTGAGGAGACGGAGCAACGTGGGCGCGTGGCTTCACCTCCTCTTAGCTACGTCTTGTGTAGCTCTACCGCTCCCCTTTAACTCGGCTTTCAGAGCTGGATGCGGATCTGATGTCACGTCCTAATCCGTGGGGCTATTCCAGCACAGAGGATAAAGAGGCCTCTGTGTTGCCAACCCCAGACGCTTCCTTGTCTCTCATCACCGGTGCTGTCAGAACCACGTGGGTTTTGCTGCTGCATTGCACCCCCCTCTGCCATCCTGGCTCCGGATTGAGAGCTTGGGACGTGTGCCCCAAACCCTGGGAGTGCTTTCCCCCAACTCCATCTCCGATGCGCAGCTGGATCGCCCTGCCTCTCGGTCCTCACCTTTCGATCTGCGACAGGAACTTGGTCTCAAAGATCCCTCTGGTCTTGAGCCTCTCTGAGATCCGTCCCCGGAAGAGCAGCCCTCGCTTGGTGAAATCCATCAGGATGTTGCGGACGATCTCCCCCAGGTACATCCCACTGATCATCTTCTCAAACCTGCAGAGGAGAGGGCAAGGCTGGCCATCAGAAAGATGGGGACCGGCTGAGGGACCTGGGGGGATTCAGTCTGGAGAAGAGAAGGCTCAGGGGGGACCTGATCGCTCCCTACAACTGCCTGAGAGGAGGATGGAGCCGGAAGGGGCTGGGCTTTGCTCCCAAGGAAAACAAGGGATGGGACAAGAGGAACCGGCCTGGACACCCAGCCCTACAAAGCCACCACGCACCTTTGCTTCCCTGGGTTGAGAGAGAGCTCGTCCACCGCCAGGTCGAACTCAGTCCGGATGTCATCCAAGCACCCGTTGTCCCCAAACGCTCCCCACTCCATGTTGATGCACATCCTGCCCTCCTCCCCTTCCACCAGCTCCACGTTCCTCATCTCCTCCATGTAACAGGCGTTGCTGCCCGTGCCTGTAGAGAGAGCAGCAGCTTTCAGTGGGGCTACTGAAGCAAGGAAAAAGCCCTCAGAGACTTCCAGGAACACCCCATGGGGGCAGGTTTGGGAGCCCAACAAAGGAACCCCACGAGAACGTTTCATTCCTCACCAACAATCAGCCCAACTTCACAGTACGGATCTTCATATCCGCAGGTCATCATGGTGCCAACCGTGTCATTTACCACCGCCACCACGTCCAGGTCAAATTCCTGCAGAGGGGTGGGATTGGATGGGGTTATTCCTGAAGGATGCAGCTTATTACACCAGGAAGAGCCCCCAGGGCATGCGCTTTGGGTGGTCTGCACTGAGGAAATGAGCTTTGGTGTCTCCCTGAGTCACATAGAGACAAGTCTGCTCCAGCCTTGGCTGGGAGCCACCTCTTAGCTCCGGGGTCTGGAAATCCAAGCCCTAGTGATGACTAAGGGTGGCTGTTGAAGCTCAGACACTCATTAGGCCTGTGCTCAGCCCATTAATTAGCTTTACAGGCCAATTAAAGATGCCAAAGACATCACCGGGGTGTGGGAGCGAGCAGCAGCCTCCTCGCAGCGATGGGGATGCTCACCTCCCTCCTGTGGATCGCCTCCTTCAGCAGGTTCACCACGTCCTCTCCTTCACACCCGGTCGCCTTGAAACCCTTTGTCCACTTGAGGAGAATTCCCTGCGGTGGGAATGCCCCGTGGTAAATAAATCATCCTGGTCAATGGGAACAGCAGCCCCGTGCCCACAGCAACCAGTGCCAGCCCTGGGTACCAGACACGTATCCTACCCAGGTAGGTTGGGGTTACCTCATCCAGGCTGGTCTGCTGGCAAGGGAAGGAGAACGTGAATCCAAGCGGGAGCGATACGCCCTTCATTCCCATGTATTCCAGGAAGTCGGAGATGCAGTGGACAATGTGGTCAAAGAGCTGGGAGTGCAGAGCCAAACGGAGAAGTCACCATCACAGCAAGAAACAAAGCGGGATGCAGCCTGCCTGACCCATTCCCAACAGGGCTTTGAACAGACCAGGATGCTGCTGTGTGAGGTGAGCAAGCCCAAAGCAGCTCCTTTCCATCCCCTTCCCCAGCACCACGGTTGTATCCCTCTGATACCTCCCTGCAGGTCCCATCCTGCACCCAGAAGGGATGGAGATGACCAGCTGGGAATAACAACCATTTCTAACCTATAAACCAGCCTCGGGCTCCCTAAAGCTCATCTCAGACTGCAGAGCCTTGGGCAGAACTTGCTGCTCTAAAGGCAGGAGAGCAAAAGCCTTCCCCATGCAGTTTTCCACCTCCAGCTGCCCGTCCTCACCTCCTCTCCCGTCCCCTGCATGATCTCCACCGGGATGGAGTAGATCTTGTTGTGCATCTCCACGCCGCGCCTCATCCCGTTCCTCACGCGCACCAGCAGCACACGGAAGTTGGTACCTCCCAGGTCCAGGGCGAGGAAATCTCCTTTCTCTGGAAGCCAAGGGAGAGCCGTTAGGAGAGATCCCGACAACGATCCCAATGATCCCCTCCTGAGCACGGCCCAAAGCTGAGCCGATTCTTCCCTCTGGCTGGGAAAGGACCAGAAACCACGACGTGGCTGGGAATGGAGAACATCGGGTGCAGGCAGGAAGGTGATGGAGAGGTTTGCTCCGGACCCAGGGAGATCCCAGGGCTCCAAGCCAAGAGGCAGGAGCACACCCAAGCCACTGACGGAACAGGGAGCACAACCCAGGACAATGGTGGTGAGGAACCTGCGGTGGTGGGGAGACCACAGGGAAAGCCAGGCTTTGTGTTAAGGCAAGCGCAGAACGGCCTGGAGGCTCAGCTGCCTTTCCCTGTGTCATACTGGAGGCTACAAAGCTCTGTGCCCCTCCCAGCACAGAAGGAACCGGCCATGGCAAAGCTCCCAGCCCTTCCCTACACGGATCGGATGCTGGGAGCAGCGCTGCCACCTCTTTGCCCTATGCAAGGATGGGTTTATAACACATGAGGTGTTACCTGTGCCGTCTGGGGTCGAGCACACGTAGGTGGGCAGCATCTTCACGGCCGCCTCTGCGTGCGTCTCCTTGCCCAGCCCCTTCTCCATCTCCATCCTCATCCTCTGCTTCACCTCCAGGAGCTGCTCGTGGCTCAGCTTGAGCGCCTCGAGGATCTTCTGCCGTGCCTTGTGCTGGGCAGCCAGTCTGTAGGCCACGGCCGTCACCATGGCGGCCCCTTTGCCGCTGCCGTCCTCCGACCGCACGAAGCGGATCTCGCAGTCCGGCAGCAGCTTCCGCACCGTCTTATGGAGGCGCCGGGCAAAGCTAAGGAGGAGGAGGAGGGAGGATGTGGATTACAACCAGAGCCTTTGGGGTTGCAACTGACTGCGGCTCCTTCAGCACCAGAGCGGTCCATGGGAATAGCTGTGCCAAGCTTGACCCACTGCTGGCAGGAATAGACTGGGGGGGGTCCTGGTTGCTCCCTACAACTGCCTGACAGGAGGATGGAGCCAGGAGCGGGCTCACAGGGAACAAGGGATGGGACAAAAGGAAACGGCCTCAAGCTGCCCCAGGGCAGGTTTAGATGGAGCTGAGGAACAATTCCTTCCCCAGAGGGTGCTCAGGCATTGGAACAGGCTGCCCAGGGCAGGGCTGCAGTCACCGTCCCTGCAAGTGCTCACACACCCCCGGTGCCATGGGTCAGTGGTGGCCTTGGCAGGGCTGGGAACGGTTGGACTGGATGAGCTTAAAGCTCTTTCCCAACCCCGTTGGTTCAGTGGTGTCCTCACCCCCTCCCCATGGACTCACTGAGGATGCTTCTTGTAGACGGAGCCATCCACGCCGACCGTGGACCGCAGCCTCTCCACGCCCTTGTTGTCCTTGATGCGCCGCAGCACGGCGGCCAGCGTGGCCCCGCAGAGGTTGGCCGAGCGCGTGGACACGATCTGGCAGATGCGGAGCGTGGCCACGCAGTCCTCGTGGGACGGCTCCAGGCCCAGCTTGCTCAGGATCTCGTGGGCTTTCTGCAGCCCTTCCTTCTCCCTGCGCAGCGAAGGGCAGAGAAGCTGTGGCTGCCCCATCCCTGGCAGTGCTCAAGGCCAGGTTGGACACAGGGGCTTGGAGCAAGCTGCTCCAGTGGAAGGGGTCCCTGCCTGTGGCAGGGGTTGGGACTGAGTGAGCTTTAAGGTCCCTTCCAACCCAAACCATTCCATGATTCTATGATTTCTGAGTAGCACTTAACTACAGGTCTTATCCATGCCTAAAGCACTCCTTGGAGTATAAAATCCTTAGGTTAAGCAACTTCAGGAGGGAAAAAACCTGGGGTTTTTCACAGGCCCTACCACCTAAAGGCACATATATATGTGGGTATGGAACACACAGGGCTTCTGGCTGTGACTATTACATATTTTTATCCAGAAAACTTCATTTCCCAGCTAAAAATGTCTTTTTCATCAGGGATCAGAGCTACATTTTAACTAACTCTGTATTTTACAGATCTCAAATGACAAGTCATGGCTCCATTCCCTCCTTTCACACCCTAAAGTTTTCCCCAGACATGGCCTTGCTTGCAGCCTATGAGC
This sequence comes from Pezoporus wallicus, assembly GCF_028554395.1. NCBI lineage: Eukaryota > Metazoa > Chordata > Aves > Psittaciformes > Psittacidae > Pezoporus > Pezoporus wallicus. Next base: position 1,387,838 of record NW_026636985.1, read on the forward strand.
ACAATTAAACCACTAATTCCTTATTCATCACAGAGACAGCAAAGTGCTTTCATCCTTTTGGACACAGGGGCTTGGAGCAAGCTGCTCCAGTGGAAGGTGTCCCTGCCCTTGGCAGGGGTTGGAGCTGGGTGAGCTTTAAGGTCCCTTCAACCCATCTCAGGCTGGGATTCTGTGATTCCCTCAGCACAGGTGTCAGGATATGGGCTGGGATCCAAGGAAACCCTCTGGATCCTACTTACTTCTCAATAGCAGAGATGTATCTGGTCTCAAAGTGGCCGGTAGTGAGCAGATCTGGTGTGAGCCTTCCTCCAAACAGGAGCCCTTCCTTGGCCATCTTCACCAGGATGAGCCTCACCAGCTCTCCCATGTACATCCCACTGATCATCTTCTCAAACCTGGCAATGGGGGAAGGCCAAGGTGTGTTTGCTTGGCTGTGTGTGCCGTGAGGTGGCCATAGTCAAAACCATCTGCCAGCCTTCCAAACCCAAAGGCTATCAGGTAATGTCTTTCCTGAGCTCTTTATCCCATCCCCGAGAAGATAAAGCCACGTTGGCATGACCTTCATCCTGCAAGGACAACTTACAGCTACCTGAAGGGGGTCACTTTGCAGGGATACCCCCCCCCAATCCCACCCATGCTGCCAGAATCCATCAGGAGAACAGGAGCTGGGTAGGACCTGGCTGCAGACATTAGGTGGGGGTGTTTGCCGTGCCTGGCAGAGCGCCTCGTTGGCAGGGGGAAAGGGACAGGACTGAAGGCATTCAGCTCACGAGGGAAGCATGTGCCCAGTGGTTCGGTTGGGAGAACCAACCCAAGTGTGTGGCACGGCCCCTGTTTGCATGGGTGCAGCTGGCACGGGATGCGGTGACCCAGTTAGCTAGGACAGCCCCTGTGTGCCGCTGACGGCAGCGCGACGGGAGGATGGAGGGTAGAGAGGATAGAGAGGATAGAGGATGGAGGGTAGAGAGGATAGAGGATGGAAGATAGAGAGGATGGAGAGGATAGAGGATGGAGGATGGAGGGTAGAGAGGATAGAGGATGGAGGATAGAGAAGATGGAGGATGGAGAGGATAGAGGATGGAGGATAGAGGATGGAGGGTAGAGAGGATGGAGGATGGAGGATAGAGAGGATGGAGAGGATAGAGGATGGAGGATGGAGGGTAGAGAGGATAGAGGATGGAGGACAGAGGATAGAGGATGGAGGGTAGAGGATGGAGGGTAGAGGATGGAGGGTAGAGAGGATAGAGGATGGAGGATAGAGGATGGAGGATAGAGGATGGAGGATGGAGGGTAGAGAGGATAGAGAGGATAGAGGATGGAAGATAGAGAGGATGGGGAGGATAGAGGATAGAGGATGGAGGATGGAGGATGGAGGATAGAGAGGATAGAGGATGGAGGACAGAGGATAGAGGATAGAGGATGGAGGGTAGAGGATGGAGAGGATAGAGGATGGAGGATAGAGGATGGAGGATAGAGAGGATAGAGGATAGAGGATGGAGGATAGAGAGGATAGAGGATGGAGGACAGAGGATAGAGGATGGAGGATGGAGGGTAGAAGATAGAGAGGATAGAGGATAGAGGATAGAGGATAGAGGATGGAGGATGGAGGATGGAGGATAGAGAGGATAGAGGATGGAGGACAGAGGATAGAGGATAGAGGATAGAGGATGGAGGATAGAGAGGATAGAGGATAGAGGATGCAGGGCAAACCCCAAGCTCAGCCAAGGCGCTGCTCACAGTTGCTTGCCGGGGTTGAGCGAGCCCATGTCGATCTCGTGGTCGAACTCGGTCCGGATGTCTTTGAGGACGCCGTCGTCCCCAAACGCTCCCCATTCCATGTTGATGCACATCCGGCCTTCGTCGCCTTCCACCAGGTCGATGTGCCTCATCTCCTCCATGTAACAGGCGTTGGTACCCGTACCTGGACCAAGCACAGGGATGCAGTGAGAGAGGAGGCTGCCTTTCCCTTACTCTCATAGTGATACAACCCCAGACTGGTTTGTGTTGGAAAGGAGCTTAAAGCTCATCCAGTCCCAACCCCTGCCGTGGGCAGGGACACCTTCCACTGGAGCAGCTTGCTCCTCAGCACCCTCACAGGGAAGAGCTCATCTCAGTCTCCCCTCAGGCAGGTTAAAGCCATTCCCCTTGGCCTGGCCCTATATCCCTTATATCCCAAAGCCCCTCTCCAGGTTTCCTGCAGCCCCTTCAGGCACTGGAGCTGCTCTCAGGTCTCCCCTTCAGGAACCTTCTCTTCTCCAGGCTGCCCCAGCCCAGCTCTCTCAGCCTGGCTCCAGAGCAGGGCTGCTCCATCCATTGAATTGCACCGCAGAAAGCGAAGATGGAAGAAAGCAATCACTGGGCAATGCTGGGTTTTATCACTCTCCCCTTCCTTCATCCCCACAGAAGCCCCTGAAACCTGCAAGACACATCCCCTCCTTGCTCCCCCTTGGCTCACCAACAATGAGGCCAACTTCACAGTTATGATCATCATAGCCACAGGTCATCATGGTCCCCACGGTGTCGTTCACCACGGCCACGATGTCAATGTCAAAGTCCTGATGGAAGAAGAGATCGCGTCACCACAGCACCTCTGCTGCCCCATGGAGCCGAGCTGCAGGGCCTCAACACCCACCCCACCGCCCCGGGGGGGTGATGGAGCTGCCCAGCCTCTCACCCCTCTCTTCTTGATGGACTTGCGCAGCATCGACACCACGTCCTTGCCCTCCACGCTGCTGCACTTGAACCCCTTTGTCCACGTAACGAGGATGCTCTGTGGAGGAACAGCGAGGAGGAAGGCTCAGAGGAGAGACCCACCGTGTCCTGAGGGCATGGATGGATGGATGGATGGATGGATGGATGGATGGATGGATGGATGGATGGATGGATGGATGGATGGATGGGGACAAAGCCCCGGGGGTGAGTCCCTCCCTGTTCCCAGCTGCGCTATCAGCAGTGATTTCCGCCTCCCTGTGCAGATAACATTTATGGCTGTGAAACAGCCTGGGAGCAGCTCCTGGCTCCTGAGTCCCGTGACTGGGTTTTATGGAGCCCTGCAGGCAAAACCTGCTCCCAAGACTACAGACTGCTCCTTGACCCATCCCTGCCGATGGGGGTCCTGGAGGCACCCACTCAGCAGCGCCCGGCCCGGGTGAAGGGAGCAGGCTCAATTGCACCTGAAACCCTGCATCCTGGAGCCTTTAGCAAGGCAGATCCCTCCCTGCTTTACACATGGGGAAACTGAGGCATGGCGGAGAAGCCAGACAAGGTCACCGGGGACAGACGCTTCCTCTCCCAGCTTCTTTCTTTATGGTTTCACTTTTACAGCCCCACATCCACCATAAGCAAAGCTTTAACCTCCTTCCTCATTCTTTAACCTCCTGCATCACTCTTTAACCTCCTGCATCAGTCCTTAACCTCCTGCATCACTCTTTAACCTCCTGCATCAGTCCTTAACCTGCATCACTCTTTAACCTCCTGCATCAGTCCTTAACCTCCTGCATCACTCTTTAACCTCCTGCATCAGTCCTTAACCTGCATCACTCTTTAACCTCCTGCATCACTCTTTAACCTCCTGCATCACTCTTTAACCTCCTGCATCAGTCCTTAACCTGCATCACTCTTTAACCTCCTGCATCACTCTTTAACCTCCTGCATCACTCTTTAACCTCCTGCATCAGTCCTTAACCTCCTGCATCAGTCCTTAACCTCCTGCATCACTCTTTAACCTCCTGCATCACTCTTTAACCTCCTGCATCACTCCTTAACCTCCTGCATCAGTCCTTAACCTCCTGCATCACTCTTTAACATCCTGCATCACTCTTTAACCTCCTGCATCACTCCTTAACCTCCTGCATCAGTCCTTAACCTCCTGCATCACTCTTTAACCTCCTGCATCACTCTTTAACCTCCTGCATCACTCTTTAACCTCCTGCATCACTCTTTAACCTCCTGCATCACTCCTTAACCTCCTGCATCACTCTTAACCTCCTGCATCACTCTTTAACCTCCTGCATCTCTTGAGCACAACCAGCCCCATCCCTGGTTGCAAACGCCACCATCCCCTCGCTCCCGAGGATGCGCTGCATTTCCAACGCTCCGTGGAGCCTCTCTCCTCCCCGATCCCAGGGAGCTGGGTGGGATAAGGGCAAGGAAAGCACCAGGCCCCCCCCTTGTGCTGCAGCCCCCTGCCAGGAGCAGGAGCGGGGCCACGTGGGATGCTGCATCCCTGCGCGCTGAGCGGAGCTGACAGCCCCGGCTCCCTGCTGCTCCATGCGGGATGTGATGCTCGGCACGTCCTGGCTGCCTCTGGCTGCTGGAGCCGCTCTCCTTGAGCTGCTGCTCCCTATGGAGGTGTTCACACAGAGCAGGGCAAGGAGCTCCTCCTGTACCCCCGTGAGCCCCAGCGCTCGGCCTTTGCTCCCATCAGAGCCCTTGTGTGGTACCCAAACCCCATCAACCGTGGGGCATCTCCATCCCGCTGCGTCCCAGGCTCAGCCACGAGGAGGTGAGACCCTAACTCACCTCATCCAGCTTGGTCTGGTGGCACGGGAAGGAGAAGGTGAAGCCAAGGGGGAGTTTCTTGTCTTTGATTTTCAGCTTATCCATGAAGTTGGCCAAGCACTCAGCAATGTGGTCAAAGAGCTGGGGATAAAAGGGCAAAGAGTGAACCCTTGTGCAGTGCCCCTGACCGAGGTGATGCACCAGAGCAGTGCCTGCGTCCTGGGAGCAGTGCCTGCCACCCCCATCACAGCTCTGTGGTCTTCCCTGGGAATTAACGGCTCCAAAAGGCAGGTAAGGAATTACTGGGATGCTGCAGCAATAGGATGCACAGCCCTGCTCCAGCCCCATTGCACAGCTCAGGGTCTAGGGAGGGGGGGAAGCCCAGGAGAGTGGGGATGGAAGGGAAGGGGTGAACCCACCTGCACCCCACTGCCTCTCATGAGCTCCTCAGGGATGGCGTAGATCTGATTCTCCATCTCCACCTTCTGCAGGCCGTTGTCTGACACCTTCACCCTCAGCACACGGAAATTGGTGCCTCCAAGGTCCAGCGCCAGGAAGTCCCCATCCTCTGCAGGACAAGAGGAACCATTCAGTGTGATGGATCTGCTGTAGGACAGACCCCGTCAGCCCCATCCGGACGAGCCTGTGCCCGAATCCAAGGAAGAGGAGCTCCAACCTCAAACTTCATCAGGAAGGAGGCAGCAGAGACTGTTCCTGACCCTATTGATGCTTGTGGGAACTCCCACATCTCCCAAGTGAACGGTCCTCAATGTGAGGACATGGAGCTGTTGGAGTGAGTGCAGAGGAGGCCACGAGGATGCTCAGGGGCTGGAGCAGCTCCTGTATGGAGCCAGGCTGAGAACATTGGGGCTGGAGAAGAGAAGCTGTGTGGAGACCTCAGAGCAGCTTCCAGTGTCTGAAGGGGGTTACAAGGATGCTGCAGAGGGGCTCTTCATCAGGGACTGGAGGGATGGGACAAGGGGTGATGGGTTCAGACTGAAATGGGGAGTTCAGGTTGGAGATAAGGCAGAAGTGATTTATGTGAGGGTGCTGAGGCGCTGGCACAGGGTGCCCAGAGAAGCTGTGGCTGCCCCATCCCTGGCAGTGTTCAAGGCCAGGTTGAACACAGGGGCTTTAAGGTCCCTTCATCCCAACCCATTCCATGACCAAGCCCTGGGATCCACTGCCTCCAAGACCCAAGGGCTGGGCCCTGTTTGCTGCTGTTTCACCAAGGCTGGGTTGCAAAGCCAGGATGTGGGAACAGAGCCAAGCTGGCTGCTCTGAACAGGGCGCAGCATGGGGAGAGGGCCGGGGGAAAGCCCTCTATCAGCACTGTTGCACTGCTGAATGCACTGAATGTGCTGTGCTGGCTCCCCCGGGGCCGATCGCAGCCCCCGGGGGCCGCTTTGTGCCCGCCGATGCTCACACAAAGGGGCTCCGGTTGGAACAAAACCGGTGGTTTATTGGTATTCCAATGGCACCAGGGCAGCATCCCCAGGGATTGAGCCGGCACGGCCCAAGGGGTGACCGGCTGTCCCGGGGCGAGGGAAGTGGGACAGGGACAGACCCGGAGCCACCCCTCTGCAGCTGAAAAGCTCCATTAAAAGCAGTCGTGGTGCTCCAAAGGAAGGAGAAGATGAGGAACAAGAGGGGCTCGAGGCAGGGTTAACAGCCCTAATGCTTGCATGGAGGGCTGTGGGGTCAGCACATCACCCCAGTGGTGATGCAGGGCAGGTTGGGCGCTAGCTCCCAGTGGTACCAGTCCCCTTCATGCTCTGGCTTCAGTCCCATGGTTAGGGTTACACCAGGAGATCAACCAGCCCCATGTCCCCACGCAGCTCTGGCTGACCCTCACTTCATCTCTGGCCATGGGTTAGTGGTGGGCTTGGCAGTGCTGGGGGTAACAGTTGGACTTGGTGAGCTTAAAGCTCTTTCCCAGCCCCATAGAATCTATGGGTTACACACACACCCCCCATCATCCAGAACCATGGATCACTCCAAACCAGGCCCCCATCAATGCTTCACAGCTCACCCCTCCTCAATAACACCCTCAGCATCGCTGCAAGCAAGGCAGCACGGCCAAGGGACGTGCAAACCAGTGCTTGCAGGGCTGGAGAGCAGCGCTGATGCCCCAAGCATGAGAGCTCCAGCACTGGGGCAGCCGAACCCTGCACATTCACTTCTCCTCCTCGCCTCCAGCCCACGCTGACCCTTTGCAGGGATGAGGTTTAAACCCGTTTGGCAGCTCCCTGTGTCTGCCAGCCACAGGGCATGCCCTGGCCACGTCTCTGCACACAGAGGCTGAAAACACCTCCGTGGAGCTCCTGCTGTCCTCATGTCCCTGCTATTGCCCACAGCAGGGATTTAACCTCGGCCACGGGTGGGCAGAGCTGGATGGGATGCTCGGCTGGGTACCACTGGCATCACGCTCTGCCCCTAACACGGGTCAAGCTGTGCTCCTGCTTCCCTTTGCTGCTGGCACCGATGCTGTTCTGCTTGCTAGCAGAGCATGAAGAACACCTCGGAGCGCTGATAAATACACTAGGGCTGGAGCCAAGAGCCTCAGGGGCTGCTCGGCTCCTTGGGGATAACTCAGGGAATCCAGGGATAAGCAACCTAAAAGGCCAAGGAGCCGTGGATGGGGACCCTTGCCCCAGAACAACACCCAAACCCCCCCTTGAAAGCAGCTCAACAGCCACAGGAGAGGTACAAGCCGTTTGAGTGGCATCTGCTGAAGCCAAGGAGTGGATTCCTGGGAATTGCAGGAGGAAAAAGGCAGCAAATCCTCCCCTGGAAAATCCCCAGGTGGAAGGGATGTGGTTGTGATGGGCTCCATTGCCTGGGCTCTGATTAGAGCTCCCTCCTTATGTGATAACAGAGGCGGCGATGCTGAGCTTCCAAACCAAACAGCGAGGGTAAACACGGAGCTTGGATTCGAGGTGTGTTTGCTCTTAGGAAACCACCCAGGAGGTGTGTTTGGTGCCTTTAGAAGTGGGAGAAAGCACGGGAAGAGAACAGAATAACCCACAGCTTGTGTTGGAAGGGACCTTAAATCCCACCCGGTTCCAACCCCTGCCTAAGATCTAAACACAGGCAGGGCCAGGGGACCAGAGCATCATGTGCAGGATCATGCTCCAGCACCTTAGAGGCTGCTCAGCCCGGACCAACCACCCCAAACCTCATACTCCCAACTGGCTGCAGTCTTGGTTTGGAAGGATCCTTGCTCCAATTGGCTTAATAACTAATGAGAGGATAAGGAAAAGCAGGACCAGCTCTGAGGGATGCAGGGGATGGAGGCAGAGCCCCCCATGTTTCCCACTGCCTCCTTGCAGCAAGCTGAGCAGAAGGACCATAAGAGCCCCGACGCATCAGCACCTCCACTAAATCAGTGCAGCAAAGGGGTTTATGATGGATTGGGTATGAAATTATGGGATTGCAGCAGCAAAAGAGTCAGGATTAACCTGGCTGCTTGGTTTGGATAGAATCGGGTCCAGCAGAGAGCAGCGAGAGTCACCCAGTAGTGATTCCCAATGTGATTCCTTGCTGGGGAATGTGATAAATAACCAGGAGAGGGGCTCTGGGCATGAAATAGGCATTTTCTTTAAGGCTTTAAGGACCATGGCTCATGTTTTCCTACAGAAGCAGCTGGTTGTGGGCAGGAACGGAGCCCATAGCCCAAGGGAAGGGTGTTCCAAAGAACCATCCTTGGAATTCCCAGGGATCTGACCGCCAAGATGCTGCAGCAGCATCCTGAAAGCTGCAGCCATGGATCTCAGCTGCTGGGGCTCAACAGAGGATGCACCAGAAGATCCTTGTGTCAGCTTCAGCATGGAGGAGGAACCGCGGTGACACCGGCAAAGCTTGGGAAAACCAGGAGGGAAGCAAGGAGAGCCCTTGCTCAGGATCACCAGCATCCCAAGGAAAAGCTTGTTTGGGGCCTGGTTTTCCCCACCAGGAACAGTGAAGCCACCAAGAGTGAACCCAAGGAGGATCCAAGGAGGGGAAGAGCTCTCGGGAGCCGCGGCTGTGTTTTGACTCCAAGCTGCAGACGTGACCTTGGGTCTCCCTAAACTCCCCTCATCCGCCTGGATCCAGCTGCCGGCTCCGTATTAGATCCCAAATCCCAATAATCCCAAAGCAGAGACAACTCCTGCTATGGCCATGAGCGGAGGAAGGGCAGGGATGCTCTGCAGGAGCCTCTGCAGCTGGTGTAGCATCGTGTTGGAGCATGGCCACTAGCAGGAGCAGAGGAATAACCCATCTTTTGGGTGGGAATGATGCCCATCCAAATGCAATGATGCCCATCCAAATGGAATGATGCCCATCCAAATGCAGTGATGCCCATCCAAATGGAATGATGCCCATCCACATGGAATGATGCCCATAAAAGAAGCAGAAAGAGGAAGGACATTGAGCTGGACACTGAGCTCTTCCAATGAGCCTCCAAGTGCCCCCTTCCAGCCCATCCTCTCCAAACCCAACAGCAGAGATGCCGATGCTGCGCGCATCCTGGATCCAGCTGGGGCTCATCGGGATTCCCAGGTCTTTTATCCCCCCAGGACTTGCTTGGAAACCTCCTGCTTCCCAGCCCGGTGACTGCCCCAGCATCCCCTTTGCTTCATGGTTTCCATGCTCGATCCCGGGTGGGAAATGCCAGCCGGGACACTGGAGAAGCTGCAAACACGGTGAGGGAAGCTAAGGATTGTCTTGGGAAGGCAAGGAGAGCGCCTGCACCTTCTCCCTACCACCTCCTGCCTCCGGAGAGCTGTGACACACGCTCCAGCACCTTTGGCTGCAATAGTTCCCATGCCCAGGGGCGGCATTCCGGCTATCCCTGTAATTACAAATATTCTCCACCATTTAAATAGATGGAAATCTCGATCCCGGGGCAGGGAGCCCGGGCAGCAGAGGGGCTGAGCACGAGGGATGCAGCAGCAGGATGGCGCTGGATGAAGGGATGCTCCAATACTCATCAGAAAGATGGGGATGGAGGCTTTAGAAGGGCCTGTGGCTACAGGACAAAGGGTGATGGGTTTAAACTGAAAGAGGGGAGGTGTAGACTTCCTATAGCATGTAAAGGAAGACACGAGGGTGCTGAGGCACTGGATGAGGTTGATGAGAGACGGGGATGGGGAGGGCTGAGGGCTCTTTCCATCAGCTCCCTTCCTCTTTCCCCATCTTTTCCGCTGCCATCAGCACCGAGGTTCAGCAAGGAGCCCCTCGGAGGTGCCAGCACTGGAGCAACTGCAGGCAATGGGACCTGGGGGCTTCCCAGGGGCTGCTGCCAGCCCGGCTGTGGAGCCCGGGGCAGTGTCTGCTGCTCAGGGTGCTGTGTCCCTGACTCAGCAGGTCCTGGGTGCATCCGCATCCCATTCCCTGCGGGGGGAAAGAGGCGATGCTGCAGAGCACACACAGCCCGCCCCGCAAAGCTCCTTCCCAAAGCACCGAGAGGCAGACACCGGCTTTCCCATAGGGATGCTTGGGGTCTGGTGCTGGGAGGAGCCCGGAGCAGGGATGTGCCTGCAGGCCGGGGGAAGCGGGCAGAAAGGCTGCATTGTGCGGAGCCCAGCGGGCAGAGCCCCTTCTCCTGCCGTGGCCCCGGTGCCATTCAGGCAGCAGCTGGCACCGCTCCCCCCTTCGCTGCCAATGCAATCGGATGAGCTGGACCCGTGACTGTCGCTGTCCTGCCAGGGAGGGCACGGCGGGATCTGGGGCCCCCCCCTCCCTCCCTCCCATCACTGGGAGCCTCCCAGCACACAGGGGCGGTCCCCGCGCTGAGCACAAGCAGGATGAAGCCCTAGGGGTGAGCAGTGAAGGCGGCCCTGGTGCCTCAGTGCCGTGAGGATGGGTGGCTCCAGACCTCGCTCCTGGCACGTGTTGGTACCAACCGAGACCTCCCTCTGCTGTGCCAGGAGGGAGCATCTCCCATCGTGCTGGAGCAAGGCCACGAGGATGCTCAGGGGCTGGAGCAGCTCCTGTATGGGGCCAGGCTGAGAACACTGGGGCTGGAGAAGAGAAGCCGCGTGGAGAGCTCAGAGCAGCTTCCAGTGTGTGAAGGGGGCTACAAGGATGCTGGAGAGGGGCTCTTCATTAGGGATAGGACAAGGGGTGATGGGTTCAGGCTGAAACAGGGGGAGTTCAGGTTGGAGATAAGGAAGAAGCTCTTCCCTGTGAGGGTGCTGAGGTGCTGGCCCAGGATGCCCAGAGAAGCTGTGGCTGCCCCATCCCTGGCAGTGCTCAAGGCCAGGTTGGACACAGGGGCTTGGAGCAAGCTGCTCTAGTGAAAGGGGTCCCTGCCCGTGGCAGGGGTTGGAGCTGGATGAGCTTTAAGGTCCCTTCATCCCAACCCATTCCATGGCCTCTCGGTACCTGTCCCATCCGGGGTGGATCTCACGAAGGTTGGCAGCATCTTCACCGAGGCGGTGGGGTTGGTGTCTGCTCCCAGCCCCTTCTCCATCTCCTTCCCGAAGCGCTGGGACACCTCCTGGAGGGTCTCCTCGGAGAGCCGCATGTGGTACAGGTACTTGTCAATCTGAAAGGGGGGGGATAAAGCCAGGAAAGTCACCTGGAGGGCTGGAGACACGGGCACAGCCCCTGTGACACATCCAGCACCCCTCACGTCTGCAGGGGGTGATGCAAGAAGCAGGTCATGCCCCATCCCGAAGGACAACAGCTTATCTGCAGGTACATCAGTGACACCCGCTGCTGCACCCAGGGAGCTCACCGAGTGCCACCCCGCATCCCCCTCACCGGCATCCCCTTGGGTACCACCTTGGGAACACTGATCCCCGCATGCTCTTCCCCTCTCATTCACCTATGGGCACCCAAACAGGTTGTGACAGAAGGACCCAAACGGAGCCCAGCCCAGGCTGTGAGTCAGGACGTTGTGGTGGAGCTTTTCCAGCTTCAGAGCTCTTCCTACACCCCGGTGGCAGCACACCTCGACCTTGACCCCCCCCCCCCGGGGGCCTCTTCCCTACGTGAAGGATGCCAGGCAGCAATCCACTGCCCATTCACGTCTTTGCTGCTGAGATCACCCCTACAAAGGGTTACGGTGCCACTCAACCCCCTTGAGCAAACAACGCTGGGGTGACACAAGTGGGTGCTGTGGCCGGAAAGGGAAGAAATCCACCCCCTGCTCCTGGCCATGGCTTACACCCCGACGCTGAAGCTATGAGGATGCCCACCCCCTTCTATAAATGGCACCGAAGCATCGTGTCCTCCCGAGGAAAGGCATGGAAAAAACCCCATCCCTTAGCACCGTGCGTGGCCGGAGCAGGGAAGGCACCAGCTCCCAACTATGCCCCTGTTTCCATTAACTTCACTCAACATTAATTAAAGGGCAGCTGCAAAGTGGAGAGGAAAACTCCACCCAGGCAAGCTCACCTGTCTGCAGGCACGTAAGGAGCGGGTCATCAGAGACCCAGCGTGATTGGGGCTCTTTTATAGGGCTACGCTATAGGAAATGGGCATTTTGTGGGCGAGTAATAGCGTGACCTCGCTCACGGATGCAGCCGCTCGGACCCAGCTCTGCTGTGGGTCAGGCTTGGGATGCTCCCGGTATCCTTTTAACCCCTGCCTTATCCCCAGCTCTAGTGGGGATTGGGGAGCCAAGTCCCTCGTTGCCCCATTGTGCTGCAGCGAGCTCAGAGGATGGGTTTGCTTTGTTCCCTGGGGGGGGGGGGGGGCTGCATCCTGGTCGGTGCGATGGGTGCAGCCTCCTCCTTCGCATTAGTTGGGGATGGAAAGGAAGCAACTGGGAGACCAGGAAGGCGAGAGGGAGCGGATCAGAACCAGGAACGCTGGATGTTTCCCGGTGCAGGCTGTTTACCAGCCTCTCCTTATCCACCGCAGCAGCAGGAAGTCAAACACTCCCCTCCTTCTCCTTCTATTTGCTCTCGCCTGCTGCAAATTGCCACCCGTGGTCCAAGGTTCTGGCTAGCAGGGCAGGAGAGGCGGCTGCTGCCCCAGCTCCATCCCAGCCCCAAGGTTAGGAAATCTCCCATCCAGCTGCCCCGACAGTTATCAGTCAATGGCATCGACCCAGGGCAGACTGCCCAGCCCCGTTTCCAAGCTGTGAGACACAGATAGCCTTATCTCTGCAGGTCGGGACCTTTCACAACCTCTCCTCAAGCCACCATCGTGCCCCTTTGGCACAGGTCGGATCTCAACCAGGCTCCCTCTGCCCCTGCACCAGCACCTAGCTGGGTGTTGGTGACAGACAATTGGGTGCTTTGCCTCCCTGCAGCATCTTGCCCCTATGAGATCCTCCTCCTGTGGTGATGAGGGGGGCCTGCTGGGACCATCACAAGTGGGGATGGGGTCCCAATGAGGCGTTCCCCTTCCCATTCCCTGCGTACCGCAGCAGCAGGGCTCAGCAGAGCTTCCTCTTGCTCTTCCTCTCCTTCTGCCACCCTTTGCTTGCTTTACCTCCTGGACTCACAAGGTGCTGCCCCATCCCATGAGGATCTCACCCCAGAAGCTCAGAGGCACAAGAAACCATTGCTGTTTGCTCCTCCATTCCTGCCCAATGCAAAGGGCAGTGAGGATGCTGCCGAAACAACAGCACAAGGGAACAAGGCAGAGGTTTCAATTCCTTTCCCCAGGGCAGGCCCTGCTCAGCACGATCCCCATGCCAGGAATAACCAGCGGCATAAGAAACAGGGTGACCTTCTTCTAATCCCCAAAGCCCCTTTAAAACCTGGATCATCTCCTACAGACACAGACGTCGTCCCACTGGGCAGCTAACGCAGGTCAGGGCATCCTATCCTGCAAGAGCAGCTCAGCTCCACCCTAACCCTAACCCTAACCCTTCCATGCAAGACCACCTTGACCCTCACCGAAGAAGAGCCATGGCCACCTTCATGCCCAAGGCTTCCCAACCCCATGGCCCTGGTTCATTACTCCAGGTCCCCCCCACTGCACCCGAGCACACCTCAACCTGCAGCAAAGATTGAGTAAGACAAGAGAATTCAGTCTGCATCCCCGGAGCATGAGCATCCTTCATCCCTCTCTGTTGTTTGACCTCTATTTAAGATCACTGACAGTCCCAAACAAACACACGCACGGGGTTAAGAGCTGGGACTGGGATTTCTGGACAGCTTCCATCCTAAATAATAGCGTTTCCCTGAGGAAATCTGAATAAACTGAATGGAGGAGGCACGGATTTGAGTCTGGGCGCGCTCAGAGCCGAGGCCAGCGCACACAGGGCACCACAGTTCGTTAAAGAACTGGATCATTGGAGCGTGCTCGTAGGTGCAATGAGTTTGAAGGGATTTTTGGAACTCGACCCGAGCGATTCCTGGCTCAGGGCTGTCTCCAAAGGCTTGGCTAATTCCTATGCCCAGCATCCGCTGCTGGAGAAGTGCCTGGTATTGCCCTTCCCTGCTGCAAGGCCGCTGTTGGGCAAGCTCCATCCGCCCCAAGGCTGAAGAAACCTCAAGGTGCCCAATTTTTGCTACCAGCTGGAAGAGGGAAGAGCTGAGTAACCCAAAAAAGAGCTTAAACTAACCCAAAAAGAGCTTGAACTAACCCAAAAAGAGCTTAGACTAACCCAAAAAGAGCTTGAACTAACCCAAAAAGAGCTTAAACTAACCCAAAAAGAGCTTAAACTAACCCAAAAAGAGCTTAAACTAACCCAAAAAGAGCTTAAACTAACCCAAAAAGAGCTTGAACTAACCCAAAAAGAGCTTAAACTAACCCAAAAAGAGCTTAAACTAACCCAAAAAGAGCTTAAACTAACCCCAAAAGAGCTTAAACTAACCCAAAAAGAGCTTAAACTAACCCAAAAAGAGCTTGAACTAACCCAAAAAGAGCTTAAACTAACCCAAAAAGAGCTTGAACTAACCCAAAAAGAGCTTAAACTAACCCAAAAAGAGCTTAAACTAACCCAAAAAGAGCTTAAACTAACCCAAAAAGAGCTTAAACTAACCCAAAAGCCAGTTTTGCTTTCGCAGTGATGGTAACTTCCTGCTCCAGCACCGGCACTGCAGCTGGAGGATGCTCTTTTCCCTGAAGCCTCCCTTTAATCAGGACTAGCCCCTAAGGGGCCGGTGCTGCAAATGTGTTAAGCTGGGAATAACTTCGTTCTGACTCAATGCCACTCTCTATGGAGAAAAGAGTTAACTCCTCATCATATGTTTGCTGATGGCCCCATCAACGCTGGATAAACCCACCCCAACAGACCTATCCTGTATTGCTGCCCCCCATGCACCACGCACAGGCAGCAGAATGGCTCGGAAGCAGGGAGGATGAAGGATGCTCTTCCCCTGGCAGGGCTAGCTGGGACCCTTTGCCCCATCGCTCAGTGGGGATATGGGGCAGGATTGCTCTTAGTGATGGAAACGACAGTGTGACAGCAGCTTCCTGCAAAGCACAACCGTTTCCTGCCGGCAAATGGCAGTGGGGCAAGGGGAAGGACTCGGGGTGGTTCATCCTCATGCAGTAAGGTTTTGGCTGCATCTTCCCCATTGATGACCCCAGGCTCTGGAAACGGGAAGAGGCTCATCTTTAGCTTTAGTTTTGCTCTGCATCTCCCTGAAACCACGTGTCTGGTGAGAAACAGACCCGCAGCAAACGTTTCCAGTCCCCTCTTATCTCCCCGCTGCAGTTTTGGGCTGAATGTGCCTGATTTCAGCAGCGTCTGGGGGAAAAGCATAACGCTGGGAGGGGCTGGCTGTGTCCTGAGCCAGATTCTTTTCCTTTCTGGGAACAAAGTCAAGTATTTGTTGTGTATAAGAACAAGAGGGAGATGTTCAAGCGCGGGGAGGGCTCAAACACTCCGAACCCACCACGTGCACAAGCAAACCCTTCTCCAGGGCAATCTCTGCCTGAGATCGTTTTCCCTTTAAATTCCTTCCCTCCCTATCCCAGTTTTTCACTTAAAACAAGCTGTTTTCCTGAAAACCACTTTGTTTTCCCACAACACCAGCTCCCTCCCTGCTCCTTTCATAGGGGGATGCTTCGCAGCCGCGCTCCCATCCCGCCCGGGATACGATGGATTCAGGGACACCGAGGTGAATCCGGGAACGCATCCAGCACACGGAGTGTTTGATTTCCTGGCTCGGGACTGTAATCCAGCACCCTGCAGCTTTATTGTCGGCAGCAGGGGATGGAACCTGTGCCACGTCCTCAGCCCCTGCCCTCCCCGTGTCGCCGGTACCCAACCCCGGGCTGACTCAGTGCTGGGAACCGGCTCGTCCCCTTCCCCACCTCCAGTGACACAGGACTGATGCTGGGCTGCATCCCTGACCCCACGGCAGCTCCCACCCCACGTCCTTGGCTGCTCTTGAGGGCTCTTGCAGGCAATGAAGCCCCACGTGCCCTCCCCGCCGTAGCCAAGCCTCTGATGACACAGGCCCGGAGTCATCTTGAACCCAAGTGAGTCAGATGGTTTCCTGCTCAGCCGGTTCCTCCCCGTCCTCACAGCACATGAACCCCACGCTGGAGGTGGAGCCCAGCACCCATAGTGAAGAAGTCACCCAGGAGCCCATCCCGGGCTGAACCCGCAGCACCCTGATAATGCCGGGTTCACCAGGAAAGCATCCCGGTGTCCAGCTCAGGAGCTGGAGACATCAAACTGCTCCCAACAGCCCTGAGCAGGCTTTGGGACACTGCCCCAAACCCAGGTCTCTGGAGCAGATGCGAGGCAGCATCTCCCCTTTGGGCGCTGTTTGATCACAAACACTGACACCAAGACCTCAACACCGGGAGCATCCCACCGCGCTTAGGGAAACCCAGGTCCCCGCAGCAGCTCAGCCGTGCGAGGAGATGGGGATGTGGGAATGCTCCCCATAGGGGCTACGGATGGGAAAGGCCATCCTGCTGCTGACCTTGGCAGGCCCTAGAGAAGCTGTTCAGTTGGTTTCCAGGAATCAGCACTCAGGCGTCACTCCCACAGCCGCAGAGGAGCCGGGGAGGAAAGAGCGAGACAAAACCAACCCCCCCCAGCAAAGGAATGGGATGAAAAAGAGAGGAAAACCTGCCTGGGAACAGCCTCAAACGCAGGAAAATCAACCCCATCGCCCATTCCTCCTCCGTTTGAAGGAGGAATTGCTGCCAGCCCGGTTATTGAGGCCTCTCACGGCGAGGCTGAGGTTTAGGGATCGGGAGACACAGGGTGAGCCGGCACATCCCAATGGAACACGGGTCATCCGCGGCAAGCTTCCAAGCTGGGATCTCAGGAGGACGCTGATCCCATGGGGGTGGATAAGGGAGGCCTGCAACCCACGGGGCAAAGCGAGGTTGGGGATGCGGGTGGCATCCCCCAGTGTGGGCAGTGGAGCAGGCAGAGCCGCTCCGTGTTAACAGGGAAGGAAATCCCCTTTGGAAGCTATTTTGAATGGACACAAATCACAGCTCTTAGAAAGGGCACTTTCTCCCCATGGCCGAGCTCCTTTTCTGCCCGATCTACAGCAAAAGGATGCACGATTCAAGCACACATCACCCCAAAACCTCTTCCCAAGTGGCCTCAAACTGGGGGTAAAACCTGATACAACCCGAAATCACTGCTTGCCAGGGATTCCACCCCTGCATATCCCTGTGGGGGGGGATTTATAAGCCAGGAATCATTTATGGAAGCATCCAGCTCGGAAACCCATCTGCTTCCCCCCTTTCTCCTCAGTTCCCGGGAGCGAAGCCGAGCTCTCGCTGGAGGCCAACCCCGGCTTTGCCTTCGCAGGAGGATTCAGAGGCATCTGGTTATAAATAACCCAGTGAAATCCAGCGGTGGAGGGCAGAGCCGTCTCTCCCACAGCTTTTCCCTCCCCACACTCACAATCTCAGCAACCCTTTCGGTTTGGCCTTTGGAGCCCGGAGCAAAACGAAGCCGGTTCCCGAGGCTTCGCACGCCCTTCTCCCAATGGATAACGAAGGCGAATTATCCTAAACCAAAGCCTTCCCTCTCCCTTATTCCCAGCTCCCGATAAGGAACTCGTCAGCTGCCCCGAGCCCGAGCCCAGCCGCTGGCCTATTTCTGCCACCAGGTTACACAACCCCTTCCCGAAGCTTGGGCTGTTGCACAATCCCGGGACACTTGCGAGCGGAGGGAGAAGCCGAGCCCGTATTTCCTTACGGATTGCTTTGCATTGGGAAGTTATTTCTATGCACTTTGTTTGGGGTTCTTTTTTTTCCGTGTTCTCTCCCGTTTTACTTCCTATTTAACGCAGGCCAAGGGCCAGCGTGGGGGGGGGGGGGGGGGGGGTTGTGTTTCAGTGAGCCGGGGCTCTCCATGCATTTCGGGTTTGGTTTCGGGGCACTTTTAAAGGGTGCATTTGCACATCCCAACCATCTCACACCCGGACACTGCAACCGCGGTAACAGGAATCACTGCACAGCCTCTGACATATCCTCAGATGCCCCAAACGCTGCCGGCAGGAGCCTGAGCTTCCACACGCTCCTGCAGTGTTGTTTCCTTTCCTAGGACTGTTCCTGGTCGAGCGCAGCCCAGCCGCATCCCACCGGGCACAGGAGAGCACAGACCAAGTGCCTGAACTCTGGAATCGTTGGCGGCGAAGGCTCCGTGCATCCCAACGGGATTTGCGGTCCCCGAGCAGGCTCAGGGCGTTCAGGAACCACACATTAAGGGGATGCTTCCCATCTCCATCAGTGCAAGGGATGGGGGGACCCACACGCACAGAGCCTGGGCTGCCCCATAGGGAACACGGGACCGGGGGGTCCCGAATCCCTCGGGAATGGGGTGGACACACGGATACATATCCCCCCCCCCCCCCATCCATCCTCATCCTCCTCCCCTGCTCGGCACCGCCGGCCCGCGGGGGGCGCCCGGACACGCGGGGTCCCGCCGCCGCCCGCCCCGGCACGTACCGCACGGCGGCCCCGGCAGGGCTGCACCGGGGCCCGGGGGCCACAGCGGCGCCTCCCGCCCGCCCCTGCCCCTGCTCGCTCCCCCCACATTCCCTCTTTTCCTGGTTTTTAAACTCCTTTCCCGTTTTTTTTCGAGTTTTCCTTTTTTTTTTTGAGGGGGGAGGGGGGGTTTACCTTTTTCCCTTTTTTTTTTTCTTTTTCCCCTTTTTCCTTCCCCCCCTTTTCCTTTTACTTTCTTTTTTCCCTTTTTCCTTTTTTCTCCTTTTTCCTTTTCCCCTTCTTCCTTTTTATTTGGCATTTCTTCTCCTTTTTCCTTTTCTTTTTTCCCTCTTTCCTTTTTCCTTTTCTTTTTTCCCTTTTTCTCCTTTTCCCCTTTTTCTCCTTTTCCCTTTTCTTTTTCCCTCTTTCCTTTTTTTTTTCTTTTTTCCCTTTTTTGCCCCTTTTTTCTCCTTTTTTCCCTTTTTTCTCCTTTTTTTTCCCTTTTTTCTCCTTTTTTCCTTTTCCTTTTTCCCTTTCTCCCTTTTTCCCCTTTTCCTTTTTATTTTCCCATCTTTCCTTTTTCCCTTTTTTCTCCTTTTTTTCCCTTTTTCCTCCTTTTTTTCCCTTTTTCTTCCTTTTCCCCTTTTTCTCCTCTTTCTTTTCCCTTTTTCCCCCTTTTCCCTTCCTTTTCCCCTTTTTACCTCTCTCCTCCCCCATTTTCCCCCTATTTCCCCCCTTCTCCCTCTCCCCGCTCACCTTCTGCGCCTGGTCATGGTTGAGCTCGGTGAAGAAGTACGCGAGGAGTTGGGAGGCGATCATGGCGCGGGAGCGGGGCAGCGCGCGCCGCGGGGCTCCCGCGACAATGTGGCTCATTGAGGAGGTTCCCCCCGGCCCACGAGTGACGTGGCGGCGGGGCGGCTCCTGATTGGCTGAGCCGCGAGGGTGTGTGGATGTGTGTGAGAGGGGCGGGGCTAAAGGGGGGGGGGGGTGTCGTGGGGGGGGCAATGGGGGTGAATGGGAGCGCAAGGGGGGGTGGAGGGGGGCATTGGGGTGAACGGGGGGGTATTTGGGGGGTACGGGGGGTGGGCATTGGGGGGCTGTGGGTGCAGTGGGGGGTGCATTGGGTGCACTGAGGGACTGGGGGTGCACTGGGGGGCACATTGGGGTGCATAAAGGGGGTATGCATTGGGGGGCTGTGAGTACACTGGGGGGCATTGGGGTACACAAGGGGGTATGCACTGGGGAGCTGTGGGTACAGTGGGGGTGCATTGGGTGCACTGAGGGACTGGGAGTGCACTGGGGGGCACATTGGGGTGCATAAGGGGGGTATGCATTGGGGGGCTGTGAGTACACTGGGGGGCATTGGGGTACACAAGGGGGGTATGCATGGGGGGCTGTGAGAACACTGGGGGTGCATTGGGTGCACTGGGAGGGCACTGGGGTGCTACAGGTACACTGGGGACACATTGGGGTTGCATTGGGTGCACTGGGGTGCTATAGGTACACTGGGGACACATTGGGGTTGCATTGGGTGCACTGGGGTGCTATAGATACACTGGGAACACATTGGGGTTGCATTGGTGCACTGGGGTGCTATAGATACACTGGGGACACATTGGGGTTGCATTGGGTGCACTGGGGTGCTATAGATACACTGGGAACACATTGGGGTTGCATTGGGTGCACTGGGGTGCTATAGATACACTGGGGACACATTGGGGTTGCATTGGGTGCACTGGGGTGCTGTAGGTACACTGCGGGGCACATTGGGGTTGCATTGGGTGCACTGGGGTACTATAGGTACACTGCGGGGCACATTGGGGTTGCATTGGGTGCCCTGGGATGCTGTAGGTGCACTGGGGACACATTGGGGTTGCATTGGGTGCTCTGGGGGGTGCATTGGGATGCACAAGGAAGATATGCATTGGGGGTGCACTGCGGGTGCATTGGGGTGCACGGGGAGGCTGAAGGTGCTTTGGGGGTGCATTGTGGGGCTGGAAGGGTGTGTGCATAGGGGGTGCACCGAAGGTGTACTCTGTGGGGTGCATTAGAGTGCTCTGGGGGGTGTGCGCATTGGGGTGCACTAGAAGGTCATTTGGGGGAGCTATAGGTGCACTGGGGGAACTGGGGGTGAACTGGGGTTTGCATTGGGTTGGGGGGCGTTCATTGGGGGTGCAGTGGGGGTTCTGCACCGGGGAGGGGCCGGTCGTGCATCGGGAGAACATTGGGGTGCAGAGGGGTGATGCCTTGAGGGGTGCACAGGCGATGGTTGCAAGGCCTGGGTGGGGGGATAGGGGGACGCACACCCTGAAAGGGGGGGGGGGTGTGCACACAGCATCACACGTGTGCACGCGTGTTGCCGTGTGTCAGTAGCATGTACCCGCCATTGCCCTGGCCGCCTGCATGCACGCGGGGCCCGTCACATGCGCCTTAACGTGCGCATCCGTGTGCACCCGTCAGCGCGCATCCATCAGCGCACAGCCCCTGGCGGTCCCTGCGCCAGCACGCGTGGCCTCTGCATCCTGACCCCAAGAAGCTTTGGGAATCATCTCCCTGCGTTATCCCGGTTAAAACCGGGAGGGGAAGGTTGGATCCCTCCTTCCTCCATCCCTGCTCCGTGCAGGAACGCGTGGCCTCTGCATCCTGACCCCAAGAAGCTTTGGGAATCATCTCCCTGCGTTATCCCAGGTCAAAACTGGGATGGGAAGGTTGGATCCCTCCTTCCTCCATCCCTGCTCCGTGCAGGAACGCGTGGCCTCTGCATCCTGACCCCAAGAAGCTTTGGGAATCATCTCCCTGCGTTATCCCGATTAAAACCGGGATGGGAAGGTTGGATCCCTCCTTCCTCCATCCCGGCTCGGTGTGGGAATGGAAGGGTCAAAGCGGAGGAGCCCTACGAGGGCCGTGGCACGTCCTAATCCCGCCTGGTCCTCCCAAAGAGCTCCTGCTGCCCGGATCCTGGCTCCCAGAAGAGCCGGTCCCAGCAGCCCTGGGGCAGGACTTACCCAACCCGTCTGCCTGCTCCCTGCCCCGCTTTCCCAACCAGTTCTGAGCAGCTTCCAGCTCTTCACCTCGCAATGTTCCTACTCTCAGCGGTCATTTACATCATTCTCTTTCCAAGGAATTGAAACTCCATTTCAAAGAGAAAGAAAGGAGGGGGGGGGAACAACCAAAAAGGAGAGGAAGAGAAGCAGAGACGAGACAACCCCATTCCCAGGCTCCCTTTCCCTTGGGTGATCCAGTCCTGCTGGACCCGGCCCATCCAGCCCCGGTTTGTCCCAGGTTTTAGCGCGAGCCCCGTATAGGATGCTCTTTAATTCCCCCTCTCCTCCTGCCTTTTTTATTCCTTGCTAAATACCCAAATTCCCAGGGGTTAAGATGAAACTAAAGCAGGATTTAGCCTAAAAATATCCGGGCACATCTGCCCACCTTCCCCATCTGCTTGGATGAAGGAAGGGATTGTATGCGCAGAATGAGGGGTCTGTCTGGTCCTTCTGTCCCGTTTGGGAGCTCGGTTCACACCAGGTTATTTAGGGAGGGATATTCCTTAAGGCTCAGTGTGCTTGCTGGATAACCCCTTAGTCAAGGAGCAGGTCTCAGTGCATGGGTTTGAGGCGCTTTTTGACTGCAGAATGAGCTTTTATAACCTGTTTCCTAACGCCTTTCGAGCAAGAAACCTCAACATCTGCATGTTTCCAGGCCATCCCTCCCAGCTGCTTCCTGGCTTTTGCATGGACTTGTCCGAATCTATCGGCATTTCGTGCCGCGTTCCTTAGCAGGAGGAAATGGGCTGATTGCAGGCATTGAAGTTACAACCCGCTCTCATTTCTCTAATGGGATCCTTTCAAGGCCAATGACTGCGGTAATGACAACGTCGGAGCTTGAAAGGAAGGGCCGTGCCCAGCGGCCGGAGCAGGGATGGAGCATCCCGGAGCCCCGGGATGGGCTGCGGATGCCATCACCCGCAAGGAGCACCGACTTGACCCATAGGCAAAGCGCCATTAAGGGTGCACAAGGGGTTAATACCCCTCTTTTTATATGGGGAAACCACGGGATGGGGATGGAGGGGTTGGGAAGCAACCCCAGCGCAGGGATCTTCGGAGCTGCTCCAGGAGAGGCGTTAATTCATCTCGGATCACCTGCCCCGTGACTCACGGCTCCATCGGTGCTCCGCATAGTTTCCATCAGCGTTTCATTTGACACACACATCCATCCCAAACGATCCCACGGGCAGCAGGGTGACACCGGTGACCATGTATTTACCTCGCCTGCTCACCCAACGCACCGGAAACCTTGAACTGGGCCGGACCCAGCCCTGGCGCAGGGTTGGGAATGGAAAACCGGTCGGAGAGCTTTTCCCTTCCTTCCCCCGGCAGCCGTGGGATGGAGCGCGTGACCTTGGGGCTGAGCTGGGTGAAACAGCCTTTCCCCGGCTCCGCGGCAGGGAATGAGCAGCACCGGTCCCAAAGGGATCCGCAAAGGTGGAAGGAAAAGGGAGCAATGCTCCTTGTGTGTGCTGGAGGGGGGGGGGGTGTCTGTGCATCCGACTGCTGCTCCCATGGGGATGCCAGGAGAAGCTCCCCATGACCCAGCCCGGAACCCCCCCATGTGCTGGGCTGCACCCCCAGAGCGCGAGCAGCAGCTCAGGGAGGGGATCCTGCCCCTCTGCTCCCATGAGACCCCCCCTGTGTGCACGGTGCTCAACATAAGGACATGGAGCTGTTGGAGCAGGTCCAGAGGAGGCCACGGGGATGCTCAGGGGCTGGAGCAGCTCCCGTATGGAGCCAGGCTGAGAACATTGGGGCTGGAGAAGAAAAGCTGCGTGGAGAGCTCAGAGCAGCTTCCAGTGTGTGAAGGGGGCTACAAGGATGCTGGGAAGGGGCTCTTCATTAGGGACTGTAGGGATAGGACAAGGGGTGATGGGTTCAGACTGAAACAGGGGATGTTCAGGTTGGAGATAAGGAAGAAGTGATTTATGTGAGGGTGCTGAGGCACTGGCACAGGGTGCCCAGAGAAGCTGTGGCTGCCCCATCCCTGGCAGTGCTCAAGGCCAGGTTGGACACAGGGGCTTGGAGCAAGCTGCTCCAGTGGAAGGGGTCCCTGCCCATGGCAGGGGTTGGAGCTGGGTGAGCTTTAAGCTCCCTTCCAACCCAAACCAGGCTGGGTTCCATGATTCTATGATGCTTATAACCTTGGGGTTGACTCCCAAGCCATCCATCCCACAACATCCATCTGCATCCCAAGTCCATCCTCCCCTGAGCATCCAGCGCTCCCTAAAACAGCCAGAGGAACTCCTTATAGATCAAGCAGGGACCAGCAAACCAGATGCCTCCCGCCGCACACAACCAGGGTAATCTCTGTCATACGGCCAGAAAAGGGGAGATTAGATCAGATCAGATGTACCTGCCTAATTTTAGCTCCCTCACATGCTTCGGGCGTGCTGCTCCTGCTCTTCCCTCGCTCCTCTCCAAGCCATGGGGCCACCAGGCAGGACAGGAGGAAACCAGCCTGGCTTTGGCTGGGAAGTGGTACCCAGCGGTGTGATGTGCACTGGATGTGGTGATGCTCCCCCTGCACTGGTGGTGGTCATCCTCAACCTCTGGAGCATCACCTTTCCAAGCCCTGGGAATGCCTCCCTACCCATCCAGCCTGCCCCCATTCACACTGAGCTCCTGCTGCTGCTTTCCCCTCCACCTCCTGCTGAATTCCTGCAACGTGACAGGGACGTTTGCTGTCCATTGCCTGCCCTGACCTCCCTCATGCCAGCCCTAAGCCCTTGTCTTGTCCTGCTGCCAGCTCCATCAAACGTCTCCTGATCCAAGGTGACATCTGACTCCTCATGGGACCAGCCTTGGGGCAGCGCTGCGATGCAGCAGGAACAGAAGACATCTGAGCCCTGAGCTCATCATGAGCTGCACCATCCCCAGCATCCCAGCAGGGTCCCCACGGCCTGGAAGGGGATGGGGAGGAAGGACACAGTCCCTTAAAGCTATCATAGGCAAAGTGAGGTGTCCCCATGCCCATGGAAGGGGGGTTGTAACTGGATGATCTTAAGGTCCTTTCCAACCCTAACTAGTCCATGATTCTATGACCACCCCACATCCCAAAGGGGGTCCTGGTGCTGGTGAGGGCTGTGCTGGGCACCACACAAGCCTGACAGAGCTGGGAGGTCAAAAGTCGCTGTGAGGGCACAGGACCCTGAGTCACAGCATCCATCCCGGGATGAGTAAGTCCCGCGAGTGGCACTTTCCCAATCCCAGCGGAAGGAGGAGGTTTCTCCAGCATCCCCAAGGCGCTTTCCCAAAGGGGCAGAGCTGGGTCACAGCCACATCCCTGGTGTGGGGCGAGCGCACGTCCCCAGGGCCAGCACCCGGAGCTGGGGCATGAGGGCGAGCAGCAGCAGGCAGGGAGGTGCTCAGTGCCAAGGGCTTTTCCTTCACCTGCTCCATGGGATCCCTGGTGCTTCCTCATGGATCAATGGGTGGGAGCAAGCCCAGGGGGTCTATGGTCCATGTGGATGCTGTTTCTGTTTCTGATCCAAGGAGTTTGGGTGTTTAAAGGGATGATCTTAAAGGTCTTTCCCAACCGAGTTGATCCTATGCTTCCAAGTGTCCCCTGGTTTTCCTGCTGCTGCAGCAGATTCCCAGAGCTGGATCTCAGGGATCCCATCCTGGAGCATGATGGCAATGGGATAACGCTGCCATTACCCCACAATAACCCTGCGCCATGGCCGCATCCAGCCCAGGCTTGGCACGGGGTCAGTCCCCAAGCCCTGGCTTGCATAAGGTGGGAATGTGGGAAGTCTCTGGCTCTGTCGGGATGCTGGAAGCAGCAGCCTGGAGCAGGTTGGAGGCTCAGGGGAAGGCGGTGGAGCAGCGTCCGTGTCACCATGGCAAATCCATGTGCGCATGGATGCGCCTCCCCGCTCATCCTTGGTGTTTGGATGCGGCTCTTAAAACCCAGGTTGGTTTGGGCACTCACCTCCTGCCCGTTCCAAAAGCCCATCCTAAGCACTAATGGTGGGATTAACACCCCACTGACCCCTCAAACCCAGAGCAATTCCTAACCCGGATCATGGCCAGCTCTCCCCAGGATGCAGGAGCAGAACCGGGCTCTCCCCTGGACCATTGCTCACAAGCAGCATCTCGCATCCCTCCCTGCAGGGAGGACCACATCCCAAAGCAGGAAACCACCCCCAATATTACATCCTGCCTTGCTTCAACATCAGTCAGGGCCAGAGAATTGGGAAACAGCTCTCCAACACCCTTCCATGAATTATTCCATGCAGCCATCCCGTTATCCCGCTCCCCACAATTACTCCCCTTCCGATGAGTGGCAGCAGGATGAACTGGCCTCACATCCCTTCATGCTCCACAGCCAGATAGAAGGAGTAAAACCACCCCAAAATCCCAAATCCAGGGAGAAGATCCCCTTACCTGGGTGAAGCTCTTGCCATCCATGCCGTCTGCTGCGTGCTCGGGCATCATCCTTGGAGCATCCGAGATGGTTTGCTGGGACTGGGAGAGTTTTATCATCTCTGATCCCTGCGGAGGAAGGTCCCTGCCTGCCATTGGCTGGGCTCTGGGGATAAGTATGGGATTTTAACAGCACCCATGTAATCCCAGAGCTGTGGGATGAGCGCAACGGAGCTGCCTGGGGTGTGATGCCGATGGGGCTGGGTACCCACATTACACAGTGTCACCATCACCCCTCATGGAGCATCCCTTTGCATGGCAAGCAACAGCCACCGGACCAGGGTGACCCCCACAGTGTGCAGGCAGTTTTAGTGATGAATCCCCTCTCCTTTTTCCTAGGCTTGGGAAATAAATGAGGAAATCACCACTGGGATGGATGTGTTTGCAAAGGGATGCTCGGGAGCTCCAAGCTGTGCTTGTGCATCCCCACCCCTGGTAATGCACACGGGTAGATAGCATGCGTGTGCACGTGCTGCATGTGTGCATGAGGCAGGAACATGTGGCTGCACACATGGCTCTTACCCGGCTTAACTGGGATCTGCTTATACAGAGGTGGCTCCTCTGCTTATACAGAGCTTCGGGAGCCCTTTAGAACCCCCAAACACCCTAATGGGGGGTAAAACCTATGGGGAAGAGCTGCAGTGGGAGCGGGGAGCCCCATGGCTTTGCCCCTGTGTGCCCATGGGCATGCGAGGGCCCTCTCCTCACTGCCCAGCAAAGAGGTTTAAGGCTGATGCACTTATTCCTTGTGTCCAGGGCAGATTATCCGGCTGGCGGGGCCGGAGCGCTGGCACGGAGCCCCTGAGCCCTTATCTGGGGCAGGCAGGGCAGGAGAGCTATGGGGAAGGAGGGGGGGCAGAGCTGCAGCCCCACGGTGCCCTATGGCAGGTGGCTGGGCCGTGATGGGGCTCGAGAGAAGGGACAGGGATTGGGTTAGGGGGCAGCAGCATCCCCCCCACCCAGGGCTTGGGCACCTCCTGCATGTGCTGAAGGTTCAACCCAGCCCTAAATCGCAGTCTGGCCTCTGGGTTCAGCACCTTCCCTTCGCAAAGGGAGAGCCCCAGCTTCAGCTCTGTCCCCATCCTGCTCCCTGTCCCATCCCTATCCTCATCCTGCTCCCTGTCCTCATCCTGCTCCCTACCCCATCCCTGACCCCATCCCATCCCTATCCTCATCCTGCTCCCTGTCTCAGACTTATCTTCATTCCCATCCCATCCCATCCCTGTCTGCACCCTGGTCCTTGTCCCAGTCCCATTCCCATCCCCATCCCCCTCCCACCCCCATCCCTGTCTCAATCCCATTCTCCTCCCTGTCCCTATCCCTTACTCCACCCATAGCCCAGTCCTGGTCCTTGTCCCAATCCCATTCCCATCCCCATCAAATCCTTGTCCCTTTCCTCATCCCCATCCTTGCCACCACCTCTGTCTTGGTCCCCGTCCTAGTCTCATCCTCATCCCATCCCACCCTTATCCCATCCCCATCCCTTTCCCAGCCCCATCCCTATCCCTGTCCCCATCTCACCCCTATCCCACGGCTGACAGGGACAGCCCAGGACAATCCAGCCTCCGATGGAGCCAGGAGCCGCTCCGCTCCCACCATGCGTTTGGCAGCACCTTCAGCCGACAGAAACTTCTTTTATCTCCAAAACCTCCCCTTTAATCTCCCCAAAGATCCCTTTCATCTCCCCAAATCCCTTTGCTGCACAGGGAGAGCTCTGCCCGCTCCAGGCCGGGATCCTCCCTCCGTTGGCTTCTCCGAGCCGGGAAGGACAGAGCCACCTTTGTTCTGTCCCTGCTCCTATTGCTGCAGGAAATGTCACAGGGCCCTTGGCGCCGGCGGCTTTGCCATCCCTCTCCTGGCACGTCCGTGCTGGGAATCTCCAGGATAGGGAGAAGAAAGGGACCCACAAGCGCTGGGCGATGGGAGATGCGCTGGGGAGATGGGGGTCAGGGGCATCGCTGCGTGTCCCCACATCAGTGCTTTAACTGGAATGGATGCGGAGCCAAGCCAGGCTTGCTCCATCTCCCACCATCGTGGGGTCAATGGGATGCTGATCCCCACCCTCAGCCATTCCCAGCCTCCCAAAATCCTCCTTGCAGCGGGCACCGGATAAACCCCGTCATTGTCCCCCCCTGCCTCATGTATAATTCAGCACATGGCAAGGGCAAGACCTGCCCTTTCCAGTGAGGGACCCCCCCTTGGGGACCTCAGTGGGTGGCCGGGGACCGTTCCCAACGCGGCTTTATAAAGAGGCGATGGAGAAACAGCCGGCTGGGATGGGAGCAGGTGATTCCCCATGGGATACCCCCTGGTGGCCGGTGAAGAGGTGGTTTTATGGCTTTAATAGTGGGATAAAAGCTCTTAAGGACGCCTCGCTGGTTGTATGGCATTTCCCTGTGCTGGGAACCCATTGGAAGTGGGATGCGCGGTCCAGCCCGGAGAATGGGATCAGTGCAGCCCAGTGAGGGATGCCAGCCTCAAACAATGCCTGGGTGCATTCCTCTTGGAGAGAGGGTGTCTTGGGACACGTTGGAACAGTGGTGGAATGACTGTCCCTGGAAGTGATCACACACCACGTCTATGAGGCCCTGAGTGCCATGGGTTAGTGATGGCAGCGCTTGGGAATGCTTGGACTTGATGAGCTTAAAGCTCTTTTCCAACCTGATTCCATGATTCTATGCCAGCAATCGGAGGAGGAGGGAGAGCTGCAACCCCTGCCCTTGCTCTGCCGCAGCCAGAGGTGAAGCCACCGCTCCCTCAAGCCGCTCCAAGGGCTTTCTAAGGCTCTCCCCATGGATGGCCGGGAGCCAGGCAGCAGCACATCACGGAGCCGGCACGAGGCCGGCAGCTCCGGCAGGGACCGGCTGCATCCGCGACGCCTGGGGCTGAGCCAGCAAAGATTGGGCTTAATCACATGTTAACCTCAGCCCCATGCCAGGATCCATCCCTCTTCCCTGACCTCCCTGGCTCCGGTAACCAGAAACCACCAGGGAATTTTTCCAGTCTCATGATAACAGCAAACGTCACATCCCAAAGGAGCACAGGCGCTGCCAGCTGGGTGGGATGGGGCGAAGCCAATGGGATGGAGCTTCTGGGGGCATCCTGGTGACAGCAACCGGTGCCAGGGGTTTGGGATCCAAACCCGGATCTCGTTTCGGAGCGGGGAAAATGAAAGGGATAACTGGACCTAAAGAGCTGGGAAACAGCCACAGCCTTAAGCATCCCCAGGCTGCTGTTTTCTAGGAACTCAAGCCTGGGTGCTTCCCCAAGCACCATTGACCACGGTGAGGGGGACATTGGGATGAATCCCCTAAAAGTCATCAGATACCCAAAGCATGGGTTGGATGGGGCGACTCCTTTCACTTCTGCTTTCCCTGGCTCACGCTGGCTCCAGGAGGCTGCTGCTCTATTTAGGGAGCTGTGTCCCAGCCCAGCAGCAGCAGAAATAGGGGAGGGGAAATGAAAATGAACCCTGGTTGGCTTCAGAGCATCCTCATCTGCTGCACATGGGAGCAGGGGCTGATCAATCAGAGCCCCAAGAGCTGAGACCTGGAATAAACCATGGCCCCTCATAACAACTGCGACCCCTAAAAGACAAGATCCCCCCAGAACAATGGTCATAATAGCCATGACCCCTAATAACTGGACCCCCAAAACCATGGTCCCTAATACCAATGACTCCGAATAACTACGATCCCCAAAACCATGGTCCTAATAACCACAACCCCTAATAACTGGGACCCCCAGAACCGTGGTCCCTAATACCAGTGACTCCTAATAACAGGGACCCTCAAAACCATGGTCCCTAATAACCACAACCCCTAATAACTGGGACCCCCAGAACCATGGTCCCTAATACCAATGACTCCTAATAACAGGGACCCTCAAAACCATGGTCCCTAATAACCACAACCCCTAATAACTGGGACCCCTAAAACCATGGTCCTAATAACCACAACCCCTAATAACTGGGACCCCTAAAACCATGGTCCTAATAACCACAACCCCTAATAACTGGGACCCCTAAAACCATGGTCATAATAACCATGACCCCTAATAAATGGGATCCCCAAAATCTTGGTCTTAATAGCCATGATCCCTAATAAATGGGACCCCCAGAACCATGGTCCCTAATAACCATGACAACTAATAACTGGGACCCCAAGAACAGGGTCCCTAATAGCCATGACCCCTAATAACTGGGACCCCATAAACATACTCCCTAATAACCTAATAACCCAATAACCCTGACCCCTAATAACCTTGCCCCCCCCAAAAGACATGGCCTTTAATAACCCCAATCCCTAATAACCCTGACCATAGCCATAGCCCCTAATGAGTGTGACCCCTAATAACCATGACCCCTAATAAGTACAATCCCTAATAACCCCAACCCCTAATGATGCTGCCCCCAGGCCTTCTGGCTTCCCAGTGGGGTGAGATTCCTGCCAATCCCGGTTGCACAAGCATCCCCCAAACCCCTCATCACCCTCTTCCATGCTTCCCATTTTCCCTTTGAGTTGTCATCTACAAACACCCAGTTTTCCCAGCTATAAAACAAGGGGCAAGGAGCACATCCCGGCTGCTGGGAGGTGGGAATTTTGCAGCCCAAATTCCCCCTTGGATACTTCCACCTTTGGTTTTGGGGTGGTTCTAAACCCACCTCCCCTCGGATTAATGCACTCCTCCGATGAGGGCAGTAATAATGGGATTATCCCGATCTGGCTGCGGGACAGGGAAGCTCATTATGGAGCATTAAAGAGGGGAAAATTGGGATTTCCGAGGTCTAATGAAAGCTCATTTCCTTCCGGGCATCTCCCAGGCTCATTTTGGGCTCATTTGTGGGGGTTTTCGCAGTTTGCCAGGATCTGGGAATGCTTTTCAGCCCGTTCAGGTTTGGGGAAACTGAGGCCCAGCGGCCACAGCGCTGCATGGGGACCAATTCCATGTCCCTCAATGCACCCCATAGGGCAGCCCAGGACTCAGTGGGTAAAGTGGGGTGAGGCACTTTGGGGGGGCTTTTTTCCTATGAAAACACGGGAAAGGAGGATGGGGAGGGGGAAAACACCCCAATGAAAGCCTTGGGTTGAGGATCCCCCCCCAGTGACCGACCCAGCGTCACCGAGGGCCTCAGTTTTGATGGGAAAAGGGGAATTTGCCCCTTTTTCCAGCCGCCCTTTGGGTTCCAGCATCGCGAGGACCAACAGTGCCACCTACCGAAACAGCCCTCGCCGCTCCTGAGCCCTCATCGCTCCCTTTTCCCCATCCCAAAGCGCATTCCCACGTTCTTAGGGACACAAAACACCCCCAGCCCATCCCCTGTTTGTCCCTATGGGGCAATGCCAGCTGCCCATCCCCATCACATCAAGCCTTGTCCCTGTAGCGTTCCCATTTATACTCCTGGGCCTGTTTTAGGTCCCTTTTAGGGCTTGGAAAGCTCCATTTGAACCCAAACCATCCCATGACCAAGTCTTTGTGCCCACTGAGTCCCACACGTTCTTAGGGGCACAAGAACCCTCATCCCAAGCCCTGTTTGTCCCTATGGGGCGATGCCAGCTGCCCATCCCCATCGCATCAAGCCTTGTCCCTGTAGGGTTCCCATTTATACTCCTGGGCCTGTTTTAGGTCCCTTTTAGGGCTTGGAAAGCTCCGTTTGAATCCAAACCATTCCATGACCAAGCCTTTGTGGCCACTGAGTCCCACACGTTCTTAGGGACACAAAACCGCCCCCAGCCCATCCCCTGTTCGTCCCTATGGGGCAATGCCAGCTGCCCATCCCCATCGCATCAAGCCTTGTCCCTATTTGTCTCCCCTTTATACTCCTGGGCCTGTTTTAGGTCCCTTTTAGGGCTTGGAAAGCTCCATTTGAACCCAAACCATTCCATGACCAAGCCTTTGTGCCCACTGAGTCCCACACGTTCTTAGGGACACAAGAACACTCATCCCAAGCCCTGTTTGTCCCTATGGGGCAATGCCAGCTGCCCATCCCCATCGCATCAAGCCTTGTCCCTGTAGCGTTCCCATTTATACTCCTGGGCCTGTTTTAGGTCCCTTTTAGGGCTTGGAAAGCTCCGTTTGAACCCAAACCATTCCATGACCAAGCCTTTGTGCCCACTGAGTCCCACATGTTCTTAGGGGCACAAGAACCCTCATCCCAACCTCTGTTTGTCCCTATGGGGCGATGCCAGCTGCCCATCCCCATCGCATCAAGCCTTGTCCCTGTAGGGTTCCCATTTATACTCCTGGGCCTGTTTTAGGTCCCTTTTAGGGCTTGGAAAGCTCCGTTTGAATCCAAACCATTCCATGACCAAGCCTTTGTGGCCACTGAGTCCCACACGTTCTTAGGGGCACAACCCCCCCCCCCAGCCCATCCCCTGTTTGTCCCTATGGGGCGATGCCAGCTGCCCGTGCCCATCGCATCAAGCCTTGTCCCTATTTGTCTCCCCTTTATACTCCTGGGCCTGTTTTAGGTCCCTTTTAGGGCTTGGAAAGCTCCATTTGAACCCAAACCATTCCATGACCAAGTCTTTGTGCCCACTGAGTCCCACATATTCTTAGGGGCACAAGAACCCTCATCCCAAGCCCTGTTTGTCCCTATGGGGCGATGCCAGCTGCCCATCCCCATCGCATCAAGCCTTGTCCCTGTAGGGTTCCCATTTATACTCCTGGGCCTGTTTTAGGTCCCTTTTAGGGCTTGGAAAGCTCCTTTTGAACCCAAACCATTCCATGACCAAGCCTTTGTGCCCACTGAGAGGGGAAACTGAGGCACACCCAGTCCTGCCCATTAGACCCCAACGAGCCCCACCTGCGGCTCATTGAGTACTTAAGGGCCCCTATAGAAACCTATATAAACCCCTAACCCCGGCTCTGCTCCATCCGCGGCTATGGAAGGAGCCGGGGCGCAGCCGGCACGGGGGGCGCTGCTGCTGCCCACCCCGGCCCCGGAGGTGCTGGAGCGGGTGCTGAGGGAGCTCCACGGCCCCTTGCCCTGCGCTGCCTCCATCGCCCGCCTGCGGAAGGGGCCGGCCGGGGGGTACGAGCCGGCCGGGGGGGCCGGGGATGCGCTGGAGCGGAGGCAGTTGGCCAATGCCAAGGAGCGGCAGAGGGTGAGGGGGGAGCCCCGGCCCCACACTTGTGGGGGGGATGATGGGGGGGGGCACCCGGGGCACCGCTGGGTGCTTGGGCCGTCGGCATTAGGCTTCTGCTGGGGTCGTGAATAGGGGGAAGTCTTTGGGGGGGTCTGGTTTAATATGGGGGGTTATATAACTTATATATTTAATGTTTATTATATTTAATACAGTATTATTATATTAAATATAATATTTATTATTATACTAATATTCTATTAATAATTCGAATATATTAATTTTTAACATCGATTCAATATAACATTATCATATTAATATCTTAATATATTACTTAATAATATCATGTTACTATATTAATACATTATATTATTAATATGTTTTTTCTATAATATGGGGGGTTTCATATATTTTCAACCTAAAGGGACCTGGTTTAATCCTTAGGGCCTGGTTAGATCCCAGTTTAATCCTATGGGAGGCCAGGTTTAACCTTGGGAAGCTCTGGGTTAGTTTTGGGGGGGGTCCTGGTTTAATCCTGGGGGTTCCAGTTTAACCCTTACAGAGCCCAGTTTAATCCTGAGGGACTGGGCTTAATCCTAGGAGGACCTGGCTTAATTCTGGGGGGCCTGGTGTGACCCTAAGAGGGTCTGTGTTAATGGGGGGGGCTGATTTGATCTTGGAGGACCCAGTTTAACCCTCATAGAGCCCAGTTTAATCCTATGGAGGGACAGGTATCATCCTAGAAGCTTCTGGCTCAAGTTGGGTTGGAGATGGCTTGATCCTAACAGAACCTGGTTTAATCATGGGGGTCCAGGTTAACCCTAAAAGGACCTGGTTTAAATTGGGAAGGAGCTGGTTTGATCCTAGGGGGGCCTGGTTCTATCTCGGGGTGCCCAGTTTAATCCTGAGTAGAGGCTGGTTTAGTCCTAGGAGGACCTGGCTTCATTTTAGGGGGGTGGTGGTTTCATCCTGGGATACACAGATTCACCATAGGAAGGCCTGGGTTAATCTTGGGGGGCCCAATTCAATCCTGAAGGTGCCCAGTTTAATCCTAGCAGCACATGGCTTAATTCTGGGGGTGCCCATCTTAATCTTAGGAGCACATGGTTTAATTTGGGGGGCCCCAGTTTAATCCTAGCAGCACATGGCTTAATTCTAGGGGTGCCCAATTTAACCCTAGGAGCACATGGCTTAATTCTGGGGTCCCTACCTTAATTCTAAAGGGTCCCAGTTTAACCCCATGGTGCCCAGTTCACCCTTGGGGTCCCCCCCCACGCACCCCAATGGGTTTTCCCTCTCTTTATCCCCCCCCTTGCAGATCAAGAACATCAACAGCGGCTTCTCCAGGCTCAAGGCCTTGGTGCCCCTGGTCCCCCGTGACCACAAGCCCAGCAAAGTGGACACCCTAAAGGCAGCCACCGAGTACATCCGGCTGCTGCGGCTGGTGCTGGAGGAAACGGGGGGGCTCAAGGTAAAGGGGGGGTCACCCCAACATCAACCTCCCCTGTTTCAGTCTGAACCCATCACCCCTTGTCCTATCCCTACAGTCCCTGATGAAGAGTCCCCTCCCCAGCATCCTTGTAGCCCCCTTCAGGCCCTGGAAGATGCTCTGGGGGTGCAGCCCCGCACATGGGGGGGTTCTCATTGACTGACACCCCCAATTCTTTGTCCTCAGGCTGCTCTGCATCACTTCTCTGCCCAACCTGCACCTGGGGTTGCTCCAACCAAGGGGCAATCCTTGCCCTTGGTCCTGTTGGCATTGGGCACCCCTCAAGCATGTCAATGTCCCCCTGGATGGCAGAAGGATGGGGGGGGCACAGCACCCCAATTTCAGTGTTTTCTCCCCCCTTCTCATACCAACAGGATGCTGATGCCAATCAGGATCTGGGTGATGCCGCTGGGACCAGGCCTGGCACTGTCCCCCTGTATCCATGGGTTGCCCCTGTGCTGCCCCCCAACCCTGGGCTGCTACGGGAGAGTGGGGAGCTGGTGAGTTGGGGGTCAGGGTTGGAGGGATGGGGTTGGGTGCACCCAAGAGGGGGGACAAGATGGGGACACCCATGAGCCTTGCAGGGAGCTCCCACCCCAGAGCTCAGGCTTTGGGGAGCCTCTGATTTATACCAACACATTATATCTATGTACATGCAGATATTTATGCCCCAAAATGAGCAAAACCTTGCATTTTGGGGGCTTGTTTTTGAAGGTTTTACCAGCCAATCCCTAAAAAAAACCCTGGAATCTCCAGCAGAGACCCACGGGGGACCTGGTGTGACACCAAGTTTGATGCTCCAGCACTTCCTTTGGGGGCTGCCTCCTGTCCCACGGCCGGATCCAGCCCCACATCCCATTACACTGCCCCTCAACCTGCCTATCCCCAACACGGGGGGGGGGGGGGGGCATCACTCCTCAACCACGATGGTGAGGCCAGAGCTGTAATTAATAGCTTTATATGAATGTAATTAGCAATTAGCAGCTCTGCTTCCCCCCCCTTTATTTAATGGAACTCCCAATTCACCATCTATCTCATAATAAAAGAGGATTTTGGGGGGTGTCCATGCTGCTCCTGTGTGCTTCCCACCACGTTTATTTGCACTCAGTGGGTGTCCCGGGGGGGGTCTGTGGATTCCCCCCCCACCTCTATGGGGCGGAGCGTGTTGGCAGAAGGAGCTGGACCTGCGCGGGGGGGGGCCCTTTGTCAGGATGCTCTGAGGAGGAGGAGGATGCTCTGAAGGAGGAGGTGGGTGATGGCAGCATCCTCCCGGCCACAGCATCCCCATCCATGGGAGGGTTTTGGGGCGGGGGGGGAGCAACAAATCGGGTGACCCCCCCCTATCTCTTTCCCATCTTTTATCACCCTCCCTAAGCAGGCTGCATGCAGGTTGGGGGGGCTGCATCTATTCCCCCCCCATTTCCCTGGCCTTTATCCTCTGTGGGCGGTGGGTACCAATCCCCCCCTTTCCCCCCTTCAATCCGCATCCATGGGGGACGCGGTGCTGCATCCAGAACAAGGGAAATTCCCTGTTTTTCATCCTCATCCGCCATCCCTGCGGCTGCCGCAGCGGCGCTGGGTGCGGCGAGGGCGGAGGCGGCCGGGAATGTTGGATGGATGGATGGATGGATGGATGGGGGGTGGGAGCATGGGGGTGTCGTTTATCCCCCCCCCCCATTCCCAGCACGCAGTGATGCGGGGGGGGGGCCTTTAGAGACCCCTCTGCTCTTCCTCCTTCCTCTTTGGGGGGGATTCCTGCTGGGATGCTCAGGATCCTGCCACCCCCTGACGTTCGCCCTTCGGTGGGGACCCTCCCAGGGAATTCAAGCCTGGAAAAGGCTCCCTGCTTCCCTGTGAGCCAGGTGGGTACTGGAGCAGCAAAGCTGGGGCAGGGGGGACACGACGACACGGGGGGCTACGGAGGATATAGGGGGCTATGGAGGATGTGGGAGACTCTGCTTTTGCATCGGGGGAAGCACCGAGCGTTGGGGAGGGGAGGGATGCTCTGTTTGGGGGGGGTCCTGTGGGATTTGCCGGGAGCAGCTCAGGTTTGGACCACCTCTGCACCCCCTATACGGGGGTGTATTTGGGTCTCTTCCCCCCTCATTTTGGTGCAGCAGCACCCCTAAAACACCCCACCGAAGACTTGGTGGCGTTATGGGGGTCACAGCGGCAGGGCTCGGTCCCCAACAGTGGCACAGTGGCATCGATCCCAAGCGCGATCGATTGGGAGCATCCCTCAGGGCGGATGCCGTCGGTGCTGCTCCCATCAGTGCACTGAGCCGCCCGTTCTCAGCCACTGCTTGTTTTGGGGGGGTGATTTGAGTGCTTCAGTCCCCCCCCCCCATCATGTCCTGAAGGTGCCAACTCATCACAGGGATGGGTTGTCCCTATGGGGAGGGCGGAGGCCGGATGGGGCTTATCTCCAGCGTGCAGCTTGGGGTATCCTCGGTGTCTGCTTCCCAACCTGGATCTGCGGAGGGCGCTGGCGCTGACCGTGGCCCCGCGTTCGTGTGCAGGATGAGCTCCGTGGCCAGCCCCGAGCCCCTGCCCGAGCCCCCCGGCCCCGGGTCCCGTTACCTGGAGAGCTTGGCTGAGGAGGACCCCGAGTACCTGCGGGCGCGGAACATGGCAGCGGACCTGCGGCAGGACTTCAACATGATGGAGCAGAAGAAGAGGGTCACCATGATCCTGCAGAGCCCGGTAAGCGGCGGCGCCTCCCGGGGTCTGAACCCCGTCCCTCCTTGTCCTCAAACCCCATCCCTCCTGGTCCCCGAATCCTACCCCTCCTGCGCCCCCAAACCCTGCCCCTCCTGTCTCCAGTCTTGATCCTCCTGCCCCTCTCCCTCCTATCTCCCTTTGTCCCCAAATCCTATCCCTCCTTGTTCCCAAACTCTGTCCCTCCTTATGCCTAAACTCCATCCTTCCTGTCCTTAAATCTCACCACTCCTGTGCTTCAAACCCCATCCCTCCTTGTCCCCAAACCTCATCCCTCCCGTGGCCCCGAACCCCATCCCTCCTGTCTTCCAAACCCCATCCCTCCTGTACCCCCAAACCCCATCCCTCCTGTCTTCCAAACACTATTCCTCCTTGTCCCCAAACTCCATCCCTTCTGTGCCCCCAAACCCCATCCCTCCTGTGTTCCAAGCCCTATTTCTCCTTGTCCCCAAACCCCATCCCTCCTGTCCTCAAACCCCATCCCTCCTGTCTTCCAAACCCTATTACTCCTTGTCCCCAAATTCCATCCCTCCTGTCCTCAAACCCCATCCCTCCTGTCTTCCAAGCCCCATCCCTCCTGTACCCCCAAATCCCATCCCTCCTGTCTTCCAAACCCTATTCCTTCTCGTCCCCAAACTCCATCCCTCCTGTCCTCAAATCCCGTCACTCCTGTGCTCCAAAACCCATTCCTGTTTGTCCCCAAATCCCACCCTTCCTGTGTCCAAACCCCATCCCTCCTTGTCCTCAAACCCCATCCCTCCTTGTCCCCATATCCTCTCTCTCCTCACCCCCAAACCCCATCCCTCCTGTGTTCCAAGCCCTATTCCTCCTTGTCCCCAAACCCCATCCCTCCTGTCCTCAAACCCCATCCCTCCTTGTCCCCATATCCTCTCTCTCCTCACCCCCCAAACCCCATCCCTCCTGCCCTAACTCAGACCCTTCTCTCCCAATCCCATCCCTCCTCTCCCAAGCAAATGCCCCTGTCTTGGATGGGGGCACGTCCCCCGCTGCCCGGTAGTGCCAGCACCGTGCCCCCAATCTGGCAATGTCCCTGCCACCGACCCCATGGGGCTGCGGTCCCCACGTTAGCAGTGGTGGCACTGCCGACCCGCTGCTGATGCCAGCACCGACCCGGTGGTACCCGCACCCCGGTGCCACCGGCTGCTCCCTCTTCGGTCACCGCATCCCTGTGGGGATGGGGATGACACCGGTGGGGCCGGGGTGCCGCAGTCTTTCAGGGAGGAGCTGGAGAGCCTCATCCAGGAGCAGATGAAGAAGGGGAACAACTCGTCCCACATATGGGCCCTGCGGCAGATCGCCGACTTCATGGCCACCACGTCCCCTGCCGTCCTCCCCACCTCCCCCATGGGTACGGCAGCAGCTTCTTTGGGGCAAAAAGGGAATAATTTGGTGAAATTCTTGAGTGTTTTCCTTAATGTATGGGTTTGGAGGGGAGGAAACACCCCATAGCGCTCCATGTTCTCATTCCCAGTGGAGAGGGGTGAGGGTGGAGGGCAGGCATCGAGGACCATAGGGGCAAAGTGGGGGTCACGCTGCAGACCCCAAGTAGCCTCTTCCAAAACCCTGGGATCCCCTAAAACCTTTGGGACCCCCAAAACCTTGGGATCCTCCAAACCTTTGGGACCCCTTTATCTTCGGGACCACCAAACCTTGGAATCCATTCAGCCTTTCGGACCACCAGACTTTGGGATCCCTTTACCTTTGGGATCCTCCAGACCTTTGGGATCCCTTTATCTTTGGGACCACCAAACTTTGGGGATCCTCCAAACCTTTAGGATTCTCCAAACCTTTGGTATCCCTTTACCTTTGGGACCCCCAGACCTTTGGAATCCATTAAGTTTTTGGGACCACCAGACTCTGGGATCCTCCAAACCTTTGGAATCCCTTTACCTTTGGGACC
Organism: Pezoporus wallicus; assembly: GCF_028554395.1. Taxonomy (NCBI): domain Eukaryota; kingdom Metazoa; phylum Chordata; class Aves; order Psittaciformes; family Psittacidae; genus Pezoporus; species Pezoporus wallicus. Next base: position 1,426,829 of record NW_026636985.1, read on the forward strand.
ACCAAGCCTTTGGAATCCCTTTACCTTCAGGACCACCAAACCTTTGGGATCTAGCAAGCCTTTGGAATCCCTTCACCTTTGGGACCACCAAACCTTTAGGATCTTTCAAACCTTTGGGATCCCTTTACTTTAGGGATCCCTTTACCTTTGGGATCCTCCCCAGACCTTTGGAATCCATTAAGGTTTTGGGACCACCAGACTCTGGGATCCTCCAAACCTTTGGAATCCCTTTACCTTCAGGACCACCAAACCTTGGGATCCACCAAGCCTTTGGAATCCCTTCACCTTTGGGACCACCAGACCTTTAGGATCTTTCAAACCTTTGGGATCCTCCAAACCTTTGGGATCTCTTTACCTTTGAGACCACCGAACCTTTAGGATTCTCCAAACCTTTGGGATCCCTTTACCTTTGGGACCACCAAACCTTTGGAATCCGTTTATGATTGGGATCCTCCAAACCTTTGGAATCCCTTTACCTTTGGGACCACCAAACCTTTGGGATCCTCCAAACCTTTAGGATTCTCCAAACCTTTGGTATCCCTTTACCTTTGGGACCCCCAAACCTTTGGTATCCCTTTACCTTTAGGACCCCCAAACCTTTGGAATCCCTTTACCTTTAAGACCACCAAGCCTTTGGGACCCCCAAACCTTTGGTTTCCCTTTACCTTTAGGCCCCCAAACCTTTGGAATCCCTTTACCTTTAAGACCACCTTTGGAAGCCTTTATTTGGGACCCCCAAACCTTTGGGATCCCTTTACCTTTGGGATCCTCCAAACCTTTGGAATCCCTTTACCTTTAAGACCACCAAGCCTTTGGGACCCCCAAACCTTTGGTTTCTTTACCTTTGGGACCCCCAGACCTTTAGGCCCCCAAACCTTTGGAATCCCTTTACCTTCAGGACCACCAAACCTTGGGATCCACCAAGCCTTTGCAATCCCTTCACCTTTGGGACCACCAGACCTTTAGGATCCAAACCTTGGATCCTCCAAACCTTTGGGATCTCTTTACCTTTGAGACCCCCAAACCTTTGGTTTCCAAACCTTTGGGATCCCTTTACCTTTGGGACCCCCAAACCGTTTATGATTGGATTCCAAACCTTTCCCTTTACCTTTGGGACCACCAAACCTTTGGGATCCTCCAAACCTTTGGTTTCCAAACCTTTCCCTTTACCTTTGGCCCCCCAAACCTTTGGTTTCCCTTTAAGACCACCAAGCCTTTGGGACCCCCAAACCTTTGGTTTCCCTTTACCTTTAGGACCCCCAAACCTTTGGAATCCCTTTACCTTTAAGACCACCAAGCCTTTGGGACCCCCAAACCTTTGGTTTCCCTTTACCTTTAGGCCCCCCAAACCTTTGGTTTCCCTTTACCTTTAAGACCACCAAGCCTTTGGGACCCCCAAACCTTTGGTTTCCCTTTCCCTTTAGGCCCCCGAAACTTTTGGCACCCCAAACCCAACTCCATCACCGTCCCCTCCCCACGGGAACATCCCGGTGTTGGGAAGGGGGTTTCAAACCAACCCCCCCCCTCCCCACTTCTCCCTCTCATTTTGGGGGTGCCGCATCCCCAGGGCTGGCTTCCGTCACCCCCATCAACGACCTGCACGGCCCCGAGGCGCCGGCGCTGGCCAAGGGCGAGCGGTTGATGCGGTGCAAGGTGGGCAGCATCCACCGCCTGCTGGACCTCTATGGCTGGGCCCAGCTGGGACACGCGGCTGTCACCGTGAGCACCCCTAAAACGGGGGGGGATTGGGGGGTTTTGGGGTGGATTTGGGGTATTTTGGTTGGGTTTGGGGAGAGAAAGATTTTGGGGGGGTTGGGGGGGGGTTTGGGGTATTTTGGTGTGTTGGGAGAGAAAGATTTTGGGGGGTTTTTGGGGGTGTATTTGGGGTTTTTTGGTTGGGTTTGGGGAGAGAAAGATTTTGGGGGGGTTTTTGGGGGTGTATTTGGGGTATTTTGGTTGGGTTTGGGGAGAGAAAGATTTTGGGGGGGTTTTTGGGGGTGTATTTGGGGTATTTTGGTTGGGTTTGGGGAGAGAAAGATTTTGGGGGGTTGGGGGGGTTTTTGGGGGTGTATTTGGGGTATTTTGGTTGGGTTTGGGGAGAGAAAGATTTTGGGGGGTTGGGGGGGTTTTTGGGGGTGGATTTGGGGTATTTTGGTGTGTATTTTGGTGTGTTGGGAGAGAAAGGTTTGGGGGGTGTTTTTTTTTTGGGGGTGTATTTGGGGTATTTTGGTCAGGTTTGAGGAAAGATTTTGGGGGGGATTTGGGGCTTTTTTGGGGTGTATTTGGGGTATTTTGGTGTGTTGGGAGAGAAAGATTTTGGGGGGTTGGGGGGGTTTTTGGGGGTGGATTTTGGGTATTTTGGTTGGGTTTGGGAGAGAAAGATTTGGGGGGGATTGTTTTTTTTTGGGGGTGTGTTTGGGGTATTTTGGTTGGGTTTGGGGAGAGAAAGATTTTGGGGGGGGTTGGGGGGTTTTTGGGGGTGTATTTGGGGTATTTTGGTCTGGTTTTGGGAGAGAAAGATTTTGGGGGGGTTGGGGCTTTTTTGGGGTGTATTTGGGGTATTTTGGTGTGTTGGTTTTGGGAAAGCAAAGTTGGGGGGTGGGCATTTTTTGGGGTATTTTGGTCAGGTTTGGGGAGACAAAGATTTAGGGGGGTTTGGGGGTTTTTGGGTGTATTTGGGGTATTTTGGTTGGGTTTTGTAAGAGAAAGATTTTGGGGGGGGGTTGGGGTGTATTTGGGGTATTTTGGTGTGTTGGGAGAGAAAGATTTTGGGGGTTGGGGGGGTTTTGGGGGGGGGTTTGGGGTATTTTGGTTGGGTTTGGGGAGAGAAAGATTTTCGGGGGTTTGGGGCTTTTTTGGGGTGTATTTGGGGTATTTTGGTGTGTTGGGAGAGAAAGATTTTGGGGGGGGTTGGGGGGTTTTTGGGGGTGTGTTTGGGGTATTTTGGTTGGGTTTGGGGAGAGAAAGATTTTGGGGGGGGTTGGGGGGTTTTTGGGGGTGTATTTGGGGTATTTTGGTCTGGTTTTGGGAGAGAAAGATTTTGGGGGGTTGGGGCTTTTTTGGGGTGTATTTGGGGTATTTTGGTGTGTTGGTAGAGAAAGATTTTGGGGGGTTGGGGGGTTTTTGGGGGTGGATTTGGGGTATTTTGGTTGGGTTTGGGAAAGATTTTGGGGGGTTGGTTTTTTTTGGGGGTGTATTTGGGGTATTTTAGTCTGGTTTTGGGAGAGAAAGATTGTGGGGGGATTTGGGGCTTTTTTGGGGGTGTATTTGGGGTATTTTGGTGTGTTGGTTTTGGGAAAGCAAAGTTGGGGGGTGGGCATTTTTTGGGGTATTTTGGTTAGGTTTGGGGAGAGAAAGATTTTGGGGTGTTGGGGGTTTTGGGGGTGTATTTGGGGTATTTTGTTCGGGTTTTGTGAAAGATTTTGGGGAGGTGAGGCTTTTTGGGGGTGTATTTGGGGTATTTTGGTCAGGTTTGGGGAGACAAAGATTTTAGGGGGGGTTGGGGTTTTTTGGGGTGTTTTTGGGATATTTTCGTCAGGTTTTGGGAAAGATTTTTGGGGGGTTGTTTTTTTTTGGGGTGTATTTGGGGTATTTTGGGCGGGTTTTGGGAGACAAAGATTTTTGGGGGGTTGGGGCTTTTGGGGGGTATTTTGGTCAGGTTTTTGGGAGAGAGATTTTGGGGTGTTTGGGGCTTTTTGGGGGTGTAATTGAGGTATTTTGGTGTGTTGGTTTTTGGAGAGTAAGGTTTGGGGGGGTTTGGGGCTCTTTTTGGGGGTGTATTTGGGGTATTTTGGCCAGGTTTTGGGAGAGAAAGATTTTAGGAGGATTTGGGGCTTTTTGGGTTTTTTGGGGGTATTTTGGGGTATTTTGGTCGGGCTTTGGGAGACAAAGATTTGGGGGGATTTGGGGCTTTTTGGGGGTGTGGGAGGTGTTTGGGGGGTGAGGGCTTTCAGGGCAGGGTGGGTTTGGGGGGTGCAGGGTTTTTTGGGGTGTTTTAAAGGTTTCTTTCACTTTTTGATATCTCTTTGGGCTTTGGGGGGAGGAATTTGGGGGTTTTGGTGGATTTGAGGACTTTGATGGTTCAGGGGGGCTTTGGGCAGGATCAGGGTTTGGGGGTACAGTGAGGGGTTTTGGGGTGATTTTAGGATGTCTTTCCCACTTTCATACCCACGTGTGCTTTCTCCTGCCGCAGCTACGCGTCAGCAAGGAACAGGAGCATTTCTTGGTGGCCCCACAGGGGCTGGCATGCAGCGAGGTGACAGCGGCCAGCTTGGTGAGCATCCCTGTTACCCCTATAGCATCACCCCCACCCCCGTTATCCCTGTTCATCAGCCCCATCCCTGTTACCCCTATAGCATCATCCCCACCCTCGTTATCCCTGTTCATCACCCCCATCCCTGTTACCCCTATAGCATCACCCCCACCCCCGTTATCCCTGTTCATCAGCCCCATCCCTGTTACCCCTATAGCATCACCCCCACCCCTGTTATCCCTGTTCATCAGCCCCATCCCTGTTACCCCTATAGCATCACCCCCACCCCTGTTATCCCTGTTCATCAGCCCCATCCCTGTTACCCCTATAGCATCACCCCCACCCCTGTTACCCCTGTTAATCACCCCCATCCCTGTTACCCCTATAGCATCACCCCCATCCCTATTACCCCTATAGCATCACCCCCACCCCTGTTATCCCTGTTCATCAGCCCCATCCCTGTTACCCCTATAGCATCACCCCCATCCCTGTTACCCCATAGCATCACCCCCATCCCTGTTACCCCTGTAGCATCACCCCCATCCCTGTTATCCCTATCCCTCACCTCCATCCCTGTTACCTCCATCCATCACTTCCATACATGTTATCCCTGTCCATCACCCCCATCCCTGTTATCCTTATCCATCACCCCCATCCGTGTTATCCCTGTAGCATCACTCCCATCTCTGTTATCCCTATCCACCACCCCCATCCCTGTTATCCCTGTAGCATCACCCCCATCCCTGTTATCCCTATCCATCACCTCCATCCCTGTTATCCCTTATTCACCACTCCCATCCCTGTTATCCCTGTAGCATCACTCCCATCCCTGTTATCCCTATCCATCACCTCCATCCCTGTTATCCCTTATCCACCACCCCCATCCCTGTTATCCCTTATCCACCACCCCCATCCCTGTTATCCCTGTAGCATCACCCCCATCCCTGTTACCCCTATCCATTACCTCCATCTGTTATCCCTGTAACATCACCTCCATCTGTTATCCCTGTAGCATCACTCCCATCCCTGTTATCCCTATCCATCACCTCCATCCCTGTTATCCCTTATCCACCACCCCCATCCCTGTTATCCCAATCCATCATCCCCATCCCTGCTATCCCTGTAACATCACTCCCATCCCTGTTATCCCTATCCATCATCCCCATCCCTGCTATCCCTGTAACATCACCTCCATCCCTGTTATCCCTTATCCACCACCCCCATCCCTGTTATCCCAATCCATCATCCCCATCCCTGTTATCCCTGTAGCATCACTCCCATCCCTGTTATCCTTATCCATCACCCTCATCCCTGTTACCCCTATCCATCACCTCCATCTGTTATCCCTGTAGCATCACTCCCATCCCTGTTATCCCTATCCATCACCTCCATCCCTGTTATCCCTTATCCACCACTCCCATCCCTGTTATCCCTGTAGCATCACTCCCATCCCTGTTATCCCTATCCATCACCTCCATCCCTGTTGTCCCTTATCCACCACCCCCATCCCTGTTATCCCTTATCCACCACCCCCATCCCTGTTATCCCAATCCACCACCCCCATCCCTGTTATCCCAATCCATCATCCCCATCCCTGCTATCCCTGTAACACCACCCCCATCCCTGTTACCCCTCTCCATCACCCCCATTGCCGTCCCTTCCCATCACCCCCACAACCTGAAGGAGCTCCGAGCCCCCTCTCTGTCTCCCCCCCCCCAAGATCAAGGTGAACGTGCTGGGGGCCGTGGTGGAGCAGGGCAGCACCAACTTCACCCCGGACACGGGCAGCTTCAGCCTCCACGCCGCCATCTACGCCGCCCGCCCCGATACCCGCTGCATCATCCACCTGCACACCCCGGCCACGGCTGCAGTGAGACATCGGGGTTTTGGGGTGGGTTTTGGGGTGGGTTGGAAGGGGTTTGTCACCCCCCGTGTCCCGCCGCAGGTCTCGGCCATGCGCTGTGGGGTGCTGCCCATCTCCCGCGCCGCGCTGCTCCTGGGGGATGTCGCCTACTTCGACTTCAGAGGGGAGGTGGAGGAGGAAAGCGACCGGGTCGAGCTCCAGAAGTGCCTCGGTCCCACCTGCAAGGTGAGGGGATGGGGACACGCATAAGGGGTGAACCCATTGCACTCGCCTTGCCCCGCTGACGGCCCCATCGGTGCTGCAGATCCTGGTGCTGCGCAACCACGGCGTGCTGGCGCTGGGCGACACGGCCGAGGAGGCTTTCTACAGCATCTTCCACCTGCAGGCGGCCTGCGAGATCCAGGTGAGCACCCGGCCCTGCACCGAGCTGTGTGCGGCCTCAGCACCGTGCCCGTGGGGGTAAGCACTGGGATGTGTATGGCCTCAGCACCATGCTCATAGGGATAAGCACTGAGCTGTGTATGGCCTCAGCACTGTGCCCATGGGGATAAGCACTGAGCTGTGTATGGCCTCAGCATCGTGCCCATAGGGATAAGCACTGAGCTGTGTATGGCCTCAGCACTGTGCCCATGGGGATAAGCACTGAGCTGTGTATGGCCTATGGCATGGGGATAAGCACTGAGCTGTGTATGGCCTCAGCACTGTGCCCATGGGGATAAGCACTGAGCTGTGTATGGCCTCAGCATCGTGCCCATAGGGATAAGCACTGAGCTGTGTATGGCCTCAGCACTGTGCCCATGGGGATAAGCACTGAGCTGTGTATGGCCTCAGCATAGGGATAAGCACTGAGCTGTGTATGGTGCCCACTGTGCCCATGGGGATAAGCACTGAGCTGTGTATGGCCTCAGCACTGTGCCCATGGGGATAAGCACTGAGCTGTGTATGGCCTCAGCATCGTGCCCATAGGGATAAGCACTGAGCTGTGTATGGCCTCAGCACCGTGCCCATAGGGATAAGCACTGAGCTGTGTATGGCCTCAGCACTATGCCCATGGGGATAAGCACTGAGCTGTGTATGGCCTCAGCACTGTGCCCATGGGGATAAGCACTGAGCTGTGTATGGCCTCAGCACTGTGCCCATGGGGATAAGCACTGACGGCCTCAGCACCATGTCCTGTGTATGGCCTCAGCACCATGGGGATAAGCACTGAGCTTCAGCACCGTGCCCATAGGGATAAGCACTGAGCTGTGTACGGCCTCAGCATCATGTCCATGGGGATAAGCACTGAGCTGTGTATGGCCTCAGCACCATGTCCATGGGGATAAGCACTGAGCTGTGTACGGCCTCAGCACCATGTCCATGGGGATAAGCACTGAGCTGTGCCATGTCTCCGCTACCACCATGGTGCCCTAGGACCACGCACTGAGCTCTGCCAGGTCCCTGCTGTCACCATGCTCCCCAGCGCACCCATGGGTGCTGTGGGTGCCGTGGCCATGCCCAGCCCCACCAGCACCCCCCCATACCCCTTTCTGTGCCGCAGGTGTCGGCGCTGGCGAGCGCGGGGGGCACGGAGAACCTGATCGTGCTGGAGCGCAGCAAGCACCGTGCGCACGAGGTGGGCTCCGTGCGCTGGGCGGGCAGCACCTTCGGGCCCATGCAGAAGAGCCGCTTGGGCGAGCACGAGTTCGAGGCCCTCATGAGGATGCTGGACAACCTGGTGAGGATGCGGGCGCGCCGCAAACCCAACCGCGCTCCCATCTCCGCTGCCCCGGTGTCCCGCATCTCACACCCCCAACCCGCCGTGTCCTTCCGCAGGGGTACCGCACCGGCTACACCTACCGCTACCCCCTGGTGCAGGAGAAGAGCAAGCCCAAAAGCGATGTGCTCATCCCCGCCACCGTCACTGCCTTTGTGTTCGAGGAGGAGCCCGCCCCGGTGCCAGCGCTGCGGCAGCACGCACAGAAGCAGCAGAAGGAGAAGACGAGGTGGCTCAACACCCCCAACACCTACATGAGGGTCAATGTGGCTGAGGAGCAGCAGGGCAGCGCCGGCAGCCAGAAGACAAAGACGACGGTGAGGGGCGGCTGGGGCAGTGAAAGGGGAAGGGGGGGGGGGGGGTAAAGGGAGGGATGGGGTCTCACCAGGAACGCACAGGGGTTTGTGAGAAGCTGCAACTGATGCTTTCGGTACCTTTATTAAGCACAAACTTTCCTTTCCTCCTCTATTCCCTGCCGTAATAATGGCCATTGGAAAACCCCATCTCCCCAGCCTCACATAAATCACTTCTGCCTTATCTCCAACCTGAACTCCCCCTGTTTCAGTCTGAACCCATCACCCCTTGTCCTATCCCTACAGTCCCTGATGAAGAGCCCCCCTCCAGCATCCTTGTAGCCCCCTTCAGACACTGGAAGCTGCTCTGGGGTCTCCATGGGTTCCCCCCCCCCCTTCACGATGTGTTGTTTATGGGGGTTTTCTCTCTGGATGCAGTGGCTGAAAGCAGACGAGGTGGAAAAAGGCAGCAGCGGGACCCCCATCCGAATCGAGAACCCCAACCAGTTCGTGCCCCTCTACACGGACCCACAGGAGGTGCTGGAGATGAGGAACAAGGTCCGGTCCTGGCCCCAAACCCGCCCCCTCACGAGGCTTTGGGATGTGCATGCAGGGCTCTTCACAGACCCATGGGCAGGGGGGCAGCTGTTTCCTTGCCCCTAATCCGCTTCTCACCCATAGATCCGGGAGCAGAACCGCCAGGATGTGAAGTCAGCCGGCCCCCAGTCCCAGCTGCTGGCCAGCGTGATCGCAGAGACCAGCCGCAGCCCCGTACGCCACCCCACATCCCAGCCCCACATCCCCTCCCCACAGCATTCCACCCCTCACGGCGGGGGTAACACTGCTCCGGGGCTGTTCCTTCAGTCCACAGAGAGCCATTTGGGAGATGCAGAAGCCAAAGAAGCATCCAGGGATGAGGCCCCCCCGGAGCCGGAGCCCCCGAACCCCTTCAGCCAGCTGACGGACCAGGAGCTGGAGGAGTACAAGCAGGAGGTGGAGAGGAAAAAGCTGCAGGGTAGGAAGGGGTAAAAGGGAGCCCTGATCCCAAATCCCATCCCATGGGGCTCGGGGGCAGCTCACGTCTCTGTTGGCAGGCGAGAAGGCTGCTGTGGCCGAGGAGAGCCAGGCTCCCCCTGCATCCCCACCGCAGAGCCCGGCCCCGACGCCTGCGGAGCCCTCGGAGGGTGAGTGAGCCCATGGGAGCAGGGGACATGAGGATGGGGTCTGCAGTGAGCAACTGAAGCAGAGGGATGCGGGTGGATGCAGCCGGACCCTGCTTGAACACGGATAAAGGTCTTCATCAGCCTGCTGGGCTCCAGTGGGGAGCAGCAGCACTGATGGGGGCTCACACCATAAAGGCAGCCAAGCCACCGCTGGCCTTGATCAGGAGCATCCATTGGTGGCTTTGTTGGGTGCAGGGGACGTCTCCATCCCTCCCCTAACAGAATCAACCAGGATGGGAAAGAGCTTTAAGCTCATCGAGTCCAACCATTCCCAGCACTGTCAAGGCCACCACTAACCCATGGCACTGAGGGTCTTGTCTACAAGGTTTGGGAACACTTCCAGCCTGTTCCAACGCCTGAGCACCCTTTGGGGCAAGGAATTGTTCCTCAGCTCCATCTAAACCCCCCTGGTGCAGCTTGAGGCCGTTTCCTTTTGTCCCATCACCTAAGGATGCGACATTCCCATTGTTATATGGTCCCACGTTGTCACTTCCAGCGGGTCTTGGGGGGGGGGGGGGGCAGTGGGAGCTTCTGCCTTGCTCATCGTGTGTCGTGGTGTCTGTGTCTGTGTCCACAACCTCTTCCTTTCTCTTTCCTCCCCGTGTGGCTCTCACCCAAGGAGTTACCTCTGACTCTGAATGCTTGTCACTGTAGTAAGTACGGAGAGGCCATCCTTAAGGAGGAGGGACACGGCTGCAGCTCGGGGTACCCTTGCTCTCCGTGGCCCCAGCGCTCTCCTGAGGGCTTTGCAGCAGGAAATGCCTTGGGTTTCCTTGTTCTCTTTGCTCCCTGCTTTCATTCCAGCCGCCAGGCCGGGATGGAGCCAGCCGCCCGCTCTGCCTGCCTCTTCCCGGCTCTCCATCCCACCTCGCTTATCCTGCAGGGAGAGGGGGGGGAGCTCAGGGAAGCAGCGCCTGAGGCAGGAGGGGATGGAGCCCCATTGTTCTCTATGCACAGAGGCCGAATCCTGCTCCTGCCCGGGGAGGGGGGGGGGATTTAAACCTCCCCAGCGCCGGGCGCTGATGCCCAAACCTCACCTCTCCTCTTTGCCGTTGCCAAGGTGACAAGAAGGAGGATGGGGACCAAGCGCCGGCTGATTCTGCTGTTGAGAAGGAGCCGCCAGCGGTGGTGAATGGGAAGGAGGAGGAGCAAAGCACCGAGGAAAGCAAAGCCGGGGAGCGGACAACGTCCCCTGCCAACACCGACACGGATGCCCCTAAGGAGAAGGAGACGGTGACCAGCAGCCCCGTGTCCCCCGAAGGTTCCCCTTCCAAATCGCCCTCCAAGAAGAAGAAGAAATTCCGGACCCCGTCTTTCCTGAAAAAAGGCAAAAAGAAGGAAAAGATCGAATCCTGAGTGTCCTCCGAAGCCTCCGCCCCCCAGTCCGCTCCGGAGGGAGGCACCAAAGACGCAGGGATGGCTCCTGCAGCTGAAAAGCCGGGAGATGAGCTGTTTCCTAGGCTATTCCCGGCACCAGGCACCTCATCCCCTCGTCACCCGCTTATTGGAGGCGGTCACTGAGCTTAGGAAAGATTTGTGGCCCCTGTTTGCTGCTTGGGGAAACACCCACCCGCTGCAATGTCCCTTCTCCCTCCTCTCTCCTGGGTACCAGCCCCTTTCCCAGTCCCGGATTGAGGGTTGGATGTGGGGTGTTTGCTCCCCCTTTGTGAATTGCAGGGCGCAGCTCGGATGCGCTCGGTTTGAGGACGAAAAGGGTGCTTTTTGTTGTTCTTTTCCTACCTTCTTGTCCCAAGCTCCACTGGAATGGCTTCACACACCCCCTGGGCAACATCGGGTGCTGCTTTGCCAAGGGAATTGGATCAGAATGGGAGGGGGGGAATTTGCTCTTCCTGAAGGAGAGCCCACAGCCTTGTGAGCCTTTCCTTTATGGATCGTAACCTTCCTCCTCGTGGGATGGAGTCCCCTTCTCCTGGTGCTGCTGCCTCTGTGTGTGTGCGGGATGAGGAAGCGCAGCCGGATTCCCCATCACCGGACCCGCACCGGAGAAGGGAGAAGGAAAAGGAGCCTCTGGGAAGGGTCTGTGCTACTAAAACTGAGCAAAACTTCACTAAGTGCTACTTCGGGATGAAGACGCTGCCACCTCACTGCCGATGCCACCGTCCCCATCGCCCCGTCACCACTGGTTGTGCCACGCCGACACCATCCACGTGCTTTTGCCGAGCTCTGGAATCCCAAGCACTCCTCCCTGGTTGTTTCCTTGCCTCCCAGCCTCGCCTCCAGCTCTCCATACAGCGACATGACCATCATTCCAACCTCCCGGCCGTGCCCAAAGGGAAGACGAGACCCAGCGATGCTTTGCCCTGATGCTGCTCCAATGCTGGTATTAAGGGGACAAAACCAATGGATCAGCCCCTATCCTCCTCCAACACACAGGGATTTGCCATCTTCATGGGGACAGGGCTTCCTCCGGGTCCTGGATCCATGGGCTCTGTGTTTCCTCACCCCAGTCCCATATTCCCACAGGCCACCACCACGTTTTCAAAGCCTTTTTGCTCTTGGCTTTTGTTTTCCCTTCCGGAAGAGCAGAAAGCCAAAGGGAGGAGGTCTGGGAATGCAGGATGGGTTTTCCTCGCAGGGCGAGTGAGTTGGAGAGTAAAACATCAGGCCCAGGGGTCAAAAGAGGGGACCCTGAGCTCCCCCATTCACAATCCACGAGGATAAGCGGATGCCCATCACCTTTATATCAGCCTTTGAGATGCCCCCCGCAGCTCCGTACCCATTTCCCATGGGATGTTGTTAACTGCCACGGGTCCCAAAGCTCTCTGGAGCCCCTTTGCCATGGAGCCTGCATGTCCCAAGCCACAAACCGCCATAGGGATGGCTGTGCTGCCTCTCAGGTTGGTTCATTATAACACTGCCGCAGCCCCCTGCGCTGCTCTGTATCCATGGGCTGCGCAATTCCTTTTCTCCAGGGGTTTTTAGAGGAGACAGGGATCTATTTCCCCACTTGGAATCCTGGGGTGCGTTAAGCATCTCCCGCAGCATAGGGAAGCAAGAGGTACTGATGTCTTCAGCGGTCAAATAGATGCCACTATGATGCTGGTCCTCGCTGCAGATACAGGGTTACAGTGACCTGACTTGACAGGGCATCCCTGGGCCCATTCCATCCTCTGGATAACATGGAAAACTCTCCCTCTACCCCCTACCAGCGTTTTACCCCCTATTGCAGCCCATTGGCTTGCTGCTTCCTTCTCCTTCCAGCCGCGGGATGTGGGAATCTCGTGGCAGGGAACCGGGAACGCATCCCTGGATGCAAACCATTGCTGCCCCCTTCACGCCTGCATCCCCATGGAAGAGGAGAGGCCAGTTCCAACGTGGGCGATGATGATGATGATGATGATGATGATGATGGGGTTCTATGGACTGGGGAGGGTCCCATCGAGGATGCGGGTGATGAAGCCCAGAGGGGGCTCTGCCATTGCGGGGAGCAAGGGGAGGGCAAGCGCCGGTGTCCGACAATCGCTGTGTGTAAATAAACCCCGTGTTTGGCACCTCCAGGGCTGCGGAGCTTCGGGGGGGGGGGGGGGGGGGGCGGAAGGCCGGGGTTGTGGGGCTGGGGTTGTGGGGCTGGGGCTCACACCCGCCCCGTTGCCGTGGGGCGTACGGAGGGAGAGGGGCCGGAACGTTTTGGCTGCGGAACCAAAAGGCGGCGGCGCCGGTTGCCGGGGGAGCCGGAAGTGAAGGCGCTGAGGGGCGGCCATGGGCCGCAGCCGCTCCCGGTCGCCGCCGCGGCGCGGTGAGGAGGGGACCGGGACCGGGATGGGGATGGGGATGGGGATGGGGATGGGGATGGGGATGGGGATCGGGATCGGGACCGGGACCGGGACCGGGACCGGGGTCGGGACCGGGATCGGGTTGGGGGCTCCGGGAGCGGGTAGAGGCCGGGCCCCGGGGGGCGATGCATGGATGCGGGCGAGGAACCGGGGGTAGGGCCGGGCCCTGCGTCTTCCCCCGGCCCATGGGCAGCGGTGAGCGGGGTGAGGCCGCGGTGGGCCCCGTTATCCTCCTGCTCCTGCCGCACGCATCAGCGGTCCGCGGGCGGGTGAGCGCGGCCAGGGCTGGGGAAGGGGGTTCCTGCGGCCGCTGTGGGTGCTGGTGGGGATGTGTGGGGCCAGCGGGGCTGGTTGTGGGGTATCCGTATGGGAGCTGTCACTGCACAGGGTCCCAGCCTGGGTGGGGATGAAGGGACCTTAAAGCTCCTCCAGTTCCAACCCCTGCCACGGGCAGGGACCCCTTCCACTGGAGCAGCTTGCTCCAAGCCCCTGTGTCCAACCTGGCCTTGAACACTGCCAGGGATGGGGCAGCCACAGCTTCTCTGGGCACCCTGTGCCAGCGCCTCAGCACCCTCACATAAATCACTTCTTCCTTATCTCCAACCTGAACTCCCCCTGTTTCAGTCTGAACCCATCACCCCTTGTCCTATCCCTACAGTCCCTGATGAAGAGCCCCTCTGCAGCATCCTTGTAGCCCCCTTCACACACTGGAAGCTGCTCTGAGCTCTCCACACAGCTTCTCATCTCCAGCCCCAATGCTCTCAGCCTGGCTCCTATGGGATCCTATCAGTGGGGTTTGCCCCCAGGAGGGCTGAGGAAGCAGGAACTGACCCCGGCTTTTCCCACCGCAGAACGCAGGCGTTCCCGATCCGCCTCCCGGGACAGGGAGCGGCGGCGCAGGGAGCGATCGCGCTCGCGGGATAGGGACCGGAGGCGGAGCCGCTCTCGCTCCCCGCACCGGCGGCGCTCCAGGTGAGAGGCTGGGATGAGCCCGGCTGAGGCTCGCTGCGGGGCGGCGCCGGGAAGCGGGATGGGGATAACGTGGCGGAGACGGGGCGAACCCGCCTGCCTTTGTAACCTCAGGTCACCGCGACGGCACCGCTCCAGCTCGTCCTCCCCCCCGCGGCTCAAGGAGAGGCGGGACGAGGAGAAGAAGGAGATAAAAGACTCCAAAGGCAAAGAGCGGCAGATCACGGGTAAGGGAAGCGGGGTTTCCTCTTTAAATATGGCCCCAGTGAGGCTGGATTGGTGCTGCTTTAACGTGCTCTTGTCACAGCCTGATGGCTGCTTTTATCCAGCTCTTTCATTCCATTGCCTTGGCAGAGGAGGATCTGCAGGGCAAGACGGAAGAGGAGATCGAGATGATGAAAATGATGGGCTTTGCCTCCTTTGACACGACAAAAGTGAGTGTGGATGAGCACGATGGAGCCTGCAGCCACCTGTGACGCAGCCATTGTGCCCTTTTGGGGGGATACTCATAGAACAGAATCATGGAATCATCCAGGCTGGGAATGAGCTTTAAGCTCATCCAGTCCAACCCTTCCCAGCACTGCCAAGGCCACCACTGACCCATGGTACTGAGGGTGTGTGAACACTTGCAGTGCCGGTGACTGCAGCCCTGCCCTGGGCAGCCTGTTCCAATGCCTGAGCACCCTTTGGGGCAGGAATTGTTCCTCAGCTCCATCTAAACCTGCCCTGGTGCAGCTTGAGGCCGTTTCCTCTTGTCCCATCCCCTGTTCCTTGGGAGCAGAGCCCAGCCCCTCCTGGCTCCATCCTCCTCTCAGGCAGTTGTAGGGAGCCATCAGGTCCCCCCTGAGCCTTCTCTTCTCCACACTGAACCCCCCAGATCCCTCAGCCCTTCCCCATCACACTTGTGCTCCAGGCCCTGCATAGTTTTAGCCGCCGGTCCCGGCCGGGCCTCGCCCTCCCCTCAGGCAATGGCGGCCTGCGGCGGGGTCGGCATCCGGCTGCTGCTGGAGGCCGCCGAGTACCTGGAGCGCCGGGAGCGAGGTACCGCTGCCCCCTGCCGTCCCCCTCGGGCCCCCCCCGGGCCCCGCCGGCCCTCACCGGTTGTGTCTCCTCAGAAGCCGAGCACGGGTACGCGTCGCTGCTGCCCGGCGGGAAGGACGGGGAGGCCGGGCAGCGCCGCGCCAAGGCCCCGAGGAGGAGCGGCGGAGGCGGCGGCAGGTAACGGCGGGGAGCGGGGGTTGAGGGTCGGGGTCAGGCAGCCATAAAGTTGGGGCGGGGGGGGGGTGTCCTGCGGCCGGGCCCAGTGCAGTGGGTGCGTGGGGGTGTCGGGGGGGACCCTGCTGTCAGTGCGGTGCTGAGGGCCCAGTACCCATGTCAGGGGGTGTGTGAGCGGATGGGGACTTCCCTGTCACCCAGTGACCAAGGTGGGTCACATCCTGCTGTCAGTGGGTGCTTGGGATGCAGTGAGGTCCTGGGGGTTGCTCCTGTCACAGGGGTGCTGAGGGTCCAGCGCCGCTGTCATGGGGTGTGTGACCAGATGGGGTCTTCCCTGTCACCCAGTGACCAAGGTGGGTCACATCCTGCTGTCAGTGGGTGCTTGGGATGCAGTGAGGTCCTGGGGGATTGCTCCTGTCACAGGGGTGCTGAGGGTCCAGCACCGCTGTCATGGGGTGTGTGACCACATGGGGACTCACCTGTCACTGTGTGACCAAGCTGGGTTACATCCTGCTGTCATGGGGCATCCTCCTGTCACTGGGTGCTTGGGATGCAGTGGGGTCCTGAGGGGTTGCTCCTGTCACAGGGGTGCTGAGGCTCCAGCACCGCTGTCATGGGGTGTGTGACCAGATGGGGACTCCCTGGTCACCAAGTGACCAAGATGGGTCACATCCTGCTGTCACTGGGTGCTTGGGATGCAGTGAGGTCCTGCTGTCACAAGGCACATGGAAGCACTGGGGGGGATCGTTCCATCACCATGGCTCCAGCACCACTGTCATGGGGTGTGTGACCAGATGGGGACTCCCTGGTCACCAAGTGACCAAGCTGGGTTACATCCTGCTGTCATGGGGCACCCTCCTGTCACTGGGTGCTTGGGATGCAGTGAGGTCCTGAGGGGTTGCTCCTGTCACAGGGGTGCTGGGGCTCCAGCACCGCTGTCATGGGGTGTGTGACCAGATGGGGACTCACCTGTCACCGTGTGACTGAGCAGGGTGACATTGCACTGCTATGGGGTGCCCGGCAGGGCTGGATGGGACCCTCCTGTCCCTGGGTACTGGGGCTCTGCCCTCGCAAAGCCCCATATCCCTCCCCCCTATCCCCATCACAGCTCCATCAACAGGTCCCCATCAGCACCCAAAGCCCCAGGCTGGGCCGGTCCTTCGGGAGCATCCCGGTGGGATGTGAGGGGCAATCTCCTGCCTTGGGGAAGTTGGGGTTGGAAACATGCAAGTGTCTGATGTGGCGGGAGGGTTTGCTGCAGGGAATGGGGAAGTTGGGCTTTTGGTTTCAGGCATGCGCTGCTGAAGCTTGGGAAGGGAAACCACGGTCAGGGCTGGATTCAATCCCTGAGTGCTGCTTTCCTGGGGAATTCCTCAGTTATCCTCCTCAGAATCCATCCAGAGCCTCAACACGGGTTCACCCTCGCTGTTCTGGGGTCCTCAACATAAGGACATGGAGCTGTGGGAGCAAGTGCAGAGGAGGCCATGGGGATGCTCAGGGGCTGGAGCAGCTCCCGTATGGAGCCAGGCTGAGAACATTGGGGCTGGAGAAGAGAAGCTGCGTGGAGAGCTCAGAGCAGCTTCCAGTGTCTGAAGGGGGCTACAAGAATGCTGGAGAGGGGCTCTTCATCAGGGACTGTAGGGATGGGACAAGGGCTGATGGGTTCAGACTGAAACAGGGGATGTTCAGGTTGGAGATAAGGCAGAAGTGATTTATGTGAGGGTGCTGAGGCGCTGGCACAGGGTGCCCAGAGAAGCTGTGGCTGCCCCATCCCTGGCAGTGTTCAAGGCCAGGTTGGACACAGGGGCTTGGAGCAAGCTGCTCCAGTGGAAGGGGTCCCTGCCCGTGGCAGGGGTTGGAGCTGGGTGAGCTTTAAGCTCCCTTCCTTCCCAAGCTGGAATTCAGTGATGTTGAATACCACAACACCTCCTGTCCGAGCTCCAAGCAGTTGTAACCCTGCCAGCCTGGGGGTTACATCTTTTCCAGGCAGTATTCCATTATTCCTTCCGGGATCGCGGACTGATTGCTTTACCCCCTGGTTTGTGCAACAGAAACCTTGGAAAACCTTGGAGCCAGTTTCTGTGTCCTTGGAGTTGCTCTGCTCCCTTCTGCCTTTCCAGCGCCCACTGTGGCTGATTCAGGGTCATCACCAGCTGAGCCTGGGGAGGGCTGAGCCCTGGAATGCTGCCTCTGCACCGGGAAGTACCCGTTGAAACAAGGGAGAGCTCGTTGAGCAGAGCAGAGCCTGAGCAGGTCCATCCCGACAGTCACCGGGAGCCCATTGCTGCCTGCTTTAGAGGCTGTTTGCCAAGGGGGGAACACCAGCTCTGTCACATCCTCCTGCTTGGGAGCACCCCAGCACCGAGGGCTGGACCTTTGAGAGGTGTTATAGCAGCAAACACCTCCTGGAACACCCCCTGAGCTCGCTTCCGACCCTCAATCCCAAGGGATGTTTCCTTCTCCCTCCTGCCATCACCCATTAGGAGGCAGCTTGAGGTCTCTCGGTCTCATCTCAAGCAAGTTCTGAGGGGATCCGTGGTGTTTGTGGCTCCAAATTCCCCTTCTGGAAGATTTGGAGCTTGTTCTGCACTTAAAGCCAAGCAAAGGTTTGCTTGGAGCAAGCTGCTCCAGTGGGAGGTGTCCCTGCCCGGGGCAGGGGTTGGAGCTGGGTGAGCTTTAAGGTCCCTTCCAACCCAAACCAGGCTGGGATTCTGGGATTCTCTGCTTTATGACCAAGGGAAAAGCTTGGTTTCACCACAGTCATGAGGTTTGCAAGCAGTGCTGAAAGGCTTGGTGGGGGGATTTTATCCAGAGGGAAGTGTCATGGAGAGATCCCACGGGAGCCAAAGACCTGAGTCCTTCCTGGCTGCGTGCAGATGCCATTCCCTTGCGTGTCAGGATAAGGCTTGTCTGAGTGAGAGGCTTTTCCATTGGGATTGAGTGATTCTGGACTCTCTGGGAGCAGGTTGCTTCAAGCTGTGCCACCAGGAAGCAAATCCCAAGGAGGCGGGACGAGCATCAGAAAGGCTTCCCAAGCATCCCAAAATGCTGCTGGTGACGAAGACTCCAGCGAGTGTCTTTGGAACATCCCTTATTTTCCCTTCAGGATCAGGCTCTGGGGTAAACCAGCGCTCCCAGAGCCTTTCACTGCCAGTTTTCCTGGAATTTCTCCATTATATTGAGCCATCTGCATCCCTTTGTGCTGCTTTCACTGTCCCCAGGGTACCGAGTGGCTCTGGAAGCTCCAAGGTTTTCAGTTTTCCAGGGAATGTTGATGAAGACGGGCCTGTTGATCCTCATGGTGGTGTCCCCAGTCAGACAGGAGTTAATGAGTGGTTCTTTCTCTTCCAGGTCGACACACAGTGAGATGGAAAAGAACAGGTAAGGGTTTGGGCGAAGCGCTGCTTTTCCAGGGGTTGGGAACCAGGGAGGTGCTGAGATGCAGAGTGGGAGGGCAGGGATAAGGCAACTGCATAAAGTGGCCACCAAGTGGCATCCCCTGGCACCCGCCTGCCTTGGGTAGAGCAGAGCTGTGTTGAAATCGTGTTGGTTCATTGCACAAGTGGGTGCTGAGTGCTCCGTCCTTCCCATCCCTTCTGTCCAACTGCCTGACAGGAGGATGGAGCCAGGAGGGGGCTCCCAAGGAACAAGGGATGGGACAAGAGGAAATGGCCTCAAGCTGCCCCAGGGCAGGTTTAGCTGGAGCTGAGGAACAATTCCTGCCCCAAAGGGTGCTCAGGCATTGGAACAGGCTGCCCAGGGCAGGGCTGCAGTCACCATCCCTGCAAGTGTTCACACACCCTCGGTGCTATGGGTCAGTGGTGGCCTTGGCAGTGCTGGGAATGGTTGGACTGGATGATCCTGAAGCTCTTTTCCAACCTGGTTGATTCCATGATTCCGTGAGCAGGTTGGGAAGCTGAGCTTCAATCCACGCAGGGATTAAACACCCTCCTTTGCTTAATACCTTAATCCCATCCTGTGGTGGTCAAGCCTTGGCTGGCACTGGGAGCAGTGATGGGCAGATGGATATCTCATGGGGTGTAAGGGATTGCACAATGAAACGAGCCCATGGGCTTGGGAGGTTCTTGTGCTCAGGAGATGAATCCTTTGAGGTTTTCCTTCTGCTGTTACATCCCAGTGGGAACTGGGCACAAATGGGTCTGTGCCTGTGTCTGTGTGTGTGCCTCTAGCTTTGGAGCGGAAGCCCCAGGTTATGTAGTGCTGGGGGCCGTCAATCCCAGCCTGGTTTGGGTTGAAAGGGACCTTAAAGCTCCTCCAGCTCCAACCCCTGCCACGGGCAGGGACACCTTCCACTGGAGCAGCTTGCTCCAAGCCCCTGTGTCCAACCTGGCCTTGAGCACTGCCAGGGATGGGGCAGCCACAGCTTCTCTGGGCACCCTGTGCCAGGGCCTCAGCACCCTCACAGGGAAGAGCTTCTGCCTAAGAGCTCATCTCAGTCTCCCCTCGGGCAGGTTAAAGCCATTCCCCTTGGCCTGTCCCTGCAGGCCCTTGGCCAAAGCCCCTCTCCAGGTTTCCTGCACTGGAGCTGCTCTCAGGTCTCCCCTTCACACAGCAGAGGGGCAGGATCCCCTCCCTGAGCTGCTGCTCACGCTCTGGGGGTGCAGCCCAGCACATGGTGGTGGTGGTGGGGGGGCTCTGGGCTCAAGCTGGGTCATGGGGAGCTTCTCATTGACCAACCCCCCTCCAAGTCCTTCTGGGCTGCTCTCAATCACTTCTCATCCCTGAGCCCATCAGTGCTTAGGAGCAAGGACCTCGTGTTCTGTTTGCGCTGGAGCTCAGGAGTTCCTTTGTGCAGGCAGGTGCCTCTTTACCCCTCGCACACCCAAAGAAGATAGGGCAGGAACTTGGCCAAACCCCAGCTCACAGCTGCCTGTGCTGATGGTGTGGATTGAAGGTGGGTGTTGCAAGGATGTGACCTTCACCTGGGTTCTCCATGGAGGAAGGGGCCTCCTGGAGGAGCCAGCCTTCCCCTTGGCAGTGGTAAAGGGTTCGTGTTGCTGCAGCCAGTCTGGGTGTCACACACAGAGGGAGGGATGCCGGGTGCCTGAGGAGCCTGGGGATGTTCAGGGCCGGCGATCCCTCAGGGACCTGGTTTTGTGGTCACTGTGTGCCAAGGTGATGGATCCAGATCCGGAAGCGCTCCCAAGTGGGAACCTGATGGTTCTGTTGTGATCTGCCTGCAGGCGAGCTCACCTGCGGCTCTGCTTGGAGAAGCTGAAGAGGCAGGTCCCGCTCGGGCCCAAGGACAGCAGGCACACCACGCTGAGCCTGCTGAGGAAGGCCAAATTGTACATCAAGGTGAGCACGGGCTTCTTTGGTGCTGCTGAACCCACCCACTGTGGAGATGCAGGCATAGAATCCCAGCCTGGTTTGGGTTGGAAGGGACCTCAAAGCTCCTCCAGCTCCAACCCCTGCCACGGGCAGGGACCCCTTCCACTAGAGCAGCTTGCTCCAAGCCCCTGTGTCCAACCTGGCCTTGAGCACTGCCAGGGATGGGGCAGCCACAGCTTCTCTGGGCACCCTGTGCCAGCGCCTCAGCACCCTCACATAAATCACTTCTTCCTTATCTCCAACCTGAACCTCCCCTGTTTCAGTCTGAACCCATCACCCCTTGTCCTGTTGTTACAGTCCCTGATGAAGAGCCCCTCTCCAGCATCCTTGTAGCCCCCTTCAGACACTGGAAGCTGCTCTGAGCTCTCCACGCAGCTTCTCTTCTCCAGCCCCAGTGTTCTCAGCCTGGCTCCATATGGGAGCTGCTCCAGCCCCTGAGCATCCTCGTGGATTGAAGTTGAACCAAACATCCCAGGGCAGGGCTGCAGTCACCGTCCCTGCAAGTGTTCACACAGCGTGGAGCCGAGGCCTCAGTGCCATGGGTCAGTGGTGGCCTTGGCAGTGCTGGGAATGGTTGGACTGGATGAGCTCAAAGCTCTTTTCCAACCTGGTTGATTCCATGGGCTTGACGTCCCGTGTTGAAGCCAGGGAGCCTCTCGGAAGCTGATGGTGGCTGTGTTTAGGTGGCTTGGGGAGCAAAAGGGACATTGCATATGTGGCTGGAGGCTGAGAGCTCAGGATGAGGCTGGGATCATCAGGATCAGGCTGGGATCTCAGGATCAGGCTGGGAGCTCAGGATCAGGCTGGGATCATCAGGATGAGGCTGGGAGCTCAGGATCAGGCTGGGATCTGAGGATCAGGTTGGGAGCTCAGGATCAGGCTGGGAGCTCAGGATCAGGCTGGGAGCTCAGAATCAGGCTGGGATCATCAGGATGAGGCTGGGAGCTCAGGATCAGGCTGGGATCTGAGGATCAGGTTGGGAGCTCAGGATCAGGCTGGGATCTGAGGATCAGGTTGGGAGCTCAGGATCAGGCTGGGATCATCAGGATCAGGCTGGGATCTGAGGATCAGGCTGGGATCTGAGGATCAGGCTGGGATCTCAGGATCAGGCTGGGATCATCAGGATCAGGCTGGGATCTGAGGATCAGGCTGGGATCTGAGGATCAGGCTGGGATCATCAGGATCAGGCTGGGATCATCAGGATCAGGCTGGGATCTGAGGATCAGGCTGGGATCATCAGGATCAGGCTGGGAGCTCAGGATCAGGCTGGGATCTGAGGATCAGGCTGGGAGCTCAGGATCAGGCTGGGATCTGAGGATCAGGTTGGGAGCTCAGGATCAGGCTGGGAGCTCAGGATCAGGCTGGGATCTGAGGATCAGGCTGGGATCATCAGGATCAGGCTGGGATCTGAGGATCAGGCTGGGATCTGAGGATCAGGCTGGGATCATCAGGATCAGGCTGGGAGCTCAGGATCAGGCTGGGAGCTCAGGATCAGGCTGGGAGCTCAGGATCAGGCTGGGATCTGAGGATCAGGCTGGGAGCTCAGGATCAGGCTGGGATCTGAGGATCAGGCTGGGATCATCAGGATCAGGCTGGGATCTGAGGATCAGGCTGGGATCATCAGGATCAGGCTGGGAGCTCAGGATCAGGCTGGGATCTGAGGATCAGGCTGGGAGCTCAGGATCAGGCTGGGATCTGAGGATCAGGTTGGGAGCTCAGGATCAGGCTGGGAGCTCAGGATCAGGCTGGGATCTGAGGATCAGGCTGGGATCTGAGGATCAGGCTGGGATCATCAGGATCAGGCTGGGATCTGAGGATCAGGCTGGGATCTGAGGATCAGGCTGGGATCATCAGGATCAGGCTGGGAGCTCAGGATCAGGCTGGGAGCTCAGGATCAGGCTGGGAGCTCAGGATCAGGCTGGGATGTCAGGCTGCCTTCTGTCCCTCTCCTCCCCTGCAGAAGCTTGAAGACGACGACAGGAAAGCCACGCACCAGATAGAGCAGCTGCAGCGGGAGCAGCGGCACCTCAAGAGGCGGCTGACGAGGCTGGGCATGGGGAGGATAAGGATGGACAGCATCGGCTCCACCGTCTCCTCCGAGCGCTCCGACTGGGATAGAGGTGGGACCGGGCGCTCGGGATGGAGGGGGTGGGAGCTCTGCCCGGCCGTGCTGTAACCCTGCTCCTCCTGCAGAGGAGCTGGACGTGGATGTGGAGAGCACGGACGACCTCCCTGCAGACCTCGACTGGAGCAGCAGCAGCCCCAGCGACTCGGATGAGAGGGGGAGCCTGCGGAGCGCCTGCAGCGACGAGGGGTATTCCAGCTCCGGCGTCAAGAGGCTGGAGCTGCAGAGCGACTGCAAACCCTCTCTTGGGCCATAAGAAGCGACTCCCGTGGCTGTTTCACCCCTGGCTCTTTCCCGTTGGATCCTGTTAGGTAGCACACCGGGCCCTTCCCATCCTTCTCTTGCGCATCCAAGAACCTTCATGGAGCACCGACCGAAAGGAAGCCAAACTGTTTGGAACTCGAGTCCCAAAATGCCACTTGGGGCTGGGGGGGGGGTGTGTGGTGTGTGAGTGCCTCCAGTTCCCATCTAGAAACTCCTCTCTATGAGATTCCCACATTCCAGCCGCATTTGGAAGCACCTGAGGGTATCACAGCAGTAACAGCAACCTCCAAACCCCTCCCTGGTGCTGTCACTGCCTGGTATTTAGGATCTACTCTGTATTTGCCTGGAGACATCACATCCCAGTAGTTGATGGCAGGGCCCAAATGTAGAGGGTTTTGGGAGCCAGGCACTCGTGTAGTTTAGATCCATGGAGGAATGGAGGCGAGTTGTGTCTTGGGATTGCACTGCCAGTGTTAGTCGGGAGGCTTGTCCCCACCGACTCTAAATATTCAGGGGAGCAGTACAGCCATATACAGCCCAGCCTTGCAGCGTTCCCAGAGCCAATTCCTTACAGCAGGAATGCTGCTCGGGGAGCTGTGGGTCCTTAGCACCCTTCTCAGGTCGGATGCTTTCATTCTGGGAGGTTTTGTGTCCTACCCAAAACCAAACAGCGCAAACTGTCCCCATCCCTCGTGGCTGCAACGGCGCTGTTCCAGGCTCCTGGAATTCCCTTTTCCGCCCTTCTTGTCTCTGGGACAAGACGTTTTTCTACCTCGGAGAGATGAACAGAGATTACCTCCATGCCTTTAGCACAAACCCCCTCCAGAGGATGCCTCGTGTCTCGCACAATAACCCGCTGTGGTTGATGGCTCAGCAATAACCGGCCCATCCCAAGCACTTCTCCATCCAGCAGCGATCTCCTGGGCACTCCAAGGGGCTCCTGGAGGATTTTGGTCGCTGCCTTCAGGGACACAAACCTGAACGTGCCAAGAAGGACCCAGGGCCCCAGTTGGAAAGCACAGAGAGCACAGGAGCTATAAGCAGTTTGTTCATTTTCCTGTGTTCTGGAGGTGACCTTCTTAGGACTTTGTGCTTTTATGGATGTTGTGGATACTTTACACGTAGGGGTCTGCTAATGGAAGTATTCCTTTTCTCCTCGAGCCAGGCAAAGGTCTTTTCCACCCCTCAGCAAACCTCTCGATCCCTGTTGGGCTCCAGCATTGGGCAAGGAACCACTTCGTTCTTCCAGGATTTTTCCAAGTGAAGCCTCCAAAGCGCAAGGAAATGGAGAAAATCCAACTCAATTCCTGGTTTATTTCCTTTTTATTCCTTATTAACATCCCAAATCTGGGTTTGGATCACTTGAAGCCTCTGAGCAGTGGGAGGATGGGGGACAGAGCTGCCAAATCACTGCAGTCTCCCAAATCTCGGCTCTTTCTGCTGGGTTTTAAGAGAGGAAACCCAAACCCAAAACCATTTGGTTTAAAGCAGCTGGAGTTTTCCAACATCCAGCATGGACCCGGATGCCTTCAGCATCGGCATTCCTCAATCCCAGCATCCAGCCTTTGCTACCTGAGCTTTCAAGGCAGAAAGTGGCAAAGCACAGTAAAAGGAAGTGGAATATCAGCCCTTTGCTTGCCAAGAGCCCTCCCTTGCCCTCTTCTGGAACCACCTTGGCATTCCCAGTGGAGCTCCGGATCGCACTACCTCTGAGCAGGGAAGGGTTGAATGGGAGGTAGGAAGAAGTTGAGGTTTTGAGTCTCAAGGTTTCAGCTCAGCATCACTTACTGCTTCTCTCAGTGCTGTGTCTGTTACCCTCCACCTTCTTGCCCTCTTCTTTCTATCCCTACCAAGTACCAGACCTTTGCACTGTTGGGATGATCCCACTCCGGCCTGGGAGCAGAGAGAAACAGGAACCCTCCAAACGGATGCACTAACCTGGAATGGGGCTGGAAACGCGGCGCTGGAACCCTGGTGAGCAGCCGGGCCCGTCTGCAGCGGCTCTGGGTCTCTCCAGGTCCCCCCTTTGCCAGCCTTTTCCTTGGAATTCACTGATCCACCAGCATTCCTAAGAACTAAGCTGCAGGTAGGACACTTGCGTAGATGGGGATTCACAAGAGGGGGCGAGGAGCTGCTCGCGCACCCCACGTTTGCGATGGTCGTGGCACAGACCTGGGTTGAAAACACGCTTTTTTGGGTTAGTTTCCTTTTGCCTTTTTTTTTTCCTCATTCCAAACCACCATTAAGGGAGGTGAGACCCAATTCCAGGCAGGGAATGGGGGGGTCTCTCCAGAGGAAGTGGTGCTTTGCTGCCTGGTTTGTCCCCCCTGTAGCAATGGGTTAGGACCTTTGGAGCCGTTTTGGGGCTGGACACGAGGAAAACCACTGTATCCAAGCCCTGTGCTTCCCGGGAATCATCACCTCCTCACTGCTGAAAGCCACAAGGTTAGTTTCATCCTCTTGCTTTATCCAGCCCGTGAGCCATTGGAACACCCTCACCAAGAAGCATCGCAGCGTTGGGTTGGGGTTTGTTGGGCTTTTGTTTGGGGGTCACATTCGGTGCTTTTCCACCTTTTCTGTTGCATTCATTTCATCTTTTTGCTTCCCGAGAAGCCGATCCCGCTCCGGCTCCGCCAGCTGGGAGAATGGGAATTGTGTTTCCAGCCGTTCTGGTCCTGCTGTACATACCCCGTTGTCATCCCCAGTCCTGTGTCAGGACCATCTGATGGTGCTTTTTTGATGGCGCCTGTTGGAGCACGTGTTGGAGCAGGCGTTTGCTGGGTACAGGGGTAATTCTGTCTCGTTGGACTGTTCTGACTGTTGTTAGAGAATAAATTATTGCAGGATGACAGAGAACCTTGTGCCTCCATCCCGCTGCCTCCATCCCTCCTTTCCCCATCCCACTGCCTCCATCTCTCCCTTCTCCATCCCACTCTTCCCTATCCTGCTGCCTCCATCCCTCCCTTCCCCATCCCACCGCCTCCATCTCCACCTTCTCCATCCCATTGCCTCCATCCCTCCCTTCCCCATCCCGCTGCCTCCATCCCTCCCTTTCCTATCCCACTGCCTCCATCCCTCCCTTCTCCATCCTGCTGCCTCCATCTCTCCTTCCCCATCCCACTCTTCCCTATCCTGCTGCCTCCATCCCTCCCTTCCCCATCCCGCTGCCTCCATTCTGCCCTTCCCCATCCCACCGCCTCCATCTCTCCCTTCTCCATCCCATTGCCTTCATCCCACCTTTCCCTATCCTGCTGCCTCCATCTCCCCCTTCTCCATCCCTCCCTTTCCTATCCCACTGCCTCCATCCCTCCCTTCCCCATCCTGCTGCCTCCATCTCCCCTTCCCCATCCTGCTGCCTCCATCCCATTTTGGTACCCAACAGGACAGAGCTTTGCTGCTGGAAGGGTCTGAGGCTTTCCCTATGGTGTGGGGTTGTCCTGGGGTTTAGGTCCCCATCCCCATCCCTGAATGCAGTCTCTGCTGCTTTGGAAAGCAGGGGACAAGCAGGGCAGGCACTGATCTGTGTCAGGGCTCAGCCCCTTGATTCCAGCCCCATGGAGTTGTCCTGGATAACGGCCACAGTTCCTGTATGGAGCTGCCATGGGCAGGCTCCATCTGTTGCCATACCTTGCACCTGCAGGAAGCATCCTGCATCCTTCATCCTGCACCCTGCACCCTTCCCAGTACATCCTCTGTCCTGCATCCTTCATACCAAACCCTCAATCCCGTATCTCACATCTTCCACTCTGCATCCCTCCATCCTGCATACTTCATACCAAACCCTCCATCCCACATCCTTCATACCAAACCCTCAATCCCATATCTCACATCTTCCACCCTGCATCCCTCCATCCCACATCCTTCATACCAAACCCTCAATCCCATATCTCACATCTTCCACCCTGCATCCCTCCATCCCGCATCCTTCATACCAAACCCTCAGTCCCATATCTCACATCTTCCACCCTGCATCCCTCCATCCTGCATCCTTCATACCAAACCCTCAGTCCCATATCTCACATCTTCCACTCTGCATCCCTCCATCCCGCATCCTTCATACCAAACCCTCAGTCCCGTATCTCACATCTTCCGCTCTGCATCCCTCCATCCCACATCCTTCATACCAAACCCTCAGTCCCATATCTCACATCTTCCACCCTGCATCCCTCCATCCCGCATCCTTCATACCAAACCCTCAGTCCCGTATCTCACATCTTCCACTCTGCATCCCTCCATCCTGCATCCTTCATCCCACACTCTCCATCCACCACAGACTCACAGAATCAACAAGGTTGGAAAAGAGCCTAGCTGGATCCAGCCAGTCCCTCAGCCTGCATCCACCCCATGCTGAAGATGGGAGTCCTGGGTTCTGCTGGAGGATGGATGGGATGGATGGAACAAGAGATGAGATGGGGTGAGGGTGAGGGGGTCCCCCTCTCTGTTTTGGAGGTGGTGATGGCTTTACCATGGGCCCTGTGCTCTCACAGGGATGCTGGTAGCCCTGGCTGGGTGCCCCTCTTTCCTCCCAGGCTGTGCTGCAGCTCTTCCTGCTGGGCTCTGCAGTGTGTGGAGACCCTTGGGGTCCCTTTCAGCCCCCAAACCCACCTGGGTGAAGCCCCCCCCCCCTCTTTCCTCCCCCATGGTGGGTGCAGGAGGCGCAGGGCATGGGGTGAGCGTGAGCTTTATTCTGTGGGGGCTCCCGTGCCCTGTCCCTGTGGTGCTGTCGGGGGGCTCACGAGAAGGGGATGGTGCTGAGTGGGGTGAGCTCCAGCCCCGGCTCCACGGTGCCAGGGGGCCGGTGCCGGGCGCTGGGCCGGGGGCTGCCGTGGTGCCCGTACTGGAACTTGATGCGGAGCTCCCCGATGCGGGCCTGGGGCAGGATGTTGGGGATCCACTCGATGATGAAGGGGGTCGGCTCCTTCTGGGTGGGAGACGTGTTCCCTGTGGGGAGAGGGAGAGAGTGTGGGTCCCGGTGCCCCTTGAGGTGTCGGGGTGGTGGTAGTGGTGTGGTGGTGGTAGTGGTGTGGTAATGGTGTTGGTGGAGTGGTGTTTGTGCTATGGCGTTGGTATTGGTGTGGTGGTGGTGGTATTGGTAGTACTGCTGTTGGTAGTGGTGTGGTGGTGGTGTAGTGGTGTTTGTGATATGGTGTTGGTATTGGTGTGGTGGTGGTGGTATTGGTAGTACTGCTGTTGGTACTGGTGTGGTGGTGGTGTAGTGGTGGTTGTGCTATGGCGTTGGTATTGGTGTGGTGGTGGTGGTATTGGTAGTACTGCTGTTGGTAGTGGTGTGGTGGTGGTGTAGTGGTGGTTGTGCTATGGTGTTGGTATTGGTGTGGTGGTGGTGGTATTGGTAGTACTGCTGTTGGTAGTGGTGTGGTGGTGGTATAGTGGTGTTTGTGCTATGGTGTTGGTATTGGTGTGGTGGTGGTATTGGTGGTAGTAGTGTTGGTACTGTTGTGGTGGTGGTAGCGGTGTAGTGGTGTTTGTACTACGGTGTTGGTAGTGGTGTGGTAGTGGTGGTGTTGGTGTTGGTGGAGTGGTGTTTGTGCTATGGTGTTGTATTGGTATTGGTGTGACAGTGGTCGTGCTGGTAGTAGTGTGGTGTTGGTTATTTGTATTGCTGCGGTGGTGGTGCTGTGGTGTTGGTGTTTGTGTGGTGGTGGTTGCTGTTGGGGTGGTTGGTGTTGGTGCAGGTTCCTGGAAGAGGATGGTGAGAGCTTTAGGGCCTTTAAGGGGTAAGAGAATGTGAGCTCCCCCTTTAATGCTGGGGGTGTCGCAGTGGGCGCCCCCCTTTGTGCAGGCTGAGCCGTGGCTGGCTTTGGGGTGCGGGTTTGGTGTTGTTGCAGGCTCCTGAAGGAGCAGCACAAGACCCCGGAGGGGAGGTCTGGGGCTCTTCTCCTCTGGGGGGTGCAGGTTGCTGGAGAGGAAGAAGAGCAAGGTCAGATTTGGGGGCTTTCTCTAGGGATGAAGGATGAGGAAATAGGGCCCCTGTGTCCCCCTTGTGCCGTGTTCTTGTGCTGCAGCTCCCTGGGGAAGGAGCCAAGGTGGAGTTTTGAGGGGCTGGGTGAGTTCTGGGGGGCATTTATCCCCCTGGGGGTGTGCACTGGTTGCCTCTGCAGGTTCCTGCAGGGGAAGAGGAAGGTGGTGCCCACCCCGGCTGGGGACAGAGGGGAGGTTTTTGCTCTTCCTGGAGATGGTGTGGGACCACCTCAGGTGTCTGAGACCATTCTGTGGTGGAGGGTAGGGGCTGTGCCCCCCCCAGCCTGCCCCACTCACCCACTTTGAGGAAGGTCTGCAGCTCCAGGGGCCGGATGGGTGGCTTCTTGGGGTGCCCATAGGCCTTGGCGATGCTCTCCACCTCCACCTTGGGGCACCTGAACACCTCGTAGGTCCCATCCTGGTTCTGGATGAAGCTGCGTGTGATCTCCAGTGGTAGCTGCCAAGAGAGAGGGAAGGAGCTGGTGAGGGGCTGGGGGGGTATAAGGGGAGGTGGTGGGGCTGGGGGCTGCCTCCCCCCTTACCTCTGGGGTATCAAAGATCTGCTTGACCTGCAGCACGTTGGTGATGTGCCACGTGTACTTGGAGAAGGTGCCCAAGGGGAGAGCGTCCTTACGGACAAAAGCTGTGGGGAGGAAAAAGGGTGGTGAGGGACTGGGGGGGGGCTGCAGCTCACTGGGACCTTGGGGTGCTCTCCTGCACCCCTCTTGTGCTCCTGACTGCAGCTACCTGCCTTTGGCATAGAATCCCAGACTGGTTTGGGTTGGAAGGGACCTTAAAGCTCACCCAGTTCCAACCCCTGCCACGGGCAGGGACCCCTTCCACTGGAGCAGCTTGCTCCAAGCCCCTGTGTCCAACCTGGCCTTGAGCACTGCCAGGGATGGGGCAGCCACAGCTTCTCTGGGCACCCTGTGCCAGCGCCTCAGCACCCTCACATAAATCACTTCTGCCTTATCTCCAATCTGAACTCCCCCTGTTTCAGTCTGAACCCATCACCCCTTGTCCCATCCCTACAGTCCCTGATGAAGAGCCCCTCTCCAGCATCCTTGCAGCCCCCTTCAGACACTGCCCTAACCCAGCACAGGGTGCTCTCCCCTACCAGTGGTGGAGTTGGGCAGCCTCTTCTTTGTGCTCCCACTGGAGATCCTCTGCTGCAGCGCCTCGAAGAAAGCCTGAGGGATGTGGAACACCAGTGGCTCGGGCTTGCCTGTGTGGGTATGAATGGGAAGACAAGGGCTGAGGGCAGGGGAGAGGCAGGGCTGAGTGGGGACACTCCAGCTGTTCCAGCATCTGACCACCTTCACTGCAGAGCTCACAGACTGCTGCTTGTGTCCCTGTCTGCCCTGGCCTGGGGCATGCAGTGATGGGGCCTTGTTTGCAAAGCTGGGTGGTGACAACTTCCCTGTCTTTAAGAACACATCTGGGTTAGAAGTGACTCCTGGGATCATGGAGTCCAACCCTTTGCCAAGCACAGCAGGTTGTGCCTCTGCCCTCACTGCCAGCAGCGTGCTGGAGGCCAGTGATGCTCACAGTGACACACAGCAGGATGTGTGGGTTTGCCTGGTGTGACACTCACTGCTCTTATGGTGCTTGGAAAGGGCTGATCCCCCTCAGATGTTTCTCCCTTCTCAGCATAAACACCAGCACCAGGCTGCCAGTAATAAGTCCACGTTCAGGGGAACAACCCAAAGCAGACAGAAACTTCTCAAAGCAACTGCTTGGGGCCAGCAGTTACTTCATAGGATCAGAATGGGTTGGAAAGGACCTTAGGATCATCCAGTTCCAACCCCCTGCCATGGGCAGGGACACCTCACACTAGACCATGTCACCCACTGCTCTGTTCAACTCGGCCTTGAACACTGCCAAGAGCTTCATGATGGAGGCTGTGCATGGAAGGGAGAGGATTGACACCCAAAGGGTCCCCAAAGCCGTACCCTCGAACTGGTAATGCATGGTTTGGTGGATGCGCTCGGTGACACTGGCCAGCCACTCCTGGAAGGAGAAGGTCACTTGGGACTCATCCAGCAGCTGGGGACAGCCTGCAGGAGAAAGGGAATGGAGATCAGAGCCTCAGGGGTGTTAAGTTTAAGGTTGGAATTGATGATCTTTAAAGGTCTTTTCCAACCTAAACGATTCTATGACAGCATGAACTGAATGGCTCCGGGCATCCACCTGGTCCTGAGTGCTCCCAGCCTCCAGTGAGATGCGTGGCCAAGGCTCACCTTGTCTCTTCAGCGAGGAGGAGGCAACTGCTGGCTTCTTCAGGCTGCTTCTCCTGGGGTTGCTGTGAGCCAGGTCCTGCGCAGGGAGAAGGCTGCTGGCCTGTGCCCCTGAGGGATGGATTAAGAGAGCATCAGGGCACAAGTGTGGGGGCTCCACGGGCACCCCACACAATGGCTTTTGCCTTCAGCCCACATCTTCCTCAGCCCACAGAGCCTCCAGTTGATGCTCACCGGGTGCTGGGTCCTTTTTCCTCTTCTTGGGCTTGGCAGCAGCTGCTTCTCCTGCCTGCACCAGGGACTGGGGACCACCGACCGCCTGCGGCACCGCCATCCCCTTCACCCCTAGGAGAAACACACTGCTGTCCCTAAGAGCATCAACTCTACGTGCATCAGTGTCCTGTGTTCCCCTGCCCACATCAGCAACTGCTCCCCTGAGATGCCCCCAAACATCCTCAGAGATGCTCTAAAGCCCTTCTGGCCCTGCAGACACACAGTTCTATGTGGAGAATATTGAGGGGAACATAATGCCCTCATGTCACCTCTGTCACATTCCTTGGGTGCCAAAAGACACAATGGGATTACCCAGGGGCACCTTCTGGGGTGAAGAACCCCCTGAGGGACTGCACCCCAGAGGCTCACACTGAGCTGGGCTTCCCCAAAGACTGCTCTGGCCCAAGGGGAGGAGGACACCCAACAACCAGCCCAGAAGAGGAACCCAGCTTGCCCTGAGCACAGCAAAGCCCTGGGAGATCTGCACCCATAGAACCACAGAATAGAATCAGCCTGGTTTGGGTTGGAAGGGACCTTAAAGCTCATCCAGCTCCAACCCCTGCCACGGGCAGGGACCCCTTCCACTAGAGCAGCTTGCTCCAAGCCCCTGTGTCCAACCTGGCCTTGAGCACTGCCAGGGATGGGGCAGCCACAGCTTCTCTGGGCACCCTGTGCCAGTGCCTCAGCACCCTCACAGGGAAGAGCTTCTGCCTTATCTCCAACCTGAACTCCCCCTGTTTCAGTCTGAACCCATCACCCCTTGTCCTATCACGGCAGTCCCTGATGAAAGATCCCTCCCCAGCATCCTTGTAGCCCCTTCAGACACTGGAAGCTGCTCTGAGGTCTCCACGAAGCTTCTCTTCTCCAGTCTGAACAGCCCCAGTGTTCTCAGCCTGGCTCCAGCCCCTGAGCATCCTCGTGGCGTCCTCTGCACTTGCTCCTCACCCCCACAACCAGCTCCCAGGGGATCACAGGGAGCACCCACTCTGCTTCCACACTCCAAGATCCAGGAGCAAGCTGCCATGTCCAAGAGGGATCATTCCACAAGCAGCTTTCTCCCTGCAGAGGGACGGGGCAGGAAATAAAGCCCCAGGTACAAGGGAACAGCGAGGAACCTGCCAGGACACGAGGAGGAGGGAGGGGAGCAGGACAGAGCGAGCGGCCCCATGATGCCCCCCCCCAAAATCCTCTGCATGTCTCATCCCCCCTCACCTACCACCAGAGTCATAGGCGAGGACATCAGCAAACTCCTGTGCCAAGCTCTCGTCGCTGGCAAAGGCACAGATGCAGGCGAAGAAATGAATGCAGCGCTGCGGTGCCGGCGTCTCCTCCTCGGCCGCGCTGCCTCTGATGGGCTTCGGAGCCTGGCAGGAGCAGGAGAACCTGTGCTCTGCCAGAGTCTTGGTGCTCACCCTCTGGGCGAAGGAGGCGTGCAGGTAACCCAGGCTGTGCTTCTGGCTGGCCTTGCACTTCACCACCAGCACGTTCTTGGTGATGCGCTGCACCAGCGGCCCCGTGGGCTCTGTTGCCAGCTGCCATATGGTCTGCTTGGTTTCAGGTGAAGCCTGCATGGAGTTGAGCACCGAGCTCTTCAAGGCGAGCGGGGTGGCCTCAGTCTGGCAGTTCAGGGCCAGCTTGATGTGCTGGCACTGGTTCTCCACCACCCCTTGCGTGGCTGCTTTCAGACACGAGGGCACGTAGCAGCGGCCGGAGCTGAGCTGCGTGATGATGGTGCCGTCCACCGTCTGGATGGTGGTTTGGGACACCCCCAGCTCCACAAAGCATCGGTAATCGGGTCCCCGGTCCCTCTGCCTCACCGAATAGACCTGCAAGTCGGAGCCAGTGATGATCTTGACGGCGTCGACACTGGGCTGTTTGCGGGTGCTGTAGCGGAAGACGGTGCCGCAGGTCTTGTTCTTGCAGCTCAGGCCTCGCATCCCGTTGTAGGTGCCGCAGCGGGGGCATTTCCGGATGCCCCGGAGCGTGGCTTTCCCCAGGTCAGACAGGAAGGAGGGGACCTTGGTCCTCACCGATGCTGGCTCCATCCTCTGGAGAACCTGGATGGGCAGAGATCAGGGAGCGGAGGGGGTAAGCAGCACTGGGGATGGGGGGACAGCACCGTGAGGGTGATGGCCCCTGTCCTTGCAGTGCCAGAGGGGAGGAAAGTGACACCCAGGTGGGACACAGCATCACCCTGTGTGACCAAGCACCCACCATGACACCCATCCCATCCCATGCTATTTCCCAGGCTCAGCACAGCAGGAGGCAAATGGGGGTGAAAAGGGAGGTTTTGGTGCATGGAAAAAGGGGTTTATCCCTGGGGGTACATAACATTAAATGAAGGATGTGGGATGCAAACAGAGCTGGGGGATGTGTGACAAGGGGCTCAAAGACACCTTGAGCAGCACTGACGTGGAGATGACAGGGCAGAAGGGATGGGGAGAAAACCCAGTGTCAATGGGGCCATTGCCCCCAAACCCACTCAGGCTGGGTTTCTGCACACTCTGTCTCCCCACACTGCTCCCAACCATGGCCAAACCCGAGGAAAGCTTGGGGTCAACTGGGTAAGACCAGAAAACACACACAGACCGCCAGGTTTGGGGGGTTTTGCCTCATTTTTGGTGGTTTTTTTTTCCTTGCTTTGGGTGTTTTTTGGCATCTTTCTGAAGTCTGGGCAAGAGGTAGGCGAGAAAAAGCCATTTTTAGCCTCTAAACAGTGCCAAAACCCAGAGCTTTGGTCATTTTCCTCTACTAGGGGCAGTTTTATACCATTCTTCAACACTAAGCGAGGAGGAGTGCTGCTCCCAGAGCACATGTTCAACACCCACAGGCCAGAAAAGGGGGTATCTGAGGCAGAAATCACACGCACAGGACTCCTTGCCCCACCTTTTAAAGAAGGAGACGTACAAATGGTTGTGCAAAACCTGAATTTGCTAAAATATTTTACAGAACCGGCACATGTCCATGTAGAAATCAGTAAAAAAAGAACCCAACCAATAAGGAAACCAAGACCCTGCCTTCGTGGTAGAGTGAAAACAGGAGCTCTGCTGTCCCTTGGTGCTGAGCTGAGGCTGAGCCCACCCTGAAAGACACTGAGCTATAAAAATGATGTAAATCAGTAATTTAGCATCCAAACAATAACCCCCAGTGTAACAAAAGTGGAGGGACGGAGGCTTTGTACAAGAAGGGTGTTTAAAAGGCTTCAGGATCCACATGCTTTTAACTTGTGTTTGTTAAGGATGGGTTTTGTACAGCGGTTTATAATACATTGGTGGGAAGCGCTGGGAAGGTCAACAGCACGCGCTGCTTCCCAGGAAAGCCAAGAAAACCACCCAAGAAACCCCAAAAAAGGTTCAACGTTGTGCAATGTGCTGCCCCCCGGTCCTGGTGGCACTTAGTCCCTGCGTTCGGCTGCGCTTCCAAACCCGCAGTGGTTTAAGAAGCACAGAAAGGAGGAAAAAGAAGGCAAAAGTCGGCGGCTATCCAGCATCTCGTGTCGTGGGAATCGGTTTTGGTTTTTAAACAATGGGAATGATAATTTCAGGATCAAAAAAATGCTGTTTTGTGGGGATTTTCTCCTTTTCCTTCCCTCCCCCTCCCCAACCCCAACCCCCTTTTCTCCTCTTGCTTAAATAAATACATGGCATCCACCGCTGGATGGGATAAATCCTGGTGGTGACAGACACCTCTGGGAGTCTCCTGCTGCTCTCCTCCCTCAGGGTGTTTCAAACCCTGCCACACGGTATCCCGTCTGGTTGGTGATCACGCTCCCGTTCTGCCCCTGTGGTGGCTGCACGCTGTAGTTAGCGCCCATCCATGCTGCTGAAGACTGTGTTTGGCTGTGGGGGAAACGGTTCCTTAGGAGATGAGTTGGTAATGAGGGAGAAGGGAATGCAGAATAGAGGGGTGTGGATCCAAATCCCATCCCAAATCACCATATGTCGGAAATCAAATCACCAGTGTCTGAAGGGGGCTACAAGGATGCTGCAGAGGGGCTCTTCATCTGGGACTGTAGGGGTAGGACAAGGGGTGATGGGTTCAAAATGAAACAGGGGAAGTTCAGGTTGGAGATAAGGAAGAAGTGATTTATAAGAGGGTGCTGAGGCGCTGGCACAGGGTGCCCAGAGAAGCTGTGGCTGCCCCATCCCTGGCAGTGTTCAAGGCCAGGTTGGACACAGGGGCTTGGAGCAAACTGCTCTAGTGGAAGGTGTCCCTGCCCATGGCAGGGGTTGGAAGTGGGTGAGCTTTAAGCTCCCTTCTGTGGTTCTATGTAATAAAGCATCGAGGTGTCTTGCCAGTTTGCGTACTGCTATGGACCTGGACTATCACCTCCTCCCCCCGAAGGGAAACCCCTCTCACACAAAGCCCAAGTAACTCACCTAAACCCCTGCTGATTCCATGCTTGGCTGTACACTCCATAGGCAGGGACCTGCCAGCCATTGGGCACGTACTGCCCGATCTGGGCACTGCCATACCACTGCCCCCACTGCCCGTACGCCGGCGGGTAGCTCACTTGGCTCTGCAAGAGGAGAACACCCAGGTGTTAGGTGGTGGTCTGGGTCAACTGGTGGGACACACACACCCCAGAGACCCTCTTTGAGGGGGGCTGGCTGCTACAATGACACCAGAACAGCCACAGAGATGGGTGCTTGGTTGGACACCCCTCTTGAATTCATTTAATAGCCAGGTTTGGAGCAAGCTGCTCTAGTGGAAGGTGTCTCTGCCTGTGGCAGGGGGTTGGAGCTGGATATACTTTGAGGCCTCTTCCAACCCAAACCAGTCTGGGATTCTGTGATTCTATGATGTAAGCCGTAGGTGACATGCATTGTGTCAGCTCTAACTGGCACACAGATGGATTTTACAGCCCCTTAATGGGTTTCTAGCAAAGACTCACGAGCAAAGCCCGCAGTGTGGAAGTTCTGACCTGCTGGACTGGATTGACCATGTCTGGCGTCTCCTTGCCCCAGTAGCACTTCACTACGTGTCCTTCTATAGTCGTCCCATTGACGGACACAATCGCATGCGCAGCGCTCTCGTGGGAATTGAACCTGTTGAACAGAAGTTGTGCCAACATAAACCACCGCCTCCATGTGTAACTGCCCCAGACAGCTCCTCTTGGATCTGGGATGTGATGAACACTAGCCCGGACACAGAATCCTTATCCCATTCCCTCCATGGTGGTGGTGGTGGTAATCATGAGGCCTTTTTCCCTGCCTCAGTGCTGGCTCTCCTGCCTCACTGTCATAACCATGCCTAAACAAATCAGGAAATCTGGCAGCAAGGGGAGAAAATCAGTTCATAATTGGGTTTTATTACCTGGAGCCTCAACAACAAAGAGATGAGGACGCTTCAGAGAAAGCCTCTCAAGCTTGACTGTCTGCCTCTGCTGTGAAATCACACCCAAGGAACAGACAGGTCCCATATGTGAAGGGCTCTGCACCAGTTTAGACTGGGCCAAGAGGTTTTCTTTACTGGTGCCACAAGCCCTAACTCCCTCCTCAGACGAGGCTGCTGTCCCAGAAAGCTGCTGTGAAGCTTTCACACCCACCCCTCCATGCACCACAGCACCAAAACACGTGATACCATCATTGCCATCACCTTCATCCACCCACATCCTTTGCCTACCGTACAAAGGAGTAGCCTTTATCCGGGAACACTCGGATTTCCATAATCTGCCCGAAGGGAGAAAAGGTCTGGCGCATCAGCTGCTCTGAAGCAGGAAGAAACAGAGCAGCAAAGTGAGGTGATCGTGGTGTTATTCACCTTGCTCCATGTGACTGCAGTGTGAAGGCACAGTACCTGTGAGCCCCGAGGTGACACCTCCACAGTACACGGTGCAGTTGCTCGGGCTGGACTGATTGACCACATCGTCGTAAGACAGTTGCTTGGCGTTTGCTGAAAGAGATTTTACAGAGCTTATTAGTGGATCAGACATTATGTAGGAATTCTAATGCTGACCGGCGTGAGATGTGGAGCATGAGCTGCCAACACCCATCAAGTAGGTCCCATACACCTAATTTAGGATCCCTCCAGTGAAATTTGATGCAGTCCCTCTTTGTGTCAAGGCCTAAAGGCAAGGGAATGGAGTTACAAAGCCAGAGCTGTCCTGGACAGCTGGAGGTTGGCCAAGACATGAATAAGGGAGACTCATGGAATCAACCAGGTTGGAAAAGAGCTTTAAGATCATCCGGTCCAACCGCTCCCCAGCACTGCCAAGGCCACCACTGACCCATGGCACTGAGGCCTTGGCTACACGGCGTGTGAACACTTGCAGGGACGGTGACTGCAGCCCTGCCCTGGGCAGCCTGTTCCAATGCCTGAGCACCCTCTGGGCAAGGAATTGTTCCTCAGCTCCATCTAAACCTGCCATGGGGCAGCTTGAGGCCGTTTCCTCTTGTCCATTCCCTTTTTCCTTGGGAGCAGAGCCCAGCCCCCTCCAGGCTCCATCCTCCTGTCAGGCAGTTGTAGGGAGGGATCAGGTCCTCCCTGAGCCTCCTCTTCTCCAGACTGAACCCCCCAGGTCCTTCAGTCATTCCCCATCACCCCTGTGCTCCAGGCCCTGCACCAGCTCCGGTGCCCTTCTCTGGCCCTGCTCCAGCACCTCAATGTCTCTGTTGTCGTGAGGGGCCCAGAGCTGAACACAGGATTTGAGGACCTACATTCATATGTACTCTTTGGAGCCGGAGGTTTTCTTGTCGCCCAGTTTGTTCTGATTTGCCTTCCACCAAGCCACTGACCACCCATCTGCTGAATCGCGTTCTCTGCATCCTGGCCATGAGAGGGAGAGAAGAAAACCCGTTGTTGGCATCTCTTCCTTTCGCGATAGAGCCAAACTAATGACCCTCCCCGACAACTGTGATGTGCTAGAAGAAATCCTATTTCAAAGAAAGCAGATTTCAGCAGGGCGAAGGACATGGCGAGGCCTAAGACCCTCTTGATTGTCACTGTCACCTCAGTCCATCATCCATTTGGATGACCCTTGTGTTTAGAAACACTAAAGCAGCAGTAGAGCGTTGTGACAAAGAGAGAGAAAAGAATTCTCCTTGCAGGCAGAGAAACCAGCTATGGACATGGATTGGGACAAGGCACGCTCCCTCCCCATAGTGGCTGCTGAAAATCACTGCCTGCTTTTTGGGGACACTGGAGCCCATGCTGCAGCTTACCCATTTATTGAAGAAGGAGACGAAGCCATATCCTTTAGATTTCCCCGTTGCCATGTCCTTAACCACACGTGCATCTCTAAAAAGCAGAAACAAGACCCAGGTCAGCGCCTTCACCACCTGAGCCTCCTAAAAACGACAACTTGAGTCACACCCCTAACACCTTATCTTCATGTTTCACCTTTACTAAGGTCAACTGCTTATTGCACCAGCAACACAGTCAAAGCAAAAGGCTTCTTTTCTACACAGAACTTTACGAATGCTTTGGCAGGTAGTAGCAAAATTAAACTTAAATGGTGTAAACATGCAAATCAAGAGCTTCTCTAATGTACTTTACAACAGTTGGCCCCCGCTTCAAAATGCTTTTACAGACTGTTAAAGACACAAAACCACGGTCAAAGCAGCTACTCCAAAGAATCACTTTACAGCATGTAGCTAACATTAGCTCAAGGGCTCTCTTTAATCATGCAATCTTTAAATGCGCTATTCATTTGCCAACACATTTCTACCTTCTAATTCAAAGTATTAAATAGAAAAAAATGAAGAAAAGATAGGAATTAAAAGGCATACGTCGCCTGTTAACTGAATTCTTTAATTTTCTCGGGTCAATTCGTTACCCCCTTTTTGGCCTGTGGGCAGCTGTAAATTTTGAGAGATTGACATTTTCAGAAATTATTGAAGAAAAAAAATCAAAACACTGAAACATTCATGTCTTAAAAGAGAAAAAAAAAAGAAAATAAAAGAGAACACTACATATCAGACATCATTTCAAGTGCATTTGTACAACAGCAATCATACAGGACTGATCGGAAACTACGAGAGAGGAGAAGGGGAACAAATAAAGAAGGAAAGAAAGAAAAAGGAAAAGAAATAAATGAAAGTTTATAAAAGTAAATAAGAAAACTACAACGTTTGTCCACTGTGAACTGTAGCTTGTAGTTAGCCATGGCAATTCTGTCCATTCTTCAGAGACACTCTGCAAAATAACCAGAGCCCTATTATTTGAGATTGAGTTAAAAAGAGAACCCAGCTACAAGAGCTAAACCCCACTCCTGGAATGCCACTCTACCCTGTTTCTCAGGCAATCTGTGGACACGTTAGCCAAGGGGCGAGATCCTCTTGTGTACCACAGGCCACCCCTCTCCTCCCCTCCTTTGCCCCACACAGACAGGCATGAAAAGAACGGGAACAACATAAAACCAGTCAGAAAGTCATGCAATGTCATTTACTGTATAAAATAATGGGGGGGGGGGGGGGGGCAGAGAAACTATAGTGTTAACATGTGCACAATGTTTAGCATTCAGAGACTGGCAAGAAAAGTCACAATGAAGAGGTTTGTTACGCTCAGGGTGGAGGGTTTAAGCTTTTCTAAGCCTTATGGTAACTGGAACTGCTGCATCTTAAGTCTAATTCAGCCCATAGCACTGACACCATCACCAAAGGCCCCCAGGAAAATACTTCACCCAAAGCTACAGCAGAAATGTTCTTTCCCTTCTCTTGGTGAGACCCCCATTGCCCCTTCCCCCTGTCTTTTTCCCCCTTTCCTGGGTTAGGTTAGAATTTGGGTCATAGGCTGCAAACTGCCTGAGAAGATGCACTTTGCTTATCCTAGCTGGGTTTGCTCTGAAGAGCCTATAGAGGGAGAGGGGGGAAAAACTCATCTCTACTTACCCTCAATTGAAAACGTTGAAAATAAAAGACTTGAGAACAAGTGAAAACATGCGTACAGCAAGCATAAAAGGAAACCACAATGAAAGTGTGCTTTTACAGTGATTAAAAACCCCCAGATGCAAAGAATTACCAACAGGTCTTATGGGCTAATCATGCAGTAGTTCAACCACGGTGTCATTAAGAGAACAAAAAGCTGAGTTTAGCACCAACAATGTTAACAAAAATAGTAATGAAAGAAAAAATGATCAGGAAATATTCCATTAGCACCACATTTCCAGAAACCAGGCACTGATGAAGAACAGGAAAAGTCAAGTAGCTTCATTCCACCACTTAAGAGACAGTAGCAATGTTTTTCCTGGTTAAAATCGAACAAGTAGAAAATCTTTGGCTTTATTTAAGCCCTCGCTTTTGGAGCAAGAGTTCTAAAGAGTCATTGCAGGGCTAATACTTAATCTGCTGCTTTAGGGGGAGGAAAAGAACCCGAGTTTCACTTTGGAGAGTCAGGATGAGGCAGGCCAAGCCACAAATGCCCCACCATAGGCAAGAGCATCGCTCGCCCTTCCCTGTCACCAGCATGTAGCAACAGCTCTGCGTCCAAAAAGCTCTGCTAGAAAAGATGGGACAACAGCCACAGCCCCACATATCTGGGACACGGGCTGATGCTCACTGTGATTTTATATTCCCCCAGCCAACATTCAGCTTTGCTTTGGACTCAGGAGGGGGTTTGGGTTTTTTTGGGGGTCATTTGTTAAGGGTGACTGTCCACTGAACCTCAGACACCCAGCTCTGGCTTGGGCAGGGGAAACTCTCACAGCTCCACCGCAGTCCCATCTATTCCTGCCTCCCTCTCATACTCATTCCAGCAGCTCAGCTTGACTTTAGAGCCCCTCATCCCCTCCATCCAGACTACATTTGCCCAGAGGATAAAGTGACTCTCCTTAGGAGTCCAACCCTCTGCACTTCCTAGATGACAATTACAAAAAGATGCAGTCAAGCATTATAGTTGTCTGAAGCAAGTCACATTCAGATCACATTTTGTTTTCAAAACCTTATCATAAGAGGAAATCAAGCTGGCATTACAAGAGTAATACACTGGGCTCTGAGGGGGAAAAAAGACAAACAAAAAACAAACTTACTTCAATTACATGTTCACTACCCAACACTCCAAAGCACTCTATGTTCTCTTACATCACCATCAAGAAACTTCAATGTCCAGTACAGACAACACTACAAGGAAAATTAATGGTTTACATTTGGAGGATGGAATGAACGAACCGCTCCTTACTCAGCTACACCCTCAATACAACAAACTGGCAGGTGGTGGAGACCTGTGAGCACCATTCCCCCTTTGCAACACGTTCACTCGCTACACCATCACTCAGCACTGCTGGGACGAGGGCAGCTCCTTGACCTGAGATGCCTCATGGCTTTGGCTGAGCCCTTCGGGTCAAAGGCTTACACTGACCCAGCGCCAAACGCTTTGAGGCCACTCTAACTGCAGCCTCCAGGTGCCCCAATGAGTCTGGTGCTAAAAAAGGTTCATTTTGTGGGAAACAGGAATTAAACTTTGGCTATGGGTGGCTGGCACACCATGGCTAACAAAGAAACTCAAGCCTCACACAACGTGAATGTGCACACGGACTCGGTCACGGACTGTGCTGATGTGATCACCAAGAGGGGAATGCAAACCCCAGCTTTAGGAGTCAGATTGTTTTGGTGTTGCTTTGCCAGACGAGGCAAGGAGTATAAAACCAAAGCAAGTTGGATGCAACCTGTCTAGGAAAGCAGAACAAACTGCTCTAAAGGCTTTGGGTTCCGGGTCCCTGCCTCACGCCCGACCGCTCACACTCAAGCCACTGGATGAAGAGGTGAATCCTGCACTGCACCAACTCTCCTGTTTTACTTACTGAAACATAAGGTTGCCTCCACTTAGGAGAGAGAAACTTTGACTTCATTTGCCCTAAGAAATGACTTACGATATTCTTCCAAACGGTGCGAAAGCTGCTTTTATGTCTTCGGTTGTGATTTCGGGGCTGAGGTCTCCAACAAAGACGTGGAAATGGTCTTTTGGGGCAAAAAGAGACAAAAAAAGGGATTTTAATGCATGAAAGTGGCACCTGAACGCACTTCCCAGCTACGACTGACAACTGTATGGAGACTAGAGTTTACCATGAAACAAATTTAATGCTATTCCTAAGAGATCCTTTGCTTGGCAGTGCTAAGCCAGGGATTTTAAGGCTACTACAGCGACACGTGGCATTTATGGCTTGTATTTTACAAACCACTTTTCAGACCAACCAGCTTTTACTGTACAACCTGAAAACTATTCTTTAGTCTTAAACTATCTATTGAATGTGTCAAGACTACAGGAGGATCTTTTTCTCTGTACACTAGTGTTATGCTTTGACATGGCAGGAGATTCAAAGAGGTTTCAGGATAGGGGTAACTCTTGTTCCAGAGCACTTTGAACCTGGCTACAATGTCCAGGTTAACACCAGAGGTGAATGAAGAACAACTCAAAAAACGACCTTGCACTGCCAACAGTTTGCTGTTAAAAGAAGTTTGAGCTCTCAAAAGCCAACAGTTTTGGTTGCCCAGCCGACACACCAAGGGAATTCAATGGCTGTGAATCCAGGAGTGAACTAGGACTGAAAGTAGGGGAATGAAAACAGGGATCCCTTCAATTTGGATCAGAGCCATAAAAAACATGCACTAAAGCAAACCTAAAGTCCTGCATCTAAGGTGTTTTCCACTACAATCAGCATGTCACATGTTATCCTAGTGATACACAGACTTGTTTGTACCATGGCAGGTATAAAACTCTCCAGCCTGCTCAGATGCTGATGTAATTGAACCCCACTGGCCTATGGAAATTCAAAGCTGGCCAGGAAAAGCAGCAATCCACAGGCTTGCTGTGAGCAATGGAACTCCATTTTGGAAGTCTAGATACTCCTGAGGAGCCTGTCTGCAGGAGCACACACCTCACAGGGAGCCAGCTGCCTCAACAGTAGGGGATAAGGGGCTTTGTGGCTTTCACTACTACACTCATAACAAACTGCTAGACATTAGCACCAGAATGGAACAGTGGACACTAAATTGCTTTCTGATACTACAGGGAAATGAAAGGGAAGTCTTTCCATAAAACAAAAGAAATCAATTTAGGAACAAAACCCCCATAGAGAGCTTCAGGTGGTTAGTGAACACCCTGGCGACATTTCATTTTATGTTTAAGAAGACACAATTACCTTGTGAACGCTGTGGGCTGACAACGGTACTACCTGATGACAAAGATTAGATTTGTTCTTAAGTTTATTAACACAAACACATTCAATAATATCTTAGGATTATGATCAAAACATTACTGTTTCTAATTGTAGGATGCTTACTGCTTATGTTTAAAAGCTACTCATAGAAATCAAATATGTACTCAAAGCACAAGCAACACTTACTGCTGGTATCTTTCTTCTGGCTGCTGGGGGTCGTCGCCCAGTTGACTTTAACCTCCTGCAAGCATTAGTTGCTCACGTTAGATCAAGCAAATCCCAGCTATCAGACACCCCCAGCACTTTGTTCTGATGCTACAGGAGCACCAGAACCTGTTCAAGTTTGGGGTGGAAACTCAAGTTTAAGATGCATTTCTTGGGAAAGGGTTTGTTCTGTCAAACTGTGTTTCACTGGTTAAAAGCAAAGACAGGAAGCAGACTTGTTCTGGAATTTGGTTTGGATGGGTGGTTTTTTTCAGGGGGAGAGGGAACATTATGCTGATTGATAAGCTTCATAACTCTGATAAGAGTTAAAACGCTTGCTGCACCCCCTGTCTCTAGTTCTACATCCCCACCTCTGTGTTGTTCTTCCTATAACAGTCTCGACAGCCTGCTCTCAGTCGTGTTACATGAAGCCCTCTGCCCAAACCAAGTGCCTAATATTTGCAGTGCATCCACTTTGTCTCAAGTGGTATTTCACCCACACCACCTGAGACAGCCTGTTCTTCAACTCCAACTCACCCTGTAGACATGACAGCTTACCTTACCCATTATCTTCCGGCCATTCATAGCAGCCAGCGCTGCAGCCGCATGCCGATGCTCATAGAACTCCACAAAGCAGTACGGATCGTTTCCAGCTGTCTGATAACAGACACAAACCAAGGATTATTGATACAACCCTCTTCCAACTCTCCTCTGTTCAACTC
Source organism: Pezoporus wallicus (assembly GCF_028554395.1). NCBI lineage: Eukaryota > Metazoa > Chordata > Aves > Psittaciformes > Psittacidae > Pezoporus > Pezoporus wallicus. The sequence continues at coordinate 1,471,445 of NW_026636985.1, forward strand.
AGCTCCTTATTCATTACATCTAAACAGCTCAAAGAGGACAGGCCTTCTCACTTTACACAGAGACCCCAGTCAGTGCACTAATGATGCTCCAGGAAGTTTCAATTCTGCTTTAGAAAGCTTAAAGCATGGCAAAGAACTTTCTCAGTCTATCTCCTCTATGACACCCACATGCATGAACATCTTCATTCCTTCTCACAATATCCAGCCATCCTTACATTTAACATCAGACACAAGGCAGAAATGATGGCAAAAGGACATGACTGTGATCTCCAGCCTTATTACATCCTGTTAACTGCATTTCCAATGGAATTCCAAAATATGCACGCATAGCCCAAGGCCATGAGCTGGGAGCAGCATGAAACCCATTAGGTGAAGGCTCTTACATCCATTATCATTTTGCAGTTTTTGCATGGTCCAATCTGGCTGAAGAGCTGGAGGATGAGCGCTTCAGTCACATCTCTTGACAGGTTCCCCACGTATCTATGGGAGCAAACACAAAGTTAGAAGCCATCCTCGAGTCTGCTCGTCAGTAACTGAGCAAACACTGCCCAATGCTGTTCCCCCAACACCCAACCCAGGGTGCTGACATGAAGTGTGTAGAGCAACGAGGCAGAAATGGTCTGGTAACAGTGGGTGGCACAGTGCCTGTCCTCAGCCCTTGGTACTACCCAAGGCTTGTGTCTAAAATTGCACCCTGGTTCAAAGCCAGATGTGGACACCTCGACCTACAAACCAGTTTCCACCTCTAGGAACAGGAGTTCCGATAACCCCATGCAGTCATCGTTCCCCAGATGCCACCTCCCCAGCTGCCTGAGCAGCTTGATCTTGGGTTTAGGAAGCACAGGAGAGGAGACTGGGTCAGTTCCTTTTAAAGAAGGATTCACCATCCGAAAGCATTACATCTGCCTGAGACAACCGAGCTCAAGTGTAGGCATTCCCCCATCCTCCCCCATTTGAAAGCATCAGCCTCTGCGAGCGCAGCCCCGCTCTGACTTGGGATGCTGGCATTCTGGGCTATGAAACTCCTCCTCAACCCACAAGCGGGGTTGTTTTCGTTGTTGTTGTTGAGCCCAAGTCACGGGAGTTTTAAAAAAAGCACCCAGAGAAACCTCAGCTCCAAAGGTGGGGCAGCACCTTTCCACAAAGGAATATTCTGTGGTGAACCACAGCCTCTGCAAGCAGAGTCCTGGCCAAATCCTGCTGCCGGAGCCATGTCAATAAAGCAGCAATCCCCCCTGTCTCCATGCAAGAGCTGTAAAGGTGTTGTAAGAAAACAAGAAGGCAGCAGAACCTGGGACTTGCTGCACTCCTCCTGTTGACAGAATGGCCTGAACAGCCTTCCGGAAGAGATGGGTGCGCTCCAGTGTTGGGTTGAGCAAGAGAATGGAGGAACAAGACACACAGCCCCTGGTTTTCAGTCAGAAATGACCCCATATTAGTAATTTGAACAACTGTTTTAAGTAGGATTCAGAGCTGTTCTGCTTCTTAAAGTCCACACACCAGTATCAGATCTTCACAGGCATCCTCTCACTCACAAAGCAAGTAACTGCTGCACTTCTGAGGTTTCCTTAAACAGAGGATGGCTTACTGTGCTTCATTAAGGCAATTAACTTTGTGCTTGATAACACCAGGATATTCTACATATTTCGGCCTGCCATCAAGTTCAACTGAGTCATAACTTGTGAGATTTCTTATTTTCTCTTTTTTAAAACAATTTAGCACCATTTGGATAATGAATAAGCCACTAAAGTGAGGAGAGTCTCAAGTGACCTCCCAGGTCTAAGTTTATTAATGGTTTATTTGTGGCTGAGCTTTACCTACACAGGAACCTTTGCACTCATGCTGGTGTTTCACCCTGATAATCAGACAGGCATCTCCTGAAGCATTCCCCATCTTAATGCTGGATTTAGCTGGAAAAAAACAGGATTTAGGGAAGTGACCTCTGACAGCCCCAGGAACCTTTCAAAACGCACCCCTTCAAAGGAATGGCAGCAAGGCATCTGTGCGCATACACACAGACAATGTGTAACTGTGTAGTAGAATCATGGAATCAACCAGCTTGGAAAAGAGCTTTAAGCTCATCCAGTGCAACTCTTCCCCAGCACTGCCAAGGCCACCACTAACCCATGGCACTGATGGCCTCAGCTACGCGGTGTGTGAGCACTTGCAGGGACGGTGACTGCAGCCCTGCCCTGGGCAGCCTGTTCCAATGCCTGAGCACCCTCTGGGGAAGGATTTGCTCCTCAGCTCCATCTAAACCTGCCATGGGGCAGCTTGAGGCCGTTTCCTCTTGTCCCATCCCTTGTTCCTTGGGAGCAGAGCCCAGCCCCCTCCAGGCTCCATCCTCCTGTCAGGCAGTTGTAGGGAGCGATTGGTCCCCCTGAGCCTTCTCTTCCCCAGACTGAACCCCCTAGGTCCCTCAGCCGTTCCCCATCACACTTGTGCTCCAGGCCCTGCACCAGCTCCGGTGCCCTTCTCTGGCCCTGCTCCAGCACCTCAATGTCTCTCTTGTAGTGAGGGGACCAAAGCTGAACACAGGATTTGAGGTGTGGCCTCACCGGTGCCCAGTGAAGGGACACAATCCCTGCCCTGGCCCTGCTGCTGCATTAGATGTGAACTACTCTCACTTCTACACAAAGCTTACAAACTCCAGTGAAGTCCTGCCATACTGTCAACCATGCCAACCTGGAAAAAACAGAGCTGTAGTCGCCCAAGCAACAATCCCTTGTGTTATTTCCTCCTATGGACTCTCTCCATGCCATGCTCAAGCTGCTTGACCACCTTAAGCCTGCCACAGAACTCTGTTGTGGCTCTCCTTCCCTATAGCTGAGACAGGGGCAGGGTCCAGCACACCCGGACCTTGCCCAGGACCAGTTACACAAGAAATCACTGGGTGCTGAGATGACCCTGCCAGCTAGAACAGGAGAACTCTCCTGTGTGGCATTCCTGTCGTCTCCTACACCTTTCCCATCCCTTTCTCCCCTGCTAATTGGATTCTCATTAATAAGTCAGCCAATGTTGCTTTGAAACTATGCTATACAAGGCAAACTATGCAGACAATTCTATTTATTCACTGCACAGTGAATACATCTTCTTGAAAGGTAATATCAGACTAGTGGATGTTGGCACCTCTGCATCCTTTAGACATACAGGGTAAACGAGAAGTGTTCTGCAAGCACCTGTGTGTCAAACACAAACAGGAGGTCTCTGTAAATTCAAAATCACTGTCTGCCCTGTAACTGCTCTTCAGACTCATAATCTCTGCCGTTGAAAAGCAGCTTTCAAGGAAGGTAATGCGCCACGTGAACATGGGCTGCCTATCCAGGAAATCATTTACATGAGTAATACAGCTCCTGAAACACCAAGGCTCTAACGCCCCCCTTCAAAGCAGGGGGTGACGTGGAAACAGCAAATACTTCCAACAACATCCAGAACCTGCTCTGGAAAAACGACTTAAAGGTGCTAAAGGAAAAGGTAAGTGGTTTGCAGACCACTCACAATACTGCATCCAAGGAAGGAGCCCCGTAACCCACATCCAGATGGGGTTTCGTTAGCACTATGGACAGGAATCCTCACACGAGCAAGTACCTCACCCACACTACAGAGCCAAGCTGGAAAGATATCCCTTTTAGCTGCACTTTCTTCCTTCAAACTGCTCTTTCTCGGCCCCATCTGTGACATTCAGCTCATGACAATGACTCCGTATGAATGGAGAAAGTCACTCGGAACGATCCAAAGGAGCACCATTCTGGGTCCATTGCTCCATACTCAGCTCACACGTGTTTGTGCAACAAGCCACACATGCTCCAGGACAGATAACTCCTTCCCTTGAGCAGACCACTCCAGACAACGGCTTCATTGGGACGGGGGGACAAACACGCTCCTAAATCAACATGCAGCTATGCAAACAGGTCTGACTGTGTTTGCAGACACCAAGAATAGCTCCCAAAAGGCACACACCAGAAAGACAACGGGATTGTAAAAGCAGGGAGCGTGTAGCACTCGGGGAAGCTGGACCAGAGGAGCTGGCTTAAGTCACGTAAGAGCCTTGTTTCACTGCACTCAGACACGTCATTGAGCAGCCCTTGGGGTAGATGAAGCCACTGTCCAAAGGCAGAACATTCCTCTCGCCATGGAATAGATCCCATCTCATAGAACGGTTAGGGTTGGAAAGGACCTTAAGATCATCCAGTTCCAATCCCCCTGCCATGGGCAGGGAAACCTCACACTAAACCATCTCACCCAAGGCCTCGTCCAACCTGGCCTTGAACACTGCCAGGGATGGAGCATTCACAACCTCCCTGGGCAACCCATTCCAGTGCCTCACCACCCTCGCAGGAAAGAATTTCCTCCTTAGATCCAATCTAAACTTCCCCTGTTTCAGTTTGAACCCGTTACCCCTTGTCCTGTCACTACAGTCCCTAATGAAGAGTCCCTCCCCAGCATCCCTATAGGCCCCCTTCAGATACTGGGAGGCTGCTGTGTGGTCTCCACACAGCTTCTCTTCTCCAGGCTGAACAGCCCCAACTTTCTCAGCCTGTCTTCATACAGGAGGTGCTCCAGTCCCCTGATCATCCTCGTGGCCTCCTCTGGACTTGTTCCAACAGTTCCATGTCCATTTTATGCTGAGGACACCAGAACTGCACACAATGCTCCAGGTGAGGTCTCACAAGAGCAGAGCAGAGGGGCAGGATCACCTCCTTCGCCCTGCTGGTCACGCTCCTTTGGATGCAGCCCAGGATATGGTTGGTTTCTGGGCTGTGAGCGCACACTGAAGCCGGCTCATGTTCAGTTTCTCATCGACCAACACCCCCAAGTCCTTCTCCTTGGGCTGCTCTGAATCTCTTCTCTGCCCAAACTGTAGCTGTGCCTGGGATTGCTCTGACCCAGGTGCAGAAACTCCTTCCTGTCCTTCCTCCCCATAGCTCCAGCACTGAAACAGACAGCAAAGCTCATACAGAGGTGGAATAGAAACACACTAGGCTGTGATTTCCCACCTCTTAACACGGGAAAGCAGTCCAGAGAAGCACACAAAGCCAGGATGCGCTCCTGCCTTTCCAACACCACTTGGAAAGCCCAGATCCCTTGACAGTAGCGGGCGTCTGCCCAAGACCGACACAGAAGTTGCTTGTAATTAAAGCAACTGATAACTTTAACACATCAAGGAGCTGCCCTGCAGCTACCATGAGTCCTTTGGGAAGTAACGTGCTCGCAGGGTGCTTTAAACACCCGGTTTCACGGGCAACCCCCGTTTACTTCCATGGAGCTGCTGAACCAGGCTCCGGCTCTGAGCCCAGGGCACCCCCCACACCCCTGATGAGCTGGCAGTGAAAAGAAACGGTGCAATTCCGCCAGATCCTCGCTAAAATGTGCCTGGAGCGAACACCGAGCGGGATTAACGTGTCCCGAGCCCCCTTCCCTCCACATGGGAGCCCCGGGATGGGGAGGGGGGAGCTGGAAGCCGACAGCACCACTGGGAAGCAAGGCAGGCTGGGAATAGCGGGCCTGAGCCGTCCCAGCCGCCGCTGACCCGTCGCGGAGGCCCGATCCCGCCGACGGGGCCCTGAGGGGAGCGTGTGTGAGGGGAGCCCGGGCCGCCCCTCCCCGCAGGGCCGGGAACAATGGGCGGTCTCGCCCCTTCCCCACTCACAGGGTCTTGGGCATTTCATCCTCCATGGCACCGCCCGCCCCAGCTCTTCACGCCGAGCCGCGGCCCCGCCGCCCCGTCAGCGCCCTGGGCAGCCCGAGCGGCGGACAAAGCCCCCGCCGCTCCTCGCAAAGATGGCGGGCGAGCGGGCCCGGCCGGCCGAGAGGGGGCGGTAACGCGCATGCGCTCACCGCGGGCGGCGGGATGTCTCCGGATGAGGTTTCCCGCCAGCCGACGCTCCCGCGCATGCGCCCGGTTACCGGTGACCGAAGGGGTTTGCGCCCGGTGGTACCGGGTGCTTCCTCAGCGCCGCGGGACGGGAAGCGAAAAGAAGGAGATGAATAGTTAATTAACAATTAATAGCAATTAGTAGTTAATTATAATGGCAACTAAAAGGTTTTGCGCCGCCCGGGAATCGAACCCGGGTCGCAAGAATGGGAATCTTGCATGATACCACTACACCAGCGGCGCTGCTACCAGCGTCCCGCCGCCCTCTCCCATGCCCGCCCGCCCGCCCGCCCGGTCCTCCCGCCCGGTCCGCCCGCCTGCCGCCGGGGCGGCGCTGAGCCCGGCCCCCGCCATGTCGGCCTTGCGGCTCTTGGTGCTCCTCGCCGCTCTCTGCCCGCCCGTGCCGGGCCTCGGGGGGCAGCGCGGTGCCCCCGGCAAGATCGGTACAGCGGGGAAGGGCCGAGGTGGGGGGGGCGGCGGGGCGGGCCGTGAGGGGCAGCGCTGACGGCCCGTGCCCGTTCTCGTCAGCCGTGGTCGGCGGCGGGATCGGAGGCGCGGCCGCCGCGTACTTCTTGCGGCAGAAGTTCGGGAGGAGCGTGCGGGTGGAGGTGCTGGAGAGGGCGGCGGTCGGGGGCCGCTTGGCCACGCTGGAGGTGGAAGGCGCCGGCTATGAGGCGGGGGGGTCCGTCCTGCACCCGCTCAACCTGCACATGAAGCACTTCGTGAAGGAGCTGGGTGAGTGCGGACCCCAAGTGCACCGCACGCACCCCGGAGGGATGCGCTGGGTCCAGGTCTGCTCTGGTGGGGGCACGTCCCCTTAAAGAGCAAGCCTGGGTTGTCCCCCTCCCTTCCCCACTAGCCTTCGCCAGTATCCCCCTCAACATCCCCCCTTAGCCTTCCCCTATGTCCCCCAATAGCCTTCCCTTATATCCTTCCTCCGTATCCCCCCAAAATCATTCCCTCATACCCCCAATATCCTTGCCCAATACCCCCTGTATCCTTCCCTCTTATCCCCCCAATAGCCTTCCCTTATATCCTTCCTCCGTATCCCCCCCAAAATCATTCCCTCATACCCCCAATATCCTTGTCCAATACCCCCCAGTATCCTTCCCTTTTATCCTTGCCCAATACCTCCCCAATATCCTTGTCCAATACCCCCCCAGTATCCTTCCCTTTTATCTTTGCCCAATACCTCCCCAATATCCTTGTCCAATACCCCCCCAGTATCCTTCCCTTTTATCCTTGCCCAATACCTCCCCAATATCCTTGTCCAATACCCCCCCAATATCCTTCCCTCATATCCTTTCTCCATATCCACCCAATATTATTCTCTCATACCTCAATATCTTTCCCTCATATCTTCCCCAATGTCCCCCCATATCCTTCCCCGGTGTTCCCCCTTATATCCTTCCTTCATATCCCCCCCCAGTATCCTTCCTTTTATATCCTTCCCCCATAAATCACCCCCAGTATCCTTCCCTGATACCCCTTCTCCAGTACCCCCTCATAGCCCCCTGTGGTACCCCAGTCTCCACCCAAGTAAAAGGAGACCCATATCCCAATGGCAATGATACACCTTCTCCCCCATGGCAATGCGTTAAACCCGTCAGAAAGGTCCAGAAGTCACTGCAAATAACTGCTTGGCTCCTGGTCAAGAATGAATTCCCCTTTCTCAGGGATGCAGTCTTCAATTGGTCACCCTTATCAGCACAGAGCTAGAATCAAGGTGTGGTAGAGTTTAGCTTCAAGCCAACCTGGCAGTGCTCAAGGCCAGGTTGGACACGGGCTTGGAGCAAGCTGCTCTAGTGGAAGGTGTCCCTGCCTGTGGCAGGGGTTGGAACTGGATGAGCTTAAGGTTCTTTCTACCTCAACCCATTCCATGTTTCTATGGCACAAGCTCTACCTCTCATTAAATGCTGTTTTCTCCCCGAGGCCTCTCGGTTGCCCCAGGACACGGCAGCCTCGCAGGGGTTTATAACGGGGAGGAGTTTGTGTTCGAGGAGAGCAACTGGTACATCATCAACCTCTTCAAGCTGCTCTGGCACTACGGGCTCAACCCCCTACGGATGTACATGTGGGTGGAGGACATCCTGGACAAGTTCATGCGGTAGGTCTGGGCCCTGCTAGGGATGGAGGCTGCGGGAGATGGGTGAAACCTGCTGCTGAGCTGTAAAGATTGGTGTTGAGAAAGGAGCCTCTGGTGCCCTTTCTCCATCATCAATCGGTTTTCTAAGGGAAAAGGTAAGTGCTGTCATCTTCAAACAGCAACAACACGAGGTGCGAACGTGCATTGGATATGGGATGTGCCAACACTCTGGCACCTGGGTGCTAAAGGGAATGAAATTTCTACCTGTGCACAAAGGGATTTTGTTAGGAAAGATCAGGAAATGAATAATGAAGGTCCAGGTCTGCATAGGCTAAGGCTTGGCTGGAAGGACAAGCCCTGTTGTTCCATGCAGGCTCTCAGGAGCTGCATTGTGAAATCCTCCACAGCTTCAGCAAAAGTAATTAACAGCAACTGAACACTAATTTCTTGCCTCTGATTAAAGGATCTATCGCTACCAGATGCATGACTATGCCTTCAGCAGCAACGAGCACCTGCTTCATGCCCTGGGAGGGAATGACTTCATCCAGATGCTGAACCAAACCATCGACGAAGCCATGCAGAAAGCTGGCTTCTCCCACAAATTCATAAATGAGGTGGTTTGTCCAGCCATGAGAGTCAATTATGGGCAAGGTGTCAACATCAATGGCTTTGTAGGTGAGTGTTTCATAGGTTAACCTTCCAGTGTGGCTGGAATCCCACCCCACATCCCAGTCCTGGGGTCCTGGTGCTCTTTATGGGCATGGGATTCCAGGTCCCCGAGCTGGGGTACTGCTTCACTCCAACAAAGTGCTGGCAACCTGCTTAGCCCTGGCCATCAGCAACCTCTGTGCCCCAAAAGGATGTTTTCCCCCCTTATTTTCTACTGTTTCAGGTGTTCCCTCCACACAGCTACATCAAATGAATGATCCTAATGATTGTGGTTTCCTTTGTAGGTGCTGTCTCTCTGGCAGGGGTGGAATCGGGCGTTTGGTCAGTAAAAGGTGGGAACAAACTTGTCTGCACTGGCCTTCTCTACGCCTCCAAAGCTGAAGTTATCTCTGGTACAGTGTTATCTATAGAGCCAAAAGTCAGACCCAGGCCCACAGGTGAGTTGGGTTTGCTTTCCCTTTGGTGGGGATGGGAATGGCTCATTCCAGCAGCTGGAGAGTGGTGTTGGCCTCAGTCACTGCTCTTGGCAGACCAAACCAACACATTGGGTCTTTTGGGGGGTTATTTTAAGATGAAATTAGGGTTCTGCTCAAAGTCCCATCTCACCACCCTCCCACAGCTAAGCTGGTGCTAGTTCACAGAGCTACTTCAGCCTGCAGCAAGGCATCATTAGCCTAAATGTATGGTATTTTAAAGGAATGATGGTTTTTAAAGACGCAAACGGGATTCCCTTCCGCCATAGAGAGGGCTAACAGAGCTTTTCTCCCCCAGGGGACCCCATAAAGCTCTACCAGGTGACGTACAACACTACATCGGGACTGACAGGGGACACGTATGACATCGTTGTCATCGCTGCTCCGCTCAGCCCCAAAATGGCCAACATCACCTTCAAGAACTTCGACCCTCCTGTCCCCGAGTTCCCAAACCTTTACCACAAGACTGTGGTAACGTTCGTGCACGGACGGTTGAACGCCTCTTTCTTTGGTTACCGCGATCCAGAGGCTTTTAGTTTCGGTGCCATCTTCACTATGGAGAACCCCAAACTGTTCTTCAGTAGCCTGGGGGTGGTGTCTCCCGTGGAGGATGGAGGTGGTGAAGGGAAGCCGGCCTTGCAGTCGGCTGTCTGGAAGGTGTTCTCCAAGGAGGTGCTCACCAAAGAGCAGCTTAACCTGCTCTTCTCCTCCTACGACTCTGTCAAGGTGAAGACGTGGTTGGCCTACCCCCACTACAGCCCCCCTGAGGGGTGTCCTCCTGTCATCCTCCATGACAACATCTACTACCTGAACGGCATCGAGCGGGCAGCCAGCGCCATGGAGATGAGCGCCATCGCTGCCAAAAACGCCGCCCTGCTGGCTTACCACCGGTGGTACGGCAACACCGACAGGATCGACCAGGAGGGTTTGCACGAGAAGCTGAAAACGGAGCTTTGAGCCACGCAGAGCCAATGGCTGGAAGCATCTGAAGATAAGGATCGTGTCCTGTAGCTGTTTAACCACAGTTAGAGCTAAGGAACGATGAACTCTTCGCTTAGCCCCTCAGAGGGGATGTGCAGCCAGCTCAAGATGGACTAGGATGACAGAGGAAGCTTTCCCATGTGAACTGGCCCTTCCCCAAGCAAATTCCTGTGGTCTTTCACTGGGAAAACTGTTCAATCTATCCCCGTGTGAGATTAAAGTAGTTTTAAATGCAATATTGACCCCAAAACACCCTCCATGGTAAGAAGTCCACTCAGGATCTGCATCACTGTGATTACTGCGATTAAGGCACATTGCCTTCCCTCTCCCAAGTATTTCAGGGAGGGAATGTCAACTTCTTGACTGTAGATCTCTCCACCTCAGCTATTTGTGAAGGGTTTGTCAAGTTATTCCTATTAGTGTGGTGGAAATCAAGGCTGTGTTTTTAATTTGCTTCCAGAACAAGTACTGGAGCTTATGGGCTGGGGGGATTGGTCTGCTAGGAGGACATGAGTTGCCAAAATCGGTTGGAAGTAGTCAAAGCCACCCCTGTCCTTTGCTTTATTAAGGTTTAAAAGCATTAATAATTTAGAGGAGAAGAATCTGTGTCCCATAACTGCCTCTAATAACGCTGCCATACCTCAGCTGTGTCTGAATATTGCCCTTACAAATGGCATCCTTAGTGGTGCTGGACAAAGCACTTGACACCTTGTATTAAACTTGGAACTGAATTAAAACCACAGTGGTGAAAAAGATGATTTCTGCCTCTAAGGACCTGTATGTGGAAGCACCTTTGCTCACAAAAAAACATATCCAAAAGACTTAATTTGGACCCATCTGGAGGAATGATGGAAAGGTTTCTTCAGTCCCAGTCAGTTCCGGCAGGCTTTGGTTCCTGCACCACACATCCATGGTGCAGAAGAAAGAGTGATTACGATGATTTAAAGAAAACTCCTGCTTTTGTGCAGCCCAGCTTGGTACAAATACTCCACACCACTTTTCACTAAGGTGAATGTTACCATTTTCCTGCTGTTTCAGAGCCAAATAACCCCTGAACATACATGAAACAGTGTTGTAGCTCCTTTCTGAAATAGGAAGGGGATGGCCACCCAAAGTAGCACCAATTTCACACTTGCTTGGATAAACCCCACCTTTCTCTGTGTTTGAATGTAGAACATCCATCCCAAGAGCCAGCAAGGCTTCAGCTGCCCCATTACACCCCCCAGAACATAAAGTACAACTTAATTTATGTCAACCATTACAAAATTTATTTAACAAAACAAAAATAAGTTTATGCTCAGGGTGCTTCAGGGCAGATTCAAGGAGTAAACAGAGCAGGTTGGTCAGGGCTGGTTACAGCTGGTAACAACGAGGGTTTCCCTGGTGCTATACTCGTTCCAATGCTTCCAGCATGATGATGCTGTTTCCTCTTATTACCTAACAGCAGAAGTTCAGAGCAGCTAGTGAGATGCAGCACACTCAGCACCCTCCCTCCCATTTATTACCCCAAAAGCTGACGCTGCACCAAAAATTCACATGGATTTTCCTCCCCAGTAAATGAACACTGAACGATTTAAGTCTAAACCCTCCTAGGTTGTTCCATGCTATTGAAATCCAGGTTGTTTTCCACACACCAGCTACAGGCTTGAGTGTGCCCTTCCCACAGCACTCACCACCATGCCAATGTTGTTCTGCTGTCCACCCGGTGCCATCTCCACGCACTCATCAATGACCAGGTTCATGAAGGGATCAAACCCCCGCAGGATCCCTTGGACGTGTCGGCCACCATTTAACTTCACTATGAGAAATTGGGAGCACAATCAGAGAAGGAAAGGTGCTGGATAGGAGTTTTTCCGTGTTTTCTCACCAGGAGTGTGGCTTTGAAATGGAGTGGGGCCACAGGGTGAGAGGTTCTGTTGTTAATCAGAGGCATTTAGAGCATCAAAGAAACAGGTTGGGAAATTGCTTTAAGCTCATCAAGTCCAACCATTCCCAGCACTGCCAAGGCCACCACTAACCCACGGCACTGAGGGCACTGGCTCCACGGTGTGTGAACACTTGAAGGGACGGTGACTTCCACTCTCTGAGCCCTCTTTTGGGAAGCAGAATCATCCTTACCACGTCCAGCGTTGCAAAAAGACCATTTTAAGAGTTTAGGAGCGTGAATTTTAAATTAATACCGACCCAAATGAATGGATTTTGAGGAAGAGTCCAAATTATAAATCAGTATCGATCCGAATGAATGGGTTCTGGAGGCTGAAACCACTCAGGGCCCACTCCGGCCCTCGCTGAGCAGCGGCACTCAGCGAACCACGAGGGGGGCACCAAGACCGCCCCCCCCTCCCCGCTTTCCTCCCGCGGCCGCGCAGCCCCTTTACCCCGCCGACACCCGCGGCAACGACGGCTCGGGGCCGGGAGCAGCTCCGGGACTCACATGACAGCTTCTTGTCCATGAACCTGCAACGAGACAACGGCGGCGGCTGAGCGGGGGGGGGGAAGCACCGCCATTCCCGCACCCCATCCCCGCCGCCATGACACCGGGGACACCGCGGTGCACGCCGGGAAACCGGCGGGCGGCGGATGGCCGCGGGGCCCGTTTGTACGTCCGCTCCCGGTCCCACTTCTCCTCCCGTTCCCGTTCCCGTTCCCGTTCCCGTTCCCGGTCCCGGTCCCGGTCCCAGTCCCGATCCCGTTCGCACTTCTTCAGCTCGGGCGGGTGCGCTTTGCTCATGGCGGCTCCTCAGACCCCGCTCCCCTCACGCTGCCTCTGGCGCCCCGCCCTGACGTCACCGCACCGCCCGCCTCACCGCTCTCACGCTAGCCAATGGCGGCCGCGCCTTGGTCGTTTCCCCCACCCCTCCTCCCACCTTCGCAGCCAATCACAGCCCGCGGAGCCGCTACCGTACTGCCCCGAGCAGCAGCGCAGAGCGGGTGCGCGGGAAGAGAAGCAAAGCGCGGGAGTGCGCGGCTGCACGGGGAAATACGGCGGGAAGGCAGAAACGCGCCTACAGCACGGCCCGGGTGTGAACGTGTGTGTGTGTGAACATGTGTGTGTGTGTGAACATGTGTGTGTGTACGTGTGTGCGTGTACGTGTGTGTGTGAACATGTGTGTGTGCATGTGTGTGTGTGAACATGTGTGTGTGTGTACGTGTGTGTGTGAACATTTGTGTGTGCGAACATGTGTGTGTGTGTGTGTGTGCGCATGTGTGTGTGCACGTGTGTGCATGTGTGTGCACATGTGAACGTGTGTGGGCATGTGTGTGCGTGTGTCTGCATGTGTGAACGTGTGTGCATGTGTGAACGTGTGTGTGTGTGTGTGTGTGCATGTTTGTGTGCATGTGTGACCATGTGTGTGAACGTGTGTGTGCATGTGTGAACGTGTGTGTGCATGTTTGTGTACATGTGTGACCATGTGTGTGCATGTGTGAACGTGTGTGCACGTGTGAACGTGTGTGCACGTGTGAATGTGTACATGTGTGAATGTGTGTGTGTGCATGTTTGTGTACATGTGTGACCATGTGTGTGCATGTGTGAAGGTGTGTGCATGTGTGAACATGTGTGTGCACGTGTGAATGTGTGCATGTGTGAGTGCACGTGTGAATGTGCGTGTGCACGTGTGAATGTGTGTGTGCATGTGTGAACGTGTGTGCACGTGTGAACGTGTGTGCACGTGTGAATGTGTACATGTGTGAATGTGCGTGTGCACGTGTGAACGTGTGCGTGAGAACATGTGTGAATGTGTGTGCATATGTGAACGTGTGTGTGTGCATGTGTGAGTGCACGTGTGACCGTGTGCATGTGTGACCGTGTGAACATGTGTGCATGTGAGATGCGTATGCACGTGTGAACAGGTATATGCATGTGAGAACATGTGTGTGCACATGTGAACGTGTGCATGTGAGAACGTGTGTGTGCACGTGAGAACGTGTATGCATGTGAGAACATGTATGTGCACGTGAGAACACGTGTGAACATGTGTGTGCACGTGAGAACGTGTGTACGTGAGAACACGTGTGAGGTGTGTGCACGTGAGAACGTGTGCACGTGAGAACACGTGAGATGTGTGTGCACGTGTGCATATGTACATGCGAGAATGTGTGTATGTGTGCGCACATATGAACACGTGTGCACATGACCGTGTGCGTGCACGCGTGGCCACGCGTGTGCATGTCTGTATGAGTGCGTACACACACGTGTGCACACCGGGGTCACCCCATGCCCTGCACACACACAGGGCACGTCTGCAGCCCCCCCCCATCCCCTGCACATCACCCCATGCCCTGCAGAGCACCGCAGCACCCCAGAATGGTTTGGGTTGAAGGGACCTTAAAGCTCCTCCAGCTCCAACCCCTGCCACGGGCAGGGACCCCTTCCACTGGAGCAGCTTGCTCCAAGCCCCTGTGTCCAACCTGGCCTTGAGCACTGCCAGGGATGGGGCAGCCACAGCTTCTCTGGGCACCCTGTGCCAGTGCCTCAGCACCCTCACAGGGAAGAGCTTCTGCCTTATCTCCACCCATTTAGGTCTGGATCCATCACCCCTGTCCTGTTGCCACCCGTGCACCACCCCATAGCGCACACGAGCATCACCCGGCAGCACCCGCACCCAGACCCCGCAGCAGCGTGGCTCCTCCTCGCCTTTAATGAGCGCGGAGTCGGGGTTCAGGGGGGAGCCCCCATCACTGCTGCAGGGCCCCCAGGTTGTCCTTCATCTTCTTGGCCATGGTGGGCACCAGGCGGAGGTGGTCGTCCCCGCACGCAGCCAGGCAGGCGTCGAGCTGCCCACGCACCCTGGCCTCCGCTGTCCCTGCATCCAGAGCATCCTTCGCCTTGTCATTGCAATGCAGCGTGCAGCGGCTCAGGCGGTCCTGGGGACACAGGTAACGGGGTCAGTGGGTACCGGGGCATCCCCATCCCGGTGCGGGCTGTCCCATCCCGTCCTCACCTGGAAGCTCTCGAGCTCGGCGGTGACGATGGCCTGCGCCTGGGCGAGGGGCGCGTGGCAGCGCTCGATGCAGCGCTGCACCTGCTGCATGGAGGCCGCGCTGTCCTCGCAGCACCGTGCGCTGCACCGGAACATGGTGCCCTGTGGGGATGTGGGGTGAGCGGGGACACCCCAAACCTTTGTGGGGGAGCGCCCTGTGTATGCAGCTGGGGGGACGATGGACACATGGGGGTGCAGGGTAATGGGGGCACAGGGTGTGATGGGGATACAGGGCAATGGGGGGTACAGGGTATGATGGGGGATACAGGGCAATGGGGGCACAGGGTGTGGTGGGGGGATGCAGGGTAATGGGGGCACAGGGTGTGATGGGGGATGCAGGGCAATGGGGTACAGGGTGTGATGGGGGATGCAGGGTAATGGGGGCACAGTGTGTGGTGGAGGGATGCAGGGCAATGGGGGGTACAGGGTGTGATGGGGGATACAGGGCAATGGGGGCACAGGGTGTGGTGGGGGGATGCAGGGTAATGGGGGCACAGGGTGTGATGTGGGATACAGGGCAATGCAGGGTAGAGGGTGTGATGGGGGATGCAGGGCAATGGGGGGTACGGGGTGTGATGGGAGATACAGGGCAATGGGGGCACAGGGTGTGGTGGGGGGATGCAGGGTAATGGGGGCACAGGGTGTGATGGGGGATGCAGGGCAATGGGGTACAGGGTGTGATGGGGGATGCAGGGTAATGGGGGCACAGTGTGTGGTGGAGGGATGCAGGGCAATGGGGGGTACAGCATGTGATGGGGATACAGGGCAATGGGGGCACAGGGTGTGGTGGGGGGATGCAGGGCAGTGGAGGCACAGGGTGTGGTGGGGGGATGCAGGGCAATGGGGTGTAGAGGGTGTGATGGGGGATGCAGGGCAATGGGGTGTAGAGGGTGTGATGGGAGATACAGGGCAATGGGGGCACAGGGTGTGATGGGGGATGCACAGGGTGGGGGATGATGGGGGGAGGCAATGGGGGCACAGGGTGTGATGGAGGGCACAGGGCAATGGGGTACAGGGTTTGAAGGAGGACACAGGGCAATGGGGGCAGAGGGTGTGATGGGGGATGCAGGGCAATGGGGGCAGAGGGTGTGATGGGGGGCACAGGGCAATGGCGGGTACAGGGTGTGATGGAGGATATAGGGCAATGGGGTACAGGGTGTGATGGGGGGCACAGGGCAATGGGAGGGCAGAGGAAACGCACTGGGGGGAGCACAGGGAATATGTAGGGGATAGAGGATGTTGTGGAGGGTACAACGCATGTGTGGAGGGCACAGGAGATGCAATGTGGGGAGCACAGGCTGTGAGGGGGGTACAGGGCAAAGTCTGGAGCTATGGGGGGGGCTCAGGGCAACGGGTAAAACAGGGTGTAATGTGGGGGTACAGGACAATGGGGGCACAGGAGATGCACTTGGGGATCATAGGACATACATAGAGGACACAGGACATGTTGGGGGGCACAGGAGATGCACTTGGGGATCATAGGACATACATAGAGGACACAGGACATGTTGGGGGGCACAGGAGATGCACTTGGGGATCATAGGACATACACAGAGGACACAGGACATGTTGGGGGGCACAGGGCACATTAGGGGGGCACAGAGTGCATTGGAGGAGCACTGGAGACGCAATGGGGTGGGGGCACAGGGCAATGTGTGGGGGCACAAGACATGCAGGGGCGGTACAGGTCAATGCATAGGGGGCACAGGACGTGTTGGGGGGCACAGGACGTGTTGGGGGGCGCGCACGGGGCTGGGGGCTTCCGGCCGCACTCGTGCTCACACACGTGGGGCATTGGGGGGGGGGGAGCGGCAGCGGCTCCCCCCTCGGGGCCAGGGCCCGGTCCCGGTCCCGGTCCCGGTCCCGTCCCCGTTCCCCCCCCTCCTCCGGTACCTGCAGGCCGCGGATGCGCTCCCGCTCCAGCTCCTGCACCGCGCCCTCCACCGCCGCCTGCACCCGCGCCTGCGCCGCCTCCGCCATCGCGGCCCGGCCCTGCCGAGCGCTGACCCCGCCCCGGGGGCGGGCACCGGCACCAGCGCCCGGCTCCTCCCGTTCCGCCCCCGCCGCGGGTCCCGCGGGGCTCCCGGTGCGCGCACGCGGTACCGAGCCCGCGCTGCGGATGCCCCCCCCCCCCCCCCCCCCCCCCCCCCCCCCAAGCAGCATCTCCCGGTCCTGCGCCGGGGGCGTCGCCCTGCGGAGGGGCCCCACTGGGAGCGCTGGGGTCCGGTGTGAGGATGGAGCCCCCCCAGCCCTGCTCCTCATGCAGCAGGAACAGGATCAGCCTCAGCCATCCATACACCCACCCACCCACCCGTCCATACACACATCCACCCGTCCATACACACATCCACCCATCCATACACACATCCACCCACCCATCCATCCATCCATACACCCACCCATCCATCCATCCATCCATACACCCACCCATCCATCCATCCATACACCCACCCACCCGTCCATACACACATCCACCCATCCATACACACATCCACCCATCCATACACACATCCACCCATCCATACACCCATCCATCCATCGATCCATACACCCACCCACCCACCCATCCATACACACATCCACCCATCCATACACACATCCACCCATCCACCCATCCATCCATCCATACACCCACCCGTCCATCCACCCATCCACCCATCCATCCATCCATCCATCCATCCATCCGTCTGTCCACCCATACATCCATCCTTCCGTCTGTCCATCCACCCCTACACCCACCCACCCACCCATCCATCCGTCCGTCCATTTATCCATTCTTCCATCCATCCACCCGTCCATTTATCCATCCATCCATCCTTCCTTCCTTCCTTCCATCCATTCGTCCATCCATTTATCCATCCATCCTTCCACCTACCATCCATCCATTCGTACATCTGTCCATCCCTCTGTCCACCCATCCATCCTTCCACCCACCCACCCACCCTTCCTTCCATCCATCCATCCATTCGTCCATCTGTCCATCCGTCTGTCTACCCATACATCCATCCTTCCGTCCGTCCATCCACCCATACATCCATCCTTCCGTCCATACATCCATCCATACATCCATCCTTCCACCCACCCATTCTTCCTTCCATACACCCATTCATCCATCTACCCATCCTTCCTTCCATCCATCCATCCATCCATCCATCCATCCATCCATCCATCCATCCACCCATCTTCCCTTCCATCCATCCATTTATCCATCCATTTATCCATCCATTTATCCATCCATTTATCCATCCATCCATCCATCCATCCATCCATCCATCCATCCATCCATCCATCCATCCATCCATCCACCTATCCATCCACCCACCCATCTTTCCTTCCATCCATCCATTTATCCATCCATCCATCCTTCCATCCATTTATCCATCCATCCATCCTTCCTTCCTTCCATCCATCCGGCTATCCACCCACCCATCTTTCCTTCCTTCCATCCATCCTTCCTTCCTTCCTTCCATCCATCCATCCATCCATCCATCCATCCATCCATCCATCCATCCATCCATCCATCCATCCAGTCACCCACCCATCCTTCCTTCCATCCATCCATTCACCCATCCTTCCTTCCTTCCATCCATCCATCCCTCCCTCCATCTATCCATCTGTCCATCCATTTATCCCTCCCTCCCTCTCTCCATCTATCCATTTATCCATTTATCCATCCATCCATCCCTCCCTCCTCCCTCACCTCATGTTTTGGGCTGGAAACATAGGGAAACAAGGCTGAACCCAGCACCAGGTTATCAGGGCTGCCCTGTTTGGGCTGCAAATGTAGAGGGAGCAGCGCTAAGCCCATCACCAGGGTACCAGTTCCGCGCCCTGGGGATTCTCCCCTTGCACCCAGCATCTCCTTTGCCAAATATCCCCCCCAAAAAAGCCTTGAAACACGTGTTTTCTGAAAAAAAGTGTCCTTTATATCACTTAAATAACTCTAATCCAGGTATTAGGGAAAAAAAAAAGATCAGCTGATCACAATAACATATTATAGAAATCAACATTAATTTAACCACACAAAATAAATTAAAACATTAAATATTAACTTTCAGTGCAACATATACAGAAGACATGAGAGTAACCAGGACTTTAAAACAGAACGAAACCAAAATGAACCATGAAAGCTTTGGGTTGTTATGAGAAAAGACTATGGAGAGGATTAAAGGCTGCGCCGGGAGGTTAGAGCACCGGCCTGACGAGGGTTCCTAGGATTAAAGCTCATTTGATTATTACTAAAAAGCTCATTTCTGCCCCCAAAGTGAGCGACTGCTGAGGGGTTCTGTCTCTATAGAAAAATAAAGCCCCCTCCTGCAGGGGTGAGGGGTTCTGCTGTTAAAAAACGCCAAAAATAATCCAAGAAATAGGAAAAAACGAACCCAAAAGCCAACAAAAAAAACCCAGTTGTGCGTTGCTGGGTTTGGCTCTTTGGAGAGGGTGATGCTGCTGCCAGCATCCTTGTGGTGCTGCCGACCGCACCTTGTGCCGGGGCGCTTCTTGTCGTGTTCCATGGTGGGGGAAAAGGGGGAATAAAGGCAAAAAAAAAAGGGGGGGGGAAACCAACCAAGCAACCAAGAAGGAAAGAGGGAAACCAGAGGGGAGAGGCTGCGCTGGTCCCCGGCGAGGGCTGTCCTGGGCGAGGGGCTCCATCAGACCCCTGCGGGGAAGGGGATGGCGAGCGTGGTTACACACCAGCAGCCGGTGTCCCACCGTGGTGCCCCGCGGTCCCCTTACCCGTCTCAGTGTGGCAACAGGGGGTTCCCCCTTTCAGGAGCCCACCCGGCTTCTCCTGGCCTCCCCCAGGCGCCCGGCACCATTGGCAGTGCTTCCGCAGCCGGCAGCAGCTACAAGGAAGCAAGGAGAGGGATGCTCAGTGCCTGCATCCCAGCATCCTGCCCTGGAATGGGCTGGGAAAGGTGCTGAGCACCCCCCCCTTCAGGTCCCCAGCACCATGTACTTACTGTATGAGCACACAGACCCCGATGAGCAGCGCCGAGGCCACCACTGACACCACCACCAAGGCGGTGATGGTCTGCTTCTTCTGGTTGGCAGCCACCACGGCCAGGAGGTCGGCGTGCTCGCACCGCGTCCCCACGTACCCCGAGTGGCACCTGCACCAATGGAAGAGCATCGGCGTCATCCCCAGGACCGGAGCATCAACCAGAGCCTGGCAAAGCCATGCTCAACCCCAGGTTTAGGGGCTTCCCAAAGGGAAGACACAAAGGACCCGTTTGGATTTGGATTGCAGGAGTGTATTCCCAGCACTTACACGCACGCCGGCTTGTCCTCCTGGACCAGGAACCGGCAGGTCCCATGGAAGCAGAACTGGCTGTGAGAGTCGGGACAGTCGTTGAAGTGGGACCTCACTGCTGCTGCCACCGGTGGGCCCGGAGCTGGGAGCAAAAACAAGGAGGAGAAAAATGGCATTTGGGGGCATTTCCAGGCATCCCCGGCTCTGGTTTAGGGCTGGATGCGTTTATTTTGGGGATGCAACGTGGGATGCGGTCCAGCGGCTGCATCCTGGCCAGGACCACCCAAAGGAGCTCCTACTTAGAGCAGGACTGAAACTAAGCCTCGCTGGCACTAAAGGAATTTCCTAAAGAGCTTAAGGCTTAAAACAGAGGAGGAGAGAGTTAAATAACGCCCGAGCCGGCTGCAGCTCTGGACCGGTGGCTTTGGGATGCTGTTTCCCATTATATCCCGCGCTGGTTTGAATTATCCTCCGCAGCAGAGACGGAAAACAAATATCCTGCTTTCGGATTAGCCTGGGTATAAAGCACATCCGATCGCTGTCGTTTCAAAGCCACCTCAAGTTCCTGTTGCTGTGAATTTATGGCAGGCTGGGGTAATTAAACCCACGTCTGCCGAACGCTTCCGGGTCTCCGAGGAGGTGAAGCAAGGGAAGACGGAGCAGGGTCGGCTCAGACAGGGATGTTTCCCCATGTCCCTGTCTCCGAGAGTGAGGAGAGAGGAGGTTTGGAGGTGGTGGCAGCATCCTTGTGGAGCCAGGAGCTGGGATTTGGGCTTCGTGGTGGGAATTGCTGCTGCATTGCATCGCTGCTGAAATCCGCGCCCGGGTGCAGAAAACCCCAACACTTCCATCCTTAGGGATTGCTTTATCCCAGGACTGCCCTGATTCCCGACTAATCCCATGAAAAATACCCCTTTTTGGGGTTTTAACCCCAAAAAGCCAAGCCCTCAACACAGCTTTGCACATCCCTGCTTCCAGTGCCCACCATCGCACCCAGCCTCAGTAGCGGTGGCTTTGTAGCACCGGTGGGGACAGCATCAGCACAGGGCAGTGCATCCCTGGATCCAGGGCTGGCTCCGGGGTGTCCTGGCTCGCATTAAGCCTTGGAGCGCTCACAGCTGCCGGCCACATTGCAGCTACTTCATCCTCCCTTAGCCCCACGCTGCTGCCTGCATGGACCCTGTCCCCATCCACGAGGTGATCCCAAACTGGTGCTGCACCTCTTGGAGCAGCCCCTTTCCTCCAGCCCCTGTCACTGGGCACCGATCCATTGGGAAAGGGGCTGAGCAGCGCCTGCCCTGCCACGGGGTTTGGCTCCGAAGCCTCCTGGCACTGCAGGAACACCACTGAGCCATCCCATTTTCCAGCCCCAAAAGGAGGATTTTCCATCCCTTGCCTGCAACCAGCCCTTTCCGGAGCCTCGCATCCCGATGGATGGCGAACCCCCGCGCTGTGTAGGGCAGGGGGAAGTGAAGGGCTCTTGGCTGCTGCTGCCCATTGTGCTGCTTTTATGAATGAGGCTCATTATGGGATGCGACCGGCTCGGTGCCGCCGGGAGCCGGCGTCAGGCACCGGCAGCTTCCCTGTGGGAGCCACGGTTAATGGGACCACGGTTCATTCAGCCCCTCCAGAACACGGAGCATGGGAAGTACCCACAGCAGAGCCCTGCTTACTGGTTTTCCCTTAGGGATAAAGCACCTGTGGGGCCAGGATTCCACCTGGAGACCTGTTATCCCCAAGGGAGGTGCATGGGACGCGAGAGCATCCATCCGGCTGATCCAGCACATGCGTGGCATGAGGATGCTTTACCCACACCCGCGCTTCGCTGCCTGTTCCCAGGCTGGTCCATAAATCCCACCGGGATCACACCGGCTCCATCCCATCGGCAAACTCACCGCTCGGATCTGCTGTGGTGTTCTCCAGCGCATGGCATGCAGCGAGCAGCACACCTAAGGAGAGGACAGAGAGATGGGGTCAGTTGGACCACGTCCCTGTGCCGAGCCTGGTTGATGGCTTGGGGGTTGTTCTACCCAAAATCACCCCAAGATTTATGGGTTTTGGTAAAAAGAGATGGCAATGGTGCCTGTGAGAGCGCCTTATAGCCAGAACAGAGCCTGAAACCAGCCTGTCCATGTGCTCTCTCATCTAACAGCTCCATGCAGCACTGCCTTGCATAGCTCCTCCTGCCCGCATCCGCACAGTGGGACCGGATCCAGCCTTGATGCAGCCGCTCCATCAGCCCCCTAAACGCTGCCCGGGCTGGAAGCGCTGCTGCTGTGCAGGCAGGAAAGCCCTTTGCAGGCAGCAATGCCCACGCACCCCAACCTCGAGGGGCTGCAGATCCAGGCAGGCTCAGAACAGTTTGGGGGGGCATGGAGCAGACTGGGGACCCCCCAAGCTTCCACAGGGTGGGTGAAGCCAGATGAAGCCAAGAGCCCCTTGGCTGGGTTTGACCCAGTTTCCACCATGGAGTTCACCCAATCATGCAGAAAGGTGACGGGTGAGAGAACAACGCATGAACCAGCCCTTGGGGTTCGCATCCAGCAAGGCTCAGCACCAACCGGCAGCTCCAGTTGTGATCGCAGCAGCTCCGTTATCACAGCAGCATCCCTTGTTTCGGCTTTTCCCCATCAGTCCCCACTGGTGCCAAAGCCCTCGGGCATCTTCCTCCCATGGGAACTGAATCAGAAATACTCCGTTTCTTCCCAATTTTCCTTCCTTTTTGTGCTGCCACCAGCAGCTCGTGGCTGGAAGATGCTTCATCCTCCTGCTCGCGCCGATACTGCATCTCCACATACGCGTTACGTGGGAAATGGCTCATCCCTGTGTCACTGGGCGGCTCTATCATCCCCTCCAGCATTCCAGCTTCCCCATCCTCCTGCCGGGACCCTGCTCAGCTCCAGAGGTGCCTCTTCCCAACCTCCCTCCGTCTGCAGGTAGAGCACCAGCGCTCTTCCGTCTCCAAGGGCTCCCAAAAGGGGACCCTGGGCACGCTATGGAGGCACGGAGCATCCGCACCATTGCGACCGGCCCAACCGGGACCCACAGCCTGTGTCCATCCGCTTGTTTATCATCAATCCCATCCCAGCCCCGTGCTCAGGCCTCTCTCTTCCCAAACCTTAGAGATCAACTCCTGCACTGCTTTGGTTTTACCCCAAACTCCGTGCTTGGCCACACCGGCCAAACCGCTGCCTCCAACCCCATCCCCATCCATCCCCTGCTGCCCCTGCTTTGGGAAGGTCTCTTTGCCACCCCCCCCAAGCCAGCAAAGCCCCCCTGAACTCACCCAACTTGCTGATGGGCACACACACAGCTCCATCCCCAACACGACATTAACCAGCAGCCACCAGTGAAGGGCTCAGCCTCACCCCTGAGGAGCTCCCTGTTATTGCTGGGTTCTGTTCCCTGCCCCAGGTTTTCCCTCCTCATCTGCTTGGCTCTGCTTTTCCTCTTGGCTTCATGGACCAGCCCTTGGCAGCCATCAGGTGAATGAATGGACACTGGGCCGAGGAGGTTCCCTTTTTCCCTCATGCTTCAAGCGGATGCTCCGAGCTTCTGGTTTGATGTGGTTTATAAAGGGCTCCTCTCCCTGCGCAGCATCTGGGGTGGCTTGGACCCATCCCAGGCTGGAGGCCGGGAGCAGCCATCTGGATACGGGATTGAGGTGGGAAATCCACAGCTCAGGCCCTAAAACGGGTTGGAGAGGTCCAAAGCCACGGGAGCAGAGGGGACATTGGCATCCCCAGAGCGAGCCGATGGGACCCTCTGGAGGAGGGATGGGGCTGACGGAGCAACCGGCCCCTGCGGCGAGGGATGCTCGGGACGGAGCGGATGGAGGAGGCACCTCGGTTCCAGAGCCAAAGCGGCAGCGCCGAGAGGAGAAGGGCTGGAGGGGGGCCAAGACCGGGCACTTTCCTGAGCCCAAGTGCTTCAAAGAGCCTCTCCCCGCCGGGCTGGCGCTGCCTCGTCCCCCAGCCCCGCTGCTGCGGGCGACGCAGGCTGGGAACTCACAACGCTCCCTTGGGACAGCAGCAAAACCCCAACCGCAGCGCAGCGAGCGCTGCCCCACACCGGCCCCAGCCCCGGGCTCACCTTCCCATCACACACACGCATCCCAGCGAGCGGCACCCACCGCCGGCTCCGCGCTCTCGGTAACGACCCCATCTCCGGGCTGGGGAGCGTGTTCGGATCCGTCCCATCGCAGCATCCCCCGGGTCTCGCTTGCGCCCGCCTCGCCCCGTTCCGCAGCACGCAGACAACGTCCCCTCCGTCCCACCGCCAGCCCC
This sequence comes from Pezoporus wallicus, assembly GCF_028554395.1. Taxonomy (NCBI): domain Eukaryota; kingdom Metazoa; phylum Chordata; class Aves; order Psittaciformes; family Psittacidae; genus Pezoporus; species Pezoporus wallicus. The sequence continues at coordinate 1,496,051 of NW_026636985.1, forward strand.
GAGCACGCCGCCGTTCATTCACCTCTCCCCTAACGCAACCGGACGGGACCGGAGGGCTCCTTGTCCCGCCGGGGCCGCGCTTCCCCGTCGTGGCGAAGGCGAGGAGCGGTTCAGCAGCGACCTCCGGCAGGGACCGCAGCCAGGATGGAACCGATTCACTGCGTGATCCCCCCCCCCGTTCCCCTTCCAGTCCCCCATAGGGATGCTGCGCCGGGACGCGCGGGAGGCTCCGTCCCAGCCGACGGGAAAGTTTTGGGGAGCGCAGCCCCAGTCGCCCCCGTCCCTCCAATCCCACCCCAAACGGGGCTGGCGGCAGCTCGACCCCTGCCTTGAGCGGCGCTCAGGGTACGGCGGTACCGGGGTACGGGGGGTACCGGTTCCCCCCCTTCCTCCTTCCCCATTCCCGCACCTACCCACGGCCAGCGCGGCCGCCGCCTCTCCGGCCATGCTGTCGGTGCGTCCGGGAGCCGAGGCCCGCAGGGAGGCCCGGGGCCGGTGCGGGGCCGGTGGCGGTGCCCAGCAGCGCAGCGGGGCGAGGGGCCGGGCTCCGCGCCGGCGGAAATGGGCGCGGACTCGCCGCCAGCCACTGCGGCCCCGGGGCGGAGCCACCCCCGGACCCCCCCCCCCCCCCCCCCCCCCAAGTGCCATGGGGCTCGGTTCTTGCGTTGTGCCCCCGTCCCCCCCCCATCCCGAAAGTGGGTCCGGTTCGCGCGGTGTCCCCATAGAGCCACGGCCTGAGGGGGGGGTTAAAGGGACCTTAAAGCTCACCCCCGGCCATGGGCAAGGGCTCCTTGCGCGGCTCCGCACGGGTCCCATCACCCTGGGTCCATCCAAACCCCGCTTCCCCCCGGTTGGGGTTCCCCCCTCACGGCCCACAGGCACATTCCTTCATGTGGCCCAGCTCCCACGCCCCTTCCTCGCCTCCCACCCCGCTGAGCCCGGCCTTCGTCATCCCGAAATCCATAGGTTTCCGTCGGGGGGGGGGGAATCCCGTTGCATGGGGATGGAGGGGGCAGCACATCCCGGTGGGGTGATGGGGACCAAGCACGGCGCTTGGAGGGTCATTCCTCATGGACAGACACATCAGGAGCATCCTGAGATGCGGCAGAGGACCCCATGGACCACCCCCCTGCAGCTGTGCCGGTGCTAAACCAGGTCCCTGTGGGAGCTGCTCCCAGCCCTGCGGTTTGAGCCTTCCCGGTGTTCCCAGGTGATACCATCTCCCCTTAGCACTTGAAAGCAGCTCTTTGAAGGGGCTGGGAGCGGTTTGTTCCCAACGCTGCCGATCCCTGTATCCCCAGCACCGAGTTTCACCCCCCAGATCCCAAGTGTTCCACTGCAGCTCCCATCCATGTGGAAGTGTTTGACCACAGCGCTCCCAACCCTCCGGGGCTTGGCCTTCCCACCCCAACCCTTGCACCCGTCTACGGCACAGAGTCACTGGGGAGGAACAAACTCCACTGCCTCTCCCAAGGTGGATGGGGAGATGGGCAAAGCTTCCTCTTGCCCCCACAAAAGGGCCACCAATCCCTTCTGCCAGCACCAGTTGAGTCACTTTCCAGCCATCCAAAAGGGAAAAGAAGCTGGGAGACGACCCCGGAGCAGGCAAGGTTGTGTTGTTCCCTTGGTTCTTGCTTCCCCCTCCCTTCCCTGCCCTGATAACCGGGATATTTATTTGTAAATAGAGGCTTCCTCCTGTGCAACATTCCTCCCACTCCCGGTGTGAATCACTTGGTGGAAGCACAAGAACTGGAATGGTGGCAGCGGAGCTGGCAGGGAGGAGCACGCTGCAGGCAGGAGCGAGGCACAGCAGTAAGCCCAAAGGAATCCGGGGATGCTCTCCAGATCCTAGAAAGCCAGCTGGGAAGTCAGGGGTGAGTTGTACTGAGAGCATGTAGGATGCGCTGCAAGAAACAATGGGGCAAAAAAGCCTGGTTTTGGGGGTGTACGATACAAGCAATGGAGATTGGTTAAAAGGAAATAAGTGAGCTTATTGATTTTTTAGTTTTCATTTGTAACCTGCCTTGGAAAAGCAGGAGCAATTCCTCAAGGGAATGTGTTGTATTTGAGCAGAGAAAATCGAACAAGAAGCTTGCACCCATCAGCATTCAGCAGCATCCCTGATGCCCAGCAGCATCCTGGACGCCCACCAGCATCCCTGATACCTACCAGCATCCCTGATACCCAGCAGCATCCCTGATACCCAGCAGCATCCCCGACACCCACCAGCATCCCCGACACCCACCAGCATCCCTGATGCCCACCAGCATCCCTGATGCCCAGCAGCATCCCCAATACCCATTGATATCACAGAATCCCAGACTGGTTTGGGTGGGAAGGGACCTTCAATCTCTGTGGGTTGGTTTTAGTTCTCCTTTTTGAATTGCTCTTTATCAGTGGCTTATTCTGGGTTTGGGCATTAAAGGGGTTATTTCCCCACCACCACCAAATTAAGTGAAACTGGGGGGCAAATCTTGTCACTCCCAGAGCCAAGCAGGCAGCAAACTGAATCCTGTCCTGGCAAACAGATCAATATAGGGCAAAACCCCCTAAATAAAGGTGATAACCCCCTGTGGGGAGGCTGGTTCTGGTATTCCTTTAGCTCTGAAGCTTTCCTTTTGCATTTCATCCCCTATCTCCTTGCCTGGGAGCAGGTTTTGGGGCTGGAGGGTGACATTTCGGACCCCTCCACTGCAGGGGCCTGCAGGAAAACCCATCCAAAGCACAGCTGAGCACAGATTTAGGGGTTGGTTTAGGTGATCCCCCACTGCAAAACGCTCTCTGTGCTCCCATGGTGCAAGGAGGAGCCTCAAGACCTGTGCTGGATGCTGCTGAACGCCAGCATCCGCAGCCATGGCTCTATCAGCTCGTCCCTCTCGTGACAGAGATCCCTTTAATCTCCAGTTAAAACCCTCTGACGTGGCGATAATAAGAAGGGGAAAAACCCTTCCCCATCCATATCCTGCCCCGAAGCAGCGTGTAACAAGGGGGCTGTGTGCTGGTGTCCGGCATAAAAGCCTGTTTATGTTGGATTGTGGAGGTGAAAAATGAGGCAAAGGGAAAACATCGCCCCGAGGGCTCACACAAACCCAGATTGTGGCCGTCGGGATGTTTTTGGCTTCTCTGTTGAGCACAGAAATCAATCAGGCTTGGGGGGGGGCGATGTGTGTGTGGGTCACTGTGTCCCACCCCATTTGCTTAATGCATGGGATCGGGATAAAGTCAACATTATACCTAAGGACAGGCACTGATTGCGGCTCACGCATCCCAACCTGCGATGCTCAAATCACTGCAGCACCCTTGGTGCTCCCTTAACCCCTTATTCAGATCTGGAATGCGGGGGGGGATCCAACTCATTCCCGGTGCTGCTGCCGGTTGGGAAGCGCCTCTGACGTCTCCTAACCCTGCTCCAAATGGGGCCTTAGTGGAAGGGGTGGTTTTTTTTCCTGGCTTTATCTTACAGCCACCGGTTCTGTTTTGCTGCCTGTTAAAGGGCTCTTTCATAGCTGGGATTTTCCCTTGGGAATGCACATTTTATCCAAGGTTTTGTGTTTTTTTTTTTGTGTGTTTTCTCCTTTTCCTAAATAACTCCTTGGGGTTTCATTCCTTCCCAGACATTTTCTTTAGCTTCCCCCCCCCTTTCTGTTTACGGCCTCGCTTTGCAGAAAGCCTCTATAAATAAAGGATTTTGTGACCTACGGGCACCCCGGTTCAAGCCACTAAAAAGGGCTTTGTTGGCTGCAGCAAGGCAGCTGGTTCCAGGCTGGCACCTCTCAGGCTAAAGTCAACAGCGGGCCGGTTAGCATGAGATTATGTTATATATATATTGATCCTTATCCAGCAGAGAGGGGGGGATAAGCATGCTCCAAGCAGGAATTCTCCTTGGGAGCACCGAAGGGCTGATGCCCCGTGGCTGGTGCTGGTCTCGACAGGTCCCTGTGCGAGGTGCTGTGGCTGCTGTGGCTTTACCAGCTCTCCATAAGCCGCTGTGGTCACAAGGAGCCGCGTTCCTCCTGTGCCGCATCGGGCAGGCAGACACAAGGGGCATTGAGCTGCGGTGGCCACAAAGGCAGCGAGCACTCGAGTGGCTGCACGTCGGGCCGTGCCCTTAAAATCCCGAGGCCGTGCGCCGTTGGATGCATCCCAAGATACAACCGGCTCTGGTTTTCCTGCTCCGCGGGGTCCTTCCGAGGGTTTGGCAATGGGAAGCCACAGCCAAAGGGGATGCACGGAGATGGGAAGGGCAGGAGGGTGTTGGGGGGCTTCTCATGGAATGGGTTGGAAGGGACTTTAAAGCTCATCCAGATCCAGCCCCCTGCTATAGGCAGGGACACCTTCCACTAGAGCACGGTGCCCAGAACCAGGCTGAGTAACCCCAACTCTCTCAGCCTTTCCTCATAGCAGAGGTGCTCCAGCCCCTGGGCATCCCCATGGCCTCCATCGCTCCAACAGCTCCACGTCCTTATGTTGGAGACCCCGGCACTGCAAGTGGGGTCTCCCCAGAGCACAGCAGAGTGGCTGTGCCAGCCACACTCCTTTGGATGCATCCCAAGATACAATCGGCCTTCTGAGCTGCATCCCCCAAATCTGTGCGGGACCCTGGGGAAAGGGGCTCTGGAAACCCTCACAGCACAAACGGGATGCACCAAACGAGCTGTGCAAGACGTCGATCTGAGGTATTCCAGCTTGGGAAGCTTTGCCATGCCTCTCCTACCGCCCCGAGCCACCGGAGCAAAGGGACCTCAGTGGGAATAAGCACCCAAGCGCAGCCGGAAAGCAGGCGGCGGCTGAACAGAGGCCCTCAGTCCGTGGTCCATGAATCCATCTGTGAGCACAGGCAGGTCACAATGCACGGCCCATGCCCGAGCTGCCTGCACTGCCCTTGTTCTGCCTGTTTACCCATCATTTGCATTGTGCCTTGTGGCCGCCGGCAGCGCTGACTCAGCGCCCGCAGCCCCGTGTCCCCACGCAGCGACCTCCCGGGCATCCAGCCCTGCTCCCGAGCCAGCTTTTGGGATAGCATCGGCACAAGCGGAGCCTGCAAAGGAGACGCGGCTTTCCTTTGGGAACGTGGGCTCCCACTGCGATCCTCAGAGCAACAACCCCCGCCTCCCATGGGAATGACTCAGTTGGAAGCGGAGATGGAGGTGAAGGAGCGAGGCTGGAGGAGACACGGGTGACTCAGCCCGGCAGGAACGGCAGGAATGTACCTGCCCAGGGATATCGCGCACAGGTAGAACAGGTCCAGGCGTTCTCTGCTGCTCTCTGGGAAGCAGGGAGAGACCCTGCAGGGATCCGATGTTCCCAAGCGCCTCGGAGAGCCTCCGAGATCTTGCAGCACCTCACACCTGCCTTTCCCAAGCATTTCCCAATGGGAGGGGAAGCTTTGGATTGCGCTGGAGCCCTGCAAAGAGGCGCTGCAGAGCTGCTGCCTCTGCACCCCCGAACACTGCTCTGACCCCAGAACACTCGAATAGCCTGAGAAACACTGAAATACCATGAGAAACACTGAAATACCACGAAAAACACTGAAATACCATGAAAAACACTGAAATACCATGAAAAACACTTAAATACCATGAAAAACACTAAAATATGCTGAAAAACACTGAAATACCCTGAAAAACACTTAAATACCTTGAAAAACACTTAAACACCATGAAAAACACTTAAATACCATGAAAAACACTCAAAAACCCCGAAACACACTTAAATGCCCTGAAAAACACTGAAATACCCTGAAAAACACTTAAATACCTTGAAAAAACACTTAAATACCTTGAAAAAACACTTAAATACCTTGAAAACCACTAAAATAGCCTGAAAAACACTGAAATACCCTGAAAACCACTCAAACCTCCTGAAACACACTTAAATACCCTGAAAAACACTAAAATACCCTGGAAAACACTTAAATAACTAGAAAACCACTAAAATAGCCTGAGAAACATTTAAATACCTTGAAAAACACTTAAATACTATGAGAAACACTAAAATGCCCTGAAAAACACTTAAATAGTTTGAAAAACACTTAAATACTATGAGAAACTCTAAAATACCCTGAAAACCACTGAAATACCCTGAAAACCACTGAAATACTCTGAACATTGGGGCTCCTCAGCCTGGAGAAGAAGCTGCGTGGCGACCTCAGAGCAGAAAGGATGTGCTGATGACAGCACGAGGGTCCCCTCCATGGCTGGTAGATGCCAACCCTGCTCAGTGCCCTTATGGATTGACCCCCCCAAAACCCCTTTTATGGCTCAAATAGGGCCAGGAGCCCTGAGGCCAAGGGGTGCAAGCCCTGCAGCACAGCGCTCTCGTCCCGGCCGGGCGTGAAGGCAGATGAAAGGCAAACATTCCATAGGGAAGAGCCGGGAGCTCCGTACTTTGCTCGCGCTCCACAACACTGAGCCGATTCTGCTCGGCTGCAAAACAAACCCCGGGCTGGGACTGGGGCCAAGCCTGGAAAATTTCGAGTGCAAAGGAGCAAAGGAGCGCAGTGGGAAGAGCCGGGAAGGCAGCGGCTGCGGATGGGACCGGCTGGAGAGCAACACCCCGGGCAGCACCGCAGCCCTTGGGGGGGTTACAAGAGCCCCTGGAGCTGAGGACACGGCATTGCAGTTGATGCAAGCACGGGGATTCGGGCAGGGAGAAGGGGATGGGTTTCCTGGGATGGTTTCTATTCTGGGGTCGTGTCGCAAGGGTTTCCTGGCTGCGATGCTGTGATGCTGCCGCCTTTCACAACAGCGGCCCCAGGAGAACGCCCTTGGCAATGGGTGCCCCAGCTTCGGCTCGGGCAGCCCCTGCCAGGGATGGGGTGGGTCCTCGTCGTCGTTTCCCTGCCATAGGAAAGGTGATGGGAGGCATCCATCCCTTCGGGGGGATGCACCGGGGATGAGCGCCTGGAGGTGTCCAGGGATGTGGAGATGTGGTCCATGGTCTGCATGCTGCGAGCTCCCACTCAGAGCCCAGGCAGGGTTACCAGAGAGCAAACCAAATAGGAGAACCATAGGATCATGGATTCAACCTTGGAAAAGACTAAGAGCATCCAGTCCAACCATTCCCTATCACTGCCAAGACCACCACTAACCCATGGCACTGAGGGGGTGTGAGCACTTGCAGGGACGGTGACTGCAGCCCTGCCCTGGGCAGCCTGTTCCAATGCCTGAGCATCCTTTGGGCAAGGAATTGCTCCTCAGCTCCATCTAAACCTGCCCTGGGGCAGCTTGAGGCCGTTTCCTCTTGTCCCATCCCTTGTTCCTTGGGAGCAGAGCCTGACCCAGCTCATATAATTATATAAATAAATATATATATATAAATAAAACCCCCTTTTCTTCTCCCATCACAACAAAGTTCACCGCGTCCATCAGGGCTATTTCCTGGTCCCCGGGGCTGACACCCCTGCTCGGATGAAGGCGCAACCTCCACCTCCAGGCTCCATTCGTGGTTACCCCTCACTTTCTACCCCCATTTCCAAGCAGTGCGTGGCCCCAGGAGCACGGAGCTGCTGCTGGAGCATCCCCGGAGCCTGACGTCAGGGCGCGGGGAGGCGAAGGGCTCGAGGCCAGGGGAAGGGAAGCTTTCTGTCTAGGAAAGGCCGGGCTGTGAAAGGAGCCCTTCTTTAGCGCTCGCCAGGAGCCCGGCCATGGAACAAGACCAGCCTTTGAATGGCTCGGCGGGATGCCAGCCCGCCCGGCCAGAGCCTGCCGGAAAAGCCGATCCGCAGCCTGGCTCCGGAGGCAGGGACACATCCCAGCGCCTCGCTGGTGTCCCACCGCGCTTGCCTTGCTGCCTGCATGGAGCAGCTGGATGTGGGGATGATGAAGAGTCCCTCTGCAGCCCCCTTCAGACACTGGAAGCTGCTCTGAGCTCTCCACGCAGCTTCTCTTCTCCAGCCCCAGTGTTCTCAGCCTGGCTCCATACGGGAGCTGCTGCAGCCCCTGAGCATCCTCGTGGCCTCCTCCGGACTTGCTCCAACAGCTCCATGTCCTTACTCACCTGGAGCATTGTGTGCAGTTCTGGGGTCCTCAACATAAAAAGGACATGGAACTGTTGGAACAAGTCCAGAGGAGGCCACGAGGATGATCAGGGGACTGGAGCACCTCCTGTATGAAGACAGGCTGAGGAAATTGGGGCTGTTCAGCCTGGAGAAGAGAAGCTGTGTGGAGACCTCAGAGCAGCTTCCAGTGTCTGAAGGGGGCCTATAGGGATGCTGGGGAGGGACTCTTCATTAGGGACTGCAGTGACAGGACAAGGGGTAACGGGTTCAAACTGAAACAGGGGAAGTTTAGATTGGATCTAAGGAGGAAATTCTTTGCTGTTAGGGTGGTGAGGCACTGGAATGGGTTGCCCAGGGAGGTTGTGAATGCTCCATCCCTGGTTGGACGAAGCCTTGGGTGAGATGGTTTAGTGTGAGGTGTCCCTGCCCATGGCAGGGGGGTTGGAACTGGATGATCTTAAGGTCCTTTCCAGCCCAAACTATTTGATGATTCTATGACCATGCACATAATGCTGCGAGTGGGGTCCCATGAGAGCAGAGGGATAGGATCCCCTCCACCTGCTGGTCAAGATACATTTAGATGATGCACATCACATTCCAGCTCCATAAAGCCCAAATGATCCTGAAACGGAGCTTCTCCTGGTACCTGGGTCTTCTGCACGATGCCAGGACACCGAAACACTTGAGGGGGTGAGACAGGGATGGGGAATAGCAAGGACCATCCAACACCTTCCTTCGCAGGGTGAGCCGGGCTGCATTGCACAAAGAGCACTTTACGTCACCCAGCTTTCACAATTCTCCTGTTTCTCTCACATTTGTTCCCCAAAACCCCATTAACCACTGACCTCCAGAGATGAGCAGACAGGAGATGATGACCTGGCAGGCTCGCTGGTACCTCCGGTCAGGGCTGCTCACTAGAAAGCAGAAATAAAGCCTCTCCCTTGGCTGTGGTGGGTGGCAGAAGCCAAAACACCGCTTCCCACTGCCCCTATAATTCCTCTTTAGGCTGAAAAGGGAACCAAGCATCATCAGAGCGGGGCTGAGGGTGAGTTCAGGCTGCTCTGAACTCACTGCCCTCACCCCACAAAGCCAAGTCCAGGACTGGGTGTAGTTTAGTGGGAGGCAGAGGTTTTATGGGGTGCCTGAGGTTTTATGTGCTCTTCACATGGGCAGACATCCTGAGGGCCACTGGTAGGGCTCAATGTGGGGCCAATGGGCCAACACCTCCCGCAGAACCCTTCCAGCCCTTGCCCATGGGTGCTGTGGGGAGCAGGACACCCCCTGGACACCCTATGGGGAGCAGGACACTTGGGGCTCCCCTAGAGCTGTGCCAGGAGGATGGTGCCATCTCCTGGCATCGCCAGGCTGGTCCCCATGTCCCTGCGGTCACACCTGGGAGCAGCAGGGACCAAGGATGCTCCTCTTTGCAAAGGGCCAGAGCTGATGCCCAGGTGGGGAAACTGAGGCAGGGAGCAGAGGCAGCCCATAGGCACCTATAGTGTCCCTGGCTGTGACCTCCTGCATTTCATCCCCAGCCTCCTCCAGGGTCCTGTTGAACATTAACTCCCAGTGAGCAGCAATGGGGCAGGGAAGCAGAGAGCAGTGGGGAAGCACAGGGCTCCAAGGGGGCTGGTTCTGCATCACTGAGACCCAGACGTAACCTTTCCTTACTCACTGGAGCAGACAGCAATGAGGCCATTTCCCCATCCACATCTGGGAAGAAATCCTTGTTTTCCTTCAGCCCATGTACGTAATGAGGTTGATCCACGGTTCAACAGATGAACTGCAAGGAATAAGCTCCAGAACACCAAGCTTTGTAGCTCAGGCTGCACCCAAACAGGCAGCTTTTGGATCCTCTGGGCCAGGACAACCTGGGAATGCTGCTCAGGCAGGGAATAGCACGCTCAGGTTCTGCTTCGGGGCTGGTCCCTAATGGAAACCTGCTTCCAAAGAAGCCCAGTGCTCCCTGCCCGAGCACTGGAGCCTCTCCAGAACGCACGGTTTTAATTGTCACATCGGAATGTTTTGACATTTGCAAGTATTCCCCCTCTCTGGAACTGCATCCAGCGCCACTAAAAACCAGGATCCCTTTCTTGAGGAACGGGCGTTGTGTGGACAGGGAGTAATTACACAGCAGAGGCAAACGATTCATCTCTGCCCTGATTGAACCCCACAGGAGAATCTGTCCCCTTTGTGCTCTCCTAACACCTATAAATTACCCGGGATGGAAGAAGGCTCGGAGGCGGGATCGATCCCCAGGGAGCACTTGTAGGGAATTGTTGCCACGCATGAATAATGCAGCACCAGGTATCCTTTATTTGCTTTGCTTCTCAAACCTGCTTTCAAGTTGAGAGGAGCTGCTGAGAAGCCACGGGGCTCTGTTTCCTCTGCAGATGGGGCTGAGACAAGCGCCTGTGTAACCCAGTTACTGTTGAGCAACTGCTTCCTCTGCAATGAGAAAGCCAGGGCTGCCCCCGTTGGGCAAACCAAACCCACCTCTGCTGTGCTGGCTGCTCAGTGGGATGGCCAAGAATTCCCCCTCCCGTCATTCCTGGAATGCCGCTTCCGTGCCTGCTGCAAACAAGTGACACATTATCCCGTGCCATGGGTCTGCTGATGTTATACACTGGGTCTGGGGGGAGAATGGGGCAGACTGCCGTAGCTCTTTGGCAGGCACGCAGGGCACAGCTACTCGATCCACCTGCAGGTACCTCCTGGGAAGGAAGAGAAGATTCCATCCCTTTAGCCAGCTCCCTGGAATATTTCCATCCTGCTTTTACATGGATTTGCTTCCACCTCTACCCAACCCTCCCGATAACCAGCCTCCTGTCTGCTTCCTGCTATTCATCCCCCAGGCCCAGGGTCCAATTCTTACCACTAAATATCACCAATAAGCCCCAAATATCCAGACACGATGAGGTTTTGATGTGGGTTTAATCCGTTCTAATGCACAGCGGCACATTGCACTGGGTGGGAAGGAGTCACTGCAGCTTTCCTGCTCCTCAGTTAGCTCTCCTCTGCCATCAGCTCTGGTTCCTTGTGGTCCACAGCCTGAAAGAGCTTTGCCTCCCCCTCTGACACTTGCACACTGGTGGCTTTGGTGTTCCTATAGGGAAAGATAAAGAACACAGAGATTCAGTGAGGTTTGGGAGGGGGGGGAATGGGGCCAGCAGGGCTCAGCAGAGCCTTAAGCAGCAATACAGGACAATAAATCATCTTATTCATCCCTAAGGGCACACCCTGATCAATCCCAGCAACCACAAATCAAAGCGTGGGCAGGGAGCTCTGTTACTGTGACACAAAGAGGGGCAGAGCCGGGCCTGATCCGTAGGGAAGTCGGGAATCGTGCAGGGAATGAGGATTTGCTCAAGGACAGCGGCGCTTTGGCACCTCGGAGTGACAACAGCAGGGTCTGCCCTAACTCAACCCATAGCCCATGAGGACTGGGTGATGGGCAGCACTTTGCTTCCAACAGCTCGCAAGGAAATGCTTGTATCAGAGCTAGCTACTAGTAACCATGGGGAGCAATGAGCCTGAAGAAGGATCCAGGTGATGAAACCAAGCCCAGACCTCAGCTGGAGACGGGCAGGTTGGGATGCTGAAGGAAGTGTTGGGGGAATTAGCATTGCTATTACAGTTTGCAGAGTGCTCCCTCCTTTTCCCAGGAGCTAAAGGGGGAAATGGAAGCACTCTTTGCATAGACTCATAGGATGGTTTGGGTTGGAAGGGACCTTAAGATCATCCGGTTCCAACCACGGGCAGAAATGCTTCCATTGCTCATGCAACCCCTGCATGTATTAGGAAGGGCTGTTTTATATTCCCCAGAGAGGCTTAATCCCGAGGTTTCATCCCTCTGAGATGTTCAGAGCTTCTGTCCTGTTTCTAAGCAATGAAATCATTTTCCCCATGTAACCCAGAGTGTAAAGAGGGCAGCGAACACCAGCACCATCACTCCTGGCAGACAATAACCTTCGGGTAAAGGAAAAGCTAAACCATCACAGCACGAGAACCATCTGATTCCCATCCCACTTAAATCCTTCCTATAGCAACTAAGGAAAAACTACAGCTTTACTCAGGAGCTTGTTACAAACAGCACAAACCCAACCCAAACGGTGCCACTTACGGATGCTTTGAAGGAGGGTGTCAGGCCAGGTGAAGCTTCTCTGGAGAGGAAAAGTCTTCCCTTTTCTCTATCATGAGATGCAGGGGGACACTTCCCTTTTCCTTGGAAACGCTTGGCAGTAACAGGGAATGCCATGAGATGTCAGTGTGCTCCCGGCTGTAGGACAGAGCTTGGTTTGCTCTGGGATAGCAAAACCCAGCAGCTTCCTTCAGTGCAGCTTCTGGGGGTCTCAGAATGTGATCAGTTGCCCAGAAGGATGCTAAACATGGGCCACAACCACCCCCTGCAACGCTCCAGGCTTGGGGAATTGCTGCTGGGAACGGCTCATGGGGAAGGAGCTGGGGGTGCTGATTGATGGAGCTGAACACGAGCAGCTTGTGCCCAGGCAGCGCCCAGCATCCTGGCCTGGATCAGCACCAGTGCGGCAGCAGGGCCAGGGCAGGGATTGTGCCCCTGGTGAGGCCGCACCTCAAATCCTGTGTTCAGCTCTGGGCCCCTCACTGCAACAGAGACATTGAGGGGCTGGAGGGGGGGCAGAGAAGGGCAATGGGGCTGCAGCAGGGCCTGGAGCACAGGGGTGATGGGGAAGGGCTGAGGGACCTGGGGGGCTTGGTCTCTGCTCCCAAGGAACAGGGGATGGGACAAGAGGAAACGGCCTCAAGCTGCCCCAGGGCAGGTTTAGATGGAGCTGAGGAACAATTCCTTCCCCAAAGGGTGCTCAGGCATTGGAACAGGCTGCCCAGGGCAGGGCTGCAGTCACCGTCCCTGCAAGTGTTCACACAGCCTCGGTGCCATGGGTCAGTGGTGGCCTTGGCAGGGCTGGGAATGGTTGGACTTGATCTTAAAGCTCTTTTCCAAGCTGGTTGATTCCATGATTCAATGAGCAGAGAGCTCCCAGAGCACCTGGAAGCCAAGGAAGAAAGAGAAGGTCTTTGCAGGGAGGAAGGGCAGCTCTGAGTGGGCTCCAACACAACAAGGGCAGTGCTCAGGGCAGTGAAACAAGGCAGGAATCAGATGGGGTCATAAGAACCACAACTGGACACTGAGTTCCTAACGCTGGCACACTGCAAAAGTCACTGCCTGGTTTTGCCATGGGCCATAATCCTGCGGGATGCTGAGTGCCTCCTCAAGGGCACTGTAAGCTTTGCTGCCAAGGCTGTTATAGAACCCTGGTCATCCCCAAGCACTTGGCAAGGCCATAGACATGTGTTAAACCAAAGCAGGGATCTCCCAGCACAACACTAGCAGCTCCACACCAAACACCAGCGTTAGGCTGAAGGTGCCAGCCAGAACCTCTCCCCTTCTTGACTGCAGGAGCTGGACCCAGCAACACTGCTCAAACCTAGCCCTGAAAGTCAGTGCTAACTGACTGCCCTATAGATCCAATGAATGCTGCACTGTGCCTTTGGGGCAGGGGCTTTTTGTAGCCTAGAGAGTGCAAATCCCCCTGCATTGCCATAACAGAGAAAGGCTTCGTTTCTGCCTCTGTTATTGGGGATGCAGAGGAGCAAACCATCACAGGAGTCGCTTTGGCTGCTGCAGCACTGGAACAAAGCATCCCGCTGCTCCCCCGGTGCAAAGCTCCCTGTGTCTGCCAGGGCTTCAGTGACACTGGTGTGGAAGCTGGCAACGGAGGGAGTTGTCTTCACACACAGAGCATGGAAAGCTGCTGTCTCCCGAAGGGATGCGCTCACGCTGCTCCTTCCACCCACTGCTTGGTGTTATCCCATTCATGGGAGCGAGGAGTATCCGAACACGCAGAGCTCTGAGAAACGCTACCAGCACCACCTACACCTGGCTGCAAACGTCAACAGGAATCAAGAAGTTCATTTCCTATGCAAGCAAAGGCTTCAAAGCGAGCCCCCCTCCTGGTTTAAATCAAAGGGAACTGCTGCTGCTGACTGCATGAGGCTCTGGAAAGACACAGCTGGGAGAAACAAAGGGATGCAAATTTCCCTCGGCATCCAGCCCTCTTTCATTAGGTGGCTTGAATCTGACAACCCTCCCTCCCCAGTGCCTGCATCCTCATTTACTTCAAGTGGAGATGGCTCCGTGCGATTGCCAGCCTTCACCTGGGACTCAGCCTGGTGCTGGGGACGCCGGTGTGTTTGGGCAGGGCTGCCAAACCCTTAGGTTTTGGCTTCTGCTGGGGTAAGGGAAAGCTGCTTTCCAATGCCAGGGTTTGCATTTAGTATTTGAGCTACTGTAGGGATTCAACACCGGAAAAAAATCAGGAAAATGGAGCTTTTTAACACTCTTTGAGTTCACAGAATCATGGAATCAACCAGGCTGGAAAAGACCTTTGAGATGCTCAAGTCCAACCTTTATCCCAGGACCAGATTTCTACCCATTTTCTGCGATGAGACGATGATACAGTGATGGCAGAGGCTGTCACCACACAGGTGTCCTCCTGCTGCTTTTGGAAGACGAAAGACCTCTGAAAAGCATCATCTCAGACCACCTTGACAAGGGTCTCGCTGCCATTCCCCAGCATTGCTCACCTCCAACCCAGGACACGCAACAGCACTGCCCTGGTTTCATCCTGAGCTGGTAACTGCTAATTCAACCCTGCTTCCAGAGCCTGAGGGATGCTTCAGAGCCTGCAGCATCCCCTCACCCCCCTGGGATAATGGGCCTGCAGCCCTTCTGCTCCTCTCTGATGTGTCCTGCTCCTTTTGATGTGGCTGAGTGAGCCCTGATAGGGACTCACAGCCTCTGGCTGCTCGTGCTGGGAAAATTAAACTCCCCAGATCCCGAGGACACAGAGCATGGAAAAACGTGTGGAAAACGGGAGCTGACAAGGTTATACAGGTTGTTCCTTAAAGGCAGCTTCAGCCTGGACTGCTGGAAAAGGAGCGTGCCAGAGATTCCTGTTTTACTGAGGGGGATTTCAGCATCTGCCGAAACCCCAAAGCCCTTCTCAATTCATGGACCAAATCCGATGCTTCATGGGCATAACCCAGTTTTTACCTCAGTTTTCTTTTTACCTTCTTTTCTACTTCTATCTCTTGTAAATCTATCACTGTCCCTTAATGGGGACGTCTGTTGCTTATGGACCTTTCCTGCTCATTCCACCAACATAGATCCCAATATCAGCAGAGCTGGAGCATCCTGAAGTCCTGGTTCCTTCAGCTCCATCCTGGCTGAGCCTCTGAGCTCTGCAGGGATAAAAGCAGCTTTTCAGAGCCTCGATGGGTAGGAAGTCAAAACCCAGGCAACTCGCTTTAAAGAAACCCAATTCCATTTGACTGTGGGGAAAAGTGGGAACTGCAATGGGGCTCACATTGCCTGCCTTGTGTGGACCTCAGTGTGGGGCTGGGGAAGGGCTTAATCCTACAGCTATGAGGCCCAGCTGAGCTGTTCCAATGGAGCTGGTATCAGTTTGTCTCTGGAGCTCCAGAGAATTAATCCTTCCAAGTATTCCTGTATGCAGACCATTTCTTTTGTTGGAGATTTGTGGGAGAAATCCTGTTCTAAAGCAGCTTTTCAGGATGTTATCAAAAAGAGCCTTTAAAGCCACTGTCATTTAATTAACTTTTAGGGGTTTTCTATCTGTTATTTGGCAAAAGAGGTTGATTTTTTACTTTAATGAGAACTGGAGGAGTGTTTTTGGTAGAAGTGTGAAACAGATGCAGAAAGTCCCCCAAGTTGGGGTATTTTTGTCACAGCAGGAGCCTAACATGAATAGGCAAAAGCTGTCAGGAAAGGGACTAATAAACTGTACCCTTTTCCCAACCCATTCCCTTTACTGGGCCAAATCATGGTGTTCATCCCTGATTCTGTAGGATGTGGGGAACTACAGCATGTGCCTAAGAAAGGAAGGATGAAGGCATGGGAAAAGGGTCCACGGAGCTAACAGGGCACACAGGAGAAGGGGAGAGAGGATGCGCTTTGGGATGGGACTTACAATGAACCCCCAGTGATGCTCCATGGAGTGGAGTTATTAAATCATTTCCATACCGGATGTTGGTGATACAAAACCAATCTCCCCTTTGTGTGGGCAACGTGCTCTTCCTGTACCCCAGCACACCTCTGCTGGGAACGTGCTCTGTGGATCAGGAGCCTGTCTAAACACTAAAGCTGCTCAGGTAAATACCAGCGGATGCTCTGTCCTGTTGGCAAATAAAAGCCTCTATTTCACACCAGTGTGGCAAGGAGGAACGATGTTTGAACAGTTACACTGCCTTCCCCTGGAAAAGAAATAACAAATACAAATGGTACAGTGAACCCCTGGGGAAACGCTCCTGCTGAGCCGCTGCATCCCCAGATGAGCATCACCTCCGAGCTGAGCCATGGGGAGCCAGGGCCTACAGGAAACCTGGAGAGGGGCTTTGGGCAAGGGATGGAGGGACAGGACAAGGGGTGGTACAGGGGCCCTTGGGGCAGAGGCCTTGAGAGCCTCTAAACCTCCTCCTGCCTGCTCAAGGTTACCTGTTGCAGGGTGAGGCTCTTCCCAAGGCTCAGGACCGCTGCTGGGCTGCAAAGCCATGGCCACAGAGGGTGAAGGACACGGAGCCTGAGCAATCCTCACCCCTTTTCCCCATGGCTGCTGCCAACTCTGCTCCTTCCATGTGTTTGATAAGCACTAGAGGGCTGCAGAGAACTGCTTTTGCAGCTGCAGGCACTGACACTCAAGCAGGCTCTGCTCCCTGAAGGGAAACAGACAAGAAGGACGTGGGGATGTGATGGTTTGGTTTTCCTTACCTGGAAAGAGGAGACCGGGGTGTTGAGATGCAGGCAGTCACCAAGCAGTGCCGATGGTGGCTCACATCTGGCAGGGAAACAAGAGATGGGGATTCTGCTGTTAAATCACAGAACAGTTCAGGTTTGTCCCCATCCAACCCCTCTGCTCAGAGCAGGATCCCTTCAGTGCCGTGTCCTGTTGGGTTTTGAGCATCACCAAGGACAGACACACCACAAACTCTCTGGACAACCCCTTCCAGCGTTGAAGAGAGCTGTTTTCCTAAACAGCTCGCATGTTTAGGAAAGAAAAACCACAAGGAAAAGCTTTTCTCTGGGTGTAAACGGAGGCCCTGCATTTCAGTTTGTGCCCATTGCCTCTTGTCCTTTTGTGATCATCCCTGAGTCTGGCTCTGTCCTCTGGCTGTGGCAACAGCAGTGCTTTGATTACAAGGCAACTATGCTACAGGATAACGCTCTATTGACTTAAAACAGAAAACCAAGACAAGCTTGATGTACCAAGTTCAAACAGGGAGGCTGGTATCGAAAGGACCTGACTGTAAGAGGGAGATTGACCCTCACTATCCCAGGCACTTGTCCTCTCTGATGCCTTCTTCCAGTTTCCAGCCTTCATTTATTCTGCAGCTCCCTCCTCCCACTGCAGCCCCTCTGGTCCCTGGCAGGGCTCTTGTGTTATCCTCTGATCCATGCACTGGCTTTTCCCTTTGCAGCTCCTCCCTGAGCACACAGACAGCAAACCCAGCTTGTGTACAGCGCAATTACATCCTTATCCCCTTTTAACACCTTCCTAAGGGCACTCCTCTGGGCTTCTGCTTTCTCCTGGGTTTGGTTTTTATTACCAGGAAGCTTTGTTGGGTTCCCCATGACTGGTTTAGTGCCTGAAGTCATCAATACAAGTATAAAGCCAAACAAAGCTTGGCTTTGATGGTCCTCAGCATCACTTACTGCGAGCTGCTCCCCTCAAACCCACACAACCAAAATGCTGCTTGGGAGACGGGACCTCTTTCCTTCCCAATGGTTTGGGAGTAGGATCAAGGGCAGGTAGACCACAAAGGCTGACTGGTAGGGAAGGAGCCTGTTTCATCCCAGCTGAGCATCCTAAAAACCCAGGCAGGAGAAGCACCTGGCTTCTTTCTGCTATTCTTTCTTTTCCTGCTGTTTTGCAGCCACCCTTACACCTGAATACTTGAAAACCTGGCCTTGAAAGCTTCGGATAGAAGCCCCTGCATGTACAGAACTGCTTTTCCTTAGTTAAAAGTGTAATTAGACAGGCACAGCAGGACAGAATGTACAGTGTAATTATGCAAACATAAGTCACCGAGGCCAGCGTCTGCTCTTCAGTCAAGACAGGCAACATCTCCCCCTGCAATAACCTCAAGTAACAGAGGCTGATGAATAATACAAGTTTTCTATATTTGCTTTAGGGTGCAATTCACCCATCTGCAGAGGGTCAGCTCAAGAGCTGTGTTCTAGAGAAGTCTTATTTAATACCTATAAATAAGGCATAAGTGATGTGTGGCCTTGCACTGTCCCTTTACACAGGGGTGAAGTATAGCCTTATGAAACCTTGGTCTCAGCATGTCCCTTCGCCTCGAGATCCTGTTCAAAACCAAGTGGGTAATAACCTATTGCATTTCTCTCTCTGCTGTCACTGTGTTTTCAGTAAGTCAGTTCACACTGGGCTGTTGGCAACCAACTTTATCTATGCAATAAAACCCCCCATAAATCTCTGCACTTCACTCCAAACTCAAATATTAGAGCATTATAATCAATAATTGATAAATTGATGCTACAGAGAAACATTCTAATTCCCTGATACCCATTTCCCTGTTTTCTTCCTCTAGGAGAAAGCAGAAACACATGGTCATTTCCTGGCTGTTGACTCTGATTGCCAGTTTTGATTGTTTCTCCTCTTTCTTGTCAGTTCATTTCTCCGCTGAGGGGACGGCAAAGGGAAAAAGTATGAAAAGAAGGGGGAAAAGCCACGGTAATGGGGAAAAAGTGCAACTGAAAGCCAAGAAAAAGGGGCAGTTTTAATCACCAGTCCTTGCAGGTTGCCTTATTTTTATAGTAAGAAACCAGAATACCTCTACAGAGACAAATTGCTGCTTCCATCGGAAAACAGCCTCCTGGCAAAGTATTTACCAGCAATCAGGGCTTGCAACACGCTAAAGCTTGTGATGGAGGCTGGAACAAGGGCTTTTAGACTGCTCACCAGAGCCTGCTCTCCTGGAAGTGGCCACATTTAAGCTTTGGGTGCTCCAGCCCCTTCCCTTTAACAGCCTTTTTCTTGGCAAAACTAATGTAAAGCATCCTTTCTTCCCTCCCTTTGCCACCAGATGGCACGTACACACCACGGAAGGGGCGGTGGGTCAGGGAGGGACAGCCTGGCCCTAGATGGGGTGAGACCCCCGTGGGCAATGCCTTGGAGAGGTTGGTGCTGGAATGAAGCTTGTGCCTTCTGCAGCGGGAAGAGGCTTGAAGGGAAGTTTCTGTTCATACCAAGTGACCACGAGTCCCTTGGAATCAGGGTAGATTCCCTGTGATCAACATGATAACAGGAGAGGGGTTTCCACTCAGGTTGATGATTTGACCATCACACACCAAAGATGTTTTCCCTCTATCCCAGTGTGAAGCGTTCTTACTCCCTGCAGAGACTGAGGGCTTGGAGTGGATGCAAACAGCCCCAATTCCCAGCAAATCTGAGGCAGGTCCATAGGAAACATCCCTGAGCCCGTGCTGTTCTCTAGTTTAAACTCACATTTACCCGATGCTGTGCAGTTTCCAAGGGAGGGAAGCCACTGTGTACACGACCTGGGCACAAGGAGGGGTGTGAGGATGGTGTCAAAGCTCTGCTGCTGCCTTTTGCTGTGAAGGGATGCAGAAGGATGTGCAGGGAGAAGCAGGGCTGGCATTCCCATCTCTGCTCACTGCTGAACAGCAAGAAAAGGTCAAGATATCCAGCAGTCAGCATCCTATCACAGTCTGGGGTTTGCTTACTGGAAATGCTCCCTTTCAGCATCTTTCTTTTGTGCCTGTCATACACTAAATGCAAACTCCAGCATTTCTGGAGATCTTTAATTACTTTTCTTTGTCTCATTTATGTTGATTATGGGTTTTTTTGCTGGGTAAGAAAGCAGGGGAGTGCCTCACACTGACAGCAACTCACTGTTGGATTGGCACCGCTTCCCAGAACTGCTTCTTCTTCTCCCAGTGCTAAAGATGCTGTCCTGAAACAATACAAGGCTCCTCCAGAAATATCCCTTTGCTTTCTCTGTTGCAGGCCACACACTGACAGGGGGAGCTCTTCTGATGCTCATTGCCCTCAGTGTTTATGGCTCGGCCCCAAGGTCGTTCTGCTCTTCCTACTATGAGGAAGACTCAGCTCTGGCCTTCCTCGAGCGATGCTTGTTGAAGGGTCCCATAAAGGGGCTTCAGCATCTTCTCCCAGGGGGATTTTCCTAAAGCAATAATGCAACTCCCCTAATTGCAAATTAAGCCGAGGCTGTCATTGCCTCACTGGCTACAGAGCACATCTATGGAGCTTTGCAATACATGGGAGTCTTCCCACTGCCTGCTCCTGCCTGTTACCTCCCGCAGGATTCCCCATCTGAGGAAGTGTTTCCAAACACCCGAGTTTGCATAAGGGATAGCAATCCTCATGTCTTACATACAGCATGATGCTTAACACCTTTCTGCATTTGCTTCCCTGTTACTTGCTTTGGTAGTGTACAAGCATCATGCTGTTGGCTTATCCTACCGGCTGCGCTGTTACCCCCTAATCCCTTTCTGCATTGACACTGCACAGCCAGGTATTGCCCCCATTTCTCCACTCACCTCTCTTTATCCTCTCAACTCCAGGCCATTATTCCCATGAAGAGGATCTGCTGGAATCACCATCCTCTCCTCCAAAGGCCTGTGGTGCTCCCCTTCTCCCAGCAGCAACACTTCCCATGGGACACGCTCTCCAGTCCCCCCGCTTAAGGAGACACAAACACAAATCCCATTGCTTGGGGCATTCATCCTCTCCCAGCCTTCCCAACCTTCTTCCATGTCACTGCAGCTCCTTCCATGACACACCATGTGTCACCCAGTGGGAAAGGAGCTGGACCATAGGAGGGATATATCTCTTCCCTGCCAACATCAGCCACGGGGGACTCCATTTGCTGAACCCATTTCTCCCCTCCCTGACCCACGAGCCTGGTTTTTACATCCTGTGGTAGATGCTATGCCTTGAACAGACCCACCCATGAATACAAACTCAAGCTGCCACTCTGCCCTGCTCCTTTTAAAGAGAGATTGCTTAGAGCAGCAAGAAGGATGCCTGATCTTGGGACTCTGGGAATGTCTGTGCGAGTCAGGGAGGCCGGGGTCCCTGCAGCTTCTGCTCATGAATAATGGATCTGATGTTGTAGCCATGCAAATGCAACCTAATGCTCCATGTGAAATAAACCCCTTGTTTGTGATGGCAGGGATTCACTGGTCTCCTTCCCCAGCACTCGCTTGCATTTTGGGGATGGAACTGATTTATTTGAGGAGGCGGAAGTGGGCGATCGGATGCCCTTATGGATCCCGGAGCTTAGAGCCATTTGTGCAGCCCACACCCAGGAGACAGGATCCAGCTGGTTCTTTCCAAGCTTTCCTGGCCTTCTACAGGAATGATTGAGAAATAACCAGCCCTAGGGAATTTTCCCTGCCATCAGGTTATTGTACGGCTATCATGGAGTTGTGTAGGTTGGGAAACACCTTTAAGATCACCGAGTCCAATGTTAACCCAGCGCTGCCAAAGCCACCACTAAACCATGCACTAAGCGCCTGTACCAATCAGATGCAACTCAAAGATGATGATTTGGGAATAGGTTGCCCAAAGAAGTGCTAAATCCTCCATCTATAGCAGTGTTCAAGGCCAGCTTGAACAGAGCCTTAGGGGACATGGTCTAGTGTGAGACATCCCTGCTCATGGCAGGGGGTTGGAACTGGATGATCTTAAGGTCCTTTCCAACCCAAAACCTTCTATGATTAAAACCAAGGATGCTCAACTCAAGACCAGGAGAGCCTGGCCTTCACCCATCTCCAGCTCTTTCTTGCCTTCACCAAATGCATCCCGCAAAGGAATTTGAACCTCAAAGCTGCAGATGTTATTTCTCTCCCTCTGTAACCTTTACAGCCCTGTTGAACAGTGTTTTACAGAGCTATTGCTTGACGAGAAGTCACTGTATTGGTTTTTGTACCTCTGTCTCTTGTCAGGAAGACGCTGGAGTGAATTCCCCTTGGACACCTCAGTGAAATCCTGCTCATCCTTGCTG
This sequence comes from Pezoporus wallicus, assembly GCF_028554395.1. NCBI lineage: Eukaryota > Metazoa > Chordata > Aves > Psittaciformes > Psittacidae > Pezoporus > Pezoporus wallicus. The sequence goes on from NW_026636985.1 coordinate 1,518,180, forward strand.
TTTTCTCCACTCAGAGCACGGGCAAGCACTGTGCCACGTTACTGATAAGGCCAGATCAGCTTTCACCTTCTCTTTCCTTCTTCTTTTAGCACCTGTACGTGCCTGGCTTCGGGTGTGTTTGGTGCCTTTCCATTTCAACCAGTAACACAACCTGCCACCAAGGCATTTGCGTTGGGACAACTGGGTCTAGGTCAGTGTGTTGGCTGTTTTCCTGCAGAGATAAACCATGCTGGCTGGTGCTTGCCATGATAAGCAGCTCTCATGGGCAATAAGAGCAGAGAGAGGGAGCAGGTCTGTATGCTGGATACTTGTCATCTGAGTGGGACAAAGCCTCTGTGCTATAGTCCCAGTGTGCCCTGTTGGAGCTCATGCTCCAGTTCCCATGTCTTGGCCCAGCACCTCACCCATGGTGGGTGCAACCTTAAATCAATCATTGTGAAAGGGAGTTTATAGCTGGGAAACCACCAAGCAATTGAGTTTGGTTTCTTTTTCCTGCCTTCCCTCCGGAGCTGCCCAAGAATGGAGCTGGCAGATGCCCCATGGGAGACAGGAACAGGTTGGACTGTGTCCCAGTGCCAGAGCTCTCACGATGAACAGCCAGTGACCTTCCTTCCCTTCACCTGATAGAAATGATGCTGAGCAATTGCTGTGTGATGGACTGCCTGATGTGATGCTGTCCGTGCTGGAAGGCAGCTCCCTATCCTCTCCTCCCAGGGCCATTGCATTAGGTGGTGAGGTGGGACCTCATCTCACACCTTCTTCCCTGAACCCTTGCTTGGAACCCGGCTGCAGCTCTTTGTGGCTCAGTACAAGACCAGGAGGAAGATCTACTCATTCCATAAGAAGCTGTCAATCCCAAATTCCATTGAGCTCTGGGAAAGCCTGGAGAGAGCACCCATGCTGTGCTTGTAACTGCCCCAGCTCCTCTGCCATAGGGGATCTGCGATGCACAAGGTGGAATGCAGTAATTCATGTCCTGGAAGGATGCTCTCATCAAGGCTGAGGTGTTAGTCCAGGAAAAACTGAAAAGGGGAGCAAGAATTCCCTCAAAGTGGAATTTGCCCTCACTTTCCGGGAAATGGAGAGGAGCACAAAAAAGGGCAAGGGCTGACAGTAGGAGGATTGAGGCTGCTGAAATCAGAGGTGCAAGAGGCTGGGTCCATGCAGGAGATGCTTAAAGGTGGTTTGGGGAGCCCTCGCCTCCCAGCTATATGTGATTTGCTATTGGGTTGTCTCCGTTAGATCCACAGGGATGGGATGGCCTCAGCTGGTCTGCCCATGTTTGAACTGGGCAGGGAATTGGAACTGGATGAGCTTTGAGATCCCTTCCAACACAAACCAGGCAGGGATTCTGTGATCTTGGCCTCACCGAGGGACTAAGAATTACAGGAGAGAAGCAATGCAGTTAATGCAGGCATTAAGGTCATTATGGAAGGGATACCTCTGAGTCAATCTCTCATGTAATTAACAGTGCAGTTCTGTAGATGAGTGGAAACTACACATTGGAATGCTTGGATGACAGCCACGCTGGAGGGAAAGGACCGACTTTGTGTCTGATCCGAGATGAGCTCAGAGCAGCTTCCAGTATCTGAAGGGGGCCTATAGGGATGCTGGGGAGGGACTCATCATTAGGGACTGTAGTGACAGGACAAGGGGTAACGGGTTCAAACTGAAACAGGGGAAGTTTAGATTGGATCTAAGGAGGAAATTCTTTCCTGTGAGGGTGCTGAGGCACTGGAATGGGTTGCCCAGGGAGGTTGTGAATGCTCCATCCCTGGCAGTGTTCAAGGCCAGGCTGGACAAAGCCTTGGGTGAGATGGTTTAGTGTGAGGTGTCCCTGCCCATGGCAGGGGGGTTGGAACTGGATGATCTTAAGGTCCTTTCCAACCCTATTCTATTCTATTCTATGAGCTGCTCGTGGTGTGCCAAAAGCTTGGGTAGAAAACTACCTGGAAGCCCAGTGTATTCTGGCACAACCCAAGGAGAGAGCAGTGAAGCACTGTGACAAAGGGAGGGGAAGGAGTCCACCCGAGACCATTGCCACTGCTCAGTTCATCACAGCATCCCAGACTGGGTTGGGTTGGAAGGGAGCTTAAAGCTCCTCCAGCTCCAACCCCTGCCACGGGCAGGGACCCCTTCCACTGGAGCAGCTTGCTCCAAGCCCCTGTGTCCAACCTGGCCTTGAACACTGCCAGGGATGGGGCAGCCACAGCTTCTCTGGGCACCCTGTGCCAGCGCCTCAGCACCCTCACAGGGAAGAATTCTACCCTAATATTCATAGATAGCAATAACAGGAACAAATGAATACCAAAGCCCAGAAGCCAGAGGCTCGGTATGCAACAGACAAGTTAAAACCTTTCTATCCTTTCCCCTTTGCCTTAAGCCTGGTTACTGATTCATTGGAAACACTGCTTGTGAGAAAACACACAAAGAGTGAGTCACAGCCCAAATATTTAGACATCTATGCCTTTATCTTGCAGAGAAACAAAAACAAGAAGGGAAAAAGCAGGCGCTTGCTTAGTGAGCCCTCCGCTCGCTCTTACACCAAGGGCTGATGTATTCTTGTGTCCTCTGTAACAACCACGAGACTGGATGATTTGGGATACAGCCCTCTAAAAGAAGGTCCTGAGGGTTTCTGCTGTGCACAAGGCAGAACAGCACAGAGGTGGGAGCAGCACCCCAGAACAAGGTCACACATCCCCAGCCCACTGGGTTTACCCATAGAAGAGAAAGAGGGATCCACACCCGCGCTACAACAGCATCCTCTGAGCCAAGCAGAAAGGCTCCCTCGCCAGCACGCACCGTGTGCATCTTTGCCATTCCTGCCCTCCTCATTTCCACTGCAGATCCCAGAGGAGCTCTGGAAACAAGGAGAGATGGGATGAGGAAAGCTCATAATTGCACGGCGCATCCCTCGGCGCCGGCACAACGATGCTTGCTGTGATGAGGAGCTCGGTGCATCCAGCCAGCAGCAACAGCCCTGCACTGAGACCAGTAATGAGGGGAGATGCTGCTTTTACACAAAACAAAGCCCTGCTTTAAATGACAGCAGCAGCGACGGTGCCCACAGCCTTACAAAGAACTCTGTCTACACATGGGACTCTACCAGCAACTCTCCTGCCTTCCCTCCACCTTTTGTTTGCCTTTTTCCCACTCCGGGTGTTTGGAAGCCAAGGGGACATGAGAAATCCTACAAAAGGGATCTTTTCATAGAGGCAAGTGAGAAAACAGCTACAAGCACCCAAATACAGACACAGGTCAAAGCAAGGTGTTAGTGACCGGCACACCGAGCTAAAGGGAACGGGTGCTGAGGAGGGAGATGCCTCTAACATCTCAATGATGAGCAGAGGGTTCTGGCTGGCTCTCCATTAAGTAAGATCCCAAAAAGCTGGGAAAATGGATGGATTTATCCCTGGCTGATCTCAAATGAGAACAGGGGGAGTTTTATTCCTTATACCTTATTATTGCAGGAAATAAACCTGATCACCCTGCCAAAGGCCTTTCCCAGACCCTGGGGATGTGCATGCGGGACGCAGTCAGTGCCTCTTCCTACGGCTGCAGCTTCTCAGAGCACTGGCGGTGACTCCTTGGTGCTTTCCCCCTGCACGCACCGTCAGGATGAACACCCTTGTGAGCTCTGCCAGGCAAACTGCAGCCACTTCCATAGCTTTATTCATTAAGGGAGTGAGCAGCAGAAACAGCCAAATGTCTCCCATGGCATCCGTGCACGCTTTTTAAGGTGATACGGGTCTGATCTCGTCAAAATTAATGGCTTATGGTTATTCATGCTATTATTCTTAATGGGGCCAAGCATACACTGTACCCAGCAAGAAGCAGTGCTTGACTTAGCAAAGATTTGTGACACAGCATGACCTGCCTGGGTTAACTGTAAAGTATAAAAACTGCGTTGCTAATAACAAGGCTGTGCTCGGAATACAAAGGAATAAGGAGGGAGAGGTACAGCAGGGTCCCATCCACCCGTCCCAGCACCTTCCCAAGCCGAGACAGAGGGTGCTTGGATGCATCTCTGTCCATTGGAGGCTGAAAGATCACAGCATGGTTTGGGTTGAAGGGAGCTTAAAGCTCCTCCAGCTCCAAGCCCTTGCCATGGGCAGGGACCCCTTCCACTAGAGCAGCTTGCTCCAAGCCCCTGTGTCCAACCTGGCCTTGAGCACTGCCAGGGATGGGGCAGCCACAGCTTCTCTGGGCACCCTGTGCTGTGTTTGTAAAGTGTTGTCCTAGTGCCTTATGATGCTCATCAAACTCTCAAACCACTCTATAAAACCTAGGAACAGACCCTTAAAACAAAACACCTCTGGAAAGCCACCTTACAACATGGATGAGAACCAGATCCCAAAGTGGGGGGGATCTCTTTTCACACCGTCTCTTCTGACCATGGGGCAAAGCCATCATGTGAAGTCATCACTTTCAAGGACCACAGCAGATTCCCTGCATCCAAGCTGACATCTAAAGAGTGAATATTAAACCCCTGCCATGATAGGGAAGGGGTGAAATCAAGCAGAGCAGGGGGACCCCATCCTGATTAAAGCTCAGATGCTAAAAACCACTCGCACAATCTCAATGATCACAGAAAGATGCAATGAAACTATGAGGACTTCGGAGGGGACAGACTGAAAATTGCCTTCATTAAATAAAAGGAAAGCAAAGGCACAGGGATTTATAAGCACTGGAAAGCTCCTGAATCCTAATTCCTGACTGCAGGAAAGGTATCTTTCTATATGTTTATTAAAAACATGCCATTAGGCTGCAGGGAAAATGATGTTTTATTCTTCCCCAAGAAGGGTTTTCCCCATTGCAAGTATTTCGGGAGCAGAAGGAAACCTCCTAGGGAAGTCTCCTCTAGGAAAGGGTTTGGGTTTCTCCTCTGCTCCAATTGCTTCATTCCTTACTTTTAATCAATGCTTTAATTATTGTTAGCCTAACAAACACAACATCCCTAATTGCTTTACTCATTCCCAACGAGAACTGTGAAGAAGATGAAAAGGGCAGGTTTGAACCGGGGACTGGAGGCTTTCATGTGAAAGAAAGAGGAAATTTGCTTCCTTTTGATGTCTTAGACACATGGCTCCCCATGTTCATTATGAGAGAATCGGCGCTGCCCATGCTTGAGGAGGAGCTGAAAGCCTTCATCAAAGTGTTCCTATCTCTGCATCAGGGCAAGAGAGAGATTTAAACTGCTATTAAACTCTAGCGTGAGGCTGACCTGCTCAAATATAGGGCTGGCTCATGGAGCTGTATGTGTTTGAATGGGAATTCCATGCTGGACTGGCAGTTCTGGAGCCTGAACTTCCCTATGGGCCATGGAGGAGATGGAATGAGGGCAGCCAGAGTCAAAGCCTTTCTCATGTCAGTCTATTCATGGATGACAGCAGTGCTGCCAGTACCCATAACTGTTACACACACCAGAGAGGCACGGTCCTTTACGGGGTGCAGACATGGATGGAGTGAATGAACACAAACAGGGTCAGTCCCTGAGTCCCTTTGTTCCCATTTCCACCCTGTATTGAGTAAACTGGATTTAAATCAAAGCAACCCTTTGGCAATTTGGCTGAAGACAGGAATGGAGAACTGAGATTGCCTATTACAACTGTGAAGCCTCCTTTCCTATTCAATGCACAAATATGACTTAACTTTTACAGACCCAGACTGAGTCTGTGTTGATTAAAGTGCCCATGCATTTGCTCACATCCCTCAGTGGTGCATGGAAACGTTTGGCTGCTGTGAATGATGCTAAAGTGGGAAGAGTCCTGCTCTTACACCAGTCAGATCTGCTCCCAGTAAGAGCTCAGAGATACACAAGGCTCCTTCAACAGGGAAGCAAAAGAGAAGACACAAAGAATGTCCAACACTTCTGGTCCCAAGAAGGGTAACTCCAAGCATTTAGTTGCATACGCTAGTAACAGCGTTCATAAGCAAATCATTTTACTCATTCATGCCTCAGCATTCCCATATGAAAAGTCTTTCTGAAAGCTCTTGAGAACCACAGATACAGGGAGTTCTATAGAACAAAGACTGTGGTAAGAGTTGGAGCGTGTGTTATCGACGTGTCTGGGTGTAGCATGTCAAACATGAGCCAGAAAACCAGAGGAGAGATTCCAAGTGATTTGTAGATCTCCAATAAAGCCCAATGAGAAGTAACTTCCAGCAGCAGCATTGCTTTGAGCTGAAAAAGCTCCTTCATCTGTGGATCAGAAAACATCTTACTTCTGGATAATGATGGTTGACAACACTGACACACTTTGGTATAGCTATACTGAGACTGCAGCAATGCTAAAGCAGACTTCAAGGTGCAGGTCTTCTGATGGCCAACACTGTGGACACGGAGTAAGAGGCACTTCCAGACCTTGGAGACAACATAAATTATCTGGATGGGGAAATAAATCAAAGACTGAAATGGATCTTTTGATGCTCAGAGATGTAAATGACCAGAATTTACACCTGGAATCCTGTGCTCAGCTCTGGGCCCCTCGCTACAACAGAGACATTGAGGTGCTGGAGCGGGGCCAGAGAAGGGGAACGGAGCTGGTGCATGGCCTGGAGCACAGGGGTGATGGGGAAGGGCTGAGGGACCTGGGGGCTTGGTCTCTGCTCCCAAGGACCAAGGGATGGGACAAGAGGAAACAGCCTCAAGCTGCCCCAGGGCAGGTTTAGATGGAGCTGAGGAACAATTCCTTCCCTAAGGGATGCTCAGGCATTGGAACAGGCTGCCCAGGGCAGGGCTGCAGTCACCGTCCCTGCAAGTGCTCACACACCCTCAGTGCCATGGGTCAGTGGTGGCCTTGGCAGGGCTGGGTTAATGGTTGGACTTGATGGGCTTAAAGCTCTTTTCCAACCTGGAGGATTCCATGATTCTAAAATCAAGCAGCTTCCTGCCCAAGCCTTCCTTCCTGTAGGGTCTTCTTATAGCTCCATGCCCTCAGGTGGCCAAGGGTATCAATTAGCTGAGTCTTTTGATGTGCTACTAAATCTCCCAAGACTGTCATCAAACTCAAAGCTGGATTCCACCCTATTAGTTGTGTTTATCCATCTCCTACCACTGCTCTTCTTTCAGTGGTGCCAGAGAATTCCTGATGCATGTCTATGCATGTTGCACACTCGGAGGAGCCCGTTCTCACTGTTAGTCCTGCCAAGCTCCTTCCCTCACTGCCCTGTTTATAAGTGACTCATTTAGGAACGTACTTGCTTGATGTGTGTTTCAATTAACTAAGACCTGGGGAACTCTTCTGCTTCAAGCTCATCAGAAGATCGCTGTGAGCAACCCGAACATCTCAAAGCATCCCAGGTAAAGGACACAGACGCAGGTAGCGTTTAACCAGCACTCCCCATGCCTTAAAACACAGTACAGGTGAAGGAATTAAAGCAAAGTGCAGCAAAACACGACAGTGAGCATGCATCTTCGTGCTCTGCCTCAGGTTCACAGCTCACTGATGGCAGTAGGGAGCTGGAACACAAACCCAGGGAAGATGTGCTCACAGCCAGGAAGCAGCACGTTGCCTTGGAACCGGCTCACGCAGCGCGTTCCTTGGCTTGAGGTTTCTTCCTCCTTGTAGCTGTTTCTGTGAAGAAAGGAGCCCTAAATCTTAAGCAAACTGTTCCTGCGGTGTGGACAAGGAGGGAAGGCTTCAACAAGCCCTCTGGAATGGCAGGGATCCACACGCCATCTGTGCCTCTGCAGATGCAACCACTGCCTTCGACAAACAGGCTCCGAACAGAGGGGGTATTGATGCCAACCCAAAGACTGCCTTGGCCAGCCACCATGGCACACGGTGTTTGGAGCCAAGCCTTGCGACGTGCAGGTTATGGGTGGACAGGAGATGCCAACAGAGACTTTGCACCTTTACAGACGTGTTAACCAGCACCCAAAGGTGTTCTGAGCTCCCAAAACACAACCCTGGCTGATAGGGATATCAGCCCATGGAATGGTGCCAACTGCACCCACACCAACCAGGAGATTGACAATGAAGAGGTGGTTACTGCTGAAAGGGCACCATAATGCATGTTATTAGCTTTTGGGAGACAGAGAGGGAATGTTTCACAAAGGCTTACGCAGTCTATGGAGCTTATAGTGTTGATACAAAGATATTTAATACAATGAAAATGATCTGCAGTCCCTTACCTGGACTTCAGTACAGACGCCCAGTCACTGGTACTTAAAGAGATGGTTTTAAGCCTGTATTTCTGCATGCAAAACCATTAACAATACAATGACATTGAGCAAGGAGCCACCCGGCCAAGGTTACTGGATCAATGCAGAGTTGCACAGATTTAGCTCCTAAAGGCATTGCTAGAGTTTGCCACCCAAACCCAATAGCTGAAACCATCTCACCCAATACCTGGCTCTGGGTGGCTCCTAAGCACCAGTCAACAGAACACTCAACAACAGGAGGATTTAGGCCTTTCACATCAAGGTGACTTAACAACACACAAGAAATGCACTGAACCCAGACTGGGTGAGTTCCACCCAATGTGATGGCACCCATCTGTGTTTTTTAAGTCAGGGTTTTCCTTCTGGCTTCAGCAGAGACTCACTGACCTGTAACAGTGACCACAGCAAGGGAAGGAGCCCACACTGTGGACAAAGAAGTCCATGGTTTCTTCCCTGTGAGGGTGCTGAAGCTGTGGCTGCCCCATCCCTGGCAGTGTTCAAGGCCAGGTTGGACACAGGGGCTTGGAGCAAGCTGCTCCAGTGGAAGGTGTCCCTGCCCGTGGCAGGGGTTGGAGCTGGAGGAGCGTTTCCAACCCAAACCACCCCGTGATTCCATGATTCTCCATCAGCAGCTGGGACACGGACAGCCAGCCCTGAGCAAAGGTCTTAAATATACTGTAATTAGAAAATAGAGACTACCTGTCACAAGCTAATTGTGCTGTCTGGAACTTTCCTCTTAGCAACTGCCAATGTAGGAAAATAATTAGTCTTTTGTTATCTCTGATGTTCCTTCGCACAAATGGACTGTAAAAAAGATCAATTGAGCTCTTTTTTCCTCCCCAGAAAAACCTGTCCTAGAGAAACGTGATGGATGAAAAGGCAGGAGGTGTTCTCAGGCTCAGCAAAGGGGAATTGTCCTCTTGCAAATCCCCCCCCCATCACTGAAAACCAGCTGTCACCAGAGCAGAAACAAACTGGGGAAGCATTTGGTGTTACCTGTAGGGACTGCCATGGAACCCGTGGTGGGCAAATTGCCCTGGGCAGAATTGAGCTCAGATTCATTTATCACACAATCCCAGAACCATTCCAGTGGGAAGGAACCTCTGGAGATGATCCAGTGCAACCCCTGCCAGAGCAGGGCACACAGGAACGTGTCCATGGTGGGTTTGGGGTTGCTCCAGAGAGGGAGACTCCACAACCCCCCTGGGCAGCCTGTGCCAGGGCTCTGACACCCTCAATGTAAAGAAGTTCTTGCTCGTGTTGAGGTGACACTTGTTGTGTTTTAGTTTATGGCCATTGCTCCTTGTCCTGTCACTGGGCACCACCGGGTCTGTCCCCATCCAGCTTCGAGCTCTTCATCTGCACTGATGGGATCCCCTCTCAGTCTGCTCTTCTCCAGACTAAGCAGGTCCAGCTCCCGCAATCTCTCCTCATAGAGAGATGCTCCAGAGCCCTGAGCATCCTTGTGGCCTCCGCTGGACCATCTCCAGCAGCTCCTTGTCTCTTGTGCTGAGGAGCCCAGCACTGGACACAGGACCCCACTGAAGTCTTAAGACTTTGGAGGACTTGTCCATAGGAGTGGATGAGTAACACAGGCTCTCACTAAGACCCCTATCAAGAGATGCACACAGCTCTTACCGCACAATGCTAAGATGCTGATTTATTAAATGAGAAATTAAAGGTCTTGATAGACCCAGTATCCTGTTCTGCAGCACACCAGCACTCACTCACCTCTGGTTTTATGCTTTCACCACGTTTCCCACCCTCTGCATCTAAAACGTTGCTGCAACTCAGTTCTTTCTACAATAGGAACTGCATTAATCTCTTTCTTTTATCCATTTCATCGTGTTTGTTTATGCTATAGCCTCTCAGAGACACACTCTTACACGTGCACGTGGACACACAGAGCACTGCAACAATGGGCTTTCAGACAACAGAGCAGTCTGAAAGCTCCATGAGAGCACTGCCATCTCTTTCTCTCTTAGGTGTGGTTATAAAATGAAAGGCTCATTGTTGAAGTCTGCCTTACTCTTTGGATGGAAGTTATCAACTTTTCCCCTCATCTCCTGTTGGTTTAGTCTGCAATTTGCATTCTGGGGAAGGAAAAAGAAGCTTTTCCATAAGGCTCCAGTGTATAAATCTCAGTTGATTGTTTTCTATCAGGACAAAATGCTCGTTCTATGCAGGTGTCTTAAACTAATAGGCTACAGGCTTAAAGGAAGGAGCAAATTGCCAAGAATGTGTCTGCATTTGTGCTAGTCCTGAAAAGCACTGATTTAATTAATCTTCCTTCATCAGAAGCAGAAAGCACGGGTCTAATTGCAAGCTCAGAAGCATCAGTTGTCCAAGTGATTGGGTAGTAGTTAGAGATGAGCGGGAAACAAGGCATTGATGAATGCAGGTTTATTAGGAGCTCTGTCTCATTGACTTGTCTTGTGAAGCAGTTGGAAATGGGCTCCAAAGTAATAAAAGAAAATTAAAACACATAAAACTTTGTTAAAGTAACGTGGGAAGGCCTGCATTAAACCAAAGAAAGCCAGGAGCTAGGAAGTGGGAAGTAAAACACGTTGTAAAGACTTACTGTCCAATTCAAAGCCCACTGAAATCAATGGCACAGTGATAGATGGAGCTGAAGCCCATTACTCAGCTATTAGAGGTCTATTTGGTGCTGTGGAGCATGTGTACCTCCTGCTACAGAGCTGGCCACCTTGGGAAGAAACACCTTGGGCTGGGTAAGCAGATGGGCAGGTATAGGAACAACATACAGTAGATAAAGAAGATGGCAGATGATCAGTGCTGTGGTGACTGTGAGGGTCCCCAAGGCTTCTGTCCACCTGGAGCAAGGTTTACAGAGGATCAGTGATGGTGAATTGTCCCCTGAGCCACGTCTGAAGCACCGGGCGATGGAGAAAGGCAGCTCCAAGGTCCAGCTCCTCCGCAGTGCCTGCGCCCTGTCTCTGTGCTTGATGCACGTGGCTTGGAGCATCACCAGAGCACACCTCTGGCTTAAAATAAGGTTCTTAACATCAGTTTGCTTCTTCCTAGCAGGTTTTATCCACCACTGCTTCTTTCCAGGATTCACTGCCACACACAAGAGCCTCACAAAACTTCTGCATCTTGTGGGGAGCAATGTATAGAATAAGAATGGGAAAGTCACTTTTCAATGGTTTGATTTCTGTATACCAAGACTGAGAAACCTGGAGGTGACTCAAACTGAAACAGGGGAGATTTAGGTTGGAGATGAGGCAGAAGCTCTTCCCTGTGAGGGTGCTGAGGCGCTGGCACAGGGTGTCCAGAGAAGCTGTGGCTGCCCCATCCCTGGCAGTGTTCAAGGCCAGGTTGAATGGGCTTGGAGTAACCTGCTCTAGTGGAAGGTGAGCTTTAAGGTCCCTTCCCGTCTAAACCAGTTCAGCGTTCCATGACTCAGGTCTGTGACTGCAATTCCATGTGAGGCATCCTTTTCTTTGTGACACTACCCATGGAGCAGTCTCTGCTCTGAACTGCTCACAACCCTACCCTGTGTACACCCAGGCACACCAGAGCTGTGAGCCCAAGACACTGGGCTTGTTTTCACTCTTGCCATTCCCTACCTGGATCGATCCAGACTTTGTCCTTAGTGCAGTTCATCGGAGCAAAAAACCTCATCTCAGCCCAGGGCTCCTGGGTCCTCCTGGAGTACTAAATAAAAAGCCTACAGTTTGGGTAATACACAGCTGACATCTAAATGGAGCAAATGCAGTGGGAGGAGAGCAGCGAGGAGGCAGCAGTGGGAATTAGTGTGCCTGCCTAAGTCAATAATCACAGGGGTCTCCCAGGTGGCAGCCATCCTGCCTTCTAAATTTAACAGATGAGATGGAAAATAATGCCTCCCCCAGCACTTCCCCTTAGGGGACTGCTAGCGCTCAGGAAACCAGCTCCCAGTAATGAGCCCCTGTGTGGAACACAAACCAGCCCCTGCCATGGCTGCTCCGGAGGGGCAGTGGGGAGCTTGGCTGCGTTTGCATCTTCCCTGGTAACAGATCTATGCTCCCCAGGATGCAGCCACTGCTCCCATGGGCTGTGGGCTCAGCCCCGCAGTCCCAAACAACACAGAACCATTCAGACCTCTGGAGATCACCCAGTGCAACCCCCTGCCAGTGCAGGGGCACTCAGAAACGTGTCCACGATGGATTTGGGATGGCTCCAGAGAGGAAGACGCCACAACCCTTGGGCAGCCTATGCCAGGGCTCTGACACCCTCAGTGCAAAGAAGTTCTTGCTCGTGTTGAGGTGACATTTGTTGTGTTTTAGTTTATGGCCATTGCTCCTTGTCCTGTCACTGGGCACCACTGGGAAGAGTCTGTCCCCATCCTCCTGGCACTCACCTTTGAGCTGTTGATGCACTGATGGGATCCCCTCTCAGTCTGTTCTTCTCCAGACTAACCAGGCCCAGCTCCTGCAATCTCTCCTCATAGAGAGATGCTCCAGAGCCCTGAGCATCCTTGTGGCCTCCGCTGGACCATCTCCAGCAGCTCCTTGTCTCTTGTGCTGAGGAGCCCAGCACTGGATGCAGTGCTCCAGATGTGGCCTCACCAGGCAACTTTGGCAGCCTGCTTTTCAGTGAGGCAACTGCATCCCAGCAATGTACCCACTGGCACTTAAAGGAAGCTTGAGTGTATTCTAGATTAGATTTGTGAATGTAGGTCCATAGCGGATTACACCACCAGCTCTGTCAGATCTTCCAGCCTCTTGTAGTTGAGAAGGGGAATAAGAAGAGAGGGGATAGGGAAATAAGAAGAGAGTTTTCAACAGCACTGAGTGTTCCATGGAGCTGACTGAAGAGGCAAATGGAATTGAAGAACGTGTCTGCTACACTGAACAGAGGAGCAGCCAAGCCACACTGCATACACCAACCTGCCTGGAAGAGAGATCACCATTCTATGACTTGGATGGGATTCCTACTTAGGCTCACTCGAATTCTGGAACACAATTTAAAGTCAAACTCAGGTGTATGCCACAATCCTGACTCATACTAAGGCTTTCTCAGTGAAGAAAGGGAGGACCATGATGTTGCTTACAGCTCCGAAGCCTCTGCTCATACCTGCTGGGTAAGCTCTGCTTGGTGAATGGAGACAAGTAACTGATGAGCATGGAGTCACAAGGGAGCTGCCTGCTTGTAAACAGAGATCTGGCATGCTGGGGATGAGGAACTGGAATAACAAACCTTTCCCCCTCCACTGCTTGCTTCCCTGTTTTCCCTTGCAAATCCATACCAGGCCAGAAGGACCTGCGTTTTCCTTGGAGATGCTGAGGAGCGAGGGATGCAAGCAGTGCCAGGCAGCCATCAACTCAGCATGGCACTGGGCAGTGGAGGTAAACTCCTTGTAAAACCAACCTCCCCCATGCAACTAAAGTACTTCATACACTTGGGAGTATTGGATTGCATCTATAGATGGCTAAATATGACACAATAGGGCCTTTTCTCCCCCCCCCCCCCAAGGAAACGTACCTATAAAGAGATCTGCTGCAGTATTATCATCAATCCACCATGTGAATGAGGAGAAAAGGAATTGATTTTTAATGAGGTACTTACTTTTCTAAATGAATCCCATTTTCCCCCAGCATTTTGATTACAGCCACTGCCTAATCCTCAGCCATCTCCTGCCTCAAGAATTACTTAAGAGTAGTCTTTGTGTATGGGAAGTGATGGATTCCTTTATGTTATTTTGCAAACCCAATTTTGCTGCCTCTGTGAAGATCACACCAGGTTTTATTTTGCTGCTTTGTCATTTCATTGCTTCACAGGAGGGGGAAAGAAAAGGAATGTAATTATTTTGTGCTAGCGATTAAAACAACTGGAAGTGAAGCCCTTTGTGGTAGGGGCTATAAACTATCGTCTCATCAGGACTGCAACGGCTTTAAATCTACCACAATTGCTGCTAGGAATGTCTTCATATCACTGCATCAGCACTAAAGCAAGAGAGGGGATGGGATAATTATCTGAGAGCATCAGCACTCGTCACCAGCTCGGGTGGTTTTGGTTTTATGTGGCCCATCTGCCCCTTGCAAACTCAACCCCCCATTTGCTGTGGTGTAAAGTTCATAAAATCAAAGCATCCCAGAATGGTTTGGGTTGGAAGGGACCTTAAAGCTCCTCCAGCTCCAACCCCTGTCACAGGCAGGGACCCCTTCCACTGGAGCAGCTTGCTCCAAGCCCCTGTGTCCAACCTGGCCTTGAGCACTACCAGGGATGGGGCAGCCACAGCTTCTCTGGGCACCCTGTGCCAGCGCCTCAGCACCCTCACATAAATCACTTCTGCCTTATCTCCAACCTGAACCCCCCCGTTTCAGTCTGAACCCATCACCCCTTGTTCTATCCCTACAGTCCCTGATGAAGAGCCCCTCTCCAGCATCCTTGTAGCCCCCTTCAGACACTGGAAGCTGCTCTGAGGTCTCCACGCAGCTTCTCTTCTCCAGCCTGAACTGCCCCAGTGTTCTCAGCCTGGCCCCATACAGGAGCTGCTCCAGCCCCTGAGCATCCCTGTGGCCTCCTCTGGCCTCCAACAGCTCCATGTCCTTCTCATGTCAGACCATGTAAAACAAATGATTTTCTCTTTTGGCTTCCGAAGCGTCCTTCCCAAGAGCAGAGAAGGGAAAAGCATCCCCCCCTCTATGGGTTAGCACGCTGTCATCTCAGTGCTGCGCATCCTAAGGCACACATGGCTTCAGAGCTCCATCCATGTGCTGGGCACTGCAGGGGATTGGGCCCACGGCTTCTTATTATCCAAGGGAAAGGGAAGAAAGACATCCAGCAAGCAGAGATGCACATTAACGAGACAGGAATTACTGCCTAACGCTGCTTCCTTTGGCTTCAGTTGAAGCAGGACTGCGACCTAAGGCACCATTTATTTATTCTTAAACCCCCAGACTTCTAAAGATGAAGGCTTCAAAACCCAAACCCTGGTGGAAAATCTGCATTCAAGCTCGAATCCAGCGGCATTGGGGCTCCTCACCCTGTAACGCTGCGGCTGCAAGACGGGGTGGATAACGCGAGCCTTTTGTCATTCATTTCTGAGGAGCCTTCAGGAAGCAGAGACTTTTCATGTTGAGTCGTGTCAAAAAGGTTCCTCTGCAAAACTCCGTGGCTGAGGCAGGATAAAAAGCCGCTCAGCTCCGGAAAGGGCACATTGCGTTGAACAGAGGCAGGATAGCGCCTGCCAGGCCTGAAAAACCCTTCTGAGTGCTCATTTCAGTTTGCTAAACCTTAAAAAGTTCTCCCTTTATTTATATCTGAGCTTTTTTTTTGCCTCCCCCCCTCCCTTTTGATGACAAGCTCTGTCGGAAAACCCCGGTTAGCGCGATTGTAAAGCCAATGATTGAAAGAAAACTGCCACAGGAGGAGCGCAGCAGCTTTTCTGCGTTAAAATCCTCCTCCTGCACGCTAGAGCGTGGATCCACCCCGTGCCCAAGGAGAAAAGATGGGCTATTGAGAGATTGGCTTGCAAAGTGAGCTCCCTCTGGTTGGAAACACAAGAGACATCGGATCTAAATCAGCATCGCGCTGTTTGCATCATGACAGCCCCAGCTCCTATGGCATATCCAGCATCCCCTGCTCCTGCTGCGAAGCGTTAAAGCACCAGATGCAAACAGTGAATCTCTGTTTGCTCTTCCTGTAACGGGGGGGGGGGGGGGGGGGGGGGGGGGGGGGGGGGGCAAATGCAAAAGATTCAGCACCAAAACTCTGCTCTGGAGTTGGGAGCAAACTTTCCCCTCCTGCAGTAAGCGTTAAAGCGTGCTCCGAACTTCCTGATTAGTATTATCCCTGATTAGGCTGCAGATAGTCCTCTGATTAAAGTGCTCTTGGCTATTTTGGAGCTTCCCATAAATATTCATGGCTGTCAGAGACGCAAAGAGAGTAAACAGACAACAAAACAGGCTGGCAGCTACTGCCCGGAGATCCATGGGGAGGATCCGGGTCCTGCATGCCAGAGATGCAGGACTTGAGTTGGGATGTGCCCAGTTGGGAAGGTTCATGCTCTGCATGAGCAGGGACCTGTCTGAGCCCACCAAGGGCTCCCATCAGCCCTGATCAGAGTCAGACTGAGCTTCACACACTCAAGAAGCTTCACACACTCAGCCCACTGTTGACGAAGAACAGTAACACATCCACCATGCACTGAGCACTGAGGGTTTACACTCAGGTTTCCATCTCAGGATTAATAGATTGGCATTTCAAGTTCTCCATGGGGCACCTTAGACCTTCTCTACCACAAAGCAAAACTCCATTTCCCTACAGAAGTCCATACTGCCACCCCTAAACCCTGTTTCCAGTTCTTGGATATGAAGGGAAAGGGTAAAGGTGGCCTGGGGTACCGCAATCACACTGAACTCGCAACTGAGTTGCGAGTCCTTTGTATCACAGGGGATACAAAACCTTGTGATTTAGGCCTTGAATCCCTCCCTTGCCATGAAGGAATAGGGATGAAGCTTCATGAAGGGGTTGCTTTACCCCTACCCCATCTTCAGTGGCTGGAACGCAAGAGACGAGACCTGCGATACAATCTGGGCTGTTAATTCTTCTCTGTCCCCTCCTTCAAAGCCTTCCCATTAGTACCTAAATCAGATAAAAAGGAAATGAAAGGCAAACCAGCTGTCACCTCCCAATGCAACAGACAGTCGCTAACAACGTAATCCAATTCAATCACTAACATCACACTTCTCTACCCCTCCTCCTGCATCTTCCTGCTTTTCCAGCAGGTTCTGAGCAAGCGGATGCTTCCCCATCACTGCCCTCTAAACAGCAGCCCTCTCTGCTGCTGCCGTTGCCTTTTGATCCCAACACAAAGGAGCAAACACTCCTCCCAGCACGGCTGCTTTCCACTTCAGGTCAGCGCAGCGGGCACAAACCTCCCTCCTCTCCTCTCTCCGACGCCCAGAGAGCTGTTACCAATTGTTTCCTCCCGAGGCTTTTCATCCTGAGCCCTTGTCTCTCGCCGTGACCTTTATTCTCACCAGGTTCTTGGGTTTTCTCTCTGCTTTCCCTCGGAGGCTTTGCCAAAGATGAAGGAGAACTTGTCCCGCTGTAATAGCGAGCAGCCAGGCTTTCAACCCCGAGCCTCAGCCCGGATCCAGATGGACAAACCCCAGGCAGTTGCCCCCATGTACCCGCAGCGTGCGTACAGAGATGAACACGTGTCTTCAGAGGGAGATGGGAGCCCTCTTTGGCTCTTCAGTAATAGAGTTTCTGCTTTAATTCACAGAGGAGATGCTCCCGCTGCAATAGGGGAGGACTGCTCCAGCATAATTGATTGTCACTGGTAGGGCTGCAAAAAGAGGTGCTCAATACCTCCAAATGTCAGCGTGTCGAGCTGACAATGCTGAGCAACATGCAATTAAGGTTTCTGGGGAAGCTCCTCGCCACCGCTGCAGCTGCCTCATCTTTTAGTGCTCAGCTCTACTTGATAAATCCTGAAAGCTGGAATTGAGGAAGAAGACTGCCAGCATCCACCGTTTCCCAGCCCAGCTCCCATAACATTCAAGCACAGCCAGAAAGGAGCAAAGCAGGCGGTATCACTCAGGGAAGATGCTCCTATGTGTTTCTACAGTAGGATGTGGCAGTGACACTGTGGCCTGAGACACGGGTCCATGCTCATTTAGTGATCAAAAGCACTATCGTGGTAAAGAGAAACAAGGAGCTATCTATATGTGCAGCTTCCTTAGTGCTCAGTACACACCACAACCTTTAGGTGATCACAGAATCAGAAAGTCATAGAACCACAGAATGGTTTGGGTTGGAAGGGATCTGCAAAGCTCATCCAGTCCAACCCCTCTGCAATGAACAAGGACATCTCCAACTGTATCAGGTTGCCCAGAGCCACATCCAGCCTGGCCTTAAAATCCTCTCTGCTGCTCTCCCTCAATCTGCATGTTATGGATGGGGAGACCAGCCAGTGACCCAGTCAAAGTCATGCAGAGATGCCCATTGCAAAGTGCCTCCCGAGTGGGGAGGCTGTACCCTGTGCACTGAGGCATCCGCTATCCCAGCTCACTATTAATGGCCTGCTGAGTCTTTGTTCTGACTCCATCAATTCAATGGCCATTTAATAATGTTCTATTTTTGTAATGTGGATACATGCCTACTGGGAACTGGACTGAGACCAAATCATCTTATGCTGGCCCTGATCATCCATCAACTGTTTTACAACCGACAGTCATTCCTGGCCTAAGAGTGACTCATGGCTATGATCTAGAAACCAAAGAAGAATTCCACCATTAAGAATAACTGCAATTAAGATGAGCAACGACAACATTAAAACCCACCCACTTCGAGTTTGGCTGAAGAATACACATCACAGGCCCCTCGATTATCTTCCTCCTTAAAGTCAATCTGTTCCTCCTCGCAATTCAAACCAACTGGAATTGTACGTGCAGCTTGCTGTAAGGAATTACCTGAGTTGCAGCTGATCCAAACAACCGGGTCACTTGTTCTATCAGTGGGGAAAGCAGACATGGAAAGCTGGTGTGTGCAGGGAAGTGCTGAGGGAATAGCTGGAGAGCCAGGCGTGACCCTAATTACTGCTCTTTAGCTGTACGTGTCTGATGCGCTCTGTCACGCTACACAGGGCATCTCTTCTCAGCCCTTCAAGATTAATGAGTAACAGGAAGAGGTGCCCGGTTCCAACACGTTATGCTATAGATCAGGCTGAGAATGTCCCCAGGTCGGTTTGACAGGCTGCATATTCAATTGCTCCTCTTGAAAAGTATTTGCATCTTTGAAAGCAAATATATTGTGCAGAGCAGGAGGAAAATCAAGTTTTCTGGCAAAACACGCAGGCTCCATTCCATCAATGGAGGCAATTCAATCAGGAATGTTGGCCATTTATTGCAATATACACCTTCTCTGGAGCACAATTCCATTATGTATATCTCTGAGTCCCTGCCTCTCTAACTTTGTTAGGGACTGTTCTCTTTCAGTGACTGCAGTTCAGCGCAGACAGGAACCAGGGAGCTCTGCATTGAGATAGAAGCTGGATGTAAGAGCAAACCCCCCCACGTCTGGGTTAGATAAAGGAAAATGCACAGTCAAAAAGGATGAATAAAGCAATTTGTTTGCACAGAAACACTCCAGGGTCAACTCGTGCAACCTGATGACTATGTCAGTCAGTGCCAGATGAGAAACAGGTTCCACACGCCTCAGTTTAACACGGCTTTCACTGCTGCTGCGCTTCCTTAACACCAGCCCTTTGCTTTCCACATTAATCTGCTCCTCAGCCATGCATAAACCTTCCCTTAAGAGTGGCTCCATTCTTTGCAGCTTGCTCATCTCCTTGACTCTGCAGCATCATCCAGATTTATGGAGTGGAAGAGAGCATGAGAATGCACTGAGGAGCACTCTGATGAAGATACTCTCCCCGCTTGCCACCAGGGTGAAGACAGAGGCCTTTGCAGGAGACCTCTGTGCCTCTTCAGCTCCACTTCAGCCCTTAAAACTATGATCTGCAAACACTGAGTCGTGCTGAAGCACGTGAAGGACTTGAACGGATCCTCCGCTAACAAACACAGATCCATAGGCTCAGCTCACTAATTCCTGGGAAATGATACAGGACAAGTGGATTAATAACGGATTTAAGTCTGTTTTTAGGAGCGGTGGGATCACACTTTAACCATCACCCAACTGCAGCGGGGGTGGGCGTATGCCCCCACATCTTCCTTACAGATCTGTCTTTAAGCTCCATCTAGAAATGGCTCTGATGCAACTAATAATTCAATACAGTCATCTGAATTAGAAGCAAACCTCCATCATCCTAATGACTCCCCCCCCAGTGATAATTATGTATTTAAAGAGCTTCTGTCAACCGAGAAATATGTTCTCTTCTCAAGGCATTCTTTTGCTTTCTTCTAGGGAAGAGACAAACTCAAGGGCTGACATTTCTTTGCTGAGCTATGGAACACCAGAATT
Source organism: Pezoporus wallicus (assembly GCF_028554395.1). NCBI lineage: Eukaryota > Metazoa > Chordata > Aves > Psittaciformes > Psittacidae > Pezoporus > Pezoporus wallicus. The sequence goes on from NW_026636985.1 coordinate 1,538,284, forward strand.
TGTCCACAGTGGAGAAGGGGATCCTCATTTCTCCATTAAACCCAGAGAATAAACCACATCAGCATCAACAGATGGACAAGGCAGGGGGAGGATTTGCAAGAGCCACCTGAAATACACTAAGCTGATCAAATCTGGCACTTCTATCAAAACACATCTTGAGCAAAAGCTTCTAAATTCAGCCTGACACACATTTACATGTCTTTTACCAGTTTTTTTCCCCCCCTGAATAATAACATATAAACCACCCAAACCGTGTTGTCAGAGCTGCAGCGGTACCCTGCATAGCCACTGCTACCCATCAGCGCATCCCAAACCAAGTCAATAGCTTATATGCTAAATGATGTTGATTTTGGATACCAGCCTGCATCTGAACACCCAGGGTCCTGCCATGCTTCCCTATAAACCCAACATCCTGTGTTAGGTATTGTGGATAGCCTGGATCAAAGACTTGCTCATCTACAGAGAAGAACCAAGCTCAAGACTCCCAATTTCTTTCTGATTAGGCCTTTCAAAGCCTCCCTCAAGAATCAAAAGGGAAGAATGTAACATCATTCTATGGCAATTCTGACAGAAAAGCTGCAATATTAGACTCTTTAAAACAAAAAGGGGTTGATTCCCCTCCCCACTCTGTAATGAAAAGGATTTTATTAGAAACCCCAGAAACCCCAGCCATCTCCTGATGACAATGACTCGGCCAACCCATCACAACAACCTGTCAATGTCACCCATGGAACAATCACGCAAGAATACTTGCAAACCAGCAAAAAACCAAAGTGCTGCTGTGACTGCAGGGGTGGCTGATGGAAACGCTGAAAGTCAGAGGCTTAAGTGATTAAGTCAACCACCGAGCTCATTCATTTGCAATTTCATTTTAACGACGGACAAGATGAGGGGAAACAAGAACGGGAGCGTCTGCATCATAATATTAATAAAACATAATTAGCAGAAAGATTAGCATAGGAGAAAGAAAAGCATCTTAATTCCCCTTCCCTTAGCCTGCCAACGTGTCTCTTGCTGTTGATTATTATTTTCAGGGCGCTGCTGTTTACAAAGGTTTGATTAGATTGGAAGAATGCAAATTAAGAGGGAACTCGCTGACAACGTATTCCCCTCCGCGTGCAAGAAGGAGCCTTGTAAATCACTGCAGACACCACGGCGATACCCCGGGGCCAGCCAGAGAACACGGATGGGGCTGAATCTTGGGTATCTCCATGCCCAAGTCCCAGTTCGGAGAGGGTGATGGGCTTTCGAGGTCCCAAGCTCTGCCATTAAACATGGATTTTCTCCCCGAGTACTCGGCAGAGATGAATTATTGTTGCTCCTGATTTCCAGAGAGGGAAACCTGAGGCTGTGGCAGAGAAATCTGCCTGTCTCCTGACACATTCTGGGTCAAATGAAGCACAAGGCATGTGCCTACGGACACCCAGATCTATGCATTAGCCAACCGACTACCAACCACAAGCAGTTTCCATCACGCAGCTTGGTGCAAAGGCCAGTCCCTAAGAGGTTTCAGGCCCTTTTAGAAATGCTAAAGGAGGGGGGAAAAACAGTGGGCAGAGAAAGCCGTGTTGAAGAAGACACAGATACAGCAATGGGAAGAGGCCACAAAGCCAGGTCAGACGTGGCAAAGCTGAGCAAAGCATCCGCAGCATGGAAAACACAATGTATTTATTATAGAGAGAGCATTAGAATAAAAATGAGGGGAAGCATCCTGTGTTTTCACTGTTTCCTCAAGGGGAAAATGTGCTTTTCCTGCCTTCGTTTCCTTAAACGCTAGCACACAGCTTGCCTTTGGTCATATGGTTTAGTTTCCATTTAAAAGACTGTTCCTAGAACAAAAAGTGTTTCCTGGGCTTCCTGCAGCCACTTGAGAGGGGTTGGGGAGATGAAAGATTTCAAGTCCAACGACAGCCTTAGAGAAGAATGAAATGAAAGAATGAAAGGGGCTTTTTTTTCCATAGCTGGAATAGAAGGGCTGAAAATGATCTTGACTTGTGCACAATGGCACAGACTGAAACAAACCCCCCCACCTTATACAGGTGATGGAGAAGGGATTCGGGGAATGGCCATTCAGGTTCCTTTATTCCTCCTGGTCCCCCCCTACTCTAACACCCGATTCTTTATTCCTGCGAGGATTTAGCAAAACCTTGGAGGGCAGAAAAAGAAGCCCCAAACCCATCTTCTTCAGGCTCTGTCCTGCACCTTTTGCTCCATTATAAAGACTCCTAATCCCTAAAAACCATTTCCTCACTCCCCAGCTGAGATTGGCAAACTGACAGCTTAGAGAGAAAGCCACTTGCACGTTATATTCATATAAGAGTTGGAAATTATCTAAGCTCTGCTTGAGTCTCAGCACTGAATGGATCAAGGAAGAAATCCAGCTTTTTGTAGCTGCTACCAATAACTTGGGTATTTGCTGCAGAGAGATGTGATAATAAAGAACAAAAAGTGGTTTGATTTGGACCTGCAGTACACATTTCCTTACAAAACAAGAAGATGAAACTACACCAGATCTTTTTTACAGGCACTAAAACCATCTTTGACCTTCGTCGAGAGAGCAAATCCAAGCCATGAAAACTACATATATGACCTTTACGGTACCCGGTCTGTCATGTCCTCCTTGTGACCTGCTGTAATAATGATAAGCAACAATACAGTAATTACTCTGTTATCCATTCCACTGTGTTTTCCATTCTATCAAACACATGGACAAGTTCTTTCCCTGCAATAAAACTAGGGCTTAATTAAGAGCCCCCCCACTATTTAGACATGACGTCCTGGTGCTTTAAAATTCACCTCCCACAGCTACTATCACCCGGCTCACAAAACCCTCTTGGGCAGGCATTTCCCATCACCAGAACTGATTTGTGCTTAATCCCACTGAATGCAAAGAGGGATTTTTTTCTGCCCGGTTTACGTAGCATTCTGAGACCTCGGAGGTTTTATATGGCAGGCAAAGAGTGATGCCCTTCCACACGACACTTACCAGCAGCAATGCTCCAACCAGAAAGCCCACTAGGGTCTGACGTTTTGCCGCATCAGATTTATCAGCATCACCTACAGTTTTCCACTTCTAAGGGGGCTGCAGCTGGGGCAGGAAGACCTGTCCTGCTTTTGTAATTCACCCTCACCAGGAAGCTGTAAGAACACCTGAACTGAGCCATGAAGAAGTTATCACCACTCTTTCTCCAGCCACTTGTACCCCCATCCCATAGGGCCAGTGCCGCGAAGCACCAACCCCTCCGACACAGCAGCAAGACGGTTGCCAAACGGAGAGTACCAGCCATGAGTACTCTAACTAAACTACTAACTATACTACTCTAACTTGACTAACTATAACTACTAAAGAGTAGATCATTGTCATTTTGAACGGTAAAAAAGGCTGCGCTTCAGAATGGACGCAGCCAGTGAAGCTCTAGTGGGCTCACCATCACCTTACCTTGTACCGCTTTGATTTGGCCATCGTTTAGATGGCCATTTCTTTGGTATGGGAATGTTCAGGTATGTTTAGGAAGCAATAAGTAGGGCAAAGCTTGGGCCAGCCCAAGGCTTAATGCAAAGGAAGAATAGCTCCCTGCCTGTGTGAATCCTGGGCACGGGCAAAAGGGAGCAATCAATCCTGCTGCACCCTTGGAAGGAAGGAATCAGGTGCTTCGGATGCAAAGATGTAAGATGTGTGAAGTGACAGCATAAATACAAGCTGTGCATTTGATATACAAATCAGGGAAGACTGAGGAACACACAAGGTTAGAGAACATCTCAAGCAAATTAACACACCTCGAGGCATTAACATGCAAAGAGACAGCTTTTTGTCAGCCTTTGATGCTGACAAGCTTCGCTGTTGGCCGCTCTGCATCACCTACACTGAAACATGCATCCATATATGAGCTTAAAAAGAGATGTGTTTCATGTACTGCCAGGGTGACATTTGGGTGTCCCCTCCGGAGGGCACTGATGCAGGCAGGATCCCTGATAGAGAAATCGCCATCACTGCTTCATCTTTCTCCCCTTATCAAGCCAAATAAAATTACACGATGGAACAGCCTCCAGAGCTGAACCCCAAAGGGCTCCCATGTTTTTGGGTTGCAGAGGTGGTTCTCAATGAGCTGGAGCCTCTGCAGCAGAGATGGCAAACCCTCCTGGGTTTAGCTGTGCTAGCAGAAGGATGCGCAGCGAGGGGAACTGCCCAGCTGTGAACAGCAGCACAAATTGGAACTGAGCATCAGATGGGTTAGCATTGGTCTGTTCTGTTCAGCCTGTTTCCACACATTTGCACAGGCTGTACAACCGTGGGGGCATACTAATGCCTGCAAACCCCAACAACTGATATAAATGAGATGTTAGTGGAACATTTAGTCATGAGCTGATAGCTTTTCAATATAAGATTCCCCCACAAATTTAATAGGACAGAGACTGTCAGGAACTTTACTGAAAGGGCCTAAATTTGTAGCTGCTGCCATCTGTAAAGGAAAAAAATAGATGCTGCGGCAGCTATTGTCAGTCTTGCACATGTCAGCACTGACAAATCACTTTCTGTAGGGATGGGCTTGAGGCAAGAGAGCAGGCAAGGTGGGGAGAGGGCACTTCCAAAGTGTCGTGGTCCGTATGTTATGCCCATGTAGGCAAAGGAGGTCTCTGCCCATGGGAAAGGGGGCACTATGGGGCCCAGAGAAGGCTTTGTCCCAACAGGCTCAGATGCTGCTGCACCAAATCACAGCACACAATTAACAGGAGCCGTGAGGGAGCAGACAGGGATTAAACCAGGAGCTGAAACCCCAGCAACTACAACTCTCCAATTCCTTGTGTTCCTCAGCGAGACAGAAGTTTACCTACAGCCCCGGAGGTAATAAAACACAGTGTCATCCATAAGATATGATAAATGAGCTCCCTTTTCCAGGAGCTGTGCTTCCAGTTGCTGTATTTAATGAGAAACATGCCTCGCTACGCTTGTCTTATTTGCTCCTTCGCTCTGCTTGCATGTCTGTGTGTGAGGCAGAGGATGTGCTTCGTAACCCTCCTCTCCTCGAGCAGTGTCACAGCCCTGCTGTCGCTCCAAAGGCAGTGTGAGGCCTGCTCAAAACAAGAGGTTCCCATAGGGCTCGGGGTGTGGGGACAATATCTTCATATATCCTGGATACTGGGACTTCCAGATGGGAGGACATTTGACAGCATCTCCTCACACTCTCCTGAACCCTAGCAAAGGATTTACACACACCTAAACCCCACAGTACCACCTGAGCATCCCCCCCCTCACCAGCAGCACGGCACCAAGGAGTGACAGAAATAACAGCATTCACTTTGGGCATTGTTTCCCATTTAATTAGGTCTACTATGTGCTTAATTAATTAGACACACACCATTTGAGATCTGACGGATGACACTGCCTGTTTGGAGAGGGCTTCTTGGATGTGCTGTTCCCCGTTGTGGAGGCAGAGCTGCTGCCAAAGCCTATTTGGTATCAGCGCTACCGCGCAGCATCCCACATGGTGTTCCTTGCCCAGCGTAAGCAGGAATCAGCTAGAGCTGCAGGAGAAAGAAGCTCATCCCAAGTGGTTCGAGCCCCCTGAAGAAAGAGAGGAAGAAGGGAAGAAGTACTGATGTCTGGCACAGCAACCTCCCTGCCCACCACTGCAGCTCCGAGTACTGAGGCAGGATGGATGACTGCAGCTCCACAAAGAGCCAGAGATGATGGATAGGCCCGAAGAGAAAGACAGGATGCCTTGCTTGAAACTAATTGATGGGCTTGGAGATGCAGATGATGGCTCTTAAGCTTCCAACCAGCCACAATGAAAGGTGGGTGGATGGAGAGCCAGGAAGCGCTGGCTCAGCAGGGAAAGGTGAAGGGAAATGAGGAACTTGGGGGGCATCGGTGTCAGACGCTGGTAGGAGAAGGCTGCAGTCAGCAGCTCTTTCTCCAAGCATCCTGAGGGGCCTGTTCTGCTCACATGAAAAAGACTGAGCAAGGACTCTTCAAGGATGCTCAACGCTTCTCCAGTCTTCAGGTAACCTGAATTCACACTGCTTAGCAAGTTTACAGCCAAAGCTAAGCCTGGAATGGCTTCTCTGCCCATTGTACCTCACACGTGTGTGTAGAAGATGGACTTCAGAAGAAATCCTACCTATTTACGTACAGTGAGGTAATCACTGTAACACTGGAATGAGCCCACGTCTCCGCCTCAGCACTCAGGAATCACATCCTGCCAGCTTCTACCATTTCCTCCACAACTTGGAATGATGCCATCACTGCATCATCATCTCATCACAGAAAATGGGTACAAGTGAAGAAATCCGCTCCTGGGATAAAGGTTGGACTTGATGATCTCAAAGGCTGTGTCCAACCTGGTTGATTCCATGATTCCACGAGTCCATGTTTTCTATTCCTCTCCCTGTCAGACCAAAATGACCCAGTACAATGAAACTCTTTGCCCCTTTGCTTTGAAGGCAGTGGTGCCTCGGAACCAAAGTCTAACTGTGGGACCTGCTCTTTACAACCCCAGCAATAATGCTGCTCAGCGGTGTCCAAGAGGCTCAGCTTTTGAGCCTGCCGCAACATCCCCTTAGCAAAGCATTTTGGCTCCTCATCCCCAGTTAGCAAATGGGAATGATATTGTCTTTTCCCCTCTATTTAGATGAGAATCTCTCTGATTGAATGAGTCTCCTTGCACAACAGCATCCTGATCTTTGACACACACAATACCATCAATATCAAACTAAATTAGCCCCTCGTTCGTTAGCATGCTGCATCCAGAAAGCTCCCTGCTAAGGAAGGCCCAGTGTGGTTTTATAGCTGCCATCATTTATCCCCAGTGGCTCTAAGTCTGAAGCTTCTTTACGAGCTTAAGGTGAAAAATAAGGGTTTACAAAAGTAAAACTCACAAGTTTGGCTCTAAGAAACTTAAATTTAGGTCTAAAATAGTCTGCAAAAGCTTTTGGAAACCTCAGCGGGGGGGGGAAATCCATTATGAACTCTGAATGAATCTCAACAATCTCACCTATTGATTTTTGGCCTTTTATCAATGGAACTTCTTGTTCTTGAATAACTCATTTACAGGTAATAGACTGAAATAACAGAGTCCTACATAGTTCTCATTGACACCACTTCCTAGCCCATGTTCATCAGAAATTACTGGTCTAATAATGATTTGTCGGATGGCAAGACAGGCAAAACAAGCTCCAGGCTGCCATAAGGAAGCAGAAAGCTTAATTAAATTGCATTTCAACCATCAGGCTCCAGCACCTTTTACCTCCACCCCCTTACAAATAGGGCATCCCCCCTTCTAATTCCTGTGTGTGGGAAGAAACGACCCATTGCGATCAGATTATAACAGAGATACTGTGCTTTTTAACCCAGAGTTTGTGCAAACAGGATCTGTCTTCTGTTAAACCCCGTTTTAGAGAGCTGTAAATAGCAAAGGCTGGACAAAGGGTTTCAAATCTATGGGTAACAAAGCACCGAAGCGTTCAGGAGTGGTGAACCTTATTGAATTTGTCATGAAAACCAAGTGCATTATCCTCTATTGAGGAAGGAAAGAAGATTGCCTCCTCTGATGCTTTCTTGGGGAGATTTCAGTGAGGTCTTTTCCTTAAGGGGACTGAGGGAACTTTGTTGAGCCTCTTTATTTCCTTACTTCTTGTTCTTTGATTGATTTGTTCCCTGTGGTGATACAGGGAACATGCATTACAGAGGTCATCATTGAATCCCAACTGCTTTCCAGACTCTTCTTCGCTGTATTATTTCCATTGCAGCAGGGTTTAGAAGCCCGGGACAAGATTACAGCCCATTTATAAGCACTCTGTACAGGCACAGTGAGAACTTTCATTACCCCCAAGGAGCTTCCCACTTCAATTGTATGAAAGGCAAAGGACAGAAGAAGGAATAAGAACTATTGTACTCATTTTGGAATGGGAAACTAAGGCATAGAGAAACTCAGTGTCCTGAGAAAGAAGCTTTGAGAAAACATTGAACAGGCAATCCAAAAGTGCCATTGCAGTCCTTTAACCTACAACAAGCCAGAGGGCCAGGAGGCAGCAGACAATGAGGAACACCTCAATAAGAGAAACTGGCAGTGATTGATTGCTTTGGAAATGCCCTGACAACATGCAAATTCACCTACCACCCTGTTCTCCCTCCGTAAGTCATCACAGCCCAAGGGAAAGGGAGCTGGAAGAGGCTGAGTGGGATCCAATCACATCTTCCCTATTCCATTCCATGGATTTAATGAGCAAAATCTACTTTGGGGTTCCCATTTTGCAGACTGTTGAGCATCCTGAATTTATTATGCTGGTGGAAGCAGCATCGTTACAAGCCCACTTCCACCTCCATCGTCACAAGGATGGAGCCTGCCAATGTCAAAGGGAGCTTGTGCTAGGTGAAGCAGGAAGCCAGGCCTATTATTAATCCCTACACTTCCTTATTGCATGCCAGCAACCTCAACTGAAACTAATACGTGAGCAGCCTGAGCTGCACTGGGAATTGTCAAGCATCAGACCCAGGGAAATCATTAAATCCTTTGGGTGTCCGTTTCAAAGCTGGGCTCTGAAAGAGGTTCCCTGTTGCTGCTGCGCTTCAGGGTATGGGAACAGTGTCAGGGAAGATCCAGGTTAATGATAGCATTTAAATAGAGCTGAAATCTGTGTCAAGCCTTTAAAAGAACCTTCTCAGGCTGACTCAAAGGCAACCACACGACATATAGCACCGGTTCGGACTGGAGGGAGCGCCACAGGCTGGGCTGGGGGTGAATCTCCATTGCCATTCCCAAGGTTTGTGTCTTGAACTGGATGCAGGCTACAGGGACTCAAGTCCCACACAGGCAAAGGGAATTCAGTAAGCAAAGAGGTGAGGAGGAGGAGAGACTGTAATGAGGGCAGACATAGGAACAGGACACAACAGCCCCACCTTCCCAGCCTTGCCTGTAGAATGCTGCCTGTTCCTACTGGTATCGGGTCTGCTGGGCCATACAGAGCCAGGATCCAGCCCCATCCATCCACTGGACGAGAGGGAACACGGGCAGGGAGAAAAGCCTTGGTTTTGGGGATGCTCAGACACTGGCACTGAAAGCAGAGCGTGGTACCAAGCAATGTGCTGTGACCTCAAGGGCTAATGATGGAGATCACTCAGGCTGTAGCAGCTCCGTGTCCCCCACTGTGAAGTGACACTAAAGCAGCGCTGGTTCTCTCTAGGGTCAGCGCATCAAACAAGGGAATGCAACCTGCAAGTGCCTGGCTCTTCCCTAACCTTTTCCACACAATGGATTCTGCCAAGGCCTTTCCAAGCACCACTGCTTCCTTCTCAACAGAAGAAATGTGCATCTCCTCCTGAACTATGCATCCTCAAGGGTAAGAGCAGATTGATGGGTAGCATGACACTTAGATTGCTCGATTATTTGCTTTAAGTCATCTTCCTGAGTTTTCTATGTTTGATGTTTTAAAACCCACATTCTTCTGGGCCAAACCTTCCTGATTTTTAGTTTTAAAGAAGGACTTTTGAGATCAGAAAACCCCATCATGAATAAGAATTCTCTACTTAGGTAAAAAAGGGCTCCTAATTGATGATAATCAATTCAGTGTGTTCAGCTATTGTCATTAGGTATAAGTCTGGTATATATGGCGCACAGAGTAATTGCTGCTGATGAACGCATCAAAAGGCAGTCCATGTTTCATTTGTACTCTGTCCTCTTTTATTTGCATGAAACATTATGGAACTAGACAATCATTAAAGAAATCTAAAAATCACCGAATGGACCCTCTGCATTAAAGGCTCCTTTCCTTTCATTTTCCCCCTGTGTTTTCCTTTGGGCCACCTTATCTTTGCATTTCTGTTGAGTCAAATGGCTTCCACGTCTGCCTCTGCCACAGAACAGACTGACAGCAGCAGGAAAGAACAGAAAAAGGGGTGAAATAATAACAAGAGGAGATGTTTATTCATTAAACAGAGACAAGGCGAGAGGCGGCCCTACAAATATGAGCTATTGTCAGTGGAAGGCAGTGGTCCCCTATGGAGCCGTCTTGGGGCTGGGAGAGCAGCAACAGCCCCACGTTAATGCCTGACTGATGATTAGAGGCCAGCAAAGAACTGGAATTGCCACTACTGTTACCTGTGGCTCTTGCTTTCCACCCATTAGACCTTTGATCCAGATGAGCATGGCAAACGGGAGTAAAGAAACCAAGCTTGGATATGGCCCATGGGCAGAAGGAGGGAAGAGAGGAGCATCTGCTCAGCCCATGTAAGGAAGATGAAGATCCCTCTGAGGGAGACAGAGATCACCAAGTGACAGTGATTTGCAGGCCAGCAGTGGGACAAGCATTTGAGGTCCTCACTGTTCTGCCTCCTCCCCAGCCAAGTCTCTAATCCAGCCTGTATCTGGCTTCACATCTGTCCATGAACAACCAATATACACCCCAGCAAAGGAGATACTTTGGCTTCTGGATGTGAGAATCAGCTGGTGAACCGACTGAAATGAAGTTTCCTGCAGTGCCCCAGTTGAGAGCTACAGACTTCATAAAGGATAAACCCCAAGAAGGAGAAATAACCCCCAGCACCGGGCCAATCCCCAGGTACCACACCAGAGATGTGAAGTCTCTCCTGCCTCCCTGGTTATTTCATCTTTCCCACTGAGAAGGAAACAGCAGTTGCAGCTTCTGCCCTTATGCAGTCCCGATTTTCCCCCGAGACAGCACCTCCAGCTTCACTTAATTCCTAAGATCCCACAGCACTGGTTCTGACCAACCTTTTACACGCCTCAGCACGAAGCAAACGCCTTCTCATAGTCAATGGCAGCTGGGGGAGCCCATGACTTTTTGATGCCAAACTGTCTGAGATGTTACTTCCACATCAGCTTTATCCTCACTGTGATTTGCAGTGTAGTAACAGACCCCTAAAAGGATCAAAACTGGTTTCTGCCAAGTCTATCCATACAGTAACAGAGGCCTGAAGAGGTAAGAGGTGGGAAAAGGAAGAGAAATCCTCTTTCCAGAGGGTGCCTCAGTGCCAGGGACCTGGGGGTCCTAGTGGACGACCGGATGACCATAAGCCAACACTGTGCCCTTGTGGCCAAGAAGGCCAATGGCATCCTGGGGTGTATTAGAGGGGCGGTGGTTAGTAGGTCGAGAGAGGTCCTCCTTCCCCTCTACTCTGCCCTGGTGAGACCCCATCTGGAATATTGTGTCCAGTTCTGGGCCCCTCAGTTCAAGAAGGACAGGGAGCTGCTGGAGAGAGTCCAGCGCAGGGCAACGAAGATGATTAAGGGAGTGGAGCATCTCCCTTATGAGGAAAGACTGAGGGAGCTGGGTCTCTATAGTTTGGAGAAGAGGAGACTGAGGGGTGACCTTATTAGTGTATATAAATATATAAAGGGGGAGTGTCACGAGGATGGAGCCAGGCTCTACTCGGTGGCAAACAATGATAGGACAAGGGGTAATGGGTACAAACTGGAACACAAGAGGTTCCACTTAAACTTGAGAAGAAACTTCTTCTCAGTGAGGGTGACGGAACACTGGAACAGGCTGCCCAGGGAGGTTGTGGAGTCTCCTTCCCTGGAGAGGACATTATCTCCTTCCTGTGTGACATTATCTAGGTGTTCCTGCTCCGGCAGGGGGATTGGACTAGATGATCCTTTGAGGTCCCTTCCAATCTCTAGCATACTGTGTGTACTGTGTGCGTATGGCATGGATGGACCCACACGATGGGTCCAAGCCCATGGCATGTATTCCAAACCCAGCCTGCCCCAGCCCACCAGGAATCTCCACTTCCCATGTTTCTAGCACATCTGCTTGTTTAAATGATCTCTAACTCCCCAGAAATCAACATAACTACAAATGTGCATCCTCTTAGCAGCCCTATTTCTTATTCCGTCGCTGACAATACCTAATGAAGTGGATAAACGATTAATTAAGAAACAATATTTCTTTACAGAAAGTAGCTCTTGGGGTGGGGAAAGGGAAGATTCCCTCGGCACTATTGCTCTGGTGCGTTTGCCACTATTTATAGTAAGTGAAGGAGAAGCTGAAACAGCATGAAAGGAATCACAGCGGCGTTTGATCAGAGGAGGAACAACAAACAGCCCTCCAAACAAATGGCCAGGCCCTGTTTAATGCACAGCTCCCTGGCTATGCAATTAACTCCTCTGCCACTCCTGATAAACACAGAGCTCCGGGAATGGGAATTCATTGTGAGCATCCGACTCTGGGAAAACCATCAATCTAAAGGAGGGGGGGAAAGGGGTCACTTGGTGCCAGTCACCGTGAGCTTGGGAAATAGAGAGCCTGGAGCAACAAGTAAGAATACAAAGACAACGTTGAACCTATCTCTCAAAGGAAAATCATTTTACAGCCTTCCCATACCACTATGGGGTATCGTGTCGGGAAGAGCCGGCAGGATACTACAGCTCTGAAGGCGTTTGTTTCTGGATAAGTCCAGACTCTTGTTAAAAGGCATCCAACAAACAGCTTTAAAAGATGCCTATGGAAGTTGTAGTGACAAACTGTGAATCAGTTCCACCCTGTCAGTCATCTGCAATACTCCATAATCTCTTTCAATGAAGACACTCCTAGTAGTGTGAGGCAAGAATTTGGGGGAGATATTTTATGCTTTCCATTCCCATTTAGGAAGGAGATGGCAGTGGTCAAGGCCTGTGCTAGAGCTATGAACAGCCTGACTAACAAGTTCCCTTTGTAACTTTGCTTCCCTTTGTAACTCTGCCTCCTTCTGTGTTCTGGTATATAGCAAAGTAAGAAATGATTAAAGCTATAATCCACACCTCAAACGGCAGCAATAAGAACAGCAAACCAGAAAGTGCCAACCAACCATGCTATCCCAGGTAACAAACCCCAGACCATTTGATCTGAGCTCTGCATTTCTGGCCTTGAAGTCTTGAATCCATTCATTGAGAATACTGTGTCTTGCAGGCGACCAGCAAAGCCAAGGAACCATCTCAACGAAGCACTGCCACCACTGGGTTTAATGTCTTATCTAAGGAGGCTGACAAACCTCTGATCACTTCCAGTTTCCTTCCCATTCCTGACACTGGTTTTGGGGAGAAGCTCTTCTTCAGAAAGATGGGCTCACGTTTATCCCCCTGCAGTTCCACCTCTGGGGCCCTATCATGAAGAATCCACCATTTACCCTCCCTTTCTGGATTTGGAGAGCTTCTCATCTGACACGACATCCCGTGCTTAGTGTTTAAGGTCTTTGCCAGCAGCATCAACAATCACCTCAGCTTTGGAATCGTTCCATCTCCATTTTCTCTGGTAGGAAGCAAAGAATGAGAGCCGCTGGAATCAATGTGTCTTTGCTGTATTCCCCTCCCTCCTTTCTCATTTCTCTTTCCTTTCTCCCTAGAGAGCAGAGGTGTAAAAAGCCATTTCTTGGGAGCTGAAATCCTTGGCATTGAGTTCACACTTGGTATTCCTTCCTTGCCTCCAGCTCGATGCTACACACAGTGCTACTACACACAGATGTCTCCCACCTCACCGCCCCACAAGGCTGCTCAGATTTGTTAGCTGTGTATTCCAAAATGAACACAAACTCCTTGCTCTTACATCCTTACTTGGGATGTAAATGGTCTTTATTGCCTTTTCCCCATTGGGGCCCCACCGAGCGGGATTCCTGTTGCATCCTCTCCCTCCAGCACTTGTTTATCCTTTGCCATTCCAAAGCCTATTTCCCAACACATGGTTTGGCTCCTAAGCAGATGTCCTTGGGGCACTTACTCCCCCTCCCCAGGCAGCAAGCTGGGCTGTTTCCCTGTGTGTGTTTTCCTCCTAAGGGTTCCAAAGCCAATAGCTCTGGATAGAGATCATTAAGCCTTCAATGACCTATAAATTCCTATTAAAAGGAAGTTATATTTAATCCATTTCCCAGATTTCCACCCCAAAGTGCCTCTGCCTGTGTCAAACTCCATGAGGATCAATAACTCCAACCCTGGCTGCTATTACATTCCTGCACAGGAACAATTAATACCTATCCTGGGGTTTTACAATGCCTCATTGCTAGAGGTTGCAACTGCTCACTGCAAAAAACCAACCAACACAGCAAGGCCCTCAGAGGATATCCAAGAGTCTCCCAGAGCACAGCCATGGTGTGGAAAAGCAGTTTGTGATTGAAATGGTCTTTGTTCTACTCTGTTTTCCTCAGGAAACAGGGAAGTAGCAGGTAGGCAAAAAACTCTCTTGAGCAAAGCACTGGATAAACCACGTTTCCTACAGGTCTGAAGCATCAGAGCCCTCTTGCCAACCCTTGGAAAGCAGAGCTTTACTTTTCAAACCACAAAGTTCTTTCGCTCCCATCCAGAACTCATTTTGTTCCAGCAGAAACAAACCCTAACCCTAAACCTAACCCTAACCCTAACCTTAGCTCTAACCCTAACCCTAACCCTAACCCTAACCTTAATCTTAACCCTAACAGTAACCTGAACCCTAACCCTAAGCTTAACCCTAACCTTAGCCCTAACCCTAACCCTAATCCTAACCTTAACCCTAACCCTAACCTTAACTTTAACCCTAACCCTAACCTTAAAACTAACCCTAACCTTAACCCTAACCCTAACCCTAACCCTAACCCTAACCCTACAACACACATCAACCCCTTTGATCAACCCATGGTGCACCTCCAGAGGCAAGACCTCCACTGGCTCCCAGCACGGCCTCTGTTTTCCTTGCGGGACTCCTTTGTCGTGCTACAATCCCACCTGGAGGTTGCAAGCGTTGGCTTCTCCTCGCTGCCCTGTGGTTGCTCCCCATGGGACGTGACCCAGGTTTGCCTGGCACATGGCTGTGGCAGATGGCTGCACGCATGCTTCCATGCCAACAGCACTCATTCCACCCTTTTGCTCCCAAATACATTGCTTCAACGCTGAACCTGGACACAAATACTCGCTCCTGTTTGCAGCGCTTCTTTACACTTGAGATACGTGTTTGAGTGACACTTCCTTTGCCCATTCCTTATGGATGGGGTCACTGAGGAACAGCCACCAGAAGCCTTTCCGTGGTGACAGGCCCGTTATAAAACTCCTCTATAACTTCCCCCATGTGCATTTATTGAGGGAAGTTTGATCAGCTCAAAGACAATCTCTGCAATGTGGGCTCCCCTCAGTTAATGCCAGTGTATCTCTTCTTCCTGCTTCAACAGCGGACTTATTTCTCTGAAGGAAAGGCATGGCAAAACAAGAGAGGTACTCACCCCATCCATGGAAAATCACGGTAGCTTACTGGAGCAGAAATCACCTTCGCTGCAAGGAGCACCACCAGTGTGGGAATCTGTAACAGAACAATCTGTGGGGCTCTATCAGTGCCCACCGCAGATTAGAGGAGCCCACCCTGAGCAATGCCACCGACTTCAATAGCTCCTTTGGGAAACAAGTGCCAAGGGCCAGATTTCGGGGCATCTCACACAGCTCTGCCCCCATCACCACAGGAGACCATTGCTTTTGCACACCCGAAGACATGGACTTAGTGAGTTGTGCAGTACGATTCTGGATGCGTGTCCTGGAGGAGGGCTGGCTTCCCCTTGGCCACAGCTGAGCAGCTCGAAGTACAGCTGCTCCCCTGCTCTGCTCCGAGCTGGCCTCTGCAGATACAAATCCATTCACCTGACAGGCAGATCTGATTCCCAGCATGTCCTTGCCCTGCGCTGCTCTGAATCACTGATGTCCACAGTTCACAGCACCCAAAGCAGGCAAAGATCCATCTGCAAACAGCTCTGGCGAGCTGACAGCAGCCTGTGCTGCTCAGTAAGCCCTGAGCAAGTGAAGAAGAGCCTGTCCCCAAGCCTACCCGGCTCTCTGCAGGCACAGACACCAAAGCAGCTGCTTCCATAGGGCTGAGACAGTTTAAAGGCAGTTTTCCCATGAAAGCAGATATCCCATACGCATGGACAGCACTGACAGGAGCCTGCATGGGAAGGGCAGTGGGAGCCCAGGAGCTCTGCAGAGGTGAACAGCTCTGGATAGGCAGTCAGGCTGACATAAGGGTGTTCGTCACCCCAGCCAAAATAAAGCTTTTCCATGTTTCATTACTGTTAAACATCTAAGACAAAGCAACGCTGACACCGCACAGATACTCCCCTTTCCTGCTAGCACGTTAGATCCATGCTTTCTTACTCAGGATCTTCCCCACCACCTCCAAAAAGCCTGGGGAAAGCATTACGAGATTAAAAGAAAAGCTACTGCTTAATATGAGGATGAAATAGACCCAAACTCACTTGGTTTTTATACAACAATAATTACAGCCAGAACAGCCCCAAGTCCTCAAGCAGGTTTATGCTTCTAAATGAAGTTGAGCCATAAACAGTTTTAGTAACCCCACTGCCAGTCCTGCATTGTCTATAAACCCCATGAAATACAACACGACCAAGGCCAGCAAAGGCTGGATGCAGGTTTAAGGTTGGGTTTGGAGCTCAAATTCAAAGGTAGAAAGCACAGGAAATGCCTCAGAGCACTGTGTGCTGCGGAGGTGAGATGTGTGGCAGCTCCTATCCATACAGCATCAAGACATACACGACTCGCAGAGATGCTCTTTGCTCCCTCCTGCCTGGGGCATCTCAGGATCAGCCAGAACACGGACGCAGGAACTGGGACGTGCATCCCAATGGTCGACTGAGGATGGATGCTTTCGCTCTGGAATTCCTCCCTGTGCTTGCTCTTGAGCACCAGCAGACAGGCGAGAGGACCCCGCGTTCCCCTGCTCTCACTGCTAAAAGGTGGCCAAAGAAAATGCTTTTCCACGTCAGTTTGCACAAAACTGAAAAGAGAACTGAAAGAAATGTAAGGGGGAAGTGAAGCCCAAGATGGATATCCTCAATCCTACCTCTGACAGCCCTGTTTGC
This sequence comes from Pezoporus wallicus, assembly GCF_028554395.1. Lineage (NCBI taxonomy): Eukaryota > Metazoa > Chordata > Aves > Psittaciformes > Psittacidae > Pezoporus > Pezoporus wallicus. The sequence continues at coordinate 1,555,103 of NW_026636985.1, forward strand.
AGGGGAAAGAGGGAGGTTTTATCGTGTAATTAAAGGTTTAGTGTTTTCAACCATCGCTGACCTACGGATGGCTGCGTTTCATCTCCACTTCCATCTGCCTCTGCTCCCTTCCAGTCTGGTCCCCGGGACTTTACTGGCACAGGGAGAATAGAATAAATGTATTGTCTGGCTTTGTTTGGCCTAAAGACACCTGAATCCTTCACAGGTCTTTAGCGGGTCTGGAAGTACTTGCAGCCAGGCATCCATCTGATCTAGTTTGCTCTGGGCTGTCTCTGAGACATCAGAGTAGCTGGGAAGGGAGGAGGTGTTGCTCTGTGATGAAATGTCACCATTGCACCGGAGACAGTGGCACTGTAAATACCATCCAAAAGGATGCCTTTTGTTTTTCCTCCCATGCAAACGGTGGGGAGGCAGGAAAAGAGAAAGGAAAGAGATGATTTGTTCCACATGATCATGAATGTCCCATTAAAAGTCAATTAACTCCATCCTTCCCTTGGTGCGTGCTGGGTGTGCACAGATTTATTGGGGTAGAAAGACCCTTGACAGATGATGTGCCAGCAAAATGCTCAAGGTTTTGGGGCTTGATTTAACACAGGACCACATGTAGCCGCTGTGGAGGAAAGTGGAGCCTGTGTAAAGGACACACTTCGGTACCCACGCTACGTAAATGTCTCTAGAGACAAAGGTGTGAAAGAATCATCTTGCAGCTGAGACGTGGGGAAAGGGAGAGCAGAATTGGTTTGGGGTCAGTCTGTGGCTCTGTCACTAACACTGGGGGATGTCTGGCAAGTATCTGAATCGAAGGAGGGGATCCTGCCCCTCTGCTCTTGTGAGACCGCAGCACTCTGTGCAGTTCTGGTATCCCCAGCATAAGGACATGGAGGTGTTCAGAGGAGGCCACGAGGATGCTCATGGGCTGGAGCAGCTCCCGTATGGAGCCAGGCTGAGAACATTGGGGCTGGAGAAGAGAAGCTGCGTGGAGACCTCAGAGCAGCTTCCAGTGTCTGAAGGGGGCTACAAGGAGGCTGGAGAAGGACTCTTCATCAGGGACTGTAGGGATAGGACAAGGGGTGATGGGTTCAGACTGAAACAGGGGGAGTTCAGGTTGGAGATAAGGAAGAAGTGATTTATGTGAGGGTGCTGAGGTGCTGGAATGGGTTGCACATGGATATTGTGAAAGCTCCATCCCTGGCGGTGTTCCAGGCCAGGCTGGATGGAGTCTTAGGTGACATGGTTTAGTGGAAGGGGTCCCTGCCCGTGGCAGGGGTTGGAGCTGGATGAGCTTTAAGGTCCCTTCCAACCCAAACCATTCTATGATTCTATGACTATTCTGTGCCTCAGTTTCCAAGGCAGAAGATGGTTTCTCACTGACTCTTAGGGACAATCTTAAGTAAGTGGCTCAGACTGAGAATCACAGCTTGCCACAGCAGGAGGAGGAAAACCACATTTACACCTGATATCAGTGCACTGCACTCAGTGCATCACTTCCAGCTTCACCCAGCCCGGAGGGGGCCCTGGGATGACTGAGGGGAGCACAGAAACATCAGAGGAGGAAATCTGTGCTTCCTTTAAAACTGTACAAATTCCTCCAAGCAGAGGACTGCTGTTACTGAAGTGGCTGAGAATGTCGCAAGCATTTATTATCAGCCCTTCCAACCCATGATTTCTTCTTTCTTGTGCTGCTCAAACACATGGTAAGACATAATCCTGGCTCTAAAGAATTCATATGTGAGACGTTCAAAGGAGCAAAAGAATATTCACCTTTTTACTTATACAGACTATCCACAAGGAAAGAAAATGTCTGTTGGCAAGGAGGAGCAGGGCAGGAGCTCAGGGCTGCACTGAAGGCTTTGGGAATTGGGTTTTCCCTCTGAATGCCTCATTCTCCCCATTGCATACTCTTCCATAAGTGAATTCAAAGCTGTGATTGAAATGTGAGATGTGTTTTATTGGATTAATGCCTTTGCCTTTGACCACTAGTGCAATCTTGTCAAAGCCAGCCCTGAAGATACGTGTTGTGTTGTATACGAGGGTACCAGCACGCACCGCAGACTGGAGGTCTATGATACAGTTGTGTTGTCTATGGAACATAAAAAGACAGCTCTAGATACAAGGCAGATGTCTTTGGGGTTTCACCATTTCAGATCTTTATGGCTAACTAACGTAATGAGCCTGGTATTTCTGCACATCAAAATGACCCCACCACTTCAGCAGATGATGGAGCACATTCAGCTTCACTGCCCAAACCAAGGCTTCTGGTCTGCGGGCAGGAATATGCACAACTGCAGCCCCAACCTACAGCAAACGCTCAGTCACTGCAGATGGCATTTGGAATGTGAAGGAGATGGAGCCCACCGACAGGCTTCTGACCCCCTCTCGATGCAAAAGGGAGGCTGATTCACCTGGGCCTACCTGACTAGCATTATTTCAAGCAGCCACAGGATTCCTATCAAAAAGCCTACGTTTATCCTAAGGAACATTTGCTGTTAAAAGACAACCAAAATAGCCCAAGCCCTTCCTCCCTGGAGTGACTCACTGCTGCTTGCCGAAGCAGGGGGCTGGAGAAGATGCTACCCATATGTTCCCAACTGAAACGTATTCAGAGTGTGAGTGACACTGAAACCTTGTCACAGTTTCCTCTGACTCACTCCTGAAGGTAGAAGTTGGCAATTTTAACATCATTCCAATGAAAAGGAGCCTGGATCTTCTTTCTAAGTGAGCAGTAGGAAGCTCAGTCAAAATAAGCGAGGCCAACACCTCCCAGCTCTAAGTTCAGGTGAAATCGTAGCTAAATGGTGTGGTTTTATAACCCCTGGGATGAAGGCTCTGTCACTGATGAGTGGTTTCTGTCACCCTTGGTGCCCCTGTTCCAGCAGATGTGAATGAAACAATCAAACCACCCACTTGGTTTTCCTCTTTGCCCCCCATCCAGAGCCACTTGGTGCTGCTCACATCTGCTCTGCACCTTTTCAATGCTACAGGCACACTTTGCTTCCCACCTGACAAGTGCAGTAATCAGTGGCCGAACTCCCAAGTCCCATACCCTCCTAAAATACCTGCCCACTTCCGTGTCATCCACAGCCAAACCCAGTAAGAAGTGAGGAGTGCTGAAACTCCTCTGAAGTTATGAAAGAAACCAAGCCAGACTAATATATTACAGAGTTCATATGATGCAAGTGGTACCTACTGTTTTAATGCCTAATTCCCATCAGAGAGAACAGTCAAGGTCTTGGGGCAGGGGAAAAATGAATTTAAATGACAGATGACATCAAAACCCCCACTGTTCCAGCCCCAAAGGGATGCACAAATCTGAAGAGGTACCTATTCTATTTCTCCATTTGAATTAAGACACTTCACCAGCTTCAGAAATACCCAAAATCACACTTTTAACTTTGAATACCTTTTACCTTCAGCCTCTGTGGCCAAAGCCAACTGTGGAATCATCAGATTTATTCGGGCTAGTCCTGCTGCCCCACTGGATGGAGCGCAGGATTCACTGGTAAGACAGGGTGTTTTCATAGGACTTGGTATTTCCCTTCAAAGCCTTAGGCAAATATTACTGAATGAAGTGTGAGAGCAGCTGTGTGGAGCAAGGAGGCATTATTTCTAATCCTGCTTTAAGAGGCAGAAAACACTCAGGCAGCAAAGCTCTGCTCCTACCTTCTATCACCCTATTAGATAGGCAGGCACATCTGGGGGATCAGGACACAGATGTCTTGTCCACATCTGTGCAGTTGCCACTGGAAAGCTGTGATTAGAGCTCAGTGTCGCTGCTCCAGGCCCAGCTGGAGCCCTAAGTTATCCCATCCCTCCCTCAAAACACATCCCTGCTGCACTGCAGGACTGGAGGTCGGACAATCTCCAACACCAGTTTCTTCTGTCCTCCCATCCAGTGACCCTTCTCCTTTACCTTCCCTGCCACCCAAACTCTTTACACATTAGTGTAGCCCCACAGCCACACATTGTGATCCCGGTGCTCACTGGGTTTCCGAAGGAGCAATCCCTAAAGCTTCTCTTGCTCCACGTTCTCCTTTCTACACATCCCACAAGGCCCTGTCTGCCTTGCCCACCACCCGTTCTGTCTCAGTGTCTGCAGCGGGCACCTTCCCAAACCAGAGGAGCATCAGCAGCAAGGAGCTCTCTGGTTCAGGACAAGAGGCTGCTCTTCCTTGCAGACCTTCTCCCTGGCCCAATTCCTATGTGGGTGCCTCATTCAGATCACTCAAAGGATCGAGCAAGGCGCTAGTTAAGTCCTCTAGGAAAACTGCCCGACCTCCCATGCAGGGTTTTGTCTCTTTTTCACTCAGAAACACTGTCAAAAACATGAGGAGGTAACGACAAGTGACTAAATGCAGTGTGAAAAGGTAACACTTGACAGCTGAGCCACTGACACTGACAGTGCTCCTGCTTCTAGCCCCTTCCAAGCATCGGATGTGTCAGCTTAACCATTAAACCTGGGTTAGACATTCAAGCCACAGCCTAGACCTAGAACTGCTGTCAGTAAGAAAAGGCAACTGAGCAGGCTTTGGGGGTCATGAGCTCTTAGCTGATTCTCCTAGCCCTAAAGCATCACATACAGTGGGCATTGGTCACATCACTAGTATACTTACTTATGGGACGTATTGCCCAAGATGCAGGCAATGTCTACAAGCTACTTAAGGTTGCATCAGTACTGGAGCTGCATTTAGGGATCTCAGGTCTCTGGGTGTGTAGTCCACATGTATTGTAATGAAATACAGTAGAGTGCAAATAAGGAGTCAATATTCTTTACCAATAAAAGGCATCAAGTTCTATGTAAGTGATGCGGAACAGAGACAGGAGATTCAGGATTAGCTTAATACCATGCAGGACTGTAGAGCAACCAAACCTTGTTTTAATGCCCTAACAACAAAGCCATTTTCCTTCCTCCTCACAACTATTAGTTTTTCTCTTTCAGGCCATGCCATTATTGCTATTGGTCTTTATTTAACGCTGGTGTTTGCCAAGTACCATTCCATCTCCTCTGGTTCATTCATGCCGGTGCAGCAGCAACCTCCTGAGCATCTCTCAATCAGAAAGCTTTGCTCTGGCACATCCTGATTTTCCAAACCAGCTTAGTCCCAGGTTAAGAATCCAGAGGACTAATTACAGAGGGAGCAAAAGCCAAAGAGCCACATGTCCTGCCATAAGCATTTCTTTGTCAAGCAATGAACAGCTACTGCAAGTCATCAGCGCTCAGATAAAGCCAAACCTAAAGAATGAAAAGCTTCAGCTTTTCTAAAGCTTAAGCCCACATTTTGCATGACTGAGATTGCCAGAGTCAATCTAACCTGCAAGTCAGAGGTGGAGTTCAAAGGCAGACCTGAGGCCTGAGTTTTACCTGATCCCACCATAGAATCATAGAATAGTTTGGGTTGGAAAGGACCTTAAGACCATCCAGTTCCGACCCCTCTGCCATGGCCAGGGACACCTCCCACTAAACACTATAGGTGTGCAAGGCATAGTGTGCACACCACAGCATGCCTATGGGTGTGCAAGCCATGGTGTGCGCACTAGGCTTATGCTGTCGAGAAACAGGGCTTTGGATTAAAATCCCCACCTAAAGCAGAGTGGAAGGTGGATCTAAAGCTGCTTGTGCTGCCCATGCCCTTTGCCATCCCCATCTGGGCAACTCGCTCCGTGCTGGTTTTGTCCCACCACTTTTGCGATGTGTGACTAGCTCCTCAGTCACATTTAGGTACCGAAAGGTAAATATCATTGATTTCCTGAAATAATATTGTTAAATACACTAAATAATATTCATTTACCAAAAGGTAAAGAACTAACATCGAATAACATGGGGAGGCACTGGAATGGGTTGCCCAGGGAGGTTGTGAATGCTCCATCCCTGGCAGTGTTCAAGGCCAGGTTGGACAGAGCCTTGGGTGCCATGGTTTAGTGTGAGGTGTCCCTGCCCAGTGCAGGGGGTTGGAACTGGATGATCTTAAGGTCCTTTCCAACCCAAACCATTCTATGATTCTATAATAATCACAGTCGAGTTTCAAGTCAGCCACGCTGGAGTTTCAGAAACCAGAGAGAGGTTGGTAGGGGCGTGCAGTGATTTAAGAATCCCATGAGCTTTCTATGTACAGCGACAACGACTTCAAGCCACAGCTCTGAAGTTCATCTGCTCTGGTTTTACCTGCCGCATGCAGCCGGGCTTGCAATGCCTCACAAGTCTCATCTGTTACACTTCTTGCCTTGCTTTTCACTAAGAAGTAATAAACTCCCTTAAAGCGACAAAGTTGTGTCGGGGAAGAGCCTCATCCAAGACTGACAAATGGCCTCTCTCAGCCTTCGTGGACCTTGTCCAGTGCATCAATGAATTCACATCATCAATCGCCCCGTCCTCCACACTGATACCAAGTGTCTAATCCAAAAGAAATGCTCCTCTGACGTACTGCTGACAGCACCTAACCATACTGACTCACAGAAATGATGGAGAAGAGCTCTCAGAGCTGCCTTTCTACAGCCTACCCTTCCGACAATGAGCAAATGCTCTCAAGAGCATTCTTTATATCATTGTCTGGTGCAAATCCCATGGGAGGCTGTTTCAGACCTCATTTCTTTGAGCTCTTCCTGGTAATGCAACCTAATTCTTTTGTTTCCTGTCATCTCATCAGTGCTCTGTAGACTTCCTCACCTGAAAGCTGCTTTTTGTGGTGTTTGGAGCCTTTATATTTATGGGCTGCCAGCAGGCGATACGGAACCAGAATCTTAAGGAAAAGCAGTAACACAACATTCACTCCAAGATACCTGTTATCCCGTACCAACCTCACAGAGTACCCACAGTAGCTTTAAGGGCTCAGGTTCATCATTAATTCACCAAACAGCATCAGCTGTACTGATGCTCAAGGCCCTCCCGTTGCCCTCAGCACCAGACCTAAGTGATGCTGTGTGTTTTGCATCTGGTTTCATTTCAGCCTTTAACACTTGGGGACCACGACAGTTCCCTCCTTCTGTATTACGCCCCTTGCATCGTGTCCTTAGCACCGAGACCTGTGCCCACTGACTGCACTAGGCAGTGCGTTTTCCTTCCTCCCCATACCAAGCAGCCCTTTGGAAGGACTATTTCCCAAGCCACATGCTCTTTAAGGAAACCAAACTCTGTTGTCATGCCATTTGTCTTCCAGACTTCACTCCAAAAAGACAAAAGTTCTGTTTAGAGTTAGAGACACGTCAGACAGAAGGAGACTGCCTGAAATAACCACCACCTAACTAACACAGGATGTTCTCACCCATAGCAAAGCTTCCTGTGATACCGTTTGGGCTGTAGAGTTCAGTCCTTCTCCAGCTGACACCCCAATGACTGCCTTCTGAAGGCTTTTTCCTTGGCTGGAAGAAGGACACCTACACTCACGCACGTTATTGTTTCTGTGAGAGGGATCTGGAGTCATTTCTTTAAGGCAGGATGCTGTCCCAAGGTGTTTGTCTCACAGATAGGTGTGAGCCATCTCCCCCGGCATGGTGACAGCTTGGGTGCATGGGTGCCAGGCTGGAGGTTCTCAGCTCCACCTCTGAGTACCGGTGCCAACTGCGAGTGAGCTCCCACAGCTCGGATCCTCCTCCTGCCTCTTGCCTGCCTGACGGATTTAGCCCGAGCTCGTCGGGACAGGAGCTCTTCCCTCTCCGTGGGTGCCAGACATGACAAGGTGAAGATGGGGAGCTGGGTGCTACGTGGCAGCATCCGTCCCAACGCCAGCTTTCCCTGCTGCTCTGTGGGACCAAAGATTGACAGCATCCCTTATCCCTGTGGGTCCCTTCCAGCTCAGGATGCTGCGTGATCCACTTTGCTGCCAGTAGCAGCAGTTACCTCTTACATGGAGCAAGCACAAGCTGGGGATCCAGGAATTCAGCCATCGTTGTCTCTTGTCATTGTTCTCAAGTCACCTCACCCCGTCCACTTCTGCTCACACCACATAACAAGAAACAGCTGTTCTCTCACAAGAACCAACTTTCTGGTCCATGGATCCCAGAGCGCTCCACCAAGGACAACACTGACGTTATGGTTTGGGTTCTTTTAACCAGAGCGAAACCAAGAGGGGAGTAACTTGCTAAGACCTTCCTCAGGGCCGAACTGGGGTGATAATGCAACCTGTTCACTCTCCTGGCACTATCACATCTACACTGAGAGCTCTACCAAGTTATACCTAGTGGAAATCCAACTTTTCTTTTGCACTCAGCCTAACAAGTGACAGAGTGTGCGTGGAGAATAAATAAATACACCGAGAGGAAAAGAATGGTGAGCCATGTCAGGAAGCCCACAGTATTCTATCTTAAATCTCTCCCTTTGACAGACAGTGGATTAAACAGAAAATGAGTTACATCTCCCCAAACCATATAAATGCGAGTCCCACATTGCCAGGTAGCGTGACAAATAGCTGCTGATAGAGAGGAATAAAAATAAACCATGTCTGAGATCAGTGCAGGCATCGCTGCTTGTATCTGCCATGAAAATCAACTCGAAACCTTGGGATAAGGATTTGAGTGCCTGGTTTCACCGGCATAAAAAACTATGAAACCTTAAAGAATAAAGAAGAAAAAGATAGTTCATGGAAAATGGGTTTTTACTCTGGAAAAGCAGTTAAGAAACAGGGGCGGGTTTCAACTGCTTCCAAAGGAAAACATCCCTAGGAAGTTCAGGAATGCAAATCAAAGGTGTTTCCAGAAGCACAAATGATCTGTACTCAGATGACAGCAATGCTAAAAGGAGATCTGGACTTACAGAGCATTTGAAAACACACCCTGTACCTCTTAGCTTCTTCAAAGGCATCTTCTCTTCCTGACACAAGATATACAGTGACAAATGGTGCCACCCTACAACAGAAATACCAAGCTAAAATCTCAGGCTCCCAAACTGCAGCCCTTGCACATTGACACGGACAAACCCCATGAGCAAAGGTCTCTGCCTTCTTGTCTGGTCACCCAAGCAAACAAATCTGTGCCAGTGCCACTAAGCCAGGACTCTTAAATGGTGGTGGAAGGTCCTTCAGCTTCAGCTGTAGTGATAAAAATGGGAACTCCTACTTCCCAAATTGCTCCAAGACGATGATCTGAAAGACTTCAGACCTGGTTTTGGATAGCACTAGGGAACTGCCTGGAAAGGGGCTGCCAGAGGTGCCATCACTCCATTACCCTGCCTCACTCCAACATCTTCTATGTTCCAGTGCAGCACCAAGCCTTGCTAGCTCTGCTTCTGCTCATCTGCAATGTAATACACTGGTGCCAAGGACATGGCTGGGTTTTTAGAGTCCTCCTGGATGCTAGCAGTGCTCAAGGCCAGGTTGGATGGGGCTTGGAGCAAGCTGCTCTAGTGGAAGGTGTCCTTGCCCGTGGCAGGGGTTGGAACTGGATGAGCTTTAAGGTCCCTTCAACCCAAACCATGCTGGGATTCTATGCTGCGTCTGAGATGCTGCAGAAGGGGTTGGTTGTGAGGAAGCAATAAGCACTCACCCTTTACATACCACGCTGTCTTCAAGCACCTTAAATTCAGCAGCTAAGAAACGGCATGTCACCATTGATACCAACTTGAAATACACTCATCTTCTTTGCGGAAGACCTGCAGCACCCAGCAGCAGAACCTATGCAATTGTATGGTTGGTTTGGGGTTGGTTTAACTTAATTCTTTGCTAAGAGGGCAGGTGTGTGCTGCAGAAAGCAGTGTGACACAGCAGGCAGCAGCACAGTGGGCTTTAGCACTGTCTCGGGCCGCTAGAAACCTTCTTCTTAATCCCATGTCATCTTCCCCTCTTCTAATCTCCTCTGACAGGTGCTAGCTGAATGCAGGAGCAGGGAAATGGATGGTGTTCACTAGCTGGAAAGATTCGTCATAAGCACTTCAAGCCTTCTCGTGGTGTGACTTCTCACACGCTGCTCTCTGTGCCTGGAGCTATGGCAGAGCCATCCTGTCCGGTGCTGGACCAGCATCTCTTCCAGCAAGCAAAGGACTGCGAGTAACATTTGACACTAAGCAGCATCAGGCCCTCGCAGTCGCACCCAAGCATCGCATCCCTTTAGTTGGGTATTTCTAACACATTAGAGCACGAGTAACTTCACCAGCCCATGTGAGCCTCAACACAGACAGCCGCAGTGTTAACACTTAGCGCGTTGCAGGCTGGAGGCTGCTGTTTCTTGGGATGTGTTGAGATTTGCTAGACAACGCTGTGCCCATGAAAAGGCCAACCCTGCCCTTTGCAAACAGCGCATCCTTTCACACTTTACTGCTCTTGAAGGCAGGCAGAGGGTTATGAGCTCTGAGAATGAAGCTCCAAGGCTGGGATCCCTTCGTCTCACCTGAGCTGAGTGAGTTGGCGATTAGCTTTCTACCAGCTGAAGTCTGCAACGTGAACCTTGCCTTGTGTGGTGTGGTTGGATTCAGCCTGGAGAAGAGAAGGCTCCTGAAGGGGAGAGCTTAGAGCAGCTCCAGTGCCTAAAGGGGCTGCAGGAAACCTGGAGAGGGGCTTGGGACAAGGGCCTGTAGGGACAGGCCAAGGGGAATGGCTTTAACCTGCCCAAGGGGAGACTGAGATGAGCTCTTAGGCAGAAGCTCTTCCCTGTGAGGGTGCTGAGGTGCTGGCCCAGGGTGCCCAGAGAAGCTGTGGCTGCCCCATCCCTGGCAGTGTTCAAGGCCAGGTTGGACACAGGGGCTTGGAGCAAGCTGCTCCGGTGGAAGGGGTCCCTGCCCCTGGCAGGGGGTTAAAACTGGGTGAGCTTTAAGGTCCCTTCCAACCCAAACCAGGCTGGGATTCCATTATATTCCTCCCCTGTAGCACCAGGTCTCCGTTCCTCCCTACAAACAACTCTCAGATCCAAAAGCACTTGAGCCTTTCAGCTGACTCAAAGGCACAGCAACCAGTGGAACACTTAAGGGCGCTGTAGACACAAGCATAATTACCCAGATCATTACAGGAGGGCATCCTTCTCCCCCTGGATAATTCCGACAGGTAGGGCATGGGACCTGGGGAGAAACGTTTGGAGGCAGAACAGCAAATCCTCTCTTTCTCGCTCCTCTCTGTTATTGCAATCTCCTCTTGCTCTCTATCTGGGGATGCAGCTAAATGAAAAGGTTTCTGACAGCTCCTCAGCACTCAATCTCTCAGCGGCGTTCAGGCGGTTAAAGGCCCTGCCAGCACTCTTTCTTGATTGCTCCCTTTTTTAAACCAGAGATTGGGATTTCCACAGGAGACAGTTTCCCTGCCCGCATCCCATTGGGTGGCAGTGGGATTGGGGTTCCCAACTTCCCCAGGGCCCTGCCAAAATCCCTCTCTTAGTCTGGATTTGCATTTCAGCGGAGGGAAGAATAGCTTGCGGTTAACGGGCAGCAATAAGGTTGAGGGGTTGAGGCTGTTTCCAAATGAGCATGGATTTGGAAGTCAATGAGTTACTCCCCGTTTACACCAAACCAGCTAAAAGCAGAACTTACATCCCTCCTTCTTCTTCCCCCTCCCAAGTAACACGAAGTTGCTGTTACAGAGGAAAAGTGACATTTATATCGAGCTTCCTCTCCAGCAGAGCCTGGTTTTGTCTAAGCAAAAATAACTCTTCTGGGCCACATTCTACTCCCACGTCAGCTCCTGTAAGCCTCCAGAGACTTCGGTGCAGTTGCTCTGGCTTTAGCTGGATTCAGTCACCCTCCTCCTCGATGATGAATGGAGGAATCGAGCATTCCTAGGACAAAGCCTCACCTCAAGGTCTCTCCGTGTACTGAGGGATCAGCCAAGCCGCTCACTTGGTACTCACCAGCTCAAACTGCTGCTCACGTGTCACACGAAAACGAGCATCTCCCTAGGAATTCCTGCTTAGAAGACAAGGCACAGGGCGGGGGAAGCATCTCACTACAGAGCCTGTTTCCATGAAACAAGCTGCATGAGATGCTACTGATCCCAGCAACAGCGGCAAGAAAAAATACAGCAGGGTTTTTGCTTCATTTTAAGGCAAATGATAGAGAAATCCTGAGCTTTCTCCTCTCTGCTACAAGGGAGGTCTTTGGGGGCTGAATTCTTCCCTCACATTTACACTTGTGTAAACGCCGAGTGATTTCTTTCCAAGCGGTTATTTAATCTGCAGGTTTGCCAGGAAGAGGACCTGATCTACAGAAAACCCAAATCAATACCAGCTGGCTGTGGGTCAAAGACCTCCACATTAAGTCTACCTGTCAGCGAGACATATCCAGACATACATCACAGCCCGCGTGGTAATTACCTCTTATTCCCCCAAGGCAACTGGTGGGTAAGTAACATGTAATTAATTACTGCAGTTTTCTGGCCTTTTACAACAAGGATAACCAAGTGACTGATTTCCCCTCAGCACTGCCATAGCCACTTCGTTAAGGAAGCAAAATTCCTTCCTTTCCTTTTCTTCTCTGCACAGTCGAGTTTATTCACACTGCCACGAGCAGCTCCACCGAACGCAATCGACCGCAAGAGACAAGCGGGACTGTCACAAATCCATAAAGCATCCTTCCCTTCTGATCTGTCACTCACCTCCCAGCTGCTCCTGCTCTCGCATCTCCCGTCCTTTCCTTGCTGGTGAAAGGAATGCTAAATTAACTTCATCCTCTTTGAATCGCACCCAGCTTTGAAGGCCTGCCAGAGAGGGAGGATGTTAAAAGTAGTGCCTTGCTCCCTAAGATCTCCCCTTTATCCAGACAAATCCTTACCTCTTTGAAGAAGAAACAAACCCCAAAGCAGATGCCCTATCAAAACACTGGCAAAATAAAAACTCTGGAGTTGCTACCATAACGGTGTGGTTGTCACTCCCCCAGCGCCACAATAAGGTTCAGTGTCCTTTCGATACGCTGGATCAGGTGGTTTTACATATTTATGCCATTATTACCCACAAAATGTCTCAGAACTATGTCCTGACGATTAACAGGCGAGCCTGGGACTTGAAAGAGTTCAGGTTTGGTTACTGCCAGGCCAAGAACTTGCCCTGTCAATCTGCAGAAGCCTTCCAACAACACCTCTATAACAGCCATTTGCCTTCGGTGGAGCCTTTCTCATCCCTAGCATGAGGATTAAAACTTCTGCTTAGATCAGATGGTCTGGGGAGGAAAAGCCCACTGAAGCAATGTGTCTGGAGTCACATCCTGGCTCCATAAATACCTGGATCAGTTGTTCTATTTCTTTCTGCTCAGTGATTTGAATCCTGGTACACTGGATTATACCAGTGTGCAACCAACCGCCATAAATCTCTGCTATCCTCTGTGCCGTAGAGCTATACGGGGTATTCAATACAGCCTTTTATCTCCAAACATGCCTTAGTTATATTTTATGACTCCTGTTTCCCTTCCCACTCCAGAGTGGGAGGCAAAGGGAGTCAGCACCTGGCATTGGGAAGTCCAGAGCATCAGGAGCCAAGAGGGAAAATTTATCCTGTTGATGACTGCTTCTGACTTTCACTTCCCCCGACTGGCAAGAGATGCAATTTCCAGCTCTGCCTGAGGCTAAACTCTCTGTTTAGAGAAACAGCAATAAACATCCCCAATGCAAACTTAACTGGTGTATACCAGCGTGTTCTGGGAGCTCACATTACTTGGCAGCTAAGAGGGTTTTAGGGAGCTCATTGACTAATTGTCATCAGGAGCTAGCAAGGTTCATTAGGTAAACTGGACAGCTGGAATCCAGATTTGGAGAGTGGTCAGGCAGCATGTGGAGATGGGAAAGAACACCTCGGACAAGCATGAGCCTGGTCCTGGATAGCTCATGCAAAGGTTGAACTGACCCTGGTTTAAGAGATTTCCCCATTTTACTGAGCGCTGGGTGAGGGTTACTGAGGTGGATTTCACTGAATCCCACAGAAGAGCTGGACAGGACGCTCTGGAGATGGCCTCAGTCCAACTCCCTGTGTCAAAGCAGGTCAACTGCTCCCATCCCTTCATCACCTCTATGGCCTTACTCTGCATTTGCTCGGGTATATCCATGCCTGTCTCATACTGGGGAGCTCCGGGCTGAACGCACTGCTCGGGGTGAGCCCCACCAGTGCTGAGGAAAGGGGAATAATCATCTATCATCACCCATGCCTCTCTCATCAGGCTGCAGGGTGAGGTGTCTGCAGCTGGCTTCCCCAGCAAACAATCCTGGGGCAGTTTTGTGCCATTAAGGGCAAGGTCTATGCAGAAGGTTCCTTTTCTGCACCTCAGAGCTCAGTTTCACACCCTCTCATCTGCCACGTGCATGAGAAGCTGAACCATCACAAGTGGACTGGGTCTCCAAGAAGGTTCCAGAAAGATGACTGCCTGCTTGGACTGTTTTCCCTGTATATAGTTCCATTAACCCATCAGTCACCATCACAGTTCCCATGCCTTTGTAGATATCCATATTTCAGCACATTATCTGATTCACAGAGGTCTATTGATTCCCAGCTTTGCTCTGAAGGGCAGTGACTCATCTTTCAGTGCACACAATAGAAAAGCTGCTAATAAAAAAACCATTTAACATGGAGAGCCAGAGTATCTGGATGAGAAATGCTCCTCCATCGCAGACGCCCGGGCACCGTGAGCTGGATTCAGAATCCGGTGGCTTTCCCCCCTGCCACGATGCTGAGTTCATGCACGATGCTGAGCTGGTTTCTTAGATTCCCAGACTGGTTTGGGTTGGAAGGGACCTTAAGATCATTCAGTTCCAACCCCCTGCCACGGGCAGGGATGCCTTCCACTAGACCATGCTGCCCCAGGCCCATCCAACCTGGCTTTGAAGTACTTTTGCCCTGGGAACGCAGCCCTCTGGATTCACAGATGCATTCCATGTGATGCACAACCTCAACCAGTTTATAGGAACTTTCTGTTAGTATCTGAGTGCTGGAGAAGACAGGGAGGGTTTCTGGAGAGGGAGATTCACCCTTTCCCCCTAAAGCACATAGCCACACTGTTTCTATCCTCTCTCAGCATTCAAAGTGGGATTTGAACAAGACTGATGAGATGCACAGACCTTGCACCAGAGTGACTCTTACAAAATGAGTCCATATCTTTAAACTTCCCAGAAGCAGCTTTCTTTCAATGCTAAAAGGATGAGAAAGTGGCTGGAGACAGAAAACTGCACATACAGAAAGGGACATACTGCTGCTGCTGAGAAACCCAAGGATCATCTATCAGTCACTAATCAATACTCCCTGAACAGCACCACTCGCAAAACTCTCATTGATTTCAATAGCAATCTTATCCAAAGAGGCTCAGTGCCACCTACTGTGATGATTTCTCAGGCTCACAGCATTTTTTCTTAATAATTATTAAAGCATCTTTAATTTACTTTTAAAGCCAGGCTGCAGGCCCCATGAGATGAGGTGAGCATCTCACCTTCTGATGCACGTTTGCCTTCCAGCGCGTGTGGCTGCAGAGAGAAACTCGGAGGATGCTGAAGAAAACTGCATAGGGCTCAACCCAGGAGGCTAACTGTAATAGCTGGCTCTTTCTTTGGCTGCACACATCTTCTTCTTCCTCCCATGACCTCATGAGGGCTTCTGCCCAGCTTAGAATCCTGCCATGATGCATGCAGTATGAATGCAGAGAGATTAAACAAGTAGGTGTGGTGACTCCACGCTGGGAATACAGCATTCCTCCTCTTCTACCAGCAGTGTGACTCATGTGGCACCTCCCATCATAAAAAGAGCAGAGGGAAACTGGTTTCACACGTCCTAGGGATCGCAGTTTGATGAGCACTTAAGCATCTCCTTTGGCCTTTTATGTGGGGTTTGTTTGGACCTGGTTAGTTTTCAGCTAGCACAGTTCAATGGGCAGCAGCTCAAACAGCTTTGCTGGGCAGAAATAAGCAGTTGGAAGGGAAGGCAAAGGCTGGTGCTTTTGCAAACACTTCTATACAGGTACAGCCATTTAGCCTCTGGTTTGACCTGACAGTGCTGGGGATGTTTCATACCTACTAACAACTCACTGAGCTCATAATGCACTTAAGTGGCTTAAGTGTTGCACCTAAGTCCTGGAAGGGGCTCCAAACAATTCAACCTGCACCTTTCTTGATCTAGGAGAGAAGAAAACCACCACCGCCAAAAGCTTTAAGAGATGGAAGCCAGGGACACAATTTCACTTGCTTCTCTGCAGGACTGACTCACATGAATGATAAAGGGTGTGTTACAATGCTGATGCCAATGCCTCTTGCGCTGGATCCATCAATTCACCAAATGTAAGGTCACAAGGTGATATTAAAGGTCTTCACATGCAAGCTGGAGCATAGGCTCCAGCAATGCATAGGCTGGAGCATTTGATCCTTTGCTTTATCAACCCTTTGATAAAGAAAACCACAGCCCTTGAGACCAAAAATACACCTACGTGCATTATCAGCATCCTCCTCTTCCTTCAGACATCTCGCCCTACAACATACACCATCCTTTCCAAAGCAGCACAGCACAGCGCTCGGGCAGACCCTATGGTCCAAAAGGCATTCCATGAAGCCCATTTTCCAGCCAGTGGAACAACCTAACTATCTAAGCATTTTTAGTTTGCCACTTTGTTGTACTTTGCATGCTGTCAAATGGAAGCCTTTGTCACGAATAAACCATGACTTGCTAAAGGAAATGAGCCTTGATAGGGTTGAATGTGCTGTCTCCATCCTTCAAACACTTCTGTCCTCATTTCCCCCCACAGAAATCCTGCTGCTCTCGTAGACTTTTGATTCTTCCTGCTCATAAAGAAGTGATGCTTAAAGAAATACCAACTCCACTAAAGCTACCATAAGAACAGAAACCCTGTGACACCGACTGATGCTATTCATTCTAACAGAGGATGTGAAGCAAAGGGCTTTAAGAGTCGAATCAGCTCAGCAAACCGGGGGCCATGATGCAAAATTTTCCCAATAGCTCCACCTTATTTAATCAAACACTCAACTCCATGCTTACCCAGGCCAGCAATAAAGTGTGGGCTTCAATACATCTTTTAATGAGGATGCTTTCCAGGACTGGGGCCAAATGAGCCAAATTCATCAGTGCTCAGAGGTAAGCGGAGTGCTGTAAAAGGGAAAGGAGAATCATTGTTTCTTACTTGGGCTAAACCTGAAGCATTAATTAGGACATTAATTTAATTTCCATTCCTATGTCAGCTTTTAATTAAGCATTAATTTACCCTCCTGTGTTGGCTTTGGGGATTGCATGGAATTGACCATGGATTCCATGGCATCATCCCCAGTCCCAGGTCCTGGTGGTGGCTGGGCAAAGGGAAAAGGACATTTCCGTTACCAGGGCTGGTTGTTCAGGCAGAGGGAGAGCAGAGCCTCCAGGGCTGCTAATCCAGCTCCATATCCTATTGGAAATACTCAGATCCTCCACTAGCACAAGCTTACTCTCGTTTCAGATCTGGCTCTAAAAATAATGCAGAAAAACTACTAATGGTGCCTTAGTTAAATTATCCCTCGTTTAAATGCAGCTCTTTACAAAGCAATGTTAAACTAACAATGTCTGGTGGCTCTTCATTCATTACGGCTCTATTTCAACTTTTTAAGGCTTTCTTTTCATTTCAGGATATCAGATTCGATAAAACAACAATGGCCTTAGTAGAGGAAGAAACGTCTTTCCTAAATAATCTTGTACTGCTACAGAAAGAGAGCTCTTCACAACCTTCATTTTCATTGTATGATTCCATTACTCATTGCTATTATGCATTACAGTTCAAAGAATAGCCACAGCTACTTGGGAATACAGAAAGACCTTGGCTATCCTCTTATTTAGGAGCTTTTAGGGAATTAGGACCTTGCTGTGGATGAGGCATAAATTGCATTGTGTCATAAGGCACAAGACTGGGTTGGGTAATCTGGACTGTAATCCTGTTTCTGCCTTGGGTGATGCTGGATGAGCCATTTTATGGGTTTCTTGTGAGGGTGTAGTAACTGTTTCTAGCCCCAAGTGATTGCTAAGGGGATTCATTCATAATCCACATGGAATGTGGGAAATACTTCTACCTCCTACACAACAGTAGGTATTCAACCAGGAAACAGAAAAGACGCTGTATGATCTAACTGGAAAGGTTTGTGACCGGGAGCTGCACACACTTCCCTGTTCCTACAGCCAGAGTGAGCCCAATGAGCTGGTCCTGTGCTCTGCATCCTCATGTAGCTGCTCTGACTCATGGCAAAACGAAGCCTGTGTTGAAGTTCAACCAACCTCATTTACACAGTGAGTACAGGACTGGGAGCTTCAGAAGGACCCCATGGATAGCAAAGAGCTCCTGCCGCAGGCAGGGAACACAGAATGGTGCTGGTGGGGGGCTGCTGAGCCAGCAGAATAAGCTCATCAGCAGGAAAACATAGCTGAAGGACCTCCTCTTTCAGGCCACAAGAGATCAGTTGATCACTACTGGGGTATTTTGCCAGCCCACTCCAACCAGTAGGAACCCACCATGAGGCCAGATAGGATATTTCTCATCACATAACCCAGTTACAGTAAGGAGATCAACACGCACAAGCATGAATCAGCAAAGTCCCTCCCCATCACCACCCTATTTCCAGCAAATCTGGCCAAGCACAAACTTTGGCATGGGGGTTATTCGAGTGAATAATAGCTGGCCACATAAAATTAAGAGAGGAATCAGTTAAAAATCATTTTAATCAAGGAAACAAATGGAAAAAGCAATGGAATGATCCCTTGTGGACCGCTTTTGACATCTGTGGATTTGTGCTGCATTCCCTCTCAGCTCAATAAACAGGAGGATGACTGAGTTCATTTCACAGAAGATGGATTGCATTTTCTGCTCTCAGCTCCGTGATGTCCATCGAATTCAACCAGGAAAAAAAAAATTACAGTGCTTAAAAACCTCATGATTCCTGCATTATTAAAGTCAAACTGCACACCTGGGGCAAGGGGCAGGGGATGGATACGGCCTCCATGTACAAGAGCTGCGATTAATAACAGTGGTTAATATATAGGGGAACTTTTAAAGCATATATGCACTGACACATATAAATGAAGCCAAAACTGGATAGCTGACTTCATCTACAAAGCTGTTACGCAACCCAAATCACTGTTTTTGTGGGGTTCTTTCTTGTGAGTCAGTTTGGGACTGGCACTCGTACGTGCTGACTCAGTGCCTGAAAGCAAAGCAAATGGCATCAGATGAAAACAAGACAAGAAAAGACATTAAAGGTTAGTTCTGGCCATCCATCTAATGCAGAAAGGTCCCCACCACAGGGCTCTATGCCTTTGGGGTGAAAAGGTTGTTCCACATTGTGGGGAAAGGAGACTTTATTATCCTTCTACAGCCACAGCATAAAGCAAGTGGTCTCTGTCAGTGCAGCTCCTATCAAAGCCGATGCCTCTGCAGCAACTTGCATCTGCCTTGGTATTTTCACAACAAAAGGCTGCAGAGGAGGGTGAAATTAAGAAAGAAGGGAAAAAAAATAGAGAACAACGAAAGAAAAATAAATAAAACCAAACCTGAAACCTGCCTATTCCTGGCAGAGACTGAAAACAGGGGGAGATTGCACCCAGGAGGTCTTTACGTGTAACAGACACGGGCACTGGTTTAAGACCCTCAGTCGATCTGCAGCCTAGGTAAGAGATCTGCAATACAGACTGCAGAAGTCACGTTTCTGCTTCAGGGTTTGGGCATTTTTGGGGGGAGATATGGAAAAGAAACACTGACTGTTTATCAGAATAATCAGTTCTATCTCCTGTTTCTAAGCGTTTGTGCTTGTTGGATTATTTTAAGTCCTCTGGTGCTTAAGGGCATCAGTGAAACACAACGAGGGCATTATTAGGAGTGTATGAGAGAGCATCCAGCCAAAAGTAAATCCTCATTCAGGGCCTTGGTTCTACAGTTTCAGCACTGCACAAGCCTGGCTCCAACCCCTGCGCAGACCAGCAAGCAGCAAAACGTTACCAAGAGCATCCCTCCTGCCTCCTCTATCAAATCAACTGCCCACCTCCACATGCACTGATCCTCTCCTTCCGGAGCTGAGAGCTCAATAAATACACTTCCACCGGGGTGTTTTTCCCCCTGGGATTTCTCTGTTCTCTCATAGGTGCCAAGTGCAGATTGTGCAACAAGGAAAAGTGCCTCCGAGCTGGGTCGCACCGCTGTGGCCTCCAAGCCTGCACATGCCATCCTTCACTTAGGAACCTGCAAACTGGCTTCGCTCTTGAGAGAAGGCTGTTAAAAGACTGAGCAGCCCTATTGCCAAAGAACTACTTCAGGAGATTGTTTGGGGTGGGTTGATCTGAGTGTCTTCCATGAAGGCTCATTTGAATGCTGCCACCACACATCACAGACACTGATGACAGGGAATTATTTCATGCCACACACCTATCTCGGATGCAGTCTTGCAGGGCAGAAGGAAACGTTTACTTCAGCTGGGTGCAGCTGCTTTGTACACGCTACACGGCGATGAGACAGGCACTAGGAAATATTATGGGAAGCACGTCTTAGGGAATTAGCATAAATCCCTTCTGGCCACCCTTCTCTGCCTCTCACACACAAGATTCCCAGCTCTTCTGTGCCCTGCTAACACTGTCAATATTACTCCTGCTCAAGTCCGCCTGTGTTTGGGTGTTTACTTCCTTTGCAAGAACAACACCTTATGTGGCTCTCTACAAAGCAAAAGGGCTCGATTTTCTCCCCTTATTCAGGTGAATGGATGATTCTGAGACAGAACTTTGCCCATGGGTAAGTGGGCTTCATTCCCTTCAGCCTGACAACAACCTCAGATGGTCACTGCCCCTTGCCTGCAGCACCCGAAAGGAGCCTGCAATCTGCGTTCACTGCTCCTCGAGTACTACATTAAAGTTGAACTAAAGGTTCTAGGAACACTTGGATCCTCCCAACTCATTCTTTGGGCAGATAAAACACATGACAACAATGTCCATGCAAAAAGTAAATAGGAATTGTTCTATTGCCCCCATTCCTTCGTGGAAATAAGCATAAGATTGAGCAAAACTGGCAAAGAAACAGGGGTAATGAAGAAGCTGTGAGGATGGGGCTACACCTTGGGCAAGATGTCAACATTTGTCTTCTTAACTATATACATGTGTATATGCGTATTTTTGCCACTGTATTTGCATGGCAAAAAGCCTAAAACCTTCTGTAAATAGGCTGGATTTCAACCAGTCACTCCTTCTTTCTTTCTATTGTCCTGGTGAGCCTCAGCTATGCGGATCTTGTGATTCACACCCCTTAAACACATGGAAGCATGAGTAAGGGCAAGGACACAATCAGATCAAGGCACTGCACTTGCCTGCTCTCAGCTCCTTTCTGAGGAACAAGGGCACAGCTCAATGCAGAAAGCCCCAGTAAGGCTGCGATCAAGCTGCCTTCCCCATCTACTGAAACAGAGGGGGCTGTTAAATACTTTGGGAGTCTCTCTTTGGCAGACAGCCTCAGATCCTCATGTAGAGCAATTGCAGACAGGATGCTATAAGCATGGGGACCTGTTATCTTGAGCAGCGCAGTTCTGAGATCACAACAAATGCATTTCCTTATGAAAATGAAGAGAGATGAGTTAGCAAGACTTATTTGAGCAATTAACCATTTCAGGAGCACTCCAGGCCATGCTTTTAACACACTGGCAACAAAAAAGAGGGCTACATCTTCCGAACAGTACACTCTTCACTGGACTAATAGACATTTCCAGGCGTGTTCAACAACCGAAGCACTGAGCTAGTCAGGAATCTGAAGTCCTTTTGGCAGCGCAAAATTAGGCTGAAGGCCTTGGCTTGAATGTCTTCATAAAGACAGATGCAAAGCCACCATGGGACTTCATTGGAAATAGCCATCCTCATTGTCTGAAGTTGAGAAGCACCCACGGAACACACGTCAGCGCAAAGGCACTGCTTGTATGTTTAAAGAAAGCCTCTTCTCTAGTATCTCCCATCTTCAAATGCCTTGTATTATCAAGGAGAAGCCATGTAAAGCCAATTAAAACCTATTTGTCAAAGGGTAGAACCAACATCATAATACGGTCTGCTCACAGCTCACTAGCTCTTAGCCCAAGTCACAAATCACAGTAAGTATTCTGCTGAAACTGTAAGAGAAGCTGGAAATCCTGCTAAACCCAATGAGCCATTAAATAGTTGACAATATTCTTTATAGGAACCTAGAATAGTTAATTAGTCCCAAAATAGAAATGGAGAGCGTGAATAATTACAGCCATAGATTCCAATCAAGATATCCCAGGCTAGATCTGCAGCTAGCATAAACTGACACTGCTTCATGTACAATGCCAGCTCCTACCACCTGTGAGCCTGGCCCTAAAAGGTTGGGTTTGTGCTTCAAAGACAGGTATCCAAGATGAGGATGCCCTGGCTCTGCTCCCAGTGCTGCCACTGACTTCCATGCCATCCTCACAGGTTTTGCTATCAGTCTACCTGCTTGTGTTGCTTTTGCCAGCACGGTTCTCAACACATACCAAAGGATGCCACGAGGATGCTCAGGGACTGGAGCACCTCCTGTATGAAGACAGGCTGAGAAAGTTGGGGCTGTTCAGCCTGGAGAAGAGAAGCTGCAGGGAGACCTCAGAGCAGCTTCCAGTAGCTGAAAGGGGCCTATAGGGATGGTGGGGAGGGACTCTTCATTAGGGACTGTAGTGACAGGACAAGGGGTAACGGGTTCAAACTGAAACAGGGGAAGTTTAGATTGGATCTAAGGAGGAAATTCTTTCCTGTTAGGGTGCTGAGGCACTGGAATGGGTTGCCCAGGGAGGTTGTGAATGCTCCATCCCTGGCAGTGTTCAAGGCCAGGCTGGACAGAGCCTTGAGTGGCATGGTTTAGTGTGAGGTGTCCCTGCCCATGACAGGGGGTTGGAACTGGATGATCTTAAGGTCCTTTCCAACCCGAACTATTCTATGATTCTAGGATCTGTCTATTCCTTCATCTTCCTCACTATAACAGCTTCCCCTGGCTGCTCTCTATCCTTGTTACCACTCCTTCACCTCTGTTACTCCCGGTGCTCCGTTCCCTTCCCTCTTCCTTCCCCTCCATTTTGGCATTTCCAGACTGGTGTTGCGCTCTTCAAACCTGTAAATCCCTGCTTATTGATGAACATTCTCCCCCCTCCAGTTTTGCTCTGATGAGATCTGACATTCAGAAGTTATTGCATTATACAAAAGCAAACTCAGAAATGCCATCAAGCTGAGTGCAGGGAATTTCTCAATCAGTTAATATTTGCATATCCTTGGATGAAAGATATCAGTGGTACAAAGTATTATTACTAACAAAAGCCCACCGAGAACCTTCTATCAAGCAAACACAACCGGTGATGCGGCTTGCTTCCTGCCTTGGCATCCCACCCAGTTTCACATGGGTTTCGGGAGCTTCTTGCTCAACCCACAAGGTCTCCCAGAGCTGGAAGGAGGAAGGGGTTTAGATGATCAAGCAGAGCTGGGAAAGGAGGAAGGACACACCTGTAGCACCACAAAGGTGTCACATCTTCACACCCTGCACTGAGTCCACAGACCCCCTATCTTCATTTCCCTTAGGCAGTCTTGATCTGGGTTTCCAGACCAAGCTGCTCAGCCACATGAAGATAAGCCACACTCGAGCATTCCGTGGCTCGGGATCATGGGGCTTCTCACTCCTTAGGCAATTCCTTCTGCATCCTTTTCAATGCTACCCAACAAACAGCAAAGTGGTGGCCCTCATCCTGCCAACAGCCACAAAGCATTAGGGCTACCAAGATCCATCTTCTGACCAGACTGTCCTGATGGTGGAGGCTTGAAAGACAGCCTTGGTCGAGTGAAAAACTGCCTTCTATTCACTTGCAGCAGCTCAATGACCTATCAAGCACCTTTGGCTTTCAAAACAGACTCAGGTGCTTGAGCAGGGTGTATTTGAGGACTTGTAAACAGTCTCTTCATCTTTTGCTGCTGCAGTGTCCATAGAGAACCAGCTGCCAGAATGTGCTTCTACAAATGTATTTGCTACAGTAAACAGCCCAAGGCAATCTGCTGCATCCAAGGACCTTGTGTGGACTCCTTGGAGGATGTGTTCCTCCATGCAAATGGAAAGATATTGAACCTGAGCAGGACCAGAACCTTGTCCCTGTACATTTGCTGGCCTGAGGCCAGCCATGCAAAATGTATTCATAGACACTGACAATTTCATGGGGCTACACCAAAAAAACAGGGGGAGAAAAACATTTAAAGCAAATAATACTTGAAGAAAACTGGAAAAAGGACCAAATGCCATTTCTTTTTATGGATGCCCCATAGCATTGCACCTTAAGAAAGAGAAGTTGCTGAATTTGGTGGCTATTTGAGAAAACAAGGAACATTAAGAAAAACTCATCTGCAGCAGCACTGACTTCCTGCCCTTACCTTGGAGCACACGGTTCTTGGTCATTTCAACAGGAGTATTCATGTGGTTAAACCAAAATGTGTCCTCAAGTACTTCAGGGCCTCAAGGAGAGTAATAACGGCCTGAGGGATGTCAGTGGTGAGGAGCCAACTCCTGGCATGAACTGTGCTCTCAGGGATGAAGAGACGGTCCACGATCTCTTGCCAGCATCACAGTGATAAATGAAGGCAGAGGAAGTAGGTAGATCCGGTTTGGATATGACCGCTTGGCACTTTCAACAGTCAACCCTCCTACTTTACATTCCTCAATGTGCTGAGAGTTTTCCTGACACCACAGAACAGGTCAGGAGCTTGCTTTCATAGTCCCTTTCCCCCTCTTTCTTTCATTATCACCATTGACACCTATTCCCACCCCTCTAGCACCTCTCAGCTGCTCCTCTTGTAGCATCGGTACCAAGGTGGCACAACTCTGGAACCATCAGTGATGCCAGCACTATTGAAAAGGAGAAGGAAATCAAGAACAGAGAATCAAGCCCTACATGTGCTTTATCTGAACTCTGCTTACCAAGTCCCCAGCTTTGTGCTGAGGCTGGCAATGAGCAGGTGTCGGTAGCAAGAGTTTCCTTGCTGGTACCTGACTTCAGTTTCTCTTTCAAAAGTCCCCATCATCTTCCCCATTGAAGTAACATCAGATAAGAAGTCTTTAAGGCTCTGGGAGCTGTGAAAAGAGAAATAAACACACAAAACCTTGGTGGCAATGCTGGGACAGGTGGAGGCAGCCACTGTTATCACTCTGACACCAATTCAATTAAAACCTCAGTCACACAGTGATAAGTTCCTATTGAAGAACAAGGATGTCAGTGAAATCCCAGCAAAGAGCCAGCTTCAGCCTCCCCTTTGTCCTTGAGAAAATGCCATGCTACCGACGTGGCCATAGTGGTTGCAAGCTTTGAGTACTATACGTAGCAAGAACAGATGTCCCAGAACAAAGACCACAGGCAGTGGGAAGAACTTAGGATGGCATTACACTCTAAACAGAGTACTAACCACTGCTGGATTTGAACTGCTACTTGGAGACCTTTTTAAGGCATCAAAAAAGCACTTAAAAGCAAAAGGCACTTAAAAACATATGAAAATCATCTGGTCATAATGCCCCCCTTTTGATGGCGTTTATGTTATAGCAAGCACAGAACCACAGCAAGGAACTCAAATCCTGCCTGCAACTCAGTTCTGATGTGCAGCTCGACCTCAACTTTAACCAGCTGCGCAGAGCAATAACGTGCTGCCTTGAACACAGCCTCATCAGCTCTGAAAACCTGCTATGTCCAAAAGACCAGCACATACCCATGTCCCAGAAGCCCAGTAGCTACAATGCTCCAGCATCAGTTTGGAAGGATCAGTGTGATGGTGTCTGCAGCGCTGGATCTGGTCTCCCTGTGCAGCTTGCATCAGACACTACCAATATAGCTTAGAGATGGGAGAAATCTGTCAGGTTCCTTCCAGGGTTAACAACTCGGGCTGTTTAAAATACACATTCCATGCCTAGCATGAATTTGGCTGCTTTCAGGCTCCCACTCTTGGGTCTTGCTATGCTTTTGTCAGACAGTTTAAATACTCCGCTATGATCAGAAACATCCTCCCCACGTGGGCACTGATAAACCATGGCCAAGTTACCTTTAGAAGGATTTTCTTCTTCTAATGAAGGTAACAGGGACTAAATCACACCAGGGCTTCTTCCATGGTGAAGCTAACTTTAACAGAGAAGGTTTTCAAAGGCACAAAGGACCATTTAAATGCTCATTTCCCACTGAAAATCACTGGGCTCCCAGGTGTCTTCCTCCATTTGCAAAGCTTTGGAAGCCTCCTCCTCTGTCTTGGACCCCATTAATGGAAAATAATGAAATGCAATTTAAAGCTGGAGTCTCGGAGAGGCGATTCAACCACCAGCCCTGACTGCCACAGTTGTCAGGAAGTTAGAAAGAAAAGAAACACAAAATCACCCTTTCCCGTTCCCTTTAATTATGCCAGGATGGTTCTTTCCCTCCAATAAGCGATTCTGAGAGCCCTTCCCATCAAGGAAGTGAAAGAAAGGAGGAAGAAGGGCAAACCAGGACATCCCTAGCACTTCAGCAACGTTTGCCAGGACACAGAGGAGTCTATTAGTGCATATCTGCATCCAGCAATGAACACACACTACAGAGAAACGAAGACAAGAGAACCGAAGAGGTTTCTCCTCTGACCAGGGAAATCCACCTTCTACAAGCTTGGATAAGTTGCTTAACTTCTCCATGCCCGTGATTCCCATTTATACTGTTGGTTAAAGAGCATTTTAATTTTGAGAGCAGACAATAGGAACCTCAGCATTAGCTGAGATGGAGTTTGTATTTAAAACTCGGGTTCCATCAAGCCTCTTCACTAAGTAGGGTTTCACTCACTGAAACCCACTAGGGACAAAGTACAATTGTCTCAAACCTCAGAAGCCTAAACCCAGTCACTCATAGAATCCCAGCCTGGTTTGTGTTGGAAGGGACCTTAAAGCCCATGCAGTTCCAACCCCCTGCCATGGGCAAGGACACCTTCCACTAGAGCAGCTTGCTCCAAGTTGGAGATCTTCAATGGCTGCAACTGCCTACACAAGTCCATTGAGAGGATCAAGCTTTTCTTTCTAGTTCTTTGGGTGTTTTCCTCCATTGGTTGTCTAAGGTCTGGGCCCTATTCTAGTTAACAAAGGGGGGAAAAAAGCCCTCCTGCTCCACAAGAAAAATGGACTCAATTACACAGCACAGTCCCAATGCCTCCGGCGCTCTTTGGTTTAATCTTCACGGTTGTCCATTTTTGATGGAGAATTTGTGCTGATTTCATGGTGGCTGCTTGGAGGAAAGTCACCCACTTCATGGTTATTTCATAGCCGGGGGCCGGGGGCAAGTGGTGAACAATGATTTAATTAGGCTTCTGTAATAACATCTCAAATGGCTGCCTCGATGTATTAGCATGGAAGGATCTCAATTACTCTATTTCCTTGAATTCCGCGACTTTCATGCCAATGGAAACGGAGAAAAGACATCAGAAATTAAACTAGAAACTCTTTGCCCACAGAAGGCGTATGACATCCATAGAGCAATCAGTGCTTCCTCTCATTGCAGCCAGGTCCACGTGCAAAATCTGTGTTCAGATCTAATCAGAGCAAACATCTGTACTGGAGACCAGGCTGCCGGATGGAGCCCACCATTAAGAACACAACCCTGAAGAAAGGAATCTCCTGATGCATGGATCAGTGAAGACAACCGAGACTGCAGACTGAGGAAAAGGTCAACCAAAAGCTTGTGGCATCCCCTCAGTCTTGACTTCAGACACCACCTCCCAAAATCCCCTCAAGTATCTGTGTTCTACCACCACAGCTCCATAAACCAGTGCATTTTGCCCGTGAACGTCAGGAGATGGCACATGCCCAACTGAGCAAGTCTTGATGATCCATCTCGTCCATAAGACTGGGTCAGACTGTTTATGGATGTGTTACTGTTGACATAAATAAACCATAAATAGACCCCACAGAAAAACCCAGTCAGCAGTGTCTGCCTTCTAGTTCCTCACTACAGTGTCAAAGCTAATCTCATCTTACTGTACAATCCCCCATCTGTTCCAACCTCTCATTTCAATATGAATTGAAATAAATGTAACTCCTGAAAATCTAAAAACCATCCCAGATTTCCAAGCTCCTTTGTCTCGGAGCAGGTTTCACACCCTCCTGTTGGGCACAGAGAGCTTCTCAAGCACTACCAAGCCGACTGCATTAGAGAATACTACAAATTGGATAACTCAAAACCCTCCTAGAGAGCTCTCGTAAAACTCCATGGTTGGATGGAAACTGGAACAGATGGGCGAGCTCCACCAAGAGCTGTATTAACCCTGCTGCTCTCTGCCTGGTGGCCAATAACACATGCAGAAAGTACAGAGCCAAAAATAAGCCTCCAAACCAGAAGATGACCTAAAGTATTTAATACACGGCAGCAAGACAGATGACCACTTGGTGACATACTCCTGCTATGACTGCAAACAACTTCTCCTATGGAAATAGAAGGCTTTCAGCATCTCAGTGTCCAAAAGAGAGGAAGTATTTAAAAGGGACAGACATGTTCCAAGGCAAGTTAGTGGCCATTTGTCCATTACAGCTGAAATACTTCAACCATCACCTCATTACGTATAGAGTAATAGCAAAAAGAGTGCAACGAGGGCCATAATTGGACTGGAGAAATGGAGCAGAAGTCCTGGGGGGAGATTTGCAATGCTTCAGGCTATAAAAAACACCTCTATTTTTGCAGCTGAGTACACAAATTCCCATTAGATTCAAAAGGAGCTTTGGGTGCCCGGAGTCTTTTCATCTCGGCCCATTTGAAGCTTTAAATACCCATCTTTCATCCCTGCCACCGGTGAGTTGAATGACACAGTTGGCCCCTGAGTTCTTAGCTATCCCAGGGTGAAGCTTTCAGAGATGTCAGTTCAGAGATGTCAAAGGGATGCAGACAACCCCAAGATGCTCTGAAGGGGTCTGATGTGGAAAGCGCTCTGTCTCTATAGTGAGGACTGTTGTGGAAACTGGTTTCTTCCATAAGCCACCTGTGCCAGGCAGCACTCTCATCCCAGATGCAGATCCCTCTCTCCCATTCCCATTCCTGTAACACTATTCAAAACCCTCCCACGTTAACATACTCAGCTCAGGTATTTACTGCTGGGCAGACTCCTGAGCACTCCCCACCAGTAGCACAACACAAGCAATGCAGCGCTGCGTCCCTAAAAGCCAGCCCTAAGGGAACAGCCTAGTTCTGGAGGAACCAAACAAAGGAAAACCCATTTAAACCTCCATTGCCCTTCCCTGATTCCACACCCCAACCCCTCATCCTGCAGCCAGCTCCAAAAGGAGCAGATCTCTGCACTGATGTAAGTGGGAGGATGATCATTCCCCCAAACAACCCCACCAAGCTCTATTCTTCATTCTTGATGCTGACAAGCATGAAGGCTAATTGTTTAGAATCGCATTTCAAATGGCCCAGATGAGATAAGTGCCAGGAGATGGGGGTAAATCACACAACTGCTCACTTGCTGCCTCCCAGTTGAAATCAATAGCAATTCAGGGCTAATTAATATTTAGGAAATGCAAAACTTGTCATCTTAAATCAGGCTGAAACACAATAATCACATTAAGTGCTTACTTCAGCAAAACACCCCTGCAATGCTAAGCGTTAGTGAACTATGCGCGTATTTATCCACTTAATTGACTCCTGCCTCTGACAGAACTCTATTACCCAGGAGTTAGAAGGAAACTTAACTCTGATCTGTGTGTTTGCACTCAAGGACTTCTGTTTGACTCCAGCTTATTTGCAGTGGCAGAGCTGAAGGGCTACATTTTGCTCCCGACGTAATACCACGAAGTTGAGCAACAAATGTGACATTTAAGCTTTCCACGTGATGACCTTCCATTCATAGCCTGGAAAGTTTTCATCCTGTTCTACTTCAGTTTCATTTCCAGGCATCCTTTAAATAAAGATGCTACTCGGTGCTTTAGAAGATGCGGAGCCTGGTAGGAATTACTAATGCAAACAGCCAACTACAGTCCCTCTTTTCCTAGACAAGAAAGCATCCTTGCTATGATTTGGTACCTCAGTTTTCATTGAACCACAGACTCCCAGACTGATTTGGGTTGGAAAGGACCTTAAGATCATCCAGTTCCATCCCCCTGCCATGGGCAGAGCCACAGTACGTATTGCAATACGCTGTGCCACTGACATGCAAACTTCAGCTTGTTCTGCACAACTTCCTGATGTTAGAGAAGCTGCATGGGGTAAACCCAAAAGCATTTCAGACTTAGGCAGTAATTGACTGTTTGACCATCGCCTTCCGCACAGGCCATAGCTCTGGAACCCCAATGCCCCTCCATATGCGCAGGGTGGATGGCAGCTCTTGTGCAAATGCCTTCAAAAGCCACAGGTCATGGAACAGCCTGACCCAGCCGAGAGCTGAACAATGCCTCTTGGAGAAGCCAGACTAAAACCCCCCTCTTTAACAACCTCTCTGCTGTAGCAGGAGGAAGTGCCATCACTTCACTCATCCGACAGCCACACAAAGGGTTTGCTGTGGGGCTCACAGCAGGCTGGGACCTCGGTTTGCAGGCAGCAGAGGTCTGTGCTTAGGCAGCTCCAAGGGGATTTTTCCATTCTCTTCCCGTAAGTGATCTGAAAACCTGCTTCTCTCTTCCCCCAGCACAAAGCTTGGACCTTTCCCTGCTGCTCCTTTCAATTCTATGACCCATTTAAATACTGGACAAGCTCACGAGGTGTTTGCCTTGCCTGCCCTAATACACTGGTATGAAAACGCTCCCATTGCCTGCTCGGCACCTTTCAACACGAACCAAGCCCAACCAAGCTCATCACACACGTTGGATTGAAAGCCCAGTCCAGCAGACATCCCTCCGAGCTTCACCATAGTCAGGATGGAGCGGAGCAAACGTACGAGACTCAGCACACACAAGTTCACAGCTGAAAGGCAGTGCCTTGAACTGCATCAGGAAGCAAACCAGAAACTCACGGAGGGATAATGTTGGTTATAACCATGCAAAGAGACGGTATTGGAATCAATAGGACTCCTTCTGCAGACGCAGTGAGTGCTGAACCAGATCTTGAAGCCAGTTTCTGAGTGTTTCCAATGAAATAACCTGGCCTAGAGGTCAGGAAGTTGAGAATAGCCTCAAATTCACCATTCCCAGGTACTGGTGTTAAGGAATAAACAGATGCCAGCTCTTGGATGAAGGGAACCCCCTTTGCAAGAGAAACGTGTGCTGGCAGGTACTGGGGAGCACTGGGAGCTGGTGTGGTGAGGAGGAGCACACAACAGGGGATAGCACGATGAGGCGGACAGCCTCAGTGCTAGCAATACCGGGCAAAACAGCATCAGGGATTCCTTGTCCAGCTCCAGTGCTCTGAGACAAGCCAACTGCAACAAAACTGCTCCCCATCCCTGCTCGAGGAAATCAAAGATAGGGAGCTGGGTTTTTATTGCTCAGCAGGGAAACGGAGATAAGGTTCATGCACAAAGCCAGAGTGACACTGCTGCACTGGACAACAGAAATCCATGCTTCAGATCCCTCTGAGGGACCACCCCATGAGGACAAAGCTTTTGATGGCTGCTCCAGCCCACATCAGTGCTGCTCCTTTGTCGAGCAACAGCATGGCTGTGCTGCACTATTGCAGGGACAAAGACCTCCCCTTTGAATCCTGGAATGGTTTGGGTTGGAAGGGACCTTAAAGCTCATCCAGTCCCAACCCCTGCCACGGGCAGGGACCCCTTCCACTAGAGCAGCTTGCTCCAAGCCCCTGTGTCCAACCTGGCCTTGAGCACTGCCAGGGATGGGGCAGCCACAGCTTCTCTGGGCACCCTGTGCCAGCGCCTCAGCACCCTCACAGGGAACAACTTGTGCCTAAGATCTTTTTCCCATCCTAATACACTCATGTTTGGTTTCCATATCAATAAGCAGCAGAAAAGACCCTCGCAGGGTTGCAAACAGGGCCTGGGAAAGCTCATTAAAGGCAGAGCCCTGTGAAGTCATTATTATGTATATGTCAATTCTGCAAAGAAACAAATGCCATTCGTGCTCTCCAGGTAATCAATACACACCTCATATCTAGCCACAACAGGGAGCAAAAACCAATGCGGGGGGGGATAACACACAACAAACCACGCACACCTTCAGGAAGTCTAAGTACTCAGACTCCCTGATTTCCATCCTCTCCCTGTTTGAGTCATTAGGAGACATTTTGTACTGTTCTCAGCCACAAAGACTTGCCGCAGGCCAGGATTAATGAGTCTGACTTGCATGGACTCAGCTGCACCCAGAGCAGAAACACCACAGCTCCAGCCTCAAAGTTCCAGCCAATGCACGAATCAAAGCTCTTGGCAATGGAATTGAGGACCAGACCCATGACGAGACCGGAGCTACCAAGGGCCCCATCATTTATTTCTGGCTCTCAGCAGCTTGCTGTGTGACCCTGTGTAAATAGCTCTCTCCTGCTTTCATTCTGCACTTCACAGCAGGCTGAACCACCACACTCCTTGCTTGCACTCACCTACCTACGTGTGCGTGTGTATAAAAGCCCCAAATTATGTGTATCTCTATGTAAGCCTGTGCTGAATTAAATGCACATATAAAAGGGGGCCATGATGTTGATAATGGAAAATTACACTAAGTGCTTGTTCACTTTACAACATCCATTCCAAAACAACCCCACCAAGCCAAGCTGTCAGCCCTGTTTGCTGCGGATTCCCATTCAAGTGTTGTGGCAGTGGCTATGAACAGGTACACACGCAATGTGCTTAACAGATCCTACTAATAACCCTTGTGCTTTTAACTACACAGGCCTGCATTGGAACACAAGCAGTTCTTTATTTGATGGGTTCTGGTGTTTGCAAATCAAAACCTCTCACTCAATTTAGCAGTAAAGCAAACGGGGTTGGCTCCATCCCAATAAAAGTTCCTGCCAAATAAGTGGAGCTGCCTATTCACTCCATCCCTCTCCTTTCTAAGAGTCAAACCCCACCTATAAAGGTAATTAAACCGAATTAGTTTGATTATAAACACAACATCATTCCATGCTGGATCTCAGATGAGCTCAAGACAAAGCCCCCTTACACAGTAACCTCCTTGTTCCACGCACCTATATGCTTGGTTAAGTGGCTCCATATGCTTAATGGAGAAGAAATCTAATTACCTTCATTTACTCTCCATCCAAAAGTAGAAGGGTAAACTATATGTTTAATTATAAACTTTCCACTTTGAGCAGCTATAATTAATGAGTCAAGGAATCAGGCAATATGCCTCGAGCAACCTTTATTACTCCTGAGGTACCCGAGCACCACTTGCAGTTTAGAGCAAGTCACTTCCTATTAGTATTAGGAGCCAAAGTGTCTACCTAAGGCATTAATCATGGAGTGCTGCAGCTCTAAGACTTTTAATTACATACAGTGGGTATGCTACACATGGATTGCACACATAGGGCGATGTTAATAAATAGCCTTCCCGGGGCTATCAAGGGCCTTGGTTTGCTTTATTTCACATTGTGAGGTTTTATGCAGACCTAGGCAAGGTTGCTCGACAAATGAGGCTGTGATTCCCATCACTGGTCTAGGGCAGGGTAGAACCGAGCCGTGAGTTGCTAATAGTGGAGTACAAGCAGTGCAGGAAGCAGGATGCTGATGGGCAATGAGGGAATCTCTGCCACTGACTTCAAACCAGCCTCTTCTCCCTGTGATAAAGCCTTGCCTCCCAGCCCCTTTGACAATGGATTCCTCTGGAAATACCTCCTCTGCCTCTCCCTAGGGTCTGAACTTAAATTCATGCACCATTTAACCCCTTATTTCAGATAAAACAACAAGTCAGCCAGCACAAAGATAATGGTGTCAAGCAAATTCAGACTCCCCCTGTGCTCCAAGGAAAACACTACAGGAGAGACTAGATGGCTTCCCAGATTCACCACTTTTTGTGCCTGGATGAATGGCTTTGCTGAGGTTATTTTTCTCCAGTGCAAGCAGAGCCACTTCTTCTTGAGCACAGCTTGAAGGCTGACCTGCAAAGCTACCAGCATGAAGAAGAAAGTCCTTCACAAAGTACAAACAGAGCAGCCAGGAAAAGGGAGAGGAGAGGTGTTGAGATAATTACATGGTTTGTATTGGTGCCAAATGGGGAAAGTCAGGGTGATAATAGCTAGGCTTATTGCTTGGATGAGAAATAGAGCATCTTTGGTAGCCAGTTGGGTTTATCTTTGTACATACAAAACAAACATGACCGGAAAAAAAAATCTGCAGGAAAAATCAGTTCAATATTTTCCTTAGTAAAATCAAACAAAACCATAATAAACCCCCCTCTGCAGTGCATATTCCCCAAGATCCTCATCTGTTTTCCACACATTTCCCCTTTAAGCACTCTTCCAAACCCATAGAAAACAGTGCAAGTGCTTCCCAGGCACAGCCTGCCT
This sequence comes from Pezoporus wallicus, assembly GCF_028554395.1. Taxonomy (NCBI): domain Eukaryota; kingdom Metazoa; phylum Chordata; class Aves; order Psittaciformes; family Psittacidae; genus Pezoporus; species Pezoporus wallicus. The sequence goes on from NW_026636985.1 coordinate 1,589,362, forward strand.
GCTGGCTCTCCATGAAGACTGGCCAGGTTTTCATTGCCCTGAGCTGCACTGATTGCAACAAGGCTTCCAAGGACGAGGACCGTGGTCCACGGTGCCTCTGCCATGCTCTCCTAGGTGATGCTCCAGAGCCGTGTTTGGGGCGCAAGTGTTCTGTTGCTTTCTTGCTTTCCTTACTGGGTTGTGGTTGCCCTACACAAACTCTGCACCGAATGAATGGCAGAGTGCACCAAGCATCCAACCGGGAACCATGAAATATGTGCTCCAGCTTCACCTGCAGATGGTGAAATGGGTGGAAAAGGGGTTTCCAGGGTTGTAAGAACCACCAGTACCTACCTGCACCTGAGCACAAGCTGCCTATGAACATGAGACACGAGCTCTTACAGATTCAAGCACAAGTCTCTCAATTTCCTTTTTAAACTGGTACAAAGGTGTTATTAGTTGCAATATTTATACCCTGCTGCTCCTCCTTGCCCAAGGCTGCTGAAACTTTCATTCCAGACAGCAAAAGCAAGCAGTTCTGTAAACTGGGAGAGCATGCTCCACAAAGGGGGGGGGGCTAATCTCAGCTCTTGTTAGATGCTCAGCATAGGTGTACATGCAATTCTTCTACCCTCAACAGGCCCTTGAACAAGAAAGCTGTGAAAGAACAGTCAGTCAGCATTCACTCAACTATGATCTGCCTATAGGCTGCCCTAGGAGCAGCTGTAATTGTAAAAGCCTCCCCTTTGAAAGGCAGTGGGTAAGTCCCTTTGTTCCTCAAGCGCATCATGCATTATTCTGAGGTTCATGACAAATGCCTCTGAAGAAAAGGTCTCCAGAAAGCCCTGTCACACTGACTATGCTCTGAAGAGCTCTTCAACTATTCATACAGCCCTGCAAAGCGTCTTCCAGCCTGCCTTTACATACATGTTACTTGAGGCCACCCACTTTGTTTCAAGTGCATTAGCAGTTCCTCAGGTTTTAGGTGCATTCATTACATATAGTCCCCTCAAACTGAGGAGGGGTTGAGGGACACGGTATCATTACAGCTGCCAGCAGCAAATCTGCACCAGTTATACCTGCTCCCAATAGGGAAATTAAGATACTCCCCTGGTCATCACAACCACGGGACCCAAATCCTCCTGTGAAAAGGATTTTGTCCCTCTTTTAGGGCTTGCAGGAAAAGAACTCGGTGACTTACCCAGCATCACAGAAGAAAGCTGCTGGAACAGCATCTCAGATTTAGGATAGTCCCTCAGATGCTTTGTAACATGAATGAAGAAAACAAATAGAAAGGAAACAAACTAAGAAACTTTCTGTAACTTCTCCCTTTTGGACTGCCTCAGGGTACCTCTGCAGTAGCTAAAACCTCTTTTGTCCTCACTATTTTGATGCACTTGGACACCAGTGAGTTTTCAACAGGAGCTCACTGACCCACACATCTCCTCTCAGTGAGATGCTCCTGCATTAACAGCCCCAAAACCACCCTGACTCCCCTTTTCCTTCTTTATGTGCTCAGCTGTCTTTGCTCTCAGCTCATTACTACGAGTGGTGTCCCTCAGGGATCGGGTTTGGGACCGCTCTTGTTCAACATCTTCATCGCTGCCATGGACAGTGGGATTGAGCGCGCCCTCAGTGAGCTCACCAATGACACCAAGCTGTGTGGTTCGGTTGATACCCTGGAGGGAAGGAATGCCATCCAGAGGGACCTCGACACGCTTGGGAGGTGGGCTGATGCCAACCTCATGGAGTTTAACCATGCCAAGGGCAAGGTCCTACACCTGGGTGGGAGCAATCCCAGGCACAGCTACGGGTTGGGCAGAGAAGAGATTCAGAGCAGCCCAAGGAGAAGGACTTGGGGGTGTTGGTTGATGAGAAAATGAACATGAGCCGGCTTCAGTGTGCGCTCACAGCCCAGAAACCAACCGTGTCCTGGGCTGCATCCAAAGGAGCGTGACCAGCAGGGCGAAGGAGGTGATCCTGCCCCTCTGCTCTGCTCTGGTGAGACCTCACCTGGAGCATTGTGTGCAGTTCTGGGGTCCTCAACATAAGAAGGACATGGAACTGTTGGAACAAGTCCAGAGGAGGTCACGAGGATGCTCGGGCCAAGAGCACCTCCTGTATGGAGCCAGGCTGAGGAAGTTGGGGCTGTTCAGCCTGGAGAAGAGAAGCTGTGTGGAGACCTCATAGCAGCTTCCAGTGTCTGAAGGGGGCCTATAGGGATGCTGGGGAGGGACTCTTCATCAGGGACTGTAGTGATAGGACAAGGGGTAACGGGTTAAAACTGAAACAGGGGAAGTTTAGATTGGATCTAAGGAGGAAATTCTTTCCTGTGAGGGTGGTGAGGCACTGGAATGGGTTGCCCAGGGAGGTTGTGAATGCTCCATCCCTGGCAGTGTTCAAGACCAGGTTGGACAAAGCCTTGGGTGAGATGGTTTAGTGTGAGGTGTCCCTGCCCATGGCAGGGGGGTTGGAACTGGATGATCTTAAGGTCCTTTCCAACCCAAACTATTCTATGATTCTATGAGTGTGCAGCTGTGAGAGCTTTCCTATGAGGAAGCAGCAGGACAGAGGTCTCGTTTGCAGGATCGGGTGCCTTTTACAGCGAGAGCATCCCGACAGGCAACTGGTTTATAGCTGCAATACACAGTAATTCAGATAATAACTCTCAGGAAAGACTTAGTGCCAGGAAAATGAGTACCACTGGCACAAAGTAAAGGAATCAGCTAGGGAAGATGTTTTGCAGGTTATTTTTACGAGGTGGGGAGCCGGAGAAGCCCATTAAAGACAACAGGAGTGTCTGTCTTTACTAACACGCCTGGATCCAGCTTTCCATGTCAGAGCCTTTTACTGGCTAGCAATGTGTTCCAAGTGCAGTGTAACCCTGCTGACTTCAGCTTGCCCTTTACAAGGAAAGCTGTGCTGGCTGTAATGCTGGAATATCAGCCCCACCGGGCTTGCTCCTACACTGACCCCCTTTGCTCTCTGCTCTTGGGCAGACAAGCTGTCACTGTCCCTGCACTCCAATGCACTGCTCACCCCAATTGTTTGAGTGCTGAGATTCTGTACTACAACAATGGTCTCAGTCACCCACTGTGCTGTCATTTACTGTGGGATCTTATGGCTTTTATAGCTTCATTTTGAGTACTTGGAAGCTCCAGGCTGCTTTTCCTGTCAGTCAGTGCATTACTGGAGTTAGAAATCTCAAGCACATCAACTCAGAGATGGTCCCAATTCCAAAAAAAGCTGGAAAAATGAGACATCTAAATAAGAGAGTGAAAAAGGATTGTTCAGCCTGGAGAAGAGAAGGCTCCTGAAGGGGAGACCTGAGAGCAGCTCCAGGGCCTGAAGGGGCTGCAGGAAAGCTGGAGAGGGGCTTGGGACAAGGGCCTGTAGGGACAGGCCAAGGGGAATGGCTTGAACCTGCCAGAGGGGAGACTGAGATGAGCTCTTAGGCAGAAGCTCTTCCCTGTGAGGGTGCTGAGGCGCTGGCACAGGGTGCCCAGAGAAGCTGTGGCTGCCCCATCCCTGGCAGTGCTCAAGGCCAGGTTGGACACAGGGGCTTGGAGCAAGCTGCTCTAGTGGAAGGGGTCCCTGCCCATGGCAGGGGTTGGAGCTGGATGAACTTTAAGGTCCCTTCCAACCCAAAGCAGGCTGGGGTTCTACGATACAATTCTATGATCCTCCTCACTTGACAGGACTGAAAGGCTCAGGTGAAGTCACAATGAGTCGTGGGAGAGAGCCAAGGGTAGAGCTCAAATCCCCACTGGTCTAGGTCATTACATCACCTGAAAACCCCTACAATGGGAAGGGGTCCTTGTAAAACTGGTACAGCAAAACCAACAGAGTTACCTGAGAGAAACCCCAGAGGACTGCATCCAGTGTTCCATTTGCATGGCAACGTGCACTTACTTCAGTGGGGCCCATTTCAGTGTAAACCTGTGGAACTCCTCTGAAATCCATCAGGTTGTCATCAGCTGAGCTCCCTCAAACGCTCCTTTTCCCACCTTCAGGAAGAGACCTCCATAATGACTGTCTATAAATGTAAAATAGCATTTACCTGCTAATTATTACTACATTTGATTGCCTATAAGCAGCTACAGTTATATTTGTGCTTCTTGATGTAAAGGGGGGGGGGAAATCAGAACATCAATTTGAGGCACACTTCTTCCTGGCTAAATTTAACAGGAACTTTAAATAAGGCAGGTTCCAGAGAGAATCACGACCATTCCTTAGATAGCTGAGATTACTTTTGGCCTTCATTAACTATTTCTATTTATGATATTTAGCAAGGGGGGGAAAGAAAGTATGATGGCGATTCTCTAATGTATTCAACATACGCTCTGCCTTCAAAACAAGCGGTGCTTCACAATGATGCTTAAAGCACTTCTCCTCAAAGTTTACCCATTCCAAGCAGGATCAGGACTCCCCCTGGCTTACTAACCCTAGTGATTGGTGACGGAAGAGGTAGCTCTTGTTCCACACAACACACTGGTTAATTATACACCCATAAACCGGTCGTGATTTGCACTGAGTTGATGAAGCCGCGAGGCCAAAAGAGACCAAGATTCACTCCCAGCCCTGATTTTCCTCAGTGGCCAAGCCTGAAATGAGACAACTTCTGATCCCCAATGGAGGGCCAGGAAAATCCATCCAAGCAACAGTCCGTGAGATGGCCACGTTCTCGTTTTGCCGTTCCCCAGCTGGTGGTTGGTGCTACACAAAAAGACGATGGGAAGAATTACCGATGGCTTCTCTCCCTTTCCCTCCATCAGCCTCTCCTGTTAAATCTGACCTAAATTCTTCATGGTCCATGAGATCTGTCTCAGTTGAACAAGAACATTTCCACCTGAGGAGCCATCTCAGGCACACGTTGCTGATAAAACCGGCGTAGCTGATAAGTGATTAAATGCCAGTCACAGTAACATGGTTTGTTGAAGTCAGGTGTCTTTGTGAACCTTATTCTACATGATCCCCAGAACTGCTTCAAGTGGTGGAAACGTTGCCTGGGAGCTACAGAGAAGCTGATTTGTGTTTCAGAATAAAAGGAACAGATTAAATGATGCCCTGGTTGATTTTCCTGCTCATTCACAATCATTCTAAACACAGAAGAATGAAGCAAATAAATGGACAGCGAACATAGAGGAGATGAGAGCTCGTTCTGCATCCGATCTGTGGGCATGAATAGAGAGAAAAGGAATTTGGGCTGGAATGGGATAGGCTTTATTTCAATGGGCTGTGCTGCAAAACCTGGAATGGGGCCAGGATGTTGCAGCAAAGTGTTCCAAACTCAACCCACCAGCGCTAGAGAAGCCTTGGTCATATGTGTTTAGGTGAGTGGATCTCCTTGATTCTGCCTGAAGGTAACACATCAGAAGAGAAGGAGGGTCTGAAGTTATTGGGCTCAGACATATCACACTCAGACACACCACCTGAGCTTAAAAGCCTAACATAGCCCACCAAACAGCCACCCAGCGCAGATATATATCCTTTACACACATAAAACAGAGATGTCCTTTGTAGCAGGAGACTAACTCACTGTCTGAGAGTAACTCCCCATCTCTTAATGAGTGCAGTAACCTCTTCTTCCACCACGCTGACTTCATTGTCTAAGGTGACAGTTTCTTGGTGCAAGGATTTAGCACAGATTTCCACAGCTTTACTTCATACTGAGCCAAGACTTGATGTGATCTTGGAGTTTTCTCCATCCTCTCTGTCACCATTTTGGGGTCTATAGGCAGGAATTCAGTTTTCCCCCTTCACCTCATATCTGAGCTAAAGATGATGCACACAGCATTTATTGACTATAGAATCTCTTTCTATAGACATTTATTAATGCCAGAGTCTCATGTGAGTGCTAGCCACCTCGGTGCTAGGCTTTTCATGCTTGCATTCATTTAACCAGGGCCAGAGATTAATTCCCTCTGCATTATCATTGCAGTGGTGACCTGCTGTAAATGTTGAGTTATGGCCCAACTTATCACAAGCTACTGTTGCTGTTCATCATACCTAGCAATAATTCTCAGGTTTGCTCCACAGCTCAAAATGGAGAAGCTCTGAGGTTCCTACAGTAAATCTTGCAAGATATTGTCTGTTAGCATTTAATGCATGTCACCATGGTGTAGTAAATAATTCCTTCTGTGAGAAAACTACAACTTACCCCATTTCACTATCCTTTGAGCACTGGCAAAGACAGAAACAATCCAACTTGCACATTAAATGCCTATGAGATCTTAAGAAAGTAATGACTGTGTCCAATTAGCATCCTCCATCTCACATGCACTAGCACTGAGTGATGGTCAGCTAGAAAGTATGTGTTACTCAGCACTGGAGACGTAAGAATCACCATACTGGTTCTTACTAATAGTTTATGGTGATGTGTTTGGTGGCTTTTATATCCTGTCAGGGGAAAAATAAGCTGCAAGAGGAAGCATGACTCAGCCTTTTGTGTAAGCTGTCAAGAGACAGAAAGCAGGAATAATGTGAAGACTATGCCACAAGAGGGATGGTCGCTCCCAAGCAGGATGCTCTTGGTCATAGCACAAGCTACTCCCTGTTCCTCCTACTCCCCTGTCATAGAATCCTAGAATCCCAGACTGGTTTGGGTTGGAAAGAACCTAAAGATCATCCAGTTCCAACGCCACTGCCATAGGTAGGGACACCACACACTAAGACCATGTCATCCAAGTCCCAGGAAGCCACTGCTCAGTGATGCAGAACTCGATTTTGGGTCTTTCCAGGCTGATGATTGAACCAAACCCAGTATTTTCAGTAAATCCCAGGCTAGAACAGGGCAGGATCACTATCCCACTCTCTTCTCCCTGAACAGCTGTTTCAAATGTGTCTTTTCCAAGGCTCCCAGTGCTGCCCTTCCCTATCTATTTCAATGGAACCCATCCCCGTGTGCTGTGCATTCTGCCTTACACAGTCATCTTCACTGCCTGATGCTATATACTACAATGAACATTTTTACAGTCTGAAAGTCATCATCTTAATGACTTTACAAAGCTTAATAGCTATCATAACATATACCTTAAATGGCTGCTTTGGGGAGATATGGCTTCATCATTTTCACTTCAGAACCCAATCACCCCCTCCCAAATAAAACAATACCATTTTATTCAACTGATTATTTGCTTCGATGATGAGTTTGCCATGACATTTTCATATGTGCACTTCCCTCTTCAAACACCACTGCAGGGATGTACTGAATTATTTACACCGAGCTATACCCCAGACATAAAAGCTTACCCAACACCTTACAGGCTCTGATTCCCCATCACTGTGAAAGTGACCAGTTCGGCCTCTGAGTGGCAATATGAGATGCTATTTAGGCAGAACATCCAATTCAAGCCATTTCTCTGCTCTGCTCCCCTCACATTTCCACAGCGTCCAGAACTGTTGCATCAAACAGCTCTTCTGGCACCCACTTATGCACCTACTGCCTGTGGTTTTGTGTGATCACTGTTTGAGAGCAGCAAAACTCTTTGCCTTTACAACCTCCTATGACAGGGAGTGCCAGAAAAGCACAGCCCTCAGAGGAAGGAGCTATTAACTGGTTTAAATCAATCTCCTAACTTTACCTAGTGATGGAAGCTGCACCCTAAGCACACAGATTTCAAGCTGGCTTGCTGTGAACTCCCCCTGTAACTTGAGTTTATAAAGAGCTGGGGTCTTAGCAGATTCAAGCATTCAGTTATGGTGCCTTATTTTCCTCATAGCCGGTAAGAAAAGTACCCTGCAAGCATTTTAAAGCTGAGCTATCACTTCCTCTCTTATTTCAGAGAGAAAAATGAAAACCAGTGGGACAGCACAGGACTGGAACTCACATACAATGCAAACACAGGCTGCAATTTAAGTGTGATTGGGAAGGTTTGAGGGAAGAATACTGGCACTGAGATAGCAGCATCGACACTGAATTCAATAACTAAAGTCACAGAAAATGGGTATTTTGTAAGCAAAGTGAGGCTACAAAGGGCAGGAGGGAGCAGCACATAGTGGAACAAAACCAAGCATCAAAATCCCGCTCCAGCACATGCCCACGATGTGCATCTTCCTCTGCTTTGGGCTTTTGGTCCTTTAAAAACAGGATAAATATTGACTGCCCTGAACACGCACCAAATGACTATGCTGTGTGCTGCTTTTAGCCAAATCTCATCTCCTCAGTACGGTACTCCAGCAAGCTCCCATCCCGTATTTGAACATATGCTTGCTTCATTAGCACTTACACTCACTTGGGAGAGAGACTGCATGAAATTGCTGTGAACACTGCAGAAGACGTATGCCAATGTAGATGGAAATCCTAATACCCTGCAGTGACAAATCACTGCTTTATTTGAATCTCAGAGTCCTTTATGATAGATTCGAACAATCCGAGTTTTTGGATACCCAGGCACATCCAGACCTAATCATCCTAACTGGTAGTGAGAATTTCGCTGGAAGAATGTGTTAAGACTGATCACAGCACCCCAGAATGGTCTGGGTTGGAAGGGACCTTAAAGCTCATCCAGCTCCAACCCCTGCCACGGGCAGGGTCCCCTTCCACTACAGCAGGGTGCTCTGAGCCCCTGTGTCCAACCTGGCCTTGAACACTGCCAGGGATGGGGCAGCCACAGCTTCTCTGGGCACCCTGTGCCAGCGCCTCAGCACCCTCACAGGGAAGAGCTTCTGCCTTATCTCCAACCTGATCTTCCCCTGCTTCAGTTTGAACCCATCACCCCTTGTCCCATCCCTACAGTCCCTGATGAAGAGCCCCTCTCCAGCATCCTTGTAGCCCCCTTCAGACACTGGAAGCTGCTCTGAGCTCTCCACACAGCTTCTCTTCTCCAGCCCCAATGTTCTCAGCCTGGCTCCATATGGGAGCTGCTCCAGCCCCTGAGCATCCTCATGGCCTCCTCTGGACCTGCTCCAAGTCCTTATGCTGGGGACCCCACCAGGCTGTGTGGGGGTCTCCCCAGAGCGCAGCAGAGGGGCAGGATCCCCTCCCTGAGCTGCTGCCCAGCACACAGGGGGGTTCTGGGCTCAAGTGCACACTGAAACCGGGTCATGGGGAGCGTCTCCTCCCCCAACACCCCCAAGCCCTTCTCCTCGGGCTGCTCTGACTCACTCCTCCACCCAACCTGCAGCTGGCTTTCAATAAGGAACCCTCATGGTAGGCAGCATACAAAGCAAGCAGCAGTGGCAGCCGATTCCCATCTTAAAGAGCTTGTGACCAGTATGAAAACGTCAGTGACAGGGGCAAAAGCAGAACCTAAAAATCAGGAAAAAAACCACAAGTCCCAAACTGGAGATACTTGGACCCTGCCCAGTATCCAGAAGTCTCTCTGCAGGCTTGGAATAAAGGAATAAAACCCCACGACACTGTCAACCGACAAAACGCTCCTGCTCTCAAGGCTGAACACTTGGGAAGAGACATGACTTCGTATGCTTAATATCATCAAGTCTACCAAGAGAACACTGAGGCATCTAAAATGATACCAAATGTATCTCTAATAAACCTCAGTACAGGGATGCTCAGAACGCACATGGACAAGCTGGACTTGCCCAAGACGAGAAAAGGAAACAGAAGAAAGAATGACTCCAGGCAAAGGACATCAGTGAGACGCTTTCCCAAGGAATTCAATAGTTTTCCAGATAAAACATCCACCTCAAAACAAGCAAACCAGAGCAACTGAGTCAAGCTGAGCTCAATTCAAGAGGTACCTCAGTGCCTGCAAACCCATCTTCCTTGCCAGAAAACATCCCAGGTGGAGAACCCTCCGTAGCTCTAATTGAGAGCCAAAGGCCCCTGAGGTTACTTAGGCAGTTTCGAAAGCATTGCTTGAAGTGCTTTCTGGTGCCTTCTCATCCCATAATGCAACTGCCAGTCCCAAGTAAGCTTCCGAACCCTCTCGCAGTCACAGCTACGAGTTGCCAACGTAATTGGATGTTTGAGCCCCCTGCTCTCCCAACGCGCTCTGTTAGCACTGACCATGAAATCGCTCGCTGTGATTTGTTTGCATATATAGTGAAAAAATCAAGTGATGTTAGCCCAGATGTGGGAAGGAGGGGAGGGGGCAGAGAAAGGGGGAAATCTCAATCGCCTACAATGCCTAAACTAAGCAACCTGCTGCTTCACACTGCAGGGGCTCTTGTTCTTTCTCTACGCTTTGTCCCTATTTACAGTTCGCAAAGCAACGCACAGTAAAACAAGCTTAAATTTGAGTTAATGCAGCAGCAAGTTGACTCCAGATACAAGCAAAAAGGGCAGAGAATAGGTCAAAGAAATGGCATCACTGAATTTCAGTCTAAACCCGTAAGACAAGAAGCTGACGCTGCTGTGCCTGACCCTTCTACGCTGCAGCATCCTTCTACTCACTGGGTGTTTTTATATATACAGGGTGCAGATGATTGCTAGTGTAAATCAGTGTAGCTGCACTGACTTGTGTGGGATGACACCAACTGAGGGTCTGGCACAAACACCATCGTGAGAAGCCAGGAATGACAAATACTAAGGAGAACAAAAGAATTCAATCCAGGAGAAAATGAGAAATCAGTATTCTTCATTATGAGCCCTGCTTGCCTCCACCACCTGATCGGTCCAAAGTGATGGAGAATAAATTCAGGTCTCAGCAGCCCTGCTGTACTGTAAATCCAGGCTGATAGCTCCACTGCACCCAGCAGGGTTGAGTTTATAAGTAGGAATGGTCCTAGCCAAGGACTGAACTGGTGGGACTTCGTCACGCTGCTATGGCCTAAGTTCATCACTAAGCTCTGACTCTTAAAAGCACCTACCGAGTGCTAACTAAACTGCTCGTGTGGGGAATATTTAGGAGGAGGAAGAGGAGGCAAGGAGCAAGGTGCAAACACTGAGCCAATGCAGCAGAGCCCTCATGAAATCTTGTACGTGCTACAGTGCTCTAGATGGGATGTTTTCCAGCTGCCTCCATCTGAAGCATCCCCTATACCCAGAATTAAGCAGCGCTGTAGCTGTGAAGGTTAATAATTGACAGTGGACAGTAAAGAGTATCTTAGCCATCGAGTTGGAAGTCAGTGATGCTAAACACATAATTGTCCAGTACAGCTATATTTGTTCCAGGTATACTGCAGAACGTTTTCTCATGCCCAAGATATTACTCTCCTGTGCTGGCAGGAATATCTGAGCCAGATCAGCCTGCAAATGCTTCTTGAGGAAATTGGGTTTCTCCGCTCTATTAGGAGCATTTCATTTTTATGATTAAAATCAGAAAACAATATTCTACCCAGTTAAAGGGAAGCGTGCAGAAGATGACTTTCCTCTAACCAGGTTTCCAAATACTTATCTAAAGTGCTCTGAAAAGGCATTAATAAATAAGGATGAAAAATGAAAACTGCATAGCTAACATGTTTCATGAACTGCATTTGCTGTGAGTTATGGACAACATGCTTTAGAGGAATAATAATAATAGTTCACACTTCAGCACAGCACCCTTCAGTGGAGAGACTCCCATATATCAACATACAAAGCTTTAATCAGAAAGGAAGGCATCAACTTCTCCATTACACAAAACCAGGTAAATCAAGGCAAAGACTAATAACCAGCCAACAGTTCAAACCACGGCAGACAAATTTCGGTGCAGACCCTTACTGACTGGAAATACTTGGATGTGTGCTCATGATCTACCAAAATCAAAGGGACATCAGGCTACAATTAAGCCTATACCTATGTGGTTGGAGTTTGTGTGTTCTGGAGATGGGCTGTTCCTTCACCAATAGACAGAGGGAAACCCAACTGATGGATGGAACAATCAAGACTATCACATTCCAGAAAGCAAGCTATATTGGAGGATGTCTACAGCAAAACAAGGAAGGAGTTCTGACAGATCCTAATGGTGTCCAACCAACTGGTTCCTGCCATCATGATAGACGTCAGGTACCAAAATACTTGTGATTGTCTGGACCACAATGATCTAACCTAATGGTATACAGGGAGGCTTGGACCGCATGAGGTCCCTCAGGCACCACGTTGCCAGCTGGACTTATCTCCGCCTGCATCTATGCAGCTAAGTCAGCTAAGAGCCAAAACTGTGTGTGGCTGGTGACTCATTGAACACCCTGTGGGGAAGAAAACCGACGTTTTCACTCTAATCTGTGAGCTCAGGAAAAGTACACACAGAAAACGCAACACAACGGACAAATGGAAGGAACCAAGAGGCCTTTTCTTCAGCCCTAGGCTCCAGGGCTTTGCATCTTCTGGATCATAAAGAAGGGGAGAGCAGCAGATTCATGCAGGTTATAAAGGTCTAAAAATGTGCCACTTTGCTTGTGATGAAGGACAGGGAGAAGAAAGGAGAACAGCTCAATTCCGAGTTCAAAAAATCATAATAATAATGAAAGTCCTTGAGGCAAATAGGGGGGGAAAAAAGGAGGGGGAATTACTTGGCACACAGGGATATGCAGGAAGCTCTGAAAGACCTGGATAATGCACCATCAAAATACAACCCTTTTAAAAGAGTACCTTTTCTTCCCTGCTCAGGTTGTCGTCTTTTGTTCCATCTCATTTCAGTGCCCATCAATACATCTGTCTTTTCCCTTCTCAGCTGGATGGGGTTGACAGTAATCCAATTGGATCTAAGCCCAGATGCATTTCTTTCTTCCTTCCTTCTTTGTAATCTGTACGGAAAACAAAACGCACAAAAGCCTGGCATTACTTCCCATTCCAAGTCAACCTCTATTTCAAACCAAACCCCCGTGCTAACAGCGAGGGATAAATCCCAGGAAAATCATTACAGAAATTAAACAGATAAAAAGAAACCCCTTTCCCTCAATGCCTGTGCTCTTCTAGCATAGCAAGGCCACCCGACTCTGAACGTGTAGTCATCCAGTATGCACAAAAGAGGTCCGAGCCACCTTTAGCTGGTTAATAATGGCCAACCCTGCAGTGAAAAGGTGGACAGCTTCACATTTCACACCCAGAACCACACAGAGGTTGGAAGGGTCCCACTGGAGATGGTCTAACCCGACACCCCACTCAAAGCAAGCACTCGTGGTCTTGTCTGATTGAGCTCTGAATATCTCCAAGGATGGAGACTCCACAAACCCTCTCTGGGCAAAGCTGTTCCTGAATTTGACCACCTGCACATTAAGAACAAAGCTCCTGTAGAAACAAGTCACCAGCATCCAGCTGTCATCATGAGGTGAGTCTCCACTTCCCAACTGGCCAAGCACAGATGCTGCTGGCACTGCCTTTGGTACAGCCAGGGCTTTGGGCAAGGTCTCCCTCTGCCATCACCCCGGAGGCAGCACAGCCTCCTGATCTCCTCCTGCAGCTCCCCTCCATGCCAAAAGAGACGCTCCTCCATGGTGCCCATCTCTGCCCTGTCCCAGGCTCCATGGGGGACATCAGGCACTGCCTGCAGCCCAAGCCCTGCCTGGCATCTCCCCCCCGAGCAGCTCAGTCTTCACTTAGGTCTCTGACAATGAGAAAGGGCTGCTCCACACCACGCCAGTGTCACCACTGCTGCTGAGCACAGGGATGCTGTCCCTTCTCTACAGAGCACTGTGGCTTTTGCCTGCTTCAGATGCACTAAGTGTGGCGTTTGCCAGCTCTCCATCAGCTGGAATCCAAGCCAGCACTTAAGAGTCAGGCTCTCCTGCTATAAGCAGAAAGGGTGCCTGACCCTCTCAGTTGACTCTCAGCTTGATTAACTGCTTTTGTAAACCATTCTTCCTAATACATTTCCTGGTTGGAGAGAGGAAACTTCAATGGTGTGGTTATAGAAAAGGACAAAGGACAAGCAAACAGATCAGAACTGGACCCCTGAGAGAAGCCTGTACAATCTCAGCCCTGCCTGCAGCCATTCTGAAGAGGCCCTGAACTACCCAGGGGCAAAGGCCACCATGCTATTCTTGGTTGCTTCCTGTAAAATTCAGTAGCTGCCAATTCGATACAGCCGTGCTTTGGTGCCTGAGAAAGCATCCTTGAGGCTCCCACCCCCTCTTTCTCTTTGTTAATAAATGATAACCCCTGAGCCTTCAGAGACAAGGCTGAACACGTAACTGAAGTGCACCTCAAGCCTCAAAACCCAAGGCAAACCTGACATCTCGCTCCCCCTGCTCCCTCCTGGCTTAGCGCACCTGACTCCGGGTTTGCCAGCCGTCAGAGCGGATAACACCGCTGGATTCCTTTCAGCTCAGGGCAATGGGGCTGACACATTCCTGCTTCCTTCCTTTATAACAGCTGGTCACATCTGCACCTGCGGGAGCCCGGCAGGAGCCAAAGGCCATCCACACAACAGCCCAGAGCAAACAAGGAGCCAAAGCACCGCCCAGATTGATCGCAGCATCTGCAGGCACCGATGCTCTGCTCGTGCTGCTGCAGGGAGCAGCTCCAGAGCCAGCCTGCTGTGCAGCACCTGCAGAGCCACGGGGACCTGTTAACCACAGGACCCCAGCTTCTGGAGCTGCTTGTGCTGTGTTTTCCCCCGGTCCGTGTCAGTTGGCACTAATGTGAATGCAGTCACAGAGAATTTATACATCTCTGGCTCTGCCTTCTGTCAATTTAATGTGCCCTGACCGTGCATCTGCCTGCAGGACATTCCTCTGGCCTCACAAACTCTTTATTTACACCTCCTTCTCTAGCATATGTGTTACAAACCACACTGTTGTGTGCTCTGCAGAGCCAGCTAGCAGCTCCCCTTACAAAAGGGTACAAGAGACAGACATTCATTGAACACATCCCTCTCCGGGAGCTCGAGCTGACTGTTGTTTGCAGTTCCTCCTTCTCTAATTCAGCCTGATTTGAATTAACCCTGAAACAAGGGAGGCTAGAAAGCTCTCAGCAGGGATCTTTCCGATGACAGAATGGTCTTAGCTAAAAGAAAGAGCTTAAGAAAAGCTCAGGAAACAGAAATGGAGCCCCCATTCCATCCACAGGACTTCAAAGACATCACACAATCTTCCTAGGTGCTGTATGCTCACTAGTGCATGTAGTTCTCCATCCTCAGCGCACCAGTGTTGCCTCCAGCAAAGGGGTGCTTGTTCTTGCTTAGGGTATCACGGCCCTAATACAGGAACAGAGCTCACTGCTTACCAGGGAACACAACCATTAGGATTTCATACCCTCAGGTTCATTGCTCTTCACAGCAAAGCCAGGACCTATAACCAGCAAATTTCAATGCCTTATTTTCCTTTAGTAGTCGCTAATGGCTATGGACAACCAACTCCCAGAATCACAATGCACAAGACCCCTCATTTTCCACCTTTCTCAGAGATGGTTAAACCTCAACCTCAGTATTTCTGAAGCAGGTACTCTCCCCCTCTCCTGTTGCCTCCTTTGGGCCATTCATTTTAAACAGCACCAATTGCCACCTTTTGGCCTTTCAAAGCACATCTCACCCATCTGCACTGGCAAGACCTTAAACACAGGAAAAACCAGGGTTTTGAGTCTTGTCAAAGCCAGGGAGGATGACAAGGGAGAATGTGCTAAGATACACCCAAGCTGGTGAAGAGGAGGTGTAAAAGACACCATCTGGATAGCACCACAGGGTGGATTCACTCAGAATTAGGATCGGCAATGCTGAAGTGGTGATGTTACTGCCCTCCTTCAGGGCAGCCACAGTTGCTTTAATGTTAGCACTTAGTGAGCTATTAAAATGGCTTTATCGGGTCCAAAGGCCCTGTATGAGCCTGGCACATCAGGAGAGAGGCACAAGAAGCCAAACAGGAAGCAAAGAGTACACCCTTATAGCCACCAACAACTGGGCTTGCAAGGATGGCACTGCCTTATCTTATTATATCCCACCTCATCAGCAGTCCCTTTGAAGCCCTTTTAAAGACCCCACACATAACAGAGCATTTGCTTTCCCAATTCTGCTTGTTTTCCAGGAGGCAACCAGAAACCAGGAAAACCCACCAGCTGCTTCTCTATGGAGACAGCCCTGTGAAAACAGGGACATCACCCAAAGTTAGAGGCCAGTGTGGGGTAAAAGGCTGGTAAGGTCCCATCTCCACTCTTCTTACTCAAGGATAACTGAGTCCAATCTATTCCAGACACAAGCCCATGCCCCAAAGTCAGCTGGACTCTGGCTCATGTAAATCAATAGAGTTTAGGACAAAAAGCAGTGACTGGCTCCCCTCGTGTGACATGCTGCTCAGTAGCAAGGCCAAATCCATCCCCAGGCTCAGAAGTCAAACCACAACTGAAATGGCCTTTGCCCATTCCCTTTGTGCTTGCGGTTCTTCCTCTCCTCTTTGGTTATCTCTTTATGGCAATGAGTTCCAAGCAAGGGAAGAGATGGAAACCGCAGCATCTTCTGACAGAATCTGTCCTCCACTACATTTACAGCTCTGTTTTATACACCTCAAGGGTTCTCATGCTTCAAATAAGCCGAGGACAAACTGGAATACCTGAAATGAACCTCCAAACCTTTTGGTTTTTTTTCCCCAGCATATGCAAGGAAAGCAGCTGCCAATCTCAGTACACATCGAGTCAGACTGAAATATATAGCAACTATTTTATAACAGAGCCGTGCAAGGATTCAACTTCAGCTCGAGTTTCCATAGCCTATGGCTAAATATTGGTTCCATAAGAAGAATGTTGGCTCGGGTTCTTCCAGTGCTGATCATGGCACCTCTTTGCTTCATCACAGTGGCACTGAGTTATCTTTCCTTTGTGCAGCTCATCTGTTTAAACCGCTACACGTTAACTTCCAATGCTGTCTGCAGAAGCTGCAGTGCGTTTGAAAAGCACCTAATCCTGCTTCCACCTACACTGGGGGGATGAGGGCAGCTCTGCCAGGGAAACACCCGTGCAGGATGCCAGCCTGGCCATTTATCTTTGGGATGAGAGCTAAACTTGATGGTCCTGACCAGTTTTTGAGCCTTCAGACCTTCTGTGGCACACAGGCATGCGAGCTCTACATCTAAAATGCTGCGCTAATCCCACCTCTACAAATACACATTCAGGAAACACCACCTTCCTCTCCCGCTTCCTACCACTGTGATTTACAAGGTGAAATTAAAGCCACACACATCCCAGTGCTTGGGGTTTTACATCTTGGGTCACTGAGTTATAAAAGCTGCCAGGGAATTTTAAATGCTTTGTTTTGACTTAGCAATCACTGCATTTACCTGGAATATTCAGCTGCATTGCACATCACAGGAAAGCTGATTTAGGGATTGCGAAGTGCATGCAGAGAGACTACAAAATGTATTTCCAGATCACTCCCCCTAATAATAATATATGCAGCTCACCCACCCAAAAGATATGCACATATTCATACAAATGGGTAAACGCATAAATGTGTATGTATCTCACATATTTCTATTAAATCCTTCTCTCCCTAACTACATTTTTGATGGCAAGATCAGGTACCATGTCAATATATAATGAGAGGCTCTGCAATTCCTCCCTGCCACCCCCTCACCTCATCACCCCTGCTAGCCCGTATCAAATTCAGCTTTAAGCTCCATTTCCAGCTCCCTGGGTGCCTTTTCCTCCTGCTGCTGCTGTCAAAGGTGGAAAGACTGGAGTAAAACCAGGCCAAGTAATTGCATCCTTCATCCATCCCTTTGGTGAGGGTGTGGGATTGCTCCTGTGGTCCTCTGTCCCCACCTAGCTTCCCTCTGGCTGCTGGGCTAGAAAGAGATTAAACCCAACCATGGGGGCACTGCTTCCCTTAAAACGGAACGGAAAAGACCTGCTTTTCCTTCTGGACTCATCCCATGACCACTGGGAGAACAGGAGGAAGGCCGAATCATTCGCAGGAAAACAGAAGGATGCTCGTTCCGTGACAGCTTCGTTTTCTTTTCCCAATCTCATTTCTTCAAAAGCCAACAATTCCTGCTATTTCATCTCCAAAGCACATCACCTGCTAATGGCATCACACAGTGCCTCATCACCCACTGGGTTTTATTAAGTAAGCCCAATGGTAGTAGAAGTTGGGTCCTATTATGTGAGATGCTCTCAAAAGCTCTCGCCATGTGCAGCCTTTGTCACCAAACAGGCTCAATCTATACACCCCCTTTTGCAAGTAGGGAGGTGTGGGAAGCAATGGGATGATTAAAGCCATGCAGAAAGTACATATACACACTATTTCAGTCAGCCATAGGCACTAATCCCAGGTTTTCCCCACCCACTCAGCTATTTTCAGCTTGAACTCCATTGCACTTCATGCTACTGGACAGGGGACATAAGGCGGCATCGCCCGAGGGCTCGTCATGACCTGCACCAATTCAACCACATAAATCCACATCCTCACACCTCCATTCACGCTTGTCATTGCATCCTCCTGCTTCATTGCCACAACTGAGACCAACTGCACAGAGCAGTTTGTTAGCAAAAACATTCCTGAAGCAGCATCCCTGGTCTCCGGACAAAGCTGGAATCCCTTCTAACTGCTCCTACATGCTTGTTCGGGGTACCTGTGGTCTTCCCACTCATTGGCAGCTCATCTGATCCCCTTTATCCGCCTCCTGGGGATGCTGTGAGCCTTACTTGAGCTTTAAGGCCCCTTCCAACCCAAACCAGGCTGGGATTCTCTAATGAAATGATTTCTACTGCAGAGTGCTTTGGGATCATGAGACAAAAGGCAGAGAGATATTCAAAAAAAGGGTGGTTAGAGCATCTCGACACCGTGCAAAGGACCAGAGCAAAAAACAAGCCAGGAAACCCTATTTTGCAATGGCTCCTCCACGCAGGGGTTAACTTCACCCTCTGCTCATGATTAAAAAATAGCTAGCCTAGTCGTTTGCAATTATTTATAGGCTGAAGAGGTGGTGTACATTGTGCTAGCAGCTCTTTTCAAGCTGATTAGGTTTGCATTACAACTTCATGTACAGTGAGGTCTGCTGACAGCTCGCTGTTCTTACAGGTTCAACATTACACCTTCTGTCACATCACAGCCAGAACTGCATTAGAATGCCTCCCCTCTTCCCCAAAGGCCATTGAGAACACCAGGTAGCTGGGGTGGGACAGAAAGGAGGAAGATCCTCTTCCATCTGTATCATATATGGGAATAGATCAGGAGATCCACCATGAACCTACCTCCCCAATCTGGACTCGTATTTTTGCAGCTCCTCCTAAGGAAGAGGTTTCATTGTCCTTACAATGGCACCGGGAAGCACAGCTTTGTGTCCACAGTTAGGTTTCTACATAGAACAGGGGCTGTGATTTTAAGGATGAATCAGCATGGCACGATGTGGTCTGTCCCCTACAAAGGGAGGAATTGGTAGGACTGAGATTCAATTCATCCTTTCTATAGATTAAAGAGATGGGGCTTGTCCATGGATAGGTTGTGGTAGTTCTCAACACTGTCTTTAACAGAGGTCTTAGAGTTTACTCCACATTTGAGAGCTGGAAGTACTGAAGTTGTTGGGCATCTTGGGAAAGCCTTTGCAAACCTGATGCTAAAACGCTTTGACTCCAAATCAAGAAGCTTGCATGGACCACACAACAACCCTGTCCTACTGCTCTGTATCTCCTATAGTCTTTTCCATCAGGGATGCAGAACACTGCAAGTTCCCTTCGTCATGTTAGTGTTAATGACTGCAGAGATTGCGGGGCTAAGAGAGCTACAAGTAACACCTCTCCCTCCCTCTTGAGCCCCTTTAGTGCTAAAAGCTGACTCAGAGGAGAAAACACACACAGGGAGGGAAGGAAGGTGAAAACAGACATGTAGGATAGTTATATGTTCAACTTACTGTACAACAAATGCCCTACGTAGAGTATGTCTGGAGAGCATTAACAGGTATTTATCCAGCCAGAAGGCAGGTTTATGAAGATACCTATAAAATTAAATGTTGGGCCGAGATAAATAACAATAATATAACTATACTCCATTATCTGCCTTAAATCGAGGTAATTAAAAGCCACATATTTCAGCTGCCAAAAGGCATGCTGCAACTTTTACGGACACATTGCCATTAAGATCCACCAGTTATGAGTAATATAATTTCCTCTTCACTGAGCACTGCTTACCCAATTTCACCTTTCCCTTAATAATAGGCATTACTTAATTCTCCAAACAGCTGTGTAATTTAACTAGGCGTGGTAAAAATCCACTGATGAGCCTGCCTGCAACTCTGAACATGCAATGGAGAGAAGAGGCTTCTTCACCAAAAAGCCTTTACATTTAGGACAGCATCAGGATGTGGGGCAATGGTCTAAAAGGTGCAATTATGATAATATGCTTGGAAGGCAAAAGATTAAGCTTTTTATTATTCTGTAACATTTTTGGTTATATTTTACGGCCCGTAATTACAGCGGTTTCTTTTTGATTTTCATTGCCTCAACATCCCCCAGGTTAATTATGTTGTCAAGAGGATGTCAAAAAGCCACGGCTAAAATGATGATTCTCATTACATGATGATCTAATCAATTTTGTGGGGTAATTTTGGTCCAACCTATTCTACCAACACACATATCCTCTACATGGAAAAACCTGTCACCGCTGTATTATACTGTTGTTCTTGTGCTACTACAGTTAAGAGCCTGTCAGCAGTTGTGCTACAGCCTCTTATATCTGAGGTTTATAAAATAGATATAAAATCATTCCTGGCTGACATTTGACAGGCATTTTCATTATGGAAACCAATTATATTTAGTTGGAATTTTGGTTCCATTTGAACAGAGAGTGTCCATTTGAATAGATAACAGTCCTACCTGTTATCCAAAGCGCTGTTAAAACTAGGGATTGAGCCAGGAACCAGAACCACAGCTCTAAACCACCCCTGAGAAAGGGAAAAACACCTTGCCTGATGCTCTGCCTCTATCACGTAACTAAGGGTTTAGCTTTACCAGCATCATAAGCTGAACTACGTGGCATTAACCAGACACAGTTACGAGAGGATCTGCACCCTACAAATGGCAGAAGATGAGATGCAAACAAAAAGCCCTGAAAACATCCCAAACCATGTCCATGCTCTATGCAAAGAACCTGCTCTTATTGCTGATAAAAGATGAAGACCTGTTTACATCTATAATATATAGGGGATGTATATAAGTAATTGAATCATGCAATGGTTTGGGTTGGAAGCGACCTTAAAGCTCATCCAGCTTCAAACCCCTGCCATGGGCAGGGACACCTTCCAGTAGAAGGAAACTACCTCTGAATGGGGAATTACCACTTCATAAGCCTTGCTCTGAGACATTTAAACACTTCTGATGTTCAGCTGTAGGTGAAACCATGACACAGAAGGTCAGAGCTTAGCAATGGCCAGCTCGAAAGAGAACCGCACAAGCAACTCGTCACATTGCCATGGTTAACCAGATACACTTCAGTCCTGCCTGCATGCCCACATCTTGTGTTTGCTTCCTACAAACACTGCACTGCCAAGAATGCCTCGGGGAGGGGACTTTGCCAATGGCATCTGTGCATATGCATGGAGGCAATGTTGTAAAACATACCCGTGCTGAACTTTCTGCTCCAGAACAGGCTGCACCCTCAGTAGTCAAAAACACTGCTGAGTGGTTTACCAGGCTTGTCACTGAGGGAATGACAGAGCCACTGGAGACAAATGGAATGTGCTCAGGAAACGAGGCTGAATCCCATTCCTATGCAAAGGGCAAAAACCCAAGGCCTAAAGCGTTCCTCCAGCTCCACCAGGATCCAGGCAGTGCAAGGAGCTCAGAGAATACGTCCTGCTTTGGCTGGATTATTCAGCACAAGAAGATCTTCCAAGCTGTAATTACCCTGGCACACTTTGCTCCAAGAGGGATGCAGGTGGAGGAGGTATTCAGATCCTAATCTCTGCAATCACAATGTGCTCAGTGTCTCTCGAGCCCTAAACAGCATACATAACAATTTAAAACACATGTGATTCCAAAGTGGAATTCAATATATATACAAATAAGAAATCAGGTGTACCATTAAAAGAGACGGGTCAAATCTGCTCAGAGCAGCCTAGCTCAAAGGGATTCAGAAGCACCAAAGCATGTATTAGGCAAGGATCAGGCATTAAGTGGTGGGGAGTTCTACTGCTGGAAGATACATGTTTTAAATGGGCTTTCCATCTCACAATTCATTTCAACCCCTATATAAAAACAAGAGCATTCCCTCCTTGTACCACTCAGAATCAGAAGAAAGCAGGTTTGTGCAATTCCTGCTCTGAATTATTGAACATTTGTGTAAAAAGAATAAATAAATTTGTGTAAAAAATAAATAGGACATAAATAGGAAAAACTGTTCATGGGAAGAGGTAAAAAATGATTTCCAGTTCATTTTTAAGTCATGCATATGCTGTGGGCTAAGAGCTGCAAAGGGCTCCACTGGGACCCTCTAGACACCTATCCACAGACAATGATGCTCTGCAGAGGTGCATGTTGGACCAGGTTTCAAGGCCAGGTTGGACAGAGCCTTGGGTGCCATGGTTTAGTGTGAGGTGTCCCTGCCCATGGCAGGGGGTTGGAAGTGGATGATCTTAAGGTCCTTTCCAACCCAAACCGTTCTATGATTCTATGTACAGAAAGCTGGTTTACCCACCCCAGCAGCATGGAGGAGCTCACACACTCCCTAAACACCCTGCCTAAAAGCCAGCCAAACCCCAGCTCTGCAAAAGGCTGACCTGCAGATGGTTCAGTAGCAGACATAGATTTAAGGGTGGGGAGAAGAATGGCAGAACAAAGACAGCTAAAGGACCAGTGGTTCCTCCCTTGGTACCAACACATCCAGCGGCAGAGCAGCAGTCACGTACCAAGGCAGGCCTATTCCTCTTCTTCTTCCTCTCATCCCATCCCAACCAGTGTTCATCCACCTTTGGGCTTCACTCACAAATGCAGCCCTGTTTCTCTTGTCCAGGACAACTACTGCCTCTTTCTCTAACATTGCGCCCCTTCTGGAAGTACTTTGGTTGTCTTAGGCTTCCTTTGGCTGACAAACAGACCCCTTCCGGACCTGTTAAAAGCAAGAAACCAATCCTCTGCTGAGGTTTTCCACACATGCTAAACGTGCTCCATACAAACAAGAGACCAATACATTTTTTCCTGCTTAGGCAATGCCTCTGTAGCTCTTCAACTGATAGTCCATCAGCAGGGAAGTATAAATAGGTTGCTGTGTGGATCGGCCAAGCTACCTGTTAGTCAATCAGATTAAAGAGATGATGGCAACTCTCCAATAATTATACAGCATAATTAAAAAGCTGGGAAACCTGATTTAGGGCTTGTTAGCCCTCCAAGTCCTTCATTAGCCACATTTGTTTCCTGCACTGGATCCCAAAGGGAAAACATTACTGTTGCACCAGGAGTCACAAATATCTGACCAGTACATTCAGACATTACATCCACTCCTCCATTTCCTGACACTTGGAATGTCAGGGTATAAACCCAAATGGTTTTGCCCTGCACTCTACGTGGAAAGAATACCCACACATTTTACGGCAAATACCTTCTCCATAGGGAAAACCTAACAAGAAATCCATGAAGAAAATCCTATTTTATCCTAAGGGGTGCACCTCTGTCCTGACCTTTAAAATGGGTGAAAGATCCTGATCTTGCTTAATGAAACATTCTGACCTCTATCTGTTCTTTTGCATCTTATGCATATTCAGATTTGTCAGCCTCTCTTGGGCTGTGGGGAAGAAAAGAGCAGGGAAATCAGTGACTCCCCCTCCACAAAGGCAACCAAACCCCATCACGTAACCTTGCAACGTTTGTCCCTCTTTCATGTTAGATGCTCTCCTCACATTTGCCACTATGGAGGCAAATGTAGATGACAAGGGTGCTGCACAAGCTGTCCTGTACCTCAATCCACTTTCCCATGTGTAAGATCTACAGAACAAAAGGTAATACCTCCCAAACCTATAGGTGAAATAAATTGGTCCAATGCACTGAGGTGAAGACATAAAAGGAGTACCAGGATCTCAAGTTGCTCTGTGGATGGGGAGGGGGTTTACGTGGGATCAGACAAAGCACTTCCACACAGAAGCTGGATTTCTGCTCAGCTGCATGGGCTCGTCCCCTCCCAACCCTGATGAAGCAGAGCTGTAAACTGTAGGACACAAATGCCAAAGCAGAGGAGCTCTTAACTGCACAGACAGCATCTGGCGCCTTCCGATGGGCTGTGTAAGCAGATGCCATTGCACAAATGCCAGCACTTCTCAAGTGGTTCACCCAGTGTGATATCAACTGGCTCCCTTCCCATCCCGCTGCCAGCTGCCAAGGATGCTTCCCTGCAACCTTCTCACCTTCGAGCAGGAGCTGACATGCAGCTCTAAAGCTAAGGGTGATATGCCATTGTTTTCTGCAATAAGAACATGTCATCTGGGTCAATGGACACCGTTGACCAATGTCTCCCAGTGTCACCTTCTCATTTCCTCTGCTGTCTCACACATCACACTGGAATCTCATCCCTCACCTGTGATGACATGGTCTAGTGTGAGGCATCCCTGCCCATGGCAGGGGAGTTGGAAGTGGATGACTTTAAGGTCTTTTCCAACCCAAACTGTTCTATGATGGAAGCACAACCGGACACTCAGCAAGGAACTTCTCATGCTGTAAGACTGGGTACACATTCCCAGAGTACGGCCCCGTTGATTAAACAAGCACTGTAGATCAGTAGATAACAGTTCTTATTTAAACACAGACAAACAGGTTCTGTATTTGCCTTTGTTCCTCTCCTCCAAGTAAAAAAAACCCCATCACTCCACAACTGTGCTGCTTCTTCTGTCTCTAGACTGCAGCTCATCTTTAGGCTGCAGGCTGACTTGGGCAGGCATCGGCTCAGTTCCTCCTAGCACAGTTCTGCTCTTTAGTTCTTACTGAACTTTCTTTTGTCGTAGTAATTGTTTGCATTTGGTGAGAAAAACCTCACGTCCATGATCAAATGGAGGCTTTCCTGACGGAACATCTCAAAACAGGAGCTACCATTCAGCTGAGGATTATCATGCAAGTCCTGCCATGTAAATCAGGACAGGATCTACCCCATCCATCACCACGGCATCTAGGCTGCCCTACTCTGCTATGAAATTCCTGCCTGTCCAAGACACCTGTAAACCAAGCAGCTCCTCCTGTCTTCCTCTCGAATGGAGCTTTCCAAGCCCCATGAGTTATTATTTTGGCTGGGCCAGCACTAAGCTAATCAGAGCTGCTTGTTTCTAAAAGCCTCTAAAGCAAGATCCAGATTGCCGCTTGTCTCTGCAGTGCTCTTCCTAGCACCGAGGACGATGCTCTTCCACAAAACAACATCCCCGCTGGAAGATGGGAAGGGAGCTGCTAAATAAAGTCCCATTGCCAGTGGCTCCTGGTGGGGAGGCAGCTGCACTGCATGTTCCAGTGGCTTAAAAGCATCCTGGTGCTCAAGAACGTTGTCATTACTTTCTGGGTAACATCCTGAACGCCATGAAACGCACCGAAGCAACGCGTCTGCTCGTGCATCGCGTTGCAGGTGATGAGGGTTCACTGGAAGACTGTGACTGGGTGGCGTGTCTACTTTGAATGCATCCTTCCCTTCTGCTCTTCCAAGTGGGAAGAGATGGCCCTGGTTTTAAAGAGCTTACAGCCTAAATGCATGGAAAGAGGAGCTAACACCCTTTCCTATGCATGAAAACCTTCCTTTGTCTGGAACCAAGATCCTACCACATAGGGCCTCATTTTTGTTCTGTTCCCCAAAAAATTAAGAGGGTATGAAAGAGAATCACATAGCTCCTATGGAACACCACTGCCAAGGGGGCAGAGACAATGGCAGTCTCCGTTACTCTGAATCCTGAGACATATCAAGCAGGTCAAATAGCTGAAGGCAGTTCAATATGATGCAATTAGATCACTGCTCCTCTTCTTATGCTGTTCACTGGAAAGGAAGAGCTTGACCAGTGAGAGTGAATGAGGTGTGGAATCCAAGAGCTGCCTTCTCCTAGCACCAAATAACAGGGATGCCTTTAGCTAAAGGGAGGATAACACAGGAAAAGCTTATTCTGCTGGTCTGTACTGGAGCTATTTAGGCAGAGCACCCGGGTTTGCAGCTAAAGCAGGGCTGAGAAAGAACCACCCCTATTACAAATAACTGCCAGGAAAAGGAAATGCATTAGGAGAAGAAAACCCAGAGCATATAAAAGCTCTCGTTACCCTTCTTTACACATGCTCCTGAATTTTACACAGGGTTAAATGCATTTTTTTGGTGACTAACACTGCAAGGCTGAGGATTAAAAAGGATAATGCATGATGCGATTTATGAAGTTTTAATGGAAAATCCCCATGGGTTGTGTATAAATCTTATTTATAGCTTTAAAAGTATGTAATATACTTATTGCATAGTCCAAAAACTGTGGGAGTGCAGTCCCTGTCATAGTTAATCCATTAAGAAAAGCAGCTCCCAGGGATAAAGCATTTGATATTTTAGAGACTATCGGTGTGTTCAGTGTGAAATGTCCAATGTGATTTAGTTAGCAGGGGAGAAAAGGGGAAATAAAAGGACCCAAAGTGTCTTGAAGGAAGGAACAAAACTGCTGCTTTAGGAGCAAGCTTGAACCATTTGGATAAAGATGATGAGTGTGTGGGTGGGAATAACACAACTTGCTGCAGGCTCTGTCCTGATGCCTTTGCTAGCTAATCTCTGCCACAGGCCTGAACTTAGAGCTCCAGCTTTGTTTTTAGATTAGAAGAGTCACTACAAGGCCTTGCATCTCAGATGTCAAAGGATGCACATCCTTCTAGATGAAGTTAATCACGTTAAATTGAAACCACAGAATCCAGTAGCTGTATCTGGGCAAGAAACGCATAGAATCATAGAATGGTTTGGGTTGGAAAGGACCTTAAGATCATCCAGTTCCAACCCCTAAATGCATGGTATTGTCTACCTGGCTTTATGAAGTTGCTTCCTCTTATCCATGTGAAAGTAGTTGTGTTTTTTCCCCCTAAAGGTTATGGAATCAATTTTACATCAATTCAGGATATTAACTCTTGGACTCTGCGCTTTAGATATGAAAGAAGGGAGATATTTGTTGATATCAAAGTAGGTAAGCCGATAAACCAAGTAACTTCCACATTTGCTGCTTCAGTCCATGCAGGTTTATTGTTTCCAGTGCTGGATGTTCATCCTTTGGGCATCGGCCCAGAATAGCCACACAGCTCCTAATGAAGTAGCACGATTATCTTGCAAGATAAAATCAGGCTTTCTAAAAGATCCTGACATATATTGCGTGAAGATGTTGTCTGGTTATCTTTAATCATAGGAAAAAGTCCTGGGGTCCAGCCAGGGAAGCTAAATCCCTAATCTCATCTAAGTTAGGTACAGAGGATTGAATAAGGGTGCCTGAAAGTTAATTTGCTTTCTTGTCTTTCTTGCCGTTTCTTAGAAGGCTGGTGATAAATGGGAATTCCTAGACTAGACAATCAGAGGCAATGATTCATTTCCAACGTGCCAAAATGAGCTAGCATGGTACTTTGGCTGAGAGCATTGCATGAAATCAGATTTCTTCTAACGATATTTCTGAGAAATGATGATTCTTCCCTCCTAAGACACTCCACTCAGATTTATTCTAATTATATCATGTTGCTCAACATCATTGCTAGCGCTTTAATAACAACACGAGGCGTTCAGGTATATTTCAGCCTAACCAGGGAATAAAAGGTAAGCATGTGCAGCACACGCTTACCTTTTGGAAGGGGCTAGGCATGATCATTCAGGGAATACTTTACATCCAGATCGACTGCTTATTTTCTACTTCCACAAGGCAACATGGGCATTACAAAGTCGGATTCAGTGCTGTGGGAACGACAAAGAGAATAAAGAGCAACCTCAGGAAACTGGATGCTGAATGAAATCCATTATTTCATGCAACTGTAATAAATCTGGTCTTCAATGGAGTATAGCCATTATAGCAAAGACTGGGGCCCCCCTAGGCCAAACACACCCACATGGAAAGTCAGTCCCCACTTGGATTAACCAAGCTAAATCAGCTGAGTAAATGAAAGGAACATTAACATCACCATTACAGAAGGAGCACAACTCTTCCCAGTCTTACAGAGCCACAACTTATCAGCGCATCACACTTTTCCCCCCCAAGGTAAGACTGTGATCCGAATCTGCCTTCTCCCTTTCAAGTTCACACGTATAGATATAGCTCATCACTTTAATGCACAGGTCCCTGCAAAAGAAACCCAACTGGGGATGATGCCAAGGTTTGGAGCATCAGATGGAGTTCCCATCTCCAATAAATGTACTGGAATCCTTGCCTAGCGCAGTCCTCACCTTCCCCTTGGGGGAATTAATCAGGGCTTTGCAGAACGATGCAAAGAACTGCTAGAGAATTACTTCCTCTCAGA
Organism: Pezoporus wallicus; assembly: GCF_028554395.1. NCBI lineage: Eukaryota > Metazoa > Chordata > Aves > Psittaciformes > Psittacidae > Pezoporus > Pezoporus wallicus. Next base: position 1,617,554 of record NW_026636985.1, read on the forward strand.
TAAAATGGTCCAGAACTTCCTCCACCATCCCCTTTCCATGGTGCCTTCCTTGCCACTGTTTCTAACCTTGATAAATTGGCATGCACAGTCTGTTTCTTCTTCCTGCAGTAAATGACCTGCTTCAGCGACGGTGCCACGTACCAGCTGCACTCAACATATGGCACACAGAGGACTGCCAGCGAGGCCCATTATGTCCTGATGTTCAGTTCATTTGGAGAGATGTCGTGCAGCACAAGCCTAGGCAGAACTGCCGCTGTGATCCCTGGAGAAGGCTTTCACACCATGGATGCTTCAAGGATCTAATTTAGGTGAAACTCAGTGGATTTGAGCAAAGCTCCCTTTCGAGGGGAAGAAGGTGACGGTGATACAGGAATGAGAACATTTAAGATGGATATAAAGTAGTCTGAATGGAACTTGAACTGTTTCCACAGCTTGGGGCAATTTGGAGCCTGAGAAGAAGTTTACCCCAAGACTTTTGCTACCAAAGGATAAGGGACGAACCAGCATGGGTATCATGGCAGAGAAGCAACAGGGAGAAAAAGCCAATGTCAACACATAGCATTTCCTTCATCACCTACTAAAACTCCTCCCGAAAGGGATCACAGAATCATGGAATGGTTTGGGATAAAGGGACCTTAAAGCTCATCCAGCTCCAACCCCTGCCACGGGCAGGGACCCCTTCCACTGGAGCAGCTTGCTCCAAGCCCCTGTGTCCAACCTGGCCTTGAGCACTGCCAGGGATGGGGCAGCCACAGCTTCTCTGGGCACCCTGGGCCAGCGCCTCAGCACCCTCACAGGGAAGAGCTTCTGCCTAAGAGCTCAGCTCAGTCTCCCCTCTGGCAGGTTAAAGCCATTCCCCTTGGCCTGTCCCTACAGGCCCTTGTCCCAAGCCCCTCTCCAGGTTTCCTGCAGCCCCTTCAGGCACTGGAGCTGCTCTCAGGTCTCCCCTTCAGGAGCCTTCTCTTCTCCAGGCTGCCCCAGCCCAGCTCTCTCAGCCTGGCTCCAGAGCAGAGCTGCTTCAGCCCTCGCTGCATGAGTGTGGCCACCACTCAAAGACACAACATAAAGCACACAGCCATTAGATTCCATGCATGTTTCTGCAGCAGGAAGGCAGAAGCAAGGTGCTGGTACAATAACTGCCAACATTTTATCAACCTGGCCCAAAAAAAGTTCTGGGGGGGGCCTTCAAGAAGTGCTAATTTATCAGGAAAGCCAAATCATCACCTATGAAATATTTACACTTCTGACAGCCTTATCATGTGAAATGCAGCAGGAGAGATCTCATCAGCATTTTTCAGCATGGCAAAGACAGCTGAGAAATTAAAGGAAGGTGATAAAGTTGTACCAGATAATTGCAAAAAAAAAGCAAGCTTGAAAACAGATACATTACCCAGCAAAAAGGGCTCTTGCTGTTATCACAGCCTTAGGGGCATCTTCAGTCCTATAGAGTTTAATAGGAATGAAGCCCAATAGGATTTTGGAGGAAGTGCATTAAAAGTCCTTATTTGTTAGAGAAAATGATAACCTTTCTGTAGGGCTTTAGAAGCTCCCCAGTAGAATTATATAGCACAGCCAACATTTCCTATTACGTTTAATAGGATGATTTAAAGCCTTTTTTTCTTAACACCCATGCTACAGATACTGAAAAAATCACTAGTGTTTATCTTAGAAAGGAGGAAAACACCTAATAACAGAGGGAAAGTATGAGAAAATAATCCCTAGGGAAAACAGAATGTACATCCCTTGATAAAGTATTAGGATAAATACAGTTTCTTTCAACATCATATTCGGGTACCATGGAAAACAAGAGGTCAGAATAAGGAGTCAGAATAAAGAACATCTGGAGTTACAGGAGGAGGGTTACAAGAATTAACACTGGGGGTCTTTCAAAGGGGTAGAAATGGCCCCATGTCAAAGAATAGCCTGTATCTCATCTATTGGGTAAGGAAATCTATCATAGAATCATGGAATGGTTTGGGTTGGAAGGGACCTTAGAGCTCATCCAGTTCCAACCCACTGCCATGGGCAGGGACCCCTCACACTAAACCATGGCCTATAACCTATAACCTATTGTGTACCTATAACCTATTGTGGCTTCATGCATCCTAAACCCCCACTAATTTCTTGTGCTTCCTCTTAAACCAGATGCCAGCAACCAATGTCAGCAACAGCCTAAGGCTCCTCTCTTGCCTCTCCTTAGGGTAAGAACTGAGGAGACAGTTGTCTGGGGAGTGAAAACTATAGAAGAGCCCAGGTTTCTGAGCCTTTCCACAAAGGTACTTGGCAGCAGGCTCTGACTGGAGATGAATGACAGGTCCTCAACATAAAAAGGACATGGAATTGTTGGAACAAGTCCAGAGGAGGCCACGAGGATGCTCAGGGACTGGATCAGCTCCCATATGGAGCCAAGCTGAGAACATTGGGGCTGTTCAGCCTGGAGAAGAGAAGCTGCGTGGAGACCTCAGAGCAGCTTCCAGTGTCTGAAGGGGGCTGCAAGGATGCTGGAGAGGGGCTCTTCATAGCGACTGCAGGGATAGGACAAGGGGTGATGGGTTCAGACTGAAACAGGGGAAGTTTAGATTGGATCTAAGGAGGAAATTCTTTCCTGTTAGGGTGCTGAGGCACTGGAATGGGCTGCCCAGGGAGGTTGTGAATGCTCCATCCCTGGTGGTGTTCAAGGCCAGGTTGGACAGAGCCTTGGGTGAGATGGTTTAGTGTGAGGTGTCCCTGCCCATGGCAGGGGGGTTGGAACTGGATGATCTTAAGGTCCTTTCCAACCCAAACCATTCTATGATTCTGTGATTCTAAAGAGCTCTCTATTTGGCCAAAGGAACAGAAAGGTGCTTTTTCAGAAGAGAAACAGAGCCCCCAGTTTGCCACTGCCAGCTCTGAGGTGAAACTGGTGAAAATCAGTGCCCATCCAAACCAAAAGACCCTTTTAACACCAGTTCGAGACTTTGCCATCGGCATTTCAAAGGGAGGTCTGTGATGCCAGGGAGTTCTCTCATGAACAGGTTTCAAACACACCTCAAATCCAGTTGAACTGAGCGGGTTAAAACCTGCCAGAGGCTAAAACATTTGCATGAATTAAAGAACAGCAAAAACCAAGTGCCAAGATCCCCCTTTCATACTGGTATATTGCTAGTACATCACAAGCTCCGGGGAAGTCTGCTCTGATTTGTAGCAGGGAATGGGAGAAGTGAGACCTATTTATCATTCTGTTGGAAAGCCTCTCCTACATTAAAGAAATCTTCTTCACCCTTTGCTTTCCTATTGAGTTTTCAATGCTAGAAAAGCATTACACCCAGAACTGAGGTTTTTCCCCTTTATTATTCAGTCTTTCTCCCATGGCTGCCAACGCAGAGGTTACATTAAAAGCAGCAGCAAACTGGGTTAGAGGATTAAGGAGCAGCGAGCTTTCAAGTGTGCCACATATCTGATTTCCCTGCTTTCCACCCCAGGTGCAGACGTTCTGTACTCGTGCAAAAGGAGTGCACAACCTTAGCAAAGTGGTGGGGAATCAAGCTGGTGGTTTGTAGCTAATATCACTCCGTCACTCCGATGGGAGAGCTGTTATGAAGGGGGAGCCTCCTGTCCCAGTTTCCTCCTCGTCACAAGATTCAGGCAGGCAGAAGAAGGAAGAAGCTTGTTTAAATGCTCTGTAAATCTGGGAATACAAATAAGCCCTCACCTCTGATGGAGCTGGGGGTTGAGGCTTAAGAGTAGGGGTGTGTTTGGGCAAGGACAGGGAGTACTGCAACTACAACCACTATGAAAGCATTTGGAAGTCAAGACGAATGAGCTGGTCTAGTGGAAGGGGTCCCTGCTCTCAGCACGGGGTTGGATCTAGGTGATCTTTAAGGTCCCTTCCAACCCAAACCATTCTGGGATTCTATGAATTACAGAAGCAAATTAAGACTACTTAATTATGAATTAAGGGGTCTACACAGGATTCCAATACAACTTAAACTAGGTCAACTTAAATTCACAGTGGGTTGGGAGGCCCGATTCATTTAACAATCTTATTCTTCCCCCTTTGGTGGCACTCTGTGAAGTCCAACAGAGCTCTTCCTACTAAAAAAGCCATCAGGATGCAACTGACTGATAGAAGAATCTAGCTGGGATGCTGACTGTGTTTCAATGGACAGACTAACTGAGGGCTGGATGCTCACCAGAACTAAGCACTGAGAGGTCCCTCAGATGAGCAGAACCGAATTCACTTCCACCAGCTGAGAATCAAACCTGGGAGTGGGGTGCAGAGGTGAAATCTAAATGAACCATTGAGAGAATGCTCCCTTACCAAGCTGACTGTGCCAGCTGTCAGCTTCCCCTAGTCGTGATTCACTCCTTGTCATTGTCCAACATCTGCAGCCAAAAGCTGGGAACTCCAAGTTCTTATTAATGGCAGATGGAGAACCAGGTCAAGTATGCAGAACATGAGTTCTGAAGGCTGCGTGGAGACCTCACAGCAGCCTTCCAGTATCTGAAGGGGGCCTATAGGGATGCTGGGGAGGGACTCTGCATTAGGGACTGTAGTGACAGGACAAGGGGTAATGGGTTAAAACTTAAACAGGGAAGTTTACGTTGGATATAAGAAGGAAATTCTTTCCTGTGAGGGTGGTGAGGCCCTGGAATGGGTTGCCCAGGGAGGTTGTGAATGCTCCATCCCTGGCAGTGTTCAAGGCCAGGTTGGACGAGGCCTTGGGTGAGATGGTTTAGTGTGAGGTGTCCCTGCCCATGGCAGGGGGGTTGGAACTGGATGATCTTAAGGTCCTTTCCAACCCAAACCATTCCATGACTCTGTGATTTCTAACTATGAGCAAGTTGTAAACCAGTAAGGAAATGGGGCTTGTGACTGTGCAAGGGACCAGGTTAACAGGTACCAGCTCCTCATCTGCCTCCCAAACAGCTCAATAGTTAACTAGACACGGGCTGCAAACTGCAAGCTTGAAAGAACTACTTAGCAAGAGCGAGAGCCATCCACATGTGCAGAGGGCTTGGGACTGGAACGTCTGTGTTTGTGCGGTTAGGTAGCAGGGAGATTTTCATTGCCTCCTGAGAAACCACGTCCCCATGGTTTGTAGCAGATGTCCTCCAATCTGCACACACAACCCTCCTGCCACTTCCTTTTGGATGGGGTGCAAAACTACCCGACCGCGCACTTGGGATCATTAAGAGATCCGATGGCATTTAGCAGCCCCAGAATCCTTGCCAAGCTCCAATTTGCTTTATCACCTGCTGCCTAACTAGGATCTTTGCATGTAAAATCAGTGTATGGCTCTTGACAGGAAGCCAAGTAAAACCCTAACTGCAAAATTCTGCAGGCTCTGGACCATTCTCAGGGAAATAAAATGAAGGGATACCAGGGAAATCCCAGTCTCCAACAGGGTATTAAAAAGAAATACAAGCAAGGCAGAGAGCTAGGGAAGAGAAGAGCTTTTATCTTCCGAAATCAGTGAAACAGAGACTGAGATTTGGTTGCCCCATCCCTGGCAGTGCTCAAGGCCAGGTTGGACACAGGGGCTCGGAGCAAGCTGCTCTAGTGGAAGGGGTCCCTGCCCGTGGCAGGGGTTGGAACAGGATGAACTGTAAGGTCCCTTCCAGCCCAAGCCATTCTGTGATTCTACGATAAAGAGATTCTGATATATTTATTAACGCTACAAGATCTGTGGTAGGCATCAGAAATGGACCCTGATGTCCTCATTCAGTTGACTGAGCCACAAGACTAACCTACAATTAACGTTACAAACACACAAACTAAGTCAGTACCAATAAGTGAGTCCAGATTATCCCGATCTTAGGGCCAACCGAAACAGGACAACAGACTTGGACAAGCTGTTTCCATGCAGGAGTCCTGCAGATGGAATCTCCTCGTGGTGACCTAGCTCAGCAGCCTGCTCCAACACGAGCCCTCAAACACCCCACAGGAGCTGGGCTTTCCCCTGTGCTGTGCTTATGCAGCACAGACATGTTAGCCCTGCACTGAGCATCGGCATCGCTGAGGCAGCACCATGTGGCAACCAGCCTCATCCCCATGATAAGAAGATCATTATCCCAGGCAAAGGACCATAATGATGTTGCTCCTGGGACACGCCAGGCTGTCTGCTGAACAAGGAGGAGAAGGTGGAAGCCAGCGATTCCATTCCTCCCTCCTCTCACCAGGGCATCTGCAAGGTGAATGTGTGAAGAAGGGAGACAGGCACTAAGGTTCAAGCAGGCTCTTCAGCTCTGCAGAGCTCCTGGGTTTCAGAAATGCCCTTTGCTCTGGTGCCCAGCAGTCTGGGCTTCTGTTCATGGCTGGTTCCCAAGTGAAACCAAGCAGAAGAGCAGCTCTAACGAAGCAAACAGCAGCAGCACACCTCTATCTCTGTATTAGTTAATGTTTCAGAACCTGCAGAGACCTGTGGTTGTGTCTCCATCCATTAACTTGTGTTTTAGAGCGTCTTCTTTCTCATTACATTCGTTCTTCTGAAATCTCAATCGAAGGCTTTTTAAACGTGGGTTTTCTTTAAGCAGATCAGTAACTTACGGCAGCAATAACAAGAATTCACTGAGAGGAATAAAGTGCTTGGAAAGAAGAATATGTGGGAGTGGAGAGAATGAAGATGATGATGCTTTGTGGGCAAGCTTTTATCTGAGAAAGCAAAGTGGGTCACGGTGGCAATGTACAGAGAGAAACTCGGCAGCAGGGAGAGTTCAGGCCTGTGTTAATGAGGCATCCTTGATAAGTCCAGGAGGAAACGTGGTGGCAGAACTTGTGAAAACTCATAAACAGAGCTTGAAAGGAAGCACACAAGTCGATGATCCTAGAGAGACAACGACAGCAGCCTTGCACGTATGGCTTTACATCAACAGAACGTAACAAACAGAGGCAAGTCCCTCTCCTGTCAGTTTAAAAAGGGAAACTGAGGCAGGGGAATGATGTGAAAGCAGAATGTCACTTAGGAGGTGAGTGCAGAGGCAGAAACAGCACCCAGATCTTGGCGCTGTTCTGCTCTGGTTACCACATGAAGCTGTTTCACACAAGCTGCCTGCAGCCTCGGTGTGGGTTGTTGCTGCATCTTTCAAGTGATGGATAAACCACAACTGCAGCAATTTCCCCAAATACTCATTTGTAAGAGTTTGCACATGGTTTCTGGCATGGGATGGGATTTCTTCCCACACAACTTCCAGCTACCAGAAATTGTTATTTCATTATCTCTCAGAATAAGCAGCCCTTTATAATCACATAACGTCTCCCGGTGGGGATAGGCTGTGATCAACTTTCCTTTAGCAGTATTTTGATTAACTTAATAAATTGAACTCCTTAATACTTCTGTTGCAAAGGGTATTTGCAGCCCTTTTCTCCCAACCTCATCTTCAGAAATAATGGCATCCCTGAAGAATAAAAGCCTGGTTTGCTTTCAATCACGGAAGTCTAAGGACAAAGGAAAACCTGTTGCTATGAGTGTTGCACAGTCTGGCTGGAGAAAGAAACACAAAACCTGCAGCTCCCAGTAGGAAAAGACCATTTCAAACCCGAGCCGCTCCATCAAGAAACAGCCAAACAAGAATGCTGTTAGCAGGGGAATTCTCTTGTACAGCACACTGCCTTCAGGATGCCATAAAGTCAGCTCCCCGGGTTGTCACACGACCCTCAAATGCCTCCAGTACCAGTAACGACAGCAAGTCTTGGGCTGGGTATAAAAGCCTGTGGTGTGAAGGAGGTGCCAAGTGCTGATGCAAAATGTTTTCCCTCCCAGAGCTCAAAAGCAAAGTTTGCTGGGGATGTGTTACCCGTGTGTCAACAAACCTGCATCTCCTGGGCTTCCAGTGTCATCCTGGCTCCTAAATCATCTTACTAACGGGATGCAGCCAAGAGACCGCGCCAAGGTTGGTTTGGGTTTGATTTTCATCCGGAGCTGCAGTTAATCCCAGAGCTACTAATTCAGGGGATCCAATACTGCACAGTCTCAGCAGGAATCTCTCCTGCTATCACTACAACTGGAAGGATCAGACTCATTAGAAACCCTAACATTCAAGTTTGCTCCATGCTAATGATAACTGGAATCGGAGAGACTTCTAATTCTGCCTAGACTAGTCCTCAGTTTTTCCTCTCTGTTACCTCCCTCTGTTTGGATGAGTAAGTTCCTCTTGACATTTGAGATATTATTTGTTTCCTTCTTGGGTTTAACATTTTATTTCCTTTAGCTGCCTCGTGAACCACTCAGACAGCACTGAGTTGTGTTCTTATGGGATTCACAACTCACTTCAGCAATGCAGGCTCATCGGGATAGCCAAGAGATGGAGGGGATATGTAATCCGAAAAGAAAAGACATAGAAAATGAAAAGGAAAGCAAACCATGGTAGGAATTTTATGGCACTAGAAAGATATCAAGCTAAAGGAGGAGTCAGTAACGTGATTATTGCGTTAATAGTCTCCTATGGGGTCTGCTGGGCTAAGAGATCTAAACCCAAGACAGACTCCTTGTTTCAGTCGAAGGGGATTTCATTTTCAGCAATTCCCAAGCTAGTAACTGGTGCCAGAATCCAGCCTCTCCTCCCTCAAGGTTAATGCCAACTGTGGGAAGATTCCAGACTTTCTTTCACCAGGCAATTTAAACTATTTATCTAGTTGCAGGCTGCTAATGTCAGGGGTTCAGAGAAACCATCTGGTTTATACCTCCTCAATAACACTTCATCCTGTGATACAGAGCAGGAATCGTCAATTCAGGCTCCAGGCTGAGCATCCTCCTGCACAGGGGAGCCTTTTCTCCAAGGACCCCAGTTCAAATGTTGCTGCCAGCCCACGTTATTCTCCTCTAGACACACGTGCTGGCTTGCTCCTTGCAAAGGGATGCACATTGATTTTCCTGTCCTAATTCTTCGCCTTGGAAAGTATTAATTGCCTAATAGAAAACCAAACCCAACCAGAGAGCCCCCCAAATAAACCACTGTGCATTCATGTTAGTTTCTATCTTAAGTATGGAAATACCACTGTAAGTGCTGGATATACTTTAACTCCTTTGGTGATGGCAGAGGATCTACTCCCTACCCCTCTGTCAGAGCCACAGCACGTTTGGCAGGAACTTTGTCAGTCAAATAGCATCAATACCGGGACTGGCAGGAGCCTGGATGCGAGAAAGCCACCACTGAAGCAGAGCTGAAGTTCCCCGAGTGTGAGGAATGAGTTCTCCTGCCTGTCTCTCAGTAACTTCCATGCGATCAGTGCAGACAGTGGCTCCTGCTCCGTCACCAGAGTAGCCACACCACTTCACACGCATCAGAACTGGCCTCTTTCTCAACAGGCATGTCCTGTGTGTTTGCTAGTTCCAAGCAAGGGTGCTCAGGCTGTTGCTATTGATCCCCTAGGACCTCATTAGACCGAACAGTCAAGCCTGAAGCAACCTATCTTTTGGCATCCTCTCCAGATAGGAAATCAAACCCATTTCCCATCCTTATAACTTGCCATTAAAAGCCACTCTTCTGAAAATAGGCTCAATAATTAATCCCTTTGATTGCACAGGGAAAACCATTGAATCTGTCAGGATTCAATTTCAAATGCCAGCTTTCACTTGCAATGCAAGGGAAGGAAACGGAAATTCCCAATACAGCAGCCACACAATCCCAGGTACCACTACAAAATTAATGACTTCTCCAGGCCACCTGATGCTAAATTGAACAGAGACAGGTTTTCAACATCCCTGTTACTGTCTTTTCCCAGGTGGAATAGGCTTGCTGTTAATGAGTAACACCAGGAACACGCAACTTCACGGTTAGTATTAGCTCTAAGCATTCAGACTGTGGTCTTACCGAGGCATTCCATTCAGGATTGAGCACTGATAGACACTACAGAAGCAGGGAGATTCAACAAGCAGGATATAATCAGCCTGGTATGCAAAGCCTCTAAAAAGGAGTCAATAAGGAGTTTATAATGCAAGAAACAGAAGAAATGCAGGAAATAGGTTGTTAATATTGAGCAGTCCTTTAGTCCTCCACTGTGCAAATCACCTAACCCGAGATCCATGATGCTTTTAGGAATCCCAAGTCTCATTGACCTCAATGAAAGCTGGTTATTCCAGCATCCTTCAGCTGCCTCCTCAGAAACAGCCTTCTAAGCTCTGCAAAAATGCTTAGCACCAGAACCATCACAAGGCTTCAAATGTATCGGATGATGAAAGCTCCAGCAGGCACCCTCAGGTCATGCTGTACATGCAAACCAGTCTCGCTGCACCCAGAGAGCAACAGATTAGGCACATTCCCAGTTTATCAGAGCGATGACAGAGATGGTTGCACTAAGAGTGTGCTGGACAAGAGGTTCTCTCAACGAAGACAGGCACAAACCCAGTTCATGGAAACAAATTCAAAGCCAAAGTGACAGATTTATCTCCACACTTCCCACTAGCCATGTCTCATTATATTATCTACAGTCATCAAGAGGTGGATAACTAGAAGCAGAATAAAGATGTTTCTTGTAGGTGAAAAGACCTAAACCGAGTGGAGTCTGCTAGTGATGCTAGAGAAGACAGGCAAGCAGCAGGTGAGAGGACCCTTTCCCTGGAGCTTCCAGGGGATGTATAAAGCACAAAGGAATTCATGGCCCTTGCAATGGAGTCAGGGACCAAAGTCCCATCTCCTGAATGCCTCTTATACATGTGTTTTTGTCTTGTAAACCTCTACAATGACAGTAAGCAGTGGCTGCAACTGTACTCACAAAGCCTACGCAGATCTGTTCAGCAACAGCACGGTCATCAATTGATTCTGAAACACATGAATTAAACCAGAAGAGTCAGCTACAAAACAGCCTGGATAAACCCAAGACAACCTCACAACGGATGGGTAGGGATTTCAGCAGCCTCTGCTCAACACACTCTAAGTACCCCCCCGATTGCCTCCTCTCTGTCCCTTCAAGTGACCACACAAACAGTGATGCTTGTGGCACAGTGAAGACAGAAGACAACTGCTGACAATAATAGGACATAGCAGGGTTTTAGAACAGAAGGCTGGTACCTACAACTGCCATAACTGCACTGGCAACACAGATCTAACACCCATTACATTTTAATGCTTTACGGGGTAACTGCAATATTTGGCAAGTGCTTTTGCTGGCAGTATTATTTTGCTTCTTAGTTCATAATGAAACATAAGCCACCTAAAATGGGAGATGGAGAGGGATGTTTCTAATCCCACACTTTGGACACCAACGTTCAGTGTTCAAAGTCTGGACAGCAATGCAGCCACCACCAGCTGTGCCTATGGAGAGCTGGGATTGATCACGAGGCCATTTCCCTATGAACAGAAGCTCAATCTCTTTGTCCAAGGGTCCAAGTGGTGACTTGATCATCATTTGTAAGGTCTTATTCTCTCAGCTTTCCTAAGATTTGGGAGCTGGGTATTTATCTCTTGGCACCAGCTGGCAAAAGCTGGTGGCTGACTGATTAGATTCAGACTAAAGCCACACGAATCATCAAGGGTACTGAAACTCTGATTCCTATGGAGACGTTGGAATGCAGCTGCGCTCAAAGGGATGGAGCGAGCCAGCCTTCAAACGCATACACACAATTATACAGAGAAATATTCTATGTATTTATAGAAACAGCAAAAAATGCTGCTCCTAAAAAGATGGCTTCCAGACCCTTTCTGAAAGCACTCAACAACTTCCACAGTGGATTGAGGAAAATGGGAAACTCTCACTTGGAGTCTTAAACCAAGGCTTTCTTTCTAAAACACATTTGAGAGCTCTCAGAGACATCAAGTGTGTGCAAGACAGACGATTGGGAGGGAAGGTTTCATGGGATGCAGAAGCTGATTATGGGAATGATTCCTTCTGGCGTGAATAAAGCAGCACCTCTGAATGAGAAGCTGCAGAATTAAAAATCTTCTTTTATAAATCTGAGAATGGTGGCATCAAAATGCAGGTCTTGAGGTCCACGAGCAAAGCATCAGCTGGCACGTTAGGAGAAATGGGATGACAATGCCAATCCTTCAGGCAGCAGTGTGCAGCTAGCACTGAATTCCTGTTCATTATCCTTTAATTATAATTTCATTAACTCTATGCTGGAAAACATATAAGCTAAGGGCTACATACTAAAATAACTGGCTATAGGATGTTACAAAGAAGAACCCTGAGTTTCCACAAGTGACACAGGGGGAGCAAGTCCTGCGAAGCTCTCACCAATTACTACACCATGGAGGAAGTACACTAATAGGGGTCTTTAATAAATAATAAGCATCCCGGATGCTTAATATTTTGCTGGGTTTCTAAGGTGCTGCTTATTTCCCAACAAGGGCTGTCAACATGCATATGCAGAACTACTCATTAGCAGTATTGAAGGATGGTTCACAGAAGGTCAAATAATGGGCCATGACAATGCAATTATGTTCCCTGCCATGAAAGTCACTTTTCCTCATCATACTAATTATCTTGACAGGACTACATTTACTTCCACTGGTTTCAATGCAGGGATGTCTTCAGTACCTTGGCCTTTCTGATTTCAGCAATGCATTTGCCCTCGTTGCTCTTTCTAATGCATGCTTCCTGATGCAAGGCAAGCAACAGAACCAGTCTCCTAGGGAAAAAAAACCCATCACCATCCAGCAAGCACTGTAATTAAAAGCCAAGCAACAAGTTAGCTTGCAGCATCAAGGACACACGTTCACATGTTGAGCTTCGCTGCTGTGTGAGGAATCACTATGGAGCAAAAGGCAAAGACTCTCACAATAGGACAGAATTGCACATGCCTTCGAAAACCCACTTGAGTTCTGTGGGTCCCAGATTGCCCAGCCTATCTTGCCAATGGGATAGTCAATCAGTGTCTTGAATAGTTAATTTGTTTAGACTGATCAATTAATAGAAAAGGGCTCATGATCTTGCTGGATTGATCCTGCCCAACAGTACTGACCCATCTCTCAGAAGTGAACTATTCTCAGAGGTACAGAAAGCCTGAGCTGGTTCCTACAAGCTCCCTGCATCCCATTTGGTTCTGAGAAGCAGCCAAACGCCACAGAAGTGTCAGCCCTGGGGCTTGCAGCCTTTTGCTCCTCTCAAAGAAGTAGAATGTGGCTGTTCACAAGTCTCTTTACCCTCCCTACTCCTCATCCTGACCCCTAAACAGAGATTACTTCCAACAAAGAAGGTAGGAGGAAATTTATCCCATAAACCCGAGAAGTTAGGGACTATTAGGGAGAGAATTTATGTTTTATAATTCATTTTCTGATATGGTGGGATGGAACAAACTCATAATTGACGTTAAGCTTTAAGACTGAAGGAGAAACTAGGCTAGGAGGAAGACTTCTGTGAACGGCTATGAATAAACGAGAGAAATAATTGCTGAAAGTAGATAACTCATGTTACATGCTTTCATTCTAGAGAAAATATATAGGTATTAAATTATGTGCACGTAATTATGTGCAAAGCTACAATGAAGCCTTTGCAATGAGCTGGTGATGTCTACAACCCCCATGGCATTTGAAAGGCTTTTGACTTGGAGAATAAAGGTAAATACATACAGCTTTCACAAGCTAGCTGGATCACACGGGGTAGATAACGCTATTCAATTTAAGATGGTGAACTATATAAATGGCTTGATTGTTCAACAGAGTTTTGCTAATCAATCCAAGCTAAATATAAGCTCGCTGTGATCTAGACCTTGTGCATCAGCAGCAGGATTGGGCAACACACACACGCTAAGGGGAATGCAGGGAGCTGGAGGAAAAGAACAATACATGAAGGTTCAAGCCAAGAGAAAAAGCACTTGTTTCATAGAGGGGATTCATTCATCACAGACAACAGAGGGATGCCTGCAACAACCTTCTGGGTGCAGCAAACACTGAAGCATCTGTTCTTCCTTTCTAAACTACTTGGTCTCCCTCTGTAACCCCTCGTAACAACCAGCAACTGCTTGTGACCATCGAACCATCGAATGGTTTGGGCTGGAAAGGATCTTAAGCTCATTCAGTTCCAACCCTCTGCCATGGGCAGGGATGCCTCACATTCACCCAAGGCTCTGCCCAAGCTGGCCTTGAACACGCCATCATGGATTACGTTTTCTTCCTTCGGAATAGCCACGGTGCTGTCACAGGGAGAACAGAGCGACAGGGCACCTTTGCTGTGGACACTATACGGATAGGCTGCATGGAGCCCACAGTATGTTGTTAGAAGACTCTTTGCTCCCTACAGCTCTCTCAATGCCCTTTCTTAGCAGCAGGATAAGCATAAAATAACTGAAAGATGAAAAATCCTTGATTTTCCACTACATTCAGGACGATGTTCATGACTCTATGGTGGTACATGGCCCAGTTTTGGGGCCCGAGGAGTGAAAAGGCAATACTGTAAGAGAATGATGCAAATGCAGACATCTCTTCCCAGCTATAGTCTGTTTAACTCCCTGTGGCTGAGTGAATCTGGTTGGCTTATGGGTGATTTAATTAAGGAGATGGCAAATGTGAAGAAAGAGGGAGAAAAGCACTGCTTCCCATCGATGCCTTCCAATACTGTGCTCAGATGTGTTTGTGGCATCTCTGAGACACAGCAGGGCTTATGTTCATGATCCCAGAGCACCCGAAATCCCCACTAAGTTCAGGCTGTGCATCGAGTCCCTCTGCAAACAGAGGCTCAGTGTTTGTTACCGCTCCACCTCTCATTTTAAGGTCACTCTCAGAACAGATTCTCATTCACTGATGGGCTCCAGTGCATGCAAGCCCCTGCATTGCTGGATGGGGCTGACCTGCCACGGACAGAACGATGGAGTCCCTGATTTTGCAGGCAGCACACTGGGTCTGTTCTGTGATCTGCTATGCTGGGTCACCACAGACCAGTCACTTGACGTAATGTGGCAATTATGACATTCACATTACTTTGTAAAGTGCTTCAAGGCCACCTCAGGAATGAAAAGTATAATTAACGAGGCAGTAACCACCTCCTTCAGGCAATAAACCTCTCCTCTCTGAATTGGACGTTGATTTGCCCTTATTAAACCTCAAGCAACCCACTTGAAAAGGACACACCGGCCTCGTACATGGAGGATGGGGGGCTGCAATAGGATAACACGATGTCAACAGCCCCCACAAACGCAGGGAGGGCTCAGGCACAAAAGCATTTGCCCTCCTCTCAAAGCAGTCTCCGCACTGCCAGGAAATACAGGATCGATGGCGAGGAGCCCTCCGGTCAATGGTTACACACTCACAGAAAGGTCAATGATTTGTTTACAGCCTCCCTGGCACCACACCATAAGAGCAAGAGGAAAAATAGCTATAGGTATGGCTCATATAACTCATCCTAACTAAATTACTGGCCGGCTTTATTCCATACATCACGCAGCGTACTTCACCGAAGGGAGAACCCACTCTCATTTAGCAAGGGAAAAAAATGAAGGGAACTAACTCCTTCTCCTATCACAGTAATATGGTCATGATCCCATAAATGTGTCATAGTTCAGATTGTTTTCAAAGTAATCTTTATAGGACGTTCACATCCTGATTTATGGCCAATGAGGAAATGCTGTGCAGAGACAGCCCTGAGTGCCGAAGGGAAAAGGTAGCAACGTTTCTTCTCCTGATCCTTCAACCCTTGGTTTCATATAGCAACGAGGAAATCGGGCCAGAACAAGGTAAGCACGTTATTCAGGAGAAACGAGGCCATTACAGCACATCAATTCCCTGCTCAGCATTGAAAGGGTGGAATTAAAACACAAATAAAAATGAAACAACCAACCCCAAAACGGAGCAATCTGAAAGCGTGGGCAGAGATATCCCAGTGGGACTGGTTTGCAAAGTCCATTACTGCTCTAAGTTTGTAATCAAACCCTTTTAAAACCTTAGTGGTCCCTGTGATGAGCACAGCCCTTGTGGAACACTGTCCATCTGCCCTTGGGGGGTAAGGAGATGGGTGAGGGTGTGATTTCCAAAGAGCTAAAAACCTTTCATAGAAGCCAATGAGGCCCCTGTGAAACCCATCTAACAGGATCATAAGAGCTGTGAACAAAAGCAGCAGGTCAGGGGAAAACAGCCAGGTCTGGCTTGGAAATGAGCTCTAAAAATCAAATCAGCTTAAAAGCAAGAAATGGGCAATAAGTACTGCTTCCACAAAGAGGCCACACACACATCCAGACAGCCCTTTCCTTCCCAGATTGTTTTCCCTGCTTTTCCTTATTACCTTGAATCATTCCACAGAAAACCCTCCCCACCCACATGTATTCTGAGGGAACAAAATACACCCAGTTTCTCACTACCCTTTTCTATTTCTGAGGCTCTCCCAATCTGCATCCAACGCTACGCCTATAAAAGAGACCCGAGGAATATGGAAGGCTGTCGAGTCATCAGCTTCACTTTGTCTTCCTTCTGTTCTTGCTTGCTTTCTGACTATCAAATCAGTGTTTGAATGGGTAGCAACTGTAGGACACTTAGGTACAGAAATTACCAGACCTTACTATTCATTGCACCAAAGCAGTGAGGCCCTCAAGTATTAATTACATCTTAGATTGCTTTCTGGGGCAGGATGATTGCTCTGGTTTTAATGGTCCCAGGAGCGTTACGGAAACCAGCCTTTGTGACATGCCCAGAGCCACCCAGTGAATCGATGCGAGGTCCAGAAGAAACGACAGAGAACCGAAGAGCCGAGCCTCAATCTTCCCCTGCAAACACTCCAAGCCTGAGAAATGAAACGACTGAAGCAGCCAGAGAGAGCAAAGTGAAGACAAGACAAAAGCTCTGAGCTCACACCGAGAGGGCAAATTCTTGTTTGGCCAATTATTTGAACCCAGGGAAAATGAGATGGGGACGCAGAGTGAGAAGGATGCGGATGATTACGGATAATGGGGTTGTTTTTCATTTACAGGAAGATCTCCCTGTAACAGCCTTCAAATGACAGAAAAATAGGCCCCAATAACTTCTGTTTTGCAGAGACTGTTACCTCGGCAGCTAAAGTAAGGACTTGCCTCTTGGTACCAGTCCCACTTCCAAGGTGAAGTGAGGAGCAAACCAAGGACATGTTAAGAGAGTCATTACAAAGGATGCTATGGGCATCCATTGGCTTCCCGAGATCATAAAGAGATTCTATGGCCCTGAATGATGGGAAGCACAAAGATGTCTCAAAACTGTTTGCTTCCTACTCCCCTCTTTCCAAACAAGTGTTAGAATACTAGCTGAAGAGCAGGCCAAATATGATGGCAGCTCAGACATCAGCCTCCCAGCAGGAAACCCATTATGGAGCAGATGCCTGGTGTATATTTTTCAGCTTTGCCTGAATAAACATCATTTCCTGACACTGAGGTACAGCCTGGTTTCTATAGCACAATCCTATTTTCCCCATAGACAACAGATTTATATTTACATGCTAATTAGGAAACACAACCCCAAAACAAAGCCATTTTTGTTTGCAACCGCACACGCCACCAGCAGCACTCATGGTGATGTTCCTTTAGCATTCCATGTCCTCCTACAGAGACAAAAGGCAGCCTGATCCATCCCTGGCAGTGTTCAGGGTCAGGTTGGACACAGGGGCTTGGAGCAAGCTGCTCTAGTGGAAGGTGTCCCTGGCCATGGCAGGGGGCTGGAACTGGATGAGCTTTGAGGTCCCTTCCAACCCAAATCAGCCTGCGATTCTACGATCAGAGAGTTCAGAATTATCCAACCTGGAGCCCGTCTCATAGTGCATTAACAGCAAAAAGGACAGGTTAAAAAAGCAAGAATCACCTCAGCTTCACTCATCTACAGGCTTGCAGCAGCCTCATCATCAGGAGATTTAATCTGAGTTTATTTTCCAGGTCATCAATTCAATTTCTCCACTTCTTGCAGTTCCTGGTACTCCTTGTTAAATAATGTCAGGTCACTCAATCATTATCTCTAGGGCTTCAATTTTCCATTCAAGACTCTGCCATTTTAAAGGCTGAGTTTTCAGCCCCCCTTCCTCACTCCTTGCCTTAAATTCACCTACTTCAACTATTCAATATATTCAATTGTCACCTTCCTGATTTTAGTTTACCTCTGCGTGCTTGGTTGGCAGAGATAACGCACACGCGCGAGACTGGAGTCAGTAAATCTCACCTGTGCTTCTGGCCATCCTGTTTCAGTGAAATGACTTATTAAAGGTCCAGGAAAAACCAGAAGGACACTAAAATCATAACAGGTTTGAAAATAAACAAATACCTGATTCAAAAACCTGACGTGTGGGGAAAGGGAGAAGAGAACACACCACAGGTTTAAATAACGCCTTCAATTGCACCATGCTTCAAATGCAGGACTCGGTCAAGCTCAGCTCTCACAAGCTTCAAAGCACTTCAAAACAAGACTCCTTGAAACTACATGGGCAACTCTTCAAAGCCCCTGGAAGACAAACTCAAAGACTTCAGCCATGAAGCAGTTGCTAAGAGCTCACTCTGAGCTCTTATGATACAAGGGCCTGTATTTTCAAGCTGCCGGAAGGATGCAAATCTCAGCATTCCCTCAAACAAGCCAAAACCCACCTAAACCAGAGCAAGAAATCCAGAAAGGAAGCTACTGAGCAAAACACTGCAAAGAGATTGCAACTCACCATTACAGGAATGGTCACCTTATTCAGAAAGATAACCTTTGAACATCTGAGCATCCTGTGTGCTCCTTCCATTATAAAGAGCTGCACGGGCAAGGTTTTAATTTTAGCCAGTCATCAGAGCTGGGTTGCAATTTCAGGCAATACAGAGCAACATGAAAACTCCATTTAGCCATTCAGATTTGAAAAGGCAGTAAGATCATCCATGAAAAATGTGTTAAAAGCAACACATTGTTGGAATAAGGAATGAGGGGCTGGTAACACCAACGGCAAGACACCGCTATTTAGCGCTGAGATGATCAGCCCGTACACCATTGATACGCACAGGCTTTTGATGCATCTGTATTTCCAACACACACCTGGCTTTCTCTCCCAATCAACAACTGTTTCACATCATGTACCTCAGAACATGCTCTGGTTTTTGCCTGGTAACACAGGATTCTCAGCCTAGCTGCTTGCTATTGCATATCTGTCATTGGTAAACTCCTATGTCACACCTCTTGTCAGCCTACGAGTTCCTTGAGCAGGGAACTCTTCTTGCATATGGTGCAAAAGCAATGTGCAGCTCCACTGAGTAGTAAGTACTAATCTGATAGCGGGGTGGTTTGCACTGTTTTGGTGTAAAACCAATGTAGAGGTGAAGCCTGCCTTCTCTTGCACCTACACTAAGGGGCTGTGGAGATCCTAAACCAGTTTGAGCTCTGCACAGTATCACAGAATACAAGGTCCTTAGGAAACCCTGAAGCACAGCTTGTGAAAGATGAAGGATCAGTGCGCTGATGCTTCGAGTTTGATACACAAACATGCAGAAACCCCTCAATTACATATTCTTACAAGATATTTGGTCAAGAAAAACACGCCTAAGCTGCTTCAGCAATGTGAAGAAATGCAACATCCAAAGTTGGGGAGGAAAGGAAGCAAAAGAACCCAACAATTCTTTTCCTTCCCAACCTTTCCTCCCCCAGATAGAATCATAGAATAGTCAGGGCTGGAAAGGACCTTAAGATCATCCGGTTCCAACCTTCTGCCATGGGCAGGGACACCTCAAACCAGACCAGGTCACCCAAGGCTCTGTCCAACCTGGCCTTGAACACTGCCAGGGATAGAGCATTTACCACTTCTCTGGGCAGCTTCTTCCAGGGCCTCACCACCCTCACAGGGAACAACTTCTTCCATGTATCTAACCTTCTATCTAACATTGACTCTGTCAATGGATCCTTAAAACAAGACATAACTCAAAGGCAATGGGCCTGAATTAGACTGAAATGCATGAACAGAGCCATTCTACTCCGAAGCAAACACTTTTTGTTCACTACATCATGAGGGTTTTTTATTCAGGCTTGAAGAGGCACTGCAGCTTGCTGAAATACACACACTTCACAGCAGGGTTTTCAAAGCTCTCAGAAGATTTTGGGGCTCACAAGAACTCCAAGCATTAAGCAGAGTTCAGAAAGACGGCTTGAGAGGCAGGATTTAGGTAGGTGAGTTATTACATTTGACAGAGCATTCCATCATCTTTATTTATCAGGAGAAAATTCCAGAGTAACCTTTGCAGGGCTGCTCAGAAGAAAACCTGCCCTGATAAAATGCATTTCTAAGGCTAAAATACAACGTGGGTAAGTATTTAATTGGTTGCACACTGTTTGGAATGTGATGGATTTATATGTGCTCTGCTGAGCTGCTACTTCCCTGCAGTCTGCAGGAGAGATGAATTGTCCTAGGAAGAACCTGGAAACCTTCCAGCCCAGCAAAGGGTGAACACAAAAGATTTGCTAGTGAGCTGCTGCTATTAGGTTTCAAGTGGATTAGCAGCAAAAATTAACATGTCATTAAACCCTCTGACAGGAGACAGGACCCTTTTATTACATGCAAAGTACATAATTAGCAATAATAAGTATACCTGCAGGTTCTTTGTGCATAGCCCATTCATTATATACAGGATGCAATAGGAAAACACTGCTTGTACCGTCATTGTGACCTGGAAGACACTAGGGCATTACATATTAAACCTTTTCTATAATTACTCCTGATCTTCAGGTTTTCTTAGTTTTAACCATTCACAACAATGAAAGAATCCCTGCTGCAAACAGCTAACAGTTTAGCTCTAAGTTACACGTATTTTATGCCATTAAACAACTTGCCTGGGTCACAAGGGTTTTAACTGATGCCATTATAACTCTTAAGACCTAGTAGTATGCATCTGAAGGAAAGGCTCTGCATTTCCATGTGCTTTAATGAACTCATACTTAGTTTATCACATTGCTTAGGACTGCTGAGACTCTCCATTTACTTAAACTGGGAGTTTAAATAGGAAAACCTAGCCCTGTTTCCTAAAGGGAAATCCAAGCTATCTTCACATATAACCAGTGATGTCTCTGCCTCCACTCAGAGGCCCCTAAATTACAAGAAGTCTCTTGGCAGAGCCCAAACCTCATGAGGGTGCTGCCTCAACCACCGAGCCCATAACTAGACACCCAAAGGTTCCATTCCTGGATGTAAGCAGCCTCTGAACGATGCCTCAGGAATGAGGATGTCAAGGAGCCACGTTTTGTATCTGCCCAGTTCAAAACAAGTGTGTATTAGCAGGTGTCTCCCTTTTATCCAATTCTTCCCTGCAAGGGCTTATCAATTTTGTACCTGATTCAGTCAGAGTCCATTTCTGTTACAGGCTTATCAACATGGTAATTCAAATGTTGCAGGTACCACTACACCTACAGGAATACTGATGAGCCAAAAGGCTGACAAGGCTTGGAAAACCGTGGACTGATTGCAAACTGCTCTAACTACTCCCTGTGTCTTGGCAATGTTAATATGCAACAGGCAGAAAAAGAAAGGTGCATCGAGCATGAACTTTCGTTTAGGACACGGACCTGATTTTTGCTAGATGGAAAATAACAGAACAGTTGCAGTTCCTATTCATTTGGGATGACAGAACGCTCAACACTGCTGGCGATGCTGTCATCAGATTGGATTGAAAGCACTGTCAACTGGGGAGACGAGGTAAATAGCAACAGGACCCGGGTCCCATGTTTTAATGAGTCCCAGAGAACATAGAGTATTCAATATTTGCAATTCATTAATCACCTCTCTGGTTCATTGTAAATGAGGATGGACACTAGGCTGGAATTCAAATCGCTGAGAAATCCTGGAGCTCTGGAATTGGAAAGTTAACAGTTTTCCATGGCAAACACTGTATGGGAAGAAAACTGTTATTACAGTAAGATCAGGAATAGGTTAAGAGTGGGATTGGATTGCTTTGGTTCCTGTTGCAACAGATAGTTATCAGGGAAGGAGTCGATAGCAGCAATCGCTGCAACATGTCAAGCTGATTGTGCCAAAACATTTGCCAGATACCAAACACAACCATGGAACTGAGGTCAACAAGATGGGCAGGACAAGCAGTTCTGGTACCTAATAAGACATGTCACATCAGCCTAACATTGGCATCAACGTCGCTAACACCGCACTCATTTGGATGGGCACTCAGTAGAAGCAGTTACTGCTGAAATCAAAGCCTCAAACATTGTAGCATGGTGCAAAGCTACTTCTTATTTATTTTATTCCTTCTTTATGTGGACAATACTTGATACTGACCATCCCAGCTGATATCACTTAAATATGCCATCATTGGCACACCATCCTGTAAGCAGGACAGAAGCCGTTTAGAGGAACTGGTTCAATGGTCTGAATTTCTCTGCTGCCACTGAATCTACTTTAAAGATTCCAGGAAAAGCCCTCTCCTTCCTCTCATTCTCTCCTTTTCTTGTTTTTCAATTAATCCCACTGCTTTATCCTCCACAATAACTGAGTCAAAGAGGTCTGTTGCTCCACTGCATTTATGGGAGCTGCACCATTTAACATCGGTTGGGGTTTTGGCCTGTATTATACATTAGCAGCAGGAAAAAAACGATGATGATCCGTTGTGGAAACTGAAGGAAAAGATCCTGTAAAATGTGTTTTCACACATATCTGATGTATTGCCTCTACAGACACACTGTGTCCCTTCCAACGGACCTCTTTGACATTAGCAGAGTTACATACATTACCTAATCTAACATACATTACCTAATCTCTTTTCCGCTTGTCTTTAGGATGCAAGGCAAACCTTTTAACATCAAAACTGCATGGCAATAGCTCAAGCAATAATGCCACTGCCCACATACTGCTCTCTAAATGCTTGCTATACAATAGGACTGGCAGAAAGAGAAAACTTATCAAGACAAGAGAGAGAGGGAAGATCTGCTCCCCAAGCTCCTACTATCATCACTGCAAGGTGTCAGGCCAAATACATAGCAAGGTTATACAGCATCCTTGTAGCCCTCTTCAGACACTGGAAGCTGCTCTGAGGAAGAGCCTTCAACCAACAAAGATCTCCACAACCTGAAAGATTTTAACACTGACACAGTGGGGATGGAGAATCCCAACTCCGACCCAGCTTCTATACTCTCAGTATTTGCAAGACCTTCCAGATGGCCTCCTATGCTATTACCAGCCCTAAGTCACAGAAAAAGGTTTCAAGGGATGAAGTTAAAACACAAACCAACATTAGAAGACATATATATATATGTACAGTGAATCTGCCTTCTACCATTTATGCTTTTGAGGATTTTTTCTCTCTCAGGTCTAGCCACTGCAGGTAAAAGCACAGCGTATGTGAAATCAGGGAGCGGTCCTTGTGTAAAGCTTCTCAGCAGATGAGACTTTGAAACAGACAATATAATGGTAAGAGCTGGCAATGGCTCATTCAACACAGGCCTTTGACTTTAGCAAAGGCTTGAAACGCTGCTATGACAGAATAAAGGGACAATACTGAAGTTGCTGGAATGGGCTGGCCCAGATTTCGGGTTGCCCGAACCACCTCAAAAGCAGCAGAAACGATGACAAAAAGAAGCCTTTGAGGACTCCGAACCAGCTTTGACACTCTCCGACACTCAAGAAGTGAAAGATGAACTCAAAACCTCCCACTGCTGCACTCGCTGGGCTGTGTGCAATGACTCTGAGCTTCCCAGCTCGCTTTCCTTAGTGTCCAACAAGAGGGATTTCAGTCTCCACGTTAACGTGCGTTCTGAGCACCGCCACTTATTGCCAGCATCAGATCTGCCCATTCAGCTGCACGCTGAGTACCTGATTTTCCTGGTAAAATATGCCCTATTTTTCTGGAAGGTATCAACTTCATGGAATCTCAGCCTGGTTTGGGTTGGAAGGGACCTTCAAGCTCAGCCAGTTCCAACCCCTGCCTCCCCTTGACTGCACCACTTCCCGACTTGTTTAAGGATTCACTGCGTGACTTCAGCTGTGCTTCCAGAAACCCCTTCAGCTCCAAGGGAACAGCCAGCCCTGCCAATCATTCCTCTGCGCTGACTGACAACGTTCCAAGCTCACAAAAAGACAGATGATGGGATTGGCTTACAAAAATCCCAGCACTTCTCTCCTTTCATCCTAACTCCCATTGCTATGCAGCACGAGCGAGCTCCAAACGCACGCAGCAAAAGCAGCAGAGCTGTGGGAGGGGAGTACTTATCGCTAAACAAGGCTGGGGTGATAATAAGACCAAACCCCACATTAACAATGGAATAATAACAGCAAATGGATGTTCCATTCAAGTGACAGGCCTCTAGCTGTGGATACACAAAGCTCCCAGCAAGCTCACACGCCAACCAGGTCTTGGAAACACTCGAGTAGGTTTATAGCTATAGGAGCCACTGTCGCTAACCTGACATATAAAGAAACTCCCCCTTGGTTTCTTTAGGATGGGAGCCTGCCTGATGTCAAATTACAGCCTCTTTTGTCTAAGCAGCAGAAAGAAACTTGAAGTGTGATGTCCTTCAGAACTTCATGCCCACCCTGGTCCCCCTTCAACCCGCCTTCCCTACAGAACAGGCACAACTGTTCTTGCTTGGCATCAAGGCAGATTAACCAGGTACCAGAATATTCCCTTCCCAGCTTCTCTCAGGGACAGGGGTCAGACATCCTTCAAGGCAGCCCAGTAGCACTGTTAGTTCCTGGATACGTCCTGTGTTTGATTGGGGTAACGGGTTCAAACTGAAACAGGGGAAGTTTAGATTGGATCTAAGGAGGAAATTCTTTCCTGTTAGGGTGCTGAGGCACTGGAATGGGTTGCCCAGGGAGGTTGTGAATGCTCCATCCCTGGTGGTGTTCAAGGCCAGGTTGGATGAAGCCTTGGGTGAGATGGTTTAGTGTGAGGTGTCCCTGCCCATGGCAGGGGGGCTGGAACTGGATGACCTTAAGGTCCTTTCCAGCCCAAACTATTCTGTTCTATGATTCTGTGATTTTACCTTGTCCTCCCACCGTGAGTGAACCAGGCAAGGAGCAAAGGCAGCTGCAATCAGTGCCACCAGCTCCAAGTCGTTCAGTGGGATGTCCTGCCTTTATTTTCCAGCTGCTGGATTCATGTGAACCCAGAACAAGAGGCACAGACTTGTTGTTTAGTTTCTGCTTTTCATGGTGGATGAGGTGAGAAAGATGACCTGAGGGGGAAAAAAGGTAAGAATAGAATGCCCCATCCCTGGCAGTGTTCATGGCCAGGTTGGACACAGGGGCTTGGAGCAAGCTGCTCTAGTGGGAGGGGTTGGACCTAGATGAGCTTTAAGGTCCCTTCTAACCCAAACCATTCCATGATTCTATGAATAGACAAATTATAACAACGGATAAATCTGAGTAAAGCATTATGACTTGAGCACAAGGAGCACAGCAGAAATACAGAGTTGCCATATTCTTTTTTTCAATAGGGAGGGATGTACCTTTATTGGGCTGGAATGTAATAAAAGCTCCACTGACTGGAAAGGCTTCAGGGCTCTCTTCCATTCAAATGAGGTGACACCAAGCCCTATCTTCTGTTTTAGGCAGTTAAAACACCATGAGACACAATCCCAATGAGTCTATCAGGGGTATGCCTGCAATGGAATTCATTTTAGGTCACTCACAGAGGCTGCCCTCTGGGGGAACATCAGGAGAAGATGGTTTGGGGTAAATGGAAGCATAAAGAAAGGCCTGGAGAAGTGAGCAGAGAAACCCTTCTCTGCTGCTCGATTCCTGATGTATGGAGGGCAACAGGAGTTCATCTATAGACTGTAATAAATAAGAATGGAATCCAAAGGATACCTGACCTCAAACCCCATTTCTCCTCTGCATTAAACCAACTTCCTAGACCTCAAATGCCAGGTTTTAGCTCGTGTCAAGCAGGGTAATGGCAAATTTTAATTTATCTTCTCGACTAACTTAGACTTGAATGACCTTTTCTGGATGTGCATCACTTTGCTTTCGTCTCACACAGGCACAAAAGCCTATCCTTAAGGTGGTAAACAGGTTCTGTCTACCAGGTTTTCCCACCTGCCCACGAGCCTGCCCAAAGGTCTAATTTTTGGTGCTAACAGATTGCAAGGAATAAATCGCTGGAATCTCTCATTACATGGGATGGTTCCATCAGCCAATTTTCTTGCCATTAAGTGCTCTGTAGATGCACTTTATGGGCAGCACTCGGAAGCTACCAGAGAAGGAGAACCAAACCCTGCTGAAAACTAACCCAAACTAGTTCTTCATTAGCTCAAAACACCTCTGTAATAGACAATTACTGAAAGAGCACTACCTAATGCTGGGTATATTTTCACCCAAGAGGAGTAATAACTGATTGAGAATGGTGGTGGTGCTAATATGTGCCTCTGGATGCTTCACTGATTATATTCCTCTCCTCCATAGCCTCTTTCTAGGTTCAAGACAAGCAGCAGAGAAAAAGCTGCTGAGCTCCCTGGGGTTTCCTACAGGGCTTGCAAACAGAGGGGGAACAAATGCTCCTGCTTGTTCAGCATCCATTCGAGAATCCAAATAGAAATACTACTGCAAACACGGTTCTTCCTGTGCCACTGCTCGTACAGCAAGGCCTGGCTCAAGACCAGCAAGATCCTTACTCAGCTCTAGTGCAACTCCTCATTGGGTTGGCCTGATAACATCTTAAATGAGAACAGAAACCGAACAGAACGAGCATCTGTACGAACAGCAAAGATTCCAGGGTGGGAGCACGGCGTTACCCAGATCTGCTTGGTTTTCCCTCAGTAATCAAAGCCAAAGAGATCCCATTCTATCCATCTATCAAACACTCTTTCTTGTTCCTAAGGAAAACCTGAAGCACAGGAGTCACTGTCAGACCCTGGCGGGGTGGTGGAAGTGGAGCAGCAACGCCTTCCCAATCATAAGTAGCTCAATGGATTATTCTGTACCGTCACCTCCGTAATACCAAGGCTCTGAGATTTTATTAAAGCACAAAGTGAGCTCTTGTTGCTTTTATTAAACTCCCATATAGAAATCCCAATCACAGGCCCGTTCCTCATAATGAAAGGCCTTACACAAGCATAAAAATAAAGCCTCCCAAAGAGATAAAACCGGAGGCAATCTCATTTTCATTTTAAATCCTAGCCTTTCACAAAGGCCAGGGGCCTTTAGGAAGGACCCTCTGTCCCCAGGATTAAGACAGTGGTGCTGTTTGGTCCCAAAAGGAGGGGACTTCAAAACCCACGGCACAATCGCATCTCCCCCTGTTACCTGCCAGCTCCACAGCAACAAATAAGAGATTCTCTTTCTCTGATGAGTTTGTCAGAGCTGCTTTGCAATGTTGGCAAGCCCCTGGCTGCTTTGATGGCTCACAGCAGTTCTCCTATAGGCAAGAACCAAGTTCCCTCCTTGCGTAGCTCAGTGATGCTCCATTAAAACCCATGGAACAACGACCAGGAGCAGGGCTGTGCTTCACTGACCTTCTTATCACAGTCTCAGGGCAAGCCCTCTGTGTTGCCCTTCGCTGTTCTTCGCTCCCTGCACCCCCTGTAACACCTTTTCCTGTATTCTCAGGAGATATGGGAATCACACCAGCTAAGCCATCGCTTCAAAGCACCGCTGTCACATATCCAGCCTCTTTTCTCCCCTTAGAGTACAATGAGACGAGTATAAAAGGGCCTTGGTATTCTAAGCCACTGTGCTAACTTAAATTACCTTAATCTCAAACCATGCCTGCTTTAAAATCTCTTTTTCTTTCTTAGTAATACTAATAAGGAGCTAAACTGCATGGACACAGTGGAGACAGCGCCTTAGATTTAATACAGCACATTTAAATTAAATGGGCCTAACACATGGCTTTCTTTTCCTTTTCAAGTTCCATCTTTCATCTGCAGATCCTATAGCTGTTCCAGCCTTGATAGACTTGGAAGAATTAGCAGCTCAAATATATACATACATTAAACATGTAAGGCAGGTCTAGATCCCAAGGGAATAGTTCAGCTTTTCCAATACTCACATTTGATTATTTATGCAGTTAAATAAGAAAGGAAATCGCTAACAAATCTATGCATAGGTTTGGTGACCTGCTCCCATTTGCCTTTTCCTGCTCTCCTCTTCTAATTGCTATCTGATTAGGAGTGAGGAAGAACAGTCTCGTTTCACACGCTGGAGTGGGACTTGAAAGCATATTTCCTAATTCACAGCTCTGCCAAAGACATCAGACACTCATGGATTTGATCCCTCTGAATCCATATTGCCCATCCATAAGACCAGGAGGCAGTGATGCTTCCTTCTGCCTCTGTTGGGGCACTGCAGAGGCAAGGGCTTTGATGCAGCAGCTACTCCCCATGGCAAACCCCTTCTTAAGCAAAGACACCGACATGTATTTGCTCTGCCTCAGACATTAAGTACATAAATCACCACATTAAACAGGCTTTAACAGGTCATGTCCCTCTGGCTCTTCAAGGTACTGCTGCAAATCTCACCCTTCAATGTCATCTTCAGAACAGGAAGTAGAAAGAATGGATGCTTCTGATACAAGTTTAATGAGCTGAGATCAACCTAATACAACCACACTGCCCAGTTACAGGGATTCAGCTCTAAAGCAGCATCAGGTCTCACACTTGCATGAATCCCATCAGTTATAATCTCAAATCCATGCCCACATCTGCTACCCATCAGCATCCCTTCTGCTTTCTCATGGCTTCTTTCACCTTACTTTTGACATGCTGGGGTGGAAGGGGGGGGATCAACCTTTAACCTGCTTTCTGGAGCTGTATTCTGGTCCCATACACAAACACAGATATGGCTGAGAGCTGAAGGAAGGCCCAAGAGCCACTGAGACCTTTATTAACCCTGGGAAATGATGCACAGATCAAACTAAATGCCTTTTGCTAAATGCATCCTCGGGATCTATTTCCATTAGAGTTGTGTCAACTCCTCTCTTGAGCAACACTTTACCTTTCTCACTAGATCTGCCTAGCGCTGTGTAAGATACTTCGCATGAATACGGCATCAATCACTTAAAAATTAGTCCTTTCTTCCCCTTGAATACTTATCTCCTCATGTTTATGAATAAGTTCCAGCTATGAAGAATTTACTGGCATCAGTGAGCGCCTTCTGCTTCTGTTGTCATTCCGCTCAGATCTCAGTATTCCATCTGAAACATTTGTTCTGTAGTTTCGCAACTCGCAAGGAAATAAACGGGAGGGAATGAAAGCAAAACCATGCCCGTGTTAATCCAGGCCTCTTCAGAAGCAACACCACAGCACTTTGGTGCCTAAGTCAAGATTGTTTCTAGAGATCATCTTGAAAATACACTCGGAGTAGCTCACACTCTTATTGTCCCCTGCTGCTGATTGCCATTGAGCACCGTGACAGCAGCAGTGTCCTGACAGTGCTACTTACATAGCGTGGTAAGAAACCAGTTAACTTTGCTTAACTCATGGGTAAAAACCTCTATTTAAGTTGCCTAACACCAGCCAACAGCCCCTCACGCAGCTCCTGCTGTTGGAGCTATCAGGGGGTCTTTGCAAGCCTCAGGATGCTGGGACATCTCCAACTGCCACAACCGCTGTCACCACAACCACTTCCCACAGCCTTTGACACTCTGGGATTTCCACACAGAACTAGGTGGGTAAGCATGGAACCTCCCTTGCTTTCAGTGGGGCCACTGTAGGATGCTTTGCAGTTCTGAGAACCAAGCCCCACAACTGGTACTGTTACTAGGAGACACCGACCGCTGCCAATGGCTATGTGTGTCCCCTTGAAAGCAGCATCCTTGAGAAACTTCCAATCAGAGATCAAGGAGAGGCCTAAGATGGGCAACCAGGAGGCAACTTCTGGGTGGTTGAGAGCACCCATTACACGGGGAGCTGCAGGAGTCACTTTTCAGGATGGATGGGCAGGATAAGGACTTGATAGTGGAGACCAGGAAAATCAAAACAATCTCTCACTGGACCATCACATTAATGTTTTCAGCTCACTTTCTAGAGTTTAACTTATTTGCATTTCATTTTTCATATTAAACACATGCAAGAATGGCAAACTTAATGCTACCTCAATTTCTTGCCATCTTTTTGGAACTTCTATTATCTTCTTCTGGTATCTAGCATGTCAGCTTCCAAACTGCTTGGACCAATGCATGCAAAAAGATACCCACACATACAAATACTCAGAATGGAAGAATCTCTTCCAGTGTCTACAGACCAACTCCATTCACTTCAGTAGAGACCTAAGTCACAGCAACCAACCACTTGGCCTGTATTTAGTAAGCTTGTCTTCCAGTAATCAGATTCGTGATGGTCTACCATAGACATGAAGACAACTTCCAACTATTGACTTCAATCGTGCAGGGTTTAAACCTCAATAAAAGGACCTGAGACTGTCAACCTCCAGCCTGGCTTCTTATTTCTCTGACAAACACAAAAATGAAGCCAAAAAAGAACAGAAACCAGCTCAGTAGTTTAGGAGTTATGATCATTTGCCAGTTTTACTGGTATATATTAGGTATGTTCCATAACATTTAATAATGCTCAGTTTTGGGCCACATTTATCAGGATGTCAAAAGGTAACATGCTGAATTGATCATGATGCAAGCCTGCCACCTGAATGGGAATCTGGAAGGATTCAGCCCTTTAAGATTTGAGGAAAATAGCAGCAAATTAGAACTGACAGGATGTTACTTTGATCTGACAATCATGACTGTAACTCACTTTGAATATTGAATATCAGTTCCCTTTTAGCTCCAAGAAGAGTGGATACACACTCTGCAGTTTGTGCATCTCATCATGTAACAACTGACAACACCAATAAGCTTTCTGAAAGTGGAGCTGCTTGGAAGAACTATGTATTATTTTGCCTTATTTTGACACCCACATACTCAATAGAATATAACTGAAGATATATTAAGAGCCACGTGCATGGGCAAAGCTGGTAATCTGTCACTCACCGGGAGAACTGTTTCTTCTATATAAATACTTCTCTTGCTGATGCAACAAAAGGAAGTGGGCTGAGGCAAGAAGAATTTTCCACTGGCAGTGCCTCTGTTCTGGGTGGTTTATACCAGGCTGGTTGCAGTTAACAGCTAAACGGGAACTTGATGCAGGGTTACATTCTCAAAGACTGAAATGCCATTTTCTCTTTACTAAACATCCTGGAATCAGCCCCCTCCTGCTCAGTTGAGTGGGAGAAAAATATTACCAGGACATCTACCACAGTTCCAGGGATTAAAGCAAGGGAGGAAGCTTTAGGATATCCAATTGCTCATAAACAGGAGCTAGATGACATTTTGGACATGACTCCTTTGTGCTCTTCATTCAACAAAGTAGCTATAAAGGCACAGAACGTTGTCATTTACGCTCCCTTAAAGCACAACCAACCAACACATGTGCACCCAATGTGGGGTTATAACAACCCTGTCTTTGCTCTTTGGTTTTGCATTAGCACATCCTCCATCCCCTATACATGATAGCATTCTCTTCAGCTCTTACCATTAGCAGGATGCAACCACCATGCCCCTTGCTGAAAGTCTGACTGATGAGCACTGGTAAATGAGAATACATCAACAAACCTCCCAACAGCCAGCACTGAGCCTTCAAACAGCAGAAGGAATGTTATCACACACACTGAGACTCCCAGCAATGAGTGGGAAGTCTCAATGGACCAGTTTCCTTGATCCAGTCAATCTCCAAAGCTAGGAGTGTATTTGGCTTTGGTAAAACATGGAAAACCAAAGCAAACCTACCCCGGTTGTAACACTCCAAAGTCACAGAAAATGCCTGTTATTCAAGGAAACTTTACTCTGCCAGACCAGTGGTTTATCAGAGCTATAGAATCATAGAATAGTCAGGATTGGAAAGAACCTTAAGATCATCCAGTTCCAACCACTCTGCCATGGGCAGGGACACCTCACACTAAACCATCTCACCCAAGGCTTCGTCCAACCTGGCCTTGAACCATATACTATAAACCTGTTTAACTTCCTTTTGTTCTGCACCTCACGCTGTCATTCCTACCAGGAGGACAGAATTACTCTACATGGCTACAATGCTGATCCATTATCATCTAATGTCTTCAGCAGCTATGCTGAAAACCAGCTCGAGTACCTACACAGAATTAAATGTTTGTATCAGGACCTCACTACAGGAGAGACGTGGCTAAAGATGGATGATGAAATCTACCCCCAATTACCTGGCTAAATGTTCCCAAACACAGTCTAAGCTAGTGAAGAAGTTCAAAGCCAATTTTTGGTCTCAGCTCTACACAGAACCTGAAGGCTCTTCTGCACTCTCAAAGCATGATTGAATGCATCTGAAATAAGAAAACATCACGGAGGGGTGGTCCAATATTGGAGTAGGCTGCCCAGAGCTGTTGTGGAATCTCCATCCATGGACACATTGACTGGACATATTCCTATGCACACTGCTTTAGCTGGCCCTGCTTAAGCTAAGTAACCTCCACAGGTCCCTTCCAACCTCAACAGTTCAATGATTCTATATGCAATATTCAGTTAGGGTGAAAACTGGATAAGATCAGACAAGCAGCTATTTCCATCCATTTTCCACCAAATTTTACTATTTCATCTTAGTAAGCACTGGACATGAAAATGATGTTTCCATACACTCAACAGTCCACATTAAACGCCTCTTTAAACGTGCTAAGTCACGGCAAACTTTGGGATTTAAATAGCACCAAGATCATTATGGGACTTTCTTCACCTGAAGACATATGGGACTCTAAACATAACACTGAGCACTTCCATCACCCTTTAAGTCTTCAAAGGGTCTGCTGACATTCATTCATGAAACATTAACTAAGCGCTTTCTTACTCTCTTTAAGAGACACATCCATGCTGGCATCATTTCACATAGGAAAAAACCAACTCAAAAGTCACAAATAAATGTAAAGCCATACACTTACTGCCAGGAGTTGCACTCCTTTGTAAGCTCAGCTTGCTTGGAATCATTCAGGACATGGACTGGAGATTACAGACAACGGCTGGAAGTCTGATGGAGAGGCAATGCTAGTTATAGCCACCAAGGTCCTTGCTCCTTGTAGCCTCACGGTGTCTCTGCAGGAGTTCTGCAGCTTCTCTTCTAGCTGAGGCAATGATGCTCCTGTTGCCTTCAGCACCTTCGAAGCGTGAGGAGCTTTTTGAAGGCAACTGGATTGACCTGGTGACAGAAGACTGATTCTGGTCCTCTTCAATGAAAATAATGCCTGTGGGCTCCAGTTTGGTGCAATAGAGGCTGCTTCCCCTCACAAACAGGGAAAGGACATTTTCCAACTAACCATCAGGCTTATCTGCTGGGAAGGGAAATCTGCAAGCTGGCCTTTGTGCATCTCTGGCTGCTTCTTCAAGAGCTGGTTGTCAAGGTACTGCCTAGGAACAGAGCAGGTACCACAACAGTCAACACATCTCCATGGCTACTGAGGGCTTCTACATTCCATAGCTGAACAGAACTGGCCAGAAGCATGAAGATGTGAGAGATCAGTCAGGAAGACAGATCCTTTTCATAGGCTTGGTTGAAAAGAGAGTGACAACACTGAACTGGGCAGAAATTCCTACTGTGATCTCCTCTTCTGTTAGCAAGATAGAGGCAATTATGCTTGAGTAAGAGAAGTCCATACCATGGTGTGAAGCAGCCTTGACTTAGCAGCACTGCATCTTCCTGGGACTTGAGAAACTACAAACATCAGAATCACTTTGCTGACCTTGCTGCACAGCTCCTGACAAAGAGAGACCCAAGATGAAACTCAGTATGCTGCTGCAACTGGCAGCCCATTAAAACCTTCCCACTTATTTACAAGGGGCTGACACCATCAGCCAGGAAAGGCAGTAAAGTGTCTTCACTGGTCAAAACCTATTTGTCATCTTCGAGCACGACTTTGACACATTGAGCTGCAGAGCAGAAA
This sequence comes from Pezoporus wallicus, assembly GCF_028554395.1. NCBI lineage: Eukaryota > Metazoa > Chordata > Aves > Psittaciformes > Psittacidae > Pezoporus > Pezoporus wallicus. The sequence continues at coordinate 1,651,260 of NW_026636985.1, forward strand.
GCCTTTGGTCAGAAAGTGCCTCAATAAAGTTGTTTTAAGGCAGAGGCAATATTTGGACCTTCCAGCACTACTTCTCCTCTTTGAAACACTTCTCAAAGAAAAGCCATCATCTTCCATTTGCAACACACGACACCCAGCTACCCACACAGTGTAGTTTATGTCATTACCTCTTATTGCCTGATAGATTGCACTCTGACTGATATGCACCAGACTACATTGAGCAGCTTTGTCAGCTGATGGCAAGCTTGATCACAGAACCCTTGACTGCTTTGGGCTGAAGGGACCTTAAAGCTCCTCCAGCTCCAACCCCTGCCACAGGCAGGGACCCCTTCCACTGGAGCAGCTTGCTCCAAGCCCCTGTGTCCAACCTGGCCTTGAACACTGCCAGGGATGGGGCAGCCACAGCTTCTCTGGGCACCCTGTTCCAATGAGAGGTTATCACAGTCCACGTCAACCCATACTTCAGGAGTACTGTATCTCCCTCTAGTGCCTGCTCGACTTACTGGATAACGACCTGCTACTGCTGCTAACCACTGAATTCCCTTTACATCCAATGCTTTGAAAGGGGCAGAATTCAGAACTTCCATAGCAAAACCCTCATCTTTGCCTAAGGAACAGATGCAGTCAGGTCAGGTACAGTTGTTGTGACAGAGTACACCCTTAAAAAGTCGACTTTGAAGACAAAGGATTGAAAGCTGGGAAATATTAGCTTTACTGTTGCCCAATACATCCCAAAGTTAGCCGCATTGCTCTAATGTGGACCGGTTCCATCTCTCATGGTCATACCCTTCTTTCATCTCTTTTGTACTCTCACCAGACACAGGGTCCATAATGTACAAAGCAGGTTCTCCTCACTTAACCAACAGCTATTCAGTATACTTTGTCATGTCTTTTATTGTTCAGTGAGAGGTCCTATACCTTATTTACAGCATATTACTCTAAACCTTCCCTGAAGATACAATTAAGCTCCTCACTGGGTTTTTTATTGCTTTCAGCACTCTATTTTTGAGGTTTTCAGAAACAATTTCTTTTTCCTAGCATCTCTAAGAGATAAAAGACATCATGTCCACATGACAAACAGCAAACTGAGAGAAAGAACGCCTTCATGGTCAAGGGAGACCACTAACTTCAGGTGTTTAACTTCCAGTGCCCTAGAAGCTGATGTAGACAGGAACACATGCTCAGCTCAGGGGTTTCCATCACTTTCAAGCACAGTTCTGAGTGCTCAGCACTTTGTGATTGAATATGCAAACTACTGATGTTTTTACTGTAATAGGTGTGAGCGTGTGAAGGAAACTACAGACAGCAGGAGAGAAATCTTCTGCAATATTAGTTACCCCCCAACCAGCACGCTTGCTTCCAGGCACACCAACTCCCCAAAGCAATATATTTCAATCAGTACGGGCATTACTGTGAGATGAAGTTTTTCCCTATAAAGAGATACAAGACAAGCTCCTATAAGCAATTTAGATCCCATTTTGAGGCTCTAAATGGTACCCAGGCCATGGGATGACGCTTCAGACAGTGGATTTCATCTTGTGTGCTCTATTATGCTATTTGCCATTCAACATTGCCATGTTTCCTGTTGCCTCTCAATACAAAACGCTCTTAAACAGCTGCTATTTTGAGTGTGTATTTAAACAGTAACCTACTGAATTGTTTGCCCTCCAAGTGGATATAACCTGGTAAGACCAATTTGCATCTGCAAAGGCAGGTATACAGATTACAGTGCACTTAAAAGTGCTACAAGTGCTTTTCTATCTTCCACAATCCAATAAGGATTCAGCATATGAGACCAAAGACACACAGACTACCAAGTCATCAGAAGGGCTATTTCCAGCATCCAGTCATTTCTGCACTCACAGTGACATCCCCCAAAAGCCAGACCTGTTGTGCAAGACCCCACACACGCACAAAGCAGGTATAAGCTCCAGTCAGGATTGCATACACTTAACCAAGGCAGGCAGAGAGTGATGAGGTCCTTAAGTGACTGAAAGCCTGAACAGCTTGCCTAGAATTAGAAGGGAGCGTGTGGCAGAGGTCACATTTCAGACCCTTACAGCAAGCCCTTTAATTATACTATTCCTCCTAGCCTTCAGAAAAAGGCGTAGATGAGGTCCCCAAGGACATGGTTTAGTGGTGGACTTGAAGATTCCAGTACTAAATAGCTTTCCTTCCTATGAAATCATCTCCCTTCACAGGATTTTCTATAATTTACTGTATCTGTTCATAAACATGGAGTTTATTCATGTGTGTATAAGAGACTCCCTTCTGCAATCTAATGCTTCACTGAGCTATAACCAGGAAGTGCTTTTCCATCCATTTCTTATGACCTCTCTATCCTAACCAGGAATTCAGGTTAGAGCGTTTTTAACTTCCAACTTGGAGGCCCACGGGTACGAAACAGTAACAAACAGCATCCTCCTTGTCCAGTGTCCTCAGGAATCGGTACCCTCATCACCTTGAAGATGACTTTGTCCCAGAGGCTCTAGCAGCATCCTCATGTTCTTTACTGCACTTCAGGCAACAAGACGAGTACCTTGCAGAATAAAGTGAGATCTTACAGATACGAGAGCAAAGTGAAGAGACTATTACATACTACATTATACAGTGAGCATTTGACAGCATATTGGCCCCTCGGCATTTGAACTGCAGACCAACCACCCGACTTCCATGCTCAGCTGTGTTGTAAAAATGGGAGGGAGAAACAGGAGGCTCAAGTTCTCTTCTGATTTCAACAGTCACATCCTCAACAACAGACTTGGCAATGCATTTTCCTCCACTGAAAGCAGGAAAAACCCTTTTCCTCTTTCTACTTTCTGGTAACAGGACCACTAAGAGGACATTCACAGACCTGCAGACTGATCCTTGCCCAAATTAAGAACTATCAGCGCAGGTGCATTCCCCCCTTCTGTATTTCAGTGCAAAACTGCAGCAGGAAACCAGCCAAGGCAGAAATCAACCTCACAAACAAAAGATTTAAGATGGTTCCATGCTTCAGGCTTCTGCCTTGTTCTCTGCATCACCTAACCAGGAGGAAGAAGCTGGTCTGTGGCTCAGATGAAGAGGTTAACCTCTGCGCCCCAAGCTTCCTCAGATCTAAGAGCACAGCACAGCTGGAACCCACAGCTCAGAAATATTTAGCTCTGCACGTGTTTGTAAAAGCACATTAACATCTCATTCACAGCACTGCAGGAATGGCTTAGAAATGGTATTTGGAACAGCAGTCGCTTCATAGTGCCTGTAGAGAGATGGTGTTTGGGAACGCTGGACAAACCCTCTGCTCCACAGCTGCATTTCTTGCATTATACAGCATCTACTTCAAGAGGGTTTCACTTTGATGAGGTCTGGCTGGCACTGATTTGGTTGCCAGCTTCTGTTTGGTTCAGGAATGAACACACTCTGCTGCTATGGGTGAAAGAAAAGTGGGATCTTCAAAGAGTAGCTTATGCAATACTGAAATACTCCCTCAAATCTTCACCCTTTTGGACCCCCAAGACTATTACCACGATGGAGAGTCTTCTGGTCCAGCCAATGATGCTCCCAACCTCCTGCCTGACAGCATTACACTGAAATCAATCAGAAAAGCAGCAAAGAAGGGCCAAGAGGAAGGAGAGAAGCCACATTCCTCACTGCAGCATCACTCTTAGGGATGTTACACTTCTCTCTCAGCTGTAGTTCCCCCCTTGGAGCAAAACCCCACTTCAATCTTGTATGTTCATAGAATCAGAGAATAGTTTGGGTTGGAAAGGACCTTAAGATCATCCAGTTCCAACCCCCCTGCCATGGGCAGGGACACCTCACACTAAACCATCTCACCCAAGGCTCTGTCCAACCTGGCCTTGAACACTGCCAGGGATGGAGCATTCACAACCTCCCTGGGCAACCCATTCCAGTGCCTCAGCACCCTCACAGGAAAGAATTTCCTCCTTAGATCCAATCTAAACTTCCCCTGTTTCAGTTTGAACCCGTTACCCCTTGTCCTGTCACTACAGTCCCTAATGAAGAGTCCCTCCCCAGCATCCCTCTTGCCATTCCTTCCATTCAGACTGACATGCTGCTGTAGCCAAGCTGGTCTCAAGCACGGCCGAAAGCTGAACTCTGTTCTTTAGTTCTCCTTCCCTGCATCCTCCCAGTCCTCGTTGCTCTCCTCCTCTCCCGCAGCCACCTCCATCCCGCTCCCACCACTTTCCTCTTCCAGCAGCTCTGCTGACAAACCCAAGGGTTTACTCCAAGTTCACCAGCTGAGAGCTCTTCAACGTTCATGGGGAGGCCAACAACCACCGCTGAGCTCCGGTTTCAAGAGATCAGCTCAAAATACACCGCGGAGAGAAACCCAAACCCTTTGTGAGGACCAGTACTGGCCTCACCGACACAAGCAGCAGCTTTTGATCTCCGCATGGCAGGGCATGGAGGCTGCTCCTGAACACCCAGCAATACAAAGAGCTTGGAAAAGGAGAAATTGAAAACTAATCCAACATAAGCAGGGAGACAAGCAAATATCAAAGCACAGATTCAAGGGTCCGAGTGCTCTCAAGGGAGACAGCTCAATCTCAAGTGTCCTTTAGGCAGAGCCCGATGTCTTTGATAGTTCACCAGATTTGATCAACTACAGCTATTGATCCCTAGCATGAAAGTTCAATACAGGCTATCAGTGCTGTAAGAGTAGTACAATAAAACCTTCGGTCTTTTTGATCTCTGCTGAAGCATTTCATCTTGACATTTGTTAAATGTATCAGTAGATTGCTTAAAATGAGAATAGGGCTTTAAAAGCTTCCTGGAAAAGCAAAGCTCACATAAAAATATTCAACTTTTACATTTGTTCACTTTTACATTCCGTGCTTTTCATTAACTGGATTGCCCAGCCAGGTATTATCATCCAATTCCATTTTAAGCAAGGTGGAGAGACCTAAATGGATTTCTAAATATATATTCTTGGCTTCGTTCTTACAAGTGGTTTTTATGAGGGTTTATCTGCCTCTGCACCTTTGGAGTTCATCATTCCTTCAGACCACCTTCTGACCCCAAACCAGCAACAGAAACAGGGGGTTCAGACCAGAATATCCCCAGCAAGACAGAAGCCAGATGGCAACATCAGCAAGCAAGTAAAGAGAGGAACGAAAAGAACATTTCCCATCATCCGATCCCCTGTAACAGTGGGACAGATTGCTGCCCCAGCGACACCAGTGCAAGCCAAAAGCAAATGGGAAAGCCATGGATTTTATTACTGCTTCTCAGGGCATGGTCTTGTGAAACTGGGTATAACATTCACCCACATACAGGGTGACGCAGGTAATGCAGTCTGAATCGTGAAGGTATCTTTACCATTTGAGTTGGTTCTGCACTGGAGTTACTGCATCTGCCTCCTTCAAGGAGATATTCAGAACAAGAGGAGGCCTTTGACAAGCCAGCCTAGCTCTAAGGTGAGGAGGAAGCTGGTTGAACTGATGTGCAAAGGTCTAATCTGACTCTTTCCATGAGCTCGTGACTTAAGATTCTAAAGACATAAGGACGGTGACGCTGCTGCATTAGGTCATTGCTCACTTCTCCCTCCTTACCTCAGCATCTGTCAGGAAGCCAGGGAAAAACTCTGCTTTTTCAGACACCTGGCCTGGAACGGGCCAAATCTGAGGTAGGACAAGTGGAGCTGAGGATAATCAGTGTTACAGGGCCAGGCTGCTGGGAAGTACACAGACAACGCCTGCATTTCCTTAAGGTCTGGCTTACAGACTTGCCTAGAAGAACAAACCGCAGGCACACAGAAAAGCAGACTGTGTATCTTCAATTACACAGTCACAGGAGCAGCAGTGTATGTTGGGTTATTAGCTCATCTAGTCTCGAAGTTACTCTCTGCTGAGGTGATCTCAACTGTTCCAAAGCTATTTTGTTATTCATAGATACACACGCTTCTTCCTTCCATTAAAGCATGCAACACATCAAACACCCCAACAGGTCAGAGCATCGCACTGACCTGATCTTCGCTTCTGCCCGTATCCACCCTGGAATATCAAACCTTGAATCTGCCAGGATGTCATGAATCCTAAAGGTTGGGAATGTACAATCTCAGGGTTAGATTCTCAGCTGGAATAAACGGATGTAGGCCACAGAGGTTCATTAGTTTATACTCTTTAAGGCACTGACACCTAATGTGTGCCTTTGGAGAGGGCTGAGATGTCAGAAATAGCTTTCTGTTTGATTTTAAACCCAGTCAAAGCACCGTGCCTGACATTTTGATCCCGGCTGTGCCATCCCTGCTGCTTTGTAGAATGGGAAGAGAAGAGACTGAGGAAGACAGTGTGAAAGTGCTCTGGAAGTGAGGAGACCTGGAGGAAGAAATGGAGATGGGAGGGGAAAAAAAGATCACAACAACGTATATTCTCTTGAGAAACCAACATGATTGACTTGATTCTTCCCTGCTATTTCCCAGGCAATACCAGGCCCATATCAAGGGGATATCCTTGGGGAAGGAATAGGTTTCATCTATGATTACCACTCCAGCCCCATACACAACCCCGGTGTAGCCACAAGCTCTGTATACAACAATACAGCCCAATGACCTCTAATGCTGCTTCCTACATCCTCAAGAAAGACTTAAGGGCCTGTCACAGCCAGCCTCCAGCCCAAGCCTGGTGCTGCTGCCTTCCTTGAGGGAAGTCACCTTTGGAAGTAAACGGTTCAGAAGTACTACAGCAGGGCTGGGGGGACAAGTCTGTGTGATTTCAAACACGATCTCAAGCCCAGAGGAACAGAGCTGCACGTACGCACCTTGAACACCATTAGGACACTTTCTGAGGCAATGGAAAGCAAGTCAGCAAGTAACTTAGAGTGTTTCTTTCCCTTCTCTGCAGTCAGCATCCAAGAGGCCCTGCTGAATAGAGAGTGGGCTGAATGACTGAAAACAGAAGTACACAGGGGAGCAGACAAAAGAAGGCAAAAAGAAAGCTCTTCTCCCCTTCCCTTTCAGCTAAGTTTGTAACCGTGCTGGAGAGAAGCAGCAAGAAGTTCCTTTTGAGATGAGAGGGCAGGGATCTAGGGGAGAAAGAGGCCAGAGTATTTCTCTCAGGGCTTCTTTTTCTTTTTCTTCCAGTAATAATAGCATCAAAGAACCCATTGTTGGGCTTGCTTTAATGCTGGGAACTGGACTGAGATTTGCTACTAGGCAAACCAATCAAAACAATACCTGCAGGTAAAGTTGCACCTCCCAAAGCAGGAGTGGAAGAATTCCACACGTAATGGGATGTAACTGATAGAAGTCTATAAGTAAAACGTGATGACAGGTCAGATTTCCATAAAGACCTAAACCATCCTGGTATGGGCCCAGCTTCTTCCCTGTGATCGTTCTGCAAGTCCTGTGCTTGTACAGGTGTCATGAAGCTGGATCTCTGCTACTATTTGGCAATGAGACAGGTTAATACTCTCTAGAGCATCTTCTGCCCCTGGAATGGAAGGGAAGGAGTCTCAACAAAAGCTGTACCTAGGTATCAGACAGGCTTTCCTATGACACCAAGCAAGGACACACAAGAAGGGGGAAACCCAGAGGCAGCCAGGAAGCATCCAGCAGCACCAGCCAAAGCATCCAAGTCATCTTTAAAGAGAGCCTGGAGGGGAGCTTACTGCAGTAATCCTGCCTGGAGGTAACACAGCCTATACTGCTGGGAAAAACCCTCCCAGGAAGGGCAGCTGAAGCAGAACAACACAAACCCATGAGACAGAACCTGCTTTGCTTTGTTTTACAGTGGTTTTGTGCAAGAGAGGGACCAAACCACACCGCAGCCGTAGTTCTACTGAAAGCATCACTGAGCACGCAACCTCTGCTTTGGGATGAACGTGAATGCTGAAGGGCTGCAAGCACAACTGGTGCAAAGTCAGCAAGAACAAGTGAGAGTCTTGAGCTCACTCTGCAGGACCCAGCAAGGTCTAGCAGATGTATCAGTATCACAGTATTGCCTAGAGAGGGTATCCAAGACTCTTACAGGAGATGCTGTGAGAACAACCACCAAGATCATCACCTGTTATTTGCCAAACTTTCAGATAGGAGACAGAAGAATTGGGACTTTACACAGCCCAGTAGCAAAGCAAGGGATAAACCCCAGAAGGGCTAACCCTCAGCCCTTGGCCTCTTCTGCAACACTGCCTTTAACAGTCATAGAATCATGGAAAGGTTTGGCTTGGAAGGGACCTTAAAGCTCATCCAGCTCCAGCCCCTGTCACAGGTAGGGACACCTTCCACTAGAGCAGCTTGCTCCAAGCCCCTGTGTCCAACCTGGCCTTGAGCACTGCCAGGGATGGGGCAGCCACAGCTTCTCTGGGCACCCTGTGCCAGTGCCTCAGCACCCTCACATAAATCACTTCTGCCTTATCTCCAACCTGAACTCCCCCCGTTTCAGTCTGAACCCATCACCCCTTGTCCTATCCCTACAGTCCCTATGAAGAGCCCCTCTGCAGCATCCTTGTAGCCCCCTTCAGACACTGGAAGCTGCTCTGAGGTCTCCATGCAGACCTCTCTCTCTGTGATAGAAGAAGCTGAACCAAACTGCGTCATTTTTCCCTCACTGTGCTTTTCTATAGCTTTGCCCTCTCTCCACTGTTGTTGAGAAGCTCCATCAGAGATGCTGCTTTTAAGTCTCTTCTTGGCAAGGTTCCTAATCTGTTTATTATTTCCTTGTGAAAGTACAGCCCTGATATGAAGTCAAACACAACCAAAACGCTTAATTACATCCTTTCCCTTGGGATGGGGAAACCATTTCAGCCTCTGTGAAAGGGAGGGCACTCTTAGTGGAGAATACCTTTATTAGAGAAAACAGAGCAGCACACTGCAGAAGCAAGAAGGGAATGCAACTTCTAATTGAATGCTACTCCTGCATTATCCCTCAAACCCGGATACTATATAAAAGATGGAGTCCTCCTGTAACACTCATCATGTACTTGTTAAATGTCAGGTTTGGCTGCAAATTTTTAGCTTTCCAACTATTTAATGGGCTCTCTGTTTCCTTGTTTTCCTTTAAACAAGTGAAGCAATTCAGAAAGTGCACTGCCAAATGAATAATCATCACAGATCTCTTCCCAAGTGCCTGCAGTAAGATAAGGAATAGCTCTTTCCTTGACTTGCAAGACACTGAAGTCAAGAACAGAGACACCAATGGGAAACTCAGCCAGCCTGAGGCATCCTGCTTAGAAACGTGGTTGGCCCACATTCTGGCTGGATAACCGGTGGAGAGGCATTCCCAGAGGATCGTTCCACTCCAGTGCAATGAACCAGCCTCAGGAACTGCTGCAGACGCACCACGGGGGCTATTTTTGTGCCTAAAATGAGATGTGGTGAATCTGTGGAAGCTCTGTACCTGTAGCCATAGAGGAAACACACTGGCAGTGCAGAGGATTAAACCCAAGCCTCCCAAGTCATTGTCTTAACCACACACTTCTACTACCCAGTGTAGTCCTAGGCAGATTCATTGGCCATGATCTCCTGTCTCAGTGATGTAAATGGAGTCTCAGCACCGGAGGCAGCTGTGTTGGACAGAGCTGAAAGCGAATGCAAAGAGCACAAAACCTGGTATTTGGTTATGTTGGCTTAAATCTAACAGCATAAAACCTGTCTGTTGTTTGGAGGAGCTTGAAGGGCATTAAATCACGCTTTGGGAACCTCCACTGCTCTCCTGGATGGCATTGCTAAGCTCAGAACGCCTGCATGATGTATTAGAGCTGAGAGCCTGCCCTGCCTGTGTCCTTCCTCTTCTGTAGAGCGGTCCCATGTAATGCTTAGTGCTAAACTGCCTGCAAACCACAGGTAGACAACTGCTGGAGTATCTCAGTAGTAAATTAAAGTGACTAACTCTCAATAGCAATTTGTTTCCAGGAGGTACATTGTCAATAGATTTAACACCTCTGGGCATCGATGCAAAACCAAATATATGATCCTTCTCATCTCAAAGTACTGCTAATTTTTCAGTAGGCATCTGGATGAAGATACATAAAACCAGGTCCCTTCTGTTTGCTTAAATGGAACATCCTCAGTGGATAGTTATTACTTAGCAATAAAATAAGTGCTTGCACTAAATTTCTTTAGTCAAGGGCCAGTCCTTCACGTTGCTGAATAACAGAAGCTCCAGATCCTGTCAAGAGCTGGAATGTAACATTGATTTTCCTTGGACAAAGCCCTAAATATGTTTTAACTGGAGATTCTGAGGGTGAATTGCCAAATGAACAATGGAAATAAAATATTCCTGACAAGCTCAGCAGATTTTCTTTGGATGGTCTCAAACATATTCTGACAATCTGAAAACCAGGAAGCATCTGAAAACGATTCCTAACGTTGGGAAAGTGTTCAAGCCACTTTAACTGGAAACCTAGGAAAAGTGCATGAAGCCAACAGTATCCCAGTGCTTCCCTTCACACCCTGAATTAGGAAGAGAACCCAAAATGCAGGTGCTGAAGGCTCTAAGAACATTACTGGCCAAGCGACCAGCCTCAGGTCAGTAACAGAACTGGAAATGTACCAAACAATGGCAGCAACACAACCCAGTATCGAAGCATTTCCCTCTTTATCAGGTCCTGCAGCAGCCTCAACAAAATTATGAGTGTGTTTATTAGCTGACAGATCCAGGAGGAAAAATGTGCCATCCAGCTAGAGAGAGGAACAGCATCGGCTATCTTCATTGTCATCTGTGAGCACCAACACGCAGCTGCACATTACAGACTCAGAGCAAGGTCAGCACATGGAAGGTGTTGGCGTTTATCAGTGCTTTATCATTTATAACCCAGTGCTGCTCAGCTGTCGCTTGCACCTGCAACCAGGAGGCTGCTTGGCTTGGGTTTGGAGCCAGAGCTGAGCTCGTTACAATAGACATGGAACTGCCATCCAAAAACCAATCCCAACCCCAAACCATTCACAGCAATGGTGCCTCCTCCTCTGCTTTCCAGGGATCCTCCTCTTCTGGTTCAACCCTGCAATTGAGACCACTCCAGAGCATCTCATGCCTGCTCCTGCAAAAGGACTGGATGAAAATCCCTGTGCTTTGGGTATTCCTCCCTTCCTTTGCAATAACAAATGCCCCGGGCTCAGTTCTGCATTAAGAGCACAGCATACTCCAAGCTGCTTCATTATTTACTCCTAGCATTAAGTGGATTAACAAACCAAGAGGATATTAACAGTATCTACATACCTGTTATAACTATTAATCTGTGTGCCGTCCTGCAGTGTAAAACAAGCTGATATTAACTCAGATGAGGAGCTAATCTCCCAAAGGGTACAGTCCTTTAATAGCCCTGTCCCCTGTACTGGAAGCATGCCACGTGCATAACTCACTTTTCCTTCAAGGTATCTCAGTTCTGCCACATCCAGCTAAGAAAAACGCTTTTCTACATGGCTCCAGGGATAAAAGCAGGCAGGCTCAGATCAAAAGCCTCACATCAATTGTTGGACCAGCCAGCACCATGCTCCCGTGATGGACCGATTCGTTTCCCACAAGTAGGAGGATGAGGAGGAGGTGTAAAAGGGCTGGGGCATGAGCCAGGCCCCCGCTCTGGGGCATGAAGCATGTGAGATAGTTTTGCATCTACTCCAGCCACCGCATCTTTGGAGAAGTAGGAAGTTGGCAACAGGCAGGGAACATCTGAGGGCACAGATCTGAGAGCACCTTTGGGACTATGCTGCAACAACAGAAGGTCCATTAAAGCCCCTCAGCTGACAGTACAGGGCGAAAAGATGTAGGACATCTAGCATACTATTAAGCAGTTACAACTACACTCTAAGCCAGCACTCAGGTACCATCAACATCACTCATTACCAAGCGACAGAGAAGCTGACAGAGGAGAACAAGGACCTCATTCACACTTGCATAAACCAGGAATAAGAGCACCATTATCCCAAAGTCAATGAAGTTAAGATGAGAACAGACTCGGCAGCACTGAAGAAGGCATTTGGATATATTATGCAGGATCCTTTACGATGTAATATTTGGCCTTGGAGATGACACTGCAATTCCATCAGATAATTAAAAGACTGAAACAAATACTGCTTTAAAAGACACTAAAAAGATGCCCCTGCACCTAAATAGTACTAATGTTGGGATTGAAATAACATTAAGGGGAGACTTTAATCCTGACCTTACTTTAACTAATTGAGAAAGTATTCACCAGATGGTTTTATTAGGCAACCAAAGGTAGAAACTGCCACATCAGCCGTCTCTATATGACTTAATTAAACAACACACACAACCCCAATGCACTGCACAGAGTCTCTGGGGAGAGCAACTGGGGAGGAAAAGGCCATGGCTAGCAAAGGTTAATCACATTGCCTAATGCACTCGCAATGCTCCAGTGGCCAGGAGGGTAGAAAGTGAAGTAATAGCCCTGACAGCATATAGACATCGCAGATCAATGTAGGACAGATGCAGCTGAGTAAGTAAGATGGGAACAGCCACTTTGTGGTTTCAATACAGAACCACTGGAAGGCCTCCTAAAAGACATTAATGTCTTTAACCAGATACTGGGGCTCCAGGAAGAGAATTTAGACAAGCAATTGAGTTTATGGAGCAGAAAGACTATTTATGATGGACTGCAACCAGTCAGCTCAGAATCAAACCAGGCCACGAAAGCTGGGATGACGATGAAGCAGTCCATGGATGTCAGGAACAACAGGAGAAGCTTTAAGTACAGATTATTATCATCATCATCATCATCGTTTTAAAATCAGTGGCCACTTCCTGGTTAAGGGGAATCAGACTGGGAATCACATCATGTAAGTGCAGAGGCTGCACACCCCCTCCCTCCTTGGAGTAGGGGTGGTTTTGACAGTATCTAACTATAAACACTTATATGTGCCCAGGAAGAAAGTTTCTCCAGTCCTCCAAACAGGAACATTTCCATTCTCCTGCAGATCCACATTGGGCTGTCCTGCTCCTTCACAATTACCTTCAACCTCTGCAGCTAAACCTGAGAAATACTGGTCCAATCCATCACCCTCCACAAGTGTCAGAGAGGCATCAACCCGACTGAAATGAAGGGACTGGATGATACCACCTGAAGATGAAAAACAAGCCGTGTCTTTTCAGCTGGTACCTAAAACTCCAGGAACACACTTCCAGTCTACCATGGCCACACAGCTGTAGGTGCCTTGGTCCATTGTAGGTGCCTTGGTCCATTGTAGATGCCTTGGTCCATTGTAGATGCCTTGGTCCATTGTAGATGCCTTGGTCCATTGTAGATGCCTTGGTCCATTGTAGGTGCCTTGGTCCAAGCGCTGGCGCAGAGTTCCAAATGATACTTGCACTGTGTAATCGATGCCATTAACAAAATAAACAGCTCCTCTGCTTGGCTGCAGGATAAGAACTATCTATAGATCTTTTGCTGGCATTCTGCTCCAAGATAGATCCAAGGTGACAACAAAACCCTCAGTGCAGGGCCTCGCGTTAAGGCCGTACCATTCAGCCTCCTTGGAAACAGCGATTTCTCCTCCAAATCTTTGCTAGAGATCAGGTAAGATGTTACTTACCGTATTGCAGCCAGCCTTGGTTCATACCACACCCCTTTCTAAATCCATCTGAACACATTTCCCATATAAAAGTTACCTGAGGCTTTGCAGAAATGCAAATATTAGTACAATAACCCCCACCACCCTACCTAATAACACCCATCCTTTATTCATCCAACCCTGTGTATGGATCAATGGCTGACCTGAACTCGCCCCATTTCAAGAGCTGTACCCTTCCAATTTGTTATGGGCCTGGCTCATTGTATTTGCAACGAGAGTAACTTCCTTCTCTGCTTTCAAAACGCATGCTGAATGCAGGAAGAAGCAGAGCGCAACAAAATGACCTTCAGGAGTGAGAGCTACAGGGTCTGGGATAGTTCCACAAAGGGTAAAATGAATGCTCCTCACTATCAAATGGCACTTTTAAAGACGGCAGGTGAGATACAGACCTATTTCTGGCCAACATGCCCACAAAAAGTGTGCTTCAAACCCAGCCCAAGTTACATCCTGAATGATTTCAGTGCATATCACACCTGAAAGAAGAGCTCAGCTTGCCTTTCGGGCAGCCAAAATACCCCTATATACAACTGGATATGGACTACACCTGCAAGTCCTCAAGACTGACGTTTGTTAAACTTCCCAGAGTTTGAAATATAACTTACTAACCCTAATGGGCCCAATTTTCCCCTACTTATAGCCACACATAGTAAAAGTATGTGCAAAGGAACAGCTAAGTGGCTGAAGAGCTATTACTGTGATTTGGCAGCATTTTGCATTCACTGTGCACTGGCTTTGCACGGGGCTTAAATGACTACGCTGGAGATGCAGGAGGAAAAGCAAGCAACCACAGGGAAGGCAACACGGTTCTGTCTGACTCAGGGAGGATTCAGTTTGGGCTGAAGAAGACTGCTGTGTACGTAGATGGCACAACTATTCCCAGCTTCCCATCCGCCCCCTTCGAACACTTGGAGGCAGGGAGCTATGGGCAAAACACTACCCAAGAATGAGAATGAATCATGATGAGTATTAGAACACGTTTCCTTAGCAATAGGTGCAGGTCTTCATCCAGTAACAAGTAACAGTTGGGTTTCTTCCCCCAGATCATTGAGTTTGAAAGATGCGCATGGTTTGTATCACTTAAGAGAAAGAGCTTATGTGGGAGGGTGAGACCCCATCCTTCCAAAGGATGCTACAGCAGTACAATAAGAAGAACCCCTCCAACATCTCATGGGACACTGCAACCTTTCCCTTTCTGTGGCCTGACAAACCGAGCCCATAAAACATGAATGAGATCCTAGTCAACCCAAGTCATTAGGTTTTGCTGCCCTGAAGCAAATCAAGCCCAGAGTTCTCTGTCTCCTAATGTTGCTCAAAAATGCACGCATGAAATGAAAGGAATTTATCCTCACCGGGATATTCTGGGTGAGGGTGTGTTAAAGACAGGGGGTTTTGTGAGACATTCTGGAAAGCAGCTGCAAAGCCCAACATGAACCATGCACATGGATACAGCTCCTCCGTCCAGCACAGGGGCCTATCTTTACTAGTAAAGTTATAGAGGACTGCAGGAGAAGAGTTACAGCTCTGAATAAAGTGTAAGGTTATGACCCTCATTCTTTGCTGCACTTTACAGAGTAATTTACGGTAAGGCACAAAGAGTGCTAAATGCTACCAAGTCAGCACCGTGGCTTTTTGTTCTAATGGATGAATGTTACTCCAGGGAAGCAAGAGATGCCATTCTGCCATGGGGCTGAGACACCCTGGAGTATCATTGTCCTACGTAAAGCAAAGAATGCAATAAAGGGAATCTGACTCTTGATTTCTTTGGGTTGAACCAAGAGCACAGAAAACCGTGATGCAACAAAACAAAGCATGTAGAAGTGAGCAGACAACATCTTTCCAAGAGAGGTTTGGGTATCTGCTTTTTAGGGACATGAAACACCCCCTTGTCCTGTCAAAATAACTGCTTCCACACACACATTAACTGGTTCAGTGGCTATTTCTGTAGCTCTTCAGAGGCAGGCAGGGAATCCTGCCTGCAATTACACTGAACTGTGGGCTACAGAAACAACTAGCCAGATAGCTGTGGTTGCAGCTAATCTGGGCTAACTACACTGAAATAAGCAGCTCCATCAACCGTGGAGCTGTGCAAGGTCAGAATCTGGTGCTGCGTGGGACAGAGCATCTTTAAACCCAAGCGGAATGGCAAAAGACGTCTGCCTTAAGCAGATGATGATTATGAAATACAGGAAGATATTTGGTGCCTTTAAAGCAGTCTGAATGATTCCATTTTAAGAACAGAATTAGCCATAACAGCTCAGATGTGACATGGTTATAGGAGGGATTCAGCTCCAACAGAAATCCCTTCCGCCTTGATGGAGTGATAAACTCATGATTGATGATACAGGGAACTATCTCCATATTGAACCATCATCATTCTTTCTAAAAGGAAAACCAGGGTGGACCCAGAAGTTGCTGCAGAGAACAGAAAGATGCCGTTGCTGCGTTCTGAATAGGGCTGTCTGGAATAACATCACTTCCTGATCTAAAATCAGGCTTTCCACTGGCTCGGAGAGATTTCGGAATCTTTTATTCTCACAACATGGTTTCGGGGAGAAAAAGCCTCCCTGAAGCCAAAGCAGCAGACAAGGCAACTGTCAGCAGCCTGTCCCCGAGTCTGCCGCACAGGCAGGCACTTCCACGCCTGGCAATGCCTTTAGACACGCACACATTCCCTCCTGATGCTCTCCCTATTGGCAAAACTGGATTGAATGCTATAAAAAGCTGCTGCAAAAACAGCCGGCAGCTAATGCAAGTGGGAGGAAGGCTACAGAATCATAGAATCCACTGGAAACTGGAAAGGACCTTTAGGATTGTCAAGTCCAACCTTTAAAGAAGAGCATTCTTGTTGTGGGGTACACAACCCATGTCCCAGAAGAGTCAGGGCTCAACAGTGGTGTCCCCAAGCGCTGCCACATAATCCTAACTCAGCTACTTGAGTGCATCACATCCTGCCTTCTTCCCCCATAACAAGGCATACAAACAGTAGAGAATCCATGTTCCCCTAATATACATGCACTGAAAATGCAAGAAACAGTGGCATTACCTGTACAAAACCACAGAGCTGAGCTTCATTGAGAAGTCCACCTCCTTGTCTCAGAAGCGCTGGCACATGAATGCCACTTACCCAGAACATGAACCAAAACAGCTTCCACCCTAAACCAGAAAGGCACCAGAAGCTCTGCATAGGTCATTTTGCTGTTCTGATTGCTTATGCAGAGGAGATGCTTGGAGACAATAGTACAAAGCAATATAAAGCCTTGAGAATGAGGAAAACACCTGTATGGATAGAACTGACAATACCACCACTTTCCATTCCCTTCACAGTGATGTTATATGATTTAGCTTCTGGTTTTGTACCACCACAGTAAATAGAGATATAGATGCACAAAAGGGTACATCCTCTCTGTACAAAGATAATCCATTTTAAAAGATGCTGCTGCACAGTTGACTTTTAGACCCACACAAACTGGTCATTTTGTTGTCACTTCCCTGTCATTTAAGTGCCTTGTGCATCTGTGTGTCCATCAAGTACTTTAAATCATTGGCCATCCGTGCCCCGCTGTGAGTGATGGAGATGGCTGGCTCATTGCGTTGAGTGTGATGTATCAGAGACATCCAAAGAGGTAAAACTTGAACTTAATAATGAAAAAATAATCAAAACCCCACCCAAAAAGGCCTTCAAACCACGAGAAGTGGAAAGAAGAAAGGTAGGAGGAGATTATTTAGGGAGAACAGAGAGAATACTACAAATACCTTAGAGAAAAAGCTCAAAAATACCCTTTTCTATTCCAGCACACTCTAAAATAGAGCATTGTCTTACACTTTAAATACTTAATGACTGAAATGATTGGATACTCCAACTTCTGTCCTGGTTGTCAGCACAACAGCTGAATATGAGCTTCAGTGTGTATATTCTTGGTTCAACTGTTACCTATCCTGCCTCTGTTACCTATCCTGCCGGCTTCAATTTGCAAGCAAGCAAAAGATGGTTTTGTGAGGTCCCCACGAAGTAACTGAGGCCTCCCACATAGTAAGTTCAAGTCTTCACTAGCACCTCAGGATCAGTGAGAAACGCCCATTTAAGCCTCGATCCAGCACACTGATTTGAACAGAAGCCTTGCAAACGGCATCTATGTAAGACCAAATAATAACAGTAAGCATAATTCTGTCTCCTCTCCAGTCCCACCAGTATTCAGTGCTCCAGTATACCTCCAGCACAGCTCTGAAGTGCATTTACCCTCAGCTTCACATGCTTAAGAGCAATCAGTACGGTAGTGAAAGGAAAGATGGGGATGCTCTATGGGCTCACGTACACTACTGTAAGTGCTGTATACTACAGGTACTCGACTCACAGCAGCAAGACTTAACAACTATTGGGAAGCATCATCCATGCAAGAACTGCCCAAACCCGTGTAATATTCACAATCCTCCTTGGCTTCAAGACCTTTCCTTTCCTTGCATTAGTCCAATCCCAGAGCAATGAATTTTTAATCCCTCAAACTTCTATTGCAGCAATTGAGGGAGTTTTGAAATATGGAGAAAATGAACACAAAGTTACAAGGAAGAAAAAAACCCACCAAGGTTCACACAAACGTACAGTAACTTTGACTGTTTGCAGTAATAGGATTTGGTGCAGTAATTTATAATTCTTGTGCAAGCAACAGCTAAGATTAATGCTGGTAGTTATTATATGCAATAATTACAGGCTCTTTAGAAGCTGCCTGGCTGGAGGGACGCTGCCTGTTTGCACAAAAGATAATGATGGGACAAATCTGATTTCCCCATTCCCTTAGTTAGGCAGCTGCTGGAGACAAACACATAGCTCACTTTCAAGTGCTTGTGCCTTTGAAGTGGCACAACCCTCACCACAACCTGCGTGTGCATACAGCTGAGTTCATCAAGGTACTTACACATCAGTGTTATGCCAGCCTGAAAATCTCCTCTCTCAAACCGAGGGCTGCTCCTATTCATTTCCTGCCACCAGGCAGGAACCACAGCCCAGTGTTCAGCCCTCAGTTTGTGCCTGATACACTGTCAAGTCCTGCTGTGGCACTCCGGAGAGGGGAAACCCAACCACACACGTAATCCTGGCATGATCCCACCTCCAGGTCTGGACCTGCTACAGCTTTCTTCTCCCCTACACAACAGACAAACCAACCAAGCTTTGCTTTCCTGAAGGTGGGCAACGCTTTGGACCCTATCAACATCAGCAGTTTGGTTTGGAGCAGCAGGATGGAGTTGGAAGCAGTTCCCAACTGTTTTCGTTTGCAACACGTTGGGTCAGTCCACTGAGCAGTTCTGGCAGGAGCAGAATCATCTTGGTCCAGTTTAGCTCTGGAAACTCTGCTCCAAAGACTCCGCAGGGATTTAGTGGAGCTGTGACCTTCCAAGTCAGCTCACAGGCAGTGCTTCCACCGTCCAGCAATACCCTCACTCGCAGCAAACCTCAAGTCCTGTTGGATGTGAAAAGCTTGGCTCGAGAGACCAGACTAGATGCTACCTGAGGTGACCTTCCCTTGGATCACATATAACGCACTTATGGAGCTTCAGCACCAGCTAATCCAACCTACTGATCTGCTCCTGCTGCCACAACCTATCTGCCAATACAGCCTTTAAGTCAGATCAAGAGCAACACAACAGGAAAACACGCAGCTATGAGGGTCCACAGACCTCTATCTGCCAATAGAGTGATGTAGGAACATTCCATTCTAGTTAAGAAGAGAATAAAACACTCCCTCTATTTGGGTCTTTTATTTCCCTAACACATCCCAGGGGCTCATACCTGGAAGGTCTTTAAAACATGGTTTATAAAGCATGGAGGAAAGTAGCTGCTGCATGGCTTAGTCTGTCTGATCAAGCAATCCCATCTCTAGCATTTTCCCTTACAGAACTCTGTTCTCTTAACCTCGAGCCAAAGAGTTCTGCCATGGATTCAAAGCCGGATGAGGCTTGCAGCCCAGAGCTCTGCTGGCTGCTACCTGCACGAAGAAAAGCCTTCAACCACCCCTCTTGCTGCTACACAATGAATTCCTTTTCCTGCAGCCTTTCTGAATCTATTGAATTTTACTTTTTTTCCCCTCTGCGGACTCTTCTACCCTCTCCAGAAAGTGCTGCTTAGATGCTAACAGGCACAGAGACAATGAGATGAACACAAAAAGACTCCAAGTGGTTTCCTCATTCTCCATCCTCTACAGGGCTGCCCATTCCCTGTAGTCCAAATCAATTGTTAGTAAAAACAGGGCCTTTGAAACCACTAATTTCCTGCTATTTCCCTTTTGGTGTCAAAATATTTACTGGCCTTTTATTTTTCAGCTCTGCCACCCCTAATTCTGCTCTCCAAAACTGCTGTCGTGTCGGGAGCTGCAATCCACACTAGCAGGCATTCCCATCTGCAATCCATGCTCTTGGGATGAAATTCACCTCTCAGGGCTCCACTTCCCTGCTCCTTTACAACCACGAGCTGCTGGCAACTTCTGGTTTCATCTCCCAAGACATTTAATCCCACATTCTGGATCCCTTCCCTCTGTAAAACAGGTTCTTCGATGCATTTTGATTATAGAGCTCCTGTGCCAAGGGGCCGTTTCTCACCCCGTTTCTATCATGCCAATGTAAAGATATTTGTTTGAAATTAAGTCTTAATATTCTGTGAAATACATTGAAATAAATGTTCAGAATTACAATCCAATTCCTTACAGATATAAACCACTTGGATGCCCAGGGACTGGGATCAATACCCAGGTTAACTTCCCGAACACTTACAAAAGAGTTCATCACTGCTTTATCTCCAGAGCTTTTCCTCCCAGAACATCAGTTCCTAGGAAGTGTCTGCAGCATTAAACCCAATTTCCCTGCGTGCTCGTTTGCTTGCTTGCAGGGACGTATCACAGCAGAGCAGAGCTGCACCACCCTCACCCCCATGAGCATCGTTCTCCCTACATTTACCCTTGAACTCCTTTTAAAGAACACACGCTCAAAATCAGGTTCCAAACTCAGCCTTCAAGTTGAGGAATGTGTAATTTGGAGCTTACTCCCAGAGAGATAACGAACATTAAAGCAGCTGCGAGTCCAGAAACTCCAGGACTAAACTAGTCTCGATATCAAACCCACATCTCAGTATAATGGACCATATAATTAATCCATGAACGAGATGACAAAGTCCCTGCTCACAGAGTCAGCTGCTGCTTTGTCGATCTGGTTACTAACTCAGCTGTTTCATTTAATACTCTGAGTTAATGAGGGGTCTCCTAGCCTAATCAGCTGCACATTAGTGCACTTCTACACCGACTGGAAGAACCTCACAAGGTTTAGTGGCAAACACAGGGAGCAATTACTAAAATCAAACGGTGACAACGGTGCGTGGAGTTTCCGGATGGGATGTGGAGTTCACTGTGGGCTCACACCAGGGAATCATTACCTTGGAAGTTCAGTTTTACTTGGAGGTTTATTTACTGAGAAACTCATTACAACAGGGTTTCAGAGCAGAGAAAGGAAACTCGTGCAACTGTAGGGAAGGTCCTTTCCTAGGCAGGAAACAGGTTTATGATCTGCAAATGCTTCCAGCAAAGTTAGAGGCATGTTTCTTCTTCTTAACCCATAATAAGTGCTGAGACTTCCACCGAGATTAATGACCTGGCATTGCTATAATGTTGTTCAGCACCCCCAGTTAAAAGCCTTTTTGATAATATAATTACACTGAATATTACAAGCCCCAGTTCTCCTTACCCTGAGCCTCTCTACACCATCTCCATAGCATTAAGCTTTACATCAAAATCTTACACCTGAATATCTTCTCCTCCTCCTTGAATTGCCTGTCTTGAGCTGGGGACAGACAAAGTCCATCATTTACATTAATACTGAGAAGAAAAATGAAGCAGCAAACTGGGTAGCAGTGTGGAATGCAAACCTAAATGATGGCTACGGACAGCTGTCCTTGGGATGCGTTGTTGTTTAGGATGCTCTAAACCAACATTAGTTTAATTGCATATATGTTTAAATGGAGTGTTTCAGTGGTTACTCTGAATGTACAGCTAGCTGGAGAAAATTAACACCATCTCTTTACTTCAAAAGGCTTTGGAATGAGTAAATCAACATCATTTACAAATTATATTATAGCACTTCTAACAATTTATGGCACTGAATCCACAAGTGCTGCAGGGAGCAGCTTGGTTGCAAATGTTCTGGGGAAGAGCTGGCTTAGGACTTTGGGAGCTTAATGAGCTCTCTATGAATTCTCACAGGAGCTAAAGCCTGTGGCCTTCTCTTGCTCCAAACACACTGGTTTGGGGCTTACACTTGAGATAATGCTCCCTCCCATAAATGTGTAATTGCTGCAGTTTCCATTTGTTAGTGTATTTTGAATAAGCTTGCACATAAGAACTCAAGTTTGGACCTACCCCAGGACATCAGAGGGACTGTCTGATTTCATAGCAGCGGGGAACCAAGCCCCAGAGCCTGAAGGAGAGCTTTGGCCAAGCTCAAAGGAATGGCACAGGACTTAGGTTCCACTGCTTAGGTTCCGCTGCTGTGGTGGAAGAGTGCGCTCATGTAGGGCTCTGAGAGAGGAGAGCAGAGTAAAGCAAAGCAAAGAGACATTACACATCATGAGGCCAGGAATGATGTGGGCAAGAGATCACTGAGCCAGGGTCTGAAGGCTTCTTGACCTGGCAGAGAAAATGCCTTCCTAGTCCTCTTTGCCTATGCCAAGGATGAGCACTTCAGCTCCTCTTTGACTTCCACGGATCCAAAAGGATGCAGCTCCTTCAGCCCCTAATCCTTCACTTTTCCAAGGTAACTGAAGAGTGAACCCACTTAAATGCACCAAGTCTGAAGATTAACAAACTTATTCCTGCATATTTCTTAACCTGGCTCAATGCTTGCTAAACAAGAGTAAATAACAGCGTGTGTGCAATCGGATGGGACACATTGCTGCCTTATTGTCTGCTCATTTGTGGGATAAAGCAAAGCTTCTGGTCAAAAAGCCGCTTAAAGAGACACACATTCAGCAGCTATTGCTATTACAAACTAAGTCAAGTATTTCCATCCAGCTTACGTTGCAGCCACAAGTCATTATTGGCATTTTTTGTGGCTGATGGATCTGTCCAAAAGCAACCCGGAGAAGCCCAGTTTATATCTAGTCATTCACACCATTTGGATAATGCTTTGTGGCCATTGCTTTGTTAAAGAAGCTGCTGCTTTTGGGCACCAAAGGCAGATTGGGCTCTCAAAGATGATCCAGCGGGTGCCATTGGAAGTCATAAGGGATGCAGAACAGTTCAGAGCAAAAGGCTGCCTTCCGGAGGACAACGGGCACATTCCCACTCCTGGTAGCTACACAAGGTCAACATCCAGCTCTCTCCATGGGCTTCAGAAATCAAACATCTCTGGAACTGCAACTGAGAAGCTGAAGTGTGGAGTTTAGACAAGACACCACAGAGCACAGCATCCCCAGTAATGGAAGCAGCCACTGGTGGTACCCATACCCAGCAGTGGAGCTCTATCAGCCCAAGACAAGACTTTATGAGGACACTGAAACCCTGCCACTGTCATCAGGACAGGAATACATCTGCAGGAAACGGCTGCTAAGATTTAGCCTGATGGATATCTTCGTTTACATCCTGGAGCATCCCTAATGGTTTGTGAAACAAGAGTAAACAACATAATGGATCAAAGCTGGGATAAGACTTGCTTTAGATAATAAGATGAAATAAGCTATAGCAATTTTAAACCACCCCTGTACAAAAGCACGACAGTCAACAAAAGGGGCTGCCAAAGCCAGTGCTAATACTTTCCCTCTGGTACCCCACTGTCAATAGTGATCCCTCTCAAACCTTAATTCTCCTTGCATAGCTGGTGGGCCAACTGAGAACAGTGGTAGTATTAGTTAGAATCATAGAATGGTTTGGGTTGGAAAGGACCTTAAGATCATCCAGTTAAAATCCCTCTGCATGGGCAGGGACACCTCACACTAAACCATCTCACCCAAGGCTCTGTCCAACCCGGCCTTGAACACCACCAGGGATGGAGCATTCACAACCTCCTTGGGCAACCCATTCCAGTGCCTCAGCATCCTCACAGTAAAAAACCTTCCTCCTTAGATCCAATCTAAACTTCCCCTGTTTCAGTTTTAACCCCTTATCCCTTGTCCTATCACTGCAGCCCCTAATGAAGAGTCCCTCCCCAGCATCCCTATAGCCCCCCTTCAGAGACCAGAAGGCTGCTTAGATACAGGCAGATGTTCAAGGCACTTTGTTGGACTGGGTCTTTCCAGAGAGGTCAACTGCATGGTTTTGCATGGAGGTCCATAAAATAGGGCAACAGCATCACGTCACCAAATTTCTACCTTAAGTATTGTAGAGCTTTGGTATTTTACATATGACTGGATACGACTGAAACGGCTTTCAATTCATTCAAATGATAGAAGGACCCTTTTTTAATATCATGGAAAATTATTAGCGCTAGAAAACTGCATGAGTAGCTCATAACTTGGGTTCAAAATGGCTGTATGATCCCAATATTTAATTAAAAAGATTAATCTTTTGGAGTTCTGAAGAAAACCATGGCAAACAAAGCCTATTAATCTGGTTTAATGCTGTCCTACACCAGTCACCCACTTACATGGTAGGAAAAATGTGTGTTAACTCAGCTATTTTTTGTTATCATCATTTTAGAGAGGGGTTATTTATTCCAGTGAATGGCCTTATTTTTATAGCAACTATACAGAGCATTAATATTAACACTACTTAATTGTTCTGGAGGAAAGGCAAAGAAAAAGGGGTGGAAAAAGGAGGAGGAAAAGGAGCAAAGTTGTGATCTAAAGCCCAGGAGAGCCAACAGGAAAAGGCTATGGACCAAGCCGCAGCGTCACTGTTCTTGCATGGAATTAGTAGCTGGATTGTAGAAAAGGCAGGGAACTTCTTTAAATCCCACTTGAATGAAGTGATTTGAAAAGGAAAATGATGCCTGTGGATGGATCCTCCCCTACAATAGCCACTGATTCTATTCCTTTCTTCCCCTCCCTTTTGTACATTATGAAACACAATAAATCGGTGAAACCACATCTGGGCTTTTTATACACCAAGCTGACAGCAGGGTCCAGTTTTGTTTGAGGAAGGGATCAGAGACTTCCCTGGCAAGGGATGTGAGCTCCTGAAAATCCCAAACAAGGGAAAGGGGCTCCATCCACAGCGGAGCTTTGCCAGCGGGAATCTGCTGAGGATCCCACCTTGCTGTATTGGAGGGGAAGGACCTTACTTAGAAGAGTTAATATGGGGGCCATTAAAAAGTCAGCACGGGCCAACTCTTGCCACGCTGTGGGAGCAGAGATAACCATAATCGGGCCCTGCATTAGCCTCCAAAATGACAGCTGTGTGATCTGCTGCTTTAGTTCAAATAGCCACTATGGGCCCAGCGTGCAAAGCAAAGCACTCACATAGGTTTTCAAGGAAAAGCAAGGGGGGGGAAGGAAGGAAGAAAATGATTTATTTTTTAATAGCAGTTAAATGTCACCCTATTAATTCTTGCAGGGTAGAGAACACCCCGCAGGCTTAACCTTTAGGATTACTTCATTCCTGAAAGCAATAACAACCCTCTGCATTGGCCAGATAACCAGTGGAATGAAATGGCCATTTACACACTTAGTATCAAGATACATCCCTGAGTGTGCTGGGTTTGGTTGCAATGCCATCCTGTCCAAAGCTTCTTTACCAACAAATCCAGAAAGCAAGAGGGATGATGGTCACAAACGATGCCCCAAAAGAGGGCTGGGGGAAACCCGAGGTCACTGACAGTCATCACTATTTAGCTGATATGAGAATGGAGAGCTCAGAGCCCTGGTCTGCCCTGGAGTTATTTGGCTGCGCACTGGTCCAAGAACATCGCGGCCCAGTGCTTGGTTTCCAGCATACATCAGTGTCATCTCTGATCACTCTGATCCCAGCTGATGAAGCCAAGATCCCTGCTTTACCTCTCACTGCCCTGCACATCTTATTTGCCAACAGAATGGCCAGAAAAGCCTATGGCAAACGGCAGAAGGGATTAGCATAAATTGCTCCCTAAAGTTTGCTTCTCAACAGGTTGCAGGGAGGAAATGTGCCAGATGCTCAACTAACGCTAAGTTAGACCCTGTTTATACAGCCAAGCATCTGCTTTATTATGTTTTAATACTTCTTTAGGTGCAGCATACTGGAAAAGGTCATTACTAACCTGAGCATCAAATTCCTGCCACGTGGAAGTCAACGGAGCTTCAAGGTGTCTTTCGGCTTGCACGGCGTTAATTAAACACCAAGCCCAACAGCAGTTAATCAATATGTGGAGAGAGAGTTGAGCTGTAAGATACTCCTACGTTGTAGGATGTCTGACACAAACCTCACCATGCTTTGCCTCTGAGCCTTGAGGCATTCGAAACACAAGTTACTACAGATAGTGTCAAACAGGCAACACTGGGGTCTAGATAAAACTGAAGCCAATTCCTCTTAAATACCATCATTTGATCCTTTCCCTGCGTCTCCATCCCCAGCACATGTTCATTTAAAGCAAAACCAGCAGTTAAATCAAACCCAGCCTAAGCTACCAAGCTCCCCTCCTTCTTACTGCAACGAAGACCTGCTTGTTTCTTTAACCACCAACTTTCTGTTACATGGAAACTAATGTGGCTTGAGCTTTTAGAAAGGCAGAAAGGAGTGCAGGTAAAAATAGCTTGAGAGGAAACTGCGCTAGGTAACCATGTCCCAGTCCTGTCAGCACGTCACTGCAAGTTACTGGTATAGCTCTGCTGAAGGAGAGCTGTGGATGTGGTAGCAGTGGAAACCACGTCAGTCAAGCTGTGCAAGAAAGGAATCCATCCTGCCTACGACACGTCTACTTAAGTCAGAAGCCGGACGTTTTACATACAAAACTGCTGCCGCTCGGAATGGGTTTTGCTGTCGTGCCAACACAAATCAAGGAGAATGGATAAGGGAAGAGGCTGTGCTGGGCCACAGCAGTGCCATTTGGAAGCTGAGGAAACCTGGCCTCAAGGACTGGATTGCTGAGAGACTGGAGATTAGCTGACACACCAGGCTGGGAGGGTTGTGCCAGGTTAAAACTGCACATCTCCCATAAATCATTCCAACCCTTCCAGCAGGCTAAGAGCCAAACAGGTCCCAGTTAATCCTTCCCTGTGCGCTCCCATTTCCATCAGTCAGGACACAAGGCATGTGGCCTCGAAGCCTAAGATTTGCCAATGCTCTGGGAGGAAGCAATCTGTGCAACCCCATTTAATGGGAAGCGGTGGGAACGCCATCATTTGAGCTGGGATCTTGGAAAGAGATCCCTGCTTTTTTTGCAGAATTAAGCAGTAAAGAAGCATAGGCCAAAAGGAAAGAATGAATTTCAAAAGACCAAAACATGAGCTTTACAATGGACTCATACTAATGAATAAAAAAGGTGACTCTTATGTTAGGTTTTCATCCACAGGACATTACTAGTTTTTACATAGCCTGAGTAAAACAAGAGAAAAGAAAGTGGTAACAGAGAGTACAGGCAGATGGAGAGAGCTTCATATCAGTTCCTGCACCCTGCTGAGGGTTGTACCCTATGAACCATCTAATTAGCTGCCCAGCTGGTCCAAGAGGGTCAGGAGAAGAGATTACAGACACATCTTTGCCTTCTTCTTAGTGGCACTGAATTCCCTCAGGGCTGAACAGATGAGCAGGCTGCTGTTCCTCCACATGTCTAAGTCATTACAGTGCTGCCCTAGGGCAAAGGCATAACTTATTCCTATCACTCACTGGTGTAAGAAATAGCCTAGGTTTAATCCTAAACTGAAATTAAGAAGCGGTTGATCTCAGCCAGATGTCAGAGTGACAGTGGAACAGATCCCATCTAAAATACAGTGCTATTTTGGAAGAGTTTGATATAGCAGCTATGCACACAAGCTTCCTAATGGTGATGGAGCTGTATGTGTGCAGCAAACACATTTACTAACACATTGTATCTGCACAAGCCACATACTTAACCCACAGACACCGACTTCTCAAGAGTTCTGCATCCATCAGCTATTTTCAAGCCTTCCAAAAATGCTCATCTGCTAGAAATAGGTGACAAACACCAAAAAAGCTTTTAGTTTTCAATCAAATCTCAAATTGAGGGGGGTAATAACTGAGGGGGGGTATTAAAAGATCCCTTCCTTCCATGTGAACACAAAGGCCAGCAAACAATCTCCCCTCATCACAAAGATGCACTGAAGAGACTCAAATTATCCCTTGTTCTAGCAAACCTCAGCAGCAGTTGTGCAATGGTCTTGCCACCTTCCACTGGAAGCTAAGACCCTCCTAATGACATGATGATGTTTCTCCCATCCATGCACACATCCTTCACACAAATAGAGGCTGTGCCTTGCTGGGAAGAAGCCAGGAGCTCCGTGGCCTGTCCAGGAGGACCAACTTCATCCTTATTTTGCACCAGGAAGCATTCTGAGGATGGCAGTGTGATGCAGGCCACAGATCAGAGGATCTGTCACATTTGAAGCCTCTTCCTTTTGACTTTCTTGTGACCCTTCCCAAATCACTGCTGTCCTTTACAGCCCTATTTCCTCTTCTGAACTTCTGATGTTATCAACTCTTTGTGTCTCTCTGGCTGCTTTGTTGGACATCAACCCCTGTGGGACCCACAGGAAGAACCCAAATACAAACGGGCAGCTGATGACTGCACTGCTCTCACTGTTGGCTCATTTTCTAGTAGCTGCCACCATAAAAGGGTTATACTTGGTTCCAGGGGCTGTAGCCCAGCTCTCACCCATTGCAAGCACACCAGTCACCTGGATGCGAAACGCTACGTGCCTGAGCTTCAAGGGGAATGCAGGGGAGGCTGAACTTCAAAAGGAGAACTGATAGTTTTGAAGGGTTGTTATTCATCCCGCTAATGCAGGCAATTGCCTCGCCACAAACAGACTGCAGTGCTAAGAGACCATTTGATTTTCTAATTCCAGAGTTTTCTGCAAAGGAGCTGCTTCCACAATTTGGCTGATTACTGTTAGGAAATACAAACATTTGATCTGTCATAAACACTACACACAAGACAGGTTTTTCTCTTGCCCTTTTCTGAAGTGCCGAACGACCGATTCAGGGCTTTCTCCTGAAGTGCCTTTGTCCCATCTCTTTGATTTATTGCTCTTCCATGGGGGGATTGAAATCTCTTCATGTTTTCATGACTCAACGATGCTGATTAGGAGTTATCAGCAGCCAGCCTGAAAAGGTGGGTTATTTTGGTACTCACTGTTTGAAAGACAGATCAGCGTTCGGCAATGACTGGTTTTTTCCAATGCTGTATCACATTCCTTTATCACACACTTTATCAATATTCATTCAGAACTGTTCAGAGAATCAGCATAATATTCCCTTCCCTCCATTATCTTCTCTTAATAACTTTTTTCTGCTTAGTGATTTTTTTTTCCTAGGCACTAGTTTAATATTCTCTTTGGACAGTAAGAAATATTATCCCTGAGTAACGATTTACTAACTTTGTCCCTTTATCCTTGACTCCATTCTTATTCCTCCTGCCTTCACTGAACATATGTATAGTTTGGGGGGAAGTTTCAGAGGCTCCTGATGGGATGCCCTCAGCTCTACACCCTTTATCAAGCTGACTTTTCTCAATAGTGTTCAATGGAAGAGTCAAACCCAGACTCAAACCCTTGGATTTCGCTCTCCATGTTGCACACGATCAGGTCTGCTATCCCTCCTGCTATCCTGCAGTTCAAAGCAGGAATACCACTTGCTTTGCATTGTAAAGCACTGTGAGCTCTCCACACTGTTTCATATAAAGAAATAAAGAGAATTCTTATTATTAACACTGTCTTTTTAGTAACTCAAGTCAGAGTGAAGGGAAAACCCGCAGGAAGTTTTGGAATTTAAAGACCAGGGAGGAACATCTTCTCTGAACTCCTCTGTAGCACAAGCCATCCAATTTCATCCCTGAGAGCCTTTGCAATGACATTCCCAAGGTCTAGGCTGGATCATTTCAGGGCTGGCATTGGTGCCTGAGGAAAAACTCTGACTAGGGTTTTGTTATGTTGTTTCTACATTACCTGACACAGAATCTTCCCAGAATAAAGGTCTTTATGTGCTTCTGTGATGGAAACAATAAATAGGGCAGCCTGTCTATGGTATCAGTCAGCAGAGGTTCTAACACAGGGATTAATGAGAAATGAGAGTAGAGAGTTGCATAAAAGAGTGTCTTTAACAAGTGGATTAGAGAAGGAAAGGGTTTGTGGGACTCAAAGACCTGTCACTGTGCATTTCCCACCAGCAGTCAGCTTCCTAATGCCCGATTCGCACACAAAGCAGGGCTCAACCAGACTATTCCAAAGGTGTTTCATATCAGGTCTCAACAGAAACGAAGCACAAGCACACACAACACACGTCTTCATCCACTAACTGCTGACCCTACGCTTACTATCCTTGTGCCACCTCTTGTTACTACTATGTCTCCCACTCAGTAACCATCAGGAGATCAGAGATCCACACAGTGGATCAGAGAAAAAGGGCAAAGCTGCTGTTAAAAGCCAGTAACAAATATCCTAGTAGGGCAGAATCACAGAATCCCAGCCTTGTTCGGGTTGGAAGGGACCTTAAAGCTCATCCAGCTCCAACCCCTGCCACGGGCAGGGACACCTTCCACTAGAGCAGCTTGCTCCAAGCCCCTGTGTCCAACCTGGCCTTGAACACTGCCAGGGATGGGGCAGCCACAGCTTCTCTGGGCACCCTGTGCCAGCGCCTCAGCACCCTCACAGGGAAGAGCTTCTGCCTAAGAGCTCAGCTCAGTCTCCAGGCTTTCCTCTTAACACCATTTCCTTGATACCCCTCCAATGCTGCCCATTAGGAAGCAAAGAGGCTTCCATTTAAAGGCTGCTGCCGTATCTGCCTCTTCCTCCCAGACCTGATTTCTCAAAGCAGTGGAGCCAGGCTTGACGGAAGGCAGGTCCATTTGCCAGCACAGCAAAGCACGGAGAAGCAGAGAGATGCCACCTAAGGTCAAAAAATCTGACAACATCTTTAAACACGTGCACTAGAATCATAGAATAGTTTGGGTTGGAAAGGACCTTAAGATCATCCAGTTCCAACCCCCCTGCCATGGGCAGGGACACCTCACACTAAACCATCTCACCCAAGGCTCTGTCCCACCTGGCCTTGAACACTGCCAGGGATGGAGCATTCACAATCTCCCTGGGCAACCCATTCCAGTGCCTCACCACCCTAACAGCAAAGAATTTCTTCCTTAAATCCAATCTAAACTTCCCCTGTTTCAGTTTGAACCCGTTACCCCTTGTCCTGTCACTACAGTCCCTAGTGAATTTATCATCAGTCTTTCTGCAGCACACCAAAGGGATTATTTCTCACCCAAGTAAGGAAAAACCAGGGAGAAAGTGGGAGACACCCATCCAGAAGCTCAAATATGCAGACACCAGGAGAAATCCATGCCATTTCTATCCAAGCCACAGACTCCCTGACTGGTAAGGGGTAAAGCTGCTCGAGGACACTTAGAAAACTGGCTGGCAAGCTCCCAGCTTTAAGCCTTGGAAAGATCTTTGCAGCCTGCCTGTGCTTTAACCCATCTAGGACACCAAATCGCTCTCCCAAAGCAGTGCTTTGTCTAGGTTTTCTGTTTAGACTCCGAAGCTCTTCCAGGAAGGCACAGACCCCCCTCTCCTACGCCCTGCAATGCAAATCCAAATCACCAGGTTTCAGTTGCCTGCTGCCACGAACCTGGGGGCAGTGAAGCAATGCCATGGGAAGTAGCTAAGGGCATATTTTGGTATGCATGAGCTGCACATCAGCAAGTGGTATCAGCTGCAGCTTTGCACCTTTTTCCAATTGCCTTCAAGTAACCCTGGCCTCCCACATCATGAATCTCTGGAGCTTCAACCAGAGGTGATTTTCCCCTTTTTAAAGTAGAAGAAGTAGCTGCAGTTTTGAAATTACCTTTCACCCCAAAGTAACACCCTCCAGGATGGGGCAAGAAGGGAAGAAATGATGTGCTCAGGTGCTAGAAGCAATAGAGCTTTTTAGTAAGGAATGAAAGAGGGACCATCTGAGGGCACCAGCTGCAGTGTTTGGCACTGACTCTGCCTGGAGTAAGGCAAAACACAGGAAAATCAAACAAAACAACCCCATAGTACTTCATTGGTTATCCACAGGCAGACTATGCCAAAACCAGGGAAAACATCAGCCCAAATACATCTATTAAGGGGGGACAGGAGATGCACTTGCAGACAGGGTGGTGGTTAAAGAGCCCCCGATGAGCTGTGACTACAACTCACATGGAAAGGGTGATCTGTCAGTATCCTGACAAAGCCCATGGAAACCCAGACTGTGGTCACCAGATAGATACTGGCAGGTAGGGCAGCAGCTTTCTCATCAGCAGAACAAGCTCTGGGGGTCACACCAAGCAGCAGTGCAAAGGAGACACAAGGAGTTAATGAGGACGTGAGATGGGAGAAGCTTCAAGATATTCCTAAGGAAAAAGCCTTTAGAGAGAATCACAGAATCATCAGAATCCCAAACTGGTTCGGGTTGGAAGGGACCTTAAAGCTCATCCAGTCCCAACCCCCTGTCACCAGGACACCTTCCACTAGAGCAGATTGCTCCAAGCCCCATCCAACCTGGCCTTGCTATGGAAGTTTGGTAAGAATGGGAACATTTCCTGTCCCTCCACTGTACTGGCTCCGGAACCAGCAGGTAGAGAATCAGATCTGCACTGTCTACAGGAAAAAGCAGAAGAGAAAAATGTGTTTTTCCAGCACACATTCCCTCATGGGAGACAAGATCGGAGCTGAAGCGTATCCAGTCTGCCTGTCCAGTGATGTCAGGAGCTGAAGTATGGGTATATGAGAAAATAGCTAGCAGCCAGAACATAACAGCTCCAAAAGCGGATGTTGGAACAGCTAAAGACAAGCTGTAAGACTAAACAGAAGCAATGGCTCAGAAGATCTCTAAACCTCTTCCTTGGACTGAGCACAACGTAATTCCCCCCGGGGAGGGAAAAGTACTTCTCTTTTCACCACCGTATTCTTGAGGGCACCAGTTCTCAAAGAGAGCGTGTAATGAAAAGGATAAAAGTTTAATGCATTAAGTAAGTCAGCAAAGAACACTCTATGGCTAATTACAATATTCATGATAAAGTCATCTGAGACAGCGATTCAGAGAACTTACGGGGCACTGCTCACCTCTCCAGAGGAGAAGGGAATAAACAAGAGGCGTATATGCTCATTAATCTCAGTGTATTTCCTACGGTCCTTAAATTCTCTGTTTTAGCAAAGGCTAAGGAGAATATGCTAACTAACCTCATTACTCTAATTACCTTTTGCTAATGGGCCCAATGAACCTTAAAGAAAAAAGGTTAAAAATCTCTTCAAACTGCAGTACACAAGCTATTTTTCTTGCATTCTGTACTGATACTGAAATGAGAAGATGGAGGAGATGAGAAGATCTGAAGGGGGCCTATAGGGATGCTGGGAAGGGACTCTTCATTCGGGACTGGAGTGACAGGACAAGGGGTAATGGGTTAAAACTGAAACAGGGGAAGTTTAGATTGGATCTAAGGAGGGAAATCTTTGCTGTTAGGGTGGTGAGGCACTGGAATGGGTTGCCCAGGGAGGTTGTGAATGCTCCATCCCTGGCAGTGTTCAAGGCCAGGTTGGACAAAGCCTCGGGTGAGATGGTTTAGTGTGAGGTGTCCCTGGCCATGGCAGGGGGGTTGGAACTGGATGACCTTAAGGTCCTTTCCAACCCTAACTATTCTCTGATTCTAAGACAGTTAACTTGCATGGTTTGGATGAAGTGAAGACCTGAGTGCAAAGAGGCCCCAGGTTCCATAAAAAGCTCAAATACGAAGAGTTACCATTTGTTGCTTACCACCTCACAGTGCAACACTGGGGTCTACAGATTAAACAAACCAGCATCATTCCACCTCTAATTCAGACCATGCCTTCCTCTGGATTAGTTCATTTGTGCATAAGCTAAGCCAACCAGGTTGCTCTTTTGCAACCATCAGCTGGGCAGGGGAAAGGCTGAAACACTGCAGCAGGGCTGACAAGGTGTTCACTGAGCCAAATACCCTCAGGTTGACGTGCCAGAAGCACCAGGAAAGACTCAGGGGGGATTTCTTGGTACAAGACACACGTGGGTATTGCCAAAGGAAAACAAATAGCAAAGCAAAAGTAACTGGCAAAGCAGCAGCAACCACTGGTCAGTAAGGAAAGCTGAGCTTTGAGGAGATGCTGACACGGGAGCCCTCACATTTGCAAGCAGTGAAATCAGATTAAGACAGGATTCTCCTTTACGGTTGTAGTGTGGTTTATGGGATGAAAGAAAACAGGCAGAAAGATCTGACAGATCAGAGCTTTCAGGTAATGTGGCTCCAATAGCAATTACCTCAGAACCCAAAGAACAGAGTCAGTGACACAAAATCAAGGTAGTTTTGCCTGCCCAGTATTAAACAAATAAAGCCTGTTTATCAGCTGAAGCTGACATTATCACTTCCATCACAAACTGAGGCGATGCTCACCATCATTTGTGCTTATCTATGCAGCAATAGGACAGAGACCCTGTTTTATTTCTACAGCTTCTTCAGTGTTATCTCTTGCCCTTTTAATTGCACTTACCATCTATTAAAATCCCCAATTCGGAAGTCATGTGCTGATGTCCAAAGCCCCACATTTTTAAGCCTCCCAGCTCTGAAGAATGAAAAGCGTACAACTATCTCCTAAAGGGTTCCACATCTATTTTTCATGCTTTCTGGGGGACCAGGGCAGGGGAAGATGATTTATGGCTCTTCAATGCTTAAGTCGTCACAGCTGCTTCCCTTTCCTCCGTTATTTGGTAACATAAATGGAGCGATCCATTCTTAACGCATGAAGAGAACAAGGATGTTCATGTTCTGCTGCATAATGCAAGGAGACAGGCTCAGGAAAGGAACCACAAAACTTCACCCAAGCACTGGAGGAGTTGTGACCTGATTGCTGGCTGTGTGAAGGGGGAGGACCAAGAGGCAGGCGGTGCAATCCGGGCACCAGGCTGTCACCATGTGCAACAATTACACTTAACAAGTGAAGCCATTCCAGCTTCCTCCCGCTGAGCTCCTGGCCTCTGGTGGCAAAGCTGGAGGAACAACTCAGCTTCTCGTGTCACTTTGGTGAATTGTAGTCCCCTGTATGTGCCTGTGCAACCAGCCAGTGATTGCAGCTCTCCTGCACATCCCCTCCTCACTTACAGCCATACCCTTCTTAACTGGGCACAATGTATTAGACTATTTATGTGGACTAAAGTCACAGTGAGCAACCCAGCTACACCATCCCTACAGCTTTTCATTAAATCCACTTCATTAAACCTGCTTCTTCACTTTAATAATCTCTATTCTTTTAGGGACCTTTGACAAGTGCATGCACGGACAGGCCAAGGGGAATGGCTTGAACCTGTCAGAGGGGAGACTGAGATGAGCTCTTAGGCAGAAGCTCTTCCCTGGGAGGGTGATGGGACACTGGGATGGGTTGAATGGAGAAGCTGTGGCTGCCCCATCCCTGGCAGTGTTCAAGGCCAGGTTGGACACAGGGGCTTGGAGCAAGCTGCTCCAGTGGAAGGGGTCCCTGCCTGTGGCAGGGGTTGGAGCTGGAGGAGCTTTAAGGTCCCTTCAACCCAAACTGTTCTAGGACTCTATGATTATCTCTGGCAGCAATAAAGTCAAGCTGGAGTAATAAAAAAGGCAAAATCCACACAAAGAGAACAAAGCCATTGCAAGGATACCTTTCTCTTTATAATATAATTAAAAAGAACCATGCTGGCCATGAAGGTGGCAGGCACTCTCCAGTTGCTGCTGTAAGGTCAGTGGGGTACTGCCCTTAGGGTTTCCTGCTGAAAACTCTACGCCGATGTCAAATAGCAGCAGGAAAAGGAATTACACGGACACGGTCCCTGCAGAGCTGGTGTGTGAGGTCTGTGCAGGAGAGCAGCACAAGGAACACACATCTCCAGTTCCGTTTAACCCAGATAACACAAGGCTTTCAGCTGTCCCCATTTCACCAAAGCACTTCAGCATCTCTCTCTAAACTAGGGCGATTTACAGGACGTGCAAGTGAGTGATGCTGTAGTGGTTTCCGTTCTCAGGACCGCAAAACCTATGGGAGGGGACCATGGGCAAAGTTCAGTTCACCTCTTTCTTGCACAATTAACAGCGGGTGCAGCTGTTTCCAAAGTGCGGTGAAGATGGAAAAGTTACAGACCCAAAACACTCTTCCAGCTGTACATGAACACCTACCTCTAAAGGTACGAGACAGCTCCTTTTTGAGAGGCTTCCTGTACCCCTTTCCAAAAGTACCTGATGCTTGCTGCTATTGGAAACAGGATGCGGGACCATGACCCATCAGTGTTCAGGTCTGACCGCCATAGCAACCTGGCTGGTCCTGCCTGCAGAAACCTGGGCACAGCACAGACCCAAAGCAAAGCTGAAGAACAGTTTCCAACACAATTCCACCTATTCTGCAGCGCTGGCAACGTGCACAGACATCTTTTGTATCTGTAAGCAGAGAAAATTTGATCTGGGAGTCGTGGAGAGAGCAAGCGGAATTTATGGCACTCCCCAGGTCATTTATTTTTCATAGCATCATTTTTCTGACCATAACTACCCTTTAAATGGCAACAGCAGAGAGCCACTGAGGTTTCTAAATTAAAATGAAAAAGCCCCATGGTTTCTTTCTCCTTCCCTGAATAAACATATTTAAAAGTACAAGAACTGAGCTAGAAATCACCAGTAACAAAGACTTTTCATCTGTGGTAGCCTCCAAACAGTCTGGTACCATCTGTACTTTCCTGATTTCAGCAAGCAGCAGTGAGTAATAGCATCTGATTGTCTGTAGGAGTTGGGAGGAGGAGGACTGAACACTCTTCCACCACTAAACTCATTGTGTTATAAAGATCAAGGAGCCTTGTTCTGATCCTACTTGCATGCTGGTGTAAAGTGACTCCCAGTATAAGCTCTCCTGAGAATGAAGTTGCTGTGGATGCTCAAGGAGCTCCGCAGAAGGAGCTTGATACTGTTAAGAGTTCTATGTTTTCATTGAGAACAGACCCTGTTCCCTTACTCTGCGTCAGGCTTCAGGTCTTGCAGAGCCTCTACAATTCATTGCTACAGGCATCACAAGAAATACTCCTAGTTCTGCTAGTAACATAGGATCAAACCCCTCAACTAAAGCTTGGGAGTAAAACATCTCTTGCATCCATTCCATTCCATTCCATTCCATTCCATTCCATTCCATTCCATTCCATTCCATTCCCATTCCCTTTTGGTCCTCCTCTTACGCACACAGCTAACACCACTACCATTGATACCAGCTTTTTGTTCAAGAACCTTATCTTCAGTGATAACTATCTAGCTCCAGAGTTCTCTTTCAGCCAGCTAATAAACCATTCCTACTCCCTGTTGCTTCTCTCCTTTTGTCACTAAACAGCATCAATCCCAATCCAGAGAACCTGGAGCAGAGCCTGCACAGAAAACAATAGGCAAAGCCATGTGGTGATGCCTCCCATGCCTTTGGGAGCTCGCCACATGCACCCGCACACTGCTCACAGCTGTGCAAAAGGATCAAAAGGAAAAGCTGGAAGCAGATTGTCTTTCCAGCCAGCACTGGGGTAAGGCACACTCCTTGCAGCAGGAAAGGAGAGGAGGCTCCTTCCTATCCCAAGCTAAAACCACCATCAGTGCCTTACTCAGCAGGAGCCTCCCAGCAAGTCTGGCTGAGTTTAAGACCCCTATTCAGTGGATCTACAGTGTGTTTAGGGGATGCACGAACAGCTGCCTGGGAAGGATGCAGGGAATTCACCTACAAGAGTTAAATTCACTGCATGGAACAAGAGGCAGCTGCCACCTTCCCTTTGCCTTTTAAGCGAGGAAGCAATCAAAGAGACCTAACTGGACTTTAAATGGTCAGGGCTGAAATCAAGCAGTGCAGCTGATTTAGAGGCATGTTCACCTCCCTGCCTAAACCCAGCATCATTTAACCTTCCTCTATAAATCAAGAAGTTAAACAGAAATAGGTACAGGCAAAGTGGCTACCGTAAATCAAGTGATTGAGTGAAGGAACCCAGGCAGAGCACAGAGCTCCTCAGCCACACAAAACCACTGCCTATGTAGTGAGAGTTATGATCCCAGATCGGCATGCTGAGTAATAGCTTGAGCTTATACAGTGCCTGGCATTTGGTAAAACCAGAAAGTGCTTTCCTGGTTGTGTACAGATAGAGGTCAGTCATCTCCAAATACAACCAGCCAGGGATGCATGCGGAATGCGGCAGCAGCTCTCTGCAAAGCAAGCCAAGGGGTTCTGAAAGGGGAAACCAAGGCAAACATCTCTCTCCATGCTTTGGAGAGGCAGAGTAACATCAGCTTGGCAACCACTGAGCTAAGGGAGCACGCTCACTACTTCGAGAAGCAGACAAGGCACCCCAGTGGATACAGAAGGATGAGAGCAGAAAGCGGTTTTACATCCTTCATTTGCGAGGTACCCACTTCAGCTCCAGCCAGTATCAGGCAGCTTCTGGGTCAAGAAAACAAAGCTGAATGCCAAACAAAAAGAACTGCAGGAAAAGAGATCCACGTGATCCAAGGCACTTAAAGATCCCTTGGAAAATTCAGCAGTCAAACCCAGGAGAGGTTCTCTTTTAGCTCACGACGTCAGCCCTGGTGTATGGGAAGCAGACGCAAGGTACCAGGGTTAGATCTTGAGGATTCTACTCGATCTAGCAATACAGCTTATTTCACTTCTGTCACTGCCACTTGTCATACTTCTGTGATGCATGGTTTTGTCCCTAAATCCAATTTCTAGAGTAAAAAACCACCCCAAACCCTAAAAGAGTATCAAGGAAAAGAAAAAAGTGATTGTTCCAAGGCTGGCTGGCTCCTGGTATGGGCTGTGGCAGGAGTCATATATTTTGCTTAATTAAGATAAGGCTGTTGCTTCTTTGCAGATTGCACTAATACAGAATTTATCGATGCAGCA
This sequence comes from Pezoporus wallicus, assembly GCF_028554395.1. Taxonomy (NCBI): domain Eukaryota; kingdom Metazoa; phylum Chordata; class Aves; order Psittaciformes; family Psittacidae; genus Pezoporus; species Pezoporus wallicus. The sequence continues at coordinate 1,689,812 of NW_026636985.1, forward strand.
TTACACAGCGGTTTAAAGTGATAAAATACAGCTGATGCAGAAGCCAAAGGCACCCTGAGCTGAAAAGCAGAAAACACGCTAATAGAGATGGATCTCCATGCTTCAGCCTAGCAGGAGTGCTTCCCACCACATCCAATAGCCAGTCCTGACTTAAGGAAGCAAATACTTAATGTACTGATTCAAAATGAATTCCTGCCTGTTTTACCTTAGGCAGGAGTGTCTGCACTCAGCCCAGGCACTCAGCCCCATTCCTAGAGCCCACCTGAAGCAGTTCAGTGCCACCAGTTCAACATGGAACCACAGAGGCACCAAGTGGCAACTCTTCCGAAGCCCTTACCCCAAATACCTGTTTGATGATCCAGAACTCCTCTGTTGTTGAAGATTATCCTACCACAGCTAAATGTTCTAGCTGGGTCTTAGCTCTGCGTGTAAACCCAACTGTGTTCCCTGCAGAACACTGTTTGCTTTGGGGTCCAGGTTCCTTGTTGCTCAGGTTCCAAGCCCCACGTTACCAGGGCAATGAGCCTTTATGACTTCAAGTGACAGCTGGTAAGCAGTGAGGTAAGAGTCTTTGGGTGGCTTCAGAACAGAGCATGGCTTCAGAACAGAACCAGAGCATGACTGGTATTAACAAGTCATCAAGAGCAGTGATTAATGCCCCCCTTTCCCTTTTCCCATCCTTGGCAGTGTTCAAGGCCAGGCTGGACAGGACTTGAAACAACCTGGTCTAGTGGAAGGTGTCCCTGCCCGTGGCTTTTAGAAGGAGAAAACCATGGCATGACAGATCAGAAGTGACCTCAGTAGCTGTACACATCATGTCCCGTTTAGATTAAGATATTTGGGCTTCCTGAGAGTGCAACCATGCCTTAAGAGGTGTGCTCTGGCCAAAGGGTATAGAAGAGCCTGACACCAAAAGCTACAATTCTCCTGTTTGAACAACCGTTAGAAGGATGAGCTCAGTGGGGCTGGATGGAGCCACTGTGGGTCTGTAAGATGAGTATTAATCAGTAATGGTGTCTGACACTGAGCCTTTGTCACCTGTACCTGAATCCCATGGGAAGGGCACAGGCTCAGCTAAGGAGAAAGCACCGCTTGTGTGTATCTCAAACTCACAATCATTTTTAGACAGCTTTTAATCATGGTGCATTTTGTAACACAATGTCTTGATCTCCTCTGACTTGCATCTCTCTGTTAGATAGCTGATGGCACGACACATTTCCCTTTGTTTAGATTGCAACAGACTAGTCCCAAAGTGTCAGGTGAAAAAGAACACCCTGATTATGCGGCTTAACTTTAGTTCCTAATGACTCATGTTCACTCTTGGCAGCGATGACTGATTTGATTGCCATTTAAATTCCTACGTACAGGTGAGGACCCAATCACAAAGAACAGCTTCTTGGTTTTCAGGGTTTCTGGGCTGGATCAAAATCAAGATTAAAATTGAGGTCTATGGATGGGAAAGTTCATTCTGCAAACTGCTTTCAGGAGAAGTCTGTTTAAAGTGATAAAGCTGCTTGTAAGACCTGCTTCACATAGTCTAACTGGGACATGGAGGCTTTAGCCTGCATACTTGTGTTAGAACAGGACACCCTGAGAGCATGTTTCTGGTTTATCTGTGCATGTCCAGTTTCTTTCTATAGCTTGGGGGGGTCAGGAATGGGTTTTGGATCTGACAAATCCCATTCATGTGTTGTGTTAACTATAAATATGCATGTGTACTGTATTTGAATCTGGCACTGGATGCTGAACGTGGCATCTTGAGCAGTATTTTTATCTTTGTTTATTCTTAGATCTATTTTGCATGAAAATCATACATATTTTTGTAGAGAGGGTTATAAATTTATCCAGGACACTAACAGAGTTTGGCTCCTTAGCTGATCTCTCACTTAGTCCCCAAATTCCCTGAGCTATTAGTTTATTTACAAGGCTAATGAATGCCCTACTTTTTCCTTTTATCCTATGTCAACAGCATAATACTACTCTCTTCTTTTTAAATTAACACTTTGCCTAAAAATCTTTTTATAGTATCTTCTTCTAATCAGTAAATAATTGGGAAATAACTCGGAGCTGTTACTATAATAATGATAATCATCCTCATCAGCTCACTGGGGTGATTTCTGGCTATTCCCCATGTGGAGCAGCACTAGCTTTAAGGCAGTATCAGGAGCAGCAGCGTTTCTGCAGTGTTTCCAGCATGATGGAAAGCAGAGAGGCTGCTGGCAGCTCTGGAGGAACCTGTGCTCGTAAAGCTTTCCTGTCCAGTTGGCAGATCCGTGAGGTCTGTTTAGATAAAGCCCTGCTGGAAGCATTGGCATTTATGTGAAGTGGGCCAGGAAGTCTGACACTTGGCGTTGCGTGCTGCCTCGGGCATTCGGATTCAAGCACCTACTCTGAAACAACGGCACACAGCGTGCATCAGAACAGGGATTCGTGTCGAGCCGTCAGACAACTGCGAAAACAGGGCTCTGAATGCTCAGTTTAAAACAATTAGACAGCAGGAACAGGCTTGATTTTTAGTTCTCTTCCCCCTCACGGTTGAGAGGAGCTGTTTGTGGGTTCTTGAGGCTTTTCTTTGTTCGTGGTCGCAGACCTACTGCTTGCTTCTAATGCAGTAAACATGCAGAGCAGACACCGGGCTGTCACCTTGGGGAGACACCTCCATCCCTTGAGAATGGTTTGAAGGACTGCACAACGCATATATGGAATAATATTCTTATTTGAGAACACTTGGAACAACATAGACTGAACATTGGAGGCGTTAGGAGAATAAAAAGGAATTTCGCTTAATGTGACATCGCACTTCTAATGCCTGGGAGCGAGTAGGAACAATGGTGAACTTCATGGAGCTTAATCTTGTTTGTCAGGCGATTTAGCACGCTTGTTTTTGTAAATCTCAGAGATCGTCAGCATCCATAGCGAATGGAGACTGGATTAAACAGGAACTAACGTGCTGTTCTCTTAAAGCGCGTCGTGTAACACAACACGTCAGGTTTTAACCGGGCACAGTGTGAAGCGACACGATTTCAGTGGGGTGATGCGATGCGAGGTGTCGACCATTGAAGAGTGCAGTTGGAAGTGTGATGGCTTTTAAGAATTCTAACAACAAGCATGTTTGCACCTACTTCTACTCACTTCCTGGGCTACCGTGTAACTACAGGTAGAAATAAACCTTACCTTGACATCTGAAAGCCCGTGGCTTGAGTTCTGGATGCAGGCGATTCTAATCAGCATCACAGAATCACAGACAGCTTCCCTGGGCACCCTGTGCCAGCGTCTCAGCACCCTCACAGGGAAGAGCTTCTGCCTAAGAGCTCATCTCAGTCTCCCCTCTGGCAGGTTAAAGCCATTCTCCTTGGCCTGGCCCTACAGGCCCTTGTCCCAAGCCCCTCTCCAGGTTTCCTGCAGCCCCTTCAGGCACTGGAGCTGCTCTCAGGTCTCCCCTTCAGGAGCCTTCTCTTCTCCAGGCTGCCCCAGCCCAGCTCTCTCAGCCTGGCTCCAGAGCATCTTCATGGGTTTTCCCACCATTGGCCTCCAGCTGCCAGGCTCTGAGGCAAACTTCACATCCAGCACTGAAACATGCCTGTGTGTACACACAGCTTCAGTGGCAACGGGTACCTTAGGAAATGATGAGTCTCCTTTAATGTCACCTTCTGGATTTATACAAGGGGACCATAAGCCCGGGCTGCCCCTTGCCCCGGGGGGCACAGGACAATAGCTGAGGTTAGGAGCTCCCACTGAAAGCAGCTGCCCTGCCATGAATTATGTTTCCAAACTGCACCCTTTGTAGTGCTTTAAATGCTGCTTGGGCCTCCAAATGGGAAAGAAGAACAGAGCTGATGATTATGTGTAATCCTATGTCCTCCCAATCCCCTTCACCCCAGGTTTCTTGAGGATTAGTCTAAAGCACCCAGGGTGTCTCTAATTACTGGATCAAAGCTGTGCAACAAATGATGGGAGAGCCTACAGCATCCAGGAAAACACGAGCTCAATGCAGTTTAAGAGGAGAGAGGAGGAAAAGGAGGACGCTCCCAAGGCCCACAGCCTGCTGCACATGGTCTTGAGGGATCTAAGGCAGCACACGCTTGTTTGAAGGTGTTACTATCCTGCTTTTGTGTGAGAATTCCCCAAGCTTTATCCACACACTTTTGCAGAGGATTCTGGCTTCTCCGTAGGGATTTATTTTTACCCAGAGAATTGGGCTTGCGGCACTCCTCATGGGCTGCATCCTTGGCAGATGGGAACTGGTATTGCTCCACTGACGTCAGCACTCACAGCTTGCAAGGAATCACTGAGACAACAGTTTATCCTGAACTAATCTCCTCCTCCTCCCCTTTCTATTTACTCACACCAGGGAACACAGCTCATGTCTGGCATGGGCCATAAAAACACTCAAGGCAACACTCCTCATCCCTGCCCTGGAGCAAAAAGCCTCTCGTGTACCTGAAGGAACAAGGCACTGCCTTCCAGGTGAGAAAGGGGGCTCTGCACATCCCGTGCTGATGTGACACTGGGGTGGGTACCCAAGCAGATGTGCCTGCAAGGGGCTGCCCTGCACCACGCAGCTGTAAGAACACCCCTGCAGCCAGCTCAGCATCCCTGAAACATGTGCTCTTATGTAGGATCCAGATACATGATTCCAAACATAGAATTGTATCATAGAATCCCAGACTGGTTTGGGTTGGAAGGGAGCTTAAAGCTCATCCAGTTCCAACCCCCAGCCATGGGCAGGGACACCTTCCACTGGAGCAGCTTGCCCCAAGCCCCATCCCTGATTAGAGATGATGGCATCCGACATGCCAGAGAGTACCTGTTAACTTTGTACATTTAAAAGAACAACCTTGTACATTACAACTTCTCTAAGGAAAACAGTAAGTTTTGAGTGATTTTGGTTTGTTTTCTACTTATTAACACAATATACTTTGTGGTTACTCCCTGGAGCTACAGACTTAGATCTACAATAGCAGGCTGAGGTTCTGACATATGCACAGGGTACGTGAAGATCAAGCTTTAAGAAGACAGCACGTATTGATGCAGGGTCTGCCACTGAGTTATATCATGGGTGGAAAGCTGGGGCAGTAAGACAACACAGCACAACCAGGCTTACTTCTGCTTTCTAGAATAATCTCAGCCTTGGCATAGCTTTTTGATGGACTCAGACAACAAAAAGCTCACAAAAAGATCACAGAACCCCAGACTGCTTTGGGCTGGAAGGGACCTTAAAGCTCATCCAGTTCCAACCCCCTTCCCACAGGCAGGGGCACTGGGTGCAGAACTGCTCCTGTAAGCGAGCATTAAGAGACTGTGGAATGAGCCAGACCATGGAGCCACACAGTGCTTACCAGTGAAGTCAGGGAGCAAGGAGACAAGGGGTGATTTCAGGCCCATCATTTCCAAGTGCCTGCTGCATGACGCACCAACAATACATCTCCCACCTTCCGGCGAACCACCCTGGCTCTAGTCTGTGAATCCATTCCTGTGTCATTAAGAATACTTAATGGCCTGGACAACTGCTGGCAATCAGCACACAAATAAATCAGTTGTATTTTGGAGCAAAAGAAAAAGCACTACCCGTTGAAAGCTTGTAGTATTAACAGTGCACATTTAACTACCCTCGTGCAGCCGTCGAGATGTCATTTAAAGAGCAAAATGATGGGGAGGGAAGGATTTGAAACGATTCCCAACAAGACCCTGACCCTCTTCTTTCTTGCCATTAGCAAGTTTCTGAAGCCTTCAGAGCAGTTTCATTGGTTCTCAATCACAAGGAGTTTTAACTGTGGAATTTAAATGATTCTCTCTCAGACAGACCTAATTTTAAGAGCCATTCAAGTGACATCCCTCTGAGCTACGGCACTTTGGGAAGACACTCCACTAGCATCCGCAGAGCTGTTTGCTCCACTGGAGCAAAGCAGACAAATACGACTTATCAGAAGAGGAGCAGGGGCTCAGGGATAGAGCCAAGGAGCTCCTAACAAAGGACAGCACATTCAGAAAAGCCCTGGCACCTGAGCTTGCAGCTAGAAATCTCAGTGGGAGCAGGCTGGTGTTCAGAGATACCAAGTACCTGCAGCAGCCCCTAATGACTCCACAGAAACATGAAGATCTTCAAGCCCTTTGGAAAGATCCACGAGATGAGGGTCTGCCTAAAGGAGATTTGAGCATCCACACCGAGATGCTTATACACCAGTTATAAACTCTTTGGCCCAAGTGGTCCAAACCAAGCCAGGATGTCATTTACAGCAACCAAAACAACCTTTCATAAAGCCTTGGTATGCAAGAAAGGGAAAAATCCAATAAAACCCAGAAAATGGATGAAGTTTGGAGGATCTGAAGCATGCAAAGTTCACATGAAGCACAGGAGCCAGTGGCCTTTATTAGATTGCAGAATCTGCCCCAAAACCTATATAACAAAAAGAACAGCAAGGATCTTTAAAGCTGTGACCCTGCTGGAATGAAGATGCCTTCTCTTTAAGAAACCTGTCTTTCTCTAAAACATTTGATCTGAGCCATACAAGCAAATTAGTGCAGATGTTGAAGCTGTCAAAGAACACAGCAGAACCTAATAAACACGCTGACAAATAATTGCATGCACACTGAGGAGGAGCCTGGAGGCTTGTACCATCCCTGTCTCCCTGCGAGTGCTGCTCAGAATCACCATACCCTAACAGGAACATTTCACTTCAGGAGGCTCAAACCACTGTGTAGTGCTTTGACATCATGGTTTCAAGCAGATGTCAGAGTAGGACACAGTCGTCTTGCTCTCAACTTGGCAACTGTCGTCTTGTGCTGTGTTTTACACAGAGAACATACTTTAAACATCTGCAATGAATACATCAAGGAAGCTCAGCGGCTCCATCGTGGCAGTCTAATGTACTCCCTAACCTATTTCTGTCCCCGTTCCTCTCCTTAACACACACAGAATCAGTGCGAGCAGGCTGGGCCTTGAATAAAACTGGCCAAGTCCTTCACGCTGCAGTTCAGCCCTCGCTCCAGATACGGTCCAGGTTTAGTCCAAGACTTCAACCTACAGGAAAAATGCCACCAGCTTCCTTATACATTTTACACCCTGTACTTACTGAGAAAAAGGTTTACGTGAGAACTTTCCCCCCCGATAACAGCATCACATTCTGATCTGATTCTGATCTGGAAGATAAAACTTGCTTGTCCTGCAACACAGTACAACGCATATATAATTCTCCAGCAAGAAGTAAATCAGCTGCTTTGAACAGAGTATGGCATTCCAGCTCCAGATGTTAAGAGAGAATATGCAGTAAGAGTTACACAGGGGGCCAATAAATCTCTCCCTGCTGATAAAGACCTGGAGGTGTTTACTAAACCCATGATAGATGTGACTGAGCAAGCAGCAAAAGGCCAGACAAGAGGCAAGGTGGAAGCGGTGCTGCTTCTCCTTCTGCAGGCTTTTCTGTTCCAACTGCTGCCCATCATAACTCCGAGCTTCAAACCTCCTTGGAGAATTCAAACCTGACTGAAGGGTCTTCCAGATGAACACTCAATATCAGAGCATCAAACTGTTTTGCATGAACCAAGCATCTTTTATAGATGCTGTGGTACCTGGCTATGGACGTGAACTCCATATACAACAGCTCTTTCTCGCTGCAGACTTTAATCTCATTAGACTTGACTGCAGATACTTATCTGGCCCTTGTCATTATGCATAAGACTATATATTGCTTTCTCATTAGAAAGAGGAAGACTGGCTGACATGCCTTGCTTGCAGTGCCCACTGGAATGACTCATTTATGTCCCTCCTCTGCTGGGAGATGTACTCACCATCACCCCCGTCCTCTTATCCAGGAGACTCAGGGCTAAACACTATGAAGAAAGCACGGAGGAGATCTTCAGAAGTGCCCCAAGTAAAACAAGCTATTTTGTTAAATATCAGCTCATTAGCACATCCCAAACACATTCTTTCATGTTTTATATATCAGTTTATAAAGCGGACTTCAAGTACGTGCATACTGGGGGTGTTTAAAGGTAGGGGCTTTTTGGTCCTAGTTAACCACAGCTTTGAACACGTGAACAAGGAAAGGCTGCAAGTTCTTCTGTGATTACCTGACGCCATGGCGAGGGAATCCATAAGGAGCAAACCTCTCAAACACAGCAAAGCAATGGGAACGAGGCAGCATTTCCTCATCTGAGCCCGTTGTTGTGCCCACATGGAACCACAGCAGCAACCTCCCTGGCACTTGCATTTATTACCAGCACCAGCAACTACCACACACAGCAACTAAAGGAATTACTAGGCAAATACCTGCTCACCAAGCTAAAGGGATCATCAGTGCAATTAGCCATGAATCCAACACTTATTTCAGGGGAAGAAGGATCAGTCCAGATCCTCACATATCTGCATCTCACAGAATCGACCAGGTTGGAAAAGCCCTTTAAGATCATCAGTGATGACAGCTAAGCCGTCATAGTTAAAACAGAGGATGTTTTACAAGGCAATATTATGGATTTCAATTTGTTGGTCATATTAATCCATATACTTGCTGCTTCCCCAGTGTGGTAGACTGCAATGGATCTTCATCAGCTGTTAATTAGAAAATGCATTTAATCCCATTAGCAGTGAAAAGATGTTTGCAGTGTAACCCTTCCCTGTACAATTTTCCCCTCCTTATCACCATCCTCTGAGCGACGGTTCATAGCAAGAAGATATGCAGCAGCAAACCTCCCCGAATAGGAAATGTTCTGAGTAATTCTGTCACAAGTCTCCCAGGACAACCCAGTCAAGGATGAACAATTCAGGCAAAGCCCTACAGAACAGCAGAGAAATTCATCATGCATTTTTAAGTGTTTGCAACCTGCTGGTAGGAAGAATTCTGTGGTGTTTCTGAAGGCAGAGGGGGGAAAAAAAAGTCTCACCTAAGTCTATAAATGAAGTTTTTGGTATAAATTAAGTTGATCACCATGAGAGCAAATCTCATCCTGGCTTAAGGCAATGCTAAGGAAACCCTTGATTTCTTACTGGGTGGTGTGGTTTCTTTATGGCATCTCCTTCCACAGAAGCCAACAGCAAAGGTGGCATTAACTCCTGACCAAAGAACTTCCAAACACTCGCTCAGTCTTTAATGGTCCAGGAGTGGGAATTATCCACCGGCTACTCCATAAGCTGGAAATTCTTAGCATCATTAAAAATTAAATGGCTTCCCTACATAAAGCAGTGAGGAGCTTGCTTCTGCAATCAACTCTTTCATTTGCAGTTAACAGGCAAAACTGAAAGCAGGTATCAAGTGTGTCATTCCTTCCCCGGGAAGTGCAGCGGGCCCAGACTGTTAAAACTTTATGAAGTGGCTGAGAAATAGCCTTTTCCCCTCAGATGAATGGGATCTGCTTTAAAATACCCTGGGCGCTGGCATATGACAGTAAATGACAGCAAATAACCACTGCTTGAGGATGTCATTTCAGGATAAGAGTTTAGTCAAAGTCACAGAAGGAGTTGTAGGGCTAAAAACCCACCCGGAATTGTCACATATAAACCCCAAAACTTCAGAAATCATAAATCCCCTTCTTAATGCAAGGAATGAGCAGGCCTCTAATTGAGTGAGGCCAGGCTGGAATCTCCCCTCGAGGGGATGTTCTTCTGTGACTGCACAACAGAGGGTATTTTTGGTAGCACTGATTGCTGTCTAAGAGGATGCTGGAACAGCATCCGATGTGCAGCAGCACCGCACGCGTGCAGGAAGACTGCAGAACAAAGAGCTGCCACCAACAGTACAGGTGAAACTCTGGCTGTTGAATCATTATCCTAATGCTTTTTAATGGCATGCAAAGACTATGTCAGTAGCACTTTTCATTATCCACTTCACCAGTCCAGAACTCCTTGGTAATTATGCCCATCCACTCTCCTTTGACAGAGCTAACTACCACAACATGAGCTTCTGATAATACACAAGCTTCTTATGAAGAATTCGAGTGAGAAGGCAATAACCTAAATAGCAAAGCTGATGAGTTTGCACAGTGCCTTGCTCTAGGGAACAGGCATTTCCTCTAGTATGGAGCCAATACCTCATACATGGGGAGCAAACAGAGAGGGGCTAAGATGCAACTACTTTAAACTATTGAAGACAACTCTGACAGCCCCTACCTTTGCCAAACAAGTCTGTGAGGAGAACTATAGAAGCATCCCAAAATAAGAGATTTGCTTCTTGTCAACCCCAAACAAGGCAGTTTCCCTGTATTTTTAGATCCTACAAAGAACACATTCCCCCCCCCCCCCCCCCCCCCACTATTTCTATTGAGAGTATTAAAAGCCAGACACAGAAATAGTAATGAAAAGCCAAGGAAGTTTCTTTCACACTGAAGTTCTCTGAGCATACAACTAGATATAAATCATAACCCCTGATACTAAGGCCTGATTTAACTTCAGTTGACTTCACCTAAATCCTCCCACCTCAATAGCTACTGGACTTGCTTGTTCACACTGTTCCTATGACCATTTCTTTTCATTTTCAAGCTAAGTATGTCTGTAGGGCAGAGGAGGAAAGACCTTCGTGTGTCCCAGCCCTGGAAAGAACACTGCAGCAGGGAGCAAATGTCATCAGAACCTACGTGGCTGTGCCAATGAAAGGAAGTACTGTAGCTGGTGCTTGCTGCATGGGTATGAATAGGGCTCCTTCACCTATACGGGCACAACTCACCCTCTGCAAACTCAATGATACCTTAAGGATGCTTAAATGAACTGGGATGTGTTTCGGAACAGATGCTCCTGTTTGCGTCCTTCTCATCTTCCCCTTTATTCTTTAAACAGAGGACTCCAAATCACAATCACGCCCTCTGCATAAATCTCACTGATAGCTGCCAAATCCCTCATGTGCACCTTTCCTCCACCCACGCCTGCAGACAATGTATTACAAAATGCAATTAAAACCACGTCAAGATAATGATAAGAGAAAGTCTGTAAAGTCTCAGTCATGGGATTCCCCACTGGCAAGAAAATGGATTTAAGATATGACAAAGATCCTTAGAGCCTTCCTTAGTTTCAGTATAATCTGAGGCACTCCTTTCAGATGAGCACAAAATCCATAGGAGCTTAAAACCATTTTCTGCTGGATTTGAGGAACGCACCTTCAAGACGTTAATTGAAGGTACCAGCTCCAATCTCAGCACCATCGCAGTATAACAGCCAAAGCTCAGGCTAGGCAAACTGATGCATCCATTGGCCTCAGCCCCTGTAAGGTAGCTGAAGATTAAGCTTCTTGGCTAGATCAAATCAGATTAGCAATAATGACACATTTTAGGTGTTTTCAACCTATATTCACAGACCAATCTTCCTAATGCTGCCCATAAAGCTGCCTCATTAGACAGCTCTTCATACAAAGGCTTGGAGTGTTTCAATTTTTCATCTTCCTCTTACCTTTAAGCCAAAAACCAGAGAGATACCTTGTTAAAGAAGGAGAAATAGGAAATATTTCATCCCTTCACCGTGACACCAGACAGGGTTTTGCACAGACAACTTTGAGAGACCATAAAGAATCCGTAAGAAACAGCAGCTGGCCAAGAAATCAGCCTCTTGAAAAGGGTTTTTTATAGGCAAAATATCAAGCTCTGGGTTTGACACTGAAAATGCTTCAGCAGACTGATTTCCTAATCCACCCATCCACAAAGGAACAAGGATCTATTTTACCCAAAGAACTGTTCTGGGGGTTAGCAATGTTTTGTCATCACCTCTAAAAGTGGTACTTAAGTGATCCATTATTTTACACACTTCCCTTAATCCCAAAGCTCTGTCAGACCCTTCATCATGGCAAAAGGCAGTGCTTGTGCCCAACCTGTCACATCCTCCTGCTTGGTGTCAAGGCAAATCCTTACACGTCCACTTGCTCACTTCATTATGGAATAGCATTGTCCAGAGAGGTTTTTGCTTCATCCTCTGTCCTCAAGAAGCTGCCCCGAGGTTTCTGCCCATGAAGATTCTCCCAAGACACGAAGTGGGGAGGGAATTCTTAGGGTCCACACGAACAGAGCTCACTGCACTTGGGGGCAGAAGGAGGAAGTAATTAACATTCCCAAAAGCACACACAAGAATTGGAGGCAGAAACGGGGAGAGAATCAAAACCTGAGGCTAGCTCAGAGCCTGAGCACTGCTCTTGATTCCCTTCAGCACAGTCCCCTAGAGACCACTTTCCATCAGGTGAGAACACCCATCTAATCAACTTCCTTAACTTCAACTGTCAGTCACCTTTGGGGATGCAGGCTTCACTTTAAACTATATCCCAATGCCTTCTTGCTAGTCACCCAAGTATTTATAGCCTCTTGTGCATTTTATTCTATTAGGAGAGTTATGAAGAAATAAATTGGAATCACAACACATCTACAGCTTGCTCTGAAAGAGACTGTTAGCACTTGACTCACCTCCTTACGTGTCAAATTAGCACTCTTAGCTGGATTTGGATGGAGTCAAGACTCATCTGCTTAAGACAGAACCTGCATTTGCCCCCCCAGCAAGATTAGGATGAAAGGGTTAGTATGGAAAAACACCCCTCAGTTATTGCTGTAACGTGGGGACACTCACTAATCCCGAGCACGACAGGTTCATCCCCCTGCCTCAGGCACCAAACCCGAGTGTTCCCCAAGCACAGAATGAGCTTTTCGTGCTGAAAGTCCCAGCTGCTGGTACACTCTTCTGAAGAGGGAACCTTGCCTGCGCATCTTTAGGGAAGGGCAGGCTCAAAGGTAGAAATCCCCCTGAATTTCCTGCTCCCTGAGCCCAAGTTCCTCACTAAATGACACTTTCATCCCTACTCCAGGCTGTGATTTTCAAAGCCATCTTTCTCAATACAAACCGCTGAAGCTTTTCAATCAAACAGCAGCCAAGGGGTAAGAGGTAGGTGTCATCTCTTCCCACACTGCATGGCTCAGCATGGCAGCACAGCAGTCACCACCAGGTACCACTTAAGTCTTCCCCGGGAAGAACAGCAGCATGTGAAGAAGCACTTAGTGCTACTCTCAAGTTCCTCCTCTCCAGCTTTCCTTTCTTTAGCTCCTTAGGATCTCTAACACTGGCCACCATCACTATTTTTCATGTTGTCTTGCATACGTGTTAACTCTTTAGGGCAAAGGAGGCTCCTATTTGCAGTAACTAGCACAAAGATGCTCAGTCACTAGTGGGATAACTCCATTACTCCTAGGAGCAGTGATGGAGTGTGACCACCAGGACAAATATAGACTCTATTTAACCCACATCACCAGCCAGAAATATCAGCTACTCTAAACTATGGGTGTCTGAGGTTCAACTATGCAGGAGAAGGTAGGAGTGAGATCTTCAGAAGCAGCCAATAATTACGCCTATGTTCTTGCTTTAAATAAAAGGCCCCAACACAGAATCTTTAAGAGACTCATTATTCAAGTGTATCCAACAAGTCCCCAAACCAGGTTCTGGCCCTAATTCTGATGCAGTCACTTTGGAAAGTTGGTCTGGATGTTCAATTAACTGAGGAAAAAACCTCTGAGCAATTCCAATTCCACCTATTGGCTACAAACCACAGTGTCTCTGCTCACATCGCTACCTGCAACCACTCGTCCACACATTACTGCAATATAAGCCCATCTCTAGAGCATCTCTGACTTCTTAAAGAACTCGTGAGCTGACATGCAGCTAACCAAGGGGAAGTTTAGTGCCTCAATCACAACCCTGGCTGGGCTCCGGATTACAGTAACACTGCACAAGACTGGTGAAATACTCCTTGTCATCAACTGCATTGCTTTAAAGTGAGAGGGGTTAATATCAAAGCAGAATCTTAACTGTTAAGTCTAACAGTGAAGCGGACAGAAGACACATGCATGCAGCTACAAGCAATCAGCCCAAGCTCAGAGATGGAACATCTAAGGAGAAAAGCCCCATCTTCTTGCATCAATTCAGTAATTCAGTGTATTAAGGGCTGTGCTGTTCTTAATCAAAACAGACACAGCTGTTCCATAAAGCAAATTGCTATTTCTTATGTAGACAATACCAAACACCTACAGTTGACATTAATGATGAGCATACAGAAAATGTGGCTAAAAAGGATGCACATTGTCCTTTACCTCTTGAACAGAAGGGAGGACTTGCCAATCCAAACATATGCTTACTAATAACGTCATGCCTTATACAGTAGTTACTTCCAGGGTAATTTATCACCATTTACTCAAGTTGAATGCAACACCCACCCTCTTCCCCTATGTAAAATAAAGCCTATTTCTAAGGTAGTTACTCATTCACCTCTCAAGGCTCCAGTGCTTTCACAGCTCCCTAGCTGCTCTCCTTCAGTGTGGAGCCCTGGTTCTCATCTACAAAGCCATTAGAGAGCCAGCTCCTCAGGAACCACATCACAGCCCTGCTGCCCCCACACCACAGCCAAGCTCATTCACACCCTCTGCTACACCAGGTCCTCATGGGAATGTCTACAAGCAAGTTAGCTGCTTAATACCCACCACCTTTCCCCATAGCAGAGTTCAAACCCATCCATGTAGACTAATTCTGAGCGCTGCACCTAAAAGGAGTGAAGCCAAGGGCAGGCTCAGCATTATCCAACCATTCATAGAATCATAGAATAGTCAGGGTTGGAAAGGACCTTAAGGTCATCCAGTTCCAACCTCCTGTCATGGGCAGGGACACCTCACACTAAACCATGGCACCCAAGGCCTTGTCCAACCTGGTCTTGAACACTGCCAGGGATGGAGCATTCACAACCTCCCTGGGCAGCCCATTCCAGTGCCTCAGCACCCTAACAGGAAAGAATTTCCTCCTTAGATCCAATCCATTATCCAACCATCTTCCTTCCTACGCTAACGTGGCACATTCATTGCATGACTCCAGCACATTTAGAACCAAGAAGGCTCTCGAAATCACAGCCAGGAGCTCTGCTCCTCCACCGAACAGCTAACGCTGTTGGGATGGGTTTCCACCTTTGCAGACCCTCTGAGCTGCAGTGGGAGGGATGCTCAAGTTTCACAAGGAACCATTTCTCTGCCTGGGCATTCCCACAGGAGCCCATCACCATCTATAGGAACATGCTCCCTCCTTACAATGCCACAGTGGATCTAATTTCCTTTTGAAGATAGGGCAGAAGTAGTGACTGCTCCTCATTATACAAGCCTTTGTAGTAAGGGCACATGCCTAAGGGGTGGGAGATCAAAGCTCCTTCTCCTTGTCTGCCAGAGGGAAATCCATAAAGCAAAGCTGCTCTGCATGGAAGCACTCCCTCTCCTATGGCTGACCTGGGCTGTGACACAGCAGATTGCTGTGATACGCAGAAAAAACCCACTTAAAAAAGGAGGAAGAAAACGGAGCTGCCAACTTGTGTCTGTTAAGGGCAGCTTTGGTTTCATTATCTGCCGTCCCCACGCTCAGCCCTGGGTGCAATTAACATCATCGAAATAAGACACGGGATGGAAGCAGCAACCTGTTTTACTGGCAGTGAAATGTTTATGGATCCATTTGGTACCCGAGTAAAGAGCGAATGAATTTCGTTCAGGATGGGAGAAAACAAAGTGTAGATAAGCACCGAGAAACACTCTGACTCCAGACATTCAGCCAATGTTATCGCTGTTGTTATCCCCCACCCCCCAGAAAAGAGAATATTGATTGGGAATCATTTGGACGACGACATCAGTGTGTTTTCCTGAGAGAATATGACCCATTTAGGAGATGCCTGCCCAGAAAACAGCACTGACCGAAATCAAGCTCCACATTTAAAACCTGCTTTGATAAATCCCCGGAGGAGAAGACCTTGACATGACCTCTCTCCTCCACAGTTCTTCTCTCTCCTGTCATTGTGCTTCAAGGACCGCATCCCATGGCTACTGGGACTAAAGTGACAAATTTTGCCTGTCCCTGCTTTAGTTTTAACACTATTTGCATCCTTAAGACAAAAAGAGAAGATTAAATCAGGTTCCTAAGGGCAGGAGCAGACGGAGACAGTGCCCAGAATAACAAAAGCCTCAGCTGGGATGAAAGGGAAACGGCTTCACCACTGCAGCAACCATGTAAGAGAGATTTTGATCTAACGTAGTTTAACAAGTGTCAGAGAGGGGGGGAAAGAACCGCAGAGAATGTGGCTGCTTCTATCAAAGCTGAAATGCTCTCTCTTCTTCTGGGTTCAGGCACTCTTAGGAACAGCATCACATCCCAACCGCACAAATGGGTAACAGAGCTTTGGGTGGGATCAGCGGGATTCCCTCACTGCTGTTTTTACAGAGAGCTTGAGAACAAAAGGGTCTCTCCAATGTGCTGGGAAATAAAAACAGTTCCATGTAAATCACCAGGACAGATTCCAGCTTTTCCTCTAAGTTCCCAGAGGATTCCCAGCTCCTCCTTCCTGCACTCTCCCCCTTTGGTCTCAGTGTTCTTGACACTGCTCAGACCCAGCTTGCAATGAAGGTGCAGAATGCAGCTCATGAGAAGCACCATACAGCAATAAAAGCAGGGTGAGGAAAGAAAGGAAGAGAAAGCAAACACGGCTGGAAATGCAGGAGAGCTGGAGAAGCTTCATTCATCTCCACGGAACAAAGGGTGATGCAAAACAAGCATCAGATCCTGAAGAGACTTCAGCACTGCAGGTCCCAGGAATTCCTGGAAATTCTCTGGACCGTGCCAGCCCAACAGCTTTTGCAGAGGGCTTGAGGACAGGCTCAGGAAATGATCACGTTAGATCACGTTCTGCTGCTGGCCCAGAGAGGTGGCAGGTTAACCCAAAGACAAGCTTCGCCATCCATCACATTTAACCCCCAAACCAGTGGTTCTCAGCAGTCTTTGAGCCTGGATTCATACTACTACGTTCTAGCTACATAGTATGTAGTATAGTATGTGTACATAGTATGTAGTACAGTATGTGTACATAGTATGTAGTATATAGTATGTGTACATAGTATGTAGTACATAGTATGTGTATATATTGTCTAGTATAGCATGTGTACATAGTATGCAGTATAGTATGTGTACATAGTATGTAGTACATAGTATGTGTATATAGCGTGTAGTATAGCATGTGTATATAGTATGTAGTACATAGCGTGTAGTATAGCATGTGTATATAGTATGTAGTATAGTATGTGTACATAGTATGTAGTACATAGTATGTGTATATAGCGTGTAGTATAGCATGTGTACATAGTATGTAGTATAGTATGTGTACATAGTATGTAGTACATAGTATGTGTATATAGCGTGTAGTATAGCATGTGTATATAGTATGTAGTATAGTATGTGTACATAGTATGTAGTACATAGTACGTGTATATAGCGTGTAGTATAGCATGTGTATATAGTATGTAGTATAGTATGTGTACATAGTATGTAGTACATAGTATGTGTATTTAGCGTGTAGTATAGCATGTGTATATATTATGTAGTATATAGCATGTATAGCTACATACTGCTTCATACTAGCTACAACTGATAAATGCTGAAAGACTTCACCAAGGCTCCCACACGTCACCCCTCCACTTTGAAACAGGCAAGGACAAAGTCACAACAACCCCTGATGTGTCTGTGGGACCTGCAAGACAAACCCCCCTTGTAGGGTTAGGCCTCAGCAGTGAAAATAACTGATTCCAAGTCTGGTAGCAAGGTGTTCTCATTAACAAAGGCACTTCAGAAAAGGCACCTAGCTGACCATCACACCCAGATGCTGACCATCACAGACGGATGCTGACCATCACAGACGGATGCCGACCATCACAGACGGATGCCGACCATCACAGACGGATGCCGACCATCACAGACGGATGCTGACCACCATACCCAGATGCTGACCATCACACCCAGATGCTGACCACCATACCCAGATGCCGACCACCACACCCAGATGCCGACCACCACACCCAGATGCCGACCATCACACCCAGATGCCGACCATCACACCCAGATGCCGACCACCACACCCAGATGCCGACCATCACAGACAGATGCTGACCATCACAGACAGATGCTGACCATCACAGACAGATGCTGACCATCACACCCAGATGCTGACCATCACACCCAGATGCTGACCATCAGACAGATGCTGACCATCACAGATGGATGCCAACCATCACAGATGGATGCTGACCACCATACCCAGATGTTGACCATCACACCCAGATGCCGACCACCACACCCAGATGCCGACCATCAGATGCTGACCATCACAGAGAGATGCTAACCATCACAGATGGATGCCGACCATCACACCCAGATGCTGACCACCATACCCAGATGCTGACCATCACACCCAGATGCTGTCCATCACAGACAGATGCTGACCATCACAGATGGATGCCGACCATCACAGATGGATGCCGACCATCACAGATGGATGCTGACCACCATACCCAGATGCTGACCATCACACCCAGATGCTGTCCATCACAGACAGATGCTGACCACCACAGATGGATGCCGACCATCACAGATGGATGCTGACCACCATACCCAGATGCTGACCATCACACCCAGATGCTGACCACCATACCCAGATGCTGACCATCACACCCAGCAGCACCTCTTGGAGACCCAAAGCAACCTAACCTGTCTGCATCCATTCTGCTTTTTTCCCCTGAAGCATAATACAGCTGAAAAGTCATGCTTCAAACTAACCAGTGATGCTTCAGTGGAGGAGCCAACTTCCCCAAGAATCCTGACAAGCAACGAATGAACACGGTATAAAATATGCAAAGGAAGACTCATCTTTGCCTAAGGACTGGAAAAGTTACTGAATCCCAGCCCACACACCTAAAAGAAGACTTTTCCAGAAGACTTCATCAGTAATGTGGATGCAGACTCTGCACAGGTTAACGCTCAACATGCCAAAACAGAACATAAGCAGAAACAGCTCCTTCATTAGGTGTTCACCTGAAAGTTCATTTAACTTTCCAGTTTCAGGTGAACTTTTCTGAAGAGGTGTAACAGTGTTTCAGGTGATCATTCATGGAATGTTTCTTTATGCACAACCTGTTGTTATCTTAAAGGCTATCTGACCCTGAACAGGCTGCCCAGGGCAGTGCTGGAGTCACTGCAAGTGTTCACATACCGTGGAGACAAGGCCCTCAGTGCCATGGGTTAGTGGTGGCCTTGGCAGTGCTGGGGTAAGGGTTGGACTTGATCTTAAAAGCCTTTTCCAACCTGGTTCATTCTATGATTCTAAACAATGAACATTATTTGGTTTACTCCAGAAAGAAGGATGAAGTTAACACATCAATGAATGGCATTCAGCCATTCCTCCATCCAACTTACACCAGCCTGGAATACAACATTTCATACACCTTCAGTATCACACACACTTCCACTGACTGATGAATAAATAACCTTCCTACAGAACTCCTCCAATGGATTAAAAGCTTTCTTTTATTTTGCCACTGTTGATTTCTCTATTCTCAATTTATTTCCAAGTTTTTCAATTGCCTTCAGGGTAATAAGTTTGATCTTAGGATGAGCCATACACCTTCTTAAGGAGTTTAGCAGCCTCTTTATTCCTTACTCAATTGATTTCTCCTTTACTGGGTCGCCTGCCACTTGAAGTCATCTTCAGGGAACCTGATTAGTCACCACACTGAAGAAGAGATCTTCAACCAGGTTTCAGCACAATCCCCTACCTTTCACAAGCACGAAGCATCTTCCTGTCCCCATGATTCTAGAAGAATTTAGAAGGACCCCATGGCTTCAAAACAATCTATATAGCTTGGGTCATGCTTCAATTTCCTGCAAAATTCACTAGTGAAGCCGTAAGAGGGAAAACTGCAACACAGAAATAGATGGAAAAGACATATGCTCAGAAAAAACAGTGCTCAAAATTTCAACAAATTCAAACAGTTTTGGTTTACTATTCATAGTTTCTCCCATCAACATGTCAGAAGAGAGCTCTGACTGTCGCACAAAAGGGTTGCATTATGTATCAGTGGAATTTCAAAGCAGTGCAAACTGCACCCATTTGATACAAATCACACCGTTTCCCCCTTCTTTATATTTTGTATTTCCAGCCTGATGCCACCGAACCGAGAAGGCAACAGATGCAAAATGTGCTTGGACTTGGTGACCCCTCCATGGCAACTGAGACGCTTGTCAGTTTGTGCAGCAGTAGGAATGCAAATGTGTGCGTGTGGGCAGGGGAGGTCATGTATAAAAAGGTATGTGTGTGGTTTCTTCGAGGCTAATATACTCATTGCACCTACAGCCACTGAGAGAAAAAGCATCCTTTCAAGAATGATACTGCCACTGCTATCAGGTCACCCAGTTATCCCCATTGCTGCCGCAGCACGGGCAGTGCGAACGGTTCTGGACTTCAAAGCCAATCCCAAACTTTCTGGCCCGCTGTGTCTGAAGCCAAACTCAAACATAGTGCTGTGCAGGTCCACCCCTTTACCATGAAGCAAAGGCCAAGCTGACAACCCCAAAAGCATCCCACCAATTTGTGTGTTTTCCACACTGTGAAATCTCTGACAGGTCAAGCCCAAACTTCCACAGAAGCGCGATTTCAAATCAAGATGAACAAAATGGCTTGCTTCCACCCTGGGAGGACTAAAATTAGCTTGTTTGGAACAGATTGCTGCACTGAACCAGGAAACAGAATGCTCAGAAGGATGTTCAAACCTCACAAGCTGGTTCTACCCCATGCAATGAATGTTTCATCCACACGACTCAGTTGAGCCCCATTGCCAGGGATCTGCTTCCCATCTGACTCCACCTGCTGAAGAATTCACTTGCTCCTCAAACAGACAGCAACTCTTACATTTAGACAGGATCGCTTGTTCAGCGATGACAATGAATAACCTGGTACAAGTTCCAGGCAGAGCAGCGAGCTTGACCACATCTCGGGTAGAAGGAAATGGAGTCACTACTGAAATCAAAGCCACAGCGTATTTATATCAGCTTATTTCTTAATGAGGATAAAATATATAAAGGAATTCCCAAGTAACCCCTCCTTCCATCACCCCAGCTCACAAAAGACTATAAAATCAGCATTTATCCCTGTCATCTTGCTGTTTAAAGTCTCTGTTTCGCTGCAGAGGGTTTACGAACTGAATACAACCTGCAGAGACTCGCCGCGCCACAGATGATGGCATCTGAGGGTACAAATGCGATGCAGAACTAATGGGTTAACGTATGAGGAGCACTTAGAGATTACTCCTCCTTGGAGTGCATCAGGATACTTCTGAAAGCATCTCTGCCCTGGAAAAATGTCATTTCATGGAATTGTTCCGGGAAAGCTGTCAGTCCTGGTACAAACAGTAGTCCTTTTCAGAACATACAGTGCAAACACTGTATTTAACTCACTTTCTTCTCTCGTTTTTAAGATCACAAGACTGCCAGAATGATAATGAAGTGGGTTTTTATGCATTCCTCTACTTTTGAGTCCCCAGTGGCAAGGAATCCTGACTGCCTCCATCCCAATGGATTTCAGCAGCAGAAAATTGATGCGGAAATGAATACTGGTGATAGCGAGACTGGACTAGACCACAGAAATTGAGAAGTGTTGCCTTCTTTTGTTATGCATAACATCAATAGAGGAGGGACCAGAGTAAACAGAGATAAAGATTAGGAGGATGGCAACACTAGCAGCGCTTCCTTAGTTACTTGTGATATTTTGGGGGATTGCTCAAACTACAGACATCAGTATCACATCAGTGCCTGAAATAAGACTTGGTCCCATCCTACATCGTGCTGAGAAGCTTCACTGGGAGCTGGGGGTACTCTGCAATCCAGTCTTTTCCATTTCCACTGTTTACAGGTGAACCAAAGCACTGCGTAGAGATGCAGTAATGGAAAGAGGGAGGCAATAATGGAAAGCTAAAGGGTGCCAAGAGGAGCCCATCCTGGACTCTGCGGTGTAACAGCAGATTTGCTGATGATTTCAATAGAAGCAGGCAACCTAAAAAATGGGAATCCATTTCCAGGGCAACACCGGTAGGAGGTGAAACATAAAAATGAGTGATGGGTTAATGAAAATAAATGGTGTGAAATAACAGTAGTTCAGCAAAGCAGATATTTATCACATTATCCAAGTTGGCTACATGGGAGTTATTAAGTTGAATCAGTCCTCATAGAAGCTGCATAAATGGAGACAATTCTGATGATCTCGAAGCTTTAATCTCCCTGTTCAGGGTATACTGGGGACGGAAAGAGCAAGAAATTGTCACAATGAAATACCTTAATTTTTAATGCAAACCTTTCCACAAAAAGTCACTGTAACACAGGTGTATCACTTCCATTTCTAATGAGGACCCATTAAAACTATTATGAAAGGAACCACTCCATACTTCCAGAACCTACTCGTCAGCTTAAAAGACAATTCAGCTGCAGGGGCAAAGAGGGGAGCACACCAATACCACCAGGAAAAGGAACACAGCAACATTTGCTGTTCACTCCTTACCTTCCAAGGACATGGATTCTCTGCTATCATCAGTATTGCCAAGTATATAAGTAAGTTTGTTCAGCAACAGTAACAAGGTGATGGCTGTACAAGGGAATAACACCAGGAGCCTTGGATCTTAAGAGATCAGTCTTGTGATTCTCACAAGGATAAATAAGTTAAATCTCCCTTTCAGCTCCTGCTTTTATGAAGCTGGGCTATTTATGCCCATCCTCTGGTCCTGCTACCGTATCAAGACTGAGGGAGGCCTGTCATTTGGAAAGGTATCAGTCAATGTGCCACCTCCAAAGAGAAGGGGAAAAAAGATGGCAAAGAACAAACCCCCTCCCACAGCCTCCTATCCCCATCCTGGCTCACTGAGAGCTCAAGGACATACAACACAAAAGGTCTGACTCCACGTTGTGGAGGAAAAGAGTTATTTCCCCTTCTCCCCAGAACATTCACTGTTATCTTCTATTTTTCATTACACATTTCAATAACCCTTGCTCAAGGCAGCAAAGTAAAAGCAAAATAGGCCAGGCAGAAGGCCTAGAGATCCCAAGATCCCTTCCGCGATCTCAGTAAAGGCAGGTAGGAAACACAGACAACTAATGATCCCTTCTTCCCATTTACTCTTCCATTTTCCACGCAAACAGCAGTTTATAGTTTCCAAGCCCAAAGAACTTAGGGTGTCATCTTTGTTTATTGCTCCCTAGAGGCTGCTCTTTTCCAAGGGTACCTTATTTTCCCTCTGAACTCAGCTGAAATCTGCTCCTGTGGCAAAGAGTTCCCCCACTGGAACATGCTGCAGGGGGGAAAAACCCCAAACCTGCCTTTTTGCTTATTATTTTTAATCCTGCTGATGAGTTTTAAAAGACTGCTGCAGGATGCCCTGCAGATGCTTTCCAGTTTGAAAGAGAAGTGGCAAACCATCATTCCCACCTGGAGGTGGAATTAGAGCTGCTCTTCTGAGTTCAGACCTTGCTTCCACCAGCGCTATCACGAAACCGCACCTATGTAATTCTTCCCTAAGTACATTGTCCATAAGGAAGAGCTGATAATGGACCACTCTGCACTATTACATCAATGTAAATCCAGAGCAATTTCATCTACTTTGCTCAAACATAAATTTAACCAAGCCCTGGTTTTACTAAAAGCAGGCTTTTCCCTAGCAACGCGCTGGTTTTCTCCTTCCAAATCCCCTCAGTGTTTTAGGTAACAAAGAGCATCCACTGCTTTATGGACCAGATTATATATCCACAGCTCCGCTCGATGTAATCAACCACTGAAATACAGACACCTCTCAAAAGTTTACAGTGGAAAGAACATTAGAGTAATGGCCTAGGTAAACTCAAAGTAGCCTGTTAAATATCTCCTCACAGGTTTACTGCTGATGGCCACTTCCAGACCACTGAAAATACAGACGAATTCTAAAGGAACTGAACACTGTCAAATTCTTTTTCGTTGCCTTTTACCTTATTGACTCCTAATCCATTATTTCTAGAAGACATCCAAGGAAAAATCTACCTTCCAGACCTGCTCCCATGAATCAAGTTTTCAGGCTAGAGTTCATGAGATTTTGAGCATCATTAATTCCCACAAGAGATGCTGCCCTGCACTTCAGTCCACTGCTGCTCTGTGGTCATTCCTCTGCAGTCTTGCAAAGGGCACGGTATCAACTGTTAAGATAAAAACGGACCTAGAAAAGTGAGACTTCCTCACTCCTGTAAATCAAGAGAAACCAAGTGTGAATCCATGCCCCTGAGTACCTTACATCCAGGAGAGCAAAGCACCTATGGGGCTCTTCAGCCTTATTCATTTAAGGGTTCACTGAGTGTATTTATATCCCAAAGACATCACTGGGGAGGTATGCTGGCTCTCAGACTTCAGAATTTGTTTTAGTGGCCATTCTGCCACAAAACCTAATGACCATTACAGAGGTCATAAGAAGTATTCTCATAAAGCATCACCTTCCGCTGACACTGTCTTTTCTCAGTGCCTTGGTCAAGTGCTTGGGACCGATCTCAGCGTTTCCTCCAAAGGCCCATTCCTCCTCCAGTTGTTGCTGTAGTGACGTGACAACCTCATAAAACCTCTAAAGGTCAGTCTTGAGCTTCAAGGAACACATCAGCAAGAAGAACCTGAGCTAAGTCACAACTGGCTGCACAGACAAATGGAGTGCACAAACACTAAAGAGGAAATTAATGCCCAGCAGCTGTTTCCACCTAAAGCCACAAAGTAAAATCAAGCCAAGGTGAACCTGCCCTATGAGACAAACATAGCTTGCTGCTTTTCACTCTCATTAATACGTGACTACGGTCTCTTTCTGGTTGCAGTGAAGAATAGCAAGGAATAACTACAAGATAAGTAAGCTCTGCCTTAACATTACTGACCTGTCACTTACTAATCCGACATTAATTAGGCTGGAGGATACTTCTGGTCTCGCTTTTGATCTGAAACTCCAGTCAGATGCTGGTTTATCTGAAGTCTGTATTCTGTTGGAAAAGACAAGTTGTCCAAGTGTTACAACTAGCTCGACAGCGAGCTGCTTCCACTGCATCGGATCAAGCAGTCTCCATGGTATCACAAAGCTTTGAGCTCACTGGGCAACCTTGGCTGAAGAAAAGGAAGAAGTCCTACAAAGTTACAACAGCCTCCCCAACCTTTGCTCTGTCACTACACGATCCTTAGCCCATGGCCCCGAGAGCACACGTCACCTGCTGTGGACAAGAAGGATGTGACAATAGGGCAAGTCTCATTATTGCATCCACCACGTGCCTCTTCCGCCCTCCAAGGCTCCCAAGGTCAGCCAGGTTCTCCTTGTTGTGGCTCTCCACAGTGGATCTGAGGATGAGCACAAAGCCACACAAGCTCTACTGATGGGTGTATCACACCCTTGCTCTCTGAAGCGCTGACTTCTGAGCTGTGGCTGCCTTTCATAGCGGTGACTTTTAGGTTCTCTCTGTAGTGGCCTCTTCAATGCCCCTTGCCAAGCCTTTTCATGCAAGTCAGCCGGTCACGTCTTCTTGCTTGGGTAGCTTTGAACACACTGCTGTAAGGGAAGGGAAAGCTCAGCTGTTCTGGACCTCCGCTCCGTTTCATTTCTTGTGGCTTCAAGAGCTGCAGAGCACCCAGTTCTGAGAGGCAGGTCAGGAGGTTAAAAAGGAGGATCAAGAAAAAACACCAAACCTCCCTGAGATAGAAATTATTGCTCACAAAGATGCATGGGGGCAAGACAAAGTATAGGGAAACCTGGCTACACTTATTCCAGGGGCTGCTGAGCCTTCTGTTAGTCCAAGGCCCATTGAAACTATCTGCAATTGAATTAGCACTCCACAGGCAGAAGAAAAAGCAAAACCTTGTCAAAGGAAGGGCTAAAGGTTGACACAACCCATAAACATGACCTCCAACAATAGAGCTTTGCATACAAAAACATGGATAAGAAAACCCGGTAAACGAATCCAAAGATGCTGCATACTGGGACATAGCAAAAATCATGCTCATTGTCCACAGTGCCCCATCAGATTTGTAGTCCATAGAAGTAACTGAATGAACATTGCCCCTATCTCCTTATTCTTCACCTTCCCTCTTTCTCTGCTTCCACGCTATTAACTCAGGCACCTAAAACCCCACTAAAAGCCAACTGCAGAAACGTATTTCCTATCAGTCCATGCAAGGCAGCTCTGCTTGGTGATTTCTTTAAGGCTTTGCCAAAGCCCGAGGCCTTGTCACTTGGAAAAGGTCAGGGAGGATTTACACTGCCAGAACACGGCCTCGGAGGCATGGGCTGTCCCATGCTTCTCTTAAACCCCGGCTGCATTGCAAATGGGCAGCAGTTATGGAAATCAGGTCAAACTTGTAAGGGCTGCAAATTCAGAGCGGGTTACCCAGCGAGAGGACCACTGTTCAAGGGCTCCAGCATCAAGATGAATTCATCTCCTCCAGCAAGCCAGAGCTTTTTTCAGCCCCCCCCATGCTGGGACTGGTTTTATCGCCTCTGAAAGCATCTCCTCTTTTCAGGGTTCTGCTGAAGGCAAGAGGTTGTTTTACTCTTCCTGTCAGTGCAGCATCCCTGTTGAATGTTAATACTCACAGACATGTGCTTCTGAATGAGAAGGATCAAGAGCTGCTATTCTGGAAGTGACCGGGAAGCCAGGCTGACAGCAGGGATTACAGCCTGAGGCACTGATGTCTAGCCTGGAAAACTGCTTGTATTTGCAAGACAATACTGAGATCAGATGCCTGATCGAGATGGATTTTATAATGTTACATACAAGTCCAGGAGGGGAATAAGGAGGCAACAGGGGAGGAAAAATAATTCTTTACCAGGATACAAATACGGGTTTTGTCAAGAAGATCCTTTTAACTTTCATCTTGCTACAGTGAGGCATTTGCTCCTCTCCCCATGGTCAGTGATAGTGGAACGCAGGGAGGCAGGAGAAGGGCTCATTCACAAATAGGAGCTGCAGTCAATCCATCTGCTGCTACCTTTGCTATCCATGCTTTAACAGAAGTTCTCCCCATGACTAGCACAGGAGGGAATAAAAACCCGTTCACTTCTAGCACTGTCCAAGAGTGAAACCATCTGCAGCAGTAGCCATACCACAGCTTTATTTTTAACTGCTCCTTGTGTTACAAGTCCTCAGTTCAGGGGTTGTCAGGGGGGCTCGACCACACCAGAACAGGATACGTATGCTGTACTATCAGTGAGAAGCCTGAAGAACACCAAGGGTTTAGTAAAGGATGCAAAGGCATGAAATGGAATATAGATATACATATTAGTACATATAGATGCACGTCTATGTACATTCAGATGTACATATTAGTAGATTCTTCACTACCTAAACTAGATAAACCTTATTAGGTTGACTTACTTTATAAGGATTCTCAGATGAGTAGGGATTGAGGATGAACCAGCTTCTACTACCTGTCCATGGGCATCAGCTAAGTGTGACATTTCCAGCTGCAGTGTGAAAGGATTATGCCCAAACCCCAAATCACTGTATAATGTGGGTGAACAACAGCAGCCACAGAGGCAGCAGAGTAGGTGACATGGTCAGCATTCAAGAAGGTCAAAGAATCACAGAACTCAATTTACTCATGTTTAACTACAGTCACTTATGTGATGTTTGGCCATATTTGCACAACTGCTTGGTCCAAGGATGCTTAAGCACAAGATGGGATTCAACACTGGGCAGAGCAGGATTTTGTATCACAGTTCCTGAAGAGAATTACTTCAGCTGGACCTGTAAGTGCCCTGGGCACCCTGCAGCTATGATTTAGGTAGCTCCCACCTCAGAAGATGACTTCTCACTATACAGATGCAAATACACACCATACAAATGAGGAATACACGGTTCAAGTATTCGAAACTGCCTGAATTCCCCTTCAATACAACATTAACATTTAAGAAGCTTGGAGATGGTATTGGCAGTGTTACCCTGCAATATATTGCACTCTGCATTTATGAAATGAAGGGACAGGTAAAGACTCCACTTTGTCAAAGGATCTTGCACAAAAGCCACAGTCTTTATATGAACCCAACCTAAAGGTAAACCTCCAATCTACAACCCCCATCTACAACACAATTACTAAAGCTGAGTTTTGAGGTGGTTTTAAATGCTTCACCAAGCTCCTAGGAAATGAGAATGTGTCCCCCCAGGAGTTTAAGGCTGCTGGAATATGGGGACCATATTTTCTCTGATAGCTGTTGCCAAAGATGTGTAACCACAAGCAATGTAAGAACAGAGAGAAGTCCAGATTTCAGCAGAGCTCAGCACACTGACACCAAATGCTTCTGACAACATCGTTCGTGGACAAAATGCAAAGTGCAAGCAAGCAACATGCTGAGCAATCTGGCAAATCAAAAAGCCCTTAAGGCTGAAAGGAGAACGTGGCTTTAGAGCTGTACTGACCCCCAGTTAGGAACACACAGAGCCCAGTGACTGCAGCATTTACAAGTATTGATGATGTAGATACACACAGGAGATGAGCATAATGTGTACTGAGGATGTGTGTTTTAGTCCTGTGCAAAAAGTAAAGATGAGTGACCATACGGAAGCTGAAATTTGAGCAACATCTCGTGTCTGCTTGCCTGATGCCTTGACAAAGCTCTGAGGTCTTTACACTTCATGGACAAAGATAGAAGACACCAAAAGGCAGTCAACGATGTTCAGGGAACTGTATTTGGTGCTGGAAAACGTGATTCTGCTGAACTCAAGAGTGGTCTGCAAGAGAATTTCAATTCAAAACAGAAGAAAGAAGCAGAGTAGGGATTCATTCTCAAACCAAAGACATTTGCAGACACTCAGCTTTAGTCAGTAACTACAGAGCACACAGCCTCCAAACACAAAAGGCCTCAGCAGTTCATCCCAACACAAACCATGACAGCCCCCTCTCACTGCTATTTATAGGAGCAGACAACTCCCAGGACAACAAAAAGAGCACATTACCTGTTACTTAATTTAAGCCATTACACATGCAGATACCCAAACGGACTGAATTTGTATAAACCTAAAATGGGCCTGAAACCAGAGGAACCGATTGCTAATCTATAGGAGAGCGCTGACATCAACCAACTTACCCACCCAGATGAACACGGTTTTCAGAGTTAAATCTGGATGATACGTTAACAGGCACCAATTTTCCACACTGTGTATTAATAGACAGCTTCTGCCTGCTCACTGAAGCATTCCTGGAGGTGGAGGCAGCTAGATGACAGAAGTGAACTTGACAACGGTACCAGTGTTGGTTGAGCACAGACGCTGCTCTTCGTGGGCACACGGTACCCTGAGAGCACAGCGGGAAGCAGCCAAGAGGGTGTTAATGGGAGAGAAACAAGAATGACACAAGCTTGAAGGCAAACAGTGTCCCAAGGGTTTAAGGAAAGAAGGGAATCCTGGAACCACAGAATGGTTTGGGTTGGAAGGGCACTTAAAGCTCATGCAGTTCCAAGCCCCAGCCATGGGCAGGGACACCTTCCATTAGAGCAGCTTGCTCCAAGCCCTGTCCAACCTGGCCTTGAAACAGGCACTGCATTGCCTTCATCACATCCCTGCTTCAGCAGAAGCCCTTCCCTCTGTCAGTGTAAAACTAATCCATCACAAAACCATTATTTATCAGTACTGTGTCCAGAGATCTGTGTTAATTTGGGAAGCTCTGTGTGACAGATCAAGACAACAAACTGGTCACAGCAGTGCAGGTGTGTCAGCTTAGGAAGACATTTCAAACCCCAGGTCTAGTTGCCATTATGATGTGGAAACATCATCCCCATCCTATACTGCCAGGATACAGGGTCACAAATCCTAACACAGACAGAAAGGGCTCACACTCCCTTGCTGGTAGTGGCTTCACGGGAGCTTGTGGAACTCCCAGGATCCTGGGAAGAGGCCCTGCTGTCGGCAGGGAGAACTTCAGCCAGTGCCTCCCAGTGGGCAGCTTTTCAGGTGGTTCAGACCCCCTACTCTGCAAATTATCAGGCTACAGCTGAAATACATCAATACAGACCTTGGGTGACACACGCTGCAGATCACAGAATCATAGAATAGTTTGGGTTGGAAAGGACCTTAAGATCATCCAGTTCCAACCCCTTGAGAGGGGCAGGGACACCTCACACTAAACCATACCACCCGAGGCTTTGTCCAGCCTGGCCTTGAACACTGCCAGGGATGGAGCATTCACAACCTCCCTGGGCAACCCATTCCAGTGCCTCAGCACCCTAACAGGAAAGAATTTCCTCCTTAGATCCAATCTAAACTTCCCCTGTTTCAGTTAGAACCCGTTACCCCTTGTCCTGTCACTACAGTCCCTAATGAAGAGTCCCTCCCCAGCATCCCTGGGATCATCACTGGGAGTAACTGTACAGTCATGCACAATCCTCCTCTCCACATAACAAAATAAGAGGAGAACACAACGAAGGTAACAAAATGTTCTCTAGTGTTTTCAACCTTTTAAGTCAGGGCAGGGAAGCAGAGGCAAAGCAGGGAAGGTTTCCAGCTAACACTCAGGGCATTTTTGGGAAGTCAAGGCCCCTGTTTGTTAGTTCCAGTGGAAAACTAAAATTGACTTTTAGCTGGTGCTATTCCAGAGCACCGGCTTTCAGTGAGTGCTATTTGCATTAGTGCAGCCAGCACGAAGCCACAAATCCTCTGTATTCACCAAAGAGGCACAGCAGGGGATGCAGCAGCTCCTCCCAAGGACCCATTCTGCAGGTACCGATCCCACGGGCACGTCCCTGCAATACACTCACTTCCTTGCTCTCCAGGATGCTCCCAAGAGGGAGGATGAGCAGGAGGTGACTTTGAGGGGTGATTCAGAGCCTGGTGCAGGTCAGCCCGCAGATGTTAGCAGCATGCACAAAGGCGAGCTCTCCCCTGAGCACCAGCACAAGGCTGCAGTGACAGCTCCAGTGAGATGGGAACTGTGTGTAGGTCTCCTACACACACACACTTTTTTATATATATATATACATATACACACTTTTATATGTGTATATATATACACTTTAAAGTCCTTATATATAGTTATAAAAGGATTTTTTATATATATATACTATATATAAAAGTATATCTATATATACTTTTCAATCCTTTTTTATATATATAAAATGATTTATTTATATATATATATAAAAAAGGATCCTGTTATCCATGTTGAAGTACTCCAGCAAAAGTTACCTTTTGGGTACAGAAGGCACAGGGAAAGGAGAGCCAAATGGGGACTGAGAGCAGGTAGCAGTGAAGGTGGCACTGATTTCAGTAATTTGGGGGTTGGAACTAGCTGAGCTTTTAGGTCCCTTTCAACCCAATCTACGATCCTAATTTGATTTCTGTAATGGGTTGAGAAACGTAACTAAAATATTTGACTTTCATGTTTCAAAATCACACGTTTCAATTTTAATCACTCAAATACGGTTTCCTTCTGGAATGTAAAAAAGACCATTAAGATATTTACACATATTTTGATCTCTGTGAAAATAAACTCGACTTCTTGAATCCAAGCAGCTGTGTGCCTCTGCTGAAACTACTGGCAAAGCAAAGCGTGGGTTTATCCTTCCCCTCATACACTTCTAGTGCTGATGAATATCTTACTGCCTTCAGACAGGATGCTGGGGACCAATCTAATCAACTCGGGCACAGCCTCTATTGCAGAACCTTTCATCTACATTGCTTGGATTATTTAGAGGATCTTCTAATGCCAGATGCACAGACAGGCAAATTGTGTCAAATATATTGAATACACATTTCTTGAGTTTCCTCCCAAAATGCACTGAGCAAGCATTTGCCACTCCTTAAGCAGAGGTTCCAGAGGAAGCTCAAAGGAGAACTGGGCGCCAACCGCTGCGTTTATGAACTCCTTGCTCTCAAATGAATCCTAGAAATCACAATATTTTCCAAAGCTGGCATCTTTACTTTGGAACTTCCCATGTAGTTTCAAACCAGATTCCAACCTTCCCCCAGGAAACACAAAACCAAGCAGCCAAGCCTTCAAGTTACATCTTTTTCTTCCTACCATTGAAAGCCAAGTTCGAATCTGCTCCCTGTTCATCATGACCTGTCAGCCTGGTGCAACAAAGCCCAACAACCAAGCCAAACCAAAGGATTTCTGTCTCGGCATGGAGAAACATCACAATTACTTGGTGAAAGCCGAACTCCACTCACTAAACGCTAAGGAGAAGCTATTCAAGTTCTCCATATGCTCAGCAGGGTATGCTAATCTGGGCAGCACCCACATCACACATGCTCTACCCAACTCCTCCTCCCTGCCCTGCCTGCAGCAGATGCTATGAACATCTCTGCATCTGCTGCTGCCTCGCAAGTTGCTTTGATGTGCTTTGGGATTTGAAGGGTATTTGCTGTCAAATCAACTTGTCAGGGCAGCTGGAAAGCACAGAGGGAGATGGAGATGGTGATGTGAACCCAAGAATGAAAGGGAAGCTGTTTGCTTCCAGTTCCTCCTTGATTTGTAAGAGCCAAATCCTGGAGCCCACCCTAATCTTAGCCTCAGTCATGGCAACAAGTGCTCAATGGGAACCACAGTTAAGCACAAAACCATCTCCTTCTGCTGGCATCAGGAGTGATGGGAGTGAGGGGAGTCAAGAGATTACCTCTTCTTGCAGAATGGGGCTCTCACCTTTTGTGCACTTCAGGTCAAAATGACAAATCCCCCCTTCTTTTTTGGCTACTGCCACCAAAACGCTGCCATTCTGATGCCACCAAAACGCTGCCATTCTGATGCCACCAAAACGCTGCCATTCTGATGCCACCAAAACGCTGCCATTCTGATGCCACCAAAACGCTGCCATTCTGATGCCACCAAAACGCTGCCATTCTGATGCCACCAAAACGCTGCCATTCTGATGCCACCAAAACGCTGCCATTCTGATGCCACCAAAACGCTGCCATTCTGATGCCACCAAAACGCTGCCATTCTGATGCCACCAAAACGCTGCCATTCTGATGCCACCAAAACACTGCTATTCTGATGCCACCAAAACGCTGCCATTCTGATGATTAAAACTCTTTCCTGGTACCTCTCTCTGCAAGATTTGCAGTGAATAAAGGTGTGTGCTTTGCCCAGTGTGTTGAACACATTCAGATGTTCACATGCACCTGGCTGGCTCCTCTTTGCCAGGCTCCAGTGTCTCCATGCCCTGTTAGTCCAGCTGGGGATCCAAGCTAACAGCACCAACACAGATCCTCTCATATCTTAACATGCTGCTTTCAAACCCAGTGACTTTCAGGAACAAACAGATATTCAAACCATGGAATGTTATTAATGCTTGCACTTATGTGCTGATGTGCTTTAAAACCTCTGGTTCCACAGCTCCCTCTGTTCTACCTCTAAATGTGAAGTTCCTAAATCGTACTTGGATCCTAACCCAATTTCTATTGCTCAGCAAGAAAACCTCCAGGTAGTGGCAACTGGGACACATTCCTGGTATCAAAGTTGATTTTTTAAGGGTTTTCTGTGGAGTTAAGTGCTTTAAGGAGCTGTTGCAGCAAGGGTTATTGCTGCATCAGCTCATCACTGCTGCTGGTTCCATGGGAACAGGCCATGACCAGACAGTGATCCTACTGTATGCCCAGCTCTCCATTCCTTGCACCTCATGTCACCCACCAGACATCAGAGAAAGAAACAAGGAGCTGAGCCTCACTCTACTCCTTTGGATTCACCAAACTGCCAAGATACAACATCAACAGGCAGAAGAACATCCACCCCAGCTGATGCTATAGTTTACTGGCTTAAAACCATGTTGCTGCCCTCCCCATGTGGCACTGGATTGAAGTCTTCAGCCCTGAGAGCAGGGGCAGCTCATCTCCTCCTGAATCAGCTCCTAAACAGGCACCTTGCAGCCCAGCATGTTATATCAGCTGGGTTAATCACAGGGTGCTGATGGGGGCTGCAACACCTCCACAATACACTGGAATACGTCAGTCCCAAATCAGCTGAGGGACACATGTGCAATGGTAAACCCAACAGCGAACATCTAAGCTGGTTTTTGTGCTCTTGTTACTCAACATGGAAGTTCCTCAGGGCCATTAGCGATGGGATATGACTGGAAGGATTAGATGAGACTGCTCTAAAGCTGCAATGGGATGCATCAACTCAGTAACAACTGCATTACAAAAGGAGCATGAAAGAGCTGCTTCTTCTGGCCTGTCCATGACTTAATATTGTTACTATTCCCCTTCCAAGATCTTCCAGTCCAACTGCAAATGCAGAAGGAAATAAATAGCAAGAAAGACCCTTCAAAACCAAAGTGCTTTACTATTTAGACAGTTGAATTAACCTGACTCACCAGCAAAGCAAAACAGCATGTCCATCACAGACCAGAACAAGTATTTTCCTGCAAAGGGTATTTCTACATCACTAGCTCAGCTATCATCTTTCACCTATCTGTGTCCACACACAGGGAGGCTTCAAATCGGGTGACACTGACAGTCAGTCATCCTTGGAGGGATGCTAAAATGCAAACCAAAGCTGTCGCTTGAACCGAGAGCCTGCCTTTCTGGCAGTAAGGACATCACTCAGCCCTCGGGGTGCTCAATGTCTTCCCAGTGGGCTGGCTGGGAAAACCCAAGTTCTGTTGCAGCCTTTCATGAAAAAGCCATGCTTTGCAACTTGTCTCCGTGGCACAGCACAGCAAAACCAGACCTTACCAAAGGGGTTTCAAAAACCAACCACCCAACCCACAGGATGCAGCTCCTCGGGGGTTAGAGAAGCCACCTGACAGGGCTTGATAGGAGATTTAAGTTCAAATTCACTTCTAGCTGATGTGAGGGAAGAAGGCGAAGCTGAACCTCTGCTATGGCAAGGGAATGTTCTGTAGCTAAAGCATGGGATCTGCCTTTGTAAACCTATGCAGAACAAGCTTAGTCAGAGTAACTCAGTGTCTGATGGACAGTTTGGTGCTTAAATTGCTTCTCTGGGATACGGGAAGTGAGCAGAGCAGGATCTGGGTGCTCAGCTCCTCCCTAGTCCAGGGGAATACACCAATACCAGTGGCTGTCCTGCAGCTTTGTTTCTGAAAGACAAATACCCTGCAACCAGCTGGTTTTCCTAAGGAAACCACCTCCTTTGGTCTCCAAGTGTGAGATGTGCACTGTACATGTGCGCAGAAGGCAAATACCCTCTCCAAACTCTGGAAAAGACTCAAAGAGCAGCACAAGGAATCATAGGCAAAACACCTACAGATCCTAGCAAATATATCACAAGTGAGAACACAGTAGAATCTGAAATTGCTTTGCAAGGTGGTAATTTATAGCCAGGCTGAGGCCGTGGTTCCACACTGGTACCCAAGTTTAACACATTTGCTCTACCCCAGGTGCCTGTTTCCCCTTCCCCAGCTGAGGATCACTGTCTACCACATTACACCCACATGGAGCAGCAGGGAAACATCCAGTGCTACAATTCAAGTGTTATTTCAGCCTGTTGCATGCGGAAGATGTGCCCCAGCTGAAGCACATCAGACTTGGAGCAGACACCGCTGAACTTCCTGCAACACACTGAGGGCAGTTTGGATGCTCCAATCCAAAGCTCCCTCTGCAAGCAAACACCCACTTCTGCACAGAGGCATCCAAGTTACTCTAATCTCATTAGGCCCACTCTTTAATTGCCATCAGCTCTGCAAACCTACAGCATCTCCTCCCTGCACCCACACACATCTGGTCACAATCCCTTTCCCTTCCAAAATAAACTCCAGGGAGCAAAGCAAAGTTCCTAGGGCTTGAGCTTATTTCTTTATTTCTTCTCTCATCTCCCCACTTCAGCTGCCCATATCCCATTAAGTGTGTCTGTTCCACATCTGGATATGCTCTGTCAGGTGTAGCAAATGCTACAGAAGAGAGAAGCAGCGTTCACCCCCTCTGTTTTGCACTGAGGGATGCGCACAAGCCTATGGCAGTAAATGTCAACTCAAATCAATCATCACTATGACTCCAATGGCAGTTTGCCTGTGCACAGCCCTTACAGGATCAGAGCTTCCCCTGCCTCCAAACACAAAGGAAACCTTGGTAGTTAAATGCTCAGTCTGGCTCTTATTAGTCTCATAATCCACATCTCACCTCGACGCATCACAGCCTCCCTCCTCCCTTGGAGATTCACTCCAGTTAAACCCCGCAGCACCTGAGCACAGCAATGCTGCTGCATGAACTGGGGAACGCTCTGCACTGCTTAAACCCACCCTATTGCTCAGAGGAACCCGAGCTCAGTTTCAAGCAGAGTCACCAACGCCAGGCAGCATCCCTTCAAATCAGCATCGTGTCTCAGGTAATTCCTTTCCAGGGGAAGACGCTCAGCTGTGCTCCTGCAGCCCAGTCTGTCCAAGCTTGCTCCACAGAACGAGTTTCATTGACACCTTTAAGCAAGCTTATTGCACAATTGGAGAACAATCATGCAGCACGTTTCATCCCCTGCAGACAAAACACAGGGCCCTGCTAACTCAATTAACCTGACAGCTGTGTCTGGGCTAGGTGAGGCTTTGCTTACTGCGGAGGACGCAGGAGGGCTCAGGCAAGGAGCCGGGAAATGCTGCTCCAATCAGGTGGACTTTATGGGGAATTTATAGAGATAAAACAGCCTGAAGGGCACCCAAGACAGGTGGAGGAGAGGTTGTGTGAGAACACGGGGTGGGGAAGGCATCGCTGGCAGGGCTTTGGCAAACTCTGCTATACACACAGGGGAGGGGGAGAGAAAAGCTGCAGTGCTCGGGGGGGCTGAAGAGGCAACTTCTGCAGAAGCGAGCAGCGACTGCTCCTGGTGCTCATGTGAATCATCATCATGAAAGAAACTTCATGAACAGATCTGCTCTGTTACACAAAAACCTCTTTTTTGCAGGGCCCCAGAGCTGGGTCCCATCCCTGCTGTAGCTCACCCAAGTAAATCAAAGACCTAACTGCAGCGTGTCATGCATTGCAGGATGTGGCAAGAGCAGGAGGGAAGCGCATCAGTAGCTTCCATCCCCACAGCACACCACATCACAGCAACAAGTATCTGGTCCCATGAGTCTGAGCATGGACTGAACCGAGGACCTCGCACCTCTGGGCACCACTACTCCTGGTGAAGGACAATGTGCCACCAAACCCACCCCACCTCAGCAAGCACAAGTGTCAAGTGCCTTTTAGAAGGACCAAGCCTGAAGGGAAACGAAGACTCTTCATATAAATCCATGTTCCTAACCATGCAAATGTGACCACAGAAACGCACCCAGCTCTGGGGCAGCAGCACAAGAGGGACGTGGAGCTGTTGGAGTGAGTCCAGAGGAGGCCACAGAGATGCTGCGAGGGCTGGAGCAGCTCTGCTCTGGAGCCAGGCTGAGAGAGCTGGGCTGGGGCAGCCTGGAGAAGAGAAGGCTCCTGAAGGGGAGACCTGAGAGCAGCTCCAGTGCCTGAAGGGGCTGCAGGAAACCTGGAGAGGGGCTTGGGACAAGGGATGTAGGGACAGGCCAAGGGGAATGGCTTGAACCTGCCTGAGGGGAGACTGAGATGAGCTCTTAGGCAGAAGCTCTTCCCTGGGAGGGTGCTGAGGCGCTGGCACAGGGTGCCCAGAGAAGCTGTGGCTGCCCCATCCCTGGCAGTGTTCAAGGCCAGGTTGGACACAGGGGCTTGGAGCAAGCTGCTCCAGTGGAAGGGGTCCCTGCCCGTGGCAGGGGTTGGAGCTGGAGGAGCTTTGGAGATTATATGTAAGGCATTTGCACAGACTACTTCCACCCTTCCCTCAAAGGGACTGAGGGAAATCAGTGTTTAAATCATGGGAGCGTCAAACACTTCACTACTCCAACATGAGATTGAAAGATTTTCAGATGACAATCTATTAAACAGAGTAATGGGTACATTTTATTAACCTGTATTTTATACACATCTATGCTGGCACTTTTCATCAGCTCTTCGGGGTTTTTTGTCTCAGTTTTCGCAGCCAGTGGTACAATTACTTCACAGATGCTGAATTACAGCAAACCCACAACTTCTGTAGGGACCTCATCTAAAAACCACAGCAGTCCACTCAGTAACAGTTGGGAGACACTGAAAACTAACAGGAATGTACATTCATCTTGAACAATACCTGTCAGTGCAGACCTCAGCTTACAGAAGGTGAAAATGCAAGGCAAAAAATACAATGGGACACGGGAAAAACAAATGGGTTTAAAGTAGATCTGAAGCTACCATAAACCAACATTATCAAGCCCCAGCCTGCAGGGGTTAAGCTGTTCTCCGGGTGTTCACAGAAGGCTCTGCTGTGTGGGATGGATTCCTTCCTTTCTCCTACCCGTTGCAGGTTTGTATGCTGGCCCTGGTCATCATGAAAGATCAGAGGGTGCTGGGTCTCAGCCAACACACGCTGCTGTTCACACACAGCTCTCCATTGTGCTTGGCCAACAAGAAGCCTGAGCTCTTCAGGTAACACAAACCAACAATGACCCTTTCAAGTCACAGCATCAAACCCAAGCACATCCTTACACAAACTTGAGTAAGTGACGTTTCTTCAGCAAAACAGACCTTAGGGACTGAAGGCACAGCTGGATTCACTGAAGGTACCATGACTCTTACACAAAGAGGAGGCTTTTGGTACATCTCTGTAATTTCTGTGTATCACTCAATAAGCACCAATACCCAGCACAGTGTAAGTAAGTAAAGACCTAGGTCCAGTCTGATCTCTCCTTTTTACAGTAACCCATTGATTTTAAGAGTCAAATCTATATGGTTATGTCATCACTACTCCTCTAAGGTCAGTTTGGAGACCCTGGACACACAAATAGATGCCCTACACACACACAGTTCTCTAATACAGCATCCAGTAAAAACAAGTCAATAACAGGCTTGGCAGGAAGTAAAAAACCCAAACCCACAAAACCCAGCTCCCAGCTTCACAGGTATCTGGATGCTGGGCTATGATCTGTTAAATACTGAGATAGCCATTAACATAACGGGACAAGAGGGAGCAGCTGCCATCCCTTCCCTCCAGCATTTCTCAGTGGATACAGCATGCTATTGCTTTTTCAAGTACCAAACACACTATTCCCTCTTGACATATCTGTGTGGACACAGAGCAAGGGGATGGCTTCCAGCACCTTTACTCAGACCCAAACTGAGTCCTTAGGCCAGCAGGAGAAACTCCTCTCCCTCACCTCCCAGCCTTATTGATTTCAAGTAAGTAAATCAGGGTTGCAAAGCAAGACCAGCACAGCAAAAGCCCTGGAGCTATGGTATGGTTTAGGCAACACCACAGATGGTAAGTGGCACAGCAATTCAATCCCAATTTCCAGCCATTTGCCTACAGTTGAAGCCCAGGTTCCAATCCTGAGATGCTGCACTTGCATTCCTGGTGCTGGACAGGGAGCAAGCGCTCACCCAGGCTACTCAGGACACATGGAATGTCAACTCCAGTGACCCCAAACCTTTGTTTGCCCCTTCTGCTCATCACCCAGCTCCACAAACCTGTGGGGATTTTACATCCTGTATCTGACTGAGACTGGTGACGGGGTTCAGAAGCACTCGGTTAAACAGACACACACAATGTGATCCCGTGGGTCTTGTTCCCTTAGGAAAGCAAAAGACATGACTAGCTATTTTCTTTTCTTCCTCTCAGCGTGTGGCTTCAGGCATCCCATTCTCCTTCTGTTTATCCATCTGTGAATGTGAGACAGCACCTACCTTCCCCACAGTGACAGATGTTGGATTCCTCCCGAGGGTGAAACCCACCCCCTCGCAGCCAGCCAGCACAGGACCCACAAAGCCTGTCCCGTTCCCAGGATGTCAGTGATGCTCAAGGAGTGCACATGCAGCAGCACATGGAGAGGTTACAAATGTGAATCCCAGTCTACTTCTCAAGTCAACTGAAGCAGATGCATCTGTTATGGAGGCAAGAGCAGCGTTCCCATCGCTCGGGGGCAGTGGCTGAAGCGCTACCACCCTTCCTCGCGTTTATCAGAGCTGCTGCCTCATCTCCACGAGTGCACGTTTGTGCTCATTAGAAATCACCCCCTGTCACCTCCTCCTCGGAACCAAGATCTTCAGTATCACCAAGTCTGTGTGATACCAAATGCAATCCACCCAAAATCAGAGCCCTAAAACTCCTCTGTAACACAGCCACGACACCAAAGACTCAAGCTCTGGCTTCGAACTCAGGTGTACGCTTTGTGGATGTGAATCCAAGTTTGTTTTACAGGAATACAAGAGTCACAGGCAAATGCTTCCCCACACATCCACCACTATTTGCTGTACTCTACAGGACTATTGAAACACTTCTCTCCAGAGAGCAGATGCCATATGGGTGTGTAGGCTCAATGAGCACATGCTGACAGATAGCAAGACGCTTAAAAACAAACCCCAAAGTCTTGGCAAGCTTGAAAAGTTACTGTATTGATTATGTCATATTGCACCTCGTGGTGCCTCAACTTCTGAGCTTCCTGTGCTGGGAAAGGCAGGAAACAATCAGAGGAGCAATAGGAGGGATTAAAAGGAAAAGGTGGAGGGGGCTGTTCAAGGAGGCACCAGGTTGGGAGCAGTCAGCAAGTGCCCATTTGCCAGCTTCCCCTTGCCAAGGGTGGGCAAAGGCACTGCATGGAGCAGACGTTTTATTACTCACACATCTCTGAGTACCCAAACTGATCTTAAAGCACTTTGGCATGTCCCAAGGGTCGTCAGAGACGACTTCCTCCCTGCATTAATAATGAAACAGCTCTTAACCAAAATTAAACTGGAGCAGCGTAATAGCATTTTAAACCTGACAAAGCTGAAAGAGCTGATTTCTTATTCCCCTCTTGCCCATGCAATTAGCAACGGGAGGAAACGTCAAAGTTTTCTCTCTTAAGAAGAGCTGAACAATCTTCAGAGCTTCTACAGGAGACAGAAAAGAGCAGCCCCCCCCCTTTACAGGGGCTCCCCAAAACCACAGGCAAAAAGGGGCTAAAGGAAAGGCAGAAATGATAGCTGGTTTTCCCAGCCAGAAAACTGATGGAATGTGATGTATGTGCTCATCCTCTGCTCTTCTCACAGATGGCTGATTCATCGGGTTCCTTCCTGCTGGGAAGTGCACACATTGGGTACCTGCCACCACATCCCACAACCTCAGCGCACATCTTGCGGTGAGCACCAGCTGGACAAAGCACATGACCCTTTGCCTCCTGGTAAACGACCATCTGCCCCTGCAGACACCA
Source organism: Pezoporus wallicus (assembly GCF_028554395.1). Lineage (NCBI taxonomy): Eukaryota > Metazoa > Chordata > Aves > Psittaciformes > Psittacidae > Pezoporus > Pezoporus wallicus. The sequence goes on from NW_026636985.1 coordinate 1,730,789, forward strand.
TCACAGACTTCCATAGGGGAAATAAAAATAGGAACAAGGAACAATTCTTCCCAATCCCACCACTGAGCCCTAGAAGCCACTTTCAGTTGTGAAGTGAGCTCCGGCATCTGTGGCTCTCTTCTTCCCTAAGATAACACTGTCACAAGAGCCTGGTTGACTTTTCCATGGGATTCCTCTCAGCACAGGAATTTATGGAATGCGAATCCAAAAGTCACTTGTGCTCTGGGAGGGAAAGGGAAGGCACCAACTAAACACAGAGCAGCTGATGCAGCGAGCCAGGGGATGCTCTACAACTCTGCCATTCCCATGTCTGTTTGACTCAGCCAGGAAATGAAGGGAGTCACTGCGACCCCCCAGGAGGAATCCAAGTGCCATTCCAGTGACCTGTGGTGAGCAGTTTCCCTCCTCCAGAAACAGCACCCAGCTCCACTCCACAGTGGTTTTGCTACAGCATCTGTTTCAACACACCAACCACCTCATCTGGAGAAGAGTGAGAACAGGGGAGAGGGGAGGGACAGAAAAGGTTTTCCTTCCTGTTGGTCAAACACAACAAAGGATAAACCCAGCCCTTCCATATGAAAACCAAACCTGGAAGGAAAGAAAACAAAATACCCTGGTTTGGGTTGAAAACGACCTTAAAGCTCATCCACTTCCAACCTCCTGCCACAGGCCAGGACACCTTCCACTAGAGCAGATTGCTCCAAGGCCCATATGCCAGAACAAGTAAGAACTTGGACGTGTTAATCACCTTGTGACAAGATCAGTGCATGGTAAGAACTGGGTTGGGGAGAGGCACATGCAGCCTTTCCAACAGTGGCGATGCCACTCGAGCAAGCGACGCATTCATCCCTGCTCCAAACAAAGGTGGTTTATTTAATCCATCCTGGATGTATGAAATAATCTGAGCAGTGAAGCCTCACAGCACTGCGTTTATGCAGAGAACTGTGCACTAAAGGACATCATACCTGAAGGTCTCAGCACTGGCAGCCTTAGAGGGTGCTAAGCCCTTCTTGGTTTCATCTCAGTGGTTAACTATGGAGCCGGACTATGGTCCTGTGAAGAGGCACTTCAAAGCTCAGAGTAAGCTCACTGTCCCTGGACACGAGGTGCTCTTCAAACTACAAAGACTCAACTACTTGTTGCCCCAGTACTGCAAGGAAATAGATGGAGACTTGCTGATCAAACAGCAAGAGGGAGCAATCCACTGCTCTGCTCCTAAAATCACGCTGAGAACCTCTCTCACACACCTTTATAAGCATCAACTTGAGGGAAAGGATCTGAAGATCAAGGAACGGTCTCACATCTGAAGATGGGGACAAATGACCCCTGCCAGCTTTGATGAAACAGCGAAGGGGAAACATCCTTGGTTGTTTTGAAGGTGGGGGAAATATATGGTCATGAAAAGAAACAGATTTCTTAGATGAGACAAGCAGAAAAGCGCGGTGCAGAGCACGCTGCTAGAATGTTGTCAGAAACCTGCTGCAAAGCCTGTGGCAAGAGCTCCAGCCTTTGCTACCACACTGGCTGCCAGCCTGCGAGCAACCTCCTGCTGCTCTCAGAAGCAGCTTTCGCCAGCAAGTTCTCCCACCTGATGCTCAGCAGCTCCCACCCCTTCCTCACTGCTGTCCCCGCCGCTTCGTGCGCTTGTAGGATGAAGTGGGCCTAAAAGGGGGCACAAAAAGGAACAGTTGTTTATCCCAGAGCGGTGCCTCAGTCTTGATTCAGTGCCAGCTCCTTTCCCCCTCCCCACCTTGGTTTATGGGCTGCACAGATGTTTAACTCGATGCCTGCTTATGCTCTCAAGTGCCTTATTGCAGCAGCTGGTCCCCTGAGACAAGCTGTTTCCCCCCCAGCTCTCCCTTCTGTTACCAGCAGAAGGATGCTTGCTGCTCTCCTGCCTTCGCACGTGGGAATGCTGAAGCCCTCCACCTCTCCGATGAACTGCAAAAGCCTTCCACAAAGTCATTTTCCTCCCTTCTCCACCTCTATTCTTCCTTTAGCCCGAGTCTGTGCCTGGCCCAACAAAGCCTTCATCTTGTACCCGGCTGCTGTGTGAACACCATGAAGTCCACCCATGGCAGGGAGAATGCTTCTGGCAGATTTGGATGCACTCACATGGAGTAAAACTGAATCAGGGCTGAGATTCAGTATAACACCAGTGTGCCAGTTATTTCCATAAAACAAAAGCTACGGGGAACTTAGCAAGGAATGAGAAGAGAAATGGTCTGGTGGTGCCTATGGTGCATAGCAAGACATGAGATAACTCACCTCTCCCTGCCAGCCCCAATCAGAAAGGTTTCAAACTGTGGTACCCAACAATAAGATACTTTGATGGGAGCAATTTTTTCTCTTCCTCGGGAGGATATTAACAGAGACACAAAGAAGGAATGTTGATTTAAGCAGCAATCCAAAAAAACCCCTTCTGTTCTGCATCAATAACTTCTGGATAAACCGAAATTCTCTGCCAGGTTAAGTTAAATTTAACTCATATTTCTTTGCTTTTATTAAAATGGAAAAGCAGTCCATCAGAGGGGTATTTTCACGACACACACAGTTCTCGGGTGCTATATCTTATGTGGATGTAATTATTCCAGCTATTCATCACAGAACCACAAATCCAACCTTCAAAAAGCATCGTAATGCTAGATTCATTGAATCCAGCTGATATTAAATATCAACAGGGCTCCATTATCAGTTTTTGTATCTGAACACTGTAATATCAGCTATTACTCTTCTATATTAAAGTTGTATCTTTGCAAGAGAATTACTTTCCCTTGGCAACAATGGTAAATGTTAACTACCCTGAATATTTCAGTCACATATACATTATGTATAAGATTGTGATCTGCTAAACAATAATGGAGAGAAACAGAAAGCGACAAAAAGATTTGCTCTGTGAAGGATTTCTTTCTGTTCCCGGAGAAAAAGCACTGTGCAAGGGAAAAAAATACATGGAATAATGTGTTGAAGTCTTTTTCCACTGGGAAGCAAGAATCTGATTTAGCATTTCTGAAAGAAGGGAGTTCTGCATCGCAAAACATAGCATTAGAAGTAAGTGGTTAATGGTATTTGGATGACAGTAATGCTTAAGAACTGCTGCGGTGAGTCCTGTAAAGCACTACACCTGCAAAGCAGGAGATGCACTAATCCCATACCCAGGATCCCATGAGAGATGGCCCGTCTCAAGCCTCAGACTCCCATCTGGGTACCCGCGCTCAGACCTCTCTCAGAAGATGCATGCAAATGCTCCGTCTCCCTGCTCGCCCAGAAAGTAAAGTTCTGTGTTAGCATCAGGTTTAAATGAATGTTTACCCTGACAAGTAAATTGGAAATCACATCACTTGCATGCATTACACCAGCTAATTCCTCAGCCCTGTTTGCAAATATTTACAAAGCTCTAACTCAGTCATTAGACCACATACTAATGACAAATCATTTGGAAACCACCAGTTTATGTCAACTTCATTTTTCCTACCGTGATATTTAGTCATTCCTTGTTCCAATTCCCAAGGTAGGAGGGTGGTTTTCAACAGTAAGGGTGAAGCTGAAGATTAGCTGCGATGCTAACGATGCTGGTTATGCTGCTCCTCTTGTCTATCCCATTCCTGACCATGTTGCCATCTGATCCAGTATCTAGCTGGATTCATCAACCCTCCACGGAAGCAGGTATCTTGAGGCAGTAAACTGAGAAGCAAGAGGCTACTGAAATGAAAACTGCCACCAAGAAGTTGCCATGCCATGCCCAAACACACAAGCCCCTACGTGTCCTGCCTTTATTAACCCATATACTTCAACTGCTCATCTAAAGCAAGATATGGCTTTTGAAACTTGTGGGTCTGTATCATTCATATGCAGATGCCAGAAGGAAGCAATTTAAAGTACCAATGATGTTGCAAAAGAGCCCGTTGAAATGTTACTTTTAGGGATATCACATCTATTCCATCCTGGAGGAAGATGAGGATGCCCTTGCTCACCACAAGTAGTGCTTGACTTTTCACACACTCCACCTCACTGCACCAAGAGCACTCGCGCTAGTCAGCACCAGTATCAGCACTGCAATCTAGAATGTGAGAGCTTCACGTAAAGCTTCTAAGCATATAGATACACTTCAATGTAAATTACAGGCACAGCAGGTAACCCTTGTTCATTTATACACTGATTCCACCTTTAGAAAAGCACCTGTTAGGAATCAGTGCGAAATGTTACAGGTGCTCTTAAAACCCAAAAGGTCAGAGGATCTTTAACAGTGTTACTGTTATAAGAATATATACTGAATATTGAATATACTCAGTATATTGAATTATATACTCAATGTTAGCCATACATTCTGAAACAATCTCTATTTTTTAGATGCAAAAGCATCTATAAGCATTTCAGTTTGGTATCAAGAGGCAGAAACAGTCATTGCACCATGCACTACACCACACTGCACCCTAAAATCTTACTAGTTGTCTAATCAAAGCGACCTAGGTTTGTACAAAGATGAGTTTTTAAACAGTAATAGATTTACATCCATTACTTCAGCTTTTGGCCACCTTTGATCAGTCTGGCATGAAGTTCAAGAATCACAAGCTATACACACCACTGTGCTGCACATGCACACGAAGCAGTCCTGCGTTAGTGCCTGCTAAGTTCTTTGCTCCCACCTGTATTCCACTTCAGAAGACAAACGAGAGAGGAGCACTTGTTCTGCAATAGAAATAAGAACCCAAGCAGAGGAAAAACTCTATGAGCACACCCATCCCTAACGTCTTCCTAAGCATCAGGGGACCACATGGGACCAGCTCTGAGCACATTTATAGGCAACCAGCATCCCTAGAACAAATAAGGACAACAGAAGGGACCAGATGGGATTTTTGCTCCCTGTTGCATGAAGAGGGTGATACCTTTCAGTGCCCATCACTTCGCTGCCACTTTTCAGAGCAACATTTAAAGGTCTCTGTAACTCACTACTGAGGATAAAACACATGAATTTTGGCTCCTCCAATGCTCAGCATAAAGCTTACCACAAAGTAGAAGCCAATGTTGAAAAATCCTTTCAAAAGAGAGCCCAAACCACTTGATAGGGACAATAGGAACAGCACAGAAAAGAACTGCTGACACTTCCTTCGGATTCTTTCCCAGCTCGACTTGTAACAGCTATTGATTTTGTGTTTTTCACAACTATATATACATTATTTAACACATCTGAACACTACGTAAACCAACTTTCTTGTGCTTCTGCAATATTGATGCCTTTCAGAAAGTTGAAACCTCTACTGAAACCCCCAGTTCCATGTGTGAAGCCTGAAATACTGCAGCTGAAGCTGTACAAAAGCAAAACCTAAGTGTTCCTTAATGACCAGGGGGCTCTTTGCCTGTTGCTGCCCCAGAGCTGGATGAGGACTGCAGGAGGTGGGGGTCTCCCCAGAGTGCAGCAGAGGGGCAGGATCCCCTCCCTGAGCTGCTGCTCACACTCTGGGGGTGCAGCCCAGCACTGGGGGGGTTCTGGGCTCAAGCTGCATCATGAGAAGCTTCTCATTGACCAACACCCCCAAGTCCTTCTCTTCAGGCTGCTCCATCCAGTCTCTGTGCTTGAACTGTCCTGACCCATGTGCACTTGGCCTTGTGCAAACCTCTCACAAGCTCCACCAGACTCTGGAGCCTCTGAACAGCAGGTCCCTGATGTTAAAATAGAAAGCGTTTGAGTTTCGAGACAACCTCCACCCCCTGGTAATACAATCAGCATTTCTTAAAGGCTTTTCTGGCACAGTTTGAGACTGAGACTGCTGCTGAGAATCTGCTAAAATTCAGTGTGCTCTGTTAATACAAACAGCTGTCGGTGTTTATCATGTCTGCTTCATTCAGGTAGGAAGCTGCCTAAGAGAAACTGCAGCAGAGAGTGTGAAGAAGCAGCCCCAAAGGCAGAACTTGGAGGAAAAAGCACTTTTACAAACTTAATAGATTCAGTCTATAGCAGAGAGATGGGAAGGATAAGATTCAACAGTTTACCTAAGAGCACCTAAAAGCATTTCTACCTTTTCACATTACATAATCCATCACAGATAGCATCAAGAATATGTATTTTAGCCACTTGTAAAGACTGATACGATTATGTCTCAAGGCTCACTTGTTCACTGCCTTTTTACCTGTGCAATCACACACACCTGTGGAAGGCCAATACAAAGCACCTGGTGATCTCTGTAGCAGGATTTTACTCACCTGGCACTAAACCAACTGCTGAAAATAGGATTCTGCATTTAAACAGACACCCCCAGGCCTGCTCCTGCCCAGCACAGCAAGCTCTGCCTTGCCTGCTGCCCCAAACCAGCCTTGTACATAAAAGAGGAGCAGAAGCTCTATCCAAGGCTCCTGCTGGGGAGAATCTCGCATCCCTGCTTTGATTTTACTCCCCAACCACAACCTGTGTGAAGGTCCTCTCAACATGAGCCAGTAAGAGATATCTGCATCCCCTTCCATCATGTGCATCAGTTAACTCTGATCACCACAGCAGACTTGAGCTCATCTACATCTCTACTGACCTGTCTTCACTGTCACCTCCATTATTCACCAAAGTCTGACGGCACACACAGTCCTGCACCAGAACCACATGCTAAACCAGCCAGGCCTTGCCCACACAAGCCTATCATCTAGGTTTCTCCCTCAGTGACATGGCTTAGTGGTGGACTTGGCAGTCCTGGGGTAACGGCTGGACTTGATGATCTTCAAGAGCTTTTCCAACCGAGCTGATTCTGTGATCATCTAAAAGATAGATGACACAACATGAGAGGAAAGCCACGGGTGTCACAAAACGGCTGTCAGAAGGGACTGAACAAGACAAAATCAATATATAAGCCTAAATGTACAATACTAATGATCTAAGACCTGAGGAGAGGTCAAGGATGCTCACAAGGAAGAGATGGTTCTTGTGGTGCTTTGCACTGAAGCTTTAGCTGGTACTGCAACCAGGTTTTAAGCTCATTTTCCTTGTACATACACCATTTCCTAGGTGGATCATCCAGGGCTATCACTCAGCATTTTCTTGTGATGGTTACTGTCAGCAGGAGCCTGCTAACACCCAGCAATCACCAGAGTCTGCCTGGTGCTGTCCCAGATTCATTCAGTCACCTAAAGGATGTTCTTGCAGCTAAGGAAGTGCGAGCACAGGAAACTGTAATGAATTCAGATAGCCCCATTTAGCTCTAACACAGTTTTACCTCTACAGAGCTGTCCTCCAGAAGTCTATTTCCAAAGGGAAAGTCAGAGCAAAACAGAACTACACAAATCTTAGCTGAAATTTCCCAAGAGAGTGCAGTTAGGACACCTTTACTCAGAGCCAGTTGGTTGTGCCACAAGTATTCACCTAAACCTTTACTAAATGTGAATAAACCATATTAAACTAATAGCCAGCAACCAAAAGACACCAAATAAGAGCATCTGGGTATATAGCTATGTACTATAGTGTCCTCTTGTTGACAACAGTTAGCATGTTTTACCCTGTTTGTTTATCCTCACTAGGACATTAACCCCCATCTCTATGTTCCTACCGTGTCAGAAAGGTCATCCACCAAAAAAAGCTAACTCCACACTTAAAGAGTAACTTCTTATACCTGAAAAAAAGCTGTTTTATCTATGTACACAAGCACATAGGTAGACAGGGATGCACACTTTACAAACACTCTGTTAGTACAAGCTATTTTCATTTCTACAGTTCCAAAACCATCTACATTTTCAACCTCAATGAGTTTAAGCAAGAAAACGACTCCAGAAGGAACTTCAAGCACTACTCCAAAACTCAACTGCACAGATAAACAGAAACCAGCAGCATTTGCATCTCAACAGGTACAATTCCAGGTCTTTAACACCTCCTTATTTTGGTGCATTTTACAAGTTACTTACTTGAGGTACTTTGAAGGGTGAGAAGTCCATCCCTGAAGATCTGCTGCTACAAAACCCCACAAAGCAACTGAATGAGAGCATGGTAACCACAGACCCCCATTCACATGATGAGCTTCAGGTGAAGGGATTGAACCATTCAGACCAACCCAGTCCTCCCCTCAGCTGTGCCTTACCTTCCAGCTGCTGCAAATGGGGGCTCTTGCTTTGTAATCCACGTAAAAACCCTTTGCTAAGGCAACAAATAGCTGTAGACTTTGAAACGTGTATTAACAACCCAGTTTCTACAGAACATCTTCTAAGACCTCTTCAGTGCTCTACAAAGCAAAGGTCAAGCTTAAAAACCCTCCTGTGTTTTGCAGAAGGTTTATTAACACCTCTATGTTAACCTTGAAGGGTTTTTCCCTATGTGTTTCCAACTCAGAAGAGTCATTTAATGCTTTGCAGGAAGAACAGAGGAGAAGACAGAGGAATCGTCTTGGCTTCAGGATCTTGTAAAGTGAGATTCTCAGCTCCTGTTACAATTTCTGTTGGTTTCTTTGCCTGAGTGAACACTGCCAGAAAACTTCTAAATCTTTAAGGTCCCAAACACTTGCCAAAGAATCCCTTCAACAAAGCTTCTAAGAAGTCTATATGGGATCAGAACAGACTGACAAGCAAGGGATGATAAGAAGAGAAAGAACACTGTCTTCAATTTGAAGGTGGAGAATGTGGCTGAAAGCAGAGAAGAAGCTCAGAGAAGAGACTGGAATCGTGACTGAACACTGAACTGCTGATGAAGGCACTCAGGGTTATGCTGTCTTCCACAGCATCTACAGATAATTCAATTTGCTGTTGGTTCCCAAGTGCTGAGACAATGAGTTTGCAATGAAGAAAACCTGGGAGAGATTCAGTTCCAGCCTGAGCTACAAACGTGGACAAGGAGGGGGTCTGGCCCATCACCTCAGCTAAGCTGCAAGCCTTTTGCTGCCTGAGCTAGTGAGAAAATGAGCTGTAAATCACCCCCAAAGCACTTGCAGATCATCTGCAAACTAATTAATATCAGACTTATTGATGCCCAGCAGATATCTCCCAACAAATTTATCTGAAACTGTCACAGTTTCCAGCACTGATTTATAAATCATTGAACAAATACTGACGTGCCCAATAAATACTTTATGAATGTTTGCCAACCATTTATCTTACATAATATGAGATAAATACATGCAAATACTGCACTGTTTGAGTATGCTGCTTGTAAATTACAACCTGAGTACCACCAACTGCAGTTTAGTCCTTCCTCTGCCCAGTACAAGGAATTTAAAGGGAATCTGGCCCCACGTTTGGTGTGTAGCCATATGAAAGGCAAGCCCTGCCTCTGACTATGTCAGTTTGTGCCTTTCCTGAAGCTCTGGAGGAGTTCCCACTACCTACAGGCTCCTTCACCTGAGTTTAAGAGCAAAAAAGCTCCTTGACATTGCTTAGAATTCTACTAACTACAAACTGCTCCTCTTTGCCAACACTCCTTACAGCCAGCGCTCTGTTCCCAAGCTCTTTTGTATGTCTGCATCCATCTGTTTGCCCTTGAATGATCTTCAGATAAGATGTTCTTTAGGCAAAGGTTGCCTTTTCCTTACATTCTCCATAGCAGTTGGGACCATGGATCCAGGACTGTGGTCAGATGTGGGGTAAACACCAATATGAACTCAAACAAGGTCTGATTCATTTTCTTATTACATCTCTCCAGTGCCCAGCGCTCCAGCTTCAGAGAACACATGAGAAACATGCCTAAATCAGTTAAACTTTGTCTGCCATAACTTCAAACATGCCCTATAAATACACATATATATAGAGAGAGGAAAGCACAGATCCCAGGGTTTGAAGAGCACAAAGTGCTGCTGTGCTGAGCATGAGCACAGCCAAGCTCACCCAGCCTGCGATCCTCTGGTCACAGTATCACAGTATGCTAGAGATTGGAAGGGACCTCAAAGGATCATCTAGTCCAATCCCCCTGCCGGAGCAGGAACACCTAGATAATGTCACACAGGGATGTGTCCAGGCGGGTTTTGAATGTCTCCAGGGAAGGAGACTCCACAACCTCCCTGGGCAGCCTGTTCCAGTGTTCCGTCACCCTCACTGAGAAGAAGTTTCTTCTCAAGTTTAAGTGGAACCTCTTGTGTTCCAGTTTGTACCCATTACCCCTTGTCCTGTCATTGTTTGCCACCGAGTAGAGCCTGGCTCCATCCTCGTGACACTCCCCCTTTATATATTTATAGACACTGATAAGGTCACCCCTCAGTCTCCTCCAAACTACAGAGACCCAGCTCCCTCAGTCTTTCCTCATAAGGGAGATGCTCCACTCCCTTAATCATCTTCGTTGCCCTGCGCTGGACTCTCTCCAGCAGCTCCCTGTCCTTCTTGAACTGAGGGGCCCAGAACTGGACACAATATTCCAGATGGGGTCTCACCAGGGCAGAGTAGAGGGGAAGGAGGACCTCTCTCGACCTACTAACCACCGCCCTTCTAATACACCCCAGGATGCCATTGGCCTTCTTGGCCACAAGGGCACAGTGTTGGCTCATGGTCATCCTGTCGTCCACTAGGACCCCCAGGTCCCTCTCCCCTACACTGCTCTCTAACAGGTCGTTCCCCAACCTATACTGGAACCTGGGGTTGTTCCTGCCCAGATGCAGGACTCTACACTTTCCCTTGTTATATTTCATCAAGTTATTCCCTGCCCAACTCTCCAGCCTGTCCAGGTCACAGAAACCACAGGAACTTCTGGGGAGGCAAAGCAGGTTGTGAGCAAGCTGACTTCACTGTGTGTGCAGTTAACCCTGTGCTCACCAGGAAGACCCCCAGAGGACTTCCCAACCCATGCTTTCCTACTAGCCTATGATTCCATTTGACATGCAGAGAAGTTCAGTCCTCCCCTGAAAATTCAGCCTGACCAAACAAGCAAGTCACAAGATGGTGATTTAAGACTGACGTTGGGACGTGCATCCCTTGCTCAGCAGAGCACTAACCTCACAGACTGCTCTCTTTTTCAACTCTAAGTCCCAGGATGACTTTGGAGGAAAATGCTTTCTTATTCCTTATCATCCTATCAAGATCCCTTCACTCCTGCTGTTCTGAGAACACACTCTGAGCAAACAAGAGTGCTTCAGATCACTGGGGAGCCCAAAGCACTGATTAGTCGTCACGAGCTACCATAGTTGCTGCATTATCACGTTGATTTTGCTTGCCTTTTTAATATACAAAATATCACAGGGGGGTGAGGGGGAAGACACAGAGGGCTTGTTTGACTTTATTTCTGTTTTGCCTGCACCAAAAGCCATCACTGAGACCAGGGCTGGACAGAAGATGCAGGCTCTGTCCCAAAAAGCTCACAACTGAAGTGAGGCAGGCTAACAGCTAGGAAGGAATTAAAGAAGAGGTATTCCCCAGGTCATAAAGCAGAAGCAGTGAGAAACACCTAAACCCCACACCACTGAATGCGCAGGAACTAATGCAATGAGCTGTCTGAAAGGCCAGTGCTTCACCAAGGTCGAGGCCAGTCACATTCTCCATAGTGTTCACAGGAATGCAACAGGAATAAGGTCTACTACCTGGCCAGGTGGCAGCTGATCATGTGCATCTTGCCCCCATGAGAGGCAGTAACTCCTGAGTTACTCAAGGCTGCTTTGCAGATGCATGATGGTTCAGCTGCCTCTGAGTTTGGGATGATTCTCTTCCTTTTCTGCCTGATTCTGGATACTTCCTAGAGGAAAAAAAATACAAAAGTTACTAAAAGAAGCAAGAATACATTTAGCAGCTTATTTGTAGCTATTCAGAAAACTTGTCTTACCTGTACTTCAATCATGCAACAGAAATAAACACAAAATCATATATATATTGCTCACTTGATTTTAAGTCACTCAAGTAATCAAAGAATCCCAGCCTGGTTTGGGTTGGAAGGGACCTTAAAGCTCAACCAGCTCCAACCCCTGCCACGGGCAGGGACCCCTTCCACTGGAGCAGCTTGCTCCAAGCCCCTGTGTCCAACCTGGCCTTGAACACTGCCAGGGATGGGGCAGCCACAGCTTCTCTGGGCACCCTGTGCCAGCGCCTCAGCACCCTCACAGGGAAGAGCTTCTGCCTAAGAGCTCATTGAATCTCTCTTTCATCTTAAAGCCACTCCCCCTTGTCCTGTCACTGCATGCCCTTGTCAGAAGTCCCTCATTGCCTAGGGTGATGTATCTCAAAGCCACTGAAGCTCACCGTGTCTTGGAAGCTGGCAGATAATGTCCACATCCATCTCTATGGTCCCCTGAATACCTCAGAAGTGCTGAGCCAGCACTGGAGGGCTGCTTGGCAGCAGATCTGTGGGAGAGAACCCTGCGATCTGCCTGCCTCAAACAGGGTTTTATTTTTGCCATGGTAGAATATGTCTCGGCATAGCAATGACAAAGGTGTAATGTGTCCCTTGACTCCAGTAATGACTGATATAATTCTCTTCTGTAGACTAATTTACTTTAACCTGCCTACATATTAGTAAAGTGCCAGCCACCAGGGCATCAGAGCAAATAATGGGCATTAGTACTAGTGAAACGTGTGCCTGAGAAGCAAAGGAAGGATTATTTAGTACTGCTGCTCCATTTAGGACCCAAAACTGCTGTGGTTTTTGGTTTCCTTCTTGCATTTAACCTATCCACTTCACCCTTTCTGTTTAACTCTTACCAGGATGCAGTTAGCCTGGCTGCAATTTTAAGGAAAGGGCTGGTTTATTCGTCGTTGCCATTGATACTGACCTTGCTGAAATAATGCTAATCAAAGCTCATCTTTCCAGTGATGAGCAGGACCCTATGGCGATCAGCAAAGAACATCTTCAGGGCACTGGGGAGCACTTTACGTTTCCCTAAAATCTGGTTTTCCCCGTTTTTTGGCAAGCAAGGAGAGGTTTTAATTCTTGCCTTTAACCAGCCCAAACTCAAAGTCTGTCACATCTTTTTTTACTGCTCTTCACATTCTGGAGAAGGCCATTCCGATGCTTGTGCATGGGTAATCACATCAGACAGGTCACTTCTTTCTCTTAATTTAAGGCAAGGTTCCAGCTTGATGGACTTACAGCCTTCTCACCCCCCCCCACCCCCTTTCCTTGATATAGGTTTAAAAAAGTGACTAGTGACATTTAAAGGAGCCCAAACTGCAAAAAACACCCCTAAAAATTAATAACACAGTACATTAGGCTCTTAAATCTTCATGCAGCTTAATAATACCTATAAAAGCACTAGATTTCCCCTGTACAACGTGCCAAATTCCTTCAGGGACTGTTTTTCCGGTGGGGAGTCAAGCTGAAACTGTGTTTATCAATCTTCAGAACCCTTTCAATTCATTATGGGAAAGGACAGCTTATTCCAAAAGATTTCTGAATCTCAGAGCAAAATATTGCCAGCTCTCCAAGTGGCAGATTGCTTTTACAGGCTTCTCTGCCATGGTTGCAGATCATACCCCCAGCATTACCAGGACACTGTGATTCCAGTGCCCCACTGATATTTGGAATGTAATTATTAGCTGGAGAGCCAGGCAGCAGGCAATTTTCCTCCCCCAGAGGCTTCCAGAACCTGTTATTTGGTCCCATCAGTTGTCTTTTACACAACGCAAAGTTCATCAGCTTTGGTTTGAAGGTCAGGCTCAGTCTGTTGCTTGTCTGGATACAGCACAAGTGTGAGCTCTCACAGCAGTGCTCGGGGCGCTTGGTGCTCACTGTGCCATGACCACGAAGATGCCACCACAAGCAAACACTCAGCAATGAGCCCTGGCTGCTGTTTGCAAGGAGAGGAATCAATAGGGACATTGCAAAATGGTATTTCTTGGGTCTTACCTGGACATGCGGTGGGTTGCTCCATCCTCTCTTTCACAGCAGCCACTTCCCAATGAAGAGGAGTAGAAAGACCTTCCCTATGAAGAGCTGGGACATATTTTCAAGCTGAAGTTGTAATACAATCACAGGATTCCAGGAACTGACACTTCAAAACAAAAACCAAGTATGAAACTCGTAAGAACAGACTGGAGAGCAACACTTGACAGTCTTGGGCTTTTGTATCACAGCTGAAGAGCAAGTTCTTAATCAAATTGCCTTGGCTTTAATTGCAGCTATTGTAGCTTAGATTTCAATTTGTGTAAGATCCAGAGTCCCAGATGGGCTCCTATAGAGCCCTTTGAGCTTGTTCACAACCCACATTAGGTCAGGTAGCTCAGCTCATGCTGCAGTGACTTCTGCTTTGATCTAAAGCAATCCATACGTAAGTATTTTGCTCTTCATGACATTTAGCACTTAAGCAAGGTATAACTTCATGCCTTCAAACCATTCTTGGAACATTACCTCCTTAATTGTCAAGAACACAAAAGTAATGGGGTTCTTGCCCAAACTGGCATCAATGTATAAAGAGCAGAAACCCAGCAATGTTTCAGGCAGGAGCATGAACTGACCCAGGAGACTTTGCACCCAGTCATGTATTTGTTCTCCTTGGGCAGCACAATTCCCACTAATGGCAAAGAAAGTCTGTGATCTGAGTCTAGTGCCAGTTCCAAACATCCCCCAAACCAAGGCTAACGTTATTCTGAACCCAGGAAATGAGAAAATGGAGTTTGGTTCATTTTACCTTCCCTTTGAGGAGCTGCAAAGTTCGTTTTTCACAAGCCTGGGGGAAAGCTGCATTCATGCAGATTACAACTGGAATTAGCAATCACACAGATATTCTCCACTATTCACATGACCTCAGCAGCTGAGGGTTTAAGGAAAATACATATTAAAAGACAATAAATATTCCTGCTTGCAATTCCTTCTCTGATTTTACTGGTATCAGGTTGGCAGATACATAACTGCCCTCGTAAAACCAGAATCAGACAACTGTCTTTAATGACCCTTGCAATAAAATGCCACCATCCACATCTTTTAGGAGCATGGGAATGCCATTATGCTTGTGATGCTCATGGAAATGTGGCTTGCTGCTGATACGGAGCGAACAGGAATCGATGGGAGTTCTTCCAGTTTCAGCTCAATAGGCTGCGGGTCAATGTTTTAAACTCAATTTGAAGGAAACCAGTGCTTCAAGCAGCTTTCTCCCTCCATCTGTAGCACAGCTAAAGCTGACAGATACCCTCATGTCTAACAGAGCCGGCAGTAAACTCATCACCGAGCCCTTCATTCCATTTTCTTTTCATTTCCTGTCTAACACTGAGCTCTAAATATGTTACCTTTGATGCATCAAGTTGACTTTGCACGTCCCGGTTTCCCTGCAAGCTGCCTAGCACACAGAATGGGTACATCCAGACATATCCTTCCTTTCAGAGAAAAAGAGGTAAGTTTTTCAGGCAAGGAAACACAGAAAACAATATCATATCACAGATGTGAAACAAGACTCAGCACTTCCAGAAATTCATTAAGCCCTTACCTTGTGGCCAAGTGTATTTCTCATAAAAACACCCACTATAAATACCTGAAACTATCACAAAATTCATTATATCCTAAACCCTGCAGTTGTATTACTCAACCTCCAGTTCAAAACTTACAGTTTATGTTGTAATCTGAACTGCTTTAGCTTCAGCATGGGGTTTGCATCTGAAAAGCCTGACTTCTGAGGGAAGAAACAACAAACTTCGATAATAAAGAAGGTTTCTTCTCTCTCTTCCCCTTCCACAAGCCCGTATCATACAGTCACAGAGTGGTTTATGTTGGAAGGGAGCTTAAGGCTCCTCCAGCTCCAACCCCTGACACAGGCAGGGACCCCTTCCACTGGAGCAGCTTGCTCCAAGCCCCTGTGTCCAACCTGGCCTTGAGCACTGCCAGGGATGGGGCAGCCACAGCTTCTCTGGGCACCCTGTGCCAGCGCCTCAGCACCCTCACAGGGAAGAGCTTCTGCCTAAGAGCTCATCTCAGTCTCCCCTCGGGCAGGTTAAAGCCATTCCCCTTGGCCTGTCCCTACATCCCTTGTCCCAAGCCCCTCTCCAGGTTTCCTGCAGCCCCTTCAGGCACTGGAGCTGCTCTCAGGTCTCCCCTTCAGGAGCCTTCTCTTCTCCAGGCTGCCCCAGCCCAGCTCTCTCAGCCTGGCTCCAGAGCAGAGCTGCTCCAGCCCTCTGTTCTGATGAAACCACACCTTATATTTCCTAAGTAAATCAAATAAATTGAGCTTCTTACACCTCAGAGCTCCTCCTAAGAGCCAGGCTGGAGCTGAAGCAGGACAAAGCACTGCACCCCTTGGCCACAGAGCCACCGGGTCACACAAGCAGAGAAACCATTCAAACAGTAGCTTGGCTGTGGTGTCCCAACCACAAAATCATATGTTTATTTTTTGTTTTTTTTTTTCCACCACTTTTGTTGTTTGTTGTTGTCATTTTATTGATAAAAACTACACAAAAACTAACTGATCATAATAATTAATTAAAAAAACCAAAACCCAATGTTACACATTCTCCTGTGGTTTAGAAATGGCGTCAGCCAGTGAGTTGCACCAAATACTCTTTTTGCTTTGAAAGATTTTTCCTTCTGATCCATTCCAAGCACAGCACTTCCATTTTGGTTCCCCAATGTCCATTAATTTTGCTCCACAAGCACCGCTGGACTGGAAATAGGAGTCGTTATTCCGTTCCATGTTTTCCCCTCTTATTTTTTTAGAGCCCGAAAAGGAATTATAGTGTCAACAATGAAGCACAATGAAGATAGGCAAAATCAAAAGCACCCTCCATAGTGTACAGCCTGTGTCTTAAATGTACATGCACCCAAGTTTCTTTGTTTCTGCTGCATCAATTGCCAATGTCCTTTTGGTTCAACATAAGCCTTAATGCCCATGTCTGAAGGTTGAAGTATTAGTGCTTGACCACTAAAAAAAAACACCCCCGAACCAACCAAAAAGAAACCAAAGCCCCAAAAGAAAAACCAGAAAATAGAGATTTATCTGTTGTTGCTTTAAAAAGAACAAAAAATATGAGACAGATCTTTGTCGAGTAATAACCACTGAAGAAGGGACCATGGTTGACCCACCCTACCCAAGCCCTCGCCCTCCCCTTTTGTTTTTACCTGTGGTTCTCCTTCCCTGGAACCGTGCAATGTAGAAAAATCAAATATACAAACAAAACTCTTAAATCCATCCCTTTATGTAGCTAGAGTGAAATCTATTTTTTTTTTCTCTGTTTTGTTTTAATAAGAACTTGACAATCTCTCTTTAATATTTACATTGAGGAATCTGTTTGAAAGTTTAAAGCAAAGAAAATCCTGAAGTTCTCAGTGGGTCCTGCAAGGTCGCGCTTGCACAGTCTGCGGAGGTTGCTTTAGCCCCTTCCCTTTGTCTCTGTTGGAACATTTGTAACTGGAATGGTAGATTTGAGTGTCTTGCCCTGGTCTCTTCCGAGACGAAAAGTCCCCTCAAAAGAACTCCCACTCTGCCCCTGAAGAGCTTGTCTCCACTGTTAGTTTGGTATTCTCTCAATGTAAATGGCTGGAGCAGCCGAACGCGCGATTGTAGCTATGAAGCTGTGGTCTCGACTGAGTTCCAGGTTGGTTGTCTCAGCCTGCTCCCGGGACATGGCATCGTAGCCCTTATTTACATGGAGAGGCTTATGAGCTTGGCAGTATCCGATCACCGGCTGGTCGTAACTGTAGTAGGGTAAAGTCTTCATGTGGTGAGGAACCTGCACCAGAGAAACAGAGATCAAGAAAGAGAAAGCTGTAAATGAGGTGCTCAGGCATGCATTTGTACAGCATCTATCACAGCACGGCCTCAAACCACCTGGGTGCTCAGCACATCCACACTCATCACACCGAGATAAACCTTTGAGGCTTCTAGGTTGGCTGAGGCCCACGCACATCCCTCTTGAACAGGACTGCCTACATCTGTGTTAGCCAGTGGATCCCCACTTGAGGATGGACCTAGTATCTGCTGCAAGCCTGCAGTGACCACAGCCTCCTTCTGTCCCTTCTGCCTACAGAAGCTGTGGCTGCCCCATCCCTGGCAGTGTTCAAGGCCAGGTTGGACACAGGGGCTTGGAGCAAGCTGCTCTAGTGGAAGGTGTCCCTGCCTGTGGCAGGGGTTGGAACTAGATAAGCTTTAAGGGCCCTTACAAACCAGTCTGTGATTCTGTGATTTGCTGTCTGAAGTCAGGTTAGAGGGGACTGCTCTATCCATTTCAGCAACTGTGCTTGTGGACAGACTCTCAAAGCAGTCCTGAGTGCTGAATTCTGGCCTGTTTTGGACAATCCGGCTCTGAAAGGTGAACTGGAAGCTGCTGGTAGAGCCATAGAATGGTTTAGGTTGAAAGGACCGTAAGATGATCCAGTTCCAATGCCCTGCTATGGGCAGGGACACCTCACCATAGACCATGCTGCCCAAGGCTTCATCCAGCCTGGCCTTGAACACTGCCAGGGATGGGGCAGCCACAGCTTCTCTGGGCACCCTGTGCCAGCACCTCAGCACCTTCACACGGAAGAGCTTCTTCCTTCTATCTAACCCAAACTTCCCCTGTTCAGGTTTAACCCCATCACTCCCGTACCCCTTGTCCTTGCAATACAAACCTGTTAAAAACTGGCCCTTCCTCCAGTGCCCTGAAAGGGGCTGAGCATTTCCAGAGATCCCAGCCCAGCCTGAGCATGTCAGAGCACTGGGGAACCCAGCTGCCAGCACATGGAGCTTCCAGCCCAGCTGAACACGTGTTTGTCTCTCTATGACCAAGCTGCCTGCCCCAGGTCACCATCTCCTCAGGTCTTTCTCTTACAACCTCCCCCAGATAAACACTATCAAAGCAGCTCAACAGCGCTGAGCAGATGCACACCTTGTGAAATGGTCACGTAGCTGAGCTCTATCCTGAATCCCATCTCTCTGCTTCATGGAAATAACTCAGAAACTGCCAGCCTCCCCCCCAGCCTTCTCCCTTTCCCATAAATGATCTATGCCTGCAAATGTTAATCCTGCAGCTAAATATTATTTATGGCCCAGCATCAGCTACAAATCTTTGCAGATAATTTTATCATCTGCAAGAGAGGAGCTGATCAAATAGCAAGAAATATGCTCTTAGGGATAAAAACACACTGCAGGAGATACAGGCAAGAGTTTATTGTAACACAGAAAGCCTAAGCTCATTAGAGCTGCAGATATCCTACACATAATTCAATCTTCTAACAAATGCCTTTTTATTTTCCATGCCCAACTTTAAGAGAAGACTACAGAGCTAATTTATCACAAGCTTCCATTGCAGGGCATGGAATCACAGACTGGTTTGGGTTGAAAAGGACCTTAAGATCATCCAGTTCCAACCTGCTGCCATGGGCAGGGGGGCCTCACACCAGACCAGGTCACCAAAGGTTCTTTCCAACCTGGCCTTGAACACTGCCAGGGATGGGGCAGCCACAGCTTCTCTGGGCACCCTGTGCCAGCGCCTCAGCACCCTCACAGGGAAGAGCTTCTGCCTTATCTCCAACCTGAACATCCCCAGTTTCAGTCTGAACCCATCACCCCTTGTCCTATCCCTCCAGTCCCTGATGAAGAGCCCCTCTCCAGCATCCTTGTAGCCCCCTTCAGACACTGGAAGCTGCTCTGAGGTCTCCACACAGCTTCTTTTCTCCAGGCTGAACAGCCCCAGTGTTCTCAGCCTGGCTCCATACAGGAGCTGCTCCAGCCCCTGAGCATCCTCGTGGCCTCCCCTGGACTTGCTCCAACAGCTCCACGTCCTTATGATGTTGAGGACACCAGAACTGCACACAGTGCTGCAGGGGGGTTTCACAAGAGCAGGACAGAGTGCAGGCACGCTTGGCTCAAACAGGTACAAAAAAGCAAGGGCATTAAGACTAACTGTAAGCTTTGCAGGGTTAGAGTTCCTCCTGCATTTGGATCCTCTCAGCAGCTCAATTCCTCCCTCTGCTTCTCTGCAGAATACTGGAGAGACTCCAAACCTGTTCCACTGGAAGGAATTCAGCTGCAAATGTTGTTTTACGTGACAGCTGAAAGGCAAGGATGCAGAAGACAAGCTGCTGGCCAGAATTTGATGGGACAACTGTGTTCACTTGTGGATCAAATTCAGCCACAGTAAGAAACTGTGACTCCCTCTGGATACAGGGATATCTACGCCAATGCCTATCAGGGCCTGGATATGTCCTCAGCCTTTAAGGCAGCTCTTTATGCTTCTATAAAAGCCAAGGACCATTTGTGTTCTGGAGAGCTGAGAGACTGAGGTCCCAGCTTTACAGCAATAATCCACAGGACATTAACCTGGGTGCAGCACTGTTTGCTTGTTTTCTCCCTTTCTCCATACAGGAGTCAGAAGGATCAGGATCTCAACAGCATCCCTATAACAGGGGATGAATACGCTTCCTTTCCAGCTGTTTCTCTGTGGTTTTATATAGCTTGCTTTCACTTCAAAATCAGGTTTGTGTATGCCTCAATCACATTAGGAAGGGTCTCTGTGCCCTGTGGGTGGAGAGAAAGGTGTAAAACACAACACAGGTGTACTGGGCAACGAGGGAATGAAAAAGTTGCAGGTTAATGTGTAGAAAGCATTTCTAGGGTAATGAAGGCCAGCAATGGGTTTGCTGCTCCCCATTTTCAGGCCTGGCCCTTGTATGACTCTTTTCAGTGCTAGATCCCACCAAGGGAAGTAAAACAACAATCACAGAATCACAGACTGGTTTGGGTTGGAAAGGACCTTAGGAGCATCCTGTTCCAAACTCCTGCCATGGGCAGGGACACCTCACACTAGACCACGTCACCCTAATCATGTCAAATGACTGTAAGAGCCATAATCCTTAAGGTACCTCCAGTAAAACTGGGTTAAGAAACGCCACCAGCACCCCCCAGGTTAGCTCTTGCATTGGCTCCAGAGTCAAGGTAACAACCACAGAAAACATGCAACAAAACAGAACCTTCCTGATGGCAGTGAAAGGCTCCCAGAGGACAGTCCCACAGAATGAAGGGTCCTTTCCTTCCCTGAAATACCTTCCCTGACACAAGACTGGAACTGGATGAGCTTTAAGGTCCCTTCCAACCAAAACCAGTCTATGGGTTTCAGAAAGACACGAGGGATCATTTTCATGTACAGTGAAGGGACCCCACCTCAAACCTAAGCCCACAAAAGCTCTTTCAGGACACAGCCTCGACTGTAGATGCAGACTACTGCAGATGGGGGCACATTTGTGCCACCAGACTGGCACAAGTCAGAAGGATGGCAAGTACTGATGCCTCTGCTCATTAAACAAAGCTGGTACTAATCGGATTTCTTCTGATTCAGAGATCAACAAAACATATTTAAGACTACCTAAGATACTGAAAGTTAATTTTATATGTCTTTTTACTCCAGGATCTGAAGCAGCTTCTAGTTTCATTATAGCTATGGAACTAATACCTGAGATACTGAGATGTGACCTTGGAGAAGCCATTTTATGAGCTGGAAAATGAGAAGATTAAGTCCTGTCCCTACTTGCCCTTAGAGAGTAGAGCTGGTTGAGGCAAGGGCTGTTTGTGCAGGGACTAAACCAACACAACTGTAACCTAAGCCAGGATCTTTCAGCTCCTACGGTCTCCAAGAGACGACAAAGCAGAGGAGGAGAGTGAAGAAAATCCAGGCAGGTCCCTAAATACCTCAGCAAACAAATACAGCCTCTGGGATTGTGTCACCTCTATCTCAGGGCCTTTGCCATGGAAGGCATGTTTTTCACTAGCTGGAAAATGGAAGTAAGGCTGAAAATTACCTGCCAGCAAATGAAAGGCAGAGCCAGGAGCAGAACAGGGATCCTCCAGCCTCCTCCACGCTGCCACTCACCACAGCCACTTGTGCTACAGCTCTCTTTTAAGTTTAGTTCTGGACTAAGTTCAATTGTAAATGAAGATAAAGAGTTGCTTACATGGAAACAGCACAGATATAAAACTCTTTCTTTCCTATCCCAGACTGGTTTGGGTTGGAAGGGACCGTAAAGCTCATCCAGTTCCAACCCCCTGAGCAGGCTGCTCCAAGCCCTGCCTTGGCAGGTGAATTTACTGACTTATTCTATCAATTTCTGATAGAAGAGAAAGTTCTCTATAAGATGTCAGTGCTCAGGATTCATCCTGGACTCCTGCTGCAGCAATAAAGCCTGGAGTTTTATCAAAACAGCTACAAAAATCAGCATTCTTGGAATACACATCAGTAAAGATGTAACCTCACCTTATAGCCAGTGAATGCAGTGAGCTCTTAGAGACTATTTGGACTGGGGCCTAAGTGAGCATCAGGTGACCTTATTTAAAATACCATTCTCTACCACCTCTCACAGGATGTTAAACACCCTCATACACCCATAATTCCTTCCCTGATTCCTAACAGGATGCTTCAGCCAACCTGAAATTCAGCCCCGATATGAACTCTAAGGTAAGGCAGTTCTCTATCAAGTAATGCCAAGAGCCTTTACCAGAATGCCAAGCTCTTCCCACTGCAACTCCTGCTTCAGTACTTTCTTCTGTGTTCACAACAGACTCGGTGTAGTGAAGATCAGGTGAGGATCAGAGAGGAACTTTCTGCCTCCCTCAATCTGTTGCGAGATCTGATCACCAGCAGTCCCAGTTGGAATAATTTCCTGGTAAACTGCTACACCACCTTTTGGAAACACAGGTTTTCCAAACAGATCTGTTTCACGCTGGAAATATTACTGCTTTTTTCTTTATGCTCCATTTTGAAGAAGGATCTCTCACCATTCATCACCCTGCAGAGAAGGAAGCTGTCTTGAGAAACATGAATGGTCTCAGTGACTCACTACCAGAACCATCAGCAAGGGGACAGGAATATAACATAAGGCAGGACTGACAATCCCAGCACGGTTGCTGGGGGGATGGATGTGGTGGGATGGAGTGTGCTTTATCTTCTTCCCTGAAAGGAGAATGGTTTTAGGGCATAAACTGTCACAGGATCCTTAAACAAGTGACTGCTTTGGCAAGAACCTAAAGCCTAGAGCCTGGCAATAGAAGTGATGGATGTTCCCAGAACCAGACTTTCTCTGTTCTCTCAGTCTGGGCACTTTGGCTTCATACAGTCACTGTTTAAACACTGCACTTCATAGGTCTTCCATTCTGTCGATCCCGTTTTCAAAGAGAAAGAGCCCTCTGTTTTTAAACCTGAAGACATGCTCCATTCATCCGGGTGGAAAATGCAATCTGACAACCACCCCTGTCCTGCAGGAGACACCTTTCCCTTCCGAAAACCAAAACTGAAGCACGAATAAACTCAGGCAGTTGAACATGATCTGCTTCCACATTTGTTGGCACTTTATAACCCAGGTAAACTGATTTATGTGTAAGTATCTGCCTAGTTAATGATTAAATGATGAAATTACAACTTTAGAAGTTGTCCATACATAGTGAAAACTCAAGAGTTACAAAACATAGAAGTTATCTTTTCTCATTAGTGCTAATATTTAGTCTCAGAACACCACGGCCTCATTGCTGAATTAGCATCATAGCTGTTGATAAATCAGAGTTCATTTTAAAGCCTACCATAATTTAGAGTAAAAATTAGCAAGATAAACTACCCCAGCTTTACGATTAGCGAAGCACAGCTTCACATTCGAGGTGGATGGTTCAAGCACATTAGCAGATAGAGCTGGCTTAAACTATGCCAGCGGATTGCACACTGCTGAAAAATCACGGTTCACAACTCTGGAACATCCCTTTGGAGTCAGCTCACAAAAACATTCCCGTTCAGGAGAAGGCCCAGCCATACACTTCCTATTAGACCCACTAGAAAGGACATTGAAGGTAGCTCTGGAATATGAATGGGTACCGGTTTGCTTCTGTTTCCAATGGGAGCAAACACAAAAGGGACTGGCTGGTTTTTAAAACAGCCCTAAACTCACTTCCTAAGGTAATTCCCATACTGACAAAAGAATCCAAATCTCATCTATTGTAGTTCAGAGGGCTCAGTTCCGAGGTGGGGTGAGGCGGTTACTGAGGCTGTCTGTGCGACATCTCATGCTTGTTTCTCATGTGAAGGTCTTCACAATCTTTAATCAGCTCAGGTTCTCTAAGAGCTACAGATCCGCTGGGATCTGCCTGAGGTTGGTGTGCCTACATAAGGCATGAGGCACGGAGCAAGAGTCTTTTGGTAGCTTGAACTGTAGGTGCAATTCCCACAGTCAAGCTCCTGCAATTTCACGTTCAATTTCCTTCCCACTCCAGACAGGAACCACTTCTTTGCCTCCTCCAGCTACTTCCTACCCACTCAGATTAATGGTCTAAGCACTCCCCCATGGTGAGGAGAGAAATGAGAAGGAATCTTTAGTCTCTAGGTGAAGGTCCCACATTGCACGGTACTGAGCCCACAGCCCCAGAATCCTTAGTGACACGACAGGAACCCCCAGCTTCTTATCACAGACTGGTCTGGGTTGGATGGGACCTTAAAGCTCATCCAGCTCCAACCCCCTGCCATGGGCAGGGACACCACCAGAGCAGCTTGCTCCAAGCCGTCCCCTTTACATACAGGAGCCTTCCCTTCTCCAAGAAATTGAGGACATACTTCTAAGCGTCCACAGAGGGTTGGTGTCCTACAGGGATAGCTCCTAATCTCTTGCACTCTTGTACACACATGCAAAGGTGCATGTATGCTCTAAAGTGACAGTGCTGTACAAAGTAAGCTTGTCTTCTAGTTAAAGCACATTACCTCTGCTGATTCACTTCTCTGAAGCCTTTTACATTATCTTATGCTTACATCCACCACAACAGTGCTACAAACTGGTCTTACGAGCACCCTACATTCACTTAGACTTGGATCCTACCAGTCCAGTTGGAACTGTGGCTAATGCAGAGTCCTGCAGACACTGCTGAATCTGTTTTTGACCAAACCAGAGAGTGCATTTAGCACCCTGCAGTTTCCTACCCAAACCAAGCAGTGAGAGGCCAGGGTAAAGACTGCTCTCCTGACCAGATCTGAGCACTAAATCAAGGTCTTTAGAACCAAGCCTGAAGTCTTCAGAAGGATGTCAGGGTTGGGCACAGGACAGCTTCTTCAATGCATGGAATGGAAGCCTTTTCTTCCTGTTACTGACAGCAAAGACACCATTCGTAGCAAGATGATGACTATGATTCTTTACCAAACATTAAGCTGGAGATAAAAGGTTGTGGTTGGCAGATCTCACACCTTGTCCTGGTAAAAAAAAAGGGTATCAGTGGAAATCTGGAGCCGAACTACTACAAATGACTGACAGATGGGTCATTAACCTCCCTCAATTCTTGTGCTTCTAGCTGGAGAAATGGGATCCCAAAACTGACACGGACTGTCAGAGCAGGGGTGTTAGGCTGACAGATGAGGAGAAGCAGCAGAGAGGAGACAGAGGGCAGACGGCAGCGCAGCCATCAGCTCCTCCTGCGCGTCCTATTAGAGGTCTATTTATAGCTCATAAAAAGTTAACTGATAATTAATAACTAGAGAAATTAAACAAACATCATCGTGTCAGATATGATTATAAGCATATTAACCCAATAAATTATGTCATGTTAATAGGCAACTTTTGGATAGATGGGGCTACATAATACTCTGCAAAATTGATTGATTTCATATAAAACAAAGATAATTAGAGCGTATCTATTAATTTCTGATGTGGCACTAAAATATTCCCCAACTTTTTTAAACCGTCCATAAGCAACAGAGGCTATCCTATAAAGACAGGAATTGATGATTTATTCATCCTTGCAGAGAGTATTTCATGGTTTAAACCCCGATACAACATCACCCTGTCACTTCCACTGACACTATGAAGTGGATTTTAAGCTTTCCTGTCCATCCCTACAGATAACTTCCTAATCCTTCTACCCCATCACACAAATACCTTTCCCTTTAAAGAGGAACCTCTCCATGGGCTGTTTAACCAAGAGTGTTTTTCCAGAGATCAGGAGAAGTATCATGCACACTCCTCTGCTCCCTCTATGGGCCGATTTGATCTTTCAATCAGGAAATGAAAAGGTTTCCCTAAAGGAAACCCTGAGAAAGAAGAAAAGCCTTGTAAGGCTTGTTATTGTTCCTTGGGCAAAATATTTCCTCTAAATTGCTTTATGTGGTTGTTACGGAGTATCTGGCTCCTGACAAAAAGGCCCCACTGATGGAAAACTTCAAGTGAGATCCACGGTAACCTTCGATTTTCCGCCTTGGAAGGCCAATAAAATAAACAAACTATCCAGATATCTAATTGGAAAGCCATTAATATTGCTTCCAGTGCTATTAGGATAATTTCCTATAGAATTCAATAGGGAGAGAAGCCTGGTGGTTCAAAAATGTTTTTACATTGCATAGAGACAGATTAGTTCTTCAAAAGTGATGCAGTACGTTGTAGTAGTTACCTACCTAGATGCAAAAGAATCCTTTTGGGTGCCTAAACAGATGTACCTTCAAAACATAGAGTCTATTTTAAGGCAAGTCGGCTTGCATTTAGCCACTTTAAAAAGCTCTATTCCCCCCAGGAATTTCTGCTCCCTGTGAATTGCACCAAGAGCTGCAAAGGGAGGATCGGTTGTACTTAACCTCTCAGGACAAGGCAAAGGTCCACCTAGCCAAGTCTCCAAGGGATCAAGAAGAAAGAGTTGAGCATAGATCAGCAATCCAGTAATAACTCCCACAGGGCATTCTCCTGACCTCCAACACTCCCAGCTTCAGTTAGCTTTCTGAATTGCTGGCATTTCAGGCCCCAAGCGCTACAGAGCTGGACCTGTGATGTATTTAAGAGTCTGAAGCATCCTCCCAGCCTCCAGGTCCAGTGCAGTACTTGGGAAAAGGAAGGATGACAATAAGAGAAAAGGCAGAGCTGTAATCATGACGATGACAACCTGCTCCAGCCATTACAATAAATAAGTACATATTTAATATGATCATCTGATAACGTTGCTGCCACAGTGACAAATGAAGGCAATGGTGAATGAGTGAAGTAAGTCTTTGTCTCATATTAAAACACTGCCTTTTCATTCGATCTGCCTAAAGTTTATAGCAAAAGAACTCAAGGGCTTCTTTAAAGGTTTTTGAATACTATTTAAAGTTGTGCATGGATTCTGTACATCAAGAGACCAAAAATGTACTGCCTAAAGCTGGAGAAATGTGACTCAAATTGCACAATGCGCTGTCCTTAAGACATGAGTAGGGATAAACAAGGCAACGTGATGGCTTATGCTTAAAACCCACACCAGTGCTAGGAGAAAGGGATCTAGGGTGTCTCATCAGGCTGATAAAAGAAATGGAAGCTTTTGCTTCTCTGTCATCCAGTTAAACTAAACCCAGAAGGTTCTGTCTGGAGTCAGAGGCCAGTCTCAACCCACTGTTTGAGTAACAAAATGCTTAGAGCCACATTCATAATCGGCACTAATTCCCTTTAACATGGCAATATCAAATATGCAGGTAGTATCCAGCCCCTGCATCCCCAACAAGCTGTAACATGACAGAGTCCTCCTCCTCTGTCATCATTAAAAATTCAATGCTCAGCATTATGGCATTGGCTTAAGAGAGCAGATAATTTGATTTATGTTTCAGTCAGCTCAAGGCAATTTGAAGGGGTCCTTCTTTACGGAAACTGGGTGCCAAAGAGAAGAAAACATGAAGAAATCAGATGCTCACACTACTGTTTCACCTGATCTGGGGATCAGATGGTTACATCAGGCCATCGACACCCAGAGCTGTTGATATGGAACGACATACACCGAAAGAAGAGGAGCCAGCAGAGCATCACAACTGTAAACTGAGCACAAGTTTTGGGAATTACTCATTTCACCTGAGAAAACAGTGAGATAAATTCACTCCCATGGGAGAGATGAAAGAAACTGCTGGCACCACAGACCCTCCTGGACACGGGAGGGAGCTCCTATTGTACTGAATGTCTCAGCAGGGTTCTGTTCATGAGAAATCACAAGATTCTAATTGCCTCCCCTGTCTCCTAGCAGAGGAATCAGTGTGCGCTGACATACAGGTGGCACAAACGGAGTGGTGAGAGCATTAATCCAGGAGCAGAAGGGACGGCTCCTGATGTGCGGATGTCACTCCCATTAACGCTGACGGGAGCCGCGCGCCTACACCAAGAGGAAGCTGCAACCCCCCCTGTTTCCAAAAGGTGCTGAGAGATGACTCATGTTGGGGTGAGGATTTACATAAGCACCATCTTCCCTGAAAGGGTGAGCATCGGTCTCTGCCTCTTGCAGCACCATAAGTTAAGGTAGCATAGGGCTGAGCTCGAGGGAAACGTCTATTTTAGGCTGTGGGAGAGAAAATAATCCAGGGATGAGGATGATGAAATAAGCAGGAATGTGCCCAGCTGTGGGTGACACGCTGCCGGGTACCAAGGCTGGTGCCAGGGTTCCTTGAAGGCAGCAGCTTGAAGTCAGAAGACAGGGTGGAGTGGCTGGAATGGGACACAGCGTGGCTTAGGCGTGATGGGGAACAAACACTCAGCTCTTTTCCCAGCTCTGTTGTCACTGAAACCACAGACTGTGATGGGAGAGCACGTTCAGCCCATCAGCTCTGAGGAAAATCTCTCTACCTGACCCTCAGAGGCTCCCAGCCTACCTAGCTATAAATGTATTACTAGTAGGTATGGCTACAGAGCTCCCTCCCACCTACCTGTGTCAAAACAAGATGCTGCAGAGCAATACAGGCACTTTAATTAAACTCAGAGAAAGCCTCGAGACCCTTGGCTGTGAATTACAACAACTCACTGTATTCCTAAAGCCTCTCCTTTCCATGACAGGGCAAGCACACGCTGCCACTGCTCACCTATGACATGCAAAGGAGGGATGCAACAGCAGCATCGTCTGAACGGGCTCCTGGCATGGCAAAGGGGAGAAAGCAGGTCAGGGACTCATAGAGAACAGTGTTAGAGAATAAACACCAAACGTGGGGTCATGCTTCAGTCACCTACGGAATCGCTGTATAGCAGAGGGAAGCAAGCAGAGAATTAATGCAAGACTGTCCAGCATTGCAGGCAAGGGCACTGCACAATGATGACATTATTTTTTAATGCTATACGGAAAACAAATGACTTTTTCATTCCTCTGGGCAAGTTTTATAATAGGCAGGGAAATAATCAGCAAAGACGTACTCAAAATCCTCGAGAAAACTGGAAGAAAGATGAGTTAGAAAATCTTGCCTTAGCAATCTTTGCTGCCACAAAGCCCAGCAGATCAATTCAATTACTTCATGAAAGCAAAAACAATGGGAATAATTATTGAGCAAAAGTCATTGCTTTTAAAGCAGACAGGAATGCCTGCATGACAGCAGAAAACCAGCCAACACCCCCCCCTCAAACCACACGCTAAATCCTCAAAGCAGCCTCTGTCAAATGTGTAAGGAGAGTGCAGCAACTACCCAGGAAAACCACTGAAACACCAGAAAACAGGGTTTAGTGGTCAACCTGCTGAGAACTGGCACAGAAACTACACGGTCAAATGGCTCAGAAGTAGAAAGGCCAGATGCTCCAAGCTGCCTTTGCTCTGCGGAGATGGGCATCAGCACGTCTTCCTCACTCTGTCCCATTTCTAAGCACCAACAGAGCTGCTCCAGCCCCGGGTCCAGGATGGAAGAGCTCTGGGACTGCTCAGTGTCAAGATCACCCCTGTCCCCTTGGAAACAGCTGTCAGCTGGAAGAGCCAGAGCTGTAATTACCGGCAAACAGATTGGGATGTGTAAATGTGAGCGGCAGCCTGAGACCGGCTCTGGGAAGCAAGAAGCAAAGAGAAATCAAGCTCCTTCCCTGTGCAGCCGAGCACTATTGAATCTGGCCAGGAGAGGGCTGCAGAGGACATGGACTTCGGAGCCTGCTGCCTAATACAGACTGGCGTTTACACAAGCCAGAGCAGTCTCGTCCCTATTCTAATGCAATGAACATTAATGAGCAGAAGTAGTTGCTGCCCACTCGGACCGTTTCTGTGCACAGCAGTCGCGATGGAGTGTAAATGAAAAGAACCAGGTTCAAAGAATCCTGCTGCAAACTAAGATCTGCCCTGTGCCCTGGATTCTGGAAGCAGAGGACTGGCTGCTAGAAATACCTGCAGCTTACATCAAGGGAGCGTGCTTCAGCACTCGACCAGCCAAGCGTAAGCCAAATCCTTTCCAGCTACTTGGATATTTAAACTTGTTCTGTTGGGAAAGGGAATGCCAGTGGGTCCAAAGGGACAAAGAATTCAACTTTTTTGGAGTGTAGTACCACTCTGGTGCATTGCTGGTGTGGTGGAACATGGGGCTGCAACCATTAACAACCTTCAGCATGGGCTCTTCCCCTTTGATGTATCTATACCAGTTGCAAACACCTAGAACAAGTACCCAAGGCAAGATGCAGGTGGTATCATGACCTCATCCCCGACTATACAATAGTGAAAGAGTTCAGGAGAAGAAATATGAATAGATAACCAAGCCTCTCATCATCCTAAATCTGCTCCTTGTTTGCAGCGCCTGGAGGCCTCAACAAGACCTGCAACCACAGTGTGGCAACCAACGCTCAGGCACTGGGTAAGAGCCCTGGCCCTCAAGAGCTTGTACTCCAGACAGGCATGACAGATGAAGGGTGGGAGAAAAGCAAACAGCAAACAAGAAAGAGATCTCGAAAGTGATGCACAGATTGAGGGACAGATTTTCCCACAAGCTAAATACATGAATACAGATCTTTTATCCCTAAATGACTTCCCTCATCATGCGGCCACTGTGACTGTGTATCTATCTGTAAGCTGTACAGCCCAGTATGAGCAAACCCGCTGAGAGCAAGAGCTGGTGTTGAGTACACAGTATTCACAACAAACACATTTGAGGGGATTTAAGGTCCTCTCCAGCTCAAACCATTCTATGATTTACATCAAACCAGCTCCGGTCTGATCCTATAAACTCCAGTTTAGCTTCATCTCAAAAGGAGTCAGTCTCTGTTCTCTAAGACTGCTCTCAGATGTTAACTGAAGCACATTAAGGTTCCTTAAACCCCAAACCACTCAATGATTCTATGAATTAGACATGATCTTCCAATTCAGGAAAGTGAAACTCTGATACTGTGTCTATAGCCCCTTTCATTTCACCTCCATCCAATTCGACTGGTTTCTCCTTTATCCAGCCAAAAGGACTTCCCTATGAGGTGCTCTAAGTGTTCTGGTGATCAGCTCTTCCCTAAGTACGACCACACACAGTGCCCAGCAGAGCAGGGCAGCGATCACAGCAACACTTACAGCATCTGCTATAATCCACTAATAATCCCAACACTTAACAGAAGGGACACAAACAATGGGGGCCTTGGGAAAAACAGAGTCCTCTGCTTGCCACCTCACTTTAAATACAGAATACACAGCCTTTTTCTTTGCCCTGTGTGTTTTCCCACTCACATAAACAAAACCAGGGGAAGGTTATTTAAGTATCCATTAGTTTCCCAGTAACTGTTCCCTTCCTTATTCTTTACCCTGGAATAAAGTACATGGGCTTGCATCAAAACACAAAAGCAGAAAGACCAGTATATACAGTGATTATAACTGCCTCGACACAGTGCTCACTGCTCTGAGGAAGAGCCTCAGAGCCTTCATCTCCGTGATATAAACAAGCTACGCAGAAAGATGAGGTATGGTGAATGATAGTAATGCAAAGTACTGGTTCCCAGCTGGACAATGGTTGACATGGTTACCCTTTTCCTTTTTGTGCTCCAGGTATGTAGTAAGTTCAGCTTCAAAACCTTCCTACAATAGAACACAATGCCACGCAGACTCTTCCTATTACCACGGAGGAGAAGAATGTGCCATTGACAGACTTCTGTGCCCTTCTGAAGCAGAAGCGCTCCGACATCAAAGCTCACAGCACTCTGCTGCAATGGTTATTCACTGCGCCTTTGTGCTTGGGAACTAAAACATTTTTTATGAAGTTCTAAGGGGAAAAAAAATTATCTCCTCAAAATGAGTCTCTTGTAGTAAGTGCTGCAAATAATGAACAGCGGCACTGTTTCCTTTGGAAGGTGAACTGAAGGAAATGCACCTTAATGTGCATTTAAAGCTGGACCAGGTCAGTCTCTGAGATGTTTATTGGGCATAATGGAAACACTCAGTTGTCAAAGGAAACATTAAAAGCAAATTGACAGCCTTAGGTAGGATGCATTATTTAAACACATTTATCTAGCTGAAAGCAAGCAGCTGCACATTAGAGGGGAGTGTGATCAACCATGGCTCAATTGGAGCCTCCACCATATGGGTTTTGGCTGACAGATCAGGGACTAACTGGTTTGGAGGGGAATTTCCCCCTCTTTTGCAAGTGGGGCCTGGGCAGCATAACAATGAAGTAAATATAGCCTCGTGAAATGTCCTTTCATGGAGGGCTCTGCTGCCACTTGTTGACATTAGTGACAGTTCTCACAGCACACCTGATGCACTGTGGATGTGACATTAACGGCACAAGGGCAGTGCCTGTGCTCAGCCTGTGCTGAAGGACACAGAATCATTCATAGAGGAATGGTCAATGAAGAACGTTCACAGAATCCCAGCCTGGTTTGGGTTCGAAGGGACCTTAAAGCTCATCCAGCTCCAACCCCTGCCACGGGCAGGGACCCCTTCCACTGGAGCAGCTTGCTCCAAGCCCCTGTGTCCAACCTGGCCTTGAGCACTGCCAGGGATGGGGCAGCCACAGCTTCTCTGGGCACCCTGTGCCAGCGCCTCAGCACCCTCACAGGGAAGAGCTTCTGCCTAAGAGCTCATCTCAGTCTCCCTGCTGGCAAATTAAAGCCATTCCCCTTGTCCTGTCCCTACACGCCCTTGGCCAAAGCTCCTCCACAGGTTTCTTATAGCCCCTTTAGGCAGTGGATCCCCACTTGAAACATAACACAACCCAAACCTACTTTTTAAATGCAGCATGAAATATGAGTAATTCATGTTCCCTTTGTGATACATGCTGTTGCTGTAACTCTCTGAATTTTGGGGAGAAAAAAGTCTCCAGCAAAAGAAGTTGACACAAATATAGGAGAGAAGAGAACCGAATGACCTGCATATACAAAACACTTGAATGGTCTTCAGGCATTCCCAGCATTCAATTCCAAGCATTCTATAGCAGAAACCTTCTAATATACATTTGGTAGAAACTACATAAAGACAATATATGGCAAAGCATGTTTGCTTCTGGTTTTGGCAAGGGAGGGAAGGGACAGTTAACCACTAACCACTGCTGACTTACTGATAGCCACGGAATTCCTTAGGCTTGTTGGAGTTGCTTTGGTGTAAAACACTGTTTGACCAAGCTCAGTTGACGAGGCCCTCAGTGCCATGGGTTAGTGGTGGTCTTGGCAGTCCTGGGGTAATGGTTGGACTTGATGATCGTAAAGAGCTTTTCCAGCCTGGTTGATTCCATGATTCTATGATGATCTGTGCCCAGAGCACAGAGGCTGCCACATGGGATCTCTGGTCCTAGTGTGAGACCTTGAGGAGCTTGGGTAACACAACACAATTCATTCTGGTCCTCTGGAAGAGTAATAAGGAGCTTTGCAGTTGATGCTGCTGGCTGCAGAATGCCCTCTCAGGCATAAAAAGGACAACAAATTACTTTCTCCTTTCCTTTCTATGGAAATCAGACCTTTCAAGTGGTGGCAAACACGATCATCGAGCCACAGCATCGCTTCTGTTCCTACAGTTGTACTTTACCCAGCTAAGATGCAAGGCAAGGTCCTCATTCTGCAACCTTCATGCTTTCCTGAATATGAATAGTCATTTGATAACCAACCTTAATGTTGTATTACGAATACATTCTGTATAAAAATAACAGCCACAAAACACACTGAGGCCAAACCTCATTTCATTCAACATCCACTGTGAAAACAAACTACCTCAACCCCCCCACCCCGTCCCTGCCTTTCCCTGTAGATCTTTGTGTACCAAAGTCTGTGAGCACAGACCTGTTAATGCAATTAGTACAGTTCATTCTGTTTATTCTATTTATACAGTTTGTTCATTATTCTGTTCTCTGGCAAATGAGCTCCATGGCAATTGGAGCCTACGCTGGGTTATTCTCACTAAGTAAATCTCTAGCTCAGTGTAAGCAGTATGTAGAGGATGATGACTCCATCTTCTCAAACCCCCCAGGAAACACACTTCTGTCCCTGAGGAGCTGATGGGCAGAAGAGGGACAGTACCATTTTGAGGGACCACTGAACAGAGCCATTGTGAGAGTGAGAACTTCCTTTTAGAGAACTGGAACTGGCTAAAATTCCTTTGCAGAGGTTTCTGCTCAGTCTGGTTTAGATTTTACAAGCCTTTTTAATTGATCCGGTTAAAATAGTGTTCCTCCTTCCAGTGAAACTGTGTAATCCTTATAAAATGTAATAGCATCTTGTAAGGTTACAGTTTTCCTCTCATCTCCCCTCAGTCATCTCTCCTCAAGCTGAGAGATGCTGTTCATTTACTATCTACTTCTATGTAAGCCTGTTCATAACTCTCATCTTCCTACTGCCTTTCTCTCTGTTTTCCAGTTCTCCTAGATGTCCTTTGAGGTGGGTGGCCCAGGACTTCAGGAAAGCCTCACAATAAGTGAGTAAAAATAATGATGTTTTCGGGTTTATTCTCAACTTCTTTTCTAACCATTTCTACCAGTTCAGTCAACCACCACTGAGCTGCCTTCAGAGAACTGTGCACAGGGATCCCAACACCTCCCTGAGTGGCAACTTCTGTGTAGCTTGTAAGAGCCCTACTGAACAGAAAGAAGATATTATACTTGCTCCTTTTATTATTCTATGACTGATACAAGCAGTAGACACCCACAGTTGTTGGCTCGGTAATTCTATACTACAAGAGTTCCTAGAAGCCTGGAGTGAATACATCTAGCTCTAGGATATTGCTGTGTTGTAAAACCCCCGCTACAACACAAAGTTTTCCAGATGCTTCAGGGAGTTGTGTTTTGGCTGCTCATTTCCATCAAGTATCATGTGGCTGTCCCATCCCTGGCAGTGTTCAAGGCCACACTGGAGCAAGGTGGTCTAGAGGAAGGTATCCCCGCCTATGGCAGGGAATTGGAACTGGATGAGCTTTAAGGTCTCTTCCAACACAAACCAGTCTGGGATGCTTTGATTCTATCTTTACTGAATCTGAAACTAGAAGCTGAGCCTGTTTCCATATCATTATGTAAAATGTATGCTTATATTCTCTATACACACAAGCAGAAGTAAGGATAGGGGGCTCATACTCCTTACGCTGTGTTGATGCTGTAGATTTACTCCTGATTTATACTGGTATAACAACCAAGAGGATCATGATGCATGTTTTGATGTGCACTGGGAAAACTGCAAACAGCATTCCATTTCCATCACGGAAATCTGATGTCTCTGAAACTCCAGGACTGGTAAGATAGGGTGTGAGCAGTAAAAAGAGGTCCAGAACGTCCCCCACTGCTCTGTAACCTCTTTGTACTAACCACAACCAGCCTCATTGCATTTCTTTGTTCTTTGCCATGGTAACGTGGGATTGCTTTCACAGAGCTGGTTTTTAACATTGTTTAATAAATGCAAAAACCTGTTGAAAGGTTGCTCATCCTAAAAAGCAGTCCTTCACATCAGAACACTCCATGCATTTCCTGCTAAACTATGTGAAAATAGTAGGCTGTTTGAGGAATAAAGGGATTGGTGTGCAGTAGCACTATTACCACCACAGCCAAGTTTCTGCAACCAGGATCATGCATCTGAGTACAGAATCGGTGATTTTGTACCTTAAACTGTTTTTAACTGGGCTGTGCATCACCGCCTCTAACAGCAAACTCATGTTTCACAGAGGATTTGGAGCAGAGTTACACAGCGCTGAGCTATTATCTTCAAAAGCAAGTCTGACCCTACCGAGTTCAACTCATTTCCATCAACTGTTTGCCTCCTACAAAAAGCTGCTTCCCATTAATTTGTGTTCTTTTGATGTTATCACATCACATCCTGAACTCACAGTACTCAGCTGTCCCTACTCATCTTTAACTTCTTTGTCCCCGGGGCCTTCTTGCATCCCCTTCCCACACTTTATCCCCACATCTGCACTCTTCTTGGTCCCACAGCTGCCCTTGGGAAATCCTTGTACCCAGAACTTGGGAGTAAGGTTTTTATTTCTAAGCTCTTTCCAGTCCTTAGCCAGGGCTTGATCCAAACTCAAGAACAAAACAAAATGAGCAAAGTTAATTCCAGTCCTGTAAACAACCCTGGAAAGAGCTTTTAGGTTTGAGACACTAATGTAGATGGGCAGCATTTAATGCAAGTGGAAGAGAATTAACTTGAAGGCTTTCCAAAGTCTGATATTTATGGATACAGCACTTTTCAACACGTCACACACAGCAATAGCCCCAGCAGAGCACAGGGAAAAGCAAACTGGCTTCTGAGTGACTGGAAGTGAGTAGATGCTTACGCTGCAAAACCCTCCTTGCTGACACCACTAGAAGATGTGTCTGCTGCTTGGGATGGATGTGTCTCTCAGGGATCCATTTCAACTCACCACAACCTCCCATGTACCGTATTTCCTTGTCTTTCTGTCACCGAGGTTTCTGCTGTCTCATCTATATGGTAACACTGGCTCTCAGCTTCAACACCACTCAGAGAAAAGGCAGCCCTCTATTTCCTATCAAGCAATGGGAAGGGGGAAAGCAACTCCATAGGCTGCACCTCTCACTCAGTTTGATGGAGGTTTAACCTAGTGCTGGCTTCCTTGGCTAGGCAAGGAAAAGTCTCTCCACAAAAACAACTTTGGCTGGAAAATACATTGTGTAAATGAGGCAAAACACGACCAATTTAGTGCTGCTGGAGTTTTACTGTACATTTCCAAGTAATTTCTCCTCTTCTGTAGCTAAAGCTGGAAAGGAAGCAGTTCCTTATGTATATCTTTAGTTCATGTTAATATATAGATAGGAAATATTTATATGGAGATGGGAAATATATTTATGTTGTTCAGGACATAAAAGCAAACTAGTCCCCTATTACAATCAATGGAAAAGTTACTGCTACCGTTACTAACTCACAGGCTCTTCTTCAATGTAGATATGAAAATGTGGATTCAATACAGAAAACCTTGGAATTTCAGAATTCAGAGATCATAGAATTAATCCTGGGATGGTTTGCATTGGAAGGGACCTCAAAGCTCATCCAGCTCCAACCCCTGCCACGGGCAGGGACCCCTTCCACTAGAGCAGCTTGCTCCAAGCCTCTGTGTCCAACCTGGCCTTGGCACTTCAGAGCTGTTTTTTCAGAGCTCCAGTTCAAGTCAACATGCTGAAATTTCTCATGGAATTCCATGAAAATTCCATGGCGTTTTAAACTGGAATTTGTGCTCAATTAGGAATTCTTGCCTAACTTTGGAGCTGTCTGACAGTCGAGGCCTGTGCTGAGAGCAGCACAATGAGCTGCTCTATGTACCAAGCACAAAGAGATTACCACAATTGTCTTACAGATGTCAGGACCACATCACAGAACCCAAAATCAAAGATAAGAAATCACAACATTCTCCTATCAATGAGGAAGTGTTCTCTAGGGTATATTAACAAGGATGATAAGCTCCTGTCTCCAGCTGAGGATTGTTTCCTTCACAGGCCTTCCTACATGTGGGTGCTCAAACCCCTCCCTAAAGACTTTCTTGCTGGGATTAAGTGGTTTGTGACTGTACTCTTGAAAGCAGAGCGATGTGAAGAGTTTCCTTTATACTTTGCTAGGGATATTCTGTGGGGCATAAACAGTTTGATAAAGACGAGAACTGCATCTTTGATTTTTTCAGTTGACTCAAAGGACTACATTCCTACTACAGAGTCATCAGCCTTGTGATGCCCGTTTAACAACTGTCACATCAGTGATGTTACAAGGGCAACAAATGTCACAACGCTCCTCTCCGGGGGAAGCTCTTCCTACATTTAGGTTTACGCCAATAGGAGCAGAGAGCACACATACAGAGAGGCAGCAAAGAGATGTACTCGAAGAACAAACCCCAAGTACAATTACAGAAGCCAGCAGGAGCCCTCAACTTCAGGAGGGTGCCACTAAGTGAAGCAGCAGCAGCCCACAGACACACTCGGCGCGGCGAGAGGCCGATCTGTTAGCCAGCTAATTCCATTCTGTTCACAAGAAGGCAAACGACGTCGAGCGTGCAGTCCTCCTGGGAACGTGGGATGCTCCAGGGAGGGATCAATCCATTCGGCTCCCTGCACTGCAGGAGCTAATGAAGGCCAACAGGGACCATCGGGACAAGTTAGCTCTTGCCGTAGCAGGCTGCTACACCAGCGCGGTGCGCTCGGCTCCGAGCTCTTCTCTTGGTAGTGCTGCACCATGTGGAAGCAACAGGGCCTTTCCCAGGGGATCTGAGCTCCATCTGTGTCAGCCCATCACTGCTTGCTGCTGCTGCTTCCAAATAAATGGCACTTAGAAGAGTGAATGCGCAGCTCTTACATCATTAAGTGCACCCTCTTAGGTTCATCTGCTCCCTTGTTTTTATCTCCAAGGGCTCTCACAAACTTAGAAGAAGGGTAGAGAAAACTGAAGACCAGTAAAGCCCAATATCCTCTACCAAAACTGCTGACTTACCACACAGCTGGTTGCTAAAGACCCCGATTCTCCAGTCATTAAGGAAAATTTAACCCACCAACTTCTTATCTATTGATGAGAAGCAGCTTTCCAGTGACTTACACATCACAGACCGCATAGAATGGGGAAGAAAATAACTCCTAGAATTAAAGTAGCAGTTTCAAAAGGAACACTGCTCTTAGAGGTTCTTATTTCAAAGACACCCTCTGCAAACATGGAATTCCTTAAATAAGAAGTACATCTTAAGGTTTTGATTTAAATTTTTCTGCTTTGAAGAAATGGTTTCTAATGGCACCAGTAGCTAGAAATGATGACTGGGCCTCAGGAGACCTGCCTGTGTCTCAGCTGTGGTAGGTGTCTCTGGACAGACCAGTTCTTTCATTGCTTCTTGGGTTTTGAGGGTTTCAAACCAGCACAGTTTTCACCGAGTGCTTTGAGATACCCCAGTGAAAAGAGCTTAATATCGTGTCGAGGGTTCTGTGATTTCTGGTTGTAGAAGAGCAGCAACTATCTGTCCATAGAAGTTGTGAATGCTCCCTCCCTGGCAGTGTTCAAGGTCAGGTTGGACAGAGCCTTGGGTGACATGGTCTAGTGTGAGGTGTCCCTCTCCATGGCAGCTGGCATGGATGATCTTCAGGTCCTTTCCAACCCAAACCAGCCTCTGATTCTACGATTCTAGGATCTCAGTTTCAATGTCTAGCTGCATGCTAGTAACTCTATGAATACTTTACTTACTGGCATCACATTCTAGCTAACCACGAGGGCAAAGAACCAATAAAGGCTTGTAAAGCCTTTGGCAGATGTGCAGTGGAAGTGTGCAGTGGTACGTGTAGTAGAACAACTGCTCTGCTCCTTCAGAGGCCCAGCTTAGCAGGCGAGGGCTTCCTGGAGACTGATATTCATGCAACGGGCACATCCTCCTACACAACAATGGCTTTTCAATGAACAATCTACCAACAACAACCACTTTGAGGATAATTAGGTAATTAATTATATTTTCTAATCTATTAAGCCTTGATTGCTTATCAAAGCATTCAGCTGGATCATTTTCCTCTTGTCATTTCCAATTAATTTTGCCTTTATTTTTGGTAAGCAAAGGAAAAAGTCTCTCAAACTTCCTGGGGAATAGGGGCTTCAACAGAGCAGAAAGAGGAGCTGCTATTCTGTTCAAGCTATAGCTTACCAAGGGATGACGATGTACACACGATTCCACATAGGTTGGGTACCTGATAGCTAGAAAGTATGAAGTCATTATCTTCTTCATCAGTGAAAAACTCATAACGCTTTTATGGCTTTAATAATCCCTGAAGCTATGCAGTTGCCTTCACCACGGTGCAGGATTAAACACAGCAGCATGGGGTAATTAGTGCAATTAGGAATTAAACTCATCTGGCATCACATCTGCAATCGATACAGACTGATAGGGGATGCTGGAAGTGCTAATGAAATAAAATTAAAAATACCAACATGCTCTCTGACAGCAGAATCTTGCAGAGCTCCATCAGAGACCATGGGACTGCTCTGCTTCAGGAAACTGGAGATCCAGCCCCAGGTCTGTCTTGGTTGTTAAAAATCATGGCATGGTTTGGGTTGGAAGGGACCTTAAAGCTCATCCAGTTCCATCCCCTGCCACGAGCAGGGCCACCTTCCCCTAGAGCAGCTTGCTCCAAGCCCCTGTGTCCAACCTGGCCTTGAGCACTGCCAGGGATGGGGCAGCCACAGCTTCTCTGGGCACCCTGTGCCAGTGCCTCAGCACCCTCACAGGGAAGAACTTCTGCAGTTTTCTCACAAAATAACCCTTTTTGGCCACTAATTTTTCCTGGGACTTTCATTAAGCACAGAAAACAAGTGAATATCCAATAAGGGGGAAGAAAAACCTGGCTGTTGTGGATCTCGATTGTATTTGGGAAGGAATTGTTTGGGAGAAAACCCACACAGTTGTGCATGAAAGCACTGCTCCAACTAACTTTTTTACCCTGTACTAGTATCATAAGGCATTTATGAAGATGAAATTTGGTCTAACAATATAACATTCCGACCTGCTGAGGACTTAAACCTCTGGGATCAACCTGGAAGTGAACAGTTAGTAGATTCTCTTACATCCTCCTCACTTCTAACAGCAGCAAATTACAAGCCTTTTTGCATGTAGTCATGTATTAACTAATAAAAGCTAAAAGAACCAGCTTTCCTTCTCCTTGCTTCTTCTCCAGCTGAACCAGGAATGCTGCTGCATTGCAAACAATCCAAGCAAGTAGATGATTACCTAGTCCCTCATGGGCATATAATCCAGCCATAATGAACAGCACAGCCACAGATGAAGTGCTCTGCTTTGCATAAAGAAGTATCCACACAATGTACTACATACAAAATACATAGTGCATATGATACAGAAAATGTAATCTCAAATACATACGATGTACAAATACATTGTGTGTATAAACAGATGTCTGTGATTACTGTAAGAAAAAGTGATCCCTATATGAAATGAGATGTAAAACACAGCAATGAGACAGGAATTTGATGAAAGAGGATAATCTCACTTCTGTTGGTATGGATCCAAAGTCTCCCTGCTGACTGTGCTGTGAAAGCAGAAGATGTGGCTTGTCTGTTATTTCTGCCTTATGAGTGACACCAGGATTTCTCGGGTGCCTGTAGGAGTAGGGATGATGGCACGTTTCCTTCCAGCCATGGAGCTCTGACAGTTCCTTACATTCTTTATGGAATTGTATGCTCTCAGTTCAGCCCCAGGATGCTCTTCCTCAGGGCACTGCACTGCTGCAGTTGTGAAACCCTCTGCAACTCTAACACGATGCGCGGGAGCGCATTGCTTCAGTGGGCAAGCTGGTTACAGTTAGAGTGAAGCTGGGAGAACAGGACTGGAAAATCACCCAGCTGGGTACTGATACATCCCCTCTAAAGTACAGTCAAATGGAATAAAGCAGACAAAATTAACTGCATTCACTTCTGAGGATAATGAGTTGAAAAGATGCTTCATAAAATAAAATGTAATGCTAATTATGCTTTTATGGAACAGGATTATGTTGCCTTGCTAGCTAAGGGGAGTGGACCATCACAGCTAACACTCACTGGAGACACATGCTGTATTCCTAAACACTGCTTTCCTAACTCTTTGGACCCTGATGCACCATCGTGCAATACTTACAGCATGTTTGGGAACTTTACTACCTATATGAGTCCATGAATCATTCAGAAAGGCTGTCTTAGTAGCTGCAAGTTTCTATTCAGACCATCCATTTCTCTTGCTTGGCTGATAGCCTTGAGCACCCCAGGAGAAAGAAAATGGGCAAAATAGAGAAGAGAGAGAACTGAAACACTTTGCTTTCTATTGAACAACACTACTGCAAAAATCAAAGGCTCTCCTAGGTCCTGATTAAATTCTTAGTCAATTAAACTTGGAATTTTATTCCAATTACTTTGTTTTACAGTAGATATAAAGAAAAACATCCTTGCATTGGCTTTCTTGATATACATATATCAAACCCCAGAAAAATATTATCCACATGAACAGATTTCAGCAATCCCAGAGGAAGTTCCTCACATACCAAAACTGTGATTTTTCACTGAACCTCACTATAACCCTCACCCAGTCTAAACTTTTCCCCTGCTTATGCAAAGTCATCCCTTCCCTGCCTCACTGTGGGCTTCAAACAGGGACTGGAATGGGCTGGACATATGAGGCACATGGATAAACTAATTCCAGACCTACTCCCCTCCTTCCACAGGATCAGAGAACCCCAGACTGGTTTGAGTTGGAAAAGACCTTAAAGCTGATCCAATTCCAAACCCTGCCATGGGCAGACACCATCCACTAGAGAAGGTTGATCCAGCCTTCCAACCTGGCCCTGAACACTGACAGGGACGGGGCATTTCCCATGCAGGCAGGGAAAAAACAGCATTCCTTTTAGGAACCTTGGATCTTGCAAATGGGAACAATCTTTCCCCTTAGGTGACAGTTACATTTGAGCTATTAATGCCACAGAGAATGGCCCTGTGCTGTTTTCATGCTAAAGAAAGGGATACAGAATATATAATTCACTTTAATTGCCTCTTCTAGGCTCAACAATGGAAATTTCACAGGCACAACAGAAAACTTCCATAAGAAAAATAATCAAATCTATGTGTGAGATTCAGCTTGGTGAAGAAATTCATTCCTGTGCCAATACATGAACAAACAGGGTTTCTCATCCTTCTCCTTGGTATTGAAAGTCATTCATTTGAAAACAGATATATAGATGTATCGCTATTTCCACTGCAGAAACAATGCACCAGAAAGACAGTTAAGTGACTGGATAGGAAATAGATTTCCTGCCTTACTGAGTGAGGTGAATACAAAGAGATGAAGCACTAAATCCTGCCCACAGCATGCCACCTCTGCCTGACGTTGTCATGCCAGGCTAATTGTGTCTAACTCAGTCCAAGTAAATTGTCCATCAGAAATATTCTTATTAAATAAGCTGGGGAGGGTTTGTCTCTCTGTTAAACCTACAAGCTCCTCAGCATGGGGCTGGATCCAGGGTTTAACATACTGACAGCACCATTCTAGAGAGGAGAATTCCATCTGACGTCCTCAGTAGCTCTCAATGAGCACTTCAGCATCAGAGAGAGAATCTGTATGAGCAACTTAAGCTATGTATCTTGAACTCTCCAGGTCACTGTAGGAGAGAAAGCAGTTTGAAATACATGGTTTCAGAGAGTTATAATCTCAGGTGTATTAAATAAATCATGATCACTTTAATACCTGGTATGTTCCTCTACAGATTCATTCCACTAGTCCCTTCCATCCTCAATGTCTCCAATCTTCATGTAGTGCTGCTTTGCTGCACACACAAGACCCAGTTACCTTGGGCTGTATGTATAAAATAAACCCTGAAAACAGGGATAAACGAACAGGTCAACTGCAGGATCTTGGGTAGCTGCAAAGGAACAGGTCCATATCCAAATGCATCCAACTGCTGTAACCAAAAGCTTTTCTCTCCTCCTCGCCACAGCCCAATTCCCAGCCTGCTGTTTCAGCACAGCGTTAGAAGGTGCACCCTGAGTCTTCTCTTCACAAGAAGAATCAGACAAATAAATAATTAAATAGATATATATTTTATATATGTATATATATATGTACA
Organism: Pezoporus wallicus; assembly: GCF_028554395.1. Taxonomy (NCBI): domain Eukaryota; kingdom Metazoa; phylum Chordata; class Aves; order Psittaciformes; family Psittacidae; genus Pezoporus; species Pezoporus wallicus. The sequence continues at coordinate 1,774,265 of NW_026636985.1, forward strand.
TATATAGAGAGAGAGCATCATTTAAGTGACTTCACCTTCTCCTGGAAGAACAGTGAAAGCCTTTAGGACTATTTGGATTTATGTCACAGAATGGCAGTTTTTCAATCACATAAGCTAAGAGCTAGAGATAAGACAGAGCCAGAAAGGGAATTACATGGAATATACCTTGGTATAATTTGGCTTTAGGGCTGGGGAGAGGAAAAAAAACCTACAAAATCAGACCTAAAATATCAGAGGGAGCCTCTGAAAGGCCTCAAGATTTTAAGATTCCATCTTTAAAACTTATTTGGTAAGAATCAAACTTGGGATACATTCAAGAAGTGTCTCTATGGCTTAAAATGTGAATCTGGTTGTTAGGCCTGACCTAAGCACTCCAAAGTTCAGCCTGAGCTGCATAAGGTGCACTAAAGCAGCTGAGTTTTAGGGTTTGGGGGTTTAGACGTGTTTTTTTCCCAGAGAGGTTATACTCACTGCCTGTACTGCATCTGAAAAGGAACTTTTATATTCCTGAACACTTGGAAAACTTAAACTGGAACAGAATTTCTAAAGGCTCAAGAGCTTTTTTGTGACAGCAGCTCTGACTCTGCTAAAATAGGAAGGTTGGAATATTCCAGGGGAGGAACGTAGGACATTCAAATGCTGCCTGCATTACTCTTCAGGTTAATGACTTCCCTTTAGGTGTTTCTCTAGCACCTGGCACGATGAACCCTGGTGCTAAGTGGGGTCTCTGGGTCTGATGGTGAGGACTAAACGGTTGTGTGACCCCCTCGGAACGGCAGCAGATGAGGGGCAGCCTCCTCAGACTTGCTTCCTCCGTGTCCCATCCTCTAACCATCAGGGCGGCAGCTGCCTCTGGCTGAATGCCAGTTTGGATCTCAGAAGTGAAGAGAATGGTAACAACAGGCAGCTAACACTGAGTCATGGCAAGAGCTTCCACTACTAGAGGCTCATGCTGCTTCCAGCGGAGGCTTCTTTCCTCCCAGCCCTCCCAGGTTCCATGTCAGGCAGCAGACTGCTGGACGACAACCAGTTGCAAAACTGCAGCAGCACCTCCCATGAGTCAATTAGTTCTTCCTGGCTCCGGAACAGTAGCTGATTTGGGCTGGGTTTTATCTTTATTTCCTTTCTGAACTGTTCATTCAATGGAGCAGGAGCCAGGGGCCATTGGTGCTACATAAAGGACTGCCAGGTCAGCGTTAAACTCTATTCCCAGCTGCAGGGAATGTTCCCAGGCAGGACCGTGTGTGAGCAACGAACGGTGAGAAAGAGAAGCAGTGAGCTGGTTACTATGGAGAAGACATAATCAGGTTTAATATAAACTGAGTGTGCCTGGAGCCCTCTGGTTTGTTTTGTTTGGGTGTTTGTGAAAAGCACTTCAACCCCTCCCCCCCCCCCCCCAGCCTCACCTTCATACACCTAACTTCATCCAGACAAAGATGTAAATCCCTGCCAAAGCCACCAAGAGGGAAAAGGCCTGAGCTTCTACACACATAGTGTGGTGGATACCTTCTCACCTGGAGCTGAGACCTACAAAACAGAACACTAACAGAAATAATGTACGTGTACAGGAGACTGGATACATGAGCTCTTAGGCAGGAGCTCTTCCCTGTGAGGGTGCTGAGGCCCTGGCACAGGGTGCCCAGAGAAGCTGTGGCTGCCCCATCCCTGGCAGTGTTCAAGGCCAGGTTGGACACAGGGGCTTGGAGCAAGCTGCTCTAGTGGAAGGTGTCCCTGCCTGTGGCAGGGGGGTGGAACTGGATGAGCTTTAAGGTCCCTTCCAACCCAAACCAGGCTGGGATTCTATGACTGGATTTACACCTCCATCCTCAGAGCTACCAAATGCAGCCAGATTCTTTCTGCGCTAAAAGCCTTGCACCAAGTAGTGAAGTGGAGGAATTCTGCCCCAGATGATTTCAGGCTCTGTCCAGCCAGGGGAGCTCTCGGGCAGCACAGCTCACACCTCCAGTAAGCTACATCCTCCCACTGGGAAGTGCTGGTTATCTCCCGAACCTGTGATATTATCCAAGACAGCTGAGAGCGTATGAGCAGTGCCTCTCAAAATGAGCTGTGACCGACCCCTTGGAACAAGCCCTGCACAACCAGAATTAAAACTGACCAGGAGTGAATTGCCAACTAACTCACTGCCTCTAGTCCTCTACAATCGGTCCCTTTTAACCCATACATCACCTTCAGCTCAATGCATGCTCAGAGAAGTAGCTGAATTAAGATACTCTAATGATTTTAGCTGTCTTGGCAACCTAATTACACACACAGACTAATACAGTGATGTGTTGTCTCCAAGATGAGTTGAATGATGAAGCTGGTAATGAATATATGACCATCTACAAGGAAGAAAATAGAAGCTTTATAGAAACAGCAAACCAATCAGCAGATGGCAAACAGATGGATACAAGATTCAGAGATGTGTACATACAAAACTTAATTGAAATTAAAATTATTATTCATTGCAACAAATGCAGCTTGGGCGGATGAAAGGCAACATCCTGAAGTAAGGAAGGGAGAAAATGGGTTTAAATAATGAAGGCTCTATTTATGAATGTCTCCTGAAGTATTCATGAGAATCAATTCATAGGGATAATAAAGAATATATTTCTTCCATGTGACAAGCAAAAGTATTATCTGAGCTATAACCCCTCCAGATGAAGAGAGCTTCCGCCAGTCTGGAGAAGCTATAGGACAGGTAAGAAATCCCAGCTTGTGGGTTGGAAAACCTGTGCTGGGCTCAGGCAAACTGCTGCTCCAGCACCAAGCATTAGAATCAAGATCTTTGACAGCCCTGTTCCTCCATGCTTTTAAAAAGGTCACATAATACATACTTGTAGCTATGGTGCTCATCACTCTGCAAATGTTAACTAACAGTAAGCAAAGGATCGTTTTGTGCCTTGTAACAGAGCGTAGATGCAGTTAGTTGTAGCATTGCTCTACATTATCCAAGTACAAGGAGCTCAAACTTGCCCCCAGGAACCCAAAACGCCCCAGCACACTTTGTAATGACCCGCAGCCTCACACACAGCTAAGTAGAACTTCCCAAACTCCCTTGATTCCAACTGTGGGACCCTGGCAACTCACACAATGTTCTGTGTGAGGGGCTGTAGTGACAGGACACTACACACTGACAGGACAAGGGCTGATGGGTTCAAACTGAAACAGGGGAAGTTCAGGTTGGAGATAAGGCAAAAGCTCTTCCCTGTGAGTGTGCTGAGGCGCTGGCACAGGGTGCCCAGAGAAGCTGTGGCTGCCCCATCCCTGGCAGTGCTCAAGGCCAGGTTGGACACAGGGGCTTGGAGCAAGCTGCTCTGGTGGAAGGGGTCCCTGCCTGTGGCAGGGGTTGGAGCTGGGTGAGCTTTAAGGTTCTTTCCAACACAAACCAGTCTGGGATTCCTCACCGTTTGGATTATAGGTTTCACAGGGTCTTTCTTCGAGGATTTGAATACCTGGAACCCTCTGGGATTGCAGCACAGCCCCAAGGGACAAGCTGTCCTTGGGATAATCCCAGAGCAGCAGCACAACCGCAGAAGGAAGCAGTGAAGCCTGGCAATGAACATCAGAGAGCACGAAAAAGCATTCCAAATCCTGTCACTCATATGTATTATAATACCGGACTAAGACAGCCAGATTTATCGCTTGTTTCCCTCCTTCCAGGGCAGCAGCTCCAACAAGCAGCACATTCTGCAGGGACAGAGAGACATAAGCTGTTCTGGTAAGTGCCCTGACACAGCCCCAGTGCAAATCCTGAAGCTAGTGCACTGCACCTGGGCAAGGGCTGATGATGGGCTGCAGTGGTAGGAGGTCATGCCATGGTACGGCAGATAGCAAAGATCTACTATGCTTGCAAGCTCTGCAACTCGTGTCTGAGGTGGTGCTTCTGCTCTGCTGCCCCCCCTCTCACCTGCATGGACAGGGCTAGATCTGCTCTCAGTTTGGCTCCCACCCAGCCTGGAAGCTGGTTGTACTTTGCAGAGAAGGGGAGACAGCCCCTACACACAGAGCTGTTCCACCACGGAGCACTCACCTCTGCCAGAAAACACCTGAACTCTGCTTGTAGCAACTCAAGGTACACGGTAAGATTTTCTTTTCCAATCGAAGCTGCAAGCAGAGGAGAGGAAGTTGGGAGTGTTATTACCTGGGCTGGAATGTGCCCCAAAGCAATTCCCTCCCTTCTCTTTAAAGGAAGGAAAGGACAAACCAGGTGCTCATTTCGGGGACGCATATAATGGAGCAGAACTCTATTAGAAAGGTTGTGAATCTCATGTTCATCTCCTGGACCTTCAGAAGGATACAACAGGTCTCGGGCTGTACAGATATTTCCCTTACTGCAGGTGGCTGCTGTTTAGACAAGGGAGCTGTGTGCCAGTCTGACCCCCAGACACTGACTAATTGTAATGAATTGATACCCAAATCCATTTGCCTGCAAGCACAATTCAGCCCTCAGATAAATAAGCCCAAGTTCAGGCTGGGAAAGAAAGCTGCTGTTCAGTGTAAGTCAAATCTGGTACCTATGGAACTGCCCATGGAAGATGCTCTAGGATGGGACCTGGAAAGCCTGGTGTGCATCCCTGCAGCAGCCCCGAGCTCTGGGCTGCTCCTGACACTGCAGTACCTACCCCAAAGCTCTGAGGTCCCGCAGACACCATCTGCCCTTCCCTTGGGGCACATTTCCTTGTGCTGCATCTGCTTTTGCTGGCAAACAGGCTTCCAAGTGACGGCGAGAGAAGTCAAACCCTCCCTATGGGGACTGCAGAGAGCACGGCACTGGCCTGATTTGCCACGCAAGGAATTGTAGGCTTTAACGGACCAGTGACTTCCAGAAATGAGGGAATTCATTACAGAAGCATCCAGAGATGACATTCATTTGTTGAACTCCAGCATGCTTCACCTACCCACTCTCTGCAGCGTGTACTGCAGGTAGCAGGGCAGCACAGCGCATCCTTCCCTTGCATCCATAGCATTCCCATCCTGTCACCACTGCTGAACCAAGCGCAGCCACTGGGCTAACACCCTGCCAGGTTTCTCCCTTCCTCTCCCTCTTCTGTAATGATAAAACTGGCCATTCTGAGTGTGCCTGCCATCCCCAAAGCCAATTTCACACAGTGACAGCCTAATTAATCTTCTTCTTTTGTTTCAATAGCATATGGGCTCCACTCAGCTGTGGAATATGGTGGAATCTTGCTGAGAACACATCTGTCAGGATTGCAGTGTGAAGAAAGGCATCGAGCTGGATTTTGTGTGATTATATCTGTATTTATATAGCTATGTGCCTATCGTGTGCTCCACACACACACAAGTAAGATAGAACAATCTATATAGTAATGTCCTGAATTTAGAGAAACACCTGTGATCCCAGACAATCCAGCATCAAAATGCAGCAGGAAAGCTGTCTTTTTGCTCAGGAAGACATCATTACTCCCTCACACAGCACTCAGGTAAAGAAAGATTACGTGACTTGGCCAAGGTCACCCAGACAAACTGTGACAGAGCTGGGAACTAAGCCAACGTCTCAGATCATGAACTGAACTCCAAAGACATCCTTTGCCCTTGTTTTCCAGGGTCTGCCTTCCCTCTTCCTTTCCAGGGTGGTAATTACAGCAAGTGCTGGCCTGGCATTACCACTTCTATACAGCTGTGAAACTGGAAAACTCCTGCCGAGAGCACAGCAGCAAACTGAGATACTTGGTCACAAGGATTTTCACTCACCTGAATGGAACCAAACCCACTATTTTCGTTCAATCCTTACTCATGCGTGAAGAAACTTTACACCCTTGGGTGCCCAGACGCTGTGTTGCTGTCCTAACCAGCTAACCCCTAACCAGCAGCACCCTGGGCTGGCTGAGATGTGAAGAGGTTGACTTAAATCTCACTAAAAACATGTAGTCACAGAACCACAGACTGGTTTGGGTTATAGAGACCTTTAAAGCTCACCCAGCTCCAACCCCTGCCACGGCCAGGGACACCTTCCACTAGAGCAGCTTGCTCCAAGCCCCTGTGTCCAACCTGGCCTTGAACTCTGCCAGGGATGGGGCAGCCACAGCTTCTCTGGGCACCCTGTGCCAGCGCCTCAGCACCCTCCCAGGGAAGAGCTCCTGCCTAAGAGCTCATCTCAGTCTCCCCTCGGGCAGGTTAAAGCCATTCCCCTTGGCCTGTCCCTACAGGTCCTTGGCCAAAGCCCCTCTCCAGCTTTCCTGGAGCCCCTTTAGGCACTGGAGCTGCTCTAAGGTCTACCCTAAGGAGCCTTCTCTTCTCCAGGATGAACAATTGCTAGTTGGTTATTTCTGTGAGCAACAACATCTAACATGTGTCAAGTCTCAGTCTGTGTACGGTGCTGAAAACTCTGTCTCCTAATACCCATTTATGTTCTCAATACTGCAGGTTCTGGTACCATGAAATTAAGAGATGACAAGTTTTACTGAAAACAAAGATTTTAAGACCTTTCACTTAAAACATGACCCTGAAGCAGACCCTCAAAAGCTTCAAAGAAAGAAACTTTGCTATGGTCTTTTGATTGGGGTTGGAGAATAGGGTTTGAACGTCCAGGGCTGTCAGCGCTGCCCTTCAATCACTGCACCACAACATAATGAAAGGTCACAGGATTTCAATCGAGATCCTCCGCCAGTGTAAATCTTGTCTCTCCATGAAAGCACTTGGTGGTGTGTGGACTTCTACCTGCTGAAGTCAGGCTCAATTTATAGTTTCAAGAACAATCAATAAAATTTGGTCTCTTGGTTTTAAATAGAAAAGCTAAATTCGTCTCTCCTTCAAGCTACGTTTCTTTCAGTGCAGCTTCTTGCGCTTACACCAAAAGAGAACCTGATCTACACCAGGGAAATCTCAAGGAATAAGCTCTGCTTTGCACCACAGGATCCTTCCCGACTTGGCTGCCTCCATTTCTGGTAATTGCTGAAGAAATGCTTTGGCTAATGAGCAGTGATAGCACCAGTTCTCATGGGGAGCTGCTGTGATCATTAGGAAGACAAAGAAGGGGGAAGGGAGGGGGAAGAACCTACAGGTTCTTTAGGATAATTATCATTTGTGTCAAAGAAGACAAATATTTCAATTTTGGGCAACATGTACCTTCAGAGTAAATGTGGGCTGCTTTAGTCACAACATGTCACGGGAAGCAGTCTGATCCAATGCTTGCAGTCATACAATTAAACCTGGCATGTAGTAATTAGGGAGGCAGGTGTACCCGATACATACTACAATGTTCCTTACTAGCTGTTGTCTTACATTAGCCCATCCTTGGTTAAGTGATCATGGAGGCAGAATGTAACTGCTTGCAAATACCCAAAGGGTATGGAATAGAGGTCGGAGAAAAATTATTTATGGTGGGTATGATTAAGAGCAATGTGAAGTGACTGGGAGGAACTGGGAATGAGCAAGTGGGGCAAATCTCCCTGCCAAAGACTATGAGACCTTAATGTGCTTCCAGTGGAGAAGAGCAGGGTAACTAACCCAAGGGAGACAACTACATGGGAGCTTATGGAGTAGGTTCCTGAACTGTAATAGGGAATTGTCCAATGCATGGTGTTTTTCTAATGCAATTAGGGCCCCTGGAAGTGGAGAATGTTCTACAAGAAGAGCTATTACGATACATGCAGATCGTACTATATAGAGGATATTCTAAGGGTGACCTTAGAGCAGCTCCAGTGCCTAAAGGGGCTACAAGAAACCGGGAGAGGGGCTTTGGCCAAGGGCCTCCAGGGACAGGCCAAGGGGAATGGCTTTAACCTGCCCGAGGGGAGACTGAGATGAGCTCTTAGGCAGAAGCTCTTCCCTGTGAGGGTGCTGAGGCCCTGGCACAGGGTGCCCAGAGAAGCTGTGGCTGCCCCATCCCTGGCAGTGTTCAAGGCCAGGTTGGACACAGGGGTTGGAGCAAGCTGCTCTAGTGGAAGGGGTCCCTGCCCGTGGCAGGGGTTGGAGCTGGGTGAGCTTTAAGGTCCCTTCCAGCCCAAACCAGGCTGGGATTGTGTGATTTCTAAAATGTCACTGTGACTTACAGGTTATTTTTGAAGAAAGTAAAGTTTTTGCAAACCTTTCTGACACTGAACACAAAGTCACGCACACATCCACCACCAGTGATGCCTCCTGAAATTTAGGCACCTGATACTGCTTACAAGAACACCAGTCAAAGAACAGCCACTAACAGCAAGAAACACCCAGAATAAGCTACCACCGTGGAGAAAATTCATTCCTCTGTTAAGCACGTTCCCCTACCCGTGAAAGCTGCTGCTAATGAGAGCTGTAGTTCACATGTCAGTGCACAGGGAAACAATTAGGAGCTTTGTCCTACTTCATAAATACCAATATTGATAAAGTAGTAGAACTTAAACCACCATTAGACGTTTTTATGGTTACTAAGAACTCCCTGAGTTACATTAAGTGGGATGAGGAGTTACAAAGGAGTACAAACACCCCAGCTTCAAGCCAGCAATGAAGTGCTTCGAGTGAGGAAGAAACTCTCACCTCCAGCGCAGGTCATTATAATTATCTGTAACAGGACGTTTTTATCATCTCCTGCTGAAGTATCTAACACTAACGAACTCCACAAACAATTCAACTGATTTTAATGGGGATTTTTATGTCTCCTACTAAAAGAGAAGATTTTTCAGACCTACCTGGGGCATTTAGATGGTAAAGTCCCATAACAATTAATGGGAACTGAGCCTCCCAATTCCCTGAGCATCTCTGAAAACCTCAGACACAGTATATACAAGTTCTACTCATTCTGAAGGCTCCTAATGCACTTTACAAGCATTGCTACATGGAACATATTTCACTGAGATGTAGCTACCTCTGTGATGAAACACGGCACAGGAACACTACATGAAAGTTTGAAGACTGGAAGTGAAGAATACCCAGAGGTAACTGGGGGAAGGTTAATGGTTTGTGATACACAAGTTCAGAGGAGATGATCTAATGGTCCCATCTGCCTTTGGATGCTACGACATTAATGTGTCAACACAGCCAACCATTATGCCCAGGAAGGCCAGGGGAGGTGAGGTGGGTGCTTGAAGAGGACAGACAGCTCCAACTTCAACCTCCAGCAGCAATAAGCCTGCTGCACAGGGCAGTGCTTGTGCAGTGAAGGAGGGGGCTGGCTGCCTTCACCTCCTCTTACTCCAACTTTGCACCCAGCTGGAATTGCCACAACATCAGAAGTTAATGTATCAGCTCACAAAAGTCTTTGAGTGATGTACAAGGGCTCCAGAAGGGTCAGGAGCTCAGCACTTGTGTAGCCCTTGACTGGGAGATCAACTGGCAGCACTGCATGGCAGAGGGTGGCCTTAGGAATAAGCATTTATACTTAGTCTGCACTAAAAACAGTGGCCCGAGTCGTCACCTGCAACTCATTGCTCCTTCTCCTGAACTCAAAGGATCACAGAATCCCAGCCTGGTTTGGGTTGAAGGGACCTTAAAGGTCCTCCAGCTCCAACCCCTGCCACGGGCAGGGACCCCTTCCACTAGAGCAGCTTGCTCCAAGCCCCTGTGTCAAACCTGGCCTTGAGCACTGCCAGGGATGGGGCAGCCACAGCTTCTCTGGGCACCCTGTGCCAGCGCCTCAGCACCCTCACAGGGAAGAGCTTCTGCCTAAGAGCTCATCTCAGTCTCCCCTTGGGCAGGTTAAAGCCATTCCCCTTGGCCTGTCCCTACATCCCTTGTCCCAAGCCCCTCTCCAGCTTTCCTGCAGCTCCTTCAGGCACTGGAGCTGCTCTCAGGTCTCCCCTTCAGGAGCCTTCTCTTCTCCAGGCTGACCCAGCCCAGCTCTCTCAGCCTGGCTCCAGAGCAGAGCTGTTCCACCCTTCTGGCATACCTGAACAAGCACGTGTACCACTACCTTGTATTTCAGGACAGCAACTGCTGTTTCCTCTGAATGGTAAGAAAACAACTGCCCTCTTCATACCTATGTCACCTCTCTATCACTTTCCTGCAAAGGTGATTTCACCAACAGTATCGCTTTCTTCCTGCTGATACTGGCACAAAGGCAAATAGAATCCTGCACTGGAAGTCTGAATACGTGCAATTATAGATGGATCTATTGTTTGGAGCACACTGCAAAGGATTATCATTTAATCACACCAAAAAACTATAATAATACTATCCACAATTTCTTGTCCTTCTTATCTTCTATCACAGGTCCTCTTTGGCAAAGTGAAATTGGTGCTTGCTGCCTTGACAGCAAAGGACAAATGCCACGACAGCACATAATGCTTCTCTAAGAATAATTAAATCCAAGCATGGTGTAAATCCCACGGGTGCCTCTCCATTGGTAGTATTTCTATCAAGAATCTTCAAAACCTTAAATCCAATATTTAAAATTGATGGCTTTCACCTATGGCTTCAAGGTGAAAGGCAGCTGTAGCAATGCTTTGGCACTTCTATCTCTCCTTTTCTTTCAGGCTGATAAAGAGCAGAACAAAACTCACCTGCATGCCACAGCACTCGTAATTCCTGTCTGAACAAACACAGGGAAAAGGGTAATGAACAGAAATATCCCCATAAGCCTGATGGGTAAAGAGAACTATGGTATGAACATAATTGTTTATACTGCAATCTAAGTGTTGCATGAGTAGGGGCCCCAGGCAAGGTCAGGACCGTGTGTTAGGAGATATCACAAGCAGACAGGTAGAACAGAACTCTCATTATCTTTGTTTAAAAATAGGGAACTAATGCACAAAATGGTTCAGTAAATTGCCTAAATTATCCAGGTTTCTGTCAGAGAACTGGCAAGTAACTAAACACTCTCCATTCAAACTCCCATCAGAGCTGAGACAAAGAAGAGACACAAGAAAAGAGACAAAAGTTATTTATGCTTCCAGAAAGGGCATCGCTACCTGTAGCAAAAAGAAGGGGAAAAAGGGGTTTTTGCATGGAGAATCTTCTAAGGTTCCTTCAACCATCCTGAAAGCCACCACAGGAACAGGAGGACTGTGGATGTCACAGTGTTTGATTAGATGAGTTTCTGGTCTAGAGTCATGATGTCCATCGCAATGATACCAATCTCTGGAACAACCTAAGTTCAAACCTTTTGTTTGGACATCAAGCACCCACACACTGGTGAATTCTGGACCTCCCTGGGTTCAGGTGGTAGCAGCACTGACAAGAAATCCTGTACCAGCAGCCCTGGGATAAATGCTGGATCTAGGAAACATGAAGGATTGTTTTCCTGTTCTCACAGTCATTGCTCACAAAGGCCTCCATTAACCTCTCCCACTCGGCTTTCCCTGCATCAGAACATGCAACTTGAGCACCCTGAAAACTTTTTCTCTGCCCCTCCTGTGGTTTTAAGAGCTCAAGTTGTGCTCTGATCTTTGCTTAAGAGAACTTACCGGAGCGATGGATTCTAAATGTTACAATCCAAATGGTCATGGTTGGATGCAAATCCAGTTTATTCAGTAATGCTCCGACCCTGGCACGCAACCATATTCACTTATGAAACCGTTGCTGCCTGATGGGTTGAATAATGAAACTGCAGGAACATCAGCTTTGAAGATGAACAACAGTGGGGCATGAGTTTTTTTAGTTTTAATAAAATCTCTGAAACATCATTTAGGAGAAAACCAGCTCCTTTAATAAGGCAGTCCAGATCGACACACTGAGCTTGATTTTCACCTCCAAATCGACTCTGGGAGTGTGTGCCAAGATAATAATTGCTTTTAGACCTTATCCATGTTGGGATTTTGGCTCCCAACTGATGACCATCTCCCAAAACAAAGCCCTAAGTCCAGCTGTTCAGCTTTCATGGGTGAGCTGCCTCTACTTCCATGAAGGCAGGAGCTCTGGCAGTTCCCATCACCCGAGCACTCAGCCCCATTGCTGGCCAGGGAAGCAGTGATGTGCCTGGGGACCATCTGAAGCCCAGGTTCTCAGTGTTCAAATCCTTCATGCTTGTACGTGTGCACAAACACGGTCTGTAAACAGCCACAGTCCAGACCATTTGCATGCTGGAGCAGTCCAGAGGGACCTGGAGAACTTCATCCCTCGGAGTGAGATGGATGCTTCAGTCCAGTGAGCTTTTACCGGTAAGCCAGGGCATCAAAAAGAGCAAGGGCTAAGCTAAGACAGTGATCTATTCCATCAGTTAGTTGGTACACAAACGGAAAAGATTTGATTAGAAAAGCAAGTTAACATCCTGATTTAATCTATACTGACACACGACACAAGCTCTCTGTCATCCTCCAACTACCTGGGGATTGCAGCCAAGCTCTGACAGCTGCTTTAAGCCTCATAGAAGTGAGTAGAGAAAATGCAGGGGCAAATATAAAGCAAGTATCAGGGAGGGGGAATTTTCACTCTTGTCCACAGCAGCTCCTAGGCCAGCTTTGCTGGGGCTCTGCTCTTTCAGCCCTGCGGATGCTGCAGTGCCCTGCTCCTCCCCTCACTGTTGTGATCAGGAGGGAGAATGAGAGAATCACAGAATCAACCAGGTTGGAAAAGACCTTTAACAGCATCAAGCCCAACCCTTTCCCACCACTGCCAAGACCACCACTAACCTATGGCACTGAGGCCTCATCTCCATGGTGTGTGAACACTTGCAGGGACGGTGACTGCAGCCCTGCCCTGGGCAGCCTGTTCCAATGCCTGAGCACCCCTTAGGGAAGGAATTGTTCCTCAGCTCCATCTAAACCTGCCCTGGTGCAGCTTGAGGCTATTGTCCTATCACTTGCTGCTTTTGAAAAGAGACCAACCCCACCTCACTAAGAACACGAGGTGCTGCAGTTGGAACCTTGGTGGAAACACCCAGGGAAAGATCCTATGGCAGCAATATAGTAAATCAAATCCTAGAGCCCAAAATGCTGAACAAGCTGAAAGTAACGAATGAGAGATAATATTTGTAACCACTTAGCATACACTAAGACAATTACAGTGATGAAAATCACACAGGCAGGACTGTACATCAGACTTCTTTTGCACAAGTCCATAAATAGGTAATTTGACTTGGTAAAGCACTCTGGGATGGCCTGGGGCTTGGGAAGTGACACTGAAGAAAGAATCTACATGTACACTTGTAGCTTATTATACTGCAGCACAAGCAGTTTCTGACCTCATTGTACTTACATTGCAATGCAGTAACAATAACAGAATCTCAGACTGGTCTGGGTTGGAAATGACCTTAAGCTCCTCCAGCTCCAACCCCTGCCACAGGCAGGGACACCTTCCACTAGAGCAGCTTGCTCCAAGCCCCTGTGTCCAACCTGGCCTTGAGCACTGCCAGGGATGGGGCAGCCACAGCTTCTCTGGGCACCCTGTGCCAGCGCCTCAGCACCCTCACATAAATCACTTCTTCCTTATCTCCAACCTAAATCCCTCCCGTTTCAGTCTGAACCCATCACCCTTGTCCCATCCCTACAGTCCCTGATGAAAAGCCCCTCTCCAGCATCCTTGTAGCCCCCTTCAGACACTGGAAGCTGCTCTGAGGTCTCCACACAGCTTCTCTTCTCCAGGCTGAACAGCCCCAGTGTTCTCAGCCTGGCTCCATATGGGAGCTGCTCCCGTCCCCTTAAGAGGAATGCTGGAAATGAATGGTGGATGCCCCTTACTGCTTATTTCTTCAAAGGAAAACACTGTTTTTTAGTAAGCAGAGATCTGTGTTCAGACAGATACTCTGAGAACGACAGGCTCAGTTCTGAAACCATCTGCAAAGGTCACATGGAGGGAGAGAAGCAGACAATGTAATATAGGAAATTCAGAATGTCAAATCTAAAGTAAACTTCCCAAAGTCTTTTCATAGGGGATGCTGAATGAGGATGCTGAAAGGATGAACTGAAGTGTAGTGGAATAGAAAATCAGGTGCCAGTGATGTTAAAAGTACCTGTTTAAAAGATTACTAAACTACATTAGAATACTCATCACAGGAGAACAGTCGGTATCTGTGAAACATCTAAACATCATTAGAAGGTGCTTAGCAAGAACTTTTAAGGGACATGTATTTGTTGAGTGTGTTAAGAAGGGATCTCTACCATGAATTGACAAAAAGCTGTATGCACAGGCAATGAAGCATTAAAACAGAACCAGCCCCTGACCTGTTGAACACATCTCCCTCAAACAAATGACTTACTGAAAACATCTAATGATCCCCAACTCATTTTTCACATCCTGTTAATAGCTGACCTGTTACTAGAGCATGTGGCCCAGAAACCTATTTAAGAAAGACCCTGGGGACTGTGGTCCAAGTCTCACAGTTCTCTGTTATTATTTTGCTCTCCTTACATCCAAAACACTGTAAGAATCACAGGCCTGATCCAGAGCTCGCTGAGGAAATCAAGGGGCATGTTTTGATTCTCTTTGGTACCAGGAGGGTTGAAGGGGAGGCTGATGGAGAACGTTATCATGCTCAGAGATGAAGAACACATTTTCCTCCTCAGATCTCCTTTTTTCAAGGACAGATAACCCTGTGACAGGAAACGTGTGTGTTCAGCTGCTGCTGCAACTGAACTAAGTCAAAAGGCTGGTGCAGAAGGAGGGACTGTCTCAAGTGAGGCTATCCCAGGATGACCTCCTCAAGAGAGGCACAACACCACCATTTAGAGGGGTCAGACTGCACACAACAGAAAAAAGAAACCCCAACTACTTCCAGCAGACCCAGAAGAGTAGATTTTAAGGACAATATAGTTATTTCCTTAGCCCTACCTCAATGCTTGATCTCCATGGCAGGCTGCGTAACATCACCATTTTATGTCCTCCGTCCGCATTTTCTCTCTAACATGCCCACTGCCTCCCTCCCCCTGCTACAGCACCCCAGGGAGAGGAGACTGCAGGCAGAACTAGAGAGACAAGCAGGCAGATCTGCACCATCTGACAGGCAGATGACACCCATGCCCTTCTGTCGCCTGGGACACCCAAACACAACTCACCCTGGCAACACCATCAGCTCTGACAGCCAAACTACTCCCTTCATCTCAGCAGGGCTGAGTTAATGCTTTGACCTCTGCTCACGGTGCTGCATTGCAGCTCTCGTGCTCTGGGGAAGTAGAACACCAACAGAATCCTTCCCAGGCTCCACAGAGAATCATGGAATGGTTTGGGCTGGAAGGAACATTAAAGCTCATCCAGTTCCAATCTCCTGCCATGGGCAGGGACCCCTTCCACTACAGCAGCTTGCTCCAAGCCCCTGTGTCCAACTTGGCCTTGAACACTGCCAGGGATGGGGCAGCCACAGCATCTCTGGGCACCCTGTGCCAGCGCCTCAGCACCCTCACATAAATCACTTCTTCCTTATCTCCAATCTGAACTTCCCCTGTTTCAGTCTGAACCCATCACCCCTTGTCCTATCCCTACAGTCCCTAATGAAGAGTCCCTCTCCAGCATCCTTGTAGCCCCCTTCAGACACTGGAAGCTGCCCTGAGGTCTCCAGCTGCATGAACAGCCCTGACTTTCCCAGCCTGTCTTGCAAACAGGGTCCCCAAACAGGCTGGTGCTGTCCTGCTAACATCAGCATCCAGGAATCATTCCCTCCGACTCCAGCCCATGTCACTGCTTCTATTACAATCAGGATTTCATTTCTGCCTTTAGCCTGATTAATTTGCTATACATCATTAATTTTCCCTGTAAACTTTTTCAACACCTTCCTTCCCAAGGCATTTTAAAGTCCAGCAATTAACTTCTCTCATCTCCCTTATCACACTCCCACCTCTGCTGTGTGCTCACAGTTGGGTTATTTGGGTTTATTCCTTAGTTACTGACAGCCAGTGCCACTGTGTGAATGACAGGCTCTCATTAATTAATATTCTTACATTAGGAAATAAAGAGGATGAGCATCTAGGGGGAAAACTAGAGTGTAAGAACTAAAAATACAGCTTTGCCTGTCTACTCGTGATGTATGGTATAATGATATATCGCTCTTAATAGAGTGCTAATTGAAAATGTGAGTTTGGAATGAAATAAATTATCAGCTGCTCGTATTTTCACAGAAATCAAACTCAAGTTGTCCCGTGCCATCCATCACAATTCACAGGGACTGCACCTCACTGCTGTATGAATGAATGGGAGAGAAGGAGCGTTTGGAGCGGAGGCTGGGGAAGAAAGAAGCTGAGAAAACCCCCAGCTGCTCAGGAACCAGCTCAGAGCAGCTGTAACATCAACAACAAACTCAATTAAAACTTGAGAAAGAGAATTTCAGCGCTGCTAAAGAACTCTGTCAGGGAATTGTCTGGTTCCTGAGCTCAGTCCTGGCACATTCAGACTCACAGAATGCTGTACCCTGTGGATGAGGCTACATGGTACTGCCAGCCTCAGCATCTCCGAGCCCATGACACTAAGAGCGAGCCCTTTCCCTGGGATTCTGCCACATGAAAAACATTATCATAAAGCTGTTTCATGGGTGCTGAGGCGCTGGCACAGGGTGCCCAGAGAAGCTGTGGCTGCCCCATCCCTGACAGTGTTCAAGACCAGGTTGGACACAGGGGCTTGGAGCAAGCTGCTCCAGTGGAAGGGGTCCCTGCCCATGGCAGGGGTTGGAGCTGGAGGAGCTTTAAGGTCCCTTCCAACACAAAGCATTCCATGATTCTATGAAAACACCTTTATCAGTTCACTTCAGTTTCATTTCAAAACACCTCAAAACACCTATTATGTGAAGGAAAAGAGCATGGAGAAGTGGCCCAAACTATTACCAGGTACCATACTGCACATGAGGCTTCCATAAAGCTCAGGTATCAGCAGGACATGCAGCTCTGCATTCAAAACCAGACCTGGTCCCAAGAATAAAGCTTCTTAAGCAGCTGCAGTACAAACTGTGTCTGCATCACACACATTCATGTTGTTAGTGCTTAATGCAGAGATCACAGAAGGGTTTGGGTTGGAAAGGACCTTAAGCTCATTCAGTTCCAACCCCCTGTCACAGGCAGGGACACCTCACACCAGACCCGGTCAGCCAAGGCTCTGTCCAACCTGGCCCTGAACACTGCCAGAGAGAGAGCATTTACCACTTCTCTGGGCAACCTGTGTCAGTGCCTCACCACCCTCACAGTAAAGAGCTTCTTCCCTTTGTCTAAAGCAACCCAAATCTGCACTGACTTAACTGCTCCCAGTTCCTTTGGAGGAACAAGACAGTAATCCATGGCTTAACAGCCCCCAGGGTCACAGTTTGGTACCACATGCTGTATCTAAAAGCATGACTATAGGCATATAGGTGAAAAACAATTCTAAAGTTATGCTAGAGAAAAACTAATGGACAAAAGCTGCATGGAGATAAAAATGAGATGCTGCATTCGAGCACAGTTTACAGGGACATACAGTGATAAATGAACCCAAGTTTGAAACGGAAACTGCACATCCTAATTACATGATTTATATTAGATAAATAATGAATTAATAGTAATTAATGCCAGAGATCTGGATTCTAGTCTCAGTTAAGAAAGCACAGTTTCTAGGCAAAAAAGACCTTCATTCCATCTTGGGCTGTTAAAAGAAAACCACTTTCAGCACTCTTCCGACTGCAACTGTTCAAGAACATTTATTTTGGCATTAGAAAGCACCTTGAGACAACCTCAGCCCAACAGAGGCTGCAACTGCCAAACCTGGGGGGTTTTGCAAACACTACTGCTTCATTGTATTTTCCATAGAGAAACAAAGGCATTAAAGAGGGAAGCAATCCACATGTGAACACTAGTGCAGTGCTTCCCACTGGATCTTATTATCTCATTGGCTCTACCATCCTGTGCGTGCCTGTTAATGCATTGCCAATAGAGATGTTAGGCTGGGTGTGCAAGCAAACAGTGTGTATGTGACAGCACTCTGATTTAATATCATGGCTGCAGTGGATGACATTTCATTGGGATCCTGAGGATAGGCAGCTCTTGGAATGCCATGTACCAGCAGACCCAGCCAGGCAGAGCAAAGTAGCAGCGCATTACAGACACTGTGCTCCTGCCTGTGGGAGAAGAGAAGTGCCTTAGCTCCAGACAGGGATATTTTCCTGCATAACTGTGCAGCCACTGGCCCTGCAAGATGCACGGTGAAATGGAGAGCACTCCATCACCAGGCAAGTGTGAATGAGATGGCATTTCCCAAATTACTACTCACTCTTTGTTAGAAAATTAAGCCACTCTAATATATTTGTGTTAGTGAACAACACTTGCTTGGTGCACAGGGGAAATCATAGGATCAGAATAGTGTGGGGTGGAAGGGACCTTCAAAGCTCACCTAGTTCAACCCCCCTGCAAATGAGCAAGGACATCTTCAACTAGATCAGGTGGCTCAGAACCAAATGCAGCCTGTCCTGGACTATCTCCAGGGATGGGGCATCCACTGTCTCTCTGGGCAACCTGTGCCAGTGTTTTACCACCCTCACTGGAAAGAATTTCTTTCTCACATCCAGTCTGAATCTCCCTCTTCCAGTTTAAAACCATCACACCTCATCCTGTCACAACAGGCCCTGCTAGAAAGTCTCCCCCCACCTTTCTTTATTGTGCTGCGGAAACATTACACCCACCATATCGTGCTTAGTTCCAGCTCCCTGCATATAAACCTGTACGAGCAAGGTAAAGCCAGGAAGGAAAGGAAGAGAGAACAGGGCAACAGAGAAACCTGTTACATCAAGAGCGTGCTGCAACTGGGAGCAGTGACAGTGATTTATAATGCAGCATTAAGTGTCAGAGTGTAACTGTCACGCTGGCTGTTCCGTGAGCACAGACCAGTGCTGCAGAAATGGGATGGGATTGGATACTTTCCATTCCTCTCTGAACTGGTGCAATTCAGAAATGAAATTTCCATCGCACTGCTGCTGTAATCTGGAAGCAGATTCTGTCAGGAGTGTTTGGAGAACAGCTGGGATTCAAGTTTCAAATTTAAGAAGTCAGCCTGGAGGGGAGGGTGTAGGTGAGGAATGTGTGAGACCATCACCCACACACAAGGTGTGTGCATTTCCAGCAGGAATCACCGTGGACATCCCAGTTTGCTTTTGGAGCCACTAAGGCACAAAGGAAATTACAGAGCTCTCAGCACTTTCTTTCCAGGGAAGCCCTAATCCTGGCACCTCCTGCAGTCTGGGCTGGTGACAGGCACTGAGGAGGCTCTGCTGACACGCCAGGGCAGAGAGAACAGAAGAGGTTCAGCACTTCAACCCCTTCTCAAACACAATGCGCTGGAAGAATAAAACTTTTAGAGTCAACTCCTATGAAGAAAGGTGGAAAACATCAATGAGGAATTTAACCAGAGCCTGCACCACACTATATTACGTGGCAGGGCACCACTGTGCTCCTTTACTAAGGAAGAATGTAAAACTGGCAGAGAAAAGCAGAATCAAGTTGCTGTTGATGGCTGCTTGAAAAAGACTACTGCTGGAAACTGAATTTTACCACTGAGATGAGTAATGGGAAAACTACTTCCTGTTAAAAACAGCTCCATGGGTTTTCAACCAGCTTAAAAATACCTACACAAATATACGCATGCATTGAGGAACCCTGTATATTCAGGCAACCAACCAGTGGGAGAAGAAATCCAAGTCCACATCCATCCCCCAGGTTGGAGGGGGCTTGGAGCAACCTGCTCTAGTGGAAGGTGTCGCTGTCTGCTTCAGGGGGTTGGAACTGGATGAGATCTAAGATCCTTTCCAACTCAAACCATTCCATGATTCTATAAATGCAAAAGAAAGAAAGGAATCTGTATCTTCCAAGGGCTTTATTAACACTTCGACTATTAGTTTTTCCTCCTCCCTCTAGAAAACAACTTATGTTTAACTTGCTCCTCAACTAAACCCCCTACCCAATACACACACAAAATGCATCTTTCTTCTTCCCTGATTCTAACACTCCTCTGGGAAAGGAAAGCAAAACTAAAGATACCTGTATTTGATGTTATTTTGTTAATTATCAGACCTTTCTCACATCAAGGTCTTACGGGTTTGTGAGCAAAGAGACAAAATCTAGATTTGATGGTTCTCTCCTCCGTTGCTTTCAAATTTGCATGCCTTTGATAGAAAACAGAAGAAAGCAAAGCAAAGTAAATCCATCACTGAGAAGGCTGGCATGAAGTAAGATATAATACACATGCCACAGGTGATTTAGAGGATTCTGGCATCAGAACCAACTAGTGAGGCTCTGCATGCAGGTTCATCGATAACGCAGTAATTTATGTGACAACGCTGGGGAGGGGGGAACTGATGAAGGAGGAATACACAAACATGAATTTCCTTCAACACAGCCTAAATTTAATAAAGCAATCCCACAAGTGCCAGCGAACACCACGGCTCCTGAGTGATTAAACAAGTACGAGCATAAATTATGCAGCACAGTTCATCAAACTTGTGTGCAATTGGGAAGAGCACCCACTGCACGGCAAAGCCTCCGCAGCACCGGCCCAGTGCATCCACATGCACACAGACTCATCCTCAGGTCAGCACTTCAATCCTACACTGCAGGAGGAGTTTTGCCTTCACAAGAGGGTTTTTTCCCCTCACAAGAGAGTTTTTCCCCTTCACATGAGGGTTTTTCCCCTTCACAGCACTATTCATTCCTGAGGACAGGCTTTTTGCAGCCGTGCTGGAGGCAGCAGGACTTTGCTCACGCCTTTACCTTAACATAAAAAATGGATTTCCTACCCACCCCCCTTTCTGGTTTTGAAAGATTAAGGCTAATCCGAACAGGGCCCCAGTGGAAATCTAGGATTTATTTTCCATACTTACTTTTTTTCCACTTAAAAGCCCAAGCTTGAATTCACAACACGTTTATCACTGTGTTCAGCATCACCGACTAGATCTATTAATAGCTTTCCCAATTTCTAATGTTAACATAAGTTTCTTCCCATACATACACGCACACATTTCTCCCTTTGCAGTTTTAAAGGGATAAATTTATGCTGGCACTTTCAAATGCATTTCAATGGCGTTAAAATGGCATTCCAATGAGACAAGCAGCTCAGTCATTCCTTCACCCACCAAAGAGACCAAGGTTGGTTTCAGTGTCTGTCCAGAACTGGGGATGTAGACGGCTCATGGAGGCCCTTATGTTCACAGGGATTTCCATGTTACTCCCTTGTAGAAGTGTCAAGACTCACATAACCATAATCCTTCAAACATCTGAGCCTGGAACTTTCCTGCTCTCCATACGTTACTTTTGTCATCTTTAAAATTCATGTTAGAGTCCTAAATTCATCAGGATAATGAAGGATGTGCATGCTGGAAATCATGAGGTGTTGGGATAATTTTAATCTAGCTGAGACTGACAACTGTCAGGCTCCTTGGAAAATCACAGGTTTAAAGTAAAGCCTTTAGTATTAACAATTCAGGGTGGGAAGGAATCGGGGCACTATACACAAAGACCTAACCTTCGATTCATTGATACTGTGCCACTGCCATTAATGTGAACAGGATCCAAATGCATACAGTTCTGTATAAGCAAGTCCCTAATTCATGGATTCTTGCTTTTTTCTCTCTTCTAATTCAGTCCCAAATACCTCAGCTGAATCAGTGAACTGATCTCATACCAGAATGGGATTTCAACATCCTGGTCCACTTCAGCTCTGGGTCTGGCCAAGAGCTCCAGGGACATGTTCCTGTTGAATAAGTTGCCCCACTGCACCAAACGGTCTGTCTTATCTGTTCTTCAGATGATGCCAAGACCTTCCACAGCCAAAAAACTCTTCCCTTATTTGAATGGGATTAGCAAATGGATTTTCTTTAGTGGCTGATTAGAGGAAAATACAACATATTTATGTCATGAGAGGGCTGATACAGATTTCATTGTACAGAGTCAGTGAAGTGACAGGGTGCAACAGGTAGCAAATACATGAGTCAGAAAGGCAATGACACTACACTTTGAGATAGAGGTGCAAGCAGAATGAGCACTTTAAATTCCTTAGCAGTTGTAGACAGCTATCAAAACGTCATGAGAAAAAAAAAAGATGACCATTTAATATACTTTACAGCTAGGGAACAGGTTGTAGGTAGCTTATCTTACATCCTTTGATAAGCCAGAGCAACAGAGCCCCATGAAAATCCTATAGCTTTTGATAGCACACATCTTTTTTCTATGCAGCAGGTCTTAACCTTGGCACAAACCTTGACAAAAAGACCTGTAAAACACTGCATGAACTACTGCCAGTGGTGGTGACCACAAAGATCCCCTTCAGCTTTACCTACAACAAACACCAGGCAGGTTCTTCTCACCTTCACCTACTTCAGGCCTAAACAATTAGGTCTCCACATATTGTGCCAAACTCAACACTTCCCAATCTATGTCACTGAGTTCCTCCCAACCCCACGGTGTGGGCTGGAACTGGATGATTTTAAGATCCCTTTCCAACACAAAGCATTCTATTATTCTAACAACTCAACCACAACACTCTGCTGTTAGCTCGACAAAGCGGTATCTTCCACAGCTTCAGTACAAGTTTAACTCTGTTCATCTCATTTCCCCTCTCCCAAGAGGGGAGAATTACCAGTGTTTAAAACCAGGACTCCTCCAGACTTGTGGCAGTGAAAGACAAAACATCCGAATTTATCCCACTTTTCCCTGCGTTTTGGAAGAAGATCCCCTGCACTTCCTGAATTTCCACTCTTCCTACAGTGATTTATTAGTTACGCAACCTGCCCAAACAAACTCAACCCAGTTTACACACAGGGTTGCTTTTTCAACAGTCACACGTTACCTGTGGAAACAATCAGACACGAGGTGGAATTCATCCGTGTGACCTTGAGCCATAAGGAATCAAACCTGCAGGGAATCACAACCGATTTATTTCAGGTGACCTTCCAAGACTGTGCTAAGAAGTTTTACAGGGAAGTGCTGAACAACAGGCCCAAAGCTTGAGAGATCTGACATACACCTTATGGCTGTGGCTGACCCCTGCCTATATCCCAGCACCTCATAGGAGTGGGGAGATGACTGGTGTCCTCTCTTGGAAGCCCTAACATCCAGGTAATGCAAGCAACAACATGGCCCTGCAGTGCAGAAGGCCATCAGCATTCAGGGCTGCATTTGGCAGTGTTGCCCCTCTACTTGGCCCTGGCCAAACCACGTGGAGCTGTATGAAACAGTCCCATGTCCAGTTTTGGGCTCCCCAGGACAGACATACCCACACTGGAGTACAGTCACAAAGGTGATGAGGGGCTGAAGAATCCATCATGTGAGAGGCTGACAGGGCTGGGATTGCTCAGCCTGGAGGAGGGAGCTTACCAGTACGTACACTTATCTGAGAGGTGGTGGAAAAGGAGGGGGTGAAGACAGAATCTGCATCCAGACACTCTGATATGCAACAATGGAATGACAAGAGGCAGTGAGCATCAACTGAAACAGACAAAATTGCACGGGAACATCAGAAAGAGCTTTGTACAGTGAGGGTGCTCAAGCACTGGGGCAGGATGGCCACAGAAGCTTCAGTCTCCATTCTTGGAGATGTTCAAAACCCAGTCCTAGATGACATTGCCCTGAACAAGTAGATGATCTCCAGAGGACCCTTCCAGCCTCAGCGACTCTGATTCTGCAAGGTACTTTCAAGATAAGCACACTACATGAGGAAGTTTCCAAAAGATAGAAAAGGTGGGTACTACCCCACATATCCCCTTCCTGAATGTCAAAGGGGGTGTCACTGTCACTTGAAACAGAGTTTTAATGAGGATTATATTGTGTTTGCACCTTGTCTCCAGTAAATACTGCTGTTGTGTGCAGAGTGGTGACTACAGAGCACAGACCAGGGCATAAACCAAGCTGGAATTTACCGCTTACATAAATTTCTTACTGTAAGGCCTCCATCTGTCTCTCTGTGCTTGTACTTTGGAAGAGCTGAAGCCTCTCCATTGCCTTTACCCTTCACTACTCAGATTCAGATCCATGCGACAATGGTAGCTCCGGTTTGTTCTATCCCTCTTGCTCCGTATCACAGGAAGATGTGTGTGACTCTTGCAGGCAGTTTCTGTACACTTCACAAAGCAATCTTCCTAATCATGACCTGAAGCAAAATCCAATTATAGGCCCGCTCTTCTGTCCATTAGATTACTATTAGCAAAGATAAAAGATATTGCTTGTAGTGTTGCCCTCCCTCTCTGCTATCCTAAAACCTCCCACTCAGACAGCTCTAGAAATAATAGCAGCACACACTGCTATGGAATGCTCCATCAAGAAGAATATCTTCCTTTCCAGTTAGCAGAAATGAAGGGAGCAGCTGCTTTGGTAACCAATGGGGAACGTGAATCATGCTCATTACAGTCCAGATCTGAGAGGAGCTCAATGCCTGATCACCATCTCCTCCAGGCACCCACAGGGGCAGTCAGCTTTCCAAATCCACTCTGAACTCCACAGTTCCTACAGAAGCCTTCTGGGGTTTGATGCTTGGTGCTGAATGCTTTTGATTAAAGAACATTCCTGCCTGCAACCACAGCTGTTGGAAACTCTGCCCAAGCAGTGAACTGGATACAGGAACACTCGCCTCGGCTTTGGCTTTTGCTGACCTTCATGGTTGTAAAGAACAGCTGCAATGGACTCACTGTGCAATGACCAAAGGGACCAGCTCAAGAGCAGCGAGGGAGAGAAGCACAGCCCTGCATGAGGACCACAAAGACACCAGAGACCTGGAGCAGCTCTGCTCTGGAGCCAGGCGAAGAGAGCTTGGGCTGGGTGAGCCTGGAGAAGAGAAGGCTCCTGAAGGGGAGACCTGAGAGCAGCTCCAGTGCCTAAAGGGGCTGCAGGAAAGCTGGAGAGGGGCTTTGGACAAGGGCCTGCAGGGACAGGCCAAGGGGAATGGCTTTAACCTGCCAGAGGGGAGACTGAGATGAGCTCTTAGGCAGAAGCTCTTCCCTGTGAGGGTGCTGAGGTGCTGGCCCAGGGTGCTCAGAAAAGCTGTGGCTTCTGGGCTTCTAACAGAGATGGTAAACCTGGCTCTGCCACTTTCTCCTTGTGGGATGTGTCACTTCACAGGTCCATGACATTCCCCTCTTTTCCTAGTAGAGACTGCATTCTCCTTCAGCACCTGGACACTGCTAAGCACAACAGAGCACTAATCCCAGGACACCTCAGCCTTCCTCTAATTTAATGAATAACAGGCTGAATTCTATCTGTGGATAGAGTGAAAAGATCAGATAAACACATTTTACATAACCCAGGCAGTCAACCTGCTGCTCTAAGAGTGCAGAGATTCCTTTGAGCTACTCTGGAGGGGAATCTGATCCCTTTGAAGCTTTCTGATCCTTTCGCACTGACTGAGGTTCATAACACTTGTTTCTGAATCACAGCCCAGCATTAAGTGGAGCATTGCAAGTTGCTTCAGATGATTTGATTTTCCACCCATCTCATTGTAACTGTCTGCCTCGGATATATCCATAGGACACCCACTAAGGTCTTGTCCCTTTTTAATACATATTACCCTTGTAAATACACATTACACAGGTAGCATTCATCAGGCCCGAAGCATGCAAGAGATACAACTTCCTGAGACCCCACCACACTTGGGATGATCCTGGCTTAAGGATCTGCATTTTCCTTGACAAAGATGTCAGGGGTGGTATTTACCCTCATGAGACATATCAGAAGCTTCATTGCTTATGAGCATTCACAGGTTACAGTCACTGCAATAGAGCTTCCTGTTGAGGTGAAAAAAAAGGAATGACAAAAGAGGCAAGTGGAACAAAATAAGGATTCAGAAGGAAAGCTCAAGGTCTCATTTAGCAGCAGTTTCTCGCACCCTTCATCAAGCTTTAGCTTTTCACATTTATCTTTGATGTATCTGCAGAAACTTCTATCTGCCAGAGGTACAAGTCCAACGCAAATCACACTTACTGGATTTTAAAGCTATGCCATGTGAATACAGGCTCATTTGGTGTATTTCCTACCCCCAGCACAATGAGATGTGATATTGCTTCTCATTGCTAACTCATGCTTCTTTTTAAAGCTTGTGAAACAAAGCAGGAGCCATGGCTTGTGGAAACTTCAGGTCTGCTCTATGGTTGTGCTAAACTGAATTAGTTTAGGAAGTGCGTAGCCCATTTCTTTCCAATTCCCCATAGCACTTGCAGTGTACCTGTCACTGCAGGGCTCAGCATCCAAGGAAATTTGTCCAGCAGTCATCAGACAGAATCACAGAATCATGGAACCAAACAGGTTGGAAAAGACCTTTAAGAGCATCGAGTACAACCATTCCCCAGCACTGCCAAGGCCACCACTAACCCATGGCACTGAGGGCCTCCTCTACACTTCATTGTTCCTCATCTCCATCTAAACCTCCTCTGGGGCAGCTTGAGGCCATTTCCTTTTGTCGCATCCCTTGTTCCCAGGGAGCAAAGCCCAGCCCCTCCTGGCTCCATCCTCCTGTCAGGCAGTTGTAGGGAGTGATCAGGTCCCCCCGAGCCACCTCCTTCTCCAGGCTAAACCCCCCAGATCCATTCCCCATCACACTTGTGCTCCAGGCCCTGCACCAGCTCCATTGCCCTTCTCTGGCCAAGCTCCAGCACCTCAATGTACTTCTTTGCAGGATTCATTCCTGTGGAGGTTTAGGGAGGAAACAAGAGTTTCCAAATCGCTTCACAGCACATCAGCGTGCTGCATTGCTACACTTGGGTATCTTGTTGGAGTTCGCTGCATGCATTTTGTTTTCTTTTTATGCATTTGTTTTTATGTTCATATGTTCTGAGAAAATGTGGATTGATAATTCTTTTTGGCAAAAAATCATCCTTAAGGAATGTATTTGTATCTATATATAAAGTACTATCTAATATACATGGAAACTGTGTAACATGGAAGACATTGCAGAGGGTTCTCAACATGCTGTGGGAATGATCCAAGGTTTTAGCATCCTGTCTTACAACAGCTCACTCCACTCAAGGGGGATGGCAGAGATAGGGTTCTGGTTTAAAAAAGGGTAATTTGTTCAAACCCTTTTTACATGAAAGAACACTTGAAGAATTTCCCCTTCGCAAACCACAGTGTGTGCAAAGTTCTGACTATGTATACTTAATTCCAAGGGTAGGATTAACCTTATCCAGGTTTATAGCACAGGTACGTATGTGGATGCACATGTCTGTATGCTTATCTCGGTGTCTAAAATCAGCTGTTGTAAATGTTCACCAGTATCAGGCTGAAAGACCAAATCAGGCTTTTCTTAGTGACACTGTGGGCTTTGGCTGCCTAAATCTTCCCACTGTTTGCTAAATCCTCTGCCCAGTAAGTAACAAGTGCAGGATGAAACCTTCTTCTGAAGTCAGGGAACAAGAAATTAAAGTTTGAGGGTTTGGGAAGGTTTTGTGTTTGTTTGGTTCGGGTTTTTTTTCCAGTCTAAATGCATTCGAAACAGTAGGTTGCTCTTTTATGCTAACTGTGGCTGGGAGAGAATGGAAATACTTGCTGAGAGAGGCATAAATAGCTTTGATATCAAAGGCGCTGAAAAGCTTTATTTACATTCACTCTGTGTGAATAGCAGGTTCCATATGGTCAGAGCCATGGATTACAGCTCTGTGGGGGAAGGTGAATAGGTTATCTAGAGCTTCTTATACAAATTGTAGTCTTCCAGCAAATAACACAGTTCTCAGCTTCTTGGGCTTTAATAGGTCTATCTGAACTACTTTATCATTCAAATCTGATGCGAGCTGGAGTAATGTGGAATTGCGTAAGTGCATAAAACTGGAAAGAAAGCAGAAGAGGTTGTATTGCTCTTCAAAGTCATTATAACAAGTGTGGGGTTCCTCCAGTGGGGATTAATGGAGGGGACTATTAAAAACAGAAACAAGTGGAAAACCACTTCAAAATCCTCTCCTACAACCTCCTCTTATGCTGCTGTAATACTACAGAGTGATACACAGCATAATACTAAAGACTGGCTGACTGAGAGTAATGAAGCTGCAGCTTTTGCTGCTGTCTGAGTTGGAGAATAGCTTTAGCCAGAGGTACAGCATCCCGTTCATAGCAAGAAAGCTTTTCTGCTGGACCTGTAACAGTATGAAAGATAGGGAGAAAATTCACTCATCTGTGTATGACACAAGACTCCAAATAGCCATCCTGGATCACCTCTGCTAAGGAGATCTGTTAGCAAGCTGCTCACAGGGTCACTATCTACAGCAAAGGTCTAGAGAAGATGCAGCCACACTAGTTTCAGAGATAGACTATGAGAAGACCAAGAGGCAATGGCCACAAGCTGCAAGGAGGGAAATTCTGATTAAATACGTATCTATTACCATAACTATCATTATGATCATTATTATATAAATACATATAAAATTGCCAAGAGTTACTAAAGACCGAAATATGCCCCAACAAGGCCTACCTGCAGACAGGTAGTGCCTTCAGAGAAACAAGAAGCTCTGGATGCACACCAGGAACATCTTCATAGCCTTCAGACATCCACTGCCTCTCAAATGGAGTATCAGCATGACTACTGACAGGGGTAGGAACTGGATTTGTTGCACCTAAGTCCCAGGTTCAGGAGGTTAACTAAGGCACGCTCAACACAAATCTGATCTACTCACTGAAAATCTCTGAGGAGTAAGGAGGCGACACTCCTCATTTGAAACCTTCTATTGAACCAAAAGCCAGGGTTTCATTAGATATTTAATGTTTAGCCCCCATCCAACTTGGACTAGTGAAAGGTGTCCCTGCCTGTGGCAGGGGGTTGGAACTGGATGAGCTTTAAGGTCCCTTCCAACCCAAACCAGTCTGGGATTCTAGTGAAGTTTAAAAGTGCTCTGGAACTCTAAGAGAAACAGAAAGCAAATAAATGCACAGAACACTGGGTTTTCCAGTCAATGCGATAACAACAATTCATCCTTATTACAAGCTTGAGATAGGCACTGGTGCTAAAGGACCAGAACACTTTAGTAGTGATTCTCTCTTAACCCAGGGACTTCTCTCACGAGGCAGCGCAGTGCTTGTGCCAAACAGCTGATTTCCAGGCAGCTGCATCATTTCCCACACAGAATTATTCACAGCTTGGTGATGGGAGGAGATAATCAACATATGGAATAAGACAGTGAAGGGCTGGAGACAAGAGGGCAGAAACAGAAATTCCCAACCTGCCAGCTGGGGAAATAGAAGGGATGAGGAAGAGAAAAATAAGATCAAAAAGACAAGAGACTTGGCGATTTTCTGACTGGAAATCCCTCTGTAATGAAGAAAATGAATGAAACATTAACCAGCCCCAGGCAAGAGTAATATTTCCAGAGTATTCATCTAAGTGGAGAGCTGAAGTTTCCTTTTTTAGAGAGGCTTCCCAGTTGCCAGTCCAAGAGAAACGTCAATGAAAGCGTATGTTATGTGCCAAAGTGCTTCTAAAAATCAGTTTTCACCTATCCTGTTACTTTGTTCTGGAAAAGTGTACCTGGAAGCTGAGCTAAGAATTAACACAAATCATCTTGCCATATAAAATACCCCGTGGTAGGAACAGGATCAGCAGAAAATACAGACAAAGAGAGCTATACACATACTACATCTACTCATCCATACGTATCAGTTGCTTTAATAGCTGAAATTCACAGGAAAGAGAACAAAACACAGGCAGGGAAAGGTGTTCTGTGGTCTAGGCAGGAAAAATAGCTCCTTCTTACATGCTTTTCCTTCTCATTTCCCATAAAGCCTGCTGAAATCACACTGAGCTTTTGACTGCTGAAGGGCAAGCGAGGACAATATTGTATGGATGGACAAATGAACAGGAAAAGGGATAATAGAGGAAACAAAAAAGCCCAATTCTGTGGTTCTCAAGCAAGCCAGAAGTGCTACTCAGACTGTACCAGTTACAGCAGTCAGGCTGCGAGAGAAAATCATACCAACAGCATTCCCAAACTCCTGGCTCCCAGGAAGAGCTGACAATTCCCCTGTTTTTCAAGCGTCAGGGTGGAGTAAGCAAAATACAGCAGCTCTCCTGACACCATGGGAGGTATCCAGCTCCATTCCTAACCACGCCATCTGGGCTGCCTGCCTTCTGCTGTACTAACTTCCCACCTCTGCACGCAGCTCCTCTTGCTGGAGGCAGTTCTGCTTCTTAGGAATGCCAGTGTTACATGGGCCTTGGCACAAGGAGGCACCGATTGACATGATGAATGTACACCCTGGAGTTTATATCCCAGGGTTCTGCATGCAGGAAGAACACAGTTTGTGTTCTGCACGTATTTACTCAGCTCTGCATAGGCCATACCAGGAAATGAGAAACTGCTCTAATTTCCATTGGCATCAGCATGAGTCAGCTTAAGTAAGACAACATAAAGCACAAAGGAACAGGCACAGACACCAGACTTCCACCTGAAAATCCTGAAGATAATGTGCTCCATTTAAACCACTGCTGCTGCAGGCCATGGAATATTTGTTTAAGTTCAGTGCTCATGTTAAAGATCTCATTCTTAGGAATTTCAGCTGTCCCAGCCTGGCTAGGATGATGCAGGAATTCAGGCTGCTTCCTCTGGTGTCTTACAGCATGTTTATGGAACACTAGGTTACCACAGACTTCCATTTAGGATACAGGATTTTCTCCTGTTCCTCTTAAACCTCAGCACTGGTATCCCATTTATGCTGAGCCTAATGACAGAGAAACAGGAGCCTGGGGTTAGTATGGGGGCTTTTGGGGATAAATACCGGGTAATACTACAAAAGAGCTCTGGATTCCTGCTCACTTGCTCCCAGACTAAACACAGGCTGTGTGTACGACTGGCCTGTACACCAGGTATCCCTCAATCCTGGTTTAAAACAACCTGCAGAGAGATTACAGAATGCTGTGGGATTTTGTCTTGCATTCTCATCATCCCCAGGCAGAACAGAGACAGGAAATACTCCAAGAAATAGCACTCTCCAAAACCCTCAAAATTTTACAGACATAAAGGTAAAACTAAACCAAGAAAGTTAACGGTTAACATCTTGCAAAACCTTCATTGCTTACTTCTGTGCTGTCAAGAAAAGAGCTGCGAGGCAGGAGGATGAAAGTGCCTTTCAAACAGGGAGTAAAATGAACTGGGCATTTGTAAAGAGCTCAACTCAAGTGGTGTGCTCAGCTAACACTCCAAAGCATGACTGCAAGCTCATACCCACCCTTACAAGAGTAATTTCAATGCGTTTCACAGAAATGTGTTAGACTCCAATCGATAAGAAACCCTGTAATGAGCAACATCTACAAATAATGGCTTTACTTGTGTTTTTCAAGATTTGGCAACTGCTCCAAAACACAGGGATGTGGGAAAACAAACACTTCATTCTCTGCTCTGCCACAAGCAAATCACTTGACCCTATGGCTGCTGGAGGTACATCACCCTCTAACGTGGGCACTCTGTGAAGAGGAATGTTGCAAATGATGTTCTGCATCTTTAACGTAGGAGAGTGTGACGTATCATGGAAATACTGATGACGTTCATCAGCATTCACCATTCAACAGGGACTGCAGTGATAGGACAAGGGGTGATGGGTTCAAACTGAAATAGGGGAAGTTCAGGTTGGAGGTAAGACAGAAGTTCCTCCCTGTGAGGGTGGGGAGGTGCTAGCACAGGTCAAGTACCTCTTGGTGGCTTTCACATTACCAGCTAGCTGGAGTTTTCCTACTAATACTGAATGAGTTAGAAAAAGATGCACTAACTTCAGTGCTTCATGCTTTGTACTCGACTATTTTAAAGCACTAAATGGCCAAAGCAGCTTTATAAACTGCAGCTAAATGTGCCACCACTGTTGAGCTCTGAGCGTGCAGATGAGCTCCTCATCCCAGCTCTGGTGGAAGCTGCCTCCACATAGGGAGAATAGGAGCAAAAGCCAACAGAAAAGGCAGGTTAAAGCCATTCCCTACAGGCCCTTGTCCCAAACCTCTCTCCAGCTTTCTTGTAGCACCTGCTTTGAATTACTCTCCACCTTTCTGTGTTGGTTATTGTGTGGGGGTCAGCTTTGCTCTGCTCTGTTCTTCAAGCCTCAGTTTCCTTCACCAGAGGCCCCCAGTTATGTCCAGTCACTTGCTATCACAGAATCCTTTTCAAACAGATACTTCTCAGGTCCTGGGTTTTTTATCCTTACTATTGAACTGAAGCAGATGGAGAAAGAAGTTCATGCTTGAAAATCCTCTTCTTTACTACCCACAAAATGAGAAAATCCTCTTCCCACAAAATGAGTGGTTTTCATTTGTCTCCAACACAACACTTGTATGCAAAGAGGCTCAGCCTTTCTCTCCCACAGAGACATACGGTCAACTACAATTATTAATCCCCCATTGTTGTTGTGACTTTAAACCGTGCTTTAAAGCCACTGTGATCCCTTTCAAGCAGTGGAGGGAAAGAGCACTTTAATCACTAAAAGTGCATTAAAAATTCAGCACTGGAATCTTACCTAATAGACTGATATCTCCCAGGAGCTGGCAGGGTAGGACTGGCTATCCAAAATTCACTGTCCACATTTAACGCATGTTAAATCTACCTGACACTGGGCTCTGCTTGCTTTCATGTTTAAAGAGAGGCTTAAATTTGGACCTGTTCAGAGTTTAAATAAATCAGAGAAGTTTAGTTGTGTCTTTTTACAGTGTTGTAAGACCAACTTCTATGTCAAGAGCCAGCAGACACTGGGTCCTCCTTGTCCCTCCAAACTGTCAAGGCTGTCTCAATGTCTGTGGTACACCCCAGACAGGGAGCACAGTATAACTGTTATTGCACTGACTTAAAATCTGAAGCCATGTGTCTTAAATTATGCTTTGCCACCACCAACTTTGCCATTAGCTGGGATGAGGGCTAAACTGGAAAAGGCACACAAACAGATACAGAGAATAAGGAAGCCCAATTAAAGCCTTAATTAGCCTCTCAATGCACATAGAATCCCAGACTGGTTTGGGTTGCAAAACACCTTCAGATCACTCAGTTCCAACCCCTGCCACGGGCAGGGACCCCTTCCACTGGAGCAGCTTGCTCCAAGCCCCTCTGTCCAACCTGGCCTTGAACACTGCCAGGGATGGGGCAGCCACAGCTTCTCTGGGCACCCTGTGCCAGCGCCTCAGCACCCTCACAGGGAAGAGCTTCTGCCTTATCTCCAACCTGAACTTCCCCGTTTCAGTTTGAACCTATGCTCCCCTGCCCTGACTACACAGATTTAGACAGGAGTCCATCTAAATTCGGAAGCAGGTAGAAGCAATCTACCCATTCCTCAGTTCTTCCTCCTATGACTACAAATAGTTTTCTGGTTCATTTCACAGTATTTCTTCCCACCCTGATGTTACAACCAGAAACCACACTGGGAACAATTTGGGATTGAACAGAAAATGATAGTGTCTAGACAGCAACTATGCCTGAAGTATTTTCAAGGAATATAAAAAACAAGCATTACCATCAGCTCTAATAGCAAGAGCTTAATAGTGATGTTAATTTTAACTGATTCAAGGTGGCTATTCAAAAAAACCAAACCAAACCAAAGCCACAAAAGAAAAATCAATGACCTGGAACAGAAA
The DNA here is from genome assembly GCF_028554395.1 of Pezoporus wallicus. Taxonomy (NCBI): domain Eukaryota; kingdom Metazoa; phylum Chordata; class Aves; order Psittaciformes; family Psittacidae; genus Pezoporus; species Pezoporus wallicus. The sequence continues at coordinate 1,807,586 of NW_026636985.1, forward strand.
TTCCAATTTTCAAAGCAGGACAATTATTATATTCAACTAATACTGAATTTTCTAATGAATAGTATTAGAATATACTCTTTACAGAATAGCCTGCAAGAAACCTGGAGAGCGGCTTTGGCCAAGGGCCTGTAGGGACAGGCCAAGGGGAATGGCTTTAACCTGCCCGAGGGGAGACTGAGATGAGCTCTTAGGCAGAAGCTCTTCCCTGGGAGGGTGCTGAGGCGCTGGCACAGGGTGCCCAGAGAAGCTGTGGCTGCCCCATCCCTGGCAGTGCTCAAGGCCAGGTTGGACACAGGGGCTTGGAGCAAGCTGCTCTAGTGGAAGGGGTCCCTGCCCGTGGCAGGGGTTGGAACTGGATGAGCTTTACGGTCCCTTCCAACACAAACCAGTCTGGGATTTTTATGCTTTATGCCCCTATCTGGGATTCAAACACTTAATTCATTTTTATTCTTAAGAAGTAAACAGAGCTGCAAACGGTTCGATTTACAACTAAAAGGAGACTCGAATCAGGCACTGGATTCCCTTCTGCATTTGAGAAAAACCATTCCCTTGAAAAAGAATGCATTTTGTTCTAACACTCCAAGGGTCTGTTGCTCTGGATCCCATCTGCACACCTTTTTTAAAGGAGCTTGCCAAATTTTTTATCCACAGCCCATTTTCCCTGCCTGTCTGCGGACTGCAATGCTTGGTTAGGTTCAGGCATTCAGAAAGAGGTCTGCAGGCAATATTTACACATCGAATGACCCAGACTAAACCTCAGCACCTTCCACTGGCTCGTGGAAAATATTCCTACACAACCTGCTTCTGTGTACCAGAAGAAGCTGCTTTGACTGAGAGTACCTATAGGAACACGTAACATCAAATAATGGCATGAGAATTTCAAAGAGCTTGGTTCTGCTGAGGTCAGATTAAGTTAAACTGGCAGCATTTAGTGATTACTTCTGGTTTATGGAAAAAGCTGCAGGCTTTGATTTAAAAACCAAGAAAATACAGATTTGAAATTGAAGAACTTCATGTTTTTAATGCAAATCCTGTATTGCAGATCAAGAGCCATAGTGAGGGCTACTGTAATTCTCTGGGTCAAGATGCATTAGAGTCTGGTCCTTTATGTCCAAAACAAACAGCACATCTTTAAAAGAGCTTGTCTAAGATTTGCAGCGCAGCTCCTAGAATCAAAGCTGTAAACAGCTTCTTGGCTTTGTCCTGAGTAAGCAAGAAAAATTACGGAGAGAAAAGCATCAAAACTCTGGATCCTGAAAGTGGCCGAAACCTTGACAACAGCGAACAGCTTCCAGGCCAACGCTGGCATTCCAAGGGAACAACAGAAGTGGTCTTCAGGGTCTCTAAACCAAGTGCCTTTATCAAACACTACCCTTTCCATAATAGTGCCATTATGTTCTATTGGTGGAGTCTCTGCACGACTGCACTGATAATGAAGTCCATAAAGGATGCAGTCTGCCTTCTGCAGAGACTGGAGCAGGCAGTGCCTGGCAGGGAAGGAAATCAATGACTCCAATGCAAGCACCCTGTTGCCTACAGTGTGGAGTTATCAATTTTCCTCCCAGCTAGACAGCAGCTGCTTCAGTCACAAAAAAAAAAAAGGGAAAAAGAGGAAAAAAAAAGAGAAGAAAAAATAAGAAATAAACCCCCACCCTCCACAGAGCAGCCACCATGCGGTACATCGGGCTAGAAACATGGATATGCAGGAAGCTCATATTCATGGCAAGCTGAAGATCCAGCTTCTTTTGGTAAGATTTTAATTTCCAGATCTTCAACCTTAAGTACCAGGACATCTGTTCAAGCTTTCTACGTGGATCTAACCCCCAAAGCAGATCCCCTCAGCTGCTGTGGATAGAGGGATAAGCTTAGCTATGGAAGGCTCTCCTGCTAGGTCAGTGCCTGCCCACTGTTTGCAATAACATTCAATTTAACTCTGCTAGAACAAGTCAGTCATTCACAGCCTGATTTTCCCATTAAGAGAAAAATATTAAGAGAAATGTTACCTGTAACCAGGCAATGAGGAAACAAAACCATAAGTACAGCTTCAGCTCCCCTAAATGCGCTGCCTATGCTGCTATCAGTGTGCTGGTTTCCAGCACTGAGCCAGGCACTGAGCTGGATACAGCACTCACTGAACTGAATGGTTTAGCTGTGGGTGCTCCAAGGCCTCACTCTGTACACATCTGACTGCTCATTTCACAGAAGAGCAGAGGCACACACAGCCAGAGCAAGATTTGGGCTAAATAAATGAACTGCTCTAAGGATCCCAGTACAGGTCAGGACAGCACTTCTCAGAACAAGGCTTTTAGAGTGTGAGAAGGTTCCTTAATGTGTTTTCCTCCATCAAAGGAACATAAAACCACACTACGTTAGCACCACTACACTGAGAGAAAGTGGTGAAATAAACACAAACTCATCCCTGAACACCTCACAGATAAATCATACCCGGATTTCCCATAGTTACTTGGAAAAGTAATTTGCAAAGTAACATGTACTTCATGAAACCTGATGACAAATGAAGTCTGAAACTTACTTTGCATAACGGGAACTACCCATGTGTGTGTAGGCATTTATCCTATGGTAAGTTCTAATGGCATCTTTCTTGGTGAGGAAGGTAACACAGTGCTTATTACAGACCAGGATGATAGCATGGACAATACAGATGACCTGTACTAAATATACACCTTGGTTACCTTGTGGGTAGGGTCTTGCTTACTTGCCCACATACCCAACTCATGGTCCTGGCAAGTTCACAGCATTAACATTCTCTGGGCTTTTCTATGATACTGTTTGTGCTTTTCAATTTGGTAGAATTCTGAGTTAATAAACCTCCTTTCCCCTTCACTGGAACACAATGGATAATGAGAACCATCACCCTGAACCTCTAAAATATCCTAGGACACTCAATAAACATGGTACAGCGCTGCACGTCCATAATTTGCAAAAGAAAAGTAGCAGATATTTCATATTTAAACACTGCAAGTGTCAACTCTGGGTACATGCATCAGCAAGAGACTTGGTGAAGAAGAACAAATAAGACACTACTACATATATTTATTTCAAACAGAGCAGCAGACAGCACTAACTTAATGCAATATTTAATTTAAAGCTTGGGCTGCTATGCTAGCATCACCAAAGTTAATTTATACTACTGAGTATGACTGTATGGCCTTTATTTTAATACTCTGCCATTAACCAGTTCCCTGTGTTAGTTCAGAACAGAGCCAAGCGGAAGCTTGAATGCAGACACTAAGACAACCCATGGAATTTCTCATCCTCTTATAGAATCATGCTATGGTTTCACTGACATGGCTGGAAGCGACCTTAAAATCACCTAGTTCTAACTGCCTGCACTGGCAGGGACCCCTTTCCACTGAAGCAGCTTGCTCCAAGCCCCTGTGTCCAACCTGGCCTTGAACACTGCCAGGGATGGGGCAGCCACAGCTTCTCTGGGCACCCTGTGCCAGCGCCTCAGCACCCTCACAGGGGAGAAGAATTGCTCCCTTTGATCTAGCCTGAACTTCCCATTTCAGTTTGAACCCATCACCCCTTGTCCTATCCCTACAGTCCCTGATGAAGAGCCCCTCTCCAGCATCCTTGTAGCCCCCTTCAGACACTGGAAGCTGCTCTGAGGTCTCCACGCAGCTTCTCTTCTCCAGGCTGAACAGCCCCAATGTTCTCAGCCTGGCTCCATACAGGAGCTGCTGTAGCCCCTGATCATCCTCACGGCCTCCTCTGGACTTGCTCTAACAGTTCCATGTCCTTATGTTGAGGACACCAGAAGTGCACACACTGTTCCAAGTGGGGTCTCGCAAGAGCAGAACAGAGGGGCAGGATCCTCTCCTTCAGCCTGTCTTTGGGGAGGCAGCAGCTCACTGCAGGAGCTACCAGGGTTAAGCATTCATCCACGAGAAGCTTTGACTTTCAAATGGAAGCCTTCAGCATCAAGACAAATCCATCATTCTAATGCTCAGAACTAAGCTGTTGAAACCAAAGGAAATGAATCCATCCAGGGATCATTAGCCATGTGTAAAGCGTTGCTCCCAGAATTAATAGATGCTATGTCATGCCTTGGGACTACTTTCAACCCGTTCCCAGTCAGCTGGAAAAGGACAGAGGAAAATTTCTATTCTATTTTTTCCCTGCTCTCTCTTTCTTCCTTCCTGCCTCCTTTTGAGATCCACACTGCTGAGAACTTCTCCACAGAGCAATTCATAATCTATTAAAATAAGCACTGCTGCTGCTAAGCATAAACCCAAAGATGAATTAGCAAAACAGGAGAACAATACTAACACTGAGGAGCTGAAAGCTCTTTACAGGCATGGGAATAGCTTGCACCAAATGTCTGCCTGCTCCCTGAGATGAGTACTCCAAAGCAAAACATCTGCATCAGAAAACAGCCACCAAAAAGGCTGATTGTACTGCTCAAACCTCAAACTTCAGCACCTCTTCTGACCACAACAGACTGACCATGAGCATAAGGAATGCTGCTTACTCTGGGTCATACTGGTAAAGTCTGTGTAGATTATACAACCACTAATGAACCATTAACATATGCTTCCTTTCACTGAGAGGTTTCAAAGGTTTCTAAGCCTTGGGATCCATCCCAGGGAGCATCAAACAAGCAGCTCCTTTTAGATTGCTGAATGCTGCCATAACCTGGCTGCATGGGAGGAAAAAGACCCCATGAAAGTCATTGTGTAAAGCAACAGCCTCACAGCTTGCTCAGCTCCAACCCTGCTGCACTCCAGGTTATCCCAGCACTTGCTCAGTGTCTCACTTCTTCCCCTCTAACACAGTCAAGGGCTGTGCAGCTTTAACCCTAAGCCAGCACACAGCAATGAATAACACTGCATTCCCAAAAAGACTTGCAAGCATGTTTGTGCTTTTCAATTTGGTAGACTTCTGAATTAATTAAACTGCTTTCTCCTTCAGTGGTACACAGTGGATATGAGAACCATCATCAGTGCCCTCTTCCCAGTGCTCTTAAATAAGCAGGACAGGTTTGGCTTCTACTTCAGCAGTGAAGATGGAAAATAATCCAACATCTTCATTGCAATGGTCTTCCAAGATTTTTTATCCCATGCTCTTACAGTGACTTAATGACAATCAGTCAAGTCGCTCCATGTCGTTTCTCAATACATTACTCCAGAATAAGGACATTCATCTCGCACCCAGCTCACAGCTGAAAGGTGCTGTATGGAAAAGCTTTAATTTCTATGTGGTTTAAAATACAACACCACCTGGAGATAACAAACAATTGGCCTGAATTCTACACATCAAAACAACAAGCAACTCCCAAAGAATGCCCAAAACGGTAACAAGCAGCTTTCTGTACACTGAGGCACTGAGCCAAATTCATTTGCCACCAAGAGCTACATATTCAGGGCTGTATTCTGGTAAATCAGAAGGAAAAAGTCTCAGGAAGTTTAGCAGTAGAAGTTTTTCCATGCCTAACTATCCAATTTTAAGGAATATATATATACACACACTCAAATATAGACTTTCAAATTGCCAACACTTAAAATTCTTGCTGAAGGCAATTTGCTTTCCATGCCATGAAATGAAAAAGGAGCCTTAGAAGCTGAAGCCATTCAGAGCACTCTGGTACTGCAGCAGGGAACACAACAGTGGATTCTTGTCCAGAAACACTCAAGTTTTCATCTTACTAAACAGTTAGCATGCCCAGAGCATCCTTTCTCATGTAGAGGAGATTAACTACGGTGGCCCTGCTCAACAGCATGCTTACATAGGCCTTCCTTTAGTATCCCAAAATTTGAAAGATGAAAGGGTTCTGCTACGGTTCTGTACAACAGATAGAGAACAGTGCATATACAGTGAATATACAACAGATCCGAAACTGGTTTTTGATTGCAGGGTTTAAAGACAAAAGTGATTTAATCACTGTTACAGTTTTGTTTCATTTCTTATATTCCATTGTTGAATACTGTATGTGCTGTAAATAAAGGAATACATCAGCTCAGCACAAAGAAAACTGCAGGGCCTGCATTTAAATGTCACATCTTCCCTTACCGAGTTTTTAGCCATCAAAACTTTCAGCAAGTACATGTTGTGTCAAAACTCCATTCTGAAAGCTTAAGCTTTGTACTAACTAAAGACATTATTTGCATCAGCTCCAAAAGAACCAGTCAGGATGATGTAACAACTCAGCTAAGGAAGGAAAATCTCCTTAGAGGTACCAAACTTTGCTGCGAGCTTCCAAACTTTCCCAAGACAACAAAGCTGCAGAAGAACAACTCCATCCTGTACCTATAGAAATAAGCTTAAACAATTGGCACATTCATTAGGAATTTGCTGAATTTGAGATGACCACTCACCTTGGATGGATGAAGAAAAGCTGGAGCAGAGAGTTCAAAGCCTTCGTATAAAATCTCACCACAGCCTGGCAGCCCCTGCAACAGAAACAGGTTCCTCTACTCTATAAACGCTAAACCAGATTCTGCCCTGCATGAAATGATGCTGAACCCCACCAGGAAGAATTCAACCCTACTCATGACACAGATGGCTGTTGCTTTGAGTAACTGATGCTTTTAACAGCTGCAGTAGCTACCAGGTGCCTTTAATATCAGAAAGGTTTGACTATCACTAGAACACACCCAGTACTGCAGGTGAGTAACATTATATGGAAACAGAAAAGATAATACAATTATGTTATTAAAATGTCTCATAGATTTGAGATTAAATCGACTTTTTACATTACATGTCATCATCTTTGATCATTTTAAGAACTCTTTAACATACACCTCTCTAAACAATATAATTATATATAATTATAACCTGCAATCTGGAATTTTTGGTACTATCAAACTCTGGGTTCACTGCTTCAGTGAATATCATGGTTCCATGTTTTCTAGACATCTGAATAAATGAGGAAGAGTTACTAGACAGAAAAGGAAATCAAGTCACCTATTTGATACTAGATTTGATCACTAAAATGATCTGAGGTTGCAGGTGATTCATAACTAGTAGATCTTTCCTTGCAGGAAGTATATTCTGTACTGAAATCAACAGCTCATCTCGTGCCATCCCAGCCCCATGTGTTACGGAAGCATGTTTCAGAGGACTCCTTTGTTACTCCAAGCCTTGATGTGTTCAGTCTTCCATACCACAGTCACAGGTGGTGTCTTTACCTTATACCACTAGAACAATCCCGCAGAACTTCCTCATCCAGTGGGAATTCATCATATCACAGCAAGGCCCAACCTCCCCCCACCCTTTCTGATGCAAACACTGCCACTGAACTAAAACATAAAAGGTGCCAAAGAAGCAAACCTACCCAGGAAAGGATCTTCTTCATTGCTTATGTATAATTAGATCTGGTAAAAGAGCCAAGCAGGATCTGACCCTCTGCTACAAGGACATGGCAAACCTGAAAATAACCCCCCCCCAAACCAACCCAAAAAGCCCCCCAACACCCACTCCTTTGACTCTGGAGTTCATTTAGCAAATGTAAGATGTGGGCCTTGCAGCAAGCAAAGTAACTGGACACAACTGTTTGTACAACGCATCCAGTCAACGGTTTTGTAATGGCTTGACATAAAAAGTGGTACCCGCCTCACAGTGTCTGCATGCTGACGGGACCCTGGTTAGGACCTGCTGCCCAGGGACATGTCTTTGCAGTGTGCACAGCCTGTAGTTCTCACTGGGATTTGCTTTGTAGCTGTTGTCATTTTCTTTAAGTGAGAGCAAGCAGAACTCTTACTTCACCCATCTTTCTTAGCCTTAAATCTCTTAGTGTGTTAGAATGAGCTCCTCTCCTGACTAAACACAAGGCTCTCTTCTACTTCATCATTTTCAGTATTACCACCAAGAAGACAGACATAAAAGTCTCACTATAAATGAGTGAAGTTCACAGGGTTCAATGAGCTCAATTCTCACTGCAGCCTGGCCTGACACAAAGCTGACTGGCACCAGCACATAAAGTCTGATTTCAGGGTTTGGCTCAGCCTCCTACACCAAAACAGTGTGCATTTGAGATCTAGGCTTCCTCATAACTGAATATTCATTAAAACTGCAGACACAAAGAGAATATAATGAAACAGTAGATGACTCAACAATAAATCATCATCAATTCCACTAAGCTCACTTCAACCTGTTTACACAATGGAGCAAGGCTACAAGGAAGCCGCACACAGACTGCAACAAAGCACACAAACCACCACAAAAAGCTTGGCAAAACATGGGATTGTTTAGGCTGGAAAAGATCTTTAAGGTCATCAAGTCCAACTGTTACCCACCCAGCACTGCCAGCACTAAATCATGTCCCCAGGCACCACATCTACACGTCTTTTAAACCCCTGCAGGGATAGGGACTCACCACTGTGCTGGGCAGTCTGCTCCAGCTCCTTTGCCTTTCGCTGGATCTGCTCCAGCACCTCAATGTCTCTCTTGTAGTGAGGGGCCCAGAGCTGAACACAGGATGCGAGGTGCAGCCTCACCAGAGCTGAGCCCAGGGGAACAATCCCTTCCCTCCATAGAGCCTCCTATCATCGAGCAGATCAACACTCCCACCCAACTTGGCTGCACCTGCAAACTCACTGAGTGTGCTCCGGATCCCCTCATCCCAATCACTGATAAAGATACTAAAGAGAACTGGCCCCAGCACTGAGCTCTGGGGAAACCACTTACACGTGGCCAGCACGGGATTTAACTCCATGCACCACCGCCTCGGCCTCCAGCCAGCTAGTTGCCTACCCAGTGAACAGCACACCCATCCAAGCCATGAGCAGCCAGTTTCTCCAGGAGAACACTGCAGGAAATGGTGTCAAAGGCTTTAGCAAAGTCCCAGTACACAACATCCACAGCCCTTCCCTCCTCCAAAAGCTACCTGGCTAAGCTAATTATTCTCTTCTTTCAGATTAGTCAAAGTAGCTGTATTAACTGCATGGAAAAAAGCCTACTATATGCCCTTCCATATTTCCTTTTACTAACTTTAAGTTCATTCTCTCTTCATTATTAGGACCTGCTCTGCATTGTCCTGGATGAATAAATATAAAAATTCAAGTCCAGGTATTTTGTTCTCAGCTACTGGGAGGTGCCGTGTGGTGTTTTCTCTCTTCTGAATAAGGAAAATTGAAGAGACACATTTGTTCATGACACCAACAGAATCGCTGGTTTGTAACAAGACAAATATTATCCCAAGTTAATGTGAAGGTAGCATACATAATGCAGCATATCAATTTTGTATGACATATGAGCCTGTCCTGAATAACAACTTAAACCCAGCATTGTGTTGCAGTGACAACTACTACACTGTAAACTACTGCAGTGGGACACACATTAATGCATTGCAGCAGGTAGGGTGGCACACAGAGAAAAAACATCACTGCAAAATGATGAATGCTTTACATTTTATGACATAAATACTTCCTCCAGGACTACTATCCCTTGTCACGACAAAAGGACCTTCTGGTATTACTCCAATTTATTAAGTAAGCCCCACTGCAACAAAAAACAAGTAGAGGACAACCACAGAATCAGGAGTGGTTTGATTGGAAGGGATCTTAAAGCTCATCCAGTCCCAACCACCTGTCACGGGCAGGGACCCCTTCCACTAGAGCAGCTTGCTCCAAGCCCCTGTGTCCAACCTGACCTTGAACACTGCCAGGGATGGGGCAGCCACAGCTTCTCTGGGCACCCTGTGCCAGCGCCTCAGCACCCTCACAGGGAAGAGCTTCTTTCTTGCATCTAACAACTTCCCTGTTTAAGTTTAAACCCAACACCCCTTGTACTGTGTCCCTCATATGGATGCAACAGCAGAGAAAGCATCCAGGAGCTTTCACCTAAAAATCCTGGAGAGTACTATGAAATACAAACCTAAGAGCATATCTGTTCTCTTACAGCCAAGAATTTACCTGTCAAACAAGCCCTGACTCAAGAAACACTTCACGTGATATAGTGGGCAGCATGCTTCATTGGGAAGCCTGAAGAGTTGGAGTCATTTCAGTTTGACAGATACCTGCTTTAATCCCATCAAATGGTTGTGTCCATTTTCCCAGCGATGCTAATATAATAATGGAGAATTCCATTCATTTTAGTGAAGCTAAAGCCTGCAGTGGATAATATGGATGGGCAATACTAGTCCTGCAGGACTGCCCAACCATTGCACTGCTTGATCTTGAAAAGCCCTCAGAACACATGCTTCCACAGGGAGCTTCAGGCAGGTATATGCTCAGAATACAGACAGAGCATGTAATTTCCTGCACTGATTTAACAGGCATGCATGAGAAACTGGTATGTACAGTTCTGAAGGCAAATAGGCTGGTATCACCAAGGAAGTGAACGAACAATTCACATTCTTGTCTTGGCAATGGACCACTGAAATGACTATCCTGTTGAGGGTACCACTGTCTTCAAGCTGCTTCAGAAAGGTAGTAAGAAACCATCACAATTAATCTGTTCATTTAACAGTTCTGCTCTTAAACTTCCTTTCTTGTTCTTATTTCCACATGAAATTCTCTCACACAGGAAGAGACTGTATCACATTCAAGTGGAAGGGCCCTTAGTGTTCAAAACCAACAGGAAATGCACAAAAAGAATCCCAAATCACAGGGTCTTCAGCCAAAACATTGCGGGGGAGAATTATCCAGTGCTAAAAATCAGTTGTAAGAGCAGAGAAACTTTCTTCATGTTATCCACAAGCTACTGTCTTTCTCGTCCTTTCTGTCAACTATTTTAAGCCATTCTGTCTCTGCTGGCGTCAGTTGTTGCTAACCATAGTAATCTCCTTTTACAGGAAAATAAAAAGGCTTCATGTGATTATGTAAAGTCAACCAAGAATAGAGATGAATATAAATACCAAGGAATGTATCAGCTGTTAACATTCAAGACAAGCTGTAAGCTTTTGGAAGCAACAATGTTTAGATGTCTTTAGTAGGCATTCACCATTTGTGTAAGAACTACAACATCTTGAACTGATCTATTTAGATTTGGGGCCAGGATTTCAAGAGGGGCTGGCGCAGCAACAACAGCTTCCTACAGAACAGGGGCAGCAGTGTCACAGCCAGGACTTCGCTTGACCATGTGGACCGAGATTGCTCATTTCTGGCCTTACTGACAAACTGAGACCTGGTCTGTTTGCTCAGGGAGGAAAAGGGAAGTTATTTGAGTGAGTTTCAGGCTTTTAACAGTTTTCATGCTTTTTAAAAACAATAATTCCTCTTCTTCTTTCTTTTTGCGGTGTGTGCACACACTTTTCAATTCTCTTCCCTCCATCATCACAGTTTCTCTTTTTCATGGCAGCACAAACTGAAGATGACAGGAATTCCAACCGGAATCACACAGAACCTTGACTGCACGGAAGAGCTTTGCAGAGATTAGCTGGTTTCCAGTTCTAATGAACCAGCTCAAACAGAGACAGTGTTTACATGCAGGAGAACTAAACCCATTCAATTGCTGTCCTCATGCGAGGTGCCCAGGGCTGCCAGTGCTCTTTTGATGGCAGTTCCCAGAGGTTTAATTTACAGCTTTGATACCTTTCCCCATAGCTGCTGCTGGACCTGATTAGTAGCTTGCAAAGGAAATGTAAGTGAAAGCAGTCAGAAACTGTAGGCAGCTTGGCTCTGCAATACTTGGGAGTTCCCAGGTTTCACCTCAGCTTTCTGAATCATTCTAAAGACTGAAAAGGTAAACTCTCATGTTGCCCATATTTCTGTTGATCTACTACAGTGCTTTGCAACTTTCCTTTAAGAAAAGCTTCCCTAAAAAGGCTGCCACAACTGACAGACCCTTCCATCACCCTCAAAACTTCAAACACCAACCAGTGACTGACTGTATCTGACAAATCACACATAGAATGGTTTGGGTTGGAAGGGACCTTAAGGCTCATCCAGTTCCAACCCCCTGCCATGGGCAGGGACACCTTCCACTAGAGCAGGTTTGCCTCAAGCCCCGTTCAGCCTGGCCTTGAACACTGCCAGGGATGGGGCAAATGTTTGCTTTAAGGGAAAGGAATGATTAGCACTACAACCAGACCACGTGAACAGGGGACACAAGTGCATGCCTATGATGCATATAAGAAAACGTGCAGTGAAATTGTCCACAATACTTCTTTGTTCCTCTCTAAATCTTGTATTGCGAAGTCCATGAACTTTGTAGCTTCCATAATAATATTTCTTAGCATGTGGAGTTCACACGACTATTCTCAATACACAGACTTTTTTCTGTGACAAAGGATCTCAAACATTGGCCACTCCAGAGCAAGGTATAAAACAGGACAGGGGAAAAGCAGTGAAGCAGATGAAGCAAAATACAGTAACGTGCTTCTCTGAGCAGCATGTGCATAAGCACTTTCTTGACTGATGGCCTCGGCTCATAATCTCGTTAAATCAGATGAAGTTGCTGAAAGCCTTCCCTGGCTTTAGCTCCTCAAAGCCACTGTAAAAACGTTTTAGGCATTCTGGAGCCCATGTCTCCTCAATTTATGGCTCCTGTGATCACTGAGTCATACCTGCAAGTTGACAGAGCCTTGGCACCATGCTGTGGCAACAGATTCCTGCCTCCAGCAGAAAGCCACCAGTCCACAGTGTCAAGCACCAACCCTCGTGAGCTAAACCAGGTACCACAGTGATTTCCAGACATGTTAACATGCCACACAGCAAGCCGATAGCTGACAAGCTGCCATTCAGGTACTTCTTCCACAGGGAAGATAAGAGGGCAGCCTGATTGCAGGGAATGACTGCTGCTACTGCAGATTTGAGCCCAGAGCATCTCAACTGGGTTCAAGTCAGGGGTTAAAGGCACTTACAGCTACAGCCAGGTCAGAATCTCATGGAGCCTGAGGCCCTCTGGTGTAGGGCTGTACCCCTGTGGTCATCCTGATCCCTGCAGCAGGTCCCTTCACTCAGGGTACAGTGTTATGCTGGGCAGCTGTTCCACATACAGCTCAGACTGCATTATCATACTGAGCTGCACTGAACAATAACAGTGACAGGAAAACAGAACAGGTCTGTAAGCAGCTAAGCTACACCAGAAATGAATTCTGTACCCATCTTGTTCAGCACTAGATACTTAAATGCTTACAAATCTGGCTGTAGAGTCACAACTGAAAATGTTATCTTTCCTCCCCCTCCAAAATCCCTTTCAGTCCAATGGAAACCAACAGTGTAAATGTCAACGCTAACCCAGTATCAAACACTTGTGCAGTATCAGCCTGACACTCAAACACAGAGGGGAATCAAGTTTAAACCAGATTTCAAGTCACCATGATTAAGAACTTTGTGACAGAACCCTCTTTGAACATGAAAAGCCAAGTAAGACATACTCCATTTTTAATTCATGCCACTAGTTACAAACAATACAGGTGCTTCAGAACAGTGAATTACGTTCTCTCTCCTACTCTGAGCACAGCAGTAAGAATGAACAATGAGATGTGACTATGATGGAAAACCAGCCTCTACATCTGAATTTTAACCGAGGCGTCTTTCTGCATATAGCATTGCACACTGCAAGTACTACAATGCTATCTGGAAAGTAATTAATCTTCTTCCTTCTCTCAGTCTCTCGTCTACCAAACTATGCTGAAAAATTCTTGTGCCTCCTGTTTCTGTAGTAAAGATATTACTCCTGAGTTATCTGCACATTGAGCATTAGTGATGAGATGCCTTGTACCTCTGTAGGATAAGATGCCTCCAAATTCAAAGCTTCTAATAATTTCCTTTGTGAAATAAATCCCTCTGCCTGATAAAAGCACTCCTCCATCCCTGACAGCCTGCATCTATACCATCAGACACAATACAGATGACAGATCTGTGTTTGCAGATAACTGGGGTTATACCCTTGTGTTTTGTGGTCTTGTAGCCACACAAGAGAGGGTTAGAAATAGCCCAAAGCAGCAAGGCCTCCCCTTCCCATGTGCCAGCTGAAGAACATGTACTTACTTGATATAAATACTGTAAGTATCATAGAATCACAGACTGGTTTGTGTTGGAAGGCACCTTAAGGCTCATCCAGTTCCAAGCCCCTGTGTCCAACCTGGCCTTGAACACTGCCAGGGATGGGGCAGCCACAGCTTCTCTGGGCATCCTGTGCCAGCGCCTCAGCACTCTCACAAGGAAGAGCTTCGGATCTTGTTCAGCTGATCCAGCAGCATTTCAGCTGGGAAAGCTGATACCCCACACAGGGTTTCAGTTTCATGCTGCAAACTGAGGCACGGATCACACCCAGGAAAACGTGACTTGGGAAGAAGCATCTGAGAGAGCTCTTGCACCTTCCCAGAAGCAGCATTAGAAATGAAAATCAAAGGACCCCAGGAGCTGATCTGCCCCACAGCACTGGCAGTAAACATGTAGCACTCACCTTCCCCATCTGCAAGAGGACGCTCCTGGAGGCAGGCTGGACTCTTGGGAGCCATGATGTACCTCACAGAGCAGCACTGCTCTGTGGCTGACTTGGTACCTCCTCCTCTTGATTTTGATCCCCAGTCAGGGATCAAGCCTTGCAAAAGAGAACCTCAGCTATTGTAGTTTCCAGTTCTTCTCCTCTCCCCTCCCTTTTTTTCATATCATCCTCGCTAATAACTGTGAGTGGACAAAGCAGATGCTGTTTGCCAGAGACAACAACATGGTCACCAGCAACAGAGTGCCAAAGAGATGCATCTCAATTAAAAACCAAAGCAAAACAAACCCTGACCAAACCCCACCACTATCAAGATGAATATCTGTTTTGCTGCATCTAGAGTTGATTCATGGTCCCTCAGTGATTTTACCAGGAAACTGAAATAAATATACCTGAAATGTGCATATGTGTGTATTACAGATTGCAATCAGTGGGGCTTCCAAGTTTTTTAGTAAGAAAGCAAGGATAATGACTGAAAGAAATGCACCAATTTGATTTGCTGGCTCACTCTCCATTCAACCCCACTGATCAGACAGACAAATTAAGAAGGATAGTGAGCTTACCCAGAAGCCATTTGTTAGACATCTTCAAAAATCAATGCTTGACACAACTGAGGATCTTTTTGCAACAGAATTTTATTTGTCATGTTGGGCTCGAAGCATCAGCTAATAATTCACTCCACAGTTCCATAAACCTCCATCACTATCTTTCACACAACCTTGCAGTTTCACAGACTGTTGTTAAGAGTAGCTTAAAATAGTCTGTTATCAGTCCTGACCGTCACTGTTATAACCAAACAGATGCACTATCTGTGATCGTTCTGACAAGGAAACAAAATAAACAACCCAGTAACTTTGAAAAGGACATAGGCACACTGAATACATACACAGCTGATGGCTACCCACTCACCAGCTCGTACCATGAGCAATGAAAGGTCAGATGAGCTACACGGAACCGCTGTCCCAAGCTTATGATGAGCTGGAGGATGGGAAAGCCATAGAATCACAGAGTGGTTTGGGCTGAAGGGACCTTAAAGCTCATCCAGTCCCAAACCCCTGCCATGGGCAGGGACCCCTTCCACTAGAGCAGCTTGCTCCAAGCCCCTGTGTCCAACCTGGCCTTGAGCACTGCCAGGGAGGGGGCATTTACCACTTCTCTGGGCACCCTGTGCCAGCGCCTCAGCACCCTCACAGGGAAGAGCTTCTGCCTTATATCAGTTCTAATAATTCAGATTTGAATTTTCTCCCCCAGTCTTGGCTGCCTGCACATACGCATCTGGTTTGAATGACAGGGTACAGAACACTCCAGCTGCAGGTCAAGGCAGCTGGAATTCCCATGGTTTGAGTATACAGGCACACTTCCAAAGCAGCCAGGCTTAGTGAGCTATGATGTTCTCCACAGAAACAGAAAACTCCACAGAATAAAAATCTTAAGCAGACAAACTCGTTTGGAAACAGCACCTCTTTTGAGTCAAACACACTGTTAATTCTGCAGCGTCAAGAGACTTCCCATCTTCAGTCACAAATACACCATATCTGATGTATTTCAGCTTCCTGATTCCCAAGCTCCTGAAGGAGGGCATCAGCTAAGTGCCAGCCTAAACTTCACTGCACTAGAAAGGCTACAACTTACACATGCCTTAAGTCTTCAGCCCAACAAATAACATTTTCTCTCCAGAAATAGAAAAACACAAACACGGTCAGAATTCCTTCCTGCAGTCATGACTGAGTCACTGCAGGGCTCTGCACGTGCCCCAGGCCCTTCACACACAGCCTAGACCCAGTTAGTTCTCTCCTGCTGTAGGCACTCCCTATGTGAGGTTAGACTGTGGCATGGAAGCACTCCACCTGAGAGCATCTCAGACAAATACTCTTTGCCTGCTCAGTGGACAGCTTAGGCTGTTATCCAACAAAAATCTGCAGGAAGATCTGTTCCTTATAGTTAGTTATTGCCTTAAGTCTTTACAAGGTCAGCCTGAGAGTCAACAGACCCCAGCTAGAAAGGGGTCACTCTGTTGACCAGAGAGGTGAAGGAAACTTCAGAGCACAGGGACTTGCTGTGAAGGTTTCAGGATGAAATTTCACTTCTCCAGGTCTGTTGTTGTTGTTGTATGTGTTCACTGTGTTTCTGCAGTACAGATAGAACCTGCTATTGTACTTGTTTTGACAGCACAGCAAACTCTCCATTATCTCTCTTCCACTTAGCAGGTCCCAATAATGTAATGCTGTCTCCACAGGCTTGCGCATCCTATGGGCAAGCAATTGCAGAAGCAACTCCACATGGTACCCTAGGAAATGGGGAATTACTGGTATGGGAAATCAGAACAGAAATAACTGGGGGGCAGTGCACAGCAGTCATTTGTAAATGCAGAGGGTAGGAGACTGCTAATGCAATTTAACTTTAATACAACAGGAGTTCCTCAGATACCTGACTTTGACGGATTCTCTACAAGCATGTGGATATACCTGGGATGTGTGGACTGCAGTTTGGGCGCTACGTTGTTTACAGTGTAAGGAAACAAAACCTGATAGAATGAAGAAACACTGAGGAAACAGAGAAGCTAACCTAAATTCATTCTCTCACTATTGTACCCTGCCTTTCAAACGCAGGATACGCAGACAGATGGGAGTGAGGAGCAAAATCCATATGTTTCCTTTACAAAATCTCACAGAATGCTCTCTGAAGTGAGTTTGTGGAATTAATCAGATGAGTGGCAAACATTACACATTTGTAACGTGGATAAGCAGTGTTGCCACAGCTAACACAGAATTGTTCCATTACAAACTCTGATGTTACCAGTTTAATATTCCTAGGTGGGAAAAAAAACCACCCACTTTGGGCTGAATGCATGTGGGATCATACCTATCTGGATTCAAACTTTGTGGCTCTCACCAAGAACATATTTACTGCTGAGCTTAAAATCAACAGGGGAAAACACATTCCCAATCTAGGCAAGGATTAAACTAAACGTGTATTCATTCCTAGGAGTTTATAAGAATATAACTAAAAATTTGAACCAGTGACCAATGTGCAGGCAGCACAAACAAGCCTGGGCAGGGATTTCATTGTCATTGTCAGCAACACCAGAAGAAAGGCACATCTCTGGTTTTAAAGCTTTGCAAATTTGGAAATAAGTAGATATTCTCAAGGAAGGGAATGGCAACAGCAAACAGATGCTGCCGTGATTCACAGAGAAATTAAAAGAAGTTGGGCACATATTTCCCATTGTAATTGAGATGCTGTTACTCAGGGGCATCTAAAAAGTACTTCTCTGGTTATAGAACAAGCTCTTAGGGACAAGTTAATGGTGAGTGAACCACAGAAGTTGTCTGGTCCCACATTTAGCAACAGAAACACCTGCGTGTTCTGTGCTGTTTAAGCCCCAGGACAGGTATGGCTCCCCATTTTTTGTTTTTAAATGGGAAAGGAAATCCACTCCTCTTTATGTACATCATTATGTGTTGTAAATATCTACCTGGCTCTAGAATAACAGCATCACAGCAGTTGCTTGTTACTGTTGACTCATTTTCTCTCCCCTTGCCTAAAGCAGGTTGCAGCCAGGGGTGTTTTTGAAGTGGAAAGAACACACAATTCCTGTGGTTAGGAAATGATCAGAAAATTAGCCTTATGGAAGGATGGAGGAAAATACCACCAATCTGCCAACAGATTGCATTTAATTTTCATATATTATAATAAAAATCTTTATTACAGAAACCATCCTTTCTCTTAGCAATTTTATTGATCACTGCAGTGATTCACAAGTGAGCTCTATCATGGGAGATCAGTAGCTGTAATTTTATGGTGCTGCCTACTGGAAGAGACCTCAGCAAAACTCTCATCTTCCACTGCAAACACAGCACTGTTTCTAGAACTTGTACGACAAATAAAACACTTGGTAAAGAATATAGGGAAAAGCTTTGTGCTATCCTCCTTCTCATTATATAAAAGCTTTTAATGTATTACCAGTTTTAAACAAATCTGCTGAGGGGATATTGTCTCTGCAGAACAGTAATGGATTCAGATTACACAATCATCAGGAATCTATGGTTTTGTGATTGAGCACAGGCTAAAGGCTTAATGCTTCAAACCAGGGTTGGCCTCCCTGATTTATGAGGCCTCAACATAATCAGCGTCTCCCAGTTACTATGAAACTTGTGACTTAAAATATAATACACTCCTTAGTACTTTGTCTTGTATACATACATACATAAAACCCATTATATGTGTGTATGTACATTACAATGAAAATCTAAAGTGAAAGGATAGCAAGCAAATATGTAGCTGCTCATAGGGGGCCTGCAAGGATGCTGGAGAGGGATTTTTCATCAGGGCCTGTAGGGATAGGACAAGGGGTGATGGGTTCAGACTGAAACAGGGCAAGTTCAGGTTGGAGATAAGGCAGAAGTGATTTATGTGAGGGTGCTGAGGCGCTGGCACAGGGTGCCCAGAGAAGCTGTGGCTGCCCCATCCCTGGCAGTGCTCAAGGCCAGGTTGGACACAGGGGCTTGGAGCAAGCTGCTCTAGTGGAAGGGGTCCCTGCCCGTGGCAGGGGTTGGGACTGGATGAGCCTTAAGGTGCCTTCCAACACAAACCAGTCTGGGATTCTATGATTCTGTATCACACATTTGAGTACTTGAGGACTCTCCATTTTCCTAGCTGTTAACTAACTGCTAGTAACAGCACCAAAGTAACATTACAGCAGTGTCCCTAGGTCATGCTAGGCTCAAAAGATACCCCACAGGACAAGCTATATGGTTATATGAAAGTGGGGAAAACAAAGTTCAGAGGCAAAACCCCCCAATCCTTTCTTCCTCCTCATTCAAGCAGAGTTAGAGCCCTCTTTGCATGGCAAAGCCTAAACTGGAGGCTATGCCAAGAAAGAGGGATTTAAAAGCTGAGAGAGTGAGTAAAAGCAGACACTTGCCTGTCCAGTGTACAGTTAAATGAACAGTGAGGAGCAGTTAATTTGCTGTCTTGGCTACATTTAATTAATGTCATTATTCCTGGCTGCCTAATAGATCAGATCTGTAATTAAGCAACTACTCTCCCTGATTAAAAGAAGTTACCGTAACTAAAGCTTTGAAACAAAGATAACTATAGTCGACAACAACATTGTCAGGTAGTTCTGTATCTCTACATCAACTCTGAGCACAGTGTGAGGCATCCCTGCTCACGGTAGGGCGTTGGAACTGGATGATCTTAAGGTTCCTTCCAATCCAATCCGTTTTGTGATTCCAGTCTGTAACTGAGCCTCGCTTTCCCCAAAAGAATATTCATCTATCAAGTGTTGCAATTCAGACTTCTAGTTTAAAACAGGATGCTTTGACACACGGAAAGGTTAACATTTCCTTCTGTTCACCAGCAAACAAGTTTGTATCCATCTTCTCCTTCAAGCATCATCAGATTGAGCCTGAAAACTGGAGTTTAACAGACTTCACTGCAGCACTTTATTCTAGTATTATTTATACTTGAATAGAGATATAAATATTAGAATATAAATATTAAGAAGTAACAAGGTCAGAATGAGCAGAAGCCATTTTAATCTCCATCTCTTTTATGCTGGAGTGGTTTGATCACCTTAAGGGGATTCAGAATCAAGGTCTGGAAGCCATATGGGCCCACACCAGCATTAATCTAGTTTGCCTTCCATGCCCTGCTCACTCCCTCCCCGCCTGCTCACTGGATGCACTTGATCTGTCATGTTCAGCAAGGACTCAGCTGAGGTCAGACAAGGTGCAGGATGTAGCCCTGCTCTCCATGTTCCCATGGATTACCCCAAATGGTGAGATTAGAGCAGTGCAAGCAGCTGGAAACCTCATCCCCCTCTCCCCCTGCTTCTGTCCACTGTGGGAGGAGGGAAGATGTGCACAGATATATTCTTACACATAAGCAGGCTTCTGGTTTTTAGGGGAGGGGAGTATAATTTGTCTGTATTTAACCTTTAGCCTTAGTTCTTGTATCTTCAAAAGGAGATAAGTGACTCGTGCATGAAGACAGAATTGGCTTGAAAAAGATCTCTGGGCTCCATCTAGGGTTAACAAGTGAAATCTTTCAGTTAGAGAGGAGACGAAAGTGGATTTTCTAAAGGTTGCTTCTGGCTTTAAAAAAATACATCTAGAAAGCTGTGAGAGGCAGCTGATTATCTGCTCAGCGTCCTAGGCATAAACATGGGGCTACTGAAGGAAGAACTGCAAATCATCAGCTTAGGAAAGCAAGAAATGGAAATACAACAGGATGCAAAAGGTTTCTAATTGTTTTTACCACTGCCAGACAAATGCTGCCCTGAGGTATGCTATGTATGCACTCCTGCTTGCTTTCTAACCCATGGGCAACTGCGTGGCAGCAAAATTATGTGCCATAGGTTCAGGTAAGAGCAGAATCCACTGTGTGGCCAGCCTGGTGCAGTCTCTTTCATTTCTATCACTGACATGATCGGATCCTACTGAATTTTAGCTGATTTCCGTAGGAAAATACCACACCTTTATGCGTATCATGAAATCACAGAATCCCAGAATGGTTCTCATTGGAAGGGACCTTAAAGCTCCTCCAGCTCCAACCCCTGCCACGGGCAGGGACCCCTTCCACCGGAGCAGCTTGCTCCAAGCCCCTGTGTCCAACCTGGCCTTGAGCACTGCCAGGGATGGGGCAGCCACAGCTTCTCTGGGCACCCTGTGCCAGCGCCTCAGCACCCTCCCAGGGAAGAGCTTCTGCCTAAGAGCTCATCTCAGTCTTCCCTCTGGCAGGTTAAAGCCATTCCCCTTGGCCTGAGGGAAAGTCTTCATCTAGTTCTTCAAGTTTTTAGGAAGCTATAGATTTATCCCTGCCATCCGTTGTTCCTGTGCTATGTGGAATGAGTACAAAATGCTGGTGAACCAATAAAGGAGCATGCATGTGCCAACCTGCTATACAGCAGCAGGCAGTCACACCGAGCACAAGAACACACAGGACAACATAGAGGAAAACCACTTAAGTCCCTAGGTCTCCACAGAAACAGATGACAGGATGCAGGGTCATCTGCCTGCTACGTTAAGACTGTGGCAACACCGATTTGACATAGATGCAAATACTTAAAAGCAAAACTTCTAGCACTAAGGGAGAAAGGAAAGAGAATAACTCCATTAGGCATAGCCTTCCTTCAATGAAAATACAAGGCACAGGTAGCTTATAGAACTTCCTTATTAGCCTGGAAAAACTCCTTTGTATTAAAAGACCACAGAACGTATTTAATTTCTCAGTCCAGCACAGGAACCAACCCACACTCTGCCATTTGTTCATTTACAGCAAATATTAACAAGGGATACAATTTTCTGCCTGACACAATCATTTTAATTTTTACCAAGACAAATGTTTTGAACAGCAAAGAACAATTAAATCATTTTCTAGTCCAGAGGAAGCCTCACGGCCTCATCGGGTCTTTGCACTGTTCTGTAAATCCTCTAATGATTTTCTGCTAGTTTAAATACTACCTCCCCATACCAAACTGATTACCAACATGAAATACATGCAGCAGAGGAGCTTGCAGGAGGCACCAAGTTCCTAAATCATCCCAACATTTCCTGCTGCTTTGAATGTTACTCGCCCTATGAGTCACGATAAGGCATAACAAGTCCAAATTCCAAGCTGCAATGCTTCTTGCTCACTTGAAATCAAATAATCTGCTCCAAAAAGAGAAAGGAAACTGCACCTTGAAGCTCAAATTCACTCTTCAGTCACCAGAAAGAAAAACACCTCCAAGTTTGCCCAAGACAAAAGCTGTAATATGCATTTGATAGGGACAGACAGAAAACTCGAGCTGTAGACATAAACTGATATTTCAAAGTCATTCAAATCTGATCTACAAGGGTCCTAAACCAGTGAAGAGTTGTCACTCTCACTTTAAAATGCTTGGGGTGAGCAATGAGTAGCTATTTCCTTCATCAAGAATATGGTCTGTGTTTCACTTCAAGTGCCGCATGGAGAATAGTGATTTCCATATCAGGCCTCTCATTCATTCTTTGTTTTGCTCAAAAACCAGGGAGTAACGGGCTCACCTCGAGCCCCAAAGCCTGACAGAAAAGCATTTGATGCTTTTTGCAGTGCACGAACCTGCAGAAAGTGGATGAGGATATGCACTGCCATTGAAACCAGAAGAGCCTCATGACACTGCCGTCTCACAGCTCTCCAGCAATTCACTTGGAAGTTCTAACAGAGATGTTAAGAAATATTGAGCCCAGTTTCATCTAAAATGAAGCAAAATTGTTCATCCCCAGGAATACTAGAAAAATCTACTCATTTTTCCCCGAACTTTAGAAACACTGCCCCACTAAGTCATTTTGATCTCTCTCTGTGCCACTCTGCAGCCATGAAACACTAGACAGATGACCATTTCTTCCCAGCTCTCCATAAGGTTAGAGAACCAGGAAGGAAGGAATCCCTGTCAGAAGGAATCCGTTTTTTTTCCCCTGCTGGATCTCAGAAGCAAGTTAAGCTGGACTGTTTCCAGGCATCTGTGCACCAAACACATCCCACATCAGGAAGCCTGCTGGCTGCTACCTCTGGAATGGGCTCAGGTTCTTCAGAGGTAGGGGATGGTTGTCAGCCTTAAGGACACAACTCTTGATTATATCTGATACATCAAGGTCAGGTTAGAGGGGTTCTGGAGCAACCAGGTCTAGTGGAAGGTGTCCCTGCCTGTGGAAGGGGGGTGGAACTGGATAAGCTTTAAGGTTCCATTCAACCCAAACCAGCCTGGGATTCTATGATTAATGCTCAGAGCTGCAACTGAACAGGCCAGCTTAGTGTTATCATACCTGCCACAATGACAGGAACACCAGCCCATCAATAATGCATATTCATTTCTGGCACTCTTTTGTTGCTATATTTAGCCTGACTCTTCACCTTATTCTTAGTCTGACCTCACAAAGGGATAGTGCAGTTCAGAGCTCTAAAGCTTTAATGTAGTTTTGTGTGATAGAACATGGAGACAGACCACTTCTGCGATTCAGCCAAGACAAAGCTCTCAGGCTCATGCAGAGTAGCTAACTTGGAATCTGATTTGCAAATGTAAAAACCTGAGAAACTAAATGAATTTCTCAAGGTCAGAGAAGGAGTCGACAGCAATTTCGAACAGAGCCTGACTGACTGACACCTTAATGACAGATTGACCATTAATTTGCACTTTGACTCACTCACAGCACTGCGAGCACGCACTGAGGCTTCGAAGCCAAACCATTACATTTTAATTTCACTTTGCACTAGTAGAACAGGGACACAGCTATGGGACAACAGCTAATCCAGTTGCCTCAGAGTAACTCCATGGAAGCACAGCTGCTTCATTATCAGAGCATTTATGCCTTCTCCTTGAATCCTGCCTACATCGCACTCTTAGTTCTGCCGGGCTGCATCAGTTAAGGAAGAGAGAGCCAATTCTCTTCTGCAGCATGCATGAGGCATCCAGATAACCACAGTGATGGGAGCAGCAGAAAAAAACACACCAGGACAATGAATACATTGTTGTCTCATTGTCAGAATGGAAGTGGAGAAAGTAGATTTAATCCTTTGAATTTCAAAAGAAATTAATTTCTATCAGAAACTAGAGAGAAGGACCAGACTCCTTTAATTGCAATGTAAAGAATGACTTTTCTTGCCATAATGAATGTGGAATTCAGGTGATAATCTGAATTTTAAAAGCACAAGCCTAATATACACACACTCCATTTTTCCACCACTGGGTTTTTTTTGGGGGTTAAGTATCACAAGTAAACAGCAGTTATGAATTACATTAAAGCCTTACCGACAAGAAAGAAGGACTGGATCACATTTCCATGCAGCAAAACTGTGCCCTTCCAAAAGCATCATTGTTCTATTCTGCTGTTAAAATGACAAAAAATAACCCTCCACCCCAAGAGATGATGCAATTTATTGGTATTTCAGTGCTGAAATGCACTTGTCAAATACTTAATCGTCTGCTCCTTTACATTAAAAACTGTGCAGAGGGAGCTGCCCCTAGGGAATAGTAACAATCCACAGAAGAGGGAATATTTCTGAAGGATACTTATCAAGAAGAAATGAAGATATCGGTAGGAAAGATGGTACTGCTGCTATTGTATGCTGAGGAAAACATTAGAGGTGGCTAGGGAATAGAATATGTGAGAACAGCAGGGCTTATCCATGCCGTGATTTGCTAAATGCACACTTGAGAGAACTGGTTAGAAAAGATTTGCACACCATAGTCTAGGTCTGCCCCTGCATACAAAAATAAGAGTTTTTTTTTCAAGGGGCATGGAAGCAACAATCCCTTTGGCAGTGCTGCCCCCTTAAAGCCTGCTGGCTGTAGATGCTCCAGGGAAGTCATGATCTCTGCTCAATCAGCGAGATTAAGTTGGGAAATGAAGCTGCTCAGACACCTCTTGTCAAAGCTTCAGACCTGGCACTGAAGAGGGGGGTAAGGCCATGGAGGCTGAACTGAAGGCACAGAACAGGACAGAAGGGAAAAGCCTCACTCACACTACTTACACTCCTAGATTTTCCTTTGGCTTCCAGAATGGAACGGAATTTAACCTGATGCAACAACTTCTTTAGCTTTATACCATCATCAATCTCTTCTATCATGGGTTTGGGTTGGAAGGGACATTAAAGATCATCTAATTCAAATCCCCAAATTTCTTCCCTAATCCTTTCTTGTTCTACCAAATTCATTACTTCTTTCTTACTGCTTCTCTCCAGCCCCCCCAGTTGCCTCTCTTCACAGTTGGACCATTTTTCCTTTACCAACAACATTAACATGTAAATCATTAGCACACAGAAAACCTAAGTGATACAATAACTGCTCACTTAGAACAATACAAAATCCTGACCACTGACCTTTCATCAAACTCAATCCATTTGTACTGTAAAGCTTCAAGTCTACTTTGTAAGAGGAACTGAGGTGGGTTACATCGGCAAAGATTTATGTCTACAAGCTTAGTATTTCTTGTCTGCTGTTTGGCTCACTATGTAAGAGACCCCTTTGAATAACCAGAAATTTAAAGTGAAGTCTTCCTTCGGTTAGAAGCCAGTCAGATTTGTTTACTACATTCAGTCATGTCATGTGAGTCTAACTCAGCACTTACATCCTAACACCTGCAGTGCTTATCTAGCAGTTACACTTCATCGGTGCCTCAGCCTCCATTTACACATCAGGATCTATAGATATTATATGGACAGATCAGAAAGCTGACTCCCTGACCCAGAGTATCTATATTCAAGATACCAGACATGAGTCAAGAGATAAACACACAGACCAGAGAATATAGGAAAACACTTAGGAGCCTCTGTGAGAGCTGCCCCCAGAAGATGGAATTTCCCTCCCAGGGAAATTGTGCTGTTCAAATTTAATTTTCCTCTAACAGAGGAACAAGAAAACACCTGCTACATTCAGCAACAAAGAGTTGCACTTGTTTCAGCCCTTGCAGACAAAAGGCTTTCGGTGTTGCTAAGAACGAGTAACATAAAACCTAAGAACACCACCACACATTTCAGTTTTTTATACATAACACCCCAATATTTGCAACTCACGTGTAAATCTATGCAATTTATACTGATTCATCTGCAGCCTGTGAACAAAACTCAAGGCCTTTATATTCCAGCAGAGATCCATGCTGTGTGGCTAATTATAAATCATGTCTCTTCCCCCCTGCAAAATGGGAAGTGTCAGAACTACGACGCAGGTAAGGATACATCTGAAATTCATCAAAAAATACCTCATGTTTCATTTGCTTTGCAGTACATGGTAAGAATTCATCACCAGGACAGGAAAAGAAGACTTTGCTCCTTATCATTCACTGGTATTCAAAGAAGCAACCTTAGCTCTTCATGTTCTTTTCAGAGTGATCTGAGAGAGGAACCACAAGGGTATTTTGACAATATATTACACCTAAAGAAACGTGCTACCTGTGTCAAAAAACCCCAATCCAACTCCTTACATGAAAGTCAAAGGCCATTCAGTGAGACAAATGGAAATGAGAAGCATAGGGAACTCTGAGAAGCCTCAGATTTGAGATTCCAGGCAGAAATGCCTCTTGGGAACACAGCACTGCTTTCACTAGTGTTTTGACACAAGAACTTGAGAACTGACACTGCATGCTTCTAACCCCCTTCTGCCTTCTAGGTTAGCTCCTAGACAGGCTCAGGTTTGAGCACTGTCTGTTCAGTCCTGTGTGACTGAAATAAAACCTCCAGCCACCAATGTGAGAAGGTACCACAGCCTCACTGCTATGGGGAATTTACCAATTAGTATCACTGAAGCTTAACCCTCATCAACTGAATCTCCTTCTGGTGGCGTTCCAGCAACCCTTCAAACAACTGGACTATGGCATTATCGCAGAACCACAAACTCGTTTGGGTTGGAAGGGTCCTAAGGCTCATCCAGTTCCAACCTTCCACTGGAGCAGCTTGCTCCAAGCCCCAGTGTCCAACCTGGCCTTGAACACTGCCAGGGATGGGGCAGCCACAGCTTCTCTGGGCATCCTGTGCCAGCGCCTCAGCACCCTCACAGGGAAGAGCTTCTGCGTAAGAGCTCATCCCAGTCTCCCCTCTGGCAGTTTAAAGCCATTCCGTCTTATTACTGTTATAAGCAACATTCACAGCAGCAACAGCAGACAAATTCCAGAGTAAAAAAGACAGTCACAGTGCTCACAGTCTTTAAAACCATCAGGTTCTAGGTGTTAAGTTTCCTTTAATTAGACATGTATGATCCAAATCAGCTTGACTGTGACAACTCCCCGATTACTAAGAAGGCACATGACCCCTAAAAATACCATACCTTTAGGACTGAGTCATTCTGCCCACTCCAAAGACATTCTTGGCAATGAGCATCAAGGCACAACTACTTTTTCAAAATAATCTTGTTTTATCCATTTAGTTTAACAATAAATTCTGCAGTCCCTCACTGAAAACGCAGCTCTTTGCTATCAAATGCAGTAAACGTGGTCTGTCACATGCAATTTATCTCCTGAAAAATCTGAGATTAAACAGCCACAGGTTTAGAATGAAAACGGCCAGAAGAGGAAGAAACAAAAGCAAGGTGTGTAGTCTACATATGTAAAGTGTCCCAGGCAGTACAATGGTAATATTAATACAGAATTAACCTGAGACATTTTGTTATGACTACAGGATTAGTTATCAGTGTATGGGGGAGGGAGGAAAGGTAATGAAAATGACAATAAAGGCATAGATAATTCTGAGGGATTAGCTAGCGGAGCTGCAGGGGAGAAGTCACACATTCCCCTTCCATAGTTACTCTACTATAATCATGGTTTTGATCTATGTTACTGCCATTTACTGCCCTGAATAAACCATTAAACCTCACCCGCTGGATTACAAGAAGCCATTCCAAGCACGACCCCCAAGTGGCCTTTGTGCAGATATGCACAGATGTAAAACAAACACCACCACCACTTGGTGATAATTAATTTCAACCTCATTTGCCTCGTGCCAGCCCATCAAGTCCTCCCTCGGAACAGTACTTTCAAGGAGTCACGAAGAAAACGTTGCTGAGGTTTTACCTGGTCCAGCCATAACATAATATCAGCTTCATTTCCAGCCATGTGGATGCCCCATCACAAATCAGGAAGTAACTTAACTCATGGATCTACTCGTTAATTGACAGAATAATCACCTCACCAGGTGATTTCACCCCCACCAACTGTGTAAGCTCCTGCTGCTGTTGGGAAAGACAAGATAACATCACTAAACCTTGGTAGTCTACAGAATCCACCCTGGCTCTGTGAAGTCCAGGCTGCATTAAAGTCCTTGGTTCCCCTTTTGCCAAACTTAAATATTGGAAATGTAACTTTGGTTACTTCCCAGGATGCTGAAACAGGAGAAGAAAAATAAAGTAAGTTCCCCAGTTAGTAGCTGTGTATTTTTTCTGTGCCGCACAGTGCCATTCGGACACTGTGCTAAGCCAGGGGCTGGAGGTTTGCTGCACAAGACAATGCAGTTTTAGCATTCAAACCACTGCTATGCTAAGTGCTCTTTGGATACAAGGTCTTCATTTGAGACTCGAGATAAATCATCCTGGCTGCTCCTTGCAGCACTCGACTGCATTTGTAATGTGCAGCTATATTCTAGTGACTTTTAGCTTTGTTTAGGTTTACAGTTCTGCCTGACACTGTGAATACCAATTCCTGGGTTTCCGGGCAGGCACCTGCAGCACTAGGGAGGTAAGTGACACAATTACACTGCAAGTCAGTGATCAAAGCCCTGGTTGCTTTACAATTCTAGTCACTGGACTGCTTCAGCTCCTCAGCAGCGCTCTCCGATCAAAGGAGCCTTGACAAAGGCCCACGTGTAGAGTGATGCAATTTGTACAAACAGCAGGATGTGAACCTTAGTGGTTGGCACAGGTGACAGAATATTGGCTCTTGTGGCAGTTACAACTAAAGCAAGAGCTGTTCCGGACACCCCTACAGGCTAACAAACAGGATGGCACCTGCCTGAAGCCACTTGGTATAAAGCTCAGTCAATCCTCCAATACAACAGAAAATCAGAGGGTACCAGCCTAGTCCAACACAAAGTCCTGTCTCTATTCTGATGCTGTAAAATACCTGTCATTCATTGTCCACTTCAGTGACCCACTGCGTGCCCTTATCCCCTTCCATGAACCTCTGTACTGAGGCAGGCACAACACTACATTATGCACCACAGCAGAGCATGAGCCATGTCTAAAGCCGATGTCTCCGTGTCACACTTCGTGTCTGTAAGTAAGACACTGGCCAGTCGCATCCAGAACTCAAATGCTACTTTCCTAAAATTAAAGCAGAAGTTACTGTGAGCACTGGGGAAGGCAGCACTGGAACTCTAGAAACCAGTTCTCTTCCTCCTGCCATTTTCTATAGGACTCAAAGTTTCTAATCCAAACAAGACCCTATGTTACCGTAACATTCTGATCACTTCTTCCTCATACTCCTGCAGAGCATATTTTGACATACTTATTTTATCTTCATGAAAAACTGTTGTCATATGTTTAATGAATAATGAAACATAAAAATATCAATTCATTTTGCAGTGAGATTTCCCTCCCTAAATTAAACAACCTAATTACTCCCTGCTCTCTTTAAATAAGTCATTTTTATTAGGCTATTTTACACTATAACTAACAGAACTTGGCTCCCAACTATTCTGAACCCAATTATAAACCAAAGGTACCATCTTTATTGTATTCAGCCTTATTATGACATTATAGTCCTGGCACCTGAAGACAGCTTTATATAATAGAGTACAAGAATGAAAATCAACATTAATACTCAACCAGTAAGACAATACCAGATCTTTTAACAGAGCAATGGGGAAACTAAGAGTGTGATCCCCATACCACCTACTTCTGACCTTTTCTAAATGGGTAGATTTTGCACACAGAAGGTCAGTCATATCCCAGAAGTTAACACAGAACTGGAAACTAAACTTTTAGATTTCCAAGTCTCAATTTCCACATAAATTTATTACTCAGTGAACTGTACATAACCAAACAGAAGTGTTCAGCCAAAACACCCTCAGGTTTTCTGCATATACACAACAGCTCAGTTTCGCTGGCTTCCCAGTTAACCCTCAGGTACACTTGAGAAGCATAGGCCTACACAGACAGGCAGCTGCCCAAGAGTAGCAATGCACAGGATCCACCACTGAAGTTGCATTCTAGGAGTTGCTCTTGTTAGCCCAGAGCAGCTGTGGCTGCCCCATCCCTGGCAGTGTTCAAGGCCAGGTTGGACACAGGGGCTTGGAGCAAGCTGCTCCAGTGGAAGGTGTCCCTGCCTGTGTCAGGGGGTTGGAACTGGATGAGCTTTAAGGTCCCTTCCAACACAAACCAGGCTGGGATTTTATGAGTCCATGATTACAGGAAACAGGAGAGACATCAAGCTATAAAGTCACACAGTAAGCAGATAGTAAACCCCGCTGCAGTCACTGTTCAGGGCCTTCGTTTCTCCCACTGCTTTCAACTGCAAACACTGTTACCATCCCATCAAAAGCATTATGCTGTTTCCCTGACATCAGAGCTTAAGGACAAGTTTTAGAATAAAGGACCTTTTCCAGTAAGATTTTGAAACTTCATGTGTAAAGCAGATATACAGACATGCATTTTCAAGCACTTGAAGGAGTAGTTTCCAAAGTTTTTCTTACACAGTAAACCAGTCTTGGTTCTTGGTGCTATGGGGATTTGTACATGCTAACAGTATGATTCAGCACTGCACACAGTTTTCACGAGGGGGTGGGAGAAGGCAAATGCAAACTGTCAAGTCATATAGATGAGGGCTAAAATCTCAATCGAGCATTTTGAAAGCTTGTCAGGAAAATTAATTACCCTCTTGATTCAAGGAGTTCATTTTTGTCCCCACAGACAAAGGCAGCATTTAACTATTAAAAGCTTATAGTGGTTGACAAGTGACATCCAATTCATAACATAGCCAAAGCGTAGTATATTCAAAACAGAGATCCCTCAGGCACCCCATTCTTTACCCCTTTGGTGTGCTGTTTTGACTTCTATCAGAATTTCCCTAACAGTAAACCCTATACTGGCACCATCAGATTTGTCAAGAAGTTCCACGATTCATCATTTTACGTCCTCAGAGGAGTGATTTTTAACCTCAAGTTTTCTGTGATAACAGGACACTTCAAAAATTAAATGTAACCTCCCCATAAGAGACCAAAACTGTTTAATGGGCCCCAGAACACCTGCACATCATGCCCTGCCTCAAAAGGAAGCTGTCTTAACTGGTAGCTAAACACTAACAAAGAAGAAAATCAAGGCTTGCTTCCTTCCATTCACCTGTGTCTATTAAAGTTCATCATGAAAAGGGAGCCCAGAGAGTAATAATGTCTAAGGCGAGACACTGAACAAGCAGAAAGAGAGTGTGCAAACATGAGATGAAACAGAGCCCCTGAAATTAAACAGGGCTTTCTAATGAGAAAAAATGGGTCACAGTCTATTTTGGAATTTTTTCCTTCCCTTCAGAAGGGAGAGTTAACCTAAGAAAACCTGCAGTCACGTGTACTCAGAGAGAGAAAACAAATACAAACCACACACGGAATTTTCCACGTACGTGCAAAGTAGAATAAAAAGAATTCTGTTGTTCAACCATCAACCCCCACACAAGTGACAGCAATTGCAAAAGCGAAGAAACTGTGAAGTACATATAGAAAAGATGTAAGAAATGTAATCTGGCAAACAAAGAGATGAAAAGCACATAATAACAACAGTTATTTTCAAACACTGCAAAAGCCTTGTCCATTTGAGATCAGAAATGCTGACAAACTCATAAGGACATCTTTTTCTACCTTCTACATATGAACCAACTCCTCAGCAGCACTGTCCAGCCAAAACTGATTGAAGCCTCAGCAGTACCTGATGCAGCAGGTAAGAATTAACAGCTTTTAAGAGCACAAAAGGATTTCTCAATGTCAGCAGATGAGTCAGTAGTGAAGTGAGGCCATCACACAGCTTACTGTATCCCATAAATCATAGCAGGATGAATAAACCCATCCAACTTTATGCCCAGTCAAGAGAAGGGTTGCCAATATCATCAAGGAAAAGCAGCCCTCTAATACCCTTTTTCTTTCCAGACCTTTTAAACTCCTCATCTAACAAGCCAACCATCCCCATTCCTTCTGCCTTATCTGCATGAGGCTGACTTCCTGTACAGGAGAGGTTTCTTACACTGCATCCAACTCAGCATCAGATTCCCTGCTCTGATTCGTCTCAAGCCCTTCATACTGTAAAAGTCATTGAGTGATGACTTTATTTTGACACACAAGCAAGGCACATTATATTAAAACCAACAAAAAAAAAATCACCCCGCACTGTCTTACAGGAGGTATGATTAGAAGATGCGCCCCAAGATGTCACATAACAATATGAATGCTCTTACAGGAGTGCTGAGCCAGGAGACCTTCATATATTTACCTCTTGTCCTTCATGACATTTTTACTGACTCATGCAAGGAGAGTATCAGCACTTGTTCTTTGAGCTGACTGACAAGCACAGTGTTTCACAGTCTCTATGTGGTTAGATATACACAAAACCATTGGAAGATTAGGGGATTTAGGCTTGATATCTTCTCCCCTCCCCACATGATTAATGCTAGTTTAACTCCATCAAAGAATCAGGCTGTAAAAGTGCCTTAATGCAGATGATACAGTCTGCAGTTGTGCAAAAGAGTAAGCGGAAGACTCGGCTAATTTTACTACCGAGATTGATTTCTTGTCACCATATTAGCTTTACACATGTAAAATAGCACGTATTTGGGTTTACTCTGTCAGCCAAGCAGAAGTGGGAATATAAGCATCTGGAGTCAGCCTTGAGGGAAGAAAATAAAACAAACCGGGGGTTGTGACAGGAGAGAGGAGGGACAGAAGAAGGGTGGCAGAGGAAGTACTATTTCTGGGTCACCAAACGTGACCTGTCTTAAAAACAACAAAAAGCCCCAAAAGACATACACAAATCACAAAACCCAGGAGAAATTCCTACACATCCAAATAAAATTTCTCCAGCAAAGGAGATGCAAGAGTTGTAGGTTCATTTTTTAGCTCCAGCCCTCAGCACTAGACTGGCAGTGTTGGGAGACTGCTGGTTTCTGGAGCTCCTTTCTGGTCTCATTATTATTGGTCCCATTTTGAAAGTCTGGTCACATGATTATTTTATTTGCATCCTACTTTTTCATTTCAGTCATGCTCATGATTTCCTCCCTCCCTTTCCCTTCCCCCCAGACTGACACAGACCAATCCTACAATCACCATACTGAGGCCAGGCAATTACCAACCTGCCAAAATGAAACTCCTGGATACCTCATGTGCTGCAGTCTCTGCAGCACAAAACAGAACGAATCATGTGTGCCCACTGAAATTAAACCAAATACAATACAGTCTAAGTAGAGTCATTCATCATTCCAAGGGCCAAAGGGACTGTCGTACTGTACAATATACCAGCAGCGTTCTAAAGAGAGTATTTTCTCTTTGTAACTGGGGATGGACAGGGAGACTGGAATGCAATGGCCACAGCAACAAGAGAGTGTGTAGTCATCACCTGACTAAACCTGAAAGAAATCAGACAGATATTTATAAGCCTACAAAAAAGCCTGAAAGGGGATTTGGACAAGACAAGGAGGCATGGCTTTAACCTGCCAGAGGGGAGACTGAGATGAGCTCTTAGGCAGAAGCTCTTCCCTGTGAGGGTGCTGAGGCACTGGCACAGGGTGCCCAGAGAAGCTGTGGCTGCCCCATCCCTGGCAGTGTTAAAAGCCAGGATGGACAGAGCTTGGAGAAAGCTGCCCTAGTGAAGGTGTCCCTGCCCATGGCAGGGGCTTGGAACTGGAAGAACTTCAATGTCCTTTCCAACCCGAACCAGATTCTGTTCTATGATCCTTTGATATTTCTTGAATTATTTACAAATGATTATGAATAATTTCATAGCATTTAGCAAAAGACCACATGTATTGCAGCAGCAGTTACAAGATGATCAAGATACTTTTTGGTAAAGCACCAACACAAATGAATGTTCCAATAAAGAGATGTTTTCAAGTTACTAATTGGACTGAAGAAGACAGAAACACAGGAAGAGTGGTAAAGCAGCAGCAGTGTGCATGATGAACTGTCAGCTTAGAGCATTGCCCAAATGCCATTTTAGACTTTTGCAGACAGCGTGTTGAAGGAGTTTTGAAAGAGCAATCACAGGGTTATTTTGCAAATTACCATGGAAAATCTGCAAGCACATGGGGAGAAGGCATAAAAGTGCTCGTAAATTTAACATAAAGAAACAAACACAATTATCCAAGACAGAGCCATTTGAATTGCTACAATACTTCTATAATACATAACACGATCTTAATCACTTCAAGTCCAGTGCAGTAGGATAATGAATACCTCCTGCAATGTGCTGAGCACCCTCATCACTCCATGATAGCAACATGAATTGTTCCTAAAAGCTGCCAATTTACAATGTTGGTAGTAGGTAATAGTTACCTGCTCCCAAATCTGTCCACAGTAACTGATTTAGTGGAAGCATGCTTACTCAGCCTGGCCCCAGCCAGACTCCAGCTATTCTGCTTACTGGTCTGGTCAAAACCTACCACGATAGCCATCTTTTCTGGGTGCAGTACATCCCAAGGAGATATGAACACCAAATCCATTGTTCTCATTACAAACTCTTCCTCAACAATCTTCAGGACATTGAAATCACTCTTTCAACTACTCTCCTTAGGGGGGTGCTTTTACAGACCTGAAAACAGGATCTGTCACACGATGCTTCTCACCTGAATGGATGAAATACAGATTTACTCCACTGGCACACGCAAGGGTTGATGGTCTGCACAATGCAGTTGTCCGGACACATCACTGAAAAGTGAAGCCTATCAGAAGAGTGAACTGGTTGCCCTCAGCAATAGTGTAGCCAAGCACTTGATAACAACATTCATTACTCTGTTAACACCTTTACAACAGGAAAGCCATACTACCAGTTTACAAAGACAGAAATAGGAGAAGCAAAATCCAACCTGAGCTGGGAATACAACTGGTCTCTGCAGTGCCCCGGTTTTGTGCTCTGCCCACTGGGTCAATCAAATGCAGTGAGACTATCTACACCCCATGGGTTTCAGTCCTCTTACAGCTTTGCTTGCTGGAACAAATCTCCCCCCGTTATTGACATCTGTTACCTGCTCAGCAGGATGTTCTACTCAGCTTCATTCTCCTAAATTTCTCTTAAAGTAAACGCACATAATGTCTGACTGTAAAATGTGCACAAATAACCTGAATAATTGACGAGTTTTGCATTTTTTAATACTGGGCACTGAGTGTGGATTCTTCTTTCCTTTTTTCCCCTATTTTGAAAAAAAATGGGAAGAATAATGGATACATTAGTAACATTTTGGAGGATAAGAAACCTTCTTTTTCCACGCACCCCAGTGAGATGAAGGCTGATGGTTATGGGATGCAGCCATGCTATGATCAGGCAGTTTCTTCTGTCTCCTGGGAAGAAGGTAACTATGGAGATAGTCAGCAAAATCATCAGCATAACTGGCTTCATTACTGCCCAACACAGATCTTGGGCAGACTCAGAAACTTTCTTCTTTCTCTTTATTATTGAAACAACATTGCTTTTATTCGGAACTGCTAAACTGAAGGTGGCAGTTTGGGTTTTACACTTTGAAAGTTTACTCCATAAAAACGGAACATATTTTGTTTATGCTCAGCTGAAGAGACAAGAAAACATCTAATTCTAATCTGTCCTTGCAACCAACACTCACAGCCTGCAGTGATTGCAAGCTATTGGACTGCATGTGCAGAGTTTCCAAGGGATGGAGAAGTGGACTGAGGTCAGTCTGTGGCATGCCATGTACAGAACAAAACAGAGAATTAACAGTGACTTGCACAAACACGACAAAGCACAGTCAACATCTCAATCTCACTCCATCTTGGCAGTAGAGAAAGCTTTGACTCCATCATCTAAACTAATACTGCAGTTAAAGCACTATGGGTAGTTATTTTAGCCTGCTGCTGGTATGTGGGAGCAGCTAAGTTGCAATGGCATTTGGAGTTTTCAGATGATGTCTATACTGCTGCCTGGTGACTGATGGATGTCAAACCAGAACATGGAGCGATGGATTTTCAATAAGGTGCCTTGTACTGTACCACATTTGGGGATCTCAAAATGAGCCCACACTTCATAGTGAGGGCCCAGCAGACACTGGTTGCACAGTAGTGCTCTGTGCTTTCAACTATGGCTGCCACAACTTGGAGCCCACACAATCCAAGTTTTATTTAAGCTCTGCAGTAACAAAAAGGGAGTCCAACATGGAATATCCTTTACATTCATGTCCCTTCATGTTTTCTGGTATCGCTGCCAACTGACACAGCTTTTTCAACTACAGGCCTTAAAACCTGAGAAACATTCTTTTGCAGAAAGAGAACAGTGAATCTCTCTGGATAATTAAAAGCTGTGAAAATTTAGGCCACAAAAGAGGAATGAATTATGAACAGTACCATCCTTCTCAAGAAGGATGACACTGGGCATGGCAGTGAAACAATGAGAGGTAGTAGTGGATTTCTTAGAAAGGGCACTATTAAAGGAATATGGCAAGACAAGGTACAAATACTTTCCACATTTCTCTTCATTCCCCAACATGAAAGTGGTCAGAAAAAGTGAGTTTTCTGCCTAATGTGTTCTTAAACCGTAACCAGTGATAACAAAAAAATACTTTCTGCTAGCTCAGAAAGGGGAGCAAGGCTAAAGATAGACTAAAAGAAACAAGATGACACAGTAAAGGATAAACTTTAAAGATGCTGACAAGAATCCTAAAGCAATTTGTGTCTCTTACTTCCACTCACACTGTATGCCTCAATTCAGGCCATGTTTTGTACTTCAGACTGCAAAGCACAAGAACAACAGAGAGTAGAAGCCTTCTATGGGTTTTCATCCTCCTCCCCACCCCACCCTCATGACAGACAGAACTCCATTATCTTCAGTAAGCCAATACAATAAACCACAGCAGGAGGTAGTATTTGTGACATTAACCTCACTAATAAGAGGGATAAAACCTAGAAGCACCACCCCTGGGATGGGCAGACACTGCAGTCACACACCCTCCCTTAGTGCAGAGGCTTCACTTGCTAAGCAACTGCTTACAGCGTCAGACACTCCATGAATGCCATACATACCTACTACTGCATTACACTTGCCTTAAGATATGTGCCACCATTAATCCTTAACGTCAAAATACTAGCTACTAATGAATATGAAAGGACACAACTTCTTCAACTACAAGAAGCCTTAAAACTCGAGGAACATTCTTTTGCAGAAAGAGAGTAGTACACCTCTGATGACTAAGAGCTGGCAATATTAAGGCTGCAGAAGAGAAATGAGTTATAAACAGACAGCCACAAACCCTGCGCATCCTTCAGTTTGTAAAGTGCTCACCCACTTTTTAATAACATTTTTCTTCATTAAACCATTTTCCTCTCACCTCCCCCCCCACCCCTCACAGAGGTATTATTGTTGGAGGATGTCATCAGTGCTGTTTCAGATCTGTCAGATATAATCTTCTAATCTGCCAACTTTTCACAAGGAAGAGATGAGCTCATGTACTGACTGACAAGATGTGCTGAAAAGTCTGGGCTTTCTCGAAGCCTGTTAAAAGTTTAAGTTCCCCCATTGTGTGAATACTGTCAAACTTGGCCCTGCAATTTTCATAATGACAGCTGCTGTCAGTTTAAAAGGGTAAATTATTCAGTTCAACTGGGAATGCTGACAGTAACTGTAAAAAGGGCCTCAGTAGTGGAAAAAAGAAAAAGGTTCCAAGTATCTAAGGGAAGACGTAGTAAAATCATGAAGACACCTTAGAAATACTCAACTCCAGCTCTTCTCTAGTTTCCTTCCAAAAACTTGGGAAGGTGTTTACTTTGGCAAGAAAAGAATACCATGAAATTAAACCACATCAGTGACAGTTTGAGACACCTACAGCCAAGTATACAAAGACATTTTGCTGTCTGTAATCACACATCTTTACATCATTTTGCAAGGCCACTGTGCAATTTAAATTGTCCTACCCCTGGTGCTTTCAGTGGGAGATCTGAAGTTACTTGATACGTCCTTTAAAGTTACTTTAAAAGCTCTATTAGATGGTTATCTGATTTTGGTTTTTTTGAAATCTGTTTTCACTATTTCATATTATAAAGGGGATTTACCATATAGATTTTGTAGTTTCTTCTCTGCACTACAACAACAGAGCTAGAGATCTACCTCTGCAAAACACATTTTGAGGTCAATCCATTTTGGAGGTGGACAGAAAGAAATAAACTGCAGTTTCATCATTCTACTTGCTTGAAGGAAAATGAAAAAAAAAGAACAGCAATCCATGACCTCCCAGCACTGCAATGGGCAGCACTTATGCTCTGTGCAAGATTGTCCACCTGCTCTTTCAACAAACTGTGCAGGTATATAGGATGACATGTAGTAGCAAAAAAGTGAAGAACTTACTCTCCACCATCTACAATCTGCAGCATCCTTCTGGACTAGGTGAAACAACTACTTCCTGTTCTTACTGGGAGGAACAGCAGTACTCTAAGCCTGAAGTTTGCTAGGACATTTCAAATGTGAAAAAGTGTTGTAATAGATACAGAGTGTTTGCCATGTGCTGTTAATGGACTGCTGGCTCCTAACAGTGAAAAAAGATGTACTTAAACCAAGGGGGATGTGTTTTTTTGAAAACTGGGGATCATTTAAACTGAAATACATTAAGTCAGTCTGGAATAAGATAAAATAATAGCATTACTATACACCAGCCTGAATAAAGCACTATCTAAACCCATTACAACTTGCACCATCTATTCTCAATTACAACAGACACAGTGATACTTGTAGATGAGCTATGAGAAACATTAAATTAACTATGAAGTGATACAATCTCTCTCAGTAAACGTAGTCATCATCTTTCTGCTCTCTTAAGAAACAAATCTTTCTGGCATGTAATTGCATGTTCAGAGCATCTCTGCTCACCTGTGCTCCTGCTATTTCCATGCTCCATTATCCATGTCTCAACAGACTCATTTACCTATTTGGAAATAGGATTTCAGCCTTTATAAAAGCATAAATTCCATACTGAGAGGCTAATCAATGCTTCAGTTCTTGGGGTAAGGAGAGGTGGAACATTTACAGACTTACGTGGTTTCATTTTCAACTCTCCCTCATACAGCCATATTTTAAACTCGACTGCTGCAACTGTAGATAGGCTCAGTTATACGGATTCAACCCCAGAAGAAACGTATCACCCAGTCTTTGAAAGAAAAACGGTTAATGAATACCCTAAAGTGGTCTGCAGCCTTCTTCTACTGCCGAGGTCAAAGGAGCACTCACTCTGTAGAGAGATTTGTTACAAGCTTTTAACCATTCCCTTAAGAATACAGCACTTTCTCCTTCTGAACTAGAACTCTCGTAAATCTTCTAAAAATGATGCTGAGTTCAGAAAACTTTCAGAGCAGGCTTGAATTTCAGTTTTGTTTCTCCCTATAGCTAACACTGAAGAGGACCATAATTTAGTGAGAGTATCAGCCAGCCCCACAGCACACTTTCCAGCACAGCCAGCTCAGAATGCTCCACTGCTTCCTTTACTTTCTCACCAAACACTAAAACCAGTTCCTCTCAGTACCTAATAGTCCCATTAACATTAAACAGGTAATGATGATGCTGGTGAGATTTTA
Source organism: Pezoporus wallicus (assembly GCF_028554395.1). Lineage (NCBI taxonomy): Eukaryota > Metazoa > Chordata > Aves > Psittaciformes > Psittacidae > Pezoporus > Pezoporus wallicus. The sequence goes on from NW_026636985.1 coordinate 1,847,141, forward strand.
TGTGGCTCCCAGAGCCACTTTTGACTGATGCTTATAAAGTTGTGCTTAATCTGCAACATAATTTTTAGCAAGCAAATCATGCCTCCTCTTCAGCTCTTCAAAATGTGCCTCCTTAATAGTTACTTGATGGCTATATTTAAACTTGGCACAAGCTCATGTATACAAACATGCCTTTGCTACATGAGGCAACAAGGCCCACCAAACAATCCCTAAACACCAAAGTAGAAAATAAAGCTTCTGCCATTAACCAGCTGCCTTAATGAAACTCAAAGGCTGTGACCCTGCTGCAAACAGAAGTTGTGTTCAGCATGCCTGAGCCAAGATAACGGTGTTGTATAGACTGTCTTAGCTGTTTCTTCATAAAGTCATCAGCACCCAAAGGCATTTAAGCTCTCTCAACAACTACATCAGTGACACCATGCCCTGTGATGCAACCAAGCTTCAGTGGAACATGGCAAGAGGTTTTTTACCCAAAGCATCTCTATGTGATAGCCCTGATCAAATGCAACTCTGTTAAGGAAAGGGAAGAAAAAGATCACAACAATTCAAAAATTCATCATCTCCTATGGAACAGATTAAAAAACAGAGTCAGGAAGCTCTTTCTCCAGATGTGGAAGGAGCCTCTACCAGATCACAGTCCAGTAGCCTAAGGTTTCAGACTCCTATTGGACAAAGAATCACGGACTGGTTTGGGCTGGAAAGGACCTTAAAGCTCATCCAGTTCCATCCCCCTGCAACGGGTAGGGACACCTTCCACTAGAGCAGGTTGCTTCAAGCCACACCCATGATGGAAAAACTGCCCTAAAATAAAATCTCAAAGATCCAGATGATCAAAAAGCCTTGCATGATTTTTACCTCCCCAACAGTTTTCCAGCTGTTTCACTTGCAATAAAAAAAAGAACAACCTTTTGCTAGATCTCCTTTCACTTCTAGTTCTACAGGAAGAAATGATGAATTAAGAAAAAGGAGAAGGGGCTGCTCTTCTTTATCAAGAACAGCCAAAACAAACAAACCCCCCCTACATTACCCCAGTTCTTACTCTAACCAGTGGTACAGTCATTAATTTTTTTCAGATCATTAGTTGCTTCCCTCTGTCCAAAAAGATTAAGAGATTGATATTTGACCAGGATTAGAATAAGGGTTTAGTTATTGTTTGTAAGCACAGTACACTTACCCCTTCTGGACCTAGCTGTTGTCTCATTAGAACAATGATGTTCCTTTTCTTCTTTCACAGTCCTTCAGGTACTCCTCTTGCAGAGGATCAGATGGCAGTGCTACACATACAGCAGTTGCTTGTCTAGTGATGTTAAGAGTAAAATAAATACAGTTCTATGTACATGGTATTGTTGCTGAAAATAAGGAGGAGGAGCTGATCTTACAGGAACAAGCTCTCCATGAACTATCAGTGACCTACAAATGACAATTTGGGAAGCTCTGCGAATACAAAAAAAGGGTGACACTTGTATTTTGTCCATGATACTGAGCCATTGCACAACAGATTCTTCTGTATTGCAGACAGAGCTGGAGAATGCTAATATCATCCATGATGGATGCATTCTCAATAAAGCCAGGCTTACAGGATCTTTCAAGGAAGCATTATGGCTACTAATCGTTTTACAGCATCATCATACTTCAGAACAAGCAATTCAGGGCTGGAAAACCAAATAAAAACCCCTCTATACACATGCCAGTACCTGAGATGACTGAAAAACTGATGGAAGCGGAAAGCCTCTCTGCTGAGAAAACTAAAAGGAAATAATACAAGGTTTTACAAAACAATTCTCCTTCTTTTGCCCTCTACACTGTTAACTGTCTTTTAGAGCAGATCGTAAGAGATCGCTGCCCTTGGCTTCAAGTTCTCTTGCACTCATCTACTAACAAGAGTAGACCTGATCTCCACAGAGCATCTAAGTCCCTTCTGGTGCTCCATTAACAAGACAACATAGGTAAAAGGATACACACCTTAAGTGAAGAAATGTGGAAGACTAGTGATAAGCATCACACCTTTCCATTCACAAGGCCTTTTCATTTCCCCTAAACTCAGATTTGGCTCCTCTACTACAGCTCTGTAAGTGTATCTGACTTAAGATCAGCTTGCCCTCAGTACTGCTTTTCCTGTTCTGTAACATCCTACAACAGGTTCATTGAGATCATCAGGTTCCAAATACAGCCTCCTGGCGCAGTCTACACTCATTACACTGGAGTACATTACCTACTCCAGTGTGGATTTGATGCTTCATCTCTTCATTTTATTTTGGTATCATTTCCTTTATGGCGCTTTTAAGCACCATAACAAAAATATTTAGCATTTCATTCTCCATCATTTCAATATTTCATAGCAAACAACTTCATTGAGATGCAATTTTAGAAGAGTCTTCAGCATCAGTTAGATTTCTAGCCAGTCAGAAGGAAAAAACAGTCTTCTTTTCATGTGACACCCAGCGCCTGATACAGAGAAGTGACAAGCGCTAAAAGCTCCAGCACAAGCATAGCTGGCTCAGAATCTTAACAGAAGTTTCACATCCTACCAGTCAGATCACAGGACCAAAATGTAGTGATCCACACTTAAAATCTGACAGACTGTAAGAGTGGACTGAGGACGGTAATTTATCTGGTTTTCCCCCTCAGTTTCCTACCAGTCCAAGCTTATTTTATCAGCTTTTAAGTCAATTTTGGCACCTCTCTGAAAACCATGGATGCTGAGTAGTGCAAAACTATTTACCACTGAATGCTTACAGGACTGTTTGCTGTCAGCTGCAAAAGAAGATTAAAAACATCACAGATGCTATAGCTACAGCATTTTAGAATTCAGACTTTCTGTATTGCAAGCAATGAACAAATTCACTTTATGATCAGCCAACCAGCTAATGTGGACCCCATTTCCCTTCACATAACAACAGCCCCACATCCAACAATCTCCTGGAAACACCTAGATCAGCCCGTGAGTCAGTACCAGAAACCACCCGATAGGAGCTGAAAAGCTATTAAAGATGAATTTCTTAATTTTCTTTGTTCAAAACCGTAACTGTTGTTGCCACAGGTTATTTACAGTACAGTAAACATGGCACTAACAACTATGGTGTGGAAACGTAAGTTTAGAGTCCTTAAAATGAGTGGAATACATCAAGGAAACAGATTACCTTTTTTAAAATCAATAAAGTTGTGATAAGTGAATTAGTAGCAAATGTACAGCCATGTGCCAGGTTCCAACTTCTCTCTCAAAAAGCTTTTGACTTATATTGTATCTGGATAAGAGACAGGAAACTCTGTTCAATGACTCCAGCACCTGAGCACAGTTTCTTGCCGGATGTTTTGCTGTGTGCACAAGGGTAACAATGAATGGACACAGAAAACTGCAGTGTGGAGAAATATACCTGACAAGCTGCCTCCCAGAAAAATTCCACAGCAGATCTTTCCTACTGAAGTCAATCTTACAGGTAAGATTCATTGCCATGTACAGGTCGGTGCAAGACTACAACTTCCTGGTCTTCAACATGCCTCATATGATCCTGAAACGCTCCGTTTTCCAAAATGGATGAAATCCAACTCTCCTAAGCACTTACGGTAATTAAAACTCCTCCTTAGGCCAAAAATCACCTGATTTACTGCACAAGGATCTTTAGACAGAGACAGGAAAGGACATGGCTTGAGGGCAGGCCTCTCCCACCCCTCACTAGTAACTAAACACACTACAAACCCGAGTTCTGTGTTGTTCCATCCAAAGAAACCATTTAGCTTTGTTGCAGCACCTGTGTGAACCTTTTGGTTTCTAGCTCAGAATTCCTCAGCACTGTATTTTAGAATTTTCTTAATTCTGTACTTACAGAAGAGGGAAGGAATCCCCTGTTTGCTGTCACTGGGTCTGTGTGCTCTTTTTCTTCCAATTCCACTGAGAAATGGTGGCATAAAGAGAAGAAAGCAGGTAAGAACAGAAGGACCAGAACCTGGACTCTTGAGTTCACAGAATTATAGAATCATAGAATGGTCTGGCTTTGAAGGGACCATAAGATCACCCAGTTCCAACCCCCTGTCATGGGCAGGGATGCCTCACCCTAGAGCATATCATCCAAGGCTCTGTCTAGCCTGGCCTTAAACACCACCAGAGATGAGGCAGCCACAGCTTCTCTGGGCACTCTTGTGCCAGCACCTCAGCAACCTCAGAGTAAAGAACTTCCTTACATCCAACCTGAACTTCCCCTGTTTTAGTTTAAACTGAACAATTTACAATTAAACAATTACAATCAGGGAGTTCCGTGCCTGATCATTACCTGCATATTACATGAACTGAAGAGTTCATCTGGAGCAAGATCTGTAAAAAACATTCCAACTTCCATCTGTTCTAATTCAAGTCACTGAGAGTGGTAATTGTCAACGTGAGTCCAAGGAGAGATAGATCAACAAAGTGGGATTTTGGAAATCCCATATTCAATATATTCACTATCATGTCTTGCCATCTTATGGAGGTGTTGAGAACATTTAATTAAAGCTGATACAACTCAAGAGGTCCCAGTTGTGAAAGGCAGCAGATCAATGCAGAACCTGTTAATTAAAGGCCATCTATACACAGAGCTTTCAAAATGTGTCCCCAGAAGAGAGCAACAAACACAAAAGCTGCAGAAGAGATTTCCTTGTAACAAACTTTACCAGTCAACGCCTGTACTAGCTTTTCCCATTGTTTTCCTGAAATACAATTTACTATTAATTTCTTACATCATTACGTCTTACATCATGACTTACTTATCAGTAGAGATAAACACTTTGTAAAGAATCTATGGACAACCCAAAAACACTGAACAAATTAACAAGGGGGAAGTTTTGAATGCAGTGGTGAAACAACAGATACATTTTCAATAGAACTATCTTTCATAGCGAGTAGTCTGGTCTGAGTTTAATTATGGTGGTCAAGAACAGTGCAGTGCGCTGGAAAGGTGAGTTCTACGCTGGCAGAGCTGTGGGAAGTAACAAAGCTTAATAACCCCCTCTTTGCCCCCTTCATTTGGTGTAACTTGTATAGGTGACACAGGGGAGGAAGCAGGCAGTCTCCTGAGGAGGGGACAAATACAGTGAGAGATTTTAACTCCCTCTAACAAAGACTATACGTTTTCCCTTAGCTCACTAAGCACATTAACTGCAACTAACCTTGAAAGACCTGTGACTGCATTCTTGATGAGGTCTCTAGTACAGTGACAGACCTATGATCATCTCACACAGTTGAGTGCAAAGGCTATCAAAAAGGCACACATGAAAGTCACATATGATGCTGGAAGCATTCTAGTTTTACAACAGTTCTGGTTTTACAATAGGACACAGAAATACCTAACAAAACCCCAGGTTCACAGGCCATTTACAGACACAGGGAAATAGAGGTTTCCATTCAGCTGCAGCACTCCAATTCCACTCTGGAATAGCATGTGGTTGTGTGGCTCAATACAGGAAGAAATACAGAAACAAGACCTGAATATCCAAGCGGAAGACAGATTCTAAGTGATACAACTTCATCCTCTAAAACTACACACGATATTTAACATATCATCTTTCCTCCACTACTGTTCTTTTGAGAATATTCACCCTGCAGCATCTGAGTACTGAAATCCCACTGAAGTCATTGGGTAGCAATGAGGCACCAAAGGCCTGGCAACTGTTTGTTAGCATTTGTGTTTCCTCTGAAGCATGAAGGCTTTTATATGCATGTCAAGAAAGGTTATATGGAGGCACTGATACCAGAAGCAAAGTTTCAAAGTCATACATTGATTTGAAATGGCTCTATTTAAGTATCAAACTTCAAACGCGTCAATATTTCCAGAGATCGAACCTTTCTCAAACAGAGGCTTATGGTGTTTGTTTAAGTTGCAAGACAGGATGACAAAGCTGAAGTCAAACACTCGCTATAGCTAGTTTCAAGGTCAGTCCCTAGCTCTGGGAAACACTTTCTGGCACAGAGGGGAGGAAAAAAACCGAAAGAACAGAAGAGAAAAATAACCTCAGGAGCAATAATCTCCATTTTATTAAATGAAAGGAAAACAGTGAGATGGATTATCATACCAGCATTACTGAATGACTACATTTAATTCTTCATGATATAATTCTGTGTGAGAGATTCAGGTGCTGCCCACACTAAGTGTGGATCCAGAAGTATTTCTGCTTCTAGGCACTATGAGGACATTTGTAAAACAGTACTTTGAATTCTTGGTAAACATCCGTCCTTTTGTATTTCACTCAAAGAAATGGACTAGAAAATGCTTGTCTAACAGCGTTTACCAGCAAGAAAAATACCACAGTTCATACTCTGTGCCATGGCGTGACAAAAGCAGTTAATTTGCAGTGTTGAATAAATTTGTGCAGGTGTACAAGGTTTTGCAAACTATCTGCTGAAGCACTTTTACGGTCTGTCACCGTGACAAGTACCATAGAAAGCAAACAAATATTCAGAAAGAAGCTAGATAAGATAGGCAGAGCTTAGATCTGCTGAAGCTGCAGAAAGCCCGTGGCTCCTGTGCAACTCCTAAATCAGAAGGATAGAATACATGGCTTAGCTATTATTTAGTCATACACATAGGCACACACACTCCTCCACTCTCCATTCCTGCCAACAAACTCCTGTCTGAGAGCCCTAGGCAGCACAGAGAAGCAGCAGGCTCTTGTGCACTAGAGCTTTGGTCTTAATGCCTCCCTGTACCTAAATCCTTCATACACTTGAGTTTGGCGAGGCAGACACTTCTGTGCAAAGGCAATTCCTGCCCTCCTGAGGGCTGACAATTCCTAACACAAATGCCATGCTCCACACTTACCTTTTAACACAAAAATGCATCAAAGCCTGAGATATACTAAAGGACAATGTGAGGTGTAGGGGGTTTATTGTGTTTTGTTCTGGGGGGTTTGGGTTTTCTTGTTTTTAAACAAGTGTAGTGTTCCCCCAAATTGTTTCTGCTTATTTTTTAACACAGCTTAAAAGCACACACGTAAAATGTATTTAGGATACAAATGCACACACTAGAAACCTTGTTAGCATCCTCCTCTTTTTGGTGAGAAGAAAGCAAGTATGATTTTAAGCTGCAACTTCAATAAAAAGAAAAAAAAGAGAAATGTTATTACAGTTAGTGGGATAAAACACTCTGCAAGGGCTTGACAGCTGAGAGGAACATGTACGTTGGCTGAGAGTAATGGAAATAATTAAAGGGAAAACATGAGAAAGCAACACTGCTGTAAGTAAACTGAGTGGATGTGTCAGAAAGCTACTGTGTATGTCAAAAAACTCATCCAGGCCTAGCTCAGAGCTCAGGGAGGTGATAGAATGAGCAAAGTGAAATACATGTGAAGTAATTTCAGAGTCGTTAGCATGCTGTAAAGGTCTGCACTACATTAAGCATTACTGTCAAGGCCGCCAGCCTGAAAAACACAAACCTACATAACGTGATTGATGCTGAAAGCAACTGGTGTATCAGCCACTAAGGTCAGGCGTACCTGTGAGGTCACAGGAAGGGCCAAAGGAGCAACACAGCTTGTGCTACCACATTCCGTCTGAGGAGATGCCAAGACACACTGAATGACACCAAAAGGGAAGTTAAGAGGATTAGAAGAGTGAAATAAAAGGGAAAAGGTTAACAGAACGTTCTCCTCTACCCCTCTACTCATCCCCCCTCCTCTCCCAAGGAGGATATTAGAGACAAAGAGACAGCATTCCCAAACCAAACTACTGATAAACATGTGGAGGAAGGCGGTGTGAAATCACACTCCTTCTCCTGAAGACAGGGAACAGCTGAACATATCCCCCTGTATACACACAAAGTGAGGTAGACAGGCATTCAGGCCCTAGCCACTCAGGCTCAGTACACAGTGAGAGTCTGCTGCTGTTACTAGTGTCCTACAGAGTGGTCACCTCTAAACTGGCAGTACCTAAGTGAAGGAAATGGAGAAATAACCATCTGAACAACCACTTCTTCATAATTATGAAGAAGCCACGGATAAGAGATGTGATTTTCAAGTCTTCATTTTGTGGATCTCCTACCCATCAGCCCAGCGCTTCTAGGCTTTTATACCTATAGCTATTTCAGCTATAATAAAGCACATCTGGTCTGGTTTAGGTGATGCAAGAGGGAGTAAGATTGCACTCCCCTGTATTTCCCTCCACAATTCATCATGCATACAGGTTGTGTATTACCAAGGCACAAAGGCTGGTATCAGATGAATGAAGTACAGAACTGCTCAAAATTGAAGGATGTCTAATTAGTTCCTATTGCTCAGCCCAACTACAACAACTCTACAGTGGGAAGCAAATCAGAGTGAAATCAGTTTATGCACACCCCAAAACGGAACTAGCGTTTCAGCTTTTCCCAACATCCAAGCAGCACGTCATGTATGCATCAGACAGTGCCAGACCTCTTCTGGAGTGTGACACCTCTTCCAGACTAGCTTATTAGTTAAAACATTGAACCTTCATGCTTGAAAAGCACAGAGCCTTTGGGACATTATCCAAGCAACAGTAGTAATTAAAACTTGGAAAAGAAAAAGGAAAAATTAAACATACCAACTAATGTTGGATGCTTGACAAAAGTTTCTGACCAAAGAACCAGTATCAAATGATTTTTTTTTTCATGGAAAGATTGAATAGAGTGAGTTGAAGTGATATTTGAGAGTGGGAATGAATTGTTGTTTAATAAGATGTGACACAGAGCACCCAAGGGTGCTGTTTTCCTCCATTACTGTGATTAACAATGTTGTCCACAAAGATTGAAACTTAATTAACATTTTTAAATTCTGCTATGCCATTTTTAGCTCTTCCTATGAAAGCACTTGTGCAGCTGTGTCATTAGAACAGAGAAGCTTCACAGCTTCAACTGTTTGAGCCACTCACCCACTGGAGCCTGATTGTGTTTAGACTTCTGGCAACAGAAAACCACTTTGAATCCACATGTAGCTTTCTGGACATTAGCAATGTACATCAGCATTTAAAGAACTTGCTACGAGCTATTGAGGTAATTCAGTGTCCAGTATTGGGACTCTTCCTTCTGAAACACACAGAAAACATGGTATTAACGTTGGCAAAAGAGTTTTGTTCAAATATTGTCTCTCAGCACCTGAGAACAGTTAGCCTGACCTTGGTGAACTGGTAATATACCTATCTTCTGGTGAAAAGAAAAAGGAATCCAAGCCTCTCTAAGAACTTTCTGCTCCCATTGAACTGCCAAAGTAAGCTTCCCACTTAAAGCGGAAGGACCAAAAAAGATGGAAGGGACAGGAAGGACCTAAATGTTTCCTTTCTTGTGAAAGGGCCTGCAATCCACTCTTGTTCTCCTCCCTGCTTCCAGTAATACCAGTGCAATGCACAGACTGTTGCAGGCAGGAGCTATGGGAACAGTCCCACGGGACAAGCAGAAATGTACAACCAAGCACACTTTCTTCTTGCTGACGCATGAGCTCCCAAGTACCACCCGAGACTTTCACTCTTTGACCTAAGTTTATGAACCTGCAGTGGAGCTTTTTGCGGACGTCGGCAGAAACTGTGCATGGCTGCTGCAGCATGAAACTCAGAACTATATTTAACTTTGACTTTGGGGTACTGCGGATAGAATTCCTCACGCATTCCTGGTCTCCCAACGGTCTCCCCTCTTGTACAAGTCGCTCCTTTATGGCTTTGATCCAAAGAGAGCCAGTACTTCCCCAATAATTGAGTATTAAAAAGCAGAAGAGAAAGACATATACACTGGAAAAGAAGGAAACTGAATGTTCTGAAGGCAGAATTATGATCCTGTTAAAACAGCGAAGGAAAAGATGTAACTGCCATGTATTATGCATGGAAAAGCAGAGGGGAAAAAAGGTTGGGAGGAAAACCTTTTTTCTTTTTTTCCTTGAACTCTGGTGGAAATTTACAGTCCCTTCAAGTCTCTCACATGCAACAGAAAACGTGTCTCATCTCCTATTGAATTCAATAAAATTCACTCTATTGAGCAAAGGACTTTTAAATAGCTGGTTATACATACACTGCAACAGGTACTCACCGTGATGTGTACATGCACCAAAAAAAGAAAGGCTACAGTAAACAAATGCCATTTGTTTTACTGAATATTTAGCAGCTTCATTTAGAAAGCAGAGCCATTTTACCTTTTCTATGTGCACTAGGTGTCAAGACACAATCACATATCAATCTATTCAAATCAAACCTAAACCAGAGCCCCTTATATATAAATACAGAATGTGATTAGAAGGAAATGGTCATCTCAATATTGGCACACTAATGAGAACTGCCTCTATGAAATTACTATATTCATTTAATTAAAAAGTCCATTCTGGATCCCATTCAAAATGCTGTTCATTGAACTCTTTCATGTAAATCTAATTTGCTTTTGTAGAATGTCAGGAGTATTATGTTTATTTGTATAAACAGGCTCTGAAGAACAAAGTCTTAGGAAAATCCAGGCAACCCTTCATGAAAGGGTTTTAAAAGAGCTGCCTATGAATTTGAACACTAATACTTGAAGCTCAGACTCCTGAGTAGCATGGATACAGGAGTTTCCAACCCATCCCTTTCCCTGAGTATCTGTTCCACTCCTGTGGCAAGGACAGCTCAAACTGCACATGCAGCAGTTGCTGAATCCCCACAAACTCCAGTCAGGCTGGTTTAGAAGCAGCTGTGTCACCCTGTAGTGGATAAGCCTCAGCAGGATCAGCTGCAAACCACTACAGCACTCCCAGTGCAAGCCAGCCTTCACTGTTAGTAAATTCATATGGGCAAAGATGCATTTATCATACCAAGTTACTCACATACGGAGCAGCAACAACAAGAAATGACATTTTCCAACAGTTGTATTGGTTTTTGTCTTCACTGAAAAAACAGCAGTTGAAGCTGAAAGACGCTGAAGAATAGGAACCATTGTTCTGTGAAAACTTGGGGGGAAAGCACTGTAATTTGTTGGTACAGGAAGTTAAAAAGCTACTAAGCAGCCACATCTACTTGTGCTTCGAAAAGGCACTGCAGAAGCAAGCAGTTGTTTGGATTTTCTCTCCCTTACCTCCAAGGCTTAAGTAACAGAAAATAAGACCACGTTCAATGTGCAGAATCAATACTTTAACAGACAAGGCAGCCCCAGAAAGGTAACCCCAGTATGCGGGTATCTGCTAAAAGGATGGACATCTTCAATTCAGCAACACTCCTTAGCTGACCTAGCTTTAAGAAATGCACAGCAACACACAGACTAACCTGGAGTCTCAAAGACTGCAGCACAAGCCTTCGCACTGCATTGCTTTGCTTACTACAGACACACCCCTGTGTACTGAATGACCCAATTCTTACATTCACCAGGCCCCCGTTACCACCAGTTGAGCTGGAATGGCAAAGCAGGAAGAGGGAAGAAAATCTGACATAAGCATCTGATCTATTTAGCTGTTCAGAGCTTTGGAATCAAATGTTGCCTATGCAGTATGTGCCTAAATATGCCAGGACTCCAGTTTTGGATATCACCTCAAAGTTTGACAGGAACATAGAGAAGTTATGGCCTACATGTTAAAGAGACACCCAGTTCCAGGACTGAGCTGTAGTTTCAAACATTAAACTTCGATCCAGACATCACAACACTTGAATTATTTATGTGATTGCTAATGTTAAGACCCAGCATTTAAAATGAATGCCTTATGCCCTGGTCTTTGGCACACACATTTACTGCTAATGAAGGCATGTAATGCCAATGACCTCCATTCCAGATTTCAGCTACACTTAAAATTTAGTACACTGGAGACTGAAAATCATAGGCTGCCTGTATTTACATCCCTTGCAATCCTCTTGAAATTAATAGAGCTTTGTAGCATACATAGCAGGCAATTTGGCTCAGAGTAAGCAGAAGGCACACTTTCAGCTTTCAGTGCAGATTATGGCACATTTTGTTAAGCTGTCAAGCATCTTTGGTAAAAGCAGGCTCGAAGAGTGACAAGCCAGCAGTGCTGCCCTTTAATACTTCACATTCTGCAGTGTTATTCATTTCCACAGCCCCTTAGAAAACAGGATTTCAGGAGAGCCTCATTAGTCATAACGTCTATTTCTTGTCAATGCAATTATGTTCTACCAGATGTTGCTAAGTGTTTTGGATAGTTCTCTCTAACCTACAGATTGGTTATTGGTGGCCATCACCACAGCAGCTCAGGATCTTCTGTATCACATAAGTAGCAGTGAGGTGAAGGTGCCACTAAACAACTTTGTCACTTTTCTGAAAGGAAATAAAACCAGAGAGAATACAAAATAGCGATATAAAGGATCACTCTGATTGGAAGCCTTTGTCAGAGAAAACCATTCGACCATCCCTAGCAAATGTTGTCAGAGCCTAGATATGTTCTGTTTCTTCTGGAAGCTCATTTTCTGATCTCATGCATAAGAACATCTTGTCCTCTTTCATGTTAAAAATGAAAACCTTGGAACAATAACATAATTGTTTGCTTTAGAATTCAGAAGCTTCATTTTCATCCCATGCAGCTTTCACATTACCAACATTAAATGCTGAATATCTTTGCTACAGGTCTGTGCTGGTAATTTAATCTAGAGAAGCATGAGTGGGAAAATCTGAGGCTACAATTCAGGAAGTAGCACCAGGTCTCAGTTTTTCTCAAGTTTCCAGCACAGAAGTGATCAAAATTTACAAATCATCTCCCTACTTATGCAAGGATACATGGAAGAGTGGAGTATGCTATATCTGACCTGCAAAACTGTTATTACTCTGTAAGGAAGGGAACACAGAGTCATAAATGCAGCTTTTCTCCCTGCGTTGCTACCCTGCCAGAATGAAAACTTCCTGCCTGAGGAACAGAACAAGAACAGACCTACTGAATCAAGCCAAAAGCCGACTCAGTCAATATCCTGTCTCTGTTAGAAGAACTACATGCTATCAAGGAGCATAAGAACACGGTAAGCATAAGCTATCTTCTTGCGGCAACGTGACTTTCTGATCCAGAGCTGTCACTGCTGTGCTCAGTCAGGATGAGCCACACATCCCAGCCTTACTACACAGGAACCCTTGCAACGCTACAACAACAAGTGTGTAGCACCTGTAGGCATCTTTCTGTAAGTTAACTCAACAGGCAGAGGAGAAAGGGAGAAAAAGGCCTATTTTTAAGGCACTGTTAAAAGATTATGTTCTTACCAGTAGCAAGCCCTAGCAGACAGGTCTCAACAAGCCTCTTCCCATTCACTCTGGGAGAAAGTTAAACTGGGCAACAAGTTAAAAAGAAGGTTTTCTGTTTCCGAATTTGTGTTATCATTAAGACTGCACAATTCCTGTGCCCCCACCCCCTGAGCTCAATTTAAGTAATCTCTACCTGTTATTCTGCAGTAAAGACTTTAGGGAAGGCAAAGCATTATATTTTGCCTCATCTTCTAATGACTAACAGGGGAACCTCAGTGCTAAGAATGCCCTTCCACACCTGGCAATCTTTCTTTGTGGACCCATCTGCACTAGGCTAAAAACCAAGCAGTTTAAAGTCGTAGCAAGTGCTTTAAGGCAAAGACCTGTTGGACTCACAGCTGCACTTGTGAGCTATTATAATTTGATTTCAAACTCAGCCTTCAACCCAAGCAGCTGTCAGTACCACCACAAAATGGCCGCCACACTCCACTCAAAATGGCTCCGACTGGGAATGGTCCTGAAGGAAGTAAATGCTGGGAATCGCTTCACAAAGCTGCTCTGTACAACACCTAGAAACTGCAATCAGTACCCAAACACAAACGGAAGATAACAGTGAACACGGTTTCTTTTTCTTTCAACAAGGTGACAGTCGACTGGGACGCAGCCACCATTCTGTGTGCCTGCACACTTAACAACATCACTGGTGACTGCAAGCAAACACTTCCAAACGAGCTCAGAGCCTCAAGTTTGATGCTGAACGACTTGTTCTGACTTACAAATTGCTCTCAAGGAGGTTCAAAGCCCGGGATTTATAAAGTTAATCAGGTATTTCCATGTGACGCTAATAAGTCAAAATTAAGGTGTGTCAATAGGTTGTGACAGAAAAGTGATTACCCACATTATATAAAACACATCATTTCATATTACTGTTTCTTAGTGTATCATTAAAATACATTGACATTTCAATTTAAACCATCTTGGATATTGCTGTGACTCCTTCAAACTACTACTGCTCATCCTGAGAGGGAGCGTGCAGTGAACGAGAAGGCGATGAGCTCCCAAAGCACCACTGCCATCACACACACCACCTTCCACCCGGGGATCAGCAGCACCACTGCCATCACACACACCACCTTCCACCCGGGGATCAGCAGCACCACTGCCATCACACACACCACCTTCCACCCGGGGATCAGCAGCACCACTGCCATCACACACACCACCTTCCACCCGGGGATCAGCAGCACCATTGCCATCACACACACCACTGCCATCACACACACCACCTTCCACCCGGGGATCAGCAGCACCATTGCCATCACACACACCACTGCCATCACACACACCACCTTCCACCCGGGGATCAGCAGCACCACTGCCATCACACACACCACCTTCCACAGGGGGATCAGCAGCACCATTGCCATCACACACACCACTGCCATCACACACACCACCTTCCACAGGGGGATCAGCAGCACCATTGCCATCACACACACCACTGCCATCACACACACCACCTTCCACAGGGGGATCAGCAGCACCACTGCCATCACACACACCACCTTCCACCCGGGGATCAGCTACCACAACACCCGCGGCAATCTGCTCTTTTAACACTGAAACACAGGGAGAGAGGAGGTGGGCAGGAGCGAAGCGTGGGGAAACAGAAGACTTCCCAGGCAGAGGCCATGATCCACCAGCACTGCCTAAGAGCTCCTGCACCACAAGCCCCTCACGCTCACCCCTCAATGTCGCGACATGTTCCCAGCGCACACCTCCAACGCTCGCTCGCTCACCCTCCCGCCAGCACGGGACTCGCCGCTCTTCTCACTCCCTGGCTCCACATACACCAGGTCGAGCCGTCCCCGCGCTGTCGCGACCCCCAAGGGCCCTTCCTCGGTCTATCGCGACAGGCGGGGCCGGCTACCACAGGCTTCAGAGAGCCCACGCGCGGCCCCCGCCGGCTGCACGCGCCCGGCCAGGAAGGGGCGGGAGGGTCCGGGCAGGAAGGACCTGCCCCGCCGTGAGGGGAAGGGCTCTGGGGGGAGCAGCCCCCGGTCCCTGCACCCTGGGTTAACCGGTAACACCCCGTGAGGGGCCCCCCGAGGGCAAGAATCCTGCCTCGGTCATGGATAACCCAAAGGTGATGCGTCAGAGAGAGAGGGGCCATGTGTGAGGTAAATGGGAGAGGGATCCCTTCCCTCTGAGGAGGCAGACCCTCCAGCATCCACGCACCAAAAACATAGCTCGAACTTGACACTGGCTCCTGGGTATGTTAAAGCTTCTCCATCTCTGTGGAGAAAACTGTTGTGCCTGACCTCTAATAGTCAGGGGTTATGGGGCACTGCCAGAATCACAGCACCCCAGAACGGTTTGGGCTGGAAGGGACCTGAAAGCTCATCCAGCTCCAGGGACCCCTTCCACTGGAGCAGCTTGCTCCAAGCCCCTGTGTCCAACCTGGCCTTGAACTCTGCCAGGGATGGGGCAGCCACAGCTTCTCTGGGCACCCTGTGCCAGCGCCTCAGCACCCTCACAGGGAAGAGCTTCTGCCTAAGAGCTCATCTCAGTCTCCCCTCTGGCAGGTTAAAGCCATTCCCCTTGGCCTGTCCCTACAGGCCCTTGTCCAAAGCCCCTCTCTAGGTTTCCCGCAGCCCCTTTTAGATACTAGAATTTGCCACTGAATTTGCAAGCTTCCATGTCTGCAGCTGCTAAATGTTGGGTTATTCTTGCTCAGATCAGCTGCAGATCAGTGGCAATTACACCACAGGATCTGTCACCTTAATCAACCCAAGAACAGGACGATTTATTTTCAATGGAACATTAATTTCAGACAAGCTGAAGTGAAACCTTTTAGCAGCTTAATGCGAAAAAGGGGGGGGAAATGAGGATGTCCCACTAAAGCAGTTAAGGATAAAAGGTAAAATAATAGCTATCATGGGAAGTAGTGGAGAAGTTCATCCCACCTCTAAGAGAATAATTAGTAAGATGTAGAATGCACAGTCAGGAAAAATAGGAAAACGTATGAGGGCTTATATATGGAATTAAATTGAGGTCTTATAGATAATAAGATGTATTTTTGTAGGGTTCAGTTTCTGTTTATATAAATACACACTTATACATATCTTAAAGTGAAGGCTGGAGATTTACAGTGGCAGAGAGATGTGTATGCACACACGCATGACAAGATCATCATAGCTAGCATGGAGAAAGGGCTGCATGCATTTTAAGCCAACTTCTCTCTTGTGAACATGCCCTGAATTATACAGACAATTATACAGGATATTATTCTAGGCACATTTTTCAGAGAATTTAAAGGATTTTCTTGGCCAAGTCCCACTAAAGTTAAATATGAGATAGGGATTATTCCTTAGGACTGTCTTGCAAATCTTAATCACAGATATCTACTAAGTGTCTTGAATCATGAATCCCTTAATCAGAATGCAGCTGACAAAGCAATCTATAAGATCCTATTATGTTTACAGACTCTTACAAGGTTTTCCATTAATGTCACCTTTGTCATGATGCACCATTTTAAGTTATTATCATGTTGACTGCCAGGTCATGACAGTTCAGTTTTAGTTATATCAATGCTACCCTTTTGTCTGTCTTATTCTAAACACACTGAGTAAATACTTATCTTTGGTAGCCACCTAAAGCCATCTGAAGTCCTCAGAAGGAATGAACAGTGCCTGCACTTCTGCCTCTGTCACCAGATAGGACTCTGTAACTGTGGTTATACAAAAATTACTGAGTACGCAAAGCCAACAGGCAAATGTCCTACTCCTAAGTGCTGATACAGCTTCAAATACTGTAGAGTTAATGAAGATTTCTAAAGGAACTGGGGAGGAATGAAGTTTTAAAGCTCTGAAGCTGCTTTGAAGCCATGTTGAACTCAAGTTTCACCAGCAAGAATGGACATAATTTTTTTTTGAAGGATAAAAGCATTCCATGCTGACGTGTTCAACAAAAAAGTTTCATCTTAGAAATATCAAAAGAGTTTGAGGGTTGGGTTTTTTGGGGGTTTGCCTTTTGGGTTTCTTTGGAGACTGTACAATCAACCAGAAAATCCGTGGAGCAGTGTATTGGAAAGTAGGATTGATTCACTGTGATAGTCATAGAGCTCTTTCTCTTACACCTGCTCAGCAGCAAGAATGGGTCAAAGCAATGGTTTGTTGTTAGCTTCTTTCTAACTATACTTTTAAGCATTCTTTAGACTCCCAAGTAGCTACTGGATTCAAGAAGCTTCCACCATTTGGGGTTCTATTCCACAACCTCTTTTCTAACTTTAGGTTTGTGCTTCCAAAAAGACACCTTATTCTTGTGATATATGAAGAGGCTAAGTGAGACTTTCTTCCCTAAGTGAGACTATCAGCAAGCTGAGTTCTGTAGCTACAGTCTGCACCCAGGGCAGAGATTTTGGCTTTCCCTGCCAAATGCAAACAGCCTGCTGCATGTATTTAGTAGGAGCCATAATGGTCATTTGCACTGCAACATTTGTACCACTTTGCTGCAACTCTCTGATTGTCACCAGAATACAAATACCTGATGGAAAACACTTGTTCACTTCCCAAAGACCCTGTGTCTTTATGATTAATATTTGATTTTCTCCCAGAATGCCACCAAAGTGAGTTAAACATACTGCAATCCTATCTGGCTAACAAGAGGTCCACTTAGTTGTGATTATCACCTCTGTCACTGCACACATGCATAGAAATCAAAAGCTTTACATCAGATTCAGTGTTATATGCAGAGGAGGAACTGACATACCCAGCGACACACGGCAGTTAGAGGTGGCAAAGCCAGGAGCTGATGCTCAGCTCCTCAGCATCACTGCCCCTCTCACATACATACACAGAGATGACTAAATACATGATCAGTTACTGTCTCCATCGACTAGAGGGAACATAACAAAGAACTTTTATCACATCTCTTAACAGCTCTTATCTCAACTCAAGCCCTATATGCTGTTTCAGCAGACCAGTCCAACCGCCATTTCACGTGGAATTTGAAGAAGGAAAGCTGCTCATTCTAAGGTGAATCCAGAAGGCTCTGTGTCAGGGAGTCAAGAGTATGTGGTCTTGGCGTGCTATTCCCCCTCCTCTATCAGGTATGTCCTTTAAAAAAAGACACACGTTTCTCTTTTCCCTCTTTTCTACTTATAACCACCTAGCAGTCTGTGAGTCATCTGTACCCCTGCGCTGATACAACCACAGAGGAGAGCAGGCAACAACTTGCAAAACTCACTCTAATCAGTCACAACACTGTAAATACAGCTCTAGATAATTTGCAGACTGAGAGTAAAGATGCCATAATGAAAAGTGTATGCAAGATTTGTACTTGTTGGCGCCTGTTTCGTTGGTGCTGAGTGACCTTGTCTACACTTACTTGGAAAAGACAACAATCTGCTACCGATACAAACCAGACCATGCTTTGCTCCTTCTGGAATAAAAGAGAGCTGAGATTCATGCTGTAGGGAAGAAACATTTATCCTGTGGGTCAGATGGTATGGAGCCAGCACATGCTGTGCTCCGTGACCATCCAGAGGTGCTAGTTTGTCTTCAGGGGACAGGCAGACAAATTTAGAGCAAGCCCTGGGCAGCCCTTGAAGCACAAAGCCACCATGGAGGTTATTTCAGGCATTTTCTAGGAGCAGATCTGCTCTCTCTTCTCTCCCTTACATACAGAAGACAAAAAGAACAATATGATTATACTTATGAATCAGCAACACTTAGTTCTTGAAAATATGATCGACTAATGAAAGTAGCTCCTTTCTGTGCAATTCCTGTATTTAGTGTAGGGTTATAGTTAATACTGAGGCACTAGAATGGATATTAAAGATTGTTGCTTTAGCCTTCCTCTCCATAGCCATTGTAGTATCCACCAGATAATACGAACAGCCTTCACTTAACAGGCAAAGGAGGAGAAATGACAAGGTCTGGCATTACACTATTATATTGGAAGGCATTCTATTATTTTCTTCAAGTATGCTTTTGGAAAATTGCTGTTGAACTGAGGATATGTTCAAACCCCCTTCATTCTCTGGACAAAAGCCTCACATATGGGCATGTCATGGAGTACTCCCAACTTGAAATATTCTGTTATTTATATTTTGCAATATTTACATAAGAAAAACCCTTTATTTTAGAACTTTCATGGCTTTTGTCAATTCCTTTTTCTGTCAACTGAGGGATTGATAGATAATGGTGGTAAAAATCTGATGCCAAGGAAGTGAAATGCAGGCATGTAAGAAGTGGACAGCTGCAAAATGCAGAAGCTTACATGAGTGGTCCCACTGCAAGCAGGAACATCAGCATGAGCTGGGCACAGAGAAATGTAAAGGATTCTAACCTTTCTGTGCAACTGTAGCCAGATGAAAGCAAGCTGTTTCCTTACATAAATAACATGATATTGGATTCTGACCTGAGAATCACATCAGAATTTTAGTAAGAGCTGCCATGCATACATTAAGAATTACGTTTGATAATACTGGTTCTTAATTTGTCCTTCTGTGCGTCATTGAGGTTATTCTCCCCCATACTCCGATTCCTAGCACTTAATGCCATTAGTAACTGTTTCACCCACTTAATCTGATGACATATTTATTGTACACAGAAACAAATCCTCAATAAGTGAAATGAGAAGCCAGTGAAGAGTTAAATGAAAAATCCCCAGCTCCTGGAAAAAATACATACCATTTCTCCTTAGCTTTCCCCAAAATATAGCAAAAGACAAGACTGGAAATGTACCACATTTAATGCCGCATAAATCAAACTGTTAAGAAGATACACACAAAGGTCTAGGTGTATAGCCTGTTGAAAAATCCATCCCTGACCACACAAAAGGTGTTGCTCAAACTCAACATTTCATACTCCAGAACAGAAATGTTTCTCTGTAACAACACCGCAGCAGACTATAGGCACAACCCATGATCCTGACGATAGACATCTCATTATCAGCCTTTTCCTTGTGGCTCATTAAATTTTTAAAAGGGGGGGAAAGAAATGGAGAAAACACTTAAGATGTATTAGTGGGGTCTGATGTGTCTATTACAGCAAACAATGGTTCCTATCTCATGGTTTCAGACTCAGAAAACAAGACACAAGCAAAAAGCTGTGATTTGTCTAAGCTGAAATCTTTCTAAAAAGAAGCGTCTTTCTAAGAGAATTTAGCGTTGAAACAAAGGGCTAACAGGATTAAAAACCAGATATGAGAAAGGAAAGAAACCTGCATTGGCAAAAGTGAGAACGATGCACTCCCAACTTGTACCCGCTTCTACCGAGGTCAGTGCCTTCAGGGTGCTGTTCCAATACCTGTCTCTCCCGGGGTAACTCCAGAACTAAACACTTTAGAAAGATCTTTAAGATTTTAATCATTTAAGTCCACTTCCATTAACTAAACAGCATTCTACCCATCTACTTCAGAGGAACGAAGCTGATACAACAGCAGAGTTGTGGAAATTGCAGCCTGAACGGCCAGAATTTCAAAAGAAGTTGGCGTGACTGGGTGCACTTCCGAGTGGAAGTGTGAGAATAACTGTAGTTCTTCCTGTGTCCTACAGGTACAGCCCCTCTACCAGACACCAGAGCTCCTAACTCCTGACCGAAGGAGGCTGAAGATTCAGCCTCTTAGGAGAACGCGGGGCTGACCTTGGTGAGTCACTAGTGCTTGTTACATTATCAAGCCAAACAAGTGAAGATGTTTGTTCACATACACTTCAGAGAAGTACCAGAAAATGCTCTATTTATACCAACAACTGAAATAATGTGCTTTGTCTTATGAAACTGCATCACCCTGGACCTCAAAGCGTGTTAGTGGCATTAGTGAATAGAGCCTCCCTAACAATGATCTTCACTACTTCTAAAATTGAAGCTAACACAAGAAGTCCAGAGCTGTCGAGCAGGGGGAAAAAAAAGAAAGTCAGGTTTGTGTGTTCTGGCTCCTCCCCATCCATATAGCACAATCCCCAGGGTTTCAGATGATGAAACTGCTTCCCCTGTTCCCAGACTCTACCTTGGTGAAATGCATCTTCTGAGTGGACAGCACAAGATACATTAATGGATAACTAGTGAGATGCTATTCTTGTGCTACCTGTACACCGAGGCTCAAATGTGATCTGAATGACTCCCTAGAGTTTAAATTTATATGCAACTTGGGGACACTGGATATTGTGTGTTGCTACACAGAGCTAAAACATTACAATCTCTGTTTATAAATCTTGGAGAAAAATGCATTTTCCTGAGCTGCAGCTATGGCAACAAGCAACCCAATATTGAGCAGGGTTGCATAGTGTAATATACAAAGGACTTGTTTGTTAACTTCTGAAATAATTTATTGGAACATCCAGGGCAATTAGACTGGTGGACATGGATTTACGCAATATGGATGGGTTTCATGCTCTGCAGTGTTGGCCAGTAAAAACGGAAGCTTTATTTTCTCAGAGCTGTTTTTTTTTACTTAAAAATCAAAACAAATTTAAAAAAGCCCCAACTGACACATCCCAAACTTCAAATTCTGAACTTGAGTGAAAGTCTGTGATTTCACAATTGGCCCTAAAGGTCTCAGCTCTTCCAGAAAGGGGACACCTGACTTCATAATCCTTCTGAACTCTGGGGATATCTGTTAACCATTACATTGTTTTGACACCTTAGTGAAATGGATGCAGCTGTTCTGAACTACAGCTAAGGTGGGGATATAGATCTAGGCCTTAAGCCTGTGTCTTTAATAAGTAGAGCTCTAAAATATGTCTGCTTTTGTAGTTGAAAGATTCAACTTCTGCCACCAATGTCTCAGTTAAAAACATCCTTCATATCACCTGCTTACACATTCTTAGGATGCTGTCATCTGACTTTATCACTTTACAGGGGAAAACAGTCATTCTTGTCCTACTTTCAAGAGAAAAATTAAAGCAACCTCCACAAATCATTAGGGTATAGTTATGTGACCAAGGGAGTGACATTCTATGCTCATAGGCAAAAGTCAGTCAACAAATCAATATATGCCTCTGTACCTCAATTTCCCCTTGTTCAATAAGGATTACAGTGCTGGTTTCCTTTGTAAAATACCTTGAGATCTATAAAAAACAGTTATAGAGTATTACTGGCAATATCCAGTTGGAACATGAAATCCCTAAGTGTGTTTCCTGCAGTCCCAGGCAGTCATAAAGTAATTGAGAAACCGTCCGCATACAGATTACCAAATAACAGCTTCCAAATGTTGTGTTTTCTTTTATTGACTCCTAATACTGATGCAGAAAGTGCAACCTGTTTCCGATGTCAAGTACCTACGTTTGCCTTTACCCTGTGTTTACCCAGAATGTTATTTTCACAGCTGCAGAAAACATCATTATCAAAGAAACAGCCTGTCTGAATTATTAAGAAAACGGAACAATTGATGTTTCTATAATACACAGTATTCCCCATCTGAGCCTTGAAATCAATTATGGAAAACATTAGGCTCCTATGTCTTCCCTTGGACCAATTTCAAGATCCAGTATTTTATCATCATTTGTTCCAACGTTATAATTGTCCATTGACTTTGATTAAGCTCTTTTTAGCCTAAGCTCTTGAAGACTGTTTCTTACATCTGTATGCATAAAGCGTCTTGCATTGTAGGGGGGTTCCACCCCCTTCCCCATATGCTTTATTTTTTCCTGCAAGTGAATTGGTTATTTTCAAAGTAACTTCTGCAGACTTCTCTCCCATAACCCCCTTTTTCCCCTTTATTCTCAGTCTTTATAAACAGAGGTAGGTGTTATTCTTCATTAGGTTCCTTTTCCCTGCTACACAGTCCTCAGAGTTGGAAGCACATCAAAACAAAGAGATGCTCAACTGCTGGACACCTGTGTTTTTTCTGAGTTTCAGGCTGGATTTGGCATTCCTTGAACCAAATTACCATAATCATTGAAATTCTTTGCAAAATTACCACTTCTCTGAGTTTCTGGGGTGTCCACCATTGGTGCAGATTCACTCTCTTAAATGCAAAGCACCCCACGTGCCAACTCAACCCCAACCAGCTCCAAGCACTCATTCCACCTGCATGTCAAGACAAAAGCAGTTTGAGCTGAAAACCAGATTCTAAAACTCTGAGATGACCTGTGAAAATTTTGGTCTATCTTGGTTTATGGAAAGTTCTGGATAAAAAATTATGTTCTTATGCCATAGGGACTTTAGGTTTTAAAAACATGTCACTTCACAAACATAAAAATACTGCAACATGCCTGAAAGTTACCAAATGCCCCATTTCACTGTTCTCATGACAAGATGGAGAGAGAAGAAATCATCAATTAGGGATCAGGCAAGAACAAGTCCTTTGCTTAACTGTTAACAGCTGATGAGAAGGTGGGCAAACACTGAACACCCAGAAACTAACCCTGTCCTCTGTCACTGCATCCTAACTATCTTCTTTGATGCCTGTCCCTAATGAAAGCAGATCACCCCGTCCATCTTTACTGATTCTATCTAACCTTCATTTTCATTTCTAAGGCCAAAACCCTGTAGATTAGAGCAATTAAAGGTAAAAGTAATTTTTGATTTGGGAAACAACATGACTAAACCTTGTGAACCTTAACAGGACCCTCAGGGCTTTGCTGTAGTAGCCACTTGCCCTGCCAGATGTTTCTTTTGGCCTGAATGAATACAAAGAATTAAAAAAGTTGCCTGTTTCCATCATATGCTTGGTCTCCGCCTCGTTTGGCAAGGTATTTAAGCATATACCTTACTCTAAGCTGAACCTTTGGGGCTATTTCTGCATGCTAAGTAACTTATTTAGTGACCATCGCTCTTACCACAGTGTAATTCTCCATTCCAAACAAATTAAATCTATAAAGCTACAGTTGGACGACCGAATTTCACCACAGAGTGGGCAAGGAACAAAGCAATGGAGGTTAAGAGGATCTGTCAGGTCTGCAGGCCTCATGGGAGAGGTTTAGATTAGAGCCCAAATCCAGACTTACACGGTGCTGACAGAAAACTGCTAAGGTTTGGAATGAATATTGTTTAGCTTCCTTAAAAACCAGTCTTTTTGCTGGCTGCTGCTGAGAGTAAATCCACTTGGGTCAGGGCTGGCTTAAAATCATTACCACTCAAGCAGAAAGTCCATTATCCATTCAGACATTTGGCCTATTCCTTTTTCTTTTCCCTTCTTAATATTACTGCACATCAGATGACTGTATTGACTCATCCTCTTACAGAAATTAACACTCTTGGATGTTAAGAGCATATTTGAAATCAATGTCCTTCTTGACTCACTGCTGCAAATATCCAGATTTTTGGGCTCATCTGGGGTCCTCGCTAAACCGAAAGGCAAAACTCTTATTAGAGACTAATTGGCTCCATAAGTAACACTGGTGCCCGAGACCCTGTAAGGTCCTGCAGAGGGACCTTCCCTTGCAAATGCCAGTCAAAGTGCTGATCAAGAAAGGGCAGCAGTAGGCTATTTCAGCAGCAATGCAGACACACCAGCTTTCTGGAAAAGCAGAGAGGATGTGAAACAGCATGAGCAGAAAGCCTGGAGGAGGTTAGCCTGGAGAAGAGAAGTCTCGGGAGCAGTCTTCCAATACATAAAGAGAGCCTAAAAGAAATGTGGAGAGGGGCTTTGGACAAGGACCTGTAGGGACAGGCCAAGGGGAATGACTTTAACCTGCCAGAGGGGAGACTGAGATGAGCTCTTAGGCAGAAGCTCTTCCCTGTGAGGGTGCTGAGGCGCTGGCACAGGGTGCCCAGAGAAGCTGTGGCTGCCCCATCCCTGGCAGTGCTCAAGGCCAGGTTGGACACAGGGGCTTGGAGCAAGCTGCTCTAGTGGAAGGGGTCCCTGCCCGTGGCAGGGGTTGGAGCTGGAGGAGCTTTAAGGTCCCTTCCAACACAAACCATTCCATGACTCTATGATTATTTCCTCTTGTCTGTGATTCTATGATGAGTCTGTGATTCTGTGATGATTCTGTGAAACAATAAGTGGGCTTATCTGACAAGAAAGTTATATGCACCTCAAGTTCCCCCTCTCTCTTTACACCTGCTTGGAGACCCACACAATATAGGCCAAAACCAGCCACACACAACTCCAGTCTCAGATCCTCACAACTTGCCTCGTGTTCTGGCAAATTAACTCGTCTCCCACTGACTGGCGAGCAGACTGCTCTGTATAACACGAAGTTACACAGGCTCTTCCTTATTCATTGCTTTTACCCTGTGCTTGAATGCTCGGTCCTCACACAAGGGATCAGTAGGATCCTGGCATATGGAGGAAAAGCATGTAAGAAATGGAGGGGAATTACGTGGCTGTGATTTGCAGTTTTGTACTGCAATTTGCAAAGGATTTTGGAAAATTGGAAAAGTACGGTAAGACACGCAAAAATGCCTGGTAGGCTTGAGAAAATGTTCTTCCGCAAGAGACCTTAAGACCTCAATCTATTTACCCTGTTAAAAAAGAAGAGTGACTAGCTTATCATGTATACATTCCTTTTGAGAAAGCAAATAGAAAGTACCAGAAAGCTCTTTAAAAATCAAGTGTAGAAAGATATCAAAAGAAACAGCAGCCAGCAGTGAAATGCCAGACTCATACAAACTAGAAGCCAGGATTTATGCAGTTACATACACAGCAAAGACTGTTAGCCACTGGAACAACCTGCCAAGAGAAGTGGAGGCATCTCTGTCTTTTGGAGCATTCCAATCAAGACTGCCTGGGCTGCATTAATCACAGAATCATAGCATGGTTTGGGTTGGAAAGGACCTTAAGATCATCCAGTTCCAGCCCCCTGCATGGGCAGGGACAACTTCCACTAGACGTGTCACCCAAGGCTCTGTCCAGCCTGGCCTTGAACACTGCCAGGGATGGAGCATTTATCATTTCCCTGGGCACCCTGTGCCAGCGCCTCACCACCCTCACAGGGAAGAACTTCTGCCCTTTATTTAACCTGAACTTCCCCTCTTTCAGTTTGAACCCGTCACCCCTTGTCCCATTGCTACAGTCCTTGATGAAGAGTCCTTCTCTGGGATTATATCCTATATATTATTTCTATATTGTGGTAAGAACTACTGCTAGCTATTACAATAACAGTTTCCTTCTGTAATTCTCAGAGTATCTTGACTCTGCAATACATTTGGTAGAGGATGCTTTAAAACTGCATTCCAAAGAGATTTTATATGCCCGGGATACAAATGCTCATATAGACATACACGTATATACAGTATGTGCATGTTTAGAATGTGCCTGTCTCCCACACAGCCAAAAACTGCATTCTCTGCAATGACTCTGTCCGAACAGTACCTTGGATTATGTTACTGGATTCCAACCAGGAAGATTACTTTTACTGGGAATCAAGATAATAAGGTTTCCTACCCTCCCTTCCCTGTGCATGCACGTACACATGCTGAGAAAACAATAATTTTCTTACAAACTAGAAACATCCCTTCCGTAACTGCTGAACAAACTGCTTCTTAAAAGATGTTTTGCTGTCCTGATTGGAATCAGCATATTCCCTTCAAAGACTGCCAATGTGGAAAGCAACATCTGAAATACATGAGGCATCATCTTTCCTTTGCTTTAAACGAGAATCTCTCTCCTTTCTTCAAAAAAATCTCATTGGGAGATCCCTAGGGATAGTGTTGTCACATGTCTTCTGTACAGCTTTTAGTGGAGACTATTAAAGCTAAGCTTAAGAGAAGAGAAAACAATCATAGAGTCATGGAATGGTTTGTGTTGGAAGGGACCTTAAAGCTCCTCCAGCTCCAACCCCTGCCACGGGCAGGGACCCCTTCCACTAGAGCAGCTTGCTCCAAGCCCCTGTGTCCAACCTGGCCTTGAACACTGCCAGGGATGAGGCATATCAGAGTAAGTAAAGTGCAGAGGAAGTAAGATGCAGAGTATCTTGCACACCTTAAAGGTACCAAAGGGCATTTACCTGCTCCTGCATGGAGGCTGTTTAAAAGTATAAGTCAGCTTTCAAAGTCAGTCAAGTAAGAGCAAAAATGAGAATAGGAAAACACCGAGAGTCATGCTACTAAATGAGAATTTAAGCCTTTCTATATAAAACCCCATACATTCTAGATCATGTGGCTAAGCAAAAAGGTATACCCCAAAACGTTATAATCTTCAAAATACTGTACTTTTCGTGCCTATCTTACAATCTTTTCATCAGTCATCATCTGACTTCTCTCCACTCAGACTTGTTCTGTGTCATGCAGCATCTTGCAGAAGGGTGAGCAACAGACACAGTAAATAACAGTAACATAGATCCTACAAGATATTATTTCCATTTACTTCAGTGAGAGTTGGAAGGCATTCAGTACCCTGCAAAGGAATTCAGATCCTTTTAGGTGGCAGTCTAGTAAGCCGTGTATAATTCACCACACAGAAGATACCACCACATCAGCTTTTCATCAGGCACCGCTTGCAGCCACACTGGTTAATGAAAGTTAGCTTGGTATCTCTCTACATCTGTATATACATCTGCTGAAGATACATGTTGGAAAAGAAAATATCCTTTCTTGACCTTTTTCCTCTGCATACTGTACATGTTACAAATCTGAAGCAAACGTGTTCAGAAGGTGGCAGGTAGAAACCAAGACTGGAAGAGTCAGAGTGTTAATAGCTGCAAAAAAACCCCTTCCACTTCTAAGCACTGCAAGCCAGCAGTGTTGACAAGAGTGATGGAAAGCTGACAACACCTTGCCAAGCAGGGTGAGGCTATCATAACCCAGCAGATGATTAGTTTTAAAACTTTTAATGGATCTCTGTCCACTGCAGCGTGATGGAGTGAACAGCACCAACAACCCCAGGGAAATGTGAAACTATTTTATATCTCATTTGCAGGAATGAACACCCAGGAGGCACTTTCTTTTGACGGAATACATCAGACCTACCTGAATGCTTTACATTAGCTTTCTGTGCTGCTCCATACAGCAGATGCTAATATTTTTTATCCCGGACTGGCCTCATTAAGCTGCCTGGCATAGGAGAGAAAAGTAAACCTAACAGAAATTTTTAGTTCTGCTTTGTGTGCTTTGTATACAAAACACATTGGCTGTGTAGTAAATAGCAGCAGCAGGGCTTAAGAGAAGGAGTA
Source organism: Pezoporus wallicus (assembly GCF_028554395.1). Classification (NCBI taxonomy): domain Eukaryota; kingdom Metazoa; phylum Chordata; class Aves; order Psittaciformes; family Psittacidae; genus Pezoporus; species Pezoporus wallicus. The sequence continues at coordinate 1,875,305 of NW_026636985.1, forward strand.
AAGCAGGAGAGCTATAAATGAGCTTACCTAGAAATGCACTGGGAATTGAGAAAAGTATACTCTGATTTAGTATTGACAGCATAAAAAAGCCCATTTTGCCCCACTCTAGGAAAGGGTTAATGTCTGTCTTAGCCACACGGGGTGTATGTTTGTAGGTAAGTCAGCTGAGAGAACAGTAACTTCTTATTAGCTGTGCACTGCTTCTTTAGCTTAAGTGCCAGATGCCTGGCCAGCAACATTATACCTACAAGCAGGCCCTCCAGCTGAAGAAATAAACCACACAGAACATAAGATACTGCAACAGAGGAACTGGAGAGGCTACAGAGTGTGGGCTGAGCACAGCCAGACTACGAGTAATCCATCAAGTTGGACATAGCTGGAACATTGTCCTTGTTATTCATTTGCTTGTTCTCCGATCAGACTTACAGATGGCTCTTACTTCTTTAGGACTCTTGTAGGAGCTCACAGAGGTACTATGGGACCTACCTCTAAGGCAGCTGAGAAGGTGGCCCGGGTCCCTAAATCAGTCACTTTTCTGCTGAAGCGCACAGCATCTGCATCTTTGTTCTGCTCCTGCCATAGAACACCCTGAATATTAACACTGCACAGGGCATGCAGATTGTGTCTAAAAGTAAGCTAAGAGTTCTCTCCTGTTCAGGGTCTACAAACCATTCAACAACTGGCCCTACAGGCAGTGAACTGTTAATTTTGCTTTTTAGCCAAGCTCCACTGGTTCTCTTGTTACCTCGTCATGCGTTTCAGCTGCCTGCAGCCATCCATCTCGTGAGCAGACAGTTAGTTCTCTAGGGAAGTGGCTGTGTGTTTGTTACCAAGCAAGGCCAATGCCAGGCACACTGGGGCCCAGACTCTTGACTGGGGCTATAAGGAAATTTCACGTTTGCATTAACCCAAAATGCACCTACTTTACATAGCTAATGAGCTTCCCAAAGCAATCCCAGAGATTTCAGAGCAACCTGTTCCCACAAAGATCCTTCACCATACAGGATCACTAGAGGACTGCATGTAAATAATGTAGCAAACAAGATTAGAATTCCAGAATGCACTTCTTCAGCCCAAAGGTACAATCTTCCCCTAAACAACAAAAATGATAAAAACATTGAGAACTGTTTTCTGCATTCCCTGTGTCTCCCAAATGCTCAGAAAAACAAACCATTACAGCAGATTGAGACCACATCTACAGCATTCCTTTAGCCAGTTCTCATACAGAGGTGTATAGTCAAGTCAGTTTGCATTAGCTTGCAAAGCGAGTGTCGATCCACAATTATTCCAAGGGAAATGTAATGTTGTGAAAATTACCAGAGCTATCCTTTTTATTACCATTACTTGATAAAATGTGAGCGGGATCACGTTAAAACTATTACATTAATATTCCTCAGAGAGTTGTACTATAATTTTAGCTTCTCTTTCTCACTCTCACTCGTTTTGCCCTGTGAGTCAACACAGGAGGATGGTTGGCAATCAGCTCCTGCAATTATCTTGCTCCCTAGATTTGAATTTTTAACCGTAGCTTCCACTAATAGAACTGCAAATGAATAGTATCCTTTTCACTTGGATTTACTGGATGAACATTATGCTCAATGACTCTTGTGCTGGAGGCATGATGCTAAACAGAGGGCAAAAAGGACAAGTTGGATTTCTATTAGCTTACAGTAGCATTAAGGACAGGAACAGAGACCCAAGGGCCAGACTAGTATATCCAAGGTCACCTGGGTGGCTCAGAGAGACTACAAATGGATGGCAAAGATTTTCCCATTTGGGGAATTCTTGCACATACACAGATGGCATTCTTTTCTTCTAATAGCTATGTATCCAGGGAACTCCTGGCAAGTCTCTGGCTCCTCTGGGGCAGATTCAGCAGAGACTCCTCATTTCCCATTGAGTTCATTTGCAGGTTACAAGCATAAAGACTGGCAAATCTGGGTCCTCTGCATGCAAGTCCTTTTGGCAAATGGAACTTATAATCCAAATTCAATTTTGAGACATTTCACTTGGTAAAATTTCTCCATGAACATACATGGGGGGAACTTCAATTAAACAATCTCACAATCTTCCTAGCCTAAACACTAAATGCTTACTTCAGAAGCTTAAAAAGATGGAAAGGACTATGAAAAATATCACCTCCATCCTCTTTCTTGATGTTCCAGGAGCAACATATACAACAAAAGACATTGATATTAAGTACATTACATACCTTGCCAGTGTGTTAATAGATGCTTTTAATAATCTGCTTTTTTAGCTTGCAGACAATATGCCTTTACGCCTTTGAATTCTAACTGTGCCAGGTCTTGTTCTGCTTTATCACATGTGGTCATTTATCTACACAGCAAAACGGGGTATATCAGAGTCCTGAGTATGTCCTTGGGTATAGAAGCATGTACAAAGACTAACCTGAGAAACCTTAAGACTCCACAACACTGAACAACGTGAACATGACTGCAAAGAATGAAAGAACTCCACCAAACCAATTGGCAACAATTGGCTTTTTCTGCCTGCCAAGCACACAAGACTACACTGCAAGCCCCAAGCCCATCGATTCAGCTGCCCTTAGAGCTGCTTACATAGGTCAAGAAATTCCAGTCAGGAATGAACACTTGATGTCCATGCCCGTGTTTGGTTACATATGACAGCAGTAATTACACAATCATACTGCTGCAGGAGGGTTCTGCTTATTGTATCACGCAGGTAAATTCTTGTTAGCAATGCTCTTTGCTGGCATTTGGACTCCTTTGACAACCCAAGACAAACACTGCAGGGACGCTATTCTAGGCTCAGAAAAAGGAAGCTGGCTTTCAAACTAGAGACTGTTACAGTAAAAAGAATAAGGGGAAGGAGAATATCACAATGTCTTTGATGATGGCACATTGCTTTCAGAACTCAGGTAATTACCTACCTCTGGAAAATGTTCCTCAGAGAGAGGATTTGAGCCAATGGTACTATAAATCTCTGCAGATCTATAAATCGTGCAGCCTGTGGAAGTTCTATACTACAGCCCAGAGTCACCCATCCCTTGTCATCAGCTGCTGGCAGACAGGCTCTGAGATGACGCAGAAATTAAATGCTATGTTAATGCTGGTTTGAAGCTTGGCTCTCACATTATTCATCCTGACTCCTGAAGAAAGAGTACAACACAGACTGGAAACAGAGGATGTGAAACGTTGATCCTAGGCCTAGAAATTCCAGGTGTTAACACATTGCAGCATTTTTCTAAATGAAGAGCACTGTTGGAAAACATCCTTGTGCCACAAGTGCTGCTGCATGGCTACAGTGCTCCAAGGTCAAACAGTTGCACTGTCTTGTTACCTGATCACCCGGGGCAGGGGGAAATGTCCTCCATCTGATTGACTTGCTCTGCTTTTCCTAACGTCTGGTGCTTTTTAGATTGCTTGTACATCATAATTCCTGTTCCTTCCTGTGTTTCCTAAATTTAAGCAAATCAAATCTGAAAGATGATGTTTTTCATTTTCATCACAACTTTTAGCAGAGGAAAATAATTTCCTTTTTCCCACCTCCTTTCATTTCTGATAGGCTCTAATCAACATCCCACATACTAAACTCTGCTGAAAATCCAAAGTGGAATTACATGATTCAAAATACTCAAGTCCCATTTGCCTTCAGTAGTCTTTATTCACAAGATACTTTGTTCTTTGGAAATTCTGGTACATAATGACTAAAAATTATCCTCCCTTTCTGCTGTTTGGCTCTTTAACACTCAGGTCTTTCTATCCTGCTGCCTGCTCCCTTTCAAGACTCCACAGAATTGCATCTATTTTATACCGTTCTCCCCTGACACTTTCAGCTCCCTACACCAGAACATACATGGACTTTTGTATTCATAAATAGGAGCCGGTAAATCCCAGATCTACTCGTTACTCTTTAAAATGAACTACCAGTTCTTCGAGTTGGTTGTGAAGGCAACACCACTTTGATCCCTATAGCACAGATCCAAGCCACAGGAGCCAAATACCAACCTGAATCAGTGCCAAAACTGCCACTTCCTTTGGCCGAAATGGAAACAAGACACACGAGTTCCCATTGGGAAGTCCTGCCCTGATTTGAACTGAATGATCTGAACTATCAGCTAGCCAAAAAAAGGATTATCACAAAATCAAGAGGTACATCATTATCATTTACTTGTAATCAGTTAGCCCCCTCCAAAAAGACGCACAGAAGAAATGGTGGTTCCTTCTGTATTTAGCTAGTCACAGGAACCACATTTGTCAAACTGCTTACGAGAAAACAAGCTGATACATTTTAACCCTGAAAAATTATATGCACTGGATCATGTAATTCCTATCTATAAAGCATTCCAAACAGCAGAATTCACTGTTCATTCAAGCAAGAAGCAATTCTATAAGCAGAGCAATGGGGAAGCATCTTCACAGCATCAACAGGATGGAAAACAGATCAAACCAGGAGAAAAGGAGTTCAGAACTTAACATTTCAAGGTCACTGAGTCTAAAGCTGGTTTTGTTATATGGGATTATTTGGTTACTTTTAAACAGGAAGCCTGCAGAATCTCACCACTGCCCAGAAGCCAGAAAACACATGGATTTGTTAGATTTAGCCTAGAGAAAATACTCCGTGGAATTAGTAAAGACTAATACCAAGGTTGGTCTTAAAACCCTTTCCACTGAAGCATGTACTTGTCTTTGGCATTTCCTTACATAGAAGATGACAGGGTCATCACAAGAATGGTTCACTATCAGGAAGCAATGCATGAAGTCCTAAGTCATAAAAAACATAGCAAAGCAGAATATGGTCACTGCCAGAATTGTTTGGAGATCCGATGCTGTACTGAAACTGAACTACTGCAGTAAATTCTGTCTTCCACACCAGATCATACAATGGGTCTAAAAATTCACTTCATCTACATAGAAGCAGTGGTTTATCACGGTTTGTTGGTATCAGGTTTACCAGCCTAATGACACTGACAAAATTACACTGGTAAAATATTTAGCTCAGTGGAAACTTTTCTTTCCATGTGCTACTTCAGATTAGAGACTTCCAAATACAGAACTATAGGTGCAGTTTTAAAAGTAATCAGTTCCTGTTATCTAAAAGGAATTATAAAAGGTATTTGGTTTATCTACAGTAACCAGTGTTTGGTTTATCTACAAGTAGTTGAATGCTGAGTACTTTTACATTCTTATTTAGAAGGGAGACTGTCAAAGTATCTACATGCTCTCTGAAAATCTGACCACTGTGACCATCTCTGGCTTGGCAGCTCATGGAAAATCTCAGCTCTGACAAACTCCCTGTGTGTATTTGCTACATATTAGTCATAAATGCTCCTGAATATTTCTACCAGCACATCTGCATGGAAGGGCCTGGGTTTCTTCTCAAAATAGGATGAACTCAGCATAAACAAATAAAGATGCTGCCGTACAAACAATATCCTTTTCTCTATATAGATCCTTAATATGCTTTTGTCTATTTAAAATGGGCTTCAAGAAGTCTTCATAATTGAAGAACACCTAGAAACTCTATTACTAAAAGCTCCATCTACTGGCTATGAGTGAGCAGTAAACTCAGACATATCAATGTCCATCTTGCCAGCAATTCATAAATGATGGCAGAACATGATTTAATTCTTGTTCCCTCACTTCAGATTTTCTTCAGTGTGTCCCCAGGCTCCTGTGAGCTACTCTCAGTGGTAAAATGGCTTGTATGGAGCTTGTAAATCATCAAGGGAAAACTTAAGTTGTAAATTCCATATCCACACCATGCCTTCTGACAACATTAGAAGAGTAAATTCTAAGACTGAGATTATCCTCATAGCTATTTCTCCACCAGAAGACATGCCCACAATATAAACTCCTGTTCAAACCCCAAACTACAGAGACAAGCATCCAAGGACACAGATGCCTTTATACCACCGCTGATAACAGAACACATCAGCTGTAGAACCAACGTCTTACCTAACTTCACATTTTGAAGCAGAACATCTAAATTCAGTGTTGAACACTTTGCTTGTTATTCACCGCTCAGCTTTCCTACTGCCTTTTCAGCATGGCAATTATTGTCTTGCTATGCTTATTTTCCAGATATTACTTAGCCACAAAATGCATTCATGTTCTAGAGCATTCAGAGGGTGAAAATTAAGGAAAAAAGAGAAATATAGGGTACAGCTCAAAGAGGGAAAAGTGTTTTGTGGTGGTGAGACTACCTCAATACAGGGGTTTTCCAGGAATAATTCATTTAATAGATTACTATTACTCAGAGCAGCCCTTCTCTGGTGATTGTAAAAACACACTTTAAGTCCCCCTGTTCATTACTTTGCTCCTAATGATTGTTTTTTGGCAGTGACCTCATAGGGATTTGGGCTAAAAACTGGAGTGTGCTGTGGAATCAGAGTGGAGGAAGAGTCTCAAAACTCTGAGTTTTCTTGTACTGCTTTGTGAGCCATTTGGATAGTCCCTGAAAGCTTCCACTGCTTTACTGGGTTCAGCTTAGGACAGAGACCACACGAACCACACACTTGGGCCACTGCAAGAGTCACCTACTGATGAATCACACCAGTCATGACAGGCCTCAGTCACTGTCTCACCTCAGCCACCTTGGAGGACACTCCAGAACTACTTCCAGCCTCTCACTTTGACTGATACAACATACTGAGTACTTTGTGTTTCCTCAGCACCTTTCTCTGCAATAGCACCCTGCATTTTACTGGCAGTAATTAAACTGTCACTCCCTTTCTGACTTGTGTTTACACTTCTCAACACGCAACTCCTGAGACATGAACACACCAAGTTCTTTATTCAAGGGCACACAAGGAGCCAGGGCCCAAGTCAAAACCTAAAAACCTGATCTACCCACTTGTACCAGTCAACACCTTGGCTTTCACACCACTTTTGTGCGAGCTTTCAAAGCTCCATCAGCACACCTCTTCACTGCTTCCCTGCTTCACAAGGCTGTCAGATACCCCCAGAATGATGACCACTGTTAAAACTGCAAAGGAAAAATCAGCACAGGAATATAATACCAGAAGCCAATGAGGCATCTTGGAAATCATCTGCATTTTAAGGAGTAATTAATAAAGAATGGCATTATTCATTTACAGTGCATGGAAACCAAGGCTCTGCCTACAACTGCTGGAGAGAGCTGTCAGATGTATCATCACAGGAAGCCATATAAATCAGATATTACTATTTACTTGTTCTTGTAATACAAGGAAGAAAAGGAACATTCATCTAAACAAATGCAAACTGTAGAAAATAGCATTTTTATTTATTATTTATAAATAATACTAATATCTGAGAAGAAAAAGCCCATGGATCATGACAGCTACTGTGCAAATTTCTAGTAAAGGAGGATGTTTTTTCTCCAGAGAGTTTGTAATCTTAAATGAATCAGATGAACACATTTGGGAAGGCTTTTTCCAGGCACATAAGACAGATCAGCAGCAGAGCTGGGTACAAAGCTCTCACTTTTCTTATACTATCCACTGCATTTCCTTAGTGCTTGGGTTTATCTTTTAAGTCCTCAAAACATGCATATTTTGTTTCACCAACATAAACCACAACAGGCTTCCAAAATCTGTTTAGAATCACTGCATGTTCCTGCCATACAAATAACAAGTGAATTGAATCTATATTTATAAGGTTGGACTAATGAACATGATTTTAAATCCATACTTTTGTTATGACAAGTGCTGATTTGACTGTGAATGATCTTTTAGGAGGCTGCAGTCACTGTCAATCCGAATGAACAAAAGAGAGGCAGTCTATAAGAAGTTCATAATGGCTGCAATGCTGAAGTTCTAATCTCAGTGATTCTATTTTTGGATTGTTTTTACCATTCTGAAACTTCTGTGGCTCAAACATGTTCTTCCTCTCTTGCTCCCAGCTAAAATCTCATCTGTTTTCTCTCAGGCAGCAGAAATAGTCTGAAAGAGATTATCTGTGGTTTGGTAGAGACAGAAAAAGGGCTCACTTTGAGGACACAGGTCAGTGATACTGCAAATCTAGCTTTAGGCCTTCTACAGGCAGATGGAAACCATGGTGGCCACATGATGCAAAGCAATTATTTGGTAGGAATTCACTCTTGTGAGTATAATTCCATTACAAAAAACCTGATGCTTTAACCATACCAGTATTACAGGCTTTATGCTAGGTCAGACACTGGCTTTCAAGAGTAAATTACCTCTTTCATAGAATCATCGAATCCCAGCCTGCTTTGGGTTGAAGGGACCTCAAAGCTCATCCAGCTCCAACCCCCAGCCACGGGCAGGGACACCTTCCACTGGAGCAGCTTGCTCCAAGCCCTGTGTCCAACCTGGCCTTGAACACTGCCAGGGATGAGGCAGCCACAGCTTCTCTGGGCACCCTGTGCCAGCGCCTCAGCACCCTCACAGGGAAGAGCTTCTGCCTTATCTTCAACCTGAACTTGCCCTGTTTCAGTTTGAACCCATCACCCCTTGTCCTATCACTTCAGTCCCTGATGAAGAGTCCCTCTCCAGCATCCTTGTAGCCCCCTTCAGACACTGGAAGCTGCTCTGAGCTCTCCACACAGCTTCTCTTCTCCAGGCTGAACAGCCCCAAAATAATTCCAGCATAATGAGTATGTTACATGTATGAAAAAAGTAAAGAAAAGGTTTCTTTTTCAATGTCGAAGCTTTCTTATTTGCATTTACCTTGCTCTTAGTAAGTAGAACCAAATCCTGAAGACCCTATGATATTTACATCAGGAATTTTGTTAGAATTAGGATTAGAACTTCCTTCCATAGTCTTTCCAGGAAGCAGGGAGCAGGCAGGGATGGAAGCTCTAGCTTGTACCTCAGAAAATAAGCAGCAATAATGACATTTTTGCATTTCAGTCAGTCTGTCCATCTCCAAGTGCTGCACAAAGGAACTCTCTGACATTATCACCATTTACAAGCAGGCAGATGGAATCACTGCAGTAAGTAGATCACGTTCACTCATCTTATTGATGAGCTGAAGACAGAAACCAAGTTTCTCCAGTCTTAGTGTAGGTCAGCTGTGTTCAGTTCCTAGCTCAGCCAGACACATGTCCTCCCAGCAAATCAGGTTACTTTTTCTGTAAGACGTTTTATTATTTTCCTATCACCTATAAGGTTCTCAAACACTACAATTTTAGAAGTTATGGAGATACTTCCATTTCACACCAATCCTGTCTGGCTGCAATTTCCCACAACTGTATCAAATGCGCTAAAAATGGATCTATCTAGCACAGAAACATCACTCAGGAAATAATGAAAATGACCTTCCAGTTTCTCCGAGCCACAGTATTCCAGTTGGGAGTTAATATGAGTTGCCTGAAGAGGCTGCATGCTACAAGTTATGGATGTCCTACAAGATGCAAAAACCTTGCTATGTTTTTAGCACTATGTACTGACCCCTCCATGTTACAGCCCTGTCTATAACCACAACCAGAAGCATGGCTTCAGAGAACTGCTGCTTTCTGTTAGTCCCCAGAACTGGTTCAACCTGCACCACTAAGACACTGTCCATGAAAGGCCTGTTTGTTTGAGTGTCATCACTCAGGCACATCGGCAAAAAGCCCATTGACTTCTACTGGCCTTCAGTACATGCCTAAAATTTAGCATCACCTTGACAAGTTTTTAAGAGGATATTTCCCTTTGCTGACACAAGCCCAGGATTGCCAAACGAAGTCCCTGTATTTCCTGAGACGTCACATAACTTTCTGGTGAAAAGACCTTTGAATTCCCTGGAAGAAAGATCCTGTGAGTATTACTATATTCAGATCTCCTTGGAGAAGCTGATTATATGACACTAATACTTCACTAAGAACCTTCACTCCCCAAGAAGCTTTCTTGCCAGCAGAAACTGCAAACTTGAAGCATTTCCTTATTACACTGATGCATTTCTCTACTATGGCTTAGGAAAGAAAAAAAGAAATCCCAATCTGTTTAGCACTTGCTGATTTCAGTCCTCCCATCCTGAGTTCCAACTTGGGAGGAGGAAAAGAAACGCGTTCCATGGAGTCACCTTGAGAACATATTTGAAATATAAGAGAGTGCAAATTAAAATGACTGATGAGTGGGTAAGGTGCTGTGAATGTGTCATATTTATAATGATGACCATCAAATCAATCAGCACTCAAGGAAGTTTTAAATGACTGCTGCATAAAAGATCTTTGTTCTGGTTCTCTTTCCAAGGATTGGGCCTGGCGTCAATACTGTACTTAACCTTCCCTTGAGATTTGTACTGCTTGAAGCTATTTGTTTAGGCCTCATCAGAGAGGTTTGAATAATAATTAGAGTTTCATGATGGAGAACCACGTTGTTGGCTGGATTTATAGCACACCAGATGGCTGAGGGATGCCAGAGAGATTCCAATATTTGACTGCAATGAAAAGTAAATTTAAGATTTCCCTCAATGACCTAACATAGAGGAGAGAGATCACCCTGGCAATTACTCTGTGATTCCTGTCACCCCTACAACACTTCGTAAAACCCCTGGAAATGCAATTAGTTTTCTGCATGGCCCACCTTATTTACAATGTGCGCTGTTGTGTTAAATTATTTGGCAGAGGGCAGTGATTCCAAAGCACTGGCAGCTCCAGGTGTTCACATCTAACAGAGATATAACAAGATATGGTAGGCACAGAGCACAGGCTGTAAGTTAGAACGTCCACCCAAGTGACTTGGATGAGTGAGGTCAGGACAACTTCTGTTCTCCTTGCCCCAAACAGCTGCTCCTTCCAAGGCTGACATCGCAGCCAAAGCTCATAATCATATTACACCACACTGACATTATTGATGTTACTGCATTTATCAAACTTGGAATCTTATTAAAACAATAAACTGGTTTAATAAGACCTATACCTGTGGTTCAGGCTCTAGGGAAGGAGCAGATGGTCCTGTGAATCATTCTGCTCTACGCTCATTTAGGACTAGGGGGGACAGGGTTGTTAAGACATCACTGCTCCTTTCAGCCCTATGTTCCTGGTCACCAGCATGTACCACATGTACCACACCAGCATGTACCAGTGCTCCTTTCAGCCCTATGTTCCTGGTCACCAGCACGTACCACATGTAAACCAGACTTTTGGGGAAGCTTCTGTCAATACCGGTATCATGACTGCAACAATATTAGAGAGAGAAAGAACAGGAAAGCAACTTGCATATAAGGCCACATGCGTGTGTTAGATTTTTTTATCACATATCATCAACAGGGGTTTAAACCATGGTAGATTGAGATGAGCTCTTAGGCAGAAGCTCTTCCCTGTGAGGGTGCTGAGGCGCTGGCACAGGGTGCCCAGAGAAGCTGTGGCTGCCCCATCCCTGGCAGTGTTCAAGGCCAGGTTGGACACAGGGGCTTGGAGCAAGCTGCTCCAGTGGAAGGTGTCCCTGCCCGTGGCAGGGGTTGGAGCTGGAGGAGCTTTGAGGTCCCTTCCAACCTCCTGGGATTCTATGACATACAAAACATCTCAAAGCAACAGAAAAAACATATAACCTATTCATTAAACACTCAAAGGTCATTCCTTTGTTAAGGAAACATTTCCAGTGAATTCTTCATCTACTTTACTCTCAGGTTGCTGATTCAGTGGTTTTCAGCCAGAATCATCAGTGTCCTCCTACAACTCTCAACTGGTGCCATTTTTTTCTCTTCCAGGACAATTTCTACTTCTATGAGACATGCAAAAACGAAGCCAAGAGGAACACGGATCTACGCAGAAACGCCTTTATACTGGAGGTAGAGAAAACATTGTTCCTTACATGTGCATGAACATGGGCACGACCCTATTCACATGGTAATCTTTCAGCTGTCCCATGTGGGACAACAGCAGTTGGACTGATACAAACTGTGAGCCAGAAAATAGCTTCTGATTTTCCATCTCCAATCAGCTCTTTGCTAGCTGAGCCTTCTTATTTCACTCATCTATATAATGCAGGTATCTTAATAGAAACCCATTTCATGACTGTGGAGGCTGCTATTCTGTTGCAACCTCAGTGAACACAGTATTGCTTTTAGCAAAACACTAAATCATACGTTCTTTCATTAAAACACTTTCAAGATGAAAAAGTATTTTCATTATGAAGTATCAAGGTATCTTTCAAAGTAACACCAAAACTGAAATCTGCACTTTAAAAGAGGCAAATTAACAAAGGGCTATGAAAATTATGAAGTTGTTATGAAAGTCATGAACACTGCAGGATGCATATAAAATGTTCAGGCTTTCTGAAGACGCTCCGTGGTACTCTGCTTTTCAGTGGGAGTTGGTGATTTATAACACCACATTACGTCCACAGACAAGCATCTAGAGGGCACTGGGTTTTGTTTGTAATAAAATCCAGTGAAGCAAAGGGCAAGATTTTCTGGAATGCTTCCCCTGCCCTGACAGTTTCCAAATGAATGAAGACATGACTCTCAAACATTGAAAGCCCAGTGAAGCTGCTATCTATACAGAAAGATATGTATAGATTAGTCCATAGCAATTTATATTCTTTAGTGGGAACTATGGTAAGATCTGTTGCATTTCCCCCACCAGGGCAACTTGGGGGGGGGGGGGTGCTTAGCTCATTACTGAGCAGGGCACCTTAAAATTGTTTAAATAGTATGTTAATGAATTGGATGTGAGGAGAGGAGTTAATAATTCTTCTCATTTCAAGTCTATCACCCTCTATTTGGGTAAAAATCTGTTATGGCTGTCATCCTTCACTGCACTACCTGCCTCAGAACACGGGCACACTGAGAACACTGGGCTCCCCTGACCCTAACACCTCCTCCCTCTCCTTTGTGGGACCTGCTTAGTAAAGCACTGACAAAATTCGCCATGACTTGTTTCCAAGTTTATCTGAGGTAGCCACTGGTTTATCCTTAGCTTGCTCCTGTGTGAAGGTGCCTGTTGATTCTTGTATTGGATGAGTTCTGTAACCAAATGGAATCATTTGTCTCAGGCAGTTATGGCAGTTACTTGTGCAGGGATACAGAATGTAGGTCCATGATGAGCTTTTTGGGAGAGGGCCACCCTGTCCATCTCTGCACAACTTCTACCCCAGCAGGGTTATGATCAGATGCTCCCTTTGAGTGCCACCATAACACTAAGAACAAATGAACAGTACACCTGTGCCTCTCCAAACAAGAAGCCAGGAATTTGCTGTACAAAGACAGTGTTTTCCATCAGCAACAGCCGATTTCTTCCATGTTTTCAATCTCCAGTGGACCTTTCTAATTTACTTACATAGCCTCCATTACCATGGCAACTGAGCACGTCACAGCCTTCACTGTACTTATCCTCACCACACAACTGCAAAATATGGAAACAATCATTTTGGGGGTGGAAACACAATCATTTTGGGGGCAGATACTCAGATTACTGGTTCACCCTCCAAACCTGTCACTTTGCTTCACTGCTATTGCCCTCCATGCTGACTACACTGAAACCAGTGTGCAGATGGCTACTGCGTAGAGATTTTCGCCATTTGCTCTGAGGTCTGTCAATACCCAGAGACTCAGCAAGCTCATCCAAGTCCAGCACAGGCCAATCCCCTCCTAAAACTGCAATCTAGAACTACCTAGGTGAAAGATGCAGTACTACCTGCATCTCAGTCCTGTGTTAATTTGCTGTGCAGAAATACCCACAGCACTGTGAAATCAGTTTTCATTTTCTCTTCCCAGCCTATACACCTATCTGCCCTGTGTCACAACGTATCCCAAGACATGCTAACGCTGAGGCACAATAGTGTGCATTTATGCCAAGCCAGGCATTGCAGCTCAACTCTGAGCTGTGACCAGAATAGCAAATGACTAACAAATGCTCCTCCAAAACACTCTCTCATTAAGAGTGTGTCCTCATTAAAAGGGGCAAATTTACCATAAACAATTGCATCCCTCATGCACAGACCTCAGCAGCAGCTGAATGTAACATATAACATTTACCCCCTGCTTGCCAGTAGGCAGTAACACTGAATGCTGTGGAGTTTTAACTAAAGATCTATGTGGGCAGCTCTTGCCCTAGTGCAGCCAAAGCTTCAGGGAAGGAGGTTCAAATACAGTGGATTCTGTTTATCCTTTGTTTGGTGTAGGTACCACATCCTCCCGTACAGTTTAAACTGAAACAGGGGAAGTTCAGGTGAGATACAAGGCAGAAGTTCTTCCCTGTGAGGGTGCTGAGGAGCTGGCACAGGGTGCCCAGAGAAGCTGTGGCTGCCCCATCCCTGGCAGTGCTCAAGGCCAGGTTGGACACAGGGGCTTGGAGCAAGCTGCTCTAGTGGAAGGGGTCCCTGCCTGTGGCAGGGGTTGGAACTGGATGAGCTTTGAGGTCCCTTCAACCCAAACCATTCTATGATTCTATGAGCTGTTCTGACATATATGAACCTTTCTGCAATATACACTTGGAATACTCAGGTACTTTTAGAAGTTCCACAAGGCAAGGGATCTGAATAGTTTAGCACATTCAGCACATTGAGCAACTGGACTTCAAATACATTTTTAAGGTAAGTCTTAGGCACTGAAGTCCCCTGCATTGAGTCCCTGCATTGACCCAACAAAAAGTCCTTTTCTCTGCTGTATGCCCTTAACAGAAGGAGTCTGCATGTCAATGCAACCATGCTGAATGAAGATTATCAGAGTACTAACACGACTTGGAGAGGCAGCAGCCTTTTGGGAGAAACTGATTTATTGTATATGAATAAAACAGGGCTTTCAATTATTTTCAATCTTTAAAGAAAAATTAGACTTAAGGGTCAGGTTTACACAGATTATTAAAAGATGGACAAGTATATTAATGCTCTATCCACATGATGGCCCTTTAACAAACCACAGTAATAGAAAAAGGCTTTTCTAAAAGCAAGAATTGAGCTCAAAGATTTTTCATTCCAGTTACACACATATTTGCAAATAACTCATTTGCTGGACAATGAGCATATAATGAGAACATTACAAACCAGATGACTGGAGGGAACCTTGATCTGCTGAAAAGCCATAGTTTCAAAGGCTAATCTACAGTATAACATTTTAAATCAAACTAGTAACAGTCAGCTCAGCACAGAAAATATGTGTAGAAGACAGTGTTACAATTACCAGTTGTAGAATTAACATGCAGCATTTGTCTGAGTGGTGAAGAATGAAGCTGTTGGCCCTCTGGAGTGAGGACCTGATGACCTCCCTCTCTCCCATCTCTAGACTATTGTCTTTTAAAAACCAGCTCTGTGGATATCATCTCCTCAGGCATTTGTGGATGTTTTCTGGCCATACTCTTAGTGACACTTGGTTATGCTCTATTCCCATAGCTCGCAACTCTTACAAACATTGTGTTCAGCCCATCTCCTAGGACTCCATGCAGGGAACCTCCTGGGGCACACAGGGGCTGTCATTTGAACATGCAGTTAGGTTTGCTTCACGGTCAAGGGATATGAGACATGGCCATAAGCCAGAAAACAGTCCAGGTATGTTGCCTCAACGCAGACCATGTGCTCCAAATGCACCTCACCACTGCCTCCCCATCAGACCTTCTAGCGAGGGACCAGTGTAGAGTACTACATCAGGACTGAATGGGCCATCTCTGCTCCCTGGCAGCTCTGAACCTGTCACGGCACAGACAAGGCTTTAGGAAAACAGGCCACATGAGGCTGGAGCTCAGAAACACATTTCTCCTACTAAATTACCATCGCCCATCACAACTGAAACTTGGCTCTTTGGTTTCTCCAACCAGCTTTAGCTTAAAAACAAACCCCAACCCCACAAAAATAATCCCACACAATTTTCACCAAGATCCGTCAGGATTCGGTGGTGGTGAAAGGAGTTCATAAAAAATACAGCATAAATACCTTTGCTTTGCACCAGAAACACATTGGGGATTAGGAATGTAAATGCAGGGAAGGAAAAAAAAGGGGTTTAGACATCAGAAAAATCTCCTGGTTTGATCCTAATTATTCTTAGTGAAAGAAAACAAAAAGCATATCCTGACGGCTGCAATTCCCAATCTTCCCAAACAGGGACTCCACTTGTGTACGGGATCTACTCCAGGAGCTCTCATTCTCTGGAGACTTCAAGCGCTCAACTAATAACAACAACAGATGAATGAGAAAATGTAACACTCAAAGCAGCCTGAAATAATACTGCATCTCTTGAGGTGGATTAGCACCATTGTAATGGCTGCCAAGAGGGAAGTAAAACTAAGAGACCTACTCAGTATAATCCCAGTTCCCTTACAGTAATCCAGCCAGACTGAAAACAGTACTGGAAGAAAAAGAAATGTAATGAGTCTGCAGAAATCAGTTGTGCCACCTGATCTGCTCTGAACTGGGACACCCTGGAGCAGGAAGTTCTGGGGTCTTTTGATTGGTTCTCAGGCATAATGTTACACAACAGTACCTCCATTTATCATTCTTCCTCCTTACTTCTTCTTTTACTTTAAATGTGCATCTTCAGGTGCTACAGCTCAGAGCTGGTTCATTTCACTTCCAATACACAAAGGGGAGGCTACAAGAAACCTGGAGAGGGGCTTTGGACAAGGGCCTGTAGGGACAGGCGAACGGGAATGGCTTTAACCTGCCAGAGGGGAGACTGAGATGAGCTCTTAGGCAGAAGATCTTCCCTGTGAGGGTGCTGAGGCGCTGGCACAGGGTGCCCAGAGAAGCTGTGGCTGCCCCATCCCTGGCAGTGTTCAAGGCCAGGTTGGACACAGGGGCTTGGAGCAAGCTGCTCCAGTGGAAGGTGTCCCTGCCCGTGGCAGGGGTTGGAGCTGGATGAGCTTTAAGGTCCCTTCCAACTCAAGCCATTCTAAGAGTCTACGATTTCCAGCTTTTCCTTTATATACATTATCTGGATTCTTTTTCTGCAGTTACCATAAAAAATATTTGAGTCAGAAAAAATATAAATGGATATATATTATATCACCCTACAGTACAAAGTAATTATAGCATTCCCTACTGAGTGATGGGCTCAGATAAAAACCTCACAGCCTGTATATTTAATCACATATATTTCTATTAGCTTTCAAACAATAGGTACTGCTATGTCCAACTTCAGCACTTCCAGTAGCTGAGCACTCACACTGCTGTGCCTCCTCAGGGCCTGGAAGAAAGGGTACTGCTGCTCCGTGTCATCAGAGAGGGACATGAGCAACAACAGCTTAATGATGCAGCTCATTTAAGCGAAGTCAATGAGGCCACTCACATGGGTAAATGCTCACCAGTAGCAGAAAAACATCTCTAATTTCGTCCCTAAATAGTTATTGCTTTTGTTTTTCACACACAAACAGAAAGAAACAGATGCAGGGCAGCAATTTATAAAGGGGCCACCACTCTCCAGCTTTCATCACAAAACATGACATGAAGAAAGTCAAGGCTTGGAGGCTAGAAGCATCGCAGATTCCACTATGGAATGATGGAAATCAATGACAGGGTTCTGTGTTCTGAGTCATCCGTTCTAGCTGGATAACACGAGCACACTTTTACGGGCCAAGCAGCCTTCAGTTGAATTCATCACAAGTTCAGAGCACTCTTTAAGAAGGGGAGAGATTCCAAGATTTCCATCCTCTTTTGCTCCCTCATTTCATTTTTATCACTCAACAGCTTTGTGTTCCCCAGCAGGAGAGCAAACTCAGCCTTGTGAGCTCACAAGCAACATAGGTATGAGACACATCAGCTGTAGCATGGCCATAAGCTCCTGTAGAGGCTCTGGCACCAGGTACAGTTTGGTTTTAGGGCTGAACAGCTGGAACTTTAACCTCTTTCAAGCAGTCCAGCTTTTCTGGACCTTCTCCCACTTGTCATAATCACATTCACTCTGCATATGCCTGAGTGATGAATTTTCAGAGAGACAAATTAAAACAGGTTTTTATGCAAGTTTTATGCATATCTGAATTTTCTCCCCCCAAAAGCCTTCATTCTTCTTCTCCTGAAAGCTCTGCCAAACTTAGGTGCTATTTCTGGTTAGCAATTAGCAAAAGAATCAGTCCCAAAAATACTGCCGTTACCAAGCAGCAGGGTTTAGGAAGGAGAGGAAAAAAGAGGAAGAAAGGAGCACATGCTGTAGCCCACTGGCATATGATATTCTCCTAGAGTATGAACAGGATTTCACGTCACATGCTGTGCTTGAATTTGAGAATCCACTTCTAATTGTGTGCTCTTTCTCCTCTGCACCACAACTGTATCTCATTGTGTCCTCCCATGTGTCTGATGTCCCAATCCATGGCACATCCAGCTAATTGCCCACCTACATCTGCCACCATCTGACACGTGGGGCAATGGAATGTCTCTTCCTAAAGTTCAGCTGCCACTAAGCCTGTGCTCTGCCTGCTGCAAAGTAACCCACACACTGCCCTTGATGAGCTGGGGGGGGTGGTGGATTTTTGCAGGCTCCATAAGGACAACACATCACTGTCAGATACTGGCTGCATTAGCAAGTTCCAAGCACTTCATGGTGAAAATCATTATTATATCCTGGCTTTACAAGTGAGGAAAGAAATACCTGAAGAAATGCAATTACTTGCTCAAGGTCAGTGGACCAGGAGCAGGGACAGAGATGAAACCTGGGATTCTGGAACTCCAGGCGTATGTGCTTCAGGACTTCCTGATGATGCAACATCAACAAAAGTATGATACACAGCACACATCCTCAAGTCACTACTGATTGGATTTACCCTTGATTCCAGGACACACTGCACCTGTCACAACTGTCAATAAAGCTCTACCCTGCTTCCTTGGAGAGCCAGGCCCCTGGGAGTCAGAGCAGAGAGGAAAATAAAAGGTAATACGTGCAAGACGCCTTATGTCAGAAACAACAGAGAAATTCAGAAGCACTTTCTCTTACTGACAACTTCATGTCATTCTTCTTTGTTAGCTTATACGAGAAGTAACTTGCTTTCCAGTCTAATGCTGGCAAACAGGATGGAAATGGAGCCCAGGAACTGTCTGGTTCAGGCCTCAGTTCTGCCAGAGAAAGAGCACAGGCAGACGATGGCTCTTCCTACTCTTCACATTATCCATCAGCACAGAGGACAGGTATTCACAGTTGCCCTTTGCCTATAGACAGGGTTAAACAGGCTGACGAGCTGTGGTGCATTCTCACAGAATCCCAGAATCCCAGCCTGGTTTAGACTGGAAGGGACTTCAAAGTTCATCCAGCTCCAACCCCTGCCATGGGCAGGGACACCTTCCCCTAGAGCAACTTGCTCCAAGCCCCTGTGTCCAACCTGGCCTTGAGCACTGCCAGGGATAGGGCAGCCACAGCTTCTCTGGGCACCCTGTGCCAGCGCCTCAGCACCCTCACAGGGAAGAGCTTCTGCCTAAGAGCTCACTCTGGCAGGTTAAAGCCATTCCCGTTCGCCTGTCCCTACAGGCCCTTGTCCAAAGCCCCTATCCAGGTTTCCTGTAGGCTCCCTTTAGGTACTGAAAGACAGCTCTAAGGTCTTCCCTGAGCCAGCTGCAAGCCCACAGATGTATAAGTAAAAAACCCCACAGCCTTTGTGAAGATGCTGCAGGTCCTGTGCTGTGTTTAACGCTGATTCACATTTATTTCCCAACTGGAATAACGAGCACATAGGAAACATTCAAGACATGGAAGGAAGGGAAAATCCACCCATGACTGAACTCCAGAGACAAGAGTCTAAGACCCCACTAACAAGGTTTAGCAAAGCTGCCTCTCCCCACAGGCCAGAAGACAGTGGCCTGATTCGCAGCCTGCATCTCCCGCTGACAAGGAACGCACGCAGCGGAACAGAGGACTCCTGCTCCAGTTAGCAGTGGGCACACACAGCCTGTTAGAACACTTGGTGATTAATGGGGCTTTCCTGGCCACTTCTGATAGCAGGTAACGGGACTTGTCACTGGAGAGCTGATCAGTGTGAAAAGTATGGTCATGCTCCACTAACCAGCAGTCATGTAATTCACTAAGTAAGTTCTGTATGTGAGATTCAGCTACCGGCGGCAGCAAATTGGGCCTGACTTATTTTGATACTGAACGTTAGCAAACTGGCTTTACTTGAAGGCTCAGGTTTTTATCACTTGCCTGTGTTTGGCTTCAGCTGTAACTCACAGAGCCTCAAGTCAGGGCCTGCAGCAGCACAGGGAGATCACAGCAGCAGATAGGCAAATACCCTACTTCACCACTTCTGCACATACTGTGGTGAGCATGTTGCTTCAACACCCAAAACCTTTTAAAATTAGGCTTTGGCTTCTATGAGAATGACCAACTTTAACATTACACACTGGGAGCAGTCTTGCAGAGCATTCCATGTTCATACAGCATCTTACAGCATCAAGCATCTCAGTAGGAAACGAAAAGCAACAACTCCCAGCCCCTTCACAGCATCTCCCCTTTGGGTGTCTCCTATTTTCACTTCACAGCGCCTGCTGACATTATGATGTCATTTCCATGATGATGGAAAATGAAGATAAGTAGATACACAAAGGATGTAAATTGACTTCTCTTGAGTGAGCACATGCAGTGACAGACATGCCATAATCCCAGGGCAACTCCATGAGAAAACCACCATAGACATCCAAACACATAGACACGGAGAATTCACTCCTTGCACTGTAAGGGGAAAACACAAGGGTGGAAGGAAGTGGGGGACACGAGTCCTGCCCCAGAGCATTGGTGGAAGCAGTAGACCATGCCACCAAAGGAAAGGCCTTCGCTATTGGAAGATCCATCTCCATCACCTCAGTGTGCTCAGTGTTAAAACCCTATACTAAACTCTTGGTGAGTAGCCACTAGGAATAACCCACAGGTAGAAACTGGGGCAGGAGTACACTGCACGCTGTCAAGGATGTGCTCTTGAGAAGAGCCACAATTACCACTTAGATGGATACCTAAGTAATTCTTTCAGCAGGAATTAATCACTTGAGAGTGGATGCACACAGGGACATAAAATACTCAATTTAAATACATGGGGATGGTACATATGACACGGGAAGGGAATGCCAGAAGCAAGTTTGTCAACTACCAACTGAGCATCCAAGAGAAGCAGGAGAGGTAAAGGAGATGGTGGCTTTTCAGAGCTGCCTTGTGGGCAGCTGGAGACCTGGATACTTCTTAACATGAAAACCAAGAGATGACTGCTTACAGACCTGAGCTTGTGATCAGCAGATCCCTTGCTGGGGAGGGACTCTTCCTTAGGGACTGTAGTGACAGGACAAGGGGTAACGGGTTCAAACTGAAACAGGGGAAGTTTAGATTGGATCTAAGGAGGAAATTCTTTCCTGTGAGGGTGGTGAGGCACTGGAATGGGTTGCCCAGAGAGGTTGTGAATGCTCCATCCCTGGCAGTGTTCAAGGCCAGGTTGGACAGAGCCTTGGGTGAGACGGTTTAGTGTGAGGTGTCCCTGCCCATGGCAGGGGGTTGGAACTGGATGATCTTAAGGTCCTTTCCAACCCAAACCATTCTATGATTCATAAGATCAAACCTTGGAGTGCCCAACTGCTCTCAGACACATCTGAGTGCCCAACAAATCTTTACATGTAAATGTTCTCACTGCCTCTTGCCCTGCTGTCATCATCTACCTCAAACATGTGCAGCGGATCAAGGTCAATCAAATCAATCACAGGTGAAGGATGGAAAACCAGGATAATGACAGGTAACCAAGCATGGTATTAAATGCTCAATGATTAAACTGGGAGACAAAGGAATGCTGGATAGTGGGGTGTCACTGAACCTGCAAAACCAGTCACAGGGTAATGACTCTAATATGGCATGATAGAGTATGATAAAGAAGAAATAATCCTGAATAGAACTGGGGAGAGGAAAGAGGAAGGTGCATGTGAGGAGGCAACAAAGAGAATTTCCTGAGATCAGGCCATAAATTTACTTGGACAACTTCTAAAAGAGAGGTGCTATCTGAGCAGGAAACAAGTTTTATCCTATTATCACATATAAACAGAGACATACTACAGAGTGCAGGAATCAGGTGATGTCAAAGGTGATGGATAGCCAGTAATCCCACTTGGGGACTCTCTGGATGCTTTTCAACAACAGACAATCCTGCTGTTGCTACAAGGTGCACTTGACTGCCTCAAAGTACATGGTTTATGTTGCTAGAAAAACACTGGACAAAAGATTTGTTACAGTTTTCTATGTAAGTGCAAAAGTGAGAGGATACAGAAGAATGCTCCCAGGACAAATAGCATCTCTTCTCAAGATACTCTCTCAGAAGTGTTCAAGGTTAAGTGCTTTGTTTTGCTGTTACCAGGTTGGGAGCATAAAGTGTTTTCAGCATACAAATTAGCTCATAGAAAAATGACACCGTCCCTTCATCTTTGCACAGCATTCAAGAGACTGAAGTCACATCAGTTGGACACTTGACACTACTGTCATCTAAATTAATATTAAGAGCTATATCAATTATTTCAGCTACTGAAAAGCTTATGCTGCAAATCTTGTCCTATTGCTTGTGTTCTTCAAGTCTCATAGGTGAGGATTTAACCATCATTTGCATGACTAACAACTGATTTCACATCACATCTAATAACATATTTCAACTTCAAGGAACTCAAGACAGTTTCCAAAGAACTACATAAGCAAAGAATACTCCTATGTCTCCGAAACCCCATGGATGTCGGTGTGCAAAGGCTCTGCCAAGTCCACCTGCTGGAGCCACCACCAGATCCCACCAGTCTTTCGCTGAAGGTTCTTCCCAGAGAACTCAGCCACTTCGGATCCTTCTCACGTCTTCAGCAGTTCATCAGAGGAATTATTCTAAAACTTGAGAGCATGGTATAAATGAGAGCTACAAAGTCTTTTTCAACACCATTAACTAGAATTAGCTCAGTCAAGCCACTGCACATTGACTGCATACATTTTTCATACATAAAAAGCAGAGGGTGGGTAGAAGCAATGCTGGGGATATGCCATGCAGTATAATTTTAGTTGTTTTGATGTAGAATTAATTCAAAGGCTAATATTTTCGGCTGCGTTGCTGTGCATGAATCCAAGTGCAGCAAGTTCCTCTAAAAATAAGTCTATGCAGAAGAAATTAAAAGAACAAAAAAGAAAGGTTGGAGGTGTGATGAAATGACTAATGGTGCTATAATAAGTGAGCAGCTTACTGCTCAGCTTCATCGTACATTTGCCTGTTATTTCTGTCAGTGGATTTTATGCAACCAGCATTGCAGTTGGTTATTCACTTGTGTCTCGAGAACTTTGTTTTGGTTTAGGTATTTTAATAACTCTATTTCTATTACCAGAATTACGAGGAGTACAAATGGCTGTTGTATTACCACATATATCAAACAGCCTTGACCTTGAGCCCCTGCAAACTGATCAATATGGTTGAGAGAACTTAAGTCTGGATATGACTCCAGCTTCACGCTGAGAGTGTCTGAAGGGCTCAAGGCACGAGCATCAAACATGTGTTACTCCAGACTATCTGCAGCGAACAGCTCAGGCATTGCTAAAAACCTCTATTTCCACTGGATGATGTGTGGGTATCTCTTCTGATGATCGAGCATATCTGCAGAAGTGATATGAAAATGCCTCACTAAAGTGCCAAGCATTGCCTGGAGTGAATAAAAACAAGAGAGGACTGACTTAAAGCTCTCAGACAATGAGCACTGAATACAACAATGTAAGAACACAGGAACACTGACGCATTACACGTAAGAATCACACAAGATGGGTATTAACAAGGGTGTTAGCAAAAGCACTAAGATTTCCCATCAGTAGATCTGTTCACTTTTGCCTCCTCACTGACTTTCCAATAAATTCCCAACAGATTTTCCATTAAGGTTTCAAAATACAGTCATTTTCCAGTAGCCTCTGGAATCACGTTAGCAATCGTCCCTCATGCCATAGATGTACAAAATCTAAAGAGACAAACTTAGCCATGGTATAAGCACGGAATGCCCCATGGGTTGATTTTTGTTGCACTCATCCTTCATCTTCACACACTTATTCAAGGGTGGGATTGGTCTTAACAGCCAAACCCCACATACATAAACTTCAGCACTTTACAGGATACTGAAGCGGCTGTTCTGTACACTGGTAACACCGGTGTTTGACCAGATCTGTTTGGTCTAACTTGGACCAGTGATAATCTGATTTTCAGAAGTTCTGGTTTGATTAGCTTTGAAATTACCTGGGACAGCTTCTTGGCAAGATGAAGAAGTGTATTTCCGTATATTCAGCGTGCAAAACTGGCCATCGGTCCCTATTGAAATAACTGCAGAATACAGGTAGATGTTGAAAGCAGGTCCAAAAAGCACACACACCCCCCACTTAACATATCCAGTCGTTTCCTTAAATGCAATGAGCAGAAGCCAACTCTGTGAATATCCTGGTTGTGTTTGTAGTTGTAAGAGGGCCGTAACCTTTCCGTGACTTGGACTCTTCTTCACAGAACAATAAATACCTCTCATTCTTTTCCACCAAGGGCTCTGATACCAACCAACACTAATAACTATTCTGATCAAGTGCTCTGAAACCTGCAGCTAAAGCAGGGGCAAGCAGCATCACTTGTTCCCACTACATAAGGAAGGATGGGTTTGGTTTTATGCAGACCTAGGAATGTCTTTTACTTCACCCTCAATTCAAGCCCTCCCCAAAAGAGATGGCGTAGCCAACTGTGACAGAAAACGTTTTCATTGCAGTGTATGATATGTATTTAGGCACTTAATCATTCTGGAAGCATCCTGCTTTGCCACGTGTGAAACCAATGATGAATATGCAACCTAATTCTGGTGAGCTTTCTAAATTCATTTCTCTTCCCATCACCTTCATGACTTCTCAGGTGAGGGCAGGCATCTGTTCCCTTCTGCCTCTTCAGTGTCACAGTGAAACGCAGGCTGTTCCTACAGCCAAGTACCTCAAGGAAAACTGTACATTTTGCAGTAGCTGCTTTCAGAGTCACAGTTTATTAGGAAGAAAGAAAACTTGCTTTTCTCTTTATGGTCTGTTTCAAAGCAATATGCTCACTGTTATTGTATTTCCTATGTAAACCTTCTCAAATCAGGCACAGCATTGGTGAGTAGCCTCAACAGTTTAAGTGCTTATGGTTCATACAGGTTCTTGTATTTCTCATCATAATAATATCTGAATTTCTTATAGCAGATATTAAACTATTTTAACATTAGTCCAAATGGGGAGCTCTGCCTCCTTCTAATACCAGCAACAAAAGTGCTCTGACTTACATTCTCATTAGAATCTATTGCCTTGGTAATGTATTTTGAAAGCAAATTCTGTGAGGCAGCTCCTCTGTACGTGTAAAACACCTACCACAGTGCATGTGAGGAGGGAAAAAAGAAAGGAAAGAAAAGAAAATCTATCAAAGAATGCTGTCTTGACAGGAGAATGGCCAGATTTGTGAGGGTTACTCATCCCCCCAGAGGAATTCATGTAGAACAGGGAGGAACTGGCCCTCGGAACACATTTGCCTTGGTTCGGATGAACTTTCTACAGCAGCATTTTTAGAATCAAGAGAAGAGTCCTCAGTGCTTTGTGAGGATCATTGTCGTAGCCAATTAGTCTCAGTGCAAATTAATATGAATATACAGTACAGAGAGAGGCACTGTGTGACACAGTTTTGGCAGCCCTTAGGATTCAGTGGAATTGTAATGCCAGTGTCTTCATCAGTTCACAGCAGAGCTTAAATAAAGATACCTGCTGCAAGAACAGCATGCACCACTTATCCTTCAGACATTAAATTACACATAAAGTGGCACAGGTCTTACTGGAGAGGGGCTGGCTACATGCAGCAACCCACACTGGACCTCATCTACTGCTGCAGCAGTGAGCAAAGTGAAGGAAAGAACAGAGGGAAGCCAAGGCAGGCTGAGTGTGTTGTAGGACTGTGCTGTAGGAGGAGCAGGGAAACGGGGGGAGAGGCAAGCAGTAACTCTGGGAGTTCAAAGTCACAGAATCCCAGGCTGGTCTGTGATGGAAAGGAGCTCAAAGCTCATCCAGTTCAGTCTGTGAGTAGGTCCCATAGGACACACCATGTGCTTTAGTATAGGAGGAGAAGAAAAGGATGATTTGGGGCCTGGTGAAATGCAGCGGGCTTGCCACAGATCAATCTGTACAACGCTTCATTTATGTTCCTCAGTTAACCTATAAAATGGGCATAATAATGGACTTTTCTGTCTTGCCACTGTTGGTTTTAAGTGCTGAGGCAGAGGATCTGTCCTCTACTCCCTGAATCCTATTCACATGTTCTTAGTTGGATACTATTCCGATACGAGTAGAGCCATGTTACTACTCAGCCTTGTTCTACAACCTAAATTAAAGACGTGTTCACTTCTAGCAGTTTTTATCTACTGTGGTATCCAAATTAAGCCTCTTCTTTAAAACAGCATTGTCATAAACAACTAAAGCTGCAAAAATGTACTTATTTTATTCCACACACAATACTGCACAATTATTGTCAAAAGCTCTTTGATTTACTGGCAGAGAAGAGTAAGATTGTGCTCAGTCCCAGCCAAATGTGGGGTTTTTTTAGTATCTGGCTTGCCCACCTACCCTTTGGCACAATTTGTTCTAGAAAGTTTAATGCTACTGCAGCTTCCAAGGGGGTGGGAAACATTTCAGCCTATTCTCTTCCAGGAGCAAAGTCAGCATTGATGGAAGCTTGCTTCACTTGAATTACCAGATCACAAGAAAGCAGCCACAAAGTGTTGATGGGAGGATAAGAATGAAGGGAAACCTGTGTCATGGTTGAGAAGACTGTTTGAATGGCTCATTCTGGTGACCTTGCTGTCTGGAGCTCATGCATTTACATGAGTGTTCTTTTACACCTACTTCTTGTCTTCATCTGGGAGCAGGTTAGAATGCAATTTGCAGTCATTGCTCCTTAGCGTTTACTTCTGCTTCTACTGTGTAAAAAAGCTGCTTCTCCAGCTCACAGAGGAGCCAGGAGATCAAGAGTTAATCAAGCAAAGAAGTGGAGGCCATGCAAGGAGAACAGAGGCAGATCATCTGCCTCACGCCAAGAGGAGGAACAAGACACGCTCAGAATCACAAATACTACAAAACACGAGTGGAGGAGAAGCTGTGTTGTGGGAAGCGGTGCTCTTGAGAGCTGCCCTTTGGACAGTGTCTCCCAGCTCACTGGAAGTACTTACTTCTTTATAATGCTTTAAAAACCTATCATTACTACTATGCTGTAGAAGGCGTCCCTGCCATGGCAGGGGGTTGGTCCCTTCCAACACAAACCAGTCTGGGGTTCCGTGATGATCTTCAAATCCCTGGATGAAAGGTGTCAAGCTGCTGTTCAAACACCTCACAAGAGGCAGTTGATGGGAATGAGTTGAGTGGATGCCCTGCTCACAGGCATTTGCTGTGCCGTACCTGTCAGATGAGTTTGTGGTCTGACCAGGTTAAACTCAGTTAACCCTCAGATCACCTCCTTATAACTAAACTCTTAAATGCTGTGTCCTTGCCAACGTGGGGAGAAACTTCCAGATAGGCAGACAGGGAGCACCAGCAAAGACACCATGGGAATATGAACAGATCAGAGCTGCTGACTATCCAATCCCAAACGCAGCTGACAAACTGGATCTAGCATAAACCACAGGAAGTAGGGGAGGGAACTGGTATGGGTTAAGATTTATTGGCTATTATTCTGTTATCAACCACCATGGCCTTCCAGACTGGATCCCTTGTGACTTAGTTTATGTCCTTGAACATTAGGCTTGGCACCCCTACCAAAAATCATGTCTTAGAGTAGTACTTTCAAACCTGCATATCCTCATTAATCACACACATGCCTTTTGAAACTGCATTATTTTTACACCTTGTTGCTCTCTGTTTCAAAGCCATCTCAGAGTCATGAGTTCCAAAGAATGACTTCATGTTTCATTACATGAAGAAAATACACTGCAAAGCTCTTGTTTAAAATGCTTCTTGTCAACTGCTCACAAGGTTCAATTATTCTTTGGGCTTTTAAATGGAATTCAAGTCCTATCCAATGCCTTAGCTGCCCTCCTTGATGAGCACACTTGCCCTTAATTCAGAGCACCACAAGTTATGTGTCAGAACAAGAGCTGATGGACATTTTGATTTAAGATCTAGCATGTTATAGTTTTTAAAGCAAATTAGATCAGGCAAAACCTTTGTATAGCCTGTTTAGATTCTACACCCTAACTTATTTTTTATCCCTATTAACATATGGTGGTGGTGGTGAAATATTACCCAGGATCCAAGAAGCAGGATCCTTCCGTGCGCAGTGAGCCTCGGCGACAGACGACGGTACAGCAAAGCCTCACATTTTATTTATTGGTGAATGGGAATGAATCTGTGTGCTGAACTGCGACCGATCAGATCAGGTGATTCCAAACACACCTCTGAACTCCAGTCACACACAAAAACCCCCACCTTTTCCCAGAAGCAATGGCTGAGCTTCACCTACAGACGTTTTCTATTCCTCGCCTTGGGTTTTGTGTACGATTTCCACCCCAGCAGCTCCACAAAGATGGTAACAGATCATTTACAGCCTCCCCTGAACTGACTAATGGATCCAACCCACTCAGCAAAGACAGAGCTGAAAATCAGCTGGAGCAATGGAGTAGAAAGAATGGAGCTCTATAATCAGGTTATTTGACCCCAGGCATAATGGAGAGTCTCCCTCTCTTTTAAACCAGACTAAACTTCAAGCATGATGCATCCAAGAAGTGAACTGAGCAGAAAGATACAGGCAGTTAATTTAAAGCATTTAATGGGGAAAAAACCCAACTCTTTGATGAGTTTTTCCCTGATCATTTACAGGGAATTACCTCCTCCACTTCTTTAGCTGCTCTGACAAACTAGCACTACTCCAAGCAATCCCTCGATAGCTCAGACTCACTGTGCCACACCAAAGCAGCAGAAAGACCCCTCAGATTTCAGATCTTGTTCAACCACCTGCCAAACACAAGGAAATCTGTCTTAGGTGCAAGTCCCTGCATATGCACTCCAACAACTTCTGTTTCTCCAACAGAAAGTGGTGTATGTGTAATCTATGGATATGTGCATTTTAAAAAGCCAGCTTGTCTAACACCACCATTACTATAATGCTGCATATAACTGCAAAATGCAAATAACTGTGCATTCCATCCTGCGCATTCCATCCTCTGCAACAAAGCTTCCATCACAAGAAATACCCTCAACCTCCTTCCGTTTTAAGAGGCAAACTCTAATGTTGGTTTAGGTTCCCTCTCCCTCCCTTCAAACTCTGAAATGTTTTTATGGGGTTTCATTAACATTGTTGTTTTGCCAAAGGCTTCATCACTCCAGCTGGAATTTGAAATATCAAAGAAGGGCTCTAAAGTTATTTCTGTTTGGGGTCAAAAGCAGGTGAGAGCAGAATTCCTTCCCAGAAACCTCCTCTAAGATTCTCCAGTCTGGTGTGGTTGACTTGAAGAGCTGCTAAATTCCGAACTTCTGAGTTTCAACTCTCAACACCTAACATGAACTTGATGGAACAAGACTACCAAGAGCTGTCTTCGGAGTCAGACATGCAACCCTCCATCTGGAACCTGCTATTTCAGAGGCAGTCAGACGTCAAGGAAAACTAAGGCAAGTGAGGCCAGGGATAACACAGGAATGCCACGGTGCATTCTCATGGAATCACAGAATCCCAGACTGGTTTGTGTTGGAAGGGACCTTAAAGCTCATCCAGCTCCAACCCCTGCCACAGGCAGGGACCCCTTCCACTGGAGCAGCTTGCTCCAAGCCCCTGTGTCCAACCTGGCCTTGAACACTGCCAGGGATGGGGCAGCCACAGCTTCTCTGGGCACCCTGTGCCAGCGCCTCAGCACCCTCACAGGGAAGAGCTTCTGCCTAAGAGCTCATCTCAGTCTCCCCTCGGGCAGGTTAAAGCCATTTCCCCTTGGCCTGTCCCTACAGGCCCTTGATCAAAGTCCACTGTAAAAGAACCAAATGGGAATTCTGGGCTCACCAGGAGGATCTGAGAATGGCTGAAAACATTATTTCTAAAAAAATAATAAGTAACTCTTTTGCTCTCCAATAAAAGCAACCCACGCTTAAAAAGCTGTAACAGCTGACACTGAAAAATACCAACCCAAACACAGCCAGGGAAATCATCTTCCTCATAGCATCATTTTACACAGCAGTACTCACATTATACCAGATTCAAGTAAGGAGCAAACAGCAATATTCCAATTTGGACAGGAATGTCTTGCTGCACTTTCATAAATGCAAGTGAGGCAAAGCGATTTCAAATCTGTGTCTCTATAAATTGTATTTTCAGACATACATTATATTTCAAATAGGAAGACAAAAGATTTTTCTCTTCCTATTTTTCTCTGCGGTTGAGCCCAGAACTGACTGAATTCCAGTGAAATCTGCAGTTTTGCTGTTATTTTGGAGGGTTTCATGGTTCTTTCTGAGTAGGGCTCACCCTGCTGGGATATGGACGGTGCAGACAGCTCATGGCCAGAGCTGGAACTGATCCACCTGATCCAGTTCACCAGTGAAGGCCATGAAGTGCCCTTACAGACATGACCTGTGGCTGATGAAGCCACCAGCTGAGCCCCAGTGCAATGTAAGGGCAGGACCTGCCAGCACACATGAGCCCGTATCCATTCCGCTTCTGGAAACAGCCTGGTGCTATTTTACTGTCCTCTGCAACTCACATCAGCCCCATCTTTCCTTCAATTCTCTTTCCTTTTTCCACATAAAAAGTAAATTGTATTAATTTGGGTTTAATTAGTTTGAGGTCAATAAATCTCAGCTTTCAACTCTTAACATCTGTGGAACCACAGTGTTTATAACAAAGCTTTTAAATTCATTTAAAAGACTCCCATAAATCAAGTTTACACTTGCTATGTACTGAAATTCATCTCGTTGCTGCTTAACCAATCTAATTCACAAGTCATGGTGGCAAGATCACTTCCAGAGAGAAGGAGAACTGCAGCCTGCTTTTTTTTTTGCTCAGCCTGGAATCTGCATGTTCTGAACACACGATGAATCTGTGCCCACATTTCATCTGCTCATATAAGGGACGTCTGTGCAATCGGTTACTGCTGCTTCATAAGAACCCAGCCAAACAGCAGACTCTTACTCTATCTTATACTCTGCTCTGGGTCTGACTTCTAAGGATATGGAGAAAATTATGGGAATGGGAAGGGAGAATGCTCCAAACATTCAAAACATGAAAACAAAGGGTGGCAACTTCAGCTCCAGGACTGCCCGCTTCTGAGCTCTGTCAATTTAGACCAGCTTTGGGACTGTATGGAATACATTTAAACACACGAGCTATCAATGTGGGGATTAATCACTCTTGTCCTCAGTCTTTCACGAGGTGACACGGACTACACACACTATGCGCACACCCACAGCTCAGACTGGCTGCAGCACTCCCACGTTCAGTCTCTGGATCAGGGATGGTTTCAGATCTGCTTCTGCATTTCCCATTCATTTCGTTCAGCAGTGCTTATTCATTGTAACTTAAAACATTCATCTAAAACACCATGTTCTTTAGAGGTTACATCAGTGTTTGCAAAAGATGCGAGTCAAAATACTCCCTATAGTAAATTAATGGATAACTTGTGTCACTGATTCAGTTACATATAGTGATTTTATTAAGCAAGATCTCAAAGATGGAATGAATGTGCAAGGAAGTTATCTAGAACATGGTGCTCTCATAGGATCCAGGGGTGGTTGTTACTGTTAAATGATCCTAGAATCCCAGACTGGTTTGGGCTGGAAGGGACTTTAAAGCTCACCCAGTTCCCACCCCCTGCCATGGGCAGGGACACCTTCCACTAGAGCAGCTTACTGCAAGCCCCATCCAAGATAATGAATACTAATTAGTACTAATTAAATTAATACTAGATTTGCACAGTGAATAAACTAACTTTGAGAAAGGAGTAGGCCACAGACAAATTACTTTTACTTTGGGGAAAAAGAATTCAGGTATTTACTCGGATTAGGAGCCCGACTTCCACTGATATTTAGTGGTGCTTAACCTCTGAAAACAACTGGGCTTTGTTAAGTATAATTCACAAGCACTGAAAACATCTCTTAGGGACACAGCCTAAGCTTGTCTTAGCTGAGCCCAGCACCGTTAGTTCCAGTCACACTCTACTCAGAACATGTTCTAGCCACAATATCGAATGTGGCTGACATGGTTCTGTGTCATCACAAGATGAAAAACTAAATGCCTGATGTATCCCCACATCACACCCGAGTCCTCTTTCCTGAAGTGGGATTTGCTGGGATAGAGCCAGAAACAAGCGGGGGCGGGATGGGCTGGGAGGAGCAGCCGCATCCCAGCAGCTCAGGTGTACCGGTCCACACTGCCCCCAAGTCATGCCAGTGGGACCCTGCCCTGGAAAGAACACCGGGGAACTGGAGCTTGGACCTGTCGAGGTCCCTGCTATTCAAACCTGCAGCACACAATGTTTTTCACAAGAAAGCCTCCTTTCACCCCTGATTAACCTGCAGACCAGCTGTGTTCTGCCTGTGCGCTGTATCTGAGCTCATGATGGTTGTGTGCATGGAGGAGACTTGATTCAAACCTCACAAACCCTGGTGCTGCTACTCACGTACAGCAGTGGGAATGAGCAGAGGAACATGTCCTGGCTAGCGGCCACCTGGCAGTTATGAGGTATCTGTGCTTCCTTCTCATGTCACCACTCACACGTGGACCTTCAATCCAAATGCTTGACCCCACCTCAGATCACTTACAAACACTCAGAGGTTTTTCATACTGGTTTTGTTCACATCAGGGTCATCCGAATGGGACATTCCCCACGGGGCGCAGGACTGGAGAGGAAAAGGATGCACTGAACATGCCTGACACCTCACACGTTTGGTAAGTGCAGAATTTACCTGTTAATTCCATGTTAATTGATGCTGCTGTTCCTCAAGGGATTTTTATAGAATTGGGACTCTTTATCTCTTAACATCCTTAGGAACAGTCATCAGAAGGTACTAAGACAACAGCCCAGCTCTTAAATACTGTCATTAATAGTCCCAAACACTATTAACATGCAAACAAATCTAACTCCAATCCCACAAAGCAATGGGTATCGTGACAAATGTGTGGATCCCAGAACAAAACAGGTCTAGATATAAAACTGAGCCTAAATTTCTTGATTCTAAGAAGAATTCTCTGGGGAATTATTTCTTCTCTTTATGGGATCTGGTTTATGGGAACAGAAACTGCGAAATTTCATGAATCTGAAATTTCAGCTGCAAATGCTGAGCTCATTCTGGTTTAATCAAAATAATAAACATCCTTTTGAGTGGAAAAATGTTATTAAATCCAAATTAAAGATGGGATTTTTGTTTCTGGTTTTTGATTGCCTGGTTTGTGGTGGCCAAGTCAAACACAGCAACTTGTCACAGAAAGCTTTGCTTCTGAAATATCTTTTTCCTGACAAAACCCAAATTGTTCCTTTACTTTTTTCTCAACCCTTTTTGGCAGCTTCACTGTAACTTTCAAATCCTAGAATCACAGGATAGTTTGTGTTGGAAGGGGCCTTAAAGCTCACCCAGTTCCAGTTCCCTGCCATGGGCAGGGACACCTTCCACTAGAGCAGCTTGCTCCAAGTCTCATCCAGCCTGGCCTTGAACACTTCCCAAAAGTGAGGCACTGCAACACTGGGCAGTTTCGAGCTCTTACGCAGGCCCAGGCAGAAAGAGAGGCCCAGAAGATGGAGACGCACTTTTGATGGCTGTGCCTGGAAGCAGGGAAGTTGTGAAGGATGCACAAGGGCATTGCTGGCTGCCACTGTGCTTTCTATGGGAAGAGATGTTCAGACTGCAGCAGCTTATTGAGTGAGCAGCACATCCCCAGACTAGGCTCTGGTTCTGCAAGAAACCAATCTGGTTAAAATCTATTGGTAAATGAAGCTGCTGATTAAATCACGGATTGATTAAATACTCTTTGGTCATGTGAGAGCTGAAATACAGAAGCCAGAGCACTGGCTGCATGGCAAACACTACTCAGAAGCCAGGCTACACAAAAGGGATTCCCTTAGAGACTAACAGCAAGCATAAGGTATTGACTGCAAGAAGCCAAATGAGTGTTAGGCCTGCTGGGGTCAAGTGCAGGAGGGAAGCCAAGGCAGTGTTTCTGGATGAGCAAGGCTGGAAAATACAGCCCTGCAAGTGTCTGTATGTCTGGTTTGTCTCTGGGTTGTCTGTTTGCTAAGAGCACCGCAGAGTTGCACTGATGAACTGTCATCTCAACAGTTCCTCTTCTACCTCAAAGTCCTGAATTTTGCAGACTGTGACATTACAGGGCTCTGTATCTACGAGGTCACAGCTCACTGATACCAGGCATGTGGTACCAGCTGTGCCTGCACCTCCAGCCTCAGCACCTGCCATGTGAGACACACCATGGAGCCAGCACTGCTTATGGCAAGTCACTTATCCCATCAGCAAACTGCTCCCACTGAAAAAGTGCCTCTTTCTTAAACCAAACCAAACCAAAATAAAGCCAGGCCCATGTTGCTGATCAGTGCTGCTAATCTGGATGCCAAGAGGGTTGCAGACAAGGCAGAAGCTCTTCCCTGCGAGGGTGCTGAGGCGCTGGCACAGGGTGCCCAGAGAAGCTGTGGCTGCCCCATCCCTGGCAGTGTTCAAGGCCAGGTTGGACACAGGGGCTTGGAGCAAGCTGCTCCAGTGGAAGGTGTCCCTGCCCGTGGTTGGAATTGGATGGTACAGTCCTTTCCAACCTAAGCCAGTGTGTGATTCTATGATATGGCACTTATTAACTTCCCATTAACAAGCGAGGCAAAAGCCCTAATCCCTTCAATTACCCTCCAAACCAGCTTTTTCTTTCCTTCTCACATACACACACAAACTGCCACAACCAAGACCATCCTTTCTCCAGGTACCGAGACTCTTCCTGTCAAGCTTCATCTCATTGCCAGTGTTTCCTGCCACCAACACTCCTGAAAACAGAGCTGAGAATCAGTTGAAATGACAAACTCCCCCATGTTAGCAGGTCATCTCCTCCCCTTCCCCAGCACAGAGCCTCAGTGACACCTCCATGAGATGACATTATGCAAAAGAGCTGCCATGGCAAAGCATTTTATTATGCTTTGCCTGATTATGCTAATTCCAACTCTGTGGAGCCACTTTGCTTTCTCCCTCGCTCCTCTTCCCTCCTCCCCTCTCCTTCCTGTGCTGTTAGCAAATGGTTTTTATTGAAATGGGGAACATGAACACAGTTATGAAACAGAACAAATTAAACCAAACAGTTAGGATCACTTTTCTTTACCTCATGCACTCTCTGCTTTTGGTTTTCAGCTATTCCCATCACATGCAAAGCAACGACGTGTTGAGGGGCCAGGCTCTCCATACCCCCCACACCCTGGTGTGCAGGCAGCCCTCGACCCGGCACTGCTGACCTGCTCCAGCAAGTCCTGCAGGACCACAACATCATCTAGGGGCTCCCCTGCTGAAAACACAGAAGCCATGTCCATGCACACAGGTAGAAGAGAGCTTTCTGGTTCTGGAAGCCCCATGTTATACCTGCACAGGTTTGTTCAGGGGGTTTATCTGACTCACTGTATTACTGATACTACTGAATACGAAAGGTCTCCAACAGTAGGGATGCTCACACTAGCAATATGAGGCTGGGGGATGACAAATTCTTGTCCTGATAACCCTGAGGCCAGTAACAAAACAGAAATCAGACAGAACTCGCAAACATTCTACTCATACAAGTGCCACAGGTGACACACGACTCCAGCCCCAAACTGATGTTTTAAAGTGAGAGAAAATATTGCAGAAGGGGCAGAAGGATGCTTGTGGGAGCAGGAGGTTTGCTGATGAGGAATGAAATGCTCCAGCCTTGCCCCACACTGCAAAGGAGGGCGGAATATCATTGGCACCTGACCCTCAAGGAAATACTCCTCCTCGACTCTGAATACAAACCTGGCTGAGTCCTGAGCTCAGATACAACATGTACCCAACAGGCACCTCATAAATTTGATCCTAAACTCAGTTTGCGGCCCTTGCCAATTGCAAGTACTTCAGAGGAAGGAATGGAGCTCCCTGCAGAAGCTGTCACACAGCAATGAAGGGGGAGGGCAGAAACATATTTGCTTCCTGGTCTCTGCAGGCAACCAGCAAAAGCCTCAAAGGATGGGATTAGTATAAAGCAAACATGGTGCAAAGAGACAGGAACTTAGTTCCCTGATGAAGTCTCTTGTAATACCAATGCATTAGGCATCTAAGGGCTTATATGAGAAGCTTAATTATTTCTCTCCAGGAATTCTCCTGTTCTGGAAAGAAATCTTTTGTAACATTACAAATCCTTAAAACCCCCTCAGGATCCAGTTGTAGAATGTCCCTCTCCAGCCTGTTCTACAGCTTCCCTCCCACATGCCATCCTCATTTCTGGCCCAAGCTGAAAGGAAAAAGCAGCATTAAAATCAGGTTCCAAAGCACCAAGCCAAGATTGGTGCTGCAGAGATGAGGAAGAAACAAGGATCCTCCCTACCCTCAGCAAGAGCTGCTCAAGGTCTGCTCTTAGTTGACTTGCATTCCCCTCAAAGGTCCCTGTTCCATTAAGTGGGATGTATCACAGACATGTTCCCCCCACAGGCACCAAGGTGGCTGTGCAGAACATTTACAGGAGATGTGCTTGTGGGGAACACGAAACTCCTCTGGGAGCTTCTCAGCAGGTAAATTTGGTACAGACCAACAGGTCACATCACCCTCTTTAACAGCTGCAATTTTCACTCTCAGCACAGAGCATCTTTCTCCCTTTCCCGTACCATCAGTCCCTGTTCTCCACACAGTGAAACCAAACGACCTGAGCAATCTCATTTATTTGTGAAGAGTATTTTCTCATATTGCCCTCTAATTCTTACAGGCTTTCAGGTCATGACTGCAAAATTCATGATAAACACCTCAGTAAATAGCTCCTGAGAGAGGTCCAGCAAGTCTGATCTCATCCCATGCCAGTCCTTTACTGACAGCTGTGGGTTTGGTCGCTGCCTGTCAGTCGGTCGAGCTGGACACCCAGTGCTCCAGGCACTCTGAAGGTAACAAATTGATCACCTTCCTTTTTAAAGGCACCACTGTGTAAGGTAGACATAAAAATCATAACCACTGCACCTTTTGTGTAAATAAAATAGGCTTCAGTGTGGAAAAGTAGTGACAAGGAAAGATGGATCAGTGAACCCATTGTTCAGCAGATCTGTTTCCATGCTCCTACTGCAACACCCCAACTGCTTCCAGAGAACGTACATTCTGATCTCTGATCTTAGGAATTCTGCTGCAAGGAATCTTCACAAAGACAGGAGCTCGTAAGACAGGAGCAGATGTGGTCAGGGGTAACAACTGGTATCTGGAAAGCCCAGGTTACTGTTTTCCTGAGGCCTGACTCTCAGGGGTCTGTAGATGCTCCATCACACACGTCCCTTCCAGGGTTAGAAATAAAACGCAACCATGGCATTGATCAGAAAAGGACTGATGCCCAACAGCATCACCTACTGCTTCAGACACCAGAAACTTCTTCACTCGTTCTACCTGTAACCTCAAACTCTCCGTATGTGAGGTTTTCTTGCGGCCAACAGTGACACTTCAGCCACTCTCTTGTCACCCCCTAATTCCTCTACTCAGTCTTGACCATCCGAACTTCTGACTTGTAGGGGTGGGGAGGGCAGAAGCTGACCCACCACATGTCCCTGAGTGGAAGCCACTCTCTGAGTCACCACATCTCACTTTGAATGTTCCCTGAAATTCCCAGTTCTCTCTGCTAACTTGTGTTTCAGCCTCTCCAGAAAGAGAACGATCCTCTGCCAACCAGAGCTCAAGGTACAGCAACACCTTTTTGTCTGCGGCTTGGGCTTCATTACTTCCTCTTGCTTAACTGCATCTCCCATCCCATGTTTTATCTCCATCATTCATTAAGGATTGCTTAAAATCTGAATCTATACTGTATGGTCAAGACTTCCATCTACTTTGATAGATGTTGATAATTCCTTTGATCCTCCACTTGTGCAGATCTTTCTAGAGAACACATCTGAACATCAGATCTTTCCCTTCCCGTGGGACAGGAGTCAGCTCCGTGTTGGAACAGAGCCTGCTTTTCTGCTATTCAGGTTAATTTCTCTGGGGGTGAAGAGGAAAAGGTATCTCTGAAAGCTCATTTAATACACTTAATGTTTCAGAAGTACCTAAAGACCTTCTGGAAAAAAGGATTCCTTTGCAATCCTAGCAGTGTTAAATATCATCATATGAATCATTTTTATAGCAGCAATGCCTCCTTTCGAATACAGAATCACAGACTGGTTTGGGTTGGAAGGGACCTTCAAAGCTCATCTAGTCCACCCCCCACTGCAATGAGCAGGGACATCATCAACTAGATCAGGTGACCCACAGCCACATCCAGCCTGGCCTTGAATGCCTCCAGGGACAAGCATCCACATCCAGTGACACAGAAGAGGCCAGTCTATTGCAAAAACCCCAAGCTATATTGAACATAAAGGAGGCTCAGAAGCAATACCCCAAATTTCCAGTGTTTCGTGATGAGGTTTGATATTCCTGATTAACTGTGATGAATTCCCTCGAACAGTCTCTTCCCATTTCCAAAGCCTGCACGAGCTGGAACAGATGGAAAACTCAGTCCCTGTCACTGGAGATAGTGCTTAACAGACTACTTCAGAAAGCTGACTGAGGGTTGTCTCTTCTCTTATCACTGCTATAACAGCAGAGTAAGTAGAAGGCCTGGTAACGATTCCAGCATTCCCAGTGCCACCCCCAGGCACGAAGCAGTACATCTGCATGTTCTGGAATGCATCTTGCCCATTAGATCAGATTTATAGAGTACCTTTCTGTTCCTATTTCTTCAAGGGAAAAAGACTTGGAAGTGTTCTTGAGTGGAATTTACAATTCATATTCTGTTCACAGCTATCCTCCCCCAGCCTGGGAAAAGTAACCAAATCCAAAAGGAGCTGGAATTTACACACACACAGGCTTCCAAACACCCTTTGCCTTTCCCTTCATTTAATTCCCATCTACTCGCCTGCTCGTGAAGACATTACTTGTACAGCCTCCATCAATTAAGAGCCTTGTGATATTCCCAGCACCCATTTTTGGAGCATCCCGTTTTAAACCCAGAGCGCTGAGGTACAAAGTGTCTGTCTGAGCATCCCGGAGCCACGAGATCTGAATTAAAGTCGACCACAGCTGACTGGGTCTGTTTCTTTCCCTGTCTTACTCAGAAGTGATGGGCTTGGTCTGGGCTTTGAGCTTGGTTTTAGGTTTGGGTTGTTTGCTTTGTTTGCATTTTAAAGGTGGCAGGTACAAAGCAAGTCCAGCTTAGACTAAGACTACCTGCAACATTAAGCCAGTTACCAAACCAGCGAAGACAGAACCCCAAGATGGAAGAGAGATGTGACCACAAAGGACTTAAAGGGATCCTCAACAATCACATCTGCAGATATCAGCAAATACATGCTCAGAACAAGGTTTTAATTAGCAACTAAAAGAATTAAAATATCTGAGTCCTAAATCCAACAGTCTCTCACCAAACACTCAAGGATTCTGGCCTCTGCACCTCACTCTAAGATAAAGCATGGGCTGCAGTCACTTCAGCCACAGAACAGCAGCAGTTGAGATAATATCTTTCTTTCTTTCTTTTATTCATGTTATTCATTGCCCTCAGAGTTTGAGCTGTGGTTTAGAGCTGTGACAACAGGATGTTAATCATTATCTTTCTGACAGAACACAGATTTCACACTTTAGTTTTTGTCCTGCATAAAGGACTTCACATCAAGAGCAAGAGAAAACAAAGAGCCTGTCCTCTACCAGCTGAGTTTAAGTGCCTTTGACTATAAGGTGGCCTTTATGGATAGAGCAATGACAGGCCCCAGGAGTCACTGTGAGAGGGATGTCAAATTCTGCCTGATGAGCAGGAACAAAAGGCAGAAGTGAAAAAGCAGGAACTAGGCCTTTCCTGCCAACAAATCTGTGTGGCATAGCCCCACATCCTTGTTAAATCTTAATAAATCACTTCAGACCTCATTGTGAACTGTGTTCAGTTTTCAATGCAGGTTAAAGAGAAATCAGAGTCAAAAGCTTGTCTTAATTATAATTCAAAGCTGACTGATACATCCATAAATAATGAGCCTGCTGCAAAGGAGAAACACTCTGATCTCTTCCATTGCCTGGCTTCAGCAGCAGCTCAGGAGCAGAGCTCTGCATCCCTTTAAGGACCAACACACACCCAACCAATAACTGATACCCAGCCCAGGTTTCAGTAAGATAAATCACTTTTTTTCTTCTTCTGATACAGATTATCCTACTTTCTACTTAAAACAGATGCTTTTGTGTTGTTTTGTGCTCTGATTTGGTAACACTTCATCATTTCAGTGTTACTCTCCTGATAATGGAATGACAGAACAAAAAGGAATATGCAATGAAGTTAATATGAGCTACAAGAGATACAGGTAGGTGTGAAAATGACAGTGTGACCAATCCCTGCTGTCAGCAGCAGAGAATTATAGCTGTAATGTATTTCAGTTGGTTCTCTGGCTTCAGAAATGGTAACTTGTTTATCATTTCACCAGCATAAGAGTTTTCTCATTCATATCTCTGGGTTTCTACATGCAAGTGCTGATTTCTGTTCAGCAACGATGAGCTGCTGTAGCACTGCAATGCCAGTCTAAGGGCAGCTACCATGGAAGTGAAGGAAAGTTTTGCATCTCTTCATCAAAGGAGGTGAATAAAACCAAAACCACCCAACAGGTAGCAGCTCCAGCTTCAAAATGAGCAAGTGCTCTCTCTGAAGTGAGGACAGGCAGGTAATCGATTCCCTTCCACATAAATTCCTTTCACGGAATTCCCTACTGGACTATTATTGTTCCTCTACTCACTTCAAATGGAATATTTGGTCCGTTAAAACCAACACAAAAATTTCTCAGACACATGATTTCATTTCATCTTTGGCTGCTACATACCCAGGAAGCACACACAGATAATAGTGTCAAAGGAAAAGCAGCTTCTCTTTAGATTCCTGACATGAAAGGAGGAAGAAAGTGCGATGAGAGGCAAACAACCATGGCTGAAAAGCAATGGGTGCACTGAAAGCAAAACCTCAGCTCCAGCCTAATGTGAGACAGGAGGGGAGGGCACCCACCCAGGAACTCATTACCACAGCCTCATCAGCAGCTTAACCTCTATGAGGGGCTAAGTTCTCCCTAACAAGGCTGGGATTATCCCAGTCATCCATCTGGTAGAATCAGTTGTCTCCTGTCCGCAAACACGAAGGTGAAAGTACAGGAATGAATGAGCAGCCCAACACAAACACATGTGTATGCACACATCTCAGAGTGCTAAGGTAACAGAATGAGCAAGGTTTAATTCAACAGACTCCCCAAATAACATATCATCTAAAAGAGATGTGACACCAGAGTCAGATGACTCTGGAAGAGTCATCTGGAGATCACCAAGAGCCAGCTCAAGCTGGGTCACTCACATGCCTACAGGGAAAAGATGTGTTCCAGGAAGTAATTACCTGGAATGAAGACCATCAAAACCAGTCTGAGCAACACAAACATTTCATTTCTCCACAAGCAAAATAAATTGATCTTGCAACAAATTCCAATTCTTAATAAACTGCTGCCTCAGATGAAACCAGAATGGATTCTAACAACGATTGTCTAACGTGCTCCAGCAGCAGCACCCTCCTATTTACACCAGGAGGGTTCAGGCCAGAGCTCTCTGTTGACTGTAATCATGGGAGAGAGGTCATCTCCCAGCCAAATTTCAAGCCATTCAAGACTTCAGAGGTCAAATCAGCAGCTTAACTGGAAACCAGGTGATCATTTCTGATCCCAGCCTATCAGTGCTGCACAACACCATCATGATGGGCCGTGTACAGGCAGGATCACACACTGCCTTCACTCGGTGAAATGCTGGTGGCCAAAGCCAGCAGAGAAGAGCAGAGCTGCCAGAGAATAAGCACAGCACCAGCCAGAGCCTCACAAAGCCTCCAGGTGAGGCTCACTGTTAGGGGGACAGTCATGGCTCCAATACGGTAAATCCAGCTCTATGAAACTGCTCTACCTATGTGAGTTACTGTGGGGTTGTAGCAATATAAAGGAGGACACTGAACATATTGAAGAGTCCTTTAACAACACTGACAGAAGGGCAAGACTCAAACCAAAATACAGTTCGGGTTCTGAAATCAATACAAAATACAGTTTTCATGTTCTGACATTCACAAGGGATCAATCACCAGGCGCAAGTGTTAATCCTCTACGGTTTCAAACAGAACGCAACTCCTGCTCTGCTTCCGTCTCTCCCCATCACAGTATTCAACTTGTATCAGTAAAACGTCAAACCCAATCCCCTGCAGCACTGGTTAAAATTAAAATCTATTGTAATTATGCCTGATTGAAAAATGGAATTTTTGCTGTGTAGAGAATTCAAGGGGTTTGCATCTTATTGATCAGAAAAAATGAAACAAAGCATCCGATAGAATGAGAAATTCCACAAAAATCTATTGGAAAATAGTTTTTCATGTGTTTCATCTGAACTTTTTTCCACCAGCCCTTGTTCTTGTCTATGCATCATGAGGCTCCAGTGCCTGATAGCCCTCAGAACCTCTCATTTCAGTGTGGCAGGGGGATTTGGGCTCCCACCCTAGGCTGCAGCGCTTGCTGCTCTTCTAAGGCAGGCTCTTCTCAGCCCATCTTCTTGCACTTGCTTGTTCTTTCCTGCTTGTCACTGTATGCAATTATGCACTTGCATTTCATTATCCAAACCTCTTTGAGATGGGAAGTGAACAAAACAGCTTTAAAAATGCTGTTCATGGGATGGAAGGAGAATCTGCATCAACTGACCTAGACCTGGACCCCAGATCCAGATTCAGGCACGGCTCTAACCCAGAGCAGCAAGGCCACCACGTGTTACAGTTAACAGGTACATGGGGATCTGGTTTAATCCTTAGCTCCTGACTGCCTTATCAGGCAGTGAACTGCAGATAAACAAAATTAAAAAGTGCTAAAAATTCTTGATGATTATAATAAAAGGACTGCAAAGTCCCATAAACTCTTCTGAAGATCTGGTGATAGTATCCCAAAAACGAGCACACTCCTCCAATTAAGGCTTCCTTATAAATACTCTTTATGCCCAAAGGTGTCATTTCATTTACATATTTATGAGCCTAACAAGAAAACTCAAGCTTGTGTTTCCCTTTTAGTTGCTGAAGGGAATAAGCTCCCTCTGAGAACACAGCCTGGTGAGCTTTGCTGCACCAGGTCATGACAGAAGGCGGCCATGCAGGGCAATGCTCCTGCCTACCGTGGCCACCTTTGGTGCTCGCTGGTCTGCTCCTAACTTCCAACACTCCCATTTAGTGATCTGGTGATAAAAGCTGCTTCACAAGCTGATTCGGGGGAACCGAAGTATCCCTCTAACTCTTGCATCAATCCCACGGTGTAAAAGAGCCTGAGGGGGGCAAAAACAACCCTGCATAACCAGGGGCAGCAAGTTACAGACTAATTGGAAGAAGCTAGACAAGGCAGTATAGATTTCTCCCTAACTAGTCTTACTTTTCAATGTGAAAAGAAAATATTAAATTAAAACAGTGACTCAATTTCTATCTATTACAAAATTAGGTTATGAAAGTCAATTAAATCTGCAGTCTTGAAGCTCCAATTCCACGTGCTTGGCACCTTGCATATAGAACACCATTTCCTTTCCTTGTGAGCCCTCAACACGAGCTGTAAACCTGCCTTTAAGAAATCCCCCAGTGACCATCTGCAGTGAGATAACAAAGCAAATAAAGGAATCTTATTTTCACAACTCCCTGTGAACACTGAACCCTCCACAAATGCCCGCTTGGTACCCAAAACCAGAGCTGCGCTTTAATTTGTTATGGGAATGACTCTATTAGCAGGAAGCGATTGCAGATATCTTTGCTGAGCTCCATCCTTAATGAATATGACCTTTCAGTGCTGCTGCTCAGCTACATTTCCACTTGGCCAACACGGGGAGCTCCTGATCAGCTAAGGACTTTCGGATGGTTAAAGAAACTAAAACACATCAAATGAAAGTAGAAACGCCGAAAGAAGACAGACTTGTTCAAATATGCCCTTCAAAGCCCAGAAGACCGTTTAA
Organism: Pezoporus wallicus; assembly: GCF_028554395.1. Lineage (NCBI taxonomy): Eukaryota > Metazoa > Chordata > Aves > Psittaciformes > Psittacidae > Pezoporus > Pezoporus wallicus. The sequence continues at coordinate 1,919,281 of NW_026636985.1, forward strand.
ATTATGTCTTCCTTCGCCTCACGCAGGAGGAATTTTTTGTATCTTCCTTCCTCCTGCTTAATGCAATCTATTTGTTGACTCATGCAAGGAAAGAAGGTGATCATATTCTCTCAACTGGGCTCAATTTTGAGGCAGGTGTAAAAGCAGCTTGACCTAATATATGAAATGCAACAGGAACATCAAGAGCACTGTGCTCTTATGAAGAACATAATCCTTCCTGGTGCCAAAGCATTCTGGTAGAAAAAACAATGTTCCTGTTAGAAAGCACATAAAATTACAGAGCTTCCTGCTCGCAGCTGCCTCTCCCTCCCCTTCCTCTGTGCTGAGGGGTTTTACATGCTTTATGGCCTTTCAAAGAAGGATGGCCCATGCGTTCGGAGCCAGCCCTGAGCTCAAAGCTTGCTGCTCAATGCTATACCCCAGCACTGCTGCAGCTTTGGGCAGTTAACCCCCTTCATTTGGCTCTCATCAAGCTGAAACCAGTCAGAACACAGACACTGCTCCACATTTATCCCTTAATTTCCCTGTACTTTAGTTGATCGGAGCCACGCAAATAAGCCAATGAGTTAAAACCAGAAGAAAAGAAGGACAACACAGAAGACACAGCATCACAGCAAGGCAGGGAAAGGAAATCAGGAGGGGGAAACCAGTCTGGCCTTTGGTACTGCTAGCTTTATCTTTGAATGTAAAAGTTAAACAATTAGAAGAGGACTGGACTCAAAGGCCCCCCTAAATCTGGGAACTGCAGCATCCCTAATTTTAGTCCAGTTTAGAGATATTAACTTAGTATTTGAGTAGGGCGGGTTAGAAAACAGTGCACAAATATGAATATCCTTGCCTCTTTTTCCATGAATTTCAGTGTAGTACAACTTCCCATCAAAAGCACAAGATTCTAATCAGCCCTCATTAGTACCCATGTCAGATGCATGGAACAGCAGATTTCCATGTGTACAAAAGGACATCAACACGATTCCTCCCATCCCATAGCCAGAGAAATTAAAAGGCATCTATGCTTTTAATGCAGCTTTGTCAAATAAGCCCCTTGTAATATTCCTATGATCATTCTGGGACTACTGTGAGGGGAAGGAACAAAGCACGGCTACGCATACTTGTGTGCCTAAGAATCATGGAATGGTTTGGGTTGGAAAGGACCTGAAGATCATTTCGTTCCAACCTCCTGCCATGGTTTCTTTTTGTTACTAATCAAAAGACACGGGATCGGAGAGCCCCAAGAACCTGTAAGGAGAACAGAACCGAGCTAAAGCCAAGTCAGGTTTAGACAAGTCTAGACAGTCTGTACAGCAACCCGGAGCAGGCCTCAGGTCTTCCTGAGCATCCTCTTCCCTGGGGAATGTGCCTATAAATTGTGCTGAACCCTAAAAATATTTACCAGGTGACCAATCATCTGTTAGGCCGTGGTTGTCAGGGAAACAGACACTTATGAACACCCCTTCAGACACGCCGTGCCAAAGCATCGCATCTGTCCTGCCCTGCCCTGCCCTGCCCTCTTCCTCACTCACACCGCTCAGAGCAGCACCGAGCCCAGCACCACACAGGGTGTTCAAGGACCTCCCTCTGTACAGCCCGATCCCTCACAACCACACTCACTCTTTTCAGCCAAGGCTTCCAGTGCAGCAGCTCCCCAATGCACACAGGTTGATGCCTCTATCCCAGCGATCACTCCTTGGAGTGGAATGTCCCTCTTTGGCCACTGAACAGCAAGTTTCCCACCCACAACCCTCAGAGGAATTGGTGACAGCCAGAAGATGCCCTGGCTTCCACTTCTGTGATCCCTGCTGTGATTCCTTTACCTTGAGAAAGAAACCACCTCAGCACAGAGGCTGCTGACCCCCTGTCAGAGCAGTTTACTTCTCGACAAGATCCATGCACAAGAGCTACTTTGAGGTTTAATTAATGCCTTTTGCTCTGAAACTCTTTGAAGTTCAGACAGTGAATTACACCTGCATGGAGCGAACGCGGATCCTGCCATCGGAGCAGACACGTTTATTTCTGAGGCTTGGCTGCCCTTCCTTTTATTTTCTCTATAAAATCTTTTTATACTTATTTTTTTTAATAGAACACCATTAAAATCAGTCAGTGTCAAACGATGAGGAACAATTCTGGAAAGTATGTTCCAGGCAGAGAGTTATAAATTCACTGCATTTGACAAGAAAGTGGCATTTTCTGATACTCACTGCAGAGAGCACACAAACCCACCCAGTTGCTGTGGTTACCCTCAGGATGCTGTGCCCACCATGATAATCCCCAGAGCTTTCATGCAGTAACATTTGGGCCATATTTGTGTTTTCACCTCCTCTGCTTTAAAATAAGAGGAGAAAAAAATGACAAGAGGAAGGAATGAGAGACTCCCTTTGCAGCTCTATTACCCTCAACCTTCTGTTCCATCTGCATTCAGCACAGAAGATGAAGTGGTAATTTTTAGTGCGTGGCTCTGAACAGCAGACCAAAATCAGAGCAACTGCGAACAAAACGTGTGAATATGGCAGACAGGAGAGGGGGGCCCAGGAGAACTACAGAGGGAGCAGCACTTTCCACACAGCAGAACTCCCAGGAGCCTTTCAGCTCCACCATACAGGCACAGGCAGATCACACAAGGTCACAGGAAACTCTACAGCAAGAAGAGGAAAAGTCATTTCCCAAGCAAGAGAATCATCTTGTTCCTCGTGATCTGAGAGGGGCTGAAATGGGAGGAATGACATTTTATATCTGTGCATGTTTAAAAACATTACCCATGACATCTTCAGTTACTCTTGTTCCCCTGAAAGCAGGGAAATCTCAACCTCTGGACCTCTCCTCACAACGACTGCCAGAGATTTCTGCCTTTCACTGGAAAAATGTATTTTTTTCTTATAGATTCTTTTTTTAGTTCCCTATCTTTCGGCTTCACTATCTTCTAATTTGTGAGTAATGAGACAGAAGTGAAGCTCCAAATAACTATCCTCCACATCAGTCATTATTGAGAATACTTTAATCATCCTTCATCTTAGTCATCTCTTTTCTAAGATTAAATGCTTCCAATCTCACTCGTGCTCCAAAAAACGCTGGGAAAGCAACAACAATTAAACAGCAAATATGAACACAGAGACATCTGAAAGGGTACTGACAGATTGTACTTCACTCCTGGTGTGTGTGTGTGTGTGTGTGTATATATATGTATATGTGTGTGTGCGACTGGGTACTGCTCAGTGGCAGGCTTCTCAAGGCAGCACTTCAGCACTGGAGAGCAGAGCTGCTTTGGGCCGCCCAGGCACGCTGCCACGTCGGCTCTTTGCAAACAGCTTGTAAAACCAGAGGCAAAGCATCTCGCACAGAGCAGCAACTCAGGGGCTGGAAAACACAGGGGCCCCGTCTGAATAGCTGCCTCTGTTCGAAAGGCCATGTGCCTCCAGCACCACCTTTATGCCTCAGAACACCCCGTGTCAAGCCAGTAAACACTGACCTACTTTAGAGATAAGAAAACTGAGATTTGGGGGGCCTGAAGCAGCTACTGTGACACTGCAATGAATTGTTATGACCTAATTAAAAGCAAAGGCGTCGTCTAAGGGAATGGATTTCAAGCAAGCTGCATTTAATCCCCATACAATCACACAGAATGGATTTACTCGATACGGTCTGTGCTCGTGGGGCAATCGCTTATTCCTTCCCTCTGTATCCATTTCCCTTCTCACCACCTTGTTCCTCCTCTTCATTGCAATTCAATGGGGGCACATGTGCAGCACCTCGCACCGGAGGTCCTACACTCAGCAGAGCCCAGAGTGCTGCTGCTAAATAAGCAACAGTCACAAACCAGCATCCAGTAACTAAAGGAACTGATTCCATAGAACATAAAGGATACCCTTTGCTACCATTATGGCAAAGGTGAGATCAACTACAACCACAACACCCGGGAATATTTTGCAAACAAATTCACAACAGTAAGGGGAAAAATAGCAAAATTTGCTGGATAATTTATTCACAAGGAATAATTCTTCCAGCTCTAATAGTAATACATAATTACATATCATGATGGCGTATTATGTATTAGTTGGGGGTACTAATTAGTTAATGTTTGTACAGCTTCTTGAAGGTGTAATGTGCTTAAGCATTATTATTAAGGGGAACACTGCGTTTGAAATTATTTTTACCATAACTGAGAGCGGTATCACCCACACCCTTTCAAAGAGCTGTGATCAGTTGAACATGGTACCTGCCGCGCCTTTGTCATGGAGGAGAACTCACAGCACAAATTAGGTACGAGGGGGAAGTTTTAACAGCTCCCTTGTTGCTGAGCAGATTAAAAGTGAGCTCATTTATTGCCATTTTCAAGGAGCCTTCTTTGAAACCGAGGTGTGACTGTACCTGACACGCACGAGATCGCACCAGCTCCAGCTCATCAGGTATGACACGATGCCAGGACCTTCCATGGGCTTCAACAGCGCTACAGTAGATGCTCAGTGCCACCGATAATCAGGCTCTTAAAGCAATCTACACAGGTGCCTCATATGGCTATTACTTAGATTAGAAAGGTTAAAAGCCATGAGATATACCTGTACTTGCCCAAGCCTGATCAACCTACTGCTCAACTACTGCAGGAAGGAGGAAAAACTGCCCCCAAACCTATTTGACATTAGAAGCTTTAATACCTGCTTCTGAGGCTCAGAAAGAACTCTGAGGAAGTGCAGCATTACCATGAAGAAGAGCTTTTAATTTCATAAAATCTCCATTATACACAAGACAAATGTAACAGCCATAAACATCAGAGGTTAATACACTCCGAACAGCCGTGCCAGGCAGTTCACTGCTTTTATTTTCCCCTAGTGACAGAGACAAGAAGTAAAGCCAGTGGAAATTTTCAGCGTGGAAGTAGCCTGCTATCGTTTGGAAGAGAGTCCATTGGTACTTCCAGCTGTCAAACTCAGTCCAAAGGACACTAACGCAAGCAAACACGCTGGCATTTTGCTCCTAAAAGAAAGGAGGATTCTTTTTCATGAGGAGTTTCATCAAAAATCATTACTTGAAGCTTTCTTTCAAAACTTCCAACATCCGCATTTTGTAATTGTTCTGGGCCCTGGCTAAATGATCCATGAAAGAGAATAGAGTGCACATCCATTTTATGCAAGATCCCCAGCAAATGCACACCACTCTTCAGCCCAAAGGCCAAGCACTTCAGCTTTTGCCTTTGGAACTTCTCCAGAAGCATCCCACGCTAAATATCTCTGGCACTGGGGAGTCTGACCTCACTGGTGCCTTTGGTACATGTGAGTAACTATTCATGGATCAAGGAAATGGCTAACAAAGCTGTTACTCTTAGCTTGTCTGTTGCAACTACCTTGCACTGCTTCATAAAGGGGTTCAGCCTCCTCTTCTAACGCTGGAGAGCAGATTCATGACAGGACTTGCAGTCACGGGTCAGCTCCTGACAGTCTATTTGTGTACATACATTACTCTTGACAGATGCTAAAATGAATGCCTCCTAAATCAAGTGCGGTGCGAAAATGAAAATCAAGTGTTTTATGTTCAGATGAGTCACTGCTATTCATCTCTTGTATCCGCACTCTTTTGGACTCCACAATCTTATCCCAGTGTATTTGTATTAAGTGTATGTGACGCTAACATAACTGGTGGCAGATCAAGATGCTTCCCAGCTCCCTTTGGGAATCCAAGTTTAGACACCAACATGCAAACACGTGCAGCATGGTCCAACTGACAGCTAAAGGATGCATTAGCACTGTCAGTGTGGAGGTGCTCGGTTTGAACTATGCAAACAGTGAGTAATGGCCAGGGAGGGAAGAGATGAGCTGGCACATTTTCAGGCCAAATTAAGAACCTGGAAAATTACACTTGCGGATGTTTGCATTCATTTCCCTCCTCAATGTTCCATCACTCTGTGATAGCCACTGATGCAGCTTCTATTAATTCAACAGCAACACAGCCACTATATGCTTAATTTGGTGGTGCAGCACCTTAGCTGAGCTACAACTCATTGAAGCATAAACCATCATCTTAATGATTGAGGCAACATCACATTCTCACCAGGAATGTGACTACCTACTCATAATCATCAGCCAACTCTTGCATCTCCAACTCAATAGCCTCTTCCACCTCTAACACTGGGTCTTCCTCAGCCCCTCGGTCAGAAGACCAGACACTGTGGTCACAGAAACGAAACCATGTGTGTCCTTGGGCAAGCTGTGCCGGGGATTCTAAGTCAAACCAGAGTACGTTCCGAGGTGGGCAGAAGGCACAAAGCAAAGAGGCAGTGCAATGACCAGCCAGACAACGTGCTGGTCTCCAGGATGGAAGCTTTCACCAGAACCGTTAACCACCGTACTGCCAAGTACGTGTGGCAAATCCGAGTCAAGCCCAGGAGCTGTGCAGGTACTCCATTCCAATGTTTCTCTGTCTGTCCTACAATAGCAGTTCAGGTGAGAACAGGAGCTTTCATCCCTGCAGGAACGAACCCACTCTGAGGCTGTCCTGTATCGCTTCCTTGCAGCGATTTCATCTGTCAGACTGGCTGAAAACAACACCAGGTCATGCAAGTACCTGGTTACATGTATGTCTGCAGATGCTGTAATAACACATCAGACACCCTTCTGATGATTCATCTGACCTAAGAAACTTAAAGCCTTTGCAGGAGCCAGGCCTAAATCTAGCACATAAGGCACAGTGAAGTCAATAAAACATACACACGACTCTCTTTAACCATATTGCCTTTCATTCTCCAAGCAATTTTTCATTAAAGCTTTAATAGTGCAGTCATCTATATAGAAATGACAGATATTTTTTAAGTCCTTGCTTAAAAGTTGACGCCCTCTAGTCAGGAACCAAGTGCAGCATGTCACTTCTGATAGTATCTATTAGTATTATGAATACTTTTGTGGTTTCCTAGTAGCACTTGTTCACACTTGGCTAAATCAATAAGCAATTTCCCCCTACGTATGTAATATAGAGTCGCTGTGACAGGAACCAGATGGCTTCTTCTACCTGCAATTGAGTTTAGTATTTTACAAAAATAATAACAAAAAGAATAAACAGAATAAATACTGAGAGACAAAAAATACCCTTTGCTTAATTCCTCTTGTGCTGCCTACCATGGCAATAACAGACCCAACAGTTAACATCAGCATAACAAGGTAGTGGGGAGCTGGGGCATGGGCACCCTGTGCCAGGGAAGAGCTTCTGCCTAGGAGCTCATCTCAGTCTCCCCTAGGCAGGTTCAAGCCATTCCCCCTGGCCTGTCCCTCCATCCCTTGTCCCAAGCCCCTCTCCAGCTTTCCTGCAGCCCCTTCAGGCACTGGAGCTGCTCTCAGGTCTCCCCTTCAGGAGCCTTCTCTTCTCCAGGCTGCCCCAGCCCAGCTCTCTCAGCCTGGCTCCAGAGCAGAGCTGCTCCAGCCCTTGCAGCAGCTCCATGGCCTCCTCTGGCCTCGCTCCAACAGCTCCACATCCCTCTGGTGCTGCTGCCCCAGGGCTGGATCAGGGCTGCAGGGGGGGTTCTCCCCAGAGCGCAGCAGAAGGAGAGAAGGATAAAAGGATGAAAATAAGGATAAAAAAGCGATAAAAGCTCTGTGAAGGCCAGCACTGACCACACACAGCTGAGACGACAAATCTCAGTACTCTGGTTTCCCTTGCACAAAAGGCAGATCAGTCCAGCCTCTGCCAACTGCAGCTGACTCAGTGTGTAACAGGGAGAAATACATTTATATAGAAACACAGAACACCAGGTTGGAAAGTCCAGCCCTTCAACCTTTAGTCTGTACACAAATCCCACAGGGAACTCAGAAAACAACTGGCAGAACATAAACTGAATTGTTGCTCTTTCTGGCTCTAACAGCACTTTCAAGCACCAGGAGCAACCTATTCCAGACCGAGGTCCTGAGCCCTGGAAGCTCCAATGCTTCAAGCAAGACCCAAAGCATTCTGTAAAGCACATTCAACTTCCTACTAGGTACGCACTGTAACTTCTAAACACTCACAGTAATCGTTTCAAATCCATAGAAACACCAGGTTTAGTTTTAGATTGTCTTTAAATCTTTCCTTTAAGCAGTAAGGAAAATGAGTTTTGTTCAGTTCCTTTGAAGAAGAAAGGCCGAAACCCACCACAAATGAAAAAAGAACCACTAAAAAATGAGAAGACAAACTCAGGCCCATAGAAGTCATGGGAGGACAGGGAAAAAAGAGGAATATTGTACGGAAGTCTTTTTAAGAATCTCTTCTTAATTTTCTATTAAACATCTCTGACAGCCCCCTTGTCTGTCTCCAGAGCTTGTTGATCTGGTTTCCCTTGTACCTTCCCTAAGCCTGTTGAGGCTCTCCCCATGTACCAGAGCACCCAACGCCTCCCGTTTCTTAGCTGTGCGATTCCTGAACGCATCCCATGAAAGCACAGAGCACTGGAGAAGTAAATGTTTGCAAGTGACATTTTCGTATGGTTATGTGCTGCCTCCTTTTCTAAATGACACCAAAAGCTAAAGACTAATGTGAAAAGGGCACATTTATTATGACTTTTATTGCTGTAGCCCTCAGAGGCCCCCGTGGAACAGGAGGTTCTGCCCAGCCCCAGCCCACAGCAGTTCAGTGGACATACCAAGCAAAGGCAAAAGGAAGACTGAACTTCAAGGAAGAAACCTGTTCAGACAGGAGCAGGGAGAAAGCTCCATCAGCTCTTTGTAGACAGTGAAATGAATACCAACAGCTTGGGACAGGCTCTATTACTTTGTTTATTCATCTGCATGTAATTTAGAGGAGACTGAACTAAGCTGCAAACACGGTTGGGATGTGCATGACGGCAGCAGATGGATTCCGTGAGCGGGGGAATCCAGCACTCCGGATTGCCAGCTCTAGAGGCACAAGTCCTCTCTGCAGCCACCAGGCAGGTGCAACAGCTGTGTCATCCCCTCCATGGAGTGTTTCAGACCCAGGCTGGAAGGAATAACCAGTCTGTCAAAGCTGTTTTGTGCACCAGACCACTTCTACAGGTATCACTGCTTTCTGAAGACCCATGGATCAGGAACCTTCTGGGTGCAATGCTGGAAAACCTTTCCATTCATCCTTGAAGAAACTACCTGCGAATGAGTAAGTGCTTTCACATAGGCCAGAACCCTGGATCTTTCCACCTGTAGTTCATGTGGCTGGATTTAAACTACAAATTGGAGCTAAGACCTGATGCACACTCATTGCCCGCTGGCAGTCTCCTGTCTTTCCAATGACATACCCAGAGCACCTCCCCTTCCTGGCTCCCCTTCCTGGAGCTGCCACACCACCCAAACCAGCATCCAAACAGTCCTGGTGATAAAACAGTTTTATCATAGAACCACAGAACCCCAGCCTGGTTTGGGCTGGAAGGGAGCTTAAGGCTCATCCAGTTCCAGCCCCCTGCCACGGGCAGGGACCCCTTCCACTGGAGCAGCTTGCTCCAAGCCCCTGTGTCCAACCTGGCCTTGAACACTGCCAGGGATGGGGCAGCCACAGCTTCCCTGGGCACCCTGTGCCAGCGCCTCAGCACCCTCACAGGGAAGAGCTTCTTCCTCATGCCTAATCTGCTTCCCCTGATTAAGTTTAAACCCAACTTTGCTCCCTTTAAGCTACTGCTCTGTGCTGTGACGACTGTTTCAGGAACTGATCATGCAGTGCTCAGCACCACGCACCAGAGTGGCCAAAGTGGGTCAGCACACCCTGAAGCCAGCACCATAAAGAAGTTTTCAAGTTCCTTCTGTAATTTTGGACTGGAGGAACTGCTCACCCCAATTTTCATTTCTAGGTTTTGTTTCCATAAATACTTCTTGTGCCCCATTTCTGATACTGCACATATACATAAAGCTACAACTTTGTGGTAAGCCTGTTCTAAAGCAACTCAAATGAAGGGCCTCTCCTGAACAGCTCACTCCCCACATCCTTGGAATATGCAGAGAATCCCTTCACTGGCACATTTCTGCTGTGATGTCTCGGGAAGAAGATTCTCCTGCAGACCCATTGCACCCATATCCGAAAGGGATGGTTGGGATGGACAGACCTGGCTTCACACCAAAGACAGTGGCCAGTGAAGCCCTGGATATGTCCATCTTCAGTAAAGGGGTGGTTTGGAGCCTTTGGCCATCCCCGCGATTAAAGGAACATCCATGAACACGAATGGTGTACTACTGAGCTGGCCTCAATCTGAATTTCTCACATGCTTCTCAAGAAGGACAGCAACAGCTCCCAGTGAGGCTCTATGAAGGTCCTGGAACAGATTCTGTTCCAGAGAGCAAAGCTACTTTCTGGTAAATTCTGTATAATATGAGTTCTAAAATGGGAATTACACCAGAGGTACTGAGCGCCTGCATGGCTTAAAGAGGAAACTGAGTTTAAATGTGTAAGTCCTGATCCTGTTGTCCAGCTGCATGGTTAAAGCCATTACACAGTATTTTGGCTCCAACAGGATTCTGCACATTAGAAAGGAGATTATGAAAATCAAATTTATGGGCCAAAGGTCTGTTTAATAGCACAAGAGGAAAAAGTCAGAGGAAGAGACAGAAACCTTACAGCCTGGTCACTAGACTAAGAAATGAAACAGAGAGACTCTGCAGACCTCTCTGGCCATGAGACAAATACATCTCACTGCATCTCTAGTTGGGAACAGGAGGATAAACCCTTCTACTGCCAAACTGATGCTCTGGATGTGGTGAATAAGCAAAGGAGGAACTTCAATATTAACCGGAGGGAAGGAAAAACCAGCAGTGGGAATGAGCAGTCCTGTTTGCTGCGCCCCGGGAGACCAGGGCACACTGCTCTGAGCTGATAAAGAACACGTTGACCCTGCAACGGCTGTAACCAGTCCGGAACAGCCCAGTGCCATGCCTGGAACACACTGAGCTCAGCTTTGCCTCCCTTTCTTTGCCCATGCAGACCTGCACTAAACAGAAGTGAGGGACAATTCGATTACAGTTTGTAAGCAGTTTTGCATTTAGGCATGAGTTCAATGCAGCACAGCCTGAAAGTGCATACAGCATCTGGCACAGGGGGTCAAGGTCGGCAGAGCCTCTATGATCATACACAACCATAACTATAAATCAATGCTATGAAAAGCAAAAATGGGAGGAAAATAATGATCCAGCTTTTTAAAATACAATGAGGAAAATACCACTGCAAACTGCCTTTAAAGGAAGAGAAAAACCTACCAAACTAAAACGGAGCAGCAGCAGCCTTTTCTAAGGATCCTTATGGTAAAGAAGCGTACCAAGTTCAAGGACCTGACTTGAAGAAATCAGATAAAGCTCAGAGGTAGGTAAAAACAGGGAGAGAAGGGAGAAAAAAACCTTCAGATGATCAAACATCAAACGGATGAGGAGTTGAAATAAGGTATAAAAACCCCAGAGCTTCCACCCTAGGATGGAGGCAGCTGCAAGCAAAGCTCAGAATGGCTCTGCCTGATGTTCATGCTGTTGTCTGACTCCAAGATGATGAGAAAATAGTCCCAAGCAAATGCTTGTGAAGGGAAACAAAGCAAACCTTGCATGGTTGTGTAATTAGCAATCAGCACAAGGAGAGAGGAAAAATACTTAAGTGCCTACCTGAATGAAAAAGCCTATTGCAGAGCTTGGAAACAAAGCCCCGGCCTGCTGCCCAGGGGAAAGCAGGCATAAACAGGGGCTTTCAATGGGATCACATTATCCAAATGTTGATTCACTGAACATAAGCACGGAGAAAAGCTGATTTTTTTCTTTTCCTGTTTGTGAAAGGTCTGTAAAGACTCTGGAACTCAAAGAACAAATTGTGCATGTTATCCGTGAGTGCTGTACCCATACATAACTGACACCTACAACATCACACACTCTGCTCTTCCCCAAACACAGCTACTCATAAGTGGAGAGGTTTTGGCAATAACAAATTCACTTGAATCTTTTCTATCATGGAAAAAACACCACGTGGCGTTTCTTCTATTTCACAGAACCCTGGAACAGTTTGAGTTGAAGGGACCTTAAAGCTCATCCAGCTCCAACCCCCGCCACGGGCAGGGACCCCTTCCACTGGAGCAGCTTGCTCCAAGCCCCTGTGTCCAACCCGGCCTTGAGCACTGCCAGGGATGGGGCAGCCACAGCTTCCCTGGGCACCCTGTGCCAGCGCCTCAGCACCCTCACAGGGAAGAGCTTCTGCCTAAGAGCTCATCTCAGTCTCCCCTCTGGCAATCGGGCTCTGGAAGTCTGCATGGGGAAGGAATCTTGCAGGTGCACTGGCTCTGTGGGTACGAGTTCTAACGCTGCCAGAGCTCTCCTAACTGTAGAGAAATCAAGTCTCTTTGCAAGACTTGTATTTCCCACACAAATGTGTCTTGCTCTCACTTCTGCAGCAGGCTGGATCTCAGTCACAGCTGGATGCAAGTCCAACATGCAGTGTGCGCAGGCAAGCATTTCCAGAAGTTACATCTTCCATGTTCTGCAGGATGGTTTGCATTAGGATGAGTTTTTTGCCACCCCAAGTGCTCACTCCCATCTTTCTCCCCATGGATAATGGGACCTTCACTGCAAGCAAAGTCTTTTTGTTATGAAGGTGCCCCGAAGCAGCATAACTTAACAAAGCTATAGTAAGGCATCTATTCCATGCTGTTTCCATGGAAGGGCTGAGGTAGTGAGCCTCTCGACTACCACAAGGCAATTCAAACCACACAACTCCCCTCTTTAAAAAGTCCTGAATGACGCAGACTACCCAAGATGGAACCTCAAGAATGGAGCTGACTCCTTAAATCACTGTTTCCACACTGGGAACCGCCTGATGGGTGCCACAGTCTCTACTTTCAATCTCAGCATCAAATATGAATAATTATGAACTATGTTTTGTTCACTGAATGTTTCAACCGAATTTCCCTGAGCCAGTGAACTGCTGGTTCTGTAAAGCAGATGTTAGTTTTTGGAGGTTTCTATTTGCTTTACTACTACAGCTCATTTGAGTAGGTTTCAGATCTGGCATGTGGTTGCAAATAGCTTATCAGCAATTAATAAATAATTAACACGCACTGTAAGAAATGATCAGAAATCACATGTGACCTCTTATTTATGAGCTTACCCGGTTTTAAAATTCATCAATGATTAACTACTGCTTCTTAAACCACTTCCAAAATGTACACAGAGCAAAGCAGTAATTGCTATATTAAGTCTGAAAAGTGGCTCACCCATATGCTGCCCACCCAGGGGAGGTTCCAACTAACAACCAGCAGAGGTGAATTGTAGAAACAGTAATGAAAATCTAAAGGAAGGGGTCAGGGTTTGGGTTTGTTGGTTTTTTTTCCCCAATTGAAACATGTTTTCCTTTGGTTTTATTACTCTGGTTTTAGAGCCTTTGTTAGCAAAGGGGCCTTGACGCAACTCAACATGACTTCAGCAGCATCATTTAATTTCAAGTGTGTCAGTGAAAGCACATATTCATGTGCTAATTTCACTTCATCTCCTTGATAACAAGCACAAAACAAAACTTGAATGTTACCTCTGTTAATGCTGCTCTGACATGTGGTTTAGAGGCTGGAGAAAGAAGCAGGAAAGAAGAGGAAACTCACCGGTACTGGCCAAGGGAGACAACAGCAGCTTCGTACTAAGCAAACAGATGTAAACATCTCCACTTGAAGAGAACCAAGACTCTAGTTTTACCATATAGTAACTAACTGGCCCAAAACCCTACTCAGGTCTCTGTGTGCTGCTGGAGGTCCCTCCAGTCCTCTCCACTTATGCCTGCTTGCACCCTTCCCACGTTGTCCGTTCATTTCTGTATGGCTGTTCCCAGTGTTAATACCCTCACGTGGAGACCCTATGGCCCCTGTGACCCTGTGGTCAGTGTGGTCGTGTTCTCCAAGTGCAGATTTTACCCCTTTACTTCCTGTGCTTATGCTTCTCTCTCACAAGTAACACATTTGCTGTGTCCCAACACTGCCAGAGTCCCTGCACAACGTTATTTCTTGGATTAGGGGGTAATGCAGCTGTGTCAGTGAGCCAGGGGCATTTTAGGATCACATCACCTTTCTCCTTTGCTGTTGCTGTTTGTTACGACATGCACATACACCCCAGGATGCACAGCATAAAGTATCTCCTGCTGTTCCCACCCTGCTTTAACCATAGGGTTAGGATTTATCAGTGCTGCTTCCAAACCCTGGGTCTGTGCCTTTACTGATGAAGACACAAGACCTCTGCCTGCTTGAGAATGGTGCTGCAACACAGAAAGGAGCACAGGAATCTAATGTACCTCGAAATGTACCTTGCTGCTAACAGTAAAATGAAGCCATTAAATAAACAGGAAGTAGTGCAACTCCAGATTAGGAATGAAGTTATTGCCATTTTATACATGCATATAGAGAGAAGCCTCTATTTCCCTTGAGCTCAATTCGATCCCATGCTGCTCATTTTGATTAATATTTAATCACTGCTTAAAACAGTGAACATGAAATAGTTAAATCATCCAAAGGCTTTTTTTTGTTTTTAGGTAGCAGGTGAGATGAAAACAGCTCTGCCAATGCCCTGCTGAAGGGAGGAAGGGAACACTTGCTTGGGAGGAAGAGAGACCATTGCCATTTTTTCACCTGACACATTTTCAAAGGGAATAATATGTTTTCCTTCCTGGTATTTCTGCTCAGTGATGATCTAACACGCTGTTCTGGCGAACACTAAAAGACAGGCTGGAAGCCCTTTCAGGTAAGGATTTATTTTATAGCAATGTTCTGTGTCTATAAGATACCTCATCACAAAGTAGGACCTTGACCATGAACAGGAATTCTAACTACTGCTGCAACGAAAAGAGGTAGAAAGAAGTCAGCATCTTCAGCTCCTGCCTTTAGCAGCCCTGACTAAAATGTCACTATTGTTTTTTAAGGGAAAACAGCATTTTCTATTCAGAAAGCATCGATAGGAAACATCCATTCCTGATAATAGAAAAGAAAGAAAAAGACAATTCCTGGGTTAGGGATACAGCTAGTTGGGTTTTTTTTTTTTCCATTTGGCAGGTTCAGGTTTCCATGAGGATACCAAAGCCCCAAGATTTGATGTTTCTGGGAACCCAAAGATGCTTCTAGGAAAAAAAAATACATCTTTACAAAACCTGTCTATTTCTAATCCTGCAATACTGTTTGTAGGATCATAGAATCCCAGAACCATTTGGGTTGAAGGGACCTTAAAACTCATCCAGTTCCAAACCCCTGCCATGGGGAGGGAAACCTTTCAGCAGAGCAGGTTGTTCCAAGCCATGTCCAGCCTTGGACACGGCCAGGGATGGGGCATTAATGACAAAACAACTGCCTAAAAACGGAGTCACTAATTACAATATATCCACTCAAATGCATTAAGTCCCCAGGATAAGTATCTAGGAAGATCTGATACATCACACAAAGTCTTCATCTGTAGCTCTTCAAAAGCAGAGGAATGGTTAATGAAGAAAGGAACAGGAAAGCCTGTGAAGATGGCAGCAATTGCAGACAATAAACCAGGGTAAGAGACACCCAAGGAAGCTGGGTGCTAAATCTGACTTTCCAGGTCAATGCAGAAAGATGCTATTGAGAAATATCTCAGTATTTAACAGGTAATTTAGACAATGCTGAGAGCCAGGTGGTAGGTGGAAAGACACAGGCTTTAAGAAGAGAATGGTGTGATGGACTGAGACAGGGAGAAAGAAGCACCTCAGAAGTACTACAAGATGGTCCTAAATGGAGCATGATCCAAGCATGGCTTGTTGGTTATCCCTGACTGCTGAAGTAACAGAGAGCTGAGCTCTAGTAAGTGTTTGGTAAATTACTACCCTCTCTGGTGTCAGCTCTGAATGCACCTTCAGCAGTTTATCATGGCAAATTAATGGGAGGAATAAAACTGGTGCGATTCCCGGACCATCAATGATTTTTAATTAATCACCTATAATGGGAACATTTGTTAATTCTGTAGAACAAGACAGACTTGGGCTCTTTGACAAATACCTTCATTCCTCAGCTCAATGACCAAGATCTGCTATTTACAGAAGATCTTGAAGATACCAGCTCTAGAACAATACCTCTCCTTTGAGAGCCTGTTTTCTATGGGTACATAGCTAACTGAGCAAACCATGAGCCATCATATCCCCATCACGGCAGTTGATCTAAAGCCAAACAATCAAACTCCATGTAGTTAAGACCAACCCTCAGCCATACATTAAACACCAGATACATCATCCTCTAGGATTAAGCTTAATATCATTGTGGAGAAAGGCATTATTTAACAGCTGGATAAGTTCTTTTCAGTGTGAAGGTTATTAACCTTTGGAACAAATCATCAGAGAAGTGGAGGTGCCTCTCCAAGTCCTCCAGTGACTCTCTGGAGGCCCTTTGCAGTCAAAGTAAACCAGTGGGTTTAAAACCAGTCCCACTTTTGAAGTTGTGTGGCCCTTGAGACAAGAAGGGAAAGCAGATGGTTAAGTGCTTCTTCTCCACTCGATTTTTATGTGTTCCAGGGTAAGATATCCCCCCTCCAGCCTCCATTAGACATAAGAGGTAATGGGATACAAAACGTAACACCTACCTGTTACTCATAACCTATGTGGAAAACTCACTGAGCCATGTTAATTCTAGTCCCTTGTCTGTTGTGGCAAAACAAAGCATTCTAGACCTCGCTCTCAAAAGCTAATATAATAAACATTTGGGAGCTAATCAGAAATAGAAAAAGGTTAATCAATTCCTCACATTGTGGAAGCTTCGTGCCCACTGGGACTCTTGATATATTCAACAAAGAAAAGGCAGCAAAGGAAATAGCCATAGATTTTCTTTTCAATTAAAACTTTCTAATAATTCAAACCTGCCAGTTGGTTGTTTCTGCATTGAGCACTTCGTGTTCCAGCCGCAGAGCACACCAGCAGCCTTCATTTCCCCATTTCACTTTGCACGTGACATGGATGGGGCTTTTCAAGCCAGAAGCCTAGGGGCTCTGGGAAAGAAAATGATGATGTTGGGGAAAGGAAAGGATCCAAAATTTACATTAAGATCCTGGCATTTCACCGCTCCCAGGACAAGGGAGCACCTGAGTAGCTGTAAGTCACCCTCTCTTGCATGTGAATATAGCATAGACATTTTAAAAGGACTAAATAGGCATGTGCTAATATCACACCAAGACAAAGCAGACCACTTCAGACTGGCTTTTGTGACAGGAACAAAACATTCTCAGTAGGAGTCCCTTCAGGTTCCAGACAATTCTTCTTTCTTTCTGCTAAAGTAGTAGCTCCAACCCCAGCCCTGTTCTGTTCAGCACCATGCAGGAAGGGAGTGAAAGGAAATCCTCCAGCTGACCCTCCCGTAAGTAGATGGGAGGGAAAAGACTGAGGCAAGAGACATTTTCAAAGATTTAAGCACTGGTTTCAGTGCTCAAATCCTACTGAAAGTCACCGTGCCCTTGCTTGCCTTTTTCCTTTGGCACTGTGACACTTTGCACTGAAACCATCTCTCCCACATCACACAAGAAAGTAACAGCAGAGTTTAGAATGGTTCCTAAGTCATAAAATCATTTGTGTTGGAAGGGACCTTAAAGCTCAGCCAGCTCCAACCCCTGCCACGGGCAGGGACCCCTTCCACTGGAGCAGCTTGCTCCAAGCCCCTGTGTCCAACCTGGCCTTGAGCACTGCCAGGGATGGGGCAGCCACAGCTTCTCTGGGCACCCTGTGCCAGTGCCTCAGCACCCTCACAGGGAAGAGCTTCTGCCTAAGAGCTCATCTCAGTCTCCCCTCTGGCAGGTTAAAGCCATTCCCCTTGGCCTGTCCCTGCAGGCCCTTGGCCAAAGCCCCTCTAAAGCTTTCTTGTCAACCACCTTTAGGTATGGTGCCTCTAGCCATAGCTGACTGGTGGATCACCTTGCTATCCAAATTCACATGGAGGAAGGATGTTCCGCAGTCTTGGAAACAAAGGTTGAGTTTACTGGGTAGAAGCTCTCCCCTATATATCTTTGAATCTTACTTAACTCTAAAGCATGCCAGCCAGCATGACACATCTCTGTACTCACAAGTTCAAGGGCTACAGTTTCTTTTTGTAATTAGAAGAGTAAGAAGGATCCAGAGCAGCAGGCTGAGATCTAGCCTTAGGTTCTTCCACAAATCAGAGCTGTAAACAGCGTGCAGACCTACATTAAAGGGAGCAGTGCAGAACTCCCTGATGGGATTATGCATAATGCAGGCCTGAGGATGCTCCCACTAACATCACTGCTACCTCACTCTCACACATGGGACAGAGCTGCTCGGAAGCGAGGGCAGATCAAAAGTTGCTAGAATGCTTTGTACATATTCTTGGTCAACTTCAGTATTTGCAGAACTTTTTTCCTTCTGGGCACCAAGAATGAAGAGAACTGCAATCAGAGCTGGTTTCCAAAGAAGGTATAATCGGATGAATAACTGCCTTCTGCCAGCTGCAGCACAGTGCTTGACACCAAAGGTCTACCCCATGGGAGCAACAGAGGGCCATGATGTGAGGAACACAGAGGGTTCTGTTTCCACAAGATCTTGGATGGGAGTTGACAATAAAATTACTACTAGAAATTATAGTTGGCAATAAAATTGCTACTAAAATGTCTTAGTCTCAGGATTAGTTCTGTGTTCTCTGCCATAGGTTTGTGTGTGTATATACAGACACTGAACATCTGCCCCGACCTTCGGGGCTCCTTAATACACATTGTTAAATTAAATGGATGATAATGGCCCAGAAAAATCAGTGTGCTCATCTTTAATGCGAGCAGTGCATGGTGATGAACCAGCCTTTAAGAATGACACTGGCGATTACTTCAGGACAATCAAGTAACAGCAGAGATAAAGGAGTTGGATGGGGCAGGACAGTGTCAGATGCACAGTTTAAACAATAGCTGGTTCGCCTGTCATTCATCCCAAATCACTGCAGGAGGGGGGAGAAACACTATTTATAACCTGTCAGTCTCAAGGAAGCAAATTACCATGATTTAATTAACACATGGAGAGGCTTCGGGCAATCACAGCGTTCTGGATTTCAGAAGGAGCACGTTGCAGGCCCAAGACGATTTAGAACATTAACAAATGCTAGCTGAACCAGGGCAAGGATTTGATGGCCTTGTTGGTTCCTTTTAAAGCATCCATCACGGCACAAAGATAATACAAATGGATGTGTTAGTGAAAGATGAGAGCAGTGAAGAATCATCTGGGGCCTCAGAGGCCATCACACAGGAGGAGCAGCTCATTGTTAATGAGAACTGAGTTTGAAAATGAGCAAACCCACACAACTCAGGACTATTCATCAAAGAAACTCTATGCATTGGAAAAGTCTGGGACAAAGCCAAATGAGGTTGCAGGACAGTGCAAGCAAGACACAGAGACTGACCTTCCCATGGAGAACCTGAAGGCAAAGAAGTCGTTCCTTGGCTTGATGCCCAGGAGTGAGCTCTAACCTACGCACAGTGCAACCAAAGGACATGGGATGGCCTTTTCACTGCACTGTACAGAGCTGGAGTCACCCAAGAAACAGGCTCTTAAAACCCAGATTGCAGTGCTCACTGGTCAACTCACCTCCTGCACGGAAATCACGTCTCCATCTCCTCTTTCCGTTCCCTGCTTGTCCACATTACCTGCTGCATCCTGTTCCCCCAGCCCAAATGATTCCTTCAATGCTTTCATATGGTGATTAAACCTGGGAGTTGTCAGCTACTACCCAAACACAAGGAGTCATAATAACAACACTCCTCTTACATTGAGCTCACCATAGAATCATAGCATGGTTTGGGTTGGAAAGAACCTTAAGATCATCCAGTTCCAAACCCCTGCCATGGGCAGGGACACCTCACACTAAACCATCTCACCCAAGGCTCTGTCCAACCTGGCCTTGAACACTGCAAGGGATGGAACATTCACAGCTTCCTTGAGCAGCCTGTTCCACTGCCTCACCACCTTCATAGCAAAGAACAAAGATGTTGAACAGGATCAGTCCCAACACTGACCCCTGAGAGGCACCACTCGTTACTGGTCTCCAGCTGGACATTGAGCCCTTGACCACAACCCTCTGTGTGCAGCCATCCAGCCAGTTCTTTATCCACTGAGTGCTCCATCCATCAAACTGATGTCTCTTCAGTTTAGAGACAAGGATGCCGTGCGGGACAGTGTCAAACCATCTTTCACTTTGTATTGCCTGCTTCTTAATTGGATTAACAGGAATCACACACAGGGAAAACCTACTTTTGCATCTATGGAAATCAAACTTGACCAGAGTTTAGGTACAAAAAAAACGTAATGAACCTCCTGCTTTAAAAATAGTTCTTTCATTCTCAGCCCAAAGCTGGGGACTACAACACAAAGGGACTTAACAACCATCTGACTTTCTTCCTGATGTAACACTTCTGCAGTGCAGCTGAAATGCTTGGGCAGAAAAATATTATTTTTATATGACAAAAAACTCACAAAATCCAGTATCAAAATGAAGATTGAGGTCAGTTTTCCCACTGAGGTCTTCACATACACAAAGCACACACTGATGCACACACAGTATCAGTGGTCCATCATAAACTGATCACGCTGTTTTTCCCCTATAGGCTAAACCCAGAAACATTGGTTTTCTTTCTGTCGTTGTGTATGTCAGAGGAAACTGAATAACACAGTGATGGTAAAAGAACAGGAGAATAAACGGAGCCTTCAAAGCAAAAAGCTGTTGCTTAAGATGGTGATGTATGTGACACAGGAACTAACTATTAGGAGAAACGTTACTTATCTGATGAGTTTGGAGAACTTCAGATGCTAAGTGCTGTGGACAAAAGCGAATAGGAAACAACAAGGAGAATCCCAGCATCCTCAGAGTCCTGTCATGTTCTGTGGAAGCTGCCCACTGACAGAGACTCAGCCTTCAGGAAAGGCTCTGCCTTGACAGCATCCACAAGCTTCTCATGTTCCAGCCAACTACATTCAAATGTATCCAAAGAACCGCATAAATATAGCTATACATGGGCTAAGAAACAAAGCTGGAGATCCTGCTGTAGCAGAATATACCCAGATGGTGAGAGATTATAGATGATCAGCACGTTCTGGCCTTTCCTGCCTTCCCCACTCTTGCAGGTGGAACAATTCCCATTCCAGTGCCTGTGACAACAGCACGACGGATATATCTGCCAGGAAGAGCTTTCCATTTCCTTGTGACTTAAAAAGGCAAAGACAAAACACAGTCACTAGGCCAAGAAGCAATATTCCCATCACCTAATGCCCTCTCAGGCCACCCCTTCACTGCACACTCTGGCTTCTAACAAAGCTGGAATGTTGCAGCTAAAAATGGAGATAACTCCCTGGACATCCCTCAGAACCGATCCAGTCATCTTCATGTGCAGATGGAGAGATCTACAGGCAATCTAAGCTTCTCTGGCTGCACAAGAGGCAGATGTGATAAAAGCTGATCAGTGTCACAAATGTTTACTGCTGCAGCCCATCTGTGCTCAGCCCTAAAATACCTGCCTTGAAATGACCAAATACCAGGACTTTAGGGGTGCTAGAAACACAAATCACCTTGGGATTTTTCACATCCCAACATTTACAACATGGACAGCAGAGAGCTGCACACTTCTGTACATGCAGCAGCTCCTGCTGGAAAACCACGGGAGCTGCTGGACACGACAGGTACCATGGCAATGGAAGTAACGCACCAGCACAGCTGAGACCTCAAAGGCTTAGGAACGTGAAGGTCTCTTCTATGCGGAGCAGAGAGTCTGCCAAGAGGAGCACGTGTGAACAAGGAAAACTCATACCCAGCTCTGGTTATTCCCAGCACCCAGCCCAGCTCACATTGCTCTGTGCTGGGAACAGCCCGTGGGGTTCAGGTAACAGTCCAACATCAAGAATCAGGTCAACTCTCTCATTCTGGTGCAGGGTTTCAGGCAGTGGGATACTTACTAAGAAGCCTGCTTGCCCCTTTGGTGTGGGGTTCTGGGGATTTTGGTTGATTTGGGATTTTTCTTGGTGTGCGTCTTTTAAAGGAAAAACCCCACAAATGAACAGGTTCTGCAGATTTCTTTGCCATGTCTTTTTGCCTTCTCCCTCCTGGCACAAGCTACATAACGGAGTAGAAATGATTTTTTTCTCCTCCTTAAAATAGTGTCAGCCCATCGGAGAGTTTGAGCAAAAGCAGAAGAGGTGAGAGAAAGGAAAAGAGGGATGGAAAGGGCACACTGCACCCGTCACAACACTGGCAATGCAAGAATCCTTCACAGGGCCTCAGCAATGAATACAATAGGAATACAATAGGAATACAAGTATCTTGCACAAAGGTTTTACAATGCAACATCCTCTCCATTTGAGCAGTCCTCACTGTGTGTAACTCAAAACCATGAGGTCTCTAGGAAGTGGCAAAAGGAGGGAATTAGCTGCATTATCCCAGAGGAAAGCACTTCCAAGGTCACAGCAGCACCTGTAGAGCAAGAGCAGATTTCAGACAAGCTGATTCGCACCCAGGCACCTGAGGAAGGACTTTCAGAAGCGCTCAGCATCCTTCTGCAGTTTCCTTTTCCAATTGACAGCCCGTGTCTCAATTGCTGCTGATGCACAGCTGGCAGAGCTCTGCCGGAAACACGGCCACTCATTTGGGGAATATCTTTGTGAAGTCTCACACTTTACAAGTGCTGAGCACAGGGAAATTCAGCCCCGCGTTTATTGCTGCATCACTGGTACTTCTATAGCACAACTTCCTGCATACTGACAGTACACTTGCAGGAACCAGTATGCAATGCAGAAAGCTCTTCCCTGTGAGGGTGCTGAGGCGCTGGCACAGGGTGCCCAGAGACGCTGTGGCTGCGCCATCCCTGGCAGTGCTCAAGGCCAGGTTGGACACAGGGGCTTGGAGCAAGCTGCTCTAGTGGAAGGTGCCCCTGCCCATGGCAGGGGCTGGAACTGGATGAGCTTTAAGGTCCCTTCCAACCCAAACCAGGCTGTGCTAATGACAGTATGCAATGCTAAGGAAGGCTTTGAATGGGAGCAAACCCCCACTTCTACCTTTGGTCCTAATCCTGAAGACATTTCTAAAATCTACCTTCTCCTCAACCCTCCCACCGGCCTTCTGCCTGAAAGATTTCACCTCTGAGCCACTTCTGATGTATTTCTTCCAGCCATACTGCAGGAGGAAAAGCAGAATCAGCTCAGGCTCTGCTTACTCTCCTGCCACAACCAGAGAGTTTCATTAGATTGATTCACCCTTCAGTTGACAACTCAAGCAAGAATTCAAGGTCCATCCATAGTCCCAGGGAGGTGGTGAAAGCGAGGCAGGGAAGGAGCCACGGCACAGAGGGAGATAGGAAAGCCAAATTAACAATGCCCATCCTAGTGTGTTCCAAAGCAGTCACTGGAAAGACAACCACAGCACTATGGCCTGTAGTGATGACAATAACTGACAATTCCTGCTGCCCCCTCATGCTTCACCTCCCATATTCTCTCTGTAATGGGATCACTTTCCTTTTGCATTCCCCCAAGCTATAACGAACTCACACCTCTCTCTGGAGTGCTTGCTGATACTCGTTGTAACAACATCAGGCTGATGACCAAAGGGAACAGGATCACTGCTTGGGTGATGTCCCACACAAAGTCACAGGATCCCCCGAGCTCAGGCTTAGCCCCTGGGCACCCCTCCAAAGGTGAGTTACAGAACCATGAGCCCCTTCCAAACACTGTCTGGAGATGGAGGCTGTGTTGGTTTTGCCTTTCTGCATCTGTTCAGAACACCACAGTCATGATGTTTAATAACTAAGTAACAAACAGCAGCAGCATGTCAACATGTCCTTCGAAATAAGGCTCAAAAGGAGGAGGTCAACAGCAGCCCACCACATCTGCATGTGTTGCACTCCTTTCCCAATCTGTGTCTTCCCACTGGCATGAGGGGAGGAAGCAGAGCTCAAAATGAACATAACTTTGTGTGATGGATTTAGTATGTTGGAATACAAGTGACAACTGCTCTGCTGTTCACTGCGGGAAAACACAAGAGCATCAGCACAGAGATGGGTTGTTTGTGAGGAGGTGGGCTGACGTGGAGAGATACAGAGAAGGAAAAGTGTACGAAGTAACCTGACAGGGTCTGTGTCAACCATCCCTCAAAGGGTTTCATAGTGACTGTGCTCAGTTAACAGGGAAAAGATGTTCGTTTGTTTGGTGGGTGCTGTTGGGTTTGTATCTACTAGCCTGGAACAGGAGATGAATGACCTCCCAGTAGAAAGAAGGAAACATTTCTGTACCAATGTTCCTTCTCCCCATGTACCTTCACAGTGTGCTATATACAGCTATTTTGTGTGTGATATGTATGAAATACATAATATTACAGCTTGGTTTATGAAGCTGCTTTTTATGGCTCCCAGATCTTCAGCAAATGTACAAATAAATATGAAAGAGAGAGGGAATATGATGCACATACACAAAGCAAAGCAAATACCAAAATGAGATAGCAGCAGTCTGCTAACTGGATGGCGAGAGCCAAACTCATCAGCATCCAGTTATTTCACAAACCCTTGCCAATAGACTAAATAGAATTCCATAGGCCAGGTGTCAGTGATTATAATCCCACTGATGCCAAGAGAGTTGCTCCCATTTACAGCAAGCCTGGCTTTGGCGCTGTCTCTGTAGTACAAGGAATAATTCATGAAGCATAAGCTTGCAAAAGCAGCCACACCAAGTGTACCTGCAACTCCCTTAGCTGCAGTGGAAGGACCCAGCACAGGGCAGCTCTCAGCTGCCTGTGTTCCTTTGTTATACCCTAGAAACCTCACCGAGCTTAAACCAACCACAAACACCAGCCCTGCTCCCACGTGGAGTGCTGGGAAAAGAAGAACCTGCATAAATACCTGATCATGACATTTCAAGGGCAGTTCTGCCACAGAAAACAAGTGATTTATCCTAGAATCCCAGCCTGGTTTGGGTTGAAGGGACCTTAAAGCTCCTCCAGCTCCAACCCCTGCCACAGGCAGGGACCCCTTCCACTGGAGCAGCTTGCTCCAAGCCCCTGTGTCCAACCTGGCCTTGAACACTGCCAGGGATGGGGCAGCCACAGCTTCTCTGGGCACCCTGTGCCAGCGCCTCAGCACCCTCCCAGGGAAGAGCTTCTGCCTAAGAGCTCATCTCAGTCTCCCCTCGGGCAGGTTCAAGCCATTCCCCTTGGCCTGTCCCTATATCCCTTATATCCCAAAGCCCCTCTCCAGCTTTCTTGCAGCCCCTTCAGGCACTGGAGCTGCTCTCAGGTCTCCCCTTCAGGAGCCTTCTCTTCTCCAGGCTGCCCCAGCCCAGCTCTCTCAGCCTGGCTCCAGAGCAGAGCTGCTCCAGTCCTCACAGCATCTTTGTTCATGAATGAGATTAGCTGGATACCTCTAACCCCCAGATCACCCCTGTGAATGCACTAGGCATGCTCACACGTTCTCAGGCCCCACTCAGGAGCCACTCATTACCACCCAACTGCCAGCAACAGAGTATGCTCAGGCATCCTTCCCAGGTTAAAATGGAGCTAAGCCAGTAACTCTCCTCTGAAAGACACCATTTTGGACACCTTGGCTGCTTTCAGAATGTGTGGGGTAGACATGTGAAAGCAGGCAATCATTTGAAAAACATCACTGAGAAAAGGAAAATCAATAAAGTCGTAACCAGTGAGTCCT
The DNA here is from genome assembly GCF_028554395.1 of Pezoporus wallicus. Classification (NCBI taxonomy): domain Eukaryota; kingdom Metazoa; phylum Chordata; class Aves; order Psittaciformes; family Psittacidae; genus Pezoporus; species Pezoporus wallicus. The sequence goes on from NW_026636985.1 coordinate 1,944,852, forward strand.
GAAAGCCCTCCTGCCTGCCCTCATGTTAGCAACCAGACCCTCTTCTCCCCTATTCATGGTCTTTGTTAGGGGGAGAAACGCACTGAGCCCAGTGACAGACAAGTCAGACCACAGGAGGATGGGCCTGAGCCAGGACCCACTTTAGAAAATAACACTTTTCCTATTTCCTACAAGCATGTACTTCTGTGTAAATGAGTAAATAATGACATGTTCCATCTTCTTTTTCCCCCTAAATATAAAAGCTCTCCACTGCTGAAGCCACTACAAGGATTATTTCTTCTCACCATTTTTAAGTACTGTACAGTGCATATCTATCCTTTTACAAGTGGAACCTTGTAGCTATGGAGACGAAGAATGTTACATCCATGCTGAAGATAGTCTTTCAGTGGGGGCCTTATGGTTGCTACATGTGCCTTCAATGATCTGCTGTGTTCTGTCGCCTGAAGTCTTCTGCAACAATCATACCAAGCCACTGCACAGTCACAGCGCACAGTCACAGCACTATCATGTGCAGTACAGCCTTCCTGATCTACAACCTAACCAAGGATCCCACAGACAACACAGTAAACAGCTCGAGTCGAGCTTAATGCCACCTGAACAGAGCAGTGGAATAAAGCTGCTCTGGAAAGCAGGCAGACTGGGGTCCCCTTGTGTTTAATGCTGGGTCTAACAGTCGACATGAAGAAACGATACCACACTGACCTTCTGTTATAGACCTTCTGCAGCTCTTCATCCATCTGCTGTAGCCCAAATTAGCCCAGTTTCAGTCACCCAAACGACATCACACATTCCCTGTCTCTGTGCGCAACACTCGCGATCTGAATTTCATTGCAGATGATGTTTTCATGAAATGGACTTTCAGTTCTGTGTGCGAATTCAGCTGTCTGCACATCACCTTGGTGTAAATTAAACAGCAGTTTAGTCAAGCTAATGAAACTTCAGCAGTGTTCAACCTGAGCATGAAGAGGAGACAGCCCTTCAGGTCAAATTAACGCTCCTTGTGACAGCCAGTGAAAATGCAAACTAACCCAGATAGCATCACTTACTTTGCTGCTAACAGAGGAAAAAAACCCACACCTTCGTTCACATGCTACTGGCAAACATGACAAGGGTCTGACAGGTCATTTTCTTTTCTGAAGGTAACAGAAAGTAATGCCAAAACACAGCATTTCTGTCTACCCTTTAGCTCCGTGGACCACAACTAGCTAGGGATTTCAGTGCCAAACAGGAAACGTCTTAAAGATGCCTGTCCTGGTTCTGGCATCTTATTGTCAGAATGAAAAACCATCCACTTTTAAAAGCTCAGGATCCAGAACTGCAGCCTGCCCAGCTCTGCTCATCTTTAACAGACCTTTCACACTACCTGGCTGTCAGAGACACGGGTCAGAATCTACCAGAGACAAACCCAGTGTGCATAAATGGATGTGAATACGTATCATTAAGCACTCTCAGGTAGGATGTCCACAACACGGAGGCAAAATCAACCACAATCCCCTAATACCTCATGACATGCAGGAATAAGCAACAAGTACTGAGAAGCAGTTGTGCAAATCTTCCTTACCAGCTATATAAGCAAGCAATGGCATTCACAAGTAAAAACATCTCTTGCATACACATTAACAGAGTCATTGACAATAAAGCAATGAAAACCCACGGTATTCTCTTGTCAAAGCTCAAGAGGAGACAAAAGAAGCACTGAGAACTTCTCCTATTTGGATTTCCCATGCTGCTGACTCAAAATCATAACATGGCCTTAAGCGTGTGAAGCTATTAACTCCAGCAGAGCTCTTCCCAAGCTCAGCCTTCACTCATCACAAAAATGAAACTAAAAATAACAAGAATCCCCCTTTCCCGACCCAGATATTTGCAAATGTACTGTTTGCCTCGAGGCCTCGACAAGCTCCAGTTCAGCAGAGCGAGGAAGGCAGCAGGTATGCTCCTGCTCCTCCAGGAAACCAGTGCCTGGCTCTAAGGTTGCACTGCAGTCCTGCTGGCCCCACGTTTCCTCCTGAATGAGACAGAACAGGTAGAAAATCTTTGGTGTGCCTTTAACTAGGCCATAAGGTTCGAGGTGGGGTTTTGAGTAAAGAGGTTTCCAGATTCATTTTTGAAACAGAAGAGGTTCTTAAACTCCTCTGTTTCTACCAACACATTAAAAATGGGACTTTTATGGCCCATTTGCTAATAAAATGGGTGCAAGAAGGAGAAAATAACACTTCAAATTCCTCTGTCATAGTTGTTTACTTCAACTTACTCTATTGATAAGTCTGAATTAGTCAATATCATCCCCATCCCTTCCCTGGCCATTGCTCTTTAATGAGATAACCTTTCACACCGAGCAAACCCAAAAGCACAAAATCTCATGAATCTTTCTAGTGTTTAGAGATACCTCAAGAGCTTCAAACATTTACCTCTCCTTCCCAGCAGCTGAAATGGGTTTAGGAGGATCATGGTTCATACCTCACATTCCCTGGAGCCAGAGATGGTATACGTGCAGGGCCCAGATCCATTAACCGATACATCCATGGTCTCAGAGTTTGTTGGCTTGTAGTCCACGTAATATTCCTGTAAAGGGGAGTTCATTTGCCTTTCAGACTCTCGGGCCTTTTTCCTGCGCCTCTTCATGAGCGTGTGCTGCTGGAGCTGTTTCATGCTGGCTGGATAACGCTTCCAGGACACGTAGATAACCAACAAAATCATGGCCACGGAAAGGAAGAGGGCTACGCTCCCAGCAATGATCTTGTGAAAGGAAACGTGCTCGTACTCCGGTTCCACTCCAGGTGTTGGGAGCTCTGCAGAAGGGCTTGGCACAATAGATGTTGGCTGGCTGCTTTCCAGTTTGGAAATGGTAGGTTTGGGAATGAAGAAAGGTCTCTGGGGGGTTTTGGGTGGCTGGTATGACCTTTCAGTAACCACCACCTGGATTTCAGCACAGATATTATATGTTTCCACAGCATCGCTCACTTTTTCGCCCTGGATGTGTTTAGGGCCTGCACATATCATAGTGCTTTCCTTATTTCCCTTGAAATTCTTAAGCCAAGTAAACAGAGGGCAAATGCTTCGAGTACATTCCCACATATTTCCGGACAGAGTGATGGAGATGAGCGAGATCCAAGTATTGATGGTCTCCTGAGAGATGTTGGTGAGTTTGTTGGAATCCAGGTTCAGCTTTTGCAGGTTGGGGAGGCACTGGAAGGTCCCGGGCTCTACCCCTGTAATGTCATTTCCTGATAAATCCAAGTTGTGCAAGGAACTCCAAGTCCACGTTAACCCTTGGCTAATAGAGCGGATCCGATTCCACTGCAAATAAATGGAGCGGAGGTTGAAGAGGCGCGGGAAGTGGGCAAAATTGATCTTAGAAAACTGGTTGTGCTCCAAGTGGAGCTCTGTCAACTTCAAAAGGCCAGCGAAAGCGTTACGGGATAAGCTCCGCAGGCGGTTGTAGCCCAAATCCAGGAAGTCCAGGTTCCGGCAGTCCTGGAACACTCGGATGGGAACGGTTTTCAGCGAGTTGGACCGCAAATGCAGGATCAGGAGTTTCCGGAGGCCCTTGAACTGCTCAGACTGCAGCACCTGCAACTTGTTGTAGGACAGGTCCAGGTTGCGGAGGTTGGGGACGGGGTGGAAGGTTTTGTTGTGCAGATGGGTGATTTTGTTGGAGCTCAGAATTAATTCCTTCAGCCTGCGGATGCCCTGAAACGCATCCTCATCCACGGAGCTGATGTAATTATGGTCAAGATAAAGCCATATGAGCTGATTGAGGCCCGCAAACTGATTTGATTTCAGCTTCTGGATGCTGTTGTACCGTAAGGATAAGCCTTGAGACCCTCCGGAAATGTTCTGAGGGATGTCTCTGAACGCATGGGACTCGCAGTACACGATCTTGCCATCACATCTGCAGTTCTTGGGGCAAGCTCGCTGAGCCCCTGTGAGCATCACAAGCAGCACGGTAGGAAGCAGCACTAACACCACACTCATGCCTCTCAGCTGCTTAATTAAATGGAAACCTACAATATTAAAAAGAAAACAAATGTGCATTGTAAAGCTATTAAAAGAAATTGCCAACAGATTACAGACGTCAGTGGGGTTTCTAATAAAGCATTAGTGAGGCAGTGGATGTGGAAGACAACCTGTTTGCCTCCTGTCTTGAGCTTTTGTTGCGTAAATGCCTGTCCTTTTTGAGTTTCTGGCTTGCCATCTCACCGTCACCAGTACTACTCTTGCTATTCAATTACTTCTGTGTGATTTATGATGCTTTAGAAGGACCCTTAGAGCCTGTTCTCTATTCATTTTCCTCCTGTACATCATCTCTCAATGTAGCTGGTATATCTTTACCGCTAGATGCTGAGGTTTTAACAATAAACATATTTGTCAAGTCACTGTGCTGAATGCTCCATAGTGCTGGAAAGGAAATGAACCAAAGATGCTGGTCTTTACATGCTGCTAAATGTGTTCCTTCTTAAAAGCAACTTACAGTCCAATGCCTCCAAAAATTACAGCAAAAAGTGAGAAATCTACTCATCAGGAAGTTTGATCCATCTTTACAATGTATATTTATTGTAAAATTAGACCCTAAGTAAAGGCTTTCCTTCTTGCACTGGGTCATTTGTTTGTAGGAGTAGCTCTAAGGAGGTTACTCATCATTTTATGTACCTAAAATACATAAACAGATGCACAGAAACAGAAGTTCTACCATACACAGAAGTAAACCATGGAATGCTATTATGGGACCCCAATATCAGGAGCATGGTAGAAGACATATTTCTATCAAACAAATCATAGCTTTAACACATATTCATTTCAAGTTGTCTACATGTAGCTGTGAATACCTAAGCATTTATTATTTTGTATATTTGTTATATACTCTATGAAATACAAATAACACTGCTTCAGAGCAGCAAAGCACAGAAAGTTTAAAGGGGTATATTCCTATTTCAAGTCTCCTTTCTCTTCCCCAGCTCTACTGATGGAAAGACTTTGCATTTGAGACGGCACATTTATCACACAGGAGCAATGCTGGTACGTGAGGACAGGCACATTTCCCCCATTCTTGGAATAAGGAGGAAAGGAGGTGGAGGGGTTGTCAGAACACCCAACATCCATTCGCACGCTCGCCTTTGCCTCTGATGATTTTAGGACTGGTGCCTCTGTCCAGAGTTGCAGCCTCGCTAAGACTGAAATGCATTCCTCTAACAGAAATATTTTAAGGGTGGTATCTCATCAATCAATAACTACTTTATTATTTGTCACACACACAAAAGCACCCCTGTGCTGCAGTTATTTAATCCCATTTGAAGCCAAGGGGCATTCTGCAAGATAATTCTTAATCTAAAATGCCCCCGACTATGCCACAGTCATACACGATACGTCTATTTATATGACTTTCACTTTAATGGCTAGCTTTTAAATTGAAATCCTCATCTCTTTGCTACTGCCTATGTGCCAGCAGCAGTCAGCTCAAAATCTGTTCTGGCTGCTCCAGACTTGGGGGCTGGGGGGGGGGGGGGGGAACGAAGGAAGGAAGGAAATAAACCTGTCACACTTGAAAAAATAAGACTGGCAAATGCCTGCTGGAGACCTACAGCAACCTTAGGGGGATCTTTTCAAAGCCCAAACAAGCCTTTTCAAAACCATCTATAAAGAAAACCTATTCCCCCCCCCCCCCCTTCCCCTTTGCTTCCCACATACTGCAAAGTGTTAACGGTCCTTTCTGACAGCCTGAATAATAATACCAGCAGAAGCTCATTGAATAGGGATCTAAACCCAGCAGAAATGCTGTGTGAGCCTCATGCATACATGTACTTATCTAGACGAGTGCAGGTGTGTAGGTGGCTTGTGCAGGCAGCAAACGTCCTCTCTCCAGCCCTCAACTCGGTGCATGCATGTACAGACAAATTACATACAGAACCACTGCAGGAGGAAAGGTGTGTGTGTGTGAGGGGGGAATACATGATCTAAAAATACAATAGCAAGTACAGTGAGTCACCTGGCAAAGGAATGCACTGCTGCTGCTGCTTAGGCTGTTTCACCCTCCTGAACAGCTTAATAATCCAGCTGAAAAATAAACCATCCAGCTGCAGCTCTGCTACCAAACAAACAAGAAAAGTTCACTTACCCATCCTTCTGTCATCCACAAACGTCCTCCTTTGCCTTTCTCCAGCTGTTTTCTTCTCTCTCTTCCCTTCTCTGCTCCCCCCTTTGCCTCTCTCTTTTGAAAACTGGTCTCTTTTCCTTAAACCATCAGAATCTTCATGTCACGGCACGGCTGCCACTCACATCACCTCCATCCAGCGTGCGTGCCAGAAACCCACACAAAGTTCCCTAGAGAGGACAAGCAAGAATTTTTGGGGATGAGGAAGGGAAAGGATAGGGAAGGGGTTGGGGGTGGGGAAGACAGGACGAAGGATGGAGAGGGGGGAGTGGGGGGGGGGGGGTAGGGAGGGACTCTAAGCTCTGAGAGCCATTGTGTAAGTCATCAGAGAACCATCAGCATTAAGTGGCAATCTGCAAGGCAAAGCTATAGCAGGCGATGAAGGTAAACCAACTTCTCTGGGAGAAATGAAAAGCTCTTCCCCGGTACCTAGCATTTGTCATTCTGCTGCCTTTAGCCATTCCCAGGCACAGCATTCCATCCTCCGGCTCCCCAGCTCCCGAGCAAGGCAGGCCTCCCGTGCTGGGTAAGACCCCCGTTTAAAAGCTACGCAGGAGAGGTTTATCCATTTAGCTGCTCAGGTTTAAAGTGTTTTGTAGCTGTGCTGAGAAGCAGCTCTTGTCTAATTCAGAAGGCTTTCCAGAGAGTGATGATGCTTTGGAGCTTGTTGGTGCTAATGTTCTAGTTTGTGATACACTGAGTGCCCTCCACTGGAGAAAACAGATCGCACATTAAAGGCATGAACAAGTGATCCTGTCATTGCTATGCAGACTTTCTTCCTTTGGAAGAGAAAATTAAAGACACAGCATTGCCTTGCCCATCATTATCCCCTCCCGTACCCCTCTGCCCTCCCTAGATTATTATGTGGTTATATTGAGGATTTTCTGGCAGAGAGTGGAAAACACTGAACAAAACTCCTGCTCCCTGGGTATTTGGCAACCTGCTCTTTTTCTAACCCACCTGACCTGTATGTTTTTCTTAGGCTAATTCTGAACTGTTTTGCTTTTCCTCTATGCACAGGGTGAGGCCAGGAGACGAATTAAAAGTGTAAGCAGTGTTAAAGGGTTGAAGCGCACAGACTGATCACTCCAAAGGCACTGAACTGCACCCATCAAACCCAGCGCAAACATACTGAAAACAGCAGTCTAAGTGTCTGAGTCTGATAAACAACCCAGAACTGAAGCTGCAGAACTAGTGACACCTTTTTTCTCTAAGCCCCAGCTCTCCCCCATTCAGAAACAGTGATTTCTTGCAGCCACGATGCTGGCCTGGACCTCAGCAGACTTCACCCACAGCCTGAGCGGTGTGATCTAGGGTATGACACTGACACCCTCTCACCCCCTGCTATTTCGTTGGATCACTCAGGCTTGAATCAATGCTCACCCAGTTCAATGGGAAGAAGTCAAGGGGATCTGGAGTAAGCATGGTACCACACAGAGCTCCTCTGAGCTGGTTCGGATTAGTCCTGGTTACCAGCCTCAGCAAAGCTTCACAGACACAAAGGGACCATTTTGGGTTTCAAAGCAAATCTGGGCTTCTCCAAGGGCAGCACCACCTTGCTGCAGAGCATTCCTAACCTGCCTTCCTAGAGCTCATCTATCTGTGCTGTCTGTCCAGCTGCTCCCTCCTTTCCCTGGGCCACACAGACATCAGATGCGCCAAAAACAACTCCGTACCCAAACCTTGAGTTTAGATGCCAAAATGGTGGCAGTGCTTTTTAGGAAATGCGTCAGGAGCTAACCATGATGACTTAGTTATTTTAGTACTTCCCACTCTGACTCAAGAGCACCATGCTGTTGTGAGACCTCACCTAGAGTACTGTGTGCAGTTCTGGTGTCCTCAACATAAAAAGGACATGGAACTGTTGGAACAAGTCCAGAGGAGGCCACGAGGATGATCAGGGACTGGAGCATCTCCTGTATGAAGACAGGCTGAGCAAGTTGGGGCTGTTCAGCCTGGAGAAGAGAAGGCTGCACGGAAACCTCACAGCAACCTCCCAGTATCTGAAGGGGGCCTATAGGGATGCTGGGGAGGGACTCTTCAGCAGGGACTTGTAGGGATAGGACATAGGGTGATGGGTTCAAACAGAAACAGGGGAAGTTTAGATTGGATCTAAGGAAGAAGTTCTTTCCTGTTAGGGTGGTGAGGCACTGGAATGGGTTGCCCAGGGAGGTTGTGAATGCTCCATCCCTGGCAGTGTTCAAGACCAGGTTGGACAGAGCCTTGGGTGCCATGGTTTAGTGGGAGGTGTCCCTGCTCATGGCAGGGGGGTTGGAACTAGATGATCTTAAGGTCCTTTCCAACCCTAACTATTCTATGATTCTATGCTCAGCATGTTACAGCCCATACCCCTAAGGTTTCTGTGTACTACTACTTCTCATTCTATTCTAGAACAAAAATGAAACTTGTGTGAATCTCAAGGTCAGATTTTGGCCTCTTTTGGTTTATATATTCCTTGTTCCTGGCTCAGATCAACAGACCATTGCCTGCCCCTGCAATCCACCCCAACTGCAGTCAGCCCTGCCCAGGCTAAGTACCCTGATCTTGATCAGGGATCTCCACTGGAGTGAAAAGACTGGGACACAGAATGGGCCAAGTAGTTCAACTCCATTAATAAAACAATAAAATCCACAAAACAAGCCACAGAAGCCAACTTTTCATCTCCTGAATCTGCATCCAACTGCAACAGCTTAAAGCTTCTGATTAAAATAAAATGGGTTTCTTTGTCCCCTAATGAGACTCTGTTGCTATCTATAGATCAGAGATTGATCTATGTGAGAAAAATACCATAATTAATCACTATTTTCACTCTGAAGTGGCCTGCAATACACACACCTCTCTTAACAAGATGCAGCATTTCATTACCATAAATGATGTTGAAAGCGCTTTTTTCCATCTCTCGACTAACTACCTCTGCATTCCAGTCAGTCCCATATTTATTCATGCTATAATTCCCTAATAAAGGTAAAAGCTAAAGTATGCAGTTATTACACCTGCCATTGATAATTCTCCAGGAAGAGTCCATTTGAAATTCTGCCAGATCCAAGAGTGATGTCAAAAGAAGCTCTTCCCATTTCCAGGGGAAGTCTTTTCCCGGCTCCTTTGATCCTTCACAAGCTGAAGCAGCGCTGTCATGAGCTGTCCTACTGCCACCTGCTCTTCGAGCCTCAACATCCCAACGTTCCTACTCAAAGCTTTAAATAATTTTGTTTTCATAAAACCCCTGTGATACTGTACAGGAAAATGTCAGAAATTCCCAACTGGAAAACTTCAGCCCTAAACCCAGCAGCATGAACGTGCATTTGCCGTCCCCCTTTTGTAAGTTTTCTACTAAAATAGAAAATAAAACTACCTGAATATTTGCCAAGAGGAAGAAATGGGGAAGTTTTAATCAGTGACTTTAAAACAGAAAAACCTCATGGACAAAAGGAGGATGAAAAAGCCCACTTGTGGTTTTGCTCTGTTTCCTTCATGCAGCAAGAGGCAGAAGACCCCTACCCGAGACACCTGAAATGTTCTAAACACTCACCTGGTCCTCATCCAACTGGCAAATTTTCCCACCACCTGACCAAGAGTTCCTTGGGTACATTATCCATACTAATAAGCTGTGTGTCATGGGATCTATAGTTTCTCTTCCAGGACAATGGAACTGCACATGTCTCATTAAGGTGTTGATCAATAGAAACAGTTACATGGTATGCTGGCACTGCAGAACACAACAAGAGCCCTCATAAACTGCCCGTAAGGAAGAGAAGGACATATCCACATATTCCTCTAGTACCAACTGGTGGGATAACTGGAGATTTACAGCCCTGAATAACTTCTCCTAATAGCATCAGCAGTAGAACTACTGCTGGAAGGAAGGGAGCTGATGCTCTTTGACCGGTTTCCTGCCCATGGAGACCTCGCAGGTTTGTACTGCCCTGCACACTCTACTCAAAATGCTCCTTAGTGAGAAAGACATGAGGAAAATAAGCAAACTTCAGAGGTGCTTGGGCCTACCCAAGGTATTGCCAGATCCAGGTTTACAAAGCTCAGGACTCAGGGTGCAAACAGCACTTTATATTTCCCTTTGATCTACTCAACCATTAGATTGTATTCCAGTTGTATTTTCAAGGCTTTACAAAATCATTTAGACTCCCTGGCTAGATTTAGAGGCTTCAGGCACACAAAGAACAACTGCAGTCATCCAGGCAGGATGTAAAACAAGAATCCTCCCTAAAATATTTCCACAGCAGACCCATAATTTCTGCAATGACATCCATTCCATAAAGATGAGTGGCCTTTATCTGAAATCCACAAAGGATGGAGGAGCCACCCCGTTCCTGGGCGAGCTGCTGCTGTGTGTAACAATCCAAGTGACACGAATCAGAGCTCTTGGGAAGCATCTGTGTCCAGCATGAGCCCAACATCAGTGTCTCTCCCCCCCAACCAATGTCAGTCTTACATCAGTCACAACAGTCACACACAAGCCTTTGCTCCCACTGTGCAACCAAAGACACGGCCCTCATACAGCATCTAGGAGACCTCTTGCTCTTCAGTGTATCTGCAAAGGTTGAACTAACTCAAAGCATTAATTCAGGTTGTCTTGGCTGTGGTGAATCCCAGCTTCAGTCAGTGCATCTCACCCAGGACAGCAGAAAACACTCCAGGACAAGCTGGACACTGCACCAGCCCAAATAGTGGGTTTAGATGCTCTCCAGCTTTTTTCAAACCATTATTCTCACCAGGATTCATTTCTTCTTCATGGAATTAAGGTTTTACTTAATTCTTTCTCAGACATGTAGTAACTTTTATTTATACATTATCTGCTTAGTGAGAAATATCTAATCTCAGCTTCATTGCTTTTAAAGCCTCTAATATAGCCTTAGACAACTCAATCCAAAAATAAGCAGGCAGCCCAACAATACAGACATTGCATATCCTAAGATTAACGAGAGCACAGCTCCTCCTCAAATGCAAGCCCTGCTTTTCTATCCAATGCCAAACCCTTAGTTTACAAGTCTAACTAACAGTTTGCAGGATCATGTATCAGAATTGGCTGGCAGCAGGACAGAGCCAAAAGACACTTAAGATGTTTACTGCTGTCAACTTTTGGGAGTCTGAAGCAAAAAGATGGTTGCAACCACAACAGCTCAACCACCCTCCATGTATGGAGTGTGTGGTGCACTGGGTAAAGTGAGAAACAAAATGCTGCTGCTGATTTTCTGGAGTACGTAGAAGCCCATCTGTGATCCCCAAGTGAAGCACAGAGCTATTTAATTAAAATAACAAGAAGAGAACATTCCAGATGGATAATTATTCAACACAGGATTGACTAGAGACTGTTAGAGGTACAAAGTCATGTCCATGTTATTAGGAACTGCACCTTTAAACAAAATTCTTCCCAGTTCTGGGATTCATGGTGGGGAGGTGCCCATTATGGATCCCTATCAGTGTTCAAGGCCAGGTTGGACACAGGGGCTTGGAGCAAGCTGCCCTAGTGGAAGGTGTCCCTGCCTGTGGCTGGGGGTTGGAACTGGACGAGCTTTAAGGTCCCTTCCAGTCCAAACCTTGTTCTTTTCCTGCAATGGTTTGCCCTCTTTGGCCTCAGCTACACCCCCATCACTCACTCTTTCCAACCACTTAGCATTATTTCCAATGGAAAGTATTGACACCTCCAATCGGCTTGCTCAGCTGTCAGGTAAAGATCTTCAAGTGCCTGCATTCTGAATGAACTTGCACATTCTACACGCTAAAAATGAGTCTCAATTCTGCAAGCTAATCTGGCACATTTTGAATGAAACAGATGTGTCCACATTTGATGGGTGCTGGTAATGTCCATCCCCTGATAAGCAGGAGCCTTTCTGCCTGTAAATGGGGGTCTGTATTTCATCAGGTAGCTTGCACATCACATTCCGTTTAACACCTACTTTGCACAGTGCTGCAGACATCTGCCTAATTGGCAGGCCTTTCAGCACAGGACTGCCTTCAGTGCAATTCACAAGCAAAACAGTAATTAGGGGGGCAGGGGTTTGGGATTTGAAGGTGTACACACTGTGGTTTAAAATGCAGCTACAAATGAGTGTCAAGTTCAGAACAAAAGGGAAGCCAGACCCTGGCTTTCGCACCTGAGTGACAGCATGAGCCAAATCAATCCAAAAGCTGCTTCTGAACTTTCTGAGCCACAAAGGCTCCTAAAGCTTCTGGGTTTTTCTGTGTCACAGTCCTGCAAAGATGGCACCCAGCCTCTTTGATGCCAGAGCCATCCTCTGGAAGAGGACTAGGATTAAAAAGTCATGTCCTTTGCCTGTGTTTCCCAATTGGTATTTCCAGGAATACACTGGTTAACAAAGGCACACAAGAAATGACCACGTCATGCTGCTCTGCTGACACAGCAGCTACAGCAACAGGTCAGTATTTTGGCATATCTTCATCTCATTAATACACTTAAACTTATGGTGAGTATTTTTGTTGGGATAACAGTCTTCACAAGAGAGATGGGGAACCAGCCAACAGGAACAGTTCAATTCACAGGATTAAACATTACAGACTCACGGTGGGTTTTTAGGGAAATGAGCACATGTTTCCCCATATCATCCTGAACACATGGCTGCCCAACATTGTTAACATTCAGCTCCAGTGGAATGATCTGGAGATAAGGCCTACTTGGAGTCAATTTATCTGGGCTGTATTCACTTGCTTCCTTTTAATCTAGTCTCATTCACCAAGGCAGAAACAGATACACAACTCAGAAATCAAATGCTGCAACTAAAGCTGGTGTGCACCTTTGTTTCAAGGGCTACTGAACTCAGACCTTGGGTTTTCCTCTCCTCCTCTCCCCCCATTGCTAGTAACCTATAAATAAATCAGCAATTGGAGTGTAATGGCTGGAGGAACTTCATTAATACGTGTCACTCTGTGCAGAGGTACAACTTCTGACACTGAGGCTCTAACGTCCTGTGAATTACTGATGGAATTGTATACATCTAAGTTCTCATTTTCAACTCTTCACATGTGCTAAGTGTTTGTCAGCAGCTCATGACCACTGCCAAAATATCTGTACCATACTTTGAACTGAACCAACACCTTTTCACATTCCATCCATGGCTTATCCATGACCACCCTTCTTGTAGTCCAACTGAGCTCTACAGTTGTGACCAAACGAAAAAATCCCTGCAGGAAATGCTCAAGTTCCCTAATCCTGGACTACATTAAATGTGTATGTTAAAAGCCCTACTAACCATGAGCCACAGAAAAAGGAGGTGCACAGGGACAGGACAAGAGGTAACAAACACAAGACACAGCACAGGAAACAGCAACTAGAGGGAAGGAGGGATGCTTTGTCATGGGATGGTCACATACTAGAACAGGTTGCTCATAGAGGTTGTGGAATCTCTACTCTTGGAAATATCCAAACCTGACTGGACATGCTAAACTGCTTTGAACAGGAGGGGCAGGACTACAGGATGTCCACAAGTCCCTTCCAGCATCAGTTACTCTATAAAAGGAAACTAAGCACTTGGAGCTTTTAGGGTGAATTAGACACATACCTCAGCGTGTGATTCTATCAGGCACCAGTCAGCATGATCAGCAAGTAAACAACTCCGTAAATCAGGACTGGAGTTCCTCATGTGATACTGTCAGATGAAAGGACAGGATTTCAGATGGGAAATACTCACAGCTGGAACCTGAAATGGAATAGGAAAATGCTCAGAACTCTGAATGACCAGATGGGTAAATGAACAACAAATGAACTCTTCAGATACTGGCAACAGTTCATTCTCATTTAAGTGAAAGATTCCAACTGATTTTGACATTTAATTGGATCTCTATGGATCTCCATTCAAAACAGGGAGTACCACAACAGTAAAAAAGTGTTAATCAGTGTTTATTCCACCTGACATATACAAACTGGAACCCCAGAAGCATTAAGCCTTGCTATGGTTTTCATTTCCTCAGGAATTGAGAAAGGCTTTCTGATTTTCTTTCTCCTTTCCACCCTGCTGCTGATGCTCCCCAAACCCTGTTCATAGGAATTGTCCAATCACCTTAGCAGATACATGACTCAGATGATCAAGAAGGCAGACACCTACAGTAAGTAGGTGGATTGACTATCAACTCCACAGACATTACCATTAGGTTGTTCTCTCACTAAGATGAAAAGGAGTAGGAAACTATTGGCCTCTATCTAACTATATGTTGAAACTCTGTAAGAACCAGCATTCACACTGGGCAGCCTGTGGAACTGTGCTTAAAAGACAAGACAGAAAGGCAGGCTACTAAGGATGATTTGCAAAAGAAAGACCTGTTCCGACCAGCCTGACCCTGTTCAAGTCTTAGCATGGGTGTACAGACCCCAAGCAAAGAATCATTTAGGATGGGGAAGACCTTGAAGACCACGGAGTCCAACTGTAAGCCGACAAAGGACTCTCTTCACGTGCCCCACAACTGCACTCCCAGGCACCAGTCGCAGTATGAAATCTGTCTCTTTTAAGCATTCAGAATCTATGCAAAGGTAATTCCCTTTTCATTCCTTGATTTCCACAGGAAAGGCTGAGAATGGCAGCCTGTAGCTGTTCCCTTCCTGCAAATATTAGAGGAAGCCACTGGGTTCCAGCTGCTGCTGCTGGTCCTTTTTCCTGCCTCATTAACTTCTCTTCTTGCAGAGCGCAGTGGAATGACAGCTGAAGGGTTTGTGGTATGAAAACTTCCTGCTCTCCCTGTACCCACTGATGGCAGTTTTCCTCACTGATCCAAGCTAACAGGCATCTAGCATCAGACACAACTGCACCTTTTGTGGTAGTCATTGGGAAAATGCTATTTGGAATCATTCTGGAGCATTATGCTACAGAGGTGGTAATTTCTAGAGCATTATGCTACAGAGGTGGTAATTTCTATCAGTTTTGATATTAATCCAAAAGGACTACCCTAAGCTAATTAAATACAAACAAGCTTCACCTAAGGACCAAGTCCTAAGAGACAAAGCTGCTCTCAAATTTCCTGATGAAAAACCTGATTTTGGTTGAACACGTAAGTCTTCATGAACAGGAACATGGAAATAAGCTGAGAAATTTCCCCCAGGAAGCATGAGATGTGAATGAAATACCAAGCACACCAAGAGGAGGATTTTGCCTTGGCACTTACCATTATTAGAGCTGTTATAAGTGAGGTTAAAACTGAGTCCAGAGCCCAAGCATCCTTAAAACCGATTGACATCAAGGGCACTCAGCACCTCACCAAATCAAGCCTTACTTCCTCAGAGTAGTTATCAAAGAAGCCTCTTCTACGATTGTGGATTCCACTTGAAATAAACAACTGAACACACCATATAGGAGAGATACTTCATACAGGTTTTTTCAATGTAAAGATAATTCAGAATGCTACAGTAAAACATGGGCCTTGCTGTGAATCCCCTGTTTTCACAGCAGAAATTACAATAAAACCTAAAGCCAATTTACAGAACCACTGATGAGTATTTCTGAATGCTACTATCACGTATGAAATGCACTTGAAGACAACTCAGGCCAAATGAGTTACCTAGGAGTAAACCCAGAGCAGCTCACAACAAACCCTCCGCCCCAAGTCTTTAAAAGAGCAGTAGAAAACTCTGTTTAGAACCAGCTCTACCTGTTCCAGCACAGGCTCTGCAGCATTTCTCACTCCCACTGCTAAGGGCAGCGGCATGAAGAAGCTCATCTGCTCCTGCTGCTTATCCCTCGCCTGGAGTTTCAATGCTGTGGTTGTGCCCCCATAAGCACTGCCCCCACAGACACACAACCAAACCTCCACCAAAATCCTCTGGGACAGAATGCTGAAGCATCTTAGAATCATAAAATCACAGAACAGTTTGGGTTGGAAGGGACATTCAAAGGGCCTCTTCCTGGAGGGCAGATCCTGGATCCCCCTCCTGTTGCTTACTGGGAGCTCTATCATTACACAGCAGGGTTCAACCCCCTTCAGCATCAAGCCTTGTATTTCCTGCATGATAACTAATTACAGATAAGACAATTTGGTTTCAGGCTAATGTATTTCATTTGACTCTTGCAAGAAATGTCTATTAAATGGGCATGCAGAGCTACACACTGTAGAATACAAGAGTAAAGGAGTGCAAGTTAAAAAATAACTGTTTAGTTGCTAAACAGAAGAAATCCAAACCATACAGAATTTTTAAAAGTACATAAAAATGGGGGTAAAGCCATTTTAAAAATCAAATATACTTACTAGAAAAGGGAGTCAAAGCACCAGCAATGCTCAACCCTGTTACCTACATGTGCTCAGAGGAAATGCTGCTACTCAAATCCAGTGGGTAACTGTCTGCACAATTTGATCCTCCAGGACTTAAGGCTGTGCTAACCCACAGTGCCTGGCTTGGACAGAAATGGACTGAACTGGAAAGCTCCCTTTAGTATTCTGCTGCACATACTCGTTTGGAGTAAAAGTGCGCAATCACAGCTGAAGAGGCTGTCACTGATGAACCCTGAAATATCCATTTAGCAGCAACCAGCAGCAAAAGCAAAACTAAAGGTCATTTATTTCATTCTGTAATGTACCTCACTCCCCCCAGTGTATTAAATAAGCTGTGAGGGTGACAATTAATTGAAGTAGATGCACATCCTGCCAACCAGGAAAAAAAAAACACCTTTTATTTGCCTCTAACCTTTGTTATTTTCATGGCAATGTCTGCATTTCCTCACTTTAACACACAAACAAGTCAATGCGAGCATGGCTGGAAGGCTGCAATGATTACAGGATCATTTGTGTTTGCAAGAGCAAATAAAATCAATTGCAATTGTTTAAGAACCAGACACATTAAATGGTGGTGAAAAGATATTTGCTGGACTTTTACAACATCCCAACAGTGATAAGGGATGAACTGACAAAACCCCTCAGGAACTGCTTCAGAAATGTGCCCACCTCTCTACAGAAGAGCTGAATGTATCTGCTGCAGATGAAACATGAACGGATTTGGACAATACCTAAAACCCAGCAACCAAGGCCAAACCCCGTCTGAAAAATACTATGAGAGAGAGAGGAATTGATTAGTTCAGGAAGTCAAGTGAATTCTGTGTTATAACAGATTAAATGCAAAATTACTCAAGTAACTTCAGATTAATTCTGCCTTTCACGTAAACATGACGACTCTTGTCT
This sequence comes from Pezoporus wallicus, assembly GCF_028554395.1. NCBI lineage: Eukaryota > Metazoa > Chordata > Aves > Psittaciformes > Psittacidae > Pezoporus > Pezoporus wallicus. The sequence continues at coordinate 1,962,133 of NW_026636985.1, forward strand.
TGGCTAACACAAGGCACTGAAACACGAGGTACGGAATCAACTGCTTCTCATCAGTGATCTAAAAAGCCCAAATCATTCCCCTCCCCATATATACCAAATATCCTCCATAACTGGATACACATGGTTCACAATTCCAGTTCTGCCCTGTAGATCTCACTGATTTTCTTCCTAAGAGCTGCTTCTTAGGCATGACCAATGGTCATGTTCCAGTTACGTACCATGATCTCTGCTTGGAACTAGGAATGTGACAAAGAAATATAGATCAAATCCAAAGCACGCAAGCCAGGAGAAGCGGAGAGCTGGGAATGTGTAGCTTCAGGAAGAGAAGGCTCAGGAGAATGTCATCTACATGTCCAAGTACCTGATGGGAAGGAGGAAAGATGACAGAGCCAGACCCTCATGCTGCCCAGAGACAGGACAGTGGGCACAAACTGAAACATGGAAAATGCCATTTAAACATGAGAAGGTTGTTACTGCGAGGGTGATGAAACACTGGAAGAGTTTCCTCAAGAGGACACAGTTCTGGGCAACCTGCTCTATTGCTGACCCTGCTCTGAGCAGGGGGCTCGGCCTGGCCGATCTCTTTGAGACCCCTTTCAGTCACAGCTCTTCTCTGATTCTCTGAGCTTTTTGGGTTGGCAATCCACCCCTAATACAAATTACATAGATAATGAAGGAACTTCAAGGTGCCTGAGGAAGGGGAAAAGAAAAAAGTTCTCCAGTAATGTGTCTTGGTTTAATTATTTATGGTGATGCTTGATGGTCCCATTACTGGGTCATATATGACCTCTGGGCAGTGCCTTCATCCTTTCAGATTAATAAGTTATTTTGACACAAATAACTTTGGCAATTACTTCCTCTTTAATGCCACAGAAATGTCTAATTTTTGCTAAGGAAAAAGGTTGATTTTAACACAAGCAAATGTCCTTTAGAAACAGAAAGAACCATTATCCTCAAGAGGCCAATTACTCATTCTCTATTCACCTTTTAATCCTAGTCTCTGCTTTATAAGACATGGGCAAGTTGTGAGGGGTTATCTTCACTGAGGTCCTTTAGATAGTCTGCACTAAATGCCCAAGAGCATTTGAACATGTAAGAAATTTGTCAGACTGTTGTAAAATATGTGCATTGTCAGGAAGCACCAGTTTTCTGGCACTGATTCATATTCTAACTTAATAAATTCATATAGTTTCTAATTTATCTACAGAACTCCATAATATAGAATCCCAGACTGGTTTGGGCTGGAAGGGACCTTAAAGCTCACCCAGTTCCAACCCCTGCCATGGGCAGGGAAACCTTCCACTGGAGCAGCTTGCTCCAAACCCCTGTGTCCAACCTGGCCTTGAACCCTGCCAGGGATGGGGCAGCCACAGCTTCTCTGGGCACCCCGTGCTGGGTTGTCTCACCACCTTGCTGCAGTGCGGAAGTTCCTGGTGCCCTTCATCAGGCAGGGCAAAGACCTGATGCACAAAGCAGCAATGCTTAAGTCCATTCCAAGGAAGCCATTCAGTGATGGGGAGCTTGCTTCATCATGTGGCAGCTGGCAAAACTCCTTCTGATCTATCTACAGCTATGGGTAGGGGGGTTATCTCTGTAGCTGGCTTCTTCCCATCTCTGTCCAAGGAGGGACTTTGATCTGGTTGGAATGCCCTTGTATCTTTATCTACCAGACACCTCTGACAATATCACTTCTAATGCTAGTTCCCATCCTTGCTGCTGTTTGTTAGCCTCTAGAAGCCCATCACTGGGGGTTAAGTTCTCTCACAGCATGAGAGTGATTCAAGATTATGCTCAGCAACACGTGCCTTGAGGAAACAAAAAGCAAGAAAACACTGAAGGGAATGACATGATCTGTAACTATTTGGGTCACCATTCAGTTGTGATTATGTGTAACAATGCTGACCTACACCAACCAGGAAATAAGGTACAGGAAAACACACATTAAAAACCCATCATCCAGCAGACAGCGTGGGTGAACCTGGGAATTTGGTTTCTATTTCTGGCTACATTTTGACAAGTTCCCTCCCTTGTCTGCTCTCACCTATTCTCCTACTGGGACAAGGTTTCTCTCTTCCTATTGGTTAGTTATGGCTTATGCTGCGCTGGTGCCTATGAGTGGAAACCACAGACTGGGGCCAGAGAACCTCAAGAGATGTTCCCTGCTCAAAGGAAAGTGGCACAAAGACACCTATGATCTTGCCTGGCATCTGTTAACACCAGCATGTCGAGAAAGTCCTTGAATTTAAGCAAAGCAAACAGTGTCATGCTGGGAAATGTCCAACCCAACTCTTCTCAGCAGCACTTCCTTACCAAGTGTATGTTCCTCAGGGAGCTAAACACAGAATGACACCAGAGTTGAGGAAAGCTCTTGCCCAGTGAACAAAAGCTAATCAGTAAATAACATTTTGTCACATTTATAAGCATTTCTCTTTACCAAGAGTGAAATACTTCTGAAAAGGCTGCTTTAGTCTATTGTTTAAACATAGATTACAAACGCCCCCAAACCTGCACTGCATAAAGAAATATCTTCTATTAACACATTTATTTACCTGAGAGGTTGGAAGTGCCCATCACAACTGTGTTGGGTTTTACAGGTTTCTAATGAAATCAAATACAGAACCTTGTCCTTCTACTTATCATCTGAGCAACAGAATTAAACAGCTCAGCAGGGGCTTTGGTCTGTCCTATACAGCGAGTAGAAATTGTTCCATGGACACACTTTTTCCTCCCCTTGAGGGCTGGGGTTGAGAACCCAGTGCTTACACGGCAGGCAAAACAGTAAAGAAAATAAACCAGTCGTCAAAATAAGGTGCTGTCTGAACACTCAACATGACAGGATACATCTTGGATTACTGAGGATCCAGGAACAAAGGGAAGTTCAACTGAGGAAGAACCGGATGGATGAGACCAAAGTCCTCCCCATTTGGAGCTTTGGAGACTTGGAACGTCCTCCATGATGTGCTCCAGATTATCTCTAATCTCTACCACAACTGCTTTGGCAAAATTTGCTTCAGCTCTTCTCTTTCATAGCAGCAGTGATGAAGAATCTCTTTTGAACTTTCCAATTCAGTCTCAGATCAATCCCCCAAAACTCCAAGGATGTGCCTGGCATCCCTCCATGGAACTCTTCCATTAAAATACACTGTTTCCTAACGGACTGATAACAAGGAAAGCTCATCAAATAGCTATATCATCCTAATAGCTACAAGGGAAAGAGCTGAAGAAAATGGGTGTCTGGATTCCAACTCTGTCAAAGATTAGAAGCTCTTGCCAAATTGAGCCCTTGCTTGTTTCTGGCTGAGCTATATTAAACAGGGATATCCGTGCTTTTTCTTTGGGAAGATACTGATAAAAACATACCTACCTTCATCTCCTTGCTGCTGCCACCAGCACAAAACTGGGCTGCAAGTGACATCCTGCACAGGCACCCCTGAGCCACCTCACAGCCAAGTGAACCTGTTACAGTCATCACAGCACACTGTAATTTACTCCACACCCCCCATCCGCCTGCTGCAGGTTTCAAACCTGCAATAATGGACCACTTGAGTTCAGAGGAATCAGATGTTTGTCAAAAGGTTCTGCTCTTGGCTTTCATTTAGGCCTCAATTCAGCAAAGCATTTCAAATATGCTTACCTTTAACATATGGTTAAACCCCATTGAAGCCATTCATACATGCTAAGTGCTGCACTGAAGAGTAAGCATGAAGTAGAAACACCAGGTATGTGCTGAATGGGTCTAGCTTTCTACAACAGTGCAGGAGTATTCAGTCATTTGTTGCTACAAGCACAGATAATTCCTTATTGCCCTATTACATAGAGGAAATGTGGTTTACAAATAAAAATATTTACTTTCTAGAGCTGTGAGAAGCCTCTGTTCGTTGGCAAGATATAAAAACAATACAAGAGACAATACATAGCTGAGGGTCAGCATTTTCCTTCCATCCTATGCAACTCCTTGTGCATTTGTTTTCCTGGGGCACGGCTGACCCAGAGCAGGGACATTTGAGCCACATCAGCCACAACGTAATTCTTGCCATAACTCAAAGCCACAGAGGCACATCAGCACAAGACTGTCTAGATTAGCCCTGCTGAGAGGCAGAGCCCACGTACTGCCCTACTACCACTATCCTGCTTTCAGACAAACCAGCCTGCTCTGACCTGCGTGGCACAGGGTGGACACAACCAGGGAGACAGGGCCCCTGGCAGAGAGGCTGAAGAGAACGCGTTAAGAACACAGTATTAGGGGGTTCATGTTGTGTCCTTTCTAGTGCTAACAGGACAGTGATCGCTACATCCCATTTGGTGGGGATAAACAGGAAAAAATAGCCTTGCAACAATTAATGCTGTGGCTAACAACAGCATCGATTCGTGTAGGAAATACTAATTCAGGGCATTTTCAGCATAGCCTCTTCTGCCACCCTCACCTCTGGCATGTCCCTGACTGCTCCTGCTGCTCTGCCCATGTGTTCTAAGCACGTCCTCGAGCTACTTGGCTGGACAGATGAAAGGTTCATTTACATGCCTGGAGCAGCTGTAGTGGAATTAGGTTGGTCTCATTATCTTAGCATAAGACGTACAAGCCACTGGTTTTGCAATGCATACTGATGCAATAAGGAGAGAGGAAGAAGGCAAAGCAAGCTGGCTATTTGAATTATGAGCGATAAGGCAAAGAGTTGAGGAAATCCTAGAAAGGAGAGAGTTAACCTGGATTAATACCCTGAGAGCTAATAGCACCTAATGCAATTTATTACAAGGAATCTGTTGAAGTACACGGTCCATGCCACAGTGGTTTTAATTAAAAGGGGGAAGAAAAGTGAAATCATTTATCCAAATCACTCTCCTTAAAGTTCAGGCCCAGTTTTGAAACATCCATTTCCACACCTGCAGTATGGGTATTACCAACTCCCACATTTAAATATTCAAGAGATTATTAAAGAAGAGATTTCTGGGTTGCTGCTGCTCAATGAGCCCATAGGATCCAATAAGCTCAGCTTTTCCAAACCCTTGTCCTACAGGTATGAAGAAAAAAATCACTATCTTGGGCTGGGGGACCTGAAGTGCTTTGGACATTAAGACTACTGAATGTCATGGAACTTCTCTGCATCAGAAATTGTTGGCACTCAACTACCAAAGGAGAGGGAAAGGAATGGGAAGTTTAGGTGGACTTTAGGACTAAGTGCATGGTACTGTACTCCTCAACAGATCATCTACTATGTGCAGGAACATCCCTCAAACACAGGGTCCTACAATCAGTGGTATAATACGACCCTGTTTCCTTGGTGCCAATGCTTTATGAAGAGGGACACCTTGAGAAACACCTCAAGTAAGACACAGCTAAGACAATGAATCCAGATCTCCCAACTCAACAGTTACGCTTCTACCTTTTGAGATCACTTCACATAAAAATATAAGGCCTGAATCAAAGCCTATTCCAGGCAGTCATCTTCTCATTGATTTCAATGGATCTAGACCAATCCCATCAGTATGCTGTGAAACATCAAACCAAACAGGGTTTAGCTCTGACTACACAACAGAGAAATGTCCCAATTGTTTAATGATGGATGAGGGAAACGGCAGATGAATTATTTGCCAAATGATACTGGTCCATCTGTTACAGAATTTTGCATGCAATGACAGGAAGAAATTAAATTATATCTAGTTCATATATAGAAGCATTCTAAATTGTGAATCTTGGCTCTTTCCATAAACAAGTCCAGCATTATTATACCCAGTATCCACATAAAAAACTGAAGCAGTAGTAGAAGGGTGGTCACAAGCCTCAACTTCAGAGTCACAAGATGCCTAAATTAGGAAGCAAGTCTAAGAGAGCAGAGGCAGTGAAAGGAGCAATGGGTTACTCCAGCAGCAACTCAAAACTCCCTCCTTCGGCAGAGGCTGGGAGCTATAGAGTACGTGTCCTACCTTCAGCTGAGTATCTGAAACTCAAGAGATGCAAATGTCTTTCTCAAGTAACGTAGCAGGACGCCAGTAGAAGCAGTCAGTTCAGGTCTGTTGAGTCCCCGACCTCAGTCCCTCTACAGAGCTGAGCTGTGTGTTCATCAAGCAGACTTTTCCTGCAACTTCAGTTGCCTCAACTCCTAAGTCCACTGGTGTGGTAGATCAAAGCACGCTTCAATTTAATACCATTCAGATTTCAGTAACGTTGCAACCACACCACTTAGTACTTTTTTCCTCAATGTCATTTTTCCCTCCAAGTTAACTGTTCCCTCTCTGCTTTTGAGGAATACAAAGCACACATCTCCTCTACAGTCTCACACCACTTTCTCTGAAAGTCTGATTCTCCATATGCATCTTCAATCCCTTCATGTATATGGATTTCACAAAGCAAGGAATTTACTTCCAACGAAGGAATGCAGATCACAAGACATTAAATTTCATGAGATTTAGAATGACACAGCCCTCCCAATAAAACTCAATTACCACGACTGTACTAACATTAGGGTAAAAATCATCTTGCAACAGGAGAAGCAACACTGCATCACACTGTTTAAATGCACAGTCACTAGTGCAATGGACCAAAGGCAAAATACCAACATATAATCACAGAATCAGCCAGGTTGGAAAAGACCTTCAAGATCATCAAGTCCAACCTTTACCCCAGCGCTGCCAAGGCCACTACTAAACCATGTTTTTAACATCTTACCTTCTTTTTAGCCTGGGAATAACAATTTTATCCTGAGCAACATTCCTCCCTGATTTGCTCTGGAATTCAGCTAAACCTTCCATATAGGCAGAGTTGGCATCATCTCTGTGCACCGCTGAGATCTGCAGACCTTGACATTCAGAGGGGTTTCTCCTGGCTGTCCCCTACCAAAGAGCCTTTGCTGCATTTCAGAGCAATCCACATTTCTATACAAACAAAACATCCAAAGCAGTAACTTGGCCTATTCTAACCTAACTACGCTTGGTCCTCATTTTTAATTCATCTTCCTTCTTTGACTCCAAAAGACAATCCTTTACAGCCCATGAAAAATTCAAAAGGTAGAGAGGGGAGAGATTGAAAGCAACCCAGTAAAGAACGATTAGGCCAAGCAAGGATTTAGTGTGGGATTGAGCATGTCACTGGGTCTGCTTCTGCTAAATCAGGGAAGTATAAATCACTCTGAACAAAAGATTTCAGATAGCAGATTTTCAGCTTTGGGGGAGGGTTAGGGCAGCTTCAGTTCCACTTGTAGGGCAAACCTTGCTCACGGGAATTGCTGAGATGGATGAATTAAAAGACAACAAATCAACCCGACCATCTCTCTCTCGGTGCCAATATCACCTCTTTCATAGGCGCTCACTCCGAGGTTGCTGGCCAAGAAGTGCACCAGATATTCAACTGTGTCTGTGCAGAGTGAAGACAGGTTCCTAACAGGGGTAAGCAGATTGAAGACCTGGTTTCTCTAAGCACCAGTTCTCAGTGACTGAATCCTAAAGTACACATATAAGGAAAGATTTCAAAGGACAGCAAGAGATCATAATATCAAGTGAATCCAGATGGATTTAGGACAGCCTTTCTGTACCAGAGGGCAGCTTCCATGGCAGTTTGGAACGCACATGTTTTTCCACAGCAAATCCTGTGTCTGCACACTGAGTTTCTGTTAATGACTGCAGCCAGCAGTGCACTTAATACACTGCTTAGCTGCAAGCAAACTGGACTCTCTAAGCCTGCTCAGAAGCTTAATGCTAAGAATGCTTTGGGGTTTAGTTAGGTCTATACAACCTATCTTTTAAACAAATGATATAACGAATGCACATTAAAGATTATAAAATTGTTTTCAATTGTACAGGTATGGCCAGAAGGCACTGGGCTTATTCTGAATGCAGAAGTAGTGGTTATTATCAGAAGCAGTAAATTCCATGCATTGAAGATGAATCAGAAAAAAAGGTGATTCAAGAATTTACAGATCTGATCAAATTGCATAAAGGAGACTGAAAAGATTCCTGACGTTGGTGCCATCGGATTCAACCACAAGATGAACTCTGAAGTACTCAAACTAAATATTAGAAGCCCCTGAATTTCTGCTGCTGCTGCTAATGCAGTCCCTTATCTGCCAGAATATCTTTCTGATGCACACACACAAATTCTAATGTATTATCAGTGCTGCTAAAACGGGCCACCCACACCCATTAAGAGCGAGGACATGCCAGTAAGTGTCTGTGGGCACCATCTGTCACTGAGCTCTTCTCATAAATCCATCTGCTGTTAAGTTCTTTCTTCCCCAGACCTGTCTGGCCAACTCACATACACTGAGAATCCAAGGGCTGAGAAGGTCAAGAGGCATTTGCTCTCTTTTGGTAAGGTAGATCTCGCTCTTGGAAAGCAAAGGTCAGCAGTTTTAAGAATCATATGTGGAAGCAGCATGGGTCAGACAACCTCCATGAAGTGACAGAAGATTCCTGTGCCCTCTATACACAGTTGGAATTAAGGATGTGGCTCATACCGGGAGTGCTGCTGCCTTGGGAAGGATTTGAGTTTGGTTTGTCTTTTGTTCCTTGAGTGGAGAAAATGATGAGGAAAGACATGAGGCAAAGAGAGGAAGAGCAGCAGGGAAGGAAGGGAGGGGAGAAGAGGAAACGTAAGCTGTGTGGTCCTGAAATATTGAACCCGAGAGCTGTAGCACCACTGACAAAACACGGCTTTTGTCAACTTAGTTCACATCAGCTGAGGAACTCGTGTAGCAATGCCAACAGAAAAAGTTTTGCTGGCATATGCTGTAGTTCTACAGGGAGGAGCTGCCAACATAGTTTTGCAGAAATAATTACAAAAGCAAAGCTGTGTCTTTGCTCCCCTTCAGCTCCTGAATCGCAGAGCTCACACACCTTATCCCTACCCCTTTCTCTATTACCTCCAAACACAATCCTGGAACAAGGCAAGGGAACCCAGAGGAAGTTTAGTGTTCTTATCTGATTACTGGCTGCAAATGAGATTTAGCAACAATGCCCAGGAATTACATAGCAATAAAATAATCTCCAGCACTTCCCAACCTCAAGCAACACTTCAGCACTGTTACAGCTGTTTACAGATGCGTAGCTCTAAGCACAAGGAAAGAGGGTTCCTTGTCCACACAGTGAGGAAGCAGCATGCCAGAGGACAGCACCTACATTTCAGTGACAGCCAAGGCACAGTTAGTAATATTCCCTGATATTCATAGAATCATAGAACGGTTTGGGTTGGAAAGGATCTTACGATCATCCAGTTCCAAACCCCTGCCATGGGCAGGAACACATCACCCTAGACCATGTCACCCAAGCCTCTGTCCAACTTGGCCTTGAACACTGCCAGGGATGGAGCAGTCAAAGAGAAGAACTTCTTCCTTATATCTAACCTGAACTTCCCCTGTTTCAGTCTGAACCCATCACCCCTTGTCTTATCACTACAGCTCCTAATGAAGAGTCCCCCTCCTGTATCCTTTTAGGCCCCTTCAGATACTGGAAGGCTGCTTGCTTCCCACCCACCCCAAGCCTATTTAAAGATTCAAGACCAAGACTGGAAGAGAGAAATGGTGGTTGTGAAATGCTCCTGCATCAGTTAGTGAGGTGGGACATGCCCTCTTGATTGAAAACTTCTGCAATCCAGAGTTCATATCACACCATCATAGCAAAGAACCCCAAGGAACCAAGGCAAGTTCTGCCCTGTTTGAGTCAGCCCACGTGATGTGCTTTAGCAAAACCCCCCGTGGAAGTTGGGTACTAAAAACCCAGGTTACATACAAGAGGATAATTTCACATTAGGGTGACATGGCCTGATGGTAATTCTGCAATTAAATTAGTCACAATCAACTTCTATTTTTTTAATACATTCTAGCAATACATTTAGCAGTGTATAGTCCTCAAAACCTAAAAAGACAGAAAAATTCCTACTTTTTTATACAGTTTTTTTTTCAGTAATCATACACATTTCTGTGTCAATACAGTGAATTTCAGCAGTTGCAAGCTCTGGACGTGGTGCTAAGTGTAAGAGCAGAGAAGTGCTGTACTGCATGCAAGCACTGCTCCATTTTCATCATAGTGCATATAGAACAGACTAATACAGCTCTTTTGTTTATGAACTAATCCCGTTGCTGCTAATAGGATTAGCATCAAGAACAGATGCAGAGGAATTCATGGTGCATTCCTTCCAGACACAAATCTACGCACAGTGGTTATTCTAACAGTAACAGAGAAGGTAAATCAACTCCTGAAGTTAACTCAAGCACAATCAAACCTGCAACACGCCTGTGCCATTCTAAGTCTCATTCTAAGCAGACAGAATGCTAGTGCAGGGACAAAGCAGATGCACCCATTGTCACACACAATGGCAGAACCTGGAGGCTAAAGTGTTCCATAAGAAATGATGCTTTTTTAAAAAAGAAGGTACTTTTTAAGGTATTTTTGGACTGTAGTTTTGGAGATGATAATACTTTGGCTGGTGACCATCTCCAGGCTGCTTAAAAACACCCTGCCTTGAAATGACATTTCCATTACAGAATGCATTAGAATCGCTGTGTCACTCTTGGGTGCAGGCCACTCTCTGAAATTCTCCTGTCCTCTTCAATGAGAACTGTCTACCAGTAGACCTGACTGATGCGTTTCTAAGAAACTAAACCCACAAAGACAGAAATTACCATTTTCAGAGATTTCCGTTTTTGCCAACTGCAGCCACACAAACCAAGAGAACTGCCCAGATTTCCCCTTCCAAAAACTGGGTTTCTCAGGTGAGCTCAGCGTTGATTTCATTGTCATTCAATGTTTCTGCCATGCTAAACATGGCTCTGCTGTTTGACTGCAAAAAACTGACACACAGGTTTTAATTATGAAACATGGCAGCACTCAGACACATTCACTAGTAAAGAATCTCGCTCTCTCAAATATATTCTGAAGTGCAGAGGTGATGCTATCATTACCTTTACATGTAGTAAATGAGGAGGTAAAGCCCAGCAGTGTCAGGCTTATGGTTGCTGTATCACGTCCTAATGCATCCCCTCTGGTTTAGATCCTGGGGTTCTATGATTATACTACAAATAAAAACTACAGTTATAAATGTAAGAGAAATCAAAGTTGATCTTAATGTGCAATGTGTGTACTAACAGCAACAATGAAAGCAAGGAGCACAGAGCTGGAAGAGGTATTTCTCATGGACAGTCCACATTCTAATAGAAAACACCCTTTCAGTTTTATTATAAACCAGGTAGAGGGTACAGAAAGAAGCAGTAACTTTGATTCTTTCTTTACTGTAATCTCCCATTTTACACCACAATGCCTTAGGAGGGTGAGCCAGCCAGACATGCTGTCAACAAATGCAAATTGAGATCAAGTTATCTCTTAGGGAATTTGAGTTCACATACAAACCCTGTAAATTGGAACCACAATCTCAAGTTATTAGGGCATTTGTAGTAAAGAAGTAATAAATAATACTTGGTATTTCCAGCATGCTCCTCACTGAACAAGCTTAGTGATACATTACATGAATTCTAATTTATCAAGCCTTCCATGGGCAGAGTATTACACATGTTTTATTACTTAAATCAGATTGACCATTGCTAATTACATTAAATAACAGCATCGAGGACCTGTTTGGACAAGTCCAGGACTGTACATGCAGTAATAAATGACAGCGCTCTGAAGAACCTGAGATTTAAATACAGCAGAGACAGAAGATGAAAGAATCCATTGCCCCTATTTAAATGGAGAACTGACAGGCAGAGATAGAGGATGAGATTCTGACGATACAATACTGTAATACAATGAATATGAATTTGAGTTTCTAACATAGCCTGTAGGGTTGTAGTAAGTCAGACTTTCAAAAGAACTGAGCAAACACCAAGTTCAATAAATGCCCAGCACTTTCAGTCTGAAAAATCAGGCCATGTATTTCAGGCTTCCTACGAAGGCTCCTATTTTCCTTTCTTCACCTGAATGCCATGTCAGAAGCAAAGCTGCCTGCCTGTCACATAGTGTTGTGAGTGACAGCTTCTCAACCTCATCTCCATTGCTGCTTGCAGAAGCCTCCACTTCAGCCCTTTAATAGTGAGAAACTCTTCACAGGTGGAACCTGTGAGTAAGGGATGACCCACTTCAAATTTACCTCCCCCACAAACTGAGGAACAGCTCAACACACAGCAGAGCTCTGAGTTACAAAAATAGTGGCGAAGGGAACTGCAGTGATACAACAAGGGGTGATGGGTTCAAACTGAAACAGGGCAAGTTCAGGTAAGATCCAAGGCAGATCTTCCCTGTGAGGGTGCTGAGGCGCTGGCACAGGGTGCCCAGAGAAGCTGTGGCTGCCCCATCCCTGGCAGTGCTCAAGACCAGGTTGGACACAGGGGCTTGGAGCAAGCTGCTCTAGTGGAAGGTGTCCCTGCCCATGGAACTGGATGATCTTATGGTCCTTTCCAACTCAAACCAGTCTGTGACTGTGTGATTCATCTCCTATACATTCCTTGTTGGAATTCCAATCATTTGTTTCAAAGGATGAGCTTTGCGGGAAGTTGGCTTCTTATGCATTGAGATTTTGATTCAAAGCTGTATTTTACTCTCTTGAGGGATGCCACACGTGCTCATTTTCAGTTATTAATGTTTGCTAACAGTTCAATCTCTCCAAGATCAAAGATAGGATCTCTATTTAGGTCAGCCATATTTTTCCCCAAATGAACCAAATGAGAGTTTATGCACAGAGCTATTTTAAAATAATAATTAAAAATAAAAAGTCTTTCAGGTCATTTTCATGCTCTGCCAGAAAAAAAAAAAAAAAGTAGTAAAAGAAAATACAGAGAAGCCCATTGCAATAAGAACCATCCCAATACTGAAAAACAAACCAGGCACAGGCTGTCCTATGAGCTCATTGAGCTAAATCAGCTCTATTAATACAAGTTGCCCCATCCCTGGCAGTGTTCAAGGCCAGGCTGGACAGGGTTTGGAGCAAGCTGCTCTAGTGGAAGGTGTCCCTGTCCATGGCAGGGGGTTGGAACTGGATGAGCTTTAAGGTCCCTTCCAACCTAAAGCAGTCTGGGATTCCATGAGTCTATGAAGTGTCAGCCTATACTTACTGTTGTACTCTCTGATAAACCCGGCTTGAGCTCCCCTTCACACCTCTGCTCATCAGATGGATCTTCCCCCTGAAAGTCACTAGAAGAACTGCAAGGAGTGAAGAACCCTTTCCCTCCCCACCTCAGCAGGTATCAAAACTCAATTCCATCAATATCACCCAGGAGGGTGAGAGGTTCCAAGCAAGTTTTTCTTGGCTGAGAGCATATTGTTCCTGGAGCCACCCTGACTCCACATTAAATCCAGAACAGTCAGTCCTTTAGAAGTGGTTTATCCGCAGGGACTCAGTTTTGCACTTAGTTTCAACTCTTTCAATCATGTGAGGCCAAGATAACTGACCTGAGCTACTACTCAAGCCCAGAGATGGTTCTGGGCACCTAATGTCTGTGCAGGAACTAAGTCCCAATAAAACCAGTATTATTTTGGCATCTAAACAGCTTGTGGGCTCTATGAATGGGTGAATTGTCTAACAAAGCCCCTGGATGATGAACTGTCATAAATCAACCAACATCTTCCTACTTCCCTTCTGTACAATCCACCCATAGCACCCATTCAACTTTTGCCTTTTGCATACTATTGCATAGAGTCCTAAAAATTGAGGGTATAACATACCTCTTCTACAATACCCTTTTATAAGGATGTTTTCCAATCTTAAACATAGTCCTTGTCTATATGCAGTTAACTCTAAACCACAGCATTTCCTTACTATTTTATTAGATTTACTAATTATTCACATAAAAGTTATACTAGGTAGTCTGTCTGATGGCATAATGCTGTCCATTCATTATGCTGCAAAACTAATTAAAGGGAGCTAAATGATACAGGCTGCTGAAGGCAAAAAGCAGGCATGCATTTCCCCAATAGTTTTATATTCCGCATATACATCACGAATAAAAGCCCAGAAACATTATTTGATGCTGCATTTCATAATCAGAGAACACACTAACCCCATTTTGGGGGCACAGCATCCCCTCAAGTTCGCTGGGCACACGTTTTCTCTGGCAGTGTAAATCTTAAGAGCAGCAGCACAAGGGAGAGTTGGCATAGCACAGAAAGCAATTTAGTAGATTATCATAGCGCTAAATTGCACCTCCCGAAAAGCATATGTGGACGTTCCAAAAATAATCTGACAGTTTATCAAAAGTGGCAGGCGCTGCCCTGGGTCATCAGCATAATGGTGAGGAAGACAGAAACCATCTATCACTGGTAGGATGGCCCAAGTGGAAAGCAAAAGGGAAGGGAAGGGATGGGGGGAAGGAAGAGCAGAAGAGGGCAGGGACTCATTAGCATGCCATGCTGAGGCTGCCCGGCCGAGGTGGCTATGGAATACTAATAGATGTATACTAATGCAACCAGGATCCAAGAAGGATCAATTTGAAGTGTCGTACCCCTTAAAGCCTTACCGAGCAGCAAGGCTGCTGTCAACAAGCCGATTACCAAATACTTCATTACAGCATATCAAAGCATATGCAAGAAGATCAGGCTTTTTATTCCCCTGCTATTTATTCTCCCAACCATCTACTCCCTTCTGAGGTTTTTTTCTTTACTGAGCAAAAGCACAAAAATTCCCTCTGCTTTGCATTATTTTAATTAAATGCAATTCTCCCCAATTGTCATTGCAGGAGGAAAATGGTAATGGGAGTTAACAACATAGAAAAGGAAGAGGCTTGGTTTGCTTTTTGATAAACATCAACAGCCAAGTGATTGTGCTTAGTAAACAGTAATACAGAAATGCTTTTAGGAGTGGAAAAGAATGCAGACATAATGAAAATATTTAATCTCCAACCCCAGATGATAACATCACAGCCATTACTTACACAAAGCTTAAGGCAAAGTGCTCTCCATATCGCAGGTTCGTGTTCCAACACAGAGTTCAGAAGGTTTTTTTCCCCTCATTTTTGGTGATGTACTGCTTCTCATGCTGGGGGAGGAGGGTTCTGTGCCTGGCCTGCTCTTCACCAGGCAGATCTGGATATCCAGAGCCGGTTAAGAGGCACGATGAAGGCTCTTTGTATTTGTTCTATATATTTTTAAAAGCCCAAGCACCAACTGGCTTGCCAAAGGCGACAAATTCTGTAGGAAAGCCAGAAGCTGCTGCCAGCCCTCCTGGATCTTTTTCCATTGCCACATGGCCCCTCTCCTTGCAAAGCCAAGTGCAGTTATTAAAGGAAAGGGAAAGAAAACGGTCTCTCCTTTAAGGAGAATTACAAGAGGAATTACCATGTTACCTGGAAAGAGCTTTCCACAGATGCTGGCAATTGGGTTGCTTTCCGATAAGGAGACACCTGGTTTTGACACCTTGAAAAATCTTAGTATGAGCCTGTTTCCATTTATTTACATTTCTGAACAGCAAAGGTTAATTCCTTCCAGCAGCAAGAGATATTAACAGCGATTACTGTAAGGGTGCTGAGGCACTGGAATGGGTTGCCCAGGGAGGCTGTGAATGCTCCATCCCTGGTGGTGTTCAAGGCCAGGATGGACAGAGCCTTGGGTGCCATGGTTTAGTGTGAGGTGTCCCTGCCCATGGCAGGGGGGGTTGGAACTGGATGATCTTAAGGTCCTTTCCAACCCAAACCATTCTATGATTCAGGCACTTCTTCATGTGCTGCTGAGTGAGGGCGTGTTGCAAAAGGTGAGACACGGAACAGCTGAGTAGTTTGCTGAAGTGACACCAGCAGGAAGAGAATCCACCAGGCCCAGAATCATGGAATGGTTTGTGCTGGAAGTGACCTTAAAGCTCATCCAGTTCCAGTCCCTGCCATGGGCAGGGACAGCTTCTACTAGAGCAGGCTGCTCCAAGCCCTGTCCAGCCTGTCCTTGAACACTTCATTTCACCCTGTCACAGCATCACTGACAGGTCTGAGTGCTGTGGGAGAAGCAAAGCAGTGGCGAAGCTGAGAACTCACTTGAGTTGGTGCTGCAGCTTTAAGACGCTGGGCTCAGAGACAGGGCACAGTCTGCTGAGCCAAATCTCACACAAGCTCCTTTTATTTTGTGTGCTACTCACTGAGGGGGGAAGGAGAGCAACTGTGGCAGAAACAACGTGTGACATGAACACAAAACAAATGCCTGAATTTCAACTAAATTCACTAAATTCACTGAACTTTATGGCAGAATATAGAAAGAGCGAAAGCGAAGGACAAGAAGGGTTTGTGTCCTCTGCTGATAGCACAAAAGAATCTAATACATCAGCTCCAGGATTTCCAGCAGCAATTTATGTAGTGAATTCAGTCCAGAGCTCGCTTCCATAAATTAAATATCCTGATTAAATCTATTGACAGGGCGATTGTGAGTGTCAAACCAGGAGCAGACACAAAGAAGCCAACAGGGAAGCCTGCATCAGCAAACACCACATACACTGAAAACAGGAACAAATAATGCAAACCACTACTGTAGCCCCTGAAAAGGTGTAAAGATTATCTAAAGATCCAAGCATTACTAACATTTACATGCCTAATATGTTTGAAAATTCCAAGCAGCTTCCTGCAGATCCCTGTGGCACACCCTCTGATGTAAAACACTGCTTACAGATAATTATTGTTACTACTGCAAACTTCATACATAATTCACAGTATTAAAGTGTTTCAGGCCATGAACAGTTCAGAAAACAAAACTGAGTAGTGGGTATCAAAGGGATGGTTCACAATGTTTTACAACAATTGATGAATAACTTCAAGTTTGGCTGCAGTAATGTATCCCCTCTCTGCTCTTGTATCAAGGAAGGGAAGCTTTGATTTGCACAGCTACTCACAAAACCGAACATGAAAACAAGAGCTCAGGAGCTTGGGATTTCCAGAGCCAGATGACCCGAGTTTAGGAGCTGCCCGAATTGAGACACTTTGATAGATCCTTTCCTCAGTGTAGCATGATGAAGCTGAAGGTGGCATAACTTCAGCAAAAGATGAATTCTAACCAGTGTCCTGGAAGTTGGTATCACTGCACCGAAGAAAATCTACCAGAATCACACTTGTTATCAAGCCACAGAATGGTCTGGGCTGGAAAAGGCCTTAAAGCTCCTCCAGCTCCAACCCCTGCCACAGGGGACACCTTCCCCTAGAGCAGCTTGCTCCAAGCCCCTGTGTCCAACCTGGCCTTGAGCACTGCCAGGGATGGGGCAGCCACAGCTTCTCTGGGCATCCTGTGCCAGCGCCTCAGCACCCTCACAGGGAAGATCTTCTGCCTAAGAGCTCATCTCAGTCTCCCCTCTGGCAGGTTCAAGCCATTCCCCTTGGCCTGTCCCTACCGGCCTTTGTAAACAGGGCATCTAATACCTTTACCATAAATAGCTTTTCTTTGCCTTGAGAGGTGATTATTCTGGGAGGGTTTTACATTCCTTGGTAGCTTAAATTCATTCAGCACACTCCTGGTGCTCTACAAATGCAGGGGATGGGGTACATCCTTAATGTGAGTGAATAAATTGGACCACAATGATATCACAGGGTCTTTTTTAAAATTGATTTTGTTACTGGTATATACTTCACGGATATTTTTTATTACAATGGCAGGCTGAATTCATTTAAGTTGGTCCATGTATTTAACATACTGCTGATGACCACCCCTAGCTTCTAGCTAGGGTGGTGAAAGTCTGTGTGTGTATTTGTATGTATTTGACAGAGAGAGCCAGGAAAAGGTGAAAAAATTCCCTCTAGTGACACCTGAGCATCGTCCTCCCAGGAGGAAATCACTCTAGTGTAGTAAGAGAAAGCCCTGCAGCAGTGAAGAAGGTAATAGCAGCATTTACTGAATCTGCTTGCTACATTTTCTGGGCAGAAAATAAATAGTCTGTGACCTGAAGATCATCTTTTAAGCTGGTTAGCCTATAGCCAGAGATGGAAACGGTAGTGTTGGAAAGGGTGTGTGGCCCCTGGAAGTGGCAACTTCCAGTTTGTTGGTCAGTCCAGAGAAAGAAATGAAGGCCAAGGGGCTCCTGCCTGCTGGACAAGATTAGGGTGCAGAACTGCTGAGCAGAATCCTCTTCCCCTATGGACAGTGGGAGGGACGGGTAAGGCTAAGAAGGTGGCCACAGATGAAAGCCCCCTAGAAAGCCAGAGGCTTTGTTAAAACCTGTGACCCCTTTAGCTCTGAAGACAGTTGCAGACAGAAAACGTCCTTTGAATCTTTTAGTGCATTCTCCCACCCTTTGTTTCTCCCTCTTTCCTTCAAAGCAGCATTTTTTCTTTATGCCCTTCTTTTTTCCCTTCTCAGTTCTGCTCAGCAAAGACTCTCGAGAGCCAGGGCAGAGTTGACTTGGCACACGCAGCCAGGATGATGGCTTGAGCTCTGAGCCTGCACGACTGTCCAGGATAAACTGCTGTATTCATATTTGAAATGATTTCCTAATGCAGTGTGCACTGTGGCGGGGATCCAGGGAACAAGGTTTTCCTGGTGCAATCTGCCTTCTCTTTTTAATGTGCAGCTATAAACAGTTTATTTTTAAATCTGTTGTGAGGAAAGAGCAATGTTTTTGTTAATGGAAAATCCTGACACCCTTCTTTTGGCCTAACACCAGGGTTGTTTCTACTTCTCTGGAATTATACCAACTTTTAATGAGTGTAGTGCTAGAGAATCTAGCCCTGTTGTTTTACAGCTATGTCACTGTAAATCTCTTCAGAGTGGGAGTATCTTTATTAGTTAGAACTTCACTGAGTGAAATCTCTTACCAGACAGGTTTAATTTAGAGTTACAAAGCAGGTTTTTGTTATGTTGCCCTATGAGCCTTGTCCAGTATGAGACCAGAGGCTCTGGTTTGCCTCAAGGCAGATGCTGGGTTTTGGTTGTTTGGGGTGGTTTTTACCCTGAGTCAGTGTTGAATGGGGATAAAAAAGTGAGATCTTGTCCTCTTCTGAGAAAGTGGTTTATCTCCAGGACAGAAATGCAAATTATTGTCAGGCGAACTATGGTTTTATATCTATATCTATCTATCTATATATACACACACACACACACACACACACACACACACATATATACACTCTGCTAGGAAGAAAAGAAACTTCACAGCACAGAGTAGTTGATGATTTAGTCTCACCCTCTTGCTCAAAGCAGGGTCAACCAGAACAGCTCACTCAGGTCTCAGGTCTGTGTCCAATTGTGTTTGGACTATCTCCAGGGATGGAGATACCACCTTCTCTCTGGGCAATATCGTTACGTGTGACACCCTCATGGCATAAAAAGCAGTTTCTCTTCTGTTTAAATCAGATTTCCTGTATTTCAGTTTGCATCCGCTGTCTCTTGATATGTCACTGCATAAAGAAGAGCCTGCCTTGGTCTTCCATAGTCCCCACCCTCAGACATTGATTCACATTGATAATATTTCTTCTTCCCCATCTCAAGGCTAAATAATTCCAGCTCTCAGCCTCTGCTTGCATGAATATTCATGGCAGTGCTTGGTATCATGCACATTCCTCTCTAGCTTGCATTCATGAGTAGGGATATGAAACTAGAGCCCTCAGAAGACCAGGACACAGGCACTGGCAGGACAGAAGCATGAGACAACGATGTGTGAACAGCCTTTTTCTGCAGACTGCTTCTAGAGCAGGAGAATTCTCTAGCAAGAATATATTTGCCAAAACTCCTAGAGCTGCCTTTTCTAATGCTCATTTCTATTTCTTATTTCTAATGAAAAGAGCAGAGAATGCTGACACTAAGTGTGTTTGAAAACCAGCGACAGCTACCTTAAAGCCTGACTCAATAGCTGTTGAACTTGGCAAAGTCTTTTACTTTGACTCTGATTGGCTTCCGGAAGCATTGAAAAAGTGTTGTACATGCAACTAGATGAGTCATTGCATAAAACCACATGGTGAGCTGGGCCTCAAAGGCAGTTACTACCCTGTTCAGCCAGTTTTACCAGAAGGATACTACTGTAAGAGTTGTCTGGTTTAAGTGATACTGAACTTTAACATTAAACTTCTTCTTGGGCTGGGCTTTATCTTACTTCTTCTGGCTTTAGTGACTCCAAAGCAGTTGATTCTCTCACTGCAAGACCCTTCAGGTCCAAATCCTGGCTGTGAAATGTCCCATTTATATTACTCCTACCAGAATTCACGATGACAAGTGAATAAGATTGTTGTGACAGCTCTGAGTAAGTTTTCATTGTGGAATATTCCTACTTGCATACATTTGTAGGTAGATGTTTACCTAATGTACACCTTTACATAACACACATTTTGAATCATGCTGTTAATCCCTCAGAGGGATGAATTTTCTTAACCCTTTTAAGTATCTAAAGCTGAAAGGCAGAAAATGACTTCCATTTATTCCAGCTGGAATCTGGACAATTGTACTGGGGTCAGTGAAATGAACTGTGAAGTGTATCTGCATGGAGGAATTACATCTGAAACCTGAATTCTGCCAGGGCAGACTCACAGTTTCTCAATGCACTGTTTCCAAAAGCCCTGAAATCAGTTGGCTGAACTATGTCCAGGATTTATCAGTAGTCTAATGCTCAAAGGCAGTTTTTGACCCAGTCCTGAACAACGCCTAAATGTCAGTGCTAAAACACTCCTGAACTCCTATCTCCCTGATTACTCCCCGTTGCAGAGTTTCTAGCTACCAGAACCGTAGCACTTTCCTGTGCTACTTTATATTCAGGTACTGAACAGACATAGGATGTTTGTTGTGCTGTTTGCCCTGCAAGAGCCTGGACCCTGGAGGGCTCATGCAGCAGCACAGAAGCAGGTACTTCTCCCTTCCTAATCTGATGAAAAGAGAGCACAGTCTGAACTGCAGCATTGCCCAAATGAGCAAAATCAAGGAAGGCTGCAGACAGGAACAAAGCATTCCCCCATCTCCTAAACATCAGTGTTTCTCTCAGCCATTTGATTTAATGAAGGCAATCACCCTGCCACTCCAATTATCTCTGTGGGACCCACAGGGCACATAAAGTAGACCTCTGATTTTTAAGAGGAAGAGAGTACCCTGGCGCTGGCATGCCTGTTAGTCCATCCTGATGCACATCTTATCAGAGGAAAGCATTTGGAGGTTGCCTGATAACACAGACAGGTTTCTGGCATATGGCAAAGGGTTATTTTTTTATTATTTACACAATTAATGGAGAGGAAACATTGAGTGCCTCTGATTAGAATTAATGGTTCATTAGCCTGGGCTGTCATCACTGGTAGCACTGTGGATCTGGATAGTGAAGTTGATGAATTATTCTGGCTAGAAGAATAACAGTGGGGATAGGGATTCACAAAGAAATACTGAGTCTGAGTAGGGAATGGCTTCTGAGGGCACTGCTCTCACTCCAGGTGTAGATCAGTGTGTGTTTCATGAACAGTCATGCTTGTGGCAGACGTTACTGCCTGCACTGCCTTCCTGCAATGCTACATCCTGTTACTGCTCCACTGACAGAGCTCCCCGATCCCCAAGTCCACTGTCAGAGCTACTTGTGAGTCAACGCACTGTTCCCAGGTTGGGGTTAGGTGAGGAGGAGGTGGTACCACAACTCAAATCCAGAGGGCTTTTTACCCAATACGTAGTTATCCCATTGCTGTTGGGTGGTTTCGTAACTCAGTTACTCCCTGTCATAATTCACCATGTGTAAGAGGGGATGTGGAGCATGTATTTTTATTCAGCTACCTTTGTGGACTTGGGGAGTCTTTAACATCTTGAAGCAGGAACTGTCTCTTCACACTGTGCTATGATAGAAGCTGTGGGTCCCTGTGCAGAAAAAGGGGTGACCCAGGAGCTCCACAAACTGTGCTGACATGGACCAGGGCAAGGTCTGCAATCAGACCTGTACTGAGGAGCCTTGTTTCACAACCAACCAAAGGCTGTTCTATGAGGGGTTTAGGTTTCGGTGTTATTTCTACCTGGGAAAGCAGCAGGGTTGAGAAAACACAACCGGAAGGGTTTTTAGAGACACTGGAGAGAAAACGAGAACTCTCATGGCAAAGAGACTAGCCAGCAGCGCTCCAGCACTCTGGATTAGCAGAGATGGCTTTGCCTTCTGTGCTGTGAAGTGCTGAGAGTGGTGTCCTGGGTTCAGCAGTAGCAGTCATTTTTCTCCTTCTTGGTAGCTGGTGCAGTGCTGTGTTTTGACTTTTGGCCTGGGAACAGAGCTGATAACAGTGATGTTTTGGTTTGGCCAAGGACTTTTTGAGCCTCATGCTCTGCCAGGGAGGAGGGGAAGCCAGGAGGAAGCAGAGACAGGACACCTGACCCAAACTGACCAAAGAGGTATTCCATACCACAGCACGTCATGGCCAGGAGGTAATGGAGAGTTACCTGAAAGGGCTAGGGACTGCAGGGTTGGAGGAGGTATGGATCGGTGCTTGGTTGGGCTGGGGGGGGGCGAGTTATCAGTTGGCTGGTGCTGAGGTGTTGTATTCTCTTCCCTTGTTATTTCCCTTATCATTATTATTATTGGTGGTAGCAGTAGTGATTTGTGTTATACCTTAGTTACTAAACTGTTCTTATCTCAACCCGTGGGAGTTGCATCCTCTTGATTCTCCTCTCTGTCCCTCCGGGAGCAGGGGGAGGGAAAGAAGGGGGAAGTGAGTGAACGAGTTGCCTGGCTGGGTTTAAACCACGACAAGTGGGTACAGAGTTAATGCAACATTCAGAGCTGGTCTCTGTGACAATGCAAATGTAAGAATTTTCTTTCTAATACATATTCTCGGTATTAATAGCAAAGAAGCCAACAAACAAAAACTAATCCATCACTTTGTGTAAAATAGCCTATACAGACAGAACACCCTCACTGCTCCCTGTGCTGCTGCTCTTAGTTCTGTTTTATTGTTTCTATTTAATGAACTGGCAAATAAATTACAAAACCCTGGTTTATAAGGCAGTTACTTATTAATTCCATATTTTCAGCAACAGGCTCCCAGATTAATGAATCAGGGAGATGGAAAAGCCTGCTAATTTAATTACACAATTACAGTGCTGTAGCATTTATTTTAAGGACATGACATAGCTAATGGATGTTTTCTTTTATTTATTTCAAGTCAGTGATCTTAATATTTGCAATTTTATTTTATTTCTTGCTTTAGGTATTTCCTCTCCTTCCCCTTCTGTTTGTTCATAGTTATGAAAAGTATTAAAAAAGGATTGCTGACATGGCTCACCCAGCTGCCTTCCTGTGCAGATCTCACTGTGGTCCCAAACTGCAAACTGGTTCTTGCTCTTAAAATGATTTCATTTAATGATGAGTGGAAGAAGTGGTGTAATGCTTCTGAATGAAGACTGAATGAAAGAGCTAGGCTGGTTCAGCTGAAGAAGAGAAGGCTCTAGAGACACCTTAGAGCAGCTCCAGTGCCTAAAGCAGCTACAAGAAACCTGGAGAGGGGCTTTGGCCAAGGGTCTGTAGGGACAGGCCAAGGGGAATGGCTTTAACCTGCCAGAGGGGAGACTGAGATGAGCTCTTAGGCAGAAGCTCTTCCCTGTGAGGGTGCTGAGGCGCTGGCACAGGGTGCCCAGAGAAGCTGTGGCTGCCCCATCCCTGGCAGTGCTCAAGGCCAGGTTGGACACAGGGGCTTGGAGCAAGCTGCTCCAGTGGAAGGGGTCCCAGCCAGGGCAAGGGCTGGAGCTGGGTGAGCTTTAAGGTCCCTTCCAAACCATTCCATGGTTCTATGATTCTATGAAAATTCCATCCCAAACTCTAAACTCTTTATAGGAAAACATTCCATTCTAAAGCAGCAGCAAATCTGCTGTTTCCTCAACAAAACAAAGGAATCAGAACTTAGTACTATGTTATTAATAAGCTGAAAGTCCCACATTGACACATCCATATGCTCCATGCTCTCCTGGATATCCAGCAACCAGATTAAGCACATGTCTCAGCCGGAGTGTAAAAATGCACTTGACTGAAACAAAGGGAAGACGTTGCATGTCCATGTGTGTGAACATGATAAATGAGATTTGACAGGTTTTAGCAAAACCCTTCTTAAACTATTTTTAAATAACCAAGACCCAGTTACATAATGAAAGTGCTCTTGTGCTAAAGAACTGAGAATTGTTCAGGTTTTCAGGCTGTCTCGAGGATGTCTCAAATAAAAGCTTCTAATGCACATGAGCTATTTCTTCTCCTATTCAATGTGTAAATATGTTTTTCTACTTTTGCCTAATTTTTACTTTTCAAAGATCATCTCAATGTCATTTTACTGAATGAAGCCCTCCTGTGTTGAAACTTTAAGACAAGCAGGACCACGCAGCAATACCTCAGGTAACATTGGCTCACGCTATTCAAACTCATATTGCATGTGACCTTTTCCATCTTTCCAGGCTCATTTATTTTTGGACACTTTCAGATCATGTCAGGATTTGCAGGCATTAGAGGGTGAAGGATCAGAATAAATGCTGATTACAGAGAACAAAAGATCCATGCTTATAAAGAGAGCAAATATCAATTTCATAATGGAAACAAATCTGAAGCAGCTAAAGCAAACCAAAAGCACCTACTCTCCATTCCACACATCGTTTCTTTTACAGTCACCACAACATGCACTCATGGGTTTTGCTGTTTGCTTTCTCGAGTTTGAATATTTTACAAAGCACTTTTAGTCTCTTTGACACTAAAATAGAACCAAAACCAGAGATGGTCTAACCGAGTCTTGCTGGTTCGATACACAATATTTCTTACTGGAGATTAAGAAATAGGGATGAGCAGTAGAAGCCAATAAGAGAAACAAGTGTAATTTAGTGTCTGATAGAGGGAAAGGATTTGCCTCATGAGTGCATCTATCTGAAATTCACCATCTTCAGCATTCACTTTTGGATTAATCTGACTCAGCTGCCTGAGGCAGGAACACTTGATATTTCATGCCAGTATTATGCCAAATGTGACTATAGCAGACTATTGTCCAACAGTTGCAGATAGATATATTAAGTATCAACATTATTTTTCCCATTTCTAGCTATCACTCCTAGTCACACTCCTGTAATACCTCTATTACTGCAGTGCTGAATGGTAAAGTCTAGCAAAGATCTGTGTGTTGAGCTTTAGGCAACTCTTTTCATTTCACTCTGCTCATGTGTGCTCATTTCAGGAAAAGCTCATTTTTTTGCCTATTTAACTTGCATATTAATCTCCATTGAACTATACAAAATGAATTTCAATCTTGATGGAGGAAAAAGGGACGATGAGTTTTGATTTGCACCCGTCTTGATTTTCATCAATCAACTTTTCTGCTTAACTACACTTTAATCAAAAAAAATCCCAGATGGCTCCTAAGATCTATCACAGCATCATTGAAATAGCAAATACAGCACCTCAGCTCCCACATAGAGCTGGTCATGTAACTAACTTAACCATCTAAGATAGACAGATAGTTAGATAGATGGATAGATAGACAGATAGATAGATAGATAGATAGATAGATAGATAGATAGATAGATAGATAGATAGATAGATAGATAGATAGATAGAAAAGCAAAGAAAAATAACCCATCAAAGCAAAAAAGCCTAAACCTGTAATTCCTTCTACCTCTGAGGGAAGCCACAGCCTTGTCCCTCACGGCTTGTGTACAGACACCTCACTCAATTCAGTTGTGTCCTCAGCAGAAGGACACCCCAATTCCCCTTCCAAGGGGAGGAGGCCTCCACGTTCCTCATCCACCTCCGTGATGCATCCAGAATATCCATCCCTCCAGCAGACATTGCCTCAGTAGCACTTCAGATAAGAAGAGCCCTGGTTTCAAGCATCATGATGCAGAGTTATCACATCTCATATAGAATCACACAATCCCAGAATGGTCTATGTTGGAAAGGACCTTAAAGCTCATCCAGTCCCAAGCCCCTGCCACGGGCAGGGACACCTTCCACTAGAGCAGCTTGCTCCAAGCCCTGTGTGCAACCTGGCCTTGAGCACTGCCAGGGATGGGGCAGCCACAGCTTCTCTGAGCACCCTGTGCCAGCACCCTCACAGAGAGGAACTTGTGTCTAAGAGCTCAGCTCAGTCTCCCCTTTGTCAGGCTAAAGCCATTCCCCTTGACAGGCCTGTCCCTACAGGCCCTTATCCAAAGCCCCTCTCCAGAGGGTCAAAGCCACACAGCTGTGGCTAGTCTGCAGTGAAATAATTATATAGAGACAGTTAACCCCACACAGAAAGTGAAATAAAACTTATTTACACAAAGTACAAGGGTAAGACACTTCTGTGTTACAGACTATGCACAATTACATTAAGCATTAGTATGCTGTAGTGGCTTTCATAGTAACGTATGTGTATTCAATACCATCAAATTCTGGTCTATGTTATACTATAGGTAACACACATTGCTGTACAAATTTAAGATACTGCTAATTCAAGACCTTTTCCAAAGCTCAGTGGAGTCCTTGAGTGCCTTCGTTCCCCCAGTCCATGGGGCTGAGTCATTACAGATCATTAGGAATCCAAACTGGCAGTTTCAGTGGTGCCCAGGGGACTCAGGCACTCAGCTGCCGTTAAGTTTCAATTTAACTTAGTTATCTAAGATCCCACTGAGAGCTGGAAAACACCAGCATAAACAAGATGCAGGGTAAG
This sequence comes from Pezoporus wallicus, assembly GCF_028554395.1. Classification (NCBI taxonomy): domain Eukaryota; kingdom Metazoa; phylum Chordata; class Aves; order Psittaciformes; family Psittacidae; genus Pezoporus; species Pezoporus wallicus. Next base: position 1,988,625 of record NW_026636985.1, read on the forward strand.
CTGCAGTACAACACAAGACCTGAATATAGAATAAACAACCTTACATAGTGCTGCTGCTTCATGTTTCAGAAGTGTCTTGTCAAACTACATGGGAGAGTTGCGGGCTGTTAAAAATCTATCAAGTCCCCAGTGTAGTTGTTTTAGCTGGGAGAGAGTTAACTTCCTACTGCCTACCAGGGTTAAACCACGACACCCAAATATCCAGGAGTTGTCTTCTCCTAGGAAACTACAAACTGTACGTTCTTCAGCCTAATTCATGCTACTAGAACAACTCGGATCATTTCCTTTCCTCTCGCTGCCTGGAGAAAGCATTGGTAAGCCAGGAGACTGTCTCTACTCAGTAACAATAAGCTACAGGAAAGGTTTTGTCAATGGTCCCTTTGTTAATATTTAAGTTTACTACTGAGAATTTCTATTTTAAAAAGAAAACCACATAAAATTGACTGAAAATGTACGGTTAAAAGAAGCAGAATGAAACAAACAATATACTGCTGCTACAAATGCTGTTCCATATGCCATGAGATTGCTCACATGTCAAGACGTTTTGTGCAGGGGTTATAGACGGAACAGATCTATAGCTAAAGACAAACATGCCTTGGGACCCATTGATTTTCATATTAGGACTGGCTGAAGATTCAAAAGGACCATCGAGTACACACAGATGCACAGGAACATACAAATGCTCCTCCTGAGGGCAACATCGATTGCCAGAAAGGATAATAACAGCAGCAGAAAGCCTGCCTCTTCTGAGTGTTATATACAGAGAAAAAGAGCTGGCAAGGTGTTTGGAATACATTGTGGAGGTAAAAACTCAGACATTGTGTCCCACAAATTAATGATAACACTCAACACATACAAATGAACCAGGAAAGAAAAACGAAAAACCCTTTATAATCTGTATTTACCATTTTCTAGACCTAATCTGCAAACCCAACCTTCCAGTTTGAGATTGGTCCCTGATTGTACCTTTGGTGACAGCTCCCCCTCCTGCTTGTGCCCATGAGTCCTTCCAACAATGGTCGGGATGTCCTCAACTTCCATAGTCCTTAACAAAAGGTGAAATAAAAGGCAAAACAAGAAGCAAAAGTAACCTGGTGCCTTTAACCCCTTCATAGCTATGGCAGAGATGGCTGCAGTAGCTCCCCCACCCTCCTGAAGAGCTCCAGAAGGACTGTGGCAACAAGCATGAGATGTACCTTTTATCACAACAGTTCATCATGGTTTCCCCTCTTTTCCAAGAAAAGGATAACAAAATCATCAACTGCATCACAAATGCCAATTCTGACAGAGGACCAGCACTTAACACTGCAAAAGCTGCAGACTCACACTGCCCTGCAAGCACTCCCTTTGTTCTAGCAGGACCTAAATGCACCTGCAGCTGAGAGCAGGGTCTCTGCATCAGGTTCTGTGGGTACACGTCTACAGATCCATAACATGAAACCTGAACTTGAAAATCTAAACCAAAAGGTCTGTTTGGGGAAGGAAGCAAGGTACCAACTGATTTGCCTGTGGCTGCACTGCTGCTCACAAGCTTCTGGTTTTCCCCAAGAAAGTAACAATTGGTTCTTTATTGCTGGACTTCTTATAGAAGCATTAGAATAAACATGGGAAGCAATATCTGAGTCAGCAGTCTGAATCAATTTTATTCACTTAATCTGAATAAAATATTGAAGATTCAGGTACAGAAAGGTAATAATTCACAAGGTTATAGGAATTCTGTACTGAGCTCTAAAGGTGTGTTTTTCTGTGAATAATAATCCCAAAGGACTGACCTCTCAGTAATTTTTTTGCCCAGCTACTGAAAATGAGAATTATTAAAGCTGGTCCAGGAAGAGCTCATTCCAGCTCCCTGTCCCCAACAGTTCCACCTCCTGGCTCTAACAGCAAGTGAAAACCCACGTAATTAAGAGAATATGAGAACAGGGCACACACAGAATGTACTTTTTCTTCTACAGTCCAGTGATTTCAGCTAATTACTGGTGCCGGGACCTCCCGAGCCACAGGTGAGCATGAGACCACTGCCTTAAACAACCAGGAAGAGCATCTGCAGGATGGGTCTGATCTGAACCAGCTCACACTGACCACAGAACCCACACAGCCTTAGGTTTCCAGGCATTGATCAGAAGACAAATGAAAAACTCCTGCATTCTCAAGATGATCTCAATTCAAACTACTTTGATTATCATCTTTATAGCAGAGCCCATTACTTCTGCCACAAGCAAACAAAATCACTATTAATGCTGCATTATCCTTTATTTTCACACAAAGCAAGTGAATCTCCCATCCGTTTTAAACACATAAACCATTTCTGATATTTGGCTTTTGTGATCCCCCTGGTATTTCCCATCTCAATTCCTCCCATACTACTATTCAGAACTTGATCTATCTTTACACAGCACCATCAAAATATAGAGAAATGCTTCGTCTCACTTTATCATGAAAGAGCTCCTGTTTCCCAGACTTACCTGCACTATTAAATCTCTGTTTTAATTAGCACTACTGGATGATTCATGAAATCTCATGACAATAAATAGCTGTTCTTAGCAGTTCTTCACATAATTTGTGTCAGTGCACTGGTTTTTGAGACGTGTATCAATCAAGAGCATTTACCTCCAAAGAAAACTTTCTTCATTTAAAGACTGCTCCCCACTAGTGATGAAGTCAAGTTGACTGTTCATCATGAGCATTAATGTGAGGATTTACACGCCTCTTAAAGGCCTGCTCAAATGGATCTTTTGGATGCGTCCTCAACAACATAAGGACATGGAGCTGTTGGAGCAAGTCCAGAGGAGGCCACGAGGATGCTCGGGGGCTGGAGCAGCTCCCGTATGGAGCCAGGCTGAGAACATTGGGGCTGTTCAGCCTGGAGAAGAGAAGCTGCGTGGAGACCTCAGAGCAGCTTCCAGTGTCTGAAGGGGGCTACAAGGATGCTGGAGAGGGGCTCTTCATCAGGGACTGTAGGGATAGGACAAGGGGTGATGGTTTCAGACTGAAAAAGGGGAAGTTCAGGTTAGATACAAGGCAGAAGCTCTTCCCTGTGAGGGTGCTGAGGCGCTGGCACAGGGTGCCCAGAGAAGCTGTGGCTGCTCCATCCCTGGCAGTGTTCAAAGCCCAGGTTGGACAGAACCTTGGGCCTCATGGTCTAGGGTGAGGTGTCTCTGCCCATGGCAGGGGGCTGGAACTTGACACAGTACAGAGTGGCCTAGAAGTATTCTCTGACACTATTAAATAATCACTGGGGAGGAAGGTTTTATGTGTCAGGATTTAGAACTCTGGAAAATAGACAGCTCTCCTGAGACAGCACCATCCATGGAGTTAAGCCTCACAATCTATTTAGGACTTTCTTTTGAACCTTAGTGAGGTTTTAAACCTTATCTGATGAGCATAATGATATTAAACTGTTTTTCATTACCCATAAAAAATGAACAAAAAGGATAAAGCTGCTCACATCCCAGGCTATTTGAAAGGAATCAATAGTCTGAATCCCTTAGTCTATCCTGCTCATAAAAAAACATTTTCTTTAAACTGAAAGGAATTACTTGGACATGAGAAACTAGTTTCACACAAAGTACCTTTGGAAATAAAACATCCTAGGATTTAAGAAACAAATGTAAAACATGCTCTAGTTGACACAGATATAGGATATACAGCTATATGCATGTCAGTACATATGCACATAACGCATTCATATGCATGTAGAACACACCAAACCCCATTCACCAGACTGAAGGAGGTCTGGGCTCAAACACTCAGGTCACAAGTCAGAGAACATGAATAGAGCTAAACCAGGATACAAGAAGCTTGAGGCATGAGGCAAACAAAAACTACTTTGTATCTGAATACCTTGACAAATACATCCTTAGCATTTAGCAAGTCCCCATTCACTGTGCTTCACCATGCCTGCAGACACAGAACCCAGCAGAAAGATACCCGAGCGAGGAGCCACGCTCCAGAGCAGAGCTAACTGTGAATTTCCCAGCGCATTTCTTGTGTCAAACCCCATTGATTTGTTGACCTTTTCACAGGAATGCATCGTTTCAAGAAACAGTCATCACAAAGTTTATTCACACCTGACAGTTTCTGGTCAAAAATGCGAGAGAGAATGGTTGTAACAACCACCACCTACTTTTCAGACCACTAGCATCCCTCTAAAACTAAAATCTACACTTTAAAACACACACTGAATGACTAATGTCACTCTTTGAATGAAGAAATTCTACACATTGATTTAAGATATTCAAATTGAAATCATCCTAAAATACAGAGGCTTAATCCTCCCATGGTGTAAATAAGGGCGATTCCTTTAAATTCAATGAAGCTCAGCCAATGTATAGCAACTAAGGATCAATCCTGGTGCCTCCAAGGCTTGCTTAACTCCGTGTACCTTTTCTATCACATAGTGCTCTTAGATGAATTAATGTTTCAGGTGTTATCACCTGTAAGATGTGGAGCATGAGACCTGCAGGAATGGGATATTATTCTACCCTTACTCTTGTGATGGTTTCCCAGACTCTGAGTGAACTCCCACTGTGAGGAGCAGCAGCACTTACTGTATTTACACATTCAGGTCTATGAACAAACACCCAAAAGCATTACTGAGGAGGAAACCTGTCCAAATGCAATAGAATCCGTACAGCCATCTGCCTCCAGGAAGCTGAGGGGCATGGGGTATTCATGGAATATAAAGTAAACCTAAGTCTGCAAACACAGCTCAAAAATAGAAAGGAAAAACGGAATCTTCACCCCAAGTCTTTGTTACTGGAAACACCAAAGATGATGAATTTTGCAGAAAAACAATAGTATATGCAATTATACTGCTATTTTTATCCTGGATACAGTATTAGGAGATGGGGTTGAGGAGAGGAATAACTGTCAATATTGATTAGTGAAAAGTTCATCAAGGCAGGTATCCAAAACCTGGTTGTCATCATTAGTATCGTGCCTTTCTTGTTACAGCTGTGAAAGTAACTCTGGGACATCTGTACTGTTTTTAAAGGGTTTTAATCCTTATTGCTTCCATCTTTGCTTTATTCTGGCATATTGTCTCACAGCAAAGCAAAAAGCACCATGTCGTTCGGAGGCTGGCATATTAAATCCTCATATGCAGCTACTGGAGACAGATTTATAAAGTAATTAAGTATAGCAATCTCCTAAGCACTGGTTATGTCTGATGACTCTCCTATCAACCAGCTGAGTCATTCCAATGGATAAAACCCTCACACTTATTCAACAGAACGTTTGTAGAACCAGGCTAAAATGCTTTTCTCTCTAATGTAAATCAACCCATGCACAAAAACCTCCCCACGTTATTAAAGAACCTAAAGAAAGCTCAAAATCATTGATACATTCTTCTTTCTTTCCCTCCTCTGTTCCTCTAGGCACTTAATGGTTTGCTTCTGCTTCTAATTCAACTAAAACTAAGTTGCTTAAGACAGCAAGAATTGCCACTTTCCCCCTATTGAACTGTAATATTCTGCTACACTGGGGATGAGTTTTGTACAAAGAGCAGCTAAAACTGTTTTTATTCTTGTCTTCATTTTTCAGTTTGCTTCTGTCTGTTGCATGCCTGGTCCCATGTCTAGCACATGCTTTCTACACTCTCAGTCACGTCAATCTGCGTGTTCCTCACAAAACCTCCATAACAATCTGTATTTAAGAACCTATTTCTCCTACTGCAATTTTATCATAAACAGGCAGAAGCTATAAATGTCCTTTAACTGCTGAGCAAACACCTCAAACTTTTTTCAGCTGTTTTTCCATCAATACAGACCATCAAAGAACACTCTTTTATGATTCCCTGTTACAAACTTTGATTGCCTACAATCTATTTCCAAAAGGAAAAAATTGCCTTCCTTAGAGTACTCAACTCCTGAATGCTACTGGTGTGGGTGCCCCTATGCTCAAGAGACTTCTGAAAGTCCCACATTTAAAATGGCCTCATCTTCTAAAGCTGCACTGACAGCACCCACGCCACTGAATAACCCCAAATGCTGAGGCAGCTGAAGCCTGACCCTGGGATCCCACTGGTGGCACTGAGGAAAGAACATTTGGAAGTGCTTCCAAAATGTCATTGTACTCAGCGACTCCAGGCACACCATTAGTATTGATTAGCTGTGTGTTGGCTTTGTTTGGCAAGGTTCTGTTGAAGCTACAGGGGTGGCAGCCCACGGTAAGGCAATCTGTGCCCCCACAGCCCGTGGAGGTCCACATTGTAACAGATATCCACCTGCAGCACATGGAGATCCAGAGTGGAGCAGATATCCACCTGCAGCACATGGAGGTCCACATTGTACCAGATATCCACCTGCAGCACATGGAGGTCCACATTGTACCAGATATCCACCTGCAGCACATGGAGGTCCCAGTGTTGGAGCATGGGATACCTGAAGGAGGCTGTGACCCTGTGGGAAGCCCATACTGAAACAGGCTCCTGGCAGGACCTGTGGCCTGTTCATATACGAACTTTTGATATACATGAATCAGTAAAATATTGATAAATAGAATCACACCAGAATAAACCCATTTACGACCTGCTCCTACTGACAAAGGTAAAGATTTAGCCAAGCAACTACTTGACTTAGAGCTGCTTTCCTGGGTATGCTTCACTTAGCATACATCAAAATAAAGAGAAAGTGTGAGAGCCTGCCCAGTGATTGATGGGCTTCTATTACTGTTATAGAGTCAGTAATATATAACCTATTGTTTGGGTAATAACTTACATGTTTTCTTACTTTACAAGACTGTTCAGTGTGGAGTTTGATATATGAAGAGTTTTATGTACTTCATCTACAGAAAAATCCAGGTAATTCATTTCCATTACGGGAAGATCTATGTAAATAATTCTGACATCTTGATTCTTTTACACAAATCTCTAACTCCACAACCCCTCCACTGTCCTGAGTGGGATGGTTCCCAATGTCAAAGGGTTCCCCTTTCCTCTCTTTTTTGCCTTCTCTTTTTTCCTCTCGTCTTTCCCCCTTGTGATATTTAAGGGACTTTTAAGGTCTCTTGGGAGGCTCTAAGCACCTACCTCATCCAGCCCATTAAATTTATTTATGCAGCGCCTTGAAACTGGTGATATTTTGCCTTAGACAGTTTCAGAACCTATTTTCATGTGCAGGTAGGTGTTTCTCCAGTGTTTTAGACTTCTCATCCAAATGAGCTCCTTGAACTGTTCACCAAACACCAATAAAGATACTTGCTCCTACATTTAGCATGGACCAGGGAAGGGAGATACTGAGAATTACACAGAAAAAGCCTTTTCCAGCACAATTAACTGATTTTCATCAAGCCCACAAAACCCACTAAGTGTAAGAATATTTTCTATACTACATTGCATGCACAGTATTTTCTGCATCCTACATGTGCATATAAAGTATCTATATTCTATATGCACATTTCAATAATTCATATTAAGTCTCCACACAGATGAAGAATTTCTTTGAAAATTCTCCACACATTCTGAGATTCCTGAAAGACACCAAGGCCCTGGAGCTGCAGCCAGGGAATGTCACTGTAGCCCACTCAATCCAAAGGGTTTGGGCTATGCTGCTGCAAGAACAGGGAGGAGCAGAGCTTCACACAGGTATTCAGCAGCTCAGATCCTATATGAAAGTGGCTGCATTGGATAGAACAGATTTACAACTAGTTTGGCGCAAGAGCTCCACTTAGTTCTCACTAAGAATCACTACGGAAGAGTGTAATACATTTAGAAAGGTATATATATATATATATATATATATATACACATACACATATATATTAGATTTCTGTGTTTCTAGAAAACGAGAGCACTGTAATGTACTCATAAACCTGGCAGTGATTTGCAATTCAGGGACTTTCTGGACTGGTATTATCTGTGTGTTGAAGAGCATCTAACGGATTTTTTTCCCCAAAATACTCTTCCCTTCCCTTTATTTTGGCATCCATAGCATCACATGGCAACGCTGTTTGTTTTGAACTGCCAACTTAGCAGCTTCGTTTCACAACCTGTAGTTCACAAGCAACTGTGAAGAATAATTCCTTAGGATGGTTTTATATACATCTACTAAAATGTTCTCTTTTCAAGGCTGTAGAATCTCCTGCTGGTTTATTTCTGGAGCTTTTGTACAGATCCTTACATATTATAAACATGACTAATTCAATTGAAATTAAGATTCAAGACTGGCTTAAGCTCCAACTTAAGTTACTCCAGTAGTGTCTGTAAAGCTTAGGTCCATGCCAAATTCCTTCACCACAGAGAACTGAGCCCACTGCTTCTGTGATCACCAGTCACTGCTCAATTGAGGCTTATGTGCAGGATGATGTGAGTTTCTCCGGTCCATCTCAGTTACTACAGCCTGTCTTTTCCTTGGATAATGCGAGAAGGTGACGCTAAAATGCAAGTATTTTAGGGTAATGAGCCTGTGTGCACATGGCCTTGCTTATGGAGCCCACATCACCAGAGGCATAATTGAAAGACAGACCAATTTTCATCAAGGAAAAGGCTTTTTTGGGGAAACCATTTACAACAGCGACAGAACAAGGACAAAAGTGGTTCAGATTCTCCTCTCCCATCAGAAGGGAGCAGACTGATTGACTCTGCTGTATTTAAAGAAGTTTTCTAGATTTATATTGACAGAATAGAATTCGTCCCAAAGTATCTCAGGAACAACCAATTGAGATGACGATAGAACATCTGTCCTCTTTCCCAAAATCCTTCTCCTTTGCTATTTAAAGTCAGAATAGTGGAATAATGCACAATCACACTTAACTGCTGGGCACTTGCTTATTGTAAATCTGTTCTGATTATAACCTCCTGTTCCTCTAGGTGACATTGCTTTCAGTGGAGCTTCTAAGTTCTAATTCATTGCTAGTGTGCATAGTTCTGCTCTGTTGACCTTCTACAGCTCTACCATTCCTCTACAGGATGCTGGAAACGTGGCCACAGATCAGACATTTTACAATAAACCTTCTAATTTTTGAGAGGAGGTTGGCTATAAACAGGTATTTGGATGTTCTGCTCTCAGTGCTCTCAAGAAACATGGGGATTTGACAGCAGATGGGCAACCAAATTCACTTTGAACTTCAAAAAGCCATTTGGAACAAAGTTGGAGTATTTAAAGCAAAGCAATTTATGTGTTTCTAAATCATAGTTTCATCTCACCCATTGCTAAAATAAGCCATGTGCATTTTTAAGTAATCTTATTAAGAAAAAGGTCTTAAAGTCTTTAAGGGTTGGGGGGGGCATTTTATTTTGTATTCTTTGGGGGAATATGGGAGGAATTTTGAGTTTAATTAACATCAAAAATATATTCTATTAGAAGACTGGGAAATTGCTCACAGAACACTCACTTCTTACAGGAGGAGGAAAAAAACTGTTATTCCTTCCCTGCTAATCCCCAGTTTAAAAAGTCTTTTAATATTTCTGGGTTTTTTCAGCAGCAGAGTGAATCCATTAACAAAGATTGAGAACAGAGCTGGAAAATCCACCACTTGCTCCTCTGTGCATTTCCCTCCTGTTTGCCTACTGTCATTTCTACTGCTAATTTAATCAACTTCCAGCACATCTGCAGTATTTATCATAAGCTCGTCTACTTTAAGCTAAAGACTCTAAAAAAGACATAAAGTCCTGGCATTACATTGATCAGGAAGAAAGCTTATTTAAGCCAAAATACTTCTCCACTCATTTAAATACTAATGAGGCTGACAGTTCCAGAGTGACAGAATGAGAACAGGAGCACAGCAAGTACCTCTGGCCTTGCTGTGAGCCCTTTAAGGGGACTGGTTTTAGCTACTAAAGAGGATCTTTACTACTGTTTACCTATCAATGGAATAAAATCAGAGTTTTGCAATACATATACTTCCAGTTTGTTTCTGGTACAAACTTGGGAAGTGAATGTGAATTCTGGGGCAGCTAAAATAAAGACCTGTAATGTTTAACTTGTCTATTCTCTCAATTCATTGCCCTAGTGGGCGCTCAGACTATCACCCTTCCAGTGCTCATAGGAAGTGCTGTGAACATGCAACAAATGGCTAGAGGACCTGTTATGGTGTCCCCTTGTAACACTTGACTATTGGAAAGAACAGAAGAGTATCACAGCATCGTATTAAATGGAAGGGATCACGTTTTCCTTTGTAGTAGACTCAAGGGCTCATCAGGAAATTGCGAGCCTCCTGCTTTTTGGTCTTCTTGTAGATGCGGGGGTGTGCAACCGTAAGGCCTCGACCAGCCCAGAAAGCCACGCACTCCTCCTTTGCATCAGGCTGGCAGAACGAGCAAGCAGCATGCTAGGAACGACGCTACCTTTTACTACAAGCACGCCCTGAACAATGCTGCTTTCCAGGGGTCTTTCATAAAGCAAGAACCCTGCCTGCTACACTACTGAACAAATTCACACTATACATCTACCCTATCAGTAAGCACTATCAACACCTCACCGAGCCCGAGTTTCATAGATGAGCTTTGATACTAATTGAGAGGGAATGAGTTTGAAAAGCTAAAAGCTGTGGACATTTTTAAATCTACCTGTCACACCAACACAGAACTTCACTGACTGAAAAACTTGTGTTTGATAATCCTGGACTTGCTATTTTAACATATGTTGCTTAAATACTGCTTGTATTGTCAGAGAACCTAAATGGTCTAAACTACAACCCAAACTCCACCAGGACCGGATGCAAAGGAACACCAGATTGTACAGGAAAGGACTTAGAACACCAGTGTCAGCTGCCATAGGAACTACAATACAACAAAAGGAGCAGAAATATTCTAGAACAATCTTTGAGAAAGGAGGAATTTCCAAGAAAAGAATATTCTGCAAATTCTTCTTTGCAAACAAAATCTCTTGTTTGAAATAAAAATTCAGAATGGGAGATGTGAGGAAAAAGGTTTTCCTATTTTTATCCTTAGTTCCAGTTTGACTTCTAGAGCCCTCCCCCTCTTCATTCTACTCCCTTCTGCTTTAAAAAGTGATGATTGTATATTCCAACTATCAAAAAACAGTACAGTTCCATTCAGTTTTGTCTGAGACTCTTTAGCGATCATGCATGAGGCTGATGAACATCTACATTCCTCCAAAACTGGATTTTAGGGAATAATTTAACAGACAAAAAACCCTCCAACTGCAGCTGCACAAAAACAAGCCTCAAAAGACAATGAAAGTAACACAGGATTTATAGACTGAAAGTTTTACCGGCTTAAAAAGCTTTCCAAATTCCAGCAGTTTTACAGCAGTGACTTACTGACAGCACACAGACAGTGCTTTGCTTCTCTGAGGAGCCCCTGTCTGAGCGAGCAGCACACTACAGGTTATCCCAACTGATCATCATTTCATCTGGTACCCAAGTACATCTGCAAGCTGTTGGTAACCTCCAAGAGAAAAGTAACTGCTAATGCCACTGTAAACATAGAAAGAAGCACATCTGTATCAGTACAGATTAAGTTTGGTTTATATACAACTCTGAGAAAGAAAAAGCTGAGTTTGAAGTTCATCAAAACCTGGGCTGCCACAAGCAGTTTAATTAGAGGCATCAGCGCCTCCATTTAAAATACATGCAGAATATATTTAACTAAGAGTTCAAATCGTTTTATCTTCTCCCTGACCTTCTACTTTCCAAAGCACCTATCCTTTTGTTCACCTCTGCACTGTCCTTTTAGCACTGCTATTAAATGTTTGTATTACAGGAGACCCAAGGCTTAAATCAAAAGCAAAGCTCTGCAGTAGGAAGCGCTGTGAATTCACATAAAAGCACCGCTCTTGCCTAGAACAGCCTTTAATTGAAGTAATGATCATGTTGTAATATATATGAAGACAAAAAGGATGTATAATAAGCAACACGTTTAACCTACAACTAACTGGCAAAGCTACAGCAGGATTATAGGCCTGCCCAGCCCAGGCACACCTTGAGCAGCACCACATGGGACTTTTCACCTTTCTACTTGTCCAGTTGCAAGTCTAAAACACACAAGGAGGCAGGTGAATTTTCAGCTTAACTGGCAATACAGCAAAACTCCATTTCCACAGTAATTCTTCAAGGCTATCAAAATACAGGATTGCCAGAACATAACCTATGTCCATTGGCACATGATATACCTCTGAATAAATATACATTTAAACACAGGTGTTTTAGTGATGCTGAAAATGCACACAACTCAGTTGGGTATCTGGTCCAGGTTAACGTGATTGTGGTATGCCACTTGCAGTAATGGGGTTTGGTTCATTCATATCAGATGATCTTGTGTTTGTGAGGATAAAGTGATAGTTGAGGAAGAAATTTTTTACAATGAGGTTGGTAAAACAATGGCACAGGTTGCCCAGAGAGGTGGTGGATGCCCCATCCCTGGAGACATTCAAGGCCAGGCTGGCTGTGGCTCTGGGCGACCTGATCTACTTGAAGATGTCCCTAGTCATCACAGGGGTTGGACTATATGACCTTTGAAAGTGCCTTCCAAGCCAAACCCTTCTTATGATTCCACATACTGTTATGAATGTTAGTCAGCCAAAAGTGGAATCTTACCTGAAAAATAGACAGCTTCAGCAATGAAATACGAAAGCACCAAGAAAGTAAGAGTAAATACAGTCAGTAAAATACATGTGGACACAACAACTACAGTTTACATGGCTGCACTCAGAAGAGTTGGTTCAAAGTTTCCCATGTGTCCTGCAGTCACTGACTTGTGTAATTCATCGCTACAGCCAGAACAGAATAATCACTGCCTTATAAATCTGCAAATTTACTTAATTTAATCTTCTTTGTGCATTTTATTTAAGTTCCTCACTGTCCTGGGGAATTGATAATCTTCCTCCTCAGTGCCAGTAAAGCCTAATAGGAGTAGAAATGGGTTACAAGGATTGTAATTTCAGTAAGATTTGCTCTTCGCTTAGGCAAAGACCGCAGCTCTCAAACAAAAAGCAACATTAGATAGTCAGATTCAATTCCTTCTTAAGAAGTTATTGCTCTGCATTTGAATATTCTCATCTTCTACACCCCTTTTTGCTGTCCTTCCCATTCACATCGTCTATTGCATTATACGTATGAAATTCAAATGATCCTAAAATCAATACAGCAAGTTCTCTACTGCTTCCCATCTATTCTCATTTGCACTGTTTCAGTCCAACTCTTCTTGCCTCTCCTAGGCCCCTTTCCTTCACTCACTTCCTTATCTCAGATTCAGTTGAGTGATAAAAACATAACAGCCTGCATTTCAGAAGCTCACCTATGTGCATTTCTGTTCCAAGAGTACCTGCACATTAAACTCGGGCACTATCTGCTTAAATCCTCATTCTTCCCTTTGAGTTAATTTCCCATGTTTGGAGAAAACAACTTTGAAGACATTTCTTCAATGTACAGGACAGCCCATGCATGTAAGAATCCATATTGCTAGTAAATAACTTGATGCTACATGAAAGGAGACTTGCTGGTTGTCAGCAGGAACATCGTGGGGTTAGAGGAAAGCTGGACTGGGAGAGCTGGGGATTCCTAGTAATTAGTGCTCACCATTTAGTTGTCTGGAGCACAGCCCTAGTGACTGTTTTCTTCTTTTCTTCTTTTCTTCTTCTGTTCTCCTCCTCCAAGGCCTGAGACGTGACTGTATTTACTTCACTTCAAGGTTATTTTCTGTTGATGTTTTTCATTAGTTCTGCAGCACAACACCCTACCTGGACACTTTTACGATCACACTGATTCTCTTGGTTATGTTATGACAATGACTGGTGGGTACCTGTTTCTCCTCCCCTTTCTACTGACATCTCATTAATCCAAGGCTATATTTTAAAAAGTCAAATAAGAATGGAAGAGAGCTGCTTTCAAAGCAGATGCTCTCAGGGAGCTTTGAACAACACAATCTTTTCTTCTCTTTACAAAACATTTTGCAATGGTTATTTCAGTGTTAACCACCCTGTGAAACAGTTCCTCTGAGGGAAGAATTCAGTGTTTCTAAACTAGCTTCATCACACAGCCTCATAGAATGACAGCAGCACTCTAGCCCTCTATGAAGTTACCAGGTATCAGCTACTACAGAATACACCAGGCACCCTCCTTTAAAGCACTACTTGAAAGAAAATATTACATTCTTCTACATATAACATACCAAATTCCAGAGAAACATCTTAGGCTTGGAGCCAGCCTCAGGCTTTTGGAAGATATGGTCTAGGAGAAGGTGCCCCTGCCGCAGCAGGGGGTTGGAACTGGATGATCTTGACGGTCCCTTCCAAGACAAACCAATCTGTGATTCTAAGGTCTGTATTCTAGGTTTAGGGCAGCACGGTGCTTCTAGAACCAAAGGAAGAGGTCACGGGGTAACAGAGGCACCACCTGCATCATCTTCTGCGTGCAAGTGATAGACAAGGAGCTAGCAACCTCCTCTTCTCACAAGCCAGAAAAACACTCAGCTGTACCCAAACCACAGGGGTTTAATGTCTTTTTGTCATACCCACACACAAAGCATCAAGGAGCAAAGCAAAAGCACTCTCTAAATCATGTCCATCTCCCCATTCACAGCATTCACCTTCCCATGTCCCCCTTCACCTACTGGGGTCAGGGTGATGCTAAAAAAATTACTGATCTATTAATAGGGGCACTGGAAGTTCATTTCCACATTTATGGCTCCTATTTTACAGCATTAGACAAGATATTCCCTCCTTCATCACCAAATGGGTTTGATGGAAAGCCTCCAGGAAGATTTTCCTTATACTGCTGATAAACTGAAGAGCTCAAAATGCAAAGCCACAAGTGAAAATAGTGATACAGCCTGAAGAGGTGTTCACGCAAAAGTACACAAATTCTATAAATGAGGCACCCTGAGAGACTATGAAACCTTGAAGAATTAAATAATGAATGAGAATTAACTGGTTTTTTCCCCAGGGGCATTCCTGTGGCTGCAGCATACTTTGAATGCAAACAACAAACAGCAATTTTCACTAATATAGTATCTAGTGCATATACTGAGACAGGGACAGGCAAGAAGACTTGTATTATTTTGCTTAGACACTCCCTCACCCACAGAGAACACTGAAAAGTTCTGCTTGAAATTCCATATACATAGAAGCAACCAGATTCATAAAATGATGCTGGTTTTGAGAAGTATTCCCAGCAAAGCTGCAGCTTTCAAGGATCTTTCTGTCCCAAATTAACAGTTTTACTTGTCTTTAGGTTTTACTGTTTATATAATCATGTCTCAAAAACGTTCAGGACAAAAGCCAAACGTAGGCTTCAGTTTGAGAAGGTTCCTTTACTCTCCCAGAGCTCCAACAGTCTCTAATGCCAATTTGCTCACTGTTTTATTAACTAGCCCAGAGCCAGATGTTTAGTTCTTCCAAAGGAAAGGCACATACATATACCTTAGGTGGGAGTCAGCAGAGCTATCAGCTGGAAATCAGCACACCTCAGCCTGATTCCTGACCTCAGGAAAGTCACTCCACTTTTATGCAGCTGACTATACAACAGGGATGCCAACAGCAGTTTGTTTAGAAACTTCTATGATCTACTGATGACAAACACTATGAAAGGAACAATTTGCATGCCTTAGATAATCTCTGGACTCACCAAGTCCTGGATCATGGATGAAAACACAAGGAAGAGGAGCAGTGGGGCTGTTCAGGCAGAGAGGTGAGTGTTATAAACCTGGGCTCAGTGGGGTGTCAAGAAGAAAGGTTTGTTTTGTATCACCCACACTCATGTGGGATATTCAAGGCCAGGCTGGACAAGGCTTGGAGCAAGCTGCTCTAGTGGGAGGTGTCCCTGGCCATGGCAGGGGTTGGAGCTGGGTGAGCTTTAAGATCCCTTCCAATCCAAACCAGTCTGGGATCCCATGACATTGCTGCTATTAACAAGCATGTAATGAAAATAAGGAAACACTAAAATGTATTTGTAAAAGGATGGTCCATATTTAATTGAATACACTTTTCTGTTAAGAGTTCTCATAACAACATTGCTTTGAGAGCTGGGAGAAGAGGGAATTAATACTTTCTAATAGCATATAAAGATTATGCCACTCAGATTGACAGAATCATTGGCTTTATGTCATAGAATACAAATGCCTTCTTTCTTCTACATGATGGTGCCTGCCACAGACACCTCTTGAAATCTGAGAAGGAAACATGCAAGGAAATTATGCTTCTACTGAAGAGAAGCTGAAGCAATGAACATTATTAGTAAAACAAGCTTGAATCTAACACCACTTTTCTACTCAACCTCAACAAATTGATTTAGAGTACTTAATCCCCACAGCATAGCTTGTAGTATCCAGTTTTCCCCTAGAAGAAAACTCTCTGACCAACAAAGCCTGTGTGGATTGACACAACCTGCACGCAGGTTTGCAATGACAGAAGAGAATGGCAAGATTAGTAATGAAAAATCTAACTACTGGAGGAAAAAAGGAATGAAAGCCCCAACTACTCCCCCTGGGAGCATGACTCCTACCAGATCATGGAGAATACTGAAGCACAAACACCATCCCCAGCTGCATACAACAGGCAAGTGTTTGAAGGCATCCACAGCCAGTCTGTAAGGAGGACCAGGGAGGCTGGGCTAACACAATTAGCACTTGAAAGCCTGGGTCTTAAGTCTGGGAAAACAAGATTATTCTGCATGAGGGATCATCTCCTTTTTGCTTCCAATCCACAAGCTTCAGGTCCCTCGGAACGTTACTGGAGAACATTCCAATGGTACAAGGTTACAAGAGTCACAGCAGGTTCCTTCACTGAAGAAACTGGTCCTTCTTATTTGAACAGAACAATCTCACTTCAGAGGTTAATAACTTCCATTCTCAGACTTTCAGTCTCATTCTTTCTAGAAAGTATGAAGTAGGATAGAGGAAAAAAGGTTCTATTAGTACTGTTGATCCACGTTTTGATGAAAGCTTAAAATGTAAACGAAAAGAGAGAGAATAGGGATGAAGCATCTTTAAACTTGCAACAAATCATTTTATATTGATAGAGTCCTGGGCTTAAATCCAAGCACAGCTATTGCCATAATGCAGACCGATTTCAGGAGACTTAAAAATAGCCAAGATACTATGGTGACTGGCAGCATTGTAGAGCCCGCTGCCAAAGGCAAATTGATTTTTTTCCTCCCTTTTGAAGGACTCTGGATTATTTAAGCACAGCTACAAATTAAAGCACACACATATGACTCCTTGATGATTTAAAAAACACAGTTCCCACAGGAAGGGAGCTTCACCTTTGAGAAGCACAGGGAAGTGCTGTGCAGACTGACCCCACAGCGCTGGAACACGCCCAACCAAGTGATGCGCTGCCATCACGTATTGGATGTGGTCAGGCCCAATTTAGCTGCTGTGCCCAAGAGTTCTGACAAGTATGAACTCCAGGGCTTCAACAAAGAGCAATTCCTGGTATTACTTGCTATTCGCTGATGGAACTACCTCAGGATTTCACTAGGCAAACAACTCAATTACACTCCACATCTACCCAAGGTAGAGCTGCAACAAGAGGTCATACAGGCTCACAGATATGTACAGGTCACTGGCAGTACTCACGGGGAAAAGCTCCACAGGTTGCTAAGCGAGGGAAGGGCCGGAGGGTAGCGAGGCATGAGGTTTGGTATGGTGGGGTTTTTTTTGTCCTCATATTAAAACTGTCAGTTTATACCAGAAGGTCAGGAAGGCAAAGGCAGAGAGGAATCAGAAGAGGAGGGGGTGGTGTTTTGAAGCATTTTCTAATCCACTGAGAACACTGCCTGCTTACAGCATCCACACATCTGCCCAAGGCTCTTGAGATATTGCTTGCAACAGCAATAGAAATGAATTCAAACATGCATTACAGGTCTGATTAATTTCCAGCTAGTGCCATTTTAAAAATAAAATACATGTCAAGTGGTCTCTCCATCATGGGGCACACAATACATCTCCAACCGCTTGTACCTCCCATAGGTGGAAGGGTATTAGTTTCCTGGTATTAGTAAAGCTCAAGCCTTCAGGTCTTGCTGGCTGCTAATGTTCCAGAGAGGTTTTAAATAAATAATACTGGATATTGTTCATTGCTTCAGCAGTGAAGGTAACAAAAACAAACACCAACCCATTCAGCTTACGGGTGTTTATATGGTTGGAGTATATACCGTACTACCAGATGCAGAGCTTTTACTTACATTTGTGATACTCTTGGCCTTCAGTTTCATGCTATGGAGATGTGACAACCCTCGCTAGATCCATATGAAGCAGAACAGTGCTATATCACTGCACATCAAAAGCATACAAGTGGGTTGCACAAAGACTAACACTGACCCTGTTGAAATAATCTCCTTAGTTTCTCTTTACACTCTTAGAAGAGCTAAGTGCAGTTATCAGCATTCCCCGCCGCATATAAAAGGAGCCCAGGAAGACAAGTCTCACAGTGACAAACATTAGCCATTAAAATTATCACTTACAGACATTAAGCAACTTGCTGGAAATGACAGGAGAAAGAAAGGACTGTTACCCATCAGAAGGTACTAAGGGACTGCCATCGTGCCGCTGGTACCATGCTCTTTACACAGCCAAATTCCTGCCTTTAGGGATAGCTGAGATGTCCTTCACTGAGATCTTGACTTGCTGACTCCGGTATCAAGGGTGAGTTCATTCTCCTAATGAATCTGTTGAGGCTTTGATAATTGCTATATTAGTATCTGCACATGCATGTACATTCATATGCTCTCTAGAGAATGAAATGTCTAACATTAAAAATTCTAACAGCAAACCTCACTAGACTGAATAAAACTGTGAAACCAGAATACGAGACATAAAGGATATAAAATATTCATGTTTTCTTTTTAAAATGCATTATAATGTATGATGCATTTCTCTTGCAATGAACAGATAATGATAACTATGTGCTTAACACCGACATCTTAAATGCAGATACCAGCTCTGAAGATACTATTGGAATAAAGAACACAAACATTGGCTTTGGTCAAACTCTGACTTTCTACAGGCAAAGTTGAAGATTTGACATGGTGAGGCCTGATCCAGCCCCCAATTTTATTTTCAGTAATTAAATGCCTTCTGATTTCTTTGGGAGGTTGGTTCAAACTTCAGGTGCTCCTTCTCATGGCCTTGCATTCCCCTATAAAGCCACTCTAGCAGCACCCAGCATGTATCACACTCTGTAATTCAGTTACTCCTTTTTCATCACAAATCTTTCTATGGGGGGAGGCACTGGCTCCCCATTGTAAATCTGCCTATGCTAAACGCATCCTTGGTACAATCACTAAGAAGGATGCATATTTAAAGATCACCTTTACTCAGTCCTCCAAGACCATTAAAGCATAAGCATCCATTACATGTTCGGCCCAGCCTATTAGGAAGGTCAAATGTTGCAAGACAGCTCCCCTTCAGCTCCAAATGTAATTACACTTCCTGAAAATCATACTGCTGGCATTCTTTCTGAAATACATAATGAGATTTTCATACAGAAGCAGCACTGTAGAAATGATAAACCCTTTATATCATACCACGACCAGAAAATAAGATCTCTGTTCAATTCAATAACACAGCAAGAATGACAAAGTCACAGGGAAGATCACTGCGAGCATTTAGAGCCAGAGCTAGAAGGGCTCATCAGGAATGGTTCCATGTTGCTTTAGAGGAATAATTACAATTAAGATCAAGTTGTGTGCAGGCACCAGAAGGGTTGCAACAAATTGATAAAAAAGACAAATGAGGGTGGGAGATGATGAGGTGAAAGTGAGAAAAGGCAACGGCTCACTACAAACCTTGCCTCTCATTTGTCTTTGAGGGCAAACTCAAGGAATTTATTACTTGAAATTAGATTACATCAAAATGTTTTCTCCATGCCAGGGAGTACCACACAGCACTGCCTGAGTGAAAAAAAGAAGTTAAGATAGTTGGGAGGTAAAATTTTCTCTCCCTTTCTTTACTACTGTGGAAATTAGCTTCTGGAGTTGGATTTCTCTCCTCCAAAAAGTTGCACATCTCTCAGAGACCATCCTGCTAACAAAGGGGGTTCACCTCTCCAACAGAGACATCAACATCCTTGACAGTTTAGACTAGAAATGAATACAGATGGGTTTGGTACTATGCAATATTGAAGATTTCTCTTGGTTTATTCCCATGACTTGAATGTTCATAGATTAAAATTTGCTCTGTAAATCAAAGATGCTGACCTACAGCTCTTGCCTGCAGAGATAGGAGAGAGAGTCACTACTAGTGTCAGGTGAGGTTCTCGCCCTCAAGGATATCCAAAGCCTAAATTGCTCATCATAATGCAATGAACAATTTTACATGGAAGTGAAATCTGAAGGCTCCAGAAAGAACATCCTCTAGAGAGGGAGACTGCCACAGTTCATGTGTACAATATGAAATATCTCTTTTAAACACAGTTAAGGAAATACAAATGCTCTGGGTGTTCCTGTATGAGAAATTCACTTTGGCAGAAATACGCTATACAAACACCACACTCAGGACAACTGTCCTCTCCCGAGCAGGTCAGTCAGCCAGCTCCTTGCAGCTGTATTGTTACAGAGCCAACAGGATTGTGTGTTCAAACTATCCCATCCATCTCTGGGCTGACAACTCACAGCTTAGAGTAACTTATAGGGTGCCTGGAGATGTCTAGCTGTTGGAAAGCTGTTGGAAAGCCAGCTTAATGAATTAACCATGGGCCTAACAGAAGGACTGCTGAAGTCAACAGGAAAATACCTATTCTGCTGGGCTTTGTATCAGTCCTGATACACATTTCTTCTTCTCAGCTGAGAGACAAGCTTCACTGACTGCAAATGTCCCCATGCTTCCTAATTCGTTATTTAAAGGTCAAAGTTTCCACTTGACAGATAAAAGCATTACTTGTATACATGCTCCCTATTGTGGTAGCAGATAGAAGCCCATGCCAAAATCAACGCCCCTAATGTGGGAGAAGGTACACGTCCCAGTCAACAAGACTCGGTGTAAAAGAACCAGCTCATAAAAGACCCAGCTCTAAAGTGCATTTTTATTTCTATTAACTTTCTCTATTCTGTCCAATTTATGTGTTTGCAGTTTTCTTTCCCTACTAAAGGCAAGGATCCTTGCGCTAGATCAGCTCAACAGCCCTCATTTAAATAAGTGGGAATTCTAATTCCAGCAAAATATCCATCAATACTCCCGATAGCTTTAGATCTGACAATACTTGAGTATTGTAAAATATACGGATATATTGTAAATATACAGATATACCTGACAACACACAGTATCTGAGTATTGTAAAAGCTCTGAATAGGGATGTTGCTACCAATTACACCCAGAATGGAATGGCCTGAAGAAACTTAGTTAAAAAGATTAGCTTTTAAAACTGTTATTAAAGTAGCAGCAACCCCAAAGCAGTAAAGCATGCCCCTCTGCAACAGAAACTTCACCATGTGAGAACAGCAAAGCAGTTCATGAGCATGCATTGACATCCTTTGGGCAATAGCACATTAGGGAAACACAAGGGATAAGGTGATATGATGCTAAGGGTTAATTATGCTAATTTAGAGAGAGAGAAAAGCATCTGCATGCAGCTACAGCTCTCCAAGAAAACTTTCACCATCTAAGCCTAGGCTCTACTGAAATTGGCACTTCAGCTTCTGCAGGAGCTAGGGAAGGGAGAGCTTTTGTGGAAATTTAGTTATAATGGTTTCAGCATTAACCTGATGGAGTCAATAGAGTAATGTATTAATTTGACAACACAGATTAAAGATGACTGAGTGACAGGGAACTTCTCAGCAAGCAACAGCACAGCGCCAGGCCTGGGAGCCTTTTCTTCCTGGACAGCAGTGTTATCTTCATGTAAACACCAGCTAGCCCATTCACGTAGGCACAGTTAAAACTCATTAATGTGTACATTCTGGGAGCCTTCTACCACTAGAAGCAGTGAAAATGTGGTGACTGCTCATGCTAGTATGTGTTCTTTAGCCTTAGTACTGAAAAGGAATGTTTTAATGTGTGATAAAGCAGGAGGAGAATTTAAATCAAATGTACCAGCTTTCTTCCTTTTCCCTACCACTGGTGCATCAATATTCTGATAAATCAGGATCAAATGCTCTGGAACAACAAGAGTTCACAGCAATAGACTTGCCTGTTTGGTGATAAGGAGGGACTCCATTTAAGATCTCTTGCCAGATTAAACTGCACACAACTGCAGCTTGACCTGAGGTGCTAAATATAAAGAGTAGGAACCAAAACAGAGTCACATCTTCCATGGATCCAACTACAAGAAGCTGCATTAACAAACTGGTCAGAATTAGCTTTCATCTGGATTTTGAACCTCTGTACTGTAACTGCAGTCTCCCAGGTTCCTTAAAGCAGCGAACAAATATTTAGGCGTTATTTGCCTTATTCTGCTTTGCTAAGCCGGAGAACATGAGGCATTTTGTAGCTCATCTATTAATTCCCTTATATTAAATTGCTGTATATGCAATATTACCAATCACAAATCTGTAGAGAAACAGGATTACCCTGAGTTATTTGACAGTGCTGAACATTATATCCTGGTTCCTCAGCCCTGTGCTGACACCCTGACAACTGGAACACACTTCCTCTGTCAGACTTGCACGTCTCCCTCTGCACAAGACTGCATGAGGAAACCAAAAATGATCCTGGAATAGCACATAGGAGCAGGGGAAGAAAGGAATTTAACAGTTTTATACTTGCGTGGTCACTATATCAATTACGGTGCTCTGAAATGGTGGTAGTATTCCATGTCTGTGCTTTACCAAATGCAAGGAAATACAATGGAGGGATTACAAAAGGATTTTTTTTTTCTGCTCACGAGTTAGTTAAAGTGCAGGGTTTGGTTCTGGCTTATTTTATGGCTTGAGAAAGTGACATTTTTAATGTGAGAAAGGTCAGTCTTGTCAACTTATAAATAATTAGGTGTTGTACTATATGAATTGCATATTACTTCATAGAATCCTTCCACTTAAAGGTCTCCAAAGAAGCATGTACACACATACACACACGTGCAGGCAAGGTAAGGGAGGGGTTTTTGCC
Source organism: Pezoporus wallicus (assembly GCF_028554395.1). Lineage (NCBI taxonomy): Eukaryota > Metazoa > Chordata > Aves > Psittaciformes > Psittacidae > Pezoporus > Pezoporus wallicus. The sequence goes on from NW_026636985.1 coordinate 2,011,564, forward strand.
TTCCTTCAGGAATGCATCATTTCTGAAGGAGTAAGAATCTTAGCGGTTTCTTTCTGTATATGCCAGGAGAGGTCCTCCCCAGGTAAAAGGGCCTTGGCCGCCTAATTAATGCCTTATGACTATTTGATAGACAATGTGCCCAAGATTGACAGACAGGAGGCAGAGTTCAAGGTATAGCAGTGGGAAGAGAGTCCAGTATCATTTTCTTAGCATCTTACTTGCTCTTAAAATGCAGGATTCAGTATCACCACCTCACACCTATTCCAGAGTTCACTAATCCCTGCAGGCAGTTGTAGCAATACTGCAGTGGAAACCAATAGAGCAATTTTAAACCAACATTGTGATCATCTCATTTACAGGACTCTTATTCTGAGTGCTGCCACACAGCAGGACAACAGCTGAACCAGGAATACAATTGAGGTCCTTCTCATATAAACATTAATACCATTGGAATACCGAGGAACAGAAAAGCAAGCACTGCACATCCAAATATCATCACCAAGCCCACATAAAAATTCGAAAAGATGTCATCATAATTTAGGTAAAAAAAGAGAAATTATTACTTTTTTTAAAGCCTTTAAGAATGTTTCTGAATTTTTAGGCTGTTGCAATATACACTACTTTCTTCTCTACCCAGAAATGCTGCAAGCATGGAGGAACAGTTACAGACTTGCCAAGGTCACACAGAGCCTAGCACTGCAAATGTGGGGAGGAGAAAAGGCACACAAAGGAAGAAATGCTGGAAATACTAGGGTTGGCAAATACTACTGGGTTTCATTTCTAGACAACTGGAATAGTAATTGTCCTGGGTTCAGCAGTAGCAGTCATTTTTCTCCTTCTTGGTAGCTGGTGCAGTGCTGTGTTTTGACTTTCAGCTCGGGAACAGAGCTGATAACAAGGATGTTTTGGTTTGGCCAAGGACTTTGTGAGCCTCATGCTCTGCCAGGGAGGAGGGGAAGCCAGGAGGAAGCAGAGACAGGACACCTGACCCAAACTGACCAAAGAGGTATTCTGTACCACAGCACGTCATGCCCAGGATGTAACTGGGAGTTAGCCGGAAGGGCTGGGAGACTGCAGGGTTGGAGGAGGTATCGGTCGGTGCTTGGTCGGGCTGAGGGGGGACAAGTTATCGGTCGGCTGGTGCTGAGGTGTTGTATTCTCTTCCCTTGTTATTTCCTTTATCATTATTATCATTGGTGGTAGCAGTAGTGATCTGTGTTATACCTTAGTTACTAAACTGTTCTTATCTCAACCCGTGGGAGTTGCATTCTTTTCGATTCTCCTCTCTGTCCCTCCAGGAGCAGGGGGAGGGCAAGGGGGGGGGGGGGGGGAAGTGAGCGAACGAGTTACCTGACTGGGTTTAAACCACGACAGTAATGCATCTAAATTTTCAACTAATGATATGTCCTCCCATATAACTCCTCACAGGGATGAGAACCCCATGCATGTGCGTCGAAATCCAGGGCTGACACTGAGCAATCACTGAGTTTATCTTGCTAATTCAAAGACACATACCATGAGAGTTTGACTGGTTCCAGGACAGAGTAAACAAGAACTAGCAGGGAAGAGAGCTGATCCAGTTCTGTCATTCTATTGTTGGAAATACATTCTTCTGTATCAATGGAGTTACACCCCTGTGAAACCCAGAACAGGCAAGTGGCAAGTCAGTCACTACCAGACTGGGGCCATCTCAAGGCCCCCCAGTTAGTGCCTGATCATTCTCTTGTTCGCCTGTGCAAACGCAGGCATCCTTTCCAGGGGGACTGCCCTTGCATCAGACTCCACACAGGTACAGTGCCAAGCACAACGCATTTTTCTTTCCTAACTGGAACTTCAAGGCATCTAACGCAGTACAGAAAGCAGTCACGTAAGGAGATGACAACAGTGATGATGCAACACAATGCTCCTCATACAAATTTTTCTTGACTACATCTTAATATCTTCTACTAACAGAACCCCATTACTTTTTAATATAAACACTTATTCTTGAAAAATGCAAGTCTTAGACTGGGCAGCAGGGTTGGGGGGAAGCCTTTCGCTACGTGGAAGTAAACTTAAGATCTGAAAATACACCATGGAATTCCATAAAGATCTTCCTCAAATATGACTCATGTGCAAGCAGGGCCTGTCTGAACAGAAAACTTAGTGGAACTGCGAGAATACTCAGTAGCCAAGATGAACACAGACCAGAAGCTGAGATTTCCAAATGTCCTCCCCCTGATTTACAAATGTGTCTTGCTTGGTATTAACTAAAGTTGTGAAAAAATCTTATTAATCCTCAGCTAACATTTCCTTTCCCCTGTTTTTTGTTGGCTAAAAACCTATTTATTGAAGGACATGATTTACAGGTTAGTTTGCTGTCCTTTATACCTAAAAAAAACAAACAAAAAACACCCACAACCCCCAAACTCCAGCATATTAATGCAGCATTTTACATTCCCCGTTAATGTCTCTGGCTCCCCTGAGGAGTTCTCCTTCACATATTGTTTCATCATCGAAGACGGTTCCAATGTGACCTTTTCATTCAGCTGTCCTGCAGTAAGAAGGTACTATGAGAAGACAGTTTCAAGTAATGGTCAAATATGATTTTCATTTACAGTCACATCAAAGCGTATTTTCATCTTCATCAGGATGACATGTTAACCTTGAAAAAATGCTGGAAAAAAAATGTGAGTATTTGACTCACATGAAAGAAATCCTGTGGAAACATTCCAGTTGCTTTATCCCGATAAATCCTATTATATTAAGATCTGGTACGCTATGCAATATTTGAAATAGAAGGGTCTGAATTTCCATAACTTCTGCACTGAAAAGTAACACTAACATATTCTGAGGTACTTTAGTATCAAAAGCTTTTGCCCTGTAAATCTATTCCATAAAAAAAGAAAGTGAAAATACTGAGAATAAGAGGAGCCAGCACAATTTTTACTGGTTTCTTGTATTTACCAAGGGGGTTTCCATCTTAGCTGCTTCCCCGTGACCTGTGCTGCTCTTGTCAAGGCCAAATCCTCAGAGATACTCAGCTCACAGGAGCTGTCTTTGTTGCCCTTCACAACCCTGGGTACAATGCTCTTCCACAAGTTTGCCTTGCTCAAGGGGTACCTCTTGTTATACTGTGACCTCAATCACATCCACTATGATATTCTTTTTTCCTTCTTTTCACATGAAAGTTTTTCTATGACAACTACTTTAAAGACCCTTCCTGCTAAAGCTCTCCCTCATTCCAATTCTTTTTAGGTGAATGGATGAGCTTTTATAAACGCTTTTGGGTGCTGAATAGAAAGGCCAGAAGAGATTCACACGAACAACTTTTGTACAAGAGCTTAATGCATAATGCTCATCAACTCTGGCATATTTCAACTCTGGCAACTTCCATCCCTTCTCCAGACTGGTGGATAGGAGGGAAAGGAAAAGGCGGCCTTTAACTGAATCCAAGGTCAGCATTTAATACTCTTTAATGCCGGACTATCAATTCTGGAGGCCTATTTAATCCCTTTTAAACTGTCAGTTAACAAGTGTAAACCTTGTAAATAAACAAACCCTTGTGTGAACAGACTCTTTTGATGCTTAAGAATAAGGCTAAACAAGCAATGAGACACATTTGAAGTCTGATGTATTAATCAAAGCATGTCTTCTATGCTGCTTCTGAGCTGGGAGCTAACAGCAGCTTCAATGCACCTCCCAAACGGCCTTCATTCTTCAATACTTCATTAAAATACAGTATTTTATTTAAACTTGGGGGGACCAAGCTTTATTTTGCATCTCTGAAGTCTCTGTCTACGCCTCTTCACAAAGGAATGCATTCACAACTTTGCTCTGAGTATTGGAGAGCTCCCCTTACTCTACCTCATTCTTATTCAGATTCAGAGCAGCCCTGCAGAGAAGGACTTGGTGGTGCTGGTTGATGAGAAACTGAACACGAGCTGGCTTCAGTGTGCACTCGCAGCCCAGAAACCAACCGTGTCCTGGGCTGCATCAAAAGGAGCGTGATCAGCAGGGCGAAGGACGTGATCCTGCCCCTCTACTCTGCTCTCATGAGACCTCACTTGGAGCATTGTGTGTAGTCCTGATGTCCCCAACATAAGGACATGAAGCTGCTGGAGCAAGTCCAGAAAAGGTTCACGAAGGTAAGGGGGCTCAAGCACCTCCCATGCAAAGACAGGCTGAGAAAGTTGGGGCTGTTCAGCCTGGAGAAGAGAAACTCTGTGGAGACCTCATAGCAGCTTTCCAGTATCTGAATGGGGCGTATAAGGAGGCTGGAGAGGGACTCTTCACTAGGGCCTGCAGTGACAGGACAAGGGGTAACGGGTTCAAACTTAAACAGGGGAAGTTTAGACTGGAGATAAGGAGGAAATTCTTTACTGTGATGGTGGTGAGGCACTGGCACAGGTTGCCCAAGGAAGTTGTGAATGTTCTGTCCCTGGCAGTGTTCAAGGCCAGGCTGGACGGAGCCTTAGGTGACATGGTGTAGTGTGTGGTGTCCCAGCCCATGACAGGGGTTGGAACTGGATGATCTAAAGGTCCTTTCCAACCCAAACCATTCTATGAGTCTGAAAAGAATTAGAATCAAGCCTCAGTGGTTTAACTATTACTTCACAGCGTACCACCTCAAGCTGAGCTTTCGCTACCTAATTTTGGTACTCCTGGCCTTAGCTCCGTGCTCACTGTGCTTTACAAGTCTTAACGCCTGCTGAACATTAGATTTCATTATGTGAACTTGCAGCAGCAGCTGTTTGTTCTTGCCATGCACCACAGCACATTTTCTATCAAACGCTACATAAACCATTTGACCCCATCTGCATACAAACCTTCATAGCTATCCCCATTCAAACTACCCCCTCCACTCACTCTGCTTCAGATTCAAAACTTACTAACAACAAACAGTTCTATAATTAATGTCTATAAACCTGACTCATTGCTGACATATTTTTTCCTGCTTTTGGTCAGCGCTATCATTAGGTTAAAACTTATCAGGAATACAGTGAAATCACATTAACTGACTAACTGTTAAGAGATCAAGACAGTAGCATTTAACTTGTCTGAATGGCCAAGATAATCTAAATATCAAAAGTGAAATGTAAAATCACAGATGTTAAAGGTCTAAACTTTTCTGTAGGACCACGTGCACAGTTCCTACTGAGACTACAAAAGCGCACATACTGCACATGCCCTAATACACGTACCACATGCAGTGCTTTCCTGTTATTCAGGTGCTAAATTTGAGGAAAAAAGATAACAGTTTAGGCACTAAGACAACAGGCATGAGATTAAATCTCTATTAAGACTTCTCAGATAAAAAGTAACATGTTTTCATCAAACAGAAGCGAGCTGTGAAATGTGCTGTCATGAGACTCTGCCGAGGACAAGAATTTAAGGTTAGCAAAGAAACTGATACAATTAGCAATGACAATAATTTGGGGGGAATATTGGACAATCGTGTAAAAATGACACTTATAGAGAATTTTTATTAGAATAATAACTCAGCTGAGACCAGACCTTCAGAGCAAATCTGCCTCAAAGGGGTCTAAAATCAAAGACGAGTATGTATCACTGCTTGGCTTGAGGAGTCCCCTAATGGGAACACACAGTCCAAACTTTTTACAACAGTCCAAGCACCAGGCTGGTGAAGAACACCAGGGGACACCTTCTGTTCTGAAGGAACAGAAGCAAAAATCCACTCCTACCTGCCAATTACTGCAGGAAAAACTAACTGGAAAGGTCACCATACGTCCACATTCACCTTAGCAAAGTGAAGACAATGCTGAACTCATTTGGGCTGGTAGGAACGGCAGAACCAACACGCTCTGGTTTAAAACAAAGCCTGAACTCCATGAGACTGCAAATCCTTTTGGGTCATCTCTTCATTTAGAACCTAGGCCAACACTCATTAGGTTCAAAGCCCAATTCAGACTTGACCAGAGATAATGGGTTCTACTCTCTTGCTATTAGATCAGGACCTGAACCAGCAGTAACACTTCATCTGGACCTTCACACAAACTGGCTGATACAGATTTCGTGATACACATGGATTCTATGACACTCAACATAGGTACATCTACCTTTATAGGCATAGAGAGAGCTAAGAAATGTTGTTCCAGTAAAGCTGTACCCAAAAATTACATTGCACAGCTCTTAGACCTTGCACAACCCTAAAGCCTGGGCACTTACACTGTAAACAGCTTCCCTTCAAAGACTGGTTCAACTCATCCTACCCCATTCTCCTTAAAATTAAACATCATCTCCATTGGAGTCTAGAGGTTGTGGCCCAACTATAATGTAGTGGTGTGAATATATTTAAAGTAAACCACCAAAATCACAACTATTCCACATTATCTTGTTTTACTCTCAATTTTGCTGTAGTAGGCTGTTGGAGTACTAAGTCAATACAGACACTCTACTATGATGGCAGCCTTCCGCAGTACAGAGGGGGAAATGCAACCTGAGCACTCCAACCCAGCCATTAGCCTTTTTAATGATTCTGAACCACAAAATATGCTAAGATTCTAATAAGCATCTCATTCTGCTCATCCTGCCTGTGCTCGAGTCATAGATGCTCAATAGACTCCTGATTTCTTTGGCCTTCCATTAAGTTGAAGTCTAGATGGGCATGAGACCTAAAGGAAAAGGATTACAGGGCTTTATTCAGTGCTGTCAGAGACAGAAAATCCCTGTCTCGCTGCCAGATGCATTAAACTACTGATCTCACAATTGCATAAAATTATCACTGGCATTAAATCTATGCTAATTCAACCCATAGCAAGGAAAGATGATTTAACCCAGAAACCTTTTCCAATGTCATTCAAAGCCCTAATTAGAAAAGTGCTCCTGTTCTCCCCTCACGTTCTATTATTATAGGTATTATTCAAAATGTATTATTCATATTCATTAAGCAGAATGAGAATAACAAGGGGACACTTACTATATAGTTGAGGAATGCTGTTTAGACATTCCTGGTCACAGTTTCCTTTTCTTACAGAAACATTAAACCCATGTTACATAGGTTCTTGCTTGTCATTACTAATGGAAACAGCACAAAAGCAATGTTCATTTAACTGCTACATATATAATTTCAGCTGACTGAAGAGCAATATCCTTTTCTTCTTTCCTTTGTAATTCTCCCTTCTAAACTTTCAGGAAGCATGAACTCCCACCACTGAAAAAAATTTCCCTAAGCACACTCCAGTTGGCTGTGGAACATGTCATGACACGATCAGGCAAAGACAACCTCATAGAAACACAAATACACAGATGAAGAGAGGAGTGTCTGAATTGGGTTAAGAATGTATCTTAAATCTAACAGCACTACTAGAGCTTCTGAAGCACTTTTCATTTATAAGTCTCAAAATCTTCTTACAGAAAGATAGTCTATATCATAGAACGCCAGCCTGGTTTGGGTTGGAAGGGACTTTAAGCTCATCCAGCTCCAACCCCTGTAGCTACTATAACCAGACACAGTGCCCAAGGGAGCAACAAACAAACCCATACTTTTGAGACAAAAAGAGATGAACTTTAATACTTTGGAGCTCAAATTAATGTTGAATTAACAGTGATTAGAAGAGACTTTTCCATCAGGGAGATTTTTCTACAACAACTGTTTTGAGAGGCCTATTGCTGGTCTTTACATTCTGCTTTAATGTGCTTGGCACACATTCCTCTTCAGACAGCTATCTGGCTAGACAGATCACTAGTCTGATCGAATATGGCAATTTCTATGTTCTTAGGGGAAAAAATAAAAAGCAGTGCAATAACACACTCCAGGGAAAAATCCAGAAAAATCTAAAAATTAAAACAAAAACATAAAAATTGCAATAAATTCATTTTGCCCTCCTGTGTTGCAATATGATTTTATGTGCAGCATTAAACCTACAACATGAGTTATCCTTTACTTCGAAGTGACTATGACTAGAGGCAGGCAATTGAAATACACAATCCTGGTGGGTGAACTGAGTTTATATCCATTCTAATTACATTCATAATACACTCATTTGAACTACCGTAGGTATTATTTAGATCTATGCTATACATTCTGTCTAAAATAAATTGAAATAAAAATATAATGCATAGCTGAAAAATATACTCTGTACAAAGTACTGTATCTCAGTGACAAGTACTTAAAAAAAAAAGGCTAAAAGTAATAAAAATTACTGCTAGAAAAATCGAAGTGTTCCATTCCTAGGTTTTATGGAGGCAGTAAAAAATGAAAAAGCAGCTCTAGTTAAGCTAGACTGATGAAGTGATATACTGCCAGAAAGGCATTCAAGGTTGTGTTGAAACAGATTTAAAATTGATATATATCAAATACAATAATTCTGGTGCATATTAAATAGAGTCTAGCTGGAATGCTAGTGCACACTTTCACTGGATGATTGTAAATGCAATAAAACACCAAAGCTTGAGGTGGACAAAATTTGAGCCTGGCTGAAGCTGTTAATAGCAGGTTTAACCCATTAAACGTGGTGCATTTGAGCAATACTGACAACTTTGTTTTATTTGCAGGAGTTTCAGGAATAACAACTACTGCCATTTAAACTCTTAAGTTTCTTTACTTGTAACAAAAAGAAAAGTTTCTAAATGATGAGCAGAGTTTTGGCTTTAGCCAGACCAAGTGAGAAAGGGCACTCGTGTGTTATAAATTATTTAAGAGCCTGTCTTCTACAGGCACAGGTCAGAGAAACACGTACCTGTGCTGGGCAGTAGTGGGCTCCGACACCTCTCTCTGACACACAGCAAAAGGAAGAGTTTATCCCCTTCATCTGCATCTCTGCCTTGGTGGCAGGAAGAACACCAGGCCAGGTAAGAGGGTTATAGCACTGGGAGTAAGACTGCAGTGTTTGATTTCATTGTTATGGTACAGCCAGTGGAAACTGAAGATAAGAAGTACTTTATGTTCATACCAAACAAGTGATAAACAAGTGGACCATTAACATTCTGCCCACATTCTGTGTGGGTTCACGTTATGACACCACATTTATTCTCTTAAGCAAGGTGCTTTAACCTGAGTTTACTGGGAAGTACGAACTGATCTTTCCAACACTACCCAACATTCATCTTCCTCCTACTGGAATTAGATAAACTAAAGAACAGGCTTCAAAAAAATACCCAGTGTGGCTGTCCAAAATAATCATGAAAAAGGTTTGAATTGCAGAGTGTTCTGATGCACACATTTGCTTTGCAGTTAATCATTCTGAAATTCATCTTCAGCAAACAACCAGCACAACATTACTCTGGTGATGAAGAAACTAGTTTTTTGATAAAACAGAGTATTTGGAATTGAACAGGCTTTGTACTCTTCCTCCACAACAGGGAGGATTTCAGTTTCCTCTCATTTTCACAAGGATTTAGCTCATTACTCTGGTTAGGACTGTGAGAAGTTGTCATCAGTTACAGGAACAGAGGTCTCTTGAGTAGCCTCTGCAACACAAACAGCATCCTACTCTTCAGTAGCGTAGATGCTGTAGAGTGTAGTATGCATCACCACCTTTGTTCCTATGTGTAAAACCTTGCTAACGTAGTGATTTTAATGAGTAACTCACATAGAGAAGTCAGGAACACGACACCATTACCTCAATGACTAAGAACACTTCCCCCAGCTATTTACCTTTGGTGATGCCCACACCAGCATCATTGTCTACAGACACATTGGCAATTTGAAATGGATCAATCATTACCAACAGCTTTCCACCTGCATCCCAACCCCATGATATGAGGTAGACAGAGACGACACAGTATCAACAGGCACTGGAGACCTCAGCATTCTATGCCTACTAAATTGCTCAATCCATCCATATCAAGGAATGCAACTGACTTGTTGACAGCAGAAACTGAAAAACACTGTCAAAGATAAAGCAGGCTGGTATCTGACAAGCTGAGTGTGCTATAGCAATTATCCCAGAGAAATTCTAACTACAATGTCAGCTTCTTGCAGGGCATTTGTGTCTGCTGACAAAGACAAAAAACAGGTCTGCTTCTGAAACCTCCACACGTATAAATGCTCACCAGCCTAAGACATCCTGCAAAAACAAGTTCCTTTGACAGTTCAAAATGGAAAGCATCCAGGCCTTACCTACACTAGGAAATGCTGAATTATTAGTAACAAAATGTTTTAAACTCGCCTGCTTGACTACTGATGTGGAAGAGACAATACCTTCCCTTCCTCCCTTCTGTGGCCTGCAGAGTGTTTTCTACTAAAAATCATATGCAAAAAAGCACATGTACATGGGGTGTGTTTGTGCAGCCCCACCATGCTCAGCCTGGCACCTGCAAAGATACACATATACAGAGCCAAGCCCCGCTTGAGGCAGCTCAGATCCAATACTGCTGCTCTGATTTCTCACAGGCATGGAAAACAGAGTATTCCCTCCTTTGCTGCAGAAGCTTTCTACTTTTTTGAAGACTTCAATAAGCTTCCCCTCAATTCCCCATGCCAAGCCAGCCAGGCTGCTGCTCCTCCAACAGAATTCTGCTTTACAGTACAAATATTTACCATGGATACATGAGAGAGAGCATGAGATTGAGCCGTCACACGGAGCAGCATTCTACTAGCCATTTTGAGAATATGGAAGGCATTTTTGGCACTGTGATTTACAACACACTTATACAGGAGAGCTATAAAGGTAGCATTTTTTTCTTCTTCAGTGTCACTGAATCTCTTGTGATCCCATTGCCATGTGACTTAATATATTATTAAAGACCAAGCTCCAGAGTTCTTTGAACAAGAGGTAGGTATGAGGACACTTTCAGTCCTCCTCACTGCAAAGCAAGGATTTGAATCACAAACCCCCGAAGACCATAAAGCAGATAGTTTCCATGATTTTTAATGCAGCCTTGCAAATATTTGAGCCATGCAGAGAAGTTACTAAACAGCAATTTTAAAATAAATAGAACACATTATGGTATTTAAAAAGAGATTGGAACAATTCCTAAAGGACACATTCACTCAGTGCATCAACTGCGAGATAATAAGAACACAATTGTCTAGGTGCCACCTTCCCCTCCTGAAGTTTCTAACTGCTATCTCAAAGAGGCTGGGGAGAAGCTTCAGGAAAAGGATTGCTTGTTGTTCTGTATTTGCCCTGGTCTCATTTTATTTTTCCTTAGCATCAAGTATTAAATGCTGTCAAAAGTGGGACTGCTTACAAAGATGGACTTTTATTTATGAACATCATCAGTACACAAATGCCCCTGTAGAGCTTCCTGGCCAAGACGGTGCTTGTTAAATTCATTACTTTCTTTAAGATCACAGATGAAGGCGGTTTATCTCTAGGTGTAAAATAAATATCACACTAAGAAAGAACCAGATAGAAAATACAAAGGCTTGAAAATCACAATGGAACAAAGCACTGTGCAGATAAGAGATCAGTCTTTCAAAGTAAACCAAAGGGATTAAATCAAACTCTGAAAGAAGACAAGGAAATGATAAATGACATGAGACTGTAACTAAACTAAATCTTTGGTGTCTAAATGAAATATAGAGGGCTGAGGAGATTATGCAAATCAAAATGAATCAGGCTGAATCAAGACTTAGAGCTGACCTGAAGCGTGAGGAACATGCTGCATTGTGAAACCAGAGCAACTATACAACCTGAGATTGAATAGTTGACCAGAAAGTAAAGGATGGAAATTATAAAGAGAAGGAAAGGGGGGTCCATCTCCATAGCTGCCATGCAGGCAGCTGCATGAAGGGCAGAAAAAAGGAAGAGGAAAGCTGTCCAAAACGTGTATTACTGTTTGCTTACTTTAATACAATCATGCTCTTAATTCTTGGCAAGCCAGCTGAGATCTCAAAGCCACACAGAGTAAACATCTACCAAGATTCTTCAGTTTCAGTATGTTTGAAATGGCATTGCAGGTGCTTTGTCCAAAATTCCCTGTCGTCAGCAGGCAGTTGTATACCTTCTGAGCAAAAGGTCCTCCTGAGGCAGATCATTCTGCATTGCTTCTTCTTATCACTGCAGCTGGAATTCATATTCCAAATGTTGCAGAGGAATTTCAGAAGAGTTCAGATCTCAGCTTCTGGTTTATTTCTCCTCTTCCAACCATTTGTATGCGTATGCACTAAGTCATACAGTAGAAGTAGGAACACAGAAGTTAAGCAACAACTTAAATGCTCCAAAAGGATTCTGTATTTATTTTATTCACTATTACTAGCAATTCCAAATCGTGACACAAGGGTCTTTTGACCTTTAGCATAACTGACGCAGTCTTTTGCAGGCTGAGCAAACCAGCCTCCCCAAGAACACAGGGAAGGGAAGGACGAAAGTCAAGTGCTGTAATTAGCTGCATAATTATTTTCCAAAATAAAATGTGCAGTCTTCACCTCTCTGGCACTGAATGGCATCATTGGGGCTGCTATCATTAAGCTGCCATCACTGCACTATCATTATAGGGCTGATAAGGGAAGACAAATACTTCGAGATCCACTAGAGGATGCATTCATTTCCCAACTTCCCTCAACTAATGTATTTATCTACTTATTTTAGTGGATGATGGGGTTTTGAGGACAGGAAGGAAGGTCACCGACACTGGAACCAGCTGGGGCAAGAAGCATTTTTCTCACCAGGAATTGACTCTGATGTTCTAATAGAGATTAGACCATCTATCTCTTCAGCACATGACAAAACTCTCATTGACTTGAACAGCACCAAGATTTTACTCCAAGCTCGCAGCCACAAGAATGAAGTCAAGAAAGGAGCTAAAGTAGGAGGGGAAGAAGGGGAAGGGAATCCACATCATAAAGAAACATTGCTTAAGTGAAATCCTTTCCTCAATCGGTAGGAAACAATTTTATGTCAAGAGGGTCCAAGCTACCCAACACAGCTGAAAAAATAAGCTGTGTAATATTGTTTTCATAATAAAATAAGAATAACTGAAGTAATTTAATTATTGTTGTCCCAGAAGTACGGCATTATACAGTGTTGATCCACCTCTGGGTATTTCTAATCTTGGATGGCATCTGAACTAGGACTCAGTAACACAGTATTTGCTATGTAGTTGACATGCATTAAATTGTATTTGCATGTGTGGAAGAACTTCTGGCTCCCCAAACAACAACAGAAAAGAAACAAGGAAATTCCCCATAACTGAACACGTGATGTAATTTCATACAAAGAATGTTAAAAACTACAGCCACGGATTATCTGTGTTTACAGAACACATGACAAAATGTTTAGCAGCTCACTGTGGTATAAACAGACAGGGACAAATGGAGTCAAACAGTTGCAAGCAATCACATGCATATAAAAATGAGAAAATCCTTAATTACATTTGAAAGGCTGGTTTAGTGTCGTGACCTGTTCAGAGTACAGTGGAAATGGATGTTTTTGCAGCCAGAATCTCTCATAGCTACCAGGCATCAAATTGAGATTTATCTGCTGAAGAACTGAGTCACTGAACTAAACACTGAGCTGCTATTATCCATTTATACCAACACCAAGGTTACTCTCTGTATTACAGAAACACAAGCTTCCCCCCCCCCCCCATATTATACAAACCAAGCATGCATTGGAGGATGAGCACTTAAACCTAATTCAGGAACCCTGGGCTTGTCTGGAATCAGAGAAACTCCACTATGCAGAGACTAAAGTCTAATGGCGAAATAATAGCATCCCTGTCTCCCTGGTTTGAAGTGTGAAATACCTACAGAAGAAGGAGCACTGGGGGATACCAGTTCTTGCAAGGCCTAAAAACTTCAGGGAAGCAGTATGGGATATTTTTTTCTTGAGGCCAGAAGGCAAAGAGAAACTCTGAGAACAGGCAACTGCAAAGGACAGAACGCACTAAGAACCTCCACAGGTTTTGAGGGGGTTGGGTTTTTAATGAACATAGATTTAATTATTCAGAACAAAAAAAAAGAAAGAACTAAAGGAGCCTTAAGTGACTAATAAAAGTTGTTCTGAAATACTTAGCAGAGAATGCTGATTTTTTGTCTTGTCACGAATTATCAGTGCTTGTGATAGAGACTGATGTTAATAAACAGAAATTAATACAAACATCAAATGTAAGCTTTCAGACTCCCACAGAGGTAGAGAAGCAAAGGGTTTGTCCTTCCAATGTGTGTCAGAATTAACACTAACAAGACCAAACCTCAGACCCATCTAACTCAATTCCCATGTCAGCACATCTACCCACAGATGTCCCAACAACACTACCAGCTGCTCATTAAAATTTGTTCCCAAACGTGGATTCCTTGGCATTTTGTATCTAGTCCTGACCAAAACTATTTTATACTCCTACAGGCCAGAAAGATTAACTCCAGGCTTCTGGTTAGGAGTTTTTCATTGCCCTTAGGTTAATAGGCACTTTAAAAAAAAAACACAAGAAGCTTTTAATAACTAATTATTGCAACACTACATTTTTTTTTTCAAGAGAAAACAAAGCAAACAAAAGGTTGACATTCACATGTTTCAAAATGCATCCAAATCGCCAGCAACATTCCTTTATATTGCATTTTTTCCCAGTATTTTCCCCATCTGTGATCTTTCCGTGCCATACTTTCAGTTTCTAGTTCATTAATCCCATCAAGTGTAATCAACAATACTAATGCTAAAAATACTAATAAATACCTGAAATCCTTGGGTAAATTTATACATCTATGGGAAAAGGAGGTTCCATGGCAGCGGACAAGGGAATAAATTACTTAAGTAGCAAAGCAAATACACTAATTATTTTCATTTGGATGTTGCATTGCTGCCGTTTGTGCATCATTATCAACCTGTTTTCTCAGCCAGTAAATAGGATTCCCTTTCAAAGTGCAAGCCATGCTACTAGACTGTAAACTCCAAAAACCCCCAACTTCTAACACAGATTCAATTTCCAGCCCATAAGGACTCTCTATCACAGCTTACACATTAGGTAAGGCTATTCTTTTGAGACATGGAAGACTTGCTATGCTTATCAATTCAAACAAAGTCTGAAAGCCAAATCTTGCCAACATCCATGAAAACACAAAGCCTTTCCAGCAGACCATTCTCACGTTTGAACTACTTCAGATGCACTTCACTATAATTAAGAGCAGATCTGTTCTTCAGACATTAGGTAGCACTTCTCTGGCTGAGGACATGTTCACAAACACCTTGAAACAGCATTAACACGCAAACATTATTTCAGGTGTGCGGAAACAAATCTCAACCACAAAACCTGGTATCTCAGTCCTTCACAAAACAGAGTAAGCTCTCTTAATTAAAACCAAGTAAAGTATTCCTCCTTGGGTACTGCAGGCTACGGCTATTTTATGAAAGCTTTAAAAAAGCCATCTAATTTCTAAGCTCTGGAAGGCATAAACTCATTTGTTTTCTTCTGCAGAAACAGAATCCTACCTTATCAAGTAGCATGATCCTATGTCCTCTCAGGCTCAAACCCATCTTGATTCTCCTCACTGCAAAGATGAACTGGAAAAAAAAATGAAGCAAAAAAATCAGTGAATTGCTTCTTTCTGTAGGATTTTTACTGTTACCCATCACATATCCCCACTAAACACCAGAACATCACATAACTTCAGTAACACAAATTACTCAGTTTGTGAACCGTCTCTAATTTGTCCATTCCCTTTCCTTCCTAATCAGCCCTGGTATCTCCTTATGAAAGATTAGAGCAGGTTTCTGTTCTTCTTCCAAGTATTTTATGAGGTTTTGGTAAGCGGGATGAGTCTCCCCACCCAGTGTTACACTGCCACTGTACATACACAGTGACAGCAAGACACGGAATGACTTCCTCCGAAATCATGCTGATAGCACAGCATCCTATCCACCAGCACTACATCCTGCACCTTCCCAGAGGCTTCAGGCTCGTTTCTACTTTCTGAAGTATTAATTTCTACACATGAAGGGTTAGGTATTGCTTTGCCTTGTTCTAGGAAACAATTTCAGCCACGCATCTGCGCCGGCCTTGGCAGCCATCAGCACTAAGGGCGTATTTTAAAACGAAAATAAACTGCCTCACGATCACACAACTATAGAAATCTTCAACATAAAAAGCATGCAATATGATGGCAAGAGCCCTAGGAAACCAGTAACACTGACCAGGATTTCCAGCGTTACACAGACATTTAATAGAAAGACAAGGAAGTCCAAGGGAGGCAATAAATAGCAGCAGGACAGAGAAGAGCTGCTGCTGGTTTGCAGCAGAGGCCCTCCGAGGAAAGCAGCCCCTTTCCGTAACTTTCACAGCGCTTTATTTACTGCTCTCAGACAGGAACACGATGAAGCAGGCTGACCCCTCATGAAATGAGAACACAAAACTCCTCACCCTTTGAGCTCCAAAACGGGGGGATCAAACCGGGCAGCGAGGAACCCTTCAGCCCCTTCTCCGAGCAGCCATTTCCCAGCGCTCCCCAAACACACGTTTCCTCTATTGCGTGGAGAAGGTTACCACTCAAAGCATTTCTGAGCCCAAGTCTCCACACTGAGACGAGGATTTTCCACTCAGAAAGGGCTTTCCTCCCTCTCTGTGGCAGTGTTTTAGTACCACACTGAAGTTTTCCTTCCTCTCCCGGATAACTCCATCAGGAGGTGACACTTCCCAACCACGGCCTCCTCCTCAGGATGGGCTCTGCTTGGCCCCACACACAGAATGGCAGCTCAGCTCCTGCTCCTCTTTCACAACCGCCCTGAAACCCCTTCCCCACACATCCTGCCCCCCCACCCCACGCTGAACTGAACTGGCCTCATTTTATATCTCCAGGTTCAACCTTGCAAATGCAGAGCAGCAGAATCAAGTTTAGTTCTTCAGCCTGAAGGTGCAGACTGAGAGCAATGGAGGGAGAGGCCCCCCGAGTGCCCATGCAGGCCCTGTCAGGGCAGGCCCCAGCAGTTACCAAAGAACCACAGCCTGGTTTGTGTGTGAAGGCACCTTAAAGCTCACCCGGTTTCAACCCCTGCCATGTGCAGGGCTCCAAGCCCCTGTGTCCAACCTGGCCTTGAGCACTGCCAGGGATGGGGCAGCCACAGCTTCTCTGGGCACCCTGTGCCAGCGCCTCAGCACCCTCACAGGGAAGAGCTTCTGCCTAAGAGCTCATCTCAGTCTCCCCTCAGGCAGGTTAAAGCCATTCCCCTTGGCCTGTCCCTTCAGGCCCTTGTCCCAAGCCCCTCTCCAGCTTTCCTGCAGCCCCTTCAGGCACTGGAGCTGCTCTCAGGTCTCCCCTTCAGGAGCCTTCTCTTCTCCAGGCTGCCCCAGCCCAGCTCTCTCAGCCTGGCTCCAGAGCAGAGCTGCTCCAGCCCTCGCAGCATCTCCATGGCCTCCTCTGGACTCACTCCTGCAGCTCCAGGTCCCTCTGGTGCTGCTGCCCCAGAGCTGGATCAGGACTTTTGCAAAACCTCTTCCTGTGCAGGCAAGACCTCGAGCTCTTGCTGAAATGCCCTTCCCACAGAGCAAGCATTTTAACAATATTTAACCTAGATGAGGGCTGAAAATCATTCAAATACAAACTGAGCCGTTTGCAGGATCACATGTGAGACATCTCACTCATCAAACCTGAGCAGCTTGCAATCTATAGAAACTCCTGGAATGATCTTAAATATAGTGACTTATTAGCAGGAAATGAATACCGTTAAGCAGATGAAGGGGAAGCTATTGCTGTCGTTAGAGAAAAACAAATTATTGCATGTGCCTTTCTCTCTCTCGCTCTCCCTAGAGAACTAGTCATGTCTACAGGGCACAAGTACAACAGCAGCGTTCATGTTAATATACTTAACTGGGGCTGGAAAATAAGTATCTTTTATTTCTATACAGAACCCTCACCCCCAGGCAGGGAACTTGCTGTGTTTGACAGTATGATCAGGCAAGTACAGTTCTCCTGGCTTCCGACATCCTTTTACACTAAATACATCTGAAGGAGCAAAAACCTAAGTGTTAAGCTCTGGAATAAGACCACAATACTCATAGTGAAGGGCTATTTATATCAGATTATTGCAGGTTTTAAGTGGACTGCTTCATCAGGAGCATTGTGGGCATCCTATGTGAAAGGTCTGGGAAACATGACTGAATAGATGAAGCTCTGGAAGATGAATGCCTAAACATGGGTTTGATTTCTTTGTGACCCTGGGCAAGTTCTGCAGGAATGCTCATTGGTCTCTATATGAAATGGAGCTCCCCATCCTTGTGAGGTGTTTTAAACGGGCAGGCTCCAGGTACCTTTCTCAGGCACTAAAGTAAGTGGAAAACACTGGCCTCAATCAGGACAGAATATTAACCAAATTTCAACACTGACTGAATAATGTTCTATATTTAGCATTACAGCTTCAGAATCACAACTGTGTGTAAAGGAATTAAGAGAATCGCATGAGGAAAAGCACTCGTGAAGAGCAGACCATGTAATATCTGTCAGTGCAAGAGCTGCAGTCACTTAAGACTGCATCTGCAGCGACAGTTTGCTCCTGCTCTGGAACAGGTTTCTTGCTGCCCTTGTCCATCAAAACTTGTCTTTTCTGTACTGCTGCTTCACTAACATGGTTGGATGCACTGCCTGGGTTTGGTTTGCAAAGTATTATTAGGAAAGCTGGTGAAGGGGAAAAAATAGGAAGCAGTATGACAGCACATGGATGATACTAGAGAAGGAGCAGCTATCTGACAGATATTTTGGAGAGGATAAGGATTACATCCTGCTATTATGAAAGGACCCAGAGGGGTTTGCTCCAGATGTCAGGTGGGCTGTTGAAATGATGAGTGCTGTTGGGGTAGTGTGTTAAAAATTGTATTGGGGCATCGAGAGATTGTCTGCATCACACAATGCCTTCATGAGCTAAATGAAGGAACCAGGGCTAATTAGCTCAATGAACTATTAACAGCTACACTCTTCCCAGCACTGGAGCGAACACCCTTGCACACACAGAACTCTGCTGTGAAGGAATGCAAGCTCATCCATCACTCTCTCAGGTACCTCTGGAGCCTTGAATAAAGGTCTCGTTATTAAAATTCCAGGGCTTGATCCTGACTGAAAGACCAGGCAGAAAACTACAGTATTTACTGTTGCAGACTTCTCTCAGAGTGAAACAAAGGGGATAATGAAAAGGTATTTGTGCTAAGTCAGATTCCAGTCCTCCTCTTGTATTAGATTTTACCTTAACATCAAACATGTAATTCCTTCTCCTGATCTGGTCATTTGCTATGGAAATGCTACTTCTCTGCACTCATTTTGCCCTGTCCCTCATTAACTTCTTCCCTTTACTCTTTTCCCCTCCCTTACCCATTTGAAGTAAAAACCTTGTGAATAGATCTTTTGCATTGGCAATACATTAACACAACTTCACCCTGGTCTCAAAATCTGCTACAGCTCTTCCTCCACACTGAGCAATATTTCTCCTTTTCAGTGAATTTGTCTCTACAAGTCCGTCACTTGAAAAGAAGATAGAGTTGTTTGCCCAAGTGCTTTTAAAGCAGATATGCAACAATCCTGCTCACGTCAGTAACATAAAAATGCATAATCACCAGCCTTAAAACCATAATTTGCATTAAGATTGTGAAGTCAACCTGTTATGCATGCAGTGCTGTAATGGCAGCCTCAGCACTTGTGCCTCCTTCTAGATGGGCAGGGAAAAATACTGCTGAATACATACATCATTGCTGACCGTCCTCGAACAGAACTTCTCTGATTAGATTTGGGAACCGGCGAGGAATTGACTTTATCCATGAACTCCATTTCCTGGATAATGTTATTAATTTATTCATTAAAACGTTATCAAATTATTGCAAAGAAATCTCCATCCTGAGTGTTAGATAACAGCAGCTCTGCTTCCCATCTCAGCAGTACATTCTCTTTAACAGGACTTTTAACTAGCAATATTGTTTAGTGATTTTATTATTACCATTATTCAATTCAGCCAAGCTCCCCCCCCCCTTCTTCTTTGCACTCTGTTTACACTTTTTAATGAGGTTTTAATCTTCCCTGACACGTTTATTCAGGTTATTTGTTTTACAAAAGGAAAGGACTTTAAGTACAACTGAGGAAATCGATGTTTTTCTTCAACCTGGGTCCAAATCTCTTTCCAATTCTCCTTTTCAAATATTCCTCAGCCTAGGGAGGGGGCAAAAAAAGCAGTGACGGTTCTGGAGAGTGCATGCAAGAAGGTTAGATGGGTTTAGATTAATTCAAATAAAACTCAAATTCTTAGGGGAAGAGCCGTGAATTTGACAAATCCCCATGAGAATAACTGATTCCAAAATACTAAATTGAGCCCTCAGAGATTCCTGGATAAACTTAAAGTGCATTTTTAAATGAAAACGCATTAAGGAGCATGGTAAACCTTAAGCTGGCACTGATCACAGCAAATCAGCATTCCCTTAAAATCAAGCAATGCGTGTCCTTTCCTGTTATATTCCTGCAGTGTTTGCCTATCTGTTTTGGGTTTGGGCTTAAAGGGGGGACAGCCTGAAAACTCCAACTACAAGAGCAAGCGTGAGAGTCTGGGTTTGACGTAGAATACCTGAGTTCCAGCTGTGGATCACGAGCTCTCCAAACTCTCTCTCACTGACTGAAGTTTCTCACACAGGAAAAAAATCTACACCCATGTAAAGCCATCAGAGCACTGGCATTGAGGCAGACACACCTAAGCCTTGAATCACTGATGGTTCAAGTGAACTCTATCTTTATAGATTAGAGCAGAAAAAAAAGGTTGAAAAGGTAAATTGTCTGGAGGACTGTTCGCAGATTTGCTGAATCAACTCCTCTAAGAGGAGATCTTGCTTCTGTCCTTACTCTGTGAGCACTTTCCACACTGCTGAAACAGAAAATGACCCAGCGAACTCCTACCATTGGGGCTGAAAAAATACTGGGATGCAGTGAACTATTTGAAACTGGAACATCTAAAGATATTGTATATTATAGAATCATAGAATAGTCAGGGTTGGAAAGGACCTTAAGATCATCAAGTTCCAACCCCCCTGCCATGGGCAGGGACACCTCACACTAAACCATCTCACCCAAGGCCTCGTCCAACCTGGCCTTGAACACCGCCAGGGATGGAGCATTCACAGCCTCCCTGGGCAACCCATTCCAGTGCCTCACCACCTTAACAGGAAAGAATTTCCTCCTTAGATCCAATCTAAACTTCCCCTGTTTCAGTTTTAACCCGTTACCCCTTGTCCTGTCACTACAGTCCCTAATGAAGAGTCCCTCCCCAGCATCCCTATAGGCCCCCTTCAGATACTGGAAGCTGCTATGGGGTCTCCACGCAGCTTCTCTTCTCCAGGCTGAACAGCCCCAACTTTGCTGCCTGGAGTACAAAGCCTTAGAGCCTTATGGAAACATCCTGAAGGCTGGAAGGATCATCGTTACTGCCTTTCACTAGCACTCTAAGGTTAAATGCACATTCCTTGCTCCAGACCTGCTATAGTACCTTTGCAAGAAAAGCGTGCTCAAAGTTAATTTAAGGTCCTTACTTACAGTGACACCGATGAAGGATTTCTGTCCTGTAATACTTGTCAGGCTGAATGTACACGGTACTGCCTCATATGCAAAATAACTAATAAGATGCTTCCCATTTAATTTTCTGAGCAGTAGAAGTATTTAAAGAACATTCATGCAGTCAGACTTAATTTACTCTCCCCCCCCCCCCCATAACTTGCAATAATTTTTCACCATCCTCATGCTAGTTAGCTATTATTTTGTAAATGAATGACTTCATTTAATTTAGTTGCAGATTTAATTGTTCCTTATTGGAAATGTCAGCTTTCACAGTTCATTAATAAGGGCACTCGGTGGAAAGCAAGCAAGGAAAGAAGTGGGGGTAGGGAGAAATAAATAATACTCCTGTACGTAACAAAGAGCTTTAGTTAATGTTACCCTCCCATGTTTGCGTTAAGTCCTTCTTGAACCTTGGTCTCTGGATTAACATTGCTGGGGATATCTGCTGGAATTCAGCAGACTGCATTCTCCATCAGATGCTGCTTGCTGACAAAGACATACAATATAACCCTTGAACTGTTCAGACTCTCCTCCCAAGTAGCTGGCAGGGAAAGCCAGAGGTGGCAACTAGCCATCTTCCTGCGACAGTGGTTTCAATATGCAGATGTAAAATGGCTCTTCCAAATTCTGCCCCAGCAGAACTGGGATTTCCCAACTGAAATGCATTTTGGATCCCTTTGGACAACCTGTGGCCTAGCTGTACTTCTGGTCAAGGAACAGGATCCCACTGCATTAGACAATCCAAAGGCATCGCTTGTTCCCTGCATCTACAGACTGCTGCATGGTGACCACTTTCCTTAATAAATACATCAACACTGCCTTTATTCACCGTTGTACCTCAGTCACTCATGAAAATATGTGCAAAACCTACTCCAGTTTATCCTGATGTAGCAATTAAAGCCAAGCCATTAAACATTATTGTACCGAATTCCTGGAGGTGGTCCAAAATTATCATTTGGGGGTCTTATTTTACTATAGTTACTCAATGTGCCTGGAAAAATAAAAAATGAAAACATATCATTTCTTTCTTTGCCAAGTACAATGTCACTGAAATGATGAATTGCTTTAACAGCTTTGTCGTTAGTGATGACATTAGAGTGTTTTCTAAGTTCTGCAGAACCAAAGTGCTGAGGTTTTTTAATTCAGTGGAATGCTTGTGATAATGATGAACAAAGACTGAATAAATGTCACATCCATCCACCAACTGCAATACACTACAAGTTTCATTTTGATCTAAATTTGTCACTCCCACCACCAGTTAATAAAGTAGATTACTGGCAGAGCAAAAAAAAACCCCAATAATAATCTATGAAATCTTTATGACATAATCAAGACTTGTAGTAAAAAGTGACATATAAATCCAGCAACGAAACACTGCAGTAATATATTACTATGGGAATGGATCTTGCAACCCACCCTGCACTTTCTCTGTAAAATGCTTTCTAAGCTCATTCCGATCAATTAGCATTTCTGAAACACTTTCTATGCAATGGCTTTGACTTTGTGTTATTGGTCTCCCTTCTGCTGCTTGCACATGTTTAAATGAAAGGCTCCCCACAGCTTTTGGGGAAAAGACGAGAAAAAGGAGGCAATTTCAGTTTGAAACAAGTAAATAGCACATGGAGAACTGCAAAAGGAAAAAACAGATCAAATCAGAAATAAGCTTTTGTATATTTATGCTGAGGCTCCAAAAGACAACAGGTGAAAGAAAACAGAGCTCCTGTATGAGGCAATTAATATACAACAAAAGAGGCAAAACTGGCTTTATTTATGTGTGAGAAGAGAAAGATGGGTTGTGTTGCGGGTATTTGAAGATATTAACAGCTTGACTGAAACAACAGGGAAAATCTCCACCGTGGAGTGTGTTGGATCAGGCCCCAAGAGCTGCACAGATCCATTCATCCTCCGCACAGCTCCCTACATCCCCAGTTCCTTGCCCTCCAGGTCAACAGAACATAAGGCACACCCTCAGCATTCAACAGATCGCTTAAGGAAACGCTTTGTTTTAAGTAGATCTGAAATCCCTTTTAAGAGGAAAGATTATACATGTGAGGACACAGCTGAGCTGGACAAGGAGATCTGATCTCAGGGCCTGATTTCCAGGCCCTTTTACTGCCTGATTTACCTCTTACTGCTTTGATTTACTTCAAAGAGATAAAAAAACCCATCCAAGAAAAGAAGAGACCCAGGAAATTCTTACCTCAGATTTTCCAAGTGTGCAGCACTGAGCTAATTTTACATAATGGGGGGGTATTGATAGGTTCATGCGAGTGTTTCAAAACCACATTCAGATTTTAAAGGAACTACAATATAAATGCAAAAGATATCTCTAGTAAACACTCACCCGTACAAAGGAGAACAATCTTCAGTTTTTCCTTCCCAAATAGCAAAGGCAACTATAATACACGTACTTACCAAGGTGAAATTACCCTACCTTAGAGAGACTATGAATGCAAAATTCTACCATGGTATTTGCCTGGATGAAAGCTGCCATGCAAGTGTAAATTATTATCATTAAAATAATGAATTCTTTGCCTGGTTTACGCTTTGCAGCTCGCTCTCGAATTGAAAAGTGCTCTCTGCTCAATAAAACTCAGGGGTGTCATGTAAATTTTCCACAGCGTTTGGTTTTCAACTTATTTCTACAGACACATGATCAGGGGACAAAACCCCATTACAAAAGGCTTGTGAGTAAGCACCCACAATAGCTGTCTTCCAGTTACAATCCCTGGATAATGTGGAGGCTGAGCCTTATTACGACATTTTAAATACTAGCTCATCAGTTCAAATCTGGGTCAGGCAGAAAGTCAGAGAGAAGAAAGCTCTTAGATACACTCTATCCAATACATTACTTTTGGGCAATGTCCATATATATATATATATACACACACAGAGATATATAAAGAAAGCACCAGAACATCTCATGCATTTAGGGAACTCTTGTCATTCTCACCCAGAATTAAAACAAGCACCAAGCTAGAACTGACCTCAACACCAAAAATTCTCCCTCAGATGTCCAAGGTTGAAATGCATTGTCCAGCACAGCATTCACATTCACACTTGACCCTCACCAGTATCACAAATGCTGAAGAAACAGATGAGAGAACCATTGTAAATTCATTTTCACACACTGCTTCACGCCAGAGCAGAAGGAGGTTTTTATCCTGACTTAGCAATAGGAAGACCTGTGCAAGAATCACCTTGCTTTTGGTTAATTCAAATCTCTCACCCTATGTTTCAAGCTTACATTCAAAAACACAAGAAAGAACAAATCAAGACCCTAACTATTCTGCCCCTGAAAATTCTCGCATTTCTTCCTTGGCTCTTCTGTTTGAGGAAGAAATAAAACTTCGAGATCAGGATGAAAATTCCTTCTATTTTATCACAGAATCATAGAATAGTTCGGGTTGGAAAGGACCTTAAGATCATCCCTGCCATGGGCAGGGACACCTCACACTAAACCATCTCACCCAAGGCCTCGTCCAAACTGGCCTTGAACACTGCCAGGGATGGAGCATTCACAACTTCCCTGGGCAACCCATTCCAGTGCCTCACCACCCTAACAGTAAAGAACTTCTTCCTTAGATCCAATCTAAACTTCCCCTGTTTAAGGTTGAACCTGTTACCCCTTCTCCTATCTCTACAGTCCCTAATGAAGAGTCCCTCCCCAGCATCCCTACAGGCCCCCTTCAGACACTGGAAGCTGCTCTGAGGTCTCCACACAGCTTCTCTTCTCCAGGCTGAACAGCCCCAACTTCCTCAGCCTGTCTTCATACGGGAGGTGCTCCAGTTCCCTGATCATCCTCGTGGCCCTCATCTGGACTTGTTCCATCTCTGCTTCTAGATTTCACTCTTTATGTACAGCCCAAAGCACCTTGTGCCCAGCCTTTAAAGCCTGTGCAGGTAATCAGCACTTACTGATTTGAGTTAGATTTGGGACTAATAATGTTTGAAATAAGGCCTGACTATGTTAAGCTGCACATACAGGATTCAAAACTAAAGGCCACCTTTGAACATATCTGAATTACTTTGAAGAATTATTATTCATGTAAAAGAGGCCCTAGGACTAGTTTATCAATGATATACAGATGTTATTAGCATAATGGCAGCACCAGTAGTAGCCCATTTAGACAAGTTATTGCATATGAGTATAACACATGGTTCTAAGCAACATTTTCACTGATTCAATCTTGTAATTACAGCAGTCAATTAACATTAATATGGCAATTCTGTGACCCACTTTGTAAAGGGGTCAGATAAAGTGATTGAATGGTTCCTTCTAGTCATCAAACCTATAAATAACAATTTATTAAGGTAGTTGATAAGCAGGCGTAGCTAGATGGAGTGCAGAAACCCAGCCCTGAAGATCAGCCTTCCACTGCCATTGCTTAGGGGATGGAACTGGGTCAAGCCTCTGTCCTCCCACACCCTCCAGCTTTACAGGAAGTGTGAAAATCTGCTTTCTCTTCGTGTTTTAGAAACCCCAAAACCATCCCTGGGATGGAAAACCAAAGCCTGTTCACTTTGGCATTAATCCTTTAAACGCTGTTTATAACTGACACCTAAATTCAAATTTTATTACAAGGATTTGGAAAAGTTCTTTTGGCATTTAGAACGATTTCTTTGTTCCTCTTGCACATCACATTTACAAAGTAAATTCATTTACAAAATGCTGCTTAATGAGGGAGTCTTCCACTCTTCCCTCAATCACTTCTCTCTTTTGGTGGGTTATATGCCAACAATCATGCCCTATGTGCAACGTAATGCCTTCATGTATGGTAGCGAGTTGTGCAAACCTTGGCTAAGAAGCGTGCCCTTGTTTACTGTTTATGGAGAATTGTGTATCTCTTCGTTAATGTTCTTTAACTGCTATAATTTGATTGCCTTGTGTGCTGAAAACAATAAAAAGTTAATTAAAAATAAACACAGAAAAGCAAGAGGAGTTAGACCCGTGTACCATCCACACACAGTTGTAAACTGAAAGCTTCGATGGAACCCAAGCAGCTAGAGAGATTTTAGATGCTGTTTTGATGCTATACAAGCATCACTCACAAACAAAAGGTGCTGCATACTTCAGTTAAGTGCCTAAATATTTCTGTTGAGCAAGGCAGCTGCATAAAGAAGGAGATGCAAAACTAGTCAAAAGATAATGATCGTAATTTCCAGTGGTTGTCTTCTGCAGTATTTGTAGCTGTAGTAATTGCAAGAGATAATGTGCTAGACGGGCAGTAGTTCTCTCCTTGACCCCAGTCAACTGCTGTATTTTCAACAAAGCTATTGTTAGCTGAGGACGTTCTATTTCTACCACAATGCAACTGGAAAATGCCTCTGTGCACATTCATCTGAGTATGTGCACATTACCTGCCCTATTGCTTCACCAAGCAGGTTTATCTTAGAATCACAGAACCACAGACTGGGTTGTGCTGGAAGGGACCTTAAAGCTCCTCCAGCTCCGACCCCTGCCACGGGCAGGGACCCTTTCCACTGGAGCAGCTTGCTCCAAGCCCCTGTGTCCAACCTGGCCTTGAGCACTGCCAGGGATGGGGCAGCCACAGCTTCTCTGGGCACCCTGTGCCAGCGCCTCAGCACCCTCACAGGGAAGAGCTTCTGCCTAAGAGCTCATCTCAGTCTCCCCTCTGGCAGCTTAAAGCCATTCCCCTTGGCCTGTCCCTACAGGCCCTTGTCCCAAGCCCCTCTCCAGGTTTCTTGTAAGCCCCCTTTGGGATTTCTCAGGCAGAGTGGCAGTTATCCCACTCTGTCCAGCTTTAGTGCATGCACAGCTTGTTTCTCTGCTTGGGATGAGGATGTACAAGGCTTACCTCGCCTGTAGTGGAAAAATGCACTGCCTACATATCCTGTTCCCCCCACATTCAGAACTGCATGTTTCCTAACCCTGGAGAACCGTTATGCTCTGGAAAACCCTCTGGAGCTGAAAGCTTTGGCCTTTGCTGCATGCTGAGGACAAAGCAAGGACAACGTCAGGTACATGCTCTTGGGAGCAGGAGGAGTTGTGCACTTAAGTGGGGTTCAAACCTCCCCCTACCGCAACATAACTCTAACGGGAAACCTGACTGCAGGCAGGAAGCCAAAGCCCACTTGGAGCCCGTATGCTTGCAGACTCTGCTCCTCCAGTGCCCCCATACTTCCACTTCTCTGTGCAGCAGCAGCTTTTCTGCCATTTGAAGGAAAAAAACCTGTGAGTCAATATTCCTGTAATGTGGAAACTCAGTAAGAGAACATCCCTTGGCATCCACAAAGGGGCAGGCACAAGCAATATGAAACCCAAGTTAAAAAATAGGACAGGTGAAAGTCATTCCAGAAACTCTAAAATGTGTTTTCCAATGATTAGGGGAAAAAGGAAATTGATTGCTAGCCTGCAGATGTTCCTGAGCAATGCAGGAACGGGGAGAGCAAGTCTATTGTGACTACTATTTGAACTGCGGTGCTTGGCATTCAGTAAGTCAGGTGCTTCCATTCACAGTCACCGTTATTTTGCTCTCTAAATGTTGACCAGATGGTCAGTTTTGTGTGGCAACAAGAGGGGAAGGGAGTTGTGTGTGAGGGGAGAGGACTGGAATGACAAGATTGTGTTAAACTCCACAGCTACCACTGCAATACAATGCCTGGAGAAACATCAAATTCAGATTCCGCGTGCATGTATTTCATATGCAGACAGCAGCATAACTGCCTGGAAGGAAAAGTCAGTTATTTTCTCTTTCTAAATCCCTTTTCCTTATCAGCTATAAAATGTTACAATAAAAATATAATAATCATCATCACATTGGGGTGAACTGAAGTCCCAGAAGGTGCTTCTCGAGGGGAAAAGTAACTGTGAGCCGGAGCTGATTAAACAGCAGTATTTTAAGAGACTGAAAGGAAGCATCCAGGAGATGGTAGCTGGGTATCCTCCACTTGTCAGGAATGGCTGATTTGCTCAGAAATACATGCTAGGGATGCTGACGCCACATGTACCACCCCTCCCCAGCCACACTAATTGTGTATTAGCATACAAAAGATTCACTGACCTTTCCAATGGATGCTCAGTGTCCCTTGCAGCAGCAGGAATGAGCCTTGGCACAGCAACAGAGCTCATTCCTTTTTATTTTTAGGAAAGTAACCTTTTCAGCAATGAACTCTTCATCAATAGTATTGCACAGTCTGTATTTAATAATCATGGAACTAAGCAGAAATGTGTTATTTTGCCACTTCATTGAGGATTCAAAATTCAACAGCAAGAATTAGGGTTATTTCAAGTGTTAAGTAATAGTTGTATAAATGGGAATTATTTTGATTTAAAAAACTGAAAAGAATTTTGATTTAAAAGATTTAAAAGCATACTAGAAACGTTTGGAGGTGTTTCATATCAAGCACCAGCACTATACAGTTATGTGGAGGGTGCACAGAACTTGGACACTACTCTTTTCAGAGCGTCACCCCTTACTCCTCCAACTCAGCATTGTAACTGACTGAGGAGCTTGACCCTCAACTTCAAAAGCCATTTGAAACTCTGGGACACTTCTTTTCCTTGTCTTTCAGGATCACAGAATCCCAGACTGGTTTGGGTTGGAAGGGACCTTAAAGCTCCTCCAGCTCCAACCCCTGCCATGGGCAGGGACACCTTCCACTAGAGCAGCTTGCTCCAAGCCCCTGTGTCCAACCTGGCCTTGAACACTGCCAGGGATGGGGCAGCCACAGCTTCTCTGGGCACCCTGTGCCAGCGCCTCAGCACCCTCACAGGGAAGAGCTTCTTCCATATAAAGTAAATATAAAACAAAATCAAGATTGGGCTCCAATCTGCATGTTTGACTTACCAAAATTACAGCTCTCTGAAAGACCCTGTCTCTCTTGCCCTGGTCATAAGCATTATAGGAGCAAACTTCACAGAGAAACTATTTAATGCATCTATTAACTATGTGAATATAATGAAAACGATGATGTGACTTCATTTCGTTTATTCCATAACAAGAGTATATTGAGGCTTGGTTAAAGGTAGCCACAAGAGAGACAGTTTTCAAGACCTGGAGGAGACCAGGCAATCTGTTAGATACGAGAGTCTTAGTCCATTAAGTTGCTGAGCCAATTCATGATAATGTTATTTAGTGTAAATTTCCATTTGGATGAATAGTAAAGAGCTTGATCTATCACATTTCTAATTAAATTAGCAACCTCTTTGTTTCCCTATTCTCTTTATGGCCAGGGCATGTGTGCATTCTGTGAGCATTCTGAATTACAGCAGTCAAGCCATTAGTTGGGGAAAGTGCCACATAATGCCCTTTTGGAAGCAGAGTTTTATTCCATTTAACTTTTTTGCTTCCTGCAAAAGTGATGTTTTGCCATTCACTGCTGTTATCCAGCAGCTTTTATTTAAACCTGCTTTGTTTCACTAAAAATTGGATTAGTTTCCATACATCTCCTCCGCATGGCTGATGCAGCCTGAGCCTTACAAGCCCAAAGCGGGGGTTTCAGGATTCATTTGTTTTGCCATTATTTTTCTGGACAGGAATAGTAATGGTAGATTAAGAAAGAAAAATATAAGACATTAATTTAACAAGGGATTTAAACACCTGCTTAATTACATCAGTGCTGAGGGCAGCACTGATTCAAGTGCTTAACTGGGTGTTGTTATCAGAAACTGTGAAAGAGCTGCACAAAAAGAGGGTTGTGAAAGTACCTGAATGGATAATAACATTCGCCTCTTCTTGTAGTGCTCAGCATTAAACAGTTGGAATCTGTCTAGTGGATCCTCACGCTGGGCTAAGACCCACTGAAGAAAATAGATACCTCTATCGGGTGAAGGATTTTCTGCTTTTGACTCCAGATGTTTGTCTGCAGTCGCATTTCAGTTTCAAACCACAACTTGAGAAGAAAACAGAACTTGCCCAAGGTTCCAAGAAACTGGGATCCATTTGCACCAAGTATCCGCAGGCTCTCCACCAGGACCAACACCTGAGGTGCACAATTACTATGATCAATCACTACTAAAATGAGTACTACCAGTTTACAAATGGGGAAACTGAGCTCAAGAGTTAGCACAGTTTAAGTACAAGGAACAGCGACACCTTAGTAAACCTGAACAAACCTCTAACAAACCATATGCATACTGCTTACATGAACACATTATTATACACACGCTGGTAGACCAAAATAGCTTTTCTAAGAGGTTTAAAGGCTAATAAGTGACATGAAGCCATGGCTGAACAGGGTGAACAATAAAAACCTGACAGTGAATTTACCCTCTGAGAGTAAACCCAATTTACTACAGTGTGGGGAGTTTTTTTCCCTTGAGGGTATCTCCACTGAACGGGGCTTTGGATCGTATCAACCTGAGTCCTCAACTTCAAGCGCTCTTCCCCTGCTCCTTTGAGGTGTCAGTCCTCAGGGCTCCTGCCAAATGTATTGCTGTGAGGCAGCTATGCAAAACAGAGCCAACACACACACACTGCAGCCAGAGAGAGAACAACCAACAGCCAATTCCTTCAGGGCCCAATTATTTGCCACAGACTTGAAGGACAGGGATAAGTTTCTGACTTCAGACACTTCCAAACCCACTTCCCTTTTCTACTGCACTTCAAACAGTAAGAAATGAAGAAAAAGAACCACTTTACCAATAAAGTGATGGAAGAGCCTTTGCTGAAGTTGAGGCTATTTAATAATCAACTAGAAACCACTGGCTATTCATGTCAACACCCTGATTATCCTGAAGATGATGTTGCTAGAAGCTGAGCTGTGTTGGCCAGACCTGTTTCAAATCACAGAAACGTCTTTCCAAACCACAAGTATTATTTATTAAACCAGTAAATAGTTGAGTGCCCTAAGTCAGGACTGCTGTGGGAGGAGGTCTAAAAGGAACCTGAGTTCTGGGTTTATTTAGATTGTGACTTCAGAACTGCTTCAAGACCAAAAATGGCTGGATTTCATCTTCAGACAACGCTGAACTCAAGAACCAGCTTTTATTCAACTCCACAGCTAGAAACTCAATGAATACATATTAAATACCTCTTATAAATCAGTAGAAAAGATACCTGTATCTTCAGCATCTTTGCATACCTCAGTTCATTATATGCTGGCTAATACCTGGAATGACTTCCACCATTTGTTCTAGCATGTCCTCAATTTATTTACTGCTTTATATTAAGGAAAGAAATCCAGAAAGGACGGACTGGCAGAACCTCAAAGGAGGAAACTGATTTGCACACTGTGACAGAATAAAAATCACACTATAGGGACTCACAGTGGCTCTAACCCAGCAACTCCTACAGCAGCAGCAGCAAAGAGGAACACTAACCATTGATATACATTAACTTAGGTTCACTTGGAAAATGACCCTTGAATCACAAGCATTATAAATACAATGAAAAAACAATAGCTGACATGAGCTAATGTAAGAGAATGTTAGCTAATGTAAGAGAAAAAAAAGACTGAGCAAACTCCTAGCAAACTGAGCAGTGTTTTGATTGCATCTATGGAAGGGGAACTGTAGGCATAAGGAACTGGCGGCACTTTGACTGTTGAGATAATGGGAAGAGCAGAAAGCTGTTCAAAGACAGGCAGGGTAAGTCAGAGGAGGAGGAGCGGGACAGGGGACATTCTCTAATGGATGAAATACAGCTGAAGGGAGACACTACACCAGTCTTCCAGAGCCTAAAGGGGCCAACAAGAAATTGGGAGAGGGGCCTTGGACAAGGGCCTGTACGGACAGGCCAAGGGGAATGGCTTGAACCTGCCAGAGGGGAGACTGAGCTGAGCTCTTAGGCAGAAGCTCTTCCCTGTGAGGGTGCTGAGGCGCTGGCACAGGGTGCCCAGAGAAGCTGTGGCTGCCCCATCCCTGGCAGTGTTCAAGGCCAGGGTGGACACAGGGGCTTGGAGCAAGCTGCTCCATTGGAAGGGGTCCCTGCCCGTGGCAGGGATTGGGACTGGATGAGCTTTAAGGTCCCTTCCAACACAAACCAGGCTGGGATTCTGTGCAGCACAGTGTTTGTGCCTACAGATTGAGGCCTTCTCTCTGTTCATCTTCCCTTTTAGACATGATATTTGACTTCAAGGAGCCCATTTAGTCTCTCCATGCTGCACTCTTTATATTTTAATCAAAACAGACATAAAAGGGTATTGTAAAAAGAAGCAAAAAGTGGCATTGCTATCTTCAAATAAGACATGCTCCATATCTGCAATTTAATCAACAGGCATATGTTTGACTAAATTAAAATTCAAAAACACATGCCAAAGTCAACCAAACAGCAAAGAAATCTGTAATATGAGTTAAAAGTATCCGAACTTTTGATATCCTTATTAAATTTATTATTTTTTAGGAATTAAAAGGCAGAAAGATAGGGGCTGGTTTCTAACAGAACAGCTGAAGGAAAAGAAGAATTCTCTAGATAGTGTAATTTTCACTTGGGGGGTATCCAAGATCTCCAGATTTAATGTTATCAGTAGGAATTAGAACCAATGAAAACAAGAAGATAACCAAGTAACTGGGCTGCTTGCTGCCAAATAAACAGAAAACAAACACCATGCATATTGTGGTGAATTGAGAGATAAGAGGAAATCAATCTGTGGGATCAGAGAATCCACAACAGTGCATTATATCAAAGCTGGACTACAGAAAAAGCTGAAAATGATACTGAGCGAAGGATGCCAGTGGTGCCTTCTGTGAAAAGCTGGCCACTGCCATCATTAGAGGTTTAATACCATGCCACACCACTTTAAGTGACTTTCTTTCCTATCAGTTTGTAGTGCAATGCATCAGCAGAGGCCTTGCCCTGCCTCATGACCCAACGTGTCAACAAGGAGATTGTTCCACAATGGAAAACGCTGTTAAGGAAGGATTTATGCCTCGTGGTGTGAAGTCCTGCCCTTAAGAGCTGTGCAGAGGAGCTGAAACAAGGAATTTGCAAAGCACAGGAATAGGTGGTGTTCAGCTGTAGGACACTATCCCGGCTTCCAGAGTATCTGACAACTTGAGTGATGGCCAGGGAAGGAGAGGGGGCTACATTCCACACACCAAGAAATGAGGGGCTGGCTGCAGGGAAGATGGGCAACAATCCTTCAGCAACAAGAAAAGTACAGCTATAAACACACCCACTCATAAATAAAGTATTCAGGGAGAATACTGAAATTACCTTCGTTAAAGTGAATACCTACATTGCCCTCCCTTCCCTGTCCCACTTTTCTTTCACACACCCATACAAATCCAATGTAAGAACATTCTGGTGTTCACATTCAATTATAAACCTCAAATTTGTTGCAACAACAAAGTCTTCTGCAATTCCAGCATTTTCCATGGAATGGGTCACTCTATTATGGCCAACAGCAGTTACAGTAGGACCTTTGATACAGGAACCACGCAAAACACACAGCAGCAGACCCCCTCCCAAAACCCTTATCATTAATACACTTTCCTCACTAGTCCAACTATTTGTCCAATAGGCCAAGAAGATACATATTCCTTACCACACTTTATCTGAGGGAACTTGCCCTGAGGCTTCCTCGTTTATTTTTCTATCTAACAGATTTTTATGATGATCTGCTGCAGCTACAGCAGCTTTTCTGGTTGTAATTTATAGACAAGAAATGAAATTGTCTCATTGCGTTCTGATGAGAGGAGGAGGAGAGGAGTGAAAGAAAACGAAGGCTATGCAAGTATGAAGCAGCTGTTTTCTGCTTGTGTGATACCTACTCATATCAGAAGGGCACTGTGGATGGCACTCGCAGTTATGGTTGGACTCTTTTACACCCCTGTGCAAGGAAAGGAGGTCACAACACCTGAAATACTGTAGTTTAGTGCCTAAACTCCACATGGACCAGGGACCCGATAGCTTATGTTTCTTCTCATATACTGAAAAGCATCGGCAGAGTTATCCAGTCTCTGTGCCTTTAGTTTCTCTTGCTATTTTTTCATCCACTTTACCTTGCCGCAGGTAACTGGTGAAAGCACTGCAGCAAGACTCTCTTGGTGTACATGGGCCAATGTGACTATGGGAATGGTGCCAAATTTACCCCTGAAAAAAACACAGAATCCCAGACTGGTTTGGCTTGGAAGGGACTGCAAAGTCATCCAGCTCCAGCCCCTGCCTCGGGCAGGGACACCTTCCACTGGAGCAGCTTGCTCCAAGCCCCTGTGTCCAACCTGGCCTTGAACACTGCCAGCGATGGGGCAGCCACAGCTCCTCTGGGCATCCTGTGCCAGCGCCTCAGCACCCTCACATGGTGGTATCCCAAAAAGTTATGTATCAGCTGATGTCATTCATGTCTGAATAGGACCTGGAGAAGATGATTTAGGGAAAAAGAAAGCCTCAGCTGGAAAAAGCAAGTTAATGCTGCAGGTGACTTCTTGCTAAACCGCTGCTGTTATGAGGACATGGGAGACAGTTTAATTTACAATGGAAATGACGGAAGGGACTATCAGCGGATTCATCTGTCACATCTATCAGACCACCAGCTGCATGCATTGCCCATGGCTACGGCGGCATTCCTGGTTTGATTTGTTGTTGTTGATTGCTTGCTTCCTGCTAATTCATTCTACTGTAGTAGAATGTTGCAGGGGCTCATCTGTTATTATTAATATTAATAATCCAGAGCGCTTTCATCCAAAGAACTCGAGGCACTTGACAAACATTAATTAAGCTTCACAACACCCCCAGGGGTAAGTAAACTTTTTGAGATCTCTTGGAAAGGTCAGACAGGGCTTGGTTTAAAGCAGCAGCTCTGGTTAGAATCAAAGGACTGAGGAACAGGAGACACGAGTGCAAGTGCCACTGTTACCACAGGTGCTCTCCTCAGAGAAGGAACGCGCTACCTCTGTGCCTCAGTCTTCCACTGAAAAGGATGGATTTTAGGGCAGGTTTAGCTCCCAGGACCTGCTGAAAGGACAAGCTCACAAATTATCAGGAGAAATACACAGATACTGGAAACATTGGACAAGCAAAAAGATTGATAGGGGCCTTCAAAGCAGGATCTGGCACCTCTCTTTTAAACCGTGAGCATAAACACCATAGAGGCGTTCCTCAGGTGTGAGAGAACATGATCCAAAGGCAATGAAAACAGAGGTCTTTAAAACCTCAAAGAGATCACCACAACCAGTGTGCCTGGAAGAAATCCTACCAGCTGTAATGTTTATATTCACGGGCTTGTTTTCTGAACAGCCCAAGTTCTGGTGTTTGCTGCTCTCCTAGTGAGGATTTGTGAAGAACAAGGGCAAATTTCTCATAACGTTCACAGAAT
Organism: Pezoporus wallicus; assembly: GCF_028554395.1. NCBI lineage: Eukaryota > Metazoa > Chordata > Aves > Psittaciformes > Psittacidae > Pezoporus > Pezoporus wallicus. The sequence goes on from NW_026636985.1 coordinate 2,047,178, forward strand.
CAAAGAATCCCAGACTGGTTTATGTTGGAAAACCAATGGAAAACCAGCCTCTCCCCTTTAAACCCTCTGACACTGGAAAATGAGGGAATGAAGAAGTCCTTATCTCTTTCAGATCTAAAATACAAACCCTATCTTCTTGACCTGAGCACTAATTGTCTTACATGCAACTGCTTCTCTTCATTAAGCTTTGACATTCTGGATTTCTTTCTATTGCTTTTCTAAAGCAAACAACCTGCTCATTCTCATCTTCAGTATTTCAGGGAAAGAGATTTTACTTTTGATGGGAAGACCTCAGACGCTAAAGCGATGGGCAGCGAGATAAAACCTGAGGTAAGTGCATGCTAAGTGCCACAGAACCCATTACGGGAGGAAACACTGAATGACTGCAAAGAACTTTTTAATATTTCCATATTCCAGGAAAAATCTCTGCTGTCTGGAATGCGAGAGACACGTGGGCCACGTCTGGGAAAGCTGCAACAGTGAACACTACAGATTTCTGAAACCATTAGCTGAAAAATAAGACCCCTCAATGAAACTGGTTTTCAATGATTCAACAGGAACCTGCCTTGGAAAACAGGGCTCCAGTGAAATTCCTATTTAACCTATTTGAAAATCCTGTTTCTGACCCTATGTAATGTTTATGTGTTTTCTGAACAGCCCAAGTTCTGGTGTTTGCTGCTCTCCTAGTGAGGATTTGTGAAGAACAAGGGCAAAATTTCTCATAACATTCACAGAATCAGAGAATCCCAGACCGGTTTATGTTGGAAGGGAACTTTAAAGCTCATCCAGTTGCAACCCCCTGCCGTGGGCAGAGACACCTCCCACTAGAGCAGCTTGCTCCAAGCCCTATCCAAGCTAGTTCATGTGAAGAACACAGCCCTTGTTACCATTCTTACAGACATGACTCAACCAGAATACCCAGTTCATGAAGCTGAAGCAGTCTGTAAGCCCCAAGCTGGGAATCTAAAGCTTCTTGCATTGTTGCAATGTGTTATTCTATTGAAATACCTGTTTCTTCAAATATACTGCAAAACTGATCAAGCAGGAGTGGTAAGTTGCTCTGAAGATAATGTCTTGCTTTGTGTTTGAACTCCACTACTTACCTTTAATACAAGCACAGAAACACTCCAACTCCTCACTAAAGAAAATAGATTAAACCCAAACCACACACCCCTGAATTGACACACGAGCTTTCTGCCACAGCTTGAGCCTTGTCTTGTAAGCTCTACAGCTGCAGAACGCTCACTGAAACCAGCAGCAGCTCCATAAATCAAAGGCTATCAGAGGATCAAATATTTACAGCCACGCTCCAGTACTTCCACTGATTTCAAATGGGAGAGCTGGGTTCAGCCCTTAAACGACTCACAGTGAGACAGGTAGACACTGCAAAGACAGAAGCTTCCCAGTAGAAGTGCAAACACTGGTCAGCTGCTTAACAGCCGCAATTACCTCTTCCCAAGTGTTCATTTTGTACTACATGACACCTCTGTCTCCAGCTCCAAGATAAACTTCAACCTCATAAAGGCCCAAAGAAAACAAAGCCAAAACCACTTTCATTAAAATGAGCATTTTAGGGTCTTTTTTGCATCCAAAACTTTAAACAATTTGAGAGGCTGGGGTGCACTTCCACGGTTCTGTGAGTTTTCACTGCTCTATCTTAAAAAGTTAAGAATTCCCAAATGATCAGACTCCATGACAGCAATTCACAGGACAATGTAAGTCTTCAGTAAGGTACATAAACACATCCTCTAAGAACACTAAATGTCCCCATGTTCTTACTGCTGTTACCGGCATCAGTTAAGACACCTGGACCCTCCCAGCCATTAGCTCCAGATGTGTGTAGAACACAAACCAATGATACCTTCTTGCTCAGCTAAATGCTTTGTCAATGCTGACAACTGCAAGGCAAGGAACATCTACAGATCTCACTAGAGCTCCTCCTCTGAGGGCCCCTGGACCCTTGGCTGCATTCTCAGCTCTGTACCCAGAATTGTGTCTTGCTGGTTGTTACTTCTGTCATACAGAAAAGCACAAGTAAATTAAGGTGTTCATTTCTGGTGAAGAAATGTCTGCAGTTCCAAAAGGGAAAAAGGGAAGAATGCTGAATAAATGACCTGTGCTATGACCCATGTGGAGTAGGCCATCTTCTTTCTAACTGTGTGCTGAGGACGAGCACATCTTGTTGACCAGAGGCGGTGGATGTGCACCCCTGGAAATATCCAAGGCCAGGCTGGATGCGGTTCTGTGCAAACTGATCTAGTTGAAGATGTCCCTGCTCATTGTAGGGGGTTGGACTAGAGACCTTTGAAGGTTCTTTGCAATCCAAACTGTTCTGTGATGCTACGATGTTCAGCAAACATCTGCTAAAGAGTGAAGCCTTCTCCCTCCACTGCCAAGGTACTGCATTCCTTCCTTCTGGACCTTAAGTCCCTTAAGTGCTCTTGGTAGTTCATTTAGTTTCAACACAGAGGCAAAAGAAAGGTTCTTTTATTCCTCTCTCCCCCTTCAATGATCATTTGTTATGTGTCGGAACCATGTCCTTTCTCCCAATCACTGGGAGCTCAAAGTGAATTGTCACTGCCAACTAGTGACAAGTATTGATAATACATGGAGGATTATCCCGACTGATTTTGTAAATTATTCTGAAGCAAGATTAAGAAATGAAAAACACAGCCAACACAAGTAAGAAATGTCAGGCTGGATATATACAATAGTGTATGGATGCTGGAATGTTATTACGTGACCTTCAAAACCCCAAGAACCAATCTGAGATTCACATACAAGACAAAAAATACAACATTTAGCAGGTATTTAGGATGGGGAATCCATACTGCACTTGCACCAACAGAGGTGGTGACTTTTGCCATGACTGATGCTCTCCTGCATGACCCAGATGGGGCCCAAACTGGAACCATCTTCAGTAGCAGTGAACGATTAAACATGTACCCACCAGAAAGCAGTTTGACTCCTTGTAACTAACTCAGAGCTGGGCTGCTACAGCTGGGTGGGTTCTCAACCTCTACAGTGTAATGGGAACTATGGTCAAACACATCCAAGAGGTTCAGGACCATGCAGTGATCTGGTGGGCAAGGAGCAGAACTGGGTATCAGACAACTGAGTCCCTAACTATTCCTGCAGCATGGGTTGAAATTGAGGAGCTAAAAGTGTCCTTCTCTCATTCCATGAGCTTTTCTTCCTTCCCCTTTGGCTCAGCTGTCAATTCTCCAGTTGTTAGATGTGGAGGGGTGAGATGGGGTAGCCTCTGACCAGTGTTTCTAGGTCTGAAACACTGAGTGTATTTCTCACTTCAAAAGACACTCCGAGAAATGAAGAAAAAAGTGGCAGTCATTTGCTGAAGCTCGTGGCTCCCAGAAGGCAGGAATAAAAGTCCCATATTTTTGTCATCAAGCTGATAGCAGCAATCGAGAGCTGTGAGTTCCCAAACATTTACCTGGCAGAGTCCCTAAAAGTCACAATAAAAAGATAAGCCCAGAGCAAATTCCATTTCCCTCGTAGTGTTTCTGCTCAGAGCTGTTTCTGAGAAAACACAAACAGGAGCTGTGACCAAAATTGGCCACTTATTGCTTAAACCTCTCAGGAAGTGGCAAATTCTGGCTCTTTGCTGTGCTCTTGGCAGCTACAGCAGACGGGTAAGCACAGCCAAGGTTTAGGAGCTTTCTTCTGCTGACACTTCTCTGAAGGCCAATTTTCTTCTCCCAAGACATGAGGTGATCTTTGGGTCTTCAAACAAGAAAATGCAAGTTCTGAGGGAAAGGAATAGGTCTTCCAGGTGATTGTTTCATGCTTCTACACTACAAACCAACCAACCGCTTAACCTGCACGTCGCACAGACATCTTTATTTGGACACTCAGGATACTACCTCTGTTGCTCATTCCCAATGCATTTCCAAGCAAGCCCCATCATTGATTTGTGCCTCATTTTTCCATCTCTGAAAAATGGGCAATGACACATTTTTCCCTGAGTGGTTTGTGGATGACCAAAGCCCACACGGAGGAATCACTCACTGCCAGTGAAAGAGACTAGATAAGCACCTAAAATAAAGCTGTGAAAAATCTTTACATTCTACTCCTCACCTGAAGTCAGGCAGCACAGGGCTCCTTAATACAGTTCTGAGGATGCATTTTCATTGAATCCCAGATTGGTTTGGGTTGAAAGGGACCTTAAAGCTCATCTAGCTCCAACCCCTGCCACGGGCAGGGACCCCTTCCACTGGAGCAGCTTGCTCCAAGCCCCTGTGTCCAACCTGGCCTTGAACACTGCCAGGGATGGGGCAGCCACAGCTTCTCTGGGCACCCTGTGCCAGCGCCTCAGCACCCTCACAGGGAAGAGCTTCTGCCTAAGAGCTCATCTCAGTCTCCCCTCAGGCAGGTTAAAGCCATTCCCCTTGGCCTGTCCCTGCAGGCCCTTGTCCCAAGCCCCTCTCCAGGTTTCCTGCAGCCCCTTCAGGCACTGGAGCTGCTCTCAGGTCTCCCCTTCAGGAGCCTTCTCTTCTCCAGGCTGCCCCAGCCCAGCTCTCTCAGCCTGGCTCCAGAGCAGAGCTGCTCCAGCCCTCGCAGCATCTTTGTTGCCTTCTTCTGGACTCATCCTTTTCGTATTCTGCCTCTTCTCAGCACTGTGAAAGCTTATTTTGAAAACTCTGATAAAAAGCTCTTTGAATTGTACAGATATGTTAAGGAAACATAGGAGACAGTGCAATCCAAGACAGTCAGAGATCTTAATATACCGAAACAAAGCAAATATCATCAACGCATCCCAAGTCCTAAATACAAATGACAGAATGTATTGCCACCTATGCCTAAAACAGCTTTCAGCATATCTGCAACTTGTAAATCAAAGTAATTCCATTTTCATTTATTTCACTCAACAGCTTTCTATTTCCTCTCTCTGAGCTCTGTTATTTACTGTTTGAAGAAAACACTGGTGGTTCCGTTATCCCTTGTTCATGAGTAAGAAGCAAAAACGTTTCTCAATAAAGAAGAAAGTGGGAAAAACAGGGATTAAAAAAACCCAACCTGAAACAAGCTCTAGGAAAGCTTGAAAACCCATTAGTAGCCTGTAGATGGTGCCTACCTGCTGCATCAGGACAGGTCTCTATACATGCAGAACGCTGACTTCACCAGAGCAAGAGTTATGTGGGACAAGCAGCAGCAAGGCAGGTGAGGAGGCTGCTCCTCCCATGGGCTGCAGTGTTGAATGGAGAGGACAAAATACCCTGAGGAATCTCATACACCTCAAAGAAGAGCTCTTACAAATGGGAAGGTAGCACCACGCTAAGACGTGAGACACCTACATAATGAATAAAACATTTGGTACGTTCTAGACAGGGCAGCTCATTTCTGCTCACAGGAAATGAGAAGCAGAAGCTCATCTCCCATTTCTGCTGTCTAGAAAAAGCCAGTCTCTCCACGTGCCACTTGGCTTCCCGTAGAAAACAAACAGTGCCACATCCTGAGCTTTTCCCTCCTTTTTCCATCCTTGCAAGGAGATTTTGGAGAACGGGAATCCTCTGAGGATAAATGATTCACCAAAGGATCCTCACAAAGTCTGCGGCAGAGAGAGGGCATATATGAGGCACTCCTAAATCTCAGCATCCCCATGGAACCATGTACAAAGTTCTTCCATAGAGAGCACCAAGAAGCAATTCCACATATCTAATTCAGGAAACTGAAGCACAATCTTAAGCAAAGTAGTCGATTAGGACCTAATCTACTATTTGCTGATCTTAGTTCAGCATTCTAACATTCACAACAACAACAACCATTCAGAATGATCCAGTGTTACCATACAAGCAATAAGAAATGTACAGAAAAAGTTGTTGTTGCTAACAGTAACTGCAAATATAATAAATCACTTGAGAATATTCTCTGTAGCACTGTGTTATATTGGCAGTTTGGGCACTGTAATCTTTCATCAGAATTTGTCAACACAATGCAGGATAATCACTTATAAAAACCTATCTCTGTTCTGACCCTGGTTTAGTTTCTCATCTAAGGAACTTCCAAATGCACTTTTGAGTTATCTGTGTTGATGTCAGAAGTCTCTCAATCCCCTTATAAAGATGGAGGAGTAACTTCAGAAGGAGCAAAGACACAACTTACTTGCTGGGAGCTACAAGCCTATTCTTGTGGAGCTTTTATGGGACATCACACATCTAATTGCCTCCACACAGCCTGAGTCACCCACACCACTGCACAGACCTTCATCCTGTCTCTCCACTGGAGCAGGAGTCCAACAACGGACCATTGCTTTGATTTTAAGAGTCAAGGCAGAAAAAAGATAGGAACTAAAATGAAACAGACGTTAAATTAGAGCTAATACTAACAGGAAAAGAATGCTTAATGGAAACCATCTTCAAAGGCAAGAGACACAGACATCAAGATAGATAAGGAGCAAAACAGAGACAGCTCTGGGATTCAAACACCAAGCTGATCAGGAAACCAAATACATTCAGAAATAATGCAGGTGATGACAGAAGTTGGTCAGACAATGGAAAACTGCTTTGCTTTCCAAGGGGAAGACAAGTTCTCTCTGGAACTCCTGACACAAAGCCTGCTGCAGGTGTACTCAAGGGATTTCTTACTGTCTTCTGTGTAGTCTCAGGTTGGGCAATAAATCCAGAAGGAATTGATCTCATCTGTTCCACAGGGGGAAGAAGGCTGCACCACAGAGGAACTACAGGCACCCAAAGGAAGCCTGCACCAGCCATCAGCCAGCATCTCCCAATGGAAACAGGGTTAGAGAAGTTCCTTAAAATTCCCTTCTCCTTTTCCTCCAGCACAAGAGGGGGAAAGAACATCACTGAAAAGAAAACATATTTTTGCAAAACTAAAATAAAACATAGCAAAGAAAGGTAGTAAGAGTGTGCCAAGACATCATTTATCAACAGAAAGCCACTGCAAACACCATTTGTTATCAGTGCTGCTACTCAAGACAAGCCACAGCACCAACTTCTCCTTTAGCCAAATAAAAATACAGCCTAAGACAGTCCTATGAAACTACCAGCCTGAGCTGACTCAAAATTGCCTTTTTTTTTTCTCTGTTTTCCCCTCTTACTTTTAAGATTTACTAGATATTGAAATAGGGACAAAATTTTCTTGGGATCCCTCTTCAGGAAACCAGCGAATGCAATGGCATTCCCATTTCTACAAACCCAACTGATTGTTAGAAAAGAGACTGCAGTGTTTAACTCTTTCAAATCCACTTCCAAAACCACACATGAAGAACATACCGATCAAGTGTTGCACAGTTGCCAGGTTCAGTCCTTTAGTTACTAGAGAATTCCTACTCGAAGCTGCACACTGCACCTCCCAGATGTGAAGCTGCACAACCTCAGCCCTCCTCAGCACTTAAACCCTCTAAACATAACTGCATGCAGAGGTCCCCGGACTTACCCAACAGCAGTACTGGCTGTGTGTATGCAGAGCACACACTCCATAGGGAACTTTGAGTATATATAGTATTCTATACTACTCAGACACAGTAATGCCTATTCTGACTGCTGCTTGAAAAGACCAGCCTCACTTCGCTGTTGCTAACCTGCTATAAGAATACAGCAGTGGAAAAAGAGCTTGTTAAAACTTACCAGATTATCTCTGCCCAGGATAAGACATCTGATGGATACAGAATGAAAAGGTTATTTTTTTTAAGCTACTTTTAATTATCCACAGAAGGTTCTCTGCTGCAATCCTTGAGTGTTTGATATGCATGCCACATAAACTCTCCCTTGTTTGTGCCTTGTTCTCCTCTACTGCAGTTTCAGGTTACAAAAAACAGGAGGAGGAAGAAAACAGATCCAAAAAAGCACAACCAACACAATGTGTTTGCATGTAGAAGTTCTTATGGATAAAACCAACCAAGTTCAAGTTATAGTCATACTTAGCTTGCTCTGGGGATGAAAGGGAGTGGAAAGGACAAAGTCAAAGGGCAGTACAGCTGGGCTTCATTCATACCACTATTGTATGGTTTGCATTTTGTCATTTTTCTCCTGCAGCCCTGATGCTATTATAGAAGAGCCTGCAAGGGGATTTACTCCCTGTGATAATCCTGAGCTGGTTTTCTTCTTCTGCTTCTCTTCCTTGAAAGAAATCACAAATGAGTCAGATGATCAATTCTGTCATTTGCAGTTGCCAAGCAGCTCTGAAGCAATTTAGTGATTTGGGTACTTATTTCCTCCCTGTACCCATGGCAGGAGATGATATAAGGATATTGAGTCTTAATAATCTATTCATTCCCCTGATCAAACTGAGGGAACGAGAAGCAGAAGTATCTTTCTGGTGTTAACTTTGCTTTTACAAGAGCCTGGGTTTCTGTTGTGCATTGTCTTTACATTCACTGAAGAAAGCTCTGGAAAACAAAGGCTCAATTCAGAGAAGCATCCAGAGCCCCTCCACTGAGATCCTGCACTCAGCCAGAGATGGACACTCATTAATTAAGATGGTCAAGTTAACCAACATAAACCAAACGTGAGCACTGCCATTCAGAAGCAAAGTATCTTCTGTTCACTGCAGTTTAATCCTCCTCCAAGGATTAATGTCAACAATAGAATTTAAACTCACTAAATTACCTTATCAGATGGGCATTTACCCAACCATTAAACATTTATCACAACATCAAAAGCCTCTAGCTAATTCTTTGCATCCACACACCTCAAGTTATTTTGTAAGAGGTCTGCACATCATTCCCTATGGGACAGGATGCCATGGAAGAGCTCCTGGAGCATAGTACAGGAGTGACTTGCTTACAATCACTTGTGTAAGTGGATGACGGCACTGGATCCCTCTTCTTGACAGAGAACCCAAAGTTACAGGTACGTCTTATGTCCTTGTCCTCAAACACATTATATTCTATTCTATCCTTTTACATGGCTATCTTTAACTTTTACATCCTGGAAGACAGAGGTGACAAGCTCTACCTAGGTCACCCAATTCCATTATTACTAATTCATTGTCACCTCACCATAGCAAACACTTGCTTTGCACTCACAATAAATGCTTGTTCACTTCTAGCCATTTCTTGTTGTCTTGCTCCTGTTACTATATAAATCCAATTCAAAGCAATCTTGCTGCCAATGAGGGCGTTCTTCTGTGAAGTACATAACGCAGGACTTGTTCTGAGCCACATTTAAAGATACCCACTAAAAAAGTTCCCCTTGAGAGTTTATCACACAGCTTATCAGATCTTTAAACATTTTCATTTCTGAGGAGTGTGGATTTTCAGCTGGAAGGGAGTTGGTTTGTTTGCTTTTTCCTTTCTTAAAGCTAATTTCTAAGTTTTAGAAAGTGGAGAATTGGGAGGGAAGCATCAACAAGCCATTCACCCAAACAGCTGGCTACAACCTTGACAAGAAAGGTAAAATCTGATCTCTTGAAGGATTTACTGAAGTACCCAGGTGTGGAGAGTGAAATGGCAAGTGAGAAGGGCTCACAGTAACTTATCTGTGTAGAAAAACAACCTACCTCAAAGGGACTTGTAGAGATTCTTACTATTTTAAACCATAATGTTGTTAGGATTGATTCGTTTCTGCAGAGATGAAAGAAAACCTCTGCCAGCCAGAGGTATCTAATACTGTGCTACAACTGAGCCTAACAAGTCAGGTAACACAGGCACCTTAAAAACGTAGATTTTGCCATTTTGTTTGTTCAAGTTGTTCTTCAAGGAAGGTATCTGCTGTAGGCTCTTGATTTTCTGTTGTTATTCATTCTTTATTAATGGCATTATGATAGAAGCCTAGAGGGGCCTTGAGCAGCTCAGCACTCAGCTCCTTCAGCACAGAATTACTGAGTGACAGAGTGGGAACCCTGTGTCAGCACCAGGTCATCTCCTCTTCCAGCGTGGCCTTTGGATACTGGAATCAGAAGGCAGCACTTTGCCTGTGCGTAATCCCCTGCTTCACCCCTGTACCTGCCTTCCAACTTATGCAGCAAATAAGGAAGAGACGCTACAAACCATAGCTTTAGTATTTGTATTTCAGGTGGAATGATAGAAGGTGGAACACCTGCAGGGTGCTTACAGTTAATCTCAACAGCCTGGCCTGGCAGGTACTGTGGCAAGCATGATTCATGTGTTAAGAGACACCTGCCAGGTTTTTTCATGATTTAAAAATAAAACTCACCTCTTTGCTTTGCTGTGTGGCAGAAGCCTCTCAAACAGTAAATGGATTTCTTCCCTAAAGTTTCTTTGTATTCTCCTCTTTGTGCTCAGGCCACTTTGTTACTGCTCCGATGACCAGGAGCACTGAACAATCCTATTTGAAATCCAGGATAGCCACTAAGAACGTGTTTCAGTGGTAAAAAAGCAACACTGCTACTCTTCAAAAAGCAAAAGAAACCTCATGCCTCGCACAGCCCCAAAGAGGTGATGTTCTACAGCGATGCTGTACCAAAAACCATCCCATTTGTTGAAACTCCATTTTTCTACCCAAGGATTTGCAAGTATCTTTTAATGCTGGCATGTATAATCTACAGTAAGCCCTTTGTAGCTGCATCTCTATGCTCCGCTCTGCAGAAGTATCAGGAGATGAGACATACCTTCATAGCTACATGAGCACATAGCACCATACGCTGTTCAAAGTCCCTCCAGGATTTGGTAGTCCATACCCCTTGGTCTCCTGTGGCCTGATCTGAACCTCGATCAATGTCAGGAAGAGATTACATCTCTTTACAAAACTAGAGCCAGGCTTTTTTTGCTAGGGCTACAAATGAAGCGATAGATTGGCTTACATGATTCTGGAAACCATAAGGAGCACCAAATCCAACATTTCTTCAGTTCAGTGAAGAATAAGCTCTCACCAGTATCCCTGCTCCTCATCAGCAAGTCCTCTTTTTGAGCCTCGTTTCAAGGTCTTTCAGCCTGCAGTGTGCAGCAACACCGACTCCTGCCTCCTCTCCAGCTTCCTAAAGCCCTGATGGTGAAAGCCATTGGAAGATGCAATGTTGACAGAAGTAATGGCTGGCTGAACAGATGGCAGAGAAAGTTAATTGATCTACAGGGGCAGAACGAGTTGGCCTTATTGAGGAGAATATGCAAAGATCCATAATGAACTTCCATTAGCGATAGAGAAAGTTCTGTCACACGGACAGATTCTATTATGGGCATTTCATGATGCAAATCCAAATTCCAGCTTAATGACTTCCTGTATCCAATTCAGAAAAGTTGGCTCCTAAACTTACTATGGAAAAAAATAACGTAAAGGCTTTCCTTTAGTTTTTGCCAGTGTGAAATGATTTCTTCTGCTTCTGTCAAGCCATCCTCCTCAGTAATAAACCCATCATTACACCGAAGAGTAAGACTGTTTCCCTCATGCCCTTTTGGGGAGGAGGGTGGTTGAGGTTTCTTTAAGTCTATGTGAAAAGGAAAAGCATTTCTGCATTTTGTTGCAGCAGGTCTCTGACAGGAGAGAAAGAACCTCAAAGAGGGATGCTGGAAACATCAGAAAATGGAGCACTCACAGCAGCATCAGTGAAAAATTTTACTCTAAAAAACACACCGCAGGCACAGTCCACATAGAAATCATAGCACAGGGCAGGGAAGAGAAGAGCAGTGATGCAGAGACTCCTGTTTCTGGCTCCAGCACTTGCTGGAGGTGACCCTGATGTAAGGCAGTTCATTTTTCCACGTCCCCACAAATCTGCAGCATGGGAGCAATGATGCCAAGTCCATGAAAACCCACTGATGAAAAGTACTGCAAGAGGCAATTTGAGATTAGCGAGGAAAAGGAAGCTTTACTCTAGGCCTGGGATCAGCTGCTCATCTGTGGTCAGCCCTGGCACCACTAGGCTCTCTGAACGGACTAACGCCTATGCCTATAAGACCAGTAAGCAACGTTACAACCATCTTTTCATCTCAGAAAGCCAAGTGTGTCCTGGGCTGCACCAGAGCACGGAGACACCACACAAACACACACGGAGTCCAGCTCTGGGAACAGTACCGCAAGAGGAAGATGGAGCTGCTGGAGCAAGGCCAGAGGAAGCCATGGAGATGCTGCAAGGGCTGGAGCAGCTCTTCTCTGGAGCCAGGCTGAGAGAGCTGGGCTGGGGCAGCCTGGAGAAGAGAAGGCTCCTGAAGGGGAGACCTCAGAGCAGCTCCAGTGCCTGAAGGGGCTGCAGGAAACCTGGAGAGGGGCTTGGGACAAGGGCCTGTAGGGACAGGCCAAGGGGAATGGCTTGAACCTGCCCGAGGGGAGACTGAGATGAGCTCTTAGGCAGAAGCTCTTCCCTGGGAGGGTGCTGAGGCACTGGCACAGGGTGCCCAGAGCAGCTGTGGCTGCCCCATCCCTGGCAGTGCTCAAGGCCAGGTTGGACACAGGGGCTTGGAGCAAGCTGCTCTAGTGGAAGGTGTCTCTGCCTGTGGCAGGGGTTGGAACTGGATGAGCTTTAACGTCTCTTCCAACCCAAACCAGTCTGGGATCCTATGATTCAGATCTTCTACATAACGCAAGGAGAACAACTTCATCCAGTAACTTCAGCAGTGAAGTCAATAATTTATGTTCTCATAACACTACATATATATTTTATCCAATCTGTCATTCAGTCCCTCAGGGCTGGGAAAACCAAGACAAACATTACAGAAAGTTTATGATTCCCTTACTCGGAGCATTTCCACTCTGCACTCATTGTTGGCAGACTCACTGTTGGGAGTTCTTCTTCTTCTCCCTGGTTATAAATATTCCATGCAGACTTTTAATTAGAGAAGCATGTTTGTTGGCTGAGACAAAAGTAATTGGATACCCCCTTACCAGTTGGGCTTCATTCAGCTGGATGGACTCACACTAATACGTAAGAATCAAATCTCTGCATGAATAAAACGGAGTGTATTTGATTGAATTAGAAGTTTAATTGCTCTTACCAAGAGGTGTTTCATAGTTTGAAAGCAAAAGAAGTATTTGATCTGGTCCTGCCTTTAATTAGCAAAGGATGAATTAGCAACTGAAGCAAAATATGCACTTTATAGCCTGCTATTGTCTGGATAGAAACTGATCTCGTAAATCGCATCATTCAACAGCAACTTGCTTATAAAGTTGCCCAAATTAGTTCCAGAAAGCACCGGGGTCTCATCCCAAATTCCACATGAGCAAGGCAAAAGGAACCCTATAGGGAAAGATGAAGAAAATAAAAGAGAGTGGCAGAAAGGAAGGAACCGAGAGGCAAACACAGAGGCAGCATTTTAACTATAAAAGAGGTTATTAAAGCAGAAGACTTTATATTTTTAAGGGCTGCTAAAAGAAAAAATAAATGGAGGCTCAGATTTCACTTTTCTGACTCATAAACTTATAATGGGAAGAAATCTCCCCAAACTCTAGTATCTACATCAAAACCACTACATATAAGCACTTCAATATACACACCACTTGGTGCATATTTACACACTAAATGCTCTTGCAAGAGTTCTTGCCACTTAACGATAGTTCTGCCTTGTTGGTACCACAGTTGCTCAAAGGACTACTTTTTTTTGCTTGTTTCTTAAACTTACCACAGTCCTCCCTACAGTTTTTAATGGATTGATTCATTATGAACATCTCTGGTATTTAAAGCCCTAATGTTTTAGAATATGAACAACCTTGCACAACTATGTGTATTACAACTGCACTGCCAGATAAGTTACTCAATATCTTCACTGCACAGCAGATGGGATTCATGCTTGGTCCCACAAGACACAGAAGCCCTTTCCCTGCTTCCCAGGTCCAGAAGAGAAATCCAGAGCCTTTGTGGCTGGCAGGCTTTGGCATTCCCAACACAGGGAAGGGGAGGAATGGCCACTAGAATGAACACAGGGATGCGGCACACACAGCACAGCTTTGGAGACACCATGGTGTAGGACACAACCACCAGACACACACAGCAGTCAGAGTTCAGAAGGATAAGGATGTGCATATGCCCTGGTAGGCTGAAGATGATGATGATAACATTATTAATATTAACAGATAATTAATAATTATATCATCATTACAATTGAGTCTCTGTTTTGAGGGGTTTATTACATTTCTCAGACCCCCATATTTTATGTAACTATTTCCTACCATTACAAAGAAATAATTTTGCTGTTATTTTTTCTTCTTCCTTTCATCAACGACCTTTATGCCCTGAAGAAACAACAAGAAGAGGAATTTGGAAAAGCCATATTTGGAAGGCATTCTTTCTGTAACACAGACTAATACAATATACACATTCACTGCTCCGTACAATGCCTCCGATTCACAAGATGTGCTCAGTTTTAAGTGTGATGATCTTGCAGAACTTTAGACCCAAACTGCTTCCATGATGACAGGCAAGCTGGAAATCACTGCTCAGATGGATGGTTCCAAAGGGCAGGGGTATGCTAAGTCTGAATAAGAGAACAACAGTTTCCATAGGCCACCACCTGAGCCACACTGAGATAAGTTACCGGCTCAGGGAGATCTAAGAGCACTGCTTGGGGGTTCATTATTCTCCTGTGCACTGGTCCAGGGCACACAAATGGGATTTGGAGTTAGTATTTCATATGCAAATGTGTGGTGACTTTCTGCATTGCTGGCAGAAGGAAGGGAAGAAAAGCAGCTGCTAAGGTGAGAGCATGTCATATTATTTATTCATGAGCAACTGGATGGAAAAATAGATGAGCCTTCCACTGAGAACAGTAAGACATATATAAGGGTAAGGGACTACTTATTATATCCAAAAACCTTAGCTTAACACTGATATACTGAGGTCTCTAAGTCAGTTTTATAAGAGCCGTACAGGAACTTGAAGCTGGATTTGTACTGGCAAATGGTTCCAGGCAAAACTGGAGTTCAAGTTGTCAGAGTCATCCACAAACTGCCATCAGTAACTCCCCTTCCCATGACATGAAATTACTGTGTTTCATTTAAAATTAGTTAATGCTACTCTCAGAAAGAAAACAGGAAAGTCAGTGGCCCAAAGCATCTTGACAGGTTTATAGATTGAGTGTTTAGCTTGCCCCAAATGAAAACTCACTACTAGAGGAGGCACTTTGGAATGCCCAAAATTCATCATATCGTGAAGATCACTTCCAGTTACACTGGGCCCTTTTACACCACTGTGACAGTGCCAAGAGATACAACCAGCAGTGTGAGCTGCCCCTCTGGGAGGCACCTGATTTCAACTACTTGTGGTTGCTGATGTGGTTACTCATTATAAAAGGCTTTAAAGTGATCTCTTTGCATTCGAGTGAGTCCTAAACTTCACAGTACTTTCAATTTTGCAACTGTTCTATTTTTAGTCTAAAACCAGATTAGATGGCCACAAATAGTACCTTTTTCTCTCACTAGTCTCCAGCCTCTGCCAGGTAAAACAGCCCCAGATGTTGGTCAATCTCCTGTGTATGGGGCTCCTCAGTTACAGGTGCTTATTTAAAAGTATCCACGAGCAATGCAAATCTGCAGCAATGAAATCAGGACTTGAACTAACACCTGTCGTTTACACTGTCATATTGCTTACAGATCATTGACACCATAAGGAGAGACACTTGGTCAATGAAAGGATTTCTATCCCTATGGATTTCCCTGCAGACAAACAAACTGGGATGAAAAAGAGATACTGGGAGAGAACTGCCTTTGAACACATAATGCACAGATCAATAGTCCCATTCCCCAGCTCAGCGCTCCACACACCGGATGCTCCCACATTTAGGTCTGAGTTCTGACTCCAAACATGTGCTCAAACTTTGCATCTGTTCAGCAAATCTGGGCCAGTCTCATCTTCAATTCTTACCACAGACCTAAAAAGCAGTTCACAGAAAAAAGGTGCTTTGGAAACCATAGAAATTGGTGTCCTTGTTCTTGTAATTTTCTCCCCGTGTTCCACCCCAGGCACAGAAACCATTTGGCTTTTATAACGAATTCTGCTGCAAGTGTTAAGGGCTTCTTCATTTTGTTTATCACACAAATCTAACTTGATGCCTTCCTGAGCACTCCTGTGAATGTTTGGTTATTAAAAGGTACAAGTGTTACTACAGGCCTATGAACATCGCAGTGACAAGCTCTTTCCTTACAGTTACAGAATAAATAACAGAGAACAGAGAACCACAGACACCCCCTTGCTCAACAGGAGACTGTGGCTCTACATGATGCAATTAGGGATGTAGTCTAAATGTTGTATAGCAAAATAAAGATAAAACCACAGTGCCTGCAGGGCCAAAGAGCAGCAAGTTATTGTAAGGTCCTGTCGGTAGGTGCTATTCTCCAGGGACTTGCCCTTACACAGTCATTTTTACCATACAAAATCAGTATGCACTGCAGAAAATGCCATGGAGCACTGTTTTGCAACTGGTGCCTTGCTAGGGTTTGAAACCTCGCTAGGAAAACCTCCTTATGCAAAGAGAAGTCCTACATGGGGGGAAAAAAGCATACACGAGTCTCTGAGGAATGCTGTGATCTTGGCAAATCGCAGCAGTACCACACCAATAGATTTGTGTTATTTCTTTTTGTAACAAATGATTTCAAAGCACTTAAACATAGACCAGTCTCATCTTCCTCATTTTATAGCTGGGGATAAAAGCAGTGAAGTGGACAAAGACCATTCAGAAAGCAACAGCAAACATGGGACCCACAGGTTTCAGGCTGGTGCTGCAGCCTATCAATAAGCTCAACAGGCTATCAATAAGCTCAATAGGCTATCAATAGGCTACCAATAAAAACATCTGTAGTGTTACCAGCAACAACTTTGGGATCTTTAAATAATGAGCAATATTCAACAGCCATGAAATATTTCCTTCCACTGAATCCAGGTATCAATCATAGAATCCCAGACTGGTTTGTGCTGGAAGGGACCTTAAAGCTCCTCCAGCTCCAACCCCTGCCACGGGCAGGGACATCTTCCACTAGAGCAGCTTGTTCCAAGCCCTTGTGTCCAGCCTGGCCTTGAGCACTGCCAGGGATGGGGCAATATTAAGCTTGCCTTAGCTCTTTCTACTACAGCACATTCCCACACTGGCTCTTCCTGCAAGGCACAAGAGGCTGCAATGCCAACGCTGGCTCAGCATCGATGACCTTTGCTCACAGGATTCATTCAGTAGGATACTTTCCTGTGGAGCTTGTAATGTATTAAAGAAACAATTCCAACTCCATAAAAAGGAGAGCAAGCTGCTCACAAAGTAAGAGCATATTATTTCATGAGCAAAAATAGAAATAAAATTTAATCTCCAAAAATTAGCCTCACTTCCCTATTACTTTAGAGACGTGCTGATTAAATTAGCTGGTATCGCTTTAAACAGAATGAGAGATGAATGCTAAAGAAAAAGAGCTTAAAATTCAAATTCAAAGAATAAAAACCTAAGAAAGATGCATAAAGGTGAAAACCCACAACACTGCCCATACCAAGAAACATTTCTGTAATCCCAGAATACAAGAGTATGTATCAGTCCTTCCAGGTTGGGGAATGAGTCCTCAGGCCCGTGCTCTGACCCACTGAGGTTGCATTCAGCTCATCCTGACAATTCACAGCGTCACTGCAATATTCCAGCTTGTTTTCCTGGGTTGTCCTGCTTCTTGCAGCAGCTGATTTAGAAGATCAGTCCCTCCCATCCCACACTTTAATGGATGAAATATGGAAAGACTTATTGGACATTCCAAATCATACTAACTGTGAGGAGGAGTGGGCAGGTTGGTGGGTTGAGCTAATACTGTCAACAAGGCCTTTCTCTATCTAACACTTGAGAAATCCTTGTTACTACAAGGTAATAAAGGTAGAACCTAAGGCTGGGTCAAGTAGGAGTTTCTGTTAAGTACTGCCATGTAAAAGATGCCTTATTTTGAGTACCATATTGCTCTGATTTCCTTACATGGGTTAAAGAAGTAAGAATAATAATCTAATTGTCATATCTTTGCACAAATATGAATCTATATGTAAATGCACTGAAGCATGAAGATACTAACAGGAGGTTTCTCTCCATAATATAGCATTAGCACAGTTTATGCTGCAAAGAGAGAATCTCTCCCTGACCAGAAACCGTACACCACACCAGGGGAACATCAGGCTCATGATTCCCTTTGAAAGGAGGAGGACAGTGGCTTTGGCTTGGCTCTGTCTCATTAAATCCACACTACACAGCACGAATACAATAGGAGAACAGCAGAAGGGAACAGGAGAGGAGCAACAATATTTTCTCCTCTTTAAACTACACTGACGTTTTCACTGCTCTGCACTAACTCTGATTGCTGTCCTCACCCCTAGCAGAGCTCATCACCCACCGATCCCTCCGATCCCTAACAGAACTTTTGGTAATGGGGAGAAAAAATTTCATTGAAACCATATTCCAATTAGGAACTGTGGTTATCTGGACATAAAAGATCCAGTAATTCTGGCTGATGTGATCATTATTGCAGAGACTTAATTGCCCAGAACTGTCAATGGAATTAAATGCTTCCAGTTGCAGCTCTCGGAGGCTCAGTGACTTACTGTATGTTTTTAAAGCATCCCATTTGTTCAGTCACACTGGATGACTATGATAATGCCTGAAAACCTGAATTCCATCCTATGATAACAGAACACCCAACAAGCAAATCTGGTATAATCAGTAGTTTAGAGGCTGCAATCACTTGCCTTATCTTTATAGAGAGAAACTGTGCTTTTAGTGGGTTTTTTCACTTCTTGCTATGGGAGGTTGTTCCGATGGGAGACTGTAATTACAACTGCAGTGAGCCACTGGAGCTTTGAAAGGCTGGAAACATCATCCTCCTGGGATGCTTTCCTTCAAGAGCTTTCTGGCTGCTAGCCATGCCTAAGCTTCTCTGAGTTCAACTGAGGGGTTTAACCTCAAAAGTTTCACAAAAAGGAACTACCTATCCAATTCCTGGAGAGTCAAAAGGGTGGGACAAATGAAGAGCTTGGAGAGCTGGTGTGAAAAGTTGTCCAAGAAACCTTCTTAAGCCTGATAAGGTCAACATTTGGGAAACAATATGTGACACAGTGGTCTTCCAATACCTAAAGCAGCTACAAGAAACCTGGAGAGGGGTTTTGGACAAGGGCCTGTAGGGACAGGCCAAGGGGAATGGCTTGAACCTGCCCGAGGGGAGACTGAGCTGAGCTCTTAGGCAGAAGCTCTTCCCTGTGAGGGTGCTGAGGCGCTGGCACAGGGTGCCCAGAGAAGCTGTGGCTGCCCCATCCCTGGCAGTGCTCAAGGCCAGGTTGGAAGGGGTCCCTGCCCGTGGCAGGGGTTGGAGCTGGAGGAGCTTTAAGGTCCCTTCCAACATAAACCATCCTGGGATTCTGATTCTATGGCATCTATAGCTACAATATTGTTTAGTATCAGTAACAGAATGCACACCCAAACGCAGGTCAGGCTCCAGCATCAGACATTCTCCAACCATAGGGAAGCACAGTCACTTCCCAAGAACATCCCACATGGAGCTCTAAGGCAGGAGCGGCTGCAGCAGGCGTGATGACAACGCTCATTCGGAAGCGTATGGCAGAAGCCTCGCTCTGACACTTCAAGGACACATCTAAATTAAAAATCCTTTCTGCATCTGAATCGGTGCCAGTCCAAATCCAGGACAGGAAATCTGTGCTTTAGAAGGGGGGTAGAAAAGGGGGAATGCTATTGCTGGGTTGCCTGTTTCATGGATTTACCCTTCCTTCCGCCGCCAGCCAGCCAGCAGAACACCAAGCCATGATCCATACAGCGTATGTTGTAAAGTGGGTACACACTTGGTAGATGCAGGGGTGTGAATTCAGAAAGACATCTTCCCTCACATAGAGAACGCACTTTTTAACAAATTATGCCTTCTCAATACTGGTGGCCATGAACCAATGCGTAAACTTCCACCTTCCCTTCAGCAGGGCCAGAATCATCCTTGAAGACCTGGAAAAGTTATTCTATAGAAGCAGGATTCTTTGTTTTCTGATTCAAGGGCTTGTCTACCACAGGAAGTCACTCTGATAAATTACAATCTGCATCATGATGTTTGTTACCTTGCCACTGGATAAGAACCAAATCATACCAACACCTCCGTGCACACTACTTACTCTTAGTTATATCCATGCTTTTTAACAACATCATACTATAAAACACTGTACAAGAAAATATATCATTAGTGTAAAAACTGGAGAAAAGAATAAAAGGGGGAGACACATCCAGAGCTCAGTGAAAGCAAATAAACCCACTAAATAAATCACTACAAAACCAGGAACCTTTATGCTAGTCTGGAAGAGTGCTGCACTTCATAAAACCTGACGCTGTCAGGAGTCTCCAAAAAGGAGATAGCAAAAGAGAATGTGGATGCTAAATTTGCCCTTTATTTAGAGTCTGGAAATAACATCAATTTAGAATAAATCAGTCAACTTCAGTCCCTTCCACCACAGGCATTCTCTATTATAGATTGTCCATTAGATACTAAAGAATTTGGAAGCTAAATTAGTCCTTCAGTTAGAGCCTAAAAATTATAACCTAATGGATGAGGAATAAATCAGAGAGTTCTGGGCCCTTGCACTACAGGCATTCTGTATTACAGATTGCACGTTAGATACCAAGTCTTAACAGTCAGATATTCCTCCAGGATAAGGCTTTTTGTGCAGTCTTCATTATTCTGCACAATTAGGCAAGGAGCTGGGAAAAGGCAGCAGGACTGCCTTTGTCACTCCTATTTCTACTTCCAGCCAGAGCAACAACAAGGAAGAGAAAAACTAAAGTGCCCTGACCCTGAGGGACTTGAATGGAACAATATTTTTAGCAACTCCTCTGAAAGGCACGGTGCAGAAAGCATTAAGGAGGAAGAAAAAATATTCACCAAAACCTGGTTCAAATGTGACTGAAAGCAAAGGCAAATATCTACAGGGGAAAATTCAACCATCTGCATATAACTAAGTGATGGCAGGGCCTGTTCGAGGTGTTGGCTCCTTTTTCTGCTTCTTGAGGGAAGGGGGTGGTGGTTGGTTTGTGTGTTTGGGTTTCTTTAAGAAAAACCCAAAGGGATAAAAAGTTAAATACTGGAAACCAAAGAGGTTCCAACACCCGGACAAGTGAAGTTACTTCACTTTTCATCTCAGGCATTAACTCTCAGAAGTGGCTATTTACTCACAGTTGCTCCTCCAGCTTCATTAAGTTCCAATTAATTAAAGATGCATGACCTTGTTGAGAACCTGGTCATAAAAACGTGTGTGTGCAGTCTTGTAATTGAAACCCAGACACCTTTAGCAGGGAAATGTTTAGGCTGGTGAATCCCATACCTGCCTAAGACCGCTTCTTGTAAGTACATAACCTCTGTTTGCAAGGCTGGAGGTCAGCAACAGCATAACAAACAGCATCTTGGCACTGTGTCCTCTGATGCAACTGGACATAGCTGAGCCATGCTGTTAAAACATGTATTTTAAAAGCAATGATGGAACATCTTCAGGCAGAGGTACGTGTGAAACTGGAGCCTGCTTCAAGAGCTCCTGTGTTCAGAACTCCCATAGTGAGGATGGACTTGAACCTAAGCCTCATGCTTTGGAGGTAACAGGCCCTTCACTTACTGCATAAAGAGAGTAACATTCTCCTCTTTCTGTGTTGAGAAATACACATTCTGGAGCCAATACTTATAAACGTGACCTGAATGTGCAAGGAGTTTCTTCAAGATCCATTCTGAATCTTTCACCAAATATTCTGTGTAAGCACAAACCCCTCTACCCAGCTGCACCTGCCACATAGCTACCAGACCATGCTCCTTCCCCAGCACCACTAACACCTCTGAGCACGCAGCTTGGTCCATCTCCCAGACTGCTGCTCTAAGGGAGTGTGAACAACAGAGGCTGTGCTTAAAATCTTCAAGCTGTGGAGGAGTAACTGTATGTCATATCCAGCTGCCTTAATTAAAACCAAATTCACTGCATTCATTGCAAGCTAAATCCTGGCTCACAAAGGGAAACAAGAAATACTATAAACAACCCATTTCATGGTACTTTGAGAACAAAGCTAAAGCAAGGGCAGAGTAGGGCTGGCCCAGGGCAGGTCAATGGGCTCTCCTGCACTTCTGCCATGCAGGTTCTCACAACCTGTGCTATCAGCAAAGACAGTTTCACATAAGAAGTTGTGCCTGCGATGCAGGATTTTGTAGAAGACAAAAGGAAGGCAGCCCAAACAGCAAGGTCTGCTGCACAGATAGAGACAGACTTCTTACAAGGACTTTTTACAGGGGCCTGTAGGAACAGCATAATGGGGGGCAATGGCTTTAAACTGATGGAGGAGATCTAGAACAGACATTAGGCAGAAGCTCATCCCTGTGAGGGTGCTGAGGCGCTGGCACAGGGTGCCCAGAGAAGCTGTGGCTGCCTCATCCCTGGCAGTGTTCAAGGCCAGGTTGGACAGGGCCTGGAGCAACCTGCTCTAGTGCGAGGCATCTTAAGTAAATCATCCAGAAATACTCCTCTCCAGGCAATGTGAAAGCATTCCTGGGCAAGGATCTGACTTTCGTGCTCCAATCCCAAGTAAAACAAATGCACTGTTTGCAAATTCAAACATCCAAAACACTTTTACCTTGCCAGTTATACCCTTGGTTTCTACAGATATCCCAGTTTGAAGGCTGAGAGAGGGAAAAACATGAACTGGAGAAATAAATACAATGGATAAAAAACTGCAGAACAAACCTCAGAGTGAAGAGGACACAGCTTTGTGAGAACCTATGGATTATTCAAGCAAAATGGATGGAAAGGCAACACTAAACCTCACACTCAGTCAGTGAACAAAGTATGGGAAGATGCTGAGAGTTGTAGCTCACATTTTGTGAACTGATTTTTTAGAGGTCAGAAAGAAATTAAATAGGCCTATAAGGGAAAAGCATCCACAGAGTAATTAATGAAAACACCACATTGGACAGGTTGCCCAAAAAGCCAACAGCACTGGCAGGATTTTGAGATATGCAAGTGTATAAACTCTTCTTTGTGCTCTTAAAAATCTGCCCAAAATGAGGCCAAAAGGACTGTGCTGAAATCAACCCACTACTGCACTAGACAACGCTGCTGTATTAACTGTGTGGAAAAGCTTGTGACAGAAAACAGAAAATGAAATGGGAATATTAGAAGCTGGGAAAGGCAGCCAGTTGCCCAGTTTAAGTAACCTGGAAGGGAATTCAGACAAGCAAACACCCCTGACGAACACATTAAAAGTGGGATGTGCTAATCCAACATTTTCACCCACTCATACGGCTATGGGAGTTCCAAGTAAGAACAACTCCTTGAAGCTCTGCTGTTACAAGCACACAGTAAAATGCAGTCACGTTGCTTTACAACTATTTTCACCCAAATATTTCATTTTTCTCCTATGACAGCAGACAATAGTGGTAAAATGCTGCCTGAATTTGTAAACCAGGTGACTCTAATGTGGCATAAACGTGTTCATTATGTAAATCTGATTGCTTAAATCTTCAGATGTAGCTCATTTATTTGTATGAGACAGAAGACACTCAGTCCTTTGCCTCTCCTCGGTTAATTCACTAACAGATCTGTCTAGATAATTGTTCATATTCCACCAAAAGCTATTCACTTTCCTGTAAAAGAAAGCACCTTACCCTGAAAAACACTTCTGATAAAGGAAGAAAAAGTTACCTGGGGTTTCAGCTTGAATTTGGCTGCCTAATTCAGTGGGATGGGTTGCAATGATAAGAAAAATATAAATGCCTCATCTTTGAGATATTCAGATTTAATTAAACTCTTTGAATATTATTGATGCTGTGTAAAAAGAAACTCAAACTGGAGATACTAAATAATTTCAGGCTGTAAAATAAGGAAACAGGAGGACTAAGATGGGTTCACTTAGAAAACACCTCCTTAGCGGCAAAAAGATGGATGCTTAGTCCATCACAACAACATTTCACAAGACTACTCAGCCTCCTGCATTTGGGCAGGAACTGGCTTCCTTCTCCAAATTATCATCTTCTTTTCCTCCAAAATCATAAAGCCCCTACTGAAGCCACTAGAGCCGCTTCCATTGAGTCTGCAAAAGGCAAAGCATGTCCTGACCTTGGTGTTTCTGTAAAGGTTTTCAACATTTGGGCACAGCCACAAAGCTGCTCCTCTCTACTGTTTTCCTCTTCCAAGACAATGTGATCCTGCTCCTTACGTTCTGCTGTGTAGTGGAAATGGAGTATTTGTGATGCATCTCCTACAGGCCATAAATATATTGTTGTGAACGCAGGTGCTGACTCTGTGAAATCATTGTAGCTGGCTGTGAATGAAGCATGAAATGAGAAAGCCTTGTCCATTCCACAGAGAGAATACAGACAGTGTGGTATCATTTATTACTCTGTGATAACGACTGTGCTGTATAAACAAAGCAGCCCCTGGTACTTTGAAATTCATTTCCACTTCCCATTTCTACTCACTACATTATCCCCTCCTTCCTTAACTAGTTCAAAGAATCAGCTAAGACAGATTCACTTTTAACAACCAACTCTCTCTAAACAAATACAGTGGGGCCTGATTCACATAAATCCATTTTAACTCATTTAAGGTTAGAATGAAACAGAATCCCAGACTGGTTTGGGTTGGAAGGCACCTTAAGGCTCATCCAGTTCCAACCCCTGCCACGGGCAGGGACACCTTCCACTAGAGCAGCTTGCTCCAAGCCCCTGTGTCCAACCTGGCCTTGAACACTGCCAGGGATGGGGCAGCCACAGCTTCTCTGGGCACCCTGTGCCAGCGCCTCAGCACCTCCACAGGGAAGAGCTTCTGCCTAAGAGCTCATCTCAGCCTCCCCTCTGGCAGGTTAAAGCCATTCCCCCTTGTCTGGTAATGCTGGTATTTAACACTTAGAGCATGCACAAAAACAGCACCTTTGTCTAAAATAAGTCAAACTGTTACTTGAAGCTTTTCTTCAGTTACTCTTTTCCTACACGATCCGCTAAGATGATGTTTTATCTCACCTATGTGAGAGAAGTCTATGTTTTGACACATCTTTCAGCTGTACTGGCTAGAGACAGGCTGCTGCACTTGAAGCAGTGTTCTCAGGCAGTGCAGAAGGCAGGTTCAGAGTCTGCTCTGCACTGAATGCAGAAGACACAGCTCAAAACAAACAGTGAAATACTCACGAGTTATACACTAGCAAATGCTTGCAGACTTTACAAATGTTCCTCAGGAGCTCAGAGTCTGCTGGATCATTAAAAACAAGCCAGGGAG
Source organism: Pezoporus wallicus (assembly GCF_028554395.1). NCBI lineage: Eukaryota > Metazoa > Chordata > Aves > Psittaciformes > Psittacidae > Pezoporus > Pezoporus wallicus. The sequence continues at coordinate 2,072,276 of NW_026636985.1, forward strand.
CAAGCCCTGCCTTTGAGCCACATGGCGAGGGCAGGCTCACACCTCCCTCCTCACACCAGCCTTCCCCTGCAGCATGTCTGCCTTGAAGAGCACCAGCTGAACCAGTCCAGGGCTTGGCTTTGCTCCGGAGCCGGCACTGCGGAGGTACCCCGAGGGACTGAAGCTTCAGCACAGGCTGGAAGCCTGACCTTCTCTGCCCAAGGCTCCAGGTCCGCTTTGGAAATGCTGATAGGAAGAAAATACACAGCATCGGCTGCTGAAGAGAAAGCAGCTTTCTTTATGAGCCCTAAAAGATTACACGCTATATAGGAAGTTATTCAGAGTGAAGATAACATGACAGCAGAAGGAATGAAGAGTTGCATCAATAATCACAAACTTAAATGAAAAATACACTCATGCTGCAGTTTGTGGAGATGCACTTGTTCACTCTGCAGCTCAGATCAGCAGCTTTGCTGTTTCTGAGCAGTCTCTGGCCAGTTTTGATCAGATTAAAAAGCAAAACTAAGCAGTACTGGGCATCGTGTGTATGCAACTGCACGACCATGCAGAACTCTAAATCCTATCTCAGCATTTATGGCTTCTTAAACATAACATGGCATTGCAACAGCCTTTCTCTTTGTTGCACATGTCCTTGCCAGGAATAAGATTGCATCAGCCCTAACATGGAAAGGTCACCACAGAAGAGGCTGCAGGAAGATCAATACTAAGGGGAACCCAGTGATGGCAGCAGTAGTGAAAGATGAGATTATCCTGCCACTGGAGAAGGACTCCTCCTGGGCCATGCACTCCCATGCAGAAGGGCCTCCACTAAAGTATGAGGTTGTGGAGAGCCATTATCAATCAGCAAACACTGAATTACACTGGAGGTCCACTAAACAGAGATGGAAGTGAAGCTTTAAAAAGTTAAAAATATACTTTATTAAACCTCCATTTTCTTACCAGAAATCTGAAGGTTTCTGAAGGTTGGGATCTGAGAGATTTTTTTGAGCATTACTTTGCAGTGAGATCTGGTCTGCATCCCACCTTTCTGACACGGCAAAAGAAGCTAAAAATTCAAAGCCCCAGAACTCAATCTGGGGTAAAAGGCCTGATAAACCATCACAATGTATCTAAACAGACTCACTCCAAAAGCCACATCTCAACTCCTACCCCAGTTCCCTGTGAATGTGCTTGCTCTTGTCAGCAGGTTGCACTGGGGACAGACCAGCAGTAACTAGATGTGTACTGAGCAGAGATACAAGAGCAGGATGTCAGGCTCTGTTACACTCCAGGCTGTAAAACAGGGCAGCATTAATATTTTCTTGTGATGAAATAATCATCTGTGGGGTTTTGTTCTGGGTGAAGAGGCATGTGTTAGACAGTGTCTCCTCAGTGTTAATCACCTGGGAGTGAAAAAGCTGCCTGTGCAGTGGTTCTGGGATGTGATGCTGCTTATGGACTATGTATGCCCCAAATGATTACAACTGGAAGTGTGGCTTGCTATTTTCCTCAGTTCTATCAACCAGAAGACTCAGACAACCAAATCCTCACTAAAAACTTCCCTTTTCCCATTTTTTAGCTATTTTATTTATAGATTACAACCACTCTAGGAACACTTTGTCTGGGTGCGTGTACAATTAAGTCCAAGGTGTGACTGCAGTGAGTGCAGTTAGAGCAATGACAGCAATACGTGTTGTTAGATTGCCAACACTTCATCACCCAGTGTACCCAGGGTCTGAGGACACACCACATCCTGCACCAAGCTCTGTGCTGCAGCAGTATATTCTTCATCACACGCAGGCTACCCCATTCAGTGTTCCAGGATTTAAGCAGGTTGGAATAGCGTTTTATTCAGCAGAAGCATCTTAATTTATCAGACAAGGGGCCTCAGGACATCTTCTGAAAGCAAAGAGGGTATGTTGTGCTGCGCTCTGCATACAGCCGTTGGGGAACAGTCCCTGCCCTGAAAGCTCAATCACGTACCTAATGGAGGCAATGAGATTAAAACCAGGACGGTGCATGTAAGGAAAAGCAGCAGCATGAATACCAGTGCTAGAGCGTTACTGCTTCTCAGTCCTTCCTTTTGCCACTCTTCACCTCCTGCATGTATGGAAGCTTAAAGGGAAGAACAGTTTCCTCTTGCCTCTCAAGCCTGTGCAGACGGTCTCAGGAATTCATTAGGCCCTTTAGAAGTTGCCACATTGCACACGTGTTTATGTATTTGTATCCATGTTTATGTGCTCCTGTATTTACTTGAATCCAGTCTTCACTCCAGCCCCTTTTGGCTGGTGTTATCCCAGTAGTGGGGGATCTATGGAATCTGTACATGGAATCAAGCATCAGGCACATGTATACCCAATCCTGCCTTGTCTTCTCAACCTGCTGATACTTTGAATACTTTATATTCAAAGATTCTGCTCCTGTCATCCTCAGACAAGCAAAGACCTCCAGGGAGCAACTGCAGGATCAAACCCATGATGTGATACATGCCCCTTGGCCTTGATTTATTATTAACTGCTGAGCAGAACGGCTGGAATTTGGGCTGACAATAACAAGCCAAACTCTCTCTTTCATCCAGGAATTTACTACCTAATGTTTCTAAATGCTTGCTATGATTAGAATAGCCAGTCCTGCACCCATGCAGAAATGACAGAGAATTGGGCTTTGTCTGGTTGGAATTCTGCACAGCCTGCATTTGGTGATAAAAATTAAGCTAACTCATATACAAAAATGAGTTTCAATAAAAAAACCTGCTGTATCCTAAGCATTTTAATTCCCTGGGAGGTGATGATTTTTCACCCAAGTAAGTATTACATCTCCACTAAAACAAAGGCTGTTTGACATTTTACAATAGAATTAAAATACATGTAGTGGGCAGAGGGTCAAGAATGAGTGTACACTTCTGTTAGAAGATATATATTCTCTAAGCACAAGTGAATGGAACAAAACCAAGGACTTAATGGTCAGATTTACAACTGTTACTATTGCTGTCACTGAATGCACCGTTAACTTCAGCATATTGCATAACTAAGTTGGAAAAAAAACCTAAATCTAGCAAAAAAAAAATTGTATCTACATTTTATTTTTCATCCCTGCTCTGCAATTGCTATTTGTGTGCTTATCTTGCCACAAAGCCCCTAGAGATTTCCTCAGCATATAGAGAGATTATTTGATAACCCAGCTTCCTGGTGTTCAATTCCCAGAAGATAAAAACAATTCTCCAGCAATGATAATACAACAAGTAACTTTTAATGTGTTTTTCATCTGCACAAATCATCACCGTGCTCTTTGTTCATTACATGAGCAACACAATGAACATGCTTCGGGTTGGATGGCTAAAAGCAGTGCCACGTAAGAACCTGCCTCATGTTCTCCCTGTGCGTCTGTAGCTTTTTAAGGTGAATTTACATAGTGATGGAAAACAGATTTGTGGGCCCTGAAGGGGAAAGATTAACAGGCAAAGAATAAATCCATGTTGAGCTGAGAGATAATTAAGACTTGTTCCATGTTCTTCACTGGGTTTCAGGCCAGCACTAAGTGCCTCAAGCAGTTGGCGTGATAGCTCAAGACTCTGAGAACCACATTCTGCTCCAGTACAAACCTTCTGCCCCATGCTGGGCAAGGAGAAAAGTCATCAACTCTTACTGGGGGGATAGGGAGGGAAGAGTGTTTACATCTCTAAATAGTTCTCTTCTATGGCAACAGAGCGCATAAAACAGGCAGGTAGATCAGACTACTCAGGGTGGCCACACCTTCAAGTGAGTGTAGGCTGCATATAGTTGCACTGACCTCAGTAGAAATACATGAGTCTGAGCCAAGGGAGGTTAACACAGACTATGAACCTTTAGAAAGTTTCTAATTACTTCAAGAACAGACCTATCTTTATCCCAGCAGGTTTGTTGGACCTGCATTACCCATTAATAAGAGCCTCTGGCAATGATTTTATGCTTATTGGGTTCTATATTCTGTATCGAGATGTCCAGCACTGTTCCAACTCAACTTGAAAGCAACTTCAAATGCTGGTTGTCAGCAAAATTTGAGACAAAAAAAAACAACCAAACAACCTTTAGAACAAAACAACCTGCTCTAGTGGAAGGTGTCCCTGCCCATGGAAATGCGTTATGAGAGGAAGGAAACAAAATGGTCTTTAGGGGTGTACATTGAAAAAGCATTCATAGTCTAAGATGGGGAAATGAGTCAAAGAAGGGATCTTTATGTGCTCATTTTCTAGGAAAATATTAGGGTGAAAACACCCCACTTAGGACAATAAACTGCAGACTTCAGATCAGTCACGAACCAGAGCAGCTTTGTCTCCTTGTGTCACAGCATCCAGCCTAGGATGTAAAGCAGTGACTCTGAGAGCTTTAGTTCAAACACAGAACACGTTTACCACTTCTAAGACAAATGTGCGCCAAGTGAAGAAGTTTCATGCCATAAGTAGAAGTGATATGATCACAGTAAAAAAAGGTGATAACACTGCTAGGTTGTGAGTGAGCAAGGAATGGCAGAAGTCGAGTGTCCTCCTGCAATGCAGCAGACGTAAGACACGCAGCTCCGCGCACTGATTTTGGCACGTGTTCATCTCCCAAGTCAGCCCAGGGATCTGAACCTGCTTCCTCCAGACCCATCCATTTCACACACTGTAACTGCTCATTGCTAAAAACGTCAGCACGTCCCAGCTGCCTGACCCAGTCTGGGTGGGTGGATACGAGCACAGCTCAGTTCTGAAACACCTTAGAACAGCTTCCAATAGCTAAAAGGGCCAACAGAGAGACTTTTGTAAGGACAGGACAAGGGGGAAAGGCTGGATGGGGCTTGGAGCTGGGTGAGATTTAAGGTCCCTTCCAACTCAAACCAGTCTGGGATTCTATGAACTTGTTATTTAAATATCCAAGCTAAAACCTCTGCCATAATGTGAATACCATATATACAGATGCATCCACGTATCTTTGTGTTTTCTGCTCTTTTTGGCTATTAAGAATGTAATTTCATAGCTACCACTGGCTGCAATAAGTTCCTTCTCCAGCACTCAAGAAGTTTATGCAAATTCTACATTCTTGGACCCAAAATAACTCAGGGGGAGATAAACAGCTCTATCCTGTAAAAAGTCCTGCAATCCTATCAGCGAAATACAGCAAATAACACCAAATTATTGGGAGAAACACAGCCTTGTTACCAGAGAAAGAGTTAACAGCCTGTGTTTGGGCTGCTCCATATGCATTGCATGCCCTCTCTGAATAGGATTATGCTCAAATTCCCTACACTGGTAATTATTATATGTAAATACCCGAAGTCGATTTGCCAACTGCATGGTTGTGTCTGACATCTGCATATTTCTTCCGTCCGCCGTACCTCTGCATGCAAACAGATGCCTGCTTGTATAAATCTGCCTTTTGACTCTATGACTCTTAGGAGTTGTGGTCTAAGCAGGTCAGATCTCATGGAAAACTTTGGGAATTAATGAGACCCAACAGCACAGGTATTTTGGGATGAGCAGGTAGAGGCTGGGGCTGCTGGAGCAGGTGGTATTTTTCAGAGCTGAGAGCACTAAATCCCTAATGGTTAAGACAGAGGACTCCAGTGCTATTGCAATTAAAATTAAATGATTTAAAACACAAGTTAGCTCTTGTTTTAAAGAATAAGTACATAAAAAAATCACCTCCCGCACGTCATTCTTGTCAAAGCTGCAGCATGCCCCAAAGGCCTCAGCTGGTTTGCAGTTATTAAGTGGAGCTGTAGAACACATGGTTGGGAATGCAACTGGCATTGCTTTTCCAAAAGCAAAGCCATGAATATTATAGGTCCATTAAACAGAGAAACTTTGACCTGTTTCTAAATGAAAGTCAGTAACTCCTTCAGTTGATCTTATGGAAATTGTTATTTCAAAAATGACATATTTTTATTTTTAAGAAATAATAGGAAATATTAAAATAAAAAAAACGCATTCAATAGTTCTGATTTATTTTTCCTTATACCTTGCTCAGAGATGTTTGGACAGGAAGCTTTCCCTAAGGGATGTTCGGCAGGAAGCTTTCCCTCGGCTCCACAATGAGCTGCCACTTTATTACAGATCATTCAATAAATGCAATACAATTTCAGGTGTCTGAAAACATCTGCTCTACAGTTTGGAGATATGGGGCGAAGCAAGCAAAAGGGGTCCTGACACAGAACATTCCTCAGCTTGTGACGACGTAGTTATTGCAAGGAATCCACTGAGCAAAACTGCGTTACTCAGAGATGCTGAACAAAGGGATTATGGAAAAAAAACAAAATGAAGCAAGGACTCTTCCTAATCAAACTCTAATCATAGAATCACAGAATGGCTTGGGTTGGAAAGGACCTTAAGATCATTCAGTTCCAACGCCCTGCCATGGGCAGGGATGCCTCACCCTAAATGGAAAGCATTACAAGATTACTTTCAGTTTCTGAAAGCTCTTGAGTACTAATATCTTCAACAACGATCTCGGCAGCATCCCAAAGGTGTCCACACTTCTTTATGCATCAGAGTGACAGAAAGAGAAATAAATTATTAAAAAAGAGGATTAAAAAAGGGATAAAATATTACCCCCCATCCTTGAAGAAATTTCAGCCCACAGGATCCTCTTGCTGCCATGAATAAAGGAGGTGACAAGGTCCAAGACAAGGTTTCAAAACCAGGAGGAAGAGAAAGTGGAAAAGGAAAGATTTATACGTTTCATCCCGACAGCAAGCAGGATTCTCTTTGCCAAGGTTAGCTGACACCAGCACAAAATGTAGTAGCTATAAATTTGTCTCCAACAAGATCTACTGTCACTTGGAGATGATGGAACCTGGTTTATCAACTGGCTTTTAAAATACATACACAGAGCGAGACATGCTATTAACCTCTACAATAATACTGGGTTTGAAGTTTTCAGAGGATGCACATACCCAGTATGGATTACTTCAAGTACAAATGAGTATGTGGTCACTGTTTCCTCGAGGAAACTGCAGAAAGTGTGCAAGAAACACTTGAGGCCTTCTTATCCATGCAAATATTCCTACATAAATCAGCATTTCAAAAAAGACAAATGCCTTCACAAAACACCAGTTCTACTGAAAGCACAAAACTAAACCCACTGCATGAACAGAGACCTTCCTACTGAAATCTCTTTTCATAGGGTAAAGGAGGATGGTAGACAAACTAACACCTGCTTAAGAAATCATCTGAATTTCTTTAGCTAAATAAATTCAAGCAAAGAGTGGCTTTAAAAAGCTGAAAGCTTTCTGTAGAGGTTTATTCAGGCTGCATTAGCTGACCACTTTTAGGGTTGTGTCATTAGTCTCCAAATTAAGAAGAACATGGAGGTGTTGGAGCAAGGCCAGAGGAGGCCATGGAGATGCTGCGAGGGCTGGAGCAGCTCTGCTCTGGAGCCAGGCTGAGAGAGCTGGGCTGGGGCAGCCTGGAGAAGAGAAGGCTCCTGAAGGGGAGACCTGAGAGCAGCTCCAGTGCCTAAAGGGGCTGCAGGAAACCTGGAGAGAGGCTTGGGACAAGGGACATGAATATGAAGTAAACAGTTCAGGTGACAGAACAGTTTGCTTATATGGCCCCCACGCATGCTCCTTGTGTTGTGTACAACACTGAACTTCTTGTATGCCAAATTAGCAATGGAAATGGACTAACGGGAGACCCTTCTGCCCTACCCTGCAGGGTGGCTTTGCTGCTGCTTCACTCTCCCTAAACCAGGGTGTTCCCACAGGTGATGAGTTTTTCCTCTTTCTCCCTATATTCTGCTAACACATCCCATAGGAAGCACTGTGACCTGTCTTTATGGCACACTGAGCCTCAGTGTAAGAGAAGGGAAGTTTCTGGAGTTCCAGTTTTCAGGCTATAAGAGGACATTTGAACTTGCAATAAGCTTTTATTTCAAGACTCAGTAGAACGGAGCCCAGCACGCTGAACGTACCAAAGTATTAGTGGAACTGCCTGTTTCCAGTCCCACCATAAAAGAAAAAATATAGTCTATAAAAAGACCTCCTGAAGCAACATTTAACACAGTGGAGGAAGCAAAGCTTTGTTTAAACAGATGCCATAAATTTAATATGGTAACATTATTGCCACCCAGGATTTTGATTGTATCTTTGCAAGTTACTTATCTAGAAATTTATTGTGTGTGTTTCCACCCTTATTTAAACATGATTTCTGCAATGAAGTTATTAATGAGCTGTTATCTGAGAAGGGAAAGGAAAAGTGACTTAAATAAAAAGAAGCACCAAAGGCAAACACAGACCATGATAACGTCATCTTTTTGTCTCTTTTGAATATCCTAATACAAATCTAGAGAGGAACCAGCTTTTGGGAGAAGACTCTGCTATTTTCCTCCAGTTACAGCACACTGGTTTCAGTTTTCTCCCTCCCGTTTCCCTTTTCCCCTTCTCTCTCTGTTTCCCACCCTTTCCAGTCTTGAGAAATCTTTGCCTTAGAGAAAGCACAGGAGGTGAAGTGCCGCTGGGATTGCTGTCCACACCTCAGAAGACACAGGGTTAATTTGCCCTAGGTTGCTCACACAGTGCATTGATGAATGCAGGTGCCCCTGGGAAGCAACACTGCAGGAACCGCCGCAGATCCGGTCAGTGCCTGTGTTCTGGGCACCCCTCGAGAGGACTCGGCATCTTGGCAGAGATGCAGAAGGGAGAAAAAAGGAATCCAGGAACGCTGCTCTCCCAGCACAGGTCAGCTGCCTGCGCCTCTATTCTGCAGTAGTGCTCACGGAAGGTGCCAAGAAACGTCTGACCTGAAGCTGAGACTACTGGTGCTGATTTAGGTCGGCTGGCTGGGTTCTGTGGTGTGGAATAGTAAGGAACCAGAGAGGGGAACAGTCCTTAGGATAGCGTTAACCTGCCCGAGGAGAGACCGAGATGAGCTCTTAGGCAGAAGCTCTTCCCTGTGAGGGTGCTGAGGCGCTGGCACAGGGTGCCCAGAGCAGCTTGGCTGCACCCATCCCTGGCAGCGCTCAAGGCCAGGTTGGACACAGGGGCTTGGAGCAAGCTGCTCCAGTGGAAGGGGTCCCTGCCCGTGGCAGGGAGTTGGAACTGGATGAGCTTTAAGGTGCCTTCCAACCCAAACCAGGCTGGGATTCAATGAATGCATCTTCAATTTGAGGATCTGCATCCCATAAACAATCTTTAGGGAAGATCCAATCTTAGCTTGGAATGTGGATTCACTGTGCAGTTTAGGACAAGTTGCTTCAGTTCCCCACCAGTGAAGTGATGATTGCTTAAAGCTCAGTGCCAAGCCATACTGTCTGTATCTATCTACAGGACTTGGGGATTTGAATGGGGGGAGCACAGGATAGGAACAAACCACAACCTGTTTTATCATACTGCAGAACATTCAACAAACAAAGTATTTTCTTGCTAAATTAAGATGAAAATACAAAATACCAATTTCCCTCTATATACATAAAAGAAGGAGGAATTTCATCCAGGTTACTTATTGGGCTATAGAATTACTTTAATAAGAGGGGGAAAGAAAGCAAGAGGCACCTCACAGGTTGATTCAACCCACTGTAAAAGAGATTAGAATTTGCTTTTATGCCTTAGTATGGAAGGAGCCATAAGAGCACTCAAAGAGTAAGTCTTAAAACTTGCCTACCCAGCTCATATTGACAGAGATTAATTTCATTCTAACAGAAATCCAGACAAGCTTTAATTTTACATGAACCTTTGACTGTCAATCACATTTTCCCAAGCGCTTTACTTCATTTTCAGATATCCGATTCCCACAGAACAGTTCCTGACCAGCTCTGATGCATAAATTGCAGGTTTGTTCTTTTTTCAGACATGTTTTTTTTCCACCACTTAATTCAGAAAACAAGCATCACAGTCATCTGAATTATAACTGGATCAAAAGCTTCCGCCATGTTTTTATTGTTCATAGGGCTTGGAAAAAGTTGCTTTCCCTCCCATTAATACCATTCTATTTGATGCTCACTGATTTGAGTTCAGCTGTACTTCTATTTCCATTATTTCTGTTCTTGGGGGCAAAGGGAAGTGTTAGTCTCTAAAATAAAGTCCTCTCGAGATTTGCCCTCCAACTCCTAGTGACTTTTTATCCTCTTCATGTTTCAAACTTGTTTCTCACACAAGGCAATAAATGGCAAAGGTCCCCAGTGGGGCACTGCTGGAGTGGCTAATAGGAAGGAAAGCCCATTACACTCCTTATTTTCCCATTAGATGCCACTGAACAAACAGCGCTCTCCTAAGTGGAGTCTTGGCTTGATTCTCCTTTGTAATTAGAGGAGTTCTCCAGTTCACAGCCCTATAAAACCTATCTGCTTGCTCAAACACATTTTACCCAGCCTGGGAAGACTGAAAGAGTTGAAATAACAGGTTTGATCATGCAGACCAGCGTTCTTCAGGGTGGGAAGGATGTGACCCCTGCAGGCCAACACGGGAACCGGTGTCAGGGATAGTGGAGGGATTGTTCAGCGTTTCTCACAGTCCTACGGCTAAGAGGGAGCTGATGAATTTCAGACGTAGGAAAATGAGAGCAGGCAAACGCTGTGTAACTCACTGCCATGGAATGTAGTGGAGGCAAAGTTCAGAAGTGGCTGTCATTGAAGACTGTAGCAATGAATACCTATTTATTTGCTGAGTAAATAGCCTGTGTCAACTTCACCTCTCCTTTCTCAGTACCATACAAACACTGATTAGATTCTGAGGAAATTAAGCTGATACATTTTGATTTCTCCCAAACATTTTGAATTTAAATGTTATCTCAACACAATTAATAAATAGTTTTGCTGATCTGCTAAACAGTCCTTTCTGTGAATAGACAATTTAAGTGTGTTATTTGCCTCTACATACCACAGATGGAACACTGGTTAGTAACTATCACAGAAACATGATGTTTTTCAAGCCCCATTCCTTGATTTCCCTCCATGTACTGTCCCTTCTTCAGCAGCCAGAATACATCTCTACTACAAGCAAAGGTATACAAAACCAGTAATAAAATCATGCCCTAATGCTATCAAGTGCTGTAAATCCCACCCAGGCAATGCAAATGAGGCTTTTTGCCCAGAACAGGTAAGTCCTAAAGAACCAACACACAAATAAGGCAGAGAAGGAATCAGAGACCTCACAGAACTGACCCTTGCAGCGGACAACATGTTAACTGAAAGCATTACAGTGGCATGAAAATACTACAAGAGCCCATCGACAGAAATAAAAGCTCTATAAGACTAGGATACCCTTTAACAGTTGTTGCTTTAGGACTTTTCTGCCTGGAGAAGTAACTACTCAGCCAACTAAAGCATGTATCTGTCTCATGCATTACTTCACAGTGATTTCCTCCATCAACTTACTGGACAGCTTGCTTTAAAAAGAAAGTACAATCAGTAGGTGAAATGAGTGTGTACATTACACAAATCAAAGAGGTCATTGTACAGTGTAGCACAGTTCCTATTAAATATTAAGGCTACATATAAAAACTACAGACAAAACCTCAAAGTAAACTGCGTCATACAAAGATGTCCATGAAAAGCAGCCACGAGAGCTCTGAATTTATCATTCATGCTTTCAATGCCACAAGAGCTCATGTTGTTATCCGAACACAGTAAGAGTTACTGGCACCTTTGAAAGACACCAAAAGCCCCCAAGACACGGGAACACAAATCGTAGTCGCCTCAAGCTGCCGGTCCATGAGCTGGAGAAGAAAACAGAGGAATAAACGGAGCGAGGCCAAGCACACAGCGAGGGGTGAGCAGATGAAATACAAAGGTCGAGACCCCCAGTAGCTGTGTGTCAGCCCCATCGTGGGGACAGTCAATCTGCGGGTCTGAGATCAGGTGCTGGCATGAAGTGATTTATTCTAACTGAACAAAGTGCCTTGCCCCCTGAGGTCCAGACATAAATAGAGCCGAGCTGCTTTCAGCCAGCATCCCAAAAGCAGTCGTATAAATTGTGCCTTGCTTTAGAAAGGTGTTTTCAAGGGGAGAAACAAATAAAATACATATTTTAAGACTTCCCTCAGCTGCAAGTACATTCCCGTGTTTTACTCCCATGACAAAATGCTGTCAGGCTCATGCCCCAACTCTACATAAAGCAAACCTCTTCATTTCATGTAGTTCTTTCACCACAGAGCATTCAGTGACCGTAAATACACAGAAGAGAATTCCCTTCCTCCCTGCCAGTTTCTGGGGACATCTTCCCAAACAGGAAAAAACTGTACTTTTTTAAAGGATGTTTAAAGAAACACATTGTGGTGGTTTAAACACAGCCAGGCAACTCGTTCACTCACTTCCCCCCCCTTCTTTCCCTCTCCCTACTCCCAGAGGGACGGAGAGGAGAATCAAGAGGATGCAACTCCCACGGGTTGAGATAAGAACAGGTTAGTAACTAAGGTATAACACAGATCACTACTGCTACCACCAATAATAATAATGATAAGGGAAATAACAAGGGAAGAGAATACAACACCTCACCACTCGCCCCCCCCCAGCCCAACCAAGCACTGACCCATACCTCCTTCAACCCTGCAGTCCCTAGCCCTTTTGGGTAACTCTCCATTACCTCCTGGGCATGACGTGCTGTGGTACAGAATACCTCTTTGGTCAGTTTGGGTCAGGTGTCCTGTCTCTGCTTCCTCCCGGCTTCCCCTCCTCCCTGGCAGAGCATGAGGCTCACAAAGTCCTTGGCCAAACCAAAACATCACTGTTATCAGCTCTGTTCCCAGGCCAAAAGTCAAAACACAGCACTGCACGAGCTACCAAGAAGGAGAAAAATGACTGCTACTGCTGAACCCAGGACACACATCAACATCCAAGACCTGAATTCCAGCAGCAGCTTTCCTACGCTTCCAGTTGTTGTAGGCATCCTTGGCTTCCAACAGTCTTACTGAAGACATATAGACAGGAAGGTAATTCCATACTACTTGGAGCTGTGCTGTACTCCATCAAAAGTGAACAAACAAACAATGATCACAAAACTTTGAATCACATCACCAGGTATCTTCTATTTCTGACTTCTAACAATGTTAAAGAGTGGCATATGAATGATGTGGATTAATGAGTACTGCAAAATATTCTTACAGTGACACGCACAGGCTGAGAACTTCAGCAGAACTGAATTAAATAGGCAGGAAAACTGGGTTTGCAATGCATGCCTGTGAAAATCTTTTGCAAAGAGGAAAATGCAGTCTGGTACATAAGTGAGCTTTTCTTTACTGGAAAAGCAGGCAACCTCAAAGCACTACGCTCTACAGCAATGGGACAAGACAGTGTGTCTATACTGATGGTGGAAAAACATGCCCTGAAGAAGCAGCAGATACTTGCAGGAGAAGCATGCTGCTGGTTTTCAGGTGTCCCATTCAGCCCAATTGACTCATTTTGCACACAGAACCTCAGGAAACTCTTTTCTCAGGTGCAAACCACAAAAGCTAAATCCATAGCATGTTAAATAAGCAACACGCAGATTTTCAGCCTCCATCATTCCTGCCTTTCTCCCTGCTTTCCCACAGGGACTTACAGCTGCTGTTGTGAAAAAGCAACAACCCTCAGGTAGTTACCAGATGGAGGATCTCCTGCAAGCTCAGAGCTTTCCAAGCAGGTACTGTGGTTTTCTCCCTCGGGTAAGCCTCACACCACCCACTCAGCTCCACACCAAGGTCTCACTTTCTCATTGCTTAACCAAACCAAAAGAATAAGTTCACACAAATGTACTGGGCTGAATTACAGACTTTTGATTCTCAGCCAAGGGAAGAAAAAACAACCCCAAACGCAACCCATACAACCCAAACCACAAACCTTAAGCCAAACCCATTTCGCCTACTGCAGAGTGAGACGTGCACAACTCCAGGAGGTATTTATGTTTTCAGAGCTGCAAATCCTGTGCTGCAGGTAACAGTATTCCTCCTAGTCTGAAAGACAGCCAGGAATTAACTTGAAGCAAAAGGAAAGATGAAGATGATCCTTTTAAGGATGAATATATGGAAGGTGCCTTTGAGCTTTTCTGTTCTGTCAGCTCAGTCTTAGCATGAGAGACTAAAGCAAACAGAACTGCTTTAAATAAAGGAAGAAAAAATAAACAACAAAAAGGATACTGAGAACCAGTCCATCTGCAGTGTAAAGTGATGCTGCCTCAATGTCTTCAGACCTCTAACATTTTACATCCCCGAGGACCCACTTCATGCTGTGGATGGTCGGTACATAGAGTTTCTACATCTCTAAATCACTGACTTCAACATGCTGCATTACACAGGAAGCTATTTTATATTACTGCTTTCCAATTTGCTTTTTTTCCTAAGGACAATAGCTAATAAGCAGGCATCCCAAGGGATAACAACCTGAAAGTCTCTCTCATGTATTCTTTGGGGGCTTGTTTACTTAGAGTGAAAGCAAAAGACCTAATGTTCAGCAAACTGATGTACTTTAGAGCTTGATTCTCCCAACCACCTGCATCAGGATCAACCACTGGTAAATCCAGCAAATCCAACACAATTTTCCATACATAAATTACAGGATTGTAGAGTACAACAAATAGCTTATTTATCCCCTATACATTATTCTGAGTATGTCTGAATATAATTACCCACCTTTTTGCATTGAATGGAGCTAAGAAAGGCTAGATACAGAATGTGCAGCTGCAAAGCAGAAACCTGCTGCTTATATCAGCATTCAGCTTCTCTTGATTCAAGGTTACAGCAAGTGGGCTTAGTCCTCTGCCTGCATCACCCCTAGACTCAGGTGTAATGGGTGTAAAGGAGGTAGAAACCTGCCCCTGTGGTAACTGCCCAGGTCACATCTTCTGTTACCTGTATTCACAGCTGTCTGGGAGGAAGGAACAACTGTAATTCCTATTACTGCACAATGCAGTGGATTCTCATGCCACCACATCCCTTGTCCTGGTCTGCAGCTGTGCTTCATTACTGACCCCAAGCTCGTGGGTACCAAAGCGGTGAAGGTGCTGTGTTAAAAGGCAGCAAGCTATGTAGCAGTATCTTGTAACTTCAAAGTAGATCTACAAAGCCCAGCACAGGGAATATTTCATGCTAAGCCTGTTTTCTTGGCCCGTGATTTTACACGCCACATTTTCTACACTGTTTTCCCCAAAAGGAAAAACCCTCCTTGTTCTGGAGAGAAGCAATAGTTTATGGCTTCCATTGACAACACTAAACTGTAAGAGAGCGAGACAAACCAGCTCGAGTTCCCCATTCCCCACCTGCTTGTTTCCTGCAGGCAGGCAGCTCATACCAGCAGCTTGTAAGCCAAGACTTAGGGCGCAATATCTCATCAAGAGCCATACCGGAGGATCTTAACAACTCTTTCACTCCAAGGAAGGGACAGGGTGTCAACAGCACAGTCTAACCTCTCACATTCGGTCTGAATTATTCCTCTTCAATTTTTCTTTGTGCTGTTTTATCCCCTACTGAAAGTTATATTCCCTTAGAGGACCCTAAACCCCTTCCCTGGGGGTGCACGTACCTTTCAACAGCTCTCGGGTAACTTTTATAGTCCCATTTTAAAAATTGTTTAGTCAAGCCATTCCTACTTTGTCACTTTAATCTCTCCTTATAAATCAAACCCTCCGTTTTCATCATTTTTCCTGTCCTTCCAGAGCAGTCTGTTCCTTCTTCGTTTCTATTCTTGTTGGGAAACTCATAAAGGAAAATAGCAAGTAGTTGGATGTACCCTACATTTTGCCAGCTGCAGTAGTAGTTTTTCTGTACTATTCTGATCCATTACGTTGTTTATTCTTCCTGTTCACTACGTTCTTCTGCTTAAAATCTCGCTTACCTTCCAGTAGGGAAAGGATAACCAGGTACTAAAATGATGGGGCAGCCACAGCTTCTCTGGGGAACTTGTGCCAGTGCCTCACATTAAAACGTGTCCCTTGTTGATCCTTGAGCAAGCTGAGGCATTTCTTGAGAGGACAACAGTGTGTGGGCTCGCTAATGTGAGGAAGAAGCAATGTTTAAATGACAAAGAGCCAGGATTAAACCTTCCTTTCTGGGAACAAAGCAGAATATGGAGACAGTTGGGGTTTCCTCCATGGTCACTGGTGAGGAGGAGAGCTGTGGACCCTGACAGGGTCCATGGTTGGCAGCTTCCCCAGTAAACTCTGTCTTAGCTGGAATCCATGATCCCTGTTAATCAGGATTTAATTCAAAGTCATAGTCTGTTCCTTTATTTGAGTGCGTATGCCACTTCCTCCACTAATGAGATACCTAATTCTGTGTAAAACTGCCTACATTAAAGCTGCTCAGAACATTCAGATGCTTTTTGCATACCTTTCTCCCCCTGTAAAACAAGCTGCGGCCTCGTCTCAGGAATAGTGTAAACACACTTTGGTGAGCTCATGCAGGTCAGAACTGCTCCTGAGGCTGGGGAAACAAGCTACTATGGTCCCACAGAATAGAAAACCTCCCTTGAACTTTTTTATTCCATCATGATTCTTACTTATTTCCTTGTTAGAGTCTTGAGTAACCACATTAGTAACAAAGCAATGCCACTTTCAGGGAAGCTACCCCCTTGGGAAAGCCTTTCTATTCTCGTCTGAGTACCCCTGACCTCTGCTCACACCTCTTGTAGTTCTCTGTTGCTGTAATCCATTTTATGTGCATGACTGCTCAACCATGCCTCCAGCATATGTTTCTGATAATCTATTATAGCCTATACAGAAAACAGGATGTAGAGGGAAGGAGGTAGAGGAGAAGGAGCTCAAAGGGATCCAGTGCTCCTGGCAATTAGCTGGATTTTAGAGCTCATGGCTTTCTGAAAGTCCTGTTAGTTTGCCATGGCTGACGGGAAGCGCATCCGAGTTTGAGCACAGATCCCGTGGAGAGCATCCATAGAAAACTGCAGCTGAAGCAGAGCGAGCATAGATTCAGTGGCATGAAAAGATCTGTCCTGAGATATGTTTGAACCCATCACCCTTTGTCCTATCCCTACAGTCCCTGAAGAAGAGTCCCTCTCCAGCATCCTTGTAGCCCCCTTCAGACACTGGAAGCTGCTCTGAGGTCTCCACGCAGCTTCTCTTCTCCAGACTGAACAGCCCCAGTGTTCTCAGCCTGGCTCCATATGGGAAGTGTTTATAAACTCTTAAATATGCAGATGTAGCCACAGACATGAATAATTCTTTATGTCAAGTGCATTTAACTTTACAACTTTTTGTGTAGGTTTTTGGGGTGGTACTTTGTGCAGGGGTCTAATCTGCCCTCTGCATGTGCACTGAAGTGACAGGACAAGGGGTAACAGGTTAAAACTTAAACAGGGGAAGTTTAGATTGGAGATAAGAAGGAAATTCTTTCCTGTTAGGGTGCTGAGGCACTGGAATGGATTGCCCAGGGAGGTTGTGAATGCTCCATCCCTGGCAGTGTTCAAGGCCAGGTTGGACGAGGCCGTGGGTGATATGATTTAGTGTAAGGTGTCCCTGCCCACGGCAGGGGGGTTGGAACTGGATGATCTTAAGGTCCTTTCCAACCCTAACTGTTCTATGATTCTATGATAAGCCTTTCTGCATAACTGCAAGTACAGGAAGAATACAACAGGGATACAAGGAGGAAATGGCTCTGAGCAAGTACTTTTCACTTTTTGGATAAAAACAGCACTGAAAAAAGGATGATTTCTCCTGGAAGAGAGTGGATGCAGGGAAGTACATCACTGTGTTAGAAGGTGGCATTATCCTGAGCTTTGTTTCCTTGCTGCTCCACATTAAAGTCTCCAAAGTCTGCTTTGGAGAGGGAACTTCCTGCCACTGTCACAGCTTTTGGGCACGTGCAATGACTTGCTACCCAGGCTTAAAGTGTCTCCTAAAACCAAAGAGCAGGTATTTATGTTCCAAGTATCCAGGCTCGTTGCAATTGGAAAAAAAATAAAAGGCAATGGAGGATATTAACTCTCTGTTTCTTGTTTTTATTGTCCTTATTGATCAGGGGAATTAGTGTTAGGACAGCAGCTGTTCTGTGAGAGCTCTCTGTGTCCATCACAGTGTGTTCTGTCCTAGGTGCATGGGTTCTATGGGATTTAAGTGAAATCAAAAACTCAAAAAACAAAACCAAAGGGTTTTTTCTATAATTAAGAAGGCTCTGAAGAAACAATTCCAAAATTTTACAGGGAAAGGGATTTTTCCTGTAGAAGAAAAGCACCTTTTTCATTGCCTTTAATCAATTTGGGATTAAAGTTAACCAGCAGTATTCTGTAAAATGTGAATAAACCAGACTGCTTCAGCTCCCCTTGACACACACAGACCAAAGAGCTCTGTGAGCTCTTGGGACATCTCTTCAACACCCATCTCCAGAAGTTCTCCTGTCTGCGTAATGACACATCATACAGTATTCACTCCCAAGGTTTCCTATCAGTGGGATTCACCACCCACAGCTGCAACACCACAAACCCAGAGTTAACACTGGATCAGAAAAAGATGGGAGGGAAAAGCTGAATTATACTGACTAGTTCCACTACTTAGGAAACCTTGTTTCTAGCAGCTTAGAGGGTGGGAAATAATGCATCACACTTGATACCCACCAGTTTCAGTGCTCCTTTGACATACTTCACACAATCAGTGCAAGAGACAGAGCCAAGAGAAGATGTCGTGAGAAATAAAGGAGAAAAAAGATAACTGAGGGGCTCCTCATGATTTTGTGATTTGTTGTGGTTGTTGCAAATGTGAAACAAAAATCAATTTTCTTATTGACAGTTTTCTCTCTCCAAAACGTGTGCATTCTTTTTTATTGCCAGTGGTTGTGCTCCTGCATTGATTTTTCTTTCGGTTTTGGTAAGGATAAAACCCCTTAATTTGGGGAAGCCAGCATGAAGCATAAAGCAGATAAACTCCTGCCACATTCTGGGGACAAGGGGGGATTTCTGCACTACTTCCAAGTAGAAAAATTCATGCAATTATCTAAGAGTATCTGAAGATCAAAGAGGACCGTTTACACAGTGGCTGGACAGCTCTAATGAGTTTGATAATCAGGGTCCTGGGAATTTGCATAGCCACATTTACATTGTAATGGTTACACTGACATTGCATTGGGTGTGAAGGACCCGGTGAAATGATGGATGACAGACAGAATAAGCTAGAGACCTGTCCCTGTCTGTCAAGCTCACTTTCTGCTAGCAATAGTAACTTTTGATTAATGCCTAAGTACAGAATTTCTGTGTATTCATCCCAGTGATTAAAAGAACTCGCTTGATTTTTCATACTGTAGTAGACTAAAAATAACGTTTTGTGCTTAAAGCCTGCTTGAGACGTTGAAACGAAGGTAGAAGTTCAGTTCCCTCAGTGTATTTTAGCCTGGCTAGTTAACCTTGTGCAAATTACCATAGGATTACCTAGTGGGTTGCCTTCATCAGCCAAGTCACCTTAAGAAGTTCCCATTCTCTCTCCTTTTCTCCCTACCCTTTCCTGTCAGGCTCTACAACCCATACACACACAGACCTCTCTTTCAGTCTCAACTCATGCTCCAAAGTGCTTGAAAAGCACAGATACCTTGTTTTCATTCTTTCCCATAGCTGTACACAGCTTTTCCTTTCTGAAATGCTTATTTTTCCTTAAAAGGAACTATAGGGTAACTAAATCCCATATTGGATTTGGCCATAGACTATTACAAGGCCTAAAACCAGCTATATTCCATTTACTATCTTGTTTGTTCTTAAGTGCATCCAAGAGGCTACACCCCCTATTAACCATAACAAAAAGCGAACATGCTAAAACCTGACTTCTAATCACTTATAATACCATACTAAAAGAAAGCAGGAAGAATAAACAAAGTAAGTACTACTAGTAAGTAGTACTGAAAATTACACAGGATCATACCCACACACACCTCCTCTCCCCCCCTCAGGATAAAGTATTCACGAACTGCAGATGCTTTTCCTCATGACAAGTCTAATACTACTTGACCTGGCTACTACTGGTAGTAATGGACTGAATAAAACTCATTTCTGTTATGTCAGCAAAGCCTGAAAGGGCACAAGGAGTTTGGAATACTCTCCATTGGAGCAGTAGATAACAGCAATGCACACATCACGATGGGAAGCCATCACCTTGTAAACAAGGCAGTAGCTCTCCTTATGTTAAAAGGAAGGGAAATAAAACCAGATTAAGAGAGGACCTGAAGTATCAATAAAGGATGCCAGGTATAAAACCACAGCAGCAAAACCAGGAGGTATGCATTTATTCTTAAACTAAACTGAACACTGAAACACAGATATTGGTCCATCACATTAATGGCTGTTGTGACTACAGATTATACAGAACACTAATATATAACACTGCCTGCCTGCCAAACACTAACTAAACATGAAACACCATATGAATAATGGAAAAAGTATGACAGGAAACCAGACAGCCCTGACACCCAAAACCCAATTCTGTATTAATTTCCAAGGCAATTCTGTCCCTCACTTGAATTTGGCAGCCCGATTTTTACTACAGCAGCGAATACTAATAAACACGGGCTGCTTGCTCCGTCTTTACAATTATCCTGCCTCCCCCAAAGAAATAGAATCAAAAAACCCCACTTGATCTTGTCAGTGAGAAACAGCAGTAACCTTCCCTCATCTGGCAGGCTCTCAGGTCTGCAAGTAATGCACGTCAGCAGCACAGGCCGCTGTGCTCTGCTGAGAAAGATGATGTAGCCACACGTGATTAGTAAAGATCAATATTATTTTATAACAAAGCCACCTCCAGGTCCCCTCCAGCCAAGCGGGTTTAAGGAATGTGCATTTTCACAGAGGGAAGAACAGAAAGCCCTGCTCAGACAACCACTGGATCCAGCACCAGACCCAACTGCCTGCCCCAGCGCACCCGGGCACAGTGAGGCTGAGCCATGCAGTGATGCTGCTTCCCATCAGATCCATAGCAGCTAAAAGCTCACGAGTACACAGACATCCTTTTGTCTCCAAATTCAGCCCTGCAGCATATTAATAAACAGACACTCAATATGTTTTTCTAAGAATAAATGTTCTGGTAGGGCGTGTGACTCCTACCCTGGGCAGAGGGGTCAGGACATAAGTGCCTCTGCAGCAATTCATCTCTCAGATTAAAGCAAAGCAGTTCTGCACAAGGGTGATTTCCACAGTGAGAATCTAGCTGGGCACCAACAAAAATCAATGGAAGTTTGTTGTCAGCATAAACAGAATAACATCCTCAGGCTCCCTGTCTTGCAATACAAAAGCAACCTGAACCAGAGAAACTTCCTGATGTAGATTTAAGGATTCTTCCCTGTGAGGGTGCTGAGGCGCTGGCACAGGGTGCCCAGAGAAGCTGTGGCTGCCCCATCCCTGGCAGTGCTCAAGGCCAGGTTGGACACAGGGGCTTGGAGCAAGCTGCTCCAGTGGAAGGGGTCCCTGCCTGCAGCAGAGGGTTGGAACTGGGTGAGCTTTAAGGTCTCTTCCAACACAAACCATTCTATATGAGTCTATAAATGCATCTTCAAGTTAAGCATTTACATCTGCTTTGCTGAATTGAATCACTGTGCTCTTTGCAGTCTTGAGCCTGAACTGCCACAATGGCACATGCAGTGCCAAGCTCTGGCTGACCCCATGTGAAACTGGACAGAAAGGGAACAACAGAAACATGCCCAGAGGCAGCTTCCAGCTGAAATGCTGTAGAAGTTACAGCCAAGGCCCCATGGCACAAACAGATCCTTCTCAGAACAAGGCTGGGAAGAGGCTCTTGTAAGAGACACAAAAAGGCAATCCATGCCTTCCCAACCAGACACTGATAAAACATAGAAATGATTGTTTTCAACACTGGCTGTTCCCAGCGAGGTAGGAGTCCTCATGGAAAACCTCTGTGCGGTTCCCAAATAGAAACCTAAGCATCAAACTAACCATCCGTAGTCAGACAGGTCTCCTGAATACATTCCCACCAAACTCCCTTTGATATGAAGTGAGATCAGCCACATAAGCCTGGAAACAGGAGGTACAAACAAGATTGAAAGAAAAATAAGGCTAATAATTGTACTTGAAAGTTTATAATGCCTACCTCTGTATTCAGAAGAAAGTATGCTTGTAAGACCGAGACAGCCCAAGAGGTCTTTTATCTCCAGATTATAAATTTAAAGCCAATTTCTGTTAATAGCCACTTAAAGTTCATTTCCATTCAAAAGCCATTAGGCATCATATGAATGTACAGGCTTTGACACAAAATTAGTTGCAGAGGTGAAAATCATCATGGAAATATCTACAAGAAAAAGACTGACAATACATTGTTCGTAAGTAGGTAATTCAAGCTATGGCCCAACTGTATCATTTTCTGGATAAACAGTGCTGTGTAACGAGATCCTTTCCATGCTATGGAGATGAAAATAAATGAAAAGTACCAAGGATTGCCCTACTAAACACCGTGTATATGAAAAATATAAACATTATTAATTTAAATGCCACCAAGTTGGGTGGGAGTGTTGACCTGCTTGCTGAAGGGCAGGATGGATCCTACAAATGGATCTGGACAGGCTGGTTCCATGGGCTGGGGCCAATGGGATGAGGTACAATAAGGCAAAGTGCCTGGTCCTGACCTTGGCCACAACAACCCCCTGCAACTCTCCAGGCATGGGGAAGAGTGGCTGGAAACTGCTCATGGAAAAGGAACTGAGGTGCTGATTGATGGAGCTGAGCACGAGCAGCTTGTGCCCAGGCAGCCCCAGCATCCTGGCCTGGAACAGCACCAGTGCAGCAGCAGGGCCAGGGCAGGGATTGTGCCCCTGCAC
This sequence comes from Pezoporus wallicus, assembly GCF_028554395.1. NCBI lineage: Eukaryota > Metazoa > Chordata > Aves > Psittaciformes > Psittacidae > Pezoporus > Pezoporus wallicus. Next base: position 2,094,927 of record NW_026636985.1, read on the forward strand.
TGGGCACTGGTGAGGCCACACCTCGAATCCTGTGCTCAGTTCTGGGCCCCTCACTACAAGAGAGACATTGAGGTGCTAATGTAAAGAGGGGCAGATTTCAGATTTGGGGATTCTAATCCTGGCAGTTGTACTTGCCTGTGGGTAATTATTGTTCCATGATGTATGTGGAGAACCAGGTGAAAGAAAAAAATAAGGATGTGAAAGCTACACAAAACCTATGAGCTCCCCCAAACTGCTATGGTTCCTGTCCCTTCTGTGTTTAACCTTACAGAGATTCTACCTGTGTCGTATTCATGATAAGCCCTTTACTGTCTGAGATACACCTACATGTGTAAGACAATTTATGACCTAAGGAACCAGCTCCTACACACAAGCTGAGTTATCAAAATGTTGCAGCACATTCCTCTCTTCCATTCCAGGGACACGGCTGTTTGGAAGCTGTTAATCATTTTAAGACCAAGAGACGTAGATAATGGGCATGTAAGAGTTGAGAGGTGGCCCAGAATCTTACTAGATGCATAATAGCAGCTTTTAGCATAGCCAGTGAAGTCAAAGAAGTACAGAGAAAATAAAGAAATAGTATGGCTGGATTATCTTAAAATGGTTCAGTGGGATGATCTTGTCAGTCTGGACAATAGCTATTAAAATAGCTAAGAAGGGATTTGATTACAAAAGCGTAATATTCTAAACATCAATCATATTCACTTATGGACTATATATCTGTAAAGGCCTCATCAATCAATTTGCTGGTTTTACAGGATTATATGAATGGAAGACAGTTGCAAAATGTTGGTATAATCTACAGAGACATTGGTAATAAATTTGGCACTGGGTGACCACTTCAGAAATCAGAGTAATGTGAAATCAGAAAGACAAACATTAAATAGACTTGCTTGTATATAAGCAGGCCTCACACTGTAACAGAGCTGTGCAAAGAACTTACAGTACAATTCCAGCAGAATATGGGGGTGATTTGCTCACTGTCCGGTATGAGTTAACTTCTCTATTAATGACATACAACAGACACACAGGACCATGACACTGATGAGATGGAACACGAGTACAGGAATGGTTCCTGACAGACGAAGAGTATGAAATTAAGAAAAGCAGTAGAATAAACCAAAGGAAATGCAATTTTAGTTTCCTGCTTGTGCCTTGGAGGGATGTTTCACATTTATGAGAAAACACTCTCAACAACGGGATCAAGATGTGGATTCCCCAAAGCTCAAACAGTTCTTCCACCACTGCACTTGTCACACACAGGTGAGTGAACCTGATGTAAGGAGCTGATACCAGGGGACTGGGGCTTGGGCTGCTCAGCAAGTGGCTCTCTCCAGCCTTCCCTATCTTTAAATGGTTCGAGCAGCTTGTGCTGCCTATCTGCTGTAACTGGGGCCCAAGCTAAGGAAAGATGGCTCATTCCAATGCACTAGAAAAGCCTAAAATGCTAATTATTATTTCAAGTTTCTCTCTGAATAAACCTTATTAATGGTTTCTTCCTCTGCATGCAAATTGCAGCAACTCACACACCGTAATTAAATTAGTATTGTTTATGCTTTGGAGTATTTAAAGTCTGAAATTACAGGCAATAACTATAAAATGGAGTGATAATTAATGATAATAACTCATTCTTGCAGAAACTGGGCTGATGCTTTGCACTTTATTCCCAACAGCTACTTTATGGTACTTGAAATTACTTAGTAATTCTCCTAATTTTTACTACCATGCAAAACTTTCAGTAGTACAGGGGCAGGTTATCTGTGTTCACATTTAGATTGCTCAAGGTTTAGATGATTTCTGACTGCTTTCTCCTGCTTTGTCTCTGCCTTTAGTGCTTTATGGCACTAAAACATATCACAAAAGTGGATTTGATTCTAAGCAGATGCCTTGTCCAGATGCTAAAGACCTTGACTGAGGCTTTGTATTATGTTATGTGCTGTTCCCAGCTCAGCAGCTATGTACACACAACGCTGGACAAGACCTTCCAGGGGCTGGGTAGACCCTTTGTCCTTCCATAGCTCTGGCTACCTCCAGCCAAGCAAGTTTTCCACTGAAGAAAACTTCTCACACAACTTCTGAACCACAAAAAGTCTCCTGGAAGTACGAGTCTAAATCCTCCTTGTTGTAAAAGCTGGTACAGACCTAAATCTTCCCGAGTTTTTTTGTGTTTTAGCATGGAACAAAGCTTTAAATCACGGAGACTACAGTAAAATTGCTTTTGCTTTTTAAAAAATGGGGCCTCATACACCACAAAGTCGAGGGCAAGAGATCAGCAAAGCAGCAACGGCAGCTGAGGGATGGGTAGAGACACTCACATCAACACTATTAACTCTCCAAGCTCCAGATGCCCCAAAAACACAGGACAGGAGGGATTTTCAATGGTTAGCCTGTTTTGATAGAGATCTGTTCTATTTTAAGCTTTTGTATATACAAATAATAAAGTAGTTACGCAGTGAAAAGACAAAAAGTATTAACCACTGGTGTGTCTGCTTTCAGGATCTAGGTTTATAAACTCAGCACAGAACTACCAGACTCTCTCAGGTGCAGCTATATAATTCAGAAACAAACAAATCCTTCGCTCATTTTGAATGCCAGCTACCTGGAAAGTGCAATTACTTTACTCAAGACTAAGATCAAAACTTCTACCAGAACAGCATTTGTGAGAAAATTCTCTATAGAATCATACAACGGTTTTGGTTGGAAAAGACCTTAAGATCATCCAGTTCCAGCCCCTCTGCCACGGGCAAGGACACCACACACTAGACCAGGTCACCCAAGACCCCATTCAACCTGGCCTTGAACACTGCCAGGGATGCAGCATTCACCACTTCCCTGGGCACCCTGTGCCAGTGCCTCACCACCCTCACAGGGAAGAGCTTCTGCCTTACATCTAACCTGAACTTCCCCTGTTTCAGTTTGAATCCGTCACCCCTTGTCCTAACTAGGAGGTTATCTCCTGAGCTAGTTATCGCTACAGTCCCTGATGAAGAGCCCCTCCCCAGCATCCTTGTAGCCCCCTTCAGACACTGGAAGCTGCTTTGAGGTCTCCTCACAGCCTCTCTTCTCCAGGCTGAACAGCCCCAGCATTCTCAGCCTGGCTCCATACAGGAGGTGCTCCAGCTCCTGAGCATCCGCATGGCCTCCTCTGGATTTGCTCCAACAGCTTCAAGACCTTCTTATGTTGAGGACACCAGAACTGTACACAATACAGGGGGGGCTGGAGCTGGATGAGCTTTAAGGTCCCTTCCAACCCAAACCAGCATGGGATTCTACAAAGTGATGTAATTCCACGGAGTTTCAAACAAGTGAGCTTGAAAGACCTGAGCTGCTCTGCCATACTACATAAATTCACACAGAAACACCCAAATACTACTGCTACTAGTGCTACTTTCTTTTACCATCTGTTCAACTGAGAACTGCTCTATATAGCATCTCCACATAGGGTATTTTGCAAAACATGAACTAAACCTTTGATTATGTGCACACACAGTTCTTGTACACCCAGAAAGTGAGACTCAAGTGCCACCCATCAATCCAACTACTGTAGACACCTGAGCACATAGGAGGAGAGCAGGTGAACCACCTGCTTTTAGGAAAGGAAGCAAAGTGTGAACAACAGTTTCTTGAAACAGCAAGGATCAGTTCTGATACCTGTCAGTGTGATTTGTACAACCTGAAGTGAGATAGGTCCCTTCTGCCTTGTAAATGCCTAATAAAAGACAGGCACTGAAGGATTTATAGCCCAAGCACAAAAGATCGATACAGTGCGAGATTCCCCTCTCGAAAAGCGAGGAGAGCTAATTGCTGATATTACAGCCCAGAGCCAGGGCAGAAAAGCCCAAGTGCTGGACCCGCACTCCTCAACAGCTATTCAGTTAGCCAGGAATCTCTGCTACTTTTCCTATACAAGAAGGATTTAAATCCAATTAGACTGCCCATTTAGTTGGCAATGTCTGTGTATTTACAGCACGCTTCTTAGTGTGGTATCTCCGCATCTGTTCCAGGAAATCTTCCTGCTCACAGCTAGGTCACACTGTGTCCAGCCAGGCAATTATTTTAGGAGTGGTTAGAGATTTCCACTTTTGCAAAAGTAGTTTCTCGGCAACTAACAGCGCTCTGAGGAGACATCCCTCTTGATTAGAGCATAGATCTTTACCCTGACACCCCTCAACTTTTATGGTTGGTTGGAAGTTCTGCAAGCACAGGAGAGAAAAACATTCCAACCTTTATCTGCCAACAAATGAACATTTAGCTGCTACTGCCACCTTGCTTCTCAGGTGGACACAGAAGCGTGTTGGCCATCTAGATACCACCTGAGCCTTTGCCTCGCTTGGGGTGAAACGATGACTCTGTGGTTATTGATCCTGGCTTCCTCCAGCCAGCCATTCCTTCCTCCCCACTTACCGCATCCAACTCGGATGTGGTGCATGTGTGTAACACGTGAAGTCTTTTTCAGTCAAGTATCTGGACTAACAAACCTTTTCCAGTCAAGTAGCTGGTATTTAAATCTAATCCAGCTCGTATAGACTGGAATGGGTTTAAAGAACAAACAGTTAAACAACAAGCTCTCAACCAAACATCTCAGGTAGGAGATCCTGGATAAGAGGCCTTAATCTCTTCAGCCAACACATCTGCAGCTAGAGAAAGCAGTGTGAATAAACCTAACAGGTACTCTCACTCACTCCCGTTTCCTTCCTCTGCTAAGAAATTTCCATGAGTCCCCTCCTGCAGAATCCTCTCACAAGCATCAGTTTAACTGTGCAATTTTGTATGTCACAGGGAAACTTGTGACTAAGTCAGCTCTTCCCTATGTACAAATAAAGACCTTGCAGACAGGCAGCATCCTCTCCCCAAACCATGAGCTGGTTTGCTCCAAACTCAGGGCTCTATCCAAAACTTTTGCTCCTATTGTAAGCCTAATGCCTATAAAATGCAGACAATTTCCCGTGTGCAGCTGCTGAAGGTGTTGAGCTGGCAGAGCAGGAAATATACGTGTTGTTTATTTGCAAAGAAGGTACAGCAGGAGCATCACCGGTCCCAACTTCCTCATGCTGCGCCTGCCAATGTATTGTACCTAATCCATGTCTGGGCTAAATTCCAGCCAGTGATGGAAGAATGAATGGGGCTGCATCCTATTATCAGTCCTTGGAGCCATACAATCCCCTCAGTTTATGGGCTGTAAAATATGCCTAGTGGCTTCCCAAGGCAGGCACCTTCTGCACTGGAATCGGTAGAGCTCTGCCAAGGTACATGCTGAGTGCAGGGGATGCCACAGAGGGGCTGCTGAAGGGACACAACACAGACAACTCCTCTGCAAATAGGCCTGCAAGGGAAATGGATTTCCTGGCATTATTGCTGTGCATTAGATGGGACTGAAAAGAGGACTTGTAATTATTTTCTTTTTTTTGGTCTTATTTTATAATTTTTCCTATTTTACTTTGTCTTCTCCCTACAGGCACTTGTCCCAAGCCCCTCTCCAGCTTTCCTGCAGCCCCTTTAGGCACTGGAGCTGCTCTCAGGTCTCCCCTTCAGGAGCCTTCTCTTCTCCAGGCTGACCCAGCCCAGCTCTTTCAGCCTGGCTCCAGAGCAGAGCTGCTCCAGCCCTTGCAGCACCACTATTTCCTAACAATGGGGGCCAGAGGTCCCATGCAAAATCCAAGCTCGGGTTCAGCAAACATCCTACACACCAACACAAGCAGCTGTTACTGATCTAATATATACACTGATATTTTAACAGACAGGCCACAGAAACAGAGATGAATTAAGAGGCCATGGTCACACAAAGCAGCTGACAGAAGCAGGGATATATCTAAGTCTCCTGACTGCTAACCCACAGCCCAGCACTAACACCTGCCTCCCTGATTTGGGACTCCAGCCGCAGAGCAAAACATCTTCTGCACGCAGCAAACACGGTGGATTCAAGGTGATAGCCAATTAATTTCCATGCTTCCCAATTAGGGTTCAAGCACCAAAAGTCAAAACAGTCCAACTCCTCTTTTCTATACCAAGTGGTATCGGGAAGGCTTCATAAATAAGATTCTCCAACTTCCCAGTTTCCATGCCTAAAGTATGTTATAAATATTCATTTCCAAGGAAGCTGCCACCCACAAATAAGTATTAATTCCTCTTTCTAAAATTAAGGACTTCCTTCTCTCCGTTCAAAACAAAAAACTCAAGCAAACATAAATGACAGCAGGGGGAGGGATCACCTGCAGCACAGCTGCACACACCAAGCTGGCTATTAATGTCAAGAAATCACAAGGAAAGCTGGAAGCATATTTCTGTGAATGGGAAACCTATACTCAGGCACAGCAAGCAGAGAACTGGCTGACACAGCAGCCACAGTCAATGTAATGGGTCACCCATACAGGCTCCTTAATCTCAAATCCAAAGCTAAAATTGCTTCATCCAGTTCCTGCTGCATTGCCTTTTCACCACAGGGAACATCAAGCCCACTCCATTTCTTCTCCTGACTTCACCTCCTCCACTTCTTTAGGAGTGCTTTGGTTTGTTGGGGTTTTGAAACCTGTCTTTAACATGCAATACTGAAACACACCTGGTATTTAAAAAGTACAGTGAATTCTGAAATTAAACCTAAGAGCAGTCTATATGAAACAGAAAATAATGGCTCCCGATTTATTAGATTGCTGTAGTTAGAGATTGCACTGCTATAAACAACAGATTCTTTTACTTTCCTTCCTCCTTCACAGTTCTGATAGGTTTCCTTAGTGCAAGAAAATCTCAATGTACAAAGAAAAATATCCCCATGTACATTACAGTCTGTACATCTCTCACTGCAAGCTGCAGGTAGCTTTTCCTGCTCTGGTGTCCCAATGCAGCCTGCAGCTCCTCTGCACAGCATGGAGCGCTTCACTGGGGCTGATTTGGGAGTGAATTCCAAACACTCTGTTTACAAAATCCCACGGGAAGAGGACTGCAATGCTCTCGGCATCTGTTACTCCAAATAAAAGGTATGCTTTTTTGACCTTGCTTGACAAAGACAGTAAAAGACAAACACCCCAAAGCAATGACAAAAACATGAACAGAAAACACTTTGCTATGTACACAGAACCCTAGAATGGTTTGTGTTGGAAGGGACCTTAAAGCTCATCCAGTTCCAGCCTCTGCCATGCGCAGGGACACCTTTCAGTTGAGCAGGTTGCTCCAAGACCCATCCAACGTGGCCTTGAACACTGGGACAAGTAACTGCACAACAGAGCTGTCAGTGATCCTAATTAATACAGCATTTAAATGCATTCAAACACTGCAATGAGAAGAATGATTAAAGCTGGATAGAAATACTCAATTCTCTCAGAGCTCTCACTCTGGGTACATATTAAAGAAAAATATCAGCCTGCCAGGATGATTGATTACAATTTCATTTGGTAATGAAAATTCTTCTAATACCTCTGTTTTGCCAAGGAGTGCGCAGTTTCTCTTCTGAAAGGCCAGTTCCTATTCAGAATACGGAGGAAGCAGCAGAGAGGAGGCTAACATCTGTTTAATTTATCACACTGCTGCCTGCAATAGCCTTACAACCAGTCATATTTTAAGTAAGTTTCCTTCAGAAAATGCCAAGAAGTTTGGTTAGCGTGCTATTTATCTGCTACCAGGACATAGCACCCGGGTTATTTACCCAGCATTGCACCACCCCTCACAAGGAGATGCTAAGACGACACTGCAGCACTGAAAGAAACACCAAAGTTACAGAGAAACTGTTTCTCCCTGTATTTTACAGGAGATGGATTCAACTGACTCCAGTGTCATTGCTTCAGCCACTATTCACACTGGATGAAGCGTAAGATTATTTAAAGCTTTAATGTTGTCATTATTTCTTCCCTGTGAGGGTGGGGGAGCTGGCACAGATTGCCCAGAGAAGCTGTGGCTGCCCCTGGAAATGTTCAAGGCCGGGCTGGACAGGGCTTGGAGCAATCCGAATTTTAGCTTGGAAGGGACCTTATAGCTCATCCAGTTCCAAGCTCCTGCCATGGGCAGGGACACCTTCCACTAGAGCAGCTTGCTCCAAGTCCCTGTGTCCAACCTGCTAAATGGGCAGAACCAGTGTTGAGTCCAAGTTAAAGAGAGCCGCCTTCTTCACCTGCACTCTCTCCAGCTTCTCTACGAAAAGGCTGTGCTAATTCATCCCAAGAAGGATGGCAAGACTGATCCACTCAACTTTCCACCTTTGCCACCTGAAATATTAGCAGCCACAGAAAGATTTCCAAGGCATTCGATTCCTCACTCAAAGACAACATCGTATTCTGCAGTAACCTTCAAAGCATCAGGGAGCATTTCCGAGAGGTGGTGGTGAGGCACCAACTCCAGGACAGAGCACAGAGATTTAATGCTGTGCAGCCACTGAAAACGTGGGGAGGCAATTACAGCTCCTGCAGATTAGACTGAGAACATCAATAGATCAAGGCAGTGACCCAGCAAAGCACTTAAGCACGTGCTTAACTTTAGAGATAACTCCTCCTCCCAGGCCTGAGTCTGCACCATTTTAAACAAACAGCAAAATCCCCAGCAAAGGAAAGTTCTCTGCACTGGTCACACAAGAGACAATTCCCAGATTTACAGTAAAGAAAGATTGTCAGAAGAGTCGCAAAGTTGTGTTACAGTTTAGCCTCTAAATCCCTCACCCGTAAGAGGAATCAATAGAAAATTCCTGACCACAGCAGCAGATCAAATGACTACAGTAACTGCAAGAAAAAGTGTTTCTAAATGACAGAGGGCACTTCTAGAGCAGTAAAGTGACTCTTAAACAAGAGAGAGATGTGTGGTATTAAAAACAGTGCTCTGGCTTTGCATGTGTGCACTTTTGCTGAAGATAAAGTGTTCCAAGTTAAGCTTCATAATTCATTCAGTAAATTCTGAGTGTGCCACTGTCTCCCTGTGTCTGTTTTAATGCATGACTGATGGTTTCTGAGAATTTAAGCATTTTGGAGTGTAATTTCTTGGAGCCAACAATTTATACATGGGACCAGCACTAAAAGCAGGCAGACAAATCATAAATAGCACACACCTAAGCAATTGGATCTTCTTAAAGGGAAAGGGTGGGGAGGGAAAAGGTGTTGATCCTGAATTTCAGTGAGGTCTAAATACCAATTCAGGCATCCTCAAATTCCAGCCCCATTTTCCCAATTCTGTTTTTCTCTATTCATACATTTTTCGTGTGAAGATTCCATTGTTAAGCATTTTCTGTGATTCAAAACTGCTCAACATGATTTATTACAGGTATCTCTGATGACCGATTGCTCATCATTATGCACTGCCATCATTCCTTTTAGCAGTGGCAATGTGCAATTTGTTGCCTTAGTTGTGCTCTTGCAACCGAATCAGGGAACAGAAGAAAACTGAGCAAGACTGGAAGTAATTCCTTAAGATGAAGAAACCTTTTGTAACATGAACACCTCAGTGGAGGTTCCCTTCACACAACCACTTCCAGGATGAATACATCAAGCAGGATTCTGGCCTGTAGTATCCCTGTGCTCAATGGAGCTGGCCAGTATTCTGTCAGAAGAGCTTTCTTCTACAGAGCAGCAATAAAAGCCAAAGCAAATACACTTTCTTTCATGGAAAGCATGCAAGAAATTAATTCAGAGGAAAATTAGTACTTTAAATCATTCAAAGCATCAGAACAGTCAAGTCAAAGGGCACTCATTTCATCTTAAAACAAAATTGGTAAGGTCAAAAGTTCCAAGTGAGGAATAACCATTCTGAAAACTCTCTTTAAAAGCAGATCCAGTTTTGGAGATGCTCCAATTAATGCAGAAGGTGTTATTTTTCTAGTGTAACATGCCGCCATCACCCCCACCTCCCAAAACCATGAGAAAAGGTTTAAGTGTAGGCACTACAGAATTAAGGCCTAATTAAGTTTATTTCAAACAGAAGAGGTGAAGACTCTTCAGCATGTACCTTGGGTTAAAATAGGACCAACAGCTTTGCAAAGTCAGTAAGAAATTCTTGGCAAGACCGTGCCAACAGCCAAGAGTCCTCCTCCTGCCAGCCATCCCTCCCCGGTTCTCTCAAACAACTGCTTCATTAAACTGAGATGACAGTACTGAATGGCGTTTTAAAGAAAGAAAATGTTTTCAGTCTATATATCCGTAACATAAAAGCAGAACACACACACCCCACACCCCCCTCCTGAATGAGCCGCTCCTTTGGCAAGCAGTCAACAGCAGGATGTGCAGGTAGGTCGAGGAGCAGAACATCCTCTCTGGAAGCCACCCAGTTCGTTACAGATGTAGGTGCTGCATCCACGTGAGACCAGTGGGCTGGAACATTTTGCTGGCACCAGCCAATTCCTAATTGCTACTGGGCTCTTCATCAATGCACTACTGCCAACAGCAAAAGATAACTTCATCCATGTCCTTGTCAAACTGCATATATATATATATTCAGGATATATAAAATGCAGACATACATATAGACTTGATTTTCTCCTTGGAGAATTTATGTGCCATTACATTCCATTATATTTTTGTTTGAGCTGAACATTTAAATGATGTTGAATCAGTGATCACTAAACCAAGCCCCTTTTTATTCAGCAAGGTTGGGATCTTTGACCCACAAATGCCTCTAACTAGAAGGCAAATTCTTTTATAATCATGATAAATTATTACTTTTCCTCCTTGACTTTTAACTAAATATTTGGAGTCAGCAGCTGTTGAATCACGACACCCACACCAGCTCCAAGTCATGAGTTCTGTACGTGACATTCTATCTCTCCCAATGTGAGAAGCCAAACAGCCTGAAAATGAAACACGTTCATTATTATGCCTACTTGTGATTGAAGAAATGGCTTTTTTATTTCGTTTTCTGTCCAGAAGGGGATGATCAATGGAACGCATCAATTCATGACAACACTGTAATGCATTTTTGAAACGTGGCTGATATTCCCAAACAAACACTTTTCAATTTGTAAATTTTCTGCAAAATACTTTCCTTCAGCTATTCATTAATCAAAGGAAACCGCAGCAGAAGTTTGCTGTGGTGCCATTTTTAACAGCTTCACACATCCTCAGGAGGTTTTTTTTAGGCAAAGAAACTCCATCTGCAATGACAGCACACACTTGAGTGCCAGTGAGACAACAGAGAGAATCCAATATAGCCTATGGGGCTTGATGGCAAAGCTCATGCTCTCCAAGGTCCCACTGGGACTGTGGGTCACATCGGCTGTGGGAGACTGTGCTTCACACTGCAGTAAAATGATGCCAGTCTGCTCAGTGATGGCAACTTCTCACCATCAATCTCGTTTTGTGCTGCAGCTCTCTTGCTGGGAGCAGGTGACCAGGTAATTCTTGTCCTCATGCAAAGCCACAGACCTTAGAGATGCTGAATTTCAGGCTCTGATTCTCCCAGTGAGGAGTCATTCCCTTTAGCACTTGATGCATTGCATGATTAGCTTACAGAACACAAGGGTCTACAACAACATCTGAGGTCAGGGAGAGCAGCCTCCACTAAAGGGCTAACAACCTGAAAGGTGCTAAAACCATATCATGTCAATGTAAAACAGACCCAGTGGTTCAGTGCCAACCTCCCTGGGAGCAGAATACGGTACACCAGTGAGGTATTATTCTTGTCTAGACCTACACTGCAGCATTTCAGTGACTTCAGTTTCTGGTTAGACATGTTCAAGATGGTTAAAGATGATGCCTGCATAAACATCTCGTAGGCACAAACAGCAAGTACACAGCTACCTCCCATTAACTTCTCAGGGAAAGAAAATACAGAGATTCCATAGGCGCTGCCCAAGCTAGTCTAACTTTCTGAGATAAGGTAACACAAGCATAAAAGGAATGGTGTAAGGTATATAGAAATTTTAGCATACAAATAAGGAAAATAGAGTTTCTTCTTCCAACTCTTCTTTAGGAAATCCCATGGGAATACCAAGCCACTATTAGAAAGGCTGCAGGAAAAGAAGGGAAGGAAAGACAGGAAAAGTCACTTTGACAAATTAAATATTCAGTGGGGAGAGAAACCACATGAAAGGATTAATTCCTTTACACTGGATAAGCAGTGACAAATACCTCAACATGTCACTGTCTTCTTTCCGCTTTGCTGCACACGTAGACGATGGGTTAATTTGCATAGGACAATCTTCTCTTCCACTGTTCTTTTCGTGGGCTTTTTATTGTGGGGCATTTGGAGTCTTCTACTGCAAAACCATCAACAGCTTAGCACACGCTGTCTGCTCAGCGACCACCACATCAGGGTTTTAATCACAGATATATGTATCTGGTAACCTCTGGCTTCATATAAACCACAGCAGCAGCAGCTTAGCTGCAAAATAAGAGCTAATCTGCCTAGCAAGAAAGGTCAACTGAGAAGACAAGAGAAGGAAACTGGGATGTTCTTTTAGCTGGTGAAAATACTTCAGTGCAGTTGTCCTTTGCACAGTAAGGATGATCTGGGTGTTAATTCCAGTTATGTGTGACTAAGAAACCTGGGAAATGAAATCCCTTGGAAATAATTATAACTCTTAAAAAAAACCAAACTGTAGACAGCAAAACAAAGCACTTCACCTCCTAAATGAGTCAGGGTGTCATTTAAGTGCAGAACAACCTATTAATCTTAACTCTTAAGTGTAAGAAATAATGCCAAACCTGCTTGCTTGGTTAATAAAAATCTAGAGCTGCAGAGAAAATACTTGTCACCTGCTCCTGCAGTTTTTCTGAGAACTTATAGGTAAACTGTAATTGTAGAACATGCATCTGATCATCTTAACCTGTGTGTATCAGTGTTTTTCATACACTGAACACTACTGAAGTCAGGCCAATGCTTGTGGTGCAGAATACCCCCAAGACTCCCAGAATGATCCAGTAGAAAAACTAGAAGCAAGAAGGAGCAACTAACCTGTGGGATGGCTTATAAGCAGCTTGCCATGGATTTCCAAACACTGCTCTGCTCCGTAAGGCATGGATTCACAGGTGAAAATGCGTGTTTTCCAAAACAAACAAGTACAGTAAGTACATACCTAAGTCATATTCATTCTCCAGAAGTGTTACCAACTTGCACGGAATGCTAAGTTCTTCAAGCAAGTATAAAAATAGGAATGCTACTCCTCTGAAAACTGTACTCCTAGCTCTATCTGTAAAGAAACCTAAATATCTGTAATGTAGGACAGAAGGCAAATCAGTCATGACTGGTTTACCTCAGTGCAGACTAAACATGTCTGGACCAAAGCCATCCCTTTCAGCATCCTTTAACTAGGACAATTTCAAAACACACTGTTTGACTCTGTTAGTTTAACATCTTCAAGTTAATACTCCGCTTTTTCTTCAAAGCAGCTCCTGCCTTTCCTAGGGAGTTTTATAGTGTCCATCATAAATCAGGTGTTTGTCAGAGCTCATGACATTTAGTGCTATAACAGACAGAAGGATGGAGCAGGGAGGGAGCACTGGCCTCACTCAGGTGCCCAAGGGAAGAAAGATTTATATGGATAAACAGACAGCTTCAGACAGACAGCCATGTGCCTCCAATTCTGTCACACAGTGCTCAGTGCTGCAGATGGGGCTCCTCCAATTCTCACTTGGGATTAGGTATGCATGGCAGTGAGTAGGAAATGCAGTGTGAAGAGCCAAGTGACTGAAAAGGAGAATATTATAATCAGTTACGAGAAATGGATCTTTTCTGGGAAAGACCTGAGAAAGGGCAAAACTAGATTAAAGAAAGAAAAAAACGGGGAAAAAAAAAGAAACATTCTCCAGTTCCTTTTTCACCTGAGGAAAGGTTTCAAATCAAACATAGCTATTTGCTCAAACCAAATTAAACACAAGCTTTAATAAAGTTGGACAGAAAGCTTATATCCCACTACCAGCCTCCTGCACCACACACTGTTTACACTTCACAACACCCCAAGATGTACAGAAATATTTATAATCCCTTTCAGTGTGGAAAACAGTGTTACTAAGACATAAATTGCCTTGTCTGAAGATAGGAAAAGCAAACTGGGAGAGAGAGGGGAACATGATCTGTGTTTCTCTCGGCTGAGCTGGTGTGAAAACAGCTCTGGGTTTATTTTTGACTCTGACACTTTCCACACACCCAAGTTTCAACAATCAAGCTTTTGGGTTTCTAAGGGTTTCTTTCTTCCCAGGACAAAATACAGGCTCCATCCTTTGTTCCAAAAGGATTCAAGGGGAATCTATCAATGAGCACTGTAACTGAGCCCCTGGCAGCTATCAAAGCTCCAAGGCTGCTTTCCCACAGCTTTCCCTTCATCTTGTCTGCTGTCTTGTCTTCACCTGGCTTTCACCCCCGCTAATGGAAAGGAACAAGATAACAACCAGCAGATAAATCAAGATATGACAACGACCTTCTGAAAAGACACTGCATCCAATTAAAACTTGGATTTTGCTGCACTAATTGTTCCCATTATGTTAATATCATAATTGCTGCCATTTTCTTACATAATCTTCTTACTCCTAACAGAAAAGGAGAGCAGTGGTAGGAAGCTTGAGCACGCATACGAAGCTTTCAAGGCAGAGAATAGGAGGTACAGTTAATTTGTGAGCAGATTTTGCTACACTACTATGGAATAACTCATTACTTCTTCATTAAGTTTAGGAAGCCAAGCTTTAAAATCACAATTAAACAATACTCTCCCCCTCTGCCCACCCCCCAAAAAGGTCTGTCAAGAATGTACCTTCTGAACAGACACTGTAATGAAGTTTCATGCAATAGAATTGCTAATGGATTAGTAATTGCGTAGTTTGCTTAAGAGTACTTATTATGAATAGAATTGCTAACAGTACATGGTTTGGGGGACAAAAACTCTAGTTAATGATGTCTTACTTTCAGAACTGACATACAGAAGAAGGCACATTGCACAATCCTGCTCAGAGCTTCTATCTCCTGCCCTTCTTCTGTTCTCCTACCTTAGCACTTGCATGCTCTGTAATTGGACAGTAAGATCATTTGCACCTGGATGAGCTATTCAGGAGCTTGAAATGTTATTAACTAATAGGAAAGAAAATAATCCTCTTTGATTCACAGGATGCCAGAGAAGCTGGGATAGAGGGGACATGCTGTACACAATGCAGAGGAAGGCAGTATCAGAAGTCCCTGTCAGTGATGCTTCTTAACTGTTCCTTCTAGACTATGTACTCATGCTGCTTAATGCTACAGGGTTGTGCCAGTGGGTCAGTAAATAGATTTGTGAATAGATTGCAGTGAATTTTCACATTGTGAAACCATAAATACACTGTACTACAGTAAATACACTGGAGAGCCAATTTCCTGTGGAATTTTCAGCTACCTCAGCCAGAACGTCTGGTTTAGTTGGAAAGATCCTTTCCCAGTAGCCAGGCATGTGTCTTACATATCCCCCCTGTATCAGGCAGCTTTTGATAGTTTCACCTTCACATACTCCACAGGAGGGAGAAAGAAAAAAAGCAAAGAGGGACCATAGGGACCAAATGGGGGACACCAATGGCACTGCTTGAGAAGGATTAAATGACACCTGAATGCATGATGGTACCGAGGCAGATTCTCTGGAAAGGCACAGTTGACAGAGATGTCTCAACGCTGTTTCCAAGGTCAACTGGAATGCCCCAATAATTTCGTAAGTTCTCTCCTACCCACAGAATTCAGCTCAACTATGGCAGGCATGGATACTGAAAATGAAGACTGTAACCATTGCCTTGAATAAGCTGGAGAACAGCTAAATAGATGGAGATGTTCCTCCTGGCATCAACTTTCCAGCTGTGATGCTTATGAAACATAACCGCAAAGACTTGTAAACTGTGTAAATAATGAGTGAGCCACTGTTAAGGCAGGCTAAATGAATTAGCTGTCCTGTGGTTCCCACTGCAAGACCATTGATAGAGAGTATCTGATTGTGGTCTACTCTAAGGTTGATTTAGATCATTCTGGCAGTGTAAAGGGGAATTAAGTGAACATAAATGTGATCTATGTCCACTTTAAGAATCCCTTCCTGCCTCTGTGGTGAATAAAGTGAGCTTACTGTAAATAAGGCTGAGAAAAATGACATTCAGTTTGCTACTTAGGCAAGAGAATAAAGTTAATTAATCATCAGGGTAAGAGGTCTGAAGCACAGTAATTTTAGCACCTGACCTGTGAAAGGAGAATGAATTTCAACAATAAACCCACCTCACTTCCTTCATCGAGGGAGGCTGGGAAAGCAGGTTTGGGTGCCTTTCCTGCTTAGTGAGTGAAAGCTGAGAAGCATAAGGGACATCACCATCAGAAAGAACTCCACCATCATCAAACTTAACTTCATGGCCAGAAAGAAACATCAGTGTACCGACAAGAAACAAAGTTCAGCATGTTGAAAGTAAAATAAAACCGAATTTTAAAGGCAGGGTTTAAATGATCCCCTCCATCAGCCCACACACAGCATTTAATTATTAAGGAGTCCAGCTCAAGATCCAACACCTCAGGTTCACTTGTTCCTTCAGGTTCTGGAGGGGTTTTCTATGCTTCAAAGTCCCAGAGAATTCACCCTGGAGCATAAAATGATTTAAAACCCTCCTTCCACCTCCTATAATTCCCAGAAGCAATCTGAGGACATATCAAATTAAATAGATTTAAAGGGACAAGTCTGGAGGAGAAAATAGCAATGTCTTATTGGTGTCCTCTACCCTTTGCACTGGGCTCAACAGAGACTGCAGCAAATTCAATGCCCCAGTCACTTCTGTGTATGCGGAGGGCAAATGGCATGTTTCCTTTCTCATGAAGTTCAGCTCATCTGTTCATCCAGGGATACGGGAGAGAATCATGAAAGCATCAAGTACTTGAGACAAAAAGCCTTAATGAAAAGCCTTAATGAGACACGGTACCTCAGCCCTTGTTAGAAGTTATCCTACTATTTCCCTCAAACTCTGTTTTAACACTTTACTTTTTGTTCCACAGTTTCCTTTAACTCCATCTGTCTATACCCACCTGCTTCCTTCTGGTTCCTATTCAGACTATCACACCAGGGGATACACAGTACTTTGATACTCAGTATTTCAATAAACCTCTTGTCCCTCGCTGACTACCTTCAGTCTGCCTTACACAGGTTGTGCTGGTTCAGCTCTCTGCCTGCAGTGTTACAGGGTATGTTGACATGGTCTGTACCAACCTCAGCAACACCTTTATGAATGTTTTGCCAGCAATAAATACCATAAAGAGAGAAAGAGGATCCAAGTAGCCTGCATTTTGCAGGAACTCAGAGCAGAGCTGCAGGTGCATTGTATCATCCATGCTTTAAGACAACACATAGTTTCCTTCAAGAAATATTTCCTGACTCCAGGGAGAAAAATACATGGAGAAGAAAGAAACCACAGATGCCAGATTCCCACCTGATCAGCAGAGCACAGCATATTCCAAGATGCTTTTAAATGAGGATCCAGCACACCAAGTGCACAAATGCCACACATTCCTGATGAGCACCAAGGCACGAGTTGCGGCTGTGTGGAAGGAGGAATAGCTGGGCAATCACTGAGCTTGCAGCTCCTGTACCAGCTTGTTTTCATCAAGGCAATTTGGTTTTCATTCCCAGCTGCACTATTCATCTCTGAGATGCAAAGAGAGCAAAATAGAGCAGGTCACATATTTAGCAAATGACAGTAACTCCCTGAAGATGAGGAAAAGCAGCTTGTCTATCACCAGCCTCCTTTTGTGTTTGACTCTGAGGCACATTCTTCTGCAGAAAATAAAAGCAATGAAAGAGAGAAAAACAGAGCCCGTAAACAACAAAAAGCAAATCTCACAGGCTGACAAACTTAACTAAAGTGTAAGGGGAAGCTGAGTGCCTGCCAGCTCTGTGTACTACCACGGGGCTCGGCATTCCTCCCAACACAGGCACTCACACGCCTCCACCATAAAGCACAGGAGAGGCAGATAGTGCACACACCGACAGCAAGAAACTTCCTATGCTTGTCCTAAAATGCTCTTAAAATCCTCATCTCCCCCCTCAAGCTTCCTTCCCTCCCACAGAGATATGCAGGCTGCAACAATCACAATCACACAAGCTTGACAACAGTCTATTATACTGAGTTGCCTTGTGTTTAATGCCTTAAATTTTCCCTACATAACATCACTTGTTACAACATGCACTACTACTACACGTAACATTAAGCTTGAGTTTAACACGCTTTGTGTCAGGGCAGAAAATCCTGATTTTGCCTCTGATTTGAACCCAAGCACAGAGCAGAGGAGGCAAGCACGAAATGCAAAAGCTTGGGCTGTAGCCCCAGACTCACCAGTATTATCACCACGAGGTCAAATTTCAGAAGCTGTAGCTGAAGTGCCGTTAAACCTTTCCAAATGAGGATGTCCAACACTGCAAAATGCACCTTATACCCGCATTCCAGCTCTGTGAAGCCCTATCTCCCTGTTGCTGATGTTCTATTTGTGTACAAGAAACAGATCGCTAAGAGAGAGAACTTCTGTTTCTGCAAATCAAATTCAGATTAAACCCCCAACTGTAACATGAAGAAGAGGTTAAATGCAAGTGCAAAGTGCAGAAATGGGATTTTCATTTCATCATTCTGTTAAGATATACAGAATCACAGAATCCCAGACTGGTTTGGGATGGAGGGTTGGAAGGGACCTTAAAGCTCATCCAGCTCCAACCCCTGCCACCGGCAGAGACACTTCCCACTGGAGCAGCTTGCTCCAAGCCCCTGTGTCCAACCTGGCCTTGAACACTGCCAGGGATGGGGCAGCCACAGCTTCTCTGGGCACCCTGTGCCAGCGCCTCAGCACCCTCACAGGGAAGAGCTTCTGCCTAAGAGCTCATCTCAGCCTCCCCTCGGGCAGGTTAAAGCCATTCCCCTTGGCCTGTCCCTACAGGTCCTTATCCAAAGCACGTCTCCAGGTTTCCTGCAGCTCCTTTAGGCACTGGAGCTGCTCTAAGGTCTCCCCTTATCATATTCTTACTTAAGGCTCCAAACACAGTTCTATTACAACCGAGTATCAGGCACAGGAGACAATTTAACTTGAAGCCAAATGGTACCCCTGCACTGAAACAAGTTTATGGCTATGGAGGACATGGCCTATGCCATGATCCCAGTACCCTGTTGTTCTATTTCAATGGCACCACCTGCCATCATTATTGATAAATAAACACAGTAATTCAGATTCAGTCTGCATTACCTTCAGCAACCCCTGGTCCTCACCTTTGCACTCTTTGGCAGCTTGAAATATAACTTGTATAATAGAAGATTATTCACTGGGCAGAATCTTGCCTATCATGTGAATTCCCATGTGACAACACATTAGTCCACTGTAATGGATGAGACTAATTTTATATTTAATGGTGTCATATTTTACATTTAATACCTGAAAGCAAACACCACCAATAAAGACTAAGTCAAAAGCAGACAGTCATCCCCTCAATAGCCTTCCCTCCTAACTGCAAACAATAAATCAGTTCATGTAAGTACTTTTAAGCCATAAAACTGCAAATAAGGCATTCTGTACTGAAAATTGATTTCTATTGAGAACTATACCTCCATGCAACTTAATTTGTACCCGACGTGGATTGGTAACAGGCCTTGATAAAAGAGATGACAGTAGCTAATCTGCCTGCATATTGGTAGTCTTGCATCTGCAATATAAATGGAACTTTGGGGTGTTCTCTCCCTAAATGCAAAGCACCTAAACCAGAAAGCTATTTGCGCAGGATTGGAGCGCACGTTAAAGTGCTACTGCGATACATCTCTGGAGTTCAGCTATGGGGTACTTTAATTTTTCTTTTCATTTCTTTTTAACAGTTATTACAGCAGGGTATGATCACACATTAGGAAGGTGAGATTTAGTATTTCCCAGGAATGGGAGCAGACCTGCACACAGAGCACTTGCACTGTGATAATGCCAAATAATATCTTTGCCCGATGCTAAGATACACTAAAAATAAAAGCTCTGCATTCATGCACTACAGCAGTGATGAAAAGGAGCCCCAGAGAGTGTCTTATTCCTGCCGTATGGATTATCCAGCTGCCAAGAAAAAACTAATGCAAATTAGTTTTATGCTGCTTGTTTGTGACTGATAAAATTGATGTTGTCACACAGGAAACACAGATTATTAATACTTCTATAGAGCAGCAGTTGTCATAATGCAACCAGCCTGCCTGTAAACTGAAATGGAAGTGAGATTGTGCTCTAGACTTGTACCTGTGCTGGAGTTTCTGAACTCCAGCATAGGTCCAAGGTGTTAGAGCCTTGAATTTACTCATTACCAGACCTGGATTAGGGGTTAGTTGTTTGCTTGCGTTTCTTGTCTTCAGCGAGGCAGCTGGTTCAATATCACCAGGAATGAGAACTGAGGACACTCATTCCTATTCTACATTCTCAGGGAAAGAATGCAATAAAGCAATACTTGGATTCTCTGAATCAATTACAGTACTCACACAGCTGAAGTTCTGATTGTTTTCTGGATTAGATCTAAACTGCTCAGTCTTTTGCAAGAAAAAACACTACATGGATTATTCTCAATGACTGGAGAAGGTACTGAACTTTTATCTGGAATTTTCACAGAATGAACCACGTTGGAAAAGACCTTTAAACTCATCAAGGCCAACCGTTCCCCAGCACTGCCAAGGCCACCACTAACCCATTGCACTGAGGCCTCGTCTCCAGGCTGTGTGAACACTTGCATGGACGGTGACTGCAGCCCTGCCCTGGGCAGCCTGTTCCAATGCCTGAGCACCCTCTGGGGAAGGAATTGTTCCTCAGCTCCACCTAAACCTGGTGCAGCTTGAGGCCGTTTCCTCTTGTCCCATCCCTTGTTCCTTGGGAGCAGAGCCCAGCCCCTCCTGGCTCCATCCTCCTGTCAGGCAGTTGCAGGCAGCGATCAGGTCCCCCCTGAGCCTTCTCTTCTCCAGACTGAACCCCCCAGGTCCCTCAGCCCTTCCCCATCACCCCTGTGCTCCAGGCCCTGCACCAGCTCCGTTGCCCTTCTCTGGACCTCCTCCAGCACCTCAATGTCTCTCTTGGAGTGAGAGACTCAAAGGGTCAGAACAATGAAGTTTTTGCCCCACTAAAAAGAATAGTAACACCAGCTTCAACATGATTTCCCCAGAGTGTATTGTGTGCCCAAGTACACTTCATGTAGGGACTTCTCTTGTTTTCCCTAAGCTGCAACTTTAATGCAAAGGTATTTTGAGCTAACTACACAAAAGGGATACACAGAGAACAAACACCCGTCACCGCTCTGCTGGCCTTTTTGCTGATGTGGGAACCTTACATGCACATTAATACATTTATGCACTCTGTAAAGTTTATAAAGCCATCACTGAATATAATTAAAGGTATAATTTCTTCCAACTGATTTTTTTTAAAGTAGGCCATCCTGTTGATTTAAGTAACTGAAATTGTGCCTGTGAATGTTTAATGAAAATAATGGTGTTGGTAACATGGAAGCGGAGACAATTTACTGCCTCATTCCCATTTCATGGGAGTTTCTTATTCTCAGTGACAAAGACAGTTTCTAAAGTTGTAATAAGATCATTTCCTCTCCTCTTCCCTCCCCTCTACCCTTTTATTCTGTGAAGATTAAAAAGAATAAAAGGATCTGCTCATAAAACCTGAAGGACACAAGATTCACAGTTAAATGCCTCTAATCCCTGCTTAGCCGCAGAGCAAGTATCAAATGATCTCTTTCCCTTGCACTAACATCCTCAAGTCATCAGTTTCAAAAACCTGAGCCCTTCAGCAGCCCCAGAAGACACTTTAGATCCCTCTACATGGCAGAGTGCAAAACACCAAAGCAAGCGTGTAAGTACAACGGTGGTAACACAGTGGTGGCACCAAGCTTTGTTACCAGCCTGAAATACAGCATTTCCATCAGCCACACAGGTAAGAAGGATGTGAACACAGTGCGACAACCTGGAACTTACACTGTAGTGAAGAAGACATGTTAAAAACCACAATCACTTTTGTGCTCCTTCAGTTTGAGTTATTTTATATACACAGAAACCCTAAATTTCCCCACACACTTTAAGCTGTGAAAAAGCAGCATTACCTAAATGATTTTCAATAAAGCAAATCTACAGTGGTATTCTTTCCAAGAGAGCCATTAAACTTTTTTGTTAAGCACAAGAACACTAAGCAGCACCTGTTGAATCACAGCTCAAGTGGCTTCCAGAGTTGCAGTGATTCACCTTGCAGAACTAAAGCTAGCAACAGCTCCTGGTTCCAGGAGTCTCTCCTCTAGGTTAGTAAGAACATGGTGATGCTGATTTACCAGTGGCATCAAACCCTTGAAAGTGACTTCATTAATAACAGTTTGCTTTATGAGCCTTGGTCCATGTTCTGATTGTTACAGTGATCTTATGGACATCTTCAGCAAGGGAAACAAACTCAGAATTTGGATTGAAATTACACTCCTAAAATGCAAAAAATTCTCCCACTGCACGCACCAACCACCTCTAAACTATCATGACCTGAAGGGTATTTAATATTTAAAGATTGCAATGGATAGAGAGGCTCATGTAACAGAAGATACAGACAAACTTCCAGACTGGAAAACTCCATCCACACAAGTTCAGACTTGGCGCCCTTTAAAGAGACTTTGCCTTCATTAACAAAGGAACCCAGAGTAAGAAAAGGTCAGTTCAATATCCTCCCTTGGCTGGTGGGACATCTCCTTTTTCCAGCCTTGCCTGACACCTACTACCTCTTCAGATTCACTTCCTGGTCAACTGGGAATTTGTTTACCCTTATTTCTAAAGGAATCGTCTGTGAGGCAGTGCAGGATGCTTCAAACACACACTGAGAGTCCATCACCTCAACTCAGCTTTCAATGACTCTTTTTCACACTCATTAATGCAGAGTTTGGGAAAACTGAGAGCTCATATTTAGATTATCTCTCAGAGCATGTTTCTAATTCCACTCTGGGAAATGAGACCCATGTTGCTTGCTGGATAAAGCACAAACTGAGCTTTTTATTCCAAATTCTGCCATTTCCAATCCTCTATCTCTGGCAAAGATGCTCCAGTGACAGGAGCTCTTCTCCCAGGCTGCAAAGTTATTTATTGGATGGCCTCAGGGAAGGTCATTTTTTCCTTCTCTCTCACTGTTTTATTTATTTACTGTATGCATGCTGTATATAAAATGCTCCTAACTACTTCTGAAAAGGTTTTTTGAGGTCTGTGAATGAAAATAAGGTGGTATTAATATTCTTAATAGGGGTCCATCTGATTCTGTCAGACAATTCTCCATCTTTCTTGAGGGGAATTCAGGAAAAAGAAACACGAGGGTTTGCATAAGTGGACCTTGAAAACATGCATCCCTGTGGATGGTTATAGAAATGAGCACGATTCTATTGTATCTCAGTGTTGGAGAAAATCATCTTCAGTGATGGATGCTGCTTGAACTAGAGCAAAACTACAGAAGTCATTTCTGAAATGAGTTAAACCAACAAACCAAATGCTAATTCTTCTAACAGAGATTAAAACTAAAGCTGACAGCATGTTGCCAGCCAAAAAGAAACACAACACATGCACACACTGTTTGTTTCAGAGAGAGGCCCCTGAAGTATTAAAATAAGAATGAGATCACTTGCAGCCCATGCTGCTGGGCACATTGCTGTGACACATCTGCTGCATTCCAGCAGTGCTCAGAACTGAGCTGCACAGCCCTGGCAGCGCCTGTGACCAGAGGGGATGACAACAGGCGAACACTGCGGCTTCCTCGCTGCCCACAGTCAGACCCAGTGTGTGCTGTGGAGTGATGAGCAGAGGCAGCCACCAGCCCATCTGCGCTCAGCAAACTTCCCATAGTTTTCCCTTCTCACTGCAGATGTGACGAGCCAGCTGGAGACATCTGACCTGGATAACAATGCTTGGTGAAACCATTTGAGGTTAACAGGAATGCAGAAGAGACAAAGACACCTAACAGAGCACAGCAGTACAGGAGAAAAGGCACAAGCTCCTATATTTGATGTAGCTACTAGCTCCCAGCAGCCAAAGGCAATGCAAAGACTCCTCTGATAACTGGACGCAAGATAACCATCAGTCAGTGCAGAACCACACAGATCTCATCACCTTATACGGCTTGACACTCAAGCAAAGAAGTCTCTTGAAAATTCCTTCATACAAATACAGCAATTTAGGTATCTGTGCACTTAGATACTATAGAAATAATACAGAGTACTGAGTTCAGCTGCCCCATCTGTCACACATGCAGCTACTGCACCTTACACCTTTTATCCATGCTTGTACACATAGCGTATGTCTCCAGTTCAGCTTCACAGTCACAGCAAGCATCTCTGTTAGTGAAGGAAGATGAAAGCAACAAACACAGAAGGATGTCTGCAAAACCCTGTCTCAAAAGCAGTTGTCAAGAGACGGGCCAAGCAGGACTTGGACACTCTCCTAACATGTTCCTCCCTCTGAAGCTGGCTAACTGAACTGTTACGTCAGGTTAGTCAAGAGTTAACAGGCAACTTGTACTTACGGTAATCTAACGACACACAGAATATGTTTTCTGGAAGAAAAGCTTATGCTTCCTGCCTGAGATACATCAGCTGAGGTGCAGAAAGCACGCAAGGATGGGCCTCAAGTAATTTTGCAAACAAATTATGCAGAAGACCTCTGAAATCTGTCTATGGCTTTTATGACTTTATCTTCCACTAAGTGCATAAAATAAAGCAAAAAGCAACAAGACAGACTTTAGTCAATGAGAAGTATCAGACGTATTGATGTTAATTAATCGGTGACTGATTACAGGGCTTTTAGGTGTCAGGACAACTTAGCACTGAGTTTAAGGAACAAAGCTGGAGTAGAGTTGAAGTGCTACAGATCATGTCATGCTAAATTAGCTGTATGTTAATTGGATTAAGTTACAAAACATTTGACCAATGCTGTCATGCAACACCATGTTAAGAGGTGACATCCTCCAGTGTGACGGAGCATTACTGGATGAGCTGTATTGGATGAGTAAGAGAACCCCTGATCAGCGATCACTCAATACACTTGCATGGAGAATGAACCAGGTCTCAGATGTCTGCCTCCTGCCCTAAGCGTACCTTCTGTTTGTTATTCAGATTGGGCAAAATCTCTCTCTCAAATTACATCCCTAAAAATATTCCCACATCAACATATTGCAGCCTTAGTAAAACACCCTGCCATACACAGCATTTTCCACTGAGGGAAGAGGGATTTCTGGAAACATTCATTTCTTAAATATTATGTCATTGCTTGTATCAGGGGAGCATCCGAAACCTCACAGGTAAAGATGCTTCTTATGTTGTAACAATCCAAACATTTGACTGGAACCAGCATCTAACTATAAAGACTAAAAGCTGAGGGAACAACTGACTTGTGCTACAATTACAGCACAAGAGCAGCAAACTAGGAACAAAAGGGTTGATTTTTTTCCCCATCCAGTAGACCCTAAGAAGGTTCGACAGCAGCAAATGACTGAAAAAGAGGATTTTTTCCTCTTTTCTGACAGAGAAAGAATACCTTCAGTGCACAGTAAATTAAGGCCACTCCAGCAGATGTGAACTGCACAGCAAGCAACGCAGTGAAGAATCACGTATGCAGCGATGCTCAAGCCACACAGCAGAAGAGAAACGGCTTTGAAGGATTATGTCTGTGGAACAGGATGTAACACAGCCTGGCCTCACGTAGCATCATTTTCCCCTCCAGGGGTGGGAATGTATTAATGCCTTTACCCTACTGTAACTGAATCTTTAAAACTGTAGTGGTGAGGGTTTACATTTAGATTCAGGACTCTCAGATTCAATTCCAGCAGAGCATTTTTCCCGGCCTGTTGACGGCGAGATGAATGCATTTGGAACCTATCTTGTCACAATAGGGGAATGAGAAGCTATCAATTTATGTCTTAAACAGAAGAAAAAGGAAATGGAGCTATTATTATAAACTATTTCCATTCTATCAGACAAATATGTTCAAAGCATGGAACCAAGCTTGGCTTTAAGGGTATTAACAATCCTTTGCCAGTAACATACTGGGCTGACCAGTACTTTGAAAACAGTTTTAAATGGCTGAAAGATAACATGCGGCTGCTGATGCCTCTAGAACACGGCCAGGGTGTGTGACTGATGTCCAGGATGGGCAGAAAGATGCTGCTTCTCAGCAGATACAGTCTAACGTCAAACCAAGCAGAGACAGTGACACTTCCAAGGCTGGCTGATGTCAGTAGGAACTAGTTGTCTTGAACAAAGCTGAAAAAGCAGCTACACTTCCCCTTCTGTTCAGTCTTATCAACAAGAAGTTTTCAAATTGGTTTTAGACTAAAGAAGCTGAAGTAATCATGATTTGTGGGTGCACACTTGTATCTTATCTCTCTCCAAGACAGGGAGCAACTGATAACCAGTCTCCATCAAATTTCTCAGAAGGAAAGAGATCCCAGAAGAGCAAAGAGTCTCTGCTTATGCCTTTCCCCATCTCAGCCCACCCAGAAATTCAGAATACCTTTCAGCTTATAACAAGAGAGAAGAATCCACACTCAACCATCCTTAGTTAAAAAGTATTATACGCCGAATTACATAATAGATTCCCAAAAAAGTAATAAATTTCCCAGAGCAACTAGATTTCACACCTATTATTTAGCTGGGATACCTCTCAACGCCACTGCCTCCTTTCAAAACACTTTGTTTGCTCCAGCTCAAAATATAGTTTTTTCAATCCTCTTTCTGTATATGAATATATATGTCCATGAATATATTACAGGTTTAAAAATGGCAAAAGTTACCAGCTGACACACAGCAAAGCTCTGCAGAATTCTTTTTCTTCTTTGGCTAACTGTAAAGATCTTTGTAAACAGCAATATAACTCTTACTTTTCAACCTGCATCATCTTACATGGGATATTTTTAGTGTATCTGATGCAAAGCTTTCTCTTCTGCTGCAGAGCTGTCTCCTGAGCACTTCAACAGAGGCAGAGGAGCTTGTTTAAAGCAAAGCTGAGTGCTCTCCCAGGACACATCTGGCCTGATTCTCCACTCACTCAGAATGATACAAATCCAGAAGAACTTCCATTCTTTGTTCAGACTTTCTTCTTATTCCCATGTACTTTCCTGTTACTAAAGAAAAACATGGGTATTTTCCTAAAGGAGTCAATATACGCAGAACATCATTTCCACATTTCTCCATGCAAGCCTAGAATTCCAGTGGGTGTTAGGAAATGAACATATACATTTAGGCATTTTCAAGACGCCCTCTGAGAACCAGTAACACAAGGAACAGAAATTACATCTATTCAAGGTAACTTAGATGTTAAAATGAACAAAGAATGGCCAATTTGCTAGAAACTGTAGCAAATGTTTCTTACAGAGCTTGGAGTTTCAGGCTTCAACTTTGCAGCATGTAGAATCTCAGCTGCCAAGGCCAGCTCCCAGTGTATTTATCCACCAGGAATACAGACCTCTGCACAGAAGTATGTACATGCACACACACAAATATGCACCTAAACCTGAGAATTAAATCAAGCATTTTATCTATGTCAATGCATAAAGTCACAGAAGTATACTAAAATGCCATCCTCTTGACTTCAGAGCTCACAGAAAGCCGATGGCTTTGGCTGCCACCAGAAACAGACACAAAGTCACTGTATTCTACCTCTGATTCAGTATGTTACACATTCTGAGAAATGGCTTTGTTACCCTCTGCATCATAAATGGCAAACTTCCTATCAGGCATTAATCAGTAACAACAGAAACCCCTTCAGAACCATTCATATTTACACAACAGAAGAGATTATCCACCCCAAGTTATAGGGAAAGCACCATCTAGGTGATCTTTGGTCTCCCATGTAAACCCCTACCTCCCAGCAAAGTAGAAATATCAACTAAACATTGAGAGGAAAATAAACACATCCACTAATAACATCCGACGACTGGGAACTGTTGCTCAAACAAGCCTCAATACTCAAAGCTGTCCTTGATGATGTCCTTTACTGTGAGGGTGGTGAGGCACGGGCACAGGCTGCCCAGAGAAGTGGTAAATGCTCCATCCCTGGCAGCGTTCAAGGTCAGGTTGGACAGAGCCTTGGGTGACCTGGTCTAGTGTGAGGCATCCCTGCCTGTGGCAAGTGGTTGGAACTGGATGATCTTAAGGACCCTTCCAACTCAAACCAGTCTGTGATGCTATGATTCTGTAAGTGCTGCTCAGAAGCAGACACGGCTTATGTTTTCCATCCTGACACTGCATAGAAAGAAACGCTAAAATCCTCTCTGTAATTTTATCACAAGTGCTCAGAGGCAGAAAGCAGGTAATGAACACTGGCAGAAAACCCCCCATTGGGAAATCTGTCTGAAGGGTGTGCTCCAACTGCTATGCAGCTCATTCAGGAACGATGAACTATTCAGAGCACTGGAGGGGCTGTGACATAAGTTTGGACACTTTAAGATCTCATTAAATAATGAGAAATTACAATGAGAAATCTGGATGGAAGACGGATTCTCATACCCGTTACAAGCATTGCCAAAGAGTATAATCATGTTAATGGAAAATATCATTGGAAATATTAGCTCTAATATTTACATGTATATGACATATGTAGGATTTCGGCAGTTTTGAGCAAATGTTTATGTTGAATTATGGAAAGAAAGGGAGGATTCACTCAAGTAGTTGAGGAGAATTGGGCACCCAGTACTCAGGGATCTGGAAAATCCCAGGCTAAAGACATCATCTCCTGGAGGATTTTTCATAAGCTATCAGAGAAAGGGTATTTTATTCATTTTGTCCTTCGTTATGGTCTTTGATGAAACATTGTGGCTGTCAGGAAAGAAAGGCTAAGTTAATACTGCTGCATTAGCATAAGCAGGGCTGAAAAGAATAGAAGGGTTCTTACAGAAGTAGAAGATGACAGAATTATGGCACTGGCCACACCATACAACAGTAACGGAATGACTGCGTGCTCATTTTCCATCCTCCCTCTCACTGCTTTCTAGCAATACACTCATTTTTTAAGTGTCTTTCAAAACAAAAGAAGTTTTGTATTATTCTTTATTTCTTGTAATGCACAGAATGGTTCTGAACATAACACGTGGAACAGGGATGTGACCTTCTGTTACACTTTGAACTCCGCTAGACATATCTCTTACAGAGTTATGTATGTTAACTAGAAATGCTTTTCTACAAGCTTTCTGTTGACTTTTGGACAGGACAAGTCTGCTTGCTCTACAAATCCCTCATTTTTCACTAGGGGGTTTAAAGGCATAATACTTAAGCTAAAAATCCAGAGATTTTGACTGTGCATTCAACTTTTTTCCCTTCTCTAAGGTGCAAGTGTTCTTCAGTCTGCTTCACTGCAGCAGGTTAACACAACTGTTATGGCACACCACAATAACACACAAGTCTCACCAACCAAGCTCTACTCACAAGAGTAGAGGAGGACAAGGAGGAGGGAGCAGACATGATCAAAGCACCAATATGAATCACAGAATGGTTTGGGTTGGAAAGGACCTTAAGATATTCCAGTTCCAACCCCTGCCATGGGCAGGGACAATTCACACTAGACCAGGTCACCCAAGGCTCTGTCCAACCTGGCCTAGAATGCTGCCAGGGGTAGAAAATTTACCACTTCTCTGGGCACCCTGTGCCTCACCACCCTTAGAGTTAAGAATGCATAGAAACCAACAGTCTCCCCTTCACTCAGTGTTGGGTCTCCCTCAATGCCTTGCAATAGATGACCACTGAACGTGAAAAGGACGAGCACAAGCTGAGGTACTGCAATGGAATTATGTATATTTAACTTCCCCCAATTCCACAGAAAGAAACTTGTTTTCCACTAAGCCTTGTAAACAACCAGTTGCCAACATAGTCTACATTTAAACACCTACATGACAGCACAGAATGGTCCAGTGCTATTCCTTTATCAGTAAGTTACCCATTTGGGAGGCAAAATAATTAAAAATAAACAAGCAAACAAAGCAGGAACGTTTGTTCCTGATGCACTGCGAATCTGAATGGCAAGTACGTGATATCAACTGTTTTATTAAATAAAAACTGAGATACAGATTTAGTCCATATGATTGGCACCACTTTGTCCTCTTGGCAAGAAGAGGCACCTCTCTAGTACGTAAAACCACACTGTTCCCGATGGGAAAAGGCAGCCAATTATCCAGAACAAATTGTGACTGTAACAGTGAAGATCATTTTATTATTGCCTGCAGGGTTTTTGAAGCTCTCCCTATGATATTGTCTCGTAAATAATTCAATGAAAGTGATTTATTTTGGTGGGGAGCTTACAAGGGAAAGCCTTTCAAAAGAGGATTCTGTCAAAACTTATTTCATTTCATCTTAAATTCCAAGCAAATTTACTTAGATCAAATTTCAACCTCAATTAACACAGACTGGTAATTTCTCTGTGTGTTCACTTAAACAGCTAAAAAGGAATTAACAACATGGTTATGTATGTTCACTCTATTCCTATCCATAAATACTGTGACATGTTACTAAGAAGTAGAAACCTCTGATCATGAGGCATGAAGAACTTGCAAAGACTTGAAACTGGTTTCTTTAAAGCTCTGCAGTGTACCACACACACCAACTGTGATGCATCCTAAACCGAGTAACCCACAGCACAATATGCTGTGATTAAAGGTATTGCCTGGATGTGGAGCTACTCTGAAGCTCACAGCAGTGCCATTCAGAGATAAACAGAACAAAACCTTGTTTATGTAACATAAATTCACCCCCATGACAAACGGACTTTTCACTTGAAACTCAAGCACCCATCCACTTCCTGCACGTATCACATTCCTCCTAAAAAGCCAAAAATTGAAACAACAAAACCCATCTCTCCAACCCCCAAATAATGGTGCACAAAGGAGAAAAGCCAACGTGAATGCTGCTCCATCTAATTAAAAACTATTAGAACAAAAGAAGGGCAAAAAGTCCTAAATGTGATCATTTCATTCCTTGCCACTTCTGCTGAATGTAACAACACAATTTATCCCTAATTCTACTGTATTTTGCCCTGGGAGAGTTTGCCTGGAAAAAAAAAGGTATTAGAGTGCTTTATTTAGTAGGGAGCCTAAAAGGACCGTGCCGCATATTAATCCCAAATGGCATCAGACCTCCAGCTTATTCTCCTGTAGTGCTAACACTGTTGTCTAAGGGCCACATACACTAGCATAGCTTCCATCCATGGCTAAGAAACTGCAAGGGGCAGAATGAGAGCCGATGTCCTCTCATAACTGATGAAGGAACATGACCAAGAAAGCATTTAATGTTAGAGATCTCAAAAGCTCTGGATGCTAGTACAGATTACAGTAGTCTTAAACATGTCTTTAAGTGATTTGCTTAAAGGGGAATGTATATTTCAATGCCCGAAAGGCAACTGTTTGACTGAATGTATTCTGAATTACAGCCAGCAGAATGGAAAAAGAGAATACTTTCATAAAGACAATTTATAGCTGTTACCTGACTGGATTCTTTTCTATTCTCTGCTATTTTTTTCTTTCAGCTTTTGCTGCCAGCTGCCTTTTAAGGGCACACCAATATTTGCAAACCAGCTGTAGACCATCCTGTGAAGCCACCTCAGCAGACTTGTGCAAAATGATCACATGCTATCAAACATGCTGGGTATTGCATGCTGCAGTATGAAGTCTTCTAAATACAGAGAAGCATATTCGCAGTTACCACAAGCTATCTTTCATGAACTGTCAATTCACCTTTAACAGCCAAGGGCTTGAGAGCCTGTGAGCATGGTTATCACAGGCCCCTGATCAGAGAATGTGATTTTCACAAGCTCAGATTTCCAGAGGAGATATTAATTTATAGGGAATTAGACTTTTCTATTAACTCACATATAGTAAAAAATGCTTTTTATTTAACTCTCTCATAGCGTTTAACAGAAAAAACAGAGTAGTAAAGGAATAGTAATGCTGTGTCAACCCCCTCTTGGAGTTTCTCAGTAGTTAACACAGCTGAGGGGAGGTTGCATCAGTTCCCTTTGTAAACTGAGCTTTCCTTTTCCTCCCCCTCCCTTTTGTTTTATATCTCGTTTTACTGGAAAACCAAGTATGCTTAAATCACAATAGCTATGATTAAACACATGGTAACAAGGTTTAATATGTACTGAGGATGAATACAAAGGGAGAACACAAACTGCATCAGTTTAAGGTAGCGCTGATATATCACGCTCAAGATGGATGGTTGGGCCACTTCAAAAGTGAGAAGAGCAATTACATGGAAATTAATTTACTGGAATAATAGTTCTTCACATCCCCCTCTCACCACTGGAGACACTTCTTCTGTCAGGATTGCACAAAGAGCTGGTGAGTGACCTGCCCTATATCTGCATGAGGGAATGGTGCAGGAGAGGCTTTCCTCAGTTACAACAGTGGCACTCTTCACCTCCACCTTGCACATAAAAGAGGTAGCAGATGCTTTGCATGAAAAGAGCCTCAGAGAAGTACTAGGATGCAATTAGAAAGAAGAATTATAGATGGTGAAACAAATGTTCAAGCCTGATCTGACCCAGGCACAACAGGAATATGAATCTAGTTTTCCCCATGCCCCCAGCGATAACCTTAACACCTGAGCTTCCGTGGCACTGATAAGCATAACTTGAACTCAAAACATTTGCATTTAGAAGCTTTATGCAGCATTCCTGTAAAATAGTTCTGTTTCAGTATATTGACAGGGATAAGTAGCAGCTAACTTAAATATTCGTGACCATGTTTAATTTCAACCAAGCTAAGGTATAGCAGTTACACCTCTGGCCTCATTTACATCTCTGGTTGCACCTTTTTCTTCACAGACCATTCATTTTCTATTGTACTGATGGAATTAGGGCAATCCTTTCTAAAGCTGTGGACAACAGGCAAACAAATACAAGGTAGCCTGCATTTCACAGGGATTTGAACTCTACATCTACAGGACAAATCTCTAATATAGTTTTTAATAATGGTGAAACTTTGACGTGGCAGTTTAGAAAATAACCCTATTCTACTAATCCTCCTCATCAGATGGGATTATATGACAAACATTACATGTTTTAGTACTGCTGTAATCACAAAAGTGGAACCTTTTATAGAAATATTTTAAAGCTCTTATCAACTATATGCTGTTATTTATACCCAAAGCCCCAAATTCATGTTTTATGCAACTTCCAATTACTCTTCTAACACAGTACTTATTAAAAGCAGCAATGCTTATCAATTCTGGTTCAGACAGATGGCCAGTAGCTCTGTCATCTGTGGGCACAGATTAACTCTTTCCAAGTTTCTCACCACTCTAAACACCTCAGATGTTCTTTAAACACTCAGATGTTCTCTAGCCACAATGCAGAACTAGTCCTCTCACATGCTAGTGAGAGAAAACGAATATGAGATGTTCTGGTAATCCATATGGAATGAAGTAATGAGGCAGCTGCAGAGATTCCTCTTAGTTTAGAAGAGTTTTAGTGGAACTCAAGGAAGAAAATGAAGAGACTAAGCAAGTGGAAGAATACATAATGTTAAATTCTGCCTGATAAATGAACAACACAGGGAAAAACACAAAGACACTGAGAGACAACATCCATGTCTGTCAGAAACAGGCTACCCAGCTCACAGTGCTGGAGTTCAAGGCAAAGTTTAGCTTTTACAACTCTTGAACAACCTGATTAGTAGAACTGGGATGAAAATGTTCCCTTTTCTTCTACAATGCACAGCAAAAACTCACGGTTACATCTTGCCCTAATACTAATAACCACAGAAAAAACCTACCAAAAGGAAAAGAGTTTAACCCATGGAAAATCTAAATGATCAGCAGCAGCTATGTTTAATACTAGGTTATGAAGACAAACATGGCCAGTGCAAGAAACCTTTGTGCTATGCATGCTAAAAAAACCTTGATAAATACTAAGTTTGAGGAAAGGGGTTAAAGAAGTAGTTTTTGATTAAAGCACGAATGGAAACCAGGAGATCTAGGTCCTTTTCCCTGCTGTGGGTACACTTGTACTAACTTCCAGAAAAGACTTCCAGACAACTTACACCAGTGTCTAAATCCAAAGAAGGAAACATCTGGTTGTTATGCTTCTACTCTGAAGCCTTAAAGACTAAATGGAAACCGCTAAAAGAGCTCCGAAACAATGGAGGAGATCACAGCCATTCTCAACAGTTGTATTGTAAACTTGAGTGGCATGAAACAAATCTACAGTGCTTGTGGAAATTCCACTCTCTGAAAAATGTGCTTCAAAACACATTTTCCTCTTCTGAAGGTCTTCTACAAAGTTTTCCCTCTCGCCCTCTCAAAACCCAAATTAAATACCAGCACAGCTTCGATAAACAAAGATTTATACATGAAAATCCTCTTAGGGAGGCAGATTACATGGTTAGCAATAGCTACAGGTCCCAGACAGAATTAAGCAAGTCGTGTACTTCACTTGTGTTCAGACAATGTCTGAACTGACTGCTTCAGGAATCTCCATCATCCTAAATGCTTCTGGAACAATAAACAGGAGGAGATCCCTCAAAGACTTGAGCAGCAGCTTCGAAAGAGCACCGAGTTGAGATGACCAGGTTACTAAACAGGACTAGTAAAGAGTGACCTCCTGAAAACAGAAACTAAAAACACCCCATCCCCCAGTTCCTTTTGAACAGACATCCAGGTCCCCAAAATAACAGGTTTCCAGTAAAGTAAATTCCTCACCTTATCATCTATTCCAATAGAGGAGAAGCAGAGAACAGGAAAGCTGAAGAAAAATTTACTTTGTGCTCTGCATTAATGATGAGGAGAAAGTAGCCTGAGAAGTAACAGACTTAAAAGTTAAAATTACTGGCAGTTGTACCAGCTACTCACTTCAGGCAGTATTTTGTTGAATGTGAATAAATTGGTAGAAGATTACAGGCTTACTGCTCAGCTTCTGCCTCACCAGAAATTAGATACAAGATTCTTCAGGTCTGAAGCTGTTTTTCTGGATAGCCTATGACATAAATAGAATGCTTTAAAAAAGTGGTATCATTCAAATCATGAGGTTGACTAACGTGGTAAAAAAAGCTAGTTCAAAGCATTATGCAAACCTTATTTGCATCAGATTTGTTCCTTGCAAGACTAAAATAAAACCATTGTGTATCTATTACACAAATACATTAGTCTGAAGGTTAACTTAAAAAGTATAAAAACTGGAAAATGGCTTAAAAGTTTGACCAGGAGAAAAATGAAGGTTCATCTATTTGAATGAAATGAGATTGGAAGAAGAAAAGCTCATTTTATGTGATTGATAGTTCTGTAAACTTGCAGAGAGTTAGCTTATTGTTGAAATTTTCAGTGCTTCAGAGGCTTAAGGAACAATTCCACTGCTCTGTCCCTTAATTCAAGGATTATGATGTTTCAGAAGTAAAAACACAGCTGTGTTCCAAGTCCTGGTTACTGGTTTTGGCTGTATACTGTGTGAATAAAGTACAAATATCTCTGCAGTCACTGACATAATAGCTACTGACTTCAATAGGGAAGAGAAAGGGTAACAACTACGAGAGAAAGTCCTGCCGCAGTATTGCATCTTCTACTGTGGTTTGTGCAACTGCATATGAAAACACATAGCTTGGAAACCTAGAAAAGCTCATAAACACTGAAACAATAC
Source organism: Pezoporus wallicus (assembly GCF_028554395.1). Taxonomy (NCBI): domain Eukaryota; kingdom Metazoa; phylum Chordata; class Aves; order Psittaciformes; family Psittacidae; genus Pezoporus; species Pezoporus wallicus. Next base: position 2,130,425 of record NW_026636985.1, read on the forward strand.
AGGTCTGCCCAATTTTCCTACCAAACAGGACTTGACAAAATCAGACCTTGTTTTTCTATCACCTGAATAAACAGATGAACTCATGCAAGCCAAAATACTGAAACCAGTGAGAGAATATGAAGCATTTTGCTTAGGTTGAAGGCAAGAGGAAAACAGACCACATTTTTCTGGACTACTGGGAATATGATCCCCAAAGAAAGATCTTTGTCTTTTATCATGGGTACCCCCACATTAAGAGAATTAGGGAAGAAAATGATGGAGAAAGCAGAAGTCCTTCCACTTAATGAAAACATAAAGATACCCTGTATCTTGCTCTCTCTGTTAAAAATCACTTTGATTTTAGGCTGTGTATTGTATCTGTCAGCCAACAAATAAAGGTCATTTCAGAGTGTGCAGAGAATCTCACTTCATTTGGTGAAAAAACAACAACCAATAGGTATAAATGAGCCTGCAGATTAAAAGAAAATCCTGCCTGAAAGGCCTATTAAAAGTCATTTGTTATGTTTTCCTCCTAATTACTGTAATTAATAGTAATAATACATCTTATGCTCCCAAGATTAATGGGAGAGGTTTCCTTTCTTGGGGTACACTTTTTCAGCAGTAAACCATTACTCAAAATCACATTAGTTTCACTAGGGAAACTTCAAACAGGTATGAAATGAATCAAATGTTAAATGTTTCTATATGACATGATGGATATAGATATATATATATATGCAGAAATCATCTGCTTCTTAGTTAAATACATGAAGAGTAGAACAGAAAAGTTTCTTGCATGCTTGATATCCTCAGAGTTGATGATACCTTCAACTGAAGGATGTGCAGCCCTCTGTCCCCATCCTGAAACAGGTCTCAATCATTAAACAGACACCTGCAGGCTGTGGAGAGGACCACTGGATCTAGAACTAAACACCTAATCCTGCATTTCCCAAATCTCCCATCAGCATCTCCTGGAACAGCATTTAACCATACTAATGCAAAATCACAGCTTTTAACTTCACATCTTTTTCCCAGCAGCAAAAATCCCCCCGTCCTTCACAATTAACAGTTTCTCAAAGCAACATCTGTGTTTTACCATAATAACACTTTCTTTAGGCAAATGTTTCGGCCTAAGCTGCACAGCATCTCTGTGTTCTGGCAGAGTCCTAACTACTGAGATGATGAGACTGCTACTGCCTTGGCTAAACTGGATTTTAGTTTTCTTTACTGAACAAGCAGTATCATTCAGAGGTGGCACACAAGCATCTTTATTAAAGAAGTGTGGTATGTGTGTAGTCATGTGGAGTTCCTAGAATCCCAGACTGGTTTGGGTTGGAAAGGACCTTAAAGCTCATCCAGTTCTAACCCCCTGCCACAGGCAGGGACACCTTCCACTAGAGCAGCTTGCTCCAAGCCCCATCCAACCTGGCCTTGAACACTGCAAGGGCTTCTTACTCTAACATTTATACGCTAAACCCCCAGTCTGACAGCAGTATATAAAAGCAGTGTATAATTGTAATTAAGTGCATGGAAATCATAATGAAAAGCATTCTATTAATATAAAATAGTGTTGCTGCTATGTTTTACCTGAGCTGCCCAGGTCAATATATAGAAAATAGCCCAGTTGGGGTGAACTGAGTAGATGGTTACCAGATTGGAACTTGCTGTATGTAAAGTTGAGATGCCACCAGATGTCCCAGTAACAGGTCATGCTCCTGTCAATAACTGAAGTGGTTTGGGTGTCTCGGCCTGCTTCCCATTCACTAGGGTGTATGGAGGAATGAAACTGGCATTTAGACTGTTCTGTGCTCATATCTTACATAACTGTTGCAAGATGTTTAGTGATGGAGTGTCACATTATGTGTTTTCTGCTTCTTGTGTGCTTACAGCTCTGTTGGCTATCTATGCCTCTAGTCAAAGTGCACCCCCTTTATTTTTGATTCTCAGTTGTCGAAAAGTCATCTTTGAACCTTGACTTGGGGGAAATGGGATTAGCAAATGGGTGTTAGTCTTTTATGAATGTTTAGCTATTTTATGTACGCTTTTTATACCAAGCTGTCAGAAAAGAGGCTCAAGCTCCATAATGATAAATGCATCGAATTTCACGCTGCTCATCTGATCTTTCTTGGACTTGCTTCATTTAAAAATATCTCCCCAAAATAGAAACTTCCCAAAGAGGGCCATTAGATTATCTCGCATAACCTTCCTACCGGCGCAGTACCTGCAGATCACATAAAACTTGGGTAATATACAGTGGAAATGATCGTGGACTCATGCTGTTTATGACAAATTCATTCATTCCGTTCATTTAGATTTATTCTGCAGTTAATCGAGTCAGTTGTTCTTAGCTTCTCACTTGAGAAGGGAATGAACTTTCTAATGCAATAATTTTACAATTAAGCAGTTGCCTAAATAAACAGATTTGTCTTTGTCAGAAAGAAAATAACTGTTCAAACTACAACTTACAAATTTGCTTAAACTAAAGACCACTGGATGAATTGGGGACCCAAGACAGAAATGATGAAGCCCTTTGGTCATGTGGCTTTTTCATTCAGGTGCATTTCAAGGGCTGGTGGCATGGCAGCTCTCAGCAAACTTATTTTATAATCCTTTTCCTGGTGGGCTATGACAACTGCCACCTTCTTTTTGTTTGAAAGTCACTGTCTTAGCTGGCTAAACAGAGCTTGTTACTTCTAACTTGTCATTACAGGTTTTCTCCTCCTGGGTAAAACTTGTTAACAAGAACTTTTTCTGTATTATATGACAAATTTATTGAAACAGGATTTCTCATATCTAACAACTTGATTATAAGCAGAGGCTGTTGTCCATCCTGCTCAGAGCTCCCTAAAAGAGTACTGTGAAATATATCCTCCCTGCTGATTGTACCTTAAACAGAGACGTGCTTGAGCCGTTTCACCTTTCCTTATGAAACACAATTTAGGATGCTGACTCGATACTGAGGCATATTCTTTAAAGATGATCTAAATCAGACATATCTTCAGGTTTTGAAACTGCGGGTTTGATGATGCTTATTTCTATCAAAATTACACTAGGAGAAGGGTCTAATATGTGGGAATCTTAGTGTGTGGTTCACAGGAACCATGTGGAATTGGGTCTCAGTAAGTAAGGGACTTAACAACAAAAAATAACCCCTGTTCCATCACAATCTGCCATAAAATGCTAAAACAGGTGCAAAATGGAACCTTTTCATTCAACGTATCAACTTTTCCATCAGTTCAATGAATGGCTTTTCAAGTTCTTTAGTGCTACTGAAACTGTTTCAGTGCCATAATTCCATTTTTCCTTTGCTACTTTACAAATAATTCTGATTATTCACTATCATCTGGGCCGAGAGATACTTCAAACCACCAGCCTCCAACGGAACAGATACCCTGAGCTTCACTTGATGCTCAGGTTAGAGGGAAGACAGAGATAAATTAAAGAGTAGATCCACAAAAAAGAAACTAACACAAGCTTTTTGTAATATGGGTATCTTACCCATATTACAATGTAAGTATTTACTGGCACAGTTTAGCTCCTTAAAAAGCTGCTTGCAGAGTACCTCAGAAACTCTTCCAGTCCCTAAGTATCAGTGGTTTCTTCCTCCTTTAACACCAACTTCTGCTCCCTTTTCATCCTTCAGGTTACAAAAGGCTCCTCCTAGCCCACAGCTTTCAGCTGAATTGTCCCTCCAGTTGTCCACAGTAAACAGATTTGGAGCACAAACCTCCCAGCACTGAGCCCTGCAGTCCCTACACCTGTGTCCCTCTTGGGTGACTTCAGTGAGTGCTACACAAGACCATGCCTCCCGTATGAAACTCCAAACACCTGGGTCCTTCCATCCCCATCCTGCCCTTGAGTTTGCTGCTGCAGAGTACCCCAGTTCAACTTTCTGTATGCAAAACCTGCTCTCAAAGTAATGCACAGTCCTCACAGGATTTAATGAGCCAGAGATATGAACTGCACTCTGTAGCCCCTCCCCAGATCAGGCATATTTAAAGTAGAAAGGAGATGTCATATACACCTTTCCAAGGATCAGACCATTGAAGCTTGTAAATGAAGACATCCCAAAGCTGACATTTACACAGTCTTTTCATCAGTAGTAATACAAGTACAGGCTATGCACGATGATCGAACTGGAGCTGAATTTCAAGGTTAATGAAAAGAAAATTCATAGTCATGGAATCACAGAATGGGTTGGAAAGGCCTTTAAAGCTCATCCAGTCCCAAGCTCCTGCCACGGGCAGGGACCCCTTCCACTGGAGCAGCTTGCTCCAAGCCCCTGTGTCCAACCTGGCCTTGAGCACTGCCAGGGATGGGGCAGCCACAGCTTCTCTGGGCACCCTGTGCCAGCGCCTCAGCACCCTCACAGGGAAGAGCTTCTGCCTAAGAGCTCATCTCAGTCTCCCCTCTGGCAGGTTCAAGCCATACATGCAAACTTTTAGGATTTTCCCTGCTCATGGCTCTCAGCAGTGGACATCAATACTCACAAGGTATCCCTGTGTACCAAGAACTGGATGCACTGAATAGTACCTGAGCTGGGGCCAGTTTGGCATGTACCAGCACAGACCAGGGTTTGCCATTCTCCAGGTATGATGGTTGGGTCGTATCAACGACCACTCTTAGGCCATGCTGATCTAAAACACTGGCTTTGCTCTCAATTCAGTTCAGCAGCCTGCATCAGTACCTTCACAGCAGCACAAGAGGCTTACAACACTGAAACCTTTTCCATGGCACCTGACTTCAGTAAATGAAGTCATTTCCATAGGGTCAAGAACAATTGCAGAGCACTCATCACACAGACTAACTGCAAGATGTGTACTCTTACAGCAGCAATCTATAACAAGCATATCTTGGCTGAAAGCTTTTGAGGGGAACAATTCAACCTCACCACTATCAGAATTCAACCTGCTTCTGCAGGTAGAAAAGAGTGATGAGGTCAAATATAAAGAACCCAGATACAAGGAAAAAGGGCAAAGCAATTCTCAGAGATCAGAACTATTTTAAAAGGACTGTGATTTCTATGCAGGTGCACAGACCTTCTCAATGCTCAGTGCCACCAGGTGCCATTATCTGGCCATCCAGCAATGGAAGGGTGGATTCTTCAATGACATGCCTGACAAGTCATAAATAACAAGCTTTTTTATACTACTGCATTCCCAAAACCACTCTGTGCTAGTTGTTGCCAGAGAGAATAATGAAATGGAAATGCTTTGTTTTGACAAGTGCTGAGGAAAACTTTCAGTCCTGTTTCACATAACAGAGAAGTTAACCAAAACACACAAAATCAAAAGAGAAACCCCAAAGAGTCACAAAAAGGCAAACGCTCCCTCTGTTTCCCACACGGATCAAACACAACTTATAAATACAATTCGGCACTAAAATGATCCCATACAAAGGCTGAAGGTAGACAATGCTCTTTGTGTTTCTGCATTTCTGGATGATTCTCCTGATTTGGCTGCCTCACCACTGATGTATCCATCAGGTGCACCAGGAAAAGAAAGATAAAAGCACAAAGGTTCTGCTAAATGCTCCCCAGCAGCAAGAAAACAGAACCTGCAGTTAAGTCACCCAACAGCCTGGCTTCGCGGTCCCTGCTAACCCTACTTCTTAAACAAACTGCATGCGACTTGCTCAGAAGATGATGGAAAATAGAATAAATCCTACTACATCAGGTGCTAAATATGATAAATCTAATAGTAAAGAAATAGCATAGGGATTTTCTTGATGTGAAACACAAATTACCTACACTGAGTGATTTATATGAGTGAAGTTGTGGGGTCTACACAGCTCTTAGGTAAATGCACATCCTATTCATTGAGAAATGCAATCAGAATCACTGGCAGCTGCAGCAGGTTGCCTTGAGTAATATTGGCTCAATGCGGTAATGCTTTTTTTAGGTGCTTCTATGCTGGAAAAATTCCTTGCAGGAATGCAATTACACCAGCAAAATATGTTTTCACTGGTCTACTTTATGCTGCTTCCCTGAACTCCCCTTCTAGTGTGTGTGCTCCGTCTGCAGCAGAAGCATTTCCAACACTGGATTTTTTCTGGTGTATGTTACTCATTATTAAAAGGAGGCATTACTAAAATAATCAGGCAAGAAACAGCCCCCAGGAACTATTCTTTGCAGATTCTCATTAGAGCTGCCTTCAACTTTGTTTTTCATTTTGGTTAAAAGGAATTTTTAAGTTTTAAAACACCTGGCCAATATATGAAATAGATTTCTGAAAACCTTCAGAGCATCCCATTTTTGAAGGTACACACCCAGAGAAAGCAAACACACACAGTACCACAGGAGTAAAGGCAGATGTGACAAAGAATGGAGAAAGTACACGAGCAGGAAGGAGAATTAACAAAGATGGAATCAAGAGAAAGGCCAGCCCCCCAGAAGATCAAGACTTGTTCACAGAAAAATAGTATCTTCATCCCTTCAGCCAGAGGAAAACAGGGCCACAACTGGGAAATTAATTACAGTGATTGTTTAGAGCCAACATAAGAACTTTCAGCATAACACTTTTCTGCTGTACATTTTTAAGACATCCCACCTGCACAATTAAGGTTTCTAAGTTCCAGATGCATGTAGAAACTGTATTAAACCGTAAGTATTTCCGGAACACCACCGCAGCTCCTGACAGCTTTTGGAAATAACAACCACAGAACACTATTGCCACATTTAGGCACTGAACTCTTGTGGGGAAGGACACCAGGAGCTGGAGCGTCTTTAACTTAAGCCCATGGCTGGGTGGGTATGTGAGATACTCAGCTCCAAGCTCCTCACCGGCACAACAATGCAGCAGTCTTCAGCTTGTGTCTGTGCTCCCATTACAAGTCTACTGGATGTGACATTATCTATAGTATCACTTGCTTATCTCTGTTTACAGTTGTACCTGGACTATTTTTCATGTGGAGAGCAATACTGTAGCATACATGACACGCAGTTTGACAGCCACTTATCTGCTTCCCGCAGGGAAGATCAGTGAGGCAACACTCAGTCTGAACAACCCTAAATGGGAACATCTCCCCTTGACCCCTCTAATGTCAGTGGAATAGGAGGAACTTACCCAGTGTAGTTAAGTTACACCTCTGTCATGTGCTGCCTGCTGGAAAGATGCATGGAGACATTCTTGACTACAGAGATTACATAAAGATTTCAGTCTCCAGTGTTAAGTCCCTGACAACAACACACACTCACAAGGAGAAAGTTGAGAACTGAACCCCTGGACATCCAAAACACTTGACCTGATATCCCACAGGAAGATTGTAGGGTATCTATAGAGTAATCCATGCCTTAGACCTGCTCCCTCACTACTGAACCATTCTTTTCCATCACAAAATCTTCCAAATGCTTCTGAAATACCAGCTACCTTAATCTGTTTCTTCTTTTTATGGAACCCATGCATTAATTCCCAATGCAATTTGCACTATTTCATATAACACAGAGAAAGCCTAATGATAGGCAAGTTTGTTGAGCCAATAGCTAATTTAGATCTGGCTTTCCTTAACAAACCAAGAGTCTTCATCTGTCCTTTTAAGTTATCCTCAAATGACTTTATTTCAACACTGCAGATGAAGACATGGTCTTTTTAAGTAACTGCTTTACTCTCTTTGGGAGGCAATTAAAGAGTGCAAGAAATTACCACCTTCTGTTTCTATTCTTGTCATGGCTGGATAATTGTTGTTTTAGGAGAGGGAAAACAAGTCATTGCCAGTCTCAACACTTCTAACCGCTTAAAGGTTATCAGTGCAAAAGCAGCTCTGCCAGATTGAAGGACAAGCGTTCTAATCAGTGCCCTGAACTTACGTGCAAGCAGATTCAGGTCCTCAGCAGATGTCTTCATCAATGTGGTTCCTGCCATTACCTTTCTTCTGTCTGGGTCATGGACAAATTTATAAAACAAACACAGTGATGTGTTTGCAAGATCAGGACTCAAGTTTGCTTTTCCTTTCCTTATTACATCCCTGCAATGTCACCCAAAAAGCAGTTGTACATTACATGTCCAGGCTGATGAAAAATGAAGCACAAAATGAAGCGCTGCAGATTGCATCCAATTATAACTCTGGCTGACACACCTTTCATGTTTAAAATTCAGTCCTGTGGCTTCAGTTTCAGTTTCCTGAGCTTCATTAACTCTACCCAGATTAGGAAGAGGTTAAAGAGAAAACGATAAATTACAAATCCAAGAGCATGCCTGTTGCCGTACCCAGCACATGCAGGAAGGAAGAAATGATGTTCTATTTGCCTTTCAAAGCAGTTCTGCTCTACAGACGCTGTCAACATCAATTAGAAGCATGACCTACGTCAGGTCTTTGTCAATACTGTAACTAGTTTAGAGATCGCTCTTTACAGTCTGAGAACCAACTTTTGGAAAGACAAATCTATCCAATCACCACAATTGATCAAGAGTGGACAAGGGAATTGCAGAAAGTTTCTGAATTGGATGTATCTGCAGTGCACACACCTGAACTTGAAGGCTTTGAAATTCAATTACAGAAACTAAAATAAATGACCATAATGTTTTCTATTATCAGATTCAGAGAAATCATTTTCCTTTCCTTCCCCTGCCCCCAATAAAACAAATTTCAATTACTTTTTTGTAATCAACAAACCTGACCTTCCATCAGAGTCCTTCAGTAGTGGACAGCTTTTAATGTTACATAATATATCATAACTGTAGAGCAGCACACCAGAGGGTTTTCAGTTTCAAGGTACAGCATCCCAGTTTAAAAGGCAAGGATTAGGTGCTCATAACGCATCTGGACTAACCAGATCAAACACTGAGCGTGGCGCGCTTGGCCACCCTGTGGGACACCTAAACCCTGGAAAATGTATATGCACATAAGGAATTCCTCAACGTTCATTCAGCCTTTTAGCACAGGAATTTATTTCAATACCATTTTAGATGGAATTAAAAACTTCCCATGCATCAACATCGACAAAATAAACCTGTTTCAAACATTACAGTCAAACCTAACCTGTCTCAGCTACTCCAAAGCTTTCCTGTACAGGTATATAAAATATGCATTAGAAAAGCCTTTTCCTCTTGCTCCTTTACCACAACATGGTTTGGACTCCAGCTTCACACCGCCACCAAGAAAAATAAGGAAAAAAGGGGCATTTCCAGTTGTCACAGGAGCAGGGGAGAAAAGAGAAAACAAACACGGAGTTGCCAAGGTTACTGACAATCCTCGCTGAAGAGGTGAATTAAATTGATAGGGAGGAGACGGGTACAAAAAGAGCCGCAACTCCATTTTTACAGTTCTCCTATTGCAAATGTGACTAGTTCTACACATTTTGAGGTTCTTCCTTCTGGGGAATTTACACCAATTTGTATTCAACAGAATTCTTCACATCTGCCCTGCAAATACAAGGCTCAAACTGTGTACATGAAATTGCCCTATCCTGGAACAGTGCTGATCTGTGCAATCGCCCATACACAACCTTATATTCAAATGACAGAGGTACATTGGCACTGTCTCAAAACCTGAAGCCAGAAATAGTAAAGCTAAAAATAAGGTTTTTACTTGTGCCACCTGGCAGAAGAATGCACAAGATGGGATTCACCCCAACCATATCGAAATCAGTCACCTGCTATGCCTGAACGTTAAGAAAGTAATTTCTTCACCATGTCTCATAATTCTCCTCTTGCAAACAAGTTATTTCCCCTTGTCTTAGAGACAGAGAACATCTATTTTAAAGCATGAAGATGAAAGTTGCCCAATCATGGAATTCCATGTGGTCTGGACCTAAATCTATCAAGGACTATCCAGTCCCCACAAGAAACCGCTTTCTGGTAATGGTATATTGAATGGAATTATCTTCCTACCAACCAATGTGCTGCAGCACTGAGACTCCTTATCCCTTTGTAGCTACTTTCTCGTACAGCAGATTCTTAGGAGAGGGTTCAGAACTGGTAACTCAACAGCAGCCCTGAAAAGAAGGAATCCAGCTGGGATGGGTTTACACATACGTAAAGCCACACAGTCTTTGCAGCCTCACAGTATCACAGCTCCATTAAGTCAATATTTTTAAGGTACTGCTGCATGATTAGGATGTTCATGTCTCTTTTCTCTTTCAAGGACAGAGATACTAAGAGTTGAAGCCCAAGATCACTTGGAGTACTGTGTATAGTTCTGGTGTCCTCAACATAAAAAGGACATGGAACTGTTGGAACAAGTCCACAGGAGGCCACGAGAATGATCAGGGGACTGGAGCACCTCCCGTATGAAGACAGGCTGAGGAAGTTGGGGCTGTTCAGCCTGGAGAAGAGAAGGCTGCGTAGAGACCTCAGAGCAGCTTCCAGTGTCTGAAGGGGGCTACAAGGATGCTGGGGAGGGATTCTTCTTTAGGGACTGTAGGGATAGGACAAGGGTAACAGGTTGAAACTTAAACAGGGGAAGTTTAGGTTGGATCTAAGGAGGAAGTTCTTCCCTGTAAGGGTGGTGAGGCACTGGAATGGGTTGCCCAAGGAAGTTGTGAATGCTCCATCGCTGGCAGTGTTCAAAGCCAGGCTGGATGGGGTCTTGGGTGACATGATCTAGTGTGGGGTGTCCCTGCCCATGGCAGGGGGTTGGAACTTGATGACCTTAAGGTCCTTTCCAACCCTAAGTATTCTATGATTCTATGATTCCGTAACATTAGCAACCTCATGTATGGAACAGAGCAGGGCGGGGAGATGGACTAGCTGATGGAAACAAGTCACCTCTGGAAACAGTCAAACTCAAGTTGCCAAACACATCAAGGAGTCACCAGTTTCAGAACTGTTGCAGTCCAAGGGCGCTCCATCAGCCCCTGCCAAGCTCTCAAACCTCAAAGATCATTTATTTGTGTAACATATTGCACGAGACAAGGACTGAGGTTGTGTTATGAATAGCATCTGAGGGGCTACAGTTGACTTTACTCCATCACAGTCCCATGAAAGTCAGTTCTTATTCCAATGCACATTAAAAATCTGTGGCCAGCATGGTAAATATCTTACAGGCAGTTTTATTGTAGGCTGCTGACAAAGTGAAGACAAATCATTTTACATTTTTGGTGCCTTGCTTCCAAACAAAGAAGGAGCTCTCAGGGAAAAAGCATACTTTGGGATGGAAAAGAAAGCATTCTTAAGGATTTCTAAATTTCATTATGAACCTCATATATCATGACCCCTGGCAATACTACAGTAACAGGAAGCTCATGCGAGGGAATAATCTAACAAACTAAGGTAACAGGAACACTGCTATTACTCAAGTTCTTGAAGCAAGGAATGGTCCATAAAAGTAAAGCATAGAACTGTCCTTCGGAGAAAGGACCTTCAGAGGAAAGAAGAAGATAAACCCCTCATAAAAGCCTGGCTCCAGACACCAACACATTCAAAAAAGTAGATTTGCAATAGAATTATAAGAATGCATCACCCTGCAAATAACATTTATCATTACAAGAGTCTGTCCAGTGGTGGAAAAATGTTGTCCCTTTACAGAAGGGAAAGCGAGACCTGATTCTTCCTAATCAGAGTGTCAGAACTTGATGTTATAACCAAGAGATCACCAGGTGTTGTGCATGGCAGACCAGCACCTTACTGGACACAGACAATACAGTGATATCTATCAATGGAGAGGACAAAGAGTTAACTTCCTTATTTTAGTAGATGCTGCTCTTAAACTCCCTCAGCACACCTGCAGGTCCACAACACACCATACAGTCTTTTTATGGCAGCACCCATATTTAACTGGGATGGGTTTTGTTCCTGCATTGACTGCAAACATCCCCAGCACAGCCCAGAGGAAAGAAATTCTACATTAAACAGTACTTCAGTGTGTGCCTGAGATGTCAGGTTCTTTTCTAGTGAGTGGAGTGCATATTATTTGTGCCTCTTCAAATATCCAGGGTTTTGTTTCTCCAGCTCCAATATGAGCAGGGAATTGTAAGCAATGGAAGGTGCAGCTGACAGCCAGCACTGACTCTGTGTCTGTGCAGTGTCTTCTGCTTAAAAGTGTTCTGGTGTCCCTGCCTGGAGACAGATGTACAAACAGTTGGGGGAGCTCCCAGTGCAGCCTTGAGAGGAAGCAAAACTCCACTGTGCTTTTAGATTAGGAAGGACAATGTTTCCAGTGTGTCCCTGTTACTGCTCATATCCACTCCTGACCGCGATCTGAACTGGCCTGAAGGGTGAAAGGCGCTCACTCTCATTGCTGATCCCCAGCACAAGAGCTGTAACAAATCCTGACCTGAACTCATCACCCTTAGGTTTTAGTTATTCCAATTACAGCAATTTAAACATTCTGCTTTCCTGTACTCATTGCATCCTAGTCTTCCTGCAGCCACATAAATCCCACTAAATCTTCTGAAAGGAGATTAGCAACTGGAAGATTTTATAGTGTGTACAGCCCTAAGAGAAGAAAACAAGTTGGATGTCCACATTCCAAGTCTTTTCCCACCATTGCACGATAGACAGACACATCCTGAGCTTAATCTGCCTCTTGAAAGGAAGATTTAGAATCCAGTCTCTCCTGAGAAGGGTATTTTCTTCTTGATACTACCATTGACTAGTATCTATAGCTGCTTCTGCTGTATTAGCTGCTCATTGCTGTATTCTTTTTTGCATTTACTGCTCCACCTTTAGTTTTGTTACAAAATCCTTATTGACTTCAGTGGGCTTTGCATCAGAGAAGACAATAATTGCTATATGCTACCCTTTAGCTTGAACTCTGTTGTGCTTAACTTCCCACCCACTCTGTATTCTGAGGCTAAAACAGAGCAACAGGATCTCGCTGAGGAATTCCTGAGGAAGTCTCTGGGTTTTGAGGCAGGTATCTGTTCAGTGCTCTCATGGACTTCAGCAGGAGCTGCGTGGGAATAATGAGCACAGAGCATGGCTGTGGTGCCTGCTGAGGTCTGGGTCTGGTCCTTGTTTGTTGGCAACTGCTGATGACTAAAAGTAATCAAAAATAACAAACACCACCAAAGCACTGACTTAATGCAACTGCACGTCTGCAGTGTTTGTCTTCCAAGACACCTACAGCTCTACTCTCATACTGCATGTTCTTTAAGTACTGCTTTATGTCCTCCAAAGACCAACTAGTTCTTTAAATAGTACTTGAACCAATATAATCCTTTTGTCTTTTATATTCCTAAATGTTGTTATTGATTCCATCCCTGGCAGTGTTCAAGGCCAGCTTGGACAGGGCTTGGAGCAAGCTGCTCTAGTGGAAGGTGGCCCTGCCCATGGCAGGGGTTGAAACTGGATGAACTTGAAGATCCCTTCCAACACAAACCAGGCTGGGGTTCTGCGATAAAAAAATCATAGCAAATGCTACAGTCATATTAGAAAACTCTGAGATTTCTTCTGTAGTGTTCAGGCAGAGTGAGTAACATAATGTGTGCCAAGACTCTGTCGCTGTCCTATTGATTTTACATTCTTCACAATAGTGAGTGAAGCTGAGGCGTGGTGGGTGAGGCTTCCGAATGGGCTGCTGGCCTAAGGTCCTTATTTTGTTCTGGAACAATCCAGGCTCAGGAATAATTTACAAGAGTCTGTTTTTTCTCCCCTGAGCTGTCCTGGCTTTGCTGTAGATGGCATTTACCTGTGGGTGTCTGTTACCAGTAAGTCAACTCTCAACTCATCGCTCCAGTTAACTTGAACACTGTTCCATATGTGCCGTCTTCTTTCCTTCATGGGCTTTGCTAACATGGGGAAAGCATGAGGACGCAGCCGAGTTCTAGTAAGAATGTCTTCAACAGCCTCTTCAGTCCATGACTTGTGCCAAGCTGATCTATCATTTCCCTTATCTGCCCCCTCCCTCTGCTGGAAATTCAGCGCAGGGAACACGCTTAGAGACAAGATGAACTTTCTCCTCTTTACTGTAAAACATAGGAAAGACCCTTTCTGGAGACCATTACAGTTCCCTCCTACATTGCTCAAGGACTTTTTCCTATTTTTACCTCAAAGTCCTGTTTATGCAGGGGCAGGACTGCCTCTTCTCACTCTCACCTGTTTGTAATCAATACAGTGACCTTCACTGAAGCTGTAATTACACTGGGCAGGGATGCATCAAACCCGAGAATATCTGATTTGCCCTCAACCTGAGGTGAGGCCTCTGAATGTATTTCTTTTAATGCCTGACCCTTTGCCACTGTAATTCAGTTTAAAACTGTGGGGGTCAGTTTAAGATCAGACTAATAAAGGAGGCAGCTTAATACCTCTGCTGTGCTGGGTTTCAGTGCAGGCACAAGCAACAAGGGGCCTCATTAGTGTTTGGGTTTGTTTTTGGAGGTTGATCCAAGAAGAACTGGACTGACACCATGAAACTCATTAGACTGAGGCCTTCCAACACTGAGCTTTTGTATTAAACAGAAAAGACATGTAGCAAGAAGGAAGTCTGGGAGAGCAAAGCAGGATCCTCATTAGAGTAATTAGCCTAAGCCATTAGTTCCTAGAAGCCTCAAATGGCCATGTTTATTCCAAACAGATGCCAAGGGGCTGCTGGCTGTAGCTCCAACATCTGTCTTGAAGAGGGAGGAGGAGGCTGGTAGTGGCTGCCTGGGTTTGCTTACAGTGTCTGGCTTAGGTGATATGTGATCCTATTAAGCTCAGTACAGCAAATCCTCTTTCATGGCACTCATTTCTTGCCATTATCTTTATTTGGCTGGTTCTTTCCCTTATGGTATTCTTCTACTACCCCAGTGTTTCATGAATAGCTTGAAATATTTCTTGAGTAGCCTGTAGGAAGAATCCTGCTTGGTCTGTGTCAGCATCTCTGGAGGAAAAACGGGCTTAAAATAAAGACATGCTTAAATGTTGCAGCTGAAACACTTAGAACTTTTGCCTCTGTTGAGAAAGAGCTCTTATTTGAAAGATTTAAAAATACATCAAATATTTGTCCTATCTTTTGGCTGCTTATTACAGATTATAGGGTCATAGAACAGTTAGTGTCAGAAAGGACCTTAAGATCGCCTAGTTCCAATCCCCCTTCCATGATCCGCTCCTGGTGTTCCCTTCTCTTGTAGGAGCTGCTGTTTTCTAGCCAGGAACTTTTGGCTGGAGATAATCAGGAATACTGCAGCAAGGAGAAAGGCAAACTTTGTGTGTAAGAGGATAGTTCTTTCAGGGTAAAAACCTGAAATTTGAAATTTACCTTCCATGTTTCAGATAGGGATGATAGGGTGGCACAAGGTTTTTCTTTGGGATAAGACCCTTTTTATTTGTCTAGCTGCCAGCAATGGAAAGAGAAAAATGTCACTTCACTTAGCAGGAACGGCTGTTGGCTTCACTATAGACACAGAGTGAGAGACTTATTTTCTCCATCTTCATCTGGATTTCAGATAGACTCTTTCCCTATGATGGGAAGGGATCATGCCTCTCACATCCCAGCCTATGCCTGCAGCTCTTCAGTGCATGCAGTGCAAGAGAGGACTGAAAACTTCTCATATAAAAGCCTGTAGTCTCTTATTGAAGTCAAACATTCTGTGGTTTTTGCTTCAATTCTTTTAAAGTAGCTTCTTCTTCTTCAGTGTTCTTTGATAATTTATGTCATCTTGTTTCCATGACTCTATACTGTCCTCCTTTATCACTAAAATAAAGAGGGTAATAGTTTCACAGTGGAAACATTTTTCTTCCTTATTTCTTTATTCTCACCGTGGAAGAACACAGTTCCCAGCACTGTGGTTGCAATATGCACTGCAAGTAACCGATGCCAAAGCAGAGGGAGAAACAAATAACCCAAGCGCTGTTAGAGATAATGACGGTTTTTAAAGCTAATTTGTCAGACAGTGTTTTCCCCTCTGCTGTCCTTGCTATCCTCTTACAAATCTTTCTTTGTTACGGCGAGAACAGGTACTGTAAATGCAATAGGACTGCATTTGGAAAAGATCGAAGGGCTGTGTTTTGACCTGGAGATAAAACATGTCAAATGAGACCTTTCAGCATGGAGATGCTGTGTGGTTTTAACGAAGTCTGTCAGACCCATCTGAATGGTTAACCTGCCTTTTGTTTTCACAGCTTATTAAAATCAAAGTACAGCAGTAATTATGATGCTCTCTGACTGGTGGATTTCCATCACCCCCAGGGAGTTCCATGTACCTACAGGATTAGCTGTGCTGTGAACTACTGCAGGAGGTCAGTGGTGCTTCTTCCTAACATCAGAATGTCAAACCAGAGCTTTGTCACCTCTGCTGTACGTCTGTTGGGGTTTTTGAGTGGAGGATCTGACCTACAGAACCCCAAACCATGAAATTTCTGTTAAATATGTTTCACTTCTCAATGAGAAATTGAAAATCAAGCTTATATTGAACTCTGCTCCTCAGGAGAATTCATCCTCTGTCACTTGAGAAACTGAAGAGCGTGTTTGTCCCTACAGATCTTCACAGGTTTAAAGCAAAGATGATGGGCTAGAATAATACCTGAGGGAAGACTTCATCTTTTAAATCAATGCTCCTGCATCCTTGCAATGACATTATGTTGTTTATTCTCTACTATTTGGCCTGTATTTCTCTGTATTTGGCTTTATATGTGTTTTCTCCACAGTTGTTTGACAAGCAGGGATGAAACTCTAACTTCTGATTTAGGTTCCACGTATTCATGCAGGATTTTTTCAAAAGCTTTGGATGTGGTCATGAATTTTGTGGGGTTTGCTGCTTAAACTGATAGAATCATTACAAACTGGCGCAGTCTGGGGATCTAGTTCAAAGGCCTGAAGTTTCAGGAAGGTCTTTTGATAGTACTAACTGAAACAGATCTGTAATGAAGGCCATTTCTGTAATGGCAGAATGATTTTTCAGGATTAAATCATTCTGCCTACTTAAGACATTTGTCTGCTCACGTAAATCACAGAAATGAGTGTAACAGGTAATTCCTGAAAGATGTAAATACATAGAATTTCATGGAAATCAGTATAAAGATTCCTGTTTACTTTATACCCAGCCTCAAAAGAATGTGTTTATAGCAGAGCTGGTATTTGATCTTGTACTTGCCAGTCAGGGAGCTTGGAGTCACAGAATAAAGACTTTGGAGGTGTGGGAGGGCAGCTTCCCCACATGAAGAGTATTCTGTATTGGGATTTTGAAGCATTGGCAAAGTAATCAGTGTAATTCTTCAGCACAGATTATGCTGTAAAAGCAAAAAGAAACCCCAGTATCATTGATTTGGTTTTGTAATAAGATGACAAGTTTGTAGTGATCACCATCTGGGGAGATTAAAGATTTTCTGACATTGTCAGTATCTTTCTCCAACTGTTTTGAACACCTGCATGGTTTTTATCCTAAAATCTGGTTTAGGATAAGGTAAGTATGGGAAAAGCTAGATCTGCCATTGAACCGGTGTTACAGAAGTTCCAAATCCTTCTGTGGTTGATAAAATACCAGTATAAAATAGTTTATAAAATCCAAACAAGTAGGAGAAGGACTTTGTGCTCCACATCTGATGGCTATCTGACCCTGCACTGCTTGGGTGTTTGATTGTCAGTAGTCAGGCAATCATCGAACCCCAGAGTGGGTTGGGTTGGAAAGGGCCTTAAGCTCATCCAGTTCCAACTCCCTGGAACTTCATTCATGCTGGCTGTTTCAGTATTTTCCTACAGAGCATGAAAGTACAATGGAAGTTCCCCCATTCTAACTGTTTAACAGAACCAAAAGCAAGCAACAACACATAAATGGACTACAGATTTTGGCTCTTAATATAGCTGATGCAGATACTGCAGCTGTAACTCTAAGAAGAGGAGAAAGGAGGGGATGGCAGGGACAGCCACTGAATGACATTAAAAAAATAAAAACCTTTTGGGCACTGCTGATTCAAAAAAGAGGTTATGAAGCATTAATAATAAATGTTCCAATATTTGAGTGCAGTTTTCTTTAGGGAAACTTGAACAGATTACATAAAGCACACCTGACTCTTCTCTACTTGTTCTCAAAATGGGGACTTACAGGACCAAAACGCTTTTTATTCAAGTCCAAAAAAGACAAAGAAAGAAGTTACATCCCAAACATGGATATCCCCGTTTGTTCAGACATTAGTGCATGCAAATATTCTGTATTACAAACCAATTTTTTTAAATCAGTCATTATGAGCCAAAATCATTATGAGCCATTGCCAGCAAAATCAATGGAATTATGTAGAAAGTTATTAAACTAAACTAAACACCAAACCTACAACAGTAAATTGCCTTCACACAGCTGCTACAATAAACCTGCCTTTTTCTTAAACAGGTACAACTCATTTTTCATCTTGTAAACACTGTTCTTTCACAGCCATTTTACCTTACACTTGTATCATTTGTTGCCTCAAGCAACCGAGCCTGGAAATTCCTGGGTTTGTTAAACCAGCTCACTAGAGCAGTGTGGTAGTCAATACCAATGCTCACTTCATCTTTACCTGTCAGGTCTAGGGCCTGAGTGGATTAGTTGCCCCTAATTCCATTTTTCCCAATATGATATGTTAGTATCCAGAGGCAAAAGTAGTGGAGAGGAAAAAAACCAACACAACAACAGGGAGAAGGGGTGACATGCAGTGTCAGCAGAAACACACAGGAACAGCACAGCAGTTTATAATAGCAAGGAAAACATCAAAGAAATACAATACTCTGCTGAACAGGAGGCCTTCAGTGTAATTATTAATGCAAAGAATGTACATTATTACCATAATGTAACTCAAGATGCATCTGAGCAGGGCCCCCTGAGGGAAACAACTTGATATATGTTACAATCA
The DNA here is from genome assembly GCF_028554395.1 of Pezoporus wallicus. Lineage (NCBI taxonomy): Eukaryota > Metazoa > Chordata > Aves > Psittaciformes > Psittacidae > Pezoporus > Pezoporus wallicus. The sequence goes on from NW_026636985.1 coordinate 2,149,084, forward strand.
AGCTCACTGGGGAAACAAAAGGACACTAGCTAAAGAGACATATTTATCTGGGCAGTGTTTAGAAATGGCAAAGATAGAGAGCAGCTTCCAGATAAAGCATCATCTTTCTAGGAATAGTGTCTTTGCCCTCAGTAACAGACAAGGCAGGCTCAATTTATGTTAAAGTTACACCTATAAAGGGTACACAGACTAATAAATGATTAAGAGATGTCACAGATGAGAGTGGTGCTTTTAAAGCACATCAACAAGAACTCTTTTAGGGGGTTACAATCAACTTGCAGCTCCACAGCGTGTTCAAGCATTTGCTCAAGCGTTTATCAGTTATTAAAGTTTTTAAATATTAAAAATTAGGAGGGTCAAATTCACAGAGTGAGGAAGTCCCAGATCTTGTTAGGGATTAGAACAGAGAACCATGAAGAAGAAACCATAGGCTTCCAGTTAGGAAACAAAAGTTAACTCTTGCTACAGGCTTCCTGCCACTGCTACAGACCTGCTACAACCAATTCCTCCTGGAAGGTCCTTCAAAACTGCTTAGAGACCAGAAGTTTTAAAAATAAACTAAAATACTGAGCATTCTCATGCATTCTGTTCAGGCCACAATGACTGTATTCTGCCAGTGTCAAAACATGCCAGCACGTTATCATACACCTGAAACATTAAGTTATAAAAACCTTAGTGAAACTAACTCTGCGAAAGCCAAGCTAGAGTGCTGAAGCGATTTGTTTTGACAATTCTTCCACCTAAAACTTCAGCTAAGCCTACATCTTCCTGGTTTGAAGTGTTTTGATTCTGACAAAAACATGTTTTCCAAAGGAAAACTGTCCACGGCCAAAACATTTACACTGACAGACCACTGCATAAACCTGCACTGAATCTGCAAGCCCTTTGAGGTGTTACTGCTGCAGTATGTCTGGCACCAACCTAGAAGGAAGCAGTGGCCTGAAGGTCTTTGTTCAGCACAGTGCTACTGCCTGCCTACACATTACTCTCCTTTAATGCAGCAGCACCTTAATACTCTTGTCTCCTGCAGCATGGTAACTCACAGGTACCTTAGCATAAGCAAATACATCTTTATATCACTCACTCTTCAGAGAGGTTTTGGTAGAAAACTGCCCACTGGTCCACTTAGTCAGAAAAGCAGCGAATACAGTGCATGGACCCAAATTAGCACAGTTACATGACAGCTTGTATCAGTCTGCCTAAATAAAATGGTTTTATTCATAACAAGGTGAGGGCTTTGTTAGGTTTTTAATGTTAATAATAAAGTTTATTAGTTATAAAGATTCACTGAAGAGGGTAAGGGGAAAGGACGTAAGTGCTCTCTAGGCTGAAGGAAGCCTGCAGGCACCATGAGTGTTAAAACATATTAAACAGCGCGAGCCCAAGAGCCCTCTGGAGTTTCCTTTGAATGTATTACTTTTAAATTAGAGATAGGGAATTTTCCCTGTGGAAGCTGGACAGAAAACAGCTGTGCTCATTAAAAGAGGAGGAACTGCTAAGTAGTTATATAATCAACACTGTGTGTAATTAACAGAGAATTATAATAGTAGAGCTAACACTAAGCTGGAGCTGTGCACTGAGCTGAATGCTAACAGCTTTGCAGTCAGCTGCCCTTTATGTTGCTCTGCTTGTTCAACCACACTGCCCAAGCTGCAGATCCAAACGGTGCCTTGTTCCTCAGGCTCATGTAGCAACTGAGACACAGCTTCTCTGCACCAGCTTGGTAAGGAAAGGCTGCTCAGAGGGGTCAGCCAGCCCAGCATTTACTTAGTGCCAACAGGAAAACGACTACGCTGTTTGGCAACATGAATGCCAGGTAGTCAAGAAAAGCTTCCACAGAGCAGGAAGAGGAGGAACACATCGTGGAACTATTAGAGCCTTCCACCTGAAAATTTCCATGTGCTTTTGGCCATTGTAAAAGCAACATAAGGAGTACTAAAGTAGTCCTAGATTTAGAGCTGTGGTATGAAAAATCCCGTATGTAGCATGTGAAGACTAGATATATGAAGATGTCCCCAGCTCAGACCATTTATTCCCTGTGGGGATCACAGGGGCTGTTTACTAATGGTATCACTGAGCCAGTGAAAGCTTGCTAGCATGACAAGTCAAGAAACTTAAGAGACTATGCCATACCTAGAGCCAATCTGAATGTCTGAAGAGAGCCGAATGTAAGGACTGGCCTCTGAATGAATGTTAAAGAAGCAAACAGCACCAGTATGCAACATGAGAGATCAGGATTCAGCTGCTTCTGCCATCAGGGAGCTTAAACAAACCTCTTTTAAAGCTATTCCCATTGCGTAACTTCCACTGATTTTAGTGAGAATTACATAAAGAAACAGTTAAAAAAATCCCTGCTTTAAGTTCTTCTGTACCTATTTCTATTTTACAGATAAGAAATCAATCACTCTTCCCTAAACCATATATGTTTCATCTATGATAAAGGAGCGCGATACACTCCAGTACCACGGAAGCGACAAAAGTCAACCCTGAATGCAAAAAACCATGGACGAATAACCCCGTGTCATTTTGGTTTAAGGCTGCTGCACTGTGTTAGCTTGAGGGCACCTCATCCAAATTCACTCCTTGGTGCCAACAGTTTACAGCAGGAAGGTTTGGCTGCGCCATTACTGTTCCCTGGAAACCCTTAAAATGCAGGGAGAAAGGTTGTTAACTCTAAGTTATATACAATGCTCTGCTGCTCTTGTCCTGCCATTGTCCACTCCCAGCTGGCCTACAGGACAGGATCTTCCTAGTTGGATAAGTGTGCATTGCAAAGCCAGGTATCCAAGATGCCACAATGACTACAAGGCTGCAGATTTACCCTACTAAGGGCGAGACTCTTCTCTCATGAAGGGCAGAAAGGAGAAATCCATTCCAGAATTCCCCTTCCCCAACTGCACCACGTTCAAGCTTTCTGGGATTCAGCTCTACTACTGCATCCTTCATCCCAGCTTGTTTGCTGCCAAGAGCAGCAGGAGATAACACTGGATTGTAGTTGATAGAAACAAAAGGTACAGCTGGGAGTCCTCCTCAAACTGCTGACACTGGTAGTGATCATTAGCAATGAACAAATGTACTACAGAACTACCATAAAATGCTTTTAAGCCACCTACTAGTGAATACAAACCCACTTGGTCTCTCCTCCATTATCCACAAGCATACTGACAAGCAGACTCCTTAGCCTCTGCCTGGATTTGGCACTCTGAGATAGAAAACTGCCAAATTCTAAACTGTTCTGGTCCTATTCAAATACAAATTCACTAGAGGCATTCTCCTTGCATTGCCTGGAAGAGGACTAAGGTTGCTTCAGATCTCCTTGGTACAAGAGAGTTCTGATGGTGGCACACACATCTTCTACATTTAGCCTTTTGCTCTTTCAAAACTGAGAAGTCTGTTTGGCCAAAAGCTTATCTATAGTTGTCCTCCTCCCTTCCCTCAGACAAATAGCATATTGAGATCCCAAGTAATTCATCAACCAACAAGTAGTAGGCAGTACATTTTAGAATAGAACCCAGGAATCCTAACTTCCTGGTCTTTTTCCTTAACCACTAGATGACACTACTTCCCTGTATAGCAGCCCACTTTTCCAAAGTTTCTGAGCACTTCTACCTCTCATTGGCTCCAATGGAGTTCTGGGTATCAATTCCTAACTTTAACACAGAAATAGAATGATTGACAGAATACAAGGTAAGCAGCTCAGCTACACTGCAAAGGTTTTCTTGTACTTTTTCCTTTACTTTGACTTCTCTCCCCAGCCTAACCAACCTATTCCAATTAGATGTTCTGTGCATGTTTCAGTTTTCTTGTCACTGAAAATTCCATGATTCCCAAGGGATAACCAAAGCAGATAAGTATATAAGGGCTAATATTAACTGAGCCTTCCAAACAGCTCTTTAAAGACTCCTGGATGAAAGGTCATTCTTATGAGTCAAGACACATCAGTTCTGGAGGGATTCACTCACGACAAGTTATTCTACAACAGGATCTGCCAGAGCATGTATTGAATCATAGGATCTGGATCCAGTGAATGGGATGCCAAAACTATGACTTGGAATTAATTACTGCTACTTCCTGCTTGCCCATTTGTAGTGATTACTCAATAGCTCACGTCAATGTTGCAGTATTGCAAGTGCCACATGATGCATTAAAAAGTACTTCATCAGCTACTTTGTACGGGTTTAATGATGAGCACTGGACAGACTATTTCAGCTTCCCGTATTAAAACAGAATTGTGGATTTTATTTTATACTTCAAAACCTTTTCATCAAGAGGGTTTTTCTTGCTCTTTTAATTGCATATGGAATAGCACACTGTCACTTAACCCTCTTGTTCAGTCTCATTTTCCATCTTCTCTATTTTCACACACAATTTAACTGACTTACAGCAAAATAGAATGTATTAAGCTGAAGACAATGTGGGTAATCAACATAATGCACTGGCTGCTAATCCCTGGTTACCCCAGTCGTTTTTCACTGTTTATTTGACTTTTGGTCTACGTTATCTAGAGCAGAGTATGGATTTTCTTCACTGAGAAGAGTCATTCCATTTGAAAATGTGTGTGATACTTTGTATGTTGTATGCACAAGTACCAGCACAGCATTTGGTAAAAAGACCATCAATCAAATCAGTGCAAGGAACTTTAATTCTTAAGGCTCTGAAAATTCCTCTGTACAAAAGCAGCATAAGGTGCTGCAAAAAAAAAGACATCTAAGCAAAAGCCTGGTCAGAAGGTTGTGATACTCATTTCAAGAAGCAGACACAAGTCCAGCCAAGATGTGGCTGCTTTAGTACATGGGTTTGTGTAAGCACATTGGTAGAGTTCACATGGGCTGCATTTGCAACCAGTTTTCTGGACTCTCTGAAGTAGACAAAACCACAGAATAATACTAGAAAGGGTAAGTGCTGGGTGCCCCAGATGGTTTGCTTCACATGCAAGCAAGCAAAAATCACTGTCAGCATAGCAAAAAATATCCTACAACGCAGTATTAGCTTTGAGAAGCACAAGCACGGCAAACGTGAAGCACCAAACAAAAGCCAACCCTTGTCCAACTTCCCCATGTCAAGGCATCTCACTTGAACAGGCAAACATCTAACTGGAATTACTGCTGATCTGTAGACACCCAGATACCAAATTACAAACAACAGACCCAGTCAAGTGAATAACAGACAGAAAATTAAACCCAGCTCTTTTACACACATCTGACTGCAGTATCTGCCAGTGCTTTCTGTAATGCAGGGGGGGTTCAGAAGGAGGAACACACTAGCTAGTATTCAGAGATGAACAAGCTGAATTGAAACATTTTATCAAATATATCCTCATGAAGATCTTCAGCCCTTTTTATTTTTCATTTTAAGAACCGCTATTTCTATTTGTATTTCATTTCACTTTGTTTCATTTCTAACTGACATGCCATTATGCTTCAATTTGCTCTCTGTTGCAGAACATTCATCATTAAAGGGAATCCACAATATTCTGAGTAGTGTGAGAAGACTCCACAGACTGTATGCTAAAGCAGAACAAGCATCCACTCTGCTCACACTAATGAGCTATGGGAGAGTGCTTCTATTCTAGAGCCCTCATTTCAGACAGGGAAATTCAAAGGGCACTGTCAGAGTTAACAGTGAAACATCAATGTCAGTGCATTACTTAGTGTTACCTGCTGGATCCAGACAAGCCACTCATTTCCTCCTGTCTCAGCCTGTGAGTGCAATGCACCTTGCTAGTGCAGCGAGGAGGGAAACAGACATGCTTGTAGAAATTAGCTGCTGAATTCATATAGTTAAACCATCACGTCCTCTTCCTGTACATGGGACTGCCAAGGGCACTCAATAGCAGCGCACTTGGGACTCCCGTAGGAAGTTCTATGAGTTTGCAGGTGTCCACTGGAATCTAAAAGCAAGCTACTAACAGACACTTGATGCAGCATCTCCAGCAAAGCCAGAAGGGTTTGAGAATTCAGAACCTATTTGAAGTTTCTGCAATTAGACACCCATGGCTATGGCTGACCTTCAAAAAGCCCAGGTTGCTTCCAGAAACTGAATAAAATGTAACAAGTTCTCTCTACATGTTTCCATAATCTTCAGGACAGATAAAAGGTTTGAAAAGGGACATAACACAGCACGTGTTTTGCAAATTAAATATTAACTATGTGTTTGTGAAGGAAATAAACAACTTAAGAGAATTCTCCTCAGGTTCAGCTCACTATCAGCTAAATTGGATTGTGTCTATGAAAGAGATAACATCAATTCCGTATCTTTCATCTGCGATTTAATAAACCCATTTTCTTCAAAGGGATAAGGAGATCTGAATGCATTTCTGTAGCTTGCCAGGTGTGGAGGGTTTCTGTGGGAAGTGTAGGGGAGTGTTCACAGCATCTTCCACTCTGCCTTGAGCCAAAAACCAATGTTTAATGACCTTGTTCCCCAACTCTGAAAGTGCATCATCTGAAAACAGGGCAAAGACCCACAAAAATAAATATCACAGGAGCTTCTATAAGACCTAATTGGTTTACTAGAAACACTGGGAGACACTGTGGCAGAAGCAAAACACCCACCTGAAGCCAAACCTCACCAACATAAAGCCAACCTCCTGCCACCTTTCTAGGTAGTAATTTGTCCTTCCCAACTTACAGAATAACCCACCCAGCTAATGGAGGATTTCTTTAGGTATTTATTAGGTTGCTTGCTTGGCATGCCCTTCTCTCTGCCAACCAGAATTCTCTCTTAATTTACATTACCCAGACCTGCCCAATTTGCTAGGTTTTATGTTCACACCACAGGACATTGTGAACATCCAACTGGGACAATCAGCACCTCCACTGCTCAGCATACAACATGCTGGGGAGCCCAACCAAAACACAGTACACACTTCACATCTTTGAGTCACAGACCATACTGTAGATTACCCTCACAGGGTGCTAATATTCCCTCATACAGCATCTGCATGCTTATTTAGAGAGGTTTTGTCACCCTTTCCAAAGAAAGATGCATTTTTAGGTACCTTTCAGTTCAGCCTATTGGTCTGTCCTTCCCAACCTTATCTTGTAATGTAAGTACTTCTCTTAAGTGCTTCATAAATCTGGTTTTCCAATAATGGAAAACTAAGCCGAATCTTCTATAGCTCCAGTGGTATGGATTTCTTGGAAAAACTCTGTCATTTTTGACAAATGCAATCTCTCTGCTTTGCTGTGTAATCCTGCTATAGGCCTAGCAATCAAAAAACTAATAGGCCCTTCACAGATTATATCTGAACTGGAATTACTTCTTTATAGCCTATGAACATGTTTCATATTAAAGCAGCGATGTCCATCTCCAAAAGAAACTCCTGCTTGTCATTTTGTGTGACTTTTAAGTATCTGTAACTTACAGAACGACTGCCTTTAACCCCCGCACCTCAACATGTGAGTGAGCAACACAACATTATTAATGAAGTTCTGTTTCACTGAAGAAATAAACTTCAGGTTCAGGCCTGAAGCTAAGGACCTGCCAGGCTGATGGATATTTTTCCAGTATAATTTATGAGCTGATGGCTACCCACATGGATCACAACAAAAGCTTAAGTGCCCTTGAGATAAGAGCAGGGTGAATAAATAGGTAGGTATGAGGAATAGGATGGATTAGTAGCATAATAAAAAAGATACAGATAACTCCTCCAAACCTTGATTTTTCTTGTTACAGTCACAGATCTGTAGTTGCAAAAAAAAAGTGTTTTACCACATAAAAGGCACTGTGCCACACAGAATTGGCCCTTTTACAATTTTTAACCTGTTAGCCAAAAGCTGATGTATTTTGTTTCTATGCTTAAATTGTGTCTACTTTGTTATTAAAGTCCTATCATACTATTTCATTACACTGCTTATCATATTTGTGAAGGGCAATCTACTCTCCAGTGTTATCTCAAGGTAAGTTTTAAGTTGCTATCACAAGATGAAATTCTCCCAGAAGAACTCCTCTTGCAATAAGAGAAATCTGACTGTAATTTAAGAAATGCCTGTATGGGAACACTGACTGGCTCAAAGAGTTATTCAGTGAAGAACTCTGGTCACCTTTCAGACTGTATCTAGAAAGATCTTAAAGTTTTCACTAAATGCCCTTAAGGAAATGGGTTAGTTTCTTTCTTGGTTCAAGCTTGGAGTTGTTACAACTGTTATTCATTTCTTAACAGATTTAGGGAATGTCTTCTCCTGCATCACCCAGTATTTCTGTGGGAGAGATGGAAACCAAATCCAGATCTTCGGCTGCACCTCACAGCACCAGTGCTGAGCCACACAATCTCATTTAACACAAGGCCACTACCAATATTCAACATAAAGCAATCTAAATTTGAACACCTCTAAATACAATTAATAATTTGCTCCACTAAGAGTACTGCAACTCTTAAAACCATTTTACCATTCTGAACAATTTCTCTTTGAAGCAAAAATTCTAGCTGTTTTTTAGCAGCACACATGAATACACAGAGCGTCACACATCAAGAATCAGCTGTACTTCCATTCCTTGTAACCCAAGAGGATGCACAATCCAAACAGCTCAAACAGACCCTAATAAAATTTGAATTGTCATTTCTTTTAATTGTACTTACTGTGTGAATCAATACCATTCATTTCTTACAAAATGCTGGCTCAGTCATGTGGGTATTAGAAATGGACTCACTAAATTATTGATCCAAGTTACATATGCATACATAGGTTTTAAATTTACTTGGACCACCACATGTTAAGGTTCAAAAAAAATAATTTTTTCTTCTCCCCCCCCCCCCGAAATTTGACATCTGCAAAGACCCATTAATTTATAAGATATATTGAATATGTATTTCAACATTCTAACACCACACAGTGATGGAGATCTTTGGTTACTGTCAATGTCATAAAGGATGAGTGGATTCAATATTTTACATTACCATCTATTACTGAACATGAAGAGGATTCTGAACCACAATGATGAAAAAGCAGATTTCTTCAACCCAAGAAGTAATCTGACTTCAGGTGTTCTGATTTGCCACAGTGCCACACAGACATAACTGCTGTTGTTCAAGCATCAGCTGTTGGATGTTCACACACAATGTGAACTGTAAGTGACATTTTGCTGGAGCTAACAGAATACCAGCCTTTGGGGGGGGGGGGTGTCCGTCAGGCCACATCTGTGTAGAGTACAACTCTACTGCATCCAGCATCAAAGCTATAATGTCCTTATCCTCCTGCCGCAAGAAATCATCTCTAACACAGCTTCCAGAATAGTTACAGTTTAAGCAAAATGCACAAAGTCGTGTGGAATTAAACCTTTGTCCTGCATTTGTATTTTTTATTTGCAAGCATCCATATTTTTTCTTTGCAATACAAACCTCAGGCAGGAGAACAACAAGAGGCTTACAAAGCACTTAAATCTATTTCAAGAACTCAAATTAGAACATAGAAAAATATTCACAGACCATTGTGCTACCATTACAAATGCCTACTTATGAGGAGGATCCTTTGCAATGCTCTACATATAAACCCACATCACATACCTGGTGTGAAATAGCTTATCTTTGAATGCATTTAAGCTCTACCCAGTGATCTGGCTCAAGGTGAAAATGTCCATGCAGGAGGTAATAAACAGCTGTATAAACTTCTCAGTCCTGGTAGATCACATTTATGTCAAAATTCCAGAGGGGTGTAAGATTCCAGCCTGAACATTACTGTTTCACCTCAGCTTACACACTGAGGCACTAGTAAAATGAGGCTGAAATTTATAATCCCTTAAAGAGCAGTTTTACTTACTGAAGAGGAGAAGATTAATATGCAAATCATATTTTTAATCATCTTGAAGTAAAGCAATCCTGAACTGAAGGCAAGCACAGGGAAGACTGAGTTTAAGGAGAGAGAAAAACAGTTATGCCCAAAGACTTCTGAAAGAAATGGGTTTTTCCAGCAGCTCTAGACAGACATGTAAGGGCTCAGGGAGTCATTTGCTGGCTCTACCATTAATCCAGTGTGTGGCCAGGGCCAACTGATCACACCTGAAACAGAGACAGGCCAGAAAAAAATAGTACCTGAAATACCCAAGACATACAAAGGATACTATTAACTACACAAGCAAGGCACAAGGTTTGGCAAGTCTTTCAGACAACATTGTTCTCTCACCCATCTAAAATATTCCTAGGACAATGATGCATTTATCTCAGTGGTAAATGTCAGGCTTTTAACATAGGCAAAGAAAGAAATTAACAAGGAAGCAAATAACACACAGGGATGGAAGCAAGTTCAATGTATATGAAAATCTGAACCATTTTTTTCCAGCCGAGCTGTTTAGTGCAATTACTTCACGATACAGTATCATTTGTAATAACTAACGACATTGTATGATGATTTCTGACCTCTTATTGTAATCAAATTCTGATTAACTGAAGGTTTTCCTTTTTCCTAAACCTAAACACATTCAGGCAAGCAGCTAACCAGAGAGAAAAAGACAACCTGGAGCAGTACATCTTTGCAGATGTCTGCAGCAATTTGTGAGCTCAATCTTACTTCCCTAGGTGTCAAACAGCACCCACTCCCAGCAGAAAGTAATTAGCATTCCTTCCCATGACCATGGTTAAGTCGATTAGCATATACAGCACCCTTTTGGGTTGGTGATTCACAAAGCAGCACAGATGTTGCCTTTAGAGGCAATACTTCCCACATACCTCTTCAGTTCAAGTGAAGGGATTTCCTGTGGCTAAAAAAAGGCAGTTGTAAATGGATACTGCTAGAGTACGGGAGGAGAAAACTTATGAACTCCCAAGAGCTTAAAAGCTCCACAGTGTCTTCATAGTCAGTACAACTTCTCAAAAGATGCCTCCAACCATATTACCATGCAACTTTCAACTTCAGGTGCTGCAGACAGAAGCTTGGGCAAAAGAGTTTATTAGTTCTGCTCATTACTGTAGGCATGGGATTTCTGGGAACTTTCAGTCAATAGAATATGTTTCAAAGCACAGTAACAGGTTTGACACAGTTGCTCCTACATGTTTCAAACACCTTTCCAAACTGAGCATAGAGCACTTGCAGCTCCTGTTGAACCTAAGAATAACCCTGCGAACACAAATACAGTGGCAACCAATCCAAAACATGGTGCATTTTCCCAAAGAAAGATTCGGTGGTGGTGGTTTGGTGTTTCCCTCCCACACCTTGATTTAGGTAAAACATTTTATGATGAGGCCTCCTGGCCATGCAGTATCAAAGATGCTGGTCTGAAACACTCAAGGCGTTTTATTTTCTCCTCAGGAGGGTAGCTCTTTCATGGACCATGAATAGCCTCAGAAATAACTTTGTTTAGACAAGCCTAGTTAAAGTACAAAACAGGCTGCTTGCTTAGTCATGATGGTGCACAGCTCTGGTCCATCTAACCAGCGAATAGAGCAAAAAGCATTACAGAGCTTTAAATAGCAAATATACACTTAGTGCATTCTCTTTTTTTGATGCCCCAAACCAACTCTTCTCACTTACTATTCAATACCCAAGGTTTTAACTGCAGCCTGCCACACACTATACACTCTTGGTTTTAAAAGTCTGCACCTTTAATGGAACTGCAAAGTGCCAAGATGATCTGCACTACTGAGCAGTATAATAAGTGCTAGGAATGCAAATAAATCCTCATAAAAATCACCTTTTGCTGTTAAAACTGTATTCCTTAACTGCGCTGCTCTGCTTCCATTTAAGTTCTCTTTATCTTTGCATAAGACACTAGCTGGTTTAAAACCATTACAGCACTTCAACTTCAAACTGTGGCTTCCACAAATAATGCAAGTTCAATTGCTGTCGTTTCATTTAGAAGGACCATATCTTTTTTTCTCCTGATGCAGTAAAAGCTTTGCAAGAAAAAACAGCAATGTTTATAGACACAGCCAAACTACTAAAAAGAATAAAGGCTCCTGAAAGCTCTGATTCACTTAAAGTTTCATAGATCAAGGACCTTCCACGTTGGAAGATCCTTACCAGTAAAGCCAAAGAGACACACCTGAAAGAAGTCCAGAGGAAAGTAGCAAGAACAGAAATACAACCCGAGTGGGAAAAGAACAGGTTTGTTTTTTCCATGGGCTGTAAAGGAAAAGGCTGGTCTTCAGCACCCAGAAAGGGGCTGCAAACTAGACAAAAAGATGACAGTGAAGACACCCTTCTTGCCACTACTGATAAAGACCAGCTGATCCACCAGCCTTTTTCCTTTTCTTAGGCACAAGCAGCTTGGTTTCCCCTTCCTCCCAGCATTATATTGAGCTAAAAGTCAAGGAAAGCCCCACAATGTACGACAAGTCTTTCTATATTGGCACCCCTCTGATTGCTAACCAGGATATTATATTGCCTACTTAAGATACAGATATTCATCTACAAGATAGTCTCACCAGCAAAAAAGAATTAAGGTATCCCATATAGCCTGTCTGAACTACAAAAGACCTTTTCTATGACATCTCATGTGGACAAAAATGAAGTTTTGTGCATGAAAATGCAGGTTTCTTGAAGCACCCAATTATAACAGAAAAAGCATGGCAATCTGATGCTCAGTCTCCTCAGAACCCCTTGGAAAAAACCCTCAGTCATAAGAAATCATCATATTGTCATTTATTACCTAGTACCTGCAACATGTGATTATTCAGTATATCATAGGCAATATAAATACATAAATAGCCAATGGATACAATGTTTATCAGTGAATCTCAAAGCAACTAAAGAAATCAATTACATTTTTCCCACTGAATATGTTTAAAAGTAAAACCAAGTTATTTGACTTGATCTACACACTGAAGTAGAGTCCTGGCAACAGGGTGCAGGAAAAATCCAAGCTCTGGAGCCTCAGTCAGTCCCACACTCAGTGGACACATATAAGATGACACAAAATGGTACTGTAGGGATAGTGTCTGTATGCTGTAAATAGGGAATTTTTCTTCATATTGAGGAAACCAAAGCGTGTTTACAAGAAATCATTTCCCTTGAGAAGTCACATTTTGATGAAAAGTTTTTTCAAAAAGACACGCTGACAAAACATTTTCAGTCAACATGGATACACTTACATACACCACACACTGCACATCAGCTTTCATTAGTACTGCTCGTGCAAGTAATAAAGCTCTTTTTCTTCCCTTGATTCTTATAACTTCCTCCTCTCAGAAAGAGCTCTGGAACTACACAGTTGAATCCCCCAAAGACTTTAGAGCGTATGTATTCTTTTCCTTTCACAACTCATAATTCATTTTTGGAGACATAATTGAGAATATCTATCAAAACCTACAAGTATTTGCTGACCCCGGGAAAAAATGTCTTCCTGGGACTCTGAAGTAATACACTGCACTAAGATGTCAGGCACTGCTGTTAAGTTTTCTTGTTTCTGCGTCAGAAAAATCGTAAAGTTCAAGCCATATAGAATGAAAACCATAAGCCAGTTATACAGTGTATTAGCTTTAAGAAATAACACCTGAAATGAGGGCTCCACCAGGAACGTACAATCAAGTTATATCACAAAAGCAGTAGTAAAAATTCATTTATTTGTATAGGTGTTTTAAAGAGGTGCAAGCCCAACTGGGGAAAAAGGAAATGTACACTTGTGTCCTGGCAGCTTTGTAAGCCATGTCTGAAGCACAGCAACCCAAACCACATACATAGGTTCTGCTTCTAGGGAATAACCACATAAATGGAGACTCAATTTTATTCACTGGCCCAACAAATCTCAGCACACTTCAGGCAGTCTAAGTCTATCACAGATTGCTTTACTACGTCTGGGTACTAGAGGAGTGTAGGGGGGTTTCCCCTACGCAAAGCCAGCTACAGCCTGCTAGAATGACAACCCAAAGTGATGCCTTGATTCAAAGTTTTTCCATTCCCCTTTCTCTGTTTACAAAAATCACTCTAAGTAATTTCAGATTTTGAAGGTTTGCTATCCCAGACATCATAGTATATAATCCCCCTAACACTCAGCCAGTTCCTCTAAAAAGCAGTCCAGGCTCTATTTACTTTCCAAAAAAGGATTCACTCATATTAAAATCAAATCATTTCATTTTCACTGACTTAACCCAAAACATTCCTTACTCACTGGTCTTCCTAACTATTTTATTTGTTAAAGGAATTTAGATGTTGCACCAGTACTGTGGTGCAATTTAGTACTGCACCACTACCAAACACAGTGCAGACAGAGAAGACATTTGGGTAATATAGTTCTCACTCGCATGAAGGCAAAGAGCCTAAAAAGAAAATCTCAAGCTGAGCCTCTTTGTTCCTTAAGTCTTTACTCCTAAAAAAGGATCACAGAAGTTCTGTAACTCACAGAGGTGTTGTCAGAGTAAGTACATTTAAGATTAAGAGTTGCTTAGATAAGTATTGTCCTCCATTATTGTACTAAGATAGTATTTCATTTATTCGAGCCTCTACAGAAAGTGCACAGCTTCAGAAATCCTGCAGTATACAACTAAAATGCTGAAGTATTCTTAAATCTTTCTAAATATATATTACCAAGAAAGAAGGGGTTTGTGGCCAAGTGTAAAATAGCTTTGCTCTTTAAAGAAAATACAGCTCTTCTATAATCCCTTTTTATCATTCTCCCACTTTTAGCCCTGTGCTCATCTCTACACTGTAGTAGAAGTCAACAGTGTAACTCAAAGCTTTGTGAATATATGTTTGTTCAGTAAACAAGTTAAATGTGTTTGCATAACTCTTACTAAAAGAAGATTCAGCCTATACTAAATGGCTACACACTGCCCATTTCCCTCTGCAGATACATATCAAAAATAGTGAGGGTAAAATAAACACATGGAAACTTTTTTGTGGTCTAACTATGAATCTTATCACAGAGAGGAAGAACAAGCCAAACTGTGCCAGTGTAACAAAGCATCACTCATAAGGTTCAAATATTTTCCTGACAACTTTGCATGTACTAAATACAAGGACAAAGAGAATTATGATGTAAATGTATAAAGACTAAGAAATAGATCAGAAAAAAAATTTAAATGTCCAGATTCTACTACTGACTGAAATGGAACTGCTTATGAGATACTGAAAAAGGTCAGTAAAATTAGCTCAGAAATCTTAAATAAAAAATCACATGCAAAAGTGTTGGGTAGTGGCCTAGTTCTGTTTCCATTGAAAAAGTTAAAGTATGCTATATTTCACTTTGGTTTTCATTTCCCTAGGGCTCTGTATTTTGATAGTGTTTGCTTTACCCAAATGTTCGCAGAAGTACAGAAAAGAACTTGCCTAAATCTCTCACCCTCTAGCACATTCAGTGACCAAAACCAGTTCACCTCCACCCCTTCCCCCAAAACAATTCCAAGAATCTTTGAAGCGATGAGGAAAGCCACTTAGCAGAACACTATTATGAATGTATTTAACCTGCTTCTTGCAGGTAAAACATCTAGAATGGACTGTCCCACCCACAACCAAAAAACCACACACACTTCTTTTTTGCCTTTCTAAAGGCTCCAAAGGCACCTATATTACAGGTAGACTGGGGCTGAACAACAGTCTGGAGCTATCCTTACACTTCTATGTGATCCACTGCTGCCTTATTCCAAGCTACCTGCTGAATTCCTCCTAACTGCTCTCCCTCAGTGGAGGAAGAATGACATGGTCTGTGTGTAAACATTCCTAGTTTAAAGGCAGCTCTTTGAAGTTCATAATCTCTTCCCTCTTTTATACTGCTTTTCATAAAAAGAACACGTGTGCAAATGCTTTATCATGGTGACTGAGACTTGGCATTGTCTTTGATACTGTCTCAGTTTGCTTTGTAAAGGTAACAACAATTCTAGCGCTGGGAACCTGGGCAAGTCCCCACATGCTTTTTTTACTTCTCTGCTATTTATGCCATCAGCTTTTTGCAAGGTGTTCACATGGAACATTACTAGTGGTACAGGTTCTGTTAACACTGCAGCAAAGGGTGTTTCTTCCCTAGCATTCCCAAGCAGAGATGCAGTCCACGGGTAAAGTAGCAGGTTCCTTCTTTCACTTTTGCACCCTCATTTAAATCAGTAATGCCAGTTTTATTGTGCAAATGGGCTTAATGTTCTTAAAGAGTACGGCACAAGCCCCTAACAGTAAAATCTCCACCTCTGCCATTCCTGTTACCACAGCTGTATCAGAATATTGGGATATTTGTACAAGGGAAGTCGTGCTTATACTTAGTCTCATTTACTACGTTTGCACTGTACTAAATGGAATTAAACATAATTACACACCATGTCAAAAACAACTGTAGCTAAGCAGAACTACCTCTGCTCCCACTCATTTTCTCCTTGTGTTAAGCATAAGCACTAAAAATTCTGCATGAATGCAAATGATGAGCTTATTTACTCAAAATGATTAATTACAGTAATAATTAATAACTGACCAATTTTAATAATAAACTATGATTACTGCAGCTCAGAAAACAGCATTCCAAGTACATCTGGGGAAAAACACTGTACATCAACATAAGACACACTTGTCACAACTGATTAAAACTCACAGCACAAGAATTCCTACAGGACCACAAACCAAAAACTCCTTTCCAAAGAGTTCACTGGTTCTAAGGTCTCACCCAATATTCAAAGACTTTCTGCCTACAGCTGCAGCAACAAAAGCATGACACAAACTTAACTTTACCCAACTCCCAAAAACAGGGCTTTAAGAGTTCAGACTTCCACTTGTGTTCTCCCCTTTATAAAGGTGACAAAGACATTTCACCAGCATTACTCTTGTAATTACCCTATGTAATGTGGTGAGTTATAACAAGTTTACTCTATGCAACCTTTAAATAGATAAATTTTGTTGATAGATTGTTATTTCAATTAGCTAGCTGATTTTCTATAATTACAATAGTTTGTCACTTGGTTGTTTTCTCCAATTTGCTGCCTCAATTACATAAATTACATTGATTTACAAAAGCACATATAAATAACATACCTTCAATGAAGGATCTGCAAATGGAGCTTTCTATAGGCTCTTCAGCTCTTGGTCCACATGGTACATTTTCCATTGTAAAGCATCACCTCTCAGTCTGTGGGAGGCGAGCAACAGAAACACCACTGAGGACAACATAAAGCAAATATTCCTTATGCAAAGCTGTTCTTTCCTCACTGCTTGGTATTTTGCCTAGCCTGTATTTTGGAACACATGTCCCCTCCTTAAAAAGTAAAATTAAAGCAATTACCAGTTTTGTGTATGGCTAAGACAGGTGCCCATTTATGTTTTAGTCTCAGCTCTGCTACCAACTTGTTGTGAGTCCCTTGAGGACTCATTCAGCCTTTTGGCATCTCAGTTAACTCAAGTACAACATAATTAATTCAAATATCTAATCACATATTCACTTTCATCAGGGGACCACAAAGTGACTCCCAAATTATTATTATCAATAGCTCCAAATACCAGAGGTCACAGCAATGCTGTTAGGCTGCTCAAGGCCATCATCTTAAAATGCTTCACTACACAGATAATCTAAAACATAAGGCATGTTGGCTCAGCTGCTGAAATGCAAATGCCACCCAGAGCCCAGTCCTCTCCTGCGATGCACCTTCTGTCAACGCCTACAGCAGGACAAAGTGAGCATGAATTGTTACTACAGCCAAAGCACAGCATCCTGCACCAAGCCCTAAAGTAAGCACAAGAACAGTTTAGGATTGTCCCAGTTTTCCCACATAATGCTCAATTTCCATATTCTCACATCACACAGCATAGTATCACATAATATATTACTATTACTAAAATAAGGGAAACTTAGTCATATTAAGGTTTTTTCATTCTTTCGGTTCATGGACTACAGCATTCTGTTCTTCACCAAGACTTGTCAGACAGAAGCGAGTTAAGTGCTTCAGAATCGTAGGGGGAAGAAACTAAAACACAAAAAGAAATCCCAATTTCTTTCAAGCTTAACCTGTACCATAGAAAGAAATGTGACCCAAAAGCAAATTAGAATTGAGAATGGCTTTCCATCCACCACAACATCTATCCTATAACCTGTAGCATTAATAAGCTTGCATAGACCCTTCTGCTGAAAAATCAAAAAAGGTCAAAAGAAAATGAAAAAAGGATTTACATAGAACTCTTCAAAGACGCTATTCTTATTCATAGCGGTGCAACTCTGGAGTCTTTTGCTTTGGAGAGACTGAACTCACTAACACAGTTCTGTGGCAAAAGTAACCTCAAATAAAACCTCAACCTTTAGCTCAATATATTTTACCTTTTGCTTCACCAGGTTACTTAACAGCTTTGGTAACAGTAGAAAGAAATTGTAAAGTGATCTGATTGATAACTTAAAACTGAAATGCGCAGAGCCAGGAAAAAGACCCACATAACCTCCAAGACATGGATTCAATTTGCCTATGCTCAGCAGCATTACCCGCCCAGAACAGCTCCATAATTGCCATGTTGCCCACTCGCATCCCATCTGGATGCCTGCCCCAGAGCATAGGTGCTGCTCAGGAAGATTTTCCCCGGCAGCACGTGCAACATCACTGTGGCTGTTGGCTCCCCGACACCGGAGCCCACACGCTATTACCACGGGCTGCTTCACATCCTCTTCACCCCTTGGGTATCAGAAAGACTTCAGTGTTTTTATTCGTGTTTAATTTTGCTTTTCAAGCTTCGAGACAGATAGCAATTGCTGCACATTGCTAACCCACCTAACCTCTTGGCTGGATTACCTTTTGGCTGCGTTTTCTCTTTCAGTATGTTAATAGGAATAGGAACTGGGATTTTCTCCACCCAAATCTTCCCCTCTTAAATACCAAAACAATACTGTGAAAAGCCCTCTTGTCCATACATATACATTCCATGCTCAATTTTAACATGATTTGCCCAGTTTCCATAAGCTAGAGCCACCTAACTCCGGCAGTCTGCATGAGCTGCAATGAGGAAAGGCCAAATGCTGTGTCAGTAAAATACCTGGCTCACCCGTTGTGCTCCCCTCTGGGATCTCCACTTCTGCCTCCTCCTCACGCCAGTGTCACCTCGTGTGAGGACCCAGTCCCGGGTACACGGCAACCCCGCCATGTGCTCCCTCCCCGCCGACGCCTCACGCCGATACAACGGCCATTTTGTGTGATGCTGTGAGGGAACCGGCCGGGGCCGGCTCGGCCTTGCCCCACCGGCCCCG
Source organism: Pezoporus wallicus (assembly GCF_028554395.1). Lineage (NCBI taxonomy): Eukaryota > Metazoa > Chordata > Aves > Psittaciformes > Psittacidae > Pezoporus > Pezoporus wallicus. The sequence goes on from NW_026636985.1 coordinate 2,168,152, forward strand.
AAACCTCTCTCTGCGGGCAGCCGGGAGGGGAGGCAAAGCTCGGCTCAGGCTGAAGGCTTCCTCTCTGCTGTTCAGGTGCTGCCACCCGCTGTTCCGCAGCACAACCGGCGTAGGGCACCGGCTCCTCAGCTACCACAGAGGAGCAGCGAGTGCTCACAGAAGTTTAGCCCTCACCGCATATAAACCAGCCAAGGGCTGCCCCAGCCACTGCCCTCCAGCACAGCTGCCATGGCTGCTCCTCGCAAACATTACAACCAGCCCCAGCTGCAAGGCTTCCCGATTTAAGTCTGGTAACTTAACCTTTTATGCATTCTTCAGGTGAATAAGGCTCGTTTACACATTATATACACATCCTGTCAGCTATCACATCTAACAGTGGGTGCAAAAACCTCACTGCATTTGGCTTGACACACCAAAGCAACAGATATGCAGTAGCGACACCCAAGATTCTTTCTTCTCTTCCCAACGTACGAAGGCTTTGGAAAACAGGGGATCTTTAATTAGGGCTTTGTTTTGAGCCACCAGCTGCTTCTGAACACTGCAACCACCTTGAAGCATCTGAATTAGAGGCAAATGTGTTGTGTGTCAGCTTCTGGAGATAACAGCTTTATTATGAAAGCCTGTGTTGTGTACTCACACCTTTCCAACAGCTGAGGAAAGCAATAACCCACTTTGAGAGTAATAACACACTTTGTTCATATTATCGGGGAAATAATAAGAAAACAGCAAAGGAAGGTGTTTACAAGCCAGTGCTGGCTCTCTGAGGCCACGGTGGTCTGGCAGAGGACAACAGCATGCAGCGTTGTAGTAAAGAGCAGGGCTCATGGCTGGTGCTTGGAGCTGCTCATGATCCTGCAAGCCCAGGGCTCTCTGGTTTGTATCTGGTTGGGCTGAATCTCTTCTGCTCTAAACAGAAATAAACTGTTTGAATTAGGTGGCTGGGCTCCTCCTCACTCGGTGGAAGGAGCTCTGGCATTGGGACCTCACAGGAGGGACTGCCCGAGGTGCTCTAAGCACCCATGAGAGAGCGCAGTCCTTTCCGCACTATGGAGGGAACCTCAGTGTGCTGAGTGCTCGTGTTCAGTATGAAGCCCAGCCAGGGAGAGCTAGTTCTCTCTCATACTTTAAAGGACACTGGATGAGACAAGCGTAACTACAGCTTGGCTACAACACTGCTTTGAGCTGCAGTTCCATGGCAGCTGAAGTGGATCCATTTCAAACAGCTAACCTGGCATAAAACTAACCCCACCAAAGCAAACAGTAATTAGCTTTTTGATAAGCTTTCTGACCTCCAGCAGGTCTGCACAGGGTCAGAGAAGCACTGGAGCTGACACAAGTGAGGCTAGGGGCCCACAGCACCCAGCAGTTAGATTAGCACATTAAAGGAAAGGCAGACCACTACAGAGAGCTGCAAGCTTGAAATAACGATGAAAGTTTATGATACCATACCCACCCTGGAAGAACTCCAGGATTCCCTCTCAGGGACTATATATTCTTTATAATGAAGCTCTTCAGAGCTGGGATCACGTCTGTCTGTGGGGAGGAGGTAGCAATAAGAGGAAGTGGTAGAGAGGATGAAATACTGGATGGAGACAGAAATGATCTGGGTCTGAGCCTGCTTCCAGCTGTGATAATTCAGACACTTTTATTCACATATTTAGAATGAAAAGGAAGAATTCCTTCTGCTGCCACCTTAAACTGAGGTCCTGAAGGGTTTTCCAGTGCCTGCCTCACCTAGACACCATTTAAAACACACTAAAGCAATATTAGAAATTTGCAATGAAGAGAGAAAGAATACTGGAATACAGCTTAAGGAAAAAAGTGGCTGAATACAGTTTGTATACCACAAGAAATCCAATTTGGAGCCTAAAGCAGAGGAGAAAATGATAAAGGTAATATACTTGACAAAGTTTCACAGACAGATACACTGGAGAAATCTATCCAGACCATTTATTCCTCTGTGAACAACTGGATAGACTCATTACAGATTCTGCCTTTGTTGCTCTATAGAAATGAAAATGCTAATTGGTTTACTTGAAGTTTAATTGAAAATTAATAGAATTTCACTAGAGATTTGCAGAATAGGACTAGAGTTAAAACGACATATGATTAAAGTCACACTCAAAACATACTCAAGGACATTCTGAAGACAGCAGCAATGGCATTCCTTTTTAAGTGGAAATAAATATTTGTCATTAGTAGCAACCATTAGCAGAACTCACTATTTTTAAAGGAGTACAGTAATGTGTTGTGATACTTCAGCAAGCCTGTGTCTTTCTCACTGCCTGTCCAACTCAAAGGGGAAAAGAAACTCAGAATTTGTTCCTTTTCTGGATTAACACCATATCTTTATCCCTTGTTGTGTCTTCAGGGACACTCCTCCAAGTGGCCCTACCTTCTAGCTGTCATTTCTCAAAGAAGTTTGATGGAATTAATGAAAGATAAAGATAATTCATGAAGAGCTACGTTTCTGGTCTTTCGGGTGAGATGAGGCTCCTCAATAGTTGCTCAATGCTTATAAACAGAACCAGCATCAAGAGCTGAAGTAATTCAGAGGAAATGAGGTCATCAACTTTGCAGGCATAGATTCATCATCATATGAGACCATTAAAGGACTGGTACCAGGGTAGAACTTGGCCCTTTTAGGAATCTGGAAATACAGAACAGGAAACTGTAGCGCTGCCAGGTGGGTTTCAGTGTAACACAGCTTCTGGTTCTAAGGGGCTTGGAGCTATTCTATTAAAAACAAGATGGAGGGGAAGGAAAAAACAAAATCTCCAAACTGTATCAAATTCCATGCTTACTGCTGGGTTTTTATTAGCTTAATCTAAATGCAAGCCAGGCCCCACTGCTCATTTGCATAACCCTGCAGTACTGGACGCTACTGCAGAACCTGGAAAATGCAAGACCTTGACTTTAGACTGTAATTGCTGCAGTTGTAGCTGACTGGGTTAATTCCATGAACACAGACCCTTTGCCCTTAAAAATGTAGAGCATGAGTCACTGTTGAGAAAGAGCTTTGTGAACAGCCTACTGAGTACCAGACTCTGGCTGCCAGACTGCAGACTTGGATCTTACTATTTTTAGGTTCTAATGAAGTTCAACCTTTGACATGGATCAGAATAATCAAGACAATGAAGAAGAGTAATCAGTATAAGAGAGCACCAGAGTTTTGGACCAACTGTGCTAAAAACTATACTTGAAGCACCATCTTTGATTTTTTTTTTTTCTTCTGAAATAAACACATCACACAGCCACTCCATTTCAGTCCTTTTCTTTTTGTGAAGCTTTGGTAATAGATCCTTAAAATTGCTAAATGATGCAATAGTGGAATAATTTGGGTTAGTGAAGCAAAAACACCATACAAGGTAAATCCATCTTCTTGCCATCTCTAATGCATTCTACTGGCAGTCACTGCCTTTATCCTAAATAGGATATTTCACAAGGAAGATGAGTATGCAAGCTTAAGAACAGAAGCCTAACCAAGATCATACAGGAAATTTCCAGGAAGGTCAGAACAAATCAATTGGAATTTGTCCTCATCTGTACATGACAGATGAAAACTTCTTGTTTTCTAATGCTTGAGAATACAAGGAGGACTCAACTGTTAATTGAGCCACTTCCTCCAACAAAATGAGGTCAGGCTGTAAGTTTTTCTAAGAATTCTTAATTCTTAGACACTATTCCCACTGACTTGGCTATCTATCTTCATAAAGATGTAGAAAACTAATAAATATTGAACTCTGTCTCACAGTAACAATGCGATTGGCACATGTTCAACAGTGGTATTTTCAGAAAAATTATTTAAAAGCATTTCAATAAATGCCTTTAAGAAGAAAAAAATGTGTTGGCCAACTGCAGAAGAATCTGTGTTCAAATATCATTAAATACCGGTATGATTTGAGTGTAAATACCTTTGTGGAAATTAACTGGATTGACTCAATATTCATTTGATTGACTGAAATTAAATTCCTTTTATCATTCCTATGGTAACTATTTGGATGGCATTTGCTATTTACTTGAAACACGTTACTATTTCAATACTATTATGAAAAGTGGGTCATCTAACTGCCATCTCCATGAATACATATATACACACTTACAAATTCTCCACGCCTGAGTTAAGTGCTTTCCTTTCCAGTCAAAGCTAAATCAGCACTAAAAGAAAATACCTATTGATCTGAAGCATGGGGCTCATCCATTCTGAATATTGTCAGCAGCAGGCTTCCCAGAAAATAAAGACGTTCTCTTACATTATCAGTTGCAATAGCATTAGTATAGAATCCCTTCATCAGTTTTCCTGGGAGGTCAAAAGAAGAGAAGAAACTAAAGATTTAGTGGAAGTTTGAAAGTGTGCTTTAACTATGCCATTTCTGTTAATGATAATCCCGGGGTTTTCAGGATATTCAGTGGATTTTCTGTTTAAAGACCTGGTTGGACACCCGCATTTTCCAAGGAACTGGCAACAAGACAAAATCTCCAAGGTGTGCTAATTAGGTTAACTAAAAACAGTGTCACTCTCCAGGCCAGTAATGGCTGGGACATGGACTAGAATTTGAATCCCACTTTAAATCTCCTGTTTATAACCTCAGTGTTAATAGTTGAGAATCATTAGCTTTTACTGCATACAAGTTGTCAATACTTACAGTGACAAAGGATTAATGTCAACTCATAAACCAGCCAACACAAAATTGTTGCACCTCAGGTTTGGATAAAGAGTGGTGGACGTGTGTCTAAAATCTGTGCTTCCAGTTTTCTGCTCACTATTGCTTGTGTATAATCCTTATTGCTAATAGAAGGAACTTAGAAAAAAATGTATACCTTCAATGTAATGTATAGCAGAAACATGCACTGCCAAAGCTTTAACTTTCATTTCTACCGAGGCTCCTTTATTCTATTTCAGCATTACAAAGAGTCAGGAAGATTCTCTATCAGAATAACAGCCTTGATAAAAATGGGTTTCAGGTCTATACAGTCTCTACCCCACAACTAAATTAAACAAGGGTGAAGCCAGTGAGCTTTGCATCTCTGGGGTCAAACAGAAGTAATTACATTATAGAAGGCTATTTCTTCTCTGAGTACTTTTTCCATCAGGATGAGTTCTATACACAATAGGGCCCTGCATACTTCATAATTTTTAGTCAGACTACAAAGCACTTTCTAGTAAATTCTTTTCTGGACGTACATCCCAGAGAACACATTTCAGCAATAAAATGCCTGTCTTGTCTCTAAACCACCAAGTAATCTTTTGGCACACAAACATCTTGTCCGTCATCTTCTAATGTAGTAGATAGGAGATGTGAGCCCGACACTAAAGCCTCAGTTCACTGAAGTCCTAGAGCACATAAGAAAACTTTAAAAGGACACAATAAAGATACCACATTTTTTGCTATGATTTACAGAACTGGATCTCTCATCCTCTAGAGAATAGAAGACATCAGAATTCAAAATTGGTCTATCGCTAAGAATTACAGTTAAAGCACTATCTATATCAGGAAACAAATGTTACTATTCCTTTCACCAGCTAACATCCCCCCATCTCCTAATACATCTCTGCCCTGCAGTTTGGCCTTCTAGAAATAACTTCCCAGAGAAAAATGAGTCAGAGAGGTGTGAGAGTGCTAAAACAATTCTCAAGAGTTCCTAGATGAAAAATGTCTGAGCATAAATCACCAAGAAACTCCACAACTATTTCTCCTCACACAAGAAGAAAGTTCAGAATTGGAGAGACTCCAGACAAGGGCTGGCTGCATGCTTCTGCTGCGACTCAGGCTTGTAAATAGGCACTAGAATAGAGATGAGTGACAGTTGTAAAATAGAACTTGGCCAGGTTAAAATCCAAGGAGTCCCTTATCATGTATTAAATTATAGCAGTAACACAGAACCAGTACAGTCTTGGCTATCAGTAGCCAGCATACCCTGAACAGAGAAAAAGCCCCACATAAAATTCCTTTACGTTGTCACTTAAGGAAGTAACACATTTACAGCTTGTGTCAGGAATCTAAATCCTTGAGCTGCCATGGGATCCTCTAAATACTCTGCAATGAACAAGGGGAGAAAAGGAATTTCTGAAACAGTTTTTATTAATTACCCCTAATTTCCTTTGGGTTTTAATTCTATTTTCATACTTCTTTTTCATGCCTTTCATCCAGCACATCAAGAAAATGAAGGCAATTTAAGTAAACAGTACAGAATCAGTTCTCCAGCCCTCATTGTATTTCACAACATTCAAGCTACTACCTTAATCTTCACAGCCCTTACTGAACTTCAGAGCCTCGCTTCTCCAAATCCCCAAAATTATATTGTTTTGCTTCATGCTACTTCTTTCCCTCAGCTTTCATTTCAAATTCATGTGATTATTAAAGCCTCTTATTTCACTGTTGTGCTGCATCTGTTCCAGAGCCAGATTTCAGCCTTCTACTCAAGTTTTACACATCACAGCTTAACCTGTTCATATATTTTGGCTATAACAAAATCAATCTTTGTTTTTCATTAACATTCATCCTTGTCTCTTAACCAGAGGGCACAGTAACTACTAGCAATGAATTTCATAGACTTAAGGTGAAGGTTAGACTGAAGAGGATCCATATGGGACATTTTGCACTGCTATGACATCCATCAGAGTTCACAAACAGGAAGCATGTGTTCTAACTGAAGCTGTTGTACAGACTGTACCACAAATCCCTCCTTTAATATCCAAAATACATCATTGGAAGGAAAAGCCTCGTGCAGTTTCTGAGTGAACAACTGTGAATTCCAGCTCCAGTAATGTTTCATCCAATGAGTTTATGCTGGCAGTGCAGCATAAAGAAGCAAAACACCCAAATTAGATGCAGAGACTCAGGGCAGAAAAAAATTCTCCTATATGAAGATGTTCATTGCCTTTGACTGGTACCATAATCATTCTCCTAATTTAGAGCACAGTACATACTTATCGTCGGTGTGTACCTGACCTAAAACATTTTGCTCTTTAAATATTTCATGAGTCCCATCATTGGGAAGTTATCAACACACCACTGGTATACATGACGTGTTTGAATTCCATTGTCCCAGAAGGCGCTTGCTGATCACTAGACTTCTAAGTAGAATAACCCGAGTGGTACATGAATCTTTGATCAAACATGAAGAGCTAGTGTAAAACAGCTGTAAAAAAGGCAAGAAAGAAACAGCGAACAACACATTACTCTCTGCTAGTTAGACTACGGGCTTCATTTTCACGAGGGCCCTGGGAAAAGAAGAGCTTGTTTGGAACTGCTTAGAAATTACAAAATAACTTAATAGACATCAGTAGGTCTGTTTATTTTAATAAACATTTCCCTTTTCAATTGAACATCTTTTCTAACCCATGTATATTACATGGACAAACCAAGGTGATGTAAAATCAGTCACCATCAGCATGATGAGGACTTCAGAGTTTCACTTCACACTTTGGTATGCTTTATTAAGTGTCACTGCGAGGGGGACACTGCCACATGGAATAGGTCAGCTGCCCCAAATAAACACTTATTTCTTTTTCCAAGGCATGGGGTGAGAGAAAACATGAATGGAGATCTGAGAGGAAAGCACAGAAGTGGCAGGATGGCACAAGCAGCAACAGATTTCTCAGCAGTGAGCAAGGCTTAGAAACTCCATGTTTCTGAAAGGCTCCTTGCATCTCATTTCTATGTGCTGCATAGGTATGTGTATAACACACACATACTCGTAAGCCAGCTGAGGATCTGCTACCACTCAGCTGGGTAAAGAAACGTCACTGCTAATAGGAGAAACTCACCATCCTAAATCATGAAGTTACTATTCCCAGCTCTGGCACTGACCAACCATGGGGTCTCAGATACAACAGTACTTGTATTCCTTCCTTTGACCTAGTGTGTCCTTTGTCTATTTGAAAGCAGCACCTTCCCTCCCCAGACCTTGTGTAGATGCACACTCAGCACGCTGTGCATTGGGGCCCCCTTGTTTTGTGCTTCCAAGAGCGAACATAATACAAATCATTAAATAGCAGTAAAATGGACAAGAGCAGTAATTATACCATCTAATGTGTGATCTGAGCTGGGCAGTCTGTATACATTATCACAGCCATTCAGTTCAGAACATCTTAACAACAACATCCTCTTACAAATATGCCTCTGCAAGGTCAAGCAAAAATAGGAGCATGGTGAGAAGGAAATCTTTGAGATGAGCACTCAGGGAGCCATCACTAATACAGGCAACATCGAGCACTCAGTGGAGAATACAGGGTGCCCAACTGAGTATTCAAATATAAATTGGTCAACCAGGAACATTTGAAACCAATTGCTTTTTTCCCAAGCAATTGTAATGGAATGATTATGCAGGCGGATGGAAAGGAGAGAATTAAATGCATTGGAGGAAGCGTGGGAGGACAGCAGCTCACTCAGTGATAAGATGTACTGTGTGCTTTTAATAAATAGCAACAAATTGCATGTATCCAGTTAAAGTCAAGCAGTGAGGCAAGTACTTTCCTGAACTCAGTCCAAAAAACTATTCTCATCCTTGTTGGCTTCAGAAAAAATTACCATTTCAGGGAGCGTGAAGCTGCCAGGGTATTTCTCGTTATATGACATATCTCAGAAAGGGAGCTTGTCAGCAGCTCCTCAGTTTGAGTCATCAGTACTGAAATGGCTACCTTAAAATACTTCTTTTTCTACTAGATGCTGCATGCATGTGTGTGATTCTGAAGGGGTGTTTAATGCATGTTACAAAAGATTTATTTTTCTAAGCAATGCAGCAGTAAAGCACAAAGTTCTCAGGAGAGACTGAGACCAGGGCTCCTCCTGAAGCTCAATTTAGTAGTGGCTTAGGTCTTGGTTTTATTATTATACATAACCTTTTCACTCCATCTGACATGAAACAATTCTGACAGGTTTATTAAAACCTTTTGTTATTATACTTGACATTTAGGAAGGGGAGATGATAAATAAGCAGAAGAATGACACGTTTGCCAGAAAGTCAGACTCTGGTGAGAGCCTTCTCCCTCGCCTCCTTTCTAAATGAGATCTATCCTCTTCAGTCAGTCATCTCTCTAGGAAAAAGTAGTTTTTCTCTACTTGAACTACTAAGTTTGATCTTGCTTTTGAATTCCAAACGTTGTGACTTCTCTGCTTCCAAACCACAGAGGTCTTAGGCAAGTAAAGATTATTTTATTTAAGGCACAAGGCAAAGGGCAGCAAGTTTTACCATAGTAAAATCATGCTGAAATTTAATATAGTTTGACACCAACTGAACTGATTTGAATTGCACATTGCCTGAGCTGCTCTTCATTAGCCATTAAACTGCAGTTGCATAGGGAGCAACACGGGGAGCATATCACTCTCCAGTACACACATAGAATCATAGAATAGCTGAGGTTGGAAAGGACCTTAAGATCATCTAGTTCAAACCTCCCTGCCATGTGCAGTGACAGTGACATACAGAAAGCATGCAATTAATTCTGTATTATGAATTGCATATATGTATAAATACTGCATTGCTCCACAACTACATATTAGAAAATTATATTTAGTAAGTAAACTTAAAGTACTGCACACCCAAAATTTGAGCCACAAATAAAGAATTAAGAATAGATGGTTTTGGAGCACACCAGATGTACTCATTAGAAACCATGTAGACTCATGCACTGGTTCAAAAATCACAGCACCAACATTTAAATCACATCAGATGGGCATCACAGTGAGCTTTACAGACCTAACCTCGTGTTGAACGTGGCTTCATCCCTACTGCAAATACAGGCGTGTTCCTCTTCAAGTGCAGCTGAACAGGAGGCAAGGTGGCCTTTGGTCTTAACCCAGCCCAAAGTTATAACATGACCATGAAGGACACCCAGATTACAGAGGTCAGAGTGTTCCCACATCTCCATATTTGCCAAGTCCTAAGCAGCCTTTATATTAAACGATAAAGTTGAATTCTTTTTCCTTTCGGTCTGTGTTTTAAATAAAGGAGCCTGAGCATTTTTCGTATGCTGCCAAGGAGATGCTTTGTTTGCTTCTGCCTGTTATTGTGTTTTCACTGCTGTTTAATACCTCCTGGATCTCAGTTCTCAGATATTTCCACATTTCTACGTTCTGGTGCTTTCGGAAGGCAGAGAAAAAAGCTTGAGGAATCCAGACTGGCAAGTGATACACCACAGAGAGCAACATCCTTCAGGCTTTGTTGCTGACCAGCTGTGTGAGCAACTTAGAGATGCTTTTCTCCTTCTACGCTTTATTTCTCTAGTTAGGTAAGTGCAGCACAACAGGAGCTGTCATTCAGTATATGTTTGTACACAGCATCTATCTCAGGGATCTTGATCAGAATCAGCAGGCACTACAGTAATAAGCAAACAATAGGGGATATTCATTTTGGAATATATAAATTAATCCAGAGGCCCATCTCCTACATACACTTAGCTTCCACTTAGATTGTAAGCCCAGCGTGAGAAGCCTTTTTCTTCCTGTCTCTGTGTACAGAGCACAGGCAAGAACCTCTCTGTCAGTTCCATCAGTCACTGCTCTGTGAGCTGTACCTGTATACTGTGCATGTAAAACCACAGTTTTCTTGGAAGGGGCTGATATTAGGCAATAAAAGAGAAGAAACCCAGACAAGTTGGGCACTGCTCTGGTGCAGTGTTAGCAAATCCAGCTGTGCTCATTATTCCCAGTTAAAAACAACTGCAAGAGACTTGCTTGGATGGGCTTATCCTGCCATAGAGAAATGTTTAGAACCTCAATACACATGGGGTTGCATTTAAGTTTCAGCACATTTTGGTTTTTGCAAGAGTAACTGCAGAAAAGAACAAAAAATGGTGAATGGAAAGAAATGTGACATGCCCAAATGTCACCAGGAACACGGAGACACTAAAAGCTCTATATCCATCACCAGTTTCTTCCAATGACTGCATTCTTTAGCAATTAGAGCTGGGTTGATGAGTTATTTCCTTGGCATTATTGTATTATTTAAAGGATGTTAAAACATCGCAAATGAAAGTGATCTATGCCTGAAAATGTGCTTTGGGCAAGCGAAACAGCTCTGCATTGATCAAGTTTGTTACAATTTCTATGGCACTTTCTAGTAGAGGAATAAAGCCTCAACCATGTTTCATTTTGAGTCAGCTTTATCAACACAGAATCCTTTCATATTGCTCAGTAAAAGTGCTTTGGAGAACCTGAATTCATGAGAGCTTGAATAAACTCAGCACTTCACTTTTAAGTACAAGAATTAAGTTCTGGTTTCGGTCGTGTCTAATATTGTCAATAGGCCCAAAAGGACAAACCGAAATAACAGAGGAGTAATACAGCTGAGCAAACTGTGTGAAGTTTGTACTACCTGTATTGGGAATGAAGGATGCTGAGCAAATGCATAATTTCTGAAAGTGTTAGATACTCTAAAGAACAACTTGATAACTATGTAAGAAATATTGATGTTTTCTGTACTTACAAGAATGTTCTGTCACAAAGCATTCAAAGACTACTGAAAACTCATTTGTATAAAAACATAACTATATACTAAAAATCCTTCCCATTGGGAAGGAGGCAGAGCAAAGAGAACACAAATCCCAGGTGCAGCTGTATTATAGCACCAGCATCCACAGATCCAGGAGTTTGCATTAGAGGAGGATGTAAGCAACCAGCCAGCAAAGCATGACAAGGATATTTTCTTCCATATCATGCTTAAAAATGACAATAAGACCATTTCAAAGACACTTTAAAGACCCTCAGAATTTATTTTGATGTAATTTAACCATTCGGTTTTCGATCATTTTAAGAACTAACTCAAATATCTGCACCCTGTAATGCTTCTTGAGCAATGAAAAATCTCAACATAGTCTCAAGTCTGCATGAAGAATGATGAGCCTTTGACACTTTCAATAATGCTAAATACAGCCATAGTGAGATCAGAATTACTATTGCCTTGACAGTGCTAGAAATACTGATTTTAGTTGTTAGAAATTAAACAGGAAAAAAAAAATTAACATATACCTTAGGAATTTTGGCTTTTCCTAACAGGAACTTTCCAAGGACTGCACTCTCCAGCTCTAAATATCCTGACGTTTAACGCTACTGCTTTTAAATTGCCCTTATGCCTGGTCATAAAAGTTTATTCAAAAGACAAATTTCATATCATCCATAATCATACAGCACATCCTGAGGTCACATTACCCTCTGCCGCAGAGACATTTGTCTGCATTTCATATGCAGATGCCAATAACAGAGACTGAAATCGTATTAAATACTGAGACTGTCATAAAAGTGTATCTAGTAGATAAAGAAAACCTTTACAAGCAGCATGATGGGCAAAATCTATGATAGGAACAACCCAGGTTATCACACACATTCAGCGCCGGAAGATGCGCATGCAGATGCCTTCGAAGTGATGGCCTTTGGCAGCTTGCTTTAAAACTGAAAGTAGTGAATCTATGAGAGAAATCAAAGCCACCAGGTACTTAATTTGTGCATTCCCTTGACAATCTAAACCTCTGATTCATAGTAATTTTGATCTAACAAGCCATGTTCTTGTCTCTAACCTTATCTTTAAACACTAATACCATTGTGGAAATGTGGCAGAAAATGCCCATTATTCCCTGAAATAAAATATAGTCCCAACACATGTACTGGGATAGGGATAGTTCACTCTTAACACCTACTTTTTCCAACTGTCTGCTCTATGTCCTGCTGCAGTCACCCAGAAATCAGCACAAATAAAATGCTGCTGAAAGAAATTATTTGATACCTGCCAGCCATTGGGTCTCAACTTGTGCTGTCCAAGAGAAAATTCACAGCAAGTATATAAACAACTGTGGATGAAACCAAACATAAATCCAAACATCATCAGCCATTGACATATACACAGCAGGTTGTACAATCCCATGGCTGGGAGGGTCCTGAACTCCTAAGAGCCAGGAAACTTTGGAGCGAAGGAAGTTTCCTTTTTGCTTATCAGTCATTCACTGCCTTGCTATCACATAGGTCACAATGACCGAAGAGGTCTGTCCAAGGACTAAAATGCAAGGAATTAGTAATGAAACAACATTACAACTTTGATGAATCATTTAAAAAAGGAAATTAAGAAGAAATTCTCTTGGCAGATGGAGAAGTCAAACAATCAGTACCAGAACAGTGATGCACCAAAGGTAGCTGGGTTGTCATGGAGCTTAAGGCCACAACCATGCAAAGGTGCGAGTATCTGTGGATTTGGCATCGTGTGTACTGATCATACTGGGATTAACTGCCTATCAGTTGGTACAGATGGTGAATTGTTATTTTTATTAAAGCACAGAAGTTACAGAGTTCCGAACTAAAAATAATCAAAAGACTATTTCTGTAAGTTGTACTTCTATGTCTTCAAGTTTGAGTTGTGATATCTATTACTTTGCTGTATGTGTGGGGTCTAGAACACTCACATCAGCCTTCTGAAGGGGTGAATTTCTTTCCTGCTCCCAAAAAAGCAGGTCTCAACTTTGAAGTGGTTGGCATCGACCAGAAAGACTCAGGATTTGCATTGTAATGACAAGGAAGCTCAAAGGGAGAGTGATGGTCTGACAGTAAACAAGCTGGAAAGACAGATGATGTGTATTACTGAATGAGTGGCTTTTCCTTTTATTCAAGACTTCTCTTACTGTTCCATCAGCCAGGGAGATGACTCATTAATCCGGCATTTTGTGTTATGCTCTAAGTAGCCTGGCTGTATCTCCTCTGTGTTTTTTAAACTGTCAGTTAGGTGCACAAAGCCATTCAGAAAGCTGGGGGGATGCTGCTAATTATCTCTGAGAACAAACAACAGTCCTCAGCTGGAGTAGCTCAATGGGAAAGTCTTTGTTATTTTTAGCACAAAGTCTTGCCTGCTTCTCAGACTGTTTTAAAACATTGCTTTGTTCTGCATATTGAATTGTTGGAGCCTGTGCTTAAGTGCCCCCAAGTGGGAGTCAGGACCACATCCCTTGGTTCTGCCATTCACCTGCAGCAGTTCAGAGCCAGCCCTGAGACTGTGCATAAATAAATTCCCTCACCAGTCTAAATTTGTAAGATCAAAGTCCTAAAAGTGGAAAGGGTGGTGGCATTGCTCTTAGAGTCAGTTAAAACTCATGACTGAAGAACAGGTACAGCTGCCAGTGCTTGAAACTTTGGACTTTTCCAGACTTAAAGTAGCTGAAAAATCCAGCCTGCTACTCCTCTTAAGAATATCATCACGTCACAGGGTTAAACGGGATGGAAAATGAAGTGCTAATTAGAAAGTAAAATGCTAGAAACAGGTTTTAAAAGGAAAGCCAGTCAAGTTTAGTCTGTGAAAGGAAATACAGAATCATGGAATGGTTTGTGCTGGAAAGAATCTCAAAGCTCATCCAGCTCCAGCCCCCTGGCATGGACAGGGACACCTTCCACTAGAGCAGCTTGCTCCAAGCCCCATCCAACCTGGCCTTAAACACTGCCAGGGATGGGACACGTTCATGAAATATAATGCAAAGCAAATTAATAGAGATAATATGGTAAACAGATGTAATTGTCAGGTTCAATTCAGTGAGTTAAATTAGTTCCTGGTTGAAGTTGACGTTAAAAAATTCAGTTCTGTTAACCTCAAATTAAGCAAAATTTATTTGTCCATTAGCTCACACAACCTGTGGTGGGATTACAGTGAGAAATAGCAATGGCATTTGACAAGCGAGGTATGCATTTCTTATCCTTAACATCTCTTTATTTGGAAATAACCTCTGTAATAAGGAGGGAACTGATACAGGTGGTCAGTCCCGGAGTTTTACTGCCGTGTCTCTTAACAACCACCAAAACTAAGTTTCCCAAGTCAGATTTATAACCCCTTTCTGGAAGAATCCACAATACAGAAACATTGGACTGACACAAACCCCACAAGGAGAACAAAACACACCTGGCAGCAGTAAAGCTTAAAACCTACTGGCCCAGAAATGTCTTTAAAACAGAATCGAGGGTTCAAAGTCTTTATATTAGCAATGATAAGGGGCAGTGTGGATTTGCACAAGTCAAAGCTCTTCTCTTAGGGATCACGGATATCACCCAACAAAGCTGAAGAAATACAGTCCCTCTCACTCTGCCTTATATCTCAGGTATTACCCAGGTCATTACTGAGCCCACAGCTCACTTCTTATTTCATCCAGGTACGTTTGAATAGGTCCACACATGCAATGTACAGTTTAGAGACCCAGGGCCTGACAAGATTCCGTTATTTTGACATTTACCAAAGAGCCTTAAACTCTCCATTGCCTACAATGACAATCTCATTTGAGTACTCAGTCCATACCACTGTAACTGTGTTTTAGAAGAGCACGTGCCTAGGCACTTGCATGTTACAGGTTCAGTCAGTTTATTGTTAATATAGCAGAAGATTTCTGGGACCATTTCCTACTGGTAGCACCTGTTGTGCTCAACCATCTAGAATTGACTGAAATAAAAATCATCCAGTTTTTCAAGTTTGTCTTATAAAACCCCTTGCCAGGAGACTCAAATCTTGTAGTTCTCTATCGCTATCTTCTGCAAGACATTCACAGATAAGCATAAAGACAAAGTTAGCACCCCATCAAACATCAGTGTCCTGAGGCTCCACATGAACTCCATGTCCTGCCCTTAGGCTGGGCAATGTCAAGCAGCACACCTTTCAAACAGCAGAGTGAAGAATCAAACACAGCTGAAAATAATGCCTTCACAGCAAATCCTCTGCAGATTGACTTATTCTCTCCTGTGGGCTCAAGCAGATGCTCTACCCAATATATATTTGATAGACACTATATAACCAGAGATCCTCCTACTTGCACGCGTTCAGTTGTTTCATGCAAATAACCCTTCCTCATCTCCCCACGACTTTACTCTCCATCTGTGCCTCAGTTTTTTGTCTGCTGCCTGCTTGCAATGAAGAGGTAAACAAAAGATAACAGCTCTCTGTATAGCTGAGTTTTAGCAATATGGGAATTGTTCTTTATGTTTGAAACTTTAACCTTTAGCCTTCCTGATTCAGTCAGAAGTTATTCAATGAAGGAAGACCCAATGCAAAAAGAGCACATCCAGCTATTCAGATACTGTCGAGTAATGCCCCTCCTTTCCCCAGGAGGGAAATTCTTGGACTTTCCTTCCCCTCTTTCCTACACACACAAGTTTGGCAGATTCTTGTCCACATTTCTTGGCAAAATTGTGCCCCTCCCACCAAGTTCTCCACTGCTCCTCCCTTCTGCAACTATAACTTTCAGCAGTTCAAAATGGTCTAAAGCCAAATGAAAGCGTTGGAACTACACACACTCTGAAATATCTACACCAGGGAGCCTGTCAGCAGAATTCCACTTGGGAGTTTCAGCAATGAAACAGAAATCAAGTGCCCATAAAAGTCACTTGAACAAGATTGTGACCCAGATCCTGAAAGAAAAAGAGATATCACTGAGAGCTAAGTATGTAAATATCTTTATGGATATCATTATAATCTCTTAGCTAATTGGTTTGGCTATGTTAGATCAGGATTTACCAAAGTGCAACAACCTCTTACTCGTAGCCAACTTGGACAGAACCATCTGGATATCAAAGCTCCAGAGATGACAATGTCCCTGTGACCCCCATCTGGGCAATCAGTGTGTACCGTGTAGGTGTATCCCAGGGCAAGCTGTCCAGAAGACTGGTTCATATGTGCTCACCAGCCTTCCCTTGCTTACTCCCAACTCAACTGCTTCCTTTCAGCCCTAAGCAAGAGGACAATGAAGAGCCTTTATGCTTTTCCTTGCAAAGCAATGTCTTTGTGATCACAGGGGAAGGAGGCTCCATTCGCTTAGTCTCATTCTTCTATTCTTCTCTTATACTACTGCTGTATAAACCATTGTGTAACTCTTATGCCCCATCCTATCTCTCTTCTTGCCCATGAGATGAGGATATTTCATTATTAGGTGAAATAAGCCCCATTTACAGAATTAATCAAGTTCTTTGCAACCTCCAGAAGAAAGCTGATCTATTAAACTTGTATTATTAACAATAATAAATTCTTCCAACCCCTGGGTACTGCGCCACATCCACAGTAAAAGCATTATCTTTAAAAACACACCCTTAAATTCTAAAGAAATAAAGCTTGGAATGGGTTTGGTTAAGATGGTTCAAGGCAGGGATATCTATCAGGAAAACCCATTAGGATGAAGAGAAGCACTTCAAGCACAGATGGGTTTTAACAAAAAGCAGTCAAAACATTTTCATCAAGTGATGAAAACCTACGTGCAGTATAAATCCACACCAAGAGACACAAAAGACTTTTCCATTTTATTTGCATTTTGTTCAAGTGGTTACCAGAACGTTGGAGTTATTTTTCCTCTCTCTTCCCTTTAAACAGTGTTGCACAGAGACAACTCGCCACCTCTGATTCCCAAGTCACAACAGCACAGGGATCTTTCTCCTTGTTCAATTCAAATTCAGTGGTTTCCCAAGATGCCAAAGGGAGGAGGCAGGTTATGTGTTTTGGTTAGAGATGAAGAGTAGCTGCTCAAGCTCCAACACCAATGAACTTTTATGATGGCATAAATGAGGATTTTGTGGTTTTTTAAACTGTTCTCCTTTCTCACAAACCTATCTTAGCAACACAGGGAAATCTAGACAGTGGTGGTTTGATTTCTCGTGCTCAACCTGGATGCACCAAGGAAACCTTGAAATATGGGATCAGAAAAAGAGAAATAGAAGAGAGAAAGAACAGAAAAACAAACCAGCATCTCTACCTGTATAAATCCTGACAATTCAAAGACATCTGAACAGCAAAGGAAGTAGAAACATATAAACCAAAACAATACGGACTGTTTCTCTTCGGTCTGCCTTTCTCCAAGTACAAAGAGGAACAGAAAGTCAAGTCAATCGTTATATATTTTGTTGTGGAACATAACACTTCCCCATCATGTTTCTTTTAAATGCCTTATCCGATACAAAACGCTGCACCAAAAGCATAGTTTAGTTTACACGCTAGCAATGCGGGTCCCTGTTCTCTAAAACTGATCAAGTGTTGAGGGTCCTGTTACTCAAGGGCTAATTCCAGGAGCAGGCAACTGCAAAGTGATAGTAAACCCTGCTACAGGCAGGGAGGGGAGCGCTGCTGGGGGAAACTGCTGCAACAGCTTCTTGGAGGGGTTGGTAACTGGTTTCTTTCTATAGCCTTCATTTACTCCTTTCCTCCCCCAGAAATACAACAGGAAAACCAGACAAAGGGCAGAATAAACCCTGAGAGTTCCCTGATGTAGAAAATTAAGCCAGGCTGAAAAAAAGGCACAAGGCGGCACTGGCTGGGGAAGGATCCATGGGCAGCCACTGCGTGCTATGGCAAATGTTCCCAGGCACTGCTGGGTCACTCTGCATCTGTGGAAGCAGATGGAGAAATTTAGAGGCTGAGAAAAAATGAACAATCTTCAAAAGCTTTCTTTTTAATCACTTAAAACCAAATAATTCAGCTCTCAAAAGAGAATTAATTCAGCAGCTGAAATGATCCAGTTGACTGAAAAAACCACAGAGGGTTTAGGACCTGCCTTCGACATCAGTGAACATCTTCAAAGGGTTCCCAAAGGTTTGCCACTACAGCAGATGTGACAATCTGAGCTCAGAAGCCACACAGGTATTTTACCCCCAATATATATTATTGCATAGGCAAAGGCAAACGGATTAACTGCAGACCTCAGGACAGATCAGGGGTCCACTGGCATCAGCCATGGCACCAGGGTACCTCCAACATCTGTATTCCAGGAAGCCATCAGTTCAAGGCAGGAACCAATCCAGAATCTAGATCCTGATTGCTCCAACACTTACATTCCAGGATCCATTATGCAACTGTGAATAAACCCATTAAAAATCCATTAAATTCAGCATATTAGGGGAACAAGTACTTCTGCTTGAAGCTACAAGCAAAGCTAAACACAAACACAGTTTGGGAAGAGCTAACAGCTGAGCCAAGAGACCTTTTGTGCTGCACATTTATCACGGCGTGCATCTTGCTTAATACATCTCATGCATTTTCACATATGGCTGTATCTTTTTAAAGGGTTTATGCTTTTCACTTCTTTCTTGATTTTGCTGCCTTTCGCGATTCTTCTGCCTCCTAGAAAACTCTGAAGTGTGGATTTCATTAATAAGAACTGTCAAAAGAGAATATTCCTCTCAATTTGTGAGAGGAGCCATTACTTTAACCTCTCCCGAGACAAATTATTGTGAGTAGAAAAGGGAGAAATAAAATAAGAGTTCAGAGTTGGGCTTCAAAGGTCTGGTTTCCATATGATTGAGCCTGAAATAAAAATATATCAAACAAAACTGTGTGTTTGAGAGCTCAGCGTGAAAGAAGTTCACAAACTCCACCAAAGACTTTCCTCCAGCCCAGTCTGTTTTTCTCAGCACAGACCTTCAGAAGAGACCCTGAAATTCTGGCTTTGCTTCACACTCTTACCCCATTTATTACCTGTATTTTCAATATTCCAGGAGACACTTTAATCACCACACTGTGCTTTAATTGTTATTAGCATTTAGATTATATGGTAATCTTGCAGCCAGAAGTCAATATTAAATTACTGTCCTTGCTTGCTGAAGAGTAATATATATAGAACAGAGTTGAAATGTGGTTTAAAGTTTCAGTTCAATTTTATGTCCTAATTACTCGGGAATGTTATGAAAGGACTGTAACATCACACCATATATTCTTGTCAACCCATAGGCAGCTTTATAGTAACATTACAGGAGTATATTGAACTCATTACAGGGGACCATAATTGAAACGATACAAAGAAACCGGTAGCTGTTAATAAAGCCACGTTGGGGGGTTGTGTCCTGCCTACCCACCTTCCCTGTTTTTGTGGGATTGAGCTGGATTGTCAAAGGAACAGACACAAAATGGAAGCAGATGCGTTTCCAATGCTCCATCTGCTGATAGAGAGCTAGATCCTTCACTTGAGTCAATGCCATTTCAACTGCCTTGGGATGTGGCTACAAACTGCACCAGTTCAGAATTGGACTCAAAGCTGAGATTTTATTTAATTTTCATGAAGACAGGCTGAGAGAGCTGGGCTGGGGCAGCCTGGAGAAGAGAAGGCTCCTGAAGGGGAGACCTCAGAGCAGCTCCAGTGCCTAAAGGGTCTGCAGGAAACCTGGAGAGGGGCTTGGGACAAGGGCCTGGAGGGACAGGCCAAGGGGAATGGCTTTAACCTGCCCGAGGGGAGACTGAGATGAGCTCTTAGGCAGAAGCTCTTCCCTGTGAGGGTGCTGAGGCGCTGGCACAGGGTGCCCAGAGAAGCTGTGGCTGCCCCATCCTTGGCAGTGTTCAAGGCCAGGTTGGACACAGGGGCTTGGAGCAAGCTGCTCTAGTGGAAGGTGTCCAAAATACACACACAGAAATATTTCACTGAATGAAAACATAATATCCTGTTTTATTTATGGCATGACTGGACAAAGAACAAGTATAATTGTCACCCTCTCTCCTGTGCTGCCATACACAAACCTCTCCAGATACGCTGTAGCTGAGAACACGTTCTGTAGAATTTTTTTCCTATCAACACCACATGGACATTTACTTCAATCATTTTGACAGAATTCAGACACTTGTTCAGCTTTACCTGCCATTTCCATCATAAAAATATTGCTCAGGACATTCAACTGAAAACTCATTGTCCAGCCTAAGCTTAAGGAAATCCAGTGATACAGGTTACTCAGATGGTTAATACACACTGTTACTGTGAAGCTTTAACAGATACAAAAAAAATCACCATCCTGCTTTCTGTAACACCAAATCCTCTTGTTTCATTGCATCTTGCTAGTCTACTTCCTTCTGCTCCAGCCCAAGTGATACATAACCATGTCATGCCACAGCTATATATGCTCTGTATATTCATTCTATGGAACAGACACATGTTACCAAAAGGTTCCTGAAGTATCACTACTATTTGGTGTTTTTTCTCTATTATTAAGAGTCTCTGCTTCAAAGATTTCCAATTCTATATCCTAAGCCTACTCAGGAAAATGGCCCTTTCACAAACAGCTTCTAGGTTCTTTAAAACCTGCTTAAACCTACACACGCTTATTCCAATTACATCTTTTGATTCTCTTTAATCCAGTTTAACACCGATCAACAAAAACTGTATTTTGTTATTTCTCCTTTTGCCTTTGGAATACTTCTCAGGCTGACAGCAACAGACCAGGCTGCAAAGCTACTTTTAATACAGCAGGTTCTCATTACTGCCCCAAAACCCAGCATAGCTTTTAAAGGCTTCATATAAAGAATTACCCTTTGATATTTATCACATGGCAATTAGAAATCAGTATAAAACTGGAAACTTTACATCTCTCTGTCTGCAGAGCTACTGATAAGCAGTAAATTGAGGTGAACATACCTGCACAGACCTTCATTTGGTCTAGGGTGAGGCAGCCCTGCCTATAGCAGGGGGGTTGGAACTAGATGATCTTAAAGGTCCTTTCCAACCTAACTAGTCTATGAATCAGCACCATTTTAGAGCACGGACTTTGGCCAAACACTGGTTCTGTGAAAATGTATTGATCTCTCATGGTATTCATAGGTACAAAAAGCTTCTTCACCGCCTTACCTCAGACTCAGCACAGTTTTAATTGCTTTAAAACACATTCACTTGAACAGCTACTCTGCATCAATGGGAACGATCTTTAATAGGACAGAGAACCTATTCTGTCATACCAAGAGCAATCTTGCTGCACTCCTACAGCAACTGTTATAAATGCTTCATGATCCCAAATATGAATGATATATACTGCCAGTATAATTCTGACTAAGGGTTATTTATTCTTCTATACTACTCATGTAGCATTCACAATTTAATAAAAACATCTAGTCTAATTGCTGTATCTATAAACACAAATGATTGTTGACAGCTTTATAGTCATCTACTGCAGGAAGATGATATAGCCCATTATTATTAGCCTATGATGATCTAGAAGTACCTATGGAAGAAAGATGTCTTTATAGATATCTAGCAAATGCTGGGATTAAAGTACTTTCTATGAAGCTAGCCACATCCTGGAGTCAGATATCATTTTTTTAATGGGAAAACTGACTTAGGAAACAACATATCCAGGGATGCAGTGAATGCGCCATTGTTTTCAGACTTCAAATAAAGACATGATGTATTTGTAACAGACACCATCTACACCAAACAAGTTACTGTCCTGGCATGCAGGTTGCTGGCTGAGACTCGCTGGGCTTTGTGTAGGAAGCTCCAAGGAAGTGACCATAACTACTGTTTCCTGCCTTGAAACCTGTGAGTACTTCCACTTTCACCCTCCAACACCGGGCTGTGCACATGCCAGAGGGTGGGTGCTCCCATCATGCCTTACATATTGCCATAACTGGTTGCTCAGCTCTGTTAGGCTATTTTGAACACTTGGTGTTAAGCTGCATCTGAACTGTAACACACTAGTGCTAAACTCCTGTTTTTATACCTGCTTAGTGGCCACAGACATTAGGAAATTCATGGCTTGTGTGCCAAGAGACTTCACACCACCACGATAACTACATGTCACATTTGCATTACCTGGGGCAGCCAGCAGTAGTCAGTGATTTTCTCAGGAATATCATTCAACAGTAAAGTGTTGGATATCTTTAGATATGCATGGTTTAGAAGCAGAACAGGATTCTAACACTAATATCCATGTCATCATGTTATTTATGGAGAGGTTTTGCTCTCATTTGTACCAACACAGCAGCAGAATAATTCTACCACTTTTTTTCCATGACATTCCCTTCAATTCCCATCAGTTTAAGGGTTCTGGATGACAGTAATGCTGTGAAAACGTTACTCAGCCAAAAGCAATTTTGAAAGCTAGCTTAAATGTCAATACTATTCTTGCGGTCCTCCCAAAAGCATGGTGGACAGTGTAGCAGGTGGAAACAGATGAGCTGACAACACTGAAGAGCACATGACTTGGAAAGTGCCCCTAAAGCGAACTGAGCCCTGTAAATAAGGACTTGCCATTTGTTTATTCTGGAAGCAGCTCAGGAACCAGCAGGAGAAGCCAAGGAGGAATTTTATGAGACATTGAAGTCCAGCTGACAGAGCACTGGACAAGAATAGAAGTCTACACAAATCATTGTTTCTTTCACATCTCTTTATATATCTCACTATTTTCTATTTCTGTTCTATATTCTAGTCTCTTTCTTTCTATCTCTTAAAAGAAACAAACCCAAACAAACAAGTGTCATTTCCTTCCAAAACCCACATCAGGTCAAATCTAAGCTCTGATACAGAATCATAGAATAGTTCGGGTTGGAAAGGACCTTAAGATCATCCAGTTCCAACCCCCCTACCATGGGCAGGGACACCTCATACTAAACCATGTCACCCAAGGCTCTGTCCAACAGGTACAGTTCAATTAATAAAACAGATTGATCAAGTCCTTATCTCTCCACTTAGGGCAGGATACACACCTGGAAGCAAGTTAAAATCTGCAATGCCTTCATCTTCAGGAATATCCTCTTAAAACTGAGCCTATAGCCAGATCCCTAAATTCAGTGTATGATTGAGCATAGAAGCATTTGAGGCTCCTACCCCAATATAAAGGAGCAGATAGTTTGAAGTGATCTGAAGTCCACACACAGAAAAATGTTAAAGTGACATGTGGTTAATACAAGATGATGTGAGAAATGAGATCAGTAGAAGCAAATTGCTTCCGACATTACATTATTGCTGTTGAATTGAGATTTCTCCCAGTGAGAACCCACTGGAAAGAGAGAATCATTTGAGAAGAACACTTAAAATACTATGAATTAGACAAAAGCAGCGTCACATCTAGTATTTAAGTTGTTAGAGCTCTGTGTTCCTCTTTTCATTGCAAGATCCTCACAGATTGGATCACTTCTCAAAAGACTTTAGTCTAACATGTCATCCAAAGGATGATAACTCAGTTACTTCCGTGCTACAAAGCACCAATTCAGAGACGCTCTCACCAGTGACTCATGAATGCCTATTCCTTTGCTTTCAGATTTCTCATGCAGGTATTGACCCAATCTCACTTGGCCTCACTTCATGAGCAGTGACAAGGCAAGAGACCGAGCAAAACCAGCTCCAAATAATAAAGATTCCCTGTATTCAGTTATTTTTTGAGGATACAGAAGTCCAGAAGCTCACAAAATCCAGGATTCCACATTAATTCTCCAGCAAAGGGCATAACATCCAAGACCTCACTTAGTATTTGGTTACAGTACTGAATAGGAAAGGAAATAAAGACAACCCATTTCTCAAGAGGAGAAAGCAGAGATGGAATATCAGAACACCTTTTGCCTTCAGAACTAACCTGTCTCATGAATACACAGAGGCAGGGGTTTTTAATTAAGCTTTAGTGATAAAAATGCCTTCAAAAATTCCAACACTAAAAAATGTGTGGACTCCAATTATTGTTTTAGATTTGAAAATACCTAAAATTAAAGATGAGCTTTTTGACAGATGTAAAGACTCAACTGTTTGTGCAGTAACTGGGAAGTGAGAAGCAAGACAGTTGCCATCACAGGAGGGCAGCTCTGCAGACTTCCACAGCCACCTCTTTTGAAGCAGCTCTGCTAACGACAAAGGACATGACTGAAGCTCCCAAGAGAAAGTACTCCTGTGTCCTGATTGACAGGCACAAAGCTGCAAGGGTGCTGTAGATGGCAGTTATTAGTACTGCCAATTCTACAACCTGAAGGTTTCCAAGTGTTTTGCAAACACAAGTAGATTCAGTTTCATAATTCTTTTCGGTATGTAATTAAATCCTATCACCTTTCCACAGACAGAGAAGCTGAAGAATACTAATGTTGCTGAAGGTTAGCCTGGCTGCCTGGAGATGAAACCTCTGGGAATGCCTCTGCCCATCACAGCAGCTGTATTGCAGAACCAAGCTCCAAGACCCTCCATATTTCAGTCTCATTGCATTAGGTCTCCTTTCAAAGAGAATATCAAGAGCATCTACTTTTACAGCACAGCCTCTTCCTTCAGGAGGACCACAAATGCAAACAAACCCCCCCAGAAGATGCCTTTATGCTTTCTTTTCACTCTCAGCAGCAATCCTTCCTGGAAGATTTTCTATTACTGCTCATTATTGCCTCCAGCCCACAGTCGTAGTAACATTGTGCTGCTGTTGCTGCACCATCCCACACGTCAGCACCAGCTCCGTGACGCGCACAGACTGTTCTTCTCAGTGTATTTTCCTCGATGGGAGCAGTATATGGAACATAACTCCTGACAGAATCCACAGGACTTCTGAAAAAGTGAATTCCTTGAGTATTGAATCACAGCAGATTAAAGCACATAAAAGTAATGAGATAAGCACTGTGTACAACCCACACCCTCAATGCACAGCATAGGCAGGATTTGTACCAGGTGTAACCTTCCTCTGCTCTTTGAAATATGGAAGATCTTCTCCCAACACAGTTGTACACATCTGTTGCAAGTACAATGTATTAAAAACCCCAAGCACATTGCAAACAAACATTAATAGTTTGGCTAGAAGGCAAGAAAATCTAAAGTTAGGGCTGTAACTCCATCCTGTGGTATGTAGGTATTACAACACATGGGTTTTTATGCAGGGACACAAATATTTGAGTTCTGTACTAATACCAGGGCAAATCAGAGAACCCTTCAAGACTGCCATGTCCCATCCCTGGCAGTGTTCAAGGCCAGGTTGGACACAGGGGCTTGGAGAAAGCTGCTCCAGTGGAAGGGGTCCCTGCCTGTGGCAAGGGGTTGGAACTGGATGAGCTTTAAGGTCCCTTCCCACCCAAATCATTCTAGGATTCTGTTTCCTTTTGAATATCCTTCTTCATGTATGTGACCTAGTATAACAAGCCTTGCCAAACTGTGTTTGCTCAGAGCATTCCTTTGCTGCTTCACTGGGGGTATTGAAGGCGAACAGGTTTTGTCCAAACAGCTACAATTCCTCAAGTTTCAGGTAGACACATGCTTAAGGCAGATCTCAATCTGATTGAATAACCCCAGGTTTCTGGTTTAAACAGAGAGTGTTCTCCTGTTTATGTGGAGCAGTTTAAAGAGATGGCACTATGTCCATCGACTACAACATGCCACTGGAAGAAATTCAACCTTCTTTTGAAGGAGATGCATTTGGAGGAAAACGAAATCCATGCCAGGGCTGCCTGTTCAACCTAAGAAAGTGCTAAAGTAACCTAGATCCTAATACTGAATCTCTGAATCAAAATGTACACTGTCCTGACCTCAGGCCACAATTCAAAGTTCTGATTTGTCTGACATCATTGTTCTCTTGCACCACTTCAGCAGCTGAAATGAAGATGGCCAGCCCTGTACTGAGCAGGTCAGTGAACAGACACACGTACCCCTTGTACTGACGCTATTCTCAGCTGGGGCTCATGTCTGTCTGCTCAGCAGGGGAAGGGGGTACAAAGCTGACCCTGGAACATTTCACATCGTTCAAACAATGTTCTTCAGAGCCCGCCTGTCAAAGCTTCCTGGGAGCTGGGCGATCGCTCATCTTGTCACGAGTGTGCTGCATTTCCGAGCTCTCAATTTTCTTGAGATCCCAGTAGGTGAAATGTGAGAATGGAGGAGTTTTTTTTAAAGAGAGCCTTAGACTGCAGAAAAGAGCTGTGTGAACTAAAGGACTGGGGATTAAGAGACACATGAAATTAGCCTACCCTCATTTTAGGGTAATCTTTAGGCTTTACTGCGGTGAGGTCCAAGGTGTGCTTTTGTTCATGCCAGTACTGAAAAAAAACCTGCTAATGTAATAAATCCTTTCCAAGTCAGTCTTTTCTCTGATTTAACACTTCTGCTACTAAGGTGATTCAGACATCTGTTCCTTAAATGGCCAGCTTGGGTAAACATGTTGTTGCGTTGCAGCATAAGCCATGGGCTGGAGGTTACCTTCTGCAAAGGTCTACAGGTAGGGCAGGCCGTGCTCCTTACTCTGCCTTAAGCAAGATCAGCCAAGTTAGCTTAATAACCGAGACTGGGTTTGTAAGTGAAGCTGACTGGCTTCATTCAAAGCCGATTAAAGCCAGTCTGCATGATGCCTGCAAGGAGCAGAGCGTAGGACAACGGTCTGTGTGTGCACTGATAACTATCTAAGGGCAGGATATCCATCTGCACAATCTGGTCCAGCAGAAAAGATCTGCTCATTTCCAGTCAATGTGCATCTGCTCAGACATTAAATGGCACTGCATGGAATACCCTGTTATTGAAGACAGGCAAAAATGGCTGAGGAAAAGCAGATGATTCCCCATCTCCCCCTTTTTCCTTTAGCCTCATTTTGCCCAGCTGAATTGACTTCTTGATTTGCTGCATGTTGCAAGCAGGTATACAAAGTCCATTGTAAGGAAAAAAGCATCCCGCTCACTACAATGGATCACCTTCAGTTCTGCCAGCAACTTCTCAGCATCATGATTCTTAAACACTCCTGGTACTGAGAAGCCTCTGACTGACAGTGGAAGGTTAATCACAGATATGTGTACCCATGGAAATTTGTGGTTTAAAGACAGACAAGCAAAGCAAAAAGTAATAGTTACATAGCAAAACAAAACAAAAGGTGGCATTTCCTTTTGAGAGGAAACATCAAAGCAAATAGCTTAGATTTTCACTCATACAGACATTAAAAAGAAATCTTCTCTCTTAGCTGGAAAAGAGACCATCCTGTCTTGATTTTTCAAGCACAGCTCGTATATATTGAAAGAGTGGCTGTCAATTTAGCTGAAGACAAGAAGTGTCCTTTTATAGCAGTTTTTAACATGCATTCATGAATGCTGTATGAACACAAGTGTCCTTGTGAGCTTACCAAGTTCACATTTACATTCAAAGCAAAGAAGAAACTCAAAACAACACTTCAGCAGTGGTACGATCAAGTGCGCATGCGCGCTATCAGCGGCTATCAGCCCTGACGGGAGCTGCCAGAGGAGCAGTACAAACCACAGGTGCTGATGGTAAAACTGGCCCAGAAGCAATAAGAATTTCAACAAGAAGCTACTCAATTTCATTTCTAAGCCTCCATGAAGTAGTGAGCTATAAAAACACATCAGCTTTCCAGAAAATTGAGGAAGGATGTGAAGCACTCATATGCTTCATATGTCTCTCATATGGGAGAGCCAGAATAGCTGAGACACTCTGATCATGCTGCCTTCTTCAGTTTGCAAATACTCTTGCAAATACTGAACATAAATGCAAGCCTAATACCTGCTCTTCCACCTTAATTGTCCAGTTTGTAACTGAGGATTTCTTTAATGCTGCAGCCCTCTGTGATCTGCGAGAGCTTAGCTACAAGATTTGGGTAATCCATTTAATTCCTTCTTAGATACCAGCTATTTAGATCATCTCACTGCGAGAAGAATACAACTTTCAATCCAAAAACTATGCAGAATCCAAAGCTTCCCTGGTGCCTGCAGATATTTAAAGCCTAGCTTCATCTGAGCTCTTGTAATCACTGCAGAGGAACATGACTTACGTAGTCATGCAGACTCAACCACACAGCATCAAGCCTTATCTTTCTACTGACCAGCACTGTTACAGACCGTTGATCACATCACTGGATCCCTCAAGGGGGGGGTCAATGAACCCAAAACCCCAAATAAATTCACTTTCTGTGGGTCTGTCCTTGCAAAATTGAAGGAAGCATTGGGATTGAAGTGTCCTGCATCTCTCCAAGTCTCTTACCTAACAAACCATTGCACTGCTCCTTCCCAAAAGGAGGGATGGTTCCCTTTCCTACCCTATGCCTCTTCACCGTAACCAACCATTCTCACTCCTTAGGTCAGGAAAACTTTTCACACAGGCTTTGTCACAGGTTACACCACAAGGAACCACCAACTGCGAGTATTTGGAGACTGCTCATTCCCAAACAGTGGATAAAGGGAACCATCAGCATTAAAAGCAGCTTCTAACTTGCTTTGATTTCAGGTAAACTCCTTTTCCTTTACAAATAAGCAGCTCTTAGAGCAAGTCTCATGGGTTTAAAGAAAAAAAAGCTAGAAAAAGCTAAAAAATGGATATTTCCCCTTCACATGATGCAGCAGTAGAAACATTTTGTACAGATACTTATCATAAAATTAAAAGCCTCAGGGCAATTTAACCCTCAGTCCCTGCTTACCTGAGGAGAAGACAGACTGCTGCAAGAATGGCTGGGGCTCAACACGGTGCAGATTGCCTTCCCTGTGTCCCTAGTGTAGAAAATTGTCATTGCCCTGTCAGAGGCAATTCCAAAAGCTGTAACTGCACTCGGATGTTGAGGAATTATCCCAATTAGCACCCTACCAGCACTATTTACACTGTCAGCACACACTAACAAGCCTTGAGGATGATTCCTTTTTTCTGCACAGGTAAATATGAGCTATTTGTGAGAATGTTTTGCTCATGCCACATGCTGACAGGGTGCATGGGTCTGATACACATCAGTGAGCAAATGCTGTTTAATGGGACTGCCGGATTTGAGGGCCACAAGCTGTCATTTATTACACTTATTATTATTCTTTTACCATCCATTCATAGAATCATAGAATAGAATCACAGAATAGTTAGGGTTGGAAAGGACCTTAAGATCATCCAGTTCCAACCCCCCTGCCATGGGCAGGGACACCTTACGCTAAATCATATCACCCAAGGCCTCGTCCAACCTGGCCTTGAACACCACCAGGGATGGAGCATTCACAACCTCCCTGGGCAACCCATTCCAGTGCCTCACCACCCTCACAGGAAAGAATTTCCTCCTTAGATCCAATCCAAACTTCCCCTGTTTCAGTTTTAACCCGTTACCCCTTGTCCTGTCACTCCAGCCCCTAATGAAGAGTCCCTCCCCAGCATCCCTATAGGCACCCTTCAGATACTGGAAGCTGCTATGAGGTCTCCACGCAGCTTCTCTTCTCCAGGCTGAACAGCCCCAACTTCCTCAGCCTGTCTTCATACAGGAGGTGCTCCAGCCCCTGAGCATCCTCGTGGCCTCCTCTGGACTTGTTCCAGCAGTTCCATGTCCTTTTTATGTTGAGGACACCAGAACTGCACACAATGCTCCAGGTGAGGTCTCACAAGAGCAGAGCAGAGGGGCAGGATCACCTCCTTCGCCCTGCTGGTCACGCTCCTTTGGATGCGGCCCAGGACACGGTTGGTTTCTGGGCTTCAAGCGCACACTGCTGGCCCATGTTCATTTTCTCATCAACCAACACCCCCTTAATTTCTTTGCGTTAAAGCTTTCCTATTACACTAGACATAGTTCTCAATTCACAATTAAATAATGTGAAGTCATTCTGATTTTGGAATGTGAAGACATCAGCTAGGATGGAGATGTCTGACCCCTAATTGTAATACCAAGAAATAAGGAAGTTCATAGGAATAACTGTGCCCTCTTGCTTCCCATTATTTTCCAAATCATCAGATGGTCAATGACAACATGGTGTTAACCAAAACACTTCATCCTGGGGAGAAGAATAAAATAGAGAGGAAGTCAACCAGGCAAGTCTCTCAGCAGGACTCGCAACACTGCAACTCATGGGAGGTTTGAGATTATTCTTCCTTTGTGTTCTCTGTAATAGTTTGCATTCATTTATTAAGATTCCTTTAATTACGGTGCACATGAGGATCATTAAAGTGGACTGGATTGTTTTGCACAAGAGTGATTTTTCCCTCTCTGCCGAGTGTTCTATAGGGTATTAGAGAGTATTACAAAAATCTATGGGGTTTGCCTTCAAAGCCCTATACATTTTAGAGGAAAATTCACTTGACTTATTTCTAGGTTGCTCTCTGCTTATCAAACTGAAAGTTATCATTTCATTTATATTAACTGCTGAACCTCCTCCCCTTCCTCTCCCTCTTCCCCTGACCTCAATTACTCCCACAAATCAGATTAGCCCTGTTGACTTTCATCACTTCAATAATTAAGATACAGAAGCTGAACCAAATGCCTTCCAAGCAATTGTCCTCGGAGCTCTAATAAGAGCACATTCTAATAAGTTCTGGCAGCAGAGTGTGTTTTCTCTGCATGAACTTTAAGGCACCTGAAGATGTATTGAATTTGGCATGTTCTCAAGAAGCTCTTTAGGAACTCTTCAGTAGATGCTCACCTTGGATTTTATGATTTTACTTCATTTCCATGGTTCAGTAGGATAGATAGCACAGTGATCACACAGAGCTCCTATTTGTCCTTGCTTTACATTCCTTCACTGAGTGCCCAAAACAGAAGCCAAATATTTATGTGCCCTTGTGCAATCCCAGGACTTTTCATTGGCTGGGACACTGTGGAACTCTGCTTCCCTCCTCTTTTCCCTTGCACATGAACACACGTATCTTCCCATGATGATGCGGCAGATAAAATGGAGTCATTTGCCTCTGAAAGTTCAGGATCACATTCTCAGATGGTTTAAATTGTTTAGCATTAGAGACTTGGAAGAGATTAAAGCAATTTTCTTATTCATTAAAATAAAGAACATAAGATTATAGCCTTCATGTTATTGATGTTTGGGTTTTCTTAATTAAGTTTAATAGAACAACATCCTCCAAGAAGTTATTTGTTACCTGCACACTTCCTGTTCGGAAGCTGTTTGAAACAGATATGAGGTTGCTCTGATTTGGCCACTTCTGCTCATTTTAACCTCAGCCTTCATTATTGTATATTCCTCCTCTTCCCTTGTATAGACGCACAGGATGCTTCATCACAGTTTTCCCCGATCACCTAATGAAGCATGGTCCCTCGACCACCCTAAAACCTCTGCTCTGCAATTGCTTCAGTTTATCTTCTGTGAATACGATTGCCTGGGATTGTAAATGATTTTCTAGATAAGGTTTTACCAGGATCATACACAGGAGTGGTAGTTCTTCCCTGGCTCAATTTTGTCCCAATAAAAAGTCAGTGAAGCCAAGCCTAAGCTGTGCAACTTACAAGTAACAACCAAGAGCAGCCACCACTTCATTGTGGTGAAGTTACTGCTACCCAAGAAGAGGACCATCAGCCTGATACAGCTTTAGTCACTGTTGTTTCTGCTCCCTGGAGCTAGATCACATCTATTCTGCACAGCTGTGCTCTGAGCAGAGGTGCCCACAATAACTCCATTAGTTCCAGGACCAGGGGCCATGCACCTTGTGTTCATGAGGGGCTGGGACTCGGCCATGGGTCCAGAGCCCCTGGGAGTCTAGCTAGTGCTTGTGGGCTATACTTGGCCTCTGCATGGAGATGTGCCATATCCAGTGGCTCTTGATCACACCCCACTGATCAATGCAAGCTCATACAGACAAGCATGGACAGATAACCAAAAGGGGATTTGGATTCTGGCCATCTGCTTGTTGCTTATGCTCCCTGGGCCTGGATTTTCCCATCTGTGAAATAAGGGATCAGACTTGGTCTCCATTACAGAACCTTTTGATATGTCCTGATAAAATGCTGCAAAATGAACAATGCAAAACGCTCAGCGCCTATGTGATACCTATTTTGCCAAACATGGATAAACAGGGCCCAGGAGACAACAGTAAAGCTGTTTGTAACATTCTTAAGCCTTGATTGTCAGACTTCAAGAAACAAGACTCTCAAAAGTGGAAGGAAGAGCAAAACTCACCGCTACTTCAAATCCCTCTTTTACAACAACATAATGTGGTCATCTAATGCAGTGCTATCATAAAATTAAATCATGCTCTCTTGTCATTTTGTATGGTCTATACTGACAGATTAAAAACTACATGGCAAAATGTAATTTCCCAAACTGAAGGTATAAGGGGAGTTTGAAATATCTTCCTGCACAGAGTCTGCTCAGTCCCGAGTCCTCGTGATAATAAAGCAACACTCACAGGCAGATAGAATTTAGCACTGCTGTCTGCCTTCAGGGTATGAGCAAGACGTGTCCCAGCAGTGCCAAGGGGAAGAGGAGTGACAATTACAGAGCATGCCAAGGTTATCTGTTTTCTTTAGAGAAAACAGGGGGAGAGCTTTTCAAGTTTAAAATCTTATAGATACACAGGTAAGAAGTGAAAATGGTTTTTCCCATCCTGCTTTCAAGTGCAGGGTACAACTCTTACTGCAGTTACCCAAGACACAGACACTGAGTATGGGCTACACCAATCACCTCTGCAACACATCAGGACAACACAGTGTCTCTCTACAGCAGAAACCACTTTGGCTAGATCAACCTCTGCTTCCACCCATACAGAGCTAGCAAGATGATAATAAAATGCCATCTACAAACTACTGGAGCCAGAGCTGTGTATGCCCAGAGGGAGATGGCGAGCAGCCCGAGTACCTCTGCTTCTGCTACATGTCTTCATGGACAGGCTGCTGTCACAGGCATGGACAGCGGCTGCCAGCTTGTGCTCTCAACCACAGCACAAACCCCATCAGTACAGACCAACTCACCCAGCTACATCAAGTCAGTTCCAAGGTACCTGGAGGTGCTAAATCTGTTCTTACATGTAAGCAGCAGCGGGAACTAATGGAGTGCCAAAAACATCAGGGCTGAAAATATGGAAGAACTCTGTTAAGTTCAGCCTAAAGCTTACTGAACTGAGCTAGAAAGTGACTTCACTGATGTTTAGCTCCTGCCCATAGTGATATGCAGGGATTTTCAGTCCAGCAAGTAGGAAGGTCACGGAAGTGGCCAAAAGTTGCACTTGGAAAAGTGAGAAAGGGTGAATAATGAAGCACAAGTGTCTCTGTGCACTCACATCAAAACTAGCACAGCCATTCCAAAGACCTGCTGCTGTTATAATAGTACCCAGAGGTTGTGACACCTGACAAACTCTAAATTGGGCAGAAAAAACACCCAGCAATTTAAGCTTACAGTCAGCTTAAATCCTTTCCATAAAGCAAGGATAGAACATCTTAGATACTTGTCCTAAATAAACTGCAGGAATTGTGCAACTTTACCGAAAGTCGTATATATTGCAGCTGGCTGTGTGCTCTGGCACTAACTCTAAGCTATAGTGATTAAAAGGCCTGGTAAGATTTATCAGGCTTGATAATGCACTCTAGTTGATTAGGATTTCCAGCTTCAAGCCCAGAGTCGATGCAAGTTTTCAGATGTGAGGTGAATTTGGTATGAATTGCCTTAGTCCCAGTGTTGGAAAAGCAGAAAGGCAGCACTTCAAAACTGAAATGAATCTGCTTTTTGAGCAGAAAGGCATCTCGTGCCTGGCAGGACTACAGGAAAACCCCTTAGCACAAGTGAGAATCACACTCTGTAAATAGGCAGTAAATGGGAAGTCAGGCCTACCGAACAATGATTCTTGTTACTTCAATGATATCTCAAATCCTTCTCTCTGCATTGAATAAGCCTCCCACTAATCTTCTACAGCCTCTTTGTAAAGGGGTTTTTACCATGTAATGGAATGATCCTGAAAGAAATTACACCTTAATTAAACAGCACTGAACAGAAAGACACCTACCAAAAAAAGTCAACGTGTAATTCCATTCCTTAGGAGTTACATATGCACCAACCTGTACAAACGGGGTCATTTTCAGAAGGATAAAGCCAAGTCAGACATGCACATCCGAAGTCACTCACATACTCGGCCAGATCCTTAGGCTCTGTGTAACTGACTGTTTAGCACTTGTGGTCAGCTGCGTTGATATTTTCGTGCCCACCCAATCGCAGACAAAAAATGAGAACATTTTAATACTTAAGCTGCATTTCAGGCCCAGTGAAATAGCTCTGTGTCAGTTCCAAAAGGAGAACGCATTTGTATGGAAGCTGGATGCTTGCACTGATGCTCCCTCATTTAATCTGGACTTAAAATGTTTACAGCACGTGAAGGGACCTTTTGAAAATCCGCTGAAGATGGACTAAAAGCGACAAGATCGTAGCTCAGCAAAAAGAATGTAGTCCTTGGAAGAAACACGGCTTAAAAGTCAGCTTAGGAGTGAACCATCTATGAGACATTATCATGGTCATGTACCCTAGAAACTTGACTGGTGTGGTTTTGGTTTGCTCTTTTTAGAATCTCACTGTCACAAGTGGCAGCTTCTCTGTAACAAGCTTTGTGAAGGAATCTACCTTATTTATGCTGAAATGCATAGATAAATGTCCTTTGGGATTTTCAAAACCACCTTAAGCACAGAAAAAAAAACACAAACCCAATATGCTTCTTTAGATGCCTGAATACCTTAAAAAGACTCAAAACTGTGCAGGGATGGTCAAACAAGGTGCAGCGTTCAATGGGAACGCCATCAGTCTCCTTCAGAAGCACAACACAAGCCCAAGTTAGGAGGGAAAAGAGAAAGTCACGTATACATGAATCATCACAGAGCAGTATTAAAGCACTGGCGTGCCTGTGAGGTGCTCTCGAGACTCGGCAGCATATGTCATCCTAAAAATACAGACCAAAACAACATGCTAGCTTCAGTTTTGTTGTTTACATTTGTTGGCAGCGTTGAAAATATGAAGTGGGATTTAATAGAGCTTAAAGCATCTCACTGATTCATTGCTCAAAATCTGGACCTCAGCATTCTCTTTGAGTCATGCGTCTTATATTTAGCAACAGTCAAATGCCTTGTGATTCTTAAAAATAACTGAAGAGACTGAGCAGAAGAAAGTAGACCTGTCCTGCGCTTGTTCTCTTTGAAACCGCTCTTAACACCCAACAAGCCCCTATTTCTTGCATCTAAGTGCTGATAAAAGCTTAACTGCTGTTCTTGGTAGTTGGCTGCAGCAGAGGTGGGGCTTGAGCAAACACTGCTAGGCTCTACTGACACACTAAGGCCCCCCCTGTTAGGCAGGGCTGTAAAAAACCATAGCATCCACATCCGAGCTGCCAGCCCCCAATGGCAATAGACACAATAACTGACAGATCATCTGAATGAATTTCAGCCCCACAGACCCTCCCTATTCCTCTCCCAATCTTTTTTCCCAGTTAAGATCCGCAGAATCACATCAAAATACCCAGACACTTTCCAGTGTAGGGATCACATTTCCACCAATGATAAAGCCAGAAACTGAACTACTTTGCCCAGGCCAATCTTGCTGCACCTCCACCAGCCCCATTTAGAAGCCAAGTAAAACCCTGGTGAGCAGTCTTATTTTCCTTTTAAAGCAGCCATTCCAAATTTCACTTAAGATTTACATACGATGCTGGCAGAGCCATTCCATGCACTGGAACGTATTACAGGAACTACATTCCTACTCAAGGTAATTCAGACACTGTTTTCATTAACATCAGCCTGCGTTCTTTACAAGCTCAGGACAAGGAGCTGCACATGCCCTTGGAGCAGACACAGTCACGTCCATGCCACTGTCCATGCTCTCTTCTCCCCAGCAATCAATCTGTGCTGGAGAGCTGCTTAAGCAGTTATAGCACTCCAAGTATTGGCTTCCTTGGTTGCTATTAGCATGTATTAGGATGGCTTGAGCAGAAAAGCATTTGTGGTGCCCACTTTACTCATTAACATCTATTTTCCCTGCCCTAGGACATAGCCATGCTGACAGCAGGTACCAAGAATAGAATTTGTTCAAAGACTATAAAAAGTTACAGGCAGCTCGTGCTGACACATGGAACCAAACACAGATTCTCTCATCTCCATCCAGGTCTTCAGTCTCAGAAATACCCTTTGTAGTGCGTGTCCTTCCCATATGTTTACCTGCAAATCGACTTCACCCTCAGTCCTACCGCTGAGTCTTGGCACCACCTCCAGAATCCTGGCACTGTGGACATTCCCTCCCTGAGCCCTTTGGTGATATGTGATAACTTCTAGCATATTCCAGAATAAGGACCCTACATTAAATGATCGAAAATCAAGGATTTGATTTAGATAGTGTAAATCTGCTGCTAACTGCAAAACAAAACTTCATCACATCCATTTATCTGCAGATAATATGGCTGACGGGACATTCCTTTTCCAGCTGCATCAGCCTGTTGTTATCCATACAAAGTGTGCAAGTGCTGTTCAGCACCTCTGCGCAGGCCAGATTCCTTGTGGGGAAGCTGATGTGGTTAAAATACCCAGCAGTGTGCCAGCCCTTGTCAATATTTGTATTGACAGATTGCCAGTACAGAGAAAACCTTCAGGGACAACCCCTGTGGCGAGAGGCACTGCAGCAGCAGATGTATTCCCAGCTGCAGCAGCCCACTGGAACAGGCAGTACAGTGCCTTTTGGCAAAGTGGAAGCAGTGTAGGGGGATAGATTGGCTCTTCCTTGTGTTTCTATCTGCCTCCTCCTCATCTAATAAGGCAGGGAGACAGATGCCCTCTTCTAAATAACGTAAGCTAAGCTGTTGGTACTGTCCAAGTAACAAGAAATTCATTTTTAATCACCAGATTCTCTTCTTGGACTTAATATGCTGCCTACAGCTTTAACTGCAGACCTGCCAGAAAGTTACTTAAAAAGCAATGAAGTTTTTGCTAGCTATATTTAAAGCAAACCACGAACACCCTCTTGCAAATCTCATGTATTCAAATTAATCAGATTTACAGTTCTGAATGGATGACCATCCAGTAATAAAGATTCCTATACAAATAATGAATTAGCTCAGTCATCCAAAGCAGCAAAACCATCTCTGTAGCTCTCTTATAAGCATAATTGCCATCCTTGCTCCAAATTAAAGGCTTTTACCAAGAATCCATAAGACCATCAGGGAAGCTGTTTCTGATCTACAAGAGTGAATTAAGATTCTTAGAAGAAAGAAAACCAAAACCCTGGGTCAAATGTAAGTATGACCTGCCTGGAATCCATGTCTTAGTAATGAGAGGACTTATTTGCATGCTCCTAGAGGCTGTGGTTTCCATAATGAGAAGTGAGGATAAGATGTCAAGTGTTCAGGGCACTGCTTGACAGTGCAAAAGTCACGGTTCTTCAACTGCTACGTTTCCAAGATATCACTTCGTACCCAACACTGAAACGTGATCACATCTCTTGAGAAAACAGCACAGAAGAGTGTTTAAGGAGAAGGAGGAGTGTTTGTGTCAGCCTATTGCTGTTAACACAGAAACATGTTTGTGAAGTACTTCAAGATCTAGCCTAAAACTTCCTTCTACAGAAGTTTCAACACATCCACCGTCAAGATCCAACACTCCAGCTCCATGTATGCGTTTTGAGAAGGTTCTTCTACAAAATCAATCCCGTCTACTGACATTTCACCATTACCATCATAGAAACTGGCTTAGGAACCATTTTAGGATTTTTTAATTCATCTTGTACTGCATTTATTCAAGAGGGCCCCAGGCTGTATGACTTGGTTCCCTGCATTCCCTGGATGCAAATAAACTGTCACTATGATTTCTAACGCAAGCACTTGGCGCAATGCTGCCACTGAATTTGGTCCTGGGTATTCATTACAAAGACAAATGGCAGCTGGCTGTTTTCCAGTTATTCACCTACCCAGCTCTTAACCTTCATCTCTTCACAGCTCCCTTCCCCTTTGGCAACTGCAGTCACTTGGCACAAGCAAAACCCAGTATCGATCTGGAGCTGGTGTGAACATCACTGTCCATCAGCTGGATGAGGAAAGCTCCACTCACCGCCCTGTTCATTCCACCAACGCCAAACATCACCAGGCACAAAAGCTGCTTTTCCCCAGAAGGAAAAACACAAGAACACTACATATCATCATGGGCAATAAAGCCAGCAATGTTTGGTCAATCATGGGTTGTAAACCCATCTCAGGGCTACAGATCAGCGTTGCATTACACAAACGATTCCTTACAGTATCATTTAAGGATGTGCTTTAATCCCAAAGCACTACTCAGACTATTACTTTCTTATGAGTGACTTCATAAATGGTGATTACCACTAACCCACTACAGTAAATAGGGAGAAACAGACAGCTTTTATTTTCCCCACAGCAGAACTGTGGGAAAATACATGGATGTTTTATGCTTACTTAAACAGCAATGGTCCATTCTGAGATCACTTATTTCCCAGACTCTGTCCCTCAGGTGGGCTTCAGTCATTGATGGGGCAGAGCTCGAGATGATGTACATCAGTAAATGCCTTTAATTGAATGTGAACTACGTCTTCCACACCCTACACCCCATTCACCTCCCTGGACCTCAAATCAGGTATCTGTTTTTCATTACAACACATCCATTCTCATTTTGGTCGTCACAGAAGCTAACGTGTAAGAACAGTAAGAAGAATCCTCAGCAAGGGCAACCTGGCAACAGAGCAGACACATGGAGCAGAACAGGGTTGGACCATTTTTAGCAAATAATGGAATTCTGCTTTAATGAAGGCTCAGCTGACATGAAAGGCTATTTTTAATATTGATAACTTCTCCATGCCCAAACTCCCCCATCAGCTGTGCTGTTACAGACTTCAACCTGAAACAAGTGCGCTGATAAAGGGCAAGTTACCATAAATCGTATGAGGAGAAAAACCTTCTTCTTACTAAAACCTGATTTGCAAAGGAGAAAATGGAATTTGTTAGCAGCACCAGGAACCTTGCTAATTCAGAATTATTTTTAACTGCACATCAAGAGACATGGTTATAAAACTATCATCTGGGTGGACGCACACTGAATATCTTCATTTTGTGTGAAGCTGCTTGGCTTACTTCATACTCGCCTGAGGTTGAATAAAGATTTCCTTTCCTTTTGTTTTAAAAGCACTTCTGCAGAAGCTTGAATCATCTTCTGGTGGTGCCAGGGTCACGCTTCTTTTTGTTCACTGTGACAGGAGCCTGATGTCTAACACACACGTCCTAAAGCACCACAAAGAGCCAGGCACATCGCATTCAGGTGCTCAGGTGTTTAACTTGGCCTCAAGTCAATCTGAATTTGGCCTGCGCACACACTCCCTAAACAAACCAGACTATTTTCAACCTGTTCCTGGTGGAAAATGTCTTGCAAAGGTCTGAGTAACAGTTGTTTGGAAGGCGAGAGCTGCAGACTGTATCAGGAAACATCACCTTTCATGGGGAAATGAAGCCATCATCAATATTACGATCTCAGTATATTGGCTAAATGCAAGCAAATGCTGAACTGCAGCTATTGTAAGACAGATTTTTCATACCCAAAATAAATCATGTGGATTTGGGTCTCTCGGAAACTGCTATGAATGCCCAACATAACCAGAGGAAGCCAAGCAAGGGCATTTTCCTCCATAATCTGCACCACAAGAGAAATTAATGTCACATTTGTGGGTTAGAAAGCCTGTGTTTTAGCAGCTTAAGATAATTTGAAGCTTCTTGCCAGGCTGTGTAGCCGTAGACACACTCCAGCACTTTCAAAACGCCAGCTTTCCCTAGTCACTTTGACATTTCCAATCACTGAAATGAGTTGTATTGAGTAATGTGAAATCCACTTATATCGGAATCAGAAGGAAGAGGCACTTTTGCATCCCACTGGTGGGCGAAAATACTATTGCACTCCTTCTGATGTAAGAGTGATGGTAAAAGAACATCTCCCATAATTTGGTTTCTCCAGCTGAACAGAAGCACTTGCCCACAGTGCTAAATGGATGGCAAAGAGTTCTGGAGGATTCTCCTACAGACCTGAGAGTAGCAGCTGGCTCAAACTTTATTCCTCTGCCAGCACCAGGGATGCATTAAACCCAGAGCCGATACAATAGAAGCTGAGGCATAACATTGATCAGCTAAAAAGATCTCGGCCACAACGAAGTGGACAACAGATCCCAACATGTTGCCTCCTATACCACACAGGCGATGTCTGAGGGGAGCATAGGTGCTTAATTCCTTTTAAAGATCTGACTCTTACCCATAAACATCATCTCTTTTCAACAAAGTACTTGAAATACATCAGAGGGACACTGCAGAGCCTGGGTAATAAACATGCCAGACAGTAAGACACAAAATCAAAACCTCAGTGGAAAGATACACATTAACACCACTTTAGATCCACAGCATAAAGCATGGGCTTTCTGCAGCTTATTAACCACAGCAAAAACAGAAAAAAAACCACCTCTAAATGCTTTGGAGGTGAATAACTTGGCAGAAAAAATGGAAAGGTTTTGAGATCTTCAAATGAAAAACCCCATCAAAGGCAAAAAAAGAACCAAAAGCGATCGGTGTATGCACACAGGAAAGACTCTCCATGGGTGTAATTCTCCTAGGTCAGGTCCTTCCAGACTCTCAAAGGGTACACAGATTAGACACAGGCTCAGTTTTTATGGTGTTATAAGTAAAGGTGGCAAAGAATTGCTTTTCTTCTTAATGCATTGCTAAACTGAAAGAGGAGCTCTGTCCCTGAGCTAAACAGCATCTGCAGTGGTACCCATATGAATGCTTTCCTTCCCAGTGCTTACCCACACAGCAAAACATGCAGCAAGGCAAAGCAATGTAAATGCCATTTCAGCTAATTACAAGGCTATGAGCAACTAATCACAGCACGTCAGTCACTTGAAAAAGTCACCCTGAATGCCAAGGGTATAAATTAGCAATCGAAATATTTACATTTGCTGAAGATGCACTTTGCCCCAAAGGGTAAACAGAGAGAACTGCTGCTGATTTCTCCTGGTACCTCACCCCTGGGAGAAGAGGAGCCAGCAGAAACTGAAGCAGCTCAGAACCCCGGGAATGATTCAGTGCATCACAGCAATGGGCAATAAAGCAAATCCTGCTCCAAATGCAAGTGCAGAGGCCCCATGCCAGGCAAAAGAGCTCCAATTCATATTATCAGCTTCCTAATGGGCAGCCTGCAAAAACGCTCAGCAGCTCAGCATTCACATTCCAGCCTTTTAATATGAGGACATGATCCTCTCCTGTTTGACTGTGGAAAGTTCCTTTGTCTTGCATGAAAACACATCACTTCCAGCAGCTGGGAACGGACGCTTAAACGTTTGTTTTCCTTTGAAAATGTTCCATTTTCTAATAAAAAGACTTTTTCAACTAATTGTTATCTCTCTGTGTATTTAAAAGGAGCATTAATTATACTTTAAATAGTTTCCAACAAATCCTCCCCATCCTTGCAGATTCCAGTATTGTCTGGTAAATTAATCCTCAGCCACTTATCTGACTTAAGGTTAATTGATACATGACTCAATCTCCTTTCTTCCCCCCAAAATAAAGCAACACACATTCTTTATTGATAGGTAGCTAGCTCCTAGTCATGGATTTCTATATACAATTACCTGTTCTCATTCACAACTCCTCCTCTCTCATATCTTCTATTATCGACCTTCCTGTATTCAAACAGGAATCCACCTCCAAATTCCTTCACACTACATCTTGCAAGGAATTATTCCAGATATTCTGGAATGTTCTCTTGGGGCTCGGGGAAGGACTGGGCAGAGATGTGCATGTGTAAGGAAATGGCCGCATGGGGAGGTACTTAATGCAAAGCTCAGCATAAGCTGCCCACCACAGATGCACAAGTCCAGACCTTTCTGTCGTCTTGTTGATGACACAGCTGTGCTGGCAGGTATAAAAACAGAAATGCAGAATACAGGACATTCTTAAAACCCTACAGACCCTCAGGAAAGAAGGGGCTCCAGGCTAAGGGATTAAGAACATGTGATGATGACAATGAATGGCTGCAAGACTATGGATAACGGAGCAGTCCGACACTGTTCAGCCTGTAGAGGCGAGGACTTTTTTCCTGCCCACAAGGTAAGCCACTTCTCTGGAGGAAAAATAACCTAGAGAAAGCTTGACACTTGGCTGCCTTCACAGCCGAGAGAAGACTCTTTCGTGCTGCCCTCTGCTGCCCTTTGCTGATCACCTTGACAAACGATTTCGCTGTTGGCACGCACGGGAGCCTCTACTACTGCCCATAAATACCTGGAGGATTTACTACCTATGAGAGGCACAAGCAATTTTCCAGCACTAGATGTGTATCTCACTTGTGTGTGCATGTGTACAAGCACGACCTATAGCCTCTCTGAATTATTTATAGACAAACAAGTAATTAAAATTTTTATTCTGCCCATCTCAAAGGGCAGAAGAAGAAAAAGC
The DNA here is from genome assembly GCF_028554395.1 of Pezoporus wallicus. NCBI lineage: Eukaryota > Metazoa > Chordata > Aves > Psittaciformes > Psittacidae > Pezoporus > Pezoporus wallicus. Next base: position 2,210,924 of record NW_026636985.1, read on the forward strand.
GACTTCTTTATTCTTTCATCAACAAAGCTGTTGCCCAGCCTCGTAACTCTGTCTACATGCTGTAAAGAACTGTGTAAGTGGCTCCTCATCAAATACACTTTGCATTTTATGTGATGTACTGAAAAAGTAAGTGGCTTAGTGACTTCTTCCAATGTCAGAAAGGAGAGTGCGCAATACACATCCTTCCACATCTCATAAACCACTTTCCAAACACTCAGCTTCCCAGGAACATCAGGAGATGTTGCCCTGTTTGGGCTGAAAGGACTCTAGGGGTTGGGGGATGAGTGACCAGCTCAGCAGCAAGAAACAAAGTTTGGGGCTTGCCTTTCAAAAGCTGTGAGCCTTGCTTAGTCTTCCTGAGCATTTGTGCTCTGTTCAGCTGAACACCTTTGCAAAGGGTGCCTGCAGAGGTGGCAGGGGAAGGCAGAGTATTTATGAGCACGAGATAGGGAATCAAGACTCTCGGCTCCTATTTCCAGCTCATTCATTTTCTCACTTTGTGACCCTGAAAATAACTACTTGGCCTTTCAATACAGAACTGGGCATAACCAATCCTACTACACACCAGCAATGTAAAGGCAGCTGCTCTCTGTTTCAGAAGAGCTCTGGGTTTCTTCTAAGAAAGCAAATCCTGCCATGGTAGGATAACTCCCTGCCTTCATGGAAGAAGAGTCTGCAGTTACACCTACAATTGATCACCTTGGTAATTCAAATGTCAGTGAATACTTTGAGAAGAAACACTTGGAGCTAGGGTTAGCTGGGGTGCACTAGGAGCCATGGTTCTACTCATGATGATCTCTCCGGCACACAGCCAACAACCCAACCATCCAGCACAGGACCAAGTGGAAAGAACTTAAAATAAATCCAAATCCAAGAAAATCATCTTTAAAGAAAGTAAAGATAGGAGAATGACAGTGGGGCCAGACCATCAGGCAGTTAAATTAGTAAGGGTGTTTGGAAGGTGGGTTTCTTCTTGAAACTGGTTAAAGTACAAAATCGGTGCAAGTCAGTTATTTCCCCTTCAGATCAATTCCCTCTGGTGGTTCCAAGCGTCAGGAAAATTTGACGAGTGGGAATAAAATGAAGCCAGGGGCTTAGACAGTGCTTGCTTCAGCCATGACACGACCTGTCTTCTCAAGCCGGTAGGACTGGTCTTTCACAGAAATGTTTTTCCACTGTGAAAGGATTGAGAAGCAAGTGGTTGAGTGCCTAGTCGAATGCCAGAAGCAATGCTTCCCTCCGGGAGCCGAGACATGCAAGGAAATGTGAGTCACAACAAGATTTTTCCTTTCAGATAATAAAAAAAAAGCCCACAACCACTATAAATATCACATCAGCCTCCTAAAATGATGAGTTTATCAGCCGCCCAGAAATGAATGGCTGCAAAAATCAAATCACTCTATGCAAGCAGAAGTTCTCTGTCGATTACAGACTCCAAATGTCTCACCGAGTGCTAAGGTGTTAACATTTTGCCTGTTTAATTGTGCCAGTGGATAGAAAGAAGATAGTCAGCATTTAACAGAAGTGCCCCATGCAGAGAAAAAGTGATTTACAGGTCAGAGTGGAACAGTGCTTTTACTAATTATGCTAAAGAGAAAGCTGCTGGGCACTGGCTGGCTTCGGAAGAACACCGCACTATTTCTTCTGCTGCGAGGCCTCCTTGGCAATATTTCATTGCAGCACCATGAATTTAATCACATCAAAAAGTCAGCAAAGAAAAATGAAACACACACACGTCTTTTTCCCTGGATTGATACTTAGCAAGAAAAATAGAGGCTTTCTTAAAGAGGCAGTGGGCTACATGAGATTTCACACCTCTGATTTCACCTTTGGGCTCAATTTGGCTTCCCCTTGCCATCAATATAAATCAAAAGTAGTTTTATCATATTCAACACAGCTTGGTTGCAACTGATTTTTTCCCGGCATTTGGTCTAGCACAGCAGGGATATGAAATGGTGGTGTTTATACCCCAGTGGATATCCAAGGTGGCAAGAGGAGCTCCCTTCACACAAGGGATGGGTTTGGAATGCCTCCCTACATCATGGCTAGTCAAAAAGACATGGAATCACTAACACCAAACACCACTGACTCAACCCTCTGACTGCAAACTGTCATGAATCTTGGCTCTTTCCACAGAAACCCATTAACATCCAAATGGAAATATCAACATATTTAAAATACAAGGTGTTGACTGCCATACCCCTGTCTATGGACACAAAGCTGACACATGATACTAAGAGAAACAGCAAAAGAAAACCATACAGCATAACTGAAGAATACTGCTTCTTAAGGCAAGCTACATTATCTCCAGCAGCACATGAATTCCAGTTCCCCCAGTATCTCCTTCTACATCTAATCACACCACTAACCTATACCATGCTTTTTAATGAGCTGTACTGAGCTAAATACCTGCCTCGAAAACCAGGTAGGATTAAAGGCAGTTGCTCCAGCTCGAAGTGTAATTAAAGTGAATTTATATTAATCCAGGAGAGCTGAGAGAAAGGACAATGATTCACAAGCAAGACTGCTGGCATTTGCAAGTGATCTAAAAATCATTAAAAATTAATATCCAAAAACTCTTAGTTAGGAAATCAGCCGTAATTGGATAAGCAATCCAGGCTCTTCAGGACATTTGGTTCCTATAGGAGACAAACACCCAGCTAACCTTCAACAAAAAGAAAACACACATTTGCAACCTTAATTTTTTTGTAATGAAAAGGATGAAAATGACTGCTACTGAATTACACTTATTGCCCTATTCACAGGGATTATAAACACCATCACAAGCTCTAATTACTGGTCTCGCTGGGGAAATCTGTTATTTTTACTAAATTCACCCTTTACAACGATGGGTTGAGTTTACTGCAAGTTTGGCAGACATTTTGAAAGCTTTTAAGTGACTGAAGACAGTTTGGTTCAGGTTTCCTGACTTGTTTTTCTTTAAACAGACAAGAAAATCCCCAACTGGAAATGAAATTACTTGCCTGAATGCAGCCTAAAACATTCAAAGTCCAAACTTGCATTTATAGGCACTCAAGAAAGGGCAAAGAAAGGCCACAAAGATGATTATGGGATCGGAGCATCTGTCGGATACAGAGGGTGACGATGTCAGGCTCTCCAGCCTTGAGGAGAGAAGGCTCAGGGGGAACTCAATGCGTCTAAGTACCTAACGGGGGAGTAAAGAGCCAGATTCCTATCTGCTGTCCAGAGACAGAATAAGGAAGAAACCCAACCTGAAGTAAATTCAATTTAAACATAAGAACATTCTATTTAAGCATTTCTCCCCATGAGAGCGCTCAAACACTGGAATAGCTTGCCCTCAGTAGTTGTGGTATCTCCATCTCTGAGATGGTCAAAACCCAAATGGACATACGTGGTCCTGAGCAACCTGCTCTAGTTGACCTTGCTTTGAGCAGGGGAGAGAGGACAGGACTACCTCCAGAGGCCCCTTCCAACCTGCCCTTCTGTGGTGAAGCACACGTACACATACTCACGTGATGACCTTTTACAGTAGCTCAGAGCAGCATGGAAAGCAAACCTAATCGTCCACTTCGCCAAATACTCACCTTTCAGCTTTGTGCTTGTCTTGATGGGTCATATCCCTTTGGAACATCTTTGACTTTGCCTTTAAATAGATGTGTACATTCACCAAGCAATCAATATGTCCTGTAGACATATTTATCGGTCCCTATTCTCTGTAATTAAACTCGGCAAGAGCAATAACACCACCATTAGCGTTCATCCTTTCAAAGTTGTTCTCTGCTTCCTTTAATCTATCTGAACAGATGGAGTCTTGCACTATCACCTTGCAAACTTTTTCCTCATCTATTAAGCCACAGAAGAATTTAAGAGGAATAAATTAAATGCTACAAATGCTTAATAAGCACTGTCATTTATTTCTTCACAAGAGCTAATGAATAAAACATGTTCATAGAAGGCTAGTCTCTGGGAAGCAAACACAAAACAACCTACTGAATTCATCACTTCATGCAAGAGGTGTATCACCAGCACTTGCTTCTCATGGAGCATTCATCTTACTATGCAAACCCGCCAGAAAACCCTACTGAACTGGGACCCCAGCCCTGAATCACAAGTAAGCCAATGACAAGTCCTGTATTTGATAGTTCTGCTAACCTATCAAGGATGCTAATAACACTGCAATTCATTCCTTCTCCAGTCTATAGATCAATCATGAGGACTGAAAAGCACTCTAAATGCCACAACTCCCATCACATTGGCAAGCACTCAGTTGTAAGATTATTTGTATCAAGCTTGGTAAGATTATTCACTCAATCAAGTAATTGCCAACAAGAGGGCATCTACAGCTTGGCCCGCTGTCAAAACCAAGTGTTTGAGACATCAGTTGGGGTGCAGATGACAGTATCTACTCAAGGCACAGCTGCTTCTACCTTTATCTCCATAAACCTACATAAATGATTACAGATGCAAATGAAGTGTCAATAAAGCCTTTATCACAGGCACTGTTTTGTGAGGGAGACTAAGTTTTCTGAAGTCAATGGAAATACAGGAACATTATGAAAGAGAACCTTCTTGTGATGCTGAATGAAAACAAATTTCTCCCCCGTGAGCAAAGTTAACACCATGCCCTCTCTGTACATAGATTTCAGCAGTGTGACATCTAAGGCAGCTCATCTAAATATATCAAAGATGCATTAATTTAAATTGACTTAGCCTTTCACTCATTAAAATGAATTCCAAAACCTTTAAACAGGAGCTGGACTGATCCCTATCCAAGGTGCCCAACATAAAACACAACTACCAGGTTACCAAATGGAGGCTGTTTTTAGTGGCAAAAAGATTCAGGCTCACTTCTTATGGATAGTTTTTCTTGAATATGAATGTATTAGTTGCATTCCCAGATTACACATTACATATACCACTCTTATTTAGAGGAATCAAGGTAAGTATACGTGGTATTGTCCCAGACAAGTTTAACTACAGCTCATCAAGAGGTACTTCACTGATCAAAACCCAAAAGTGCTAAGATACAAAAAGAAATCCATAAAGCAGATCTACACTAAACCCAATTAAGTTTATGGGGTCTTGGCATTGGCTTTAACAGGATTTAGATAAGGCTTTAACCTCGCTGTGACTTAGATCACATACTCGAGTAGACAGCTAAATTGGCTCTCTGGGTATTGGCAAGCAGAATCCAGTCCTGACTGATGTGAAAAGCTCTTCCTGCAATGGTCATCTCAGTCCAGAGCTTTACAGGAAGGGAGGAGGGAGAGGGGCTGGAGCGGAGCAGAGCAGCAGCCTTGCAGGGCTGTTTAAGGATCCCCTGACTCTGCCTTTGTTCTTTCAGAGAAATAAATGCTTATTTGTAAAAGAGGCATTAGCAAAATGTGCTCTGGGTTTTAAATTGAAACAGAAGGACTCCTACCTTCACATTTAACAAACCCACTACTATGCCATTTAATGCTCAGAAATTGCTGATAATGAACACTTCTGAGTGAAGAAAAGCATAAACCTATCAATGACCTTCCCTCGAGCAGAGACACACCACAACATTAACTCTCCACATTCACAGGGCAAATGCATTCCCTCCCATCATAATTTGAATCTTACTGCGCTACCTACATTTACTCACAACCAAACAGAAGAAGGTTCCTTCTACTTGAAATCTTCACTGTAAAAATCAATTGTGGTACAGAGTAACTTTGTGAGCATACACTGCCCAGGATTTACAGCACGCAGACGTGATTGCTGGCTGTTAGCTTCTCTCGTGTTCATTAATTACACATTTATAGACACCTCATTCATACAGAATGATTTCTGAGACGTTTCACCAAATTGAAGACACAGACCATGCAGCCCATTATCCTCGTCCATGTGTTTAATGCAGCTAACATCAGTAAAAACTTCAGGAGACGGGAAGCATAACACCCCTGGATACTTATTGTGGTCACGTACAATGTGCTGGAGGCTCATACAGATTTTATAGACTTTGTGCCAGGCTGAAAAATACTGATCTGAGCAAACAACCTCCTGATGGTGCAATGGCTGCACAGCCCTGGGGAGCCGAGCTCTTCCTCCAGGATCTGCGTTTGCAATACTTCCTGGTGCCTCTGTACTACAAACCATGCTCCTTCACTTATCCTCAGTACTGGAGTTACTTTGCCTTTTGAATTAGAAGCTGTTTACAAATACTGGCGAGTCCCTTGGTAAATGTTCTTCCTGGGTTTCACATACAGCATCTTCCTGCCTGTATTAACTACTACAGCCTCATGTAATTCTTCCTGTTATTTCCCATTGAGGTAAAATTCACTGAGAAAACATCCAGCCAAGACAATTAAACATAGTGCATAAAGGGTTTCATTGGCACTCCGGAATGCTGTTGACAAAATTAAGACATTGCTTACAATTACACTCCTAGTAATGTATGCAGCAGGGAGATCCTGCCAGCACAGGCAATGCCAGCTCTGCTAATGAAACCCAAATCAATCTGACAGCAGAATGATGGGAGACTTTGCAAACAAGTACCAATGGTTTGCAGGTGGTTTAGGCAGCTATGAAAATCTGATTTATAGAGGCTCTTTAATCCTTCTTTTAATTCACCTTGGGGGAAATGGATCCTAATAAAACATCCTGCCATGTTACAAATGCCAAGCTGGTTGAGAACCAGTGTGGTTCAAATACAGTGGCTACTAGAGATTTCATTGCCATTTGCAATTGTTTATACTCCAGCTACACTCCCTCCCCACTCTCAGATGCAGGTTTCATAGCCTGGTACATATATTTACACACTCCTGCATTAGAGAGAACTCAAATAGAGGCACAGCCAGCCTTTAGGTGAAGTTTAGCTACGCCTTGTCCTTAAGAAGCTGTAATTTATGCAGCTGGCATTGTATATGGAGGTACATGGCCACTATCAATCTCACTGCAGCACCATTTCTGCTCTAAAGTAATGGGCAGTTCAGTGTTCCTTGGTGTCCTGTCTACATAAAACTGGATAGCCCAAAGGGGGCCTCTGAAATAGCCTTTTAAACTTGGCTATGCAAGATCACTGTAGCGCAGAGGAAGGGTTCATAGCACCAAAAAATAGAGTGCAGAAAAAAGGAGGATGAATTTTAAAGAGGCAGCCGATTCCCTGTGATTACACAAAACATTCCACCTCAAATAGATGGCTGATCGCTCAGATTCCCTCTATACTGAGCTGCCAGAACACTGTAGAACTCCCTGCTTTCTGCAGCATTTGTATTCCTGTTGCCTACTGCGATCGATTCAGATGAGATCTTCTTGCTGCTGCTCTCCTCTGCAAACACCTTCACAACAGAGGGGGATTTCAGAATTAGGTTTTAGTTTATTTTGTAGCTACTGATCTCTACAGGAATGAATACATTTCAAAAAGGACCAAATATTACACAAGACTGAGTTTACTTAAAACACGCGAGATGAAAAGAGAGGACTTGTATAATCACACACATGTGAGTGTCAGTGTTCTCCTCTCCTCAGCACTAGAGAGAAAACAAGAAACCAGGGCTTGAAGTCTCCCTGGGACTGGTAGAGCTGCTGGTTGGAAACTAACAGCAGGAAGGATGGAAAGGAATTGGGGTCTCTAGCTCAACCTCAGCACCACCTAGGTTCTTGAAATAGAGGCGTTGATCCTGTCTGAGCTCCCAGACAAGCAGACAAATCAGTCTGGGTGGCAGAAAACTTATTAATGTCGTTTGTCACGAGCAGATCTTAACAAAGTGACAGCGTAGAAGCTGAGAGAGGGCGAGTTACACAGAGAAACAGAAAAACAGCAGTGCTTCTGCACGGCCAGATATTGCAGAGCATACCCAGGGAAGCTCCTGAATTGCTACCAGGGAGCGCAAGGGAGGGATTACTTTCCTCATCCCCTGACTGATAAAAGCATGTACTGTGGGAGTCCACATTTCTTAAAGGGTTTAAAAAGGGATATCAAGGGAAAAGCAGGACAGCAGATGCCACCATCAACTGAGCTCCTGGCCAGCAGGACATTATGTGATCCTAAAATGTATGTAAGAGCATAGGGCACAATCTTCTTTGCCTGCCTAGCAGCTAGAGGATTAGATCATGATATGGACCTTCTAAGTGGAAGAACTTGATTGTATTCTTATGCATTCTAATACCATTATGGACATGTAAAAGGTCCTCTAGTCTTTGTAGCACTGTAAAAAGTGGTGTAAAGCACAACTGAAATAAATCAGGGGTAGCCCCAGAGCACTCCTGCTATCTTAAAAGGCATTTCCTATAAACTCTATGCATAACAAGGGAAGACAAAAAGGATGTTAAGGTGGTAAACAACACCAAAATCAAGGGGAAGACTCACACTGTATATCAGCACTGCCAGTCAATTTTACCACAACAGTTCCTAAATAAGCAACAGGGACCCATCCCATGCCTATCAGAAGAGACTGTCAACATGCTCATTTGATAACATAGCGCAGGCTTTTCTAGCACAACAGCTAAGGGGCTCCTTTCATCCCAAACATACTTTTCAATACACAGACAACACTTCACAGGCTGCTCAAGAAGAAGGCTTGGCTTGTTCATCAAAGACCTTCAGACACCAACATCTCCAAAACTACAGCAAAAAGAGTTTCTCTCTACCTAAAGGATGAATAAGTTGAAGAAACATAAATGCACCTTAGCTTCAAACCAATGGGCAGCAGAAGCACCACAGCTACTCACCACAACACATGACACAAGCAACCCTATGCTTCTCTTCCATTCCAGCTCCTCCTGGGGCACTGATTAAATACCTATGTGGAGAATGAGCAGCACTTGCTGAAACAAAGCATCTGCAGCACCTGGCTTCTCCCTCGAGGTCTCCTATCTTGCTGCTAATTCAGCCAAACCTTGTTTAGTTTCTCTAGTTTGCCAAGTGCCTTTTGAATGGTTACAGCTGCATAAGCCCTTGGGTTTAGTGCTTTCTACATCACCTTCCCTTCCTACCCTTTGGGCAATATTTTCCCCATTTTCTTGTTTAATTTCTTGCATGTTTACCTGCTAGACCACACTGGGAACATGGCTACGTTTCCAATCAGCTATATGATAGAGGGTATTGTCAGCGTGACTCCATCAACGAACAGATCCAACTGTAGCCCAGCTCCCAGAAGAAGCTCTTGGTGTGACTGCCATGATGATATCCTAAGAGCAAGTTAAACAGAAGAGAGTCTCAGATGCTGCGCCTACTGCGTAAGTTATCACCACAAGGAGGAAGAATGATGGCACAAAGCAATGAAGAAAATCAGTTCCGTAACTGTGTCTGAACACTTCCTAAATCTGGGTAGTGAAAAGTTATTTCACCTTGGTCAGATGGACTACTTAAAGGAACAATCCATACACACACATTGTAGAGGTGTACTATTATCACAGCTGTATATTTACAGTAGCCCTATGAGGACTCTATGATTAAAAACTATTCCTGCTAGGAAAGGATATCATTCTGTATAGAGAATAAATGAACAATTTTCTCATGAGGAGGAAGCAGGTGGAGAACTCAAAGGGGTGGTTTGTTGCTATGGGGCAGAGCTGAAGGCTCTCATTAGTAACCATTCAGTGCAAGTCAACCCATGTATCAGTACTAATTAGATGCATTTCTGAACAGGAGGCCCAGAACCCGATCTGCTTGGATTTCCTCTAAGTCAAAGGGTCTCATGTTCTTCATGAATTGAAACAGATACAGAAATGACTGCTAATTTTCTGCCATTCCCATAGATCTCCTATTAGCATCGGCAACTGCTTTTAAGGGAAAGGAAGGCAGAGTGGACAGGCAAAGGGCATCTGTTAGTATACTGCAGTCAAGTAACAGGAAATTATAGGTCACTCCAGTTACAGCTAATTAAACTTCAGGTGATGAATTTGACATCTAGACCCAGGCATACCCACCACAGCCCTTTGCAGCTGAAAGGGCACAGGGCTTTGCCTGTGTTGGTGTATTCCCCAGCACGATTTCACTCAGGGTGTGAACTCTGTCCAGGTCAAGGAGGAAGTGGAATGAGAAGCTTGGAGTTCTCCAGCATGACAGCAGGGACAAATCTGAAGCCTTAGCTTGACAGTGAAGAAAAGCACAACAGCTTGTTGCATATTTTCTGCCAACCAGGTCAACCTTTTACTGTTTGCAGCTATTTACAAGTAAAAAAAATCCCTTTTTCATACTTGTTGCCTCTACAAATTCTGTTCTTCTCTGACACTGTGACAGGGCCCAAAACCTCAGTGCCACAAAACACATCCTCAAACACTCTGAGCCCGAATCTCAGCCAAGCAGTCGTTGTAGTGCAGCATTCCTGTAAGACCTCCAAACCTCACTTCAACAGCCTTTACCACGCACGTGATCTCTGAACAGCAGTGCATGTGTTTAAAGCTGTCCAAATGTTCTAGGCCAGGCTGGATGAGGCTTGGAGCAAGCTGCTCTAGTGGAAGGTGTCCCTGCCCATGGCAGGGATTTGGAACTGGAGGAGCTTTAAGGTCCGGTCCAACACAAACCTGATTGAAAACCTGATTTACCCTAAGAAGTGGTTCCTTAAAACTTACATGAACAAACTAGGTCAATAGTTGATTACATTTGAAACTCTATTTGCTACAAAAGGGGTAGATCTTATAGAGGGCAACTCCCACCTCTGGGTTTAATGGCACTCTGTGAAGAAGAAAGTGATTTCTGTTTAACAAACATTCCTGTGCTGACACAGGAAAATCAGAAAGAATAATTGGGAGCACAGAGAGAAAGTGGAATGGATCCCTGTGTTTCACTGAGCAACGCTGCACCATAAACATGTTACAGAGACCAAATGGGATTGAGACACTGCCAGCATCTCAGTGGCGATCGAGGGGTTTGTTGATTTAACTGCAGCATCCCACAGTTCTCCTGGTCCCTTCCTCTGGCAATGAACTCTGTGGTGGCCTCCAGCAAAATGAAGAACACAGGCCATGATTATTTCTTCTTGTGCATTAAGTGGCTTCTCCTGCTTCCTGAATTCTTAAACCTTAATTCTAATAAAAGTAACAGGTTGGCCGATAAAACTGTACCAAAGCCTTGCGCCCTCCACACGAGAAGGGGTGCACTCTGAAATCTCCATTTTCAGTCACTCTGAGCCTCTCTCCTAAGGAAAACACGCAGCTGATACTGCTAGAAATATGTTCATTGCTTGTTTTCACTCTAAGACCCTGCCATCTGGACTGCTGTGCATCTCGGGGGCCTGGTCACGCTGATCCAATTGCCCTTAATCTACCCAGCTCTTCCTTCTGCACTTCACACGGGCACTCAGCCACCCCAGCTTAGCTCGTATTCTTTAATCCCTGGCACTAAATGCATGGAACAGATGAACCGTGTCCAACTCTGACCAGCTGAGATTCACAGTATGTCTTTGGGACTGAGCACGGAGCAGAAAGCTTTCATTTCTACATATGCTTTTTAATAGGATTCACAGAATTCTTGACCTTGCTCAGTGCTTCAGGACTGCCTGAGCCACACAGCAGGCTCACTGGCAGCTGGTGGGAAGAAGACACTGTCCCATCACATCCTAATTACATCGAGGACATGCAGGTGTTCGCCCTTTTACAAGTCCACAGAGGCAGAGAGGAGATGAGGCTTTGCCAGCCCCCGCTGCTACTGGCTGCTGTTGCATGAAAGGCAATTTAATGAAAAAGGGGTTGTTGCACTTGGGGAAGGATGGATGAGGCAGGAGTTGTCTTTAAAAATGAAACTTTCCTATCCTTAGGAACATCTGTAATAAGGTGAATAATAGCTTTAGTTTCCTAGAGCTCAGGGCAGATGGACAAACCCACAACAGAAACTTCTATGAGCTGCTTTGGCTTTCTGGAGTAAAGTAAACTCAATGATCATAGAACCCTAGACTGGTTTGGTTTGGGACCTTAAAGAAGGGACCTTAAAGATCATCCAGTTCTAACCCTCACCACGAGCAGGGACATCTTCCACTATAGCAGGTTCCTCCAAGCCCCGTCCAACCTGGCCTTGAACGCTTAGGATAGAATCATAGACTAGTCAGGGTTGGAAAGGACCTTAAGATCATCCAGTTCCACCCACCCTGCCGTGGTCAGGGACACCTCACACTAAACCAGGTCACCCAAGATACTCCAGGTCTGTTATTTTTAGCAGGTTCATCTACTGCTGGTGGACAGGTTCATTTCTAAAGCAAGACTACAGCTTCCAAAAGGTCAGCTGTTAGAGTCACCTCAAGCACAATGATGGTGGAACTCTCACACCCTTCTTTTTCTCTCCCTTTTTTGACAATCTCTGAGATTTCAACATCAACAAGGTAACAGCCTCACCACTGCTACCAGATTTGGGTAGTCAGTTCTAGTCCTGTGCTTTACTTATCAAGAGGCAGAGGATGGTTCTTACTATTCCCATTGCTGAATGCACAATGCCCCCCAATCTCACTAATACATCCATCTCCTTTGTTTCCACCTCTATGACCTCATTAAGATTTAAACTTTTAAGTTTATTTATAGTTGAGGTTAATTTGTTTTATTAATGACTAAGACAGCAGGAAGCATCTGAGCATCTCAGATGGAAAATTAAGAGCTATATTATGGTCTGCATTATAGAAAAGCTCCTCGTTGTACCTCGGCCTGAAGACAACACCTTGAAGAGGCAGCTCCTTGGAAACCCCATTCAATTCCACTTAGCTTTATTTACTGGTGATGAATATCTAATTCCATGTCAGCACACACATAAGGAACAAAATGATAAATCTGATCAGAGACTCACACAAGAAAGGGCTTCCATGCTTCCCATCTCTAAAATAGAACTTGTTTCATACAAGAAGTTCCATTTTCAGCCAAGATGGAAACAAGCTGTGGGCCACTACCGAAAGTCCTGATCCACAGCCGCTGGCACGTGCTGCTTGTGTGCACAATCCCAGTATGCTAACGTCAGAAGCACAGCCCTGCTGGCCTTCGGTTGTCACAAATAACAAGTTTCTGGTAGTCCATTGGTTCATTTCAAAGCAGTCAGGCACAAAGTTTTCCATCTTAAGAAAATGCAGTGCACCAACACCAGCCAATTACCCCGCAATGATCATGGCCACAACGTAAAGGCTTCCTTGACACAAATAAAGGCAAGTGCCTATTACCACCCTGTGGCAACATCTTCAATGTTTCCCTTCCAAAGGAGTTTTCAAGGTTCAGCGCTGCGTCCTGTAGCCCAAATGCCCCTTCACGTTGGAGATAAAAGGGTATTTGACTAATGCATTTCGTAAGAAAGAGCTAATTAACTCTCCACTTTCATTAGTGAAAAATAATACCGGAGTGATCTTGAACTGGAATGATCTTGAACAATTAATGTTAATTGCTTCTGCTTGTACCAAAGACCTTGACAAATCTACAGTCATGCTTTAACTTCCTTTTCAGGAGCAGAAAACAGGGAGCCTTCCTTAGGCGCTAGGGACGTGGTATGGCATTGACCCTTAGTTAACCATTTGAGAGCCTATTAATGTATGTGTGAAGAAGGGGGAAAGAAAATAAGTGCTTTATAATAAAGATAATACAGACAGATGTAGCCAGAAATGACTTCATTTCTTTCTGAATATTTTTAATGCATTAAAATGAAGATATTTAACAAGAGTTATAGAAAGAGCAACTTCAGTGAAAGGAAAAGGAAACTGATAGTCCCTCTCAAGAGCAATTCATAAGGCTTCTTAGTAGGAAGCTGTCAGCTCCATCCGTGTAACTCATTTATGGGCTGTTGGAATAAAAGAAATTAATCAAAATGTAACCTATGCAAAGCTCTGCACAACAGGTAAAAGAGAGAGCTTCAATTAGCAGTTATCCTCAGCCAAGATATTAAAGAAAACACAAAAATGTCCATGGAATATAAAGAGTGAAAGGCATTACTTTTGCTTTCAGGTCCCTCATCACTGAAGCCTGTTCAGTATTCAAACACATTCAGTATTCAACCCATTCTTGGACAAATGATATTGAGATATCAAAGCAGCACTTAGCTATTAAAATTCTCATGAAAGATTTCTTATAGTCTTTCTGTTTCCTGCCTGCTTAATATGTGGTACAGAAAGATCCTAATCAATGCCTGTGGATGCTCCCAAATATACTGCAGGCTTCTCCTGTGTGAAATGAAGAGGTTAAGTAATTTCCCTTTCTCCTTGCTGTTGCACCAGAATAAAAGCTTCATTTCTCCCAGCTCCAGTTCCTGGTGTTAAAATACAAGTGCCAGGATGTGGGCAATCTTATTTTGGGTACAGCAAATCCAGCAGCTGCCTGGCGTGGATTTACAGTTTGGGATGCTACTGCAACTGCGTACACTTGGCATGCTCAATGTATACACAAGCTGATTAAAAGATGATGTTGGACTCTAATAAAAGAAAATAGAAGTTGGGATCAGAAGGACCTTTAGAAGTAGTTTCAAAGGACAAAAATTGTGCAAGTTACGTGAGGCTGCCCATGGTGCAAATCACACTGTTAATTCATCTCTGTTCTGGAACGTGTAGCGGGTCCCTATAGGATGTCATTCCCAGTTGCAGTAGGGAGGAAAAAATGCTTCACAGACCACAGAATCACAGAATGGTTTGTGAAGGGACTGCAAAGCTCATCCAGTTCAGGGACCCCTTCCACTAGAGCAGCTTGCTCCAAGCCCCTGTGTCCAACCTGGCCTTGAACACTGCCAGGGATGGGGCAGCCACAGCTTCTCTGGGCACCCTGTGCCAGCGCCTCAGCACCCTCACAGGGAAGAGCTTCTGCCTAAAAGCTCAGCTCAGTCTCCCCTCAGGCAGGTTAAAGCCATTCCCCTTGGCCTGTCCCTACAGGCCCTTGTCCCAAGCCCCTCTCCAGGTTTCCTGCAGCCCCTTCAGGCACTGGAGCTGCTCTCAGGTCTCCCCTTCAGGAGCCTTCTCTTCTCCAGGCTGGACAAGTCCAGCTCTGTCTATGGCTTAGCAAGGCATTATCTCAAGTTCACAAATTCTGCCACTCTTTCAGATGCCAGCACATAGGGGATGGCAGTTGTTTGCTTCACATCAATGCTGCCTCAGGACCATGAAAGAATTTTTTCCTGGGCTCAATGCTGCAGCAGCCCAATGTGCTGCACTTCAAACACTGGTCACTCCTAGTAAATGAGACAACAACCCAAGAAGCTGTCTTCTCTTCTGACATTGCCACACTCTGAGAAAGTCAGCCCTCTCATCAGGCATCTTACACACCATCTGTCCATGTTGAGAATCCATTCCGAAAACTTGCTGAGCCTTATGATGTATGTCCCTTGCTAAAAGTAAAAACGCTGCATGGAAGATGATGAATGGGACAATATGCTTGCTTTAAAGCTTCAGCCTGCTTTCAGAGTGTATGGAAATGCCAGGCAATTATTACACACCTCTGTAATTCTTGCTCAAAGAGATTCCCCATTTTAATTGTCTTCAGAGGAAGGCATTAACTATTTGAGTCCATGGGAATTAGAAAAAGAGAAGAGAGACCACTTTGCAATATGCATGTAAAAAGAAGTAAAATAAGGTATTTTCTCTATGCCCTTGAATATTCCTTGTTTTGGGCTACTTGATAATAGAACTGAAAAGGTAATAGAAGTGTAACAACAGCTCATGGGAAGATTCTAATAGACTGGGAACTGCCCATCCAGGTTGCGTTCTTGATCCCTCCTATCCACATTGCTGTCAGAACCAGCCCCCCTGGACCAGCTGCTCCCAGGAAAAGCCCTGGAGCTGCTGTATTAAGTCCTCCAGAAGAATTACACCCAGACCTTCAGTATTTCACAACACCTAATCACTGGCACTGCTTTAGCTCTAAATTTTCTCCTCGTGCACGTCATCTTCCAGTGCTTCCTTTGATCTCCTGTTCTTCATGTTCTTTCAGATTTAAAGAGCTTTCTGTAGGATAAAACCAGGTGATCAATTCCTGCATGATGTTTAGTGGAGATCTGGCAGAACTGAGGCACTGAAGTTTATTTTATGGTCCATGAATAGAGTGACAAATTGTTGGTCCTAATGCCACCCTCGGGAAGACCTGACCCTAAGAATAAATACATATAGCTTCCAAGGCACTGCATGTCACCTACAAAGCTTGAAGTGTTCTCAGTTGACGAAAGAGTGGATATGTGTCAAGGCAACTTAAGAACTTTCAGGATTACATCTTCCATTTTAGTGTGGCCTCTAGGACACTATTTCTGTTAAACAAAAATGACATCATTTGACAAATGTGGTCAATTTGAAGTTGTTCTTTAGACACTACTAGAAGCACTGGAAATAGAGTCTAGTGGAACAGAAGTCGGAAAGTCTTCCCAAAAATCACATTATTAACAGGGGTGGGAAAAGCATCATTGTTTCCATGGAGTGCTTCATATTCCTGGACCACACAATCATTTGGGAAGCTATCAGTAAGAACATTTTACACAGGGGCAAAAATGGAGGCACATAACTAAAAAGATTCACAGAAAAAGGAAAGGAAAAGGAGGGGAAGGGAAAGGGAAAAACAAAAGGAAAAGGGAAGGAAATGGGAAAGGGAAAAGGGAAGGAAAAGGGAAAGGGAAAAAAACACAAAGCATAATCAGACCTGGAAGCACACAGTCAAGCGGTGGCAGGAATTTGCTGGATATGATATGAAATAGTGCTTCCACTCTCGGTCATACAGGCTCCCAGCCTGAAATTCCATCAACCTCCTCCCTCGTACCTGTGCTCACTTCACAGCAGCAATGCCTTTGAGCATCACTACATATTTTCTATCAACACAGCCCTGTAAATACTCTATCAGTAGCAGTACAGCTAAGACACACAGATGCTAAGGGACTTCCTCTTGATTACACTACAACTGCTTATAATTCTCCAGGAAACACTTCTATATGGGAGCAGATAAAGGAGAATATACTTAAGAGTCAAGGATGCAGGTAGTTAAACATCATGTCTCTCTGAGCACCATCTTTCCAAGATCTCTCTGGTGCACACACTTTACTGTAACATACTGATTCCATCTCTCATTAAAGGAACACTATTACAAGCAATCCCAGTGTGCTTCAAAAAAAATTCTCTAAAAGAGAGGATTACCCCAAAGAGGAAATACAGAGAATTAGGTATTAAAATGCAAATTTGTTTTAATGCTACATCAAAGTTACTTGGTAATAAAGCCAGGGGATTATCCTGCTTTCTGAATGCAAGTGATTCTATAGCCTTTTCTTCTGTTTAAATAACATTTCCTGGACATCCCCCAAACGGTTCCTGACAGGCCGCCTACTTTGTCTGAAGACCCGGATTTAGCCAAAGCTGTCTCATCAGGGCTTAATTTTAATAGATATAAAACGCAATCCTTCACATCTTCGAATACTTCATTAGCCTCCTTAAAGAAGATTAATGCTTTCTGTATGTGCATCCCTAAGAGGTGCGTGTTTTCCAGCAGCTGCCTTTCCTCACTGCAGAGCATCACATGAGCTACATCCGAGCTACTCCAACGTTACTCATACCGTGGCATCTGTTGCAATAAAGCATTAATTGCTAGGAGAAATTTAACTTAACTGCAGCTGAAGGTGAGGCAAGATTGGCTGTTGAAGGACTGGTGGAATAAAGGAGTCTCCTGAGTTCACCCAGCTTTGGGACAAGCGTCTGGTTTGGAACAAACCACTGCAGCTGGAACTGTGATCAATATGGAAATGCAAAACAATCTTAGGTTTTCTGGGAATCCTGACATAGGCCTGATCCGCTACTATTTACAGCAGTGGGAACCTTCCCAATGACCTTTAAACACTGGATTGAGCCCTGGACCATTGCAGCCATATTCACCCATTCCTGCTAGCTGCAGGCATCTTCTTCCTGTCACAAAAAAAAACCAAGTATTAGCCCATCCCAGGGAACGGCAATTTTAGTCCCAAAACCTAAACCTCCTATGAAAAGGAGTTGGGATTGAAAATGGCATCTTGTAGAGAAGCCTTCTGACTTGGCACACCTTGCTGCAGGCCACCCTTTGACAGCCATATATGTAAGTTTTAAAGAGCCTTTCCATAGAATTTACTTCATTCTTAGCCCCAAAACACATGGTGCAGGCAACTGCCTCAGATCTATACCCGTCAAATTCATAATCTACTCCTCTAAAGAAGTCAGGTCACACCTGGCTACTTGACTGCAGTAGTGCTGTATAGGTACTTGACTGCAGGGAACCAGAACAAATGAAAAGAGGACTTGATTCATTTCAAGCCGTTCTTGAGGCCAACAAAAACATAAAAGCATAAACCCCAGAGTACTCTCATATGCTGAAGGCTGCTGAAAGCACTTCAGAAGCAAAACAGTCAGAATTGTTTGCTGAGTAAAGAAAAGTGCCTAGTGGTAGGTATATTAACTTTATTCTGGTAAAAGCAACCTACATAAACTGTGAGGAAGATGGCCTTACTGGTGTCAACATCCAACCTTTTCAGGTTTTCTTGTTCAGCAAAGCTACAGCTCACTGACTGTAATCAAATCAAAAGATACTGCTTCCACTTCAAGCAATTTGACACTGCATCCTTTTCCACGTCATAGAATCATCTATGGCTAGCAGGGACTTCATGTGGACACCTGATCCAACCCACTGTTTAAAGCAAGGCTAACGAGTCGTTTCCAGTTCTTTGCTTTCTGAATAGTAATGACTGACTTTTTCTAGCCACTTTGCTTATAACAAGGCTGCAGTCAACTCCAGTGTCAGTCTGAAGACTCATGGACAGAGAGCACATAAATCAGGGGGAAAGGAGAAGACTACTCAGTAGCTGGCAGTGCGAGTGCATTGAGATAATTTAACAGGGGAACCCCATTATATTCTGCCATTTGTGCACTGGTAGAGTTCTTCAGCAATCAGCAGTCAATTCTAGGCTACTTTTTTAATGTCAAAGTGACAGTGTTACCAGCACTAATGATTCCTCTGGTGAGTGCCAGCATTTGAGCTATTCAGGGAAACACTGAAAGGAGAAAAATCTTACTTAAATCTAAGATCCATTCTCCATCTTGCCATCCTCCCCCATTCTGAAATGATTCTTGGGGCCCACAAGGCAAACGTTGAGACACACTATGGAAAGGATCTAAGTTTTCACTCCAGGCTAATGACAGAGCATTGCTGACGCTTTAGAAGTAATTCTTCAGTAACGACAGAAGACTTATTTTATGAATTTACTGAGTCTCTCAAGTGACATCTCTTTAGGGAAAGAAAAATGAAAGAATTGCTTTCTGCATAGCTGCAATAGGCATCATAAAATACTAATTTAGGATAACCTTTCTAGAAGAGCTTAAATGATCCGTGAGTCTAAACATCACTGTCTTTCCAGTACCTTAAATAACCATTCCTTTGGCCCGTACTAAGTTAATCTTCAACCGACAGTTCATTAACAGCTGAAACCCAAGCAAAACTGCTTCATTTTAATTAAAATATTATTTCACAGCTGGTTTAATTGCCAAAATGTAAAGTTTGGGTTGGATTCATTCACTGTGCGGTGGCATCATAAGACACAGAGGTATTTTTTCAAGTGTGCAATTGAAACATTCAAACAAGCACTGATAAGATGCTTCCAAATTGGCTGCAATGCTGAAGATGACTGGCAAAGAAGATCCCCTCTGTGTCTTCACTTTCTTTTATACCTGTTAAATGTTCTGTGTAACTCACAGTTAAAACACTCCAATGTGTTTTCATCTGGTGAAACGGGAAGCAGGCTGCCTCTGCCAAAACAACATGGAATTCAAACGTTCAAATTCTTATTTTGCTTTTCAAAGACAGAAAATACAGTTTCAGTTCATTTCTGTCATCTAGGATAAGCTTCCTCGGCAAATACATGTGTGTGCACACATACACGTGCAAATCATTTCTACTGTACAAGGAAATATTTCCCTTTATGAAAAGCAGGCAGCTATGGAAAACACCCGTTTGCCTTTTCCGGTTCCTTCTCTCTTGCTAGAACACTCCTATAGGCTTTTAAGAGAAAGTGGAAAAACTTGTAGCAGTTCTGATCCAAAGAGAATTAGGTTATCTGGAATCCAGATTTTACTCTAATGCAAGAGGTCTGTAGGACTCCTCCCTCCTTGAAATCACACTTACGTAATTACAATTAAGTAAAATACTAAGTAAACCCAATCCCCTACCAGCTTCAGTTTGGCATCTGTAAGCGGTAAGGAGTAAGATCTCCAACGCAAAGGAACATACATATTCCTTTTGGACGTAACCTTAGCAAAACCAAATAAATACTTAAAATATAGGCCATGCAAATGGGGGAAGTGTGCATGTGTGTGGAAAATGCTGAGCAAGACGTTTTTGTCCTAGGTAGAAACAGTGAAGAGATTTCTGGTGCAAACACATCATTCTGTTCCAAGACATTACTTTATTCAATTTGATGAAAATTGAATGACCAGAACATAATTAATGGTAGAAACTCTTTCTGTTTAACAAATTGAACTGCTTTGAATACTAACTAGCCATATGTAAAGCTTATCAATATTAATGAAGCTTTCTGAAATATATCATTTATTCTTCATGGACAGAATAGATATTAATGTGAAATAAGGCCTGTACGTTAAGATTTCAGAGGCATAGGGAAAAATTCACTGTCCAAGAGGTTTGAAAGGCTAAGTTCCAGTTTAAATCCATGAATTTCCTAGAAACCCCAGTTACCTGCCCACACTGAATGCCCAAACAACCTCATGAAAGTGGCCTTCAGCACTGAGAATCCGACTCATTCACAATAAAACACAGCATGTGAGATCTCTTTGATTTTAATAAGCTGGTGTTGGATGACCTTGGCTCATCTAGTGTTTTACAAAACTGCAAGATACTATTTAGCAACAAGAAAGCAACAGACAATAAGGAGAACTGAATGGATGTGGAAAAAGGCTGCGGATATGTGAGAACAGGACCACACATTAAACTAAGATGCGTAAGGCAGGGCTGGAGCAGCTCTGCTCTGGAGACAGGCTGAGAGCATGGAGAACACAAGGCTCTGGGGAGACCTTAGAGCAGCTCTCAGTGCCTAAAGGGGCTACAAGAAACCTGGAGAGGGGCTTTGGAACTGGATGAGCTTTAAGGTCCCTTCCAACCCAAACGAGTCTGTCTGTAACAGCCTGCCTTTACAGCCACTCTCATCTGCCCCCACCCCAAATTCTACTTGTCAGGAGTTACCAGAGATGAAAATGTTTGCTAGGATAGGTATGAAAAAACACAGTAAGTTCTTTGGGGCTTTTTTTGTAACATACTACCGAGCATTTTAAAACTGAAGCAGAAAATCAGCAGCCTACAACCTTGACATCAGGTTCTGCCTGATGCAATGAGCAGGTTGTTATCCTCATTAAGAATATGCAATTCATTTGCATGTCTTCAGGTGCAGTCCTTGAACACTGATGTAGGACATCATGTTAATGGCAAAGGCAGTGTATTACCATAACAATTATTTATGCATCTCTTCACATAATAAAGGAGAAATTACCTAACATTCTGTGAATTACCTGAGTGATAACTTCAGATTATTCTGCAATGCTGTGGATTGACTCTTCAAATCTGTATGAACACAATTCTGTCGTTAAGCAATTGCCAGTGGAAAGTTTGTTGTTGGCTTTTATACTTCTAATATCTGTCTCAGCTGTTTATTAGATTAACTTTAAGAAGGGTGAACGAAACATGAGTCATTAAATCACCTCAAGGTGCTTCCTGTTTACGAGGCAATAACCATTTTCCTGGGCTAATAAATTCAAGGCCCGCAGCTGAACATTTATTAGCCCAAGATACAGTTATTGTTAAGTTAATTGGAAGAACCCTGAAGAAGCTGTTATAATGAAACTTCTAATGATTAAATATTCGGGAGAAATCATCTGTTTTAAAGTGTGTGTGTGGGTAATTAGAAACTGAGGAATTTGGGCAACATTTACATTCTTGATGAGTTCTAGCACCAAAGGAAAGTGGTTGTATCTGACTTGATCCGAGACCAGTAACACACATATTTGACATGGAATGGCTTTGATCAAGCCAACACAATCATCTAACCTGCAGTGGTACTGCCTGTGACAGCCGTGGACAGCAGTGCACCAAGTGCAGGAGAAGCTGCAGTAACGACCGAGCTGTATCAAAACAACGATACCAATATCAGATTGATCTATGAACCTCCAAAGGCAAAAACGGGTTGAGATTTAGCTCAATAAAAATCCTATTGATTGTGGCATGAATTTCAGGGCTAACTTGTATTTTACTGGAAGGATGGAGGCTTTTCCGATGATAGCCCATGGCATGAGGATCCCTAAGCAGGATTGATGCTCCTAGCAGGTTGATGCTAGGAAACAAATTTATACTGCAATAACAGAGGTCTGCTGAAACTTTAACAGTCTGCCTTGGGGTTCCCAAAGAGCCAGAGCCTAAACCCATCGCCCTGGGGAGTGCACCTCTTCATTGCCTCAAGCAGCCAGCCAGCTCTATAAGCCAGCAAGGACAATGAAACAATGAAAATCCTACCTGAGGGCAGAAATACACTCTGCAAAACAGCTGAATAGAGAGCAACAAATGTTAAGAATGGAGTAAATAAGAGAAACTCACCCTTTGGCGTGCAGGCTTAGCTTGCTTCATCTTGGCCTTGTTCACCTTTGGTTCCCAAAGCATCAATGAACCTCTAAGCCAGTGTCATTCCAGTATTCTTTATATTCAATATGATCACTTTGAGAGACAAATCAATTTATAGTGTCACTTCTGTCTTCTCCCTACAGCTTTGGGGGACAGTGAATGCACAAAGCCAACTTCCCCACCAGTGGGATGCACTGGTGGCCATGGTGCTGTGCCCACACATCGAAGCTAGTGCCCTTATGACTTGCAAACAGTGGGGAATCCTCCTGGAAAAACGCACTGATGAGATCTCCCTGCACATCACCACCTTGCTCTGTTGCTTGTTTTCAGACAATAGCTATTTCTTACTGAGTTTCCTTTTAAACAGAGGTGTTACTGCATGCGGGACAATGAGAGTGTGCTGAGCAGCCAGAATAAGTTTTAAACTGGTAGTAGCCTGGATGGAATCCTCAAGGAGTTATTCCCTATTTCAGCAGCAGTGAAGGGGTTTTGGAAGCTGACAGTGGAATTCCCAACCCCAGGAAAAGTGAACAGGAACACTAATACTGAAAGTTCCTGAAACTTTGCAAGGTATTTCAAGGCCTGAAGTATGTACAGCTATGGACAAGTATTTGTCCAGAAATCCTATTTCCATGCCCTTTAAAGCAAATGCCACTTTTCCCCCTGACTTCAGTAAACACTAGATGTGATGTAAAGTGATCTGGCTAAAAGGCATGTAAATGCAGCTGTCATTTTGACAATCATTAATCCATCTGACCTGCCGTTTGAGCAGCTGAGTGTTTTTACACCCTTGCAAAGCCCACACACGCCAGTGTTGCTATCGACTCCTGACACCACAGCAAAGCAACGATTACATCAATTGTAGCAGTTCCTATTAGGAGGAGACACATTAATAAAAACCACTTGCAAGCTTATAGCAATGTTTGAACCTCAAAAACAGCATTTCTTTTTTCCAAACAACTCCATGCGTTTAATTTCAAACTCCATCTATTTAACTTCACAATCTAACACGTGTCTAAGAACACCTGAAATTATCTGGATCCTTCAGCTTTTCCTCATCTAATCACCTTTAAGAAAGCCTTGTCTATGTTCAGCTTGAGTCACACTTGAAATATTTGACTGAACTCTGACCCTGTGAAATAAAATTCAGTAGCTGTTTCTTCCCCCCCATGAAAATACAATTCAGACTTCTATTACTGCCGAAAAGGTTTGCAGCCCCAATGAAAGAGGGACAGTAAGGTAGTGCCCTCATGTTAAGTGCATTAGTATAAGGTGGTATTTGTGCAGGACAATTCCCAGGTATTTTATGGGTTCTCACTAAAGCTTTGTACAAGCAAAGCAGTGGAATATATTAATGGGAATTGTGACAAGAGCAGGTCCCACTGCTGGAGATGACAGGAGCTCCCGGACCAGGCACACAAGGTCTGGACACTGGGCAACAAGGAAATTAAGGCTGCATTTGAAAGCAATCTGATAATCACAATAGGTTCTGGTTTGGGACTGACACAGCTTCTCGTGTGTAAACCAGGAAGCTACAGCTACACCTTTTCCTTTCCCTTCAAGAAAGCCACTTAACCTTGAGAATGCAGCTTAGCTCTCTCTCACACACACACACAAAGTAGTTTATTCAGAAAGTGGTAATTAATTTTCTACAGAGGCTGAAATCACTCTGCCTAAAGCAAAATCCTTCTGACATTATTAAATGTCACAGTGCAGTTAAAGCACAATTATAAACTAATTCACAGAATAAATCTCATTAGTTTCCTGAGGCCTTATGAATAAACGGAAAGAAAAATGTTACCATATTTGACTTTCATCTTAGCTTCCCTGAACAGACATCCAATCAAAAAGCATAACATTTTAATAATTACAGATGATTAAAACCAGAGAGTTTGAAGGAACAGCTGGGTAAAAGTGACTGCTGTGTACGTGCATATGGGGCAATGGGAAAGTGCTCCACCTTCACTAACCAGCAGTATAAAATGACAGCCATAGGTGCACTGGCGCACAGCCCAGGTACACACTTCCTCCATCAGATGGGGGTCAGCTCTGCTCCAGCACTGTTCACAGCTGGAAAACGAGCTTCATTTCACATTAACAGTTTAGAAAACAAATGCATTTGAAGCAAGTAGTGGTTGCAAATGGAAGTGCTTTACAGGTTAAACTCTCAAATTCAGTATTTCAGGATTAGGGAATCTTGATGTTGGCTTCTTGTTTGCTTTAAGTTTGCAGTAAAAAAATCGTGAAGCTTTTCAGTTTTAGCTGCCTTCACATTTGTCTGTCCCACATGATGGGGATGCAGCAAAGAACGCAGGGACTCAGTGGTCTGAGTTTGCTGGGAGACAGTGTACCTCAGTTATTCCATGCTCGAGCTCTGTGCAGAGCTTTCACCTCTACACTAAGGCATTGAGGTCAAAGTTTTCCACGGGGATGGGTGCTGGGCTCAACCTAGATTGTTATCTACTTAGTATATAAATTAATTTCTGCAGGAAAATTAGGATGACTCAAAGTGGCCACTAAAGGCAAAAACTTGCCCTGCTGAGTTAATGACAAGGGATTTGTTCTCCTAAAGTCTTTCAGACCAACTCATGGAAAGCACGTTTATGAGCAAAGTAACACGACGAAAATACATTTATTGGAAAATCCACGGATTGTAAAGGCATACAATCTCCCTGTTGGATTCAATTTCAAAGGACTAATTTCCTCCTCCTCGGTAGCAGATATGCACACGGTGCTGTCTCTTTGTTTAAACAGGGATGAGCGTTCTGGGCCTGGGAATTTGGCTTTGATTCAATTACTGCTAAAGGCTAAGCGGCTTACCCAGAGCTTAGCTGAAGCAGAGATCCAGCTGGCCCACAAAGCCCAGGTGACAATCGAAGTTTAGAGCTGAAAGTACAGATCCAAACTTGGTTTAATCCACGGAAAAGAGAAAGGCCAATGGGGAATGGCGATGAGGACCATCCTGTGGGCTCAAACATTGGAATGGGGTTCAGAAGGTGGGATTTGGGGGTCCTGGTTGTGTTACAGACGGCACAGATAACTCAAACTCTGTTCTGCAGTTCCACTGCTGCAGAACAACTCAGTGCTCCACTTGGAGCCATCCCTCAGTATTTTCTTTTACAAGAAAATATTTTCTGTTCAGGCTGGAGAAGAGAAGCTGCGTGGAGACCTCAGAGCAGCTTCCAGTGTCTGAAGGGGGCTGCAAGGATGCTGGAGAGGGGCTCTTCATCAGGGACTGGAGGGATGGGACAAGGGGTGATGGGTTCAGACTGAAACAGGGGGAGTTCAGGCTGGAGATAAGGAAGAAGTGATTTATGTGAGGGTGCTGAGGCACTGGCACAGGGTGCCCAGAGAAGCTGTGGCTGCCCCATCCCTGGCAGTGCTCAAGGCCAGGTTGAACAGAGCTTTGGGCAACATGGTCTGGTGTGAGGAGTCCCTGGCCATGGGAGGGGATTTGGAAATTGATGATCTCAAGGTCCTTTCCAACCCAAACCATTCTATGATTCCTAAAGAACTTCCACTGATACCTGTACACAACTTAAGTATTACAAATATGGGACCTGCCCATGAAAGTAGATAAACAAAAATTAATCTCTTCTAATTTCCCTCTGTGCAAAAGCACAAACCCAGATCTACCAGATCCTTACAAAGCCCCCAAAACCACAGACCAAATACTGGACTTTAATGCAACAGTGGCAGTTTACAGCAGCAGAGAACCTGCCTGATCCCATAACAGCAGCCGCAGAGAACATTTCTAACTGTGGGTGATCGTGAACAAATGGCACCTGAAAACATAATGAAAACAAATAAAAAGATGGTGGAAGAGTTCACTAAAAGAATACACAGAAGTCTTAGACCCTGCAATAAAGAGAACTTGTTTAATACCATACATACTAAATGGAATAGTCACGTTTATTTTTGCACCATCTTTATGTGTTATTTATAGCAGAATCAGACTCAAAGGTTCCCTCTTTTGGGTCTTGCTTTGTGTGGGTTCCCCCCCCCGACTGCTATGGTCAATGGAAAAACATCATGTAGTTGGAAATATGTGCAACATTTGGTTAAATCATGCTGGATATAAGAGGGAGAAGAAGTATAATCCAATCTTATTTACATTGTGACTAGAGTCTCCTGAGGCATCCTACATGCCAGCTATTTTTACTCAGCATCCTAATACATGGATAGTTTTTGGAATAGAAAACCGAGTCTAAAGATTTTAAACCTTGTTAGGTTTTTGTTTGTTTGCTTTTAAGTAAATTCAATTTATCTCTTAAAAGCAATAATAAAACCCAGAACAGGACTTAGTGAGGACTTGACTATTCTTCTTTCAGCAAAGAGAAGAGACAAACAGTTGCCCCAAGCCAGAGAACGGCAACGAAAACACCAAAGAACCATGGCAAGAAGATGAACCCATTCATCCAGAGACACCTTAGAGAACAGAAATCTTTGCAGCTTTAGAAGCACACCGGTCAAGTTAGCACCATCCTATGGATCACTGCTTATCTGAGGAACTGAACAAAGTGTAGCAGGTACCTCTGTCATGTCACATTCACACTTACTCCTGGACTCATCTAAATTAGGAGACTGCACATGATAAACCCAGTCAACAGCAGACAACGAGAGAGGCGAGTCCCAGGCGAGTCAGATTTGGCGTAGGAGTGCATTAAGCAAGGCTGACTGCATTGATGCCTAATATCAGATGAGATGGGTTTAATCTTAGTGCTTGTCTGGGACAACCAGTTTTAAGGGTTTGAGAAATTGGTTATAATTCAGCCCATACAGCAACTGTGTTCCGCACAAAGCTGCAGCCCCAGTTTAACTCAATGTTGCAATCATCTTTAAGTAGGTGGAGAGATCTTATGAATCAAAATCTAATCGTTTTAATGACACTGAAACAAAATTAGGAGCTATGCACTTGGTAACAGAGAGGAAAGAAAGTGCAGCCTCAGAAAGTTGCTAAAACAAGGGGGGGAGACGCATTTATATGTAGTCATTTCCTACTGTGGTAATTATCTCTGCAGATTTCATAGGTCTCTAGGAAAGAGTCACTGAGAGCTCTAACACATTATTCAGCAAGTGTCACTGTGGGGGAACGGAACCAGGGTGTTTGCAAAAGGAATACTAATTTCCCTGCTGTCTCTGGGAAAATCTACGATCTTCATCAGGACTTTTCTAAACCAATAAATCCTGTGCAAGCAAGAGGACTGGAGAAGATGCACAGATCTTAGTAACTCATCATAATCCTTTGTAATCCCTTTAGAAATACAACCTGCTTACAAGGATGCACGACTCGTGCTCTGCAAAAAATATTCCCAATCATTGTGGATTGAAGAAGCCAAGGGCTTGGGTTATTTGCTCAGAAAAAGGCAGTGATTCACAGCCTTCAGGGACTTGGCTACAGCAGGTGCAGCAGTTGTAGTCCACAGCAAGGCAGCTGGGAGAGTGACTATTGCCTCCAACCCAAGAAAATTTACACCTTTACAACTCAGACCAGACCCTGCTTGTATTGTGCCACTCCACCAGCTGCAAGGGGAAGAAAGTCATTAGGCAAGGAGTTTGCAACACAGTGCTCACTGCCTGGGAAGCTGTGTAACCCTTCTGTGATAGCAGAGCTGGAATTCACTAACTTCCATCACAGAATATCAGCTTGGAAGGGACCTCAAGGATCATATGGTCCAACCATTAACTTCAATGCCTGTGTTGATCATAGAATCCCAGATTGGGTTGGGTTGGGTTTGGGGTTATCCAGCTCCAACCCCTGCCACGGGCATGGACCCCTTCCACTGGAGCAGCTTGGTCCAAGCCCCTGTGTCTGACCTGGCCTTGAACACTGCCAGGGATGGGGCAGCCACAGCTTCTCTGGGCACCCTGTGCCAGCGCCTCAGCACCCTCTCAGAATTGAAAGACCTATGAATATACCTATTCTAATGTATCAGAATAGGTATAGGTTGGCCTAATTTGTCATATTAGTATTTTCAGTCCCATAAATGTATCTTTATGCGAGACAAAATAAAGACAGAGAAACAATAAAAACATTCTTTGAACCTAAAAACCTACAAAGTCAGTGAGAATCATGGAAAGAATCCAGCCTCTGCTGGTAAACCAGACTGAACAAAGGCTTCTCAGGGTTACAGGGAAAATAAAACTTGCCTTGAGCTGCAAAGTTGCGACAAAGACGTTTGGTTAAACTCCAGTCCAAGCTTTAGAAAAGTTTGGGTTTGGGTTTCATCCCCCTATAGATTTCAAGTCAGATGGGAAAACAGTTAATTGACTTTGTGATACACAGAGAGAAGAAGGGGGGATAAAATAATCCTTAACCAACAAAGGAAGGCCAATGGCGAGTGCAAAGGTAACTAATTTATCTTCCAAGTCGACACAGATTCAGGCTCTAGGAGAACTGCATAATTAACACTGCAAGGGAAGCTGCACCAAGCAACACTATTGATGAATCTGTCCTGCAGCTATAAATTCAGACTCAGAGCTGACAGGACAGTTGATGTTGATCAGTGCAGCTCTATGGCTGGAGGCCACTGGCGTCAACCAAGCATCTCACCCCAAAACTGCAGCAGAGCTCTGGGAAGAGGTTGGTGCAGCTGCACCTCAACAAGGATTTTGCTCTTGCAAAACCTATTCCAGCCATCAACTGAACTGGAGACAGCTCTCTCATAAATAACTGTGTTAATAAGAAGATGTTAATTATATTCACTGGGTTTATTCCCCCCCCCAAGTTTGTTATCAGTCAAATGAACCAAGGTCAGAGATGTACCAAACAAATGATGCCTGGAGCAGACAACTCAGAAATCAGTGGTGCTTACAGACTAATAATTAAGGTCTGATCTTCTGCCTACCTGACACTTTAAACAGCAACAGCTCCAGTGCTGCTCACCTTTAAATGAAGATACTCATTTCCCAAACCGTATTCAGGGAGCCTTACAAAACAAATAGTTACTGTTAGCTATGTTATGGGAAGTTTAGGGGAAGACGCAACTGTACACCTTAATAGCAGAACTCGGTTTAAAAAAGAGCCAAACCACAGCAATACTTCATCTACTGAGTACGTTTTATCCCAAAGTTTGCACAAACTCAATGCTGCACAAAGTGTTCTTTTTAGAGACTGGATGTTCTTAGGTTTAAAAAGCTTTACACTCTGGAAGATGCAGAAAGGCACAGGACTTTGTGAAAAAATACAGGAACAGACCTAGATTCCCAAAGATCAGATGCATAACTCTCCATGGGATCCTAACCTGTAAGACACTTCAATGCCTAGCAGGAATCGGAACCTAAGTGTATTTGATGTTCAGAGACTATATTTAATCCAGGACTGATTTCTATGGAGTTAGGCATCTAACCCAAGCAGGTGCTCCTGAAAATCCCACTAACACACCTGCGTATTTAGACACATACACATCTCCACACGGTTACATCTGAGATTTCCCATTACCAAAGCTCACATAATGGTTTCTGACTGTGTGTTGGGACATCTAATTATACAGCTATTGAAAGGGCTGTGGCAGTTCTGCAACATCAAAGTCATTTTATACATCAACCCACCACTAATGTTTTCTGCATTTCTCGGAGGGGACGTGCTCCTAAGCTTACTGGAGGCAACCAAATCACTGTCACTGGTTTCACTGGTGGTAAGAACAAGTATGTTGCACAGAGCTTTCATCCAATCCACAGACCAAATCAACTGCCTTGTCTTGTAGTATTATTACAACTACCTACCGTGTATTATCAGAAACAGGACAGCTCAAGACAGTTATTACCTGGTCAAGCAGCTTGCACAGGAGCCACATGCACTGGTCATGAGCCAAACAGGTCTTCCTGAGTAAGCTTAGCATTTAATATAACTTAACTTCATCATCAGAGTATACACATGCAGGCTGGGAAACATGGACTAACGCTTACCATATACCTCTGATACAACATTGGTGTGGTCTGAGGCTTGACATCTACGGCAGAACCATGGGAGAAGTCCTCAAACACTTATTGTGCAACATAAATAAAGGCATTTTTAGTATTCAGGGAAGCTGTAAGTAATAGAGCAGAAACTAAAATGTGTGTATCTGGTAAACAGCCATGCTGGCCATTAGCAATGGCAAATAAAGCTATTCTTACAAAATAGGCCCTGTGGAACAGAGGCATGGGCGCACTGGAGAGCAGTTACAGCTCTGTGTGTGTAATAGAGTACTTTTGGTTTGCTGGAACAAGAGAGTTTATGGCTGAGCCTTTGAGATTTTGCAAATGAGAAATGTACTGTTTATTTTCTGGATATCCATTCATAAAGAACATGACTGTGTCTGTAACAACAGGAGGAGAACATTTCCCAGTCAATCACCAGTATAGTATGATTTGTTGCATTTCTTACCAGGAGCACGACTTAAAGCTAGAGGAATTGTGTGTGTGTGTACGTACCCACGTATACAAAAGGTGCCTTTGTACACACCTACACATGCACAGAGTTTAAAAAACACATGGGTTAATATCTCTTCCATGTACAGCTCTACGCAGACATCACCTCGCTGCTTTCAGTCAGAACTGAACTGGGAGTAATGCACTAAGACCAGAACAGAGACAGGATTTTAGCCTGAAGTGATAGTTGACCAGATATGAAGCAGAGGACACATCATCCATATTGCAGGTGACAGCTTTTCACAAGAGAGGAAACATTTTGCTACTCTATTAAAAGCAAATAAAACAAAAAGAAGGAAAAAAGCCACTTTCAGGCTTTGGCCAAACTATAGCACAGAGAAAATCTTGATGTTAATGATTTGCCAGGCACAAATGAGACTGAAACCACAACTTGAAGGCAAGAATGGCAAAAAGCTTTGGAAGCCAGTCCTGGTACAGGAGCAGCGCTGTCCCTTGGCACTGAAATCCTACCCACCCTCTGGCATCATGGCATTTTAGCAGATAAACTGTCCGCAGCCAAAGGGATTTTTAGCTCAGGTCTTGGAGCCAGCAGCTCTGTTCTCATCTTCTTCCATGCCCCCACAGTGATCTTTAGCAGCACAGTTCTGGATGTTCATGCCATCTACAGAGCATGATGCTGCCACTGATGTGCGCCCATTTGGTTTTTGGCTTTAGCTATGCCTGGCTTCCAAAGCAAGGCAAGTTCTGCTATTGGCAGGAGCAGAAGCAAGGCTTAAGGGTCTTAGTTTTTGCAAACTCTGAGCTCCTCCAATTCATTCTGTGCTTTGCTCAATACCTGGGAGGGTTGAGTCCAACAGCAAAACACTTAGGTATAGACAAACCTCCTCAGATTTTATGGGTTGGGCTGAAAACAGTTAGACAGCTTCCATGTTCCCTCTTGTGTACACATTTGCAGTGTCTGTCCCTAATAAAGTTAATTCACAAAGGTGAAAAGAAAACAGAATCAGGGCTCTAAGACTGCCTCTTCCTGGGACTCAGCTTTGCTGGAGCCCTCAGCCATTGGCACTGACTCCCACCAAAAGCAAGCCCCACTTGCTGGCAATTTGTGCTATAAATAAGTGTGCTATTGTATAACAGAAATGATAAACATGGGAAGCCTTGATTCAGCAATGACATTTAACCTCCCTGTCTGATACAGATCTGTCCCCTTAGGCAGGGTCCTTGAAGCAGCTGTTAAGAACTTCGTAGAAATCCAAATACTTTTAACAAATGAAAACACAAGGTATTTCTACAGAGTTTCTTTTTCCTACTACACTTCTATGTGAAAGATTTAGTTCTGCAAGAGATGCATCCAACAGCCATTTGAGCCTTTGCTGTGCAGCAGCGAGCCCCAGAACATCATCAGCACTGGATACAGCCTAAGCACACACACATCTGTGCCTATTCCATTTTTCAAGGATGCTTTGATTAAAAACACCAGGCTGGCCTGCAGGCTTCCTCAGCACTTTCAAACGCAGGTCTGCTCCCTCCTTGCTGCACACAAGTGTTAGTTACCCTTACACTGTTTATCACCAAATAGCTGCATGTGGATTCTCCCAGGCAAGCAACAACCCTGGCAGCTTTTACCTGGTGTTGGCAGAAATCAGTTCCTGCGTTCTTTGCTAACTGATGCACACAATGGCTGCATGATTGCTCTTTGAGATCAGTCCTTGAGGTGCTCAGCATTTCCTTGACTCCCCTGAATTCAATGGGAAATAAGCAGATACAGAAAGCCAACGGTATCTGTGTTTCTCTCCAACATCTTTAGCTAAGAGAACATTTCAGGAGGAAAGGCGCTGTTAGTACCAGGAGGGTGGGAGCATGTTGGTCAACAGGTTAAGAAAAAGATGGCATTCCTATATTCAGTCAAGTCTGGGTTTGGGGGGAAACAAGAAGCTGTTGGCTCCAGTACAGCTGATTCAGCATCTTACACATAAGAAAAGGAAAAAAGCCAAACCAAAAAATGTTCAGAGCTTTCAAAACATGCTCTTTTGTTATCTCAACCAACCTTAGCGGGAGCCAAGGACCTGCAGTACGCATCAGACAGATGTGCATTTCAGCCCAGAGCAGATTGCACGTTTTCAAGCTGCTGGTTTCCATCTGATTTAATATTCAGATTCGCTGGCATAGAGCAGCACTGAAAATGAAGGCCTTCCAGAGACTCAGCTCTTCAAGTCATCATACAATCGCTCATGTGCAACATAACAGGAGAAGCATATGGGGGCAGCACACCAGTGCTGAGTGATTTCCCTCTTTTTATACAGTTCTGAAATGCAACTGGAAAACATTGTGAAATAGGGGGTTTGAAAAAGGCAACCAAACCCAGGTCTATAAACCATTTGTTACATGTGTTAGGAAGGAAGGATGTGTTCCAGGAAAGGGCTATTCTGAACTTTGTACAGCTGCGAGCAGAGCTCATCTGCTCAGAGCAAAGAGATTCCACATGCCCAAATTCCTCTGATTACAAAAGCATCGCATCAGCCCCGAGTTGGATTTCAGATTTAAAGGTTATCCCAAACACAGCCGTATGTAAGTCAAAATTTACCATGGACACGTATGATGGTATCAGTGTTATTCAGGGTGACATTCTTCACTATAATATAGTAATTAGATTAAGTTTGGGGATACAGCTGTCTCCTGCAATTGGAAAGTCTCCCTAAGCTGTCATTTACAGAAGGCACTCTTCCATATTTCCCATGTGGTCCTTCATGCTTGTAATCTGAATAAATAATGCTCCCTAAACTTCCTTTCAGCCACAAAGTGATTTGGAAATTATAACTGATCATGCAAAGTCTCTCCTGATTCTAAAGAGCTGTCAAGAGCTTGAAACCAGCAGTGCAAGGAAGGTCATTAGTGGGGGCAAGGAAACAAGCTGAAGAACAGATTTTCATGCTATCAGGGGGAAGAATAAAATCAAGGCATTCTCTCTCCTGTTTTTCTCCTTGCTGTAAAACACTGCTTTGATGCCTTCCAGAAGGTTTTGTCAAAATACTAAGACTTTGATAGGATGCCAAGGGAGAGATCTAAAGCTATGAGATGCACCTGCTTTTGGACCAAAAGTTAATGTTTTACGAGAATAAAATACTGTCTCTGTATTCACCAGTAGAAAAAGAAGACTCCTGGATGGGAGATGCTATACAAACAAAGTGAAAAGGACACTGGAAGGAGGTGGAAGCACTCAGATGTGTTCCATGTTTTACTAAAGCTTTACTTAAAGTACAGGCAAAGACTTTGTCACATAAAGCAAGCCTATACAGTTTCACCAGGGTAGCGTAGACAGTAATAGCAAAGAAATCCAAAACATTATTAAAGACCCCAATATAAGCCCATATCTTATTCTCCCTGTACAGAAACCAGGCTGCCCATAGATTGATTTAGCAACGCATTCGTATCTTTATCCTTTTGGAATAAATCAAAAGTTTCTGCTGTCAGCAAACTCTGCCACTGAGTGTTGAGTTGAATATTTCACTTTAAGCTAGACAGAACCTTCCAAACAGCTCTACAAAGAGCAAGACAACAGTTGCTGTCTTGTGCTCTCTGTGGTGTACTATGGACTTTCTTCCTGACAGCATGGAGCAGCCATCACTAGATGACTTTGTGCAGCCAAACGCTGTGGATGTAAAGAACTCAAAACCTTTGGAAACACATTACAGATAGATAAATGGCCTTTAACATTCCCCATACCTCTTACGTTTCCAAAGACAAGCTCAGTGTTGGAGCATGATTGATTTTCCCAGAGATGTTCAAGCTAATTTAACAGGAATAATCTGTTTATTATAATACATACAGCTCCAACCCCGTGAGGCTGTGTGGCAAGGCTGCTCCCTTGGGTACCGTATGGCTAACCCACAGTGTGTGCTTCACGCACACTTGTTGGCATCATGCGGCATATCTTCAGCAAGAAACTGTATTCCCAGTGGACCTTCAACTTAAAAGAAGGAGTAGGAAGAGTGTAACATTGCCCTAGGCCTGTGTGATGTTACTCTTAAGTCTCTCAATACCAATCGCTGTTTCCTCTTCCACAAGACAGTACCCCAAAAGTTGTAATTCTTGAAACTTTTGGGAACTAAAAAGATATAAATTCCTCTATATTTGACGTATGAGAGCTACAACAGCTTTTCATCTTCACAGGTAGCAGAAGAAATGCTTGTGAACATCAAAGATACTTGTAATTCCTGCTTACTCAGTGGATCCGTGAACACATACATAGATGTAACAAGGGTATTTCCGCATCTAGATTATTTAGGAATAGTGGGCAGGAAACGTTTGAGACACTGAGAAATTAAGGACAGATGCTTATTTTTAAGAATTTAAGCATTTAAGAAACGCAAAGAGACAGAAGTTCAATGCAATTTTCACAGCTGAGGCTTTTAAAGTTATTTTAAAATCTTAGCCTAGTTGGTTGTTGATATCACACAGAAACCCTGTAGGAGAGCTCTGTCTCTCCCCTCACAAATCAAGTGCCAATTTAGTGCCTAAATCATCCATCAACCCTTCTTTTAGCACAGTGCATAATCAGACTTAGTGTTTTCATCTTTATTACATTCAGGCTTCCAGAGGATGGGGAATGCAGAGGCCTCTGGAGTTCATGCAGTCCATGAAACCTGAGGATCAAAAAGCTAGCAAACAGACAAAATAACATGACTGGATGCAACAAAGAACGATAAAAAGGAGAGAACAAAAAAAAGGTCCAACCTACCCAAACAAAATCAGTGCTATTTTAAGCATATTTTTTTTTTGCCCTGAAAGAATGAGACGCATAAAAAAGAAAAAAGAAGTTGTAGTAGGATTATTGATTTTACTGAAGTACATAGACTGCAGTGATTATCGTCTATGCACAGTGCAGTAGTACAGCACAGTATGTGTCATGAACGGTCAATGGGATCACACATCCCCCTGAGAAAGGAGCACTGGGCTCTACCAGGTCCATGCTGTAAATGCCAACGTCCCTCCTCTGGAGCTAGCAAAGGTTGATGAAAATTCAAGGTGATGTCTAAAGAACGATGGACTGTCCCTGAAGGCTGGCAGGATACATGAAAGAAAGAGCTCTAGAGGTCAGAAAGGATAAGATTATACCTGTTTCTGCAAGGCCAAGTGTTTTGAGGGTGCCAGGAGAAGTTCCGAAGCACAGAACTGGAGTATGCATAGAAATGTTTAAACAACCCCTAAACAGCACTGTGATGTACAGGCCCATAGAGAACCCTGCAGTTTGATTGCCTGTTAAATGGCACTGTTTTATAAACCAGATGTACAGTTCATCCTGGTTTGTTAGTGGAATGGTTCACTAGGAGATAAGTAGCAAGAGTGCTTTTACACTTCACTGGTGAGTCTGATCTCACTCTGCACAAGGCCAGGTGCTGAAGTGCTCATCTGCAGCACTTCAATCAGATGATCCACACCCAACCCAACAGCAAAGGATGCGCAGACAAGAGGAAGGAATAAAGCCACAAGTGTATTTAGGCTGGACCAAACCCAGAGGCACATTAGGGGCTCTTAATTGCCTCTGACAGATTCAACACATTCAGTCTATTTCTGATTTTTCGATGAAAATTCCAAATAAGCTCCCTACAAAAATAAAAAGCCTCAGCAAAATAGAAACTGGAAATTGAAAATTAATGAAAGTTTCAGTGCTGGGTAAAGTTTCGCACTGGAAAATGGAGCCCACGCTGTCAAACACTTATCAGTGATTAATTTTCACACTTCAGGAGATTACAGAAGGTTTTTTTCAACACATTCTTCACCGCCTTAAACCTTGTGAAACTACTTATAACCATGAAAAGGGTATATACATCACTTCCATTCTGATCTGATATTACACTGCAATGGCTTTTCACTAATCTCTGTAACTGTACGAAGCTCAGGACCCCTCAGCTTTTCTTTCCATTAATTATTTAAACAGTGATATTTTTTTTCCCCACTGACCACTAAATAGCATTAACTTACTGCTATTATACGGTTTTCTTGGGCAGAAAGGCAGGTACTTATTTCTTAGCAGGCTTGATACTGCATCAGTAAGTACAGTTTAGGTTTATGCCAGCATTGCCAAAAGAGAAGTAGCTGTATTAGCTAACAAATACTCTCGATATAAACATTCAAGGCCAGGTTGGATGGGGCTTGGAGCAACCTGCTCTAGTGGAAGATGTCCCTGCCCATGGAACTGGATGAGCTTTATGGTCTCTTCCAATCCAAACCACCCTGTGATTCTAGGATATGTAAGAATATAACAATGGACCAGTTCATTAAATACCAAGTAAGGAGGAACAGGAGAAGAAGAAATGTCTTCAAGTGGCACCAGGGGAGGCTTACCCTGGATATTAGGAACAATTCCTTCCCCAGAGGGTGCTCAGGCATTGGAACAGGCTGCCCAGGGCAGGGCTGGAGTCACCGTCCCTGCAAGTGTTCACACAGCGTGGAGATGGAGACCTCAGTGCCATGTGCTAGTGGTGGCCTTGGCAGTGCTGGGGAATGGTTGGACTTGATGAGCTTAAAGGGCTTTTCCAACCCAGTTGATTTCATGATTCCATGTACATCTGCAAGCTTCAAAACAATTCAGAATATAAAAACTACAGTATTTCCAAAAGACGTGGTTAAAACTTCAAAGTTAGAGATATGGATTTAAATCTTTATGGTTTATACAGCATCTTGCCGCTGACTTTAATAAATCAGGCACCATGGAAGAATCTGGAGAACTGGCACAAAGGGGCCTCAGTCAGGTTCCTACCATTTCCATCGTCCCCAAACACTTCCCTCCCTTCCACGGAGATCCTTTCCCCAGTTAACTTAGCAGTCAGCACCTTCTTACAGCATTCTGCAACTGTCAGCTCAATGCAGAGTAGAGGCTTCTGTAGCATGTCAAGCAACAGAACAGTTACTTAATTATCCTGCCAGTTTCAGCAGATATTTGATGGAATCATTCATAATATTAATTACTTTTACAGGGAGCATGAACATCCCATTTAAAACACCACAATGTACAAACATCAGCAATTCCCAATTACTAAGTGCCAGTGTAGGAGGCCACTTAACTGCAATTAGCAGCAGCCAGATTAGGGTTTTGTTTCTGTTTATTTTTGTGCTATCAGAGCTTAATTTATGTCTAATATGTGAAATCTGGGTTTGAGTGACGTGGAGAGAGCAAGGAAACCCCAAAGTAAATCATCCAGATTAGTCACAATGCTTGTAAGAAAATTATATGCCATCAGTTTGCCTCCCAATTGCAAGAGAAAGAAGTCGTCTGTTCTACATCAATGTTTTATTAGAGGTAATTGTGTGCATTTGTTCTAAGTGAAAGTCTTGAAAAGCTCTTTTTTCCCCCCAGTTTTTTGTAAGTGGTGATTTAGAGTATAATACTGCTTGATTAGATTTACAGTTTACTCCAAAATAAAGCATATTTCCACATAAAAGGGGAAAGTATTTTATTCTCTTTTTTCTTTACTCTGATTACTGAAAGTTGGAGTTTGTAAAAACATCTTATATTCACATGCTATTAACATCTTAAAACCCATTTATCAGGGTACAACCAACAAAATCACTTTCCACATAAAACCTGATCTCCAGACCTTTCTATCACCAACTGCATCACCCAGTGGGTAGGTTTTAGGGTACATACTGTGAAATTGAGGAGCTAAATAAGGCTTTGTATCTCAAATGACTGTTTTCTCCCCAAACCAATGTCCACATCTATCCCTCTTAATTTTTGCCTTTAAATTTCTAGTTACTTTTGATGATCACTGCCCTTTATTGTCTTAACATTTACATATCTATACATAGACTTCTGTTATACTATAGATAGTATTACACCTTCTCCGTGTGTGTGTATGTGTGTATGTGTGTATATATATATATATATATATATATATATATATACACACACACATATATATAGCCCCCACTCCTTTTCATCCAGTTAAGGCTGCAGAAGGCGGCTTAAACAAAGGAAGGTGTCCTGGGTTCAGGTTTCTAGAGCAGGGACACTGCACAGAGATACTAAGCTCAGCTCTCCTCAGGATCTTAAAGCTCATCCAGTTCCAAATCCCTGCCATGGGCAAGGACACCTTCCACTAGACAAGGTTGTTCTAAGACCCATCCAACCTGGCCTTCAACACTGCCAGGGATGGGGCATCGTATCAAAGAAGAAAAATATGTATTAAACATCTGGTTTTTAACAGTTTAGCAGACAAATGGTGTGTTCATTTCATGCTCTATGTAGGTCAGCATGTGTGTGATACACATGGTCAAAACCTCTTCTACACCAGCGTATGTAACCCTCAACAGACAAGAGAGTTGCACTGATTTAAGTATGTGGAGGAATCAACTTACATATTTGGGCTTTGTTTTTACTGCATGTGCATGGACCTTGCTTAGCAGAAGAAATTCTTCATTCTGAAGCAAGGCTAAACCTGGAAAAAACCCAAACCTCTGCAAACTTACAGAACATTAACAGAGTAAA
Source organism: Pezoporus wallicus (assembly GCF_028554395.1). Taxonomy (NCBI): domain Eukaryota; kingdom Metazoa; phylum Chordata; class Aves; order Psittaciformes; family Psittacidae; genus Pezoporus; species Pezoporus wallicus. The sequence continues at coordinate 2,250,294 of NW_026636985.1, forward strand.
TCTGGTTTGTATCTATTTGCAAGTGAGATTTTTAATATCAAATCACATTTTGGACAGCAGAGTGGCTCAAAGCAGACAGGTGGAATTAGATCCATAATTGACACACAGATCTCTTTGCTATCACTGTAACGCTACAGCTTTTTGATGGAGGGTGGGAAGTGGTAACTAATCTATCACTAAGTCTTTCTCAAAAGCCTCACTTCAGTCAGAAGTTATCACGAGGATCAACTCAGGAGTTACTAGCGTGGTGCTAGCACACATTTTATGAGCAAGCTTAAACCACAGCAGTCTCTACCGACCTTAAAAATCCAAGTCTATGAAACTAATCCTGCTTTGCTGCCGTGGGTGAGGATAACCACGTGCTTTAATGTTTATGGGATTAAGACCCAAGACTATGAGCTATATCTCACCTCTAATTAAAGCAGATCTAAAACGCATCTAAAACCTTCAGTGACAGCATTGAAGACCGTCACTGACTTGGATTTGGCTCGCACTCCCAACTCGTACAGTAATGTTAGAGCTGGGTACTTAATGGGAATTATTTCTCCCTCAAGAGCAATGTGTTCGTGACTCTCCCAGCTCCCGATTTGCATTTAGACTGCAAGTAAAACAATTCTCTTTGCAACAGTCATCTCCCCGTTCTTCACCATTTGAATATTTCTCCCCTAATTAATGTCACTTAACGTAAAATATTATTCCATATTCCGCAGAGTGGCTGTAAATTATTTACTTGTAAAACATGTTGACTTTGCCCGTGTTGTTTGTACAGTAAGCACCGCGCCATCTAAACTGTAGGGGGGGAGAGAAATCAATCATTTGTAATAATACCCAATAGGAGGTTTACCACATGTTATATCAGTTTTTATGTCTGACTCAAATAGCTGCAGCCATTACTTTGGGTTTTTATTTTCTGAAGGGAATTTGAAATTCACTGGTACCTTCTGCTTCTCTCATGCTGCCTTGCAAACAACACAATTTAAAGGTGTTTGGAGCCTTTTTTCTCCGCTCATTAAGGTGGCATATTAATAAAACACCATTTTAGTATATTCATTAAGCCCACAGTCTATACGAAGCGAAAAGCTATTTTGTATAGACTTAATGAACCCAGAATAAAACAACAATATAACGTCAAGTTAATGAAATGCTTTTAAAAAAAATCACATTTAAAATTACTGCTCGCTCCATATCCTATGCATTTTGTGTTACTTTTTCATGTATTAAAGTTTAAGGTATTGATAACTTCCTCTTATTTGGGAATACTTACCTTTGTTATTGAAACATGCCTATATTAGCACGCAAAACACACCCTTCATTCCAAGACCTATAAATAAAAAGCACTTGGTTTATTGCTGAGCACTTCTGGTGTTTTTCCTATGGGTAATTATGTTCCCCAGGTCCTCCTGTACCTACAGTAAAAATTCATATCCATGGTGGAAAAGCATAAACCCATCACAATAACACCACGGATTTCAGGATTCCCTAGGGTAGCAAGATGCTGTTACGCTGTGTGACAGCTGATTTGTGTCGAATGATGGATCTGAGGCTGTTCCTCTTGCAGGTATTAAGGCTGTCATTTGCCTTGGGCAGCATTGACCATCTGAATACCTAAAAGATCACCTACCGCATCTTGTGCCAGCACCGTGTTTGACAGATCCACCCCTCAGGCACAAGAAGACTTTCTGGCATAAGGATGAACTTCATCTCTCCTTAAGTCAGGGCACTCAGGGAACAGGTAGGAGGCACAGAATGGACAAGGAGTAAAACAAACTGGCACGAGCCTCACCACACTGAGTCAAGCCATCTTCTGAAATACCAACACACAGCAGTGCGTACACAGAAAATCCTGCCAACTCGCTGTTTGTGAGAGGAAGAACCTGAAAATCACTGTAGGAGAAAGAATAGGAAAAGCACAATTGGAAAAACAGTAGGAATAATAAATCTGAATCGCACAGCTGTGTTTTTTCTCTCCTCATTCAGGTTTGCTGAAGGAATGAACGGCTTTTAGACTGCCCTTGCAACACCGCGGTACTCTGCCAGCCACCAGCACAAGCCGGAGGGATTGCAGGAGTGCTCAGTTTAGCACTGAGCTAAACCATTGCCTACCCAGAACTCCTCTTCCGCCCCAGTGTGGCTTCTTCAAGCCACAGAATGGGGCAGGAGTAAAATAACTCCATCGAATGTCTGCTCCTTTTAGGTAGAAAGCACCCTCCGAAGGCTGATTCCACTTGTAATGTCATGCCTTGCAGGCACCATGCATGTGCTGAAAAAGGCAATTGAAAAGCAAGGTTGAATGTAACAGCTCATAGACCTGTTGTTAAGATGTGAACTCCTGCAGCAGCATTTCACCTTAATTCTAAGCCAGAACCAGAATTCATGGTGATCAGTGCAAACAAAGCACCCCGCCTGCAAAGCAGTGAGCAACTTGTATCTCTCACCAAAACCCCACTCTCCATCCCCTGTTGCTTTGCTGTACACCAGATGTCCCATGTCAGCAAGCTCTCGCAAGCATCAAACCAACCATGACAAACTCCACACTTCTATTTTTGCAGCAAGGCAGAGAATTATGCTATGCAATTAAGTGTATGACATGTAGCATACTGAGAAGCTATAAAGATATTTATCAGTCAACAGCTCAGTGTCAAAACATTTGTTATAAAACTAAAGCACAAAGCAGATGTACAAAATTGCATCAAGGTGAATCACCAATACTTTGTGCTCTGATCAATACTTTTGCTCTGGTGAATTATGAGAGCAACAAAACCCAATGTTGAAACTGTAATTGAAGCACCAGAACTGCAGGAGAAGCTTTCCACTCGGAATATTTTAGAAGGGTCCTCAAATTCACACTATAGGTAAACCTATTTTCTCTGTGACAATTGGCATAAATTTAAAAGAGCTTTTTATCTCCATTGATGCTTAAAGCGCCATTTGATCCAAATTTCCCTGACATTTTCCTCTTTTCCAGCAAGGTTTTAGACTTGCGGTATACCTAGCATTGAACCAGCAACGTGTCTGACAAATAGCAGTTCAGACTCTGTCCTCAAAAATTAATGAACAATGTCCCTATAAATATACAATCTATTCAGAATGACATTGGATGGTTATTTTCCTGTTCTTAAACTAATTTACACAGCATGATAAATGATTCAGAAAACAATTTCAGCTACAGAAAGTCCAGTTTACCCATTACGTATAAAAAACAAACCAAAAACAACATTACAGCTACTTCAGTTTCCTATTAAAGCTAATTTAATTTATTACAGAGAGAGCAACATCGCACGATTTTGATCTATCACAGGTACCAAGAAGTAATAGAAAGCTAGAGGATATTATGACCATCAAACACGAAAAAGAAGGGAAGGAAGTCATTTCCATTTATAGTGGAAAGTAAATATTTCGGATAATAAACTGGCCAATGTAACTAGGATGAGAATTAGAAATGGAACAGAAGAAGTAGAGGGGTTCCTGTTGGTTATTTATGCATATGCTGTAACTACAAGGTATAAAAAGAAGAAAAACAATCTTGTGATAAAAGCTGCTTATTGGAACTAAATCTGAATTCAGATTCTGGCTGCTCTTATATGAGATTGTGGAAATTCTTTCAACTGCCTGTGCTAAAACTCCCCAGCCGTAAAATGGGAATAATATTTCTTTCGTTGCCCAGCTTGCATTCCTCTGGCCTGCTTAAACCTGACACCCTGCACAAAAAAAAGAAGACTGCTGCTTTCAAATAATCATAGAAACATGGACTGGTTTGGGTTGAAAAGGACCTTAAGGTCATCCTGTTCCAATCCCCTGCCATGGGCAGGGACACCTTCCACCAGAGCAGCTTGCTCCAACCTGGCATTGAGCACTGCCAGGGATGGGGCAGCCACAGCTTCTCTGGGCACCCTGTGCCAGCGCCTCAGCACCCTCACAGGGAAGAGCTTCTGCCTAAGAGCTCATCTCAGTCTCCCCTCGGGCAGGTTAAAGCCATTCCCATCTTGTCCTGTCACTGTATGTCCTTGTAGTATTTTAGTGACTTGTTCCTGATCAGATACCTTGACTCAGCTTAGCTAAAAGGATGAGCTCATTTATGTTATCCGACACGGGGCAATTGACAAGTTACCAAAAAAAAAGAGAACTTATTTTAATCAAACCACAAAAACAGATTGAAGCCAACAGCTGGAGCAATGAAGGGAAGCTGAAACCCATTACACAATTTAGCAAGCACCAGTGAGCAGCCTACAACTAACTCAGTTCTGCACTCCAGCAGCTTTTTTTTCCCCTTCTGTTAAAGAATTCAGTGCTTCATTGCTGGTGATCTGAAAATGGCAATTTGCTTTTCTTTCCTTTAGAAATTACAGTCTGAAAAAGAAATGGGGCAAGAAGTCCAAGACAATATCTAGATGACTGTGACAGGGTAACTAAGGAAACATCCTCTAATTCTGTTCTTCCTGATGGGTTTTTGCTTAAATACGAAGTGAATAGTACCATGAGCGCTTCTCGTGGTTAATGCTTGGCCACCCTGATCAGCATGGGGCTGAAATATAATAAACCATTTATATTCAGATCTTTAGGAGTTAATTCTGTTACTGTGTAGACTTTTCAACAAAAATCTGGTGTAAAAACTTCAGACATTGAATTAGTATTCCTAGAGTGAAACGGGACAATTCACCCTCTTCAAATTAAGGGGTTTGCATGATTAGAATATTTGATTACTTCTATTTTAATACTATTGCCTGTCCAGATTGTTACTTGGACACATACACCTTTTCAGTTTGTAGCTGCATTGCACCAGGAGCTGTACAAGTACAAAAGAGATCAAAAAGACAAATGAAAAAGGAACGTGTTAAGTGTTTCTGATATGTGTTTTTGGGGAGAGTCACGCAGTTAAAAACCGATGTTAGGAGCTGCCTCAGGCATAAAGATATGGAATCATAGAATGGTTTGGGTTGGAAGGGACCTTAAAGCTCATCCAGCTCCAACCCCTGCCACGGTCAGGGACACAACCCCAGTATGCCATTACTGGTAACAACATTGTAGTTACTTCAGTTCATACAGCAATGAAAGGACCGGGTGGTTTCAGTGGATTCCAAACACAGACCCTTTCCCTTCTGCAACCCTAAAACAAGACCCATGGTCAAACATAATCCACTAGACATGGCACCAACAGCTGGATAACAGGGCAGCTTTGCACAGACCAGACCCTAGCACCAACAGAAACAGATTATCTTAACACATCCTATGGGCTTACATTTAAATATCCCAGGTTTAATATCCGTTGCCCAAGGGATAACAAGGGCTTTCCTGAATGGAGAGTACGTAACAATGAATCTGAATCTTGGCTTACTGTAGGTTGTGTGCAAAGTGCTGGAATATTGATGTTGGTTTCCTCCTCTAATACCACGTATTAATTCAGATAAGCTGATGTTAGCATCTTCTTGGCAAGCAATCCACAGAGAATCAATATATCAAACAAATAGATTCTTTATTTATGCAGCACAGCTTAGCATAGGAGATTAGTTTTATTTCTCCACCTGCCACCAAAGTTAACATACCTCCATAATCATGCTGATGTCATTATCTGAAATGCTGGTACTTGAGCCCTTTTTTCCTATATCCTTGAAAATAACATAGTCAATGTGTCTGCCTACAGATGGCAATTTTCCAGAGTCGCCAGAGAAATTAATCTAAAGCCAAATGCCACCCTGTAATTGTTTATATATTGTAAAATAGCCATTTGGTTTGTTTGCTCTCTGGGGTCCAGCTGATTTTATCACTGCCGTTTACATGGCCAGGCCATAGGCAAAACCTAAGGATGTGACCAGGTGCAATTTCTCTCTCACACTTGTGCTGAAGACACCCTGGCAGAAGGTTTGATTCAGGTATTTTTTTTTACAGAAAGATCTTTTTTTTAAGGCAGCTAATAAAATTGAGCCCTCGTCAAAGCAGCCTCAGCAAAGAGGTGAGTGACAAGGCTTAGAAGATGGCCCTTCCCACAGGGTCCCACACTGCCTGTAGGAAAGCAATCTCCATTTTTCTCCAGGCATCAACAATGACCCTTTGCCCATCCATTAATTCCCCAGCAGAACAAGCTGTGGAGCATTAGATGTGATATTTTGCAGGTAGTTAGACACTTTGTGGTATGAATAGCCCAAAGCCTGCCAAGCTTTCCTCGTGGGCTTAATCCAAATCCCTTTTACAGTCCAAGAGAGATGCAACTTTCCATGTTGAATAGTGTCGAGCACAAGAGTAGCTAAAGGACCTAACCATTAAAACCATGATCTGTCTGTAAGCATCCCATCAGCAGACAGAACAGAATTATTTCATCTTTTTTAATAGGCAGCTTGGGAGTTAGCTCATCTGGAAGATCTCCTGGGAAGCATCTGGAATTACTCATATACTCCATCAATGCCACCAGAAAGAATCCTCTCTCCAGATTCTTATTTACTTATTTATTTTCAACAGAACACAGTCATTATCTCCTGAATCTTGGCTTTCCAAACCGGCAAATGTTCCTCTGCCAGTACAAATCCACACAACCGAGCAGCATCCCATGTGGAAGGCCCCTGACGTCTGGCCTACAGAAGCCTCAGTAGTCATATTTTGAAACACAAACATGGAAATCAGGGACAACACCAAAACAAGGCCCTGAAATCTTTTCAGTAGCAGCTGGAGGCCCTTAAAATTTATTTTTCGTGGTCGCTTTAGGGATAAAACTTCAGACATCTGGAAAGGAACGCTGCCAGGGAGAATCTTCACAAAATTTCACTTAGTAGCTAAACCCAGCAGCTTCATTTCTGACTTCCAACAGAGATTATATCAGACATTGATTTCAACTCACACAAGAAAGTACGTGTTGAGATGCCTGCAACAAAAGCAACTGATTGTACCTTTCAAGGAAATACCACTTAAAAGGGGAAGAGAAAAGAGCTTGACTTCTCAGGGGCGAAAGTTCTATCTATCATGCCATTAACTTTAAAAGATGGAAAAATCATCTTATTGCAAAGCTGCCAACTTTAATCTTTCTGAAATGGGTTGAAATACATCTTTACAGTGAAATGAAATATGTGGTTTTGTACATAGTAATTTCTAGACCAGGGGGGTTCCTCCTTTCTTCGCCTTTTTTTTTCCCAATTGAACTTGTTTCTAGCAATTTCCTGCTCTCCAATCATTGCTGAATAAAGGCCACACCATAATATTTGCTGAGCAACCACAACTCCTAAGTAAGTGCTAAAGACTTATAAATGGTGTATGCTTTTATCATTCACCAGCAGCCTGAATACATTGAATTGAAGTGACTACACCAAATGCCAGCATACAGCAAACTTCTTTAAACATCGAGGGTGTGCTCAGGATGAGCCCCTCTCCAAGAGCAGGCTTTTAAGCAAATTTTATTGTAGAATCAGAGAATGGTTTGGGTTGGAAGGGACCTTAAAGCTCATCCAGTTCCAACTCCCTTGGCTACAGGCTGGACACCTTCCAGTAGCCCAGGTTGCTCCAAGCCCCATCCAACCTGGCTTGTAACCCAGTGTAGGACCAGAAGTAGCTGTAAGAGGTGCTAGGAAGATGTTATTTGACCAAGTGAGGTAGAGAGAAAGGACAACAAAAGCAACAGTGAGGAGGACAAAGACAGAAAACCCTCCTAACACCATTCCAATGAGATGCAAAGTCAAGGCACTTCTCATCTGCTGAGTTGTGTCCTACTGTCTAAGTGTAAACATGCCTAAAGAGTTGAGAGTGACTTTATCCCAGCAGGGTAAGGCCACGTCACCTTCACTTTTCCTTTGAAATGTTCTTGATCTCCTTCAAGATTCCTCCACCAAACCTATTGTTGCATCCACTGTAGTGATGACTGTATATTAGTGACTGGCTGCAGTTATATGCGGTATTATTGAGGTTGCTCGCCTGTCAGTTCAAATGCTTTCAGAGAAGACCCCCTTGCTGAAAACAGGCAGCCAAAAAAGCACTTTTCTTTCGTTTTTATCTCCACTTCCACCAAGAAATACCTGTATCTGCCATTGCACAAAACCCTTCCTGCGTGGCATACATCCACCTCTTACAAACACACATTACTGGTGGAACAACTCGTGTGTATATATATACATATAATTATGAATTTTTAGGTAAGAAAAATGGCTACATACAGCTTCATGATCATACGACTTGCAACTCTATTGGCTGTGTTCTCCATATGGATTTTTATTTAAAAACTAAAGGCATAGATTAACATGATAAAACTTCTCAAGCACTGAGGAATGGTTCAAAAGTAATTTTGCCTCAAGCTTGTATCTTATTAATAATTTAAAATGTCATTCAGAGCTTGCATAACACATATCGAAAATACATGAAAACGGCTTCTCTGCTCTGGAGAAAATGAAACCAAATAAAGCAAAGGAAAGATTTTGATGATCTGCTCACTTATTTTCTCATACATAACAGAGTTTTTTAAGACTCTGACTGGCACATACAGTAAGTGCATTTTTGGCTTTCCTTGGCAATACGTTAAACCCCTGGTATATCCAAGTGGTCTGTTTGCAAGGATTAAAGGTCCTCCAGTTTTGGAAGCTACATGGTACCTGGCTGGGTTAGCAGGGAGATGGGGATTTTCCCATCCAAAGGCAAGAGGGCAAAGCCACGTAACTACAATGCTACACACGACTGCATTGCCTACATATAAGACTAGATCTCCTCTTAAGCATTCCACACCACCACCATCTTCCTTCCATCTGTTTCTCATGCCCATTATATGGTTGTGGAAACTGAGGCAACAAGAGCCATTGGACCAACTGCCTTTAAATTTGCCAGCAGCAGAAAGACAGCAACTGCTTTTCTGCAGTGACTGCTCCTAAATAGATGTTTTAGTTACTAATATTTAAACTAAGAGAACTCTTATTATTGACTCTTATGTATTTAATTTGGTTATTCTCAAAGCAAGGGAGGAGTGTGCCAGTCCTGGAAAATTTTTGTCTTCTTTTTGTCTTCTTTTCGATGTTTAAATACCGGATCCTGAGATTTTGCTGTTTCACTTTTGCAAAGCTCCCTTTATTCAGTTCAGCCCTCGGTGCTGCCTTTGACAAGGTGCAAGTTGCCATGGCAACCCAAATCTCCAAGGCAAAGCCATCCCGGTGTCAGCACGGACACAGCCCACCAAGCGCACACCCTGTGGGATTCCCAGGTAAGAGGCTGGGAGATTGTGTGTTTGCTTAAAAATGATCATGGGATCATTCTCAAAGGTAGGATAGGAAGAAGGCGCAGTCAGAAAAAGCAAAATCAGAATGAGGAAAGAGCTAAGGGGAAAAAGAAAAGCAGCTCTTGGAGTTCGAGACCTCTTCTAAAGCAATGCTTGTATTACTTGAGCCTGTTTAAAGTACAGTTCCACCTTGAACAGTAGACAGCTCAGCTCTTAATTAACCTTCTTCATGCTACCCTGTGGGGCCTTAGAATAAATAACTTGTCAGCAAGCTATTGAGAGCAGTCACTCCGCACCATCAGTTACTCTGCAAAGTGTCCCCCATTGCAGTCTCCATCTCTCAATACGCTGTGGAGTTTGGGGTTTTTCACTGCCAACGACTCATCTTGTTTTGGTTTTCCTCCTTGGACACTCCTTCCCATGCTGTAGCTTTCCTCCTCCTCCCCAGCACAGCCTGGGGAGCACCCTCCCCTCTTCTTCACAGCCACACTGATTTCACCCTATGTCCCCATCTCCCTTCCATGGCACGCTCTTCCCTTTGAGCCAATACAGCTGCTTCCCTCCCTGGATAGTTCAGAGGTACTTTATTCTCTCAATAAATAAGAAATCAGAAGATCTTACCACACTTGTTTTTCCAGCTAATGCCTCATCTCCATTTCCTTCCTAAATTCATTCAGATTATTTCGTTGCTTCTGCCCTCCCACATTCAACTGTCTGTTTGGAGAGAAACCGCTCCCGATGTCCTCTTCTCTACCTTGTACGTCCTGTCCCTGGGGAATCTCATTCAGAAGTACAAGCACAGCTATGCTGGCGGCTTGCAGATCAGCCTGTACTTCTGCCTTTTCCCTTAATGAAAATTACATAGGCTCTAAAGATTAAATCACTCTTGGGATGGGATTTTCACAACTGCTCATTCACTTGGAAACAGATTAGCAGATATTTCCCTGCCCATCACCCATTGCCATTATAAATTACTGACACTTGATTTAAATAAACGACTGGTATGTATGCAACAAAACCACTTGTGACATAACTCATGATTTAGTCATCAGGAAGCCCAGGAAATATGGACCAATTATTTTTACTAAGAGTATCTTGCATATCTTTTCTCAATTCTAAATGCACAGCCTGCACAGAAGAAAAAAACCATTAGGATCTCCTGTATATTGTCCACATATTTGAATAAATCTAATCTCTTTCTAGTACTATTTCTCTTTCTAGGCAAGGGTGACATTTATTTACCTAAATACCCTTTCAGTTACCAGGTACCTGGCCAGTACTTGATCGCAAATATAAATAAAGGTATATGTAACATACTGCTGGAAAACACCAATAAATCTGCCATTGACTTACAACTGAAAGCCATGCAGGAGAAAATTGGTTTTTCTCTCCATATGGAAAATCTGTTGGAATAAAGTAAGCAGGAACGAAAGGGATTACCAGAAGTTATAAAATTGAGCAAAAGGTTGAAAGATTAAAACTTGGAGGGAGATACTTACTCAGTCTTTCTACTAGAAGATAGCAGACCTTTCTTTAATGTGTTTAGGAATATAATATTCATGTCCACTGTTATAATTCCACTGCTTTGAATCAGGACAAGATTTCACCACAGCCCTTACTGGCTTGCTTCTCTGCATGGCAGAAGCTGCCAAAGCTGCTTGAGAGGTAGTAATAAAACAGTATCAAACAGAACAAGCCTAGATTTGAAGTGGTATTCAGCTTCATGTATAGACACAAAACCTCTACGCAGATTATCCTTTAGCTAATTAGTATAACAGAACGGGTAGCATCCAGGATTCATTGCCCCTGAAGATCCGCCATAGGTGGACCTCCAGAGTCAGCCAAGAAGGCAGTCCCTGCTATGAAGTGCATCATGGTCCCAAGGGCTGGGCAGTGAGAGGGGACCTGGCTCTCCTGTCTCTGGGGAAGGGGTAAGGAGGTGAGATTGGATGGTGGAAGAGAAATCACCATCATGTTTCCCCAAGTTTCTCTTGTCGTACGGATTCCCAGCTGCCTCACAGCACAGAGCAGCTGAACAGCTGAGCTACTGCCAGGAAAACGTCCCTTCATGTCGATGCACAAGCTTGGTACTTGTAGAAATGGCATTAAAGGCAGTGGCGCTGTCTCGGGGGAGATTACGCAAACACCTCTTACTGCATTCCACTGCTCTACTTAGGCATTCATCTAAGTTTCTCTGCAGAATGAGTCCCTATGCTCAGAGCAAATACCATCAGAGACTAATGAGCATTTGCCTACAGAGGGGTTCAAACGCCTGGGCCACTGAACTACTGGAAACAGTGTTATGGCTGCAACAAGGGGGCCAATTAGTGCCACTTGTAATGGCAGGTTTTGTAACCTGGACAACCATCCACTGGGAACTGAACTGGGACAAAGCTCCTAACAGTCAACTAATAATAACCACCTCCATGAATTTCATTAAAGTCTATTCCTTGAATTCAGGCTTAGTTACACTGGCAATAAGCTGCTGTGGCAGAAAGAATTCCAACCTCACTCGGCTATTTCAGAAACAGAACAAGGGCACACATTTATCTAATTGCATGGGGATACATGCATGCCCAGAATAACCAACCAGTTTCAGGAGTTCAAATTAAACAGCACAGAGCCAACTTCTGTCCCTATAATATTCTACCACTTATTTTCACTTCATTTTCACTTATTTTTACTGCTAATCTAAAGAAAATCTTTATTATTACTGTGTGAATAATCAGCTCAGAAGAGGAAGAGAATAACTACACTGCTGAAAGCAAGCAAGTTAAGTTTCCCTAGAGGCCATTAACAAATGCTATGTTGTATTTGCAGTCCTTCCAGGTGAAGTCCATAGGTGGGATTCTTGCCTGCTTTGACACTAATTTTCAGATGAAACAGACCTCTGGATGTCTGCAATGGGATAAAAACCTTACACGTGCTTGAAATGGTCCTTCTCAACATTATCCGCACTGTATTGCGACCCCCCAAGATAAAAAAGCCTGGATGTGTTCACGTTTTACAGCACCTACAGGCATTGAGGAACTACTCAGCTGAAGAAAGCAATGGGAAAAGCAGCATTCAAAATTAATGCAGAAGGAGTCAGCATGAGATTTAATACAGTTCCTCTGTGGAATGTGTTAGCATGCCTAAGGCGGATGGACTTACAGGGAATGTTCTCCTACACTTTGAAGGGCCTCCAAAAATAAACAGGTATTTCGTGGAAGAGCAACACTTACATGGCACTAGAACCCGCTGCAGCCTCCACTTTTCCCTTCATAAGCTCTTCTCTCTGCAGAGTAGCACATCAATATCCGTATTTCAATCCCTGGCTCCAGGGGGGCATTTATTGTTTCAAAACCAATCGCCTTTCTGCTCAAAAAAAGAGTTAAAGCAGCTCCTGCCTCCTTATTTCTATTTTCCCAACTGCACTTCCCCCCCACAGCTCCTGCAAGAGCCTCCCCATGCATCCCTCTGCTTTGCGAGCTGACTGCAGCTTCATCCAGGAGAGGAGCAGCCGATTAATCACAGCCACTACTGCGTTCTCCTCCTCTTCAGAGATACCACAGGACCTGTAGCAACCTTATCAATAAGGGCTGAGGAACCTTTTCTTGAAGGCACGTTATTACAAACCCAGCTACTGCTGCTTTCTTTGATCACTGATCAACTACTGGATGGCACGAATCCCTGTTTCACCCAAATTTCACCTCCTACGATGCAACAAAACGATGCATCCCTCCCTTTATCTTCTCCGTTTCGTTTCTTCCTGGGTGCCCTCTCTTTGGTTTCTCTCCCTTTCACTTGTACACCCCACTCAGTATCTCACACGATGCTCAAACACAGCCACAGAGTTTACAGCTTTTCCTTCCATCCAGGGGACATCAATTCATTGGAAAGCTTTTGGCATAAGTTGTAACTGTGCCAAAAGGATGGAAAATGATAAATACTGGGAGATTAAATCTATCTTTCACACCTAAGGGAGTCAGTCCTTTGATACCTTTGAAACCTCCTGTTTCAAAGTGTGAATTTAGAGCTCAAAAATCTATAGCTGAAAGATCCCAATAATAAAACAGTGTAAGCAAATGGGTAAAATTGAAATGGTGCTGTTAAACTTTACTATGCTTTAGGTGCTTTGTGACTCAAATGGATTTTGACCATGCCATGTATTTACAGGACGTGTCAAATATTTATTATACTTTGTCAGTCAGCTCCTGCTCACTTTTATTGCCGGTTGTTTGCCTTCATTTCCATAAGCCATTCAGTTAGCATAATCTACTGCACATGCCAGAGGAACACAAATTCAAATTAGAAAGGATTTTTCCTTCCTCGTATGCCTACCTGACAAATACTTGAGCTTCAGAAATCTCTCCAAACTTTAAAATCACTACATCTTAAGACTGTATTAGCAAGAAAAAGCCCATTTTACTTTCATCCTGTAAACATCAAGCACTCACATCACCCTATGGCTCTTGCAAGTAAAAGAGGCAAATTAGGTACAGTGCAGCTATATTTTAATATTAGATAGGCACTGTTTTCTTATTTCTGGTCTAAAATGGTGGGTGTAATGCAGTGCTTTATAGATGAACCCGCTGAAGTGACACAGGTTTCCTGTTGTGCAGTAGGGAGGTTCTGAGGGTTTAGGGTTTTAGTATGGTTTCTCTCTTTTATTGAGCTCAGAGACTGGGGACCTTCAATTTTTACTGGAGTTAATGCAAGTGGAACTTTGCATTTAAAAGGCAAACCCCATATTTGATGAAATCATCTATGTGCACTGTAAAAAAAAGCCAATACAAGGCATAATTGGCATCTGGGAGTCAATTACTTTGTTCATAAAGTGGCTGTTTCTATACAGTTAGTGACAGAATTCAGGCTACAAATCACTTACATTGCTAATCCCTGACAGGCCTCACCAGCATGATTTGCCTCAATAATATTTATTCTTTTAAGTTGGTTTCATGTTTCTGGGTTTCAAAGCCACTTCTTAATTATTTCCCCAATTGGGAAATACAAATGACTGCTAAGGAGCCCCAAGGTTTAAAAGATGTAATAAAGACACAGATTAGCAGCACTGATGAAGTATTGGGCTCTGAAAATATATCACAGCAGCTTTCTGAAGTATTCGATGCACACAACAGCCTCCCCAGATTTTATATGGAGGTAGAAAAATAGGCTCTGCCAAAGTGAGGAATAACTTCAGCCAGCTCTGAGTTACAAACTAAAGGTGAACTGAGCCCTAAGTCTACAGAAAGCTTTCAGACTGATGTTGTAACAAAGTCAAAGTCGCACCTAAATCTATTTTTGCCTACTTTCCGGTGCTGCCTATAACTCATGAGGCCGGGCAAGTCACTAAATCAATGGTTAAGTCTGAAGTGGAAGAACCCCAGTACCAAGTAGGTATTTTGGCTGATACCATATAGGAACATCACACTTCAAGTACCTGTTAAAACAACAAGAAGCTGCAACAGTCCCGTCTCAAACTGGCAGTTGCTAATTGCTCCCTTTCTAATTTGCTGAGAGCAGCATGTGCTGGATGAAAAAGTGCCTGTTCTGATAATTCAATTATAACAGAGTCGACAGATACTCGTGAAATTTACATTTTTATATCAAAGATGACATTTGATAGTGACAATCCAAATGCCTTGAAATCTGTCTTTTCAGCGCTAATGATTCTTACAGTAATAAACACCTTGTGCTGTGACCCTTGCCAGGCTCTTTGTAAAGTTGAAGGGACATTTATTGCGATGTATATGCCCATTCTATTAAAGTTATTGCCTAAAATAACCATATTCCTCCAGTTGCCCTGGTGGATTTATCCAAGTTTTGTGATTTTATACCTTTGCGGTGGAGAGACTGCTTGCATGAAAATTCAGTATGCTATATAACTCCCCATGAAAAGAGATTGTGGAACATCTGCAGATGCACAACACAGAGCTTATTAATAATACTCCTGGAGCTAAAGGCTGTAGGCACAATTAGAGACCCAAATACTGAGCATTTTGCACACACGTAAGGATGCTAAATAACCATTTCTGGATATTCTGCTTTTTCCTAAATGAGTTATCTGCATCATTGAGCAAGGGTATGAATATGAAAAATGAAAAACCCTCCGCACACACACGTAAGCAGGTCCTTATTTCAGTACCAGTACATATTTCTTTTGGAAAACTCTTCCAGGAGAGAACAAAAAGGAAAGGAATAAGCCTATGAAATATATTTTTTTTAGACCTGTTCCCAATCTCCATTCCTCAGCCAGTTACTACCTGGATATGAACTACTGAACGTGATGAAAATTTCAGTCACAGCTTTGCATCCTTAGTGTGCTACAGGCATCCTATGGGATCATCTCTGCCTGAATCTGTCACAGCTATAATTAAACAGAGTAAGTAATGGGGAGGTTTACAGAGCGGGTCAGTAACAGAAGGGGGAAGAGAAGTGCTGTGATTTTCTGACCAATGGACAGTAGGAGAAGTAGGGAACCTGAAATAAATCTGCTTGCGACCTTCTGAATTCCATGAGCAGGAACAAGGTGGGGCGAGAGGTGAGGGAAAGAGAAGATGATGTAAAAGAAAAGGCAAAAGAAAGAAAGAACCAAATAAAACTCCAAACCAGCTTTGGATTCATTTCAGGGAAAATTTAATCGGTGTTGACATTTAAATTGGGATGGGGGATAAAAGGAAAAAGTGCAAAGCACCCAGCTTTCTAAGTGCATTCTTTGCACCCAGAGCTTGATGGCGTGTGTCTGATGTTCTGTTTCTTTGCAAATCTCATTTGAAATCTCATCAGCGTGTGGAGGTTTTACTTGAGAGTGGGAGCATGCAAGGAAACAGAAAGGTGCAGTGGAAATGTGCTTAAGGACAGAGGAGCAGAGGAGAGACAGGCATCAGGGCTAATGAACCACCAAGAGAAACTTGTCAAGATTGGAACAAGAAAGAAATTTACTCAGAGAGCCTTAAGTAAAGGAAATAAAGGACATGCCAAAAACATTACCCTAAACTGTGAAATATATAATGTCAGCAAAAGGCAGATAAGGCAGTGTTACTGTAACTGAGCCTTTATTAGTGCCGCTAGGAAAAACAAGAGATTCCGCATCGGGGCACAACATCATTTTTGTGTTGACCTTGGTAACTCATGCTTAAGCTATTAGCAAATCCCATGACAAGAGCCTGATGAGCAAAAGAGACTGGTGTAAGAAAGCCCAGGCAGCTGGGTGCTAATAACTACATTTGGAGAAAAGACTTTTTGGCAAAGCAATGAAAGTAGAACATGTCAACACATGAGGATTTAGACTACAAGAAAGCAGAATAAAAACTCAAGAACTATGTTCTTCTTCCTTTCCTCACTCTCGGCACCCCCTTCTCAGTCATTTTTGCCTTGCCCATGCTCAACACAAGACCTGAGCTTTGGGGAAAGAGAAAGGAATGATACGAAAATACCACAGTTGTCCAATGAGACATTTCCATTAAACACTGACTCTACCAGGAGCTGAGCTCTTGGCATCTCGTGGTACCAGCCATCAGCATCAGGTTCATCCCTTTTCACAGAACCTGAAATTGAACTTAAGAAAGGCAGCAGAAAGCCTCCAGCTTTCACACAACGCTCCAGACCACCCTTGGGTTTAGGTTAAACAGCTGGAGTGCCTCAACACGTCCAGGATTTCCAGAGGCCACGGGAATGCCCTGAGGACTGCATCTACCTAGGGAATATAAAGAGGACAGCACCCCATTGCTTTTACAGCATTAAGAAAGAGCCAAAATACCAACACCTTTAGTTTTGATACCACATTGTCACAGCTCAAATTCTCCTGGGCAGAAATCAATAAAATCAAATGCAAACAACCGATAAGGCTGATGAACACCACACCTGCACACCATACATTCACCGCCTTCCTTGGCATCCAGGTAAAGATTTTCTTCCAAAGGAACAATCAAATGGCAGAGTATTCCCCATGGGAGGTGGATTAGTTTTTTCTCTTGCTTCTGTGATACCGAGCATTGTTTCCATTATACAAGGAGGCATTTGTCAGTGTTACTTTTATGGGCACCAATTAGTCCTTTATTAGATTTTCTGAGATTTGTTATGTGGTAATTAATATACCATTCAAATCAGCAGCTGTTTAACTTTTATGAAGGAAGTGAACTAAAAATACAAGAAACCAATCAAACAAGACAAAAACCCCACACCTAGAAAAAACCCAGTCATACAGAAAGGTTCCTCTAAGACAAATGACAATACTTGCCTTGAAACAAAAAGTCATACAATCATAGAACAGTTAGGGTTGGAAAGGACCTTGAGATCATCTAGTTCTAACCCCCTGCCATGGGCACGGACACCTCACACTAAACCATGTCATCCAAGATCATCTTAAACCTGGCCTTGAACACTGCCAGGGATGGGGCAGCCACAGCTTCTCTGGGCACCCTGTGCCAGTGCCTCAGCACCCTCACAGGGAACAGCTTCTGCCTTATCTCCAACCTGAACTTCCCCTGTTTCAGTTTGAACCCATCACCCCTTGTCCTATCCCTACAGTCCCTGATGAAGAGTCCCTCTCCAGCATCCTTGTAGCCCCCTTCAGACACTGGAAGCTGCTCTGAGGTCTCCACGCAGCTTCTCTTCTCCAGGCTGAACAGCCCCAGTGTTCTCAGCCTGGCTCCATACGGGAGCTGCTCCAGTCCCTGATCATCCTTGTGGCCTCCTCTGGACTTGTTCCAACAGTTCCATGTCCTTATGATGTTGAGGACACCAGAACTGCACACAATGCTCCAGCTGAGGTCTCACAAGAGCAGAGTACAGGGGCAGGATCACCTCCTTCGCCCTGCTGGTCACGCTCCTTTTGATGCAGCCCAGGATAAGGTTGGCAAGCCATATAATTTGTTGATAAGGTTGGCCCGCATAAAATCTGTGCAGGGGTTTTGAGTATTCAGTCATCTAATTCCTGAGCCCCAAATTAGCTAATGGAAGATAATGATCTGAAATCATATTAACATATACATATTTTGCTGCTTTTGAAGTAACTCTTGGAAATCATTGAATCTCTTCTTCCAGGAGAACTGGCACCTCTGACTGCTATTCCTCATCTCTCCTTTTGACTCTGGCCTTATATAAGTACCTTTTAATACTGTCCATGAATAAAGCATCAAAAGCTTACTGAAATTAAAACTATTCACTTTAATTGTGAGCAGTTTTTTAAAGGTGCTTAATTACACATCAGAAATATGCATGATAATAGAACCATTCATACTGTATATTAAAGAAAAAAGGTTCTCTCAAGCAACGAACGAAGTCCTTAAAGCACCCCCATATTTAACGGAATGTTTTCTTAATGGAAGAAGAAATCACGATGCAACAGTTTACTTGCCTTTTTTATCTGAATCCTGAGCCCTTGACTCTCTGCTCACTTGAAATTAACATTCCCATTTCACTGAAACATCCTGCCTCAGCTCAGTGCACATCTTGTCTGGTTTTTAAGGAGCTGGCTCAGATTTCCCCATGACAAAACCCCTTTCCCCTCCATGCCTAAAAGACATTGATTTTCTCTAACTCTTAGACACCTCAATCTCCCTTTGGGATGATTGAACTTCAGCTAAGAGATGGGAAGAACAATTCCACTAATCCAGTACTCCAGTACTGCAATGAAAGGGATTTTGTGGCTATCAAAAGAAGGCAGGCACAGACCATAAGCAAGCTGTTCACTGTACTTCAAATTTAAACAGGGAGATTTAGGTTACATACAAGGAAAAAATTATTTACTATGAGGATGGTGAGCACAGGCTGCCCAAGGAAGCTGTGGCTGCCCCATCCCTGGTAGTGCTCAAGGCCAGGCTGGATGGGACTTAGAACAACCTGCTCTAGTGGAAGGTGTCCCTGCCCATAGTAGGGGGTTGGAATTGGATGACCTTGAGGTCCTTTCCAACCCAAACCATTCTATGATTCTATGAGCTATGTGAATGATACAAACCAGAGCTCACCCAAAAGGGTTCCTGCATTTGCTCCTTCAACAGTTGGTTTGGCTTTCACAGAAACAGCAGGCTCCTGAGTGCATTTACTTGGGATGTTTTGCTCTTTCTGGACCCAGCTCAGTGCAAGATGGAAGAAGGGAACTGCTAAACGTGCTGATTTGCAGAACGCTGTGTGTGGCAGATTACAACAGCATGGTGTCACAGCATTAGCTCCATCAGCTACACCAAGTGTTAGGCTCCCTGCAAAACAGCATGGGACTATTTTCAAACCTGACAGACACACCGCATGGGGGTTTGGAGAGATGAATTCAGCAAGGCTCTGCTTTTCAGTGGAACCCAGCCAAGATTCTGGCAGATACCTATTAAAAATTCAAGCAAAACGAAAGCTAAATATTGAGCCCATCACTTGGAAGCAGTGATAATATCCCCCTTTCTTGTACTGTATATCTGCCTTCCCTTTAACTGAACACCTCATCCTTCCCAAAGCGTGGAGAACATCTGTGGAGACATACCTGACTGGACAAGGGGTCAGCCTGTACCTCTACCAGGCAGCTCACAACTGAGTATTGGGTTTATTTAACTTCCTTCCAGGGCTTCCTCAAAATGAAGACAGTCCTTCCAAGAGAGGCACCACCCAATAACACACATGGTACGACCGTTCCTGACCGCATCTACAATGTGTGTAAACTGCAGTGATCATATTCTATTTGGAGCAATTCCTCCCCAAAGTCTGAAGCATACATCCAAGTATTCTGGATTTTGGAGGAGTGGTGCTTCAATGGGATAGATCACACTTGCCCCATTGCTCCTCAAACAAAGCAAATCAGCAGCAATTCTGCAATAGGGGTATTCAAGCGCGTTAGTACTATGAAGTACGAACTTTGGGGTCAAAACCCCAACTTAAAATAATGGTGTATTTGCCTGAAAAGACCTGGCTACAAGGTCTGTGCAATGAAACTGATGCCTCAGCTTTCACGCAGCCTTTAACTCCTAGGGTTATCAACCTGGATAAAAGGCCTTTAGGTAACATATAAGAATTGCTTAAAACAAGTAATTGTCAAGAAAAGCCAAACTGGTTTAACACTTCATGCAAATGTATTGAATTAGCAATGTTTCAAGGACAGCTTCCCTTCTAACCCCTGACAAAATGGTCAAGAGTACAATTTCATTACAAGTCACAGGGCAAACCCTTTCTCTTGTGGGAGCAGGACTGATCAAAGGCTTTAAAGTATTCCCATGACACATCTTTCTGACCTACAGACCCAAAGCTTACCTCAAAAAGGCAACTGTCATTCCTACCGAATAACTAGAATCCAGGCAACCTGGTGCTGTAAGCACTGTGAAGCAGTGTACCACTTCCTCTGGAAGCATTTGTTAGTGGTACCCAGCCTATGTCATTAAAACTGCTTTGAAATTCAGTAGAATAATACTGCTGAGCCTCTCTCTTCATTGCTGCCATCTGGTTTCTGTGCTGCACCGTTGTGCTCGAAACCCGTGAGGCTGGGAATGGTATCTGAGCATCTCATGAGCATTAACAAACTCATGTGACACTAATCCTGCACTGGGAAAAATTACCCTGATATGGAAGGATGGAAATTCAGAAGGTAAAAGCCTTGTCTGGAGTCACACTGGGTACTGTGGCTGAGCAGAGGATGGAATGTTTTGCTCTCCAGCTCCTGATGGTTGCCTTAAATCTATGACCAGTTTTATTCAGTGGATTGAGGCATTCAACTCTGAGGACATGCAGATTCCCACCCTTCCTCCCTTCTTCTTAACATGGGATGTGACAGTTGAGATTTTCTGCCTAGACCACCTGGAAGGATGCTTTATGAACTGAATAAGGGGCCCCGCACTTCAGGTACAAGCTAAACCAGCTACCATGAGAAGATATATACGTTTAATGACACGGCACCAGAAGAAATGCAATGTATGCAGAAAGTCAAAGAAAGAGCCCTTGGATTGTCTAGGTAGGTGGGATTTAGAGCAAAGTATAAAATTCAAGCACTAATAGGTGAGTTAACCTGGATTTTTAATGGAATCACGAAGCCGTTTTATTTCTATGGGAAAGTTCCAATCATTGCAGCACTTGGATAGAACCTTTTCTACGTCAACTTGATTTCCACAGAGTCTGTCAGAAAACACCAAAGGGACGATCAAACTAAGTGGAAGTTTAGATAGGATCTAAGGAAGAAGTTCTTTCCTGTTAGGGTGGTGAGGCACTGGAATGAGTTGCCCAGGGAGGTTGTGAATACTCCATCCCTGGCAGTGTTCAAGGCCAGGTTGGACAGAGCCTTGGGTGAGATGGTTTAGTGTGAGGTGTCCCTGCCCATGGCAGGGGGTTGGAACTGGATGATCTTAAGGTCCTTTCCAACCCTGACTATTCTATGATTCTATAAGTGTTGAAAATGCCAAAATATATTTCCTTTCTTACACGTTTTGCATGATTCAACCCTTTATACCTCTATGTTAGAAAACCCTTGCTTAAATTCACCCCTCTTTTTTTACTTCTAATTACAAGTAGAGAGGTGCTCACCCATGCTTTCTTCATGAAAGATAAAACTGTTGCTCATTTTGTATGAAAAAGCTGAAGAGCTGGATAAAGCATCAATATAAAGTCATTTAGAAGTAGCAGAAAATTAGAACTGTTATTACTTGCCAAGGAACAAAATGCACTTAGAGTAGGTGCCAGGGCATTTGCTGGGATGCAAACAACCCTGCTCCCCACTTCAGTGGGCTTTTTCATCAATTTGACAGATTTGTAACCAGATTTGTTTAAATTGCATTGCTTCTGATTTTGAATGGTATCACTTAAAAAAGGATCAAACTTAGAAGAGAACGATGTTTTCTGACAGGATCTGAATTTCCTGAGAGGGAGAGAATAAAGACAGCTTCATTGTATGTGTCTGCCATAGGGTCCCCTCACCAACAGGTATGTTACTCCACTTCTTTACCTTTGGTGCTTCTGGCACCATTATGTATCAGCCAGTTTAGCATTAGTGTATCTGAAAATGATGGCTTGCCACAGCATCTTTGCCTAAATGCATTGAAGCAGGATAAAAATAACTCCATTCTAGGTGACAAAAATAAGCTTGTGCGCTATTCGAAACAATAACATCTATGAAAAGAGAATTAAACACATTGTGTGGATGGTGATTAACACATGCAGTATGAAGTTAATAGCTGTCATCCTCTGACCTGCGCTATGTGGGAGGTCCAGCTGTTACATTGCTGCTTTATGGGCTTTAGTTCATAGTCTACAAATGAGAAGAGACTACAACTCACTTCCCACAAGCCAGAATACAAAGTGCTATTGTGAGAAAGCTCAGCTTGGTGCACACAAGATGACAGCCACGCACACGGGCTCCAATTTTGCCAAGAATGAAGAAAGCAAGGGCCAAAAGGACAAACACCGACTGGTGCGATGGCCATCTGCCTGTAACAAGACAACTCCTCTAACACAAAACACAAATCGCACTGGCTACTGCTGTCCCTTCCACAATCATTTACCTTGTATGGGTCATAGCCATGAACCAGAAGCTTGTTTTCCTTTGCTCTATATAACCCTATGTAAAACAACAGTCTAATGCAGTGAGTGGGGGTAAAATTTCATTGCACTGAGTTAGCAACGGCAAATATTATTCCAGATGAATGCAAGTAGAAGAGCTTGATTGTAGCTCAGTTTAACGTTTTGATCGAAAGCTACTGAAGTCTTTCATCGCTGTTTTGTTTTTAAGAAGAAAAAACAACCCCCAGAAGCCCCAAACAGCTTCTCTTTCCTTTGTAAGCGATGCAGAGAGACATTAAGTACTGCAGAGTCAAAGACTGAGCTATCACCTTTACCACTCCACATACCTTAGTTTTATTTGTGCATTCATATCGCATATCCACAGGACAATTGAGCCACAATCATTGAACAGCCTCCAAAATTTGCACTTATGCTCGTAAGTCAGCATCTTCTAGTATTAACATCCTCCAGGACCCATGAGGACTGCTGGTGTCACCAAACGAATTGGGAAGAGATGGATACCAGACAAATTATTCCTCCTCTGCATGCCTATGTGCCAGCCACTGCTTCGTTGCAGGGATCATCGTAAGCAGAAATCTATACTAGCTGAGCTGCCAAAACCTGAACTGGTGTCACATCCAGGAGCCAAACTGAGTGACTGAAGCCCTGAGATAACAGTCAGGAAAGGACTGCTTTGCTTGTTCCAAATGGGGTTTGTTTTGAGGGTGTACGTGCAAGGTGAGGATTAGCTTAGATTGCTTTCATGTTCATACTGTTTGAAGAGAAAAGAGAAAACAAGGAACACAAAGGGACACAGCGGGTGAGATGAGATCAACAAGCAGACGAAGGAGGCTGAGGACAGAGAGGAAACAATCAGAGAGGATATGTTTTTGCATTACAGCAGCACCCCCAGAGCTCCAATGGGAGAAGGAACGCCCCTTCCAGGCACGGCACAAGTGTACTGAACTGCAGTCTCTGCCCCAGTAATTAGCTGAGCCCATTCGGAAGCTATAATGGAAATACAATGGGTTTTGTGCGAATATTCTTATGCCAGTGAAGCAAGAAAACCCACGTGGTCACGCTCCACAGCAGCTGGAGAACATGAACCCTGTGCAGATGGTGACTTGCAGTGCAACCAGGGCAACGTAGATCAGAAGGAATAGCTTTCCTTTTCACCAACAAGTCTTTCCTACCCAACCTAGCACTCAAAATTCCTGGGATAATGACAGAATTAAAGACCTGAAGGAAAACCCCAAATTTACCCACTTCCTAAATTTAAAACCGAACCAAACAAAACCCTTACTCAAACAAACATCATCCAGGTCCAAACTTTTAGATGCACCGTACCCACGGTTCATATGAGAGTTTTCACAGCCCTTTATCAACAGTCTCCACTTCTCTATTCCAGTTGTGAAGCAGAGCAGAGCTCTATGGAAACCTGCTGTCGAATGTACATTCATGCTTCATTTTCATTTTCCACACTTTTTCTATCAGTCCAAACAAAGTTAGGTTCTGACCTACCTTTAGGCAGCACATCAGTTAAACAGAACAAGTACAAAAGCCAACTTCCAAGCCTTAAAGCCTGTTTAACCATAAAGAGAAGTTTCTTGACCCCAAAAGGAAGATTAAGCCTCAGAGGGCTATCCAAATTGAAGCACAAAGCGCCCTAATAATTTTCCAGACGTTTCTCTGGCCAGCTTTTCTCCTCGAAAAACCAATCCCAGATGTCTAAGCCTGCATCGAAGGTATTGCCCATCACATAATGATGTCTGTATCTTATCACTAGGCACTGGGTTTTTTTGATTACTGCAAACCCTATTAATCAGACGGGCTGCAACGCAGACAGGCATTTCACACAGAAAGAATTAGTGATCAAAAGCTGGAAACAGAAACCAGGACTTGTGAGGCAGGCTGAAAAGGAATCTGGGGACAATCAGCTTTGTAATCACCTGAAATGGAGAGAGTCTGAGCCTGAAAGGCTTTTTTACTTTCTGGTTCAGAATAAAAAGAGCAGAGTGAGACTCTAGAGCCTGTTGGAAAGAAGAGAAATGAGGTACAATTTTGGCAAGCAGGAAAAGAATGACGAGAAGGTCCTCATGAGGCCCCAGTCTGTGATGCTAAAATGCAATCCCTGTCAGCCCGAGAGCCGTGACAGAGTCCATTCAACGTATTTTTATTTATTAGTTTCTTATTAGCCTGCAGTAATCACAAATGTTTGCACTTCCTCCATCCCTCATAAAGCCTCTTATACTTGGATGCTTTGGGGTAGTAACTCGGGCAACGCGAGTAGTTGTTACCAGACCAGGCACATTGCTGGCACTGAGCTGAAGAGCAACAAGAGATCTAAACTATGAAAGAAGCTGCATGAAATCACACAGCTTTCTTTAAAAAGAGAGGAACTGCTGAGCTGTCCAGAGGCAGCCCATCTTTGCACACAGTTTCTACTCATAGAACAAAAAGAGCCTGTTGTGCCAAGTTGTTCTGATAATCATAGCAAGTCATCTTCGCTTACAGGGCTGATGCTGAGCTTCAATAAAGAACTTAATCGCAGAGAGCCTGACAGTGACTCCAGACGCCTGAACCATGTGTTATTTAAGTGTCAAGCTCCACTGGCGCTTTAGCCTTGAGTTTCTTTATGGTAGCCTTCCAGTTATGTGAATGTACAGTATTAAATAAAAGGACCCTCTATTAATACTGTAATTTTAATAATTACCCATCTAATTCTAACAACTACATTAGTGGTGGGCACAAAGCAGCACAGGCACATGAGTGTCTATTCTGTATGTATGAACTGACAGGGTAAAGGCATTAGTTAACAGAGCCCAGCACTGAGCTCATGCCTCCTGGCTCCAAATAATACCTTAATCACTCTTTCAGCAGTTATAAAGAGGAGGGGAAAGGGCAGTAGGCTTAAGGCATGCAACTGAAAATGCAGATATTCCCTTTACCTAATTTTAGGATTTAATAAACACCTGCATCTCCTATTGATTTAGGTACCTCTGGAAATCAAAACACCCCTGTATTATATTTTATCCTCACTCTACTTCCCTTCTAAGCCCCCCAGTTTCAGCTCCCATAAATAACTAATCTCTTTTCCACATTATAAGATTATTTATTCCCCCCTCCCTACAAAGCATGACAGCCTCTGGGATGTTTTTGCTGGTAGTCCTGTAATGATGCATTGCTTTCATACATTATCAAAACAATAGCACATAAATGATGTATTACAGCCATGGGTTATCCAAACGACGATCCCGATGACAGAGTGCCCCAGTGCTATTAAAGTACCCCTGGCAGGAATATTGCAGGCATGCCATGGGACTTACACGTTGGCCAAAACACAGATTTATTGTGTGATGCGGGAACAAGCTCAGAGGGGAAAAGGAATGTAGCTATAGAACAGTTACTGTACTTAACATGGTAACGAATTTACAATGTGTGTGTGTTTGATTGGAAAATATATTACCATTGCTCCATGCCTGGGTGCTAAGAGATAATATTGCCCATTCACCAGTGACAACCACTTGAAGTTTATTGCTTACATTTCATAGCCTGTTTTTAAATACATACATATATATATGGAATAAGCTAACAGCCAAATCTGTTGGTTTAAAGCTACAGATGCCTTCAGTGTACGTGCATACACAGAGAGAGACGAACTGATAGCCTGATTGTTATCTCACTCATTTAATAGCTGTTCCATTTGTCTAACTTTAATGCCTTAATCTATTTTTCCAGAATTACACCACCATAATTAAGACTGCAATTAGTCTTGTCATTTACAGCATTTATATCACTGCAGCAGTGAATACTCGCCCATTTCAACCCATCTTCCACCTACATACGACTGCTGCCATTTAGGTGGCAGTGCCCCATTTTCACTTTAGAACCTCAGAACCCAACACAATTAGGGAACTTGTACTGTATAAACCAGTTGAGACACCCAATAAGATGAATAAAAATTGGTGAGTTTTCAGGCACCCTGCATACCACAGACCCCATGGCTGGTCCTTTGCTCTCCCTCAAACAAGAAAAATTGCACCAAAAAAAGGGTAGTATTTGATATATTGTTACCTTAAAAAGAAAATCTGCGTTTGGAATTCTTAAAGACAACACAAACACTCTCAACCTCAGAGCTCAGTTTAGCCTTGGGTGAAAAAAAAAGCATTATTCATTGCAAAAAAGAATACTTGCTACGGGTCAGCCATAAACTTCCCATGTCCTCAAGTCCCTGCAGAACACAGCACGGAGCCACTACAGAACTGAAATGAATTCTCTTAGAAGTATAATGTGACTTTCCTGTTCTTGCACACAAGGCTACTTTCTTCCTATTAGTGTCTCTTATATTGTATATTTGTTATGTGGAGGGGTGGGAACTGATAATTTCAATAACTGAACGGCCATTATATACATGCTTATTGCTTTAGGGCTAAATTACCACAGCACTGAGTATCTAAAATGTCTTTCCTTTAAGGAATAACTCTCAGATGATGTAGAGTACATCAGATGCAAGCAGGCATCATGTCTAAACCCAGTGCAGAGTGGAAGAGGTATTCCCACCACACAGGCAAGGTACTCGGGTGCTTCACTGGCCCTTTTTGAGCACCACACATGGGCAGAGGGGTTCTTTGGTTTCTAGGATTTGTAGTGCCCTATTTCAGGCATTTTTTCCTTCCTCTGCAGACGTCCTTTCTCTTGCTAAGAGTTACAATGATGGGTTCATTCTTTCCTATCTGCAAACCACGATCTCCTTGCACAGCCCCATGGTCTTAATATGTTTCTGCACTCACATTTTCTCGCTGTTGCAGCATCAGTTCTACTCCTGACCACCCACCTCCCCTGGGTTTCTGGGGTGCTTTTCTTTATGGCAGCCTTTCCTACCTCACGCTCTACTTTCCCCTGAGACATGCCATTTTCCAGGCACTGCTGTCAGCTTTCAGAAAGCACAAAGATCAGAGTTCACCACAGCAGCTTTCTGTCACGAAGTACTGCAGGGGAGGAACAGAACACGTACAAACAGGACTGTCTCAAGCAGCCTGTATCTAACCTGAAGAGAAAATGAAACGTCCAAGACGCAATAGTTAGACAGCAAACTGAGAGTTAAATCAAGAAAGACTTGATAACTTCTGCTCAGTTGTGGGTTTCTGGGGGGGGGAAAGCAGAGTAAAATAGAAATTAATGGGGAATTTTGGTCCTCATTTCAGCCCCTCTGGGAAGCAAGGTTACACAAAACAGGGAGCAGGATGGATGGGGATCTGGGCTCTGGAATTGCCCAGACCTGTAACAGATTCCAAGTCTGTCGTCTGGCTTCTGGTCAAAGTATTAAGGATGGTGTTAAACTGCTCGCTCCAGGGCATGCCTGACTTTTTATTTATGCATAGCAAAGAACAGTGGTACTACTTATTTCCAGAGAATAAAACCATGACAGAAATGTATTTGTGAGCCTGTTTCAACTCTTCCTTTTGCCTTCAGTTATTTTCCTTTGAACTTCTGGATTTGTCTGATAAACGGGTTGCTCAGATAAGAACTAATTCTTGACATTTAAGCAGCTGGGATGAAAAAGCCTCACCACTGCATGCGAGTTCCAGAGTCTGAAAAAGGGGATTTAATTCCACTATGCAATGACACGTTTCACTTTCAGAGCTCCATCCCCCAAGTAAGCTCAAATCACTTTACAAGCTTTAATAAAGGCACACTGCTAAAGAGATTCCATGTACTCTAATGACTTTTAAATCCATTTTTATACAAAACACTTTCCATTTTGTAACCTAGTTTTTCCTATCCCTAACTTCCATTATAAGCTATTACTCAATTTTCTTTTTTTTCCTATGCTTTTTCCTTTTGGGGAATTAATTTTCAAGGAAAATGGTGAAATTACATACATAAATTTTGTCAAATACAGAAGCTAAAGAGGAATTGGCCAACAATTTCATAGTAGAGCTCAAATTTTATTAACACATCATGTGAAATTCTTAATGAGAGCTGCTGAGGATTGAGCACCTGGGCCCTAAGTCTGTTTTTTCCATCCTCATCTACAACGGTGATCGTAATACTTTATTTCTTCCACACAGAGCTCAGTTTTGCTCACTTTCAGAAACTGCAGTATCAGGGACAGTCACTCTGCACTTCTGTACCATTTCTAGCATTGCAGACCTCTAGTTTATTTTAGTTATGTAGATATATACATATTAATTAACATTTCTCACAGTTCAGGTACATGTGTACTCACTCCCCCACTGGGATACTGAAATCCTTGCAGCTCATGCCATGGACCCAGAAAATGGCATTTTAACTTCCCTAATTGAGTTAGATGTAAAGCAAAAGAATGAGTTAATGATAGGCTCTCAGAGAAGCTCTCCAGAGTACCCCAGTGATCTCATTCCTCCCAAAACAAGCCAGGACCAAGTCCATGCCTTCATTAGTGCCCATCTGCTGGCATTTTCCCTATTTACCAGCCATCTACCCACACAGCTGCTGAGCTCTCCAAAGGCAGAGAGGAGGAGAGCTGGCCAATTTAACCAAAATCCCTTGGTTTGTGGAAAAACAGAGGTTAGAAAAAGTTTCTTGCCCCCCCCCAGCTGGTTTTGCACATTACATTACAGTCCTTTCCTTTAACCAAGCCTAGTCCTTTAAGGAGGAGACAGCACATTCTGTTGTTTCATGGGAGCCCCCAGAATATCACCACTTGAAAACTTTGGAGAGCAATTGCTGTAATATAGCTTATCTGTACCATGATACAGTTTATCTGAACTGGCATTGTATATAGCAAAGACTCCATGTGAAAATTACACTGCAGTATTTATGGCATGCTGGAGGTGAACACAACACTGCATTATTGCTTTCAGCACAGCCCAGATAAAACATGCTTTAATGGCAGACCATCACTCAAAGGTCTCACAGTCCTCTGGGTTATATCTTGTAACTGTAGAGACAATAGAAAGGAAATGATGAAAGCTAGTGGAAACCTGGAGCATCCTAGGTGACGTTACCCTTAGTGCAAATGCACAGAGGTGGATTGTCAATGACCTTTTTAGTAACAATTATTCAAGAAGATCCTATTTAATGAATGACTATTAACACTGCAGAGCCTAACAGACTGTGAAGAGCTTCGGGAATTGAACAGTACTTAATTCTAGATTCAAATTTAGCAATTGCCAATGCGGTCATGGAAAAAAGTAATTTAACTTTCTAACACCATCTGCGTGAGAGGTGCTTATAGCCAAGGCTGGATCAAAAGCTGAGGCTGAGAAACAAAGGCAACACACGTGCCAAGGTTTACATCTGAAGGAAAGGAGACCACTCAAGTTAAGGACACAAACAGGTAACCACAGAAACGTTCACAGAATCAGGACCAGTGTTTAGATCTGCATTGCATTATGATTCAGATGGAAGGAGACTTGGCTGGATCCCCTCTCTACAGAGCTGAGGAAAGACAGGGCCAAGGTGCCAATGGGTTAAAGCAGGAAATAAAAAGCCTGCTTCCCCAGACTCAGACCAATGCTGCAATGTAAAGACCCTGTTGCTTCTTCACATGACCAGCAAGACTACACACAGCACGTGAAGCAAAGCCAGCAACCCCTTCATTTCCCCAGTTAGAAGGGAAATGAATCAGAAAAGCCAAGAGGATACTGAAGACCAATTGTGACTGAGAGGCAGCAGCAACTGCATCACTTCATTAAGTCTAAACCTGTTAATGGGATTTTAGAACAAGTTTCTGCAGCATTCAAGAGGTCTGAATGTTGCTTTTGTTTCACTGCGTGCTTGTTTGCTTCAGAAGAAGCCAGCAAAGCACACACTCAGGGAGGCAGCCAGCAAGGCTGTTGCCATACACATCTGCTGAGTTCAGTTGGTTATAAAGATCCCACAGACTTGGGAGCAGCAGGAGGACCTGCATAGGAATTCCCAGTACCTATTACAAGCATGGGCTTGCAGCCAAAGAATTAACCTGGGGTTCAAACCCAGATCTGCATCCCTTAAAATGAAGGGATGGCCTATGACAGGCTACAGAAAAAATCCAGATATCCCCTTTTTAATGATGGAGACCGTGACCTAGGGCTCCCAACAGTAGCAGTCAGGAGCAAAGGCAATAAAATCATTCTTCCAGGACCTTTCATGTGTCCAAACAGGAATAATAAACACAAAATACGTTAAATTTGCTAACTGTTCTTGCATAGAAGCTACTGGATGCTGTTCGTATTGAGGTACTAGGGCAAACATAGCAGCTGTTTTGCCTGGCTTTCCTAATAGTAAAGCCAGTACTAGAGATATTTGAAATTCAGGTACATGGTCAATGGGCTGCACTGATTCAATCATTTTAAGTCCAGAAGGAATCTGATCCCTTACCCTGCTCTCCTAAAACAAAGAGATTTATATTTAGTTCTTTGTCTATTTTTTCCCCTTTTTTAAGCTGCCAAAGCATTTTCTGACTCTCTCTTCTCCAGAAGCACTCACATGAAGGGATTTGTCCAGCAGTCTTGCTTCGTGGACACATTATATC
Source organism: Pezoporus wallicus (assembly GCF_028554395.1). NCBI lineage: Eukaryota > Metazoa > Chordata > Aves > Psittaciformes > Psittacidae > Pezoporus > Pezoporus wallicus. Next base: position 2,281,412 of record NW_026636985.1, read on the forward strand.
ACATCTGGGCTGTATTAACCACACTGCATCAGAAGGGTCTGGGCAAGGCAGGGGGAAGCCAGGACCTTGGTGTGCCATTGTGACAACAAAAGTCTGACACACATTAGTCATAGGCTGGTGAAGCAACGTCCTATCTGCACCCTCCAGCCCAGTCAGAATAACAGAAAGCACCTTGCAAGACAAAGCCTTAATATAGACGATAACAACTGCACCCAGGATGGTTGATGCAGTCAGCTAAAAGAATTGGTTGACCTGGACATCTAAATCAGCTTGTCACACGCTATGGTGCTGGAAATAGGAGTGTGCATTTGGGCAACTTCTGTTCATCACTTTCCAAACATCTGCGACCTGAGCGGTTCAGGTCAGAGAAATGAAAGACAAAGTAGTTCAGCATCAGAAAAACAAGTTCAAGAGGGCAGAGAAGCGATGCAGTTCAGTCTTCACTGAAGCGGTTGTGTCTTTTGAGGATGCTATTTAAACTGGCAGGGGCAGCTTTTGTAAATGGTTTTCCTTTCAGATGTCCTGCATGAAGAGCAAGGTCTCCAGCGAATACAGTCAGCTCAAGCAAGCCCGTCAGAGTAGCGTATAGGTGTTACAAACCTGCATATCCCCACTGTTTCTCCTAGTAGTTTGCAAGGAGCTGTAGTTTGGTTGGCAATTAAAGCCAAGCTTGAGCTAAGAGGGAGGAAGGATAAAACAAAAGTCACCCCATAGCCACATTCCCTCTTTGCTTGATCACAGCAGCACTGACAAACTTCACTGTTCAAGCTCTGTCTTTCTGACTGCTCTTGAAAAAGTCATTTTCTCCTCCTCAGTAGCTTAGGTACCAGCATTGCTGCCCTGGTCTCACATCGAATCTGAACACTCGCTACTATAAAATACTCATGCTTCCAACATCTCTGTGTTGCAAGGCAGCATTAGCAGACACCGCAGATGGAGAATGGAGGCAAGGAAAATATTGAAATAACGTTTCTGATACATATTTGGCAAAGCTGAAAACTGTTTGGAGGCCACCTGTGATTTAGCTATATTCCTGGAAGAGAAGATTGCTCCTCTCCCGTAACGCAAATGAAGAAAGCCGTACAGCCCCACTGCAGTTTTATTCAAGCCTAGCTATAGTCATTCCTCACTGCCACTGCATTTTATGCTATTGCTTTTTCAAAGCTTTTTCGAAACAAAAAGAAGCAAATATGGTTGGATTGAAAGGGGCAAACATTGCAAACCCCATGCAAATAAACTCGTCCTTAACCAGCTTCCCTGCTCCAGGACATGGCAGGACAAATTTGGACAAAGCAACGTCACTGCAGCGAGCAGGAGCTGCGATAGCAGAGTCTGACATAAAACTCTTCCTCCTCAGCTCCTTTTAGAAAGCTCTGCTGAAGTCAGTCCCTCTAACACCAGTCAGAACTCTCTCGCTGTTTCTTTGGGCTTCCTTTCGGTCCCCTCTCCCTTCTCATCTCTTATATTTGCACACTGATAAAATCACAAACTGCTTTGTGTTGGAAGGGACCTTACAGCTCATCCAGTTCCAAGCCCACAGGCAGGGACACCTTCCACTACATCAGGTTGCTCCAAGCCCTCTCAAACCTAGCCTTGAACACTGCCAGGGATGGGGCATTCACAGCATTGCCTGTTAGCTCTTCAAGGCTAGCGATTCTGCAGCTGGGTTTCTGTGTGTTCAGTGACCACCCTAAAAAAGTCTGGCTCCTTCAGTTAAAGCAGTGCCTGACAACCACTCACCACTTGGCAGAAAGGAATTCTGTGTGCAGACCAGAGCCTTGACACTGGACAGGGTCACTTTAGAGCAGTGAAATGCTCCTTTCCAGCCCACAGCACCACATGCTTCCCATGGCAAACATGAGGTGATGCAAACCGACTTCACCACCACTAAAAGAAGGGTAAATCACCCAGAATGACACTGCCGTTCACACGAAAGGCATCGCGAAGCCACGTATCAGTTGATGCACAGTAAGTTATTTCCCCATGAGGTTTTGACCAAGTGCCTGTGCTTTGAGTCTGAAAGGTATCAAAGGCTCCTTCCATGACGCCAAGTTCCTAAATAATGTTCCCTATTACCGGATTCCAGTGCTAAGCATGGGCAAGTGGGTGCAAACCTCACTATATGCTGCTCTTGACCCTAGGATAGTGCCAAGGTGGTGCTGACAAGTCAAACAAGACCCCTGCGCTCTCAAAGGCATCCTTCCTTTAAAGCAAGAACATCCTCTGTATTCCCAAAACCTTCAACACTTTTTTCCCCACTCCCTACTCTAAAATAAACTATGCTCATTTCTGGTTCTCTCCCCAACATGATGGAATAACTACACCAATGTTCCCACCCTGAGGAAGCTGCAGGAATAGTAAGCTAGAAATGAAGCATGCCTTGTTCTTCTGATGGCAGGTTTGGATGTTGCACACAGCCTGGTCCCTCTGGAGACATTAAGCACTAAAAAGCACAGGCTTTGGAAGGGGCACAGGCAACAGATTTCATTCTAGGCATCATGTTGTGTTACTGAGGTAAACCTAGCTGTTAGCATCTTATTTCCTACAGGGTAAGCTTAATTAAAATCCAAGATGTCAAAAGCCAGTATGAAGTACAAGATACCTGTGGGCACTTCAAGTGAATTAAGCATATCAGCAACTGATGAGCAGGCTTCAGCCCTGCATTTGAAGAACAGATTAGAAGTATTGAGTAGAAGGCAACTCCTAGCCGGAGGAAAACTGTTTGCTGAGCCTTGTATTTGACTGCACTCATCAGCCTTTTCTGTTGCATGCACAACAGCCCAGCCTCGATTGCACTTTAAATGCGCTATGTCTGACACATGTGTATTAGACTGTTTCCAAACCCCTTATTTGCAGAGCTTTTCTGCATGACGATTTAGCCTCAAATCTAGCTCAGGATTTTTGTTGTCTGGGAGAGAAAATACCACTTACTGATATTGACTACTCACACTGAAAAGGAAACGCAATTAAAAGAATGGCAGAGATCCACAGGATCAATGCAGCCCCATTAAAGGAAAACACTTTTCAGTTATTGCATATTCCAAGGAGACTCCTGCAAAACCCTTTACTGTACTTGCTGAAATCAGGCAAGCCAGGAGGCTCCCTTCTCTGCCTGCCCTGTTTCCAGGCTCTGTGCAGATGAACACATTAGAAGACTAAAATACTCTAAAGTACAGCACAAAGAGCCATACGTGTGCCCTCCAGCTTGACAGGGAGCGATTCCACTGGAAGCAGCAACTTCTAAAACCTCTGGGATTTTAGTTTCATGTTTGTAGCTTGGGCAGACCAGAGCCCAGCTTCCACTCGGAGAATTATTGACATGGCTTTTAAGTTATTGGTACTTCTGAGCAACAGAAGCTTCCTCTGAGCAAGGAAGCTGGTTTGAATACAGAGGCATCCTCATGGTCTCTTATGTTGCAGAGAGCGTGAATAAAGCAATGTCAAACCCTACTTGATGTCAACTCGCACGCCCATTTCAGGTGATGGATGCTCACAGGGAGAAAACCTTCATCTCTTCAGTGCTCTGCTGACCTTTTTCATCCAACATGTGGGAAGACAGAAGTGAATGCCATGCTTCAGAGCAGCACCTCACAGCCTGATGCTTTTTGTAAGCAGAAAGATGCCATTCACGTGAGAATGCAGAGGGATCTGTGCCACCTGCTCTGTGGTATTTCAGAGCAGCGAATGCCTGCTGCATGCCACTGGAGAAAAACACAAATTAACCCTGGGGAGTAATCCCAGTGAAGCCAATAGCGTTATCTCAATGGATTTAACAAGTTGTTTCAGTAAGCATCATCACAGACTCACAGGATGGTTTCGGTTGAAGGCACTTAGAGCTCATCCAGCTCCAACCCCTGCCACGGGCAGGGACCCCTTCCACTGGAGCAGCTTGCTCCAAGCCCCTGTGTCCAACCTGGCCTTGAGCACTGCCAGGGATGGGGCAGCCACAGCTTCTCTGGGCACCCTGTGCCAGCGCCTCAGCACCCTCACAGGGAAGAGCTTCTGCCTAAGAGCTCATCTCAGTCTCCCTGTTTAAGTTTCCACCCCTTGTCCTGTCTCTACAGCCCCGATGAAGTGTTCAAACTCAATTAAAGCTGCACTAAAATCAACAGCAGCTTTGGGATGTCACACGAGCCTCTGCACCGTTATGGCCAATGATCCAAAACAACACCACCACACACCTAAAAGGAAGGGCTCTGGACCCCAAATTGCTCCCATGGCCACATCCCAAGCTCAGGGCAGCATCCCTGCAGACCCTGCCTGCACACAGCTGCGGACCCATTGGCTCAGGACCCACCTCCTGCCCCTGTATCTGTCACTGTGGTGGGACAAGAGCTGCGCAGGCAGGAGCATTCCCAGGCTCTGTCTAAGGCAGGAAGATGCTGCCAGCTTTGGCTGGGGCTTGGTCGGAGAGGGTGAACTCACCACAGAGCATCTCAGTGCTGCCAGCCCCAGAGCTCTGCTCTCAGAACCCCGAGCCTGGAGCTTGCACACCTTTATTCCTTCAGCATCTCACAGAATCATTGGGGCTGGAAGGCTTCTGGAGATGATCCAGTCCTAGAGCAGCTCACACAGGAGCACATTCAGGGTTTGGAATGTCTTCAGAAAGGGAGACTCCACAACCTCCCTGGGCAGCCTGTTCCAGCACTCTGCCACCCTCAGCATCCACCTTGCAAAGCCCTGCGGGTGGTGATCAGCTAACTAGCAAAGGCTACGCTTCCCTCAGGACCCCCAGTACCAGGCTGTGCCTGTACAGAGTGCAGGAGAGCCCCATGCAAGCCCATCCTGTTACAATTCACACTTCTCCTGCAAGCCCATCCTGTTGCAGTTCACATTTCTCCTTCCAAAACCCTAAAGTGAACATATAAGAGTCTCAACTTCCATGCACAGGTAATGTGTAGCATATCATGACATTGAAGCATTTAGTAAAGCGTTTTTCACTGATATTCTCTGACAAAATAGTAGTTTCCAAACAATACACCATTAACATCTGAATATACGACACAGATGAAGAATGAAATACTGCTTTACATCTGCATAACGACTTTTACCAGAGCTCTGTTCAAGTGTCTTTGCAGCCTGAAAACAGCCAGAGAAACGCTGTCATAATTGCTGTGATTTGAAAACAACCAAAGGACATACAAACCTGTATTGTATCCATCTGAAACTACAAAGGGAATTTAAAATACACAGCATGCAATTATGCAGATGTGATTTTAATGAGGGCTCCCCAACCATTTTTTTATTGTCAGACTTTGTAAGGTTCAACCAAGAAAAGAGCCTTCATCCAGGCTCAGCTCACTTGGGCTTGTGGCATCATAATTTGTTCCATGGTTGCCATGACACAACAGACCAGTTAACACCTGAACGCTCATCACTGCCAACCTGAATTGAATGCAAATTCCTACTAACAACCCACTAGCACCGCTGCAGACAATCACAGGCATTGCTTAACGCTAAAGAAAAAAAAACAAATTACTGTTTAGTGCTGGCTAATTCCATGAGGAAAATACATAAAGATGGATACAATTGACATCCATTTTATTAATCAGACTATTTTTAGTAGATCAACCAGTCACGAAAACAGCAGGAGTTTAATAAAGTATACATTAGTAGAACAATTATGGAGTAGCTGCAGCAGTGTTCCTTCCAATAGCAAGCAGGAGGAAGCATTGTTCAGTTGGAGCACAATATAGGAATGCAGTATTTAAGTGAATAATACATTTCATGGTGAGTTAGCCTCCAGGTTATACTCTGCAAAGCACGTCTTGAAAAAACTCAGGGAATGTCTGATACATTCCCATTTTCCATCAGCCCTTTCAATAGCACATTTTCCAGTGAAGGATCTCAAAACCATCTCTGGTTTTATAATAGACCTTTTGAATGAGGAGGTATTCATATACAGACTTTGCAGATAGAGACACAGCCTAGATTTTACAAGTTAGGTGAAGCCAGAGTCAGGACCTGAGCCTGTATGTCCAGAGCTCCTCTCTTTTTTATATAAGCAGAGCCTGTTCCACACATTTAGGGTTAAATGTCCCAGATAAAGGCATTTCAAGGGAATAAAAATACAAAAATACATCATGTATTCTCTTCAGCTGAAGACCAGATCCTTAAAGACACATCTGAAAGCCCACTTCCATATTATACATCTTTTTACCTACCAATATACTAGCAGAGTCCCCAAACTGGAGAAACACTGAACATGTGACAAGCATCCTAGACAAGTTATGTTTAAGACACTCATGGAAACAGGATGCTTTCACCTCCCAAAGCGCCAGCTGGGCCCAGACTGAGTTTTAATAAACCTGGTGTTAATCCAGAAGTCCCTAAAGACAATAGATGTCCTTTCCATCAGCTGGATTAGTCCCTCTGAGCTCAAGTGCTAACAGATGCACAAAATGGTTGTAAGAGATGGAACAGAGAGGCGTTGCTCTGGCTGTGACATCTCATTTCATTCCCTTTGCCTCTCCATTTTGGTAACCACTCACTGTAATTATTGATGCTCATAGAACATAAATTTCGTATTGTAACACGTTGGCTACAGCATTTTGGTTCAAAATAACTTTATGGGTACTCTATTTCCCCACTGCAATATTAGTCCATCGCAGCAATAAAGTTGTCAGCTCCACTACGTGATGGACCACTTTGCATTGCTCTAACTGCCTTTCTTTTTGGTATTAGAGCAGTTTGCAGCTTCACATCATCTTCATAAATGTGATCGATAGCAATAATAAAGTCGCAAGACAGCCTTCCCCCCCACCCCACAACCCCAGGAGTTACCTTACTATTGGTGGTAGCTCCGCTTTGATTTTCCCTCTAAGCTTTTACTATGAGTTAGTTGAACTTCTCACAAACAAAACCCACCCTGGTGTGCTGCTGCAGCCCTTCACGCTGGAGCAGATGCCGAGTGTTAAACCTCCCACTGCAACTCTGTGTGCAGCACATCGTAACTCAGTTTCACTGCCCTTCCACTGCAAAACACTTGGATACAAAGCTTTTGAGAGGGAAATAACTCTGCACCTGCATTCCTTGCTTGATCGGGAATAGAACACCTCAGCCTCAAGCTTCCATGACCCAGTATCTACCTTGAATGCTTCCTGTTCCCCTGTGTCCAGTGCAAACCAACCTGCCCAGTGCAAACACCAGTAAGCCAATGATGGGAGATCCTCAGCAGGAGGGAAAAGGGAATAATATCACTTCATACCTATCAAAATGGTGACCAAGTAGCTAAACAAAGCCACATCATTTACATCTGTAACTGCACAGCTGGGTTCTACGTACTAGAGGAAGTGTTAACAACTTCTGGGCAGTGTTTTGGGCAGAAAAACCTTTTTCAGAAGCAAACAGTAATATTGAAGCTCAACATGACCAGTCAGGTTAATCAGCACAGATACTGCTAAAACTTGGGCATGGCTCCACCAAATACATATTTGTTCATATATTAACAATATTAATGAATACATACTCTTTAAAAGAAGCCTAAGGGGGGGGGAAATGACCCTTGCGCATTATTTCCCCATCATTTTCTTAATTACTTTAAAACCCACATGGTTTGGTGAATTGGAAATGGAAAAACATCATTGCCAACCTGCAGGTTTCTAGTCTGTGAAGCTTCTGCGTATCTTCTGCTCTGAATAGTCCCATTAATTTCAGCCAACTCCTACATAAAGCCAATACACAAGTCCTTACAAAGCTACAGCCTGAAGAAATGCTGCCACAGAGAGGAAATATTTGCCAACAGTGTCATGCAGGATAACACCACAAGCAATTCCATCTCAGAAAGATCTATCGGCTTGATGCTGCAGGCAGATGGATGGCTGTGCCTGATATTTCACAGGTACTTTGAGATAGCCCTGTCAGTATAGGAAGTATCTGCCACACTTGTCAGTTAACCTGAACCTATGGATATATAACTTCTCAGCTACATCCTTCTGCCTCCCTTCACAGCTACGTGACCCTCACCAAGGAAAGAGCATGCATCTCCAAGCTGGTTGGCAATCAAAGCAACAGTTGGAGCTAGACATGTCAGCCTTCACATTCCCTTTGCAGCTTTAGCTGCTCTATAACAGCTACAAATCAGTCCTGGCCCTTCCTTTAGCTCTACAAAATTTCATTCGATGTATCCTTACTGTGACCTGGTTTTTCTTGCTCCATTTTCCCCCTAGGCACCGAAGATAGGGTTTTTCTCCTTCAAAGCAAGATATCTTCGCTGCTTTTACCATTGTTGCTTTCTCCCCCCTCCTTCTACTTTCACAATGAGTCCTTAACAAAGCTGTATTCACCATACACACTCCGCTCATCCTGATTAGTGTGACAGCTTCTCAGCAGGAAGCACCAGGGTGCAACAGCACAGAGAAAGGGAACTGCTTCTTCAGAGAACTGCTGTTATTAATAAGGATTTATTGCAAATTTCCTTATATAACTCTATAGCATCAGGAGATGGCCGAAACGCAGCCTGTGGATTTAGTCAGATTTACGCAAAACTTCCCTTTCCATAGGTTTATGTGTACCTCAATTCAACCGTGCTTTGGTTTTTAACAAATTTCCCAGTTTTTACATGGTAGCTTTGTGAGAGATTAGAAGAGTTGTGAAAGGATATGCTGGTGCTTCATAGAACCAAAAATCTTCCCCCAGCCACTAAACCCATTCTCCCTAAGCTTCCAGACATTAAATTTTATTAGCAGCTGTGGATCCCAATAAACCTCTAAGATCTGGAGAGCTGACCAAATTACTGCTTGAATCACAGGGTTTGATTTACAAGTTCAAAACAGAGCTTGACAGAAGGGGTCTCATGTAAAAACTCAGGATAAAGTAAAAGGGAACTGTGGCCGAAGGGAACGTGCGGTAGCGACAGTGTGATGGATGAGGAGTAAACCCCTTGCAGTGGTCTCTTTGTCGATAAGGAGTTTCTGAGTGCTGGGCACCAACAGAAAGTGATGTTAATTTTAGACAGAGCATAACCTTGCAGAATGCAGGCTGACAGCCCTGGCTCAAGTGACAGCTCTGCAGACTGTGCCTGTCATTGTACTGACACCATGAAATATAGGTAATGGCAGAGCATCTTGATCTATGGTAGAACTGCTCCACGCTGTACAGCTGAAGTTAGACCCTGATGAGAAAAAAACCCACAAGGCTCACCTGAAGCTGGTCAGCTCTTGCTGCTTTTAAAATGCAGTAATTGGGTTCATGCTACCCAAACATGTCTTAATCTCAAATACAGAGCTGCATGAAGAGGAGACAAACTGCAAGGCGATGAATTTAATTAAGCTTGCATGCCTTGTCCCATGCTTGTTTCTATTTAACCTTAAGAGCCTTTTCCCCAAAGACCTTCCCTACCACAAGGACTTCCAAGCAAAAGACAAGTTTGTATGCAAGTTGTTGCCAGGGAAGGATATCTATTCATCAAATGTAATCATTACAATCAGTTACTTGAAAATATGGGGAAAGAGAAGAAAAATCTTGCAGTAACGCTTAAGCTGGAGCTGCAGTTTATCCTGTCCAGTGAAACAGAATCATCTTTATTTCAGAGCAAGAAATGAGACACAAGAAGAAAAAGTGACTTCGAGCTCGCACAGAGATTCTGGCACAGGCAGAAAATTCAACAGAAAACCGGTTTGGAGCACAATCTATTCTGCCCGGCCTTGCTTGTGTTCACAGGCTGGTCCTAATTTCATCTAATTTTTGACATGCGAAGTCATTTTTACTGAGCTCCCCTTACAGGCAGAGGACAGACTGTAATTATCTTCATAGCTCTATTTTGACAGTAATGACACCATTACAGACTGTTCATTTTAATAGCAAATATCGCTGCTGTTCAAGTCCTCTTTGCAGCCCGCAGGAAGCATGTATGAAGAAGTGTTCTCCCGTGTCACACCTAACAGGCATTTGGTCTTGGATTGCAGCCATTCATGCTTCTAAGTTCACTAAAGCAGAACAAGTTTTCCTTATTTCATGCTGTGATGACTGCTAAGGCGGTGGGAGATGGGGTTTCACTAGGAGCCTGATGTTGGACACTATTGTTTGGATCTAAACCCTTCGGATCAGTCCAAGGTCAGGCAAGAAGTCATTGCAAGGAAGGGGAACAGATATTAGCAAAAGGCAGTTAAGAGCATAACTTAAAGCCAAAACTGCCCAGATACATGGGCCTTTTTAATGTCATGAAAAGTAAGACCAGAACATTCAAGATTCTGGCCATGAGTCCTTTTCAAAGCAGCTGCTTGCCCAAAACCTTGACTCAGCCCTTTGAACACAAGATGCAATTTTAGCTTTCTTGGGAAGTCTCTTAGCCTTTGTAAAGATTTCTGATCTATAACACACTGAAGGGAATAGCTAGGAAAAATGAGCTATTTGGCCATGAACGAGGGGATGTGAGCAACCTCATTGCCTTGCAGAGACCAAAGTGTGACCCAAGAATACACTAAAGAAAAAAGCACTTCGAGTCTCATACTTCCAGCTAGAAACTGAGTTGTCTTTATTCCAAGCAATACTTTACTATGATTGGCAAGATTTGGGATGAGGAGAATAAAACTGCTCAAGCACCTCCTATTAGCTATGCCACCATGATAGTAATTCTTCGTTTGAAAGAATTAGCATAGACAAATACCCAGGCTGAGCAGTGATACGCTGTTAACAATAAATTAGCTGGCGTGAAGGCATTCAGTGATTCCCCAAAGGGCTTGTGCTCTACTGTTTCTCACTCCACTGCTAAGATAATGCAATCAGCCAAGCAACACAGGGGAATCCAGAGCACTTCCCAAGATGCCACCATGGTCCCTGATAGCTTGCGTGCTGGTGGCTCTATGTGCAAAGAATTAAATTAAGCAAAACAACACCCCAAAGACAAGGCAAAAAGAGCATTCTCCAATCACTCATCCCAAAGATTCATACCAGTGAATGTGTGCAAGTACTTCTAAGAGAAGGAAAAAGTAAGGGACCAGAGAAAACTGAAAATAGGAAAAGTCAGATTTTAGTCACGTGGATTGTAAAGATAACTGCTGGTGAAGCAATTACTCAGAGATGCACAAAACAAAGATGAATCAAGGGCGTAGCAAGGCAGACAGCAAGATGCTGAACAACAAACGGCTACAGAGAGATGCAATTTGTCATACCCCCAGCCCTTTAAGGCAGAGTGACTGATGGACATAACATCTGTATTAGCTACGTGTTTTACCCGAGGTATCAAAGAATCCAACACTGTCACAGTTTGAATGACAATGAACCTAAGAAGAGGTTTGATTATGAGAAGGATAGAGTTATTTGTAGAAATGAACATCATCTGATGAAAAAGCTCCCTAAACAAACAGCTACACCTGGGACACAAACCCAATTTAATCAACTGCTAATTTTCATCCTACAAATTCAGGCCCAGGAGTAAACTGCAGCTTAATTGTGCAGGTTCCCAACCCATGGTGGCAGGCTACGTTTGGTTGTTGAAAGAGCTTGCCTTCAACAGAATTAAATCACTAATCTCAAAATCACTAATAACTAACAATCTTTACATCATTTCTACTTTACTATTTTCCTTTAAAATAGAGATATTTCTCTAGGCTACATCCTTGCTTTTTCCAAGCAGATGTAAAGCACTAGAAAAGACATTGCATTTGACCCCCAGATCGTGAAGATGAAGGGAAAAGACTTTCTTCTTTAAATACTAATAAGGAGGACCAAAATGAAGTGAGTAAATTGACAGAACAATCTGCAAGCTGTGATTTAGGACAGCGCTATGTATTTCACGCTTGTCATTTAAGAGAGACAATTAGAGCGCAAAAGAGCCCTGGTGCTGTGGGAGTGTGTCTTAAACTGCAAATTTATGCTTGCTTTATATGTATTAAAATGTATATGAAAAGCAAGAACTCTCGAGGATTTGTTGATGCAACAAATGCTTTGATGACATTTAAGCAAACAGGCTATTTACCTCTAAACATTTGTATTCTAACACATTCAGTTACCATCTACATTGCTGTTTGAAAACGTCCTGTAAGCCCTCAGAGAAAATAAATGGAGTTTGTGTAAGTTGTAGCTGCTCCTAATAAAAGCAGCACTGAGCAAGACCACGAATATCTATAATTAGCATGCTTCACTGCAATAATTAAACACTTCAGTTTTCAATCCACGTAGCCTAAACTGCTTCCCCATTATATTACAGAGGCACGTCAGGAACAGAGCTGCTGGGAAAAGTTCTGTCTGAAAGAAAAGTAAATGTTCTAAAAGGTGTTATTTCTCCCCAGACTGGATTAAAAATAGAGACTTTGTTTCCTAAGGGGATGCTGGGCTAAGAGAGACAATAGCTACTGTAAAACAGATAAATACACACTGGTTAAGGCTTTACATCTATTTGCCTTAGAAGTCATGGGTACAGAACAGCACATCACTGATGTACTAAGGACACATTACAGACATAGAAATCTTCAGGTGAATCTTGCTCACTGAGAACGGTGAATGGGGTTTTTTAATGTGCTTTGAAATGCTGTGCTCTAAGACTTAATGAATCAGGTGGCCTTTCCAACAGCTCAGCAAGATGCAATTACCTTTTAGAAATTATCTTATTTCTTTTATTCCATCAGCTTTAGAGATAATGAGAGGACATAAATAATATGCAGTAATAGCCAGGTATAATCAGTTGTTCTGCACAACTCCGACTGTTTCACAACCCCCTTGTATACTCCACTTTGTGTAAATCAAGGACAACACCGTTCCCAATCCTTACCTTGCCCAGTGAGACTCTTAAGTAGGAGGACTGGAGACCTCAGAAGGTGAAAGGACTTCTAGTCCTGTAATATTGCTCCAATGACAGTACTACCACGCTCCACAAGCAAACTTACTGCATTGAAGCAATTTAAATAGGTACTTTCTGCCAAATAGCAGAAGAAACTAAATTAAGAGAAGACTTTTGGGTCACTTTTTCCTCCACTGACATCTTCCCCACTTCCTTTCCCCAACCTAGCCACGTAATTAAATGGCATACGAGGCTTGCAGTGACCACTGACGGTGCTTTTAAAGGCACCCTCTGAGAGCTGCAGCTACTGAAGACAAAGTGAAAATTAGCACTGGGCTCAGGTGGTATAGGTAAAATATATAGGTAAAAATCAATGTAATTTCAGACAGGTGAGGCTGAAGTCGGCTGCAGTTTGTAGCTGTGCTGTGTAATTAAGAAACAGGAACAGGGTCAGGTAAAGTTTAGCAGATGGCTGGGTTTAGGAGGTACACCACGACTAGCTGACTCAATTACAGGGCTTCTTTCATACCAGAGTAAGAAACCTAGGGGTAGCAGTGGCATCACTCATCAGCAATTCCCTTAGGAAGGTCAGCCATTCCCAGGAAATAAAAAAGAATCCTTCACTTTAAATCCCGTTCCAGGATTTTCCTAATTCTTCAGAATATTTGCTTCTTTTCCTGCTGTTGAGAACAATACATTCTCTCCAAAGAAACCCTTATTGCAACATTTACTTTTACATTTGTGATTAGCATCTCAGATAGGGGTCATCCCTCTGAGACCTGCCTCTGAAAATAAACTCTCTGCCCCATAGGGACTGCAACTGCCCTTCTCATTTCCTCCCAGTTCTCTTCCAGGCAAAAGGACTTCAGCCATGCAGAAGTGACATCCCCCCTGCAAGCCTTCCAGACCATTAGTGCACTGCATGCAGCTTTGGAACAGATAAGTTAACTCCTTTATTTTTGTTAGGAGGTCAGTGTATGCCATGCCTCTGATGATGACAGTTCATTCATATACATCCTTCTATCCAAGGCTGCTCATCAACAAATCTCTGTACAGCACATGTGGGGTAAAAAAATGTTATTTTTTAATTAATTTTTGCCTGCCCATGACTTGCCACTGAAATATTTTAAGGATGTGCAGTGGTTTAATTCAGCAAGGAGAGGAAGGGTAGCAAAGAACACACAGAGTCCACACAGTATCCCTCATGTACCACAGCTGGCTATTAATACTGAAACACAAGCAAAGAGCAAGAAGCAAAATAACCCCAACCTCACAAATAATCCTGGGCAGGAGAGTTACCGAGGTGCATGTAAATGCATGCTGCAGCCTGAGCTCCCATTGCTCAACATGATGTTAACCAGCATTTACTTGATGTTTATCTACCTGCCAGTGCATGGAATTTCATTCACACTGAAACCAGGTTCATAGTGGAAATTGGGAGAGAGAAGAGAGGGATATCTGGCTAGCAATGTACAGCAGGACATGCTAATGTGTGGTGCTTGGTGGAACCTGTCTGGCTGTAGGTCAGGTCTGACATAAAGGGCATCACAAGAGCACAACCTGAGCCCTCAGATCTGATGCTCTACCCGCATCCATAGCTCTGTTGTAAGTACTGGGACACTTGGGTAGGAACTCACTGTTTTTAAAGGATGAAGCAGAGCCCAGAAACCATTTTTCTGACATATTTCAGTTTTCCTTTTGCTTGTTTCAGTGCTCTGCATATGTAATGAACTGTTCTCAGGTAAACGCCAGACCTGTATGGCTGGCACTTACTGCAGGTATCACATCCTGGCTGGGCTGAAAATACCTTTCCGTGCTCACTGTGTCTAAGTTCACCAATGAAAGAGGGAATTTTGACAGCAGCATGTGCTGAAATCCAATTTTCCTGTCAGACGGATGCTACCAAAGTTCAGGCTCACAAGCCTGAATGCATGGGAATAAAAACGTACCTAGCAGCTGTAAAAATGGAGATTCATTAAAATCACTCAAAACACCCAAGTAAATTTAGCTGATCCAGTTTTCTTTGATCCAATTGAATAGTTGAATTATAATCCTGCTGTAGAAATCAAAGAAATCTTCATTTTCCTTTTAGGTAGCACAGTACACAATCTCTTCCCCAGCTTCCTAATTCTGCCACCTGGCATTGAAAGAGTACACGCCATTCACACTAACCAAATGGAATAAATCATCCTTTTTGTTAAGCATTCAAGCAAGTTCCTAAACAAAAAGCTATTCTGAGATTGCTTGAAGGAAAAGTACAGGAAAATAAAATCCCAAACTCTTCATCTGGAGTTTTGTATTTAAAAACAGAAGTAAAAAAAGATATTACATTTTCAATTAAGGTTTCTCACCAATGACCAGTTCAAATAAGATTAGAACAGCTGGTGTAAAAAGACTGGACTATAGATAATTTGGATAGGTTAGATAGATATCAATTGGTTCTAATCTAGCCAGACACTGAAAAATACAACTATAGCCGAGATCTAGATAGAAGAGTGGATATAATTTGTGCAACTACCCATTCACATCTGTGCAATCATATTCTGTAGCACAAGAACATCCAAACTGACATTCCCTTGATTAAATACAGGCTGTCAGTGTGCCTGTAAGCTGATATCTACCTTAACCGAGCGCTCATTGTAGCTGTCAAGAAGCACAGGTATTCTGATGAATTATCCCCCGTGCACAGCTCAGACCTCAAAAACACATTAGGAGGACCACCAAATACAGCGGATCCTCAGGGCTTTTCCAGTGGCTGTGGTCAGTGTTTTGCCATATGCCACTGGACGTGATCTCTCTCTGGGTATATGTCAGTGGGCACAGCGTGGTACATTGGCTCCTGGTGGATCAGCCTGGAATGACTCTGTTCCTGAATTACACAATGGGTGGCATCTGCCACTACTGAGAAAACACCTTGAGGGCTCACGCTTCCCACATCTTCTAAAAAGTGGGATCATGACCCATGAAATGGCCTCTCTGCTCCCATCTTAGATTGGCTCTAAGCAGGAAATTCTTTCCTGTGAGGGTGGTGAGGCACTGGAATGGGTTGCCCAGGGAGGTTGTGAATGCTCCATCCCTGGCAGTGTTCAAGGCCAGGTTGGACAGAGCCTTGGGTGAGATGGTTTAGTGTGAGGTGTCCCTGCCCATGGCAGGGGGTTTGGAACTGGATGATCTTAAGGTCCTTTCCAACCCGAACTATTCTATGATTCTATGATTTTATCTATCCATTACTTGCTAAAAAGGAAGACTCCTGAATTTAGAGGCATTAAGATCTCCATGTAACCTAAGAGGATTGTGGTTGTTTCCTCACATAAAGCCATCCAGCTGCCCCACTGTACAGTCTGATGAGAACTTCCCTGTTTTTCCTTAGAACCAATTTCTTCCTAATGCTTGCCTTAATGCTTCACATTGTTAATCCTACTCTAACCTGCAAGAGATGTTTGAAGAGGTCTTCAAAACCTTAGTGGCAGCTCGTGTGTTATATTGTCACAGAGGTCTAGTTCAAACAAAGCTCCCATTAAACCTACGTTAAACTGGACACCAGTCCTACTGATCAGTACATGGTGGGTAAAAAACTGTCTCTACCTACCCAGCAACTGGATTAAAGCCCATCCCACTATCAAGTGAAAATACTGGTGTCGAGGATTCTGGCTGGAAATGTGGAATATAACAGAGTTAAATGTTTCTTTCAGTGTAGCTGGTTTCCAGATGTGTCACACGTGGCTTTGCTGGGTCCATGAGGATTTCTTACACACAGGGCAGCTCTTGTGCTCCTCTGCTGTGACTCTCAGCAACCTGTTTTTTAATTGAATTTCATTCCCTCATTCCCATCTTTGGATGGAATATGTAGATTAATTTCCTGTATGCGCAGCAGAGCTGTGAATAACCACATGGGAAAGGGTGGCATAAAAACTCAGCAACTTCCAAGCTTGGTATAATACTATGAGCAGTGAAATCTCAGTGGTAGAATAATCTCAACCTTCTTCTGCCTTCTACACACAATTGAGCTAGGAAAACGCTCTTGTGTATTGTTGCCTTTGGGAAAGTGATGGCTTGAGAAGACTAAAGGGGACATAAACTCTCCATATTCACTGTGTGAACCAATTTTGGGGAGATAAAAAGAATCTGCAGGTCATTCTCCCCCACCTTATTCATTTAACATATATAAAGAACACTGACAACTAAACTATGCTTCTGCTGTGGTTTAAGCCCAGCCAGCAACTAATTCAGGACATGAAACATGAATGAACAGAGCACCCTTCTCAAGCCTTCATTTTATCATCGGTCCTCGGGTGTCTTTACATATGTTTTTGCATTGAATCAAATCAATTTGTGTTGGGGTGCTGCTGTTTGGTCATTCACCGGTTGAGAGCTGGCAATGCAACATTTCAGGCTGGTTGCAGGACTAACTATGGCAGATTTGTAAGGGAGATACTGACAAGATCTTACCTATAGAATTGTTAATGTATTGCTACAGTAACCCCAGAAACATTGAGTGATTTTTATTGGAACATACGTATTTCATCAAGAGGGTTCATGACATGTTATCAGATTTGCTTCTGCAGAAGTTTTCCTATAACTAAGCCATCTTATTGTTGCTGTGGTAACTACAGCACCAGTTTGAAAAGGTAACCGCTGAATAGATCCAATTGCTATGTAAAACTCATAGCCAAGTTTTCTTTACTGTCTAAACATGGAAAGAGCAGTGACAGAAATATATACGGATTAAAATTCAACAGCAATAGCAGTTGGAAATCTAAAATTAAAACCTCTGCTTTCCAATTCACTGTCCAGCACCAACTACTTGTCTTCCACAGGATTTTTGTTGGTATAGCATTACCAGCTGCTGTTTGTGGTTTGGAAATCATCACCTCTTTTGTTGCTGGGGATCCTGACTTCTTTCAACTGCAGAATTTCGTGGCCACAAACCATCAGATTAGTGATTTACATGATTTCTAATGATTCTGTTAATACTATTTTTCTGTCAGGAAACTCTGTTCGCTGCAGGTTGATTTTCTCTGCCTCATTTCCATTTAAAAATCCTATACTTTGCACTTGTTCTGTATTTTATGATTCTATGATTTTCATTCCCAAATCTCAACACACTGCACGATGTAGGGTAAAATGTGTGCATTAACTCCTGGCTTCACTGAAGTGAGTTGAGGTTTTTCCCGTCACCCTCAGTGTTGCTGATATTTGCCCAGCCTTACCAAATCAAAAGAAATATGAAGGAAACACAGAAATCCTTCATCCAGTATTAAGTCAGACCTTATGTAGCAGTAGAAAATTTGCAGCATTCTCTTCTAAGCTCAGACAGTGGTTGAGTGCATTTCCTACTATTGGTGGGTAACCCATTAAAATCTGTGTTGTATGCCCAAGAAAAACTCAGTAGTGAAGAGACTTGCCAGAAACGAGTCTGTACTACCAGGCTGAGGGTTACTATTATAGTAACAGCACCCCAGAACAAACTGTAACACCAGAACTCCTCTTGTACCAATGACCATGCAGACACTGCATAAATAGATGGTCCCTAACAAAACCTATGAGCTGAGACTTGTTAAATCAGGATTTGAAAGGACAACTGAGACAAAGCATCATGTTTGAGGAGGCATATCAGTATCAAAAGACCCAGGGTCTTTCTCCAAGGACTGACTGTTCCTAGCTATGAGCAGAGGTAAAAGGGATAGGGGTGATCATCATTATTCCAGGAAGACTGGAATAATGAAGACTGGAAAATTTACACAGTGGTATTAAGTCTGAGGAAGAAAAGCTGTTGAACAGCAATACCCTGTAGAACCAACACCATCTGCTTTAATCAAGGAAAACAACATTCACAAATCGTTTAGTACTTTAACTTATTCAACAGTGATAGTTACAGTCAACGCAGGCTATTTTACGGCCTCTGTTGACTGTCACATGCAAATGAGGTTTTCCTAGAGTGTATGACAATAAATATTGCATAAAGATATGACAATAAATATTGCATGCAGAACTATGGGATTGCTTCCACTGCCTTGGAACGAGCCGTTCGTTGCACAAGGTTCTACTCCAATATCTGCACCACGCATCCCTCAGGACACACTGTGGGATGTGCAAAATTCACTTTCTGTTCTCAAGCCTGCTAAAGGGTTGCAGTTTTCCTTTCCTTTCTGGGGGACACCTCCCTGGAAGGGTTTGCACACATGTACAGTAATGACAGGAGTTAATTGCACAGTGGCTGAAATAATGCATGAGCCTCTGGGTATGAGACCTCAGAAAGGTCACAGACTCCCTCATTAGCTCTTTGTTTTCTTTTGCTTCTGGGCTCTGCCCTTTTTCATCCAGAGAAAACACCTCTGAATGCTAATGCCACGGTGCTTGGCATCCTCTTCACCAGTCGTGTCAGCGTGATTAATTAGGATGGTAGAACAAACACCATCTCACACAGGTCAGGTAAACCCAGTCTGACACCAAAGGAAGGGGAGACACAGCAGAACAACAGAGAGGACCTGAATACATTTCCAGGGCTCAGTAAATAACAGCTGGGGAGTAATAGGATGAAGCAAAGGAAAACGCAGCCTGCCTCTTGCTGAACATGTGGAGTCGCCTCCCAGGAAAGATGCTGGAAACCAGACTAACTGCAGGTTTGAAGCTCTCCATAGGCAGCTAGACCTTGCCTTTAGGCACAATGTGAGCAGCATGTATGAAAGCATTTATGGATCATTTTACCTTTTCCTTCTGCTGACTGTCAGCAAGATTGGCACCAAAATATTTTCCTACTGGTCTCATTGCTCCTAGACCTTATCATTGCTTGAAAACCCTTTGTGGGGTCTCAGCTAACTAGAACAGAAGTATTAATTTGTTTCTTTTCATCCTTCTACACATACACTCATACACATCTTACAAAAAGACCATTAGAAATCATGTAGCCTTTAATATTGTATAGGTTCTTTGCATCTCCTGTGACCTAACAGCGCTCCTCAAACATAACCTCACATACCCCACCACCTCTGTGAATAATACCACGTTGCTGAGACTAGCCTTGGAAGCAAAAAGCATGCTATAATTCTGACAATCAGAACCAAACCACTGTCACTGCTTACAAGATGTTAGTCATGCTGAGAGGCCACTATTCCTCCTCAGTTAACACGGGCACCTCTGAGAGATGCTGCTGCTGTATTTGGGGCTTATAAATAGAAGGGAACACCCTTCGAAGTCAGAAGTCACCCTGAGAGTCAGACAGTTGCCCTGAAGGGAGGTTTCTAAGCAATATTCTTGCAGGGAAAAAGCTTCTCCAGAGTCCATCCAGCCACACCATTAGCTTGTCCTTACTGCACAGTTAAGCTTCATTAAAGCACATCTTCCCTAGGATCCCATGCCTCGGTGTCAAACTGGCAATCACTGGACCAAGAGTAGAAGAGTTAATGAGGAAAACTGCCTCAGCACTCCAGACTTGTTCACCTTGGTGTTTCTTCACCGTTTGTGAAGCCCTTAACGTTTGATCACAACTGACCTAAGATGCCTTTAAGTTGGCAGCATAGATGCTCTTTACCTCGGCGCATTAGCCCAAAACATGCAGTGCCAAAGAATAACTGTTTTGACACATCTCCCCCTATATTACAGCAGTAGGAGTGCACACAGTTATATTTCAGGAGCTAACCTAAAGGCCAAAAGCATCTCCTCAACACGGACGTTAATTTATTTGCTGTTAATCTCCCTGCAGAGAGAAGGAAAAATTGCTCTCTATGCATAGTGAGAGAAACCACTAATATAAATATCATGGTTTAAAACATTCTTAGATAAGCTGAAGTTTGGAGAAGGGAATGTTAATTTCTGGATTTCTCATCTGCCTGGTCACATCTAGTATTTTTAAATAGAAACTGTAAACTAAAACACTTCAAATGTCAAAAATGTTTGCTTTGTGGTATTAATATATTGATTCTTGCATCCTCTGACACACAAGGAACACGATTCCACTGATAGAGTGGAGAGTTACATTTCATTTAAATGTCAACGTGGTCAAAATGCTACATCTGATACCACGTCAAGGAAAGACATGATATTCCCTTCCTGTGCTTCAGAAACAGATTGTATGCATGTAGGGGAGGGGAATACCTGCTTTTGGAACATGGAGTTGAAGGAAAACATCTGAAACGTGAAAGCCTGAAGACAGAGCTTTGAATTTTGCTGTCATGTTTTTGCTGTCTGCAAGCCTTTAACAGATCAGAGTGAACTCAGAGACTTTCAGGAAAAAGACACTGAGATTGAAGCACAGAATGAACAAACTCATAACTAAGTTATATTAACCAATGGGACATCCTAAGAGAAAGGAAGAATTAGTCCTCTCAGATAGACAGAAATGTTAGTAAGGGAAGAAAACCAAGTCTTTACTGCCTTTGGACAGAGGGAAGCAGACCCACGACTAATAGGCATCGCTGGGGAAACCCACTGCTTCAACTGGCAGATGGGTTGTAGGTACCAAAACCCAACATAGTTATCGACACTATGATTTTTCACATTAAGAGATCAATTTTGATTTTGGGGTCAACTTTGAACAAGGCTTTTAGATCTCCCTTGAAAACCCATTAGGTTACTATAAGATAACAGAGAACTTGCAAAGCATCTATGAAGTGCGTAGACTCTGTAGGGCTGCGTCATGCTGCAGAAATGAAGCTATTTCCATTTGCAGTTGTCTTCCCTGCCACTTCTAACACTGCTGTTGCAAAGGTCCACATCTCTATTTCCCACAGCACATGAGAGAGGCTCTAGCATAGCTTCTCAATAAACTGAACTGCTTCCCACAGCTCTGTGGGAATTTATTTCTTCCTCTCAAAAAGATGCTTTTCAGTTTCAAACAAAAATGGGTTTGTCAACTGGATGGATTTGATAGTTAGATAAATGTGGTTTATCAGCAGAATGGATTAGGCTGTTTGCATTTTGTCAGCACCATCTCAATCCATCCTGCCAATAAAACATATTTCATCAAAGCTTTAGGCCACCATGCTAACAGAATGTGTTTTGTCAACAGCCTAAATCCATCCTGTCAACAAAAGCCATTCGGAAGGAAAATAACTCAATCTCTTCTGTCAACATCAGGAGTAAAATCTAGGTTGTTAGCACATGAAAACAAAACCAAACCCCACAGTTAACCATATCCACGTTTTCAGCCTGAAGGAAGAAAAACACAAAAGTATCCATCAACTTTGCATATATAGATGAAAACAGGAAGGAAAATGAAGTAATGCATTAATATTTCCTGGTGTGACTGGGATGTGATCAAGCTATGGAGTTGTCCATGCTGAAGCCTGAGGTTTCTACTGCCCAGACCTCAGAACTGAATTGAACATCTAGATCCTAGAGATGCTGGATATGGAATATGTATTTATTAAGAAAACTCAAAGGCTCAGTAAGCGAACTCCAAACATTCACAGAAGACTATGACCCAGAAAGCTGATTTCTTTTGCTGTCAGAAAATCACAGCAGGAGAACCATTAAAAACATTGTATTGTGGGCTCCATCCTGCCCTTCGTGCTTTAATTAGAACTTGCAAATGAAATGGACTGATCCAACTGTTACGTCACGTTATTCCCTATATGTACCTTGGCTTCCTGTGGCTTTCTGCAGTCCCTCTGAAGGGCAGAGTAAATCCTTTGTACAAGGGTCTTTATCAGGGCAGCCAAAGAGCCTTTCATAGAAAGCATCAGTGTAGCTGGAGGCCTTCTAAGGTTGCAGGCACAGAGGTAGAACAGAAATATGTTGAGTTTCAAAGGACACACAGATAGGGAGCAATCACGTTTGTGTGCACAGACACTTACATATAATTATAACCTCTGCATTGCACAGAAGCAACTACAAATCACAGCCATTTCTGTGCTTCGAGCAGAGGGCTGATTCCAATGGCACCGTGGTTTTGCTCCTCCTCCTTTCCTTCTGCTCTTTCACCTCTCAGGAACGTAACATTCATTTCCAATACTTATTAAAATAGTCTCAAAGCAAGACTGCAGATATTAAAGTCTGATCCCTCCAACCCTCTGCCTGCAATGAAGGGCTGTCTCCTCCTCGTTCACTCGCTCCCAAATGTGTTGTGAATATTAGCAGCAGTTTTCACTTCAAGCCCTTAGTCAATAAAGATTGATTGTTATCATTTAATAAAACTCAGATAGGCTTTTATAAAAGGCTTAGTGGCTTCGGATGCCTACCTTGAGATGCTGCAAGAGACCCCCATTTTCCTAAGGCGCAAGCCATATTCAGACTTCCAAAACTGATTTGTTCAATGATCTCAGGTTGGGCATGCAAAACCAAGCACCTTTTCAAAAGTTATATTCACTTGCTTTCCTCTGGAGTTCAGAGAAAGGCCCTGCACTGTGTTATATGCACATAATACGAAGGATGCAGTGCAGTCAGGAGCGCTTGAAAGAGGTCGATATAACACTGAGATTGGGCTTTTTGGCAGGAGACATTTGGGTTTACGTACATTCGGATCTGTATCCTAGATGCAAAATAGCTCCTGGGTTTATTTTTATAATGCATAATCTCTCTTAATCTGCAGTTATTTTTTTTCCCTTCAACCCCCAGCTCATTGTAAAAGACAATGAAAATCTGAAGTTTATTTTAAAATGAGAAATTTGCTCCTCTTGAGCATAAGGGAAGATCAGAGGAGATGGAAGACATTTAATAATCAAAGGCAGATAAATATCTAATAAATGATATATTTTTCAATAACAAAGCAGAGCATGCAAATACCTAATGCTGGGGCCAATACAAAGCAACCTGCATTCTGCATCTTACCCTGTCCCAGCTCCTGATGCAAGTACAGATAAAAAGACCTGTGTTGTGAAAGATGCTTTTGAATACTGCATATTCAATAAGAACTCCATCTTGAGCAACAAGCTAGCACATAGATCGCTCCCAGTTAAGGAAGGGTTTGCATCATCACATTTACTCATTTCTCTACTTCAGGTGAAACTCATGCTATTTATAATTGACTTCAGGCTCTTATTATAGGCATCCATCCCTTCCTCCATATGGTCCATGTTAATTATCAGCCTTCTGAACTGTACTATTTGGGGATGGATTATGAAGCGAAAGGATTCATTTTAATCACACAAAACAGAGGAATAAAACGACCTGCACAGGAAATTCCACACTGGGCTTTTGCACCTACAAAATAATCTCAAGTGTTTAATGACCCATTGACGTAGCTGCTTTGGCTTTCTAAGCTTTGTTTAACGTTCATGCTGTCTTCTAGACCCTTGCTTATGCCACTCGCCTTGATCATGTACAGCTTCGGATCAACTCAGCAGGCTCTTCCCCAGCTCTTTTTCATAACACTTGGCAAACAGATATAAACAACAGCAGTAGGTATTTATTTTTCCTATTAGTAGGGGGCTTGGATCTTGAATTGTGACCCTTAAGAATGGGATGCTGCATGACAGCAATGCCAGGACTAAGTTATTTGGGACAGGGATCATCTGTTCATTATCTGAAGAGAAGTTCATACCACTGCAGAAATGTTGTCTTCATCTGATCAAAAGAAATGGTTTCTCTGCCTGCCAAATTCTCATCTGGGTCACACAAGCACTAATCCATTGACAGGTCTGCAGAACGATTTCTGCTCTCTCTTATTAAAATCTTCTATACATGGATTCACTCATCCTCTGTAACTTGTTAACAAGGGATATTGTTCAGACCAAACAGCTTCAGGAATATCAGAGCTGACCTGGCCACTAATACAAAGCTTATTTGGTGGAGCCAAAGCTGTCTGTCACATTGACAACATGAAACAAAAGGGAAAATCAAAAATCGCTAGCAATGCAAAGCACAGTAATGAGCTGTCACTGTAAGAGTTCAGCATCAGGACCAGACAAAAACACCAGAAGGAGGAGCAGGGGGGGTGTGTGCGTGTGTGTATACATGTGTATGCAAATACTATCATCTGATATATACCATCATGTCTAAAAACAAGCTAATAATTCCAGGGATACTATGAAGAGCCCAGTTTCTGTGACGGAAAGCTGTCACGCTTTGAGGAGCAGTGAAAGAAGTGCTGGGAGAGGTGAACATTGGACAGCTTAGTAATTGAGCAAGGTGCTAATTGAAACCGTGGTTAGCTGAATAACCCAGCTCCACAGTGACAGGCATTTACAGAGTCCAACTGCACATTTGCTTCCTTTCAGTCCAGAGGGATTGTTTCACTCCCAAGTTCCCCACAGTGATGGATCTCACCTCACCCGATCGCAAACCAAACTTCATTTTCATACACTTCTGATAGGTTTTCTGCAATCTGTAGGTTAAAACTCTGCTTAGTTCTGAAAAGACATCACTTCCACCATATGCAAAGAAGCAAACCACACAATCCTTGTCCAGCCTTTAACTCATGTTTGCTTTCCTGATCAAGAACAAACCAAACGCATCCTCAGCTTTTGGCACCTTGCAGCACTATTTGTTCGTGGTACCTCTGAGGAACTCCAGGCTTGCTCCCTTTGCCTCTAACACAAAGCAGGGGCTTAGTCCCGTGTTGACTGCCACAGTTGTACTTTATGAGGATTTGAGTAGCATCTGAGGAAAGGAGGATTTTTATTTCCCCAGTGAGCAATTGCTTGACATTCGACTTCTATCAGTCAAGCCCCAGGCAGACGGTGATACCTCTTGAATCGCTACTGAAATGCTGGGATTTACAAGCCATTGGAAATGGTTGACTACAACACAAGACTCTCGGCTATAAGCCAAGAAACCTCAGCTCAGTCACTGACCTGCTGTTACTTTGGAAAGTCCTTTCATTTCCTTGTACCTACTGTTTTCTCTCCCATGCTTTATAACATATTAAATGCTTGGACACCATATTTTTCCAGGGCAGAAAATGTGTGCGTACACCAATCTCTGCAACGGAGTCTTCATTTCATTGGGTCCCTCTCTAGACTGTAGCAGCCTTCAAAGTACAACTGCAATTCCTCCACGACCATATTTCCACAACATTCAGAATAACACCCCCCCCCAAAAAAGCATGGATTCATATTCATCATCATCATGGCCAGAACAAGTAGATTATTTTACTTTGAAGAGCTTACTTCTGGCTCATACTCAGCACCTGTGTATTCCTAGTGCAGGATTACTGTATTTGCATTTTTATTAAAACCTTATCAGGTCTAATGCCTCCATTTGTCATGGTACAATTATATGAAACTGGAGATTAGGCAGGGTCTTACACATTCCATTTTGTAGGTATTTCATCATGACCTTGTAGTGATGGCATTTATCAAGCCAACACCAAATGGTCCTCTCTACCATCATATGTACTAATGGTTACTCTGCTCCTGCTGCCTGTTTACCTTGGTTTTTCCATTGCTGCTTCCTTGACAAACTGCTTGTCAATAAGATCAGAGCTGCCACTATGAAATCAGCCACATGATTTGTCCAAGGCATTTGCAGAAGGGCTGGGTGGAATAGACTCCAATTAGAAGTGAACTCAAACAGAAAACATCGAGATAAGGAGCCAAAAGGATCACTGTTAGCCTTTAATCCTGGCAATTTAGAAGCTAGAAGCAAAATAGAAGCTGCAGGTATATAATTCATGAAGCTTTCTCTGCAAGGGCAAAGGATATTTGTGCCCCTGCAAAATCCATAACATTCATTCAGAGGTCTGAATCATCTCGGCTTAAACATCCCTTTTCTGGAGCAAAAAAGGGCTCTGAGGTGCTCTTTGCTTTCTGGAAACAAAACACTGTGTCTGTAATGCTCTCCTGGAGGAGGGATTCAGCAGCATGACTTCATCCATTAATTAGGATCCTGAACCACAGCTTTGAAATTGTCACTGGTTGCTAT
The DNA here is from genome assembly GCF_028554395.1 of Pezoporus wallicus. Classification (NCBI taxonomy): domain Eukaryota; kingdom Metazoa; phylum Chordata; class Aves; order Psittaciformes; family Psittacidae; genus Pezoporus; species Pezoporus wallicus. Next base: position 2,307,930 of record NW_026636985.1, read on the forward strand.
TACATGTGTTTCAGCATTGCTTGTTAAGACACTACATTAAAATCCCTTAAGTTAAAGACACCAGAAACAATACCTAAGTTCCAGTTCCTAAAGCATCAGTAAACTTGAGAGGTTATTTCAGCCTTTATAGACTTTCCCATCACTTTTGTCCTCTCTAGAGATGCTACCAGTAATGCCCCCATCCTTGAAGGAGTGCAAGGAAAGGACATTCAGCCCTGAAGTGTCATGCTTCTATTTTAAATCCCAACGGAATTTTCCCAACCACTGTTGCATTTGTGTCAGAAGAAAATATTTCTGTGAGCTGCACCCTGCAGCAGTGAGAGGGAGAAGTGGAACTTCTGCTGCCATCACATGTACAGGTAACCCCTGCCCTCATCTAATCACTGCAACAGAGTCCCATCATTAGACATATGCAGAGAGTCACAGACAAATCCACAAGGAAAACCCTCCAGGCTGACTCACACAGAGGAAGGATTTTGCAGGGCACACGACTGTGGTTTTCAGAAAGAAATGGCAAGAAAATGCTTGCTGTAAATCTCGCAGATGAATAGAGTAGCCAGATGCCATCAGCCCTGAGGAAAAGATGTCTGATTGCTCAAAGTGCCTTTGAAAATTCACCCATCAAGACAGAAGATAAGACAGTGGCCAGGTATCCTCAATAGGGAAACTTCTGCTCAAGCCAAGGCCCTTTCCTTGAGGGTTCATGTTATTAACCTCAAAGCAGTACCAAAAGAGCCTTAACTCCCAGTGGAGTCAATGGGAAAGCTTGAACTGAAATTATCAAGGGAAAAGCTGAGTGGGCTCAAGTCCTCTTTTAGCCTGATGTGGCTCCATTAAGCTCAGATGAGTAACTCCCAGGTAAATGAGAAACTGCCTTTATCTGCAGCCTGCCTGCCAGCACGGTGGCTTTATCAAAAGGAGATACAACAAGGGATGTCAGCAACCATTTTATATGGAAGCTCTACCAGCTTGCTCTCAAACTTGCTTGGTTCAGCGAGCAAAGATCTGTATTACCAGTAGCTGGGAACAGCTTAACAGACTAAATATTTCAAAGCAGACCTCTACAGATAGATAACATCATTTTTATTACTGAATTCTCTGGAGAAGGAGACACCTCTCACCTGAGCTACTACCTAAGCTTAATGAAAGAGAGAAGTGGAGAGGAAAAGCCAAGGACTTGTGTCTCTACATTTTTAAGTGTCCTTTTATCCCTTCAGTGAATCACATTATAGGCATCGGGCAGAGTCACAGAAGGACACCATGAAATGAACAGTTACCTCCTCTCCCTACTTCCTTTCAGCTCAGAAAGCATCTATTAGTTCCATGCAGCAGATTTCCTGCATGGAGAAGAGATGCAAATTGATCCACAGTGGAGAAAGAGCTTCCAGCTGGTGGGATTGGGGAACAATGGCAGGGTGACATCTCTTCTGTCTTCTCATTTCAGTTACAAATATGATGCTGCTATTGTAATTTATTAACCGTGGATTAATCCCCCTTCCCTTGAACTTCATCTGGAAAGCATCCTCTCTAATTCCTGCTCCTAACCAAACCCTTTTAAGACCTGCAAAGTTACTTTCAATGGGAGCAAACTGCACCCCCCCAGGAAAAAACTGCAACAAGTCAATGAGGCAGGGCAGGCTGATGGAGCGGTGAAGCAAACAGTGGCTAAATCACTGGGAAAAACCTCACTTGGCACAAAATACTCCATGAGCAGCAAAGCTAGTTTCTAGCAAGCATAGAGGAAAAGAGGCTTAACAGCCCAAGCATTACATTTCCAGCACTGTAAAAGCTGGTCAAATAATGGGAAACTGTATGCAAGTATAAAGTCACTTGGTGATAGATGGGGAGGATTAAGCTCTGTTGAATAAGTCATCCTCTGCAAAATAAATCTCAGCCTTACCATACCGCTTGACAAATAATGGACAGATTAACTGGCTAAATTTTGCATAATGTATTGTTTCCTACGGTTGTAAACTACCCCTTTAACACACACACACACATTAGAAGTAATTTTTTTTCTTTTGGCTTGAAATTATTTTTCTGAAAATTCCTCCCCCTCCCTTAAAAATCTTTATAGAAGAACACAATGAAACTAATCTGCAGCAAGTCCTAAAATGGATTTATTGGACTGTATTAAATCCCCACAATGACTATTTGTTCAGTGCAGTTTAATATCCTTCATAAATGGAATACAATAAATTGACCTAAGGCTACTCTGAATCTAGATGAGCATTAGCAACGTGGTTTAATTAATCCAATCCAGGTTAAAAATTTCTGGTAATTCAAAAAGAATTATTATTTTTCTTAATATATTTTAGAAGATTTTTTGCAGTCATGGAATTCCATGGGAGCTGGTTACTAAATCCCTTCCATGTTTGAGAACATCTGCTTTAAGACTGACTTCACCATCCCTGGCAGTGCTCAAGGCCAGGTTGGACACAGGGGCTTGGAGCAAGCTGCTCCAGTGGAAGGTGTCCCTGCCCGTGGCAGGGGTTGGAACTGGATGATCTTTAAGGTCCCTTCCAACACAAACCAGGCTGGGATTCTATGACTTCATCCTATGTTATCATCAGACAACCCATTACATCTTGGAGGTAGTTCAGGATTTGGTTCAAAATGGGTGTTCAAGATTAGATCCAGCCTAGATGTGCAGTTACAAATCAAACCCACAATAAAGAACTTCTATTTCTAAACACAGCATTGAAATGCCACGTGGTTTATTGCCTTTCATAAGGATACACAAGTGAGAGTTCCCCATTCAGGCCACACCTACATCTGTGTTTGTTATCTAGAGTGGATTTTGTCTATGTAAAATAACACACTTTCATGCATATGCTGAGCTCAGAGCTCTCTTTTATCAATGCATCTCAATGAATACTTATTCAACTTCAAAAGGTTTTATTGCGAGGCAAAATGCACAAGCATAATGCCAAATCCTACTGCACTAGGGAATATTTTCACATGGGAGTCTTTGTTACGGCCAAGTAGTGTAAAAGACACTCACAATAAATGATCTGCACATATCTTACTCAAGTCTGCTGGCTGAAAGTGAATACCAGAAGCATCCACTTAAATCTTCTAAAGGGAGCAAAGCCATATTTCTTACTTACCTGTCTACTTTCTGCTCCTGAATCAAAGACATTTTAGGTGTTTAAGTGAATTAAAAGATAATAAATCCTCACCTGAGAAATGATAGAAGTGCATGGCAAACACTGTGCTTAAATAATTCAGAAAAATGACCTGCAGTGATATTATTCCTGCTGAAGTTCAGGTATTTATTAGATTCCCTTCGTTTGTGCTTAGGCTCTTTCATGAATATCATTACATCAGAAAGGTGCCCCATGCTAGGGTAACGGTTTGGTGACTCAGTGAACCTTTAACAGTTCCTAACATCCCTTCCTGCTGGCTGCGGCATCTCGAAAGGAGGAAGATATTGTCCATAAATTGCCTGAGGCCTAAACAAGAGGCAAAGAAAGGGAACATTCTTCTGTGCCGAGTTATGAATCCTCTCAAAATACCCCCAAAATCTCAACTACAACCCAAGGCTACCCAGCCTCTCCTCCAACTCCAACAGAACTATTTACAAGAGACAACTTTGATCCAAAGCAAAACAGTTTAAGCCTCTATATATCCATAGGAGCTAACTGTCCACAGCAAGACACTGGAGCTCATTTCTACACAGGTTAATTGCAAGAGATCATAAAGCCCCAACGGATTTACAGTGCTACAAAGGGAAAATGGCTGTGAGGTGGTGGAGAGGGTGACTGCTAACATCACGTTGTTGCCCATTCAAGTTATGTCCTCATCTCCTAACTCAATACAAAGCTGAATAAGAGCAAAATCAAACCAGATTTCCAGAGATGGACTAAAGGTGATTTCACTGTTTTGATAGGTGCTTTTAAAATCTAACAAGTTTATTTCCTCGTCCTTTTCCAGCCCCTCTGTGTGATTCTAACAAACCATTTTATTTCCACCCTCCCACCTAGGCAGGAGGAGTAAATAAACCTTCCTTTTTAGCACTCCTTGCCTTGACTATCATTTTTGGGGGGTGCAGTCTGCTTCTTGATATGCCTCTGAATACAGATGAGCAGAGTGAGCCCTTGTCTCCGTTGCAGCATCTGTACATCAATGGGATACAAGTAAGCAAGCACACTTCCTGAGAGCATTCACACATTTTTCCACACTCTAGACGTGCTGCTTAGACCCCCCTAAGTGAATTTCCATAGCAGAGGCCTCAGAAGCAAGTCATTTGCTGGAAGAAATGCAAACTCCAGCTCTTAAAACAGCACAGGAAGTAGGAAAACGCTTGAGAATGATCGATCTTCACAGAACACTGAACTGCCATACGGCTCTGTCAGGGGTTTTATATAACTTTCCATGAAAAGCTTCTATTAAAATAAGCAAGACAAGCAAAAGCAGGCAAAACAGGAGGCTAATTCCCTTAATTTTACAGAAGAGGCCACAGCTGAGATCCCCATCAAACCCTGATCACTTCCACTAACCCTTTTCCCTCCTGTCCCAGCCTTTTCAGCCTGGCAGATGCAACTGCTTGTAAGGCTGTTATGGTGATCAGATTAAAGAAAGTATTAAAAATAAACAGAACTGGGTCAATAGCAACCCCTTCTTATCGCAGGGTTAATTTTAAGCTTCATCAGTAACCTTATCATTTAGTGTATCAGCCAAACTAATGCTTGAACTTAAGCCAGCATCCCTGTCCTTGCACAAACTGTTGCTAGGATGTCAAATATTATACTTCTTATCTCACTCATCAACCAGATTTCAGCTCAGAGCCTTCACTTTGCTGATGCTCACAAACAAGGCATTTAATAGGCTTGCTATAATAAACTCTCACTGACAGATATTGAGCCCACAGTGGTAGGTAACTTAATCAATAGTCAGGTCTCCAACAGTCTGTATAGCAAATTATAGCTGGCATTTAATAGGACTGCAAAGCAGAAATAGCTTTAACACACCAGTCAGTATTTTAAGCCACATAATAAATTCAGTGCTACCCAGTTACATATCAATTAATAGCACTGAACATCTTTAATGTATTAACAAAGATGCCATTCGGATATTAAAGTTCAGTTCAATTAAAACAGCAATGAGGGTTTAAATGCCCACTCTTAAAATTCACCTGATCTTTGGAGTCATCACAAAAGGCCCTTGAACCATCACGTAACGGCCTCATAAAATTCACACTGCGGGTCAGATTAAAACACGCACTTGCAAATACGACTACAGCACATTTGACTCCAGATTAACACAGAATACAACAGCCAGAGCCAGAAGCAGCCCCAGACCAGCAGAATTAACCAAAGAGCTGCTCACAAACTGTATTATTATTTGACATGATCTGTACTCGAAGCAGCTCCCTGCACAAATGGAAATCAAGGAAACTGTTCAATTTATAACCTCCCAAGTGGCTCTGCTTTCCTGATGTATTTTTCTGGTGTATTTACCCAGCAGCTTCTGCTTGGCTGGACTATACCCTTAACAGGCAAAAAAGCAAACAGAGGCACAATAGAGCCAAGCCTTAAGTGGGCACCTGTTGACCTGTAAATATTAAAGCAAAGAAAGGCAAGAATAATAGGCCAGGCTTATCCTGACTCCAGCTTTTAACACAGGTGCCTCCAAGATGATTATGGCCCACTCAGAGATGCAGGGTTTTTTTCACACTTTGCAACTTGCCTATTTGATGCCAACCAAGGAAGTTGTTTACAGGGGCACCAAACAGGACTTTTCCTCAGAGCACTTCACTTTCATCACAACCTCAAATGAACCGTGTTTACAACAGGCTTTTCACCCTTTATTCTTGGGACCCTTCACCTGGAGAGTTCCCAGACCTGAAGTCAGGGTTGAAAAGCTTTCACTCTTTAGGACTAACAAATTACACTAGCAAATTTGGCATCATTTTCCCACCCCTGCCTCATTAGCTAGGACCCCAAGCTATACAGCTCAGATCATCGCCATTTACATGCTCATGCTCTCCCCCATGTAGTTGTATCTCTTCCTTTTGCTGTGGGCTCTACAGAAGCTGCTGATGCTCAGAAATACTTGCCTGTGCTAAGGGCAGGCTTCAGCATCTTTGCTGCCAATGCCAGCACTGCTAATTGGGATAAAGGATAATCAGGCAGGACTTCCTTCCCTCCATTTGTTATTATAGCAGATACATCCTAAAGCCTTGCTGTACCACCGAGCTACACAAACCTTCAACTCCTGGTCCCTCCCAAGCAGCAAACCACCACCACACAGTTGCCTTTGTATAAGACCAGTGGGGATCAACTGGTTTCATGGGGTCATCTGGGTTCAGATTGCCTTCTGCAGCTGTGCCTAAAACTACACTGAGCCTATTCCTGCTGTGCCTGCGCTCACATCCACAGCCAAATGCCCACTGAATTCCTGGTTTATGTTAAATTCTAATGCTGAAAACAGTAAACCCACATACCTGCTGTGAGTTACTTTCCTTTTGAGCAGCAGCCCAATTGAGCTTCACTTTTACTTCCCTGCTTTCAGGTGGGCACCCATGGCTGGGCCCTGCCACTTGAAGCAGGAGGTGTCAGACAGTGCTTGATATTTTGCATACCCTGTAATTATGTTATTAAAGATCTGGCATGCCGTTTGATGTGAAATGATGTGTGATTGTTAGAAATGAAACACAATTCATTTCTTCTTTCCGAGGGGGGGTGGGTGAGAAAGTCCAGTAATGGGCTATGGGAGACTCCCTCCTGTTTAACATTATGGGAAGACTTAGTGGCAGTTCCTTATCCCTACATAACTCCTACATAAATTCCTATCCCTATATAACTCATTCTCTTCCCAAACAGGAAACGCCTTAATCTAGGGGCTTATCTACACCTGAAAGTTCATTCAAGGTTACAGTCAGGCATGAATTTAAAGAGCAATAGCTGTACTTTAATAACCATACAGAGACAGCTATTTGGACTAAAAGCACTTGCCTTTCGTTTAATACACTTTTCTTTAGTCACTAATCCTAAACAGGTGATTAGCTCCCTATTAACACACTGAAACCATATTCAAACCCTTCAAAAGCCATTTCTTAGAATTCCCTGGACAATGAGAGGGGCAGCAGCCCATAACTAAGCTCAGAGTGAGAGCAATGTTTTGTCTTACAGAACAAGCTGGGGGGTGTGTGTGATGTCAGCCTGAAACTACACTCCAAGTCCCAGTCAATTCATCTTTCTCTAGCTGTTAATTGTATGTTCTGGATAAGGGCAAACTTCTCAGGACTGCCCCCTTGTTTATTTACACATTCAGGGGAGCTTTAGAAATTAGGTTTTTATGATCTTTTATAGCAACCCACCAGTACAGAGCCCTCAGCAACCAGAGATTTCAATTTATTTGCATTATCGTTTAAGAACGAGCTGTCCACACCAAAATGCCTTTAGAGCACCATAAATAACACACTGCTAAGCCTGAAGCTTTGTGAGAAATCTCTCGGCAGAGGAGAATGAAAGAAATTTACAGAAACTCTGGAAATAGAGAAATTACACAGCAGAAATAACAGTCAGGAGGTGCTCCCTTCAGCTTTCACAAGGGTCCAACAGCATTCCATTCTTGGATCATTTATTCCCTTTATTTAAATGAGAAGCATGTCTGTAGAAAGGAAGAGTCTTCCCATATTTATCCAAGACTTATGGCAGAGGCTCACAGGTCTGGAAGCTTGGCCCTTTACTTAAGGGTAGGGGCCCTAAGGAATCAGGACCCCCGTTCTCAACGCTCCCATGAAGCCCTGAAGTGTCACTGAGCCATGACAAGTAGAGATTTTTTTAGGAGCACTTGTGCACAGCATCTGCTTCCCATGGACTCAGGACACTTTGGGGAAAGCAAAAGCACAAACCTGTGTGACCCGCTTGGTTTTTTCAGCCCTTATTGCCCAGGGGTACTGGGGAAGGGTCATACTTCAATGGTGAGAAGATACTCAGCTACCTTAATAGGAGACTTCAATATATAGGAAAGAGTTAGTGAGGGAATCTCAGGGTTTCCCAGGAATCACGCCAAACATGCAGATGTAACTCATCATATAGATTCCTTTAAGCAAGGTGAAGTTATCTGTTCTTTTCCACTTCTAAATGGTGAGGAAAAAAACTAAGCTCAACAGGATTTTTCTAATCAGACCATAAGAAGTCCAACCAAAATCCAACAGTGGATTACTGAAGTGGATACTCAAAGCTTGGGAGCATTTGGAAATTGATTCCATATCTAAATTAATTTATACTACCTTTGTAAAGCAAATTGTAAGGACTCCAGTCTAGAAGCAACTGGTGCCAGGAGAAGAACCTCAGGTTTTAGTGTGTTACATGATGAACATTCAGACCACACACTGATCTCTGTTATAGAGATGTAGATATGGATTAACTCCATCCACTTCAAAGGTGCTATGCCAGACAATGTCTGTAGGATCACATAGCACACAGTGTGGGCTGTCTCCATCTCAGTTCCTCAGTATGCTTTCAACTTGTGTGAGATCACTTAATCCCCTGCTTATAAAGCATTACAAGCAGTAGAAAGGGTTTAAGTTGCACCATTCAAACTGAAGAAGGCCCTTGCGATAAAGTTTGGAGTCACATTCAGGTTCATTATGTTGAATACAAAGTTTTCATAGGTCTGGGGTTGCTTTTGAAATTCAGATGCAATTCTGGACATTTAAAACAATTAGAGCAGTATTTATGGGCGCATCCATCTCTAAAATCAATAAACAATGAAGTTCTTTATTGCAGATTCACTTGGCACGGCAAGTCTGAGCATTAAACAGCCTCCTTTCGAGTCAGGCTGAAACATAGGTGCTGACTCCTGATTGCAGCTGATCTTCATCTTGAATTTCCCAAATACCCCTATTAGGTGCTTATGGACAATTCCAGGAAATTCACCACACAAACCTGATGCTTTCCACAAGCCAAAGCCAAATGAGGAAATGCTGAGCTTCAACCTTCGTTAGCGCTCAATCCTCTGCTGGTACACAGGGTTCACCATGATCTCAGAATGCTTCTGTTCAAGCTGTTTCTTGTTTGTATTTGTTTCCATCCAAAAGAGTATTGGGAGGGGACACTGCTGTTCCAGATGTACCTAGCCCTTCCATTATGTCATTTATGAACTAAAGACTGGCGCTCTCAGCCTGCTTGGAGCACTCTAGTGGTCCATAGCTCCTTCTGCTACAGAAGGATTATCTCCACTGTTTGAATAAATCCTAATGATGCTTTACATAATAACTACAGTAAAACTGGCAAGAAGTGGTGGTTTCAAAGCTTGACAGCCCGGGTTTGCTTTAGAGGCAACCAGCAGCTTTATGGAACAGTCTGAGAGGGGAAAAGGATGAGCAGGAGGAGAGTATGTTCTGCATGAACTGAACAGTCTTAATATGTATGGGACCACACTGGTGGTCCATCAGCCCACTGTCTCCTACCTAGTGATTGTGTACAACCATTCCAGGACAACAGCTCCATCACAGGTCTCCAAGGGATTTTATTCTCTGTATCTTCCCATTGCTTTTATCAAAAATTAGGTAATACATCACCTCTTATTTAGGACAAAATGCGTGTGTCTTAACGTGTGACAGGGACACTTGGGTTTCTCTACAGGTTCAGCAATGTCAACCCTCATCTTTGGTACTGCCAACTTTTGTGATTAATATCAATTGACAGGGATCCTCAAGCTGCTGCTGTTGGAATGTATGAGAATACAAGCTTTGTTCTATTAAAAGATATAAGACCAAAACTTGCAACTACGATGCCAGTGTGCCTTTAACACTGACAAAGCAGAAGATTTTTATTTATTTCATAACTCATTCCTCATTATTTTAAGACACCCTGGTTAGTGATGTTGGAATATTTTGGACTGCTAGTGGTGCTAAAGATACAAGCTACAAAGTCTAACACAAGGCTGAAGGCTTCCAGAGCTGGGCCTTTTATAACATTTCTTCTCACAGCATCAGCTGATCAGAAAAGGAGGCAGAAAATAACCAGACAGAATCCCAAATCCAATTCAGGGTCGTTTGCTGCTTTTATTCCTCCTGTTACAGGTCATTCTACCTGCAGAAGCTGTTTGTCACGTGTATGAGCATACAGGCATTTCAGGGAGCCTACAAATGTCATCAGCCAGATGGAATCACATTTATGACCCAGCAGTAAATACCTGTCATGGAATGAACTAGATCTGTGGGTTCAATTCTATAAGATGCTGAGCCTTTCAATCGAATAAGTAATACAAACTGACTTCTTGCACACTAGAAGCTAAACACATACTTGGAACACTGGAGGAATCAGGCAAGCTCAGGATGTTCTTACGTCCCCCCAAATCAGAATCAGCGTGAGGCTTAGACACCTAACTTATCTTCATTAAAAACCACTGTGGGGACTGCATTCATCTTATCTGGGCTCTTAATATTTCCTCAGACAGACTGTAACAAAGCTGCTTTCACAACCTCACCTAAACGCTGCCAAAATGATGCTAATACTCAAGGCCTCAGTACTGGGCGTTCAGATTAGCTTTAATTCTTCATGTGAAAGCTTGAGAAGAGCGTATTTTGAGGGAGCTATTCTTCAGGCTGCAAGGCCCAACATCGTGCCTGGGGATTAGCAATTGGAAAATTCAATAAAATCTGAATCTCCAGTAAAAAGGTTAATGGGAAATACCTGTCTAACAATACCAGTGTTCAGCTCCAGTTCACATCATTGCCCACAATAACGTTATTCAGTGCATATGATGACGTTCATGAAAAGCTCTTAGTTCCTTCCTCACTCTGCCTCTGATCTGGTTTTCCTCCCTCATTTATCTATGAAGAATTAAACTGTTTCAGGACAGCACGTTTACTTCTAGGACTATAAGAAGATTTTGGTGCCAAAGAGTTGTCTTTATAGTATATTTATATCAATATATAAGTAATAGTACATTAAGAAAGTTGTCCAGCATCCCATGTTTTTAAATCCACGATTTACTAAAGTTAACACCACCATCTATTATGCTACTGCCCATTCAAACTTTTAACTACTTCTCATACCACGCCATGCAAAGTAAATGTTGGCATATTCACAGCAAAGACGCGGTAACAAGAGCCACAAGGTATTTACATAACATGAACCAGGTCAGCAGCCAGAAAAGCAGCAGAGCAGCAACTCCCAGCACAGCAAGGTACCAATTTTCTCCCCTATTCCGAGATATTCTCCAGAAAACAAGGTATTAAGTCCAGGGGGAAATGTTTCAAAGTTTACTGCTGCAATTATCACTTCCACACAATGTTTAGAACCCTGTAGCTCAATTAAAAATAAATAGGTCAGCTGGATTGAATGAAAAGGCTCTAATTAAGGCATTTTTGGGGTTTAATTTTGCCCATAAGAACTGCATCCTGAACTAGTAGTTTTATTGAAACTACCTGATTTATGTAATGCTGGATTAATTCATTTTGGATCACTATTTGATCTTTTATGATATTGCTTTGCTTTCTTCCCCCTGCTCACAAAGAACGATTAGGCTGTGCCACTAATGAGAAACATTAATTTAATAGTTTTTTAATACATCATTAAACTCATTTCTTGAATACATTACTACTTCTGACTTATTTTGAATTCCAACACCAGCTTTCCCCCGTGAAGCAATGAAAACTTCACTCTCCATTTCCAACACGATCAGTTGATGGTGTACAGGGAGACTCTGTCTGCCTGGCCCTGCTTCTCTTTATTAAAGCCCAGAAACTTCTACATTCAATCACAGACCCGCACTTTCTTTATGAGAACATCAAAAAGAAAATGGTAGCAGAAGTCCTAAGGTGCCCTGTATCCCTAACTGTTCCTAAACATAAAGTGGGCTGTATATTTCAATTGGAGATCCACGTATGGACACATCTCTGAATGACCCGACTCATTAATCCTTAGGATAAACAACACTTCACCAACATGCAACAGCCAAGGAGCTTGTCCTGGGTTTTAAGTATTGCCAAGAAGAGTATTTGCTCCCATCTCAGATCCCTGAAGATAATTCTGTCTGATGAGAAACCACTTGGTTTTATAAGCATTAAAATAGAAAGATGAAACCAACTATTTTACACAAGAAAGGGGTATTTTCTGCAGCTTTTCTTTCTGCTAAGTGAATGTGTTATTATGTCTCTATTGCTTGGTATAATACACTGCTCTCATTACACTGGAAAACAATCTGGAGGTGGAAACCAGGAAAAAGAACCATTATCTTTCTTCTAGGGTTTGCTTAGCTCCTCTCTGTTTGATGTGGGAACAGTTACAGTAATGAGGAATATAATTCCATCAGCACTTCAAACAATGATGAGGCTTCAAAAGAAGGGGCGTTCTCAGCTGTCTTCTTCACTCTTTCTATCAACGAATAATGCAAAAGAAGAAACATGACTGCTACCATTAGGATCACATTTGGTAAAGAGAAGAATGAGCACAATCAAACCTTGTATCAGCTGCTGAGGAGGACTGTGCTGAGGCAAATGGCAGAGAAGAGCACCTAACACTACCTTTACCATCAGCTTCACCTTAGATAGCACCTCCTGAGCCAATCTCATAAGGAAGGTTCTGGGATTTTCAGTTACATCAGTTGCTTTGCACAGTTCATTGCCTTCGGATGTGCTCGCTTTAGATTTTGTTTGACTGCATCTGGAATTTATTTGGTGATGGATTGCATCGAGAAATGTAAGGAGGCATTTAATAGCAATCACCTTAGATTGTTTAGCTTGTGCAGTCAGACAGAAACATACTGATCTATACCAGGGTAATGCAATAATGGATTTCGGAAAGAGGGCACAGACACATGTGTGTTTGTGACAGCAACCAATATCTGTGAGCTACATCCTTCTTTTCCTTTCCTCATGAAAAAATGCATTACCTCGTTAGACAAGACTGGAAGAAAAATGAGGTGTCAACACGCTAAAGCTGAACATCCCTTCTGTTGTTGGATAACACAAAGCAGCTGAAGTAGATGCATAACTTGTTCACAAAGTGAACTCAATTCTGATCTAATGACACTAGTTTTATACAATACCTTCCAGTTACTGCCAGTTTACCGAGGCACAGGGTGCCAGCTGGGGAGCACACCCAGAGCCACTGAAAACCCAAACGGGTTGAACGGGTTCAGTGCACATTTCAATCCTTCACTGCACAGACAAGTCCTGCTGCGTACGTTCAAGGGAGTGCACTTTGCCAACTGACTGTATCAAATAATGCCATGCTGTATTTTCCCTCTCCCCCCACTGCTGCAGTAGGTGGATGGGATTAGATGTCTAAAAATGGTTTCTACTACATGGTCCTTGGAACACAACCTGAGATTGACTCCTGCCCAGTTTTGAATACTCTTAATAATCAGATGAGTTTGAGACAGGGAAGGGACACTTGCATTTGGGTGCTGGACTCAGGTTTTATCCTATTATAGAGACTGATTGGTTAAAAAACAATTTAAATTGGTTTTAAATTCTTTGCAAAGCCTTGCCCTTTTTAAAGAGAATCACTCTGCCTCTTCCCCCTTCCTCCTCACTCCCTGGTTATTTATAAGTATTTTAGGCAGGGATGATGCATATGCGCATCCAGCTTGTACCACTGTGCTGCCTCAGTCTCCCAGCTGCACTGCAATAAACAGCAGCAACACTGCTTTGCAAGATCAAACCCAGGAAGGGGGTATTTTTTAATGCAGATCTAACTTACTGGTGAACAATAAGGGCTATAAAAGCAGTCATTTCAAGGTTAACGTGCTACTCAAACATCCAACAGTTAGGCTGAGTCAATAATCCATAACTAATTGCTTATTTAATTGCACATTCTTTGTACATGAGGCAATTATAATACTCCTGAAGGCTTTAGTCGTGTGTCGTGTCCCCCCCCCCCCCTTTAAGTAAGCTATGTAACTTCTATATCTGTTCTTTAATATGTGTACTTTGCTGCATCACTGTATCAAGCAAGTAATATTATTCATATTCCCCAATTGGGTTGCTTCTCTAGCCATTAATTAAATGGTAGCAGCTCATGAGAGCTCTGCAGAGGTTCTGTAATGCATAGAACACCCAACATTATTTAATGTATAGTCAAACAGCACAGATATCCCCCATTACCCAGAACTGAAGGGATAGTGGGACACAAGCTGCATTACCAGCCTGGCTTCAATCATTCCGGTGTTCATTGCTTTATGTTTTAAATGAAAACAGAACATTTGGTTTCATTACCTTCCAAAGCTGCTAGACTTTTGAAACTTAACAACTATTTCATTTACTTATTAATTTAACATACAGGAACATCAATATTTAATAGCAGCATTTTAATCTTTCTGAAGAACTACTACAGTATATCCAGTCATTAAACTTGACCATTTAATACTGACTCAAACAGTTCTTGCAGGCCGGAACTTCCTTAAAATTGATATCCCATTATTCTTAGGATATTCCTTAATAAAATACAATCCATATTATTATTTATAGATTTTTAGCTGTACTTTGGGACAGAAAAAGCTGACTTGAGGGTAAAAAAGCTTGTACTTTTTCAGATTACCTCCTAACATAAGTTGAGTTTCTCCATTTCACCAAGAGCATCTTTTTAAATCAATACCTGGAATAAGCTTTTTTTTCCTTATCAGGCTATCCCAGTGCAGAGTCACAGACCCGCAGCCTACCACACTCGCTGACATCCTTCAAGTGCAGTGTTTATAAGAGAATTCAATTTAAACTTTATTAACTTGGTAAAAAACTTTCCTGCACTCTGATGCAATCATCCAAAATTAAACAGTTCACAAGGAAAACCAGCCCCGCTCCATTTATTCAGTTCACATTCCCATGCAGTAGAAGTGACTAGCATGTTAAACTGCAAATCCCTCAAGTAGATCATAGCATCCAGGAGAAAATGTCAGGAATAATTAAGATGGAAACCTAATTTGGCAAGCACTGCTACCAGACACTGGGTGGAGGAGAGGAGGAAAAGAGACGTGGGAGCCTTTATCAATAATGCCACTTATATTTCTGCTCTTCAAATAGCAAGAAAACAACACAGCATCACCAGTCAATATAGAACAATTGCACCTTTGGCAAGTTTTTCCCTGTGAATGAAAGCTTTTGCTTCAAGGAATGTCACATTTAGGGGATTACCTTTCATTACCCTTATCGATATAAGTTTTGAGGAAGAGGTGGGAGTTTATTCTCATCTGCTTTACACAGATCACAGGCAGCAGCACCCCAACTCATGTTTAATGCAGGCACGTCAGCACCAGCAGCTTTATCTTGGTTACAGCTCCCCTGTTCTTGAAACAAGGTTTGTAGAGATGCAATCACAATCCAACTGCTCCTCAGTAGAAGGGCCACACTCTCAAGGGCGCTACAACGAGTGATAACAAGTGCCTCCTGCCACAGAAGGAGAGGGAATTTGCCATACAGGAATTCCCTCTGTGCTGCCTTCTAATAAAAAGCCAGAAGTGGTTTTGCTGCTGTTTCAAGTTCCTGCCGTTATTGTCATCACAATGGCTCTGCCCAGCTATGTTAACCTTTATTAGCCTTTATCTGTACCAACAGAGCTTCGACACACTTGCCCTTTGAGTCATGAAGATGCCTTCTACCAAAATAGCAGCCCCCGATCCCACAGGGATGTTACCTGTATAAGAACCATTTCTATACCAATTTCACTAAATCTAAAGTAGAAAACGTGCTGTTCAATCACACCAACATCACTTAAACAGCAGTTTTCCAGTGCACACAAAACTACAAGGTCATTTCCTGCTCACGGAATGCCCTTTTCCTTCCCCTTCTTTCCCCATGCCCTTTTCTAAACTGACCTCTAGCAGCCAAAATATCATCCCCACATCTGGATTATACCTACAAGTGCTTACAACAGAGCAGTGACATTTTTCCACTAGCCAGCTGCGTACCTACAGCAGAAGCGTGGTGATATATAAAAATTCTAATTCTATTCATTCTGACATTTACTGTGGAATTCCAGCAGTCAAGCAAAGCCCCTCCTTTTCAAGCCTTGCTTATAACCAAACAGCCTGAAAAATGAGATAGATAGATAGAAAAGTTTTCAACCCCTGCAAGGAACTTGCAAAACCAACTGATTTCCTACGAGAAAACACCAGAGTTTTCATTAATGAAAGTAAAATACGTAAGAAGCTGCCCACTTTCCTACTAAAAATCAGGACCAACAATGCATTGGGTTAGGGGAGTGCGCGCTTGTTGTCTTTTGTTTAAAGCCACTATTATTACAGGACACCAATTCAGTTGAAAAGGACACATGTACCTAAAAAAGACTTTAAGCAGGTTTTTAGTGCAACACCCCATCTAATCACGGCAGACAGCACCAGCTACACAAAGGGTCTCGCAGCTGGAAATAAGAGAACAGTTTCTTCTGACAACAGTGGTGCAGGAAATAATTTGTGGTTGCAGCTCACGAATCCAAAAGCAATTATTTCCATTCTGAATGCAGTCTTTTACTGACTGTATCCAACCCAGGGAGCAGCACAATAGAACCACCATAGAGTAAGGCACCTTCTTGCAGGATTTTAAGGCTTTAAACATAATGGCTGGCCACCCATTGGAGCCAGCCCTATCTTTTTAGTACATGATCTTTCATTCAGCGAGGTTATTAACATAGCATTTAAATACAGAGTGATAGACGTGGGCTTTAAGTCTCAGAAGTCATTTAGGCTCACCCCCTGTGTTTAGAATTGGGGAGAACCATCATTGAGTCTAAAAACATCTTATTCCTCTACATTACACCAACCACTTCTTTGAGGAAGGATGTTGCATACTCAAGTAGTAGCTCCAGTCGCAAGAGACTGATTCAGTAATTGCAAATGCAAACAGGCTTTTGCTGAAACAGAGGTGATAAGAGGCTGTCAAGAGCCTTAGACAGCATTTCCTTATCATATATAATTCATTCATGTAGCTCAAGTGAAAGTGAACCTGCATGTTTGGCTAGTCTGACACCTTTTACCATATGCACGCTAAGGGAATTGTGAGGGCAGTGACATTCCAGATCAGTGCCTGGGTTTCCTGCACATCTTTTCCTCTTCCCCACCTCCAGTTCCATAGAGGTTGCAGCTATATCTGTTAGGGCAGCACCAGAGCAATACACAAGTTTCCTGTTCTGAGCTGGGACATTATCTTACTTTATAACCTCCTGCAGACGCTTTAATTCTCATTACTCAGTGTCCCTAAGGAATTCGACCAGTTCTTGCATCTAAAGCCTACAAGTAAAAACACATCCTATTTCCTTACGTTATCCTGCACTAGGATTTAAAAGAATGCAGCACAATGATAAGGAAAACTTTTCTATCCTGCATTTTTTATGAGGAAAGAAAAACCCTGTCTTAGTCCACTTCTCCCAAAACTCCCGTGGAAGTAGAAGTCAGGTGTTCCCTTAACTTGAAAAGGTCAAACCCCTTAATCCTCATGAAGTCAAGTTACTGGTTTCAGCAGGGAATTGAAAGAATTTAGCCTCATCCAAATGCAGTCACTCGGTTTGAATCCATTTAGCCAAGTGATAATGATGGATTAGCAGCAAACAAATACCCATTCCAGTACCCCTGATCAAGCCACATATCTCCTCTCTGGGCAGGAGGCATCTCCATCCTTTTCCTCTATAAGTGATGTAATTTCGGAAGAAAACTGGAGAGGAACAGTTACAGCTTAAAACATCAATTGAATTATCTTTTTAACCCCAGAAACGCAGATGTTTAAGTCACTACCTGCCTCTTGGCAGTCATTTACATGGCGATGGATTACGGGGAGTTTTAATATCTAATTGCTTTGTAATTCCAAATGAACTGTTGCCATGGCAATCCCTCCACGCTATGTAAGATGTATTATTTAGTTAAGCGTCTCCTTAAAGAAAAAGCCCAGACACTCCCTGACAGCTCCAATGAGAGTCCATGAGCTAACCCCTCCTTCTCAAGGTCTGCACGCTTCAGTCGTCTCAAAACCTGAGGGGCTGAGAAGAGGGAGGTCAAGAGACACAACCAGAAGCATTTAGCCACTTTTGGGTTCTCTGCTTTACGATAAACCACTGACAAAACTGATGTATTTCCTGTATCATTTTCTAGCAGAGAAAGGGTTTGGGGTGTTGGTTTTGTGCATGGGGGTTTTTTGTCTGCATTGTCAGCCTGACTTATGCAGTTACATCAAGAAAATTCCTCCTCAACTATGACATTTTAATCCACAAGAGGATTAAAGTCCCCCTATCAGTCTATTAGCAGTGGCCTAGAAATGCTGCTTATTTCTATCAGTCACACGCTTCTGCCACAACCAGAAATAACCAGGTTTATGCTTTATTTACCTTTTTAAACACAGGTTAGTAAGACCAAGACCATGAAGCCAAACCTGGACATGCTAGAAATGCACTGTATAAATCAATGTGCTGAAAAAGGCCTTTGCTAGGAATAAGCAACATTGTGCTTGATGACAGCACACCTCCTGCCAGTCTCCACACTCATACCTTATCAAAACCACTTGCCTTAAAACTACATGATACTGCTAATCAGCAATGGAATAATTTTAGCTGATGGCTACAATAACATTAAGAGATTCAGTAATATAATTTAGGTGATTAAATAAATAGTACCTAGAAATAGAGTCTATTGTCATGGTATTTAATGTGTAGGGATCATTCTGAACACGGGCACTTGCGTATGTGCTGCAGCTCTGGTCCCTCTCCTGAGGGTCGACTGATTCTGGCACATTCCATAGGAAAAGTTGGCAAGAGCAACCAGAATGAAACAAAATCCCTTTGTGAAGAGCATGGCAGCTGGATGCACGTATCAAATGCTTACACACATTTGCATTGATATTTCAATGCACAAATGCTCATTCTAAGCTAATTAAAAATGCCATTAAGTAAAATAGAGTTAGGAAAAGTTACTCTGGGACACGTAAGCCAATTAGAGCTGATATTAATTGTTCTTCCAAATGAATTCAATTGAGCAATTCACTACGGAAGGTTTATACAGTTCAGCACAGACTCATCGTTCACTCACCGTACACGTATTTCCCATGAATTTAGCATATGACTTTCAGGTTAGAGGAGAAAAAGGAAAAGCATGGGCAGAAACTTATCTCAGATCCCAGGAATCACAGAACAGAGTGGATTTTTTCAGCTGTTCGGTTATCCAGAGTGATGAAGAGCTGTCTGGTGTCCCAACACCAGAGTTTTGCAGCATCACAAGTGGTATTTCTTAGACTTGAACAGTTACAGAGGTGAAAGGGAAGTAGTTGCTGGTAATGCCCTACCAGCTAGATTATTTGCAGACCACCACATATTTAAACATTGTAAAATGCATGTAACATTTACCTTGATCTACATAGAGCACAATAACTAAATGGACACTGGGCTGTCATTAATAAACATTGGCCACACTCTTGCATCTTTCAATTCTCTTCTATGTTTTTCTTACAACTAGTGATTTTAGTGATTTGTAGTCAAAGCCCTTTAGATTTCTTTGCTAAACTACAACAACGCTCCTTTACAGCTCCCATTGCACCATATATATCAAACTACTCTTTCAACTCCTGCACTTCCAAACATTTTAAACACCTTAATGGTTTGTCTCACTGAACCATAAAAATTATTTATAAATTGTTTTTAAGACATTCAAACAACAAGAAACTCATAACATGTTGTGAAATACAAATTATGGTTACTGGAGTATAAATAAAGTCTTTGGATCTATGTTTATGTAATGAAGGGAAAAGCTTCTCAAAGTGGACTCTTCTTGTAAGCAAGTACCAAATGCAAGGTGAGAAGATAATGAATTATTTGTTTCAAAGTAGTTACTTAAACAAACAACTTGACAGCAAAGAGCAGCATCTTCTAAGGCTTAATTTGAATTAAGTGCATTTTGTGCAGTTGCAAAGAATCATACTACTTTATTCAGTATTTTTCACAACTAAGTAGCAGCAGCATCTGCTTTCCTCTAAGGTTAATACTAACATCATGGTCTATTAATCTTTGTTACTACTCTGTATCTAAGTGAGGGAAGTCACCCCAACACCGACATTTCAGGGGAAATGTTTTTAATCAAGATTCACACATTATTGGGGCTCCAGAAGAAGGAGAGGTTGGTTTTTAACTAACTAATGATACGTGAAGCATGGACAGCTGGTAGTCCTTTTGGAAACCTTCGGAGTTTGGAGGCAACTACACAAACACAACTGCACTGAGCCTGAGATGTAAAGTTGTAAAAGGGAAATAAAATATCTAAAAACCAAATTCAATCTCTGTAAAATACAGACGGCAGTTCTGACCCAAAACACATGAGAATTGCGTGTGCCATGCTTCCTCCGTAGGTTACTACACAGCCAACTGAAAACAAGTCATGTCTTGGGCATGAAGCCTTGCAGGTAGAAGAGGGCCTCTCTTCAATTCTCCTTGGTTCCATACTCCTGAGCCCCAGGCTGCCCTTCTCAGGAGGCAGATATGCATAGCAGAGGTGTTCAGATTCAGTTATTAGCTAAGAACTCTTGGATACACTTTCATGCCCACCTGGCCACCCTTAGGGCATCACCTCAGCCCACTTCATCATTGCAGACCTTTTTCCAGCTGTAAGACATCCCCTGTAAGACACATGGTCCCCTGTAAGACACAAGTCGATGGCACATACAAAGAAAAAGCTCATCATTATCACCAAAGGACCATTAAAGCAGGACTACTTGGTGAGAGTGACCTGTATTTTTAGCAGTGATGGATTGGGGTTCTTTGTGGCAAAATGGGTCGTAACATCTCTTTTCCAGTTTATAGCGAAGTATTTCATTGCAAAGCTTAATCTGCCAGATCCATAATGTAGATTTTTAGTAAGATCCTTTCTGCAAGGAAAGGGACATAAACCAGCTGCCTTTGAATTCAGATGGAAACACTGATGATCTAAATCATCCAAGCCTGGTATATAAATGAAAAGCAACAACCAGACTAGGGATTGATCCCTGGAGAACTCACTTATGATTCACTGTAGAAGATGAAAAGCTGTCTATGTAAACAAATTGTTTATGGTCTGTTAAGCAAAAGTAAAACCAATGGAGTGCAGCAGATGCAATTCCAGCTGAGGATTCCATCTTACCAAAGTGCATGGGTCTGACCCCACAGCCCTTTTTCATAAGAGCAGTCTCCCTGCAGACACTGGGACAAGCAAGGACTGCAGTTATTTGCCATCTGTGCACCATCAGTCTCCAATGAAAAGAGTCAAAGCCCGAGGAAGGGCTTTGTGATGCCATTTCAATGAACACAGAGATGCTGCAGCCAAAGGCAAGCTCTGGGACTACAACAGCATTGCTCAAGTCTTGACTCTTGATCACCCAGACAAACCTTGAACAACTGTTCTTTGGAGCTCCAAACTTAGTTCAGAGCAGTCTTATCAATTTGATGGACATCGGAGCAGGCTCATGAGGGACCTACGAAGACAACAGGGATTTAGGATACAGTTCTTAGGAGCAAATTTACTCCTTGCTCCACACCACATCACTTAAATTCTCAGGGAAGGATACAGGACAAATGCAAGTGGGCACATGATTGAACACACACAGGTTTCAAATGCTCTCTCATGGTGGCAGGTGTATTTAAACCCTGCTAAAGACCCTGATGTTCCTTTTAATCCACCCTGCCTCATTTCCACCAGCCTGCCTTTCCTAGTTTGTTTTCAGCCATCATTACCTCCCACCTTGGATTTCTTTGTTAATCTAAGGAGCTGGTATTTCCAAGGCTTCAACAGCAGCTGCAGCACACTGAGCAAAGCCCGTAAAACATCCTCAGTGTCCTCATCTGGGCAGGTTGGAGTTATGGGGATTCAGTTTATAACCCCTGATGTGTTTTCACGCTCACCTGGCCACCCTTACGGCATCCTTTTGAGCATTACCTCACACCGCGTTTCCACTTCAGCCTTAAAATTAATGAACCTTTGGCGTTTCTTACTTACAGGTCATGATAATTGGCAATGCTGTTTGACACGAGGAAAGGATAAATCCACTGCTTTAGGGAAGGGATGTCTGATTGCATAGGGAAAATCAGATACTTGAGGTCCATCCTCCCACCTAGCATGTAACTGAGTTTTAGGGTCTGTAACCATAAGAACTAATTAAACTGATCTCTGCAGACTTACACCACAAGAAATATCAGCAGTCCTGACTGCAGAGGTGTACATAAGGGGTCGGCATTGGAAGATACTCAAACAAAAATCCAATCAAGTGTGAAAAATAGGACGCTGGAAATAAAACCACCTAAGTGAGCAGTAAATGATAACTAAACCCAGGCATTCATTGCTCAAACTCCGGCCACTGAGCAAGGGAGAGTTTGCTTAAACCAGACAATTGTCTATAGAAAAACTGGCAGAGCTTACGGAATCTGCAGCGTTTTCATACTTGTCTGAGATGCACACACACATAAAACAGTTGTTCTAATTACATCTGAAGGGGATAACATTCATCTCATTACTAAATTAGTGTCAACAGCAGATAGGAAAGACACTATGCCAAACCAGCTCTTAATTCTCAAATGTGTCTTTAAGAGCATTGTCTAAGCATTCGCATCTCCAGAAGGCAAATAAGACTCAATCACAGGATAAATCTGATCTTAATAAGCAGGAAATCATAGGAGCATCCCACATCTGTTTTCCCCTTATTAGATTAGCTGTGGTGTCACATCTGATGTCATGCTGTTATACCCTGACCTTCAGCAACTTAGCAGACAGGCTTTTAAACAGCCAGAAAGCTTCTGGGAGCTACTTTTGCTGGCGAGGAGCATAAATATGCACATTGTGTAAGGATGGGTTTCTCTAGGAAGTGACAGCACTGCATGACTGGGGATTTAGGGAACCCAACTGCAAACATCTTCACAGGATTCAATGGTCAGGACTGCAGAAGTCACCTGTTCTTGGAAATACCCATTACAATTATCGCCAGTGTTGCCATTTCCAGAATCATGGGGTGTATTTCGGTGTACTTGTGTGACTGAATTCATACAAAAACTTCACACTGACGGTACTTACACATTTGTTTGCAGCAATGCACCTGACCTAGCATGCATTGCCAGGTAAAATTCTCTCTGCCAGGCTGATTGCGCTGGGATGGCCTCTGGAATACAGGCACTAAGGATTCAGGCACGCAGTATTGATTTTCATCTTTTCTCTGGGAGAGCTGCAGGAATGCAGATGGCCTTCAGACCCTTCTGAGTTCCCTGTAAGTCAGATACCTAAATGCCAGTTTAATTTTGCTGCTTCTTATAATTCCATTTCAAATTGGGCTCTTTTCTTCCCATTGAGGGATTTTGCAAGCAGTTTATCATGCAATTTTTGTTTTATATTGAGAGAAATTCAAAACCTTACTTTGAACTATGGACTTAGCACATCACAAAGCATTCCTGCCAACAGCTCAACAAATCCAGCTCAGGTTTTCCCTTGTCTTCCACTACAACCACTGAGGCTTCGCCCCATGACAAGAACCATGAACAACAATAACAACATTTGATTGCTGCTTCTGTTGCAAGTGTGGAGCACAGAGGCAAAGAATATCAAACACCCCTTCTCCAAGCAGAGGGGGTTTGTCTGCTTGTTGCCATTCTGGCAAACCATTCAGACTTCCAAGCATCCTCTTCCCCAGTACAAAGCAAACAAATAGATTCTCCACGAAACAAGCACAATAAATAACCCTGAAGTACTTCTCTTCACATCAACCTGGTATCTTCCCCATTAATTGAGAGAACCATGGTTTCAGTTACGTTTCTCATCAAAACCCACCCAATCACCATGTGAAATGTTTCAGTAGATCTGCGTTTTTCAAGGGAAAATTGCTGTCTTTGGAAGTATTCAGCTACAGCTCTTTACCACTGCCACAAGCATATCTTAATGACGGATAGTCTTGAAGTCCTTACAGCTAGACAGAATGCGTTTGAGTGGGTCAGTGTTGATGCCATCTGTAATCTCATTTTCAGAAGTATTTCCTACAGCTTCCTACTGAGGTTCCCGAAGAACAGATTTGTTTCATTGCTTCCTACAATATTGACTGTGTAAACTCCATTCGTAGTGATAGCAGTTCCCAGCAGCATCAGATCATCTGCTTCATTTCTGTGGACCTCAGACGAGGGTGAAGCACGTCTGTCAGGGACAAGCCTCTGAATTAGACAAACAGCGTTCAGCAGCCCACAAAGCTCCTCTGATCCTTAACAAGCATTCGCCTTTAAAACCATTTTCATACTATAATTTTGTGGATTTAATTAAGCACAGAGGGAGAAAAGGAGGAAGGGAAAAACTCTAGAATCCAACAGGAACAATTGGGCAATTATACAATGAAGTACTTATCTTCAGGAAAGTTGCTGCGAAACACAACCAGAGACTTCCCAAGTTCACTGCACACATCCTGGAAAGCTTAACAGAAGGTGGTGAATAGCTAAGTCGCAGACATTCGGGCCCTAGACAGGCTTTTGCTACAGGCTGCAAACAAGGACAGCCTGATTTAGGGCAAGATGTTGTTTAGCGACTCAATGTATTTGAACTTCACGCTATTACTGGAGCTGTAAAAAGGTCTGGCGGTGCAGCAGCAGCAGCGAGGTTCTCATTAGTGCAGGAGAGGACTATGTGTACCAGGGAAAAATCCTCATCACAGAATACACAACCAGGCTGGGACTCTCAAAGGTGTTCATGTGAATTCAACACCCCTTCATGACAGTCCCCAGCACAAGGCTTGTATCGCTTCCCTGGGCAGAAGCAAAGGCCACTGGTGTAGCAATTGCACTTTCAGGCAGCAGCGCTTCTTTTGCAAGCAAGGCTGGCAATACTTCCTCTGCTGTCAGGGTGGAAAAAAGGAATCATGTCATTGATTCTCTTTGATTGATGCTCTGTTTTGTTAATGCACTTCAATGGGCTGATATTAAATACCTTTCTCTATCTTCGCTGGAGTTCCTGGAGGGGCTTAAAAGGCATTATATACATATTAGTCAATGAAGTGATATATCTGAAAATAGCATAATATTTATTGTAATCAGGCAGGAAAACTGAGGAACAGATGAGCTTTTCATCTCTGTGCTCCTCACCAGGGATTTCTCCTAAATCCATCGTTCACCCCAGAGAAACAAGGCTTTGTTCAATACGTAACTCATTCCAGAGTCTGGGACTGCTGATTTGGCTGAGGTGACATCCCTCTTTCCTGATGTTCCCACCATTTCAGAGTTTAGTGAGTTTATAACATCTAATGGATCATCTTCATTCACAGGAGTCTTAACCAAAAGGTCATACACTTTGCCAAGCAGGGAAGCAAGCAGTGAAAAACCATTCCAGACCCCTCTCTCCTTTGCCTATTAATTATAGAATCATAGAATCATATTAAGCCCTTTTTAACCCATTCTGGAACATAAGAGGTGCAGAACGAGCCCTCTCCAACTGTTTTTAATATGGCTTTTGAACACTCATCTTTGATGTGGTTTTAAAACATATCAATTCTTTATGTGTGTATCTATGCTGATGAGCATTATGCTCTGCTTCAAAAATATCTATTTCTGCACTCGGGTTATTTTATTCCCTATTGTTAAAATGAGAGTTTGGCTAAAGCATTTTAGCACTGCCTGTCAGGCACTTCCTTTCTCCTGCAAATCCTAAAGCTCTGATTCTCATCATTAAAGTCACTGACGATATAAAGACCTCTTCAAATAAACAATCTTCAATAAATATCATCAAGGCCAGGTTGGACACAGGGGCTTGGAGCAAGCTGCTCTAGTGGAAGGTGTCCCTGCCCGTGGCAGGGGGTTGGAACTGGATGAGCTTTGAGGTCCCTTCCAACCCAAACCAGTCTGGGATTCTATGATAAATGCACATAAATGATATAGAAATTGGCCTGCAGCATCATTGCAATATAAATAGAACTTTCTGAAAAGGAAACACATCCACATTCACTACCCAGAGCTCAACACAGAACAACAATGACCTGCATTTTAAAAGCCCTCTTGTAGCAAATGCTATGCAAACATTCAGAAGCTTTTCAAATTTCATAGACTGTGAAAAAAAACCCTCTATTCCATGCAGATAGAGCCATGAACTCCACAAGACAACAAGAACAATATAGTTATCAACCACTTCTCCCTATGAAAATGCAAGTCCAGCTGAAGGTCAATCCAATAGTCTGCCGAACCCAGTTTATCTGGTAGCAGATGCTTAAAGAACAGCGTAATCACAGACAAGCACAGGATGATTTGTCACCCATCCTCCAACCAGAGTTGCACTTTTCCAGAGCTGAAAGCTGCATCTGGAACACTGGTGAATGTGTCCTTCAGGAAATCCCACAGTAATCATCCCCTTTGTGTCTTCTCCTTACCCATCTTGATTTGTCACTTCTATCATTAAATCTAAACTGGAAGCCATGCCCTCCCATCATCCTTCTTATCCTGTGCTGGCTTCCTCAGTAGCTTGGGCTAAGGAATACCAAGTAGAGCATGGCACAAATGATCAGACTACAGCTCTGGAAACCCACATTTGCACCTTCCCCAGGCACTGGACATAGAGTTTAGCACTTGTCCAATGTAAGAGTTTACTTACATCCTGAAATAAGCACGTGGAAGTCAACTGGGAGATAACAATTGCTGCAATTAATCCAAGTGTAAAAAGATGAACAACAGTTTATCCAGCTTTTATCCTCCTATGACTGACTCCAGTTAATTCTACTAACACCTCCATAGACACACAGGCCAGACCCAACAGCAGCTTAATTGCTGCTCACTCTCTATATTCTTTGCTCCGTCTGGAGTGTAGCCTTGGATGCCACAGTGCTGCCAGAATATTATCATCAGAAAAAGACTCAGGAATAGAAGCACAGCATTAGGCAGATGGTTGAGGTCCTTCCTTCATTTGCTTTTCAAATTAAGTATGCCCAAATGAGACACTTGGTATCAGTTTTCCCATACAACCCCACATAGCCATACCATAGAAGGACTTGATCTTTTTGCCTTCCTGTGGCTGATCACTAGTCATGAATGCCCAGTTCATATTCAGGAATGAAAAGGCAAAGGGTGCTTCTGAACCTGACTTTATGAGGCCAGGTGTTATGAGACATCAAGTCCTTTTAAAGCATTTCCATGCAATAAACACTGCTTCTTTCATATTGTATCTGAAATCACATCAGTGAGTTACCGCCAGAGATTGTGTGTATTCCATGCAAGCTGCCTGGGACTGTAAAGTCTTCAAATGACACAGCTAGGAAAAGCATGCGTGGATAGGGAAGTGGTTTGAGGTACTGAAGGCACCATTTGAGGAGCTGGGGTACTAAGTGTGCTGGGGTGGCATGCCAGAGCAACATAAAGCAACTGTGACAGAGCTAAAAATACAGTGCAGAGCTTGTGAGGCTCAGAAAATAAGAAAATAACATTGCAGAGGAATGAGACACACACAGACCCCAGCACACCAAAAGGAACAAACCAAAACTGGAAAGACATCCCCTTTCATTCTGTGGGACCATTCAACCTCTTTGTTAGAACATCTCATCTGCCCTTGCCCTGCAGATGTGCAGCAACAGCAACTGTGCAAACCCAGATTCCTTGGGGCAACAAGCACTTCATAAGCAAATAACCACATCTTAAAGTACAAAACAAGCAGATATGGTTTCAAGTGCCTGGCAAGGTGCAGGTACATCATGACAGTGTGTTAAATGCATTATTCAACACACCACAAAGTATAACACGGTAAAGGGATCATTTATAGTGCATTTACCTCCCATCAGCAAAAGTATTTGAACAGAACAGTGGGGACTTGAGCAGTAGAAATAACACAGTGCAAGAGATAACCAACCTGGAACAGCAAAGAAAACAGCTTACCAAACTTGGATGTCTCAACCCCAAAGGGGAATTAAAGGAAATACTTTGAGCTAGAATATTTTAGTGAACAAAACCCATCACATTTAGTTTGCAGACACTGTCTCCTGTGAAAGAATTTTGCAATCACATTTCTAATATCCCTGGAGCCTCATATAAAAGTGGGTTCCCAAGTTATATCATCTACCATTTCCCCTCTATTCTTAATGATGCAAAGAACCCAAGGGGATTTTCTGCACTTAAGTCTACTCAGATACAGAAATAGGAGTTCCTTCTGCTGAGAGCACAGCGTAATGAACTGGGGCTCAACAGACCTGGCTTGTCACCCCAGCTCTGCCATTAGCTTGCAGGCTGACCTGGCAGTGAGGAGGTGCATCATCTCCCTCTCAGTCTCTCCATTTGTGAATTGAGGACAACACCAATACTCAGCAGAGCTCTTAGAAACAAGCTGATGTGAAGCACAGTCTACAGGAGCAGGCGTTATTCTGCTGTAATTAAGCACAAGACCTTCTCATTTCCCTTTGCCAAAACATTCCCTCAGCTACCAGCAAACAAAAATGCTCCAGGAAAGTTATTTAAGCTTCCAGGCTTAAGTTTGATAAACAAGAAACCTGCCTGATGTAGGCACACAAATATAAAGGCAATGACTACCTTGAGAACTGAGGCAATCCACTGCCTTTATCGCTGCGGCAGCGGTCGGTGCTGGCCCATGTCGTGCAGCCCATGAGCAGCAGCAAAGGGCCATTGCTTATGTTTATTGTCAGTCATTCACTAAAATGGATGTTACACGACATTCAAAGTATGTTGGGTGTCCGGGTGCACTAAAAAATTAATTTGCCATTCAGAAAGGTTCTCATTGAGCTCAATCAGCCTTGTTTCAGCTGCGTTATCTGTATGTTTCTAACATACTTATTCCCTATATTTTTTTGCAGAGCTAGCTCAAAGCGAGCTTTCTATTTTATTATTAATTTAATGTAATTTCTATGTATTCCTGGGAGTAGGCCGTGGTGTAACAATTCTACTGCCACATTGCCATCTCCAGGCAAGCCAAGGAACTGTACAAAAAGCTCTCAGAAGTGTATAGACGTACACAGAATCATTGAATAGTTTGGGTTGGAAGGGGCCTTCAAAGGTTATCTTGTCCAGCCCTGCGATGAGCAGGGACATCTTCCACTATGTGCATATATATATTTTAAAGGACATACTCTTTTGGGATACTTATTTCAGGGAACCTATGAGAAGGTGTCAATCATTTGCACTGTGTTTTACTTCTTGAACATTTCCACCACCTGAAGCAAACTGAGGCAGAGCTCTTGCACCCGGAGCAGCAGCTCAATGCTAACTCCTCTGAACTCGTGCCCTCCAAAAACCGCAATCTGGTTCTAAGACAGATTTTAGATGTACACAAGAGCTCCATTGATCTCTATTATTCCTAAAGTGACAAACCCTGAGGCGAGTTTTCTATATCCTCCCATCAAGCTACTTCCAAGAGCTTGGAGTGACAAGGACAAAAAGTCAGTCTCTTCACATCCACAGCTTGCACTTGATTTTAACGTATCCTGTCGCATTAAGACTTCCAGCGCATTTATAAGGAGCACTACAAAAGATATGCCCAGTGTTAAGTTTTGGCTAGAAAGGGACAACTAACACTGCCATAAGGGTTTCTCAACCTCACACTGAAACACAGAGGCATAGTCGAGCTGTGCTGTCCTGTTTTCAAGATAATTAAGCTGTTCCAAGTAATTACTGTACCCTTCAAGAATCATGATGAGAAATGACATATGTAAAACTTCTTGGAAGCGTTGCTCACTCAGTAGATTCCTTGCTTTAAACTAAGGGAGCAAAACTAACTTTTAAACATCTTCCATTTAAACACACATACATTAAGACTATAACATTTACAGGAAAATTGTCAGGAATTATCATGGCTCACAACAGAGTAAGAGCCAGGTTTACAAAGGTATATGGGTCCATGATACAATCCAGGTGAGATGCAAAAGGAAGTTGATCCTCACTAGAAGCAACAGATTCCCACATCACCTCACACCCTCCATCAAAGGTGGGTGGAAAAAAACAGAGCATAGGCTGTCTCTTCACTGTATGTTCCTTGTCAAGGAGGATTATGCAGGTATCATTGAAGACCTCAGGAGAAAACCCAGTTTATCAGGTTTTAGGTTTCTTTTGGTGGTTACATGTTCTCTCAGATACAGAAAGTTCCATCCTGATGTAGATCATCCAATGGACACATTTCTTCACATCTGTAGTAAGTTTAATCCCAATACCCAAAGAGCATGGAGCTGAAAAATGATTCATAAAAAAGTTCTCTCCTTTAAAAGGTTAAAAGCATCATTACCCAAAAAGGAATTAAAACCCTGGCCTTGGACTATTGTTAGCTTCTTCTCAACTGCTTCTTGTGGGTAGAGGTGAAATACTAGAAAAATACATTGCTGGGTTCTTGTCTTTCCCCAGCTACACAGACATATGTCATTACAGCACATTAGCAATACCTACCAGCATAGATGCAGTGCAGTCCTCTAGAGCAGCCTAAACCTCACGGTTCCTATGAGGAAAGGGATATCAGGAGATGATAGGCTGGGAAAGTTGGGGCTGTTCAGCCTGGAGAAGAGAAGGCTGCGGGGAGACCTCAGAGCAGCCTTCCAGTACCTGAAGGGGGCCTATAGGGATGCTGGGGATGGACTCTTCGTTAGGGACTGCAGTGACAGGACAAGGGGTAAGAGGTTAAAACTTAAACAGTGCAAGTTTAGGTTGGATCTAAGGAGGAAATTCTTTCCTGTGAGGGTGCTGAGGCACTGGAATGGGTTGCCCAGGGAGGTTGTGAATGCTCCATCCCTGGCAGTGTTCAAGACCAGGTTGGATGAGGCCTTGGGTGATATGATTTAGTGTGAGGTGTCCCTGCCCATGGCAGGGGGGTTGGAACTGGATGATCTTAAGGTCCTTTCCAACCCTAATTATTCTATGATTCTATGATTTTCTTCACGATAGCAAGCACCTTGTGTACATATGGCTCCCCTCAAACAAAAGCTTCATGTGCCGACCTGTCTCTGCTCCCACACAGGATGGAGAATGAACTGCACTAACAACATCCATCTTCACCATAAAACATTGTGTTTCTCAGCAAGGGTCAGTGTTGTGGTAGCACCATTTGTACATCCCTGCCAATACCAGAATAATCAGTTCCATTGCAAGAAATAATAATTAATCACATCCCTATGGAAAATACTTGTGTTCACACCAAAGACAAAGAAAGGGGGCCAGAGTAAAACTCCTCTCAGTGCTGTGTGATATCACTGAGAACATGTGTGGCAGCTTCATGAAACCTTGTCCACCACAGCAACCAGAAATGAATCATTCTTGGAGGGATTTTGTTTCTTAGCCTGCGCTTTAACTGAAAATAAAACATTTCACTTCCATCGCAGGAGCAAAAGGCACCATCAGTCAAACCGCCCTTGACGTGCTCATCACCTACTTCGTGTCAAATCAAAGCATTCTGCTTTGTTCTTCAAATTATGAAACCTGAGGACAAATTACCATTGCAAAAATCAGACTCTGCATATTAAAACCCAGGTCAAACGCTGTTGTTTTGGTTGGGTGTTGGGTTTTACTGTGGTTATCAAATTATTGTAGCTCTACACGTCAGAAACAGAATGAGAAATTCAGAGGTGGCATTTTCAATCCAATCACCCATTTCCTATGCCCACCTGACAGCATTTCATGGAACCCTCCAGTAATCATGAGAGCGTCATCACTTTACTTAAACCAACACAAAAGTGAACCTGTTCATTACTCCACATCTTATTTATTCAGAATTAGTGCCTTGCAGGGGGTTGTAGCCTCATACCCTATGAGTACATCCATATTTCTAGACCCGTGACTTACTTTTTTCCCTAATTAGTTTAAAACTCAGTTAAAATTCAAAAAACTAGAAATAAGAGAACGTTCCCAGGTAGATGTCTCCTGAATAAGTCAAGTTCAGCTCTGATGTCCGCTCTTCAAGCCAGCCTTACTAGCAAACATAAGACTACACAGAGGAAAATAGCAAGAAACACTTTATCTCCTCCAAAACTTAGCTGAAGATTAAGCTTTACTTCAAACATCTGATGGATGCCTGACTGTTGTTTGTAATTTAAATGGAAGTACTATTGCAAAAAAACACAGCTAGATTTTGATGCTAATAAACATCAAGATACTTCACAAAAGAGGTCAGTATCATCACACCAACTTTATGCATTAACTCCCCTTTTCCCCCTTTGTTTTTAAGCCAAAAATCACTTTAGCCCACTGGCAAAAGTAGGAACATAATCGAGTTCTATATGTCTAAAATATGCAAGGTTTCTATGAGCATTATCATAGAATCATAGAATTATAAAAGAGAATCACTCTAAGTCATCTCATTTTTCATGCTGCTTTCATCTCAACCTGCTTCCCCCCATCAGCTCCCAAACTGCTGAAGGTCTTTCTTGTAGTTACCTAGTGTTTGCAGGAAGCAAATAGGCTTTTAAAGCTGGGTAAAGGTTTCTGAAGTTGCCATCAGTCCAAGTTTTCCTATTGCCTGTGCAACAGCATAGGAACTCTTCAGAAACCCCCAATTACTACGTGCCTTTGGAAAAGAAGATCTCAACACTTGGAAGCATGGTGGGGTATTTCTCCCCCCACCCAGGAGTTTGCAATACTTGAACCAGCTATAGCAGAGGAGTTCTCTGCTCTTTAAAAAGGCTGATTTCTGTCCCTGTCCTGTTATCCACAGCTGCATGCCTGACATTAATTGAAGTTATCGACAAGAGTGTTAAGCGTTAATGCATCCTCATTAAGCAGATTTACTACTCCTGTGCCCTAGTGCTTTCAAAGGAACCATGGAGCTACCTTGTTCTTCCTACTTTACTATTAACCAAGGAAATCAACTAGCAAAAAAGACCAAATAAGACCAAAAAATAGAGCATGATTCCAAAGGAGCAAGTGGATCTACAACTTCATAGCATACTGTGCCCACAGCAAGAGAGTTCCTTTCTTCCACAGCTCACATTGACAAAACTAGATATATTCATACAGCTGTCTTCACTAATTGGCATTTGAGCCAGAAGCCCAAGCGTTGCAGCCTCTTTAGATGAAGCTTAAATACTAGGGGCACAAGGCAGAATCCATGCAAGTCTCTAGCACTGAAGACCATGGGCAGGCTGATTCACACCACAGAGCTGGCCTTTGGTTTTTAGACCCAAGAAGAGCAGTTCAATACCCCTGGATTTTCAAAGGTGATGGCTTTAAGTCTTTAAAACAGAAGCCATTTGTCTTCTAAAGCAGCATGTCAAGAATTATGAATGATCTATTGATCATTAAGTTCTAGCTGTAATTTTAAATGCTCCAAACTAACCAGATCTGAATAAAGAGCACAGTTTGTGATGCCATTGATGCAGCTGCACACACACACAAGCTACATAAGAGCCATCTCCTCCATCCATAGTCTAAATTATGCAGCAGTGTAGAAAAGGAAGCCCAGCACCTGCCCAGCTTTTGGATTTAGCCTTCAGATATAACACTAGTTTTCACAAGCCATATGAATACAGGCCACTGAAGTTACGCAGACAAAGCACGTATCTGATTTACCCCAAAATCCACTTATTTGTCAGTGTAGTCATTAAATACACTGACTCCTAACACTTGCAACATGTTTTATATAGGAACTTATTTACCTTTCACTTTCAGTCATTGAACCACATTATGTATTGTCTTCAACAGCAGAGCTCCTACTGATTGTTGCTACTGAACCTGCACACATGTATTACAAGCATTTTACTTCCCACAAAGAATGCAAACTTAAACAATGCAAGAAAATGCACTTACCAGTAGCTAAAATATGCTGGCTTGAACAGTAGCTAAAGAAATATCTTAGTCATGCCCTTCCAGTGTTAAATCCCTCTTGCCAAGTTAATTCCAGTGAAGAACAGAGTTTCTGTTAAAGAGATGAGGCCTGGCTCTGCATCTCCTCTGCACCATGCACGTGCTTTTGCATTATTGTTGAAGCAATTTTTCAACACAATATTTGGCTCATATTCCAAAAAAAAAAAAGAACCTCCTTTTGGCAGAGGAATTCAAATTTTCACAGGGGAGAATCAGACTGAGAAGTCGAGAGATACATATGTCTACACACACATGTAAAAGCATTACTGCAGCATCTCCGGACTTCTATTCCCTAAGGCATATCTGAATTACACTTCCAAATTAAACCTCTCTTGATTTACTATGGCAAAACATAACAGCATTACACCACAGCAGCTCAGCAGAAAGGACAGTGTGATATATCACGAGTTGCAGTGCTTCGCCAGAGAACTGGGCTCTCACAGAATATACCCAAAAAGTGACTGACCGACAGCGCACATGTAGGAACCAGAGCAGGACGTTTGAAGTGTTTGCTTTCAGGCTGAAGAATCTTTTTTCTCTCCCATGTTAACTTTTCTGCCAAAGCAAACAGCTGGAAATATTAACAAATATTACTAACCAAGAAATTCATAACCAGGAAATATGAATACAAAGCGGGTACGAAGTGATGGGAAACGCTATGAAGGTCAAAAGAGCATAGGATTTGATCCATTAGGGTTTCATTTCCTTAATCAAATTTTGGGCATCCAGACCTTGACAGCATCTCTACAAATGACACAGTTCTGCCATTTGGGGGTTTAAAACCTTTTTACTGTAGTCCAATGGCAAATGATCAGTAAAGCACAGATTTCAAAGAGAAAAGGCTCACCATGGAGGACCCCGTTAAAGCAGAACAGCGGTATGATGTGATCTGCTTTACCACTGCTCTGTCTCCACAGAGCACTGAGAGTCCAGGGGAAACCACAAATTAATTCAGGTATCATTTTCAAGCTCATTCCTCATTTTGTGGAATAACACACATGGCAGAGAAACAAACAGTTACATGCTTCTGAGCATATTCAATGAGACCCGTTGACACAACAGTGCTGCTGAGGCCATCCAGGCCAATTTATTCTGACTAATTTCCATAATCTATTGTGCCTGCATCTGCAGGCATTTGACTCGATTGCTTTCAGAGGCAGCTCACTTTTCCAGACCCCTTATTTTCCATTCCACTTCAATAAATGCCTTTTTCCCCTATTTCCACTCAATCAATTTTATTACGTCTTTATGTGAAGAATTCCCTTTGGATCACTTGGAAAAGCATGTAACAGTCCAGAGAGAATCTAAAGTAGCAATTTCCATAGGGATCCTTCTCATGAAGGGATCTAACCTAGCCATAAATGTTCCTCATTGCAATATCCAAGGAACAAGCTAAGGTAAGAAAAGCCTTCCCAAAGCATTTTTAAACGTCTAATGCAAGTCACACACACTGAAGAAGAAACAATCTTCTTTTTCCAGAAGAGCCAAGTATGCTGCTTTTACATTTCAGTGCAGCTAACAATCTATGATGCCACATTGCTTTCAGGCCCAAGAAAAATCTCTGCACAGCACCATCCTGTGCCCCCTGAGTGTGCAAGCGCAGGCAAAAGGAAGGTCAAAAGACAGTCTCTGCTGTCTTCTACTGCATGCAAGTGCAACACGAGCTCCCCTCTGCCATACGGATCGGTCCTAGAACAGCAGACTGTGGAGAAGCCCCACATTAAGCATGGTAGCAATCAAAATATGCCCAAGAAAGAGCCTTGTGCCAAGTCTGTTCAGTGCTCTGCGAGAGACAGAGGACAGCTGACACATTTTCTCTTGACAGATGCTCTGCAACCATTAACCAAAGTCTAAACTGGCCTAGGAGTTCAACTTGAAAAGAGATGGCTCAAGGGAGACCTTAGAACAGTCTTCCAGTGCCTAAAGGGGCTACCAGAAACATGGAGAGAGGCTTTGGACAAGGGCCTGTAGGGACAGGCCAAGGGGAATGGCTTGAACCTGCCCGAGGGGAGACTGAGATGAGCTCTTAGGCAGAAGCTCTTCCCTGGGAGGGTGCTGAGGCGCTGGCACAGGGTGCCCAGAGAAGCTGTGGCTGCCCCATCCCTGGCAGTGTTCAAGGCCAGGTTGGACACAGGGGCTTGGAGCAAGCTGCTCCAGTGGAAGGGGTCCCTGCCCGTGGCAGGGGTTGGAGCTGGAGGAGTTTTAAGGTCCCTTCAACCCAAACCAATCTGTGACTCTATGAGAAAGACTTGTGGACACAGTATGGGTCAACTGCATCACTGCATATCAGGACAGAGGGGACTTCTTCCCATGTTCAGGGCTGCAACTAAGCCAGAATGGAAAAACTCGATGCACTGGGGGATCAGCATCCTGGAGCAGCAGTCAGCTCCCTCTTGGAAGAGGCATGTGCGTCAGATAACCAGAGGTAACAAAGGAGCTGTGACCCTTTCATTACTTTGCAGAAAATCAGTTGTAATTCTCCCATCCATAAACCAGACAAACCTAAGAGGGCCCTGAGATCCGTGAGTGAAAAGTTCCACGTACATTAGTAGTAGTCTTATTATTCCCAGCCATCAATCATCCATTTTCTAGCAGCACTAAAATTTCAGGCAAAGCCACTCTCAGCAGAATTGCTCCAGAACAGGTCAGGCTGCATAATGAGTGTTCTCAATTTCAGGACTGGTTGGCTGCTACAACATGTACCAGCCCGCGCTCAGCATGCTGCTGGGCTAATGCTTCCTCATGTACCCAATTATACTCTTGTATTTGTTAATGTTACATGAGAAATCTTTACCACTACAGTAAATCACCCACTATGAATCCTGGAGCTAAAATTCTTTTAATGAACAGTCGTAACAGGAAAAAATATCTCCTCAAACAAAACCATGGGAAAAAAGTAGTTTTATGACACATGAAATTCTGGCTTTCCCTGATTAGTGTAATTTCTTTAGTAGCTTTAGCTCAGGATGCAGCTCTTGCATACATAAACAGGCAATATTTTAGACGCCATCCATTCAATTGGTAAGTGGGAAACTGAACAGTGTCACTGACAGTTTGGGTACATGATACAAGGCAAAATGTTCTGTCTGAGCTTGCGGTGCTTGGCACATCCTCTGGTCAAAGCAGCTCTGGCAAGGTTGGACCCCTCAGTTGTACAACACCAACGAGCCAGGATCTAACACCCATCACTGCAACATGAATCGGAAGCAGCATGGACCAGTGGGAAGATCAATCTGGCCATCAGCAAATGTCATCCCAAATTTAGGTGGCATTACTTGCGGCTGAGGTGAGCCATAGGGAAAGAATTGATTTTGGTATTTTGAATCCCCTGTAAACCCAAGACCAGTATTAAGCACTGGAACACATTTAGATGTGGAGAAAACCACAGTATGTTCTGTAAAATCAGCAGGATACCAACCAAAAAGTGTCGGCTGGTATGGGGATAACTGGGCATCCTTGCTGTTGAGAGGGTGAGACCTCCCCTACACCTTCTCTTCCAACTACTGTGAATAACTGCAATTGTGAATCAACTGACATGCAAGAAAACAAATCAAGAACATAAGTAGAACAAATAATGATGTGTGAAACAGCCCCTTGGGTGATGTGAGACTGCTTTGGGGAATCCTGACTTGGATAAAGTGCATTTAACAATCAGACAGAAACCATGGGTTTGGTTAGCAGCTGCTTCCTCATGTCTTGAGGGTCTGTGACCAAATGCAATACATGACATTGAGGCTGGTCCAGGGATTTCAATCATACAGAAAGCAGAAGGTGTAATATGGACATGAACTTTGACATGAGTGAAGGCCCATGCTCCCTGGACAGTATGAAAGAGGACCATGCCACCTTCAGGCAAATCTGTGACCTGCCCTTTTGGAGCTACCAACTGTGATTTCCAATATGGAATATTCTAGTGAGTGAGCTTTATTAGGTTGCAGGAGAAAAAAGCATGGTCTGTAGAAGCTGTTCACTGTTCATTCCCTAGGAGAGGGAATGAGGACCGTTACAAATAGTGGGAGTAAAGTCTGGCAATAACACAATTACAGTATCTGCTAGTACTGAAAATAAATCTATGTGCCAGAGACACAAAGAATTGCAGCAGTGGCACGTAAATGAAGATATTAATTCCAATTCATAATGGGAATTCAGATGGAGTTACACATCATCAGCATGAGAAAACTAAATGAAGAGGTCACTGCAAGCAGTGCAGCGTCAGCGACAACCAAACCATCTTAAACCTTCAGCTGGCGACTCTCAGACAGTAGCAGCACTGAAGACAGCAGGGTTTATCACATGGCATCACCCCAATGGGAAGCAGTTTCAAGGCACAAGGGCCACCTCAGTCCCAATTGTGCTGCCAGCTCCTTGGATGACCTTAGGGAGTACTGCCTCTTTGTTCAACCATGGTCATGTTGTATCACCTATTTCAAAGCCAGATCTCCCCCTCCTCCCTTTATTGTTTTAATTCAGCCCAGAGTTAGAAGTTTTTTTAAATCCTTGGCTTGAAAACCATTCTACAGGATACTGGCATTAATTTGGAACTAAATTTCCTCAGAAAACCATACAAGAGAAAAGTTATACCAAACAGCAGTAGCTGGACAAGTAACAGATTCTGGTGCACAGAGTAATAAATGTTTGAGGCAGCATCCCTGCAGACAATCTGGATTAGTGATAGCTGATAAGTCCTTATCACACATCTCTCTAAAAAAAAAAAAAAAAAGGAGAAACAAAGGGATGGGTCAAAAGAAAAGTGTATGTAATGAATGAATGGTGGGGAATAAGAAGACAAAAGATAAGTCTCTGGGCCATAGAATGGAAAAAGTCTTCCTAAAGGAGCTTTTATCACCTATCTGTTTCCCACACAGCATCAAAACAACCTCATACAGCAGAGGAAGAAAGCGTGGAAGCAGGAGTTAAACCATGGATTTGGAGAAATCTCCAGGAACTTGCCAATAAAGTTGAAGTTGACAAGCAGGAATTCTTTATTGTGATGCCGGGAGACACGGGGGATAGTTCCTCCTAGCGTGTCTCTCCCAAGCATCAACCAGGCTGTGATTATATTGTCCTTAAACACACATATTCATTAGATTACATACATATTCACTGAGTTACTTATACATGACATCATAAAACATTGTACTGCGCCTTCATCACTTCATTTTAGGATCCTTGTTATGTCAGTAACCACCAGGCCAGTTCTGGCCAGTTCTTGCACAATGCTTATCTTAGCCATTTCCTTATCTCTATAGCTGCTAACAAAGCCTAATGTCCTTGAAGTTACTCATTTACAACCTTATTCTTCAGTCAACGGCATTCTTCAATACCCCCTTTTCTTGTCCTATTGCAAATTCTTTTGCAACTGAGTTATTTCATTCTTAATTAAGTTTCCTGAAGTATTTCCCTGTTTCTACTTAATGCTTAGTTTTGTTTCTCTTCCATTCTTCATAGCTCATCATGGATTGCTTGTAACACCAAAAGGAGCATTGGACCGTTATACGTGTAATCAAAACCATTCCTATTATTACCAATACAGCTAAAACCAACTGTCTCAACCAGGAGAGATTGGGTACCCATGATGTTAATTTTTCCCAAATTTCCTCAGATCCCCAGGAGGTGTCGTCCTGTGACACCTCATGAAGTATTTTAACTTGTTTCCGTATCGCTTTTAGGTCAGTAGTAATTCTTCCACTTTGATCTACATAGGAACAACAACTATCATTGATTACAGAACAAACTCCTCCTTGGGATGCTAACAGTGTATCTAATCCCACTCCATTTTGGAGCACTACTTTGGACAGGCTGGTT
This sequence comes from Pezoporus wallicus, assembly GCF_028554395.1. NCBI lineage: Eukaryota > Metazoa > Chordata > Aves > Psittaciformes > Psittacidae > Pezoporus > Pezoporus wallicus. The sequence goes on from NW_026636985.1 coordinate 2,347,415, forward strand.
ATTTCTTCTTGTAATGCTAGAATAGCATCAGCAGTTCGATTTTCCATTTCCTCAATTGCAGCTGAGATATTTACAATCGCTTTTTCTAATTCACTAACACCTAGAGATGGAATAAGCCATCTAACAAAGCTATGGAAAGCAGTGTTTCATTCTGCTACTCATTTGATTCCTTTAATAAAACGCCGGACCCAGGCTCCAGAGGGATGAATGACAATTACTACTCCCAATGTGCATGTCCCTTTCCAGTTAGGAGGCAAAGCCTTATAGGCATTTTCTCCACATAACCAATACCACCCTTTCCCTTCAGGAACATGCCAATAACCAGTTAAAGGTTTTCAAAGGTGAAGTTGCATTGCTCAGCTGCAATATGGGTGACTTCCTACTGACATGTTGCCTTGATTAAGAGTTTTGTTAGTGGTTACACATTTAACTTCTGACATATTCAAGGCTTGTATCCTTAAAACACGTAAATTTGTATGGCTCATCAGTATATATGGGATCCCTCCAGAATCTATTCCCATTTGTCTTAAAGGGGATGGGGAGGCCAATTAAAGGAATATCTGGTCTCTCTCCTGATTTAGGTAGCTGAGTACAGATCCAACAATCACTCTTGTTTAAGACGCTAGTAACATTTTGTGTCAATCTCAGATACAGATTTGGATTCCATGCTTCTACACCTATTATTATACAAGTCCAAATTATGATCGATGCAGTCTCACATATGTGGGTCCTGAAGACTCAAACGCACCGTACTTTTTCTCGGTTCTGGTGTTTCTCTGGTTCTGGCACCTTCTTGATTCTTGAGTAATGTACCCAAGCAGGTTGCTCTTTTATCCTGATTGCAGTAAAGGTGATCAGCAGCACCTAATATGATCCATTCCACTTTTCCTCAAGACGATCACCTGTAAAGTTCTTATTATAAACCCAATCTCCTGACTTAAAAGGATGGATAGGATAATCTAAACCTCTGGCTCTGGTCCCTAACACTCTGCCCATTTATTTCTTCTGTTTTCCTAAGTTTACTAAGAACTGTTGAAGATATCCTTCTCCTACTTCTTGAAGTCTCTCTCCTTTCAATTGAGATTGATATGGCCTTCCATAGAGAATCTCAAATGGGCCTTCAAAATTCCTTCCTTTGACCAAGGTTTTGTACTGATTCTCAATAAGGCCAATGGTAATGCTTGGTACCAATGTAACTTAGTCTCTTGACAAATCTTCCCAAGCTGTTGTTTAATTAAATGATTCATTTTTTCCACTTGCCCACTGGCCTGAGGCCTATATGGAACATGCAATTCCCAATATATTTCCAATTTCTTGCTGACTTCTTGTAATGATTTTGCACTGAAATGTGTACCGCAGTCAGAGGAGATAGTTGCTGGTACTCCAAAATGAGGTATTATTTCATTTTATAGCACCTTAATCGCTTGTTTTGCATTGTTTGCCCTGCTAGGGAATGCTTCTGGACACCCTGAAAAAGTACCTGTCAATACCAACAAATATCCATAACCTCCTTTCCAAGGTAATTCAGAAAAATCTATTTGCCACTGTCATCCCTGAGAATTCCCTTTTCCAATTGTCCCAACTTGATTCCTGTTTTCAGTCTTTGGTTGTATTTCAGACATAGTTGACATTGTTTTGTCACTAATTGCACTATGGTACAGAACTTTCTTTAAGTGTTTCTACAAGGCATTAGTTCCCCAATGAGTTCTGTTATGTTCTTCTTGTATCAACTTCCATAACTGATTATAGGGGATCACTACTTGCCCATCACATATTTTTATCCAACCCTTTTCATTTTCCTGTCCTTCCAAGTCTTCAATTAGTTTTATATCTTCCTTGGAGTACCTAGGTTTAGTTTGCTCAATTACCAATTTACCATCAGGAATTAAGGACATAACCTCAAGTCTTTCTGTTTCTGCTGCCCATTTAGCCTCACAATCAGCCAAATTATTTCCAGTCTCTTGATCAGAGTTACCTTTTTGATGTCCTTTACAATGTATGATAGCCACTTCATGAGGTAATGGTACAGCTTCTAACAATCGCAGAATTTCCACTGCATGTTTAATTTGTTTTCCCTGGGTATTTAAAAGTGCTCATTCATCCCAAATTGCTCCATGTGCATGAACTACACCAAAGGCATATTTGGAATCAGTCTGTATGTTTATCCGCTTGTCCTTTGCCATCTCCAAGGCTCTAGTCAGGGCTATTATTTCTGCCTTTTGTGCTGAGGTGTTAGAGGGTAATGGTTTAGCTTCTATTACCTTTGAAGTTGTAGTTATGGCATATCCTGCTCTTCGTTCACCATCTTTAACGAAGCTGCTGCCATCGGTGAACCAGGAATCTGCACCCTCCAGAGGCTCCTCCTTCGGGTCTGGTTGGTTTGAGTATACTATTTCTATAGTGGCCAAGAAATCATGAGCTAACAGTTGGTTCCATGGGGGATTCCTGAAGGAAAGATGCTGGATTCACACACTACTGACCACAATTTCCACATCATTCAGTTCTACTAGGATGGCTTGATACTTAAGAAACACGATGGCAATAGCCAGCGAGTACGTTTTTATTCTAGGACTGTTGGTAGCGTGTGACACTAACACAGTGATCTTTTGTCCCAGGGTAAATTTTCGGGCCTCTTGGATGTTTAAGGTAACTGCTGCCACTGCTCTCAAGCATCCAGGCCAGGCTTTACTTGGTTCATCCAGCTGTTTTGAAAACAGGCCACTGCTCTTCTATAAGGTCGCAATCTCTGAGCCAAAACCCTCAAGGCTATCCCCTGTTTCTTGTAGGAATATAGCCAAAAAGGGTTTAGTTATGTCTGGGAGCCCCAGAGCTGGAACTCTCATGAGTTCTGTCTTTAAACTTTAAAATGCCTCTTCAGCTTGACCTGTCCTGTTTAGAAAGGCTGGATTTTCTCTCAGCAGCTCATATAAGGGTCTTACCAGAACACCATAATCATGGATCCAGAGGCAACACCACCCTGTCATTCCCAAAAACAGGTCTTTAACCCTGGATGGTCGTGGTGTTTGACAGATTGCTTCCTTCTGAGCTCCTCCAAGTTCTTGTTGTCATCCTGTTATTTCATAACCTAAATTAGATACTTGAGTTCAAATTAGTTGAGCCTTCGATTTAGATACCCGGTATCCATTTAGCCCTAGAAAGTTTAACAATTCTACAGCCCATTGAACACATTCTGTCTCAGTTTTGGTAGCAATTAACAGGTCATCAACATATTGCAGTAAAGTGCCTGTCTGGGTGGGTGCTTCTCAGGATTCTAATTCTCCTGCCAATTGATTTCCGAAAATGGTCGGACTGTTCTTAAATCCCTGAGGTAACACCATCCAAGTGAGCTGTGTCAAAGGACAAGCGGACAAACGTATGGACTGATTCCAAATATGCCTTTGGTGTAGTTCATGCACATGTCAGGGTTTTCCCGTTCAAAAGCAAATAAGTTTTGACTTTCTTTGGACAGTGGCAGACAGAAAAATGCATCCTTTAAGCCCAGACCGGTAAACCACTTCTGATTATTAGTCAATTTAGCCAATAAGGTATGTGGATTAGCTACTACTGCATGAATATCCTCCACAATTTCATTGATTGCTCTGAGATCTTGAACTAACCTGTAACTTTTCCCACTGGATTTCTTTACTGGCAAGATGAATTTTATATTCTGATCCACATTCAATTAATAGTGCATACTTTAAAAAATTTATCAATGATTTCTTTGATTCCCTTCCAATCCTCCAATTTTAAGGGATGTTGTTTTATTCTAACTGGGCGGGCCCCCCTTTTTATTTCTACTTTAATAGGCAAAGCATTTTTTGCCTTACCTGGAATTTCAGATGCCCATACTCCCAGATACACCTGGTTAAAGACTTCTTCTGTTTCAGGAAGGTTCTCATTAATTTTCTGTTGGATTAAAGATAAGCTCACAATTTTAATCAACTGATCATCTTTCACCTTTAATTCCATTTCTCCTTCTTTAAATGTTATTACTGCCTCCAAATGTTCTAGTAAGTCTCATCCCAATGAGGATTTCAGTGAATTTGGCATCTATAAGAATTTATGCACACCAATCTGTTTTCCCAATTTATGTTTTAATGCTCTCAGAAAGAATGCATTTTCCCAGCCGCCAGTAGCTCCCACACCTGTAGCCAATTCTTTTTCAACCAGAGTTAAATTTTGATTTAGTACCAAATAAGTCTCCCCTGTATCTATCACCAATTCTATCTCCTTTTTTCCTTCCCCTAGCTTTAATTTAACCAGTGGATCTGCTAGGGTACATTCCCCAGGTCCCGGTCAATCTAACTCTAGTTCAGTCACTGGTGTTTCCTGTTGTTTCCGTTGAGGACAGTCTTGCTTCCAGCATCCAAATTCCTTGCATTTTAGACACTGATTAGGTTTTGCATTGGGAGAAAAAATTGCTCTCTTTCCTTTATTGAACATTCCTCCTCTGCCTCTTAACTGCTGTTCCTCTTCCTCTGCCCCATCCTCTGCTTCCCCTGCAGGTCCCTGTATGCCTTAAAGCAGCTACTGTAGCACTTGCTATCGTTCTTCCCATCTTTTTCTCTTTTATCTGTTCCCGATTTCTATAAACTTTCCATGACTCATCTACTAAATTTTCTATATCTCGACTGTCAGGTCCTGATAATTTCTGAAGCTTTCTTCTAATACCTTCTGTTGTCTGTCCTAGAAATAAGTTAGAGATTTGTTATTTCCCTTCGGTAGAAGAAGGGTCTACGGTAGCATGTTTTCACATTGCTTCTCTTAATTTGTCTAGGAATTCAGTCGGTGTTTCTTTTGGTCCTTGTTTTATTTCAGATAGAACCAACCAATTTATGGTGGTTGGCATTGCATTTTCTAACCCAAATTGAATCAGATTCTAATATCGCTTTAAAGCAGCATAATCTGCCAGATCATCACAGTCTCAGTCTGGTATAGTCAAAGGAACATGTTCCTCCATTCTTCCTGCTAATGCACCAGTGATTATTTGGGCATTAACCTGAGCACAAACTGTTTTTATCATCAGCTGCTTTTCAGTTTTGGTTAATGCATCTAATATTAAGCCTATATCTCTCCAATCAGGATCCTGACTTTTGACAATCAATTCAAATTGTTTTGCTACTCCTATTGGATCGTGTCAATAATTTTTCACAATCTGTTTCCAAGTATCTAAGTCTCCCATTGAAAAATTTACTCTTATTCTGGCTTGTCCCTCCGGTCTCATTGCTTCCCTTAAAGGTGCCTGTGTCACAGGTCCTGTGTTACTATGGACACGAGCAGTGATCAGCATACCTTTAAATTCTTTTCTGCTATTATCATTACTATTAATTCCTTCCTCCTCATCAGAATCAGGAGGACTTGAAGCAGGTTTTACTGGATTTATTGGACCTTGCTGGTTTTCTGTTGCAAACCTTGGGCAGACATAATCTTCTATCCTATCTTCCTCCCTTTTTCTTAATTTCAGACACATTTCACCTATGTCACATCCTGAACAACATCTTTCTAGTTCGGATTTCAGTCTTTTTCTATCCTTTTCTAAGGCTAGAATCAGCGGATCAGAGTGTGTTCTATTTATTCCACATTCTTTCTGCCACTCTGAGTGATTTCTCAATGTGAAAAACATACCTGCATGCGTTGCTTCATCCCATTTTCCTTGCCTCCTTAAAAATAACATTAATTGCAACAACATATTATAATTCAAAGTCCCATTTGGGGGCCATTTTTCGTGATCCTCTAAGGTACATAATGGCCACCATTGTTTACAATATTTAATTAAAGTATTTTTATTTACCGAGCCCCTGGGGGATCCTCCTAATTCTTTCCAATGAGCCAGAATACACCAAAGGGCTCTTTTCTCTTACTTTTCCACTGTCGATATCCCATTATTTTCTATACACACACACACTCACACCGGATCCCAAAAATGCCACTCACTTGTTCACAATTTATAAAACAAAAACATACACCAAGTATACAAACACTAATTAGCAGCACAATATGAATATATACAGTTCACCATACATTAATTACTCAAGCACAGCATCAAATACTAAGGTTCGGCAATTGGGTCAGATACCAGGAAAATACAACCACGTTCTCATATCTGACATCTCCTATGCCTCACAGAACCATTCAGAATGTATACCCGTATACCAAAAGGACAATGGCAGTCAGTATGTGCCTTTACCTACGAGATTTTTCTATCCCAATTTACAGAAGGCTTTCTTATTCCTGCCTTATGGAATATTAATGACGTTCCCACATTCCTGCACTGGACATGTCCTACGCCTTATGGAACACTAATCGATGTTCCTGCATAGGACATCTCCTATGCCTTGCAGAATGCTATCAAACAAAACAATCAAAGGGATTCCTTTACAGTGATGGTCCTTGTCTGCTCCCACAATGATCTGAGTGAATCGAGGGGTCCCTCCAGGGAAGTTTTTCCTGGAGCCTTAGGGAGCCCAGTCCTCAGTGGGTCCTGCAGCCGAGCAGAGAGGGTCTTATCTGGGGTGCCAGACTGATTCGGAGAAACCTCCAGGAACTCGCCAACAAAGCTGAAGTTGACAAGCAGGAATTCCTTATTGCCGTGATGGGAGACAGCTCCTCCTAGGGTGTCTCTCCCAAGCATCAACCAGGCTGTGATTATATTGTCCTTAAACACCCATATTCATTAGATGACATACATATTCATTGAGTTACTTATACATCACATCATAAAACATTGTACCGCGCCTTCATCACTCCGTTTTAGGATTGTTGTCATGTCAGTAACCACCAGGCTGGTCCTGGCCAATTCTTGGGCAATACTTATCTTAGCCCTTTCCTTACCTCTATAGTTGCTAACAAAGCCTAATCTCCTTGAAGTTACTCATTTTCAACCCCATTCTTCAACCAACCCCATTCTTCAATGAGACAAGGAGGCACAAGAGCACAAAATGGAATATAAACCTTTGTAAATAAGTGGAATCAGTTTTAAGTTTGATGGCTTTGTAACAGTAGCAATGGAAAATAACTGAGGTGCATGATTCACAAAAACAAAAAAAAAAAAGCAAAACAAGAACGAGTGCAGCTAGAGAACAGTCTGAGAATTCTAAGATAAAGCCATTGTAGTTGACACAGTTTTAGGTCCTTAAGACCTTAGTACAAAATAAGTGTAAGAAAAACAGGACCTGGGGCTGGGGAGTATCTGGGACCAGCAGGTGTCCAGGATGGGCGCAGTTAAAGCAACTGGTAAGTAGAAGGACAGGATGGTTGCTATGTCTGTAATGTTCATTAAACTGGAGTAGACATCCACCATGCTGCTTCAAAGGCTGCCAGAAGTGATGAAGGTCGTTGGAAGAAGTAAAGGACCCTCAGAGACCACCACCACCACAATTCTGTACGCATGCAGGGATTTCTGGAAAATGATGTAATCCATATGTAGCCTCATGAATATGTATGTATGCCCAGGGACTATATAAGGATGGCTTGTGTAGCAATACGGGGACACACAGTTAGGAGGAGCTACCCCAGTTGTCTCCTGGTGCCACAATAAAGAATACCTGCTTGTCAGCTTGAAAACTCTGTTGGCAAGTTTGTCCTTGGAGTTTTCTCCGATCATCAATCAACCCCATCCTTCACCAGACTAGAAAACTGGCATGGGCTCTGGCTGCCTAAACCAGATTTAAGGAAGAAGTTATCTGGTCTGACACGTTCTCAGACAAATAACCCCTAAAGAGGTTTAAGATCCACCCTCAGCGCATCTCCTAGGTCCTTCAAGCTGGTTTTGCGGTCCTGCACGCGCCTTGGCTGGAAACATAAAGGGCTTTGAAGTCTGGACAGCTTTATGCCCCAAATCCATACCAATTGTTACTTATGCCATAGAAGCACTAAACAGCCTCACAAGCCAACCCTATGTAGCTTGTACCTTGTGTAATCTCTATTCAGAAGAACACACAAAAGCCAGCTGCTTCACCCAGGAGCTGCAAAGGCTATTAGCAGGGCTGCCAGTTACTGGGCACAATAATCCTTGTATCTGTAAATGTGTCTGACTTCCACATCAATTGTGCAATAGGGGGTAACAGAATCTCATTGCATCATTTCATTTCAGTTTTGAAGAGAGATGACAAGCAAAATCGGAGTTTGAAATCACATATTTTGAGGCAAGTCTGTGTAATAAGAGCTCCTCTCTAATTGTCAACTGTATTTTCCATCGGGTGCACTACTCTTTCCCAAACTCACTGCCCATTACATGAAATGTTGGATGGCTGCATAAGGAAAACATCCCTAGGTGTGTTTTTTCCAAGAGATTCCCAATAGACCCAAGTGCCCAAAGTTTACAGACTCTTCAGCCAAAGTGAAGAGCTCACACACAAAAAAAACCTTTAAATCAAGTTCAACAAATGCTTCATCCTGTGTCTCATTACAGCCATTTGCAGGCACTCTGGAGTGACTGGACACAGATTTGAGGGGCTCCAGGGACAAAGACACGGAGATGGGTCTGATTCTTAGTGAGGATTGCAGTCTTGTGCCTGTTAGATTAGATTTGTGCCTGAGATGCATTATCTTTGTGACTGTGATAAAGGAGCCAGGTTCTCAAAGAGCACAATGCCAAAATGCTACCTCATTATTCTACTGTAGTTGTGCTCAGAAAAGGAATAAAATGAGACACCCCGTTTTGCCATGACTGGCAGGTACTGTCAATTCACAGAGGGAGACATAAAAAGCTGCCTGAAAATGATTATGCAGATTTCTTTGGTGGCTTTGGGGGAGGGAGGGAAATGACATTAAGGTCATTTGGTGAGACCTTGAATATTTCTAATTCAAAATATGTATCACATTTTAATCAAACCAGTTCTGTGCTATTTCGAGCCAAGCAATTTGCATTCTGGCTATGTCATGGGGGCAGTTATGAGTCAGCTAAGCTCTCTAATATAATAACTATCAGAAAATTGTCTTGCATTATTCATGTTAATTATGCTGAAGCAAACACTGCGGACAGGAAAATGTATTTCCCATTGCAATATTTTTTGCCTCGTAGAGATTTTAGGCATTGATTGGACCAAGTTTCTTTCTCAAGATTAAACCTTCAGACAAAAAGGATGTCAGATACGCCTGGGCCTGGGCAAACAACAGTTCTGCCTCTGGATTTTTGTTCCCTTCAGCTGGTAGATCTATCGTGTAGAGATTTTGCTTCTCCCTCGACACTTATGGGTGCCTGGATCAGTTCAAGAAAGCATGTGGTAACAGGAATGCTGATTTTCCTGAGTTGCCTCCACTGCACTCAGCCTCAGATTTTGACTTCCAACTTCAGATTGTAACAAGCTACTTGCTTTCTCCTGAGCAGCCTTGTTCAACATCCCAGCCCACCCTGTAACGCAAATACAACATCTATAGCTTTTCTGCTTCGCAATCCCAACGGACCACTTGGCATCATCTGCACCTGTAACACGATTTTACTGGGAAGCTCTATCTGGAAAAATATCCCGGTATTCTACACAAAACAATATGTCCATCCACCCACCCCTTCTGCACTGAGACCATGCTCTGCCCCCAGCCAATACTTAACCCAATACTTCAGAAGATGTTGGAAACCACCCCACTGCACACCAGTGAGTTGCCAGTAAGTGTCAGGAGCACTGCAAGTAGATGGTGGACAATGACCTGGGAACCATCAGCCAAAGCCATTAATTCCTCTGTTTGGTTTGGTAATGTAAATAAGGTCTTAGCAGGTTTTGGTTCATTTAAGAGAGAAATTCATTGAGCTCCTTTGGTTGCTTGTACTTCCAGAAATTCTCCTTCAACTCGCTAAAGAAAGCATTGATGAAGTAACCTGGCCTCAGGAGCAGAACTGCGACCAGCTCATGTAAGGTGGCATTTGTAGTCTTGGTGTCAAGGAACTTTCTGGAATGGCATGGGAATTAATGGGCAAGTGAAGATGTGGGAAGGAAGAGGGAAGAGGGGTTTAAACCCCCACCTTGTTTTTGACAAACCTCAATGAAGGAGTCCCTAACAAACATTAAGACACAGGGGCTGGGCTGGGGGAGCTGCTTTTGCTTCCAGAAGGTTGAGGGAGTTTTATGGACCTTTTCCACACCAATCTATCGACACTGAGTAAAATAATGAAAAGAAATTTATCAACATAAAGCCAGTCAGTTCACATCCATTTTGCTCCACAGATTCTCGATGGCTCTCTCGCACCCCATTATCGCTGTATCCTCGAGGATGTCTAACATAAAAGGCTATTAACTCCCCTCGTAGGTGGAGACCTGAACATAACCACTGGCAGATTTATGCTACTGCAAATACAGATGCTTAATCGAGTTAGAGTCTGTGATCAGTAAAAGAGATTGATAGCCTGAGCACACTTAACCCTAAAGGGCAGAGTGATAATACTAACTCTTTATTACAGCAATTCAAAAGGTATGTTTCAGATAATTATAATTGGAGGGTTTACATAATTATAGTTGAAGTTTCTGCTAAGTTTATCAGATCTGCGTGGATCCAGCAAGATAACATATAGACAACCTACAGAATATGTGCTAATGGACCATGCCTGTAAGTACCTTCAAAGAAGTCAGGAGGTCTTTTTGAATAGGACAAAGCAGTAAGATACCTCCACTCTCTGTAGCTGATGCAAAAGAGACTGTATAAGAAAGGAAGATATTTGTGGTCTAAACCTTGACCGAAGAAGCCTTTTAATCCTGTGTTTTCCCATGGCTTTCACCAAGGAAACTTGCAAAAAAGCCCAAGTTCAGCATATGAACGTGTCTCTGAATCAAGCTTTAATGAAGGTCTGTTACTCTCGGTTTTCAGAACAGGCTTTGGGAGCAGCAGGCAATTCCAAGAGCAGCAAACTGAAGATAAGAAAAGAGCAAACTTGACATATAAGAATGAACACACGTGATTAAGCTGACACAGGTACAGAAACACAGTTGCCTGCTACTGTCTCTGTCAGCCTCTGCAAAGAATGTTGGTTTTACCTTTATGGGAAATAATTGCCCAAAGTGACATCAGTTTTTTACCAGTCAGACTAACTGGGATTTTCCCTATTAATCACTGCAATTACCTAGCCAGGCATCATCAGGAGGAACCCAGAGTACTCACTATGTTACATCTTTATTTGTGTTTAGAAGGAAAGCGTGAATGCTTGCTAAGAAGGTTGCAAAGGACATGCCTTTGACAGAGCCAGTCTCTCTCAGAAGCATTAAATGGTTTGTTACTCCTTTTACTATTGCCTTACTTAACCTTTACTAGAGAATGATACTAGTTCTTACCACACGTATGGGGGTATGCCACATAGCTGCACACACACACACAGACTCCATGAGCCTGAATACCAGCCAGCAACAATTACCCCCAGCAACAATATACCAATTATCAGGTTAACTATAGATGTAGTAATTCTTCTTAAGGACTTAAATAACCTTTTAACCAGCTAAATAAAAGAAGAAGGTCAGCCAATGCTAATTAAATATAATGCTGCTTTGTAGAGCAAAGGCAAAAGATGAAGCAAGCCCATTAGTGAGCTAACAAAATCAGAATTAATGGTTTCTATGTAACAGAGCCTATCAATTATTCATAGTCAGCATGACAGGCAGCGTACAGCAAGTGACAGAGGCTGAACTTTACCGTGCTGTTGTCAGTTTGACCTGAGAAACAACCAGGCATTAATCAAGGAATAAGGTCCCACATGTGGCAAACTGGGTGATTCAGAGTAACTTCAGCTTTGTGATGCTGGTCCACACTCCAACCCCAGTTCACCCAGCAAGAGCTGTTTCTTACTACACAGCACCATCCTGCTCAAAAACTTCTGCTGGGGCTTCAAGCTCTAGTGATAAACACCAAGAGATGACTACGAGAAGCAGCTTTCACAAGTTCCTTTGCAGGAATGTCATCTGGAATTGCTGAGACATGGGGAAAATGGAGGAGGATAATGATTGTGCCAACAGGATAGCGCCTTAAAGCAGGAATTCACAGTGCTTCATTAAGGCTGCTAATAGTCCTTCAGCCAGGTATTTGGCTTTGTATGCTGGAACCAACTCAGCCAAGGTTATGTGGAGGATCCATCTATACTCTCTGGGACAAAGGGAACAAAAACTTGAGAGTTCAGATTTCTGTTTGCCAATCTTGGGCACTGAGATAACATCGTGGCACCGAGAAACTCCAGTTACAAAAAATAGCTTTCCCTGGCCCTGCCTGGAGAGCAGGGCAAGGCTTTTAATCCTCAGCCCACGCTGCCTACACTAGAATATTGTATTAGCAGTAATTCCCCTAGATAGTTCTCATTGTATTAAGCCAACAAAAGAGTCAAAATTCATGCTGGTTTTTATTCCACTTTCCTCACTAGACAAAACAACTTCCTCTGTGATTTTCAAAGGCTTGTCTGTAGTGCTACATCCCTTTGCATCTGCCACAGCCTCCCAAGTCCCTAAGCTAGAATTCAGCTCTGAAACCCAAACACGCAGGCTCTGATTGTACCATGTCCAACTTGGATTTAGATTTCCAAAGCTTGATCTGAAGGAAATCCTTTCCTAGGCCTTTAACTTCCTACTCTTTAGATCAAAACTTGGAGAGCTCTTACGCATGTCAAGGTATGTCACAGGGATGCATGCAGAAAAGCTCTTACAACTCTTCTTAGCATCCAAGTCAGTCATTCAACACCTTCTTGTCTAAACCCTAAACTGCTTTGCAATATTCAGTATCAGAAGAAACTGGTTTTTCCTTCTACCACACAGGCTGAATTTCCATCTTCAGGGATAACTGCAGGTAAGTGGGACAGCACTGAGGGTGTCAAGCTGGGGCCTGGGCACTCACATGCAGTGTCCCCCTCCAGTGAAGAGGATCACTGTTGGGACTGTTGCCACAGCAGAAACTGTTGGGACTGTTGCCACAGCAGAAACACTCCTTTACAAGAGGATGTAGTTTGCTACAAGTCGACCCTGCTGGCCTGCAAGCACATGTTAGGTGGGGTTTCCTTATCTGTTTTGATTATTTAAGGGGAAAAAATGAGTCATGACAGTGGCTTGTTCTTTCAGTGAGATCTCGCCCTCTTCAAACAAGAAACAAAATTCTTGTCTAAATGATGATGTATTTACTACAGTAAACTATAAATCAATCTTTGGGTACTGACGGTAACACAAACTGCAAAACCAAAACTTATAAATCAGCCTTAGTTCCCAAAGATGAAATTCACTGCATCTATCTCCACTCATTGTTCTCTCTATAAATCTCTCTTGCTAAGAGCAATACCGGCTTTCCCAGAGGCATCATTTACTGTTACAAGTTCCATTCTTCAGCTGAATTTGAGCACCGAATTATTCCAATTTAGGAAGTCATTTTTTAAAAGTTTGTAGCTCACTTTTTCAAATAAACAAAGCACAGCTTTAAACAAATTGGACTCAGATACCCAGCCCCAACACCCCATTTGTGTTGCTGAGAAATCTCAGACTTCCTTTCCCTCCTCCGCATCTCCTTCTGTTATTTACCAAATGGAAAGTCACACTTCACCTACGTGATATTTGAAACATATCTCTTCCAGATCTTAGGCACAGTTATATATACACCAACAAGAGACGACAGGGAAGCAACGCAGAGCTCAGAGCCAAATCCAAACCCGGTGTTTAGCTCTCCTTTTTAGAGCTGACACAGCTGCAAACTGTCCTCACTAAAGTTCTACAAAAATAAGGGTTAAAGTCATAGGCCAGGAACGATCACGAGAAGGAAAAAAGCTCAAGGGATTTCATTCAAATCCCACTTATTATTTACTCCATGCCATGAACTCGCATCTACAAACGATTTTTGGTATCCAGCTTGCCCAGGTACCTTCACATCTGTGTTCCTGGGCAGTTTTAAGATGTATGCTTCAACCCGGAGTTCCCTGTTGTGTGAACTATTTATTTAGGTCATAAACTCTGAGGCAAAAGCCTCATTTCTAGTCACTTATCCAGCTGTGCCCAGATGTGACAAACACTTATCCAGCTGTGCCCAGATACGGCAAACATGTGGATTCTAACCTTTGTGCCTCATCACAGCCAACTTCTCAACACGGTGGCTGCCTTGAATGAACTGCAATGCCAAGTTTGCTTTCCAGTCACAGCAACCTGAAAACGTGTGGTTTTCCTTTTGGGCTGCGTGAGTACCCCATCACTGTTGACAGCGACTCTGAGCTGAAATACCCTCCTTTACCCTTCTGCATTGCACTGGTGGCTATTTCCGTGCCACTGCAGTGTGCCTGTGTCCAGATGAAAATGAAATCAAAATGGTAGCTGCTTCTAAAGTGTTCCAAAAGCAAGTTTCATTGCAGGAGACGAAGATGAGATGTGACAATTACCGCAGACCCATCCATCGCAAGGAAAGCGCAACAGCCCGAAAACATCAGCCCTTGTCATGTTCCTGACACCACCAGTGATTTTAATTGCCTCTCGTCCTTCTCATGTGGATGCTATAGAAAGGACAGGTGGAATATTAGATTTGAAACCTCGGGAAGTTTAATCCCAACATAACACAAGTGTAAAATCCATACCATGTCCTTTGCAGTGAGGGTGCTCGAGAGCAACTTCATAAGCACATGGCCAAACGAAAAACGTTTAATGGAACAGTTTGGGCCAGACCCCATTGAAATTATAGCACAGCAGGTCTGTTCTGCTTCCCAAACCTTCACCACTTCCATGTTGTTTAACATAATCCAAAGAAACTGCTCCAAAAACCGTATTTGTGTAGCTAAACACATCTATCCCAGCATGGCACAGGGTAAGACAGGGAACAAGAAAGGACAGATAACACAGTAGACCGAAACGAAAGCAGAGACCTGGCTCAGGAACGAAGGCACAAACTGCATGAGTCGTCTTATGAGGACCACACAAATCAGCATCGAATTGAACACCACAATACAGCAATCGAGTCAACAGGTTCCTACCTTAAAACTCTGGAAAATCCCTTTTGGTGATGGAGAAAAGTGATGCATTCCTCATCCCAGATCCTTTTCGCTAGAGCCCCTTTTCACATCGCCTTTAGCTTACTCCTTTCCTCACAGTCCCAGGTAATGAAAGCACTCTGAATAACAACAAAATGGGCGTGTGAGGCCACACAAGGCTCCTCCTCAACAGCTTTGGGTCATTTCCCTGTGATTTTGAGTGAATCATTTTCCTTAGAGCTGAGGAAACTGTTACAGCTTTGGTTTCTTTACTAAACAAAAGGCAGGAGAGAAGGAAGACTTCTTCCACATCCCTCAGTAACTCATTTTGCCGGTTTTCAGCCCTGTTTACTCCAAATTTAACTCAGTGAATAGAGGAACTACTTCAGGGAATAGAGAGACTTCAGCTTGAAAAGAAAGGGTGTTTGCGTGTCGTTTTCCCCCCAGTTGCAAGCTTGGAGGAATCTTCAGCCATTGACTTCCTTTGTAAAGGAAGTTTCTACCCCAGGGGATATTTTGTAGTATCAATAAATCTAGAGGAATTACTGGAATTCCTTTCAAACAGAGCAGAAAAAGCTCTGGATCTATGGCATCCAGAGAACATTTGCAACAAGAAAGTGAATTAAACCTGAAAACATTGTTTGGAGGCAGCAATATCCTGACTTTAAGGTGGGACAGTCAAATATCAAGCTGGCTTTTCTTTCAGTTTGAAATACAAACATTGTTTTTCCTTTTATAACTTTCTGTAACTTCTCACTGAAAAAAGCTATGGAGGATGCTCAGCACTTAAGATTTCTCTGTCCACTCAATCAAACCTTGGATGGTTAACAATTTAGTTTTCATAGTATTTGTATCTATAAAATAAGGACATGCTCATCTATTTTCTAACTAGAGCAGAAAGTACCAGCAAAACTAATAAAACAAGTCCTGCTTCTGATGAGTGCTGATGCAGAACCAAGCGATGAACCACTGCTTTAAAAGAACACCTTTATCCCTGCAACCTTGGACTTTGCTGTGACCCAGAATAAGGCAAATCTCAGCTTTTTAAAGAGAAATTCAGTTCAAAGAGTTTTGAATTGAGTCTTACCTGCAGCACACACGGATTGTGTCAGATTAAAGGCAGAGTTTTAATGCCTTTTATTACAGCTATGTATATGCAATATACATACTGGCAGTGACTGACTTCTATCCTGTGAAGAATACAGCGGGACACCTGGCACTTGCTGTGCAACAGGTCACATACAGTCTTGGGATGAAGGTCTTGCTTCCTTGATGCTTGTTACTAAAAGCTGTAGCAACGACTTGATTTCTTTTCCCTGTTTCTCTGCTACATGCATGCCAACAACTTCTCCAAAGTTACTCATGCAATATATTTGTGGAGGTTAATTCGGGACAAGAATCCCAGGAAGCAAATAGCACAGAAACTACCAACATATTCTCTTTTTTATTGTTTCTGACAATCAGTAGTAAAACGTGTTGCTGCTACCAGGGGAGCCAGTTCTAGCATTACTCATTTTACATTAGGGTCCAGAAGAACAAATCCTTCCAGAGCTCTTGCTGGCATCAACCTAAAACATAAGTCTAGATTTGTATAGGAAATGTATTAAACAGATGAGACAGCAGTGGAATAGAGATTTAAAGGACAAGACAGACACTGTATCTTCCTCCCCTATATACTATTAAAGAACAAACAGAAACCAATCACATGGAAACGGCTGAGCTGCAAATAACTTCATCAACTAATATATAGATATATAATAGAAGAAATAAATCACTGTGTTCCACTGTGTTCTAGTTAGATTCTGGAGGTTTCTACAGTAGCAAATAAAGTGACCTCTAAGAGAGAAACTGCTCTGTTTGGATGGAAACTGCCCAGTGCCCAAAACTGGTTTCTTACAGAAAAGCAGGGCACCCACAGAATATGAGAGATTTTTCTCTATCAAGCATGAAAATTATGCAAAATTAGGACTTTTCCTTCTGGATAAGGTAGAAGGACTTGCAGTGAAGAATCAGAGAAAAAATAAAAGGGAGATACTTTGATATTTATGAGAACAGGTTAAACAGCACTTTCTGAGCCGGGAATAAAGATAACTGATGGGAGGATGGACCACAAATGCCTTTTTATCCCGAGGTTCACAGGTTCACTCCACAAATCAACTCAGCTGGCTTTGCCACAGTGCTAGCCAAGAGAGAGTATTAGAGCGACCAGAAAAGATGATCCAGTTGTACAAGCAAGGAAGGGAAGATAGGAGACATGGCAGCTTTCATGGTCAGCTCTGCCAGATATTCCTCCCTCTGTGCTCCACAAAACACTGTTCCAGCAGTAAAACAAGTAAACATTTCCTCTTTGAACAGCTAGTTTTAGCTTGAAAGCCTATAGGACCACTGCACAGAATGGCCACACCGGGGTTTAACCCCTGTTTCTTGTACTATAAAATCATAAACCTGACCATTAAGCTTGCAACGATATTTGTTCAAGGAGAATTGGCGTGGCTTAGGCACTGCACAACACAGCAGAGAACCAGGATGCCCCAGGATGGTATGAAACCACATGGGGGGGGGGGGTGTATTTTTGTTATCCTGGACCATTTTAAGAACAGCAGCAAAGATCAAACCGAAGATTTCATGGGAATATCACAGCAGAAGACTTGTTTGGGGTTTTTTGTTGTCACTACTTAAAGCTTGAAAGTCTTCCATTACTATAGGCTCCAGGTCCAGCAGAGCCTATTTAGAATGCTCAATCAGGACCATTATATGCTGTAAGCAATATAATTGAGACTGAAAGACTTCAGTAGTCCTAAGGGCAGTTATTTAGCAGCACAAAGTAACTCCTAAGCACTGCCTGCAGTGCTCATGAGCTTGGTTGGTTGTTAACAGCTATCGTTGAAGTCCTTGTGACAGCTAGTCCGAGTCTTCATAGGCAAATCAGTTTGATGTTTCTGAAGGTAAAATAACAGAAAGACAAGACTACAGGATTTGAAGTGTCATAGAATACTAAATAATAAAAATAAAATTAAAAAATTTTCATTTTATTCTTCAGCACTTGGTTCCTAAAAGGTATTTGCTATTTTTCAGTGGAGGATTTATCACTGGCAGTTTCTTGTATTCTATGCATCTTGTGGCTTATGTTGTTATGATAAAATGTGAGCTAGGAGAGGGAAGATGCCCTCATTTAACACTGGGTACCACCAGGCACGTTCCAGCCACCTCTGGTAAGGTGCTTGCAGCAGCTCTTGGAGCGAGTATACAAGTACCAGCACAGCCACGGCGTTTCTGAAACCAAGGCTTCAGTTAAAAGATTAAAGCAATGGGCTTTAATGGTCTCTTAGACAAGACCCACTTGCATTCATTCAGATATCAACCCATATCAGACCAGGGTAGACACTTTCTTTATGAAGACAAAGCTTGAATGTCTACTAGATTATGCTTGCATTCAAATAGACAACCAAGACAGTATTTAAAGTCAGCACTCATTCCCTATCCACAACCAAGAGAGCACTGCAAAGCAGAAGGTAACCCAGCCAGGGATAAAGAAAGCTCCTACTTGTGATGCTCTAATAAAGCATCCCATCTTTTGGGCCTGATTAAAACTCAGCTCGGATGCTGTATCATTGCCTCGCCTGTCACACAAGGCTGCCCAGCCCAGCTGTTTGAGCAGGAGAACAAAATCAAATTGTCTGTGCTTACCACACAAAGGGAGTGAAAAACCACAGTGGCTGTCAAGGTGGAAGAAAGATACAGGCTGTGCTGTGCCAAAGGCTGGAGCGATGATAAGAAGCATCAAGCATGGAGGAACAATTAAGGCATGACAGATAACACGCTGATGCTGCAACCCATGAAGCTGGTGAAGAGGTGGGGAGTGAATGCTTGGGGGAAAGATGTCAGCTTAGTTTACATCAGCGTGCTTCAAAAGATCACCTGGGATATACAGGGATAGAGGAGTTTCCCATAAGTGCACAGATAGCAAGCAAGGAACAGTCGAAAGTATTTGCAAGTGACACAAACATCCTAGTCCAGGCCTTTTGGTGACAATACCATCAAGGCTTGTCAAGTAAGGCTGCCCGAGGCTGAAAATTGATCTGCAAACCCTCAGTGCATCAAATTAATTGTTCATTGTAAGAGCTTTATCCAACCCTCCTTAAACACTCGATTATTTTCTGCTGTTAACAGAGGCAACGTTATCTCCAAAGAAATATATGGCTCCTCTTGGATGACTGCCCATCAAGCCCTTCCAAAAGCTTTATACAGCAGTCACACAAGCCAAGCGAGCATGTGGGAAACGGTGTCTGAAATGCAGTTCTAGGGAGCTCAGGCCCAACAAGCGAACAACTAGATGCATGCAGACCAAGAATATCTTATTTTAAGACTTGTTTTCTCACCAGGATAAGAAAGGGCATCTCTATTCTGGCTACAGTAGCAGAAAAGCTGCTCTAGTAAGTTGACATGAATCATTAGTTGGTGATCCATCCTTCTCCATCCATTCCCTCCCCCAGGCAGCACAATCCCATCCACCACACCGAGAAGTGGCAGGGCAGCCCATCCAGCCCACAGGATTCACAGACAGCACTCCTCTGCTCAGGACATTCAAGGACAATGCTGTTGCCTGTGACAGCCCAGATATGCCAGAAGACGTGACAGCCAGCTCACCTGTGTCTACAAGGCAGGACTTGAAGCTTGCAGTGATCCACCACCACCCATGGTTTGTGCATCTGATTTCACTGGCTTCCTTCCAACATTAACACAAGTAATCCAGAATTCATGCCCAGATCCTGCACAAAAGGTGCTTTTTCACATGCTTTTTACTGTGAGGCTCTTATGCCTTCATTCACACTTAGAGAAAAGGCAAGGCTTGTTTATAGCACAAGAAGTCAAAGTGGGTGAGCAATCCACTGTCATTCCACTACCTCCTTTTGCAGGCGTGATTCAGTGAGGAATCTTGAATATAGCAAGTGCTGCTTAAGGTCTGGTGCAGATCTTACCCTTCTGTCCATCAGCAGTGGAAGGCAGATGTCATAGAGTGTAATACAGAACCTCTTCAACAATTAATTAGTTTTCAAGGCTCATTCAGTGTGAATGAAATTGCCTGTGCAACAGAGGTTAATGCTCTGTACCTGAGCAAGGCAGACCTGCGCAGGGAGGTTATATTCATCCAGCAGCTGGTTTCAACAGCTCTATTCTCTTTATGTTCCCCTCTTTCATAAAAGAGCTGAATTTCAAACCATCACAATATTTGGGGCAGTGTTGGAAGGAGCAATAGAGATCTATTAATACAGAAAGGAGCCATGTTCTATTGAATTTAATCACAATTAAGGGTTGAATAGGAGACACTTTGGAGAATAGAGACAAAACAGGAAAGAGTAATAAAACCTAAACAGCACCATTGAAGTGTTTTGGAAAAAAACAAATATTCTGCTCAAGAGGGGAATTAGAAGCCCAAGCACTGCAGTTACTCTTAGCAGAAACACTCATCTTTTAGTCAAAACTTAGTTTATTTCCAGCTACTGAACTGTGTCGTACATAATTATAGGGTAGAGATTCAACTCCAATGTATTTATCAGGAAAAGACAGATTAGGAGTCCCCTGCTACAGGATTATTCCAAACGAGCGTGGTGTTTGACCATGACTCTGCATGAATAGCAGCCATGGGTGAGCATAAAGAAGATTTGCAGGTATGAAAGGGTAACCATTACATCTGCATGCAGCATAACTTCACAACGGCAGGACTATGTATTGAAGGTATCACAGCTCTAGATAGAATCATAGAATCAACTAGCTTGGAAAAGACCTTTAAGATAATGGGTTTTATTTTTTCCATTAGGAATAATCGCTTGCAGCTTAATGGAAAACTGTATTCATACAAAAATAGTTTATTTCTGAGTTCGAGAAGGCTGCATTTGTTATTGAGGCAAAGCTTTAAAGATCAGTCATCTTAATGGAAATCCTTCTCCTAAAAACTGTTAACCCTGGCAAAACAGACGCTAGGCTCTCCCATGCTGTGTCCTGGCTGGTAGGAACTCACACAAGGCAGTGCAGCCCAGCTACCTGCACCCTGCTGATGGGGAAACAAATGACCTGCCACAAGAGGACATGAGGGTAGAGCAGTCCTTTGAACCCCAAAACCCCAGGCTGCTGCTCTTCCCTGCTCTCTTTCAAAGCTTCAGGGTGCTGAACCTACCGTTTGTGTCCAGTGTCTAACACCATGAGCCGGGAGACTGCCCTGCAGCAGAGAATTAATCTTGGAAGGAAAAGCTAGTGTGTCTTCAAGGATGCTGGAGAGGGGCTCTTCATCAGGGGCTGGAGCGATAGGAAAAGAGGTGATGGGTTCAAACTGAAACAGGGGAAGTTCAGGCTGGAGATAAGGCAGAAGCTCTTCCCTGTGATGGTGGTGAGGCACAGGGTGCCCAGGGAAGTGGTAAATGCCCTTTCTCTGGCAGTGTTCAAGGCCAAGTTAGAAGGAGTCTTGCATGGCATGGCACCAGCGTGAGGTGTCCCTGCCTATGGCAGGGGTTTGGAACTGGATGATCTCAAGGTCCTTTCCAACCCAAACCATTCTATGATTCACTGGTGTCTAAGCCTGCTCAAAGAAGAGTCATTGATGCAACTCTAAATGCAGTCCACATTGCCAAATTCACTCATTACTGAAATAAATATCATTTCTATACTATTCAGATGGAAGCATTCATACTTGAATAGCTTTTTTAATCAAGTGTTTTTCCAGTGCTTGGCACAACAGATTATTCTTTGATAAGACAAATTAAGGTGTGTACAGGCTTCTGGAGCATCACAGCAAATGCCTGTTGACTATTTGAGCTGCATTTATAAATTGTTCTATTTTAGCACCGATACAGTCATGCTGTTAGAGAAATCAGAACTATTCTCCTTAATAGCACAGCAGCTTTCCTCTGAACCTGCTTGGTTATGGGTATCTATGCCTTTGACTCACCAACTGTGCTTCCTTTCTAGTCCTTTAGACTAAATTGCTGCTCTGTATAAAGAGGGCACAGCTGTGG
This sequence comes from Pezoporus wallicus, assembly GCF_028554395.1. Classification (NCBI taxonomy): domain Eukaryota; kingdom Metazoa; phylum Chordata; class Aves; order Psittaciformes; family Psittacidae; genus Pezoporus; species Pezoporus wallicus. The sequence goes on from NW_026636985.1 coordinate 2,369,321, forward strand.
GCTGCAGCCCTCGCATACCCAGGAACATCTTTGGACTTCGTTTCTTTCTGATTGAAGCTGCTGACATCCTATTTGCAACATCCTATTTGTGCCCCTGTTCTCAAAGCTCCAGCAGACCTTGGCAGCATCCCCTACTGACCACCAGCACTAACAGCTTCAGAGAGCTCTTTGTGGCCCCTGCGACTCAGTTGTAGGGGAAGCTTCAGGTGCAGCATTACCAAAACCACTGAGGGGGGACTCCAGCCATTCCCTTAAGCTGGCGTTTCCACATTTCATCTCCAGTATCTGCACAAAGCTTTAAGACAGGAAGGACAAACAGCACGCAGGTGCTTTACCTCCTGTCCTCTCCCCAGCTATCTGACAACATTGCCAAGGATAAAGGGATTAATGCACAACCAACCCTGATGGAAAGAGGTGGGAAAAAGACTCAGACCCTCGACTTGCAGTGAGCAACACCCTGTTTGAGGCCTGCTGAAGACACCAGAAGTCTTCCTCCTGAGCTCAGAGCACTTTCTCCTGACTACCTGGGCAAGGTATTAAAACCTCTTGGGTGACACGGTTTAGTGGGAGCTGCCCCTGCCCATGGCAGGGAGACTGGAACTGGATGATCTTAAGGTCCTTTCCAACCCTAACTATTCTATGATTCTCTAAAGCAAGTTATTAAAAAGCTGGACAAGGCATTAAACATCTCCATTCCCTGATCAATGCATAATGCCCACCTCAGGGCACGTGCAAGACAGCCAGATCCAGCCATGGTGGACAGGGTAAATTGTAAAGCAAGGTTTGTTGTCATGCTGAATACAAGCTGCAGTGCAAAAACTGTAGGACAAGCAGATCTTTATCTGTGCAGCAACATGATAGCTGGTGGAGCATTTTACAGCCTGCTAATAGACTCTAGAAACAGGAGGAAGTTAGCAGGTTTTTTTTCCTTGACTCACTCTACGATGAATTAATACAATTTAATGAAGCCAGTGATGTGGCGTAGCAGATGGTTCAGTGGGTTGTATTTGAAGTTCAGCTCTCTATAGGCCTTGGATCAGCTTTGTCCGTGAGAACACAGCAAACATAAAGCAGCCTAAGGAGGGAGCACAGTTCCTGCAGTGTTTGGCCTTCCCAAGTCACCCTCATAAAAAAAGAGAATTGAATTCATCCCCTGCCTTGGCGAAATGTAGTGAACGAGGTGATAAATGGTAATGGAAGTAGCTGTGCTTCTTACAATGGTTTCATTATTAGGATCAAACAATGCATTAACATTTGTTTTATTAATGGAAAAATATAGTTTAATAACCTAATCCATTGCTAGCAGAGCAATGCAGAGCTTAATCAAAATGGGGTTCTTTTGGATATTTTTTAATCAGCAGAGCAGACCATCCTGTGCTTGGGCTAAACAATTGTATCTCTAATCACCAAAGTTCACTATAGCCCCTTCATTACTTGCTTTCCCTCCAAAGTAATACCTCTGCAATGTTTAATTATGCAGTACATTACAGATCCATCAACTTTACAGCAGAAACAAGTAGACATGAAGAAACGTTTCTATTGTGAGCAATGGAGTATTTTTCATTGCATACAATCTAAATAATGTAACATGTTACTTGGGTTAGTTACCCAGTGAGACTTAGGCTTCAAGACGCCTTTCTTTTAGAAAGGCTCTGTCTTTTAAAGCCGGTCTTGCATTAAAGATCCACATTCAGCTACTGTTGGATTGAGCATGGTGTCAGCAAAGCCAATCCGTTGATGGGATTTCTATCCTACCACAGATTTAGGCTTCCTATAGGTAGTTTTTTCCTATCTCCCTGTATGGGATCTCTCAGACCCAAGGCCAAAGGCCAAAGACCAAAACCAAACCAAGTCAGACTTCAGGTAGGACACAGGCAGAAGGATTTGAGTGTCAGTAGGTGTAAAACACCATTCAAGCTCTGCCTTCAAGACCTCAGGAGTTTAAGAGGACAGGTTTCCCTCAAGAAAACCTTTTGGGAGCTGTTCAAGTTCTGTTTTCCACCAAAGGTCAATAGAAAAATGCTTATTTCTGATGTAGCACAGGTAAGTAAGAGAACAGCTGAGAGCTAAAACCAGCCAGTGTGGAAAAGAAGGTTTAAAAGCACATGTGACTCTCTGCAGGCTTTATAATCATTACTGCTCTCCACACATCCCATGCCAAGACTGGATCCAGGCTGTGCCCTAACCCCCTAGGCTGCTCTGGTTTACACTCTGCTTCCCATTTCTTGACATGATCCCCAGAAATAACTACTGCAAAGCATGCTCTGCCTCTAAACCATCTTGTGCTGGGAGCCGTGTCAGCGTACAGCTTTCAGACAGCTTTCAACACAGCCATTTCTGCCCATACCGAAGCTCTTTATTTTACAAGAGCACATGAAAAGGGACTGAGGATAACAGAGAATTTAGTCCCAATACAGAGAGAGTTTCAGAAGTTTCAAAGCAGATGATTTTAAAAGTCCCAAACTGATGTTTCAAGCAAAACCCCAATGTCTATAAAATAAAGCTTGCCTGTTGCTTTGACAGCATCCCTGCTGCTGTTGCAAAACCTCTGCTTCATGAAGCAAGTGTTAAAGGCATTTGTACATATACCCTAAACACTAAAGAAATGTTCATCTCCACTCTTTTGGCATTACCTGACTAAAAGACAGCCACTTGCTCACTCCCTCCTCCTCTAAATCCTAAACACAGCCCATAGTAGCTACTGTGAGGAAAATTAACTCTACCACGACCAAAACCAGCACAAAAAAGCCTGCAAAGGCTTTGGGAAGGGAGGTTTAATTGCAGCTGCAGTTTTCCATTCCCATTCCAGATGGGAGTCTACACTTTATTACAATAAGGCTTAGGAAAGAAGAGGAAAAAGGTAATGGTCACACGGCGACTTGTGATGGGAGAACTGAAGGGTACTTATGTTATAAAAGTTTCATCTTGGCCATGATCTGATTTAATTCTTTTATTACAATTGGTTAATATCAAGAGGCAATAAGCAAGCAGCGCTGGGTGCGCGGGGAGTCTCCGCTCCGCCGACAACGCACACCAGGGTTTTTGGGGTACAGTCTCTTATACTTCTCGGTCCAGGGTTTCAGTTCCTGGTTTTGAGTTCCAGCCAATCCTGTTGTCTTCTTTGCCCAAAACTCGATGTGGTTCCTCTTCATTTGTTTCTGTCCCGTTGCTGGGGTCTTCTCTCCAGGTAAAGAAACATACTGAAACTTCTCGGTAATACATTAACAGAAAGATGTCGATCACAAGCTTAACCACAGTCTTAGACCCATAGATTTAACAGGATGTGTCTCCTTGGTTACCTAACCACCTTAAAGCATTCAAGCAGTTAAACAAAGCTAAAAGCGTTCCTTATTGTTTTAACAGTCTAAATGATTAAAGAGGGGACTAGCTTATTCACTTGTTTCTTCTTCTTTCCCATCATTACATTGACAGCAACATTTATTATAATCAAGGTCGTTTTTATACATTCCACACATGGTACACTGGTCACAGGTGCATTGGAAACAATGATTTCTAAGTTCTTGACACGAATCATTCTCGTATTCTTTACACTTACTAAGGTAAGCATCACATGGCTTTAAAAGGAGTGACTGAGATGAGCTCTTAGGCAGAAGCTCTTCCCTGGGAGGGTGCTGAGGCGCTGGCACAGGGTGCCCAGAGAAGCTGTGGCTGCCCCATCCCTGGCAGTGCTCAAGGCCAGGTTGGACACAGGGGCTTGGAGCAAGCTGCTCCAGTGGAAGGTGTCCCTGCCCGTGGCAGGGGTTGGAGCTGGAGGAGCTTTAAGGTCCCTTCCAACACAAATGAGTCTGGGATTCTGTGACCTAAACGAGGTAGAAAGACCAAGAAAGCCTTTGAACAGCAATATCCAGGTGGAACACTGCAAAGCCTCACTCCTTGCTTGATCAAATCACAACTTTCCACCCATTCCGAAGGCCTCCAGTTGAAAATTTCCTTTAGATAAGTATCAAGTAATTCTCCGTTTCCAAAACATCACCTATCCCAGTGCAAGGAAACCAGCTACAGTCTCTTGACAAAACCTAAGAAGCTCTCACAGTCACAAGTTCATTGAGCTGCCTGTCACCATCCCCCAGAAGCAAGGAAAAGATGGATAAATACATAAAATGAGATTTATACTTGGCTTTCTTTGCCGTGCTATGAGGTGTAGCTTAATTCTGAAGCTCTACCCAGAATCACTTCTACACAATGCATTGGAGTTTCCACATCTTGCTACAGATGCTTCCTCCTCGGAAGCTGATTTTAGTTCTAAAGAAGCTGTGCCCAACGACATGTCTCAGCCAGGTCCAGAGCTGTAATTAAAACTTGCATGGGAGGAAGAGAGGTGGCATCAGACCTCCTGCTGCTCTCTTTAATATTGCTTCTGCCTGTCTAATGCCAAACCAGTGTGTGATTCCAGCGGGATGCTCCTTCACCTTCCCACCCCTTGCCCATTAAAAAGGAATGCCCACTAATTGGTGATGAAGAGAGGAAAAGGCTGGAGGATTTGCACAAGCACTAAAGAAAGGCAGCTCCAGAGCCACACAAACATCCCAATCCCACTTACACGCAAGCTGCACAGAAGGAGGAAGGTATAAATCCTATGCCAAAAGGAGCCCTAGATCAGTTGTAAAGTCAAGAACACACAAGCTGAAGCTGGCTGCCATCCTGAATGAAATGGCAATCATGTTCCATCACCCCTGTGCTATCATTTGACACTTAAGCACTTGTACAATAAACAAGGGAAGAACCCCTGCTGCTAAAAGACTTCAAATACAAGCAACAATGCAACCAGACCGGATAACCTCTCACCGGGTACATCAGGCATTCAGATTCAATGCTCTGGATGCGTTTGTTCACGTTTACATCCTCAAGCAATCTGAGATTGGCCTAGGACTGATGGGTCAGACCTTAAGCAATATCATGAAGTGTTTCCACACTCATAGAGTGAAGGAGAAAACAGCCCAGTCTTACTGAAGTCTTTGCTTGCAGACACAAACAGATTCATATGGGCAAGACCTGGCACAATGGTAGATCTTTATAATAGGATTGGTAAGGATGGCTAAGATCCTTAACTGTGACAGTCAAGGGATATCGTGGTTCAGAATATAGCATGGTATTTCCCTGTTTTGGCTGATAACAGGGCTTGTGCCCAGATAGGACATTAGGCAAAAGGCCAGTGAATAACAATCTGAATAGGAAGTTTCTTGTGTGTGTTAAAAGCCAATTTTCTCTCACATCTTTAAGCAGCAACATCAAGAAGCCCCTCAATAAGGCAGTGAAATCAGAGGGGCCAGCAATCTGCTTCCCTTTCCATCAAAACCAACTCTTCCCACTGAGCTTCTCATTGCCATTCCTGGATGCTGCAGGTTTGGGAGCTAAGGAACGTTGGTTGCTGCTCCTTGAAAGACCCCTTTATAACACACAGGGAAAGGCTCAGTTCAAGAGTCGTTTGGAAGCGAGTTATGCTTTCATAGCTGAGTGCTGCTGCTGAGGGTTCAGTCCTCACCCCTTCTTCAAACATGCCCCGGCCTTTCAGAAGTGCTGACAAATCAATACCTTAGGAGTCAGATTCTGTTTGCTCCTCTGTCACGAAGCCGAGTGAGTGAAGGGACTTCAACAGCATCGATTGCCTCTACAGCCTTTTCCTTCCTGTTTTCCTGGGCTATTGCTGGGAGTTTCCACATTCTAGGGCTCAGCCGTTGCTTTTCCACTTCTTGGGTAGTCCCTTAGCCCCATCTAGTGCCAAAGAGAAATAAAAAGCCTTCTTTTACCAGCCTAAAACTGCTCTTCGGAGTCCAACCCAGCGCACGACTCCTTTGTTCCATGGCAAATTCTGCACCCTCTGTGTCCCTGCACAGGGATTTCTGTTAAACCAAAATGTTTCGCAGCCTGGGCTTAGCAAAGCGCATTAGGCAAAGGACCATTATCAGGGGTTCTCAAGGCAGTTTGCAGCAGGAGATTTAGAAAGCCAGTCTTTGAATAGTACCCACACTGTGGGAGGATAAGCTGTTAGAGGAGAAAGTATTTCCCGTAACAAAAGCCTGATTCTTGTAGCTTGTCTTCTTTATCCGTGCTCTGCACTACCTTGTGCTTTTCAAGCTGCTGCACTGAGAGACAATCAAAATTCATGATTCCCTTTTGACAGCGATTTCAACGTTTCTGTTGCAAAGCTTCCCTGGAGATCCTCCTGGAAACAAGTGGTTTTGAAAGAAGTGTTTGGAACTGTATTTCACAACCAAGGAAGAGCTTTTCTTCGTGTTTCCTGAGCTATTTTCTAATGGCAAGCTAGTTTAGGAAACACTAGCAGAGAGCCTTACAAAAATACGCTCTTAACTCCGTCTTCTCCAGAACTCATAGAATAGTTAGGGTTGAAAAGGACCTTAAGATCATCCAGTTCCAACCCCCCTGCCATGGGCAGGGACACCTCACACTAAACCATGGCACCCAAGGCCTCGTCCAACCTGGCCTTGAACACTGCCAGGGATGGAGCATTCACAACCTCCCTGGGCAACCCATTCCAGTGCCTCACCACCCTTACAGTATAGAACTTCTTCCTTAGATCCAATCTAAACTTCCCCTGTTTAAGTTTGAACCCATCACCCCTTGTCCTGTCACTACAGTCCCTGATGAAGAGCCCATCCCCAGCATCCCTATAGGCCCCCTTCAGACACTGGAAGCTGCTCTGAGGTCTCCACGCAGCTTCTCTTCTCCAGGCTGAACAGCCCCAATGTTCTCAGCCTGGCTCCATACAGGAGCTGCTCCAGTCCCTGAGCATCCTCGTGGCTCCTCTGGACTTGTTCCAACAGTTCCATGTCCTTTTTATGCTGAGGACCCCAGAACTGCACACAATGCTCCAGGTGAGGTCTCACAAGAGCAGAGTAGAGGGGCAGGATCACCTCCTTCGCCCTGCTGGTCACGCTCCTTTGGATGCAGCCCAGGACACGGTTGGTTTCTGGGCTGTGAGCGCACACTGAAGCCGGCTCATGTTCATTTTCTCATCCACCAACACCCCCAAGTCCTTCTCCTTGGGCTGCTCTGAATCTCTTCTCTGCCCAACCTGTAGCTGTGCTGGGATTGCTCCCACCCAGGTGTAGGACCTTGCCCTTGGCATGGTTAAACTCCATGAGGTTGGCATCAGCCCACCTCACAAGCGTGTCGAGGTCCCTCTGGATGGCATTCCTTCCCTCCAGGGTATCAACCAACCCACACAGCTCGGTGTCATCAGTGAGCTCATTGAGGGCGCGCTCAATCCCACTGTCCATGGCAGCCGCAAAGACATTGAACAAGACCGGTCCCAACACCGATCCCTGAGGGACACCACTCGTTCCTGGTCTCCAGTAATGACATTAAAATGACAAGTAAACTTGGGACATATAAAATGGTTTTGAACCCTTAAAACCAGATTTCTTGGAAGTACTGTGGGTTTCAACTCTCTCCTGCTAATAAAGGTGGAGGAAAACCTCTGCCCATCCCAGTAAAACTGTGCTTTGGGAGAAATGTTATTTTCCCACTGGAAGATTTGAAACCCAGAAGTCAGCTTCTGTTCTCTTTCCCATCACTTTGCCATAAATGCAAATAAGGATCAGGAGGATGGATGCGTTGCATTTCAATTGGGTTAAACTGGAATCAAAGTCTAAATTAATTTCCTAACATTTGCCATAATGTTACTGAGCAATGACTAGCATGAGAACAGAAAAGCTTGATTTTGACCTTACAACAGCCCTGATTAGATCATCTACTACCAACCTCTGCAGCTACACAGATTTGTCAAGTCTTCCATAGCAAACACGCCCTGCAGCAAAGCAGGCGAGAGAACACAGGAAAAAGTCTTCTCTGATTTACATTCCCAACACGTGAGTTTGAGCTTTTCATTTGGGAGAGTCAGGGGGGTCCTTACCTGGAATTTGCACTCTAAATAAACTGTACTTTGAAGCTTGCAGCCCCTTGGGCTCTGTTATTGTATCAGACTTTTCATATCCATGCTGAATTGCAATGACTTACTGTGGAAACAAAGGTACTGCGCTTTGGATAATTCCCAGCATAATTTAAGCACTAATTAAACAAAAAGTTTTTTTTATCGTGATTTTTAAATATTTATCCAGTGCAAGAAGCACCCCCCAAGAGCAGACACTTTCCCACATCCTCATTTAGCAACATAATAGTGATACAATATTGTGTAATACCTTATTTAATGCCAAAGAAAGAACCATGCTGCCCAAGAAGTAAGTACATAGAATCAAAGAATAGTCAGGGTTGGAAAGGACCTTAAGATCATCCAGTTCCAACCCCCTGCCATGGGCAGGGACACCTCACACTAAACCATGGCACCCAAGGCCTCGTCCAACCTGGCCTTGAACACTGCCAGGGATGGAGCATTCACAGCCTCCCTGGGCAACCCATTCCAGTGCCTCACCACCCTTACAGTATAGAACTTCTTCCTTAGATCCAATCTAAACTTCCCCTGTTTAAGTTTGAACCCATCACCCCTTGTCCTGTCACTACAGTCCCTGATGAAGAGCCCATCCCCAGCATCCCTATAGGCCCCCTTCAGACACTGGAAGCTGCTCTGAGGTCTCCACGCAGCTTCTCTTCTCCAGGCTGAACAGCCCCAATGTTCTCAGCCTGGCTCCATACAGGAGCTGCTCCAGTCCCTGAGCATCCTCGTGGCTCCTCTGGACTTGTTCCAACAGTTCCATGTCCTTTTTATGCTGAGGACACCAGAACTGCACACAATGCTCCAGGTGAGGTCACACAAGAGCAGAGCAGAGGGGCAGGATCAGCTCCTTCGAGCTCCTGGTCACGCTCCTTTGGATGCAGCCCAGGACACTGTTGGTTTCTGGGCTGCGAGCGCCCACTGAAGCCGGCTCATGTTCATTTTCTCATTGAAAACCACGTAAACCAACTCCAATTTCATCACATGAATTAGTTATTTTTCCAACTGAATGTATGAATCCTTTAAAATTGACCAAAGGCAGATAAATGTGAGAAGGAAGGACGGGTATTCGGTAGCACACAACTATCATTAATATAATCCTGAACTCAGAAAGCAAGGTTCAGAGAGGACCATGAAGGGCAACACTACCAGAAAGTTAGATTAGACCAAACATAAACTGCATAACGAGTGTTTTCTCACCATGAAAGTCCTATGCTTCTACTGGAGTCACAGCATAACCTTCAGATCTCAGCAGGCCAAGCTGCTAATAGATCAAGCTTCCTCTCCACACCCTGTATTTAAAAGCTATCACCACCACCCTCCACCAGCAGAAACACTGATGTGATTGCTCCTAATTGTCTCCAGGTGGAGTTTGATTAACTTATCAGCTCGTTATGCTAATTTGGGTGATCCTGCCCCAAATGGGTTTGGGGATGCTAAGATTCTTAGTGCAGAGAATGGTGGAGAAAGTTTTCCAGTAGTTTAGATGCTCAGCTGGCATTTATAACTCCACTTACAGAAAAGGAGACGTGAGATTCACTTTGAGATATGCCCCATAGAATAACCATGGCTACTGTGTAAGCTGAAGCCTCATTTCTTGGTCCTTTCAGGATCTATTTGCCACACGTTTTCTTATTAGCACACCCTGTTTTATGGAGCTTTGTGCCCAGATCTGTGGTGAGCATCAGCCAGGACTGCCACACCATTGACTCCAAAAGAGGACTTGAGGTTTACCAGGTGAACACATACAGACTGAAGGATTAATATGAAACCAGCCCATAGGCCTTGGTTCAGCACAAAAGTACTCAAAGCATCTGCAGTATTGCTTGGAGGAACTTGTTTGACAGAGCACTGAAGCAGATGAGGAGCTTTTGCCATCAGAAACTGCATCTCCATTGGGAGAAGCCATATAAAAGCCCGTTATCCAAGGCTTGAAGCCTGCTTAGGAAAACCAGACCACAATTAAGGAACACTCCAGTGTGGTGTGTAACTGCAGGCTAACACTGCGGTGTAAACATGTTAATATTTCATAACACTTAATGCAAAATCAACTTCTATGGACTCTGTTCAAGTGAACCAATATGTGAAATGTGACAGTGAAGACTGCCGAGAGCCTTTTCAACGTGGCATTTTCATGGCAAAGCTAAAAAACTGTAGTATCTGTTCACAGCAAAGAAGACAAGGCACGAGCAAGTGCCAGGGTATGTCAAGGGAAAGGGCATCAAGGTGAGCAAGCTTCCTAAGGGTAATAAAAATGCTGTTTCACGCAGTTGAAGCCAGTATCAAGAAGAGCAAAGGAAACAAAGGGGTTTTGTCCTGCAGGACATCACACAACCCATTTGGCTGTTGCAGGGTGCAGCACCACATTCACGTCCGTAATCTCTTAATGCCCACTCAAAGGCCATCAACTGAAAGAAGACATCTCAAAGACTGAACTCAAACCCATGGGCAAGGCTCATAACCTATGTAGATTCAGCCTATTCTGTACTTGGTATTTATGCTGCTCACAAGCCTGGTGTGGTCTCTGAGTCAATATAGAAAGGGTTGGATGATGGGTAGGCAGTGGCAGGAGCAATAAAGCCTTGAGCAATAAAGCATTGAGTAACTTGATTGTTACTAGCATAGATACTCACATTCCTGTTTCTGGCACGTAAACTACCATATATATATATATATGTACAGGCATGTGCTTATTTTAACTGGCTTAAAAACATGAAGAGAAACAATGAAATGAGGGCTGAATGAAAGAACAAGGGTGAAAATCAGAACTGAGAATCAACTACGCTATAAAAGCAAAGCAAAACACCACTAGAATTCCCGTAAGGCATGCTGCAGTTTTGAATAGAGGATCAAAGCATGGGCAGATGCCTCTTTTCATGAATGTAAAAATACCCTGTATTTACAGGGATTCTTAAGCAAACAGAACTCAGTGTTGTGCTCGAGGTTTCTAAGTCAGGCCCAGGGAAATAGAGACAATAAAATACAGTGGAAAAGATAAATTGTTTGACTTTGGAGACGTTTAATGAATCAATCAGTGCTTAAACCTTAGTGCTTAAAAGGACTGAAGGGCAAGAAATTGATATATGCCACGGACTCAACTTGAAAGCATAATACCAGATGATAGGATAAAATGGGCTTATAAAGTGAACAACACTGTGATTCAGAGTGACCTCCAGGCTCCCTAATCTTTAACAGCAAAACCTTTTTGACACCAAGGAAAGTGTGATGGATCTTTTATGGCATCCAGCTGCTTCTTGAAAGACGTCAAATGCTACCTGAGATGGTTTATCTAACTCTAGTTCGGAGTGATCAGAGAGGCTAAGGGGATTAAGGAGTCATTCCGATGCAGTCAGGGCGCTACATTGTGGGAAGATAAACTGGACCTCAAAAGCAGTGATTTAAAATCATTAAACCATTAAAGCAGCCTGAGAAGGAGGCAAAAGAAAAGGCTTGTTCCATGGTCAGAAAGGAAAGCAGAGGATAGGGTACAGAAAGAAAAATCCCCAGGGTTAAGGTGGCAGCGAAGGACTCTTAACTACCAAACACACTGCTCGATCTTGCACGTGCAGTTGGCTGGAATCCCAGTCCCACGTGAAAAACCAGCGCTGTCATTTATCATACTTCCTACATAAAACTTCCCAAATGGACTTCTCAAAGGATTTTATAAAGGAGATAAGCATCATTACCCCAGCTGGACAGACAGACTGTGGCTTGGGGGAGGGCAGCTATTTGTTTTTTCCAGCAACACCCAGGTGTAGACACAGGATGCAGCTGCTTGAGTCAAAACCTGAATTCACCCAAGCTCCTAGGAGTAAATGGAGGCAGCATGATGGACTCCTCACCTTGTACTATAGTCATAGAATCATAGAATAGTTAGGGTTGGAAAGGACCTTAAGATCATCCAGTCCCAATCCCACTGCCATGGGCACGGATGCCTCACACTAAACCCTGTGGCTCTCTTCAGCCTGGCCTTGGACGCTGCCAGGGATGGGGCAGCCACAGCTTCTCTGGGCACCCTGTGCCAGCGCCTCAGCACCCTCACATAAATCACTTCTGCCTTATCTCCAACCTGAACTCCCCCTGTTTCAGTCTGAACCCATCACCCCTTGTCCCATCCCTACAGTCCCTATGAAGAGCCCCTCTCCAGCATCCTTGTAGCCCCCTTCACACACTGGAAGCTGCTCTGAGCTCTCCACGCAGCTTCTCTTCTCCAGCCCCAATGTTCTCAGCCTGGCTCCATATGGGAGCTGCTCCAACCCCTGAGCATCGCCATGGCCTTCTCTGGACTTGCTCCAAGAGCTCCATATCCTTATGTTGAGGACCCCAGCACTGCACACAGTGCAGGGGGGTCTCATCAGTGCAGAGTTCTGAGGCAAATAGACCTGTCCATCTCCCAGCACTCGTGCAGGAGTGATAACGCCTGGAAGACTTCATATTGCCAAATGCTAATTACAAGAGTGTGATGGATGTGCTGCCTGAGTTAAATTTTCAGGAACAGGAGAGTATGGAAGGGAAAACAAACAGAAACGAGGAGGAGGAATTAATGATGCATTTAATGAAGAGAAATCAAACCTCATTTGTTGTTTTGGGAGGGAAAGGCAACTTTTAACGCCATGGCAGCGTTAGCTGAACAACATCAAACTGATGTCTGGCCTGTCAGAGCAAGAGTAATAAATTATTATTTTCCATGATTTAATTGTCCCTTTTAAGGGAAATACTTTCTTCTGTTAAAGCTCTAAATAGAAACCCACATTATTTAAAATGACTTCAAGATATCAGCCTAATGAGCTGTAACATAGACATTTATAGAACGCAACATGGTTTTGTGATGAGGTCTTTACCTTCTTAGCAGTAGCAAGGAGCAACATCTTTACTAAGAGGTGTACTTCAAAAGCAATTAGGCACAGGAGCCTAATTAAAATTCCAGTCAATGTTCAAATGAGCATAATGGAATAATGGCTGTGATCTGCAGAAACACAGGAACAGCTGGAATGTGACTTCGGTTTACCGCTTCCTGGAAGAATGATGGGACTTTCAGGAGCACATCCCAGAAGATGCAGTTCCCAGGTCACCTTTGGAAAGGAAATGTTGCTTCCCTCTTGGAAGTGAGGGAATTGGTGGGAACAGACCTGGGAGGCAGGGATGGTGTTACCTCCACCCAGGGTGCAGTAGGTAGCACTTTGCTTGGCATATGTAGGGAGCGATAATGGAACCCGCCTTGCTTACATCTGGACTTTACCTACAGAAACATATACACACACATACATTTAGATAGCTACATCCACATGTAGGGGCAGATCTGCCTATAAACGTGAGTTTAAAAAGGCAAAGAGATTGGTTTGCACCTTTTTTGCCGTCTGAGACTCAGACAACACAGCTGCATCCTGAGCCTGCTTTCCAAAGTCTGCAGGTAAAAATCCAAGGTGATAAACTTTAATGGCACACCATAAGCTCTGCAAATATTTACCACAATAAAAAAGTCACTAAAGCATTCAAGCAGACACTTATCTGTAAGCTGCAGGATGAAGGCCTCCTCCAGAGATTCCCAGACTGAAGCTGCCATTGGAAGTATGACATCCACGTTTCTTCACAATGTTATCCTCCAGGCCTCTGTACCAACAGCTGCTCAGATATGTGTTCATAGAATCATAGAATGGTTCAGATGGGAAAGGACCTTAAAGCTCATCCAGTTCCAATCCCCCTGCCATGGACAGGGACACCTCACACTAAACCATGGCACCCAAGGCTTTGTCCAACCTGGCCTTGAACACTGCCAGGGATGGAGTATTCACACCTCCCTGGGCAACCCATTCCAGTGCCTCACCACCCTTACAGTAAAGAATTTCCTCCTTATATCCAATCTAAACTTCCCCTGTTTCAGTTTGAACCCATCACCCCTTGTCCTATCCCTACAGTCCCTGATGAAGAGCCCCTCTTCAGCATCCCTATAGGTCCCCTTCAGACACTGGAAGCTGCTCGGAGGTCTCTTCTCCAGGCTGAACAGCCCCAATGTTCTCAGCCTGGCTCCATACGGGAGCTGCTGCAGCCTCTGAGCTTCTTCGTGGCCTCCTCTGGATTGGCTCCAACAGCTCCATGTCCTTCTTATGTTGAGGACATGAATTCTTCATACCTGCTTGAGAAAAGGTGATATCCTTTATAAAGTAGTCAGGTTAAACCTTATGTGACACAGAGATTTAAGTCAGATAAAGTGAAGGCACAGGTCACCCAAGTCCACGTGCTTAGGCATCTGAAGATCTAGACAATTTACCATTTAGCACACTAGACCACCATAGTTAGGCATTTACATACTTTCAATGATGGTCCTTTGGATACTTCAGTCATTATATATGTCCATGCCTCTTTATAAGCTGGTAGCCAGCTACCATGGTATTTAATCCTACACCAACTCTACAGCAGCTACTACAAACAAGCTAATACAATTCACAGCCTAGAAGTCTTTGTCCTGAGATGCATTTCAAAGCTCTCTCAACACAAAATGACTTCTGTTGCCAAAGATTAAGATGCCTGCCTAAGCTCTGGAGGCAAATCAGCAAAACCTGGCTTTTCTGCTGCTTGGATAAGCTGATTTCCTGGAGGACAGCAGCAAACAACCACCCCCAGCACTCAGAGGGGATGACACCCAAGGGCACGGATGGTGACTCTAAGCCTTGGGGTCCCATGTGTGTGTTGGCTCCTGCCAACACAAGGCTTCTGTGACACAGTGGCACTCACAAGAGCTGTGAAATGTCCTCATGCGTGGGGAGCAAACCAAGTGCATAGCTGTAAGGTGACCCGCTTCCTGATGGGAACGCCTTCCATCTCCTTTCATCCGAAAAACAAAGCCACAGTTTGATTGCAAAGCCAAGAGTTAATAACTTCATCATAGCTCCGCCCACATATTTAACATTAATTGGTTAAATGTTAATTACTATTGAGAACGTCTTACATTTAATAATTCTGGCTGACCATTCGGGTCTCCTTGTAGTGAGCACAAAGCTGCAGATGATGGAGACTGACATTACGCAATGGAGTAAAGAAACAGGGTATATTTTTAGATGTGACACCGACATTACAGGCATTTCTGGCAGGTTAATTGGAAGTCAATTAACATGGAGAAAGTTAATCGCTAAAGCTGCCTTGTTTTCCTGCAGTGAACTTCAATGGCATTTGGGCAGATGCTCACAACCTGCTCAAGAGCAAAATGCCAACAGGTCTGTAACGTATTGGCACAAATGTCAGTGTTTGTTCTTGAAATAGAACTGGAAGAAACCCCACCATAACCAGCACTCATTTCCTCTTTCATCCACGTGGCTGCCCAGATGTATGCCTGTCAGACTCATATCTGACCCTTCAGATCCTCTGTTTTCACTGTGAGTCCCTAACCAAGCTTGCTTAGAAGATGCAGCAAACAGGCAGCAATTTGTGGTTGTCCCAGAAACTTTATTATCACAGGCTGTAAAATGTAGAAATGAAGCAATTCCCACCCTTTTAAAAGGTTCAAAATGCAAACAAGACCTATACATAGCGTAAGTAGGGGTGTAGTATGAGCGAGAAGAAACAGCAACGTATTTACCTGCAGTCAGTATTTGCCACTTCTGCAGGACAATCAGCTCACTGTTATGACCAGCATCATCTACTAACTCATCCCAGAGGTGTGCAGAAAGCATTGCTGATTGAAATGAAAGTTATACAGGTGTTTAAGATGCAATTGATACGCAGTGGAATTCGATGTGTCTGTAGCCAGGTGTCTACAGACACGGACTTTAAGCACTGGAAGGCACCAAAATATCATAGAATGGTTAGGGTTGGAAAGGACCTTAAGATCACCCAGTTCCAACCCCTCTGCCATGGGCAGGGACACCCCACACTAAACCATGTCACCCAAGGCTCTGTCCAACCAAGCCATACTGCAGAGATATCATCCAAGATGAAAAACAGGCTGGAGAAGACATAAAAATGACGTATTGGCTTACTGCCTTTTAAATACATTCAGCAGGTAACCTGTAAGTGAAGAGTACACTATTACGTTAGCCTTTAAATCCCCTAGTTGATGCTGGGGAGAAAGGAAGTGGTCAAAGGAGTCTTCAACTGAAGACGTTTTGACTGTCATGTCATATAGACCCAGGAAACGTGTCATTCCCTCAATCCCCCTCCTGACCAGATAGGCTCTCAAGAGCTTGCATTATTGCTGCTTCTCAAGTGATTAGTTGTAGCCTCTGTGCAAGCCCTATTTGCTCCCTTCTAGGTTGCTCCCAAGGGGCTCAAACAGCAGGAGCATCAAGACAGCACAGGAATAGTGACAATATGAACAGCACAAAGCTCTTCTGCCCTGCCTCAGGATGTGAGCCTCTGTGTACGCTCCTCAGCTCTGTTAACAGCCAGCAAGGGTCCCTGTCTCTAACTGCACTGACATTGGGGATTGTGTAGTATTTCCAAGGACTTAACTAAAAGCAGTGGCACATGTTCTGGACTGGAATTGGTTCCCAACTGGGAATGAACGTTAACTACTTAAGAACAGGAATCACTTCACGGGTGAAACTGCACCTACATTACGACTGGTTGGTGGGAAATAAAGCACATACAGGCTGGAAAGTTGCTAAGTAGAACCCCTGCAGTTTGAGCTTGCTTTCTATTCAATCATTGTGCTTATTAGAAAAGCACAGAACCACATTACAGACACAGAAAGAAACATACCCAGGACACCGAGGAAGAGATTAAGCATCAGTATCTGCAGTGGTGAGTAAACCAAAAAGGACTATGCCCAGCCCATGCGTATTTAATGGATTGCACCTAAAAACCCCATCCTATGAATGCTGGGGAATGTCATGGCGGACTGGCTGCTCATTAGTGAGCTCACTTTGTATTCCAGTGGGTGTCAAGAGCTGTTCCGCAGAGTTCATGGTGGTTTGGCATTGATGGACATTCACATGACAAGCTGTGGCAGGAGTGAAAAGTCAAATGCTTTCCAAACAGGATCAGGTTTGCAAACAGCCCAGATTTTGACCTGCATTGCTATTTTCTTTCTAAATGGAATTATTATAACCCTCCCACCTGGTCTGAGACTCTAACACCTGCCTACCATTGAGAGGTTTAGTCCTCATATAGGTTAAATGATGAATACATACGCAGAGAGCATGTAAAATCCTAGCCCACAGACAGTGCAATTCAGTCCTGTGTAGTACTTAGTCTCTCCTGCCAGTTCCATGGTGACATGGACTGGGAATCAGCCCTAAAGAGGAGATATGTGCCTATTAAAGCAATCTGAGCTCTAGCTTTCCACCACCTGTGTGTAATGACAGTGTCCACAGAGAATACTCAGCTCGATATACTCTGTATATCTGACTTTACCTGCAGGGGCTAAAGAGAACTGTAACAAGAGACAGGACTTAAGGGCAAATCCACATTCCTTTCCCAAATTCCAGAGATCAGTCCAGAGAGATCTCTATTAACTGAGCAGCTTGCATGGATTCCTGCCTCTTGCTGGCAAAAGGAGTCATGAGAAAGTGTTCTAACATCGATGGCTATGGTCAAAACCCATTTCAGAGAGCTTTGTGATTAGCCTTGTGCTCATCATTGCAGAGCAGTCAGCGTAAAGACTTAGGTTAGTGAGTCTTAGGCTCATTCCCATAAAACTCTTGTGTTGAATTAGTTGCAGACATTTCAGTAGCAGTTGATGGTCTGGTAGGGCTAATTCTAGCTGCTAAGGCATTATACCATGGCAAAAGCAAACCAGAGAAATCTGTGCTTGTCTCAGTACATTTCCCTTTCTATTTCTTTCATCTTTTAGCTCAAGTTCAAACAAGAACGTGTCAAAAACTAGCAGTGGCAGACCATGGCCATTCCCCTTTGCTCAGCTGGCATCATGGATAGCCAAGCTTGGCACGAGTCCTCAGGCATAGGAGGCTTCCAAAAGGAATACTGGGGAATGGAGGAACGTTACAGATGACATGGAAATGCCCATTATGGCTGGTTGGGGAACAGCCAGGTTCAAACTCCTGCATTTCATTGCTTTTCTCTGTTATTTCCTTTCTTATCTGTTGCCTCTTACATTGATGTTCTTCAGGAAACAGGCATCTCCTCTTGATCGCTTTAGCTCGTGGAATAACAGGGCTGTGGTTTCAAGCAGTAACAGTAGGTAACAGTGGCCTACAGCAGGGAACAAAGCTCTCTATATGATTTGAGTTGGATTGTTTCCTTTCCTCCTGACTGCAGGTTCCGGTGACTTCCTGATGCTCTGAGCGCCAGGCTGCAGATAAGGATGTCCCAGCTCACACTGTGTGAAACTTACTCACAGGTTGGACACTAAAATCCACATTTTGCAGGTTTTCTTCTTGTTATAAGAGTGAAAAGGATGATTTTGTCCCCGTTCCTCTTAAGCTGCTGTAGGTGTCTGAGGGAGGTAATGAAATGCAGCAAGCTGGAGTAACAGGATTTGATTTGTTCTAGATGCGACTGAGTGAGATGGGCTTTCCAAACTGCAAGCAGGGGTTAATCCCAGCAGCAGTTAAGGGGGAAATCATTCCACATAACAGCAAAGCCTGAGGGGAAACAGGAGAGCAGGAACCTCTTGCAAGAAAGCTGAGAAAGAAATCAATGAAGTAAGTGAAATGGAGTTTCCAAGTGGGAAAGTGCAGAGGCTGCACAATAGCTTGGTACTATCTGTAAAGCACAGACCACCTTGTGCTGGGCATCACCTACACATGGTGAGCTCCGGAACAGTGCCGCAAACACGGATATCCATTCATGCTTTGCCACCTAGAATTCCATGCAATTCCAGGCTGCGTGGCTCAGGTTAAACTACGTGGCCTTTGTACCTGGGATGAGAGTTTTGCTTCTCCTGTTCCTGCCTCCCCAGAATCCAGACCCCATAGCAGAGGTGGTAATAATCATCACAGCATTATCACTGCAAGCTTTCTCCCTCCTCATATAGATTAAAGACAGAGGAAAAGAATCTCAGGAATGACAGTGAGTGCTCCAGACCTTACTTACATCTCCACATCCAGAGCAAGAACAAAAGCACAAGGGCTCTGACTTGAACTGGAAAGAGCGTCCATACTCTCAGGAGGTCACCTATGGTCCCCATCCATAGGAGCAGGTCACCAGAAGAGCCCCTTTCATCTGAACTAAGCTTAAAAAGATATCAGATAGCTTGCCAGAGATTAGGATAACAAGAAGCTCTACCATTGTGCTGCGAGCAGACCAAGCATTTCTAGGTGTACTCAATAGGGCAAAAAGCTAACAAGCATGCTTCAAAAAGAACATGCTCCAGTCTTCTTTTGTCAGGCAATAGGAGCAAAAAACCCATCAAGTCGCAGACTGGTACCAGCTGAGGCAATGCAAGCAAATGACAACGAAACCAGAAGGCAAACAAACCTAAACCTAAGGACAGCAGGAAATCAGAGATTCCCCCTCATACACACAACCCCACAGTAAACAGGAATCAAAGGCAGCCCAACAGCACTGTCGCAATAAAGACAGAAAATAAATACAGCAATAAAATAGAAAAACTAATAGAAAAATAAAGTATTTCTAACACAGCTCCCAGAGAAGGGAAAAGCTGCTCCTGACCTGAGCTTAAATACAGAGCTGGGGCCACTGGGGAAGGATGTGTGGCTGGGGAGGCTCCAGATGAGCCCATTGGGGTGATGGGGACCTGCTGGGCACCTTGAAGACCAAGAGTCACCCCACACACCATGGTCTTTGGTATCTGTGGCATCAGTTATGGGACTGCTTGGGTGGGGAGTTCACTCCTTTTGCTTCTCATTAGAATAGGCAAATGATGGGCACAGGCTATGAACTGCTTGATTTGCTACTGCCTTTCGCATCAATCCACATCAGCTGAAACCAGAAAGACCCATTTAAAGTAACACCTGTGGGAGCAAGGGAGAAACATCTCCAGCTTTCCCAGATCTCAGACCCATCCCAAGCACATCAAGGACAGCGCCAGGCTGGCACCATTTGCAGCCAGCAGCATGGGTGGCTGTAAGAAGGCAGGAGGTCCCAGTGGATTCTGTACAGGGACAGGAGCATCAGTCTCACACCTGGATCAGGCGTTTACAGAATCACCTGGAAAGTGAAACACCTCCTTCCAAAGCTGGCTTTTCTGCTGGGAAAGAATGGATCCAGTCTGGGCAGGCAGGGCAAGGGGCCCAAATCCCACTCAACTCCAGATGGATTTCCAGCTCCTGTGGCTCTGGAGGGGTTCAGGTTAGGTCTGGTTGGGTGATGGTGAGGGTGAGTTTCCTGCTGGAAATCCATGTGGAGCGGCTTTGGGTGTTCATTCCTGCCTTGATTCCTCCCTCTGTTTCTCAAGGTGCTTTATGGACCGTGGCTGGGCAGGGAATGACCACATCCAGCACCGCGGCGATGGGGAAGGGATGGTTCGTGATTACGAAAATCACCGCCCTGAGACCCGAGAGCCCCTTCCTCACGGGCCGTGGAGCACCTTGCTCTGCCCTGCTCCATCCAACCGGGCTCCCGTGCTCTGGACATCCTGGAATACCGGGATGCTCCCCCCGGGGCTCCCGAGAGAGCGGCCAACGGGGACCCCCAAACAGGAGCAGGGATAATGGGGGGGGGGGCACGGGGGACCCCTCATTTGCTGCTGGCTGTGTGGTTGCAGGAGGCTGCGGGGCTATGTACGAGATCCACATCGAGTCGGAGGAGTTCAGGGAGAAGCGAACGGTGCAGCAGCACCAGATGGTGAACGAGGTGAGGGGCACTTGGGGCGGGGGGGGTTGTGTGCACTGCAGTGGAGCTGGGCACTCGGGGGTGTGTGTGTGTGGGGCACTTCGTGCTGATGTGCTGCCTGTACTCAAGCACCACGGTGCTTTGGGTGAGCACCACTGATCACAGGTGTACAGCACAACTGCTGCATGCCCTCCCAGTAAAAACCAGTGTGTCTCTGCCATTGTGTGGGCAGAAGATGCTCTGCCTGTCTCAGGGCACTGTATGCGTGTGCACGCAGTCAGCGCTGCGCTACTGTGCACACACATAGTGCTGCCTGTGACATGCTGTGCCTGATAGTGTCTAACAGCATCACCCTTCTCCCCCCCCCCCCCCACCCCAGTAAGTGTAGCCCTTTCCCCCCCCTTCCTTCCCAGTAAACCCAGTGTAGCTTTCCCTCTCAGTCGATAGTATAGCTGTGAACTGAGCACACTTAACTACCCAACTCAGGGTGTCACAGGTAGAGCACAGGCAGTATGAGGCTGAGTGGCCAGAATGGAACCCCTTTATTTACCTCCCCTCTGTAACAACCAGTGTAGCCCTTCCCTCACAGCTACAACACTGTGTGTGCATACACCTGGGCACACACATGTGCACAAGTGCTGTGTGTCACAGTGATGCAAATAGGAGTCCTCCCTTTTTTGCCCCTCACAAATAGGTGGTGGGGCACTTACGTGTGCATGTCCTTATTGGTGTTCTGAGATTACTACTCATTGTGAGCGCATAACACACAACGTATACTGTGTGCAGGACTTTGCAGCTCTTCCTTTCTTTAGACATCAATAACCACCACAGTCCTTAAATGATAGTGTGTGTAACCCCCTTAAGTGAGGGTGCTGCACCATGTGTAACCCTTACACCTGGGCCCACTGCTTACAACATCTTGTGATGCTCTGAAGTGTGTGTACACAAGTGTTGGTGTTAAGTAAAGGGCTGTGCACATGCACAGTGCCTAAAACAGACCGTGGAGCACTTGGTTGCTGTTTAGTGTAGTAAGAGCAGCAGTTGTGTGCCTGGTGTGCAGTGCTCGTTCTCACATACACCAGAGAGTACCTGAGCAGTGTGTGCACACACACAGCATTCTGACAGTAGTGTAATACTCTCCCCTTGCACTGTGCACAAGCACTTCACTCGGAGCTGCTGCTCCCCCTCAGCGTGGTGCTTGTCATTGCAGGCACTAAGTGAGGAGATCAAGAGCATGCACGGACTGCGAATCTTCACCTCCACCCCTAAACCCTGAGCAATAAAGGTGCTGCCTTCTTCCAGACATCTCCTGTGCTGTTTGGTGCTGCCTCCTTCCAACTCTCCCCATGGGCTGTGTTTTTAGTCAAGGCACCTGTGCACAGGGGCTGGTGGGGTTCAAGGGAAAGAAGGAAGAGGATGCACCCCCTCTTCCTCTGAAAAAACAGCAGGAAGGAGAAACTTTATTATTGCCTTGCCACATGGTGGGGTCCCTCCCTCAGCTCCCCACTGTGTGAACACCTTCAGCCCAGGACCAGGCACTTTTCTTCCTCTCCTCCAACACTGCTGCCAAAGGGGAGGTGAAGGCTCTGGGCCAAAGTGCACCTCTTCTGCAAAAATAAGCACTTCCAAAAATAAGCTGAGCCACTCCGGGCTTAGGCACAGAGGAAAACTTTACCTCTGGGAGGACAAAGCAGCTGAGCAGCACTCGGAGCTTCACCCCACACCTATGGGGAACCAAACCTGCTCCAAGTCCAGGTCCCATCTTCAACCAGAGCACAGTCTTTGCTGGGCTTGTGCACACACACAGCCTGGAGAACCACGTGGGCTCCAGAGGCTGGGGCTGCACAGCAGAAGCGTGGAAGTGGCTGGAGTATAAAGCAGAAAGGAGCAGCCAAAAAGGGTCCTCCCTGGAAAAGTCTTATCTGTCCTTGGAGCCCAGCTTCTCAATCAGTTCCTGCAGAGGAGCCAGCTCCCGCCTGTCAATCAAGTTGAATTCCTGGCAGGGAAAGAGCAACACAAAAACTAAAGGCACCACTCAAAGTGCTTCTGGAGAACACATCCCAGTATGTGTGCTGGGAAGCTGCTGTGTCAATGTGTGCCAGCGCCCAGGAGAACATCAAACCGTCCTCTCATTTCTCTGCAGAGAAATTCAGGCATTTCAGGACAAAGGAATATTTTCTGCTGTCACCAAGCTCCTCAGCGCAAGTCACATGTGCAGTCAAATGGAACAGGTTGTTGAAGTACTGGCAAGGAAAAAGGGTGCCACCACCATTTCTAAGCTGATTCTTGGAGCTACAAACCCACAAAGTTCCCCTCTGAGCCTGGCTGCTTTTCCTGCAGGCTGACAGCTAAAACCCAAGAAGGAAATTCAAGCATTTACAGCCAGCTTGACCATGCTTCCTGTAAAAATGCCCCAAAAATAAAACCCACAGCTGCATGGTTCACATGGCACAGAGGGTGGGAGCCGAGTGGCTCATACAGGGTACACCACAGATCCTTGAAGAGCAAAGAGGTGTTGAAATCCAGCTCCCCTTAAAAGCAAGTGGGGAATGACAAACCCCAGAGATCTCACTGTTTCACAACTCACCTGCACAAAGAAGATAAAGTGCTTGAAGGAGGTGTTGAGGTGGGCCTCCTCCTGCAGCCGCATGACAGAGTCGAAGTGCTGGTGGTAGATGTGGGCATACACACGGAACAGCCGCTTCAGGATCGTCTTGGCCACTGACATGAAGTTCTTGGGAAAAGGGACCCCTGAATCATAGAATCAACCAGGTTGGAAAAGACCTTTAACATCAAGGCCAACCGTTCCCCAGCACTGCCAAGGCCACCACTAACCCATGGCACTGAGGGCCTTGTCTCCACGGTGTGTGAACACTTCCATGGATGATGACTCCAGCCCTGCCCTGGGCAGCCTGTTCCAATGCTTGAGCACCCTCTGGGGAAGGAATTGCTTCTCATCTCCATCTAAACCTCCCCTGGTGCAGCCTGAGACCATTTCCTTTTGTCCCATCGCTTGTTCCTTGGGAGAAGAGACTGACCCCACCTCACTACAACCTCCCATCAGGCAGTGATACGGTGCTTCCTGGGCCTTCTCTTCTCCAGACTTAAACTCCCCCAGGTCCCTCAGCCATTCCTCATCACACCTGTGCTCCAGGCCCTGCACCAGCTCCACTGTCCTTCTCTGGACCCAACTCCAGCACCTCAATGTCTCCAAGAGCACAGGTGAGTCCTTCAGTTTGGTCAGGAGAACCAAAGCCAGACATGGCAGCAGTGAGGCCACACTTACCTATCTTGGAGGGGAAGAGGGTTTCATCATCCAGCTGGTCCTGCACCCACGTCATCAAGTAATCGATGTACTTCGGGGCCGAGCACTTGATAGGCTTCTTGATGTTGGTGCCATCTGCCCAGTGGTACTCGTACCTGTGGGGAGAGGGAGGGAAAAATCAATTCTCTGCTCAAGGAGAAATAAAACTGCACTTCCAGGCCTTGCAGCTTCCTCCTTATCCCAGTAAGGAGCAACGCAGCAATGCTAATGCTCCTCTAAAGCAACAAGAGCAGCACTTTGAGTTTCTCAAGCACAACACGACAGAGTGGAGTTAATGCCTCCATTGTGACCACCCTTGGGGGTTTAACCCTCAAAAGTGAACTTCTACTTTGTGGCAACCTCCTCCATCAGCATTTCCTTAAATTAAAACACAAACTGGCCAAAAAGGAAGCATCAGGGCTGTTGCCCACCATTCAAATCAATTCACTGATGGCTTTCAGACAGCTTCCAGGAATCTGGTGCTCCTTCTCCCCTCTCATGAGGTGGATGAGCTCTGCAAGAGGCCCTCCCCAGGGCTGCACGTTAGCCAAAGGCTTTTGGAAGCCAGCAGCTCAAATCAACATATGTGGTCACTGATCCCATGACTCCTCCAAACCAGGGCTGATGTTCACTTGGCACAACCCACTTTCTTGGAGATCTTCTGCAAAATGCCTCAAGAGCAGAGAATCCTCCCCCCTGGTGTGCTTAGTCTGTTGCATCTTGACCAGCAACAAGCAAAACCAGAGCCATTTAAACAGGAAACTCTTACAGGAAACATCCCCCAGTATAGAAACAGGAACTTGCACCTAGATACTTGTGGGTAGAAAAGCAGGGCAGGATGTGACAGACTGATTCAACAAGGCAGATAATACCAGCCTTGATGCAGCATAGGGAAGACCCAGAAGACACTTGGCTGGTCCCTACCACATGTACCTGTCTCTATAAGCACTTCCTGGCTTTAGAATCACTTGTGCTTAGAAAAACCACACTCTGGTCTCTCAGAGCATCAGCTCTGTGAGCACTGACAGGTTACTTGAGTCTTTGACATCCAGACCAGACACTTCCACTCAAGTCAGGTCTCGCATTTTCTTTAAGACAAACTATTTCAACAACCTTTTCAGCTTCTAAACACAGGGACCCAATCAACAGTGAATAAAAAAGATCCTCATGCATACTTCCCCTGGACAGATACTGACTGATGGCTACACACAGCCTCCCCAACAAATAGTGTGGCTTCATGTATGGATAAATGACCCCAGGAGAGCACAGTACTGTACCTTGACCTGATCTGGACACGTCCCATCCTCTTTCTAGCTTCTTTCTGCACATGCTTGAGTGACCCCTGCACCCATCTGCATAGAAACTGCAGCCAGAGACCACAGGAAGCATCTCACCTTGGTCCTGCAGACATGACTGGGCAGCTTGCCTCTGTGCAGAACTCTGTGATGGTCCCATATAGCATGTTGATTTGGTTGAAGAAATCCACCGCTGGAAAGGAAACACATCAAGTTTACTCCACATGTGACACAAAGCTGATGCAGTGCCGGATCACCCTCCTGCAGCCAACACAGCTTCTGAGGATCACTGTCATGGGCCCACAGAGCTCCCAGCAAAAACAAGCATCCTCCTTCTGTATAGTGTCACATCACTGATGACTTCCATGACTTTTGGAGCATCTAGGAACTGGAATTGCTGCGTCATTTATTCACCCTCTGGCTGCCACCACCAACTGATTTGTGTGGCACGAAGCTCCATTGAGATTGACATACCTTGGACTGCTTTAGGTCCCAGACACCTTTACAGTACCTCAAAAACCTGACTGATTTTGATAATATGTGAGAGATCTTCATTAGGTTGAATGTTTGTGGCCTGACTTACTGTCTTCCATTATTCAAAAGTACCCTTTCCTCCTTCAGCCTCCAAAGAAACAATGTTCAAGGCCAGGAATAGCGACTGCTAAAAGCAAAATAAATGTGTAGCTTCTGGCTTTTTAAACTATGCATGCAGTAAAACTAAAATGAAACTAGAATCACAGGATGGTTTGGGTTGAAAAGGACATTAAACTCATCTATTTCCAACACCCTGCCACGGGCAGGGACACCTTCCCCTAGAGCAGGTTGTTCCAAGCCCCTGTGCCCAACCTGGCCTTGAACACTGCCACAGATGGGGCAGCCACAGCTTCTCTGGGCACCCTGTGCCAGTGCCTCAGCACCCTTACATGGAAGAGTTTCTGCCTTATCTCCAGCCTGAACTTGCCCTGTTTCATTTTGAACCCATCACCCCTTGTCCTGTCGCTCCAGTCCCTGACGAAGAGTCCATCCCCAGCATCCGTAGCCCCCTTCAGACACTGGAAGCTGCTCTGAGGTCTCCACACAGCTTCTCTTCTCCAGGCTGAAGACCCCAAATTTTCTTAGAAAACAAGAAACTCTACAAACCCACAGTTCAGTGGAAAACACTGTTCCACTTTTCCCCTGGATTATCTGCTGCCACTGCTTTCACAGTTGACAACACTAATTCCTAATTCCAAAGAGTGACACAGGAGGGTTGCTGCCCAGTACGAAAATAACCATTCACACACCTCATCCCCTTGGCAAGTCTGAACTCAGAAAACCCCACCCCAAAACCACAACAGGGCAGGGTTGCACATCACTTTTTGCACCTTTACTTTCCTTTTATCCCAACTCAGTCACCTAAATAGAGCATGCCTGAGGGGAAGAACGTCATTCAGGGAATTTCAAGCTTCTTCTGAGGCTAAACCCCAGAGATTTTGGGGTTTCCCATTCACCTCCACGCTTGAGTGCATCCCTCTTTTGTAGCACTTACTGTTAACTGCAATCCACTCATTAAGGTCCTCGCCCTCCGGCAGCATAACTGCTTGTCTGAGGTTACCACTCCCCAGCGTGGCTTCCGCATGTTTCAGGAGCTCGTACTGATGGGAGCCTTCGGGGATGTTCTTCTTGGGCTTAAATGTTTTTGAAGACCGACTCCCACTGACAAGAGAGAAAGAGAAAACATTTCCAGTCAGTGCTCT
Source organism: Pezoporus wallicus (assembly GCF_028554395.1). Lineage (NCBI taxonomy): Eukaryota > Metazoa > Chordata > Aves > Psittaciformes > Psittacidae > Pezoporus > Pezoporus wallicus. Next base: position 2,396,276 of record NW_026636985.1, read on the forward strand.
GACAGCATTCCCTTCCCAGAAACATTTCCTGTATCACCCTCTGCTACCCAGCACTTCCAACCAGGGTGACACCAGCCCTTTCCCACTTCCCCCCAATCCTACATGCCCACACACAAGCCACCCTCCTGCTTCCCTCTTTCACCTGCCCTTTTTAAAGGTGACAAATGCCACGTGCAAAGGCCCAAAGACTCATCAAGCAACAGTGGATCATGGAAATAAAAAGCCCACGTAAAACTGGCAGGGAATGAAAGAACCTCACGACCAGGTCAGTTTGACAGTGGCAAATATGAGATGTGCTGTAGGAAACAGCTTGCTAAAAATAGTGATTTAATAGACTCCAGCCCCCAAATGCAAACCACCACCACAATCATCCCTCCCTGTGCTCAGTGGCTGTTAGTGTTCAGCACAACACCTCACTGAACCCCCACCCGGTCCCTCCAACCTGCTGCTCCACAGCCTCTCCCCACACAAAATGGAGCGAGTTTTGATACCTCTCAACCACAACACATTAATTTTCAGCCCCTACCAGCTCTCTGCTTCCCAGTACAAACAGGACGGCTCAGAGGAAACGGGCAGTCCACCCCCATTGCACGTAGTGCTGGCACACGCCTCATGGGCTTCCTGGTGTGATGTTCTGCCCTTGCTTTACACACTGTTTACAATGCTCAGTGCGGAAACAAGACCTTCAGCTCCAGCTCACTCCTAAACCAAACCGCTGGCTACTGCCAAAACACAGGCAACAGCACATCACCAACCCTAAACCCTAGGAGGAGGGTCCCCAGCTCCTTCTTAAACCACAAAACATCTCCAGTTCTCACCCACATCCTAGCAGGCCTCAAGAAGCCCTCCCACATTTTACAAGCCTTCACATTCACACCACAGATCTGCAACAGGCCACCCTCTGCAAACGGTTAAAGATGCATTTCGGACATCACATGCCTGCAGGGCTGCCAGCATCCCCCCTGCAACCACCTCACCTCACAGTGGGGCAGCCCCTCACACAAACACCAGCCAGCACCCTTTGTCCACAGATGCAGGGTAAGGCCCACCTAAAGCCCCACAGTGGAGCATCCCTGCAGATACCCCAACCCCCTCAGCAACTCCCTAAATTCCTTTAGAAGACCAATCAATCTCTTAAATTCTCCCCACTTGGGAAGGATTAACTCTCAGAAGACAAGAAGACAACCCCTCCCCAGAGCCTTCCCTCTAAGACTAAGCCCCAAAAGCTCCCTACCCCCTTATACACCCCCCAAAGCCCTCCCCACCCTCCACAGCACTCACCTAACACCAGCACTCCTCAGGGTGCCAGCCTTCTGGGGTTACCATGTTCTCACTGCCAACATCCCTTCACATCCCAGCCTGGAACCCTTCCCCTGCCAGGCACCTTCTCTTACCCCATCTTCCTCCCCACAAACAACTACACCCCCAGGGCTCATCCTTCCCAGGACTACACTCCCCCCAAAGTGTGTTCCAGCCCTGCTTCAGACATCCCAGGGACTCTCCAAAACCTCTTTCCCAAAGGGCCAAAGCCCTCCTCAAGCCCCTCATGAACCCCCAGGACCTCTGCCCACAGCCACCCAAGGCTTCCTCTTTAAAGCCTCCCTTAAGAGCCCTCCTGTGCCTCAGCACAAAGCCTAAAAACTCATAAAATCACGGACTCGATAGGGTTGGAAGGGACCTTAAAGCTTATCCAGTCCCAACGGGCAGGGACACCTTCCCCTAGAGCAGCTTGCTCCAATCCCCTGTGTCCAACCTGGCCTTGAACACTGCCAGGGATGGGGCAGCCACAGCTTCTCTGGGCACCCTGTGCCAGCGCCTCAGCACCCTCACAGGGAAGAGCTTCTGCCTCACCTCCAACCTGAACTTGCCCTGTTTCAGTTTAAAGCCCTCACCACTTGTCCTATCGCTGCAGTCCCTGATGAAGAGCCCTTCCTCAGCTCCTGGCCACCGCTGGGGCCTTCAACCCTCAAAACCCTCCCTCGAGGCCCAGGATTTCCCTCCGGACCCCCACCCCCCCTTGCCCCACGAACCCCTCAGGGCCCCCACAAAACCCTTCCTCCCCCTCAATCCCCTCACAGACCTCCCCAAGCGCTTCCCCCTCCGGTATCACCCCTAAACCAAGACAGGATGCTCCCTCCTCACACATCCCTCCCAGCCCCTCACAGCGTCCCCCAGCAGAGGCCTTCCCCACCAAATCCTCTCACACAGCACCTCCCCAAAGCCCATTCTCCGGCTCCAAGCCCCTCAGACCCCTTCCCAAGCCCCTCCCCGGGGCCCGGGCACTCACAAGAGGAAACTCATGGCGAGGGGAGCCGCGGCCGGGGCCGGGGCCGGGCCGAGGTAAAGGAAGCGCCGGGGGCTCCTCGGGCGACCGCTCCCAGCCCCGCGCCCGCCCCGCCGCCAAGTCTCGCGAGAGCTCAGCGATGGGGCGGGGCTTCACGCTGAAAGGGGAGGGGGGAGCCTCCCCCGGCGCCATCACCATGGCAACAGCCCCCGGGCTGAGGTACACGTGGGTCAGCCGTGGGGCTGGGACTCCCCATGGAACCGCGACCCCCCCATATGTCTGGAGACGCAGAGCTCCCTTCTCATGGGGCTGGGGACCCCCAAAGCCCCGTTCTCATTGGCCTGGGTACGTTGCCATGGTTCTGGGGACACCCCTATCAGCATGGAGACCCTTCCAGGGACTGGTGTCCCCCAGAACTCCCTTCACATTGGCCTGGGGACCTCCCCGTCAGCATGGGACCCCCAAAAGCCCCTCTGCATGGGTCTGGGGAGCCACCCCATGAGCTTGGGAACTCTCAGAGGCTCTTTCTCATGAGCCTCGAGAACTCCCATGAGCCTGAGATCATTCTGAAGCTCCTCTGCATCAGTCTAGGCACTTCCAAAAATGCTTTCCTATGGGTCTGGGGCCCCAGGGCCCCCTTCTCATGGCACAGGACACAACCCAACAGGCCTAAGGACCCCGCTATAAGCATGGACAGGCTTTCAGGGACTGGGGTTCCCACAGAGTTCCTTCCAGGTTTTCTGCAGCATCTTTAGGCACTGAAGCTGCTCTAAGGTCTCATCTTCAGGAGCCTTCTCTTCTCCAGGCTGACCCAGCCCAGCTCTCTCAGCCTGGCCCCAGAGCAGAGCTGCTCCAGCCCTTGCAGCATCTTCGTGGCCTCCTCTGGACTTGCTCCAGCAGCTCCAGGTCCCTCTGCTCTGATCCCTATCCCTACCCCTATCCCTATCCCTATCCCTGTCCCTATCCCTGTCCCTATCCCTGTCCCTACCCCTGTCCCTATCCCTGTCCTTATCCCTATCCCTGTCCCTATCCCTATCCCTGTCCCTATCCCTATCCCTATCCATGTCCCTGTCGCTATCCCTATCCCTGTCCCTATCCCTATCCCTGTCCCTGTCCCTGTCCCTATCCCTGTCCCTATCCCTGTCCCTGTCCCTGTCCCTGTCCCTGGACCACACTCCAGACCCAGACCCAGACCCTCGCCTCAGGCTCTCTTGCCCACTTGAACGAGCGCCCGCTCCGCCCGCCCCTTTCCCTCTCCTCCGCCACTCAACTCTCTCCTCCGCGCCGCTCGCCGCGCTGATTGGCTCCCGCCGGCCGCGCTATATAAACCGGCGGGTCGCACGGGCTGTGTCACTACCACTCCCGGTCGCTCGCTGCCCGCTGCTGCCATGGCAACCGCGCTGTGCCCGCTCCGCGGCCTGGCGAGCTCCGCGCTCCGGCCCCGCGGCCGCCGCATCCACCTCAGCGCGCCCAGGTACGGCCCGGCCCGGCCCGGCCCGGGGTCGGTGTGTGAGGAACCGGGGCCCGCCCGCCTCTTCTGCCCAGTCCCGGGGTGCGGAGGGATGAGGGAGGGGGGGCCCCGGTTCCCCATCGCGGTTCCCCGTTGCCCACCGGGTGAGGGTAGGGCCCCGTCTCGCCGCTGCCGGCACTGGGGGATGAATGGGGCGGCCCCCAGCGGCCGCGCCGGGCAGTGCAGGCTGATGAAATCCCGCTGCCGCCTTGCATGGGATGCTCCGGGCATCCATTCCCCGGGCATCCATTCCCCGGGCAGGGGGCACCGGCTCTGCCCGGCACCCCCCCCCCCGCCTCCGGGGACCCGGCTCACCCCGCGTGTACGGGGGGTGAGAGGGACCAGAGTCCCCCGAGCATCCCGCCTGTGCCCCACCTCATCTTCCCCTCCGTGGGGTTTGATCTAATGCAGTGAAGCAGCCCTGGAGGGAGCTGTTCCCTGCTCTAAGCACGGCTCTGACTTTGGCTTCCCTCGAGCTTATGAGGGGAAGATGCTGCTCCCTGCCCTCCGGGCAGCCCGGTCTCGGGGTTATAGGAAAATCCAGGCTCTTGGTATGAGGTGGTTCTGATATTATGATTTCTCCTTGTGCTTGCCAGGCATTCGTAATAATTCCTTTTAGATGAGAGTAGACATGCATAAGAACTAGAGAGCCAGTGGGCTCTGCTGGCTTGGGATGGGTTTTTACTGGTTGCTGTTAGATAGGTTTCAGTGGATGATTGCTGTTAAGGATGAAGTAATGTTTAATTCCCTGTAAATGGGGAGAACTACATAATTGCATAGGGCAGGGATTAAAAACGCACAGAGGACCATAGAATCCCAGCCTGGTGTGGGTGTGAAAGGACCCTAAAGCTCATCCAGCTCCAACCCCTGCCATGGGCAGGGACCCCTTCCACTGGAGCAGCTTGCTCCAAGCCCCTGTGTCCAACCTGGCCTTGAGCACCGCCAGGGATGGGGCAGCCACAGCTTCTCTGGGCACCCTGTGCCAGCGCCTCAGCACCCTCACAGGGAAGAGCTTCTGCCTAAGAGCTCATCTCAGTCTCCCCTCTGGCAGGTTCAAGCCATTCCCCTTGGCCTGTCCCTACAGGCCCTTGGCCAAAGCCCCTCTCCAGGTTTAGGCACTGGAGCTGCGCTCAGGTCTCCCCTTCAGGAGCCTTCTCTTGTCCAGGCTGCCCCAGCCCAGCTCTCTCAGCCTGGCTCCAGAGCAGAGCTGCTCCAGCCCTCGCAGCAGCTCTAGGTAGGCAAAACACTTCCCTACTTCTCATGTGTCTATCCTGGAGCAGTTGTTGCAGTGGTTCTCCCTGGTGGCAGCTGTCCCCAGAGCTCCAGGGTCAGCATTGTACCTAGAGGAGGTCAGAAGACAGCAGCATTGAATTTAATGTGGGAACCTGTGCATGAAGCAGGTGATGGAGTTTTAAGGAGAAACTGCAGCAATTTACTTGCTCCTGTTCAATGTTGTGTTGCAGGGAGGGTTGGAACCACGACTGGTATGGTTGGGCTTTCCTCCCGTGGGTCAGTTGTCTCCGGGATTCCTGTGGCAGGCTAAATAGGTTGTAGTGCTGATGCATCCTGCTTGGGGATTGCCTCAGAAGTGATTCTTTGTGATTTGGGAAGGTCCCATGCATGACAGGGTAGCTTCCCAAATCACAAGGAATCACAGTAATGCTTCTGTGAGCATGTTTGCTCCAGCTCAGAGCTGAGAGCAATTGGGCAAGTGACTAAGGTGCTTGTCATGAAGCCTTGCCGGAAGGCAAGATGTAAATATGAGGTCTAGAAGTGAAGCTTGCAAAGGCAAATCCTCTCACAAAGGGATTACTGAATGAGAATGATGCTCAAGTAAGAGTCACAGTGATAACCTACAGAAAAAGAGCCAGGCATGAGCAGTGTGAGCAGTCTGTTGTGACAGGGACTGGCCATCTATAGGTCAAGGCTTTCTATATCCTGCAGGGTGTCCAGTTGCCTGGAATATATTTGACAGTGACTGGATATTCCCGTTTCTAATTTAGAAATGTACGTGAGGAACTGCTCTGACATTGTTCAGATGGGCAAACGTCCCTTCTACTCCAGACAGACACTGGCGTCTGTTGGAGGGGGTGAAACCACGTACCCCAGCTCAGCTTTAACAGCCTGAAGACACAGCTTGAGAGGAGAGGGTGTGAGGTTGGCTGTGCAAGGTGTGTGCTGTGCTAGATGATCGGACTTGCCAAGGAATCTGTGTGGGACGAGGATCTCTGGGAGCAGCGCTCCATACGGAAGTACGTCACACTGTGCCTATGCCAGAACTTTTCCATAGACCTCTTCAGTGGGGGAAGCTCCACTGGAGTGAGTTCTGCTTTTTGTGAGTCCGTTGTAGTGAAGCTCTCATGCTTTCACAAGGAATGGGTGGCTGTCTTTCTAAAAATGGCAGCTGTTGAGACATGTGCCAGGAAAACGATGCGCACAGACTCTAGCAGAGAAGAGCGTGTGTGCTTTCAGGCTGCACGAATAAGCTGATTCCTCTAGCAGCCTTGTTTGCAGAGCCCAGCTTTGGGCGTCTTTAAACTAAGGCTGAAATGTGCGGCTTGACATTATTTAGCAAAAAGTTGCAGAGGGCTTGTACAGAGCTCAGGGAAACTTCACCTTGTGTCCAGCTCTGGGGCAGCAGCACCAGAGGGACCTGGAGCTGCTGGAGTGAGGCCAGAGGAGGCCACAAAGATGCTGCAAGGGCTGGAGCAGCTCTGCTCTGGAGCCAGGCTGAGAGAGCTGGGCTGGGGCAGCCTGGACAAGAGAAGGCTCCTGAAGGGGAGACCTGAGAGCAGCTCCAGTGCCTGAAGGGGCTGCAGGAAAGCTGGAGAGGGGCTTGGGCCAAGGGCCTGTAGGGACAGGCCAAGGGGAATGGCTTTAACCTGCCAGAGGGGAGACTGAGATGAGCTCTTAGGCAGAAGCTCTTCCCTGTGAGGGTGCTGAGGCGCTGGCACAGGGTGCCCAGAGAAGCTGTGGCTGCCCCATCCCTGGCAGTGCTCAAGGCCAGGTTGGACACAGGGGCTTGGAGCAAGCTGCTCCAGTGGAAGGGGTCCCTGCCCGTGGCAGGGGTTGGAACTGAATGAGCTTTAAGGTCCTTTCCAACCCAAACCAGGCTGGGATTCTATGAAGAGAGCCTTTTCTGCCCTGACTTGCTGTTTGCATCTGCTTTTCCTGGTTTGTGTTGCCCAGAGCTTGGGTTTGAAGGTCTGAGGGGCACTGACTGCTTTCGTAACACCTTACTTGTTGCAGCAATGATGCGGTTGTGATCTCGGGCAGGAAGCTGGCCCGGCAGATCCGGCAGGAAGCCCGTCACGAGGTCGAGCAGTGGGTAGCAGCTGGAAACAAGAGACCTCACCTCAGCGTTGTCCTCGTGGGGGAGAATCCAGCGAGTCACTCCTATGTGCTGAACAAAACCAAAGCGGCTGCTGACGTTGGTATGTCTGTGCTCTGCTCTGCTAAAGCAGAGCTACTCACTGTTCCATCTCACTTTAGCTGATGCTGGATGCTGGGAGAAGCTTTCTGGGATGTCTCCATCTGGCAGCTTTCCACCTCAGCTCTATGGCAGTTTGTTTGGCCCAGCATTTGCTTTATGACTCTTCTGGCTGCCTTCTTTGTACTGGGATGGAGTTAGTAAACACGGTTCACGTGTTGTGATGGGGCAGCATCAAGCTCTGTAGTTTGGATTTGCAGTTCTCCTATGGCCATATAAAACACAGGCAAGGCTCCAATTTGCTGCCTTTCCTCAGCTGCCTGAGATGCAGTTGTCATTTAGCAGCCTTAACACCCTCTGAGTCCTTCCAGTCTTGCAAGCTGAGGCCCTGCTTGGTGTTGAGCCAAGTGTGCTTGTGGAGAAAATGTGCTGAAAGGGGTTGGGATAAGATATGGTTTATTTTTCCCTTTAGTTCTGTGCTGCTGAAGCCTTGTGGAGCTGAGGTTTTTGAGGCTAACATCCCCCTCCTGCTGTGTCCAGAGGGACCATAGCACGTGTGGCTGCACCTTCATCATTGCACCCTTTGCCTAGGTTGAAGTCCTGCCTGCACTCAGAGGGTCTCTGTTCTCAAATAGTCCTTTCCAGGTCATTAGACTGACACTAATTGTCCTTACCCATAACTCACAAGACTTGGCAAGGTGTCCAGCCTGGAAGGTACTTATTGTTACCCAAAGCATACAGTCCTTGGTGTGTAGAGCAGGGAAACCTGGCAGCTTAAACCACATGGATTAAGGAAGTTGCTCTCCCACTTGTGCACAAGTGATTCTCTAACATGGGACTTCTGGTTGCACAGGTATCAGCAGTGAAACCATCCTCAGGCCAGCTTCCATTACTGAAGAGGAGCTCCTGGATTTGATCAGCAAACTCAATAATGATGCCAATGTGGATGGCCTGTTAGTGCAGCTTCCTTTACCTGGTGAGTAGCTACACTTCCACGCATTCCTTTTTTACATAAAGCTTTTAAGAGACTGTATGTGCCAGGAGTAGCAGCATAGGGGCTATCCTATGCCATGAAGGGTGGCATCCTGCTATGATGTAGCTTAAAGAAGTTGATGCAGCTACTCTCTCACATGAGTTAAGCTGCTGAGGGTCACAGCCATCTATTCTTGTGTAGGGAGTATCAGCTTCCAGAGTCAGAAGCATGAGGCTGCCTCAGCAATGCTGAGATCTCAAAGTGGTTCCAGTCCCCTTCTGCTGGGAGCTGTAGCCTTGTGCTTGCTGGAAGTCTTGAGCAGCTTCAAGGCTCCAAACCCAAGGAGCTGGTGCAGCAGGTCAGGGCACTGGCTGACTGCAAAAAGCAGCTTCTTGGCTGATCCCTAGGGTTCAAGCTTTTTGTTTTCTTCCAGAACATATTGATGAACGCAAGATTTGCAACGCTGTGAGTCCAGACAAAGATGTTGATGGCTTTCACGTGATAAACGTGGGGCGCATGTGCCTTGATCAGTACTCCATGCTGCCAGCCACCCCCTGGGGAGTGTGGGAGATCATTAAGAGGACTGGTAAGTTGCTACTGCTGCAGTATTTAGCTGCTGTCTGGTGTAACTCCAGCTTGTCTTTGTTTTAAGACTCCACTTTCTCCTTTGCAGGCATCCCAACGCTGGGGAAGAACGTAGTGGTGGCTGGCAGGTCGAAGAATGTGGGCATGCCCATTGCCATGTTGCTGCATACAGATGGCAGGCACGAGCGCCCAGGAGGTAGAAGCTTGGTGGCCTTGGAGCCCATGTGCCAGGCAGCTGCAGAAGGAAGCCTTCTGCCTGTCACACTGTCCTCTTGAGGCTCTGAAAGTGGTCCCAGGAACACTTTAGGGACTCTGGCCCATCACAGCATAGTTGTCCTAGAATGGTTTGGGTTGGAAGGGACCTTAGAGCTCATCCAGTTCCACCCCTCTGCCACGGACAGGGACACCTTCCACTAGAGCAGCTTGCTCCAAGCCCTGTCCAACCTGGCCTTGAACACTGCCAGGGATGGGGGCAATCTCTAAGATCTCCCCTTAAGGAGCCTTCTCTTCTCCAGGCTGCACCAGCCCAGTGCTCTCAGCCTGTAGGTCTTGTAACGTGTCAGAGCCTTCTTCAGTGAGTCCTTGTCCTCTTCCGTGCCACATCCCTCCCTCTGACTTTGGAGGCTGTTCCCTGGGAAACAGCCTGTTCCATCAGGCTCTGATGTTCCTGATAAACACACGTGTGTCTCAAAAGGGAAGATCTAGAGATGTGGCTGGGTTTGGGCGTTACATGTGAATTAAAGCTCCATGTATCCACTCTCTTGCAGGTGATGCCACAGTCACAATATCCCACCGCTACACTCCCAAGGAGCAGCTGAAGCAACACACTATCCGTGCCGATATTGTGGTAGCAGCAGCAGGTAAGACCTGACTCTGACAGCACAGACAAGGTGCTGAGGGTGAGGACTTCGAGTGAGGGGATGTTTGAGCCAGTCAGTTGCTCCAGGCCTTCACCACAGGATTCACACATGTGTTCTTAGAAGCAGAGCTGCTTGGAGCCTTTGGAAGTGCAAAGTAACATCTGGCAGGAAGGCTTTGGTGTGCCAACACCTGATCAAATCTAGAGAACAGCTATAGACAGGCTGTTATATATGTGGACAGCTCTGTATTTCTGTGGGAGGAGGGAAAATAATGCCAAGATAGGATCCGCTTACCTAGACACGGTCAAATGCTGAGGGACAGATGCTGTGCTGTCTTCAGAGCACAAGGACTGCTTGGAGGCAGCTCATCAGCAGGGCAGTTGAGCTGGTTTGGGGTGTCTGTGTGGGAGCCTGTGGGGAGGGAGGAGAGAAAACGTGGGTTGGAATGTGTATGGAGACAAGGTGCTGGAAGGATAAGGAGTGGTGTTGGAGGTGTCAGTGCATGTCCTGATGGCAGAAGTGCTGCTGGCAAGTAGGATACGTTCATAATCAAAGGGTGGCAGAGCAAAGGAAGGCTTGTGTTAGAGTTAACTAAGCAAGAGTGGAATAAGCTCCCAGCTCAGTCCTGAGGCAGCAGTATCTGGCAGGACCAGATAAACACACTCTTAACCTGAAAGCGTGGCTTAGCTGCAAGCTGCTGCTCCCACCCCTATCTCCCTGTCAGGCTGTGGTTTTTACAGCCCCAGGGAGAAGCCTGTGGGCTGTGGTGGCCTTGGACACTGCTTCAACTTGCTGACCTAGTGCAGGGGTGAAAACACTGCTGGAGCTGCATGAACAAACACAGCCACAGACTTCAAATGCAGGCTTTAGGGTTTCAGCTTGGAGAGGATGCTTTGGTCCCAGTTGCTTTGCCAGAACTCTTCCCTGGGGGTGAATTCCAGCTCTGAGGTTATCAGTAAACTGCTCACATTCCTGATGGAGCCAAACATCACTAGCTCGGGGTTGTGGAGCTGGGTGTAGAGATGCATTTTGTGGGATCATTTAGGTTGGAAAAGTCCCTTAAGATTGAGTCCAACTGCTTTGTGAGGCAGGAAGACCCAGGTGGGTCAAAAGAAGGTGAACATAGGGTGAGAGGAACATATTGAGCTCCACCATGAGTCTGTGATTCTGTCATCCCTTGCAGGCATTCCCAATCTGATCACAGCTGATATGATCAAAGAAGGAGCTGCAGTTATTGATGTGGGAATAACGAGAGTGCAGGATCCCATCACTGCCAAACCCAGGCTGGTTGGGGATGTGGATTTTGAAGGTATGGAAAGGCTGTGGCTGGTTTTTTTGAGCATTGAACGTTTATGGTGGGGAGGAGAAGGTCCTGATTGATGTGACTGAGCTGATGCAGTAGGATGCTTGCGTTCCCTTGCTTGCTGCATCCAATATTGTGCCATAAAATCAACTAGTTTGGAAAAGACCTTTAAGCTCATCCAGTTCAACGGGCAGCCTGTTCCAATGCCTGAGCACCCTTTGGGGAAGGAATTGTTCCTCAGCTCCATCTAAACCTGCCCTGGTGCAGCTTGAGGCCGTTTCCTCTTGTCCTGTCACCTCTTCCTTGGAGAAGAGACCAACCGCACCTCACTACAACCTCCTTTCTGGAGAGGTTGCAGAACTTACCCTCTGGCTGCTGTTCACCACTGTAGTGCCCAACATGCTGTTGTGATGAGCCCTGTGCCTCCAGCTGCCTGCTGAAACAACAGGAGCCTCCTCCTGGAAGAACAAGAGAGGGAAAAGGTTGAAGTTTTATTAGTTCTTTACTGTGGCTGCCTCCAGGGACAATTCCGAAGCCCACATCTAGTCTTGGACTTGATATTTCTCTGCTAGAAATCTAGCTGTTAGACCTTGCTTTTCACTTTGCCCCCAGCTTGGGCTTTGCAGTTAAGCTTGGGCAGTAGCAGGGATGGACAGTTTGGTGTGGGGGAAAGTCCACCTTGAGAAACTCCTACTCTTTAGCTGGTCCTAGAATCACAAACTGGTTTGGGTTGGAAAGGAACTTAAGATCATCTAGTTCCAACGCCCCTGTTCATGTTAGATTGGTCACAGCTTCATGCTGGCCAGCCAGCTTGGGAAGCATTGCTGACTCGTGTGCTCCTGTCTTCCCTTCCTGCAGGGGTGAAGAAGAAAGCCAGCTACATCACCCCAGTCCCAGGGGGAGTTGGGCCCATGACTGTTGCCATGCTGATGAAGAACACCATCATCGCTGCCAAGAAGCTGTTGAAACCCAAAGAGCTGCAAGCATTAACAGTATAATAGGGGGCTCTGCTTAGCCCTGAACATCACATTCCAAACTGACTCCCAAGCAGGCCGAGAGAAGAAAATGCAATATATTTATTGTATTGGAAGTGGAATTTCCTATTCTGGAGTCATAGATGTTTATTGGAAGCTGAAGCACATGCACGTTAGTTGTATGAAGGTGTGAGTATCTACACTCCTGGCCTACTCGTGCTAGCAAAGCTGCTTTACAGTTAAGTGAGCTCTTCTGGGAGCTGGTCCTGCTCTTGCAGGGCTGGGATTAGGATCCTGGGAGCTCAGCGTGGCGTTAGCAATCCCGTGGGATGTAGAGCACTGCTCCATAGTGCAAAAGCAACAGCTCTGTGGTCCTGTCCTCACAAAATGCTCAGTCTCCTGGTGTTTGACTTATGCTGAGGTCTTCTCAATGCTGGATGTTTAGTGTGAGTTAAGCTCTTCTGTAAGGGAAGTTACTTGAAGAAGATAAAATGAAAAGCCATATCTCTGTTCTCAGCCTGTGCAGGGCCCTGGGCAGTGGTGGATCTGTTGTAACATGTTATTAGTGTGCGGCTAAGCTGGATTTTGGTTTTGCTATTTGAATGGTGACTTTTTAAAGCCTTTTTTTCTAACCAAAGAACGAGATGGGGCTGTTGGTGTGTTCCCTGGGCACACAGGAAGCTGCCTGGGCTCTTGTGAAGTGTTGCAAGTGCTTAGTGAATGATGCAGGCTGGCTCTAAATAAAGTGTGGTAAGGTAAAAAAGCCCTGCTTGTGTCCTAGGATTATTCCTAAGTCTCCTACTTCTCCCAAAAGCAGTTTATTAAGGCACTTATGGGGTGAGCTTCCTCCAGAGCAGGGTCAGGTCTGGCTTTTCCCTTAGTTTAGCTGAGACACAACTGCTCTACGCATCAACATGATGCACAAATAAGATGATCTTGTACTTTCATGCCTGAACAAAGCCCATTCTGCTTCCTGACTCTGTTTCCTAACAGGACAGTGTAAACTTCACCCTCCTAATGAGTAGTTTGCAAGCTGTGATTACCCACTGAACATTAACCTTACCTGAGGTTGCGATGCCTTGGGCAGGATGGAAAACTTCTTGCATGTGTATTTGTGGGCAGTGAGGTAAGTCTTGGATTCCTTCCTCTTCACTTAAGTCATAGACTCCTTCCTCTTCACATATTCCCTGGAAAGGTTGATCCCACCTTCCCAGGAGCAGGAAAGGTTTGTTGTGATGCTAAAGGGCTGTTGCTGGAGGCACCTGAGGAAGAAACTAACCCTCTATAGGGAAAAGCACTGAGAAAAACACTGAATATGGGGAAGGGAAACTGAAGTTGAAGGGCTCTGCACCAGTAACACCGAGAGACTCATTGAAACGAGGTTTATTGGGTTGTATCACCGATAAATACAAAATGACTACAGTGGTACAGCAGCAAGGGAGTAAGTCTGAGATGCTCTGCTTTTTCATATACAAAAAGTATTAACCCACGTGTGAACCATGTGAAATGGACCAATTCAGTCAAGCTGGATGCTGGAGGGGCTTCAGCTCTGCTCTTGGAAACATCTACCAGCGTCCACAAAGCCTGTTTGGAGCTGATGGACTGAATGAAGCAAATTAACCTGGTTGATTAAAATCTTAAGCCTACCTGTACCACGCTTCAGCTACCACACAGGAGTACAAAAATGCTACACAAGAGACACAATGTGCTCAAGTTGAAATAGTTCTTTTAACGTCAGAGCTACGTGGCTCTCGCTTTAAGCAGTGCCAGGAGTAATACTGAGTTATCTTGCCACATCTCACCAGGAGGTGTACCTGAACCAGAACAAAAAGGGCTATAAATAGGAAATTGCCTTCAAGTCGTTGTTGGACTCAACTATTTACAGAGAACCAGGATCTGCCCAAGGTTCAGACCAGTTGAGATATTTAACTGGGGTCCCAGCCCCCCCTCTATGACTGGTATAAATGGCAGGGAGGCTGTTTCTGCTCAGGGGACGTGTTGGGGCTCTGTGAGGTTTGAAATAGAGGCAATGAGTAACTCCATGAGTAAAGGAAACGGATTTGAGGGTTCTTCAGAGCAGTGGTTCTGGCTTAGACCATGGAAGGAAAAACACCCTTTAAGAGCCTCGTCACCACTCTGATGCTGCTGGATAAAGGGGGTGAGAGTTGGGCAGCGCCAACCTGAGCTTGGTGCCTGCGCCAGCTCCTGACCTACTCCTTCCCTTCCTTTCCCAGAGGACTCAAAGGCAGCAGCGGGTGGGAAGAGCCCTTTGTGGAGCCAAAATGCCAATGGAGACTGACCAGGGGAGCTGCTGGATGTGACCTGAAAGCACGGGGAGGAGGGATGTGTCTCCGGTGGGATAACAGCTTGGACATGCCATCAGAGGAAGAGATAGAGCGGATACCAAGCCCAGGGCCAGGGACTGCTGCAGTGAGGACATGGGGATGGGTGACCAACCAGCTTCACTGCAGCCACCATTCCCATTTTCCAGTAGAAACCATGCCCCGCTGCCTGCAGAAACCATTCCTGATTCCCTGCAGCAAGCAAAGCCCCGTTCCCTGCCCTGCTCTCCCTCCGTAGCCCCTGTGGTGTTGCCTTCAAGCAGCAACAACCTTAAACCCGAGCTGCTTTTCCTCCTTTCTTTACCAGGCCAAAGCTCCTTTCTGACCCTGCCAGGCCTCCTCACCCTCATCCACCCTGGCATGAGCACATCTGGGTCCTTCCCGCATCCCTACTACCACATTGGGAATGCCGTGCACGGGAAGGGATTCCCATTGCCATGGCCTGGACCAGTGGCCTCCTGCCCACACAAAGCCTGATGCACCATCTCCTTCATGGAACAAGACTCCCCAGGAGCCGTGTTGTGATTCCAGGGATTGGGGAGCAGGGGTGCACACTCCTTCTTCCTCCCTACACCAAAACCCCCCTCAAAACCATCCCCCCTTCCCCATACATGCTCCCACAGTCCCGGTCATCAGCAGCTTTTCCAGCCCTGGAGCGAGTAGAGGCTGAAATCTCTGATTTCACCTTTTCAGCCCCATTTCACCACCAGTGGGGATGAAAGAGAGGAAATTCCACAACACACTTAACCCATGACACTAAAAACTACCAGAGCAGCAGATCCCTGGGGCCACCGGTCTCCTTCTTCTCACATAGAAAAATAAGCCCAATTTGCTTTATATATATATATGAATATAGAAATATCTATATATATATATAAATGGCAGCAGGAGTGCAGCGTGGGGTTATAGCGTGGTCTCACTGCCCATGTCCCGAGGTTGTTTCTCAGTGTCGGTGTCCTCATAGTCTGATTCCATCTCTATCTTCACCTGGGGCACGGTGCAGATGGGGCTTCGGGAGTAGTTAAAGGCAGGAGATGATGGGCATGAAATCTTCAGGTGAAGTGTAATACTGAGGAGGAGGAGGAGATGGGGAAGTGAGCATCCAGGAATGAGTATTCCCATCCCAAAGCTACCCCAGCACCCTCAGGATGATGCTACCACCAGTAAAACCTCATAAAGATATGGTGGTTTGCTGTTAATATGTACAAGCCTAGAACATGCAGCTGAAGTGGAGAATAATCCCAAGATTTCAGGATTTAGGTGAACATCTCAATCCTAAAAATCCCTGTGGCTGTTGCCCAAGTGGCATTTTTAGTGCTCTAAACCCTCTGGTGTCAGGCTTGGGATGCTCCATCCCACTCAACCCCACTCCCAACATCCCCAATAGCACCCCAAAACCAGAGGGATGTTGTGAAAATCATGGAACCCCACTCGGGAGCACCATCCAGTAACTCCACAACCGTTCCCCACAGCTGGTCCCCTGGGATGGGTGAGCAGGTTGGGGGACCCTATTTGGTGCCATTTACCTGCGATCCAGGTCTGAACCGTTCGGGGAGGAATCAGAACGCAAAGCTCCAGGTGGAGGACCTCTTTCCTGGGGGGGGACACGGAGGTGAAGCACTTCCCAGGTGAGGAAGGAACCCCCCAACAACCCACTCGTCACCCTCCCTCCAGGTGCCACCAGGTCCTGCATCCTCCAGGCAACGGGAGAGGAGACAAGCTCCTGGGTTAACGCTGATTTGGGGGTGATTAAGCAAAGAGAAAGGCCCAACCAGCCCCAGCAAGCAGCAGCTTGAGGACAGAGTCATGAATCATTGCATTCAAACTTGCTTGGCACCAGGATGCATCCCGGTGCTGAGCTGGAACCGAGTCATCCAGCTTTATCCTGCGTTGCTTTTGGTCACGGCTGGCTTTGCACCAGCTTATGTGTGATGTTTGAGGCTGTTGAACCAAATGGAACACATCTGCTCTCTCACAGCTGGAATAATGCCCCCACGAGCTCTACATCCCTGGTTTTGAGGGCTCAAACCCTTCCCAGATATATGTATATGATAGAACAGTAGATCAGCATTGGCTCATAGGGGAGATCAAGGAGAATCCTGGCTTCCTGGCCACTGGAATACAAGGTATTAGCAGCACTGAACCTGCTGCATCCTCTCACCCTTGCTTTGAACAGAGCAAACCCTCCTCCCTGCTCCAACGGGATGGATCCAGGCTGCATCTCTCAGCAGTGTTAGTGCCATCAGATCCTGGTGTGGGAGGTTAGGAAGCAATAGGGAATGCAGGAAGGGCTCCTGAGCTCTTTACTTACGGCTGGGGCAATGGGGACCCCCATTTCGGGGCTGCGCTGGCAGGGGCTCCATAGGGATCGTAATGACTGAGGGAGGTGGGAACTGGGGAAGAAAGTGGGGAAATGAGGTGAAGGCAGCGCCTGGGTGAGCTCCAGGAGCACCCAAAGGGACCCAGAACCCCCAGGAGTGGGTGCATGAGGAGGAGCAGGCTTTGCCTTCCTCTTCCCAAACACACTCTCAGCTCTTCTGCCTGGGGAAGGGTCTGCAGGAGGGGTTTAGTGATGCTTTGCCACCATACGATGGATGCTGTTCCCTCAACCATGGGATCTGGGTTCTTCTTCCTAATGATATAAGTATTTTCCATGATTTTCCAGCTTTCAGGACAGTTGGAGCATTCCCTGGAGCCTCTGTCCATCCCCTAAGCATCACTCAAAGCCCCTCGATCAGTAAATGCAGTGAAACACCTCAATGAATCAAAGATCTTCATCCCAGACCCACCAAAGTGGAGGGTTTGGTGGGACCTTTCCCTCCATGGCTGGTCCAGGATGTCCTCCCCATCCATGGGAGCCGCTCACCCACCTCCTCATCGCTGCTGCTGTCTCCTTTGTTGCCTTTCTTCTTCTTCTTCTTGTCATCCTCTTTCTTCTTCTCCTTCTCGGGGATGATGTTGTCAATCCAGGCCAGGTCGTGTTGGGAGAAGACAAAATCCAGCAGCCGCCTCACCAGGATCAGGGCTAAAATCTAGGAGGGGAGAGGCACAAGAGCATCTTTCATCCCCAGACCCAGGCAACACCATGGGACCGAGCTGTGGCTGCCCCATCCCTGGCAGTGCTCAAGGCCAGGTTGGACACAGGGGCTTGGAGCAAGCTGCTCCAGTAGAAGGTGTCCCTGCCCGTGGCAGGGGTTGGAGCTGGATGAGCTTTAAGGCCCCTTCCAACACAAACCAATCTGGAACCCTATGAGTGTAACCGAGGTCGCAGCAGCTGCCTGGGGTTGTTCTTACCATGACGGGGAAGATGATGGCGGCCACGGTGGATTTGAGGATCCAGAGGACAGCCAGGCAGATGATCTGCACCAGCGTGAAGAGGTGGATGCGACGCAGCGGCACGTGCCGGAGGAAGACGTAGTCAGGCTGGTGCTTGGCCGGCATGAGGAAGAGCTTGCAGCGGTCCCAAAACTGTGGTGGGATGAAGGCTGCTGTTAGCCCTTGGCCCCATTGCCCAGGCTCCCACGTTGCCCGGAGAAACCCTCTTTTAGCCTCCAAAAAGAGGAATTGGGGGGTTTTTATGTGTTTTCTGGAGGGTTTTGCGTATCTGGTGTCCCCCACAGCTGGGAATATTGGATGCATCCAAATATTGGAGTGCAAAATTTGGGGACAAGATTCCTGTGTTTTGCCGCTTCACGGACATTAAAGAGGAAGAGGAGGAGAAGGAGCACTCACCTGGATGCCATTCAGCGACGCGACGCCCATGTAGAGGAAGACTCCGTACAGCACCGGCATGGGGATGTACTGGGGATATGGGAGGAACACACTGCTTACCCCAGGGAAGGTGGCAGCCCATTCCCACATATGGGAACGGGTGCTGGAGACCATGGTGGTGTGGGAGAATCCAGCTTTCTCTTCCCCCATCTGCAGGCAGGGAGCAGGGATGTGGGAACAGGAATGTTTTACCTTGAGGATGGGGGCCAGGAAGACAGAAATCCCTGTCAGCACGAAGACAATGATGCCCGTCACTCTCTGCTCCCTGGAATGATGAGAGGAGCAGGATGAGGCCATGCTGGATTAGGGCTCCTCACCCCAAGGAAGAGCATGGCTGAGCCTTCCTCACCTGACACCCAGGAACTGGGGCTGCTCCCCCGGGGCGCTGGTCTCTGTCTCCATCTTCAGGCTGTCGATGTGGGCGATGGAGATGACGGTGGCTGCCACGTACCAGGGCAGCCCCATGAAGGAGCACACGGCCATGAGGATGCCCACCCAGAACAGGTCCAGGTGGTAGCCTGCGGCTTTCTGCAACACAGCACCCAGGAGGGGCAGGGTGGGGGGGCAACACGGCTCGGGAAGCTGGTCCTGTGTGCACCCCAGGGACCAGCAAGGTGGGGGCTCCCCGGTGATGCAACCCCTGAAGCACCCTGCATCACCATAGTGCACCCTGCATCGCCCTGATGCATCCCATATTGCGATAGTGCACCCTGTATCACCTTGAAGCATCCCATAGTGCTATGGTGCATCCTGTATCATCCTGATGCATCCCACAGTGCTATGGTGCATCCTGCATCATCCTGATGCATCCCACAGTGCTATGGTGCATCCTGCATCATCCTGATGCATCCCACAGTGCTATGGTGCACGCTGCATCACCCTGATGCATCTCATATTGCGATAGTGCACCCTGTATCACCTTGAAGGATCCACAGTGCTATGGTGCATCCTGTATCATCCTGATGCATCCCACAGTGCTGTGGTGCATCCTGCATCATCCTGATGCATCCCATATTGCGATAGTGCACCCTGTATCACCTTGAAGCATCCACAGTGCTATGGTGCATCCTGTATCATCCTGATGCATCCCACAGTGCTGTGGTGCATCCTGCATCACCCTGATGCATCCCATATTGCGATAGTGCACCCTGTATCACCTTGAAGCACTCGCAGTGCTATGGTGCATCCTGCATCATCCTGATGCATCCCACAGTGCTATGGTGCATCCTGCATCACCCTGATGCATCCCACAGTGCTATGGTGCACCCTGCATCACCCTGATGCATCCCACAGTGCTATGGTGCACCCTGCATCATCCTGATGCATCCCACAGTGCTATGGTGCACCCTGCATCACCCTGATGCACCCCATATTGCGATAGTGCACCCTGTATCACCTTGAAGCATCCCACAGTGCTATGGTGCATCCTGTATCATCCTGATGCATCCCACAGTGCTATGGTGCACCCTGCATCACCCTGATGCATCCCACAGTGCTATGGTGCACCCTGCATCACCCTGATGCATCCCACAGTGCTATGGTGCATCCTGCATCACCCTGATGCATCCCATATTGCGATAGTGCACCCTGTATCACCTTGAAGTGCCCACAGTGCTATGGTGCATCCTGCATCATCCTGATGCACCCCACAGTGCTATGGTGCATCCTGCATCATCCTGATGCATCCCACAGTGCTATGGTGCATCCTGCATCATCCTGATGCACCCCACAGTGCTATGGTGCAAACTGTATCACCTTGAAGCACCCCACAGTGCTGTGGTGCACCCTGCATCACCCTGATGCTCCCCACAATGCTATGGTGTACCCTCCATTACCCTGACACACCCCCCCCCAGTTCTGTGGTGCACCTTGCATTGCCCTGATGTTCCCCACTGTGTTATGGTGCACCCTGCATTGCTTTGAGGCATCCCACAGTGCTACGGTGCACCCTGCATCATCCTGATGCATCCCACAGTGCTATGGTGCACACTACACCGTTTTGAGGCACCCCACATTGCTGTAGTGCACCCTGCATCACCCTCGTACACCCATCATTGCTGTGATGCTCCTCACATTGCATCGATGCGTCCCACATCACCCTGAAGCGTCCTGTATCACTGCAGAGCACCCTGCATCACACTCATGCACCCTGCATTGCCATGGTTGCACCCTGCATGACCCTGAAGCACTCCATTTTGCTTCATGCACACTGCATCACCCTGGTGCACCCCAAATTGCCACAGCACACCCTTGCAACACCTCAAGTCATCCTGAAGCAACTTGCATTATCCTCATGAACCCCACAATGCACCCTGCATCACCCCAGGCTATCCTAAACCACCCTGCATCACCCTCCTGCAATCCACTTTGTACTGATGCACCCACCACATTGCCATGGTGCACCCTGCAGCACCCCACATTGCTCTCGTGCATCCCCCTGCAGCACCCTACATTGCCATGCTGCACCCTACAGCACCCCACATTGCTCTCACGCATCCCCCTGGTGCACCCTACATTGCCATGGTGCACCCTACAGCACCCCACATTGCTCTGCATCCCCTGATGCACCCTACATTGCCATGCTGCACCCTACAGCACCCCACATTGCTCTCACGCATCCCCCTGGTGCACCCTACATTGCCATGGTGCACCCTACAGCACCCCACATTGCTCTCACGCATCCCCTGATGCACCCTACATTGCCATGCTGCACCCTACAGCACCCCACATTGCTCTCACGCATCCCCCTGGTGCACCCTACATTGCCATGGTGCACCCTACAGCACCCCACATTGCTCTCACGCATCCCCTGATGCACCCTACATTGCCATGGTGCACCCTACAGCACCCCACATTGCTCTCACGCATCCCCTGATGCACCCTACATTGCCATGCTGCACCCTACAGCACCCCACATTGCTCTCACGCATCCCCTGGTGCACCCTACATTGCCATGGTGCACCCTGCAGCACCTCACATTGCTCTCACGCATCCCCCTGGTGCACCCTACATTGCCATGGTGCACCCTGCAGCACCCCGCATTGCTCTCATACATCCCCCTGATGCACCCTACATTGCCATGCAGTGCACCCTGCATCCCAAGCAGTGCACCCTGCATCCTCCTATTGAACCGTGCTCTGTTGCAACACACCCCATATCCCCCCACCACACTACACTGGATGAATTTAACACCCTGGAGGCTTTGTCACCCCAGAAATACAGCTTGAAAGAAAAGGGAGAGCTCCTGCTTTGTATGGCCAGGGTGAACCCCCCCCTGCACCTTGCAGCAGCACCCAAAAGTGGGTGCTCGCAGGGATGCAGGCGGTACGCAAAGTGATGCTGTGTCCCCCAGCATGGGACGGGTCCCGGCTCACCCGCAGCTTGTGCTCCTTCCTGTTGACGATGACGGCTGTGATCTGCTGGTCCATGAAGATGAGGATGGTGACGAGGAGGGCGGGCAGGGCGCTCGCCAGGTAAACCCACCACGGGTTCTTCCCAAAGGGAAACACAAACCACCCTCGGTCCACACGGGTGGGCTGGGGAGGGAAGAGAAGAGGGTTGGACACCACGGCTGAGCACAGAGGGAGAAAATCCCAGCGCTGACATTTTGGGAAGCCCCACATCACCCTGAACCCCATCGCCTCTGAACGTTGTCCTGTCCTGGTGGTCAGCCTGCTCTCCCAAGGAACAAGGGATGGGGCAAGAGGAAACGGCCTCAAGCTGCCCCAGGGCAGGTTTAGATGGAGCTGAGGAACAATTCCTTGCCCAGAGGGTGCTCAGGCATTGGAACAGGCTGCCCAGGGCAGGGCTGCAGTCACCGTCCCTGCAAGTGCTCACACACTGTGGGGACGAGGCCCTCAGTGCCATGGGTCAGTGGTGGCCTTGGCAGTGCTGGGGAACAGATGGATTTGATGAGCTTAAAGCTCTTTTCCAACCTGCTTGATTCCATCATCCTGTATCCACCCCAGAATCCCACCACCATGCAGCGGTACCCAAACCACCCCCAGCATCCACATGCCTCAGCCCTAGACTTTGTCTTGATGCTCACTGGGACTCCCCACGTCATCCACAGCAATACTGACAGCAGGGGGTAAAGACATTTGGGGCAATGTTTTACTCTAAAGGGGGTTTATTTTACCTTAAAATCAGTAGGCACTTGGAGCTTTGGGGTGTTGAGTCCGAAAAGCACATCCAGCCCCACAAACATTAGTATGGACATAAAGATAGAGAAATCACTAATAAGTTTACGCAGCTGCCAAGAATGAAAGAGAAAAGGGAAGGAAAAGAAAAACAGAAGGAAAAGAAGTCACAGAATTAGAATATTCCCTTGGAAAAGACAAAGTAGCTTCTAAGAAGGTGCCTGGACACTGCAGGAGCCATGTTTTATCCCCAAAACCATTGAGAAGCTGGAAAGAGAGTGTGGATGGAGAGGTGAGGAGCAGTCGAACCTTGATGATACTGGGGATGTGGAGCTTAGGGGTGTCCAGTCCGAAACAGGCATCCACTGCGCAGAAGATCAGGATGGAGAAGACATTGGAAAAATCAGCAATGAAAGCCCTGACCTGGAAGCAAGACAGGGAAATGGGGGTGGAAAGGGTAAGTAATGGGATGCTGAGGGTTACTAATGGGATGGAGTTTTGCTCCTGCTTCAGCATCCTTCCCTGAGCATCCTTCCAGCTCTGCTCATTCACGGATAACCTGGGTATCACTGTCAAAATGCAGATGTTTTTGCCCTTTGGGAATGGGTTATTCAGCATGCAAGAGCCAAATCAGCAGCCAAAAGGATCCCAAATAAAGGAGGATTCCCCTAATCTCTACCGACATCTAGAAATAGGGATTTCTTTTCTTGGAGTTCTTTGCATCCAGCAAGGAGACCACCAGCTCCCATTTTTCCTCCCTTTCGGAAAAGAAGGGGGTAAAACTTGGCACTTCCCTTACCTTGGTGGGGAAATAGCGGCTGAACTTGAATTTCTTCAGGGTCAAGGTCATGGAATAGGTCCCAAAGAAGAGGATGAAGGACATCAGGGCCAGGTCAGGCACGAACTTACAGGATTTCCCTACTAAGCTGCCGCCGTATTTGAGACATTCCTTCTTACTGAGCTGGGTCCAGTCCAGAGCTGTGAGGTTAATAGCATTGTACTGGGAAGAAAACCCCCAAAACAGCAAAATTAGTGTTTTAGGGAATTGCAGTGGGCCGGGAAAGGGGCATTTCCTGGCCCAAAAAGCAAAATTAGCCATTTAGGGAATTGTGGTGTGCAGGGCAGAGGGGATTTCCCAGCCAAAAAGAGCAAAATCAGGGTTTTACGTCAAAGGAAAAGGGTATTCTCAGTTTCCTGCCACTGGGAACCCCAAACCCACAGGAAAATCCTGGAGCTGCTTAGTAATTTGGGTGAAAAAAGTGGGGATTTGGTGCTGCTGAGCTGAGCCATGAACCCAAATCAATGCGAATCCTGCATTCCCCTCACTCCAAGCCAGCACGCCTCGCTCCCCGGATGCACAAGTCCTTTGGATTTGCCCTCCCTTGTCCCACATTTCCCACCAGGATGAGCAAACTCGCTTACCAGAGAAACATTAGTGGTGTTTGGTGCCACTGGAGCTGAAGCATCGAACAAGGTCGCATTGGCTGCGGGAAAGGAGTTTGTTATTGAGGTTTTGGGCTAATATCGAGGTTATGGCACTCAAAGCAGCCGGGCTTCACCCGGAGAGGCCCAGCTGAGCCCAGCTGGTGCCAAAGCAAATGTGGGGTCGAGCACATCCTCCAGGAGCCACACAGGGATCAGCATCCCAAGGGCAGACCGGGATGTGGGGAGAAAACCCCCTGGTTCTAACCCCACAGCCACTTCTCCCTGATTAATCCCGTGTGCCAGTGGAGAACACGGATTCTCCTTCATCATCTTCTGCTTCCAGGGCTGGCAAGGGCCCGGGGCGGTGGAAGTACTTTTAGGAGCTTCCCAGCTCCTTGAGCTTAAAGGAGCTTCCTGAGGAAGCCACCAGCATCCCGATACCCACATCTTCAAACCATGGGGTTAGACTGGAAAAGCAGCCTTGGTTTTGGGAGGCAGCACCCAATTATGCCCAATTTGCTTTTGAAATTTGTTATTTTGGGTTTGTGTGTGGGTTTTATAGTATTTTAGGGGTGTTTTGGTGTCTCACTGCAAAAATCTCCATCATTTCTACCCCCCGGCACCTTCGCTTCCAGTGCAAAAAGCAGCTCCGCAGCTCTCCGGGCGATGCAGCTCCGCAGCTTCAGGAGCACCCACATTCTTTAGGGGTGCCCCTAAGTGGGGTCCAGGACCATTCTGCCCCGCCCTCTTCCCTCTGCTCCATCCTCTTCCTGTGCCATGTGGGAATTTCTGCTGCCCCAACCTGCTGCCTCCATCCCTGGCGTAGAGGATTAACGAAGGAGAAGCGATTGCTGGGTTAGACACAGAGACCTAGGGCTGCCAAAACCAGGCTCCAGAAAACAGCATTATCATCATTATATTATTATTATTACTATTATTATTATTTATTAATTATTATTATTCCTCCATAAGCTTTTACTTTGCCAGAAACCAGCCTTGTTTGTGATTTCTACAACTTTAAGGCTAGCATCCCACTGGTGGCATGGTAAAAGAGGATCCCAAAGCTCTACAGAATCCCTCTTAGCAGAGCAGAGAGAAAAGCCAAATACATGGGGAAAAAATAGAACAGCAAAACCTCCCCATGGGGGAAGAGTATCAGAGATTAAAAGAGTTTTAATATTTAGAAGGTGATACTCACTTGAGATTGAAATCAGCCCAAATTGATGTGTGCAGCAGAGACAAATATGGGACAAATCAGTTATAATAATCAAAAATCAGAACTGATTAAAAAAGATTTAAAAAAAAAAAAAAAGGATTTTGAGGGGAATAAATATCATATCTCAAGAGCTAAAGGAATGGAAAATCCAATGTGGATACCATTGCTGTGGGTGTCCAGGGCAGCAAGGGCAAGCTTCAGGTTCTGGGGTGCAAATGCCTCTTAGCAGCCTGGGATTTGCTTGGGATGGGGTTTGGAAAAGGGGGAGACCTCCCTGGAGGCTAAAGGCTTCGTCTTCATCCATGTGGATGGATGGAGGTGGTCACAGTCCTGTTTTTTGGTTCCCTGGGAATTTGGCATCAGGCTTTGCTTTCCTGCAGGTCAGATTTGGGAGGGTTTTGGCTTAGGAAGGGTTGTGTTGTCTCTACTGTGTGCAGGGTTTTCCAAACCCAACGGGATCAGGTTGTTCAGCGGGTGGTTGATGAACAGAAATCAAGGGGAAATACAACATTCAACCAAATAAATGTTATTCCCATCCTGGAGGGTAAGATCTCTTCTTGCAGCGACGGATGTATTGGGGAACAGGTTACATGGCAGGTCTTGGATGCTTTTATTGCTGGTGAGAAATTCACTATCACACCTCTCTGCCTCCCCTGTCTGCAGCTGATACTCCCCAAAAGCACCAGCATTTAGACTTTGTAGTTAAACCTAGCTTTTAGGAAGTGGTCATTGTCATTAGACCAAAGCAAAGATTCCGCTCCTTTCCAGGTGGCCGTAGGAGAATCTGAGCTTCACAATTCGGGTGGGGGATCATCCAGTACATCCATCCAAGAGCAAAATCAGGGCAGCCATCAAAAGACCATCTGCTCCAAGCTCAGTGGCCTCTCCTTTACGAAAAGGAGTGGGAAAGAGAAGGAAAAGCAGTCCAAGGAGGTTTCCACATCCAAGTGGGATGTCCTGGGGTGTTGCAGACCCCGGAGAGGACAAAATCCCTCTGGTTTATTTTCTGGAGATGTTTCCATCGGCAGCGGGCTGGAATGATCCAAAATGTCCTTTTTTTTCCCCATATTTCTTTTTTATCCATCTAGGTCTGGCTGCTCCAGGCTGAGGCTTCAGTTCTCCGGCACCATTTGCTGTGTCCTGACAAGCACCAACGCTTCCATCCATGGGGGACAAGGCTCTACTTCCATCTTGCACCAAACAACCCTCAGAGGAGGGGGACAAGGTCTTTCTACCCCATGCTGACCAGGCAGCTGCCTCCTTCCATGTCCTCAGCCAATGATCCAGTGGGATTTACTCCCAGCAGGACCCCACAACCCCTTCATCTTTCCCCAAAAAACAGATGTGTACTCACCTGGGTCGGGAGCAATGCACTCGCACTTGTACATGGTCACATAGTCTGGCTTGAAGTCCGAATTGATGGGATAGTACTTAAAGGCTCCGATCATCTTCTTGATGGCATCATAGATGAAGATGAAGCTGATGAGGGTGGAGAAGCCTTCCTCTGTGAAGCGGGTGATGTACTTTATAATGAAGCTGGCATCGGTGGCCACCAGGATAAGGCACTGGAGGGCAGAGTGGAGGCCAATCCAGAGGCGAAACTCCATGTAGTCAATGCCGTTGCCTCTGAAAGTGGGAATAAGGGATGGGATGAGCAGCCCTGTGAGAGCACGCTGTGGGCTGGAGAACAGCCCAAATCCCGGTACGGATGGGTCCCAGGTCCCCCGGCATCTCCCAGCACCTACTTGCTGAAGTCAAAGAGCAGCTTCTCGAAGATGAGGATGGGGCCAGTGCTGCTGAGGATGATGAGCGGCTGCCCAGCAAAGAGGCAGAACATGGAGCCTGCCATCGCCGTGCCGAGGAAGCTCTCCATGACACCCTGGGGGTGGATCAAACCCAGCACTGTGGTGATGCTGTGCCACCTTACCTACCCCACTGATAGAGGTGGGAACTAAGGATCTCTCCTTGGATCTGTATAGGATTGTTAGGACCATGTCCCATTGCTCCTGGCATTGCCATTGAGATGGGTTTACCCCTTGTGTAGGTATTTCGGGATCGCCAGTCCCACTTGGCAATGAATTTCCATCTCCAGCATTAAGGCTTGGCATGGCACAAGGAAGGTAAAACCCACCCCATCCCATCCCATCTCACTGTCCCCAAGCCAAAGTGACCCCCTCTCCTTGGCCTTTACCTGGTAGTTGTCCGTAGCATCCCCAAGCAAGCCCCCGAACGTGATGGCGTTGGTGATGCAGCCCAGGTAGATGAACAAGATGGCAGAGATGGACTGGATATGAAAGCCTTCATAGAAGTCGCTTGGGAACCAGGGCAGCTTCCTCTTGATATCCAGATAGAGGCCACCACAAAACCTGAGGAGAAACCACAAAGGACCTGTGCCCTGTGCCCAAAAGGATTTCACCCCTCCGTGTCCCTGAGACCACAGGGTGAGCCAAGAGAAGACACTGATGGGGTTTTGGGTGGTGGGGTGCTTGCTCACCTGCCGGTCCATGCAAGTTCTTCCCCGATTTCATGAACTTCAGGCATCTCCCCATCATCACTGCCTCCTCCACTGGCCCCAGCGCCAGCCCCACCAGCCGTGCCATTCATCTGCCCCACTTCATTCAGTGAGAAAACCGATTTCCTGGGGGGAGAGAGCCACCAGCGTTGGCCATGGCACCTGCCCTACCAACCCAGTCTTGATGCAGGGCCGTGGTGTAGTTCTCCACCTTCATTAGAGCTTGGGGTTTGGGGTGAATGTGGAAAGATCAAGAGCTGGATTTCCCCAGCCCAAAGGTGGAAACAGCTCTGAGCTGCTCTAGGGGAAAAAAAGTGCTGAAGAAGCAGCATTTCTGGAACACCTGCAGGGGTTGTTTCTAGGGATGAAGGCAAACAAAGCTGCTGCGATCCAGCATCTCCAAACCAGGAGATGGGGATGGCCACAGCCTCACATCTCCCACCCACCTCTTCTCAGCCGAGGGCACTTTTTTGGGTGGCTCGATGCGAATGTTGGGGTCCCACTCCCCAGGAGGCAGGACAATGACTTCATCCAGAAACTCATCGATGCCAGCAATCAGGTCTTCTCTATCCCGGGCTTTGTAGGCAACGTCGCTGAAGAGCTGGGGGTCAAGAGAGGAGAGGTGTCAACCTGGGAACAGCATCCAGTACACGTGTCCCATGTTATTATGGGATTTTAAAGCTCATTTGGTGGGGTGACAGGGCAACAGGGTTCCTGGTGAGGGCGGGGTGATGCATCTACTCACATCATCCACCATGAGAGTCGCAATGGCTCTGCCTATCTCGTTGTAGGATTTGGCTTTTCCCGCGGGACCAAGGAGAATGAAAAGGAACCTGGGGAGGGAAAGGCACCATGTTGGCAACCTCGAACCACCACCATCTGTATCATGAGACCACTTTGGACCTGAAGGCATTGTGCTTACCTGGTGGGGACCGGCACCTCTGTCACCCCTCCCAGCATCGTCGCTTGGAGGAGCCGCACAAAAGCCACAAAGGGCTTCTCCAGGAACTCCACTTCTCCTACCAGCACATTGGATGCCTCTGCATCCTTGGGGATCTTCTTCATGAACTTGTTCTTCAGCTGTTGGAAAGACGAGGTTGGGGGTGGGAGTGGTGGCCAAAATTTACCTTTCCCCCCCATTTTCCACACTGCAAATGAAAAGCTGAAGCCAGAGGCTCAGACTTCTTCATCTCTGACAGTCCAAGGACTCACAGAGGTGGGATTTAAGAGCCATGCCCAAGAACCAGCAAGGATTCATCAAGCTCTATTTCTTCATTACTCCAAACCACCACTAAGCCCAAGATTAACTTGAAACCACACGCCTGGAGCTCCCTGGTAGGACATGCAACTGGGTGGATTGCAGGAGGTGCTACACAAGGAAAACCCCATGGAATTCACTGCCAAAAAATGAGGATCCGTGCATTTCTGCAAGTCCATCTGCAGCCTGCAGCCCCAACCTTCCCTATCCAATGCAGAAACACCACTGGATGCTGTGCACAGGGAATGATTTTGTAGCTCTTTCCTCCTCAATCTCATCCTCCGAGCAGGAACAAATGATGGAAGTAGGAAACCTCACGCATGGATTTACTCCCCGGGTCTCTTCTCCCCTGCAGCTCTTTCATTATTAGTTTAAAAGGGTTCAATACCAACCCAGGCAGGGTGTTATTATAATCTATATGCCAGCATGAGGGGAGGCATGTGAGCTGGGCAGCAAGTGCTCCCCTTTCTAATCTTTTAAACCCAAATGGAAAAAAATCATAATAATAAAGCAACTCCTCCAGTGCTGCTTGGAATAAGCAAGAGCAGGAGTTAACAGTGACCACTAAGCTTCATGTAACACTTAAAAAGTCCCTTTGTAGTGGGTCTAATAGGGTGATTAAACCTAAATGCTTTGCATATTTTGGGATTAACCCTCCGCACCCCACTGCTGGAGGCTGAGATTTGGGGTTCGTTTGGGCCAGCTGGATTGGTTTATTGAGAGTTGTGATTTTGGAAGGTGCCCTGCAAACCTTCTGCTTTCCCGATATCCTGGCATGTCCATGGCTCCCAGCAACACACGATTTTCCATCCTTTGCTTCCCCCTAAATTGCACCACCCCAGCAAGCATCCCTGGGGAAAAGCAAGCTGTTATCATAGAATCCCAGCCTGGTTCGAGTTGGAAGGGACCTTAAAGCTCATCCAGTCTTAACCCCTTGCCACGGACAGGGACACTTTCTACTAGCCCAGATTGCTCAAGACCCTGCCCAACCTTATCCCACACTGTGTTTAGTTTTCCCTTAGGTTTATGCTGAAATCCCACACAAACAGAAACAAAACGAAGCCCATAGAATGCATCAGCAGTTCCCAGCTAAAAATGCCTCGATGGGAATGGGACATCCAGCAGAAAAACAGCACAAACCCTATGGATCCATCCATCAGCAAGCAAATACCTGGCCACAAACTGCCTGAGCAGCCTGAGCTCCATCTCAGCTCTCCAGTTTAAAGCAAACCAGGGGAGGAAAAGCTCCCAATGGATTAAATTCACATCCACCATGGCAAAAAAATCCATCATGGAGGGAAAAATGGAACCTGCCTCTATTTACAGACCATTGTCTCAAGAGCTGTGTCCATGTTTGCAGTCCTCAGTGCTTGGATGGGATTTATCCCCTCCAAATGCCAAGCAAAGGCTTTTGCAGGATCCCAAAACACTTCCAAGAACCTTTCCTTTCCTACCTAAAGGTTTTAAGGAGTGTTTTCTCCACCCTGAGACTCTCAAGCTACGTCAGCATCCTCACACGTCCCTCTCTGTGTTCAACTTGCAAGCACAGGTATTATTTCTGGGACAGCTTCCCCATGAGTCAGCAGGGATCAATACATGGATTCATTTCCCTAATTAGGAATTTATGTGCTTATCGACCGAGTGAAGCTGCACAAGGCTCACATGGACCTTCACAAGCACAGTGTCCCTTCCACGTCCGAGATGCTCCTCGCACCATTGCACTAATGGTTTGGGGGTGATTACCTGGTCGGTGCTCGGTGTGTCCGAGATGTCGTTCATGCTCCGACTCTGCGCGTGACCTGATGGAGATGAGAGGGAGAATCATGGAATGGTTTGTGTTGAAGGGACCTTAAAGCTCATCCAGCTCCAACCCCTGCCACGGGCAGGGACCCCTTCCACTGGAGCAGCTTGCTCCAAGCCCCTGTGTCCAACCTGGCCTTGAGCACTGCCAGGGATGGGGCAGCCACAGCTTCTCTGGGCACCCTGTGCCAGCGCCTCAGCACCCTCACAGGGAAGAGCTTCTGCCTTGTCTGC
Source organism: Pezoporus wallicus (assembly GCF_028554395.1). NCBI lineage: Eukaryota > Metazoa > Chordata > Aves > Psittaciformes > Psittacidae > Pezoporus > Pezoporus wallicus. Next base: position 2,426,892 of record NW_026636985.1, read on the forward strand.
AACCTAAATCCCTCCTAGTTCAGTTTGAACCCATCACCCCTTATCCTACCCCTACAGTCCCTGATGAAGAGCCCCTCCCCAGCATCCTTGTAGCCCCCTTCAGACACTGGAAGCTGCTCTGAGGTCTCCACGCAGCTTCTCTTCCCCAGGCTGAACAGCCCCAGTGTTCTCAGCCTGTCTTCAAAGGTAAGAAAAACTATCCCCTGAGGCACAGCTGAATTCCTGCCCCACGTGCAAGGTGAAAACATAGTGGGAGACTTCAATGTGAGTACAAACCATACTATTTGTTAGAGCTAAGCTTGCACACCAGGTGCAGTAAGATGAAAGCCCAAGAATACGAGTTTGACTGATACCAGCCAACCTGTGGCTATGCAAACTCCACCTCACTGCTGGCTGGGGTGGGATCCCCGTGGAATTACAACTCGATTTTGATCTCCCTGCTTCTTTCAGGCCTGTTTCCACCTCCCCAGCACCCTCCTTGGCTTACGCAGGCGGCCGTAGCTCGCGCTCTGCCGCATCCGCAGGTCCTCGGTGGAGCGGTGGAAGGCGGCACCGGTGGCCGGGCTCCGGACGGGGCTGCGGGCTGCGGGAAAGGAGCAGTTAGAGGAGATGCAGGTCCCATATAGGGAACCATTGGGTGATGCTAAAGGCAAGAGGCCAGGCTGGAAATCAGCTGCCCAGCACAGATGGGACCCTTCCAGCTCTGATACATCAGCATTTTGCTTTTCCCTCTTACTCACATTTGCACTTTAATCTCACCCATAGGATCCCAGCCTGGTTTGGGTTGAAGGGAGCTTAAACCTCATTCAGTTCCAATCCCTGCCACGGGCAGGGACACCTTCCACTGGAGCAGCTTGCTCCAAGCCCCTGTGTCCAACCTGGCCTTGAACACTGCCAGGGATGGGGCAGCCACAGCTTCTCTGGGCACCCTGTGCCAGCGCCTCAGCACCCTCACAGGGAAGAGCTTCTGCCTAAGAGCTCATCTCAGTCTCCCCTCTGGCAGGTTAAAGCCATTTCCCCTTTTTCTATCTCATTAGCAAAGAGCAAACTGCCCTCACCCAAGTCTTCCCACTGCAGAGGCTCCGTGCACCACCCCACACCTTATAAGTACTCTTTTTGAGGCTATGAACGGGTTCTGAAGTGCAATTTCTGTTATTTAGGATGACCCAACACTTTATTTGGCTTTTTAATCCAACAATTATCCCCCCAAAAACCCTACATTTGAAATTTGTCTATCCTCACCCCCTAAAAATAATGATGAAATTCCCACTGGGCATGGCCCTGATTCAACATTCCAGCAGTATTTATCTATATATCATGGAGTTGCCAATGGCATAACAAACGTGAGGGAGCTTTCTGCTTCTGCCCATGACCACCCTGTCCTTGGTGGCCCTATTTGCAAACTCCAAGTGATGCCTCATCCCAGCAAGGAACTAGAAATACAGACGATGTCCGTATTTTTCCTACCTACAGGGACTAACCACAACATTTCCAAGTCAAGCTCCATTTTGAAGGCTTGTGGGCAAATATTAGCTCAAATATCTACTTCTCCAACGTAGATGATGGCTGCTTTGAAACCTGGGGATGCCCATGGGGTGGGAATATTGCTTCTTGATGGCCTCTTCCATGTGCACTTTGTGGGTGCCGCTGCTCCTGTCTACCCAAGGAGCAGCTGAAGCCCGGCAAATCCCAGGCTCCACCAGATGACCTCAGTTTAAACCTAAGTAAATAATCTAGCCTGAAAACAAACAAATGCCCTTTTATAATGGCTCAAAAATAGGTTCAACCCCAGCCCAGACAGGATTTTTCTGTAGGCTGCTGTGCCAGAAAACCTCTTGGCCAAGTGACCGCCAATGCCATTGTCCCTCACACAACGCCCGTGTCCATCTCAGCAGACATCTCTTTGGCTTCTGGCTAGCCCTATCCTTAAAGCCATCAGTGACAGAGTGTTCATAGAATAACAGGATGGTTTGGGTTGGAAAGGAGCTTAAGACCACCCAGTTTCACCCCCCTGCTATGGGCAGGGACCCCTTCCACTGGAGCAGCTTGCTCCAAGCCCCTGTGTCCAACCTGGCCTTGAGCACTGCCAGGGATGGGGCAGCCACAGCTTCTCTGGGCACCCTGTGCCAGCGCCTCAGCACCCTCACATAAATCACTTCTGCCTTATCTCCAACCTGAACTCCCCCTGTTTCAGTCTGAACCCATCACCCCTTGTCCCATCCCTACAGTCCCTGATGAAGAGCCCCACTCTGGCATCCTTATAGCCCCCTTCAGACACTGGAAGCTGCTCTGAGGTCTCCACGCAGCTTCTCTTCTCCAGCCCCAACGTTCTCAGCCTTTCTTCATACAGGAGCTGCTCCAGCCCCTGAGCATCCTCATGGCCTCGTCTGCACTTGTTTTTTGAGGTCTTTCTCCATGCAATAAATAGCTGGGTGCCCTCAATTATTGGGTTTCCCCAGTTCCTTCCGAGATCTTCCTCCCTCCAAGCTGTCTCACCAAAGACTCAAGGATGCCACCAACGCTGGACCACAGGGACTCACTTGTGTTGGAGGAGACAGACTTTCCAATGTCAGCCAAGGACCGGTGGATTGGCTTCTTGGTTTGGTGACGGTGCTTCCTGAGGAGCACATAGCTTATCTTCTCCCGCAGCTCTGGCTTGAGCAGACCATCCTCGATCTGCTTCTCAATGACATCGTCTGCAAGCACCAAATAAGAGGGGTACATGGGTTACCACACTGCAAACCCTCATAGAAAGCTCAAGACAACACTGATTGAACCAAGTTGATGGATCTCAACTCCTGTCATTGCTCAATCCCATGCAAGCACATTTAAATCTGTTCCCAGCACTTAAAGACGTGGGGGAAAAGCCATCTGAAACCATTAATACCTGCTGTTTCCTACCTATGATCTGGGGCAAAGAGTAGCCATCTAAGTCCAGGAGCACCGTTCCTGTCTGTAGGCACGTCCTCAGCTCAAACAGGCTGTGCAAGGACAACGTGGACACGTGGGGCTTGCTCCACCTCTCCCCACCTTCCTCCACCTTTTCTTCAAACTTTATCCACCTGAAATGAGAGGTTGGGCATGGGATGGTGTGTGAGAAGGGAACAAGAGAATTGCTTTTCCTGTGGAGTTTCCCTTCTGCAGCTTTGCAAACCTGGGTTTGTTCACCCCTTGTTCTTCAGGATGGGAATGGAGAAACCAAGTAACATCATTAGACAAAATACTGCTCGCATGCTTGCAGAGCAGAGTAAAACCTCTCAGCTCCACCACTGACCTCAACCCTCCTCAAATGGCTCCTGTGAGATGGGAGAGGTTTTCCCATGGAGCTGACCTTGCCTTAGCCAGGATCTGCATCCACATGGACCAGCCATGCATGTAGGGCAATACAAATGGCTTTGCAACACTTTAGCGATGCTCAGGCTTCATTCCCATGGTGGGAGACAAGGGGGTTTGCAACCCCTTGGAATTCAGCCCTTCTACCTGTATTCCTTAACTTTACAAACCAAAGGCTTCAGAGCAAGACATCAGTTTGGGGACTAAAGCTGCTTTTCCTTTACAGGAGGTTTGCAGGCTCCATGGATTAAGGCTTAACCTTACAACTTTTAACTGGTACAAGTGGGACTTTGGCTCTGGCTGACACAGATGGAAATGATACAGGAGGAGAAGGGGTTTGGGAATAGCTGATGGCTCATGAAAGCTGCAGAGGGAGGATGGGGAGAACCCAGCATTGTATCAGCTTACAAGGGGGTGCATTAAAATGCTGCAGCAGAGAAAATCCTGGGTGTCCCTACTGAAAAAAAAAACTCCAAACGGTTATTCCAAACGGAGTGTTAGGAATAGTTTGTGGTGGGGACAAAACCCCAGAATGCCCAAAAGTATAACATTTGGCTTTAGTGCCAGTGGTGAGCACATGGGGTAGGTACTCGGGCCGGTGTGCGGGACTCGAGGCACGTTTCCAGCAGCACCTTTGCCTTGGGATCAGCATCCCGTGAGCCTTTCTCCAAAGCAAAACTCCATCTCCCTGCTGTGCTCAGCTTCTTGATTTCCATTTATTGGCATTTATTGTGGATTTAGCCCAGCAAGGAGCTGCTCTCCTGTGGCTAAAACGGCTGAACCATTCCCCACTGGAGAGCGGAAATCCAGGACTTGAGAAACCTCCATCCTCCCGCTGGGAATTTGGAAACCTCCATCTCAATCCCTTCCCTGATGAAAACCCCAATGCAAGGAGAAGGATGCTTGAGAGCTTTCCACATATTTGATGATCACAGAATCATGGAATGGTTTGGATCGGAAAAGACCTTAAGATTATACAGTTCCAACCTGCAAAGGATGCAAATAACCAGCCCAAGAGATAGGATGAGCACCCACAGGGCCTGATCCTGCTCTCAGGTGAAGTTCTACACCTGCCAATCCCACATGTGCTTGGGAAGGGTTGGGGATACCATCAGCATCCCTGACACCCGTCCCAAAGCTCCCCCAAATCCCCCAGCCCTACCAGCCCTTACACAGCTGAGTCTAGGGAGAGAAAATCCCACCTGGATTTGAGATTTTCCCCTTGGATAAGCTCCTAATTCCATAAGGTGAACAGCACTTGCAACTACTCTCCTACTTCTATTAAAGATGCAGGTGGGTTTTATTATTATTGCTTGAGGAGTAGAAGTTTAAATCCTGACCTGGCCAAGTATGGGGGGAAAAAAGACCTGGGAAAATGTCCCTTTATATCCCCTCTTCCCATTTCCCAGCTCTTTGCTCTAATTCTCCGGTTTCCCAACTGGAAATATATACTGGAGGTGTAAAGCCCTCGTTTCTATACCTTCCCAGCCTTTTCTGCAGGGCTTTGCTCTCATGCTATGACTGGGAATGGGAAAAGCTCCAGCTCTGCGGTTGATCCAACCTGGGAGATGTGGGATGAGATGAAATATTCCTCCTTTCCTCCCTTTCTCCTCTGCCATGCTAAGCTCACAAAACACCTTGGTTTATGCATTTGCCTAACCCAGGCATAGCTTTTTTAACCTCTTTAAGAGCCATGCTCATTCCCAGACCCTTTTCCCATGCAGGGATCTTTAGGAGATCTTTCCCAAACACATTTCCAACCCGAAGCATCTCACCTGGCCGACTCTTTCCACTCCATCTCCTCACCATCGTGCTGCAGTGTGTCCATCTCCGTGAAGAGCGTGGGGTTGGGAGGTTCATCATCTTCCCCCAGGATGTAACGGAGGCGCTCGGCAGCTGGAGACACTGCCAGGGGTGGGGAAAAGAGGTTTTACCATCGACCGGAGGTGAGATGATCCCATAAGGAAAGCCCCAGGATGGGTAAAGAGGGATCTGCGGGTCTAGTTAACATCCTGGGGTAGAAAAAGGAGGTTTTGAGGAAAACCTCTAAGGTGAGAGACACTGAGGACTGAGGGAATTCTAGGTAATCCTCTCACAAAATCCCTGTGCAAAGAGATATGGGATGCTGGTGAAAGGATGAGCGAAGGCTGTGTAGAAGAATCCATAGGTCTGGGCTGGGAATTAAGGAATGCAGCCAGTCCTATATACAACATAGTCAAATTCCCCTTTCAGGAGCATTATGTGCCCTGTTTCCATGGGGTATCCCACATTTTTTCCCTACCACAGAGCCTGATTTTGCCAGGTTCAAGCTGTCTGCTATCAGTAATATGGTCTCCAGCACTGTATAGCAGGATGCATGAGCGCTCAGAACACATTTTCCCACTGGATTCCCAAGGGGAACATGTATCTTTTGAGAGGAATAATAAAAATTTACCATTTCTGCAGGAAAAATCCAGCTTCTTGCTGCAAATAACCCACCAGACAGGGAAGGCCACTTATTGCCTCCTGCGGTATGTTACGGAAGGGGAGCAGCAACACGTCGCCTCCTGCCAAAGCTCCCAATTGATGGGAAAAGGGGTTTTCATCTTTGGAGCATTCCCCATGGACTGCACCCATCCAGTGTGACCATGGAAGGGTGATGGATCTGCCCTCTCCTCCTGAAGACAAAGCCAGGCTGGGTTTCCCTTTAAACCCTCTCCATCTTCAGGTGCTTCACTAGTAAAGCCTCATCATTTTGGTTGCAGGGAGGAATTAAACACTGGGATATGAACCTGGAAGTGGCATGGATTCATCCACTCTCCAGTTGCCCTGTTATCCATACAAGAGGTTAAACTCAGCCCTATGCCAGGCTTCATGGAAATGGTGTATATTTAATCAAATCTTTGATCGTATCCCTCTCCTAATACAGTAGGGATTCATCCACCTTAGAAATGTCTTTGTTAGTAGGATCCTTCTGTTCTCAAACCTGGGAATAAGAAAGGTGGGTAATACAGTACCTATAAAAACCAGGTATATTAAATTGCCATGCGTGAGAGGAGGGAGGAAATGGGAACATTGCCTTTTCTCCCCATCAAAGGAGACAAGAACCAAGTCGCAGTGGCCGTGAAAGAATAGGATGTCCCTTGCTCTAGGCTGAGCCTGCTTAACTGCTTAAGCTCTTTAAACCCCACCACCAGGACTAAAGCCCTGTTGTCAAGTTCCTCCTTCCACTTCCATAAGCTTCATTATTATGATTATTAATATTCCTGTTAATTTTAGAGCTGGGCTACGTGCCTGGAGGGCACAGCTCTTTAAGCCTAAAGTGCTGTTCCCGTAAGAGGGGATGAAGTCAGTGTGGTGCTGGCAACCCCTCACCCCGGCCTCATGCTGTGCTCTGCAGCCCAAAACTGACATATCCTGCAAAAATCACAGCAAATACACGAGCCAGACCATGGAAAATGGTAGAAATAAGGGAATTTACTGGAAATTTACTGTGAATTTACTGTTTTGGTCGGAATCTCTGGATGGATTTGTTCAAAAAGGGGGACTCGTGGTTTTGCAGCAGGGGAGGGCGAAGGGTTGGAGCTTGGTAAATCTTTGGCTTGGTGGTGGCTGCTCCCAACTCTGCCCAAATTCCCACCTTCAGTGCTTAAGAAGGATCCCTTCTCCTGCATCAGCCTGCCAGAGGGTTCCCCAAGCATCTTGCACTGGGGTGTTGGGGCTGTGACACATTTTAACCACTGGAAACCATTAAAGATATAAGCAAATTTGCAGAGAAAGAGCTCTTTAGGGTGTTTTGGGAGCTTTTTCCCCACTCTCCCCCTGTTTAAGGAATAAACCCACCTCTCAACACAGAACATGAGCTTCCTGACGGCTTCCCACCGCTCACTGACCCGAGCAAAGAGCCGGTTGCTAAACCAACAATGCCGGGGCTTGGCCACGCAGCCAGAATTCATGGGCTTTATTCACCTGCAGGACCCTTTCGTGCCTGGGACAGCACCAGCCTCCTGCTTTTTCCTCCTGGGAATCTGATTCAGCACCTGAATCAATCCTGCAAAGCAGCTGGGGAATATACACTGAATAGCAGCATCCAGGGCTTGGTACCTCTGCGGAACACAAGGCTAAAACTGATCATAGAATCATGGAATGGTTTGGGTTGGAAGGGACCTTAAAGCTCATCCAGTTCCAGCCCCCTGCAGTGAGCACCTGTCAGATGCAGTGACAGTGGCTAAAACCCACAAAGCCACCCCAAAATCTGCACCTATTTCTTGCAAGATACAGTTCAATGGGTGCCCAGAGCAGATCTGTACCTCCTTGAACCAGCTTTTACAATGGGAAAACACTGCCAGCTGTTTGAAATCAAACCTCTGCTGTGATTTCAGATGCAGCGGATCAGAACTGAGCCCATAGACACAGAACTAGCCTGTCATTAACAGTGGTGAGCATCACAGAATGGTTTGGGTTGGAAGGAACTTTCCAATGCCCTGCAGTGAGCAGGGGCATCTTCAACTAGACCTGGTTGCCAGAACCACATCCAGCTTAGCCTTAATATGGGATAATTTTACATATACAAGAACCTATATTTCCATGGATAAGCAGACAGGACAGACCAGTCACACTGATTTATACCTCCTTTAATGTGAGGTTCACAGAGCCCTTCACACCCCAATTTTGATCCAGCAGTAAAACCTCACCTAGCGATGCTTTTCCAAGCCAAAATTCCTGTTCTGGTTTTAGGTATAATTAAAAAGCTGATAAAATAGGAGATGGATGAACCTGGTGCCTCCCGGGGTTTGCAATCCAGCTGTGCAGTGGGACTAAGCCTTATTTAAGGCTCTGGCATATGAGCCATCCACTATCATGGTCCTTCTGAACACACAACAACCTTTTTCCTGGGGTTTCACGGATTAGAATGGCACCTTCCCACCCAACAAGATAGAGAAGACTGAGGTGCACATCCCATGGGATTAGATGCTCCATTCCTCTTCAAGAAAACCCCAGCTCTGGGAGATTTTTCTCCTTCCAAATAGCCATTTCTCTGCTTTCCCACTGCTGCAGAGCAGTGGAAGATGATACAGACCCATGTGTCCCCACCTTATATTTGGGGTGAGCTTTGGAGCTTGGTGCCCCAAGCAAATGCTCAAGCCAAGACCATGCTGGCTCCCAAGCTGATTTTGCAAAGGAAAAGCAAAGCCAAATAAACCCAGGAGCTTTTCCTCTTCTCCAGCTCCCCCATTACAGACACCGAAGAGCCATGGAAATCACCTACCTGGAATCGTTTCCATCTTTTCTCCCATTTCTTCCCGGCTCAACCAAACCTTCAGTGCACGGTACAAAAAAAAACACAACCCCCCAAACTTCCTCCTTTATCCACTCAGGCTTGTTAAACTCCCAAGGCTTAAGGAGCAGATTATAGAGAATATAAAGCACTTTCCTTTCCCTTTAGCTCTCATGACGGGAAGTTACCAAATCAAACGGGATGCGTGTAGGAGAGGTGAGTGGCAGCAGGATGGAGCGAGCGAGAAAGGGGAGGGAGGGAAAGGTGGGAGGACAGAAATCAAAGGGTTGGGGTTATCCTGTGGAAGGGGTTTGTTTCCCACCCAGAGCCAGGTGGGAAAACCCCCTCCAAGCTCAGGGCAGAGAGATTTTTGTCTGGGAAAAACACCCAAATGAGGAACATTTCCAAAAGGAAAACGGGGCTGATGCAGAGTTAAGGCTTTCTGGGGTCTTTTCCCTCCATAAAATGACTTTTCCCTCCCCAAACTAGCCCAGTGTTATATCCCAGTGGCATGTACTGTGGAAAGGAGGTGACATGGTCCTGCTCGCGCCACAATGAAAGGCAATAAGGGAACTTTTCCTTCCATAGGGATAAGCCACGCTGAGCCTCCCGCGCTGCTGAGCCGTGACGTGGTCTGCTTGACATAAACCCAAATGCAAATTTCTATGGGGGGGGGCGAATAAAAACCCAGCTCCTTTGCTGTGCAAAATGTTAATCTTTGCTAAGGAGATTTAAGGAGAGCGGGCAAAGCCCCAGGCAAAAAGGAGTGATGCCCAGAGGATGTCTGCACCCCAGGACCCTGCCATCACCCCATCATCCCGTTTCCTCCTTAGCAATCTCCCAGGGGCAAGCACAGCCTCCTGAGGGCAAGGACAACCTCTTTATAGCCCACCCATCACCTAAGCAGCCTGAAATCCCATTTTACACCCTGTTCTCAGGGACATTCACAGGGAAAAATAAACTCGGGAAGCGCTGGGAAATGCGAGCACCGGACCAAGCAAGGTGGGTAGTTACATGGAGGGTGACTTAATCCCGGATTAAATGATGCTGCCAAAGCCCTCTTGCTCTTTTGGGAAGCCCAATGACCACTCACTGGTCCTGCTGGCATTGTCATTGCCGCTCTCATAGCAGCCGTGGCCGCCGTCGTCGGTGTCGGAGTGGTCCTGGCGCTCGTAGTGCCGCTCGCTCTCACTCGTCCTATCCCGGCTGGAAGCTGATCTTCTCCGGCGCCGTTTCCTCCGGTAGCCCCGGGGCACTGGCACCCCGATGTAGATGGAGTGGTAATCTGGGGAGGGGAGGGAAGCTTTAGAGGGCGGGTCTGGGTCATTCTCACTTGCAAGAAAGAATAAAAGCCAGGGAGATGTTCGCCTTCTTCCCGCCGGGTTTAAAGCATCCCATGGGATGTGCTGAGCCAAGCGCCGGGAGATCTGAAGCATCAGCCAGCAGGGAAGACCCCGCTGCCGTCTGGGGCATCCCCAAGGGTTTTTGCTCACCTTCCTCATCGTCGTATCTCCTCCTCGAGCTGCTGAGGCCCCTCTCACTCATCCCATCCTCATCCTCTAGCATGGTCCCGCCACTCGGAGAGAGCTGAGCCATGGGGAGGAGAAAGGAGAGAGATTATAAAGGGTGCTGGGCAGGGAAATAGCCTCTGCACTCCCACTTGGTGCTCCCTGCTATGGGAATCCTTCACCAGTGGCACCAATGTCCTTTCGGGATGGGGTGAGGATGCACCAGGGATCCTTCAGCACCTCCTGCAAGCACCCTTGGTGAGGTCTCAGTCCTGCCTTACTCTGTGCCAGCTCTGCCCCTGCTCCATCTCCACTCTGCCCAATTATCTGGACGAATTTCACCACGGTTACATCTCCAGCCTCCTATTCCTGCTGCTGAAGGAAGGTGTAAGTGAAGTGTAAGAGATTATTGCAGAGATTTGCTGGTACAAGCACAGCAGCTCCATTCGCAGGGGTTCTTGCTGCCTATAAGCACCCAGTTAATTCTGGGGGAAACCTGCACAGATAAAAGGGGTTTTGCAGATGCAAAGTTCATTTTTCCCCACCTAAGCACAGCTTTTACACCATTCACACGCTGCCACTTCCAGGTACCTTCCTTCAAACCTGCTGATTTATTCCCCAGATGGGTTTCTTTGGAATTTGCTCATTAATCTCCTAATTATCTGACCTCCAGTGATTGCCTTTCACACATGACTTGGATAGGAGAACGGTTACTGTTCATGGCAGCCCAATCAATGCCTCCCAAAGTCACTTTGAGAGCGGTCGGAGAGCCAGCCTCTCCGTGTCCCCTGGTCCAGCTGCTTGCATCCATGGCAGTATCATATCATTATCCATCTATCTGAGGGAAGAGAAATCCCAACTCAAGCCAAATAGGTTAAAAATATAAAGCAAATGGAAAAGCTGGAAGTATCCAGGACTGGCCAGGTTGGCTCTGCTGGAGCTGCTGAATTACTGACCCATTCCCCATGTTTAGCCTGATACAGGCTCCAGCCTTATCCCAGTTGCTATTTGAAGATTGGTTTAACAGATTTGGGTTTTATTTTACTTTGTTTCACCCCATGAACCCAATGCTTTTTGCACAGGTGCAGGGACCAATTTGTTTTAGGGTCAAACACTTCCAGATGGACAAATCCTGCCCCAAACATGTGGGGTAATATCAACTGCAAGCCCTGGCTTCCTGGGAATAACATTATCAGGCTAATTCTGAGGGGTTTAGGAAGCTGGTGCTGGAGGGGAAACAGCACAATACCCACCCAGCCGCAGGCAGAAGTAGTTCTTCTTCTAACAGATGGAGTATTAGGAACCTCCCTATGAGGTTTCCCCACCAGCTTCAGCGCTAGGTTGGGGTTCCCAAATGGATGGTGATATATTGGGAAGAAACAGGACTTCTTTTTCAACGCAGCTTGGCCAGCAAGAGCTCTACCAGAGCTCCACTGGGCAGCAAAACCAACCCATCTGCTAAACCCAGGCTTTGTTAGAGCCACTGACAAACAAAAGGTCCTGAATGATTATGGCTGATTGATGAGGGTCATGTAGCCTGGCAGTTCTTCCCTCTGATCTTTTACATATAAAGCTTTTTTGTCCCCCCCCAATATTGCATACAAACACAAGTACAATGCAGACAAGAAGGGTTGGAAAAAGCAACTCTAAGCACAGTAGAAATAAGGGGAGGAAAAGAAGAGCACGGTTACCTTTGCCAATGAAATCCCACTACTCCCACCACAAAACCAAGCTTTAGCATTAATAAACAAGTTTTAGCATGAATAAACAAGTTTTAGCATGAATAAACAAGTTTTAGCATGAATAAACAAGTTTTAGCATGAACAAACAAGTTTTACCATGAATAAACAAGTTTTACCATGAATAAACAAGTTTTACCATGAATAAACAAGTTTTACCATGAATAAACAAGTTTTACCATGAATAAACTCACCCTGAGCCCTCCAAACACGCTCAGAAATCAGCGGATGGAGCCGTGCAGTGAAGTCACAGGCACTCGTGGGTGCGGGAGCCCAGATTGCCTCGAGATAAAGCTGCTCTCGCCACCATCGTATCGACACCCAGTGCCAAACCCTCTGTAGCTCCCAGGTTAAAATGGATTTGGGGCGGCACCAATTGATTTTGGGAGCGGAAAGGCATCATGGGATGGAGATAAACTTCTGGAGAGGATGGAGTATCCAAGCCAGGGAGACCTGGTCTTGCGCAGGGATGGTCTCTAGATATAATGTAGGAAATCCAAGGTGTCCATCCCCAGCTTGCAGGGCCTCTGTCTTTTGGGTTTTTTTTTCTATCAGTTTTGCCCTGATTGCTGGGATTTGGGATGGAAAATGTTTTTCTTTGTTTTCTTTGTGCACTGTCATGGACATCTGATCTTAAACAGAAGAAAATTATTCGGGGAGTTACAGAGAGCCATCACCAGCAGCAAGAAAGCTCCTAAAGCCCCTGGGGATGATAGGATCAGCCCTATGGCTATAGAATCAAAGAATGGTTTAGGTTGGAAAGGACCTTAAAGCTCATCCACTTCCAGCCCCCTGCCATGGGCAGGGACACCTTCCACTAGAGCAGCTTGCTCTTGTCCTGTCCCTACAGGCCCTTGTCCAAAGCCCCTCTCCAGGTTTCCTGTAGCCCCTTTAGACACTGGAAGCTGCTCCAAGGCCTCCCCGAAGCCTTCTCTTCTCCAGGCTGAACCAGCCCATCAAATACAGTTTGGGTTCTTTTTTTGATGAGAATTGCACACTGAATTATTTTGCCATTTCCACAGTTTGCTTTTAACGTGTTAAACATCCTAAAATTGGATTTCATGGAAATCCAGCTCCTGGTCCCACGATCATGCCCACTGTGCTTCCCAAGCTGTCCGCTTCTATTTAATGCCTGGCTTGTTCACCCCTGCTTAGCCTTTTAATGAGGGTATCAATAAATCTGCATCAAAGCAGCATCCAGCCCTTTATCAGGGCTGGCTTTGTTGTTAGTGGAAGGAGAACTTGGAAATCAGACTTTGTGCTTTGAGGTCACTCCATATCAGGGCTTTTCTCTCACCTCCAGGGGATTATTCAATGGCACAATCTAGTCTCAGCAGAAGCAAAACAAAAGTTTGATGCTTTATCCCTGCTCTCATTTGCTTCCCAGCTCCTGTTTTATTGGATCTGTTCTTCCATGTGTAGCAGGTCTGGAGCAAGGGACAAGTGATTTCAAGACGCAGAATTTAGGATGAAGTAAGGAACGCTATTGGCATCCCCTTTATTTAGAGTAGCAAGGCATGTTTGTAAGTAGGAGAAAAGCTTTTCCAAAGTATGCTTATGATTTCATGCTCTTGCTCTTGCTTGATCTTTCCCATTTTCCAGGCATTAGCATTGTGGGAATAGGGGAGCCAGGTGCCTAAATCATGGAATCACAGAATCACTTAGGTTGGAAAAGCCCTTTAAGCTCATCCAGTCCAACCATTCCCCAGCACTGCCAAGGCCACCACTAACCCATGGCACCAAGGGCCTTGGCTGCATGGTGTGTGAACACTTCCAGGGATGGTGACTCCACCACTGCTCCAGGCAGCCCGTTCCAAACCCTAACTTTTCTCCATCTCCCATTGCTTACTGCCTGCTAAAAACCAGCATTAATCCAGACATGAAAACCTGCTTGCAACCAACCTGTGCAATGCTGCCTGTGCTGGGGTCCAGCATCAGCCAGGAAAAGGGTTTAAAGATGCTGGTGGCTGTTTGTCCCATAAATAAAGAGCAAATACAGAAGTTAACTTTCTTCCTCCAAATACATAGAAATGCAAAGAGCAGGTTGAGTTTATCAGCTTGTAGGAAGAAGGGTTTACTAAAAACATCCTGGAGAGAGGAGGGGAAATGAAGAAAAGCAGAATCCCAGGAGCTGAACCCCGCTGACCCCCCAGCTCAGCTTTTGGGGTTCCCAGCTCCGTTTCCAATGGGATTTGGGGGGGAAAAGGGTTCAGAAAGTGTTCTTTCCAGGCTTGTGCTATTGATTGCTTCATGTTTAAAGAGTAAAGCCTGGAATCAGTCAGAAGAGGGAGACAGAGCCCGGCAGATGCAGGGCATCCAACTAAAGCCAGCCTCCGGCTTCCAAAGTAGCCTTAATAAAAGCTCCACTAATAAATGCAGCATTCCCTTTGCCAGCGGCGCTGCAGACACTCAGCTCCTGGGAAACAGATTTGTTTCTTCTTCTTCTTCTTCATAATGAAACCACACTCATCATTCTGTAATTCATCTCTTTAAGGTCTCCCGCTGAGAGCCTGTGTCCCATTGCGGCTCAACTCACCCATCCAGGCTCGGATGCAACGCGCTCCAGCTGTTTCTAGAATCCCAGACTGGTTTGGGTTGGAAGGGACCTTAAAGCTCACCCAGTTCCAACCCCTGCCACGGGCAGGGACCCCTTCCACTGGAGCAGCTTGCTCCAAGCCCCTGTGTCCAACCTGGCCTTGAACACTGCCAGGGATGGGGCAGCCACAGCTTCTCTGGGCACCCTGTGCCAGCGCCTCAGCACCCTCACAGGGAAGAGCTTCTGCCTTATCTCCAACTTGAATTTCCCCTGTTTCAGTCTGAACCCATCACCCCTTGTCCTATCGCTCCAGTCCCTGATGAAGAGCCCCCCTCTGACATCCAGCGAGAGGACCCAATCCCTATTTAATTCCTATATCCTTAATGATGCGGGAGGGAATTGCCACCTTGATCACCAAGTTGTGCTAAAAATTCTACAAAAGGCAATACCTTACCTGGCCATTAGATGCTGGTCGCCAGCAGAGGGGAGTCACAGCACATTCCCACAGTAAATCCGTCTTCCCTCTGGAAGTCGCTGGGCTCTCCTTTTCCTTGCCTGGGGATAAAACCTTAAGCCAGGGCTCAAAAGGAAGAACAAGAAACCTTCAGAAAGGGGTGTTCTCCCTTGGTGCAGCCTTGCCCAAATATCCATCTTGCTCCAGGAGGTGCAAGTTGTGCCTCCTTAGGGATGTGATTCCTATTTTTCAGGTGATCAGGTTAAATATACCTACAAAGACAGCCCAAAGTGCAATGATGATGGTGCCACTTCCTGCCCCGTGGCTGGGCCAGCGTGCATTGAGTGGAAGTGACTTTGCAAAACACAACACGAGTTACATTTATTGTGTAAAAAAAACCAACCCTAAAAACCCAATAAAGTGATAGAGAAATGCTTCAAAAGGGGAAGGAAGTAAAAGGACCCTGGGGAACCCATGTGCCAGCACAGTGCATTGCAGTTGTGATAACATCCCAGTGTTACTGTCTCCTGGACCTGAGAAGATAAATCGCATGATGTCCATGTTCAACATCGACCACCTTCCTAAGAGCTGTGCTCCAAGTCCTCCACCTTCTCACACTTTGCTTTGGCAGATGGTGCCTTCCTCCTTATCTTCCTCATCCTCAGCATTGATGGGAATGTAGCCCCCTTCCTTGGGCAAGCACCAGCACCAGCCCGCACCGCTCAGATCCACAGCCCCGAAGCTGAAATCCCGCATCTCCAGGATCTTGAAGTCAACAGTGTCCAGCTTGGAGTAGATCTCGTTGAGCTTTTGCCAATACAGCCAAGCCATCACGAGGCCGATCACCTGCAAAAGATGAGTGTTAAAAGCACTATGGTCAAGCAAACCCTTTCTGAAGGTCTTTCTCCAAGGGGATGCTGTCATCCGAACTTCCAAACCTGGCCACCAGACAGGAGTGGACAATACCCAGTTAAATCTTCTGCCAAAGCAACAGGCTCATTGTTAAACTTGTTATTGGTCACATCCATCTCACAACTTCCCACATCAGCTCTGACACAGGGATGTGGATTAGTCGGACGTCACCATGAGCATTGCGAAGACAGAGGCAGAGGTCCAGGCTCTTGCTAAACTTGAGATATTGCTGCAGTTTATTTCCCATTTCCCTGCAGGCTGGAAGGGACTTAAAAAATACACTTTAAAACTTTAGGAGAAGGGAAGGAAAAAGCACTTTCATCAGCACCAAATGGCAAGCACATTGCTCTGATTTCAACTGACGGTCCCTTCACGGTGCTTCACTGCGGTGGCTGCAGTTAGAGGATAAGCCATGGTGAAGAGCTATTTGCAGACCAGGTACTGATGAGGGGCACGGTGGCAATCAGAGCACTTCCAGTGCCAACTGCATCTTTGTACTAACCCTTCACCCTCCTTGACTACTGAGCCATACAAATAAGGTTTATTCCCCTATAAGCCCAGTTAAACAGGGCAGGTTTATAGCTCCTTTCAATGCACAAGATGGGATGGAGAAGGACAAGACCATCTTGAGCCTCTGGGCTTTTCCTCAGCAGTAGTCAACGTGTTTGTCCTCATAACCATTCCTTGAAGCAAAAAGCCAATAAATAATCCAGTCACATCTGTACCATCCATCACCTGGGGTCTCCTGTAACTCTTGTAGCACATTGGTTTTGCAGCTGAAAAAATATTATTAGTCATTTCTCTGGGTCCCAATCAATTCATTAAATAGTCTGGAAAGTGGGAACATTAAGAGAAAGATAAATGGGGTAAGAGCAAAAGGTTGGAACGCATCTGAAATTAGAGACTGTTTTGCTACCATAGTGGAAAGAGAAAAGTTTTTGCCCAGAGGAGGCTGCAGAAAACAGAGGCAAAAACTCCACAGGGAAAAAGCAAATCACCCAAGTGTCTCCCAGCTGAGAGCAATCACACAATCCCAGCCTGGTTTGGGATGGAAAGGAGCTTAAAGCTCAGCCAGCTCCAACCCCTCACACAGGCAGGGACACCTTCCACTGGAGCAGCTTGCTCCAAGCCCCTGTGTCCAACCTGGCCTTGAGCACTGCCAGGGATGGGGCAGCCACAGCTTCTCTGGGCACCCTGGGCCAGCGCCTCAGCACCCTCACATAAATCACTTCTTCCTTATCTCCAACCTGAACTCCCCCTGTTTCAGTCTGAACCCATCACCCCTTGCCCCATCCCTACAGTCCCTGATGAAGAGCCCCTCTCCAGCATCCTTGCAGCCCCCTTCAGACACTGGAAGCTGCTCTGAGGTCTCCACACAGCTTCTCTTCTCCAGGCTGAACAGCCCCAATGTTCTCAGCCTGTCTTCATGTGGGAGGTGCTGCAGCCCCTAAGCATCCTCGTGGCCTCCTCTGGACTTGCTCCAACAGCTCCATGTCCTTCTTATGCTGGGGACACCAGAGCTGGAGGCAGCGCTCCAACATCCTGTCATCCACACGAGCACAATGCACAGAAGCCACCCCGAAGCAGCTCAACATTTATTTTTCCTTCCCAAGTTCACCTGGAGGTGTATCCCAGGATCAACAATTCGGAAGAAGCAGAATATGACCTCCTTTAAGATGCCCTCCCAACATGGAGAGTTCTTCCTTTAACTCCTCAGTTGGAGCTTGCCCCATTCCCACTTTCCTAATTGCACTTAGCTATCCTCAAAGAGAATCCTGCTTATTTGACATCCCACCTAATTACTGATAACAGGATTTAATCACCAAAAGAACATACAAGGTGCTGGAGGCTGCTGTGTGGTTACTGCTCGCAGGGCTTTCCCAACAGTGGGAATTACAGAAACGCTGGATTCCTGCCATTAGGGTGCTGGGGAAGGCAACTGCAAATGCCGAATGAAAAACTGAAGTCTGGAATCATCTTAGCATCCCCTTTTGTTATCCAAATGGCCTGAAATGAAGTTACCTTGCAGCGCTGGTAACTTTTGTGTCTGTATCTGTTTAGCTCCCTGCTGCCCTCAAAATATTCGCTGCTGCCTGGAATATTATATATCCATCTCAGCAGGCAGCTCCTTCCTGAATAGTCTGTGAAATCATTTCAGCCTGTGCACGGAGACAGCATTCATCCCTGACTCAAACTGTGCGGGAAGCATTCGCTCCCTGTGAGCAGGGAAGGGACCAAGACAGGGCTGTGCAACCGCACACTCACCTGGGATGGAGCTTGCTTTTGGTGGAGAACCAAAAACAACAAACCCAGAGACTCCGTCATGGAAATTCCAGCCAGGATCCTGCTCTCCCACCCCATATCCATCGCCTCTTTGGTCCCCAGAAGGTGCAGAAAGCTCAAATTAGGGATGGAGGAGGCCAAGGCTTGGAGATGGCTCCATCTCTCCATGAACAGCAGGAATTGCCCAGAGCAACAGCCCCCACATGGATGTGGGTAATAAGATTGTGCTAATCCATATTCAACAGCAGAGCCTTTAAGGATTTATGAAGTTTTTAAATGCTATTTAAATGTATGTCAAGCTTTAGCATTATTTACTGCTATTAACATGTCATCACTTGGCAGATTAAAACCCCGCTGCTGATCCAAGACCAAGCAAGTAACCCCTTTTGCAACGCTAAGTTCAAAGGCAAGACAAGTCATTTCTTTCCCTTCTAAACAAAACAGTAATTCGGAAAAGGTTTGTGTTGACAACAAATTGAAAGCAAATGAATCCAATTCTGCAAAAGCAGCTTTGGAGACATCATCCCTCCTGCTCCTCCCAATGGCGATGCCACGTCTGAGGTACTGGGGATTTCTTGAATGGAATAAGATCAGCCCGAGTCCTCAATCAGCATCCTGCATCCCACAGCTTTCACTCTCCTCTGAGTTATGAACCAGCATCCATCCCAGCTTGCCTCTAAATACCCTCTTTCACTTAATGAAAACGGAAAAAGCTGTCAGGAATATAGATGCATTCAATATCTCTGGCACCAAGGGCACCGTGTTTTCCAGAAGTAAAGAGATTTCTAACGCGAGTGCTGATTTTATTGCACTGCAATATGAAGGGAGCTATTATTGTGGAGGAGAATGTTAAGATAATGAATCAAATATGAGGCTAAAAAATGAAAAAGCTGCTTTTGTCCCCAGTTTCCCCCTCCTCCTCCTGATGGTAATCAACACCAAGCAAGGGGAGAGCAGCTGCTTGGGACTTGCTGCTTGTAGCTCATTTAAGGTTAGAATATTGCCTGTTCTCCTTGGCTGGCATTCAGGGGAGAAGCCAGCCCTGCCTCGGAATGGCCCTAGTCTGCTGCTTTCCGAGGCATTTCAATGCAGAGGGTTTGCTCTAGGGGGTACAAGAGCACTGAGAAGCTGCTCTTTGCACATGCAAGAGCAGTTGCGCATGTAAAATAAATCCAAAGACCTTTGCACATCAAGAAAATCAATAATTCATGCAGACCACTGGGAAGTGACAATAGAATCATAGAACCCCAGACTGGTTTGTGTTGAAAGGGACCTTAAAGCTCATCCAGCTCCAACCCCTGCCACGGGCAGGGACCCCTTCCACTGGAGCAGCTTGCTCCAAGCACCTGTGTCCAACCTGGCCTTGGGCACTGCCAGGGATGGGGCAGCCACAGCTTCTCTGGGCACCCTGTGCCAGCGCCTCAGCACCCTCACAGGGAAGAGCTTCTGCCTAAGAGCTCATCTCAGTCTCCCCTCTGGCAGGTTAAAGCCATTCCCCTTGGCCTGTCCCTACATCCCTTGTCCCAAGCCCCTCTCCAGCTCTCCTGCAGCCCCTTCAGGCACTGGAGCTGCTCTCAGGTCTCCCCTTCAGGAGCCTTCTCTTGTCCAGGCTGCCCCAGCCCAGCTCTCTCAGCCTGGCTCCAGAGCAGAGCTGCTCCAGCCCTCCCAGCATCTCCATGGCTATACATGTATTTATTGCAATGATATTGCAATAGCAATTGTACTATATATATTGCAATTTGCATGGGTAATGCTATTTGTATTTTGGTGACACCCAAAATCAGGGACTCCCTGCAGTGACATCTATGGAGAAAACCACCCTGCAGATGATGCTATTTGAGAATTCCTGCCTTGCTTCCCATCCAAACATACCTTCCTGGCTCCAGAGCTCCTTGCCTTTACGAGTGGCTGTAAAACTGGATCCTGCTAAACAGCAGAGTCAAAGCACATCAAGCTTCCCCAGAGCTAATCAAGTAAAAAGCAAGCATTTCTTTTATTATTGATTTTTCCTTCCATAAATTGATATTTATAGACCAGGCGTGCACAGAGGCCATGGACTGCAGAGGGAAAAATCCCTTTTATTCCCCTTTTCTACTACATTAAGCACACATCAGCCACTAGAGAATACACCGCCTTCCAGCCCCTTGAGCAACTAAGAGATTAAAAAGCAAAGTAAATACAAGGGAATCTTGCAAAGACAAAGGGAGCTTTGGCAATACAAAGCCCTCTGCACAAGGAAACGTTTAACATTACTGTCCCCAAGAGATGAAGAGCCCGACCTGCAAAATGCACATTGCAAGTCTGAGGAGTGAAAGAGTTGATCTGGGTTTATACTCTTAGGAGGGAACATCTACCTCTGCACTGATGCCTTATTACTCTGTAACTGCTCTCAACGTAGAGCTTTGGAGATTGATGAAATACCAAAGTGAAACAGAGGCAGCAACAATTTACTGCACTGGGCTGACAGCTCCTGGCCATTTATAACTTAATTCCCTCCAGAGCTTGGTGGTTGCACTGCAGAGTCCATAGATATTAACCCTCAGCAGTGACCTTTCAGAGATTTGTTCTTTTTAATCGCCCTTCTCCCACTTGCTGCTTCTTTAGAAGGGAGAAAAAGGGGTTGAAGAGCTTTTGTGCACTTATTTCTACCTTATTACAGTGGCAACATCTTCACCTTGCTAAGGAAGACGAAATACCATTAGAAAACATGCCCTGCAGACACAGGAGTGGAAAAGTCAGAGATGCTTATTCCTGGGGTCAGTATAAAAGCTGCTGAAGGAGCACCTGGGCACGGCAAAGGGGAAAGGGCAAAGCATGAGGTTCTTTGGCAATTTAACAACAAATGGGTTTTATACACACTGGAAACTCCTTGGATAGTCCAGATAGATGTAATGTATGGATGCAGCTGGTAGGAAAGAGATTTCTCTGCTTCGCTGCAGGATTTGGGCTTCCTTCATAATTACACACAAGGAGTACGAGGCCATAACGAGGAGTTGCCACTGAGTGCCAGCAACTAAATTGAAATGTCTTGTTGAGAGTGATATGAAATGCATCCCTGTTTGGCGGAGAAGAGCAGTGAGGAGATGGGATTGGTACTGGAGAATGAAACACAGGAAGAAGGATAAAGAGAATTAAAGGTACGCTGCAGAGGCAGAAGAGTAATCAAGTTGGTGCATTCATGCTTTGCTCTGAGTGAAGTAAGACAAATGAACACTCCCCGCTCCTCAAATGCTTCATCCATTGCTTGATGGCTTGCTTAAAAAAGGCAGAGACACGAATCATTTAGGAGCAATCATAAAATTACACATGCCCTGTGCCTTGCACCAGCTGGGATAGAGCCGAGCTGCTGCTTCGTGATGCACCTGCATCCTCACCCATTCAGTTAGCTCAGCACCCAACAGGACCCAGCAGCTTGACAGCTTTCCCTAAGCCCAGTTAGACAGATGCACACACACCTTGGGTCCTTCTTTCTGCCCAAGAAGAGCAGGTTCCTTATCCCAAATCCAATCACAAAGCTCAGGTGTTGGGATGATGAACATCAGCCAAGCTCAAAGCCCCAGTGTTTGAGCCCTCAAGTTGCTCAGCATCGTAGAGGTTGAAGTTTGATCCTAAGGAATTGTGACACTGAGGAAAACTGGGCAAAACCCAAAGCTGGGCTCAGGATGTGGATCATGATCATGATCCCAACCTTCTCCCTGGCATCCTGCAAGTTTTCCACCAAAGTGGTTTGCTGCAACACAGAGAGGCCACGTCCTGCACGGGATGTGACAAAGACCCAAAGGGCAAAGATGGAACAGTTCAACACACTTATTCTTCCCAAAGCTCAAGGCACTGTCACCTCTCCACACCAACAGTGCCAACCCCTTTCCCCTTGGATCAGCAATTCAAGGACAATATTCTCCCCCCAGCTTTCTGCTGGCAGCTGCTGGGGATGAAGCTGCGTCTGGGCTGACAGCTCCTGGCAACACAGATGGCCATTTATAACTTAATTCCCTCCAAAACTTGACAGAATCAAATCTGATTTATATTTAAAGCCCAGAAATGGTGAGCAGATGGGAAGAACAAGGTTCTTCATCTGAAGAGCATTTAACGGCACGACAGAAAAAATCACAACACTTGCTCAAAAGCACTTGATATTCATCAAGGCTCATTGCCCTCTCTGGTTCTTCTCCCCATCCTTCCCAATTAAAAGCATCATGTTGGCAGGTTAATGGGTAACACAACAGGCAGCTCCTGTAATGGGCTCTTGACATCCTGTGAGGCAGATGGAAGTGGTTGCCTCTATCCCGGCACTTCCTCACCTCTTTTCTGTGCCCGCTGCATTTCCTAGTGGTAGCACAGCAGAAGTCCATTGCTCATTCACATGCTTTGGAGAAAGCACTTTAGAAATGTGGAGCATCACAGTTAGGATTGGGTACAAAATTGTCCCCCCACCTCGGTTTTCCATTTGGACCATGTGAGACTTGAAAAGGAAAGCTCATCCTTTGAAATAAGAGCTCAACATGCCACATATTTCTCCAAGAGATTCTGCTTTATTCCACCACTATTCTGCTTTTCACTGCAAGCAGAAACACATAAAAAGATAAAATCATTTCATTCCCGTTTAGATAAATCCCCCATATTTGGAAAGCGTAACTATACACCTACAGGGCAAACCCAATATTACACCCAATGTGATAAAAAGAAAGCTTTTGCTTGGGAGCCCCAAAAGGCATCAGAAAAAGGATCAAATTCAACACTAAATCAACACAGTTTTGACAGAGAGAATTCTGGAAAGATCCAAGATATTCACCTCTCCCCTTAGAGTGTTTCAAAGGGATAGCCCCAAAAGTCCTCTCCACATTGAGCATCTGTGATTCTGTGATTGTGAATGCCCCATCCCTGGCAGTGTTCAAGGCCAGGCTGGACAGGGCTTGGGGCAACCTCATCTAATGGAAGGTGTCCCTGCCTGTGGCAGGGCGTTGGAACTGGATGAGCTTTAAGGTCCTTTCCAACCCAAACCGTTCTATGATTCTATGATGAAGAGCTTAATTACCTCTGCTGGAAAATTGTGTGGATTTTCAGGCATCATTAACGGCAAGGGGGTTTATGAGGCATTACGAATTCTGCTAGATTTATAATTATGGTTTATTTTGGTTAATATTTATGCTCCATTGGAAGAGAGCTGTAAAAACAGACATAAAAGGGTTTGCTAACCTACGCATGCCTTGTTTTTGGATGCTATTACTTGCTCAATAATTAGATTTCAGGAGTGTGTTATGAGGCAGCCAGAAGTCATAAGCTATGAATTTTGCTAAGGATGCTCTAGAAAGTGCTGGGACATATGCCACCCAAACACAAATCTCAGATGGAAATGGAGGGGAATTAACTAAAAATGAATTCTTTTCCTCCTCCAGCACAGGGAAAGAAGCCGAGAGGACTCCAACAGGATCCACCACGTACCTGAGGAAGCAGCAGGGAGCAAACGATGCCCAAAGTGGCCTCAAAGTTGTCTTTGAGCCAGAGCCCAACGGCATGGATGCAGCCTCGTACATGGATGATGTTGAGCAGCTCCAGGCGCTGGAAGAAGGACAGAGAGAAGCATCATTGAGATGTTGGGTTGGGGGGAGACGTAGTTTCTTGGGTTTGCTCCTTCTTGCAAGCCAGAAGAGTGGCGTGGGAAGTGTTTGGGAATTGATTTCTTGGATTGGACCTTTCCCTGGGTTTTCTTGACAAAAAAAACTGTCCCTGGGAGCTACACAGCAGATCCATAGAGACGCTGCAGCTCCCTGCTACAACAGAGCCCCGTGATTATCTCTGAAGGCCTCAAAATCAGCTTCTCTCCTACCACCAAGCCTCAAACCCAACGGAGGACCAGCATTTCTTGGAGCTGATCCAGAAAGGCCACGATCCAAACATGGTTCAAGCTTGCCTGTGCTCTGCAAGCCTGAGATGCCAGAGAAAAGCAATAGAAATGAGTTCATACACAGCTGCAGCAGCAGCCATCCTCAGTGTGGAAGAGCTCACCTGCAGGTAACTGTTTGGGTTGGGGGAAGGAGAAGCAAGTCTCATATATATGAAGGAAATAATAGTCTTACCTCTTTATCCAGCGTCCTGTATCCACACAGGGTGTTAATGACTTCTCCAGGGACCTGTGAACAGAGAATTGGTGAACAGAGAATCGATGAACAGACTTAGCCTGGGGGATGCCAAAGGGGAAATAGAAGAAATAAGCAGCATAACAAGAGACAGAAGATCTCACGCAGTTGCCTTGACCAAGCAGTTACTCCCAAACCTCACTTCAGTGCTGAAGCCATGCACGTTGGCAGTAAGCTGTTGGGGTTTTTGTTTGAGCTTATTTTTTAATCACTTTTCTCTCCAGATTCTGATGTTCCAGGGGATGCCCAGGTCTATCTAACACATTCCCAGTGATTCAAGCCAGGACCACCTCCACGTCACACGAGCACTTAGCAAAGCAGCTCTTGCAAAACATTGCCCTCATTTCCTTCCTTCCATTCCAGCCACCTTTTTTAACACCTTCAGTCACGTCTCTCCCTCATAATAAAGGGAATTGCACAGGGATTAAATATATTGGGCTCTCCAGAAATCAAGAGGGGATTACCCAAAGTCTTCCACCCTCTTGTGGAGGTTTTAGACATCCTGAAGGCTTAGATCTTTTGCCCAAAAAGAATGTTTCAAGAGTCACAGCTAATGAGAGAAATCTCAGCTACTGTTCAGTATCTCAAAAGTATTTCTTCTGCTTCTCCCAGGATGGAAAACAGTACCTTTTGGGTTACAAAACTGATTCCTGCTCATCCTAAAAGAAAACAAAGCCAGAGTAGCTCCAGCACATCCTGAGCTAGTTGGATACTTGGAATTGATCCATGATGGGTTTGGGTTTTGGCTTGTTTCATGGCTCAAACAGCAGCTTCCGTGACACCACGTTATTTCTACTCTGTGCCCTTCAAATAATCGTGTGCTGAAATTATGATGCTTTCAGAGAGATGGTTTTGACAACCGGTAAAAGCTCCTGAACAACAAACCAAAATCATCCCACACTTTGGAGGCACAGAGATGAAAGAGAGAAATGTGCACATTCATTTAGATGTGGATTATGCTCTCCTGCAAGACACAACATAAAGAAATGTGCACCTCCAGGCAGACTCCAGCCCTAAAGCTGTAACGTGTTCCTCTTATAATTGGCAGGGAAATTACTGCAGTGCCACCCTACCAAGAGCTTCCATACCTACCACATTACTGACAGTGCTAGCAAAAATCCCATCCCTCACTACTTCAAGGCACTATTTACACATTGGGCACAGTTAAGGAGACTTATTAGTCCCTGTGCATATGAGAGACTTGCAGGGAAATCTGGAGATCAGCAGTAAAGCACCCATCAGCATCACTGGGAGACATCTCATCCAGGGTTGGGACCATGAAATGGGAAGCCTTCAGCATAAGGGGGAGTTGCAATGCTCTTAATGTAAATGCTGTCACCTGGAGTGGTATAAAGAATGTGTACATGTCCGTGTGCTTTATATTAAAAACAGAACCCATTTTGTCTTGACAGCTTTCAGTTGTCCTTGCTTTTCAGACTCACTTCCATGGACTCCTGCTGGTGAAACACCATTGCTTTCGGTTGTCTGAACACATCTGGCTATGGCACAAATTCATCCCTTTTCTTCCTTCTGTTAAATAATGAAGGGTTTCTCAGCCACCTCCAGTCCTGCCAATTTGTTCAAGTCATTCCCTCAGCTCCTTTTATTTGGGAGAAGTGTGGAAGATGGAAAAGTGAAGGTTCGGTCTTGCTTGACTTTTGTCAAGGTCTTGCGTAGAAGAGAAAGCCAGAGCTGAATTGGATTTCTAACATAAACCAAGTCAGAAGCCTTCATTCTTCCAGAATGCATTTTGATGACTTCAGAGATCACAAAAGAGCAACATGCAGCCATTTAAAAGCCACGGAGGGCATAGGAGTGCAAGCTTTGCACTTTCTATTTAACCAACTGCTTTTCTGCTCAAAAGCAGTGCCAAGTGTCAGCAGTGACACTTCACAAAGCAATTGGAGACACTGCACTTGGCAGAGGCACAGCTCTGCTGCTCCTGCCCTGGGAAGGCACAAATACATTGGAAAAACAGGCAGAAAAGCAGTTAGAGATAAGGATCCAGTTTCACATCCTCAAGAACGTGCAGGTACCTTAGGCAGTGGAGCTGCTCTAAGGTCTCCCCTTAAGGAGCCTTCTCTTCTCCAGGCTGAACCAACCCGGCTCTCTCAGCCTGGCTCCATAGCTCCAGATGGAGTCGGTATCCACCTGCATCCCACATGGATGGGGCTGTATCTCAAGGCTTGCTCCTTTCAACATCTTTTGTCCTTTCCACAATATTCAGCTTCAAAACGACCCCTTCTGGCACTTCTACGTCAATCTCAAAGGTCTTCTAAAACATTTGCTTAGATGCTTCACTCTCTTCCATTCATGAAGGCACAAATAGAGAAGAAGGACAAAAAAGAAGGGTTTCTCTCCCTAAAACCCAGTGAATTTATAACTGGTTGATAAAAAGCTTATTCACAGTAGGGAGACCGTCATATTCACTTTTACCTAATGCAAAAGAACTCATACGTGTGCCCACATGGTCCCTGGTTATCCTTCCACCTGCATGACCAATGCAAGATCTTCTCTTCAGCCCTCAAGTGACAGACTTTGGTGGAAAGGGTTTTCAGTGGGGCTTGTGTGTTGCTGAGACCCAGCCAGGTATGGCCAGAGTATCACACACAGGAACCTTCTCATAGAAGCATAGAATAGTTAGGGTTCGAAAGGACCTTAAGATCATCCACTTCCACCCCCCCTGCCATGGGCAGGGACACCTCACATTAAACCATTTCACCCAAGGCTTTGTCCAACCTGGCCTTGAACACTGCCAGAGATGGAGCATTCACAACCTCCCTGGGCAACCCATTCCAGTGCCTCACCACCCTTACAGTAAAGAACTTCTTCCTTAGATCCAATCTAAACTTCCCCTGTTTCAGTTTTAACCCATTACCCCTTGTCCTATTACTACAGTCCCTAGTGAAGAGTCCCTCTCCAGCATCCCTGCAGGCCCCCTTCAGACACTGGGATGGAGATGCTTCTCCCACCTTCTCAGCCATCAAGGAAAACCCCCAAGACACCTTTGTAATATCAGCAAATAGCTCCAAATAGACATGCAGGAGCTTATGGTAAATGCAATTATGGGATGTTCACTCTGCTGGTTAAACTACACTGCTATTAGCTTGTTTTGTGCTGCAGACAGCAGAAATCTCCCAAGGGAGCTGGCCCCTTTAATCTTTTTCATGTACTATTGCTACTGTGTCAGGCTGGTTTCTTCACTATCACTCCCTGCAGTGCCAAAATCAGATCTCTGAACAACGAGGCCACATCTATCTACCTGCTTACCGTGGTGCCCAAGAACAGGGTTTATTTCTGATGGAGATTTAGATGCGTTGGGTGAGGTCTCGCTTCCCATAAAACCTCTCTGGTTGTCAGAGCCACATGCACGTGCTTTAATTCTTGAGACTGATGGAGAGGATTTACTGTGGACTTTCCCTCCCAGGAGCTGGCTGCTCCAGGGCCTCACTGGAGCATCCTCCACACCCAGCTCATTGCAGTGGGAAGCCAAAAACTGGCCTTATTTCTTACCCTGCTCTAGGAATCATCTGTGATTTCCTCTCTCTCCAGTATCTCCTTCTGCACTGAGGTCTTTTGTTTACCGAATTGTCACCCAAAACCATGAGGAGCCTAAAAATACTGAAAAATGCTCTTGACTCTCTCCAACACATCCTCACTCATAGTGCAAAAAGGGCAACACATGAATTTCTAATTCTATCTTCAGGAGCTTTAGGGTTCTTAATCAAGACCCTGATTAGGGATGACGATTATATTTGCAGCTCATTTGCATGTCAGGCTTCAACTGATAATTAAAACACCTCAGATTTCCCTCTTTTTCCATTAAAAACCCAAGAAAAATGGAAGATTGATGGTTTATTTTCCTTGTGCAGTTATTAAAGCCCGGGGCATTGTTATTATTAATAACGCCAGAGGCAACGTTGATGCTCCTGATGCCCTGAACCTTGAGGAGGTTTTGTAACCAGGATTATGCTCAGCAAATACTATTTTAGCACCATTTATGGCATTTCTGGTCACAGCAACCAGGGCTATTTGCACTTTTCCCCCCTGCCTTGGCCAAGCTCCTGGCATTTTATCCACAGCATGTGTTAGATTGATTGCGATGAGGTGGACGGCTGTATTCAACAAGCGGGTGTCAGAGCACTTAGCTTAATGTCGGCAGAGAAGTACTGCTTGGTGGGGGGTGTCTTGATGTTCAGCTCTGAAAATCAGCACAGGAGACCCTAATGGCTCTGAAAATCCACTCCCTGCTCTCTCCACCTCCATGCGACCCAACTCACAGTGTGTTGGGAATGCAGCCTTGCAAGGGCAGTTGGCCATGAGATGATTCTTACTCCATTGCACAAGGGTGGCTCTTTATCCAATCACCTCCCCAGTCCCCATTTTCAGCAGAACCCTCAAAAATGTCCACATTAGGAGCAGACACCAGCAACATGGTCCCCACATAGCACTAAACCCTGCAGCAGCAGGCTGAGAATTGTGGAATCAACTGGGTTGGAAAAGCCCTTCAAGCTCATCCAGTCCAACCATTCCCCAGCACTGCCAAGGCCACCACTAACCCATGGCACTGAGGGCCTTGGCTGCATGGTGTGTGAACACTTCCATGGATGGTGACTCCAGCCCTGCCCTGGGCAGCCTGTTCCAATGCCTGAGCACCCTTTGAGCAAGGAATTGTTCCTCAGCTCCATCTAAACCTGCCCTGGTGCAGCTTGAAGCCGTTTCCTCTTGTCCCATCCCTTGTTCCTTGGGAGAAAAGACCAACCCCACCTCATTACAGCCTCCTTTCAGGTTCCCTTGGAGAAAAATGTCCTCTTGGACAGAAGAGGAAAGGACATCAGCTCATTCAGATCAATGCTGGGAGGCAGCCAAATCATTTTAAGGTGTTGCTATTTCTTTGCAAAAGGATCCTCCAAACCATTTTGTGTCACACGTTAGGATGAAAACCAGGAACTCGACATTTCTAACAACTCCTCAGCATGATATGAATGCAACTAATGGCCCAGTGCTTTGGTCTTTATTCTGCATTAAAACAGCAGAGCCTATTAAAATAGTGTAACCCATATATACATATATATATTCAAGGCCAGGTTGGACACAGGGGCTTGGAACAAGCTGCCCTAGTAGAAGGTGTCCCTGCCTGTGGCAGGGGGTTGGAACTGGATGAACTTTAAGGTCCCTTCCAACCCAAACCATTGCAAGACTCTATGCTACGTTTCGTAGTTTCTTTAGTGTCTCACACTGATGTGCTCTCAAACCACTCTGCAAGATGCTGCAGCACAGAAATCTGCAGGAATAACACATTGGAAGAAGGTGTTTTGCTGAAATACTGATTGAAATAGACCCACTGTCATGCCTTGGCTGCCTTACCTTCCTGATACAACACGTGTAGGGCACTCCGCATGCCAGCGGCCCGCTGCCATTGCAGGAGTGGTACTGGTTAACCTCCCAGTCCCGGTACTCGTCCCCACCACAACAAGAAAACTGCCAAGAGAAGAAAAGGAGAGCATGAGATGTGCAGCTGAACCAACCCTAACCCCTCCAGCCCATCGACACATCTCCCTTCCCACCTTCCCCTGCATCTCCTTTGCAACACCACTGGCAACCCCGGTTATCTCCTGCTTTCCAAGACCCTGAATGGGAAGTTGAAGGCACTGTGTAGAAGCAGAAAAGTGGGTGTTTAGCCCCGTTTTAGAGGTGTGCAGCAGTTAGAGATGCCTCCACGCATGTATTGGAGACGCCCCTGCTTTCACCTAGGAAAGATCAGGCTCATTCATGCTTCACTGATTTAATTACAGGTGACTAATCTATCCTATTCCTGGGATGTGCAGGAGATCTGGCTCTTTCAGCACCTTGAATGGATGTGTTTCTTAGCCCTTGAAGGCAGCTCAGCTGGTTGGTGCCAGTTGACAAAATGCTAATAAAGCTTCACAGTCTAACAGGGATTTCTCTTCCCGTCAAGTTAAATTAGAGATCAAATGCTACAGCTACAAAGGAAAAAAGATGCTTTTTTCTTCTGTTCACACAATAAAGAAAAAAAAAAGAAGTTTAATGAAAGTCATTTTCTGTTCTCCACAGAATAAAAATGGGCTTATTATATACGGAGTCATCTCTCCTCTTGGTAAACAAGCTTGAATCTTTACATGCTTCCCTCAAAGAAAAGCCTGAAGTGAGCAGGAGAGGTGAGTGTGCTGGGTAAAACAGAGGAAAAACCACGTTCTCCCCATTCCTTTAAGCATCACACTATCAAGGAGCAGGTGTGGGGAGAGGTTTTACCCTGGGAGCATCTGCTCCTCTTGCTGCTGATGGGCTGGTGGCAATACTTGGCCAACAGGAGACAAGCTACCAGCTCTTGGTGCTTTCCTGGCCTCCTCCCATGCCCAAATGGGCAGAAACAGCCAGCAGCAGCCAACCCACACATTTACAACTGGTTTCTAATTTCCTCCCTTTAATTCCTCTATTGCTTTTAATCTAACTTGAATCAGTGAGGTCAGTCAGCTTGAGGAGTGACCTAGAAAGAGAGGGAGAAAAACACCTCAAGGGCTACTTGTTAGTGCTGCCCATTTGACATCCCCATGCTGTGAAGAATGCTTTTATATCTGCACAAAAATAAGTCCAACATCCTTACAATGAGGCTTTCTAGCTGCCTCATGGGATGGTTTCTTCTCTGCAAAGAGAGGTTTAGCCACAACTACTGTTGTATCTATAAGCTGGGGCAGACTTCAGTGCTGGTTTTACTTTCATGCAGGCTCCTGGAGCTCAAAGGAGCATAACAAGAAGAAAAATTAAAGATAGCCCACGGAAAGAGCCTTGCAGGTTGCATCTGAGGAGCTCTCAGTGTTATGGACCACTGTCAGCACCAGTGAGATGCAGCCTTGGAACAGCTAAAACCATCATCCTCAATCAAGCCATGCTGGTGAAAGCTGCCTTTAATCTTCCCCAGGAAGACAGGAAGAGCTTTGCAAGCCCAACACCCTCATCCATCGCTTGGAGCCTTACTTTGTGTTTGGAGCCACTCGGGTTCGAACAAGAACAGCAGCTCCAGCAGCTCTTTGAAATTCAAATCCTATGTGCAGCGAAGCAACGTGAGCTCTCCTCTTCTACCTGTTCTTAGCAACCCATTAAAGAAGGATAAAGTGAGGAGCAGTGGAGAGCTCCAGTTACTGACTTGAGGCAAACCCAGGCTTTTGAGTCATCATGGTCTCCAGCCTCACATCCAAGGGCTGCAAAGGCAGCAGTGCAGCAAAAATGAGGGATAAAAACCTAACTATTATTTCCTTGAGGGTAATGCATGTCCGTATCTATTTGCTCACAGGCAGTCAGACTGAGGAGGTGTCAACAGGTAAAACCACACTATTTGCATCCTGGCATGTAAAATATGAAGGTATGGCCACATAAATACTGGTTCTTTTTACTGCACAATACTGGTGGCAGTGTGTGAAGACAGCTGGCTCCAGTTTAAAGCATCACTTGAGAGGCAGTTGAAGCAAAATTCAAATCCTAAGGAGCATAGTGTGGTTTTGCCTATGTGTCAGCTAACTGATGCATAGACAACGATTTTAATAAGGAAAAAGGCAAAAATTACCACAAAATGATAACAGGCTGCTCTGAGCTTGTGTTTTAGCAAAAGAGCAGGTCTGGGTGCAATCCATCCAGACTGACTGCAAGTTTTCCGCATCTCAAAGGGAACCGGGCTGCTCAGGTCCCATAAACCCAATCCCCCCCTCTCTTCACAGCCATTATTCCTCTGCATTGCTTCTCCCCAGTCCCTCGGGATGAAACAACTCTGCATTTCAATCACTGACATTGCTGCTGCTCCTGAATAATAAACAGAAAAGCTCATAGCACAGAGCTGCATGTTCTTGCAAAGCTCCTTCTCACAAGATAAAAGATGCTACTGTTGAAGACTTATCAACACTCTAAGTGGCCAGAAGTTCTTTGAGAACAGAGAGAGACTTTGAGATGAAGACCTTTCCCTGAAAACTTTTAATAACATCCAAGTGAAGAAGTAGATAGGGAAAAATGTAAAAATAGGGTGAGATGAAAAGATAAGTGCCTGATCCTCGCTTGCTTGGAGGCACAGAAACCTTCCTGCAGTTCTATCTGCTCTATCTGGAGATTTGTGGTCTAACCTCCTTGCCAGGGTTCATTGAGGGTGGCTCCAGCATGGACTTTCTACTTCTCATTTGTCATTCAGAGGTCCGAATAATAGCATCCTCTTCGAAAGGCCGGAGTAAAGCTTGGAAAGATTCAGATCTTCCTCAGAATCAGTCGTATCTTGAGACCTCCAGAGCACTCCCAGGCCTCTTAATGCGCTCAATTCGGTAATGATGACTCCAAGAGTCAAAAGGTGGTTTTGAAGCCAAGAGAGGGGAGTGTGAAGGGCACCACTGGCCTTAAATTCCAGCTACATCAAAGGAGCTTCACAATCTCCTTTTCTTCAAAGTGAGAGATAAGATGCACAGATTTATGATGCTTCAAGCAATAATGAAAGGAGAGAAATCTGGCCAAGGTGAGAACACGCAAAGATCATCTGAAAGCAGCTCTGCTGACAAAGCCTGCTTCTGCTCTCCAAAACCAGTTCAGCAAATAGAACACCACTGCCATTTTCCTCCAGATCTCAAGTTTGGGTTTTTTTCCACTTCTCTTTTCATTCACCAAATGCTTTGAGCCAAGTGCTTCACTCCCACATTTACACAAAGAGGGGGTGAACCAAATATCCTCAGCAAAACATGAGCAAACCAACATACCCCAAATGCCCAGGAAACTGGGAAAACCAAATGATACATTAGAGCCAACCAACACACACTTAATGGTGAGGAGAATACCTTCAAATCCTGACTTTCCTTGGCTGTTTAATGCTCAGGGTGATGCATCACTACTTTGCTGAAGCTAAACCTTGGCTTTCAAGAGAAACATCTAACCAGGGCTCAATGGTGGGAATTAGGAAGATGTATTTAACACTTAATTTAACAGCTAATTTAACACTTCATTTAATATTTAGGACCTCAAACAAACTACATGGTGTATGAAATACAGCTGCAGCATAGCTAAAGTCAGCTTAAAATAACATGAGGACTATTTCATCGACCTGCAGGTTGGCTTGAGGATGGGACACGGTTCCTGCCAACTCCTGGCAGGCTCCAAGCAATCAATATCAGACAGGATATGCAACTACACACCTAAAGAAGTTAAAGCAGACTGCACCAAGCCCCAAAATTGGCCTGGACATAGCTCTTGCTCCTGGTGCTGCCCACGAAGGGGTCTCCTCTCCTTCCAGCTACTGCATGAAAACACCTTATCCCCAGTTTTCCCATTGAGACAAGGGCTTGGCCAGCTACTGAGGACATTGCAAGTAAAGAGACTTTCCTAAGGTGCCTATCTAAGCTCACTGCAGCCCTGAAGCAGTACATGTTTTACTCCTCAGTCTTTCTCTATGCAGGTTGGGGTACTGACCAAAAAGCTTTCAGGTGTTGGACACCAGTTTCTCATTGAGATTGGGAAATAGAAATACCCTGGCATGGTCCATACCATGGTGTGGAGAAGAAGATGCCCTTTGCAGCAGGATAACTCACCAAAGAGCCTTGTGGGGTGAGCTTGGAGAGCAGGACAAGGCAAAACTGTGCAAACAGAGCAGTGTCAACCTCAAAAGATCAAGATATTTGAGATGGATCAAGCAAAGCAACCCAGGGATGGGAACAAACTCTAAAAACACTACAGAAACTATCACTTATGCTTCAGTGAGGCACAGATTGACCATTCCTTAACCCCCAGCCCCCCCAGTGCCTCCTCCACAGCCAAACCTTTTCTTGTACAAAATCCAAGATGTTCTTGAAGTCAAGGTCATCGTAATAGTGCCTGATGCCCTCTTGGATGTTGGAGTGGAAAACTGCATTCATCTGGAGACAGAGGAAAACCCAAAACATGGCTTGCACATGCAACAGTCACAAGGAAAAGCATGCAAAACATGAAGGATTTTCCTTAGCAAGTGTTGCCTGCTGTTACTGCAGTAAGAACTGAACCCACATGCTGGGACAAGCATCTTGGGGCAAAATTCATCAGTGAGAGTTAGCAGCATCATTCCTGAGCTCTCAAGGTGATCAGCACCCATCGCACCTCCCCGTTCCCTGCACATGCAAGCAGACCCACCTGATTTTTCCTATTACATTTCATTATTAAGGTGACTTCTTCACAGTCTCCCTCACTCTCCAATCCCACTGGATTTTAATCACTGGCGGGGAGGTTGTTCTGCTGCAGTAAGATTGGAGGAGGCGGAAGGGACTGTGACAGACAACACGGCTGGCTGCAGGGTGATTTATCTATGGGATGAGCTACAGGCAGGAGCAGAGACCTCATCAGAGCCCTCAATCACTCCTAATCCCAACAACTCATTCTGCAATTCAATCACACCCTGAAAGGGAACGGTGCAGCCAAGGCTGGGGCTGTCCCTGCTGCTCCTCCAGCCCTATCTCCGAGGACACTTTGACACATTCAGGCACTCTACATTAAACACTAATTGAATCGAAAATGTCTTTTACAGATGCCTGGGAAGCTTATTAGTGAGCTGGGAATGAAGGCTCGGAATGGCCTGTAGAGCCCGGCACAGGTTTGCTGTTGACTCCTGACAAAGAGCCAAGCACAACTATTAATGAAGGGAAAAGGAGCTTGTTCTATCTGAGCTGGAAGCAGGGGAAAAGAGGGGGGGGGGGGGGAAGAAAACGTTGTTTTTCATAATTCACTCTGACATGAAAATTAGAGGTTGGGCAAACCGGGAACGGGAAGAAAGAAAGAGAAATGAAGGCACGTCAGAGCGTCAGACAAAGCGAGGGAGCAGCCGAAGGGATGTGAAAAACCTGGAAGGAATTGCTCACATCTGAGTTTGTTCAAATGCTCATCCCTGGTTTTGCCCACCTCTAAGCCCAACACAACGGGCAACACCCGGGTTTTACTGTTCTCTGCTTGGTTTAGCCCAGATAGGCTCATCGCATCCCCCAGTCCCATTGCCCTCCAAGATGCCAGCCTCTGGAATTAAACCTTGGTTTTAAGGTGGGAGGTAGATGTTGCAGTTCTTGTTTAAGAGACCTCTCCACCCTCCTCCCTTCCAGGACACCAAGCCCATTATCTCCAGTAATCTCCCCAAAGCCATTTGCATATGAACAGAGCCCATTTCAATGCTCAGTAGCTCCAAGGCCACTAAATTAATTCCTCGTCCCTGCTTATTTAATATAAAAATCCAATTAAATGTGTTTTCAACAAGTTTAATAAACAAGCATTGTTCCAAATGCAGATTTGTGCCTCTGAAACAATTTCAGGCAAGTGGATTCATCACTTGTTGGATCTCTTTTCTCTCTCCCTCATTGTTTGATTTTTAATTAGGTTTTGATATTCCCTAATACATTTAAATTAAGGGACAATTCAGACTTTAATGGTTTCTACTCAATCCAGGAGTTTAGTTACAAAGCTGCAATCCCCTCTCCTGATGGTACCAGTGTTTCCCAATTGCATTCCTGCAGTGCAGGGTGGTGCCGAGCATCATCATGAGGCTCAAAGGTGGAACAAAGCAGAGGATTTAAAGATTAATTCCACAAAATACAGCCTCTATGTGGCAGCACACATTGATTTTCTATATGCGAGGACTCATGCAATCTGATTTCCTCAAAGAATATCTCTCCATCAGTACACTGTGGTTTTCAGGGATAAGAGGGGTTTGGAGAGCTCTGGGAAGCTGCTGGATGGAGTTGATGGCAGCATCCAAAAGGCAGTGTCCTTCCCTATTGCCTCCTTTCAACTTTGAGGCTCGCCAAGCACATCCCTTCCAACCCCAAGCTGTCACTGGTGCTCACCAAGCGCATCACTCCAAATCCCAAACTGCTTTTGGTGTTCCCCAAGCACATGATTCCTAACCCCAACCTGTCTTTGGGGCTGACCAAGGACATAAGGCCCAACCTTGATGGGTTTGAAAGCATCTTTGTGCATAAGGGAATCAACTTCTAGAGCCCTAAAGGAGGTGTTTCAGGCACTGTTCTCCCACCTCCTGCATCCAGTGAGCCAGCGGAGATTGACATTAGCAATTTAATAGCTTGATCGATTGCAGGGGTGTGATTAAATTGAACATGGCAGGGTTCCTTCAGCAGAAGGCAGGCAGCCAGGAAGGACACACGTTGGAAGCATTCACCATCAGCTCTAACTCAAACTTGACCTTGCAAATGCAAGCTGGCAGTTACCGTGCTGGAGGTGAGGAGCTTAAAGAGTGCCCAGAGAAGCTGTGGCTGCCCCATCCCTGGCAATGCTCAAGGCCAGGTTGGACACAGGGGCTTGGAGCAAGCTGCTCCAGTGGAAGGTATCCCTGCCCGTGGCAGGGGTTGGAACTGGATGAGCTTTAAGGTCCCTTCCAACCTAAACCAGTCTGGGATTCTATGGTTCTCCCCACTGATGGCACATGGGGTTGCAGTTTGTCACCGTTCAGCACCCAAAGACCTGCTGGCTGCACCCACCTTGTTCTCAAAGATGATTTCAATGAACAGCAGCAGCAGCTCTGTGAGAAAGATCGCCAGAAGAACCCAGAAGAACTGAAAAGAGAAAGGGAAGGATTAGCCCTGCTCCAAGTCAGGCTGGGTCATCTGTCAGTGGTTAACCACAATGCGGGAGACCTGGAAACCAAAAGCTGCTTCAAAACACTTAAAAATCAGACAAATTTCATTATAAGCTCCCCAGGGACCTGTAGATCTCTTCTAAAGATCTCAGTCCCAGTAGAGGAAGGGAGGAAAAGAGGATTCAAAAAAGAAACCAAATGCAATTTGAATGGCCAAGACCTGCACAGGGAAATGGGTGAAATGGATGCAATAGAAGAAAATGTTATCAAAACATGGAATAGTTTGGGTATTTAACCTAATTCTGTTTTCTGCCAGTTTAAAGCCATTCCCCCTTGACCTGTCCCTACAGGCCCATGTCCCAAGCCCCTCTCCAGGTTTCCTGTAGCCCTTTTAGGCACAGGAGCTGCTCTAAGGTCTCCCCTTCAGGAGCCTTCAGAGTCCGGGCAGTATTTCAAGCCTCTGAGGGTTGATTGTGGCAATGTTTCAGGCTGGAAATCAATGCCCTGATGGCACAAATGACTTGAACAAGAAGGTCTGATGTTCTTGCAGCCCAAACCCACCAGTCTCCCAGTGTGATAGGTCTGACATCCAGCTTTGCAGAGGTTGGAGGTCAAAGCTCTGCTTAGCTCACACTGGTCTCCCCAAGTCCATCAGCAACTATTGAGACTCGCCAGAGAAAAGAAGGTGGAAAGTTACCATGGAAACCTTAGGAAAAATCCTAAAACAAGTTAAAAGAAACAATAAAGGGGGGAGGGAAAGGTAATTTATTACCGGGATATTCCATTTGGCCATTGGTTTATTCAAACACCCCATTTCCAAAGGCAGCACAGGAACCTGCATGCCCCTCAATTATTCCCCAAGCTTGGCAAAACCAACGCACTGTTGCAGGAAAACACCACTTCATTCACCAAACCATCTGGGTTTTTAATTAACCACCCACCAAGGAGCCTTGTGATGTGTATTTGGTAAGAGCCGGCTCGTGTGGTCCCACTGGAGGAGCACCACTTCACCACCAGCTAAATCAGCTCCTAAAGCAGCTAAATCAGCTCCTAACGGGCCAGGTATCATTTAGGAATCCCATAATTAAGGACTATAATTAACCAAGCACCTGGTATCTCGTAGGAAGAGATGACACACAAAGCTCTGCACGGAGCTAAAGCGCTAGAAACTGGGGTTGCTTCAGGAGGAAGCCCAAAGTGACATGGTTCACAGCTTTACCAAGCAGGACATGGCTGCATCTTGCAACACTGCAGCAAAAAAAAACAAAAAGAGAAATTCAGGTTTGAAAATGTTTTTACTCCTCGGCTTCAGTTAAAGCCCAAAAAAATAAATAAGAGTGAATCACAGAATCATGGGATGGGATGGGTTGGAAGGGACCTTAAAGCTCATTCAGTTCCAACCCCTGCCACGGGCAGGGACCCCTTCCACTGGAGCAGCTTGCTCCAAGCCCCTGTGTCCAACCTGGCCTTGAGCACTGCCAGGGATGGGGCAGCCACAGCTTCTCTGGGCACCCTGTGCCAGCGCCTCAGCACCCTCACAGGGAAGAGCTTCTGCCTAAGAGCTCATCTCAGTCTCCCCTCTGGCAGGTTCAAGCCATTCCCCTTGGCCTGTCCCTACATCCCTTGTCCCAAGCCCCTCTCCAGGTTTCCTGCAGCCCCTTTAGGCACTGGAGCTGCTCTCAGGTCTCCCCTTCAGGAGCCTTCCCTTCTCCAGCCTGAAGAACCCCAGCTCTGTTGCCAAACCCCTCTGAAAGCACCAGCTCTTCCCAGAAATCAAGAATTTAACCCTTGGTGCAGGATGGTTTTCCTGCTCTTTCCAGTGCTTTGGCCATTGTTCACCGTGCACTGATTTTGCCCCTATTTCCTCCTTTTAGTCTCCATTTCTGCCCTACAGCCATACAAGCCGAGACATAACAAGGTTTATGCAATACAACTCAGCCTGCTCTGTGCCTATCGAAATCAAGGCTAATCTCTAATACCCAGGTTTGGTATCTGAGTTATAAACAAGCGTGGGCATGTTGGGCACAAGTCCACGGGGTGCTGTCTGTCCCCAGCTATTAGAAAACTGATGCCTGAATGTAGCTTTCAAATGCTCCATCAGATGAGGGTCGCAGGTAGCAAACCCCACTGTTTTCCAAGAAATCAAGCCCAGAAAAGAGCTGAGCTCACAGTCTTTATGAACAGGGGGAAAATGAAGCATTATTTGGGAACAAAGACACTGCTGACTGCAGTCTATTGCAAGAGGGAAATTGGGAAGTCACATAGTTGATGCCCAGCTCCCCCTAGACACCCAACAATCCATAACCCTCATGCCTTCAGAAAGCCCATGATTTCCCTTATAATTTATAGGGGATTTGCAAGAAAAGCCATCACCACCTTGGCTCTCCAGCATCAGCCTTGAAAATAGAGCAGTCTGAGCAAAAACCACTTCTTCTCCCCTCAAAAAAGGGGTGAAAAGAGCATGAAATTCCTCACTGCTACATGGACAAAGCAGGAAGTGGCCCTGGTTTTGCATCCATAAGGATTGCAGCAACCATCAGCAACTGTAATGCACGTTTAGGAGCTGGCAAGATCCACGATCGTCCCTTTTACCTAGTGCACTGCAGCCCTCACTATCTGCCAGACTAAATATATCAGCGTTTTGTTCCTTAAAAAGACTTCAGCAGCAAAATCAAGAGCAAAACTCCACATTAGGAGCATTTAACCCCAGCTTGAGCTGCTGTAAGGTTCAAAACCTCAAAGCAGTACACTGAGGAGCTGGTTTTTCCCCCACTTTCTGCCAAAATTCAGCCTTTACATGGAAGCGGTGACTCTTTGGCCAGGCTTCATTGCTCACATAGAATCATAGAATAGTTAGGGTTGGAAAGGACCTTAAGGTCATCCAGCTCCAACCACCCTGCAATGGGCAGGGACACCTCACACTAAACCATGGCACCCAAGGCTCTGTCCAACCTGGCCTTGAACACCACCAGGGATGGAGCATTCACAACCTCCCTGGGCAACCCATTCCAGTGCCTCACCACCCTCACAGGAAAGGATTTCCTCCTTAGATCCAATCTAAACTTGCCCTGTTTAAGTTTGAACCCATCACCCCTTGTCCTATCCCTACAGTCCCTAATGAAGAGTCCCTCTGCAGCATCCTTGGATGCCGCCTTCACATGCTGGAAGCTGCTCTGAGGTCTCCACACAGCTTCTCTTCTCCAGGCTGAACAGCCCCAACTTCCTCAGCCTGTCTCCATACAGGAGGTGCTCCAGTCCCTGATCATCCTCGTGGCCTCCTCTGGACTTGTTCCAACAGTTCCATGTTCTTTTTATGTTGAGGACCCCAGAACTGCACACAATGCTCCAGGTGAGGTCTCACAAGAGCAGAGCAGAGGGGCAGGATCACCTCCTTCGACCTGCTGGTCACGCTCCTTTTGACGCAGCCAGTTCTTTATCCACTGAGTGGTCCATCCATCAGATTGATGTCTCTCCAGTTTAAAGACAAGGATGTCATGTGGGACAGTGTCAAATGCATCCCTGAGAGGAGCAAACCCTGTAGAGGAGGGACCAGGAAGGTGCCCGAGGATCTCACCCATCACAAAACAAAGCCCAGCCTGAACAGGGAAACTCCACAATAAAACCTTCATCTTGCCCAAGACAGATGGATGAGGGAAAAAATCCTCACTAAATTAAGACCCACCGCAGGCAGCTCCCTTTAAAGACCTCATCAATCCCAAGGCTCGCAATAAATTATGGTGCTTCATTCCCTCAAATACCTTGACAAAAAGATTAATCACCGCCATTGCCATGATCAGGCTGCTCCTTCCCTCCTCTAACAAGTCTCCAGAGCTGTTTTGTTCATCATCAATCTCTGCTGAAGCCCAAGTGAGCTCAGAGGGAAAGCTCCCAGGGACCACGCTCAGGTTTTAAGAGGCATTCCTTGAGTTTGGGGAATAACCAGCAAGTTATTCCCCAGAATAGGGTTAGGGTTATTTTATACAAGCAATGTATAGCTTGCCTGGAGTGATCCCTTCCCATATATCCTCTGTGTGTTTGGTTTTCTGCCACCTCCACACACCAGTTAGTCAAGTTTCATTTCCCTGAAGCTTAAAACCTACTTGAAATACAGAGTTGGTCAGAGTTAATGCTTCCAGCCATGGGTCTGGCTGTTATTGGGGTGCAAACCAACTGCTGCTTCATTTCCAGACCATAGGCAGCGTGCATCCACCTGCAATTCCCAGCTCAAACATGTCCTCACCAGGCAGAAAGGATGAATGCGGGTCAGGGATGAGCTGCAGGCACCAAGGGATGAATAAACCACACATACCCATCACCAGCCCAGGGAAGGAGCTTTGAGCCATGGATAGAGGCTGAGCATCACTCTCGAGCTCAGATGCACTCAAAACACCGATGGCCATGGGAGATTCAGACGTGCCCAGCCTACGTGTGGCTCCAATGGGATGTTGGATGGAAGAGGGATGCTCTGTTTATCCTTCTGCCTTCTTGATGAACTTTGCATTCAAATAGCATAGGCAGATCATAAAAGCTGCCTAATTCAAGAAATCAAGTGGGTGGGTTGCTGAGAACAAGTTACTGGTTGTACTTAGAACAAGACTCTACAAGGCCCATATAATGAGACCCTACAGGGGCAAATGGAGGAGGAATGGAGGGGTTCAAATCCCTTCTGTGAAGGGTGGAGATAACTTGATCCTCATTCAAGGCCCTATAGTCACCATTAAACCCCTATGGGAACAGGTATTCATGAAATAACCTCCCCAAAACTTCATTTTGTTCCGTTCCTAGAGATGTTTCTCCAGCAAAGGAGCTAAGTCAGCCCCACTGAAGCCAATACAAGGAAAGGCTTTGGACCTATTAATATAGAAGTGGTCATCAAGGGATGGAAAAGATGGATTTCCCACCCCAAGAAGAAAAGAAACTCGTGCAACCTCATTTCTCTTCCTTTAAAGCCTGCATCCCTCTGGTTTTGCATGCACAGGACTCTACAGCATGGTGCTTCTGAGCCTGCATCCTATTTTGGGACATCCAGAGCAGGAACTGGTCGTTCCCTCTTAATAAATGGGAACAGAGCAAACGTTCAGCTAGTGCAGAGGCGTGTGATGAATCCTTCCCTCTACCTGTGAGGCCACTAAATCATCCCCTTACCAAGCTCCTGCCGCCGCCTCTGCTTTCCTTGGGATCATGGCTTGAATTGAGCCCAGAAACACGAATCCGGTGGCGTTTCTCCTGAGAC
This sequence comes from Pezoporus wallicus, assembly GCF_028554395.1. Taxonomy (NCBI): domain Eukaryota; kingdom Metazoa; phylum Chordata; class Aves; order Psittaciformes; family Psittacidae; genus Pezoporus; species Pezoporus wallicus. The sequence goes on from NW_026636985.1 coordinate 2,468,873, forward strand.
TGGGACTTTAAGCACTGCTTTGAAAGAGCTGTTTCTTCCTAATGACACGTTAGAGCTTTCTCCCACACAGAGTGGCCCTTTCTAAGGGTTCGCTTCTCTTCTGACAGACAGTTGCACGCAGCCCTTCCTCATGAAAGCCCAAATCGCTGTTTATTCCCACATAGAAACAGCTTTCAGTGTCGCTTTGAAGGAAGGGGAGAAAAACACCCCAAGCTGTCAGCAGCGTCTCCTACACAGATAAAACAAGGACAACAAAGCCCAGATGAAGCCACTTTTGCAGAGCACCTTCTGTTCTAGCAGTACAGTAATAACCCTCTCTGCCCAGGACGCTCTTACGCATATAAACCATGCGATGTGCCCCTCCTGCCCATGCAGCCAGGCTGGGAGTCATTACCCCTATCTGGGTTTCATGGCAGCATTTGCCCAGCCTGGGGTCAGAATACTCATTTCAGGAGCTAAATAACCAAAAAGCCTCATTTCAGTCCCCAAAAGGGTCAGGAGCCTTGCAAATAATCAAGTGGGACCCCCTGAGAGACCCCGGGTACCAGCCTTACCTCCATTGAGCCCCACAGATACCTGCTCTGCCCTTTCAAAGACCAAGTCTGCTCCTTGCACCTGGCAGAAGTAGTGGTTTGCCCTCTTTTGGGCTTTTAAAGGCTGCAGCTGAGTCTATTTCTGGCTGCTGTTAACCCTTCCTTGGCTATAGCCCCGCTACCCTCTGCTCCCATCTCAAGGCCAGGATGGATGCTGCAGCTAGAATGTGCTCCTGTTCCCCAAAACCCAAAGAAAAGCAGGTTTTTATAGACAGGGATGGATGTTGCCTCTCAGACTTCCCCCTCCATCCAGTCCATGAGCAATGGCTCCTTTCAGATCTAATTTATTTCAGTTTGAGGGCCAAGCAATCAGATTTCCCCTCTCTCCAAAGATCTCTGTTCCTGCAGCTTCCTCCCAAACAAGGGAAATACTTCAGCAGCACAATCAGCTCAATCCTTGACTGTGCTGAAAATCCTAACGCAGATTAAACCACTCGGACGCTATTAATATCATCTCAGACATTGCAAAACCCTCTCCTCAGCCTTATCCCAGTGCTCCTCAGCATCCCTTCATCGTGCCATGGGTAGCATTGACTTTGAGGGATGCTGCAGAACCACCAGCAGTTCTCCTTTGGGAATAACAATGCAGCATGAGCTGTAACTTCTATTTCTTAACAATTCATATTAGAAGGTAAATGACTTGAGAGATGGCCATAAATAATCCTGCTTGGAGAATTTCGGGGAAGGAGTTTGTGATGCCAGCTCTTTACTGGGTTTTCCAGATGCCGTGAAGCCCCATTAATTCACTGCTGGTATTATTGGGCTGGCTAATGTAGTAATGCAGTTCCAAACCCCTGCCACAGGCAGGGACACCTTCTACTAGAGCAGCTTGCTCCAAGCCCCTGTGTCCAATCTGGCCTTGAGCACTGCTTTCTGGTCTTGGAAATTTGATTCTTTACTGCAAATCCTCAAGGGATGGTTTCTTTTTGCTGACCTGGTGACGAGCACACTCTGGGGTCCATAAAGGAGCTGGGTACCCCCTGCAAATCCCCTGCTCTCATTCCAGCACCAGGAAACCACAAGGAATTTACCCACGTCAAATATCCAAGTGGTTGAAATGCAAGTGATGCACCCCGTAAATATTAACTCTTTACACCTATTTTACCCAATTCTTCCCAATTCAAGAGACAAATAAGGGGAAAGTGCTACTTAGTGGTATTTTTACTGCTTCTGACTTAAAACTGGCTTTCAGTGGCTGCTGTAGGGTCATGAATTAGCCCTGGTGATGCGGCAGAGGGATGCTTCGTATGGCACTGCTGGAATAGAGGTTTTCCAGGTTATTTTTTGCCCCTTTCCCTGCAAGATCGGAAAGAACCCCAGCTGCTTGGAGCAGATCAGACCTCCAAGTGCTCCTTCACACGTGCGTTGCTCTGATTGCTTTCATTCAGGCCTCCCCAAGCTTCAAATCACTGTAGGAGCTGACTCTCTTCGAGGGGGAATTTATCTTCCCAGGAGAAGGACAATTCTCCATCCACACAATAGCTCTGTGATTGCCAACCATTTCTCACTCCCCTCTTCAAACCTGATATATCTGCCATTCTTTCAGCATATCATCTCTCTATTTACACATGCAATCAGGGGCTGGAGAGGGAGGGGGAAAGGCACGTTTCAAGCCCAGCTCAGGAAGTCGCATCGTGGGTCGACCTTGAGAGCACAAATACCCCCATTGCAAAGAAAATGAGTGGTGAAGCTGATGGCGGGTGCTGGGCTTTGATTTTCACATCCTGCTGTTGTTGGCATTTGGAAATAACAGTATAAATAGGAATACACCTTTTTCTATCTATATTTATATAGATTTCTGTTGGGGTTTTTGTGTGTGTGGATACATACAAAACGCCATAAGCACTGTGGTGGCAACCAACCACTTGCTGCCACAAACCCAAGGTCAGATCCTGCCTTGGGATGGCAAATTTTGGCAAACCCAAGGCAGGACCCCAAAAACCTTTGGCCTGCCTGAATCCTCATCTCTCTTCCATTCTGCAATAAAAGAAAACCAACTCTATTGAAACAACCTCTGAAAATTCATGGTGTCCATGACTTTAAACTAGCCATGGGATGAACACACGGATTCCAAGCTCCCAGGTAGGAAATGCTGAGTGAGAGATGATGCATTTCTAGTAAAACCTGCTCTTAAAAAGCCATGAAATGGAGAAAATTTGGGCATATACAACTGCAAAACCCCATTGCCGGAGCAGCCTCTCCCACTGCATTCCCAGTTCTGAGACCAACCCATCCCAGCTCTCCCCAGCCCTCTAATTGAGCAATAGAAACATTGATTTTTGCAGTCTAGTTGCTAAATCACCCCCAAAGCAAAGGCAAGCCATCTCCATCAGACAGCCTGCAGTTCTTCAAGCCTTGCAGGCGTTAATGGTGATGGAAGAAACTTGATTTCCAAAGAGCAACTCTTCACCCACCTATTAAATCCAAGTGTTTGCAACATCGATTCCATACACCAGCAGCCAAAATCCCCAGGCTTCTAATAAACCTGAGCTGAGAATTGCAAGCAAGCAGTGGCTTTATTGAACTGATTTAGCTTGTGTTATTACAGATGTCACTAATGACATGATAATCTGGCTTGTGCCGGGTAAGGGTCAGGTTATGTGTGACAGTGACAGTTGACTGGAGACAATAAGATTGATAAGGAAAAGATTAAAACCTTGCAGGGGATATGGGAATAATACATCAAGTAGTAAATCTGGGAGCTTTCCTGACTGTCTTGTCCAAGAGAAATGTCGGCAGCTTTGTCTCCAGGGGGCTAAGGAACGTAAAAATCCATCTCTGAGCAGTAAAAGACTGAGATGAATGAAGATTTAACAAGCACGTGTGCACCTCCACCCACAGCATTTCAGGTGGGAAAGGAGTAGGTTATTAATCTCAAGTGCTACCTGATGGATTTTCATAGGGCATTGAAGTATTTGCTCCTAAGGAGAGAGGAATTTCATGTCTGCTCTCCACATTAATAGGACATATTTTTAGATGAAGAGAGAAGTCATTTTTCAAAGCCATTTGAAGTTTGGGGTGGTTTTGTGCTCATCATTAGCTTGGGTTCCCTGCAAAAGCATTTCAGCAGCTGCAGTGCATCTGCAGCGCATCTGCAGCTCCTAAGAGCTCAAAGGGGTTCATGCACTGATTTTTCTTCAGCATCAGTATCTGTGTTTCTATGCTGCTTCATGATGCAATCTCCAGGGTCTGTTCTGGGACTGCTTTTGGGGCTCACAGAATCAACTAGGTTGATTCTAGAGGCAGAGCTCCCTCCTCTGTGGTCCAGATGCCCCCTCCAGGTGAACAGATTGCGAACTCCATTAATCAATAATGGCTTTTCAAGAGTTTTCCCAGTAAAAACCAGCAGAAAACTGGTGTGAAGCAAGCACAGATGAAAGCAAGCCTCAGTCTCCCACACCTCGAGAGGCTGCTGCATGAGAGAGGTCATCACACAGTAAAACCCCCAATGAATTCCTGGCACTGGCACCCATTTTGGGGTGATGGATGGAAATGCTAATGTATTTCATGTACAATTCCAACGTAATACGGTGGGGAAACCCAGGCTTAACCACATAGTCTTGCCAATATGACCTGAGTAGGTAAGAGCTCAAGAAAGAATCAAGTAATTCAGCACCATAAAACCATGCCATGGTCTTTCCAACACATCTCAGTCTCACCAGGGAGCTGCTTTAAGGTACAAGGATAAAGCATTTTTGCTGGGATAAGCTGCATCTCCACCAGGAAAACACTAATCCAAGGTTGCTCCTGTAAAGATCTGCACTCCCTTTGAGTGGGCAAGGTCTGGGCTCATATTGATGCTCTTTAAGTACCTTTCTTTGGTCTGCTATGAGCTTGCAATGCTATTTTCTACGAGAAGAGGCAACGTCACAAGTTTTGCCTCTATGGAGACTACAAACATCTGCTTTATTTGTGAGATATGTGCACAAAGAACACCCTTATTTATCTCATCATCAAGAGCATTTCTGAAATGCTTCACTGCTGTCACGCTCTTCTCCTTGTGCTGATGCCCATCAAGCTGAATACATCCATAGGGGAAAGAGCGGTGCAGCTCCAAGACTGGGAATTAGACTGGATCCATCGTCAGAAATGGGTTTCAGTGCAGTGGATCCAAGTTTTAGCAGTGCACTTGGCAGTTCTGTGTTAATGCTTGGACTCAATGATCTTAAAGGCTCGTTCCAACCTACACGATTCTATGATTCTATTAAATATCACTTCCTGTACCTGCCCCTGGATAATAGGCATTAACATAGTATTGGACTAACTGTGCTGCTCTGCAGCCAACTAAAGGCAGCTGAGGAGCCTTGAGCAACCCCAAAACCCCACCACCCAGGAATACAACACGTTTTGATGCAAGACAAACATCACCTCTCATATCCTCGTCAAAAGGGATGCAAGCGTTACTGTGCGTGACGACTTGCCCGGGTATTGCTGTATTTATTCCACATGGCAGGCATGAAGCTGCTTATATCCACAGGGAGAAAAAGGAAACCCAAACGGGCAGGATTATTTCTTTTTCTCAGCTGTGTCCATCGATTCAGCTGACAACCTGTGAAATACAGTTAAGGAGCTTGAGTTTCTGTCGCCCTGCATCGCTCCAAGGAGGAGATTTCCTATCCTTTGATGTATCAGTTTTCCACTTCCAAATTGAGCCTGGGTTGTGGAAATAGAGGATTAACCACTATTCATGAGTATTAGCACAGGAAGAAAAAATATTATTGGGAATTTGAATTACTTATCCTGCTTTGGAATAAGCCTGGGGAGAATGAACACAATGTGGTATCGCTTTAAAAGCAGATGAATGAAAAAGAAGATGAAGTGCTCTCCGCAAGCAACATAACTTCAGCTTTGGCAGAAAGCTGTTTTCTAGGCTTAGATCATAAAGAAATACAGAGCTTTCCCAGTTGTTCTGATGCACAGGAAAGAGAATGCTGTATATTAGAGGCATAACTGAGTCCTGGCAGATTCCTACTGTTACCATAGAGCATCCAAACAGGAAGAAGAGTCAGTTGATAGGGGATTAATAACAAGTTAACCATTAAGCAAGCAAGCTACCAGGGCTGTCTGAACACCACAAGTATCACTTGGGACATGGTGTCCTTCACCACTCACTTGGAGACTCCTCCAAACACCCAGGGCAGGGGGGATAGCTCCCAAACAGAGCAGCGGGCATCTGCAATGGAGATCCAATGGGAAAAAACTCAGTTTCTAAGAGCAATCTTGCAAGCCAGTACAAGAGGGTTTGATTTTAATAAACCAATCGACGCGAAGCAGTGGGAGATGAAGGTGCTACACAAGCCATTAGCAATGCCAGGCACACGTGTGCCAGCAGGAAGGCTCCATGGACCAGTATATATTACTCATCCAAAAGCAACTTCTTCACCAAGGGAGCATTGGAAACAACCAAGTTGCCCACAGAGCTGTCATGGAGCTGATCAGTGGATGCTGGTGAGGGTAATGGAAGAGCTTTGCCCTCATCTAAATAGAGGGAATTCAGCTATAAAAGGAGTGTGAGCAGCAGCTCAGGGAGGGGATCCTGCCCCTCTGCTGTGCTCTGGGGAGACCCCCCTGCAGTCCTGATCCAGCTCTGGGGCAGCAGCACAAGAGGGACCTGGAGCTGTTGGAGTGAGGCCAGAGGAGGCCATGGAGATGCTGCGAGGGCTGGAGCAGCTCTGCTCTGGAGCCAGGCTGAGAGAGCTGGGCTGGGGCAGCCTGGAGAAGAGAAGGCTCCTGAAGGGGAGACCTGAGAGCAGCTCCAGTGCCTGAAGGGGCTGTAGGAAAGCTGGAGAGGGGCTTGGGACAAGGGCCTGTAGGGACAGGCCAGGGGGAATGGCTTTAACCTGCCAGAGGGGAGACTGAGATGAGCTCTTAGGCAGAAGCTCTTCCCTGTGAGGATGCTGAGGCACTGGCACAGGGTGCCCAGAGAAGCTGTGGCTGCCCCATCCCTGGCAGTGCCCAAGGCCATGTTGGACACAGGGGCTTGGAGCAAGCTGCTCCAGTGGAAGGGGTCCCTGCCCGTGGCAGGGGTTGGAACTGGGTGAGATTTAATGTCCCTTCCAACACAAACCAGTCTGGGATTCCATGATTAAACACTCCTTGGTCAAGCAGAGATGTTGCTCCTGAGCAAGGGCAGGCGATGATGACCAGTGGTTGGATGCTCAACACACCGACAAAATCCCTGATTTAGCAGGTTAGGAGTGAACAGCTTTGCCCTAGTGTCCCGGATCACTTCCCATTTGGACTTCAGCAGTAACATTTGCCTCTGCCGCATCCTCCCTTGCACAGGAAAACAAAGCTATTTACTATTGCCATTATCACAGCTAAAATAAACTTCATGCTGGAGACTTGGCTCCACCACAGAGGAGATCTCAGCCCCAGAAATAACTCGCTTGTTACCCCAGGAGGAAGGCAGCAGCACTTCCAGCAGAGGTTGGGAGGCATTCAGCCATGGGTAACAGGAACACGAGGCTTCACTGCGCGTGTGGCAATGGCCTTACCGTCTTGAGCAGCGTTCGGTTGTCCCTGAGGCTCCCCACCATGCCAACGAAGGAGACCCCAAACATGGTGAAGCCCAGCAGCAGGAGGATGATGGCTGGAGCCAGGAAGATCCCTTCCAAGGTCTTGTGCTTTTGCCTCTCCACTTCGGCGTAAATCCCAACGCACAGGATCGTGAGGCCGAGGATCTGCAAGGGAAGCACGGGATGCAATTCGGACTCCAGCGAGGACAAATAGAGGCTCCAAGGGAGACACAGAGGTGGAAGTTGCTCCAGACAGCCAAGGAAAACCCACTTAGCTCCGGGACATTTAGCATCCAATCCCAGATGGTGCTGTCAGCACTCGGAGCATCCCCTTTGGTCAGGGCTGGGCTGCTCCTCCTCTGGCTGAGAAGGGGATGTATAATCTCAGTGTGATCAACACGGTTTTAAGCTTTAAGCCAGGTTTTGCTTGCTTTTTCCTCTCCCCTCTCTGCTTGCACCTTTATGGTCTGTCTGAATGCTCCACTTGGCCCTTTGATGGCCCAGCACTGATTGACACCAACACTCCACCCTCCCAGACTCCACCCTTAGACAGAACATTCCCCAGAAGGACTCATTTCACTCCTGGCTTGAGCACTGAATTGCACCCAAAGCCACTCACCCTCTCTTCACACGCCAGCACCAACAATTAGACATGAAGCTCGCGGCACAGTTAAGAAGCGCTTTTGATCCCTGGATGAAAAGTGCCATAAAGAAAAACAACGGATTATTTAGGACACCGTTCCTCCCCTCTCTCCCTCTTCGATGAAACAGCTCTGATTGAAAAAGGGCCTAATGATGCAGGGATAAAACAGGCTCCAAAAAGAGCTGTTTGCAACCCTTCAGCTCCTTCCACATCAAAGCCAGTGCCGTTGCCCCAAACGCTTCGTGCTGTCAGGAGCTGCTCCCATTGAAGCGCTTCGAGGCGAGCTGCTCCTCAGCCAGCACTGAGCTGACACCTGAAAAGGTCAGCAAGGAAATGGAGAAGGATCCAGAGCCATTTTCCTGCTGCTTTTTGCACCATCCCCATCCCAAATCACCTCCTGGCAGAAAGCCCCCAGCCACAGACCCCTGAGATCAAAAACTGCACCTCCAGAGAGAACAAAACACCTCTTTTCACTCCTTTCCCTATTCACCTTTCCAAGAAGCTCCACTGTTCCTAATGAGCTCACTCACACTCTTCCTACTAATTCATGCCAACAACCCAATCCTTCATTTTCATGCACAGCCTTTGCTCTATTGAGGGGTTGATATTTTTCTTCTCTAATCCACCTGGACACCAGTTCTGGTGTGTTTGTGTAGCTAGTTTGTGTCTATCAATCACTGTCAGCTTCCAGGCTCCATCTCATCTATAATGGCACTGAAATCTCCCAGAAAACAAAAAGTAGACTTGTGGTATTTTACAGCCGCTTTAGTTATTTGAAGGCTTATTTCTGATCACAGGCTTTTAATCACAGCTTCATCTTTAGACTCTATTTTAAGCATCAGGTTGGTGCGTTGGGATTAGGGTTGATTTAATGTTTATCCCTTATACAGTGTCCCGGGAAATATATTTGGCTTGGAAGGCAGGGGGTAGACATTAAGGCACACCATGGCTATCCTGCTAATCCCACATGCCAATCAGAACCACTTTCCCTGTTTTAATTAATCCATCTGTGATGAGGGTAAGGGAAGAGATCATGGCAAGTGCACAGAGCAAACCCAGAGGGGGTACCAGGGCTGGATGCTCTGGGGCTGAGGAAGCAGCATTCATGGGATGGACTTCACTGGTTGAAGGGAAAGAAACTGAGGAAGGTTTTAAGGGTGGATAAAGGTTGCTTAAAAATAGGTTTTCCAGGGTAGAAAGTACCTTTAAAAAGCTTAAAGCACATGGCATGCATGAAGCTGCTGCAGAGTGGTGCTGGTTCTTCCTCCCAACATCGCCATGGCCATCCCCTTTGGCAGGGTAAACCCCAACCCGTGCTATGCTTAACACCCCTCTTTTTTGGAGGAGGGCACGCACTGCTTATTTACCTTGCAAATGCAATGGGGGAATGCACCCTGTGAGGGTGCTGAGGCGCTGGCACAGGGTGCCCAGAGAAGCTGTGGCTGCCCCATCCCTGGCAGTGCTCAAGGCCAGGTTGGACACAGGGGCTTGGAGCAAGCTGCTCCAGTGGAAGGGGTCCCTGCCCGTGGCAGGGGTTGGAACTGGATGAGCTTTAAGGTCCCTTCAACCCAAACCATTCCATGATTCTATGAATATCTTGGCTCTCTCTTTGCTTAGCTTCTAGCTCAAAAGGTCACCCATCCCCTTTGCTAAGGATTAGTGCTGCAGGCTGGACCCCAGCCCATCTCCAAGCCCCGCTTGCTAAAAAGCATCCTCCAATTAAAATAAAACCCAACAGTTGCTCCTACTCAAAGCACAAGAAAGCATCTTGCAAAGCAACACCCATCAAGAGGAAGGGAATGGATACCCTGGCACATCTCCCAGCAAAGGCAGATTGCAAAGGAAGGCTCGCTGCAATATAACAAGGTTTGGAAGAGCGAGCAAGGAGCGATGCTGTTACAAGATAAGTGGCAGAGGGATTTGGATGGAAAATAGCTGGGGAGAAAGGGCAACATTCCCCGAAAAGCAATATTGCTGTGGAAAAAATGATGGATCTGGAGCAAAGCAGCGACGTCAAAGCCTGTAAAAAACTGCAAGGGGAATAATGATGTATTCCACCAAAACCTGCTCAGCCCATCACCCCTTGGCCGGAGATGAGCATCAGAAGCAGCAGGAGAAGTCTGCATCACCCCTTGCGTAGCCTGGCTGCCCTGGTTTCCATCACTGGGGTTCTCTGGGGGTTGGTTTTGCTGTGCAAATTCAATCAGCGCGGATATTCCTGATTCCTGGCATCACAACCCTTTCCTACCACCCACACTCGATGACATGGGAAGGCACATAATGAAGTTTGCTGGTAAATCCTCTCTAGTTACATATTAATTGCCTGGTGATCACCTCAATAAAGTGCAAACACCAGGATAGGCAGCAGCAATTACAACTGCTCTGTAATGCAGCTCAGGGAACAAGCAAACCTCCACCTACCCTCCAACAAGGGGCTGATCACCCACCCCATTTCTATCTCATAACAACCACACCATCCCCACAGGCAAAGCCAAGGGGGTGGCTGCAGCTCTATCAGCCCTCATGATAAAGGCATCCTGCATCAATTCTCCTCTTTTAAGCTGGGAAGAAATCACCTTTGGTTTTAATTTCAGCCCTGCTTGATGTTATTGCTGCTTGGAGCTTGTAGGAGCTGAGCGGGCAAGGGATGGAGGACAGCAAGGCTTTTTGTGCAACTCCAACTTAGTGGGATAGCGGAGATGCCGCTTTTCCTCTCCATGTATTTCTTCATCTAATGGCAAGGAAAGAGATGGGGTGGCAAGTTAGGGATGTGGGAAAGAGAAGAGTTAAAGGTGGAAACCCCTGTCCCACTGATTGTAGAGTCATTTAGAGATCTGGAGGTCAAGAAGAGGGGATGAAAGACAATTAATGAATAGGAAATAACAGAATACACAGCTCAGGGTTGCTGATAGGGTTGGGGGGGTTCCAAATGGGTGGCTTGAGCTTTAAAAGAGCTTTGCAAACTCCCAGCTTCAAGCCATGGGCTTGTGCTTGTGATTGCTTCTGATCCTTGCATTGACTTGACTTTGACGCAGAGGCAGCTCCCCACACTCACAAGAGAGCTGCATAGCCCTCCCAGTGCTAACAAACGACATGCACAGTCCTACCCTGACTTAAAACCCCACTGCTCACCTAAGAGATACCACATTCCCCTTCTCTGAGGCTCAAAAACACTCAAGTAACAGGAGTTACTCTGTGCCAACAAGTACCATGAACCCAAGGGGACGTTAACACAACTTTAAATGGTGTTCAGTGGATGAGCCAAGGCCATACCAACACCAGGCAGATTTCTCCTTACTTGGGAACACCAAAGAGTCACGATGACAGTGGCTTCAAACCCACACAGACCCCATCAGCCAGATGATGCTGAGTCAGAGCTCAGCGGTCCAGGGAGGAGCACGGGGAATGAGGCATCGCTTTATCCTCCATCCAAGATGACCAGAGGAGCCAAACCAAGGGGAAAACTCTGGTTTTCCAGATCCTAGCTCACAGGAGAATCCTTCTTCCCAGATTTTGAAGACCAAATGGGCAGACAGGGCTCTCCTGCTCCTCCTCAGGAGGTTTGATTGTAACATACAGGTGAGAAGTCACGATACAGGGAAGCGCTGAATGCTTTTAGTCATTGAAAGATAGAATCATGGGATTAATAATACAGCGATTAAGTACATCATAGAATGCTTAACTGCTGATGGCATGTAGGAATGTGAAAAATATGGTTTTATAAGGGTCAATTAAACCAGCAGCTCTCAATTTTATCGGAGAAGTAAGACAAGGAAAGAAGCAGCTCTTTAAATCTGTGCTCCACTGAATCCTTGACAGTGAGGACTAAATCTACCTGTATAAAACCAGCTGCTCCAACCTATGATGCTCAGACATCTCTGCCCTTTGCTCCGTGTTTGGTTTAAAGCCACTCTCCGGCTTATCCCACCTCTAAATCAATGCTTTCTTCACAGGAAAGCACTGGAAAAGATCTAGCAGCACTAAATCCAGTTTTCTGCAGGCTGGGACAACACTAAGCTATAAACCAGTGATGCATCTCACCCCAAACCTCCTCAGTCCTTCCTGGCGATCCAACTCAAGTCTTGTTCCACTGAATCTTTACTTGGGAAGGGTTAAAAGCCTTCATGCAATACAAGCGAGAAGCCCCCACACCATCATTTCCTGTCGAATGCATTTGGTCAGAGGGAAGCGCAGCCCTGGTCACATCTGGTTTAGAGGGCTCTGAAGGGTTAAATTAATACATCAACATGAGCAGATGAGGCCAGAAGTAGGTCATGCAGATGAAAAGCTCACAGGAGCTGAGCAATCACAGAATCCCCGCCTGGTTTGTGTTGGAAGGGACCTTAAACCTCATCCAGCTCCAACCCCTGCCATGGGCAGGGACCCCTTCCACTGGAGCAGCTTGCTCCAAGCCCCTGTGTCCAACCTGGCCTTGAGCACTGCCAGGGATGGGGCAGCCACAGCTTCTCTGGGCACCCTGTGCCAGCGCCTCAGCACCCTCACAGGTGCCTTATCTCCAGCCTGAAGTTCCCCTGTATCCATATGGATTCAAGGTGACAGTGTCCCCATGCAAGGACCATCCCAGGCTGGATCAGAGTGATTCAGAATGGGGTTTTTGCAGCTATTGCCCAGACGCTGGGGAATTGAGTCTCTTCTTGCTGGTGGACTCTCCAGAATGTCCCACTGAGGCCCCCAAAACATCCAGGCAATTAATAAACCTCTGGCATCAAGATTGTCTCACCGATCATCTACATTTGCAAGGTGCAGCCCTGAGCTGGGTTCAGATGGAAAGGGAAAAGACGACCTTCCATTGACTCCCCATCCTTTAAAGGCATCTGGGGAAACCTCAACCTGAGCAAAACTCAGCTCTTTAGAGAATCCAACCCCACACTCATAGGATTCATCTTGTAAGAACAAATATTGCACTGTCTTCAGCCCAAAACTCAAACCACAGCCACAAGTGGGTTAAAGAATCTGGGTGGTTTTAGTGTCACTGGATGCAGCAGGAGGCACACGAGGGTCCTGGCCACGCAGTGGGAGATGCTTGAATCTCCTCTCCCATTGGAAACCTTCCTACCCAGCAGGTATGAAGAAATCAGTGAGATATTCTACAAAGAACACCTATTTCTTATTCCTTATTCTTTATTCTTATTTCTTATTCTTTATTCCTTACTCTCCTTCATGCCCTGCAATGGGCACAAGTCATTTGGTGCAGGAACACAATGGCTTCACCATCTCCAGCCAACAAGAGCCAGCGCTGCCCTCCCAGCTGAGCTCATTCATTAAAAAGAAACTAATTAATAAGGAAATAAGAAACCTTTTCCAAGTGCTTCTGACCCTGGTTAACACTCACAGCCTGCCTGGGAAGTCACGTAGGTATTTCTGCAGTGACACCTGTACACTGAGGTGCACATTCCACTCTACACACCCAGCAGGCAGCCATGCAGGGGCAAAGAGGATTATTTAAACATCAGCATGAAATATCAGTAAATATGGGCTGGGTTATGCAAGATGAACTCCATCTCCCCTGCATTCACTGAGGATGCACATGGGGTATTTATTGCGCTCCTCTCCTCTTTCTGACATGTGCTAGCGCCTCCCAGTTGCCAGAGAAGCTTGGCCCCAAATGGAGCTCAATGGCTCAATACTGCTTAAAAACAAGCCTTAGTCTGACCTCTTAATATCACCAACCTGGCCAAAACAACCCCCGCTCCATGCCTACATCCATGCCCTGTCCCTGTTGAACGAGGCAAAGGCTGAGAGGGGCAGGGGGGATCCAGCTGGCATCACCACCCAACGGGTTCTTGCGTGATAAAACCACGAAATCTCCTTGTTTCTGCTCCAAATGCAACTCGCTGCCACAAGGGATTTGTAAGAGAGCTCCTAGGGAAGGGCAGTCCCAAGGAGGTGATCTTAAATGCACCAAACCCCTTTGTTTCACCCCAAATTCCCATTCCGGACCCAGCTAGCGCCAAGCACGAGCGGCTTCACAGCACCGGGTTTTACCCCAAGGATCTGGCTCCTTGAAAGGGGAAACGTGGATGCTGAAAAGTAAAATCCCAGCTACACGGTGGGAGGGGAAACAGCAGGAAGGACACAAAAGCAGCCGGAGCACCTACCGAGAAGAGGGTGGCATAGGTGGACAGGGCGAATTTGATGCTGTAGTAACAGAGGTGGGAATCCCGGCACTCGGCGGCTGGAGCCATCCCTGCGGCTCACAGCTGGAGGGCTTCGGCTCGCTGCTCGCCGGCCCCTGCCCGCTCCAGGCAGCTCGTACTCATGCACACAGCAAGCCTTGAACTTGGGCTGCTGCTCCAACTTCCGCCTGGCAGGAGCAGAGAGCAGCCGGGGGGAAGGCAGCAGCGGCGGTACGAGCGGCCGCGTTAACCCTTTGCTGAGGTTGCTGCTTGGGTCTGCTGCCGAGAGCACAGCGAAGCTCTGTGGAATCACAGAATCACAGCTGGAAGGGAGCTGAAAGCTCGTCCAGTTCCAACCCCTCGCCACGGGCAGGGACCCCTTCCACTGGAGCAGGCTGAAGCAGCTTTACTCCGATAACTACTCCAACTATTGGTGTATAATCTGATTCTCTAGCAAGTTTTTAACAGCGAATGTATTGCAATCGGGGCTGAAAGAGCCCGCTGCAATCATGCAGCAGCAAAGGGGGAAGTGGCAGCCCAAAATCCAGCCAGAACAGGGACAGATGCCCCCCAGGCAGTCGCTCAGAGGCCAGCAATGTCCAGATGTACCTGTTGTATCTTGCTACTGTACGTAACACCTCCCTTTCACGCCACCTTGAGCTGCCCAGCCCTTGTATGAGTAGGAAGAAGGAAAGAGAAACGATTACACACAGGCTTGGTGTGGTTTAATGTTTGGAAGACAAGGTGTGGGGAGCAAGAAACAAGCACCAGGAGACCTCATGGCTATACAACCATAGCACTAGGGAGTGTAGAACTGATGTTTAACTAAGAGCAAAAAGAGAAGGCTGGAAAAGCTGCTTCTGCAGGTGGTCTCTGAGGATGCAAAGGAGCACTCCTTGTATCTGCAGCTTGACTCATTGTGGGTCAGAGATGGGAAGAAGAATCTGTAATCATCTGTAATGCAGCTCATGGCCTGGGAAGCGGTTCAAACCCTCCTGGGAGGAAGATGCTGCTTCTCTCTGGGGAAACCAAATGGAGAATTTAAAGCAGGGTTTGAAGAAATAACAGTGACTCAGGGCTGCACCAAAGATGCAGGAGCTGTGTTGAACCCAGCTTATAGCAGAAACGGCAGAAAAGTATATAGGATGCATGGGTAACAGCAGACATCTCATCTCAGTCTCCCCTCGGGCAGGTTAAAGCCATTCCCCTTGGCCTGTCCCTCCATCCCTTGTCCCAAGCCCCTCTCCAGCTTTCCTGCAGCCCCTTCAGGCACTGGAGCTGCTCTCAGGTCTCCCCTTCAGGAGCCTTCTCTTCTCCAGGCTGCCCCAGCCCAGCTCTCTCAGCCTGGCTCCAGAGCAGAGCTGCTCCAGCCCTTGCAGCATCTCCATGGCCTCCTCTGGACCCACTCCCACAGCTCCAGAGTTTTACCAACCTTTGCTTGGCATAAGAACCCCCAACAGCCAGCACTGAACAACAGACGTGTGGGGAGATGTGATTTCGCTCCTCCACCCTTCCTGTGCTATGGAAGGATGCCTCAGCCAGGAGAACACTCAATTAAAAGAACTATACCCACTTGCCCCTCTGATTGCCTGCAGTTCTAACCCCTGGCAGGTTTGACACTGCCTGGCACAGGGGACTTCAGGGCTTGCTTTCAGCTCGTTGCACAGAGAAATCACAGCACTTGGTGAGTAACCTGCTGTGCGTTCACCTATTGATAGGATGTTTGCTGCACTCGAATTCAGAGCTCAACTTACTGTGCAAAAGAGCAAGGGAAAAAGACTATTCCACTCACAACCAGGCAGTGAAATAGCTGAGAGACGTCCAAAGCAGCAGATTTAAACCACACTTAAAACCATCAGGTCCATAAATGATGCCTACAATTTCCATGTTAATTTGAAGCCATATTTCACCATTCAGCTCACTGGAGGTTTGAACAGCAATTTCAGGCTCTCTGCCCTTCTCCACTGAGTCACAGGCAAACCCCAGCCCTCTGGCAGTGTAAATCAGGGCAGAACACTGCGAGCGCATCGCATCCCCGGCTCTTCCCCAGCACCATTTCCCCATCAGCTCGTAATTAACACCCGGTATTCCGCACGCGGTTAATTACGCCACACAACTCACTCCTATAAATAGCTGTGCCTGCAGGGATGGGAACAGGAATAAAACCCTCCAGGTACCTCTGTACAACACCATCAGTACACTCCTAAAGGAAAGGTGCCTTGCCAAAGTGCTGTCAGTCGGAACTCGGGCTGGGAGCATCGCGGGTGTGCAGCAGTCCCACACGTGAATCAGGGATGTCTTATTCGCCTTAAAAACTCATGGAATCCCAGAATGGTTTGGGCTGGAAGGGACCTCAAAGCTCACCCAGTTCCAACCCCTGCCACGGGCAGGGACCCCTTCCACTGGAGCAGCTTGCTCCAAGCCCCTGTGTCCAACCTGGCCTTGAACACTGCCAGGGATGGGGCAGCCACAGCTTCTCTGGGCACCCTGTGCCAGCGCCTCAGCACCCTCACAGGGGAGAACTTCTTCCCTGGGGGAGCTTAAATGCCTTCATTCAAACCAAAGCACATGGGCAAAAGCAGTGGCAAGTCCTTCTCCAGCTCCCACCCTCACATGCACCAGCAGGAATTCAGCATCTTCCCTTCACCAGGCACCCAGAAATCTTCACATGAACTGGTTTGCTCCGAGTAAGTAATGTTTTATACCTTGCAAAGGAGATCATGAAGAACGACTGCTCTTCCTGCAGCACGAATGCATATGGACACTTTCTGCTTCCCTCTCTAGAGATGCACTTGCAGTTAAATAGACAGGACCTGAAAGCATCCATTTACTCATACTAATGTATAATGGCTGGACAATGCACAACCCAGCTGGACACAAGGGAGAGGCAGGAGTAGCTCTTAAAGCTTAACACAGAGTGGAATAAATCCTGCATTTAAACAGGACTGTGAAGCTTTGCTCGATTTACTATTGCTGCAGCACGATGCTGTCAGGGTTTAAAGGGTGATGGGAACAGGATGGGTTTGTTCCTGAATATGTTCCCCTCTCTGGCAATGCTGCAGGAACTGGGGAAGGTCAGAGGGTGACTTTGCACATGGGGAAGGAATAAACCCTTATTTAAGGGTTTTAATCATTAACATGACATCGTTTCTGGCAGCATCAGGCCCAGGCAATCATTAACCACTGGAAGAAATGACTCAGCTGGTGTTTAGTGCTCAGGACCAGCAGTGACTGCTCAAACCATCACCCAGCAGCCAAACTTTGGGGGGGTGAGGCCATTTGAGGAGGTGATGCTGCTGCTGGAGGGAGGTTTTCCATTGCAGGATGCACAGAGGATTCCCTTCCCACCCCCACAAACCACCCCAGGCTTTAAAGGCAGAAAGTTTCCTATAACAAGCCACTAAAACCAAACCCTGAGGCTGCAGGAGAACACTCTAAACCCTCCGAGGGACCAAGCTGTGCTGTTAATGTGCCCATGGCGGTGCTTCAGTCTGCTCTGCATGCAGCCAGCATACCAAGTGCCTGCTATAAAGATGCTGTTTCTTCCCCCCAAGCAGGGCTCCCAGCATATTAATTACAGATCACTGGCACAGAGAGCCCAGCAAGGCCAGGAACCCGACTGCCACTCAACTGAGCCAGCTTTAGCGTTGCACATGAAACTGTGGCACAAGGATGGAGAGGACCTGAAGAGAAGGCTCCTTAAGGGGAGACCTCAGAGCAGCTCCAGTGCCTGAAGGGCTTTAAGGTCCCTTCAACCAAAACCAGGCTGGGATTCTGTGTATCTACACCTTAGCCAAACACTTCCTACACCCGATGCTCGAGCCACACGCAGGAGTTGTTTCTCTTTATTGGGCCATGACTAAACCAAGCTGCCAGCTTCCTAATGAAACCCTACACACTGCAGAGTCCAAGCTATATTTAAGCACCAGAACTCACAATCCACACTTCCCTCAGTGTCACTACCCCCTCCTGCAGCAGCTGAAAGCACCAACCTGTTTAATAACCACCAGCAAATGAAAAGACCTTCCATGGTACAATTGCATTACTCGAATGACAGCTTGGCCTCTATTTTCCTTTCCTGGGCAGGCAGTGATTAAAGTGGGGGCTCTTTCATGCTGCTGCAAAGCACAGCACAGCTGGTTTGCTACTACTGCGAGTGTGGCAGCTATAAAGAACAAAGTGAGCAGCAGGGGTGGGAGGAGAAATGGCTCCGAGGAGTTAAGATAATAAGCAAGCGATGCTGGAAGATGATGAGCAGGAATAAACCCAAAGCATCGGTGTGCAATTTGCTGATTTGTAAAACACTGATTACATGAGGAGGATGGGGAGAGGGCCTTGGAGGTGCCAGGATCAGCAGCACGCTGCAGCCACCATGCCCATGCTGGTGGGAAAAGGGATGCAGGGATGAGGACTACGCTCGCTCCTGTGGTTCAGTCACACTGGAGCATCTCTCTGGGTCAGCAGCAGTCTGCAGAGCATCACTTCTAATAGCATGGGACAGAGCAGTCCTCCACAGATCTGCTTTATTATATCCTTTGGGAAGTTTATTATCCCCTTGGGAAGTGACTGATCCTCTGCAGCTCGGAACCCTGCAATTTCATTAGAGAAGGTAGGACAGCATTGCCTTCTGCTGGGGATTAAGTTCACGTGTTCCCCAAGTTTCTGCTGCCTTCCAGAAGTCCCCATTCACTGGGGTCACTTCTTTTTTCCCTTCCATTCCCCCAGTTTCAACTACCTTGATGTCCATCCTGGCCCATTCCTTTGCTGAGCCTCAGTGCTGGAGCTGAAGGATGCAAATGCATAGAGCTCAGCTGGGTTAAAAATGGACACGGTGGGACGTCTGACACAACTTCAGCAAAATATCACTCATAATTTGGGCTAGCACACACCAAAGTGTACAGAGACTGCTGGGCTTATAGCCCCAAGACATCAGGTTTTGCCAGCATAGAAGTTAATAGCACAACAAAGATGAAATTGTAGCTCATCGGTGGCAGCTTTGACTTTTCCTGGCTTTTTTGTTTCTAAAAAGACGATTTATTAGTTCATAAAAGTCAGAAAACCAAGGATTTGATTCCTTTTTCTGTATACCCCGCAGCGCTGGGTAAAACCCACTTGGGAAACCACAGCCCCAAAGCCCCTTTCCAAAACACTGAATCACTGCATTTCCCTCCATTAAGTAGCCTCAGTAATTATCTCACAGCAAATGAACTCATTCCATGGGTCCCCAACACTAAAATTAACCAAAACCTACAAATAACCCCCCTGCACCTCAACCCCATGGTCTGTGTGGGGTCCAGACCAGCACCTGAGAAATGAGGATGGATGTGTGGTGCTTTTCCCATTATACCCATTCCTCATCCCGTGTTGAGGTTTAACCTCTGCTGTGGATATTCAATGACAGGGGTTAGTGGTGGCCTTGGCAGTGCTGCAGTAACAGTTGGACGTGACCTTAAAGGTCTTTTCCAACCTGGTTTATTCCCTGTTTTAATCCACTGCCACGAGATACCTGGCCAAATACACTGAATAATAAAGCCGTTGGGCTGCAGAAATCACCCAGAAGCATGGGGAAAGAAAACCTTCCCCTTCCCTTCTCCAGTGGAGTAAGAAGGGTTTCATCACCCACAAGTAATTCTGAGCAGATATTTGCCTTGTTTGTTCTCCCCTCCTGAATTACGCAGATTTTCTTCTTTTAAAACCCAAAAGCTTCTTGAAGTCTCAAAGCTTGTTAGGATTCACTCAACCTGGGAGCCACCACCATCAACCAGCCCTAATTCCATCCCCAGCAAACGTTCCTCAAGTGGTTTGCTTGGTTTTTCCAGCAAAGACTCTGCTGCAGGATCATCCATGCTGTTAGGACAGGGAGGATGGATCCAACATCAACCAGCACCACAGAGCAGCATCTTTCTGCACTAAGTCACAGCAGATGTTGCAGAGAGATTTTGCTGCTCAGACACTCAATGTGTGTTTGAGTTGCTTATATATAGCTTTGGAACTGGGAAGATCCATTGAGGCTGTGGCCTGTAAGGCGATACACAGCTCTTCCCAAACTCCTTCCCATCAACACACAACCAACCCTGGACCAACACACTCCATCATATTGGAATAGCGACAAACCAAAGCCTCTAATGGAACAAAACCCCTCAATTCTGAGCCTCTGGCTCAGACATCAGAATAGTTTCTGGGGTTTGCCCAACCACAAAAGCCCAATTTACAGCCCTGATGACAAACACTGCTCAGCCTAGCCATGGAGCCCTGCTCATTCTCAAGTCTTCAAGAAGTTAGGTACCTAAAAAACACCCTCCCAAGTGTATCAAAGATTCAGGCAGCTCAATATTACTGCCCGGCATTGGCAACAGGGACCTGCTGCCCAAAGCCACCATTGATGGTAGAGCATGCTATATAGAATCATAGAATCATTAGGGTTGGAAAGGACTTTAAGATCATCTAGTTCCAAGCCCCCTGCCATGGGCAGGGACAGTAAGAGCCTATAGGAGAAACGTAAAAGTCATGAGCCATGCATTCCCTTGTCCTTGCTTGCTGAGCACCTCAGATAACATGGAAATGGGCCTTTTCCCTCTTGAAAACCCACATGCTGTAACAAGAGGTTGGGCTGAGCAGAGCCCAGTGATTTCCCCAGTTCATGGGCTGCACACCCACAGTTTCAGAGCTAGGATTTCCTTTGTAGGCTCTCAAGGAAGCAGTGTGCTCTCCAGAGGTGATGCACAGCCCCATGGACTGCAATTAGAGTCAATTCACTTATGTTCCTGTAATAACGCAGCTCTGCTTTAATCCCTCCTTCTACCCAAAAGTCTCCCAGTTTAGCAATTTCTCAGACAATTGAGACCTAGAAACAGAAATGCTACTTCAACAGCTAAAAATAAGACTTTTTAGGTCTTTTCCATGTTCTGGAGCTGAGCCTCGTGTCCTCAATGCAACAGTGATGATATTAATTCAGCCATAAGGATGGAGAACAGGGAAAACCAGATGTGAATGACATACTAATCACAGAATGCAAGACAAAGAACTGTTGCAGCTCAAACCAGGACAGGGCTGTGTCAGGGTCTGACTGCCCCTGTGATGGTGAGGGGATCTCCCCTTTCCAAAGGGTGAAGTCCTCCATCCCAATAAGATGCTCTTAGAGTTAAGGACCAGGGTGCGCAGTGGTCCCCCAGTATCCCTCAGCTTCCTTCTCACTTAGTAAAATCTGATATCCCAAAGACAGTGATGCTCCCAAACATATTCCATTTCTGATGCTTTTGGAGTCATAGAATCAGAGAATAGTTCAGGTTGGAAAGGACCTTAAGATCATCCAGTTCCAACTCCCCTGCATGGGCAGGGACACCTCACACTAAACCATCTCACCCAAGGCTCTGTCCAACCTGGCCTTGAACACTGCCAGGGATGGAGCATTCACAACCTCCCTGGGCAACCCATTCCAGTGCCTCAGCACCCTAACAGGAAAGAATTCCCTCCTTAGATCCAATCTAAACTTCCCCTGTTTCAGTTTTAACCCGTTACCCCTTGTCCTGTCACTACAGTCCCTAATGAAGAGTCCCTCCCCAGCATCCGACCCAATTCCTCTTCAAGGTTATCTAATTCCATGGCAGTAACAGAACCTCCTTGGTGGTAATCTGTGGGAATTCATCCTCTCACCCTTTGTAAAGGAGATAGTACAAGTCACGAATGTGAAATGCTTCTGGGTCAAATAAGCCACAAACCCCAAACCTCTGCATGCCATGGACCAATGGGTGCTACTGCCCGCCACCTCACCATCTTGGTGTGATGCCAAAGCTGCTGTTTCTCACCATACACGTTGCTAAAAGCCAGCCCAAAGCCGGGCGATACCAGCTCCCAACAGCTCCTCTTTGCACCAAGTAGTAGCAGGATCCACGCAGTTGATATCTTGGCAGGAGAAGGGATTCACAGCCAGAAACCTGTCATAAAATCTGTGTGTGTGGGAGCAGAAAGAACAACAAATCAGGAGAGAAGAGGATCTCCGCTGGTCAAATAAATGGAGAAGATTTATTCCACCTCCAAAACGTTGCTTTTTCTGGTGGGCACAGCCTGAAACCTGCTCAGAGACAGCGGAGCAGTAACAAGAAGTGAGCAGTAAAGGATCATGTCGCTTTGCAGCGCCTTTTAACTCCTATTTAGTGCTGCTCATATAAGGTTTACAGCCTCCCAAATAAATGGGAAGCTCGGAGAAGATACCAAAAGCCCCAGTTATTACCACACACATCCTCAGCAGAGCAGAAAGCGCATGAACCCACAGCATGCATTGAGTGCAGTTAACAGCCAACCCCGGTTTCTCTACAGTAAATGCATAAATCCTTTTAATCCCTCAGTTGCTGCTTCCTTGGATGTGTCAGTCTAGCTCTGAGATATTTCCAGGCCAAGCATAAATTCAGACTGAATAGCTTCTTGCTAAGAATAGCCATCCTCCCTTGAAGTCACCTTCCTGCAGCCCCAGGAAGGGGGAAAAAGGGGGAACCCCCCCCCAAGACTGCACCAATTTGCTGGTTTAAACCCATTTTGAGATGCAGCGTCAGTAAGTTTAATTCAGATTCTTGTTAGCAGCAGGTCTCCAAAGGAATTTACTATATTCCTACTATAGAGTGAAGGAAGAGAAGCGCTCCATCTCCATTCTCCTTCCACAGGGGTGATTGGGTGGGCTCACATGGGCTGCAGAGTCTGTGCCAGAGGATAATGGAGCAGTGATGAAATCAGGTCAAAACCAGCAGTATTTAACCCATGGACAACAGTCCTGTTGCCCCCAAACCCTTGCACCTTCCACACCTACAAGATAGAGAGCAGCTGGGGCTGCAAGAGCTGGAGCCACCTTAACACTTCAATACCAGCCAGGACTGAATTTCACCCTCAAAATATAACTCAATTTCCTTAAGGCTTTTTTCCCCTCTTACACCCCAAACCACCACCAGCTGCTTTAGCAATAGCTTCACCGCTCTGTATCCCTGCTGCAGTCAATGATGCTCACTCAATCAATGCAAGCACAGAGCTCACACAGCTGGGAAAACAAGCACTAAACAACTTGCAGATAGAGCTTTAGAAGCATTTACTACGGGAGGTAGAAATGCCCAACATAAAACAAGTCACCTGAGCAGCCTTTCCACCAGCATTCCCATTGCAACCCAGTGTGGATCGATAGCACCAGTACCAGGAGCCACCTCCTTTACTGGGATAATAAAAGCTCCAAAGGTGTTATAAATCCCTTGTTCTTGCTTAAACCAAGAGACATCAAATCCTGACGAGCCTCTGGACAAACAACATCAGTCTGGCCATATTGCCAACGATTAAATCCATGATAAGAAAAGTGTGTTCTAGGTAGAAAACTACTGTTAGCAGTGTTTTTTTTTTTGGGGGGGGGGATGCCAAAGATGCAGCAAGTGTTAATTGCAATTAATGACCAGTGGGACAAAAGCTCCAGTTACTGAGATAAATAAGAGCTGCAAGTCATTGATGTTTGGTGGATAAAACACAGCCACTGAACTCAGCCCTGCGCAGCCGCAAGGGCAGATCTGTGTGAGATGCCTCCTGTGACCAAAAAAAACCCCTCTTTCCCAAAAGAACAGTGATTGGCATTAATCTTAGCATCCCTGCCTAATCCTGAATGGGGCTGGATCAGGTGCTCCTGCGGTTGTTTCCCTTTACAATGCTGTTTTGGCCCAGATGGACTTGGTCCCAGCAGCAGCTTCAGCTTGAACTCATTGCACAATTGACTCCTTTGCTGCAGGAAAAGCAGCAGCCGCAGGGAGGAACCCAACTGAAAACAAGATACAAACAAACCCGGTCGTGTACAAAGGAAACAAAAGCAGGTTGGGGCCAAGGACAGAGCAGCTTTGCTGGCCCCAAACCCCAGCGGGGCACTGAGGGATGCGACAACCAATGCAATATCCGCCACCTGCGCTTCCTCGGGGGGCAAAACATCCAAAGATGACTGCGTCTGCCTATAAATCAACCCCAGCCCCCCTATGCCTCCATCCTCTGGCCATTTCCGCCTTCCCTTCAGCCCTTCCCCATCCCAGTGGCCTTTCCTAGCTTTGAAAAGCATGGAAATAACCAAGGTCTTTTCTATCTCCTGCCTTGGGGAGCTTTATCCATCCTGACAGCTGTGGGAGCTGCTCACGATGCAATTATCTAATCAAGCCTTTCCTCCAGCAGCCTGCACCGAGGGAGAGAAGGCAAAGCCTGCGTGCTCCTGGGATGGCACTGAGGTGCTGGCAGGACCCTTGGCAGCTGCCCTCCCGTGACCAGCGGTGTGCAACAGCCCTTCCTGTGCTTTCCCTTTGCAGCAATGGGGTATAAATTCAATTGTAAGCCATAAAGATTCCCAGAGCACGTTTTACCTTTGCATTCCCAGAACAGCAAATCTGTGGCTTAAAGCCACTTCCATCCATGCAGGCCACTGAATTCTACGCAAAACACAGTCTCATTTTTTGAACCCATTAAAATCCTAAGAGAATCCCAGACTGGTTTGGGTTGAAGGGACCTCAAAGCTCCTCCAGCTCCAACCCCTGCCACGGGCAGGGACCCCTTCCACTGGAGCAGCTTGCTCCAAGCCCCTGTGTCCAACCTGGCCTTGAACACTGCCAGGGATGGGGCAGCCACAGCTTCTCTGGGCACCCTGTGCCAGCGCCTCAGCACCCTCACAGGGAAGAGCTTCTGCCCCAGAGCTCATCTCAGTCTCGCCTCGGGCAGGTTCAAGCCATTCCCCTTGGCCTGTCCCTACATCCCTTGTCCCAAGCCCCTCTCCAGCTTTCCTGCAGCCCCTTCAGGCACTGGAGCTGCTCTCAGGTCTCCCCTTCAGGAGCCTTCTCTTCTCCAGGCTGCCCCAGCCCAGCTCTCTCAGCCTGGCTCCAGAGCAGAGCTGCTCCAGCCCTCGCAGCATCTCCATGGCCTCCTCTGGACTCGCTCCAACAGCTCCAGGTCCCTCTGGTGCTGCTACCCCAGAGCTGGACATGGGGCTACATGGAAAACACAAACTCACCTACAGGTACCTCTGCCATCCTGCACACTGCAGCCAGGATCTCCAAGGACAGCGTCTCAACACCGCTTCTCTTTGAAAAGAACCCAAGCACCTTCTCTTTTAAGAGCACACTAAAGCAGAACCCGCCTGGAAATCACAGCACTCGTCTAACACCCAGCACATGTACAGCTTGGCAACTTCTCAAACGCCCTTAGGAAATGCTTTTCAGGAGGGAATCCCAGGCTGTCCTTGCACCACTCGGCTATTTATAACCGGTGGGTTTGGGTATGACAAAAGCAGTCTGCAGGAAGCTGTAACTAACCAGGAGTTGTCCATGGGAACTCAGGGTAGGATGCTGCCAGCAGAGAGCAAACCCCATGCACGTTAGAGCCCAGAACAATTCTACTCATAGAATCATTGAATGGTTTGGGTTGGAAGGGATCTTAAGATCATCCAGTTCCAAACCCTGCCATGGGGAGGGACCCCTTCCACTGGAGCAGCTTGCTCCAAGCCCCTGTGTCCAACCTGGCCTTGAGCACTGCCAGGGATGGGGCAGCTGCAGCTTCTCTGGGCACCCTGTGCCAGCGCCTCAGCACCCTCACATAAATCACTTCTGCCTTATCTCCAACTTGAACTCCCTCTGTTTCAGTCTGAACCCATCACCCCTTGTCCTATCCCTACAGTCCCTGATGAAGAGCCCCTCTCCAGCATCCTTTAGCCCCCTTCTAGGAGCTGACCTGCAAACTGTTTAGGGAAGACACACACAGAGCCCCCATGCCAAGGATCCCACCCCTAAATTTCCCTTGCAAGCAAGGCCAGGAAGCTCTGCATCCTCCCCTGCACTCCTGCAACATCACAACAAGGAGCCACGGTGATGCACATCCCCTAACGGGCTTTTAATGACTTCAAAACACAGGACCTTTGAGCACCCACTTGCAAACACACACCCAAACAGCCAAGAGGAGGAAAGGAGAGACTCAAACCCAGCAAAACGGATTTGGGTTTCAATTGCTCAGAGCAATCATCCAATTGAGCCGCCTTCATTTCATTTGCGCGCAGGCTGCAGAGCGAAGCCGTTTGCGTTATGGATAATCCCAGCTCTTCATTTAGAGCACTTCTGGCACACGGGGCGAGGGCCAAATAAAGCCATCATTTAATAAAGAGAAGACCAACACTTGGAAACACGCAGCACTCGCACCGTAACGAAGAGTTACAGCGAGCAGAGAGCAGCAGAGGCACACAGCTGCTTCTTGGCGTGCTGTGAGCCAAGCAGCGATGGGCTGAAGCCAAGTGGAGAGGTTTTTCCTTCTGTCAGTGCTGAAGGCAGGAGCCTGCAAGACAAAGACAACTTGATAACGGTGCCCTCATCCTGCGAATGGCTCTGGGGCAGCAGCACAAGAGGGACGTGGAGCTGTTGGAGTGAGGCCAGAGGAGGGCATGGAGATGCTGCGAGGGCTGGAGCAGCTCTGCTCTGGAGCCAGGCTGAGAGAGCTGGGCTGGGGCAGCCTGGAGAAGAGAAGGCTCCTGAAGGGGAGACCTGAGAGCAGCTCCAGTGCCTGAAGGGGCTGCAGGAAACCTGGAGAGGGGCTTGGGACAAGGGCCTGTAGGGACAGGCCAAGGGGAATGGCTTGAACCTGCCTGAGGGGAGACTGAGATGAGCTCTTAGGCAGAAGCTCTTCCCTGGGAGGGTGCTGAGGCGCTGGCACAGGGTGCCCAGAGAAGCTGTGGCTGCCCCATCCCTGGCAGTGCTCAAGGCCAGGTTGGACACAGGGGCTTGGAGCAAGCTGCTCTAGTGGAAGGGGTCCCTGCCCGTGGCAGGGGTTGGAGCTGGATGAGCTTTGAGGTCTCTTCCAGCCCAAACCATTCCAGGATTCTGTGACTAGAGAAGACGAGCTGCCATCACATCCCCCTTTTGCACCTATTAAGTTTTCCTCCCATGTTGTTGCCCAGGTCTGCTCCTCCTCTGCCCCCATAGTGGGTTAGAACAGCTGCTGGGCAACCTCAGAAGTCATCTGCCTAAGAATTAAAAGCAGCTTTGCTAAAGCTGCAGCAATGCCCCAAATCCCAAATCTCCTTGTCCACAGGTACAGGACAATACCAATAAACTCATGCATAGCCTGGGATTTGTTGCTGTAGCTCTTGCTGCCAAGACTACAAGACTGAGATTTATTCCTCTCTTAGGTCTCTGCACACCAGCACAGAGGATGTGGCTGGCAATTCCTTGAGCTTCCCAAACGGACCCGACAGCTTCCTATCAAAAGGGCCCTGCCAAGCAACAGGAACAGATTAAAAATAGATAAAGAGCTTCTCAGAAGAGAAGAGATTTAAGAGCTGAGCCCAGCTCCAGCGAGAACACCTGAACTGCATCCTGCAGCTCTGGTTGAGAGGAGGCTTCCAGGAACAGGGACTTCCATTCCCCCCCCCCCCCAGCCATGTCCAAGTTACTGAATTCATCAAGGTGGTAACAGCCAAGATGAGATCAGATCCCAGGTGTTCCCATCTCCAAGATGCCCACAGCTTGCAAGAGGGAAGGCAAAGGAGCTGCAGAGAGGTCTGTCCTTGATAGAGAAGCTGGAGTAGGGGCCAGGCCATACAAACGATCACATCAGCCCTTTCTCACTCTGTCCTGAATTCTCCCAACACTTTTCTACAGGGAACCTGCCTGTTTTGTCAAAACATTTGCCCCAGCAGCTTGATGTACCCCAAAACCACCCCATTTTAACTGAATCTGTTCCTTCAGGTGGCTCAACACCAATGGGGTAAGGTCAGCCTTGCCTTAAACCCAGCCTGGGATCACTTGGGTTAAGCGCTGTGTCGAACACAACAAAACCCATTGGGCTGCTGAGATGGTTTAAAACCCCAAAACACTGAGCTGGGCTTTCACGGTGTGCTCCCAGTGCCATTCCCAGCAGGCAACAGCAGCAGGAACATTCCACCAGCAGCATCCCACACCCTCAGTGCTCCTCAACCATTCTCACCCCCAAATTCCCTGTGTCCACAGACATCGTGCACTGCTTTGGCTGTTGCATAAAGCTTTGCACTCCAAAAGTGTTTCCTCCTTGCTCTTGGCACTAAATAGTGAGTAACTGGGGTAGGCAACATGGAGACAGCAGCACACACGGCTCCGGACACCAGACATAAGGAGCTGCAGAGCATCAGGAGCAGAAATATCCCTCCCAAGATGCTCAGATGCTACTGAGCCCTGCTTTGTACCTTCAACCAAATAGTGGTGAATGTTGGCATGAGCCACATACCTTTGTCCTTCATGAATTCCTTTAATGCACTAGACCCTTCTGCCTTCAGAGCATCACCTCAGTTCCCTCCTGCCTTCCAAGGAGTGATTTTGAGAAGACAAAAGAGAACCAAAACCTGATTTCATTTCCAGTACCAAAAGCCCCTTTGGTTTTCCTCCTTGAGACATTCCTGCCCTGCAGCAGCTCCTCACTTTTCCACATCAGTAACTCAAGTGTTAACTCCTCTCTCCCCATCAGCTGCCACCAAGAATTATTCCTCTTTCCTTCTATTATTGGCTTTGGACCTGTAACAGAAGAGTTTTCCTACTCAAACCATTGCTCACCCCTAATTCAATTTGGCCACCACATTTCTGGCTGGGCTCGCAGGATCTCAACTCAATCCGGGCCATCAGCACAAACTGCATTTGGGGAGCAGTTAAAAGAAGGGAACAACCACAGCTAAAACAGATCAACCACTTTGTTCTGGAAGCAGCAAAGATGCAGTTTAGCTCATGCTAAAACACTTTGGGCAAGTTTTCTTTATGATTTATCCACTTAAGGCTCAGGTGGAGAGGACTTGTACCTTTTGCTATGAGGTACCCATCACTACAAGCCCACTCTAAATGGCTCCAGCCCTGTTGTCTTCACATAAATCCACCTGAAGCTCTGGTCTTCCTCGAGCCCCAGCATCTCTTTTGAGGATGCTAAGCCTCAATTTCAGGACAGCATCCTTCCCACACACATCCCAAGGTCTCCCATTGCCTCCAAACGGAGGATGTCCACAGCCAACATCCGTTCCCTAACAGCTTGGCATTGCAAAACCCACTTTAGCTCTTGGAAGATTGCTTCCCAGCAGTTTCTGTACTTCCACCATGAAAGAACAACGAGAAAGCCCAACCAGGAAAGCAGGCTGGAGCTGAAATACACGGGGGCAATGGATCTGCTGTGGCAGAAGGGCTTTATAGAGTTATTTTTAGGGTAGAACAATGCCAGCCAATTAAACCACACACAAAAAAAAGAGCCATTAAAACAAGAGTCAGTGGTTTGCATACAAAAAGGCTCTGAGAAAACTTATTCCTCAGCTCAAAGCATCTCTTGCTGCTTCTATTTGCACAACTCAGCTCTCTCCAGCCCCTGGGGCTAGGAGGCTGAAGTTTAGTATGGAAATAGCCACCTGCAAGGAAGCGTCTCACTCTCTCTAGAGTCCTCCAGCAAAAGCCAATCTGAGCCTCTCTTAATATTGGATCCTTGCAAAGGGGATGACTTAAGAGGTTCTGGGAATTGAGAATAGCTTCCTTAGCTGCTGCTTGGTTTAGGGCCCAGCTCATTAACTCATTGACAGGTAGGGCAAGGTAGCAAAGGGGTGTTCCTGAAGGAGAGGATCATTTGTAGCCACAAACATCACAAGGTAGCAGTGATGCTACCTTCTCTTTTACCGGGCAAGCAATAACAGGAGCTACAAGAGGTGTTTGTAAAACCAATTCCTCTGCAACCACCATCTGGATCGAGCTGGCCAGGGCTCACCAGCCTTGGGCATGAAGGATTGATAAACTTTACAACCCTGCTGTTAATTTACCCTCACAGGGAAGAACTTCCTTATATCCAACCTAAATCTTCCCTGATTTCAAGGGCAACAAGATAGAGGTGGGACAAGCCCAAACCTATCAGTTGTGGGGGAGAAAGAGGAGGAAACGCATCTCCCTCAGGGTAGAAACACATCCCCAAGCCAGGTCTGCTCTGGGGTGCTTTGCTTTACCACTGGCCACCCCTTGCAAAGCCAGGAGCATCACTTAAGACCTGCACCAGGCGTCAATGATTTGGGGCTGAAGATGTGTCAAAAAGCAGCAGGAGGCTCTGAAATAGAAGGGAGATGTTGGAGCAAGTTGCCAGAGAGAAGCACAAGCTGCATGGAAGAGGCCAGTATTTAGGGCTGTGCGAACACCGGCTCCACTTCTCCTTCCATTGGGAATCACTCTTTCTATTCAGGGCAAAAGCCCCAGGAGAAGGCTGGCCGGTCCCTGAATGATTGGGCATCAGCAAACCAGCACCAGCTCCACCATCTTCACCCCTTCAACCAGCACAGAGGTTAGGTTTGATCCCATTAACCTTTATGTCCCATCGCAGTTCATAAGGCAGCATCATCAGAGGGAGACAAGGGGCAGCCTCTCCTGGTCCTTTGGACTCCTCTCAGCAGCTCTCCAGTAAGAGCTAAAGCTGCCATTCCCACACCACATTGCCCCTGGACATGGCTGGTCCAGGCTCATCCCCATCCTAGTAGTGGCTCTTGGGCAGTTAACATGAAGCAGGACCTTTGGGGCAGGGCAGGCAGCAGCTACCCCTGGGTTCAGGCTAAATCCTGCCCAAATCCAAAGCTCTGTAGCCCCCAAACTGCTGCTCTGCCTGCTCTGATGTTCAAAGCAGAGACATTTTGCCTGGGGCAGGGGAAAAAGCTTTTGAACATCCACAAAGGCTTCTGAAGAGCGTGAAGATGAGTTATTCACCCACACATCCAAAGCAATTGCTTTGCTCGGACGTGCCACGTCTAAAGTAATAAAGGTAAGCCTAAGTTTGAGCCTTTTTCCACTCAAGATGGGGCATAAAGCAAGCAAATGAGGGGAGGAAGAGGGATGAACACTCTGGGCCAAGTGTTGCTGGTAAGAACCTGTGTTGAAACGGCAGAATTGACACAAGCTGGGTTAAATCAGCATGGAATTGCCCCCAGCCAGGAGAGGACACCTCAGCCTCACAGCCAGGGGCTAAATCAAGCTCATCACGGCAAGTTTGGGATGGCTCCTTCAGGAACCCACCATCAGCCCCTCTTGGACCAGCACTTTCCTTGCCCTGATTACCCTGGTGTCACGTATTGCACAGCAACAAACCCCTGCGGTTCATTTTGGTGCTCTAGGGTTTGCCCATCACTACCTACAGCCTCTGGGCTCCACAGCACTGCAGAGCTGCAAGAAACCCCCCAGTTTATCCTCCTTGTCTTGCTTCTACAGCCTAGAGCTGCTGCAGTCACACAAGGTCCCAGTTGCAGTAGGAATGCTGCAATGCAACACTTTTAGGTTCTTTGTAGTTGATATATGGGTTTAAATCCATACTTGAGGGCTCCTTTGGTCTAGGAAGCTGCAGGAGTCCACACACCATGCAGCAAACACACGGCACCCCCTTATTCACCAGCTTAAGAGTTACACTGGTGATTGCCAGCATAAAACACAGCTTTTGACGGGGCAGGAGATGACTTACAGAGCACACAAGCACCCCAAGCATCACAGACTGGTTTGGGTTGAAGGGACCTTAAAACTCACCCAGCTCCAACCCCTGCCACGGGCAGGGACCCCTTCCACTGGAGCAGCTTGCTCCAAGCCCCTGTGTCCAACCTGGCCTTGAACACTGCCAGGGATGGGGCAGCCACAGCTTCTAGGGGCAACTTGTGTCCCACCACCTATGGAACATCCATATTCTGCAAGGTCAGGAAACTGCCCTAAAGGACTTGGCAAGGATTTCACCTCACCTCAGCCATGTCCTACACAAAGGATCCTCAACGCCAGGCACCCCTTGCATGGTGCAGGCTTCCTCCCTGGGGAAATAAACCCACCTCCCACTGCTCCAAACTAGGAGACATCGTCCCCCTCCTGCTGAAGAACATCAGCCTTCCGCTTACCAAAGCCAACGCAGCTCAGAGCCACAGCACCTCCATCCACCCTGCTTGGGAGTCCCCAGAGCAGAAGGTCCCACAGCACAAAGGTACCTGGGGGAAGGAAGAGCACCATTAACTACCAAACCACTCCAAGCTAGGAAACACCAGCCAGCTGTAAACACAGCCCCCAAAGAGGGGCTCAGCTCTGCTCAATATAAAACCAAGGCACTCACACATGGGAAGATGGGCAGCAGAAGCTCTTCCTTATGAGGGTGCTGGCACAGGGTACCCAGAGAAGCTGTGGCTGCCCCATCCCTGGCAGTGCCCAAGGCCAGGTTGGACACAGGGGCTTGGAGCAAGCTGCTCCAGTGGAAGGTATCCCTGCCCGTGGCAGGGCTTGGAACTGGATGAGCTTTAAGGTCCTTTCCAACCCAAACCCTTCCATGATATGACATGATATTGTCCTGAACCCGATCGTGGTGTTGCTCACATCCAGCTTTATGCAGTGGGGAGATGGGGTCCAAGGCAGGGTGGATGGAGGAGTCGAGCACTCAGAAGCTGGAAAAGCACCATCTCTCATGGTTCCCTGAAGGACGAGGCCAGTTTTGCCTCCCAACAGCCACACTTCGCATGCACTCAACATCACCCCAGCCCAGGGGACCCTGCTGGGAAACCTCTAGCGTGAGAGGCTCCTGTCCTTCTGGAAAACACAACAGGAAAAGGCAAGGTTCCCTGCAGCTCCCATCACAAAGCCTTTCTGTGTGCTCTGACAGGGCTGATGATGTACACGAAGGTATACAAGTGTCCTAAGGGAAAGGGAGGAGGGTCCTGTTGGAACAGAGCATTGGAGCCCAGAATAGCTTTGGCATCTTCACAGCGGCCCACAGTGCTCATTACTTGTTAAAAGCTTGTAATGATCTGGTTTTGCTGAGCAAGAAATACGTGTTCTCCCTCCCGCAGGGTTCTGTCCTGGCATTGATTCATTCATTCTCTTCCTTCGGATGGAATCTCTTCCAAAAGAAAGGAAACGAATCCTTTGGGTGAAATCCGCCCCCAGACTACCCAACGCTCAGCACCTGAACGTGCTGATCCCACACACACCCCTTCCAGATCCTGCTTTGGTCAAGCCATTATCCCGCATTTCCCTTCCTCTCATGGCAGCAGCACAGGGAAAAGAAGAGCTGGTTCTTTTCAACAGGAGCATGCAAAGGCATCACCTCCTTTATCCTAATGGGGAAACTGAGGCAGGAGGCAGGGACATGCACACTCTCAGCCCTGCGGTGCTCTTGGGGTGCAGGTACCACCTTTGGGGATGGAGGGAGTGGGAAAGGGTTTGCTGGGGTGAGATGAGGGCGCCACAAGCATCGTCCCCTCCTTTGGGGTTCACCCTTGGCCGAAGTTAAAGCAATGCCCCTGCGCAGGCCGGTGAGGGGAGGGAATTGGGAATGCCGTCCCAGGGAGCCTTCCCTGCTCGCCCCTTCCTCCTCCTTCATTTTTAGGCAATGCTGCCATCGAGTGGCCCAGGAGCATCCGGATGCGGGAGGAGCGCTCGGCCACCGGCCTGAACCCCTCTGTGGTCACCCAGGAAGGGGCTGGTTGGGATCCGTTCATCCCCTCTTTCATCCATCCTCGGGTTGAAAAGCTCAGCTGCTTACCTGGCGCTGGGGACTGAGGGTTTCCAGTCCTTCAGGCTCCCCTAAGGACTTGATCCTGCACAAGAGCCGAGCACCCTCCATTCACAACACTCAGTGATTCAAACCCGGATTTCTCCTGGGTTTCAGGGAGCTGCAGCTTTCCACATGAGCGGTTCCTCCAGCTCACTGCTCCTCTTCCATCCATTCGGGACGCTGCATCCCAAGAACACCATTTAAGAGCATCCAGAGGGCCACGCTCAGCTTTCCCGGGTGGTTTTCCTCACCATCACCCTGGTGCATCCTGAGAGACAACCAGCTCTCCTGGCAAGCAGCAACAGAGCTGTTATTGCCCACACTTGGCAACAACACGGCACTGGAGGAGTAAGTCAAAATCACCCCTGTCTGGTGGCTATTATAAACCTGGGCTGTGGGAGGGTGCGAATCCCTCTTTGCAGTTTAATCAGATTCCAACGGCTTCTTCTTGGGAGAAAAGGCACTGAAAGGAAACGTCCTGTTGGGAAGCTGCTCCCTCCGGAGCGGGAAGACCTTTCCCTTTTCCACATAGTCACACATTTGCTTTGTTCAATCAGGGATGCAGAGCGCTCACCGACCACAGCGGAAAGCCGTTCGGAGGATCCCCTGCCTGTGGTGTCTGTGATATATGAACGTACTACATCAGATGTGGGAGCTTTACAGTCACCAGCGTGTTTCAAGCCTCTGAGAGGGGGTTTGGCCTCATCAGCCCCCCGCAAAGGGCGCAAAGCACGGGGGGGGAATCGGAAGGCGAAGAGGATGGGGAGGGGATGCAGAGGGGTCGGGGGAACCCGGGGGCTCCTGCAGAGAGCCCAGGGCAGGAGCGGGGCCGGGGGAGGGCTCTCCGGGCCGGCTCTGCCCACCCGCTCCCTGGCACCGCCCGCGTCGCTTATAAAAGCCCCGATCGTGCCTCGCCCGCCGCAGCCGGCTCCGCGCCACCGGCTGCACCCCGAGCCGGGAGGGATCCATCCTGCTGCAGTCCTGGACCGGGAGGAACCCGCATCCCTCATCGTGAACAGGGAGGGACCTGCATCCCGGGCTGGTGGCACCCCGAACCGGGAGGGACCTGCACCCTGCTCCGGTCCAGAACAGTGAAGGACCTGCATCCTGCTCCCTGCATCCCGCTTTGGTACTGAACTAGGAAGGATCCACATCCTGCTCTGGTCCCAGGCCCAGGGGGGACCTGCATCCTGCATGCTGCAGCCTGCTCTGGTCCTGAACGCAGAGAGGACCCATACCCCAAATCAGCTGTGCCCAAACTGGCAGAGACCTGCATCCTTCTCTGGACCTGAACTGGGAAGGACCCACATCCCAAACCGGTCCTGAACTGGGAAGGACCCACATCCCAAACCGGTCCTGAACTGGGAAGGACCCACATCCCAAACCTGTGGAGTGCCTTGACATGGCCGGACCTCCTGCTCCAGCTGCACCCAGAGACAGCAGGGACCTGCACCCCGAGCCAGCCATGTACCCCAAACCGACTGCACCCTGAACCAGAAGGGTCCTACACCCCAAAGTGGCTGCACCCTGAACCAGGAGACACCAATGCCCTAAACCATCTGTGCACCCCACAACAGCCATCCCCGGAACTGGAGCTACCCATGCCCTGAACCAGAATGGCTGCACTCTAAACCAGGAGGGACCTGCACCCCAAACCAGCTGTGTGCCCCAGACTTGTTGTACCCTGATCCTGCTGTACCCTAAACCAAGGGGGACCTGCACCCAACTGCATCTGTGCACCCTGATCCTGCTGCACCCCAGACCAGGAGAGACCTGCACTTGACAGCATCTGAGCACCCTCATCCTTCTTCACCCCAAACAGGAGGGACCTGCGCCCAACTGCATCTGTGCACCCTGATCCTGCTGCACCCCAGACCAGGAGGGACCTGCACTTGACAGCATCTGAGCACCCTCATCCTTCTTCACCCCAAACCAGCAGGGACCTGCACCCTGCAGCATCCCTGTACCTGTTGCAGCCGCACCGTGGTGGGATGGATAACGCTCTGCCTCTGGAAGAGGAGCTGAAGCACTTAGAGCTGCTCAATGCCTCCCTGAACGAGTCCTTTGTGAACCAGTTCGTGCAGCCCCCGTGGCAAGTGGCCCTGTGGGCTGTTGCCTACGCCCTCATCGTGGTGGTGTCGGTGGTGGGGAACGTGGTGGTGATGTGGATCATCCTGGCTCACAAGAGGATGCGCACCGTCACCAACTATTTCTTGGTGAACCTGGCTTTCGCCGAAGCCTCCATGTCTGCCTTCAACACGGTGGTGAACTTCACCTACGCCATCCACAACGAGTGGTACTATGGGCTGCTCTACTGCAAGTTCCACAACTTCTTCCCCATCGCTGCTGTCTTTGCCAGCATCTACTCCATGACGGCCATCGCTCTGGATAGGTGAGTTTTGAGCATCAAACCCCAAACCCTCCCTAGCACCCAGCTCTGCCTTCTCCAGGGCGCTGCGCTCAGGTCCCTGGGACCTCTGGTTGTGGGGAAATACTGCAAGTAAAATATAGCTCGTTTGGGTAAAAGAGCACTAGAAATAACCCATCTGCCTCCCCTGGTAGCAGGAGGCTTTGGGGATCCTTTGTCAGGAGCTCGAGGAAAGGCTTTGTAACCCCCTCTACAGTGTGTCTTGCATGTGCATGTGTAGCATCGCTGTCTCCTCCCTTCCCAGCTCCTCTGCAGAGCCATCCATCCCTTTCCGAACTTCCTACTTTAAAAGAGAACTGGATTTTGAGCACAAAATGACATAAAAGACACCAGTGTCGGATGCGCTGCAGGAGCTGTTCCGAGTCTCCCACTCTGGGTTGGGAACCTTCTAAGGAGCTTTGGAGGGAAGCTCGGGCTTGGGAAAGCCCATTGCTTTGGTGGGTGGGTGTCCTCAAGCAAACCCACCTTGATTGTATTGGGGGTGTCAAGAGCAGAGGAAGCTGTGATGGCTCAGGGATGCTGCCTTTTCCCTGCGGAGCATCCCTGGCAGTGCTCAAGGCCAGGTTGGACACAGGGGCTTGGAGCAAGCTGCTCCAGTGGAAGGGGTCCCTGCCCGTGGCAGGGGTTGGATCTGGAGGAGCTTTAAGGTCCCTTCCAACCCAAACCAGGCTGGGATTCTGGGATTCTATCTGCCAAGGGACACAAAGCAGCTGTGCACCTCCAGGGTGAGCTCCCCTCTTTTCTCCCCCTCCGAGAAATCTTGGATCTGATGACATTTTCACTCCAGCACTAGAGATAAATCACGGCTCTCGGGCAGCTCCGCAATTCCCTCTGGAACACTGGCCTTTGAAGCACAACAGACTTTTCCAACACATCATCTTTCCCAAAGACAGCAATGCCTCTTTTTGGTCCTGCTTCCAAGGAAGTGAAGGACGTTTTGGCTGGGGATACATGCGAGGGGAGGGGAGAGCTTTGCACTGCCGTATGCCAGCACATTTCCAGCTCCGATCTAAGCGCTGCGCTAACTGGCACGGATGTTTCCCGATGATGAATACAGCTGACAGCTTGGGAAGCAGCTCGGGATGGGCGATGCTCTCTAGTCATTAAAACCAGGCTCAGGTTTTGTTTTGCTCTGGGGTGGTTATAACACCCTCTCCCTGTCGTAAATCAGACATAGCCAAGCTCTCTTAGCAGAGAATTAAGGCAATAATAAAGAGATGAATGCTACCAACGCGGCTCTGTTCTCACCGTTGGTGCTGGCATCTGTGCTGTAAGGATGTTGGGGACCAGCCAGCAAAGCCCCTCTCAGGTTAGGATGAATTAAAGACATGATTCCCTTTTAGTACTTTGGGTTTGAGCCTTTGGTCTGCACCCTGGAATAGCCAGACAAGCAAAGCTGAGGGAGAAGCTGTGGGAAATAGGGAGCAAAGTCTGGGAGCCCGGGGCTGGATGTGGGGCTGGAATTGGCATTTCCAGGTTTCTTTTTGCACCTGTAAACCTTAACAGAGGCTTGGTTTTACCCACGGCAAACCCACAAGAAGGGCCCAAAAGAAGCTGCAAAACTCCTGCCCAGAGCTACCTCCTGCATCCCTCATCCCCACATTCCCCCCCGAGGTGGGAACCTGGGAAGGTGAAGGCAGCAAAGCCCATTCTCTGTGCCCCCCCCCCAAGTCAATCAGCACCAAACAACGCGTCCAAACCCTGGAAAATTCCTTGTTTTCCTGTGCCTGAGCCTTGACAATGGTAACTGAAACGTAGGAAACGCAGGAACTTGTTCCAGGAACCTAAAGGGAAGAATTTGTCCTGGCAAGCAGGAAAAAGCAGTGTAAAGTAAAGCAAGTACCTGGATTTGGAGCAGCAGAGCCAGGTAGGCTCAGCAAAATGGGTTGTCTTCACAGCCAGGACCTACATCTGAAGTCAAACATGACTGCGGAGCTGATTTCCACCCAAAAAGGGAAGCAGAATTGACTGTGCCTCATGTTCCCAAGTGCATTGAGCCGTCTGTGAGAGCCTTTGGATGTCCCAGAGGAGCCTCAGTGTGCAGATTGCTCCCCTAAACCATCCCCACTTGTGCTTTCTGCCAACACCCTCATTGGAGATATAAAACCACTTTGGAAAGATCTGGTGGTTATGGATCCATAACAGCCATTGAGAGAAGTGGGGAAGCGGGTTTCATTCTCCCAAAGGCTTTTGCTTGCAGATAGAGCACCAGCTCTTTCCCCAAGACCTAGTGGAGCCTGGGCACTGAAAAGACCACAGAAAGAAGTGAATCCTACGGCGAGTGTTACTCCGAGCCCTGCAACAATAGCAGGAAATTCAGGAGTCAAGGCTGGCAGCTGGTAAATCTGCTCAGGAAAAGCCATGATGCTTTCAGCATCCTGCACAAGTAGGGGCCCAACAGCTCGCTTTGGCACCATGAAGTTTGCCATGCCCTACATTGTGGGGTGTATCAGTACTAGAGGACATCACATAATCCCTTTCTGGCTTCTAGCTCTTCCCAATTCACTTGAAAGAGAGAAAATCCTGGGTTTTCCCAGTATTCCAGGAAAAGTGGGAGCCCGGCAGTGCCATGTACCCATGTTGCAGTATCCATGGTGCATGGGATGACCATCATTAGGCACACTGGATGTTTTCTCTCTCGTTGGGGCTTGGATTCTTCTCTGAGCATCACCACTCACCATGAGCAAACATGGGACGGAGGAGTGATGGAAAGCCAGGAATGCAGGCAAAGGTGAAGAGCCTGGATGACTTGCTCGGGAATCAAACCCACTTCCCAGGTTGTCCTCTAAACAAGAGCGAATCAGGCAAAAAAGACCCCTCTCTGATGTCAAAACTTGTGGTGATCTAAGCTGCAAACCCCGCAGACTGAGCAAGCACTGGTAAGAAGGTCAAGCCCTGCCTCGAGGGTGCAGACATTGCAGCACTGGGGCTATTTGATGCAGAGATGTCCCTTTCCCTGCAAAGCATCCTCTGCTCTAAAGCAGCTCTAAAAATGATGTATGGTGGGGCTGACCCCCTCAGCTCCCAGAGCAACGTGTTCCTGTTGCTCATTGACAGGCTGAGAGAGCTGGGCTGGGGCAGCCTGGACAAGAGAAGGCTCCTGAAGGGGAGACCTGAGAGCAGCTCCAGTGCCTGAAGGGGCTGCAGGAAAGCTGGAGAGGGGCTTTGGGATATAAAGGATACAGGGCCAGGCCAAGGGGAATGGCTTGAACCTGCCAGAGGGGAGACTGAGATGAGCTCTTAGGCAGCAGGGAGGTGTCTGAAGATCCATCAGCCTGCAGAGGACACCACAAACCCTTAAACCTTCATTTCCCACCGCAGCCCCTCCAATCACTGCCTGCAGTTGTTAACATCTCCCCAACCCCATATTATCTGCAGCAGAAAAACGTGGCTCTGAACACTATTTACTGCTTGTAAGCCTGAACTCCCAGGTTGGCTGAAGCAGCTGAGCAAGAGGAGCACATTCACCCCCTGCCTTCCCTGGGAGGTGATTACTGCAGAAAGAAACCCTCTGGAGAGGAGAAATTACATCAGTGCGCAGACAGAGGAATTAGTCATTTACACCCAAATATAACACCAGGGGGTTGGGTTTAATCTTGACTTAATGGACTTGTGGGCTTTGCAGAGCAAGGTTTTGATCAGTGCCCGGCACTGTGTAATCCTGGGATGTAAAGTGGAAGATTGGAAGGGGAAGAGGGAAGCCAAAGGAGGTGGGTTTAGGGTTGGCAGCCCCTGCACCGGCTGCCCTGAGGCATTCCCTATGCACCAGGTAGCAATAATCAAAGCAGCTTTTGGCATTCCCAAAAACTCCAGCATTACTGAATGGTGCAAAAGCCCTGGGAAGCTGCTGGATAGGCAGCATGGAGCGGGATCAAAGCATTGCTTTCCCAGCTGGGGCTGGAAAGCCGTGGGATGGGGATGGACAAGGGAATGCAAGGTTGGTTTATGCCCCTGCTCCCAGCAGTAGGCTCTGATCTGATGGGTATTCACTGGAATTAAACCCCCCATATCCACTAGATATTAATTCAGCCTGTCCAAAACTAAGTTGCACCTTTTTTCCCCCCTTTCCTTTGGGAGTTTGAAATTCCCATGGCAAGGAATACAGAAGTGAGATGGATTAGTGACAGTTTGATGCTCAGAGGCACAGGACACTCAGGTTTTAGATGTGTCTTGATGTGATCATGGTGCTCATCTGCAACCTGGGTACTGGCACAAGCCACTGCAGGAGTTTAAGGAGATGCTTGGTTTATTTGGTGGCTTTCTTAGTTTATTCCTTAATTTATCCTTCATTACTCAATACCCAGTGGGAGCCATCCATGCACTGAGCACGCTGGGTCTCATGGGTCACCAGCCCTGCATCTGAGGTGATATTTGCTCTTCCCCTTCACCCTAGAGCTGTAAATCAGTGCCAGGACTCACTGCTTGATAAGGTGCCTTGAATAACAGCATCGGCAGAGTCTCTCGGTGGGGCTGGGTTCTGCTTTGGGTCCTCCTCTCCCATCCCATGCTGAGGATGAAGATGCTTTGCGGAGCACTGAGCATCCCTCGGGGCAGGAGCTCACTGTCCATCTCGGTTTGCATGGTCACTGGTTGATGTCAAAGCAATAAATAGGAGGAAGCAGCTGCTTGTGGCACCTCCATCCTCAGCATCATGTTTCAAGCAGCAGCAGGGCTCAGCTTCCCTCCTCTGCTGTCATTCAGACAGTAGGAATTTGGGGCCAGCAGAAGGCCAAGCCTCCATACACAAACCTGCTCGAGGGACAATGACTGCATCCACGCTGCTGTGGCACTGTCCCTGTGGAAAGCAGAAAATGAAGGGTTTCTCTATGAAGAAGCTTCTTGTTTCTTAGGTAGAATCCTGGAATGGTTTGTATTGGAAGGGACCTTAAAGCTCATCCAGTCCCAATCCCTTGCCACCCTTGCAGCATCTCCATGCCCTCCTCTGGCCTCACTCAAGCACTTAGGAAGGACCCAGAGCTGTGCTGGACATATTTGACCCATCTCAACCCAGGGCATCTGCTCTGACTTGGTTGCAGACTCCCCTGGGACTGGCTCTGCACTAAACCCTCTTTGCCTTTGCCTCAGGATGGGCAATCACTGTGCAATAAAACCCACAGCAGAAACCCTGCATCCTCCTGGTTACTCATCCCTTATCTGCCGTATCCTTATCACTTAATGAAGCAGATAAGGAAACTCTGGCACAAAAAAAGGCTTCATAAATGTTCGCCATTATATTAATCTCATCTCCACGGGGTGGAAACAATTGAGCAGTGTCAGTTACCCAGGCAGACTCCAGCTTTCCAGAAGCAATTAATCGATGGCTACACTGCCTCAAGTGCAGTGTCTATTTAATAACCCACCAGCTCAGAGCTACCCTGGTACAAGGCTGTGCTCAGATGCCATCCCATCGTCATGGTAACACCCCCCAAACCACAATAAACTATTTGAACAGCAGCAAACAGCATTTCCAACGTCACCGATAGCATCTGGTGTGAAGTTGTGTGCTTTGGTGCCAAGCCCTTTAAACATCAAACGTGATGGGGAAGAGACAGGCAAAGTGTCCTCAAGGAGCTGGGCAACTCTTGCCCAACCCAATAATGGGATGAGGTTGGGGTTTAGTTCATTCTCACAGTGATTCTTTGGATGTTTTATCAGCCATGAGGGCTTCTGCTGCTGCAAAGTGCTTTAAACCGATGAGGAAAGTCCTCTGAAATGCACTGGCAGAAAGGAAGCTGGAGATGTAGAAGCATTTCTGGGTGGTTGCAGTCAAGCACCGGCTTTGCTTTCTGGAGCTCTCAGCCTCAGATGTTTCTCCAAGCAAGGATTCCAACAGAAATGGCCCAACTTTTGTGGAAACCCCTTGTTTTCCACCATTTGAACCATTGAGTCAAGCATCAGCAACAAACTTGGGCACGTGGACTTCTTGCTGTTGTGAAGGCCATGGTGGAGCCCACCCGTACGTCTCCAGCTCAGCAAACCCAGTAACAAGGGGCTCAGCCAACACCAACAATGAGGAAGAGGAGGGAGACGAGTCCCTGCAGGACCCCTGGGAGCTGTTCACAGTCCAACAAGGGGAAGATGTGAAACATGGATGCAGAAACCAAGAGACCTGGATGCATCAGGAGCTGCTGTGAGGAGCAGCACTAGCACCCATTGCCTCGGCTCTTCCTAACCAGTTCCCAAAGTACCAAACAGATTTCCAGGGATTATTATCAGGTGGATTAGGTGGGTTTTCAGCTGCACAAAGCTGATAAGGTTTGGTACCCTGGGGCAGAGCTGGCGGCAGCACATCCTGCATAGTTAAGTATTAATCCCTACGGCTTTGCCCTGCAAGTGACCACCCAAGAATGAAACACAGGGAGTCTTTTCCATCTAGGAAAAGAAATACAAGGGAAAAATGAAAGAAGGGGCAAAGGGAGAAATAGAGGAAGCTGCAAATGCCTCGGGCCATAACTCAATGCAGAGCACTGCGATGTTTCTCCTCTTGCCAAAGGTTGACATGGAGCAAGGGGGGAAATCAAATCAGAAACGTGTGACGTTCTCACTTAATCCTCCAGTGCTGCTGCCTGCTGCCAGGTCTGCAGAGCCAGATTTGCAGGTCCATCTATTCCATCTGCCTTGTCACCACTGGAGCTTTTCCTCACAGAGGATGACTGATGTGCAGGGAAAAGAGCCCATGAGCCAGGCAGATAGAGGGGGCCCTTAGATCCCCCATCACACACTCTTAGTTGTGGTTCTCCACTGTAACACTTGGCACTGCTGCCTACCACAGAGACAGGATTTTACATGGGTGCAAAACCACAGGGTGCTGCCAAAGGGGCTGCTGCCAGACAGCAGCATCGTGGCTGCCTTGTGTACAAATGGTCACTGCAGAAGCAGTCGGCTGCTGCTTGCGTGAGCAAAGCTGGTTTTCAGCTACAAATCAACGAGTGTCTCCAAAAGGATTCAAATCTCGAGGGTAAGGTGCTGTAAGACAATTAGAGAATTGGAATCTTCCATAAAGGGATTGTTTGATGCTGTTTTGCTGCTGCGGTCATAGAATCATGGAATGGTTTGGGTTGGAAAGGAGCTTAAAGCTCAGCCAGCTCCAACCCCTGCCACGGGCAGGGACCCCTTCCACTAGAGCAGCTTGCTCCAAACCCCTGTGTCCAACCTGGCCTTGAACACTGCC
This sequence comes from Pezoporus wallicus, assembly GCF_028554395.1. NCBI lineage: Eukaryota > Metazoa > Chordata > Aves > Psittaciformes > Psittacidae > Pezoporus > Pezoporus wallicus. The sequence goes on from NW_026636985.1 coordinate 2,511,887, forward strand.
AGGGATGGGGCAGCCACAGCTTCTCTGGGCACCCTGTGCCAGCGCCTCACCACCCTCACATAAATCACTTCTTCCTTATCTCCAACCTGAACTCCCCCTGTTTCAGTCTGAACCCATCACCCCTTGTCCCATCCCTACAGTCCCTGATGAAGAGCCCCTCTCCAGCATCCTTGCAGCCCCCTTCACACACTGGAAGCTGCTCTGAGGTCTCCACACAGCTTCTCTTCTCCAGCCCCAACGTTCTCAGCCTGGCTCCATACGGGAGCTGCTCCAGCCCCTGAGCATCTCCATGGCCTCCTCTGGACTTGCTCCACCAGCTCCGTGTCCTGATGCTGGGGACCCCAGCACTGCACACAGGGCTGCAGGGGGGTCTCCCCAGAGCGCAGCAGAGGGGCAGGATCCCCTCCCTGAGCTGCTGCTCACGCTCTGGGGGTGCAGCCCAGCACTGGGGGGGTTCTGGGCTCAAGCGCTCACTGAAGCCAGGTCATGGGGAGCTTCTCCTCACCCAACACCCCCAAGTCCTTCTCCTCAGGCTGCTCTCAATCACTTCTCCGCCCAACCTGCGTCTGTGAAATGCTGTGGATGCCTTTAGGGGTGTCAAAAGTACAACCCCCATTCAAGGCAGACCTAAACCAGCCCCAAAATCTGCAATATTGGGGCTCTCTGGTCTTGTTCTCTCCTTTCCCCACCTTGCAGGTACATGGCCATCATCCACCCGCTGCAACCCCGGCTCTCGGCCACCGCCACCAAGGTGGTCATTGGCATCATCTGGCTCCTGGCTTTCCTGCTGGCCTTCCCCCAGGGTTACTACTCGGTGATGGAGGAGCTGCCGGGGCGGCTGGTGTGCCTGGTGGAGTGGCCAGAGCACAGCACCAACCTCTATGGGAAAACGTGAGTGGAACTTTGCCAGCAGTGGGGACAGAGAAACGCAATAAATGTATGGGGAAAAAGAGGAATGGGGAAGGATGGGAGTGGGTCAAAGCTCCTCGGGGTGCAGGGAGCATAGAGTCATGGAATGGTTTGGGTTGGAAGGGAGCTTAAAGCTCATCCAGTTCCAACCCCCTGCCATGGGCAGGGACACCTTCCACTGGAGCAGCTTGCTCCAAGCCAGGGCCAGTGCTACGTGGTTGATGGTACCAAAATCTCCATCCAAACCATCCTAGGGGCACGTTAAGGTGAGTTTAATGCTGCTTGTAGTCCAACCATTGCTCCATGCTGTGCCATGCTCCCTGCCCTTCTTGGATGCTCATCCGTGAGGGAAGTTCAAGTCAAACTGCTAAGATGCAATATTGTGGCTGTGGATGTGGGGTCTGCACTGACCCCAAGGACTTATTCATAGACATAGGTATGGCTCTGGTTCTTGCAGCACCTTTCCTGCAACCTGTATCTCTAAAGCTTTCCTGGGAAAAGAGTTATTCCTGCAGGAGGTAAATGGGATTTTACTGGGGGAGGGAAGGATCTTGGCCAGGCAATAACTGGTAAAAATAATGGTTTGGGATTTGCTGAGTGCAAATACCCCAAAATCCACTCGACAGCTCCAAAACCAAGTTACAAAAGGGGGCTCTGTGGGATCAGCTCCAGCTGGGAAGCAAAGCCTGGGCTGTGGGAGCTCAGCAGGAATCTCCTTCCTTCCCGTTAAGGTGCCAGCTCTTTAAATGTGGCATTTCCAAAGGGCCCGGGCAGCCCCGCTGGTGCTCTTTGGAGTCCCTGGGTCTCTAACTAAGCAAGTTAAATGTCATGTGTTAAGGAGGAAGGATCGGAGGGGATGCAAGAGGCATTTGTGATCTCCAGTCCCGTGGAGCAATGAGTTAGGGCTGTGAAACTGGGCTGGAGCCGAAGCACAGGATACACACGCACAGAGATGGGGTTAAATCCAACCTGAGCCTAGTGAAGTTCTCAACGCAAGACTAATGTTTGTCGGTCAGCAGCAAGGGGCAGGTTGCAGAGAGCTGGATGGTATCATTCAGTGTCATCTTATTTACTAGCATTGAAGGCAGGGATGGCAAGAACTAAGCTGGGGCTGCCCCAGCTCGTCTCCAGAGGTGTTTTCCAACCTTAACTATTCCAGGCTGCTGTGGTAAATACAGACAGTGTGAAGAAATCATAGATCCCAACCTGGTTTGGGCTGGAAGGGACTTTAAAGCTCACCCAGCTCCAACCCCTGCCACGGGCAGGGACCCTTTCCACTGGAGCAGCTTGCTCCAAGCCCCTGTGTCCAACCTGGCCTTGAGCACTGCCAGGGATGGGGCAGCCACAGCTTCTCTGGGCACCCTGTGCCAGCGCCTCAGCACCCTCACAGGGAAGAGCTTCTGCCTAAGAGCTCATCTCAGTCTCCCCTCTGGCAGGTTCAAGCCATTCCCCTTGGCCTGTCCCTACAGGCCCTTGTCCCAAGCCCCTCTCCAGGTTTCCTGCAGCCCCTTCAGGCACTGGAGCTGCTCTCAGGTCTCCCCTTCAGGAGCCTTCTCTTGTCCAGGCTGCCCCAGCCCAGCTCTCTCAGCCTGGCTCCAGAGCAGAGCTGCTCCAGCCCTTACAGCAGCTCCGTGGCCTCCTCTGGACCCACTCCAACAGCTCCACATCCTCCTTATGTTGGAAATACCACTGGTTTAGACAGCCCACATGGCTGGGATGGGGTTGAGCCTCCCCAGGGCAAAGCAACAACCAGCACAAGCTCAGGAGCTGACTTGGACAGATGATTTGCTCTTCAGTTGTCCTCAAGTAGCTAATTCAAGAGAAAAATGCCACCATTAACCCATGAGTGATTTGCCACTGGAAGCCAGGCGCCGCTTCCAAGCCTGAGCATCCTGTGCTCCAGTGAGCCAGGGGCTCCGCAGGCACATGAGGGAAGGCAGGAAAGCTGGGAAAGCTTTTAAACACCCAGACCCCAAAGAATCTGGTGGGGATTGAGCAGGACTTGCAGCTCGGCAGCTGGGCTGTGAGGAGAAATGGCGTTAACCTTTCAGTTCAATACTGAAAATAGGGGACTTCCTCATGGCAAATGGAGCCCAGAAAGCACAGCCCTGGGATCAGAGACTGGAATAAGCACATGGGGGGTTCACTGGGAAAACATGCCCATTCTCATGGGGGGAAGAGGACAAGGGCCTCGGTGCAGGCGAGATTCATCTGCAACAGGAGCCAGCAATCGGGCTCGATTCAATTGAGCTCAATCCAATTCCGCTCCAGCCGCTCAGCACCATTCCCTCTCCTGCATTTGGTGAAAGATAGATGTCCAGTGTGTTCCAATGTCATTAGCTGCCAGTTCAGTTTGTTAAGGGGAAGGGAAGAGCTGCTCCATTCACTGGGTTCTGTAGGAGACATCAGCCCACGGTGACCACCTGGGATCTACCAGGCAAAAGGAGGTGGCAGCCGCCGCCTCCAGCATCCCTGTCCCATAACTCCTGCAGGCTGCTCCATCCTTTACCAGACCCTAAATCCCCACATGGAAGATGTCTACGTTCCCAACCCTGGGCTTCTCTAAGCGCTTTGATCCTGCAAGTCTTGTAGACAGAATAACAGCCGAATGGTTCCACATGGAGATTGGTCCAAAGCCAACAAGGTGTCTTTGGAAATCCCTTTCCCTACCATTCCCAGGCAGCTCTGCAAGAAGGCTCCATCTTGCTTGCACTAACAGCTCCTTGGGGCATTCCTGCTGTTTGCAGCTGGTTTAAGACCTTGCATTAGACGGGAACCACAATGAAATCTTCATCGCGGAGCCACAGAGACGCCTCTTTAATTAGCAAAATAGAAAACAGGGCTCCAAAATCCAGCCCAAATGTGATTAGTGCTGGGCAAAGAGGAGGCCGAATGAGATTGCAGGTACAAAACAAAGAGGAGATGGCATCCAGCACAGAGCTGGGGCCAACCCCATTCCCTGTGGGAGTTGCACCAGGCATGGGCCTGACCCATTCGTTACACTTTGGAGCTATTATTCCATCCATGAGTGTGAGTGTGGAATGTGGCTACAGGGCCAGGACTGCCTTGAGCGCATGCAACACCTTGTATCCAAGCAGGACACTCACCCCAAAAACCATGCGAAGACCCTAAAGCTGTTGGAAGAAAATCACCTCTGGATGTGGCATCGTGCGCGTCCCTTTGCGCTGTGCTGCCAGGCACATTCCTGTTCCCCTATTGCTCATCTTTCTGCAAGGGAAAGAGGTTTATGGAAGTCCTGAGGGTAGGAAGGAACCTGCAAGGTCAAACTGTTCATCCCCATCCTGTTGGTTACAAACAATGTGATCTTTTTCCCCTCTTGAAAGCAGCTTCTCCTTAACACAATTCCTTCGCTGAACACACTGCATACCGGCGGCTGTTGTAATCCTCCACACTCCACCAGCTTCAAACACAAGATAAAACAGCCTCAAGCATGTGCTAAACAATTTAATACAGACCCAGACATTCCATTTGGGACTTATTTGTACCTGCTGTGAGCAGAAACCAAGATCCTGCCCTTGCCACCAGCCTGGAGAACCGAGCCAGCCACTGGGTTCACGCAGAAGTTGTAATAAAGCCCCATGACAAGAGTTTAGGCTGCGTTTTGGGGGACTGGGGTTATGCCATGAGCCATCTGAGCTCAACTAAACCAATGGTGGACCAGGATTGCATCCAAGACCCAGTGTTTGCTCTGCAGGGAAAGCCTTGGTTTCTTCATCTGGATATTCCCATCCTTTATATGTCATTTCCTTCTGATAAAGGTGTGATAAGTGCAAGCGTTCACCTCTAGGGTGTAAATAGAGTAGAAGTGAGAATAAAACCCACTTTCAGCCAAAATATCCTTGTCTTAGGAAGTTCTTCACTGGCCTCTTCATCCCATCCCAGGAGGGTGCTGGGATGCCAAAGGCTGGCTGCAGAGGCTTGGAAAAGATCCTGGTGAAAGCAGGGAATCCTTCCCATCCTGCGCTGTGCAGGCAATGTACCTGCAGGAATTGTGCCACATTCCCTTTGTCCCTGTGAAACACTTTGCCTTAGAGCTCGGCTTGCAAGGAAAAGACTGGATAGGTGGGGGCCACATTCAAGAACCCTCGTGTTTTCTAGGTACCACTTCTGCATGACCATCCTGATCTACTTCTTGCCACTTCTGGTGATAGGATGTGCCTACACCGTGGTCGGTATCACCCTCTGGGCGAGCGAGATACCCGGTGACTCCTCTGACCGCTACCACGAGCAGGTCTCAGCCAAGCGGAAGGTAAGGAGCACAATAGGAGCCAGGATTCATGCCCCATCCCAGCTAATCACAGCCAAAAATAGTCAGTTACGGGTGGAAACAGGTCAAGATTTGTTGCATGGTCGCTGCTAATGGAGCAGAGCGTCCTCCAGATGCGTCCTCCATGAACATGCATGGTTTAACCAAGAGGTTGACCATGTGTTCCTGGTTAGAAAGGTCTCCAAGGCAAAAAGAGGTGGCCCCTTTGGAGGGTTTCCAACAGATGACTTTGCTTCCCTGCCCTCTCTTCTCCACGCAGGTAGTGAAGATGATGATCATCGTGGTATGCACGTTCGCGCTGTGCTGGCTGCCCTACCACATCTACTTCACCCTGCAGTATTTCAACCCTGAGTGGTACCTGCAGAAGTTCATCCAGCAGGTCTACCTGGCTATCATGTGGCTGGCCATGAGCTCCACCATGTACAACCCCATCATCTACTGCTGCCTCAATGATAGGTGGGTTTTGAGTGATTTCGGGCAGCATCTTGGTGTAACAGGGTGGAGGATGAGGAGATACAAAGGGGTCTGATGGAGGAGAGTACAGATGGAGAGTTTCACCAGAGTGGCTCAGTGTTTTGCAGTGTTTTTTTCCTCCCCTTAATAACAAGAAGCTCTGTCTTCCCACTCCTATGAGGTCCTTTTGCCACCTGCGCATCCCTCACCCCTTCCTCTCCCCATCTCTCCCGTCCCTCAGGTTTCGTGTGGGGTTCAAGCACGCGTTCCGGTGGTGCCCCTTCGTCAGCGCCGGTGAGTACGAGGGCCTGGAGATGAAGTCAGCCCGGTTCCTGCAGACACAGAGCAGCATGTACAAGGTGAGCCGCATCGAGACCACCGTGTCCTCGGCGGTTGGAGCGGCCGAAGAGGAGCTGGAGGAGAGCAGCAAAGCCAAGCGCCTCTCCATAGACATGACCTCCAACGGCTCCTCCCGCAGCGACTCCAAAACAGTCTCTGAAAGCTTCAGCTTCTACTCCAACACGCTCACCTAAGCAGCTCCCCAGCTCCATCAGCCACTCGTAAGGATGCTCCAGTGCTCAACCCACCCAGAGTCATCGCCCAGTTTGTGATGTGCTGGCTTTTCTCTGTGCTGTTTTACTGTCTCTTGCCATGGCTGTCGCTTGCCATCCTTGGGAGAGCCCAAGAGCATTGAATTAGCTTCATGTTCTCCACTGTGGTTCGTGTTCCAACACAAGGGAGCTTAGGCTGGCCTCTGCCTTGCTTGCTGTCTGTCCAGCCACCACAGGATGCAGAACTGCGACAGAGCTGGGTTTTCCTCCTAAACCATAAGTACAACACTGGCAGGTCTTTCCCTGCTCGCTGCAAGGCAATAGGGATCTCCCCAGGCATCCCACCCACAGGAAAATGAACCAGGCTTGCACTTTCCTCCTCCCACCTTTAATTTCATCTTCCCTGTTGAATATCCAGAGGGGTATTCAATTAAATCCACCCCAAAATGCTGTTTGCAGCTGCAGGAGCCTGCACATCCACAGGACACCACTGCCCACTCGGTGCTTCAACTCAGATCCAGGCACTTCTGCACAGTCTCAGCTCATCTCCAGCATCCGCATCCCTCTGCATGATGCTCTTCTGTTGCTACTCCACACACAGAGCTCATCAAAACAAGGCTCTCAAGAAGGATTTCTGACCTGAGCCAGACTTTGTTTGCCATTAATCAACCCTATGTGCCAAATGCAATCACTGTGATGTCCTAAAAGGCCCAAGGCGATGGCTCTCGGATGGATTTTGAAAGTCTGTGGGGTTCTGAAGAAGAAAAGAGTGACCATATCAAAATGCTTTTCACCATCTGGAAACATCTAGAGCCGCATAGAAAGGGATGTGGAAGGACTCCATCAGAATCAAACAGCTTTTGCCGGTGAACAGGGCTTGGAGACAAGGATTCTGCAGTTTTTCACTCAGAGGAGGTTGAAAAGATTCACTTCCACTCTTCCTGGATCTGGTTTGAACCAGGAAAACTATTTTTTCTTCTCATCCCCTTGTCTTTTGCATAAAACATTCTGTTTACGGAGTGTACATGGATATGTCAAGTATTTTCGTCCTGTTATGATTGATAATTTTCACTGGGGCTGTTCATACAAAGAGCAAATGTACAAACAGACATTCCAAAGGAGAAGTGGGCAAACTTGGCTTGTTGAGAGCAAACCCACAAGTTTGGGGGGCAATCTGGGGGCAGTTGTATTGACTGCTCCTGGCTGCTGGTCCAATCTCTCACTTGTGGTGGAGAAATGAGATTCCTGGAATGGATCCACTGCAAGACAGAAACGCTGCAGAGACTCGCGACAGATTTGCATAGGGCAAGGGAACTGCTCATTCATTTTCCAGCAGCTGAACATCATCCCCTGCTGAGCACACAGTAAGTCTGGAAGCGAAGCAGTGATGACTTCTGGAGCACTGCAACTCTTCAGCCTCCAGCCTGGCGCTTGGCAGATTCAATCATTAATAAATCCCCAGCCCCAGTGGTTCTTGGGGATGAGAATACACATGTTTAAGCAATGACTCCAGCAGAAATCAAATGAGGGGGCAAATGGATGGATCCAAGGGCAACAAAGCGACTGCAAAACCAGGCTGACAAGAACGATCATCTTCATTTCCACCCCAAATCCTGCCAAGTGCCATCAGTGAGGAGCAGCTCTTCCAGCCTCTTCCACACTCTCCTGAGTGCTGCGACCACACAACGTCACAAACTGCCTCGTGCTTCACGCACGTGCCCTGCTTAAACTTCCACTTCTCACCATTCTTGCTGCCTTATTCCCTTGCTGCTGTCCCAGCACAACCCTGCGGCACGGAGAAGGGGGAATTTGGGGTTGCAAATCTCCACCAGCCCCAGGCAGCAGCGATGGAAGGGACGGGTGAAGCCAAGGGGTTTAACACAAGGGGTAGACTAGGAAACTTCTTCCACCAACCCCACAGGAGCTGTGCTGCCAATACACGAGAAGGTGCTACAAACCAGAGCCAAATGGTGATTTCTTCCCAGCTGCCAAGCCAAATTCCACATGAAAATGAAACCAAATATCTCAGAATGGTCTAAAGAGCTGAATAAGGCAAGCTCCATACACCCCACGTACAGGCTGTGAGCTGTAGAAGTCAGCATTTAAAGAAGAAACAACAGAAAAGATATTTATGTATGTGTGTGTATGTGTATATATATGTATATCCATGCTGCCTTTTTGTCCTCCAGGCTTTCTGCCCAAGGATGCTGTAAGCATGAGATGTGCAGAGAAAAAGACAACTGTCTTCTCGCAGGCAACACTCAGCTTGAAATGTGGGATAACCCCATGGCTGCGCACGGAGCCTCCTGTTCGAGCTGACAGTTTCCAGCCTGAAATGCTTCTTGTGTGTCTTGTAGAGAACTCCCTCCTGAAATAAAGTGGGAAAAATTCCCCCCTCTTATAAACAGTGCCAATGACCGCAATGGAGCCAGCCTGGCATGCCCAAGCTGATGGGAATGTGCCAAGGGATCATTCGACAGATGGAGACCAATGCAGCAAAACCAAAATGTTCTGCGTAGATGGGTACAACATGCCCAAACCTAAGTTTTCTTTTCTCCCATCCAAGTCATTTGCACATTTAGGATGGTTGGGTGAGGTCCATGTCCATGCACATGATATGCATCAGGCATCATTAGCTGGTTTCACCAACTTTGAGATGCTCTGTGCACACAGAGGAGCCTTCTTCTGAAGACTGAAAAGCCTAAAACAACAAAACCCCTGCCCAGATTTGGAGATGGGACACCTAAATATAGTGTGAGCGCAGTCTCTGTGCTGTTTCCAGCTCTCCTTTCCAACAGATCAGCTGTAACCCTGAGGTTTTCCTGTTTATTAAGCCTGTTTTCCTGGTTTGTTGGCAGGTCTCTGATCAGAAATTCAATTGCAAAGCAAGACGGTTCCTTTGTCTCTTTCCTGGCTCTCTGAAATGCAGAATAATAGCATCTGGAGAGAATCATTCAGCAGGTCTGCACATCTCCTCCTCGGAGTCATACAGAGAACTCCCAGCATCGTTAAAGGAGCTGCCTCAGCCCAATTACAATGCACTCTAAGCCAAAACCATTTCAGAAGGGAGCTCTGAAACCCACAGCCCAGCTTATGGCCTTCTCTTTACCCCCACTGGATTGATTATAAGCTCAGGCTTGCTTCCTGGCACTCAGAAATTGTTCTTCCCACCTAGCTCCCAACAGGAGCATTGGAGCAGCAAATCCCTGTCTCTACACACCTCAAGGTCTCAATTGCTCCAAAATACACCGTTTACCCCCTGTTTCATGTGTAACCACTTGTCTTCCACCAACTGAAAACAAAAAGCCAGCAAAAGCCAAGCAAGAGCCTGTTTGGCCCAAAAATCAGGTAGCTTTGCAAATGTGGAAGTCAAAGCAAAGCAGCCGGTACCCCTGTTGGTTGTAGTTACAGCCATTACAAGCGTAACGGGATTGCTGGTAGACACACAAAAGGGTGTTTGTTCACCACTTATCTTTAATCATAGAATCATGGGATGGGTTGGGTTAGAAAGGACCTTAAAGCTCATCCAGCTCCAATGTGTGCATCATCAGCCAGAACCATGTAAAAGGGGGTTCACACCATCCTGCCCCCGAAACCTCTCTCCATCTGAATCATGAATACAGCAGTTCTAACACAAAGTTTAGCTGTCAAACAGCCCCCGTGTTCCTGTGGTATATCCACCCAAAATACCGTCTCTGCTGGCAGCTAAAATCCCACTCATCAGTTAAACACAGGGTTGTGGTACCCCAGAGGAGGGACAGTGAGTCCCAAGAGCAGCTGGGGATGAGAGGCCACTCTCGGGTGTCTCTGATCTTAAACTTTCCATCCCACACAATAAAGCTCCTGCTTCTGTGCAATGTGATACGGTCAGGGCCAGGAGGGGATGAGATGGGCTCTGATGTACGTCTGGGGTTTGGTATTTGGTGTGGGGGGCAGCTAATAGGAGCTTGGTGTGAAGTTCTTCTCACAGTAGCATCTCCACAGAGAGAAAGGCCAAGCCTCCTCCACAAAACGGCCTCTCTCTGAGCAGTAGCTTTGTCCAAATGGATTTTCATAAATAAATGGGGTTTTTGTGAGACCATCTTGCAACTGGTTCATTAACCCACAGCAGAGTGGTGGCAACTGGGGAGAGTGGGAAGAGAAGCAGCGAAAGGTGCCGAAAGGTGGCAAAGACAAAAGTGGGTGAGAAGAGGGGTGAAAGGGAGGGTTTGTGTGATCTGGAGTTTCAACAACAAAAAAGATAACCCTCAAAACCGAGCCATCCACAAAGCTGGGACCATAGAGAATCATGGAATCAAACAGGTTGGAAAAGACCTTTAAGATCATCAAGTCCAGCCATTCCCCACCACTGCCAAGGCCACCACTAACCCATGTGTGAAGGAATTGTTCCTCAGCTCCATCTAAACCTGCTCTGGGGCAGCTTGAGGCCGTTTCCTCTTGTCCCATCCCTTGTTCCTTGAGAGCAGAGCCCAGCCCCCCCTGGCTCCATCCTCCTCTCAGGCACTTGTAGGGAGCCATCAGGTCCCCCCTGAGCCTTCTCTTCTCCAGACTGAACCCCCCAGGTCCCTCAGCCCTTCCCCATCACACTTGTGCTCCAGGCCCTGCTCCAGCTTCATAGAACAGGAAGAATCCACTTTCCTCTGTGCATTTTGAACTCAGGTTTTTGCTCTTTAAGCTCTAACTTTGTCATCCTGCTCTAACAGGCCATTTGGTGCTATGGAAACCCCAGTTTACACACTGGTGCATAGCTGCAAGCAATTAACTATCTGTAATTTCCATTTTCAGGGGATATTTTTGACTTGTGTATTAAGCAAACATTTATGCAAAGCACTGTGGAATCCATACATGTTAATTGAGTTGAACTTGTCTCTTTGCCACAGCAGATAATCAGATTGATGGGTTCAGTGAAGTCAGCAGAACATGCTGGGATGGCTGAAGAGCAGCTAGGAAAGAGGCAATACCTCGAGGGGAGGGTTAGATGGAGATTAGGATCAATTCCTTCCCCAGAGGGTGCTCAGGCATTGGAACAGGCTGCCCAGGGCAGGGCTGCAGTCACCATCCCTGCAAGGGTTCACACACCCTCAGTGCCATGGGTCAGTGGTGGCCTTGGCAGTGCTGGGCAACAACTGGACTTGATGAGCTTAAAGGTCCTTTCCAACCTGCTTGATTCTTCATTTGACTTCCTGAGCTCCCACCTCAGTTTCTGCGCAGATTGCAGCTGATTTTGGTTTCCCTGCCACAAACAGGGCTACTCGGTGGAGATGGTGGAGAACCACAGACACAGCTTCACCGTGGCCTGCTGGTTGAGACAAGCAATTCCTTTTTATTTGTGAGGGAAATGACCCACATCAAAAGGACTTCCCTTCACATCAGCCAGATGCAAAACCTGAGGAGGAGGAGGAGCGAGTGAGAAAGATCATTAATAAATAGGCTGCTTAAGTGTGGCAATGGCTCTAATGGGCTTGATTAAAAGTCAAGTATCATTCATTTGAGCAATTTGATGGGTAGGGATGTGTGTTGGAGCAGGGTCCAGGAAATCCCATGCTCTCACTATGGCATCAGACCTTCATCCTGGAAGATAGCCCAGGCCTGAGATCCCAACCAAGAGGAGCTCCCCTGGGCTGTGCCACAGTTCATGTCCCCACTTCTTCTGCTTTCCCCATCCCCTTTTCCCATCAGGAAGTTATAAATCAGACGATTCTAAACCTCCCAACTAAAACCATTCTGGTTGCACAAGAGCAAGGTGTTAAGAAGAAACAGAAGCCCTTCTTAAAGCTGCTGTTTGGAATAGCAGCATTTCAGGCTAAGCACAGCATTACCATGCACAGCACCTCCGAAACCATCGTTCCTTTTCTTGCAAAGCAGATTGTGGCATCCAGGTTGATTGAAAAGGTGTTGCGGAGGTGAAATGACAGCAATTTTCAACAGAGAGGAAAGGAGGGTTGTTCTGAACGACTCTGCTCCCTGCAGAGGCACGAGGCCATAGCCGACAGCAAAGAGTGCTTGTACTGAGGGACACGTAGCTGATTATTACAAGCTGTTCTCCACCCAGAAGCTTCTCTGATGTGTGGCATAATCAAACGGCTGCAAATCTGCATTTCAATGGGGGAATTTAGGAATCCGTACCCCAAAGAGGAGGGAGTCTCCTTGGGTGAGGCTTGTGGCATCTCCCAGCCTTCACAGAAGAAGACACAGGTAGTGTGTGACTGCAAAGCACTCCTGATGTCCTGCTGCCCTTCACCAAGGTAGGGTTTTCACTCTGAAAGGTGATGGATGTCAACCGTGCAGCAGCAATACCCCTCCAGGGAGTGGAGCCCCTATTAGATGGGTTTGTGTTGAGGTTTGTGTTGCAGCCCTGATGCTGTCAATATTACAGATTCCCGGTGTTGGACAGCAGTGGCAGATACATCCCCCACTGGGATTTGATCAGCAGCACCCAAAACCACCCACAAAACCATCAGCAGAGGCCCACTGGGCACATCTCCAGGGACTTCTGAGTCATTCAGTGTGCCCAAGGGGTGGAGAACGCAGGGGATGGACACAAAGTCCTCCAGAGCAGCTCTGGTCTGAGATGCTCTCAAGATCTGGCAACAAAATCATCCCTGAGGACTGCACCCACGCTGTGTGCAAGCAGAGGAGGGTGGTGAAGCAAAGCTGTCCTGCTCTGCAGACTGCCTGCCTTCCTGCAGCACCCACAGAGGCATCAGCACCTCTGAAAACACTGGTCCAGTTGGCAGCCTATGCGAGGACCCAAAGTTCCACCAGTTTCCTCTGCAACACAGGGAATCACTGGATTTGCTCTCCTGGGTTCAGGTACACCAGTCCCACTCTCCCCCATGCAGAGATGTGGGGGTTCAGCTCTGCTCTAAGGCCCTCATTCACAAGCACCAACCTGCTTTGAAATGGTCATTTCAACCTGCTCAAGTCCTGCATCACAAAGTGAATCGAACTGAATGAACACATCACCAACCCAGCCAGTCCATCCAGCACCTCCACAGCAGGTTCCTGCAGTCAGGAACGATTGCTGATGGAATCCTCACGGGTTGCATCCGGACCAGCCTGCAGCCCATTTGTCTTCCCTTTGCTTGGAAGGGAAAGCTGCCAAGAACAACACGAGACGCTGCGTGGGCACGACCAGACCAAAGCTGGGGAGAGGCACAGCCTCCTGCTGCTGCCTCTCCAACCGCTCAACAAGATTTACAGCTCATCACATCTCTCATCTGCTCTCCAGCCCGAAGTCTCATCCTGATCGCTCCGCCTGGACCTCGAGGACTTGTCCTCAGCTGGGAGTGCTGTGACCACAGTGCTGATGATTTATTCATCGCTGCGCTTCAGGAGGTGATCCTGTGTTTGAGTTTGCAGCCATCACCGTGTCTGTGAAACCCTGGATTTTACAGCACGAGGGTGATAAAACACAAGAAATCAGAGAGAAAGGATCCAGATCATCGCAAACGAGCCAGGCACCTGCAAAGGGGGAAGTCAGTGGGGCCACTCGGAGCTCTGAGACCCTGCAGGATGGTCCTTTGCACACTGGGCTCCTCCAGAGGTTCCCCACTCAGAGCCACACTCTAAAGGAGGGGGGGAAACCTAAGCTGTGTTAGTCCAACCTGTGCTGCAGCCTCTTCACACACAGCACTGAGGGTATACAAGGCTGCTCAGGAACCGGCCATCCTGATGATACCTAAGAGAAACCACACCATTCACTTCTTCTGAGGTGTCAACCTTTCCCTCATGCCCTGAGGTATAAGCACAACTACGAGCAGCTCTGCTGCAATAACAAGCCAGGCTGAAAGCAGACAGCATGTCCTGGGAGGGAAAAAAGCAGATGGAGAGGCTGACCCCAGGGTGTCACATTGAAAACCAAACCCAGCCCCTTCCTAAAGCAGCTGAGCAGGTATTAAATTGCCTTTTATTATTGAGATGAGCTACAGTTGTTTGCATAAGAATAGCACCAGTGGGTTAATAAATGCTCCTGTCTGCTCCAGCACATGGAAATCATCAGATATCTTTAGTTTTCAGGCCCCTTGCAGCAAGAGGAGACCCCACTTGTGTGGCAGCAACAGTCACAGGGTCCCCAATCACCCAGGGACGTGCCCCGAACCCATATGGAAACCAAACCCCCAGCAGCCACCAAGCCGAGGTCTGGTGCTCACAGGGGGCCGAGGGCTCAGTAACCCCAGAAGGGTGCAAGTTCCACACTCCCCAGCTCTATTTTTAGCCTTGCAGCCAGGGAAGATCCCTGTTGCCAGGCTTCCCGTGTTATGGATCCGGAATGGGCAGCACATCCCACGCCAGGGACCTGTCAAGCAGCTCAGCAGCCCCATCGCTGTGACTGACAAGGTTTCAAGTCCGTCACGGCAGCTGAGGCAGTCACACAGGAACGCTTCCATGCTTCCCCTCTTCCTCCTCTTCTCCTAAGCTTCCCACCCTCCTCCGGCACTTGCCTGCAGCTGGGAGGCATTCCCCATGTTCTGTGTCACCCCAAAGCGGGGTCTGTGTCACCCTGGAACGGGGCAGGCTTCCACTCCTAAGCCATTCTTCCCAACTCCCAAAGCAAACCTTACACGAGCATTCACTCCAAGAGCAGGAGAATCCCAGCACACGTCCATGGGGATTTTCACCCAGTGACAGGTCTGAGCTGTTCATCCAGTTTCCCAAAGTCCTGCTAGGGATTTATTAGCTGAGGAGCTGATGGAAGAGGGAGCAGCATCTGTAAATGTTCATGTCACCAAATGATACATTCCCTTAATAAAGAGCATGAATATTCCTGTCCTCACCAGCACTGCTAACGGCTGGGAACAATCAAACCTTGCTATTGCCACGACAGGGATGATTTATCTGGACATTTAAAGCCTCCACAGTTCCTTCAGGCCCTTCACCTCAGGTGTGTAGATGGAGTTAGCCATTTGTTCACAACATTAAAAGCTTCACTAAGAGGCTTCTGCTTCTAGAAAGGCACATCACAAAACAAAGTGGGGTTTACAGCCTCTCCATGTCAGTCTGCTCCGACTGGAACAGACAAGGGAAGGGGTCAGACCCCTTGGCTCAGACCCTGAGTTACCAGGGACATAAAGAAGCCCTACAGGGTTTCTGTCCCCCACATGAGCCCGCTGTGGCTTTAAGAAGTGCCCTGGGCATCCTAAGGGCACTCGAGCTGCGCTTAGGAGCAGATGCCAGTCTCCACAAGTTTATCCTTTGGCCATTTTGGGGTGGTAGGAGTCAGGGCAGGGGCTGACCCATGGCACAGCCACCCCTTGGCTGGCTCAGCCGGGACCAGCTCTTATTTCCCTAACTCCTACGAAATGTAGAGATCGAACCACATCTTTTCCTCCTGCCCCATCCAGTGGTTCAGACTGGAAGAGCACTTTGCACTTGGGAAGCATTCAGGCATCTGCCACAGAAAATATATGGACTCAGAGATCAATATGATCAGACCAAAGCCGTTTATTGCAAAGCCTTAACTCCTTATATACTATTGCTTACATGCACTTACAGTGATTTGGCATATTATGATTGGATCCATGTCTTGAAGACCCCTAGTGACTAACATATAATTGGTTAAGCACAGGTGTGAGAACCTGACCTCGAAAGCTTGCCAACAGTCCACAGTTCTCATAACTTAGTGAATTCCAGCTTCTTATCTTGCTTGCTTCAGCTTCCTCGGGGTATCTTTTGGGATTATTCAGAGTTCATGTACCAATTATCCATTCTCCTGTGAGAACACTGTCTCCACAGACATCCAACTGCAGCAGCATCGCAGTACCTAAATCCATCATGAAGGAATAGGGCAGCAGCTGCTTCACCCCCCCTCAGGGGAATAGCACTGGGAATGCTGGCCTGGTAGGGCTGGAAAAGCTTCTCTACTGGCTGGTGGCACTGGAGAAGAAGCTGTTCTTCCCATCAACTATAGGGTCATGATCATAGAGGCACTGAATAATACCGGGTGGAAGGGACCTTCAGAGATCATCTCCCTTCCATGCAGCCATGGCTCAGGCCGGACCCACTCCCCATGCTAAGGCAAGGAGCGTGTCCCCTCTGCCTGCAGCCGGGCACTGTGCTGGCATCACGGAATCAATGAGGATGGAAAAGAGCTTTAAGACCCCAGTCCAACCGTTCCCCAGCACTGCCACGGCCACCACTGACCCATGGCACTGAGGGTGTGTGAACACTGCAGGGACGGTGACTGCAGCCTTGCCCTGGGCAGCCTGTTCCAATGCCTGAGCACCCTCTGGGGCAGGAATTGTTCCTCAGCTCCATCTAAACCTGCCCTGGGGCAGCTTGAGGCCGTTTCCTCTTGTCCCATCCCTTGTTCCTTGGGAGCAGAGCCCAGCCCCTCCTGGCTCCATCCTCCTGTCAGATCAGGCACAGCTCTGCTGGGACAAGGAAGCCTGAGGAGCAACAGCTTCCCCCCAGCAAACCTTTCCTGCAGGGAACCCAAAGCAATGCAGACAATACCTCACCTGCTGAGCAAGGGAGACGTGAAAAGCTGATGTGAAAGGGGGGAACTTCTGATCCTCGTGGGGTCCTGCACACAAACGCACGCTGCCTTGGTCAAGCCAAGGGATGAGGTTTAGGAAGCTTTGCTGGCTCCTCCGCAGTCACTGCAGCAAGGCAGGAGCTGCTCCCGCTGCCACTGAGCGCCAGGGCCAGGCGGGGAGGGAGGATGCAATGAGGGGCAGGATGGAGGCTCCATCACACCCCACACACCGCCAGGCTGCCCAGGTGCGGGAATACCCCGCTGGTGCACCCAGAAACACGCAGAGCTCAGGGGAGAGGGCTCCGGGGCACACTGAGGGTGTGCAGGACACCGGTAGAGGCTCGCACCCCGCTTCCCTGCACCGGGGTCCCTGACAGGAGCCGGAGCCCGGAGCCGGAGCACGGAACCGGAACCGCAGCCGGAGCACGGAACCGGAGCACGGAACCGAGCCCAGAGCCGGAGCACGGAACCGGAACCGCAGCCGGAGCACGGAACCGAGCCCGGAACCGGAGCCGGAGCACGGAACCGGAACCGGAGCACGGAACCGGAGCACGGAACCGGAACCCGGAGCCGGAGCACGGAACCGGAACCCGGAGCCGGAGCACGGAACCGGAGCCGGGGCACGGAACCGGAACCGGAGCACGGAACCGGAACCGGAACACGGAACCGGAGCCGCCGGAGCCCGGAACCGGAGCCGCCGCCGCCGCCGCCGCCGCCGCCGCCGCCGCCGCCGCCGCCGCCGCCCCCTCCCGTAGGCCCAGGCCCCGCCGCGGCCGTTACGCCCGGCGCCCTGCGCGCGCACGGATTCAAACCCGGCGGGGCGGGGCGAAGCGCGGCGCGTTCCGATTGGCAGACGGGCAGGCTGGCCGCGCGCTGATTGGCTCGTATGGGGAGGAATGGGCGGGGATACCGGTGGCTAGCCCCTCCCTTTCCCGGGCCTGAGGCGAGGCGGTGCGGCGCGGGCTGTCGGTGCCCCGGGGACAGGATGAGCACCGCGGCCCTGCGGTCCTTCGGCAGCTCCGGCACCCCGGTGCTGGCCGAGTGCCCTCGGAACGATGACGAACGGGAGAGGCGGCAGCGCCGGCGCTCCAAAGCCACCGACCTCCACCTCAGCAGCACTGACTCGCCGCGGGGCCTCGCCTCACCCAGGTACGGGCCCGGTGCGAGGGGCTGTGAGGGGGGGGGGGGTACGTGGAGGAGGAGGAGGGTCCCTGACAGCCGTGTCTCCCTTAGGCAGGCGCAGGCAGGCCCGCAGTGGAGCCACAGTCAGATCGCGGATCACTACAGCACCTGCATCAAGCTCTCCACCGAGAACGTGAGTCGGGGCTCCCGGTCCAGCCCCTCTCGCACCACCGCTGACAGCGGTCATGAGGCCGCTTGGGAGGGGGGGTTAAACTCCTTGAGCCTTGGCTACGTGGTTATTCTCCATCCTAGCCCTCAGAGCCACGTCCCTGAGCCAAACCGCAGGCTTCTGCTGCTGCCTCCCCAGCAGTAACCAAGCAGGACGTGGAAATGATCATATCCTGCTGTAAATACCCCATGGGGTGAGGGACCAGACTCTTTTGATGCATCATTTGCCAGGGGATCAGTTCCGAGCTGTGCTTTGTTTCAGAAAATCAACACGAAGAATGTCTTCGGCTTACACCTGATAGACTACATGACAGAGATCCTGAAACAGAAGGACTCTGAAAGGACCAACTTCAAGGTGAGAGGAATCACTGCCTGGTCGTGGAGGTGCTTTATTTGCAACTGGCATTTAGCATAAGGTTTAGACAATAACAAACCTCAAATAATGCCAAGGTAACTGAGCTGGGGACTAAATATACCTTTTAGACACAGCAGAAACTTATAGTGTGGAATCCTTTTGTACCACAGAAATGAAAGGCTTTCGGTGATGGTCCTTCAAAAGGAGAGCTTATTTAAAAGAAAGGCTTGTGAAGCTTCTGAGGTAAACAGTGGGTGATAACAAGGAGCAGCAAAACAAGGCTGGAAAAGAAAGGAAGATAGTGTGGTTAATTCCCAGTATAATTTTGATCCAGGATGGATCAGAATAAGAATTTTTCTGGGACAGAGGCTTTCTCACTGTAATAGTTGACTGATGCTGGGGGGAAACTGGATTCTTGGGTGAATGAACAAATGGCAGTGGCCTTGAGGAACCCCTGAGCTAGCTCTGTTGTTGATGAAACTGAGGAAGGGATGGCAAAGAGTGCACAGGTTTTTGCTTGTACTACAGAGCATCCAGAAGTTCAGGTCTGCAGAGTCACATCTAGAGGAGACTTTTTGCTCCATAACTGTAACCCAGCTCTTTGTACCTCCCGTCAGGTAGCAGCGGGCACGATAGATGCCAGTGGCAAGATTTACTCCGTGCGTGTGGATACGATTCATGTGGATGTGTACAAAGTGCTTGGAGGCTTGAACAAGGACACAGCACCCAAAAACTCTGTAGACAGCCCAGGAGAAGGTGTGCCTTGCACTCGTTTCTGTTTAGCTGTTTCTGTTCCACCTGCACAGAGGGGAAATGGTGGTGTACTTCCATAGCACATGTGAATTTGGAAACACTTTGTACATCCCTTGAGTAGGGAGGGTTGAGGTGAGACCCTGAATTTGTCACTCAATCCTGTATTCAGCTATTGGGCCCATCAGATCTGAATGTAAACCAAAAGTGGCCTAACCTTTGTAAGAAAGAACTGCCTCCCTCTTTGCTTTGAAACAAAACCCATGCTGTGAAGATAAAATAGTCCATAAAAAGAAACACAGCATCCAACCAATGAATCATACAATGGTTTGAGTTGGAAAGGACCTTAAGATCATCCATTTCCAACCCCCTGTCATGGGCAGGGACACCTCACACTAGACCATGTCACCCAAGGCTCTGTCCAACCTGGCCTTGAACACTGCCAGGGATGGAGCATTCACAACTTCTCTGGGCACCTGTGCCAGTGCCTCACCACCTTTACAGTAAAGAACTTCTTCCTCATATCTAACCTGAACTTCCCCTGTTTAAGTTGAAACATGGATGGATTCTGCTGGTAGCTACCAGGTGACTTCATGCCCATTGGGTTTTGCGTGTTTGTCTTGCGAACTGAAGTAAAAGCTGTGCTATCCCTCCATAGGGTATTTTAGTGAGTTTTCTGAGTGTAGCTTGTTCTTCTTTTCGTTTTAGAAGACAGTCAAGCTCCTGAGGTTGTCAAGAGAGTTCAGGCAAAGAAAAAGCACTCGTTCAAAACCATCGAGACGAACCTGAGCAACATCAACGTGTCGGAGGCTAGTCGCAGATGTGAGGTGGGTGGAGGGAGGCTGCTGCAGCAGCCGTGTTCTGGGGAGGAAAGGAGATGTCACCTCATCTTTCTCATTTCTTAGCATGCATTCCTCTCTTGGGCTCTAACACTCACGTGTATATCTGTGAATCCTGCTATTAGAGCAAGGGTGGGTCTGGTCATGGGTGTTCCTCCTGTGTGAGGAAACTGGGGGAGCTCTCCCCTTGCTGAAAAACATGGGATCACAGAATCAACCAGGTTGGAAAAGAGCTTTAAGCTCATCAAGTCCAATGGTTCCCCAGAACTGCCAAGGCCACCACTGACCCATGGCACTGAGGCCTCGTCTCCATGGTGTGTGAACACTTGCAGGGACGGTGACTGCAGCCCTACCCTGGGCAGCCTGTTCCAATGCCTGAGCACCCTTTGGGGAAGGAATTGTTCCTCAGCTCCATGTAAACCACCCCTGGTGCAGCTTGAGGCTGTTTCCTCTTGCCCCATCCCTTGTTCCCTGGGACCAGAGCCCAGCCCCTGACATGCATGGGTCATTCTCCCTTCAGCTCTGTGTTTCAAAGTCTCCTTGTCCTGGGTTCAGCTGTAGCAGTCATTTTTTCTCCTTCTTAGCAGCTGATGCAGTGCTGTGTTTTTGACTTTAAGCCTGAGAACAGCATTGATAACACAGTGATGGTTTTAGTTGTTGCTAAGTAGTGCTTACTCCGATCAAGGACTTCTCAGTCTCATGCTCTGGCAGTGAGGAGGGGCATGGGAAGCTGGGAGGAAGCAGAGACAGGACACCTGACCCAAACTAGCTGAAGAGGTATTCCATACCACAGCATGTCATGCCCAGTATAGAAACTGGAGGGAGTCACCCAGGAGGCCCACATTGCTGCTTGGGTCAGGCTGGGTATCGGTCAGCAGGTGGTGAGCGGTTGTATTCTCTCCCCTTGTTATTCCCCTTATCATTATTACTATTGGTGGTAGCAGTAGTGGTTTGTGTTATATCTTAGTTACTGGACTGTTCTTATCTCAGCCCATGGGATTTACATTCTTCCCATTCTCCTCCCCATCCCTCTGGGAGCCAGGAGGAAGAAGAGGAGGAAGCGAGCGGCTGCATGGTTCTGAGTTACTGGCTGGGCTTAAATCATGACACCCCTGCAAAAACGTGCTTCACCCCTTCCATCTTCTCCGTTCCCTGATTCTCTGCTTCATTCCATACCTGTAGATTGATCCCATGTTCCAGAAAACAGCAGCATCATTCGATGAGTGCAGCACAGCTGGAGTTTTCCTCACTGCGCTGCGTACCCAGGACTGCCACTGTGAGCTGCTCTTCGACTCGGAGATCATCCCTCTTCCTTCCTCAGAGACCCTCACACTGCCAAACACCAACCCTGTGAAAGTGATGGATTTAAAGCGTGAGTGCTGGTAACCACTAAGAAAAGGGGCCCATCGAGACCTTTACATCCCTTTTGTCTCCCAAGTGTGCTCATTTTACTCTCAGCCAGCTTGACTCATGCTTTTGTTCACTGCTTGGCCACTCTATGGCACCACTGCTAGTGAAACTGCTGGCTAACAAGACTTTTGTAGATGTTAGATCACTACAGATCTAAAGCAGATCTGTCATGTAGCATGCATAGGTGGCCTAAGCTGTGCTGCAGTTGAGATTAGTGTATTCCAGGCTAAGGACTTAACTTGTGGAATCCTATAATGGTTTGTGTTGGAAGGGACCTTAAAGCTCATCCAGCTCCAACCCCTGCCACGGGCAGGGACCCCTTCCGCTAGAGCAGCTTGCTCCAAACCCCTGTATCCAACCTGGCCTTGAGCACTGCCAGGGATGGGGCAGCCACAGCTTCTCTGGGCACCCTGGGCCAGCGCCTCAGCACCCTCCCAGGGAAGAGCTTTTGCCTAAGAGCTCATCTCAGTCTCCCCTCTGGCAGGTTAAAGCCATTCCCCTTGGCCTGTCCCTGCAGGCCCTTGTCCCAAGCCCCTCTCCAGCTTTCCTGCAGCCCCTTCAGGCACTGGAGCTGCTCTCAGGTCTCCCCTTCAGGAGCCTTCTCCAGGATGCCCCAGCCCAGCTCTCTCAGCCTGGCTCCAGAGCAGAGCTGCTCCAGCCCTCCCAGCAGCTCCATGGCCTCCTCTGGCCTCACTCCAACAGCTCCACGTCCCTTTTGGGCTGTTGCCCCAGAGCTGAACGCAGAACTGCGGGGGGGGGGGGTCTCACCAGAGCAGAGGGAGAATCTCCTCCCTGACCTGCTGCCCACAGTGTTTGAGCCTGTACATAACCACCAAACCCCACTGCTCTGATAAGATTCCCAGTGCTATGCCCACCCTGGAGTTAGGGTAGCAGTTGAACTCTCTGCTGAGAAATGAGCCAGCTGCTTTTGCTGTGAGCCCTGCACTGCCCTACGTGCAGGAAGAGCTGCCTACATGTGTGGTTTTAAGAATGATTGGGTGCCTGGTGCTTTTAGCTGTTGGTTTCTTCATCCTGTGTTGATCTCTTGCCCTTGCTCTCCTTGTCTCTAGCCCTTCTAGCACAGTGCACTGAAAAACGCCCCATCTGCTCTTCACTGGCTGGTTTCCAGTTTACAAAGTGGGATGCTGAATCCAACGATGAGGTATGTTTGTTAGCTCTGCACTGGGCGGGATACCTGAGTTGTATCCACGCTCACCTCCAAAGCGATCACTGAGTTACATGGAGCAGTGGGGTGTTGTGCTGCAGGACCACTGCTAGCCTGTGTTTTCCTGAGCACCTTCTTCTCCTGCAGTCAGTGTCAGCCCTGTTGGATAAATTCAAGAAGAGTGACCAAGTGTTTGATATCAACGCAGAGGTAGACAGTGATGTGGAAGACTGTGCTCCCATCCTGCCAGGTGATGACTTCAATTCTGACTCCCCCAGGAACACACCAATAGACAAGATTGGGGAATTCAGAGAAAACGTCAACTCCTTTGGAACAGTCTCCCAGAGGACCGGGTAAGTAGTCACTGAGAATCTATGGCTTTGCTTTGAGAGGGCATGACAACTGCTGGCATCTCTCTGGGGATCTTTTATTCCCATGTACATGTTTCCCATCTGGCTGTAGCTGTTTTCTGTGCAAGCTTTGGGTACATCCAGGAATACATTACAGTAATATCTCTGCTCTCTAAGAGGACCTTTTTGTGGGGTCACGTTTGACTGCTTGTGTGCTCCCTCTGCTCCCCAGTTTCCAGCCTGCCCTTTGGCAAATCCACCTCTGTTTCTGCAGCAGCCTCACGAGCTCCATAGTTTAGAGTTCCACACAGAGGGAGCAAGCAATATCCTTACAGAGCTGATGTGGATATTGACTGCACACCCAGGCCCTATGTGCGCCAAAGGAATGATTTCACTCAGCAGCATGTGTGCTCTTCCCAGAACTGACACAGCCTCTTTTGGAACGGGAGACGTCGGGACCATGTGCCATTATGTTTCCATGAAACCAGGGGAATATTCCTACTTCAGTCCCCGGACTCTGTCGATGTGGGCTGGCCCAGAGCACTGGCGCTTCAAACCTCGGCACAAGCGTATGTATGTAGAGACAGCAGCTCATGTGCTGCCAGGTCCTGCTTCCCTTTAGGCAGCATCTGACTCATAAAGCAGGGACAGTGGAGAAGGGGACAAGCCTGCCTGGCTCTTTTCTAGCCAGCTGGGAAGCAGGACTGAGTTCAGACACCACGAAGGCTCTCAGCCACATGCCGATCCTTCTAAAGTGTTCTCTAGTGTTTGGGTGATGATGCTCGAAGTTGAGAGGGTGTCTCACCGCAGCAACAGGAGGTAGTGGTACTAATACAGCTCCTGCTGTTATTTCCCACCTCCTGCATAAAGTCTGAAGATTAAGTTACACTTTCTGCTTCTATAAAAAGATACTGATCCCTTGAAAACGTGAAGCTGAGAACACACTTGTTGCTTTCCCACAACAAAGAGGAAAGGTGACCTTTCTGTGTGGAGCAGATGCTCAAGTTAGGAGTGAGCTTGTGGTTCTTACTCTGTCACAAAGCACTGACAGTTTGCTTCCTTTCTGCTGCAGTGGCTGAGTCTGAAAAAGCGACCAGGAAAAGGAATGCAAAGAAAGCGTTTGAAATAGACTTTGATGAAGACATTGACTTTGAGGTGCATTTCCGTAAGACCAAGGCACGTGCTGAGTTTTTGCCTCTTTCTGCTCTCTCTTTTATCATGTCAGTGTGGCTGGCAACTGTCAGCTGCAAATGGCCCCTGTGAAACTGGCTCTGTAAGTCTTCTGACTCCAGGTCACCTTACAAGCTGAGGGGTTTACCCACCTTACGGTGGAGAATCAGGCTTAATTTCTCCTGGCTTAAACCCCAACCATTAAAAAGACCCTATGGATCCAGCTCCGTGTCCCAGTGTGCTGCACAGAAACCATTAGGTGCACCACCTAGACCAGTGTGAACTCCTCCTTGCACATGTCTTAGAACTTGCCCCCTTTCAGACTGAGATATGAATTATTTAGCTTAAATAAGCAAGTTTTGAATACAATGAGTCAGAGTTAGACATTGTGTGGTTTAGTCTGCTTCTTCCCTAACACAGACAAAGACCTGTGTTCAAAGCACTTACTGTGTGTTTGTGAGTAGTGGATAGCTCATGGGCAATGGCATTTATTATCCCCCCCAGGCAGCTATAACTCTAGCCAAATCCATTCTGGAAAGCCAGAACGTGAAGAGCACCACGCTTCCCACAGACTTCCACTATGACCCTAACACCATTCTCCAGCTGTACCTCAAACCAGCTTTTAAGGTAAGAGACTTCTCTAAAAGCCTGTTTGCAATGATTCCATGCACAAAACCACTCTCCACCAAATGCTTGAAGTGCTTTGGGATGCTCCTCAGGGCTGGAGAAGAGCCACCCTGTCTCTCACTGAACTGACACACACTTGTGGATGCTGGAGTGGCTCTGCTTAGCTGGGGGCTTGCTATAGAGGGCTGGTTTGCAAGGAGGAGGAAGAGCCAACAGGCTGGGAAAAGGGGAGGTGGTGAAGAAAGAAGGTGCAGGTATTGCTTGGGCAATATTTGGAGTTTTTCCTTTGCTGACCCCTGCTCTTGTCCTGGAAGTTCTGCAGGATGCCTCAGCCAGAAAGTTCCTTGGATCATGAAGATGTCGTCGGCGAGTACGACTACAACAACCCCAATGACACCTCCAACTTCTGCCCTGCAGTGCAGGTAACTGGAACAAGAAGCTTTCTTCCTGATGCCTATATTTGATGTGTGATGGGAAGAAGCTGTATCCAGAATTAATTCCTAGTGAAAAAGAATTGGAGTTGTAGGGATCTCTGTGCACACCCATGTTCCCTCACCAACAACATGAACTAAACTCTCTGGCCTTGGTGTTTGCCAGTCAGTTTGCTTTAGAAACTCCATTCCAGTGCCCTAAAGCAGGAGCAAATGCCATTGATCACCTCCAGAGTCATCTTTACACAGTGAGGTTTGCTCCCAACTGTTCTGAGCTACCATTGAAAGAGATTTCTTCTCAAGCTTCAGCTTTTGGCCAGGCCAGTGCTGCCTCCTGAGTGCATTTGTGACAAGTCCCAGCTGGTCCCACAGTTGCAGGAAAACCCCTTCATCTCTGTTGTCTTTCCTTGGAGAACAGTCCTTGGGTATTCTGCACACTAGATCTCCCTTGTGTTTGGCCTTAGCCCAGCCTAAGTTCTGTGGGGAGAAGCTGAGTAATAACATTTTCCATGGGGAAGGTGGGCGGGTATCACCACCAACCTGAGAGGGTGGTGTTGTCTCAGTGCAGGACACTTCTGGCTCCTCAGAGATGTCTCTTTGTGGCCTCACCGCTCTTTCTTCTTCACCAGTGTGCTGACAGCGATGATGACAATGACCCAGTTCAGTTCACGGGCCTGACAGGGGAGTTCAACCTTACTGCCCATCCTGAGGTTCCAGAAGCTGAGCTCAACAGGCTTGTCGATATCACAACATATGGAGAGCTGAACCTCATTGCTGAGCCCCAGAAGGTAAAGATTTGTGTTGTCACTGAGTGAATTGCTCCTTGGGAAGGTCTGGAGCAAAGCCTCGCACCACCTTGGGTGGTTGGAAGTCCTGAGACAGCAGTTTCCCTGGTTTGCTGCTGCTGGATGCTTTGTACCCAGATGAACCCTTGTGTAAGAGGAGGGAATTAATCAAAGGTCTAGAAGTAAGAGAACATTCACTGTTGTTCCCAAGGAGAACCATGTTCTGATTGTTCCTGTGGTCCTGATGGAGGACAGTGCTCCTGCTTCTGCTCAGGTGCTCTCAATTCACCCTCTACTTCTGCTCCTCAGATCAACAAGATAGCAATTCAGTATGCAAAGACAGCCAAGAAAATGGACATGAAGACATTGAAGAAGAGCATGTGGAACCTCTTGACTGATGGAAGGGGGAAAGAAACAGCAGCAGCAGAGGTGAGTGCAGGAGGCACCAGATCCCTGAATAGCTCTGATGGCAAGAGAATGCCCTGCAGGTAACTAAGCCTAACTCCTGCAGAGACAGTCCTGGGCAGGTTGAGCAGCGATTCCTTTCTAGCAGCCTTGCTTCTATGGGATGGCCAAGAAGGAGAGACAAGAGTGTAACTGGGAGTGGTTTCTCTCTGAACACAAGGTGAATACTGGCAAGCAAAGTCTGTCTCAGCAGTGTCTGTCTTTTTGCTAAATAGATGAAGGATGCAGAGAAAGAGGAGGATGCCTCAACAATAGTAGAAGAGAAGGTCTTCAGCAGCATCACAAAGGATCTGTTTCACAGGTAGAGGCCCTAAGAAAGTCTGGGCTTAAGATCAGGGGTAGACTTCAGCTGAGCTCAGGCAAGCACCAACCCCTCTGTGTCTGTTACAACCCACCTGAACCCTGGGGCTGCCTGGGGGAGCTCTTGGCTTGCATTCAGCTGGGGGAATTGTTGCTTAGTGGGAGGGGAAAGGTAGAGAAGAACCAGATCACTGGGAAGGAGCTGATCTCTGGTGACCTGGTTCTTGCAGGCACGCTCCATCCATCAGGTTGCAGTAGGCTCTGGCCATCCTAACCTTCTCCTTGTCTTCTGTAGGCTGCCTTCCAGGATGGCTAAAAACCTGTCTGTCCCCTTAGCCTTCGCCTGCCTCTTGCATCTAGCAAATGAGAAGGTAAGTGCAGTGTGGACACAGGATATGTAGGAGAAGAGCCATTTTCTTGCTACATCAGGACTTCTCCAGTCCTGGTTTCATGCTCATTGTGAGCATAAATCAGGCTGATAGCTGTGATTAAGCACTTGTAGCATTTCCAGCCTAACTGCTGTCTGTCACTGCTTGCTGTTGGGTCTGGCAGCAGAGGGGAACACGTTGTTGTGAGCATTAAGAGCATTTCAGTCTCCGAGGGAAGCCTCAGCCTTGTGTGTGCTGATGGGGACAGAAGGGGCTGGGGTTGCTCTGAACCCTTCATCACGTGGGTGTTTGCCAGAGTTTGGGGAAGAGTTTGGTTTTGGTGAACTTGGCTTTTCTTTTCTGTTCCCAGAATCTGAAGCTGGAGGGCACAGAGGACTTGTCTGAAGTCTTGGTGAAAAAAGACAACTGAGCCCTGTGTGCTCAGCTCCTCAGCTGGCTGGTGCTCTCTGGACTCTCTCATCAGTGGTAGGCTTTTCTCCTCCAGCACTGTTGCTGTGAAACCTCACTGGTCTCTGCGCTCCCAGAAGAGTTTAAATCAAGGATGTCCTACCTAAACTTAGGACCCATACAGAGCGATGGTTGCAGCTCTGCCATCTTCAATCCATCAGTTCTTTCCTGGGTCTGGGTAGTGAAGTTCCTCCATCTCACTGTGAACCGAAAGGCTCCTCTGTGTCACTCAACGTACATGGACCGTTACCAGGTCTCCACTTCCTCCTGTTCCTGTCCTGTTCATCCCAGAAAACGATTTACTTTTTATACTGAGCTTAAAGGTAATAAATAAATTGCTACAGACTTTGCAGATGGGCCTTTGAGGTGGGGAAGGAGGAATCTCCAAACCAGGGAAGGGATTAAAACAAGAGTGTTGGGGAGCAGCAGCAGTCAGGGAGCATCACCAGCCAGGACCCAACAACGTGAGCAGCACCAACCTGGAGATGGGGGCGAGCTTCAGCCAAGAGCTGAGATCACCCCACAAGCTCCTGGTGCTGAAGCAGGTCTGAGATCAAGCAGAGAAGCGAGTCTGAAGGGCAGGGTTGAGTCTGAGGCAATGCACAGCTTAGGCAGGGCCTGAAGCCCTGGAGCTGAGCTTTGATGGCGCTCCTGGGTCGTGATGTGGCTGGGCCCCTCATGAGGCTGATCAAAGCCATTAGGGCTTATTAGTGCCCTTGGGGCCCCAACGAGGTGGCTGGAGAAAGGCTCAGTGCACAATGCTGCCAGCTCTGCCTTTGAGGTATCCCAGGGCCTGAGGCTGAGGATGGGACCCCCATAGAACAGAATCACCATGGAATCCACCAGGCTGGAAAAGACCTTTGGAGATCATCAACCATCACTGCCAAGTCTACCACGAAACCATCCCTTGAGAGCTGGCCCATGAAGGGCAGGTTTTGGGGCACAGAACACACTGGTGGGACACAAGATGAGGGGGTTTAAGTAAAATAGTTACAAACAGGGACTTTTATTAATGAAGGGTGTATTTCCTGGAGCTCAGCTGAGGGGAGATCCACATGGGAAGTATCCACAGCTTCCACACCAGGGAGCTTCTGGGGTGATTCGCCCACACCCCAGCCCCTCCAGCAAAGCGAGGGTGGGCTTGGACCCACCAGCTCCTGATCCATACCACATCCTGCCCAGCACCCCAGGGCTGCTGTTCCCCCCGTTGCCTTGGAGGTCTTTAAGGCCCGTGTCCCAGAAGAGCCGTGGGTCCTGCCTGCAGTGTCAGGAGGGGAGTTGGAAGCACTGAGTGATGCCGGTGCTGCTGTGAGCACTGTGCAGCTCCAGCAGCGCGTTCTGCAGCTCCTCCTCCAGCACCTGGAGAAGACAAGCAGCGCTGCCATGACCCATTCCCATCCCTGCCCTCCATCGGGAGCATCCCACGGAGGAGATGCTTCATGCTGCAGGAGCACTCACCTCCATGCGGGCCGCCAGCCGCTGCCTCCATGCACTGAGCTCCATGGCGTGCTCCTGGTCCAGCCGCCCCAGCTGCCGCCGCTCCTGCTCGGCCAGGAGATGCATCTTCTCGCTCTGGGAGAGGGAAGGTCAGGAAGGTCCTCAAGAAAAGGTACCGAGGGGGTAGGAAGCCCCCAGGGTGAACTTTCCCCCCTTGTACCTGCATCTGCTCCAGCTCTGCCAGGTTCTCAGCCTGCTGCTGCTGTAGCTGCTGCCACCTCTCCTCCTGCTGTGCCAGCTGAGGTAGGGGACAGCCCACATCACTCCCCATCCCCTAAAAGGCACCACTTGGAGCTTTTGGGCTGCTCTCCCCATACTTTGGGGAGCCTCATTGGCTCTAGAAGGTGCTTGTACCTGCTTGGCCCTCTCGCTCTGCTTGCCCCCAGGAGCCTCCTGCATCTTCAGGTTGTCCTTGAAGAGGGTCAGGCAGGTTTTGGTGGCCCAGCGCTGGCTTTTGAGCAGCTGAGCCTGCTCCTGAGCCTGCTCCTGTGCCTGCTGGCTCCTGAGCTCGTCCAGCAGGAGCTGATGGAAGCGGCTCATCCTCTCCATCTCCTGGGAAAGGGTTGGGAGGATGAGCCAGGAGAGGGATGGGGACCCCATGGGGCTGGTGGAGCAGCTCCCACCTCACCTTCTCGTGGCGCTTGCGGAGCTGCAGCCTCTGCACCGCGTGCTGCTCCTTCACCTGCTGCCTGAAGAGCTGGTACTTCTCCTGCAGGTGCCCTTGCTCCATGCTCCACACCACCGACTCGCGGGCTGATGGGCACAGCACCATCACCACCACCAGGAACCTCCCTAAGAGCCCACCATCCTCCTCCTCCCAGCCCAACCCACCTCTCCTGAGGCTGTGAATCCTGGTGCTGTACTCCCAGTCAATGGACATCATCTTCTTCTTGTGCTCCTGGACCACCCTCTGCAAGGCTGCGTTGAGCTCCTCCTGTTGCTGCTGCAGGAACCGCTGCTCATGGGGTGAGCAATGGAAAGCCTTGGCCCCAGCACCCAGGGGAGCCGGTCCCCATGCTCCAGGTGGCACAGACAGAGGAGCCAGCGCTGCTCCAGACCCTCACCTCTCTCCCATCACCCTTCAGCTCCTGCATCCTCCTCCCACAGCCCTTCTGGAGGGCCTTGAGGCGTTTGGCCTCCTCACGCAGCTTCACCGTGTACTTGAGCTCCTGGTGCTCCTTCAGCTGCCGGTGACGCCGCTCCAAGCTCTCCACCTCCCGGTCATAGAACTGCTTCTTGCTCTATAACCATGTGCAGATACGGTCAACGGGGCTGCAGGGACCACAAGAAGCAACCAACACCCCCCCAGACCTCAGTGTCTCCCACAGCAGGACCCCAGCCCGCGTCCATTCCTGACCACATCATGGCACAAGGGATGGTGATGATGATGATGATGATGGTGATGGACCCGTTACCATCATCTCCTGCTCGATGTGGCGGAACATCTGCTCCCGCTGGTGGTGGAACTTGTGCTCCAACCGGCTCTGAGCTCGCTGCTCCTCCTTCTGCAACACCCGCAGCTCACGGAGCTCCTGGCGCCTGAAGGTGTGGGGCGAGATGGGGCTGAGGGTGGCCCCAAAGGCACCTCTCTCTCTCCCGTGCAGGGAGCAGCTCAGTGCTGGTGAACAGCATGGAGAACAAGAATGAAGATGGGATGCCCATTGCCCATTGCCTACGTGGTGGCCATACTCATAAGCTGCCTCTCCATAGAATGGGTTGGGTTGGGAAGGACCTTGGGATCACGCAGTTCCAACCCGCTGCCATGGGCAGGGATGCCTCACACTAGACCATGTCCAACCTGGCATCTCCCCATTCAGCCTCTCCTCCTCTCCTTGGGTGACACAAGGGCTTATGGGAGAAGATCTTCCCCTCTTCTTTCCTTAAGGTGCTGCTGGGCACACCAGATGTGGGGCCGGGCACACCAGATGTGGGGCTGGGCACACCAGATGTGGGGCTGGGCACACCAGATGTGGGGCTGGGCAATGCTTTGCCTCCTCATGGGTCCCTACTTCCCTGAGGACACAGGGAAGGGCTTGCTCATGGTCTCCTGCTGGAGTAGACCCTGACTATGGAGCCAGATGGGTTTCCAAGCATGGTGATGGAGCACTTGTGCTCTGCATGGAGCCCCTCAGACCCATCTCCTGCACCCTTTCCCCTTGGCCCCTGGTCCTCCTCGGGCAGGAACGGGTGGAAGATGCCTGCTGGCCCCTCCACCTCCACGTCACTCACCGAGCGGAGCGCATCATCCCATCCCTCATCCCGGCCTTGGTGGTCGCTGCGCTCACGTCCTCCCCGTCCACCCCAAACCTGGGGGGTTCCTTCACCATCCCTTGGAGAGAGGCAGGTTCCTGCATCTGGGAGCAATGGTTCTGAGCTCAGACAACCCAAAACCACCCAAAACCCCAACCTGGGGGCCCATGCAAAGGGGGTCACCTTCCCATGGCCGCCGGCAAGGTTCTCACCTCCTGGGCTTCTCCAGCCAAAGGGAAAGGCTTTGGTGCTGCAGGGAGGACGCTTGGACCTTGCCCATCTGCAGGGTGCTCCTCTCCATGCCTTGCTGTGAGGGATGGATCCACTTCCCACACTGCCTGTGCCTGGGAAGAGACCCAGCCCAGGGCAGCGTTGAACCTCACACTTTGTATGGCCTTTGGATGTCCACCAAGGGCCTCCTGGGGCTCTGGCGTTGCTCCCTGAGCCTCCAAACCACTCCTTTCCTCTCCAGGTCCAGCCTTTGATGGCCCTTCAGGAGCTGGAGCAATTTGCACCCCTTCTTCTCCAAGCTCTCCATCATTTTCCTCCTGTTCTTTCCAGTCATCCTCAACTCCTGGCTTGTCCCTGGGGCTGTTCCCCACTTTCTCTTCTGTTTCTTCTTCACCAGGCCCCAGGATCTCCATGGAGGAGGAATTCTGGGTCTCTTCCCTTGCAGGTCCCTGCCCTGCACACGCTGCAGAGGTTGGCTCCAGTTCTTCTCCTTCCAGCATCCCTTCCCCAGCTCTGGCCTCCGCATCTCCCTCCGCTTTATGCTCTCCAGCCAAAGGCCCTTGGACAAGGTCCTCTTCCACCCCAGGCTGAGCATTGCCTGTGGCTTCCTCCTCCCTCCTCCCCACCTCCTGCTCACCCGGGTCCATGGGATCAGCGCTGCCCTTCAGGTCTTGCAGTGACCAAGAAACCCGGTACCGATGCTCTGCCGGCACCTCGGAGCTCTGGGGTTTGCTCCTCATGGTCCATGGTGCCGCCAGCTGCCCCACGGCTGAGGCTCTGCACCAGTGCCCACCCATGGGTGCAGGCAGGGCCAGCGAGGTGCAAGCAGGGTCTCTGCTTGATTCCTCTTCTGCATTGCTTTTGGGGATGGAAGTGGGGCTTGGGTGGCCTTCAAGACACCCCTCCATGGGCGTTTTGGCCACTGATGATGTGTCAGCACGTTGGGTTTCCTCCTGGGGCTCTGCCGTGGGTCCAACCTCCTCTGCCTTGAGTCCAACCTCCTCTGCCTTGAGTCCAACCTGCTCTGCCTTGAGTCCAACCTGCTCTGCCGTGGGTCCAACCTGCTCTGCCGTGGGTCCAGCCTGCTCTGCCGTGGGTCCAACCTGCTCTGCCTTGGGTCCATCCGGCTCTGCCTTGGGTCCATCCAGCTCTGCCTTGGGTCCAACCTGCTCTGCCTTGAGTCCAACCTGCTCTGCCGTGGGTCCAACCTGCTCTGCCGTGGGTCCAACCTCCTCTGCCTTGGGTCCAACCTCCTCTGCCTTGGGTCCAACCTCCTCTGCCGTGGGTCCAACCTCCTCTGCCTTGGGTCCAACCTCCTCTGCCTTGGGTCCAACCTCCTCTGCCGTGGGTCCAACCTCCTCTGCCGTGGGTCTAACCTGCTCTGCCGTGGGTCCAACCTCCTCTGCCTTGGGTCCAACCTGCTCTGCCATGGGTCCAACCTCCTCTGCCGTGGGTCCATCCGGCTCTGCCTCGGGTCCATCCGGCTCTGCCTCCAGCTCTTGCAGCCCCCCAAGCTCTCCTGCCCGCTGTGGTGCTGAGGGGATCTCAGCCACGCTGCAGCGGGTCCCCGGGGGGCTGATCTCCTTGTGACACCCTCGAGCTTCTCCTCCTGCCTCTGCTGGGACTGACGTCCCTTGAGGAGCATCCAGCGGCATCACCTCCATCCCATTCAGCTCTGCCCCGGGCTGGTCCCTAACTGCTTCCCGGGTCCTCAGCCCTCCAAGGAACGACCTGCGCCGCATCAGCTGCAGGAGCTCGGCAGGTCCCTTGGGGAGCCTCACGGAGAGCCTGGCCTCGGGTGAGGATCTCATCTGCTTCAGGACGCCCGATGCTCTCCTGGTCCTGGGCTCCGCCACCACCGGGGCATCAGAGGAGATGCTCAGCCCCTCACTGACTCTCCCCATCGCAGCCAGCGGTGCTGGGGGGCAGGAGGGGTCTCCATGCTCCTGCCCCCCAGGCTGTGGGGTGGACAACGGGGGGAGAGATGAGGCTCAATGAGCTCATGGGAAGGGATGGGGGGATCCCGCACCCAGCCAGGCGCTACCCACGCACCGAGAGGACCGGGCCTTCCTCCTCATCCTCTTCATCATCAGCAGCAGCAGTAGCAGCAGTCCTGGCCTTGGCCACCAGCTCCCGGAGCGGCCACTTGTCCGAGACACCCATCACAAAGGGGTGCTGGGTGAGAGCAAGGGAGGTGGCTGGGACCAGCACCAGGGATGGGTCCACCACGCTGGGCCCACAGCAATGGGTGCTACCCACCTGCAGGAGCTGGGACGCTGACCAGCGCTCCTCGGGGCTCTTCTGCAGGGATCTCCTCAGGAAGTCCTTGAAGTCTTCAGACCTGCGGGATGGTCCCCGTCACCCCTCTGTGGGCCCTATGGGCCTTGGGGTGATGCCCACCAGCATCCCCTTCTGTGGGCAAAGGTGCTGCCTGTGGTACCCCTGGGGCTGGGCTTGGAGGAGTCGCAGCCAAGCATCCCCTATGGGCCAAGAGCCCACCCCAAAGAACACCTCCCCTTGTCACCCGTGTTGGGTGCTGGGAACTCACCACCTCTTGGGGTGCCTCAAGGTGGGTGGCTGGGACTTGGTGATCTTCAGCAGCACCCGGAGGGGGTTCAGCTCGTGGTAGGGGGGCTCCATCTCGGCCATCTCGATCAGGGTGATGCCCAGTGACCAGATGTCAGCCTTGTAGCTGTAGGGGCTCTCCTTGGACATCTCACACTGCACCACCTCCGGGGCCATCCTGTGCGTGGCACAGAGGGAAACGTGTCCAGCCTGCCCTGGGCTGCTGCCTCCTCCCGAGACCAAACCCAGGTGACAGCCCTGCAGAGAGAAGAGCTGAGATTCAACCCCAGCTCTTCCAATGCTACCCCGGGAGGCCTCGAACCCACCAGTGTCCTCCCCATGCACAGCCTCATGCAACTGAGAAGCCCACCCTGAAGCCATCATTAACTGGAAGAGGAACAATCCTCTTGCTCTTAATGGTGGCCTTGGCAGCGCTGGGGAATGGTTGGACTTGATGATCCAACCCCATTGATTCCATGGTTCCAATCCAATTCCTTGAGATGCTTCTGGTGTTGTGAGCATCCCCTGGGCTCCCTCATCCCAGCATCCCTGTGCATTCCCCACACACACCTACCAGTAAGGGGTGCCGATGAAGGACACGCGCCGCTGGCCAGAGCTGGAGTTCTTGGCCGAGACCCCAAAATCAGCTGCAGAGCAGGAAGCAGCGGTTGGAGATGATCCCTGGAGCATCCCTGTGCCCTTTGGGACCCCCGGGACTCACCCAGCTTGATGTCCCCATCGAGGGTGAGCAGGACATTGCCAGCCTTGATGTCCCTGTGGATGATGCTGCAGCCGTGCAGGTACTGCAGTGCCAGCAGGAGCTGCCTGCAGGCGCCTCGGATCTGCTGCTCGCTCAGCCCCTTCTCCAGCCCTGCCATCAGCACCAATGAACCCCGCTGCCAACGAGGCCCAAACCCCGGGGTACCCAATGGAAGATGCATCCCAACCCGTCCTCCCTGCTGGAGATGCTGCACGACGCCAGGAATCGCTTCCACACCATGGAATTTGGCCATCCCATCCCAAATCCCACAATGGCCAAGCATCAAAAATGGGGGGGGGGGTGTGTGTTACCCAAAATCGCTGCATCCACGGCCCCTCCTGGACAAAACTCCACCAGGATCTGCAAGGAGAAGTTCCCCACCCTGGTCTGTAAACGTGCTCCTCCAGGCAGAGTCCACCAGCCCTGGGATGCTGGGGTCCATGCCCTGATGGTGGGACCATGGTCCATGCCTTGATGATGGGACTGTGGTCCATGCCCTGATGGTGGGACCCCAGTCCATGCCTTGATTGTGGGAGCCTGGTCTGTGCCCTGATGGTGGGACCCCGGTCCATGCCCTGATGGTGGGACCCCAGTCCATGCCCTGATGGTGGGACCCCCGTCCATGCCCTGATGGTGGGACCCCAGTCCATGCCCTGATGGTGGGACCCCCGTCCATGCCCTGATGGTGGGACCCCCGTCCATGCCCTGATAGTGGGACCAGCACTCACCCAGAGCCGCCCGTCCCAATAGAGCGCATCCAGCAGCTTGATGATGTTGGGGTGGTCGCAGCAGGCCAAGATCTCGATCTCCACCACGTGGTCCTCCAGCTCCTCCTCGCTCGGGGCATCAATGACCTTGGCGGCCGCCAGCACCCCCGTCACCCTGTTCTGTGCCTGGGGGGGGGGAGGTTTGATGTGGGTACCAAAGCAGCAGCCCCATGGTTTGTGGTGAGGGGTGAAGCTTGGACCCATCACATCCCACCCCCGGTGCTTGGTGCCACCAAGGCAAACGCCAGGAGCCCACTGTCACCAGGGATGGGATGAAGAGGGATGTGCGGTCACGCGGTGTGATGCGGCCATGCCACCCTGCATGTCCCAGAGCACGGAGCATCCCGCTTGTATGGATGCTGTGTGGACCCTTCATCAGGGACTGGAGCGACAGGACAAGGGGCGATGGGTGATGGGTTCCAACTGAAACAGGGGAGCTTCAGGTTGGATTTAAGGAAGCTCTTCCCAGTGAGGCTGGGGCAGGCCCCACAGGAGCAGACCCATCACCGAGCCACCGGTGCCGGAAGGCGCCCGACGTTGGGTTTCCTGCCGCGCTCGGGCTCCTCGCTGTGGTTTTGGGTTAGAACCTCCCACCTCAGCCCCTCACCCAACCGAGGCTTCAAGCACCCCCAGCTCCCGAGCCGGCGGCTGTCCCCGTGCCAAGGGACAGGGATGGGGACCAGCGATGATGTGCATGGACCCTGCCACAGGGCCCCGGTGGGGTCCTGGGGGGTTCTCCTACCTTAAAGACCTTGCCGAAGGCGCCATCACCCAGCTCCCCCAGCAGCAGCCAGGTCTCCTCGGGGTCCACGTCCCTCCTGATGTGCTCGTGCTGCTTCGGGGGCTTCTTCTTCCCCCCAAAGCCAAAGAGCCTGCGGAGGAAAGCCATGGGGGCACCTCCATGCGGAGAACGGGGTCCTGGGGCCGGAGCTGCAGCGCGAGCAACCTCACAGCATCACAGCAGCATCACTCTTCCTCCTCCTCCTCCTCCTCCTCCCTCTGCGGCAGGAAGGGGCTGCCCCGGCCCGCGCAGGAGGTGCCATGAGGCCGAGGTGCCAAAAGGAGACACTGATGCTTCATCACATCCCACCCTTGTGCTCACCCCCTGCATCCCACCAAAGGGGTCTTATGGGGGTACTCAGCATCCCTCTGTGGGTGCACGGTCCTTTATGGCTCCAGCCAACAGCCAGGATTTCATTTTCCCCTTCTCCTTTTCCTCCATCTCCTTCTTCTTTCTCCTTTTCCTTCATCCCATCCTTTCCCTTCTCCTCTTCTCCATCTCCTTCTCCTTCATCCCATCCTTTTCCCTCTTCTTTCTCTTTTCTACACACAACCCCATGAATCCATACATCCACAGCACCGGGCTCTGTGGCTGAGCTCAGATAGGTCCCACGTGTGCTGGGTCACCCCAGGTGGGGTCATTAAACCTTATTAGTGCCCCACTAATTAACCCTGCATGCAAAGTCCCTCATGGTCAGGCTGATGCTTGGGGGGGTAAACTGTTGGCACCTCGTTTGCAGCCCCCTCTCAATGGGGGCACCCACCCACCCCCCCAGCAGCACCCAAAGGGATCCAGCTCTGGCTGCTCCCCCAAATCAAGGTGGTTTCTACCCCTTAAACACTGAACCCGGGTGCTGATGTGGCTGCAGCACGCAGTGGGATCAACCCCAGGAGCTCCACAATCCCAAGTGGAATAACGAACCCACCCTCATGGTCTGTGCTCCAAAGGGATGCGGGAGCCACCGGAGCTGCCCAATCCGGCACCAACAGCCAGGCTTTGATCCTGCAGCTCCTTCTTCCTTCTCCTTTTCCTTTCCCTTTTCCTCCATCTCCTTCCCTTTGTCCTTTTCCTTCTCCCTTCCCTTTGCAGCCAACGCTGGGCTTTGCACCCTGGCTGAGCCCCGACCCCTTTCACCTCACCTCTTCCAACCTCAGTAATTCCCCTTCTCCCTCCCATCAGAGCAGATCCCACTGGGGCCGGGTCCCACCGGGGACCCTCAGCATCCCCAGCACCCTGGAATCCAATGTATTCCCAGTGGGAGCCGAGCTCCCACTATCTACAAGGGGGAACTGAGGCGAGGAACCCCCAGCTCCAGCCCCCTCCCATTCTGCTTGAACAGAACCTGGATAAAACCCCAAAAAGGGGAGGTTTTGGGGGGGTTTTGTCTGTTTTCACCAAATCACATCATTACTGAGGTGGCTGCGGGCGCGTTCCTGCACCAAGAGGGTCAATGGCACCTCGTGTTCCTTCACCCCCTTTTCCAGCCCCAAAGGGGGGGGGACACAGGAGGCAGATACCCCCCACGGGCCTCCCCCCGCTTCTGCTTTCTCCAACTGTTGGCCCCAAATGAGTCACTGGGGGATTTCTCTTTGAGTTTCTCAGGACTCTCTCACAAACCGGCCCGGGGGGGGGGGGGGGGGGGGATTCTCGGGAGGCTGCTATGGGGTTGAGCACCAATGGGTGCTCTCCACTTCCAGCCCCTTGGAGAATTATGGGTGGCTTCGGTCCCATGGGGTTGAGATGCCTGAGCTGGGGACAAGGGACAAGTGTCCCTGGAAAGTGGTACCCAGTGCCCAAGTGATGCAGAGGGCTCCATTGCAGGGTGATGCTCAGCTCTGGGGACACCAGTGACTCCATCCCCCTTTGCAGGGGACACTGGTGACTCCATCCCTGTTTGTAGGGTGATGCTCAGCCTCAGTAACTCCATCCCTGTTTGCCGGAGGATGCTTAGCCCCAAAGACCCTGTCCCCATTGGTGATGCTCAGCTCTGGGGACACCAATGGCTTCATCCCCATTGACAGGGTGATGCTCAGTTCTGGGGGCACCAGTGACTCCATTTCCCTTTGCGGGGGACACTGGTGGCCTTATCCCTGTTTGCAGGGTGATGCTCAGCTCCGAGGACACCGGTGACTCATCCCCTATCGACAGATGCTGCTCAGCCCTGGGCACACCGGTGACTCCATCCCCGCTTGCAGGATGGTGCCCAGCGAAGCAGGGGGACCAGGACCGCATCCCCACGAGCATCCCACCCAAGGGTACCCATCCGTACCCCCAAAGCCCCGGTGCCGGTGGCGCTGCCACCGCATCGCCAGCACCGAGGGGAGCGGGTTGAGCTGGAAAGTCCGGTGCAGTCATTCGGGGAGGTGCGGGGCTGCGGTGGGGTGAGAACCCCAAAACACCCCTCGGTTCCGGTAACGAAAGAGTCACCCGCACACGCCAAGACGCCACTTCCCTGAGTGGGGGATGACTCAGCCCCAGTTACACCAGCACCGCCACAGAGCTCTTCCTCCGGCCGCCCCATGAGCCGCTCGGACACCGCTCCGGAGCCGGTGAGTACCGATACAAGCGGGGGTGCGGTCCCGGTGTTGCGGGGAAGGGGGGGTCCCGTTCCCCGCCACCCGTCCCCATCCCCTCGCCCCATCCCATGAACTCAGCGCAAAGCGCGGAGCCCGTCCGGGGGTGCGAATCCCAAAGCCAAGGAGGGATAAAGGGGGTGCCCCCCCCCCCCCCCCTCCCCATCCCGCTTCACCCCATGGGGGCACCCGCACCCCAAAACCCCTTCTCCCGCTTCCGCAGCAGGCGCTGGGTGATGTCAGGGGTTATTTTCACTCCGGGGCCGGGGAAGGGATGACTTCAACCCCATTACTCAGCCGCCGTCATGGCTTGGCGCGGCTCCGGAGCTATTCCGAGCCGTGACGCTCGGGGCGCTTCCATGTGAATTTGGGGCGAAAAGAGCCAAAATGAGGGTAAACGGGGCTGGGGGGGGGGCAGGAATGGGAGCGAGCCCCTAAGGGACACCGAGGGGTGTGTGGGGTGTTGAGGGGGGGACACGACATGGGATGAGTTGGGTCGGTCTCAGCCCA
This sequence comes from Pezoporus wallicus, assembly GCF_028554395.1. Taxonomy (NCBI): domain Eukaryota; kingdom Metazoa; phylum Chordata; class Aves; order Psittaciformes; family Psittacidae; genus Pezoporus; species Pezoporus wallicus. Next base: position 2,551,332 of record NW_026636985.1, read on the forward strand.
GCACCGTTAATTGTGATCACGTTAAGTTTAATTACAGCCCCAGTGGCACCTTCAGCCCCAACCGCGCTGGGTTTGATGCCACGCGGCTCAGTCACTTACCGGGTGCTTTTAGCCCCAAACTGGTTGATTTTCACCCCAAAAGACCCCCGGGATCATCACTTCGCCCTAACCCCCCCCCCCACACACACACTACACTTTCCTGCATGAGGAAATCACGTCAGTGGTGCCGGGAACTGTGTCTGAGACATGCAATCACAGCTGGGGCATGTAGGGACATGACATACATGTACATCACATGTACCTGTGCGCATACACACACACACACAGAGCACAGGCTGTGCGCCCCCCCCCCCCCCATGCCCTGGCACGCACCCACATGCGTGTGCTCACCTGTAGTCGCGTTACACACGTGCCCAGCTGCCCCATGAGGGCGCTCACATGTATGTATTCACCCGCACATACATGTACATAAGCGTGTACTCACGTGTGCGTGAACACGCCAGGGCACGCGTGTCCACACGGGCACATGTGTGCTTACCCACACACGTGAACACGCTTGATACATGTAGAGATACACGCCAGCAGCTGAACATACATGTGTGAACACGCATGTACACGCATGTACACGCACACACGTGTGCACACGCGGGAATACAACTCCCTGCCGGGCTTAGAGCGGGGCGGGAGGCGCGGGAAGACGAGCGGCCCCTCTGCCCAATAGGAGAAGGGGGCGTGGCGGCGCTGGCCAATAGGAGGGCGGAGGGGGGCGTGGCCTCTCCGCCCCGGGGTACCCCAAATTTAGGGGGGGGTGAACACAAGGGAGCACCTTAAGGTCACGGTGGGGTCCACCAGGCACCGAAATCGGCCCTTGGGCCGATTTCGGTGCCTGGTGGACCCCACCGTGACCCAAATCCCCCCAATTTAGCCTTAAATTTGGGGGGTCTGATCCTCCCCTTCTTCCCCCCACCCAGAATCCCTCCTAACCCCCCCCGCCGCCCCATGGAGGACACCCCAGCGCAGCCCCGAGCCCCCCAAGAGCCCCTTGGACCGGTGAGTTGGATAAGGATGCTGACACACTCCCCCCCCCCCCCCCATATAAGCATCAATGAAGAAAAGGGGGGGAAACAGCCAAAAAAAGGTGGGTTTGGGGGTGAAAAATGGGTCTGATTTTTGACAGAAAAGGGGGTTTATCATAGAAATGGGTGTTTTTTTCCCCCTCTTCCAACGTTGTTTTTCCCCTCTTGCAAACTAAACCAAAGCCTTAAAATAGTGCCCTGAAAATTCCACGTCTGCCGCGAGCCTAAAAAAGAAGAATTTAAGGGCAAAAAAAGCCCCCCCCCCCACACACACAATAAAAGGACTTTGGGAGCCGAGCAGCTGCTTTGCCCAAAAATAGCAACAAGTTTTCTAACTCCGGAAAATGTGGAACAAACAAACGAGGAACGTTTTTAATGGAGAAAGGAGGAGGGAAAGGGGAGGGGAGGGGGGGGGAATTCCTGCCCGTCTGTTTTCCTGGAAGCTGTTCCTCGTGTTCTCGCCCCATTCCAGTGCTTTGACCAACTTGGCGCTGGTCCCGGGGCTGCTGTTAACGAACGGAGAGCTCATTAAATGCTTTTAAGAAGCGGCCCCATGGGGTGCTGCGATGCTGCCTCATCATCGTGTCCCACAGGAGGCTCCGGTCGCTGGGGATGGCTCCGAGCAGGAGAAGCCGATGGAAGAAGCAACGAGCAGCGGGGAGAAGGAGAAAGAGGAGGAGGAAGCCTTCCTCATCAGCCTCTACAAGTTCATGAAGGACCGACACACGCCCATCGAGAGGATCCCCCACCTCGGCTTCAAGCAGAGTACGTGTGTCCCCAACCCCGGGGGTGGAGGAGCTGCCGGTGCCTGCCCCGCGTCCCCCTGACCCCAAGCATCTCCTCTCTATTCCCAGTTAACCTCTGGAAGATCTACAAAGCCGTGGAGAAGCTGGGGGCCTATGAGCTGGTGAGTGATGTGTGTGTCGTCCCCCCCAGCGCCGGGATGTCCCTTGGGGGGGGGAGATGCTCACCCATCCCCTCCCATTGCAGGTGACGGGGCGACGGCTCTGGAAGAACGTCTACGATGAGCTCGGGGGCAGCCCCGGCAGCACCAGCGCTGCCACCTGCACCCGGCGCCACTACGAGAGGTAGGGACAGGAGGGGCCGGCTCCGTGCCTCCGTTTCCCCTCCCGGTGCTGGTTCTCACTGCTGCATTCCCCCCCACACACCACCACCACAGGCTGGTCCTCCCGTACGTGCGGCATCTCAAGGGGGAGGATGACAAACCTCTGCCCCCCAGCAAGCCCCGCAAGCAGTACAAGGTCTCCAAGGGCACCGAGACGGGCGAGAAGGGCAAGAGGGGCAAGAAGGAGAAGGGCCGGGAGCAGGTACGGTGCCCCCCTCCTAGCCTGGCTCTGGTTTGGGAGCAGCCCTGGGAGCACACATCTCCTGTTGGGGTGCCTGGAAAAGAGCAAGGAGGGATGTGGCTGGTTGGGAAAGGAGGAGAACAGAGGGGCTCAGGGAGCCCGGCCACTACATCCCCATCTCCTTTCCCTGCAGATGCCTCCGGATAAGGCAAAGCCAGAGGCAGCAGCCGGCCTGGAGGATGCAGAGCGGGGCCGGGTGGCAGAAGGATGCTCCAGCCCGGTGGTCCTGAGCCCTTCGGGGGGGTGTCCTGACCCCTGCAGGACCCACAGCGAAACCTACAAGCGCCTTTTCTCCAGCTTCGCCTCCAAAGGCAACCACCCCATCATGTCCCCGCTGGCCAAGAAGAAGCTGCTGGCCCAGGTGAGCAGGGCAGAGTCCTTGCACTGCCCCAAACGCCCCATCGGTGACACTGGCGCCAGCCCCAAGCCCCTGGCCACCAGCTCCCACCTCGATGAGCAGAGGAGCCCGGAGCCGGCGGGAGCTCGGGATGCAGCTCCCGGCACAAGCAGCGAGGTGGGACCCATCACGGGCACATCCCGCTCTGGCAGAGACAGCCAGCCCTGCCCTCGGGCCGAGGAGGGAGGCCCGGCGCCCGCTGTCTTCACCGGCTGTTTCCACGCGTACCGCAGCGAGGTGCTGCCTCCCGGCCGCTGCCCCCCGCTCTGGGGGTGCTTCTCCAGCTTGAAGGACTTCCTGGAGCCCCCTTCCTCCTGCCCACCGCGAGCCAAGGAGCAGGAGCAGCCCCAAGACCTGCGGAGCAAAGCGGGGCAGCCGTGGAGTGGCGACAGGCAGCAAGTGGCCACGGTTAAAGGGTGCTGGGTGCCCCCCAGAGCCAGCTTCACCCCCGCCAGGGGCAAGCGCAGCCGGGAGCAGGAGGAGGAGGAGGAGGAGGAGGAAGAGGAGGAGGAGGAGGCAACCTTCAGCCCCAGCGTGAAGTTACGGGCTGGGCCCCCCTTCATCAAGGAGGCTGACGGCAGGGACACGGGGCGCCAGCAAGGGCTGGCCAAGCCCAAGGCCGTGGTGGCCACCCCTGGCTACGCCGCGCCGCTGCCGCAAGCCCCGGACGCTTACAAGGGAGCGATGCTGCATTTCCCGGGCAGCTTTGGGAGCCCGCTGGAGCACCTCAAAACCCAAGGGGTGCCGGTGGCACCGTCCCTCTCCATCAATCCCTTCATCATTCCCGCTTTTCCCAGCCCCTTGGTGGCCACCTCCGACCTGGGCACCGGCCCCAGGCACTACACGGTGTCCTACGAGAGCTCGCTGCGGCACCGGCACTACCCGGCAGCGACGTGGCAAAGCCAAGCCCCTTACACCCCCCGGCACGTACCGGCCTTCCATCGCCATGCCAAGCTGTAGTGATGCTATCCCGTGCTGGATCAGCCTCGTTCCCTGTGCAGGAGGGAGGCTGGGATGCTGCAACCGCTTCGGAGCCTGTGGCAACAAAGGGACTGAGAGGAGACAATCTGGAGCGTGTCATTTTTACTCTTGATCTTAGAGCTGTTTGTATCCACTTTGTTATGCTGGTGACTTAACTACCAATATCACAAGGTTATATATATTATATATAGAGAGAGATACATACACACATAAAAAAAAAGGGGAGCAAAATAGTTGTGGAGGTTTCTATTTTGCCAGGGATAGAATCATGGAATGGTTGGGGTTGGAAAGGACCTTAAAGCTCATCCAGCTCCAACCGCCTGCCACGGGCAGGGACACCTTCCATAGAGCAGCTTGCTCCGAGCCCCTGTGTCCAACCTGGCCTTGAATGGGATGGGGCAGCCACAGCTTCCCTGGGAACCCTGTGCCAGCACCTCAGCACCCTCACAAGGTGCCTCCATCCCACCCCCAGGGGTTCCTCAGGGGTTGGGACCATGTTGGGTGTCTGCTCCACACCTCGACTGGCCACAGGGGCAAAGGCAGTGACCAGATGCTGGATGGTTCTGACCTAGCGGGGCTTGGGATGTCCTTGGATCGGGGCAGGGTTTGGGGGCATCCCTGGATCTGGAGTGACCCCAGAGGCATTTGGTGATGCCATGGGGCTGGAGGGGCTTTTCTGCATCAGGTCTGGGGGACTTGCAGCTCTTTCACGGTGCTTTTTTGCCTCGAGGAGCTCCCATCGAGCTGTTGCAAGTGACCCAGGGGCTTTGTTGGAGCTACAGGATGCATCCGCTCACCACTGTCCTGGTGGTGCCCTTGAAGCCAGGCAGGACAGACAACAGCAGCACTTGTTTGTCACCAGTGAACATTACACCTTCAGGTGGAGCAGGAGCTGTTAAGTCAGCTTCTAAGCACCAATTCTGCTGTATCCATGGAAAGGAAAAGCTTTGGGGTATAAATTGAAAGAGGAGAATTAGCCCCATGCAGCACCGGTCTCTCCATGACTTGGGAAGAGCAGCACCAAGGTCCCAACCGCTCCTGGATCCTCCAAGCCTGGATGTTGGAAAGGCTTTACAGACACTGCAGACCACCCCAGGTGAACCCCAGGAGCTTCTCTGCCAGAACACATCCCATGAACCTGGGTTCATGGACACGGGCACGGAGCTGGGGTCTCCCCATGGAGAGCTGCATCCGCGCCTGGCAACGAGGCCACGGGAGATGCCACATCCCTGAGCTTTATTATTGTCATTGCAGCTGAGGAACTGTGACTTCAAGCCTGGAGGAGATGGTTGAGCTGTTAAAAACAGCTCAGGTCAACAGCAGACCCTCAAGGCTGCTGCTCTTCATGGTGGTGGCAATGGAGGCAAAGGGGGACAGTCCCCAGCAGCCAGACAGGATCCGGAGTGGCACATGTGTAGCCCAGGGCGGGTAGGGAAGGACTCGCAGCATCTTCCTCCTCCTCCTCAAGGAAAACTCTTATTCTCCTGCTCTTTTTAGGAATGATTCCCAAACCACAGGCTGCTCCCTGTTCCTGCCATGGTGGGTCCTGGCCTGGCCAAGCTGGGCCAAAAATGGGATCTCCTCATGAGCATCAGGATGAGGAAGTGAGCAGAGATGTCGGCAACATGCTGCCCTCGGGGCTGTCCCAGCACTGTGAATGCCACTGGGAACTGTGCCCCCCGAAAGCATCTTGGCCAGCAAAGGCTGCATCACTCCCCACATTCCCTTTGGGAAGCAGGATTCAAGTGCTCAGGGTGCAGCAGAGCTGGCGGATGGGATGGAGACACACAGAGCATCGGGATTATCCCCGCTTCCCACAGAAACCAATTCACAGCCATAAGCTCTGTGCGGGGGGAACACATTTATCCAAACCATGGTGCCCAGCTCGGCCTCACCTCATCATCTCAGCACCCACTTTGTGGCTCAGGGCCCTTCTGCTGCTTCCCTCCTTTCAAACACGAGCTGCTGGGAAAAGCAGGCGAGGGCTGGGATACCCTGAAGCTGCTTTGGGAAGGGACGTGGGCAATGAGGGGAGTAGAGAACAAGAAAAAGAAAGGTTTATTAAACAGCAACAAAACCACTTGAACAACCCCCCGCTTTGCTCCAGCCCAAGCTTGGCCCGTGGGGCTGCTCCAATCCCACTCCACAGTCGAGCTCAAGTCTTCCCAAATGCCCGTTGTGGATCCATAGGGATCCCGGGGGGGTCCCTACGGCTTCTGGCCGAGCGTGGGCCCTGCCGTGGCGATGACGGAGGAGCTGCTGCCCAGGGTTATGAGCGTGGTGCCAGCCCCTCCTGGCAGCACCCCTTGGGACAGCAGCTGTCTGCTGGCCAGAGCCTCTCTGCTGTGGATGATGGTGCTCCCCTCGTCCACCACAGAGGGAACCCTCCCCAGGGTCTCCACTGCCCCCAGAGCATGGCCGAGGGCTGCAGCGCTCTTGGTCAAGCTGACCTTCTCCCCGACGTGTCCCAGGGGTCCATCACCCTTCACCGTGGCCAGTGTTGAGGTCAGGATGACCGTCTTGGAAGCAGTCTGCAGGACCTTCGAGTGCACCAGGCTGGCGGGAGGGCTGGGGTTGCTGGCAAGGGTGACAGCACCAGTGGCAGAGGAGGAGGAGGAGGAGGAAGGCTGGATGCTCGGCAGCTTGAGGGGAACAGAGGTAGCCTCAGCCAACACAGACTTGGTCAGTGCAGACAGCTTGGCGTCCGACATGACGTACAGCGTCTTCATGGGGCTGGTGGTGGTCACTGTGGAGAAGGGGACAGCGTGGTCAGTGCCCACAGGGGCACGGTGCCACACGGCTGCTGCCCCAGTGGCAAGGTCACAGCTATTGACACTGAACAGAAGCCCTGGCCTTGGCCTTGACCCCAAAACCAACGCCAGCACCATCACAGCCTGGGCAAGGAAACCACAACAGCCAAACTGAGGCACCATCAGCCCGCTCCTCTCCAGAACCACCCAGACCCCCCAAGGAAGCCTCCTTTCTTCCTGCAGTGCCTGATCTTCCCCCAACAGAAGTCCTCTCCTGCTGGGACAGGGTGTCATGGCTCCTCCTCGGGCAAGCCCGCTCCAGCTTGCCCCATCCTCCCTGCTGAGCTGCCACAGACCACACTGAGCTCATGATGCTCTCCGTGGCCTGGCTCAAGGTACCACATTTCATGGCATCTCCACTCCATCCCACAGGCAGCACTGGGATGCTCAGACCCTCATCATGCTGCACCCCAGGAAGCAGCTAAAAGACTTCAGGCTTTGTGCAATGAAGGCCTCTGAGTCCTAAGGCAAAGGCAGAGGTTGTTACCCAATCCAAGTCATCTCCACAGGCCAAAGAGCAGAGGGTAGAGAGACCAAGAGAACCTAATCATTGGGTTTAGATGAGCTCAAGGGATAGGGAAAAGAGCCTGGAGACCTGCTGCTGGTTAAAGACAACACGGGCCACAAAGACCCCAGCCTGGAGCAGCCCATGGTTTGCCCCTGCAGTCGCCAGAGTTGGCTCCATCCCTTGGGAATGGGCACCAAGGAGTGGAAAGCAGCAGACCCAGCACGCTGGGTCACCTGGCAGCAGCAGCACATCTCAGCATCAGAATGCAACACAAGAGCGACCTGGAGCTGTTGGAGCAAGGCCAGAGGAGGCCACAGAGCTGCTGTAAGGGCTGGAGCAGCTCTGCTCTGGAGCCAGGCTGAGAGAGCTGGGCTGGGGCAGCCTGGAGAAGAGAAGGCTCCTGAAGGGGAGACCTGAGAGCAGCTCCAGTGCCTGAAGGGGCTGCAGGAAAGCTGGAGAGGGGCTTGGGACAAGGGCCTGTAGGGACAGGCCAAGGGGAATGGCTTTAACCTGCCCGAGGGGAGACTGAGATGAGCTCTTAGGCAGAAGCTCTTCCCTGTGAGGGTGCTGAGGCGCTGGCACAGGGTGCCCAGAGAAGCTGTGGCTGCCCCATCCCTGGCAGTGCTCAAGGCCAGGTTGGACACAGGGGCTTGGAGCAAGCTGCTCCAGTGGAAGGGGTCCCTGCCCATGGCAGGGGTTGGAGCTGGAGGAGCTTTAAGGTCCCTTCCAACCCAAACCAACCACTCTGTGATTTTATAATCTCCGATACAGCAGCACCAAAGTGTTCCTCACTCATCAGAGGTGTCACTGTGCCACAACCACCACCAGTGCAGTGTGAAACTGTCCCTAATGAAGCGCCTCGAGTGAGGAGGACACAGAACAAAGGCTGACAACAACTGCCTAACCAGGATGGGACCAGTGACCCCATCATCCTGAGGTCCACGAGGGCAGGACAGTGGAAACAGGCCAGTGGAAACTCCAGCCACCCCATGCAGGCTGGGGAAGCAGCACCCAGATGCGATGATGCTGTTTGACATCAGCAATGACCGCTCCATGAAACAAAGTGTTTGGAACGTTTCCTGCACTAAAACCCTGCAGCTCCAGCAGCTCTCACAAACTGATCCTCCCTGCTGCCCACAAAGCCAACCTGAACCTCCAGTGGAAGCAGCTGAAGTTCTCCACAGGTCTGACTTCACCCACTGGCTCTGACAAGTAACAAAAGGAACACAAAAAAGCCACGCTCAAGTCCACTTAAGCCCAGTGCTTCTGCACCTCTCTGCTGAGTCTGAGTGTCTGCAGAGTCAATCAGTTGGGTTTAATTCCTGCCAGGTCAAACGCGGGCACCACAGAGCTGCCCCTTTGGCCTTCTGGGCAACTGGCCCAGCCGCAGCGAGCCCCATCCACCAGATCCAGGCTGAGGGCTGACTACAGCTCACAGTGACACTTGGAAATCAGCTGGACCAAGGAAAAGGAAAGCTCTGGCTCAGCAGCGGGCTCTTTGGTACCGAAGCCGCTTCCAAGGATGCAATGGAGCCTTTGAGGATGCGATGGAGCACGCCACTGCTTAAGTCTAAGGCTACAGGCCGGGTAGTGGCTCTCAGCAGTGCTTTAGCTGTAGATAGATGGGTCTGCACAAGAGCATGACGGGGCCCTCATGACAAACTGCAGGTAGAGCCTTCCGTGTCTGGGCTCAAGTCTCACAGCCTCCTCTCCTGCAACAGCTCACAAATGGCTGCACGGAGCCAGAACCCCTTGTGCAGAGAAGCCACTGGGGAGCCTAACTGGAAGCGATGGGCTTCAAAAGGGCACGCCTCACCCGGCGGCACGGCTCCAACCCGGCCTCTGCTCCTCGCCCATCCCCACGAGTGCCATGCGCCTCACCTACGGGTGCTGCCGCGGGCAGGCGCGCCGCGGGGTCGGCAGGAGCCATCTCTGCACCAGCCTGGGCTTTGCTGAGATCCATGTGAGGCAGCAGCTTGCCAGGAGAGGCGGCGCTGGAGGCTGGGCCGGCCACGTTCCCACCAGCACCGTCTGGAGCCTGGAAGGGTTAAAGTAAGGGAGAGCTGCTGGAAATGCCCCCTATTGAGGATACAGCATCTGGGGATCTGTGCTAGACCTCACCTAACACAGCAGAGCACATCCTCTGCCTGCTTCTCCTTGCCTTGCCCTTGCTTCCAACCTGGCATTACCAAGACCGGCACTAACTCCTTGCCTTTCTGCAGAGGGGAATGGGGTGGCTCTATCCCCATCCCTGCCGTCAGGGAAATCACTCCTGCTCGTCATTAACCCTCTGCATTAATAGCACAGCAACAGCCAGGAGCTCAGGATTGATTCTCCCAAGTGCAGACCCACTTGGAAGAGCGAGACACTATGACCAGTGGCACCAGTGAAACCTGCATCAGCACACACCATTCTCTGCATCAGAAGAGCTTCCCTCTTGCTTGATGATGTACAACCCCCTCTGATGGTGGCACGTCCTGGAGAGCACTGATCAGCTGCAGTGGAATACCTGGAAATTCCCCATTCAAGAGGTTTTTCAAGTGTTTCTGGAGCTGCTTCACTTGCCTGAACTCTGCCTGGGTGCATCTGGTGTGTGTGCTCCTGTGCTCAACCTGCGGGCCCTCACAGCCCTGAGCTGACACAGCTCAAGCTCCAAAGGAGCTTTCCCAGCTACAAAAGCAGATACTCACCTCTCCAGTCAGACTCCTCTAAGGCAGCTTGCTCACAGCCCTCTACCACTGACAAGCACAGCTCAAGTCTGAGCCCCTCACCAGATGCCCAGGCAGGTCACAGCCTGCTCTGCAGCAAGGTTGGACCACAGCTCCCCTTGTGCCATCCAAAGGATGCTCCTGCCCAAAGCTCGAACCATGGCCTCAGCTTGCAGCTCCAGTCACTGCTGTGGAGATCTTTGTGCCACAAGAGTGTGATGCAGCATCAGCATCACTCCACGCTTTACGGAGCTACTACCAGGATATAACCAGCTGCAGGGAGGGACCCCATACAGAAAGTGTTCAAAGCACTCTGTGGAGCAGTTGCTTGAGGAGAGGAGCTGAAGCTCACTTGCATTTTCATTTTAAAGCCACCCAAACACTCTCGCTGCTTCTCACTCTGCTGCTCACAGAAAGCATCTGCACCAAACTCCCCCGGGAGAGTCCTCAGTCTCCCACCTCCTGGTTTAATGGGTGACCCAATAGATTACATGCCCTGCTACAGGCATCACCCAGCCCCTGGAGGTGAAGAACCACAGTGCACAGCCACAGCAGAGCTGGAATGTCAAAGGGAACCCAACCAACACCACCAGCTACTGCTGAAAACACACGTCTGAGCCCTCAAGTTCTCCTCCAAAGCCTTTTGTAAATGTGCTCATTTACAGGAAGCCCGGTGAGCTTACCCAATCCTGTGTGCTAAAGGGCCAGGGAGCTGATGTCAGGGGCTATAATTAGCTCCAAAAACACAGAGCTCATGCCATTTCCTGTAACACACAGCTTTCAGTCTGCTTGTGAAGCAGCTCTCCCAGCCCGCTGCACAATGAAGCCCTACCTTAAGCACACAAGCTCAGCACTGTAGGGGGAAGTCACAGTGTGTGATCCAGTATCCAGTTCCAAGAGCCTTAAACATTAAGCTGTATGTGATGCTGCTCTCCCTGGAGCTGATGTGCACCAGGTTTCATCACAGTGGGCAGTCACTGTGCTGCTGGACACTGAGGGTCCCTCAAAGGTAACAAAGGAGAGCACAGGAGTTCTGATGGTTGATCAAACAGCCTCTGAAGAGCCCAAAAACCGTGTCCAACATGGATGAAGAAGGAAAGCATCTTGGCTGGTGACACAGACATGGGATTGAGCACCCTCAGCAAGTCTGCCCAGGACACCGAGCTGTGTGGTGCTGGTAACACGAGGGAAGGGATGGGATCCACAGAGACCTGGAGAGGCTGGAGGGATGGGTCCATGCAAACCCCATGGAGTTCAAAATGCAAGGTGCTGCCCATGGGTCAGGGCAATTCCAAGCACAAACACAGGCTGGGGGAGGCTGGATGGAGCAGCCTTGAGGAGAAGGACTTGGGGGTGTTGGGTGAGAAGCTCAATGTGACCCAGGACATCCAGCTCTGGGGCAACAGCACCTGGGGGACGTGGAGCTGCTGGAGCAAGGCCAGAGGAGGCCACAAAGATGCTGCAAGGGCTGGAGCAGCTCTGCTCTGGAGCCAGGCTGAGAGAGCTGGGCTGGGGCAGCCTGGACAAGAGAAGGCTCCTGAAGGGGAGACCTGAGAGCAGCTCCAGTGCCTGAAAGGGGCTGCAGGAAACCTGGAGAGGGGCTTGGGACAAGGGCCTGTAGGGACAGGCCAAGGGGAATGGCTTTAACCTGCCCGAGGGGAGACTGAGATGAGCTCTCAGGCAGAAGCTCTTCCCTGTGAGGGTGCTGAGGCACTGGCACAGGGTGCCCAGGGAAGCTGTGACACTGTCCATGTTACAGTACCCAAGACCACTACATTCACAACAGAACCCCCTCTCTGACTCAGCACCTTTTACTTTCAACTCAACCACACCAAAACTTAACCTAGGAAGCCAGAAGGCAGCCGGGATCCTTGCGACAGTACCTGGCATGTGTCGAGAGTCCAGATATTGAGACCTTTTCCTAACTGTCAGAGATCCACCTTCAAGAGGAGATCTGTATCCAACAGTCACCACCTTGGAGCACACACTCAGCACACCATAAACTGGTTTCAGCAGCACAGCAGCAAGAAGGAGCAGGAACTGGGGTCAGGGAGAAGGTAACAGTGCAGTATCCCAAACTCCCACAGGGCCCAGCCTCACAACAGGGCATCTACTTTGCTGACAGAGCTGAGCACGAGCAGCTTGTGCCCAGGCAGCCCCCAGCATCCTGGCCTGGATCAGCACCAGTGCGGCAGCAGGGCCAGGGCAGGGATTGTGCCCCTGCACTGGGCACTGGTGAGGCTGCACCTCAAATCCTGTGTTCAGCTCTGGGCCCCTCACTACAACAGAGACATTGAGGGGCTGGAGTGGGGCCAGAGAAGGGCAATGGGGCTGGAGCAGGGCCTGGAGCACAAGTGTGATGGGGAAGGGCTGAGGGACCTGGGGGGTTCAGTCTGGGGGGCACCTGATCGCTGCCTACAACTGCCTGAGAGGAGGATGGAGCCAGGAGGGGCTGGGCTCTGCTCCCAAGGGATGGGACAAGAGGAAACGACCTCAAGCTGCCCCAGGGCAGGTTTAGATGGAGCTGAGGAACAATTCCTGCCCCAGAGGGTGCTCAGGCATTGGAACAGGCTGCCCAGGGCAGGGCTGCAGTCACCGTCCCTGCAAGTGCTCACACACTGTGGGTACAAGGCCCTCAGTGCCATGGGTTGGTGGTGGCCTTGGCAGGGCTGGGAATGGTTGGACTGGATGAGCTTAAAGCTCTTTTCCAACCTGGTTGATTCTGTGATGGTCAGAAGCAGCATCTTCAAGACCCCAACTCTCTTGCCTGAACAGACAGGTGGGAGCTTTCCTCCTCCCACCAAAACCTGTCTCTGCCAAAACCTGGAGCTTTAGGAACAAATCCTGTGCTGATGTCAGCTTCTGGAGTCCAGCTGGAGATCTCCTCAGTGTGGTCCTACTGGGCTATGGAGCACAACCAACCCTGCTGCTAACAGACATGAAGGGGTGTCCTAACAACCCTTTCTGTGCAGCCTCAAAGTGCTCATGACACCCAACAGACATGCCCAGGGACACTTCCCCCACGACAGCCCTTGACTGTGATGGTCAGAAAAAGCTCACAAGAGCAGCAGTGGACACGTTCCTTACGGAGAAGATGCCAGAAGTTACCTGAGGTGCCTGTGTGTGCATTGCCTGCTCCTCAAGCTGGGGCTGCACAGTGCCCATGGCAGCCTGGCTCAGTGTGGTCACGCGGCTGGGCTGCCCTCGCAGCGTCACAGTAATGGTCGTGGGGGCCTTCAAGCCTGGAAAACACACGTGCAACACGTTCCTGAGACACATGGAGGCCACATTCACCAACCTGGGGGCATCAAAAACCTCTTCCCATGCTCAGGAATCCCCCAGATAGAGCTCAGAGGCAAAATAAGCTTTGGGAACACTGGTCTCGAGGCGATGGGGTGCTTCAGACACCCCTGTCCCTCACCTGCTGCCTGGTTGGAGATCTGAGCCAGGCCAGGGAGGCTGCTGGCCAGCTTGGCCAGGCCCCCATTCGTCAGCAGCTGGTGAATGGCTGTGGGCTTCCCACCCGCTGAGGCTCCCAAGGACAGAGAGGTGGCAACGGGGATGGTGCGGACGACGGTGCTGGTGTCTGTGGTTATAGCGCTCAGGTTCTGGATAGGTGCAGGGGTCTTCACAGCTGAGGTCTGGAAGGAGAAGAAGAAGCAGTGAGAACCTGGAAGGAAGCCAGAGGTCTTTCGAGTCTCCACACATCATCCTGGTGGCCACGAGCAGGTCTAAATGCAAGTGAACTCGTCCCTTCCAGTCTGCACACCCTTGTTTCAACTTGACCACGAGAAACTCTGGCTCCTCTTCTAAGGAAGCCACCAGGGCTGAATGGGCTTATCTCCAGCTGAAGTTGCCTGAGACACCACAGGCATGTGTCTCCACATAAGAACACAGATCCCCCCAGTTCATCCTCTGTCTCCTTTCCACCATTTTCTAGGTGAAAATCCTCCAGCCCTGCTTCCTAGACCTCATCACTGGAATCCTTAGCCCACATCTGCAGGCTGCCAGGGCTTGGATGCATCACTTCAGCTGCAGTTCACACCTACCCCATCATCCCTTCTAGTTCTGAAGCACACAGGGCCTATGAGGGATCCCCTTTGACTCCTTTACCCTGCTCAGAGCTTCCCTCCAGCACGGGATCTCTGATACCTGGAGGCTGCATACCTGCACGGGCTGCCCAGCAGCAGCCACACTGGCTGGAAGGGGAGATGACTTGGTCCCAATGTCCTGCAGGCTGAAGCTCAGCCCTTGCAGCAGGCTGCTGGCAGATGCTGCTCCTAAAAACAAATGCAACGAATAACATGAGGCTTGGAGAATTCAGCAGCACGATGGAATTCCAGGTGTGCTGCATGGCAGGCAACCGCAAAGCTGCTCCTTAAAGAGGAGCATCCCAAGCAGCCCGCCTCGAGGTTGGGATCCTCCCAGCCACTCTACACACACAGTCCAACCCATTTCACTGCTGCAGCTACCAGTGAGGTTAGATGTGAGACCTGGGAGCAAGAGGAGGTCGGGTTTGGTGTCTCAAAGCATCATGACATTGAAGTGACACAATTAACAAGTCACCTGCAGCCTCACTCAATGCATCCCATGGGATCTCAAACGCTGCCTCAGCCAAACCCAAAGCAACCAGAGAATGCAAGAAAGGATCCACCAAACCATTCTGAACCTGCTTTACCTTTTACATTCACAAGAGACATGGAGAGAGGCAGGTACCTTGGAGGGTACTGGCTGGCTGGGCCTGCAGGCAGTGGGTGCTGCTGGCCACCAGCCTGCTCTGCAGGGCATGGAAAGCACTGGGTGTCGTGCTGCTGGGGATCACAGAGGATGGAGCAGGGCTCGTGGAGGAGGTTTCTGTTGCTGAACTCAGCCTGCAGAGCAAACAGGAGAGAAGATGAAGAGACTGGTTAGCAATGTGAGCTGGCTCTGCCAGGGACTGTCACGAGCCTAAAGCAGGGCTCCTGGAAGCATAAGGCTACAAAATGAGCTACAAAAACCCAAAGCAAGTGATGTTTCCCTGCTGTTTCCAGAGCAGGTAAAACAAGGAGCACTTCCACCAAAAGTGGTGTATTTCCAAATTGGAAGTGAGCTTGTTCCATGTCTGCACCTACCTCCATGGGCTGTGCAGCCCTGCCCAAGAGGAATCTACCCTGTAGTGATGCTTCTCCTTTTTAGAACCCACTTGCTGCTTGGAAACAGCTCTTCTTCCTCTCCCTTCCCACATCAGAGTCCAGTTCTCCAAAGCTTGGATTGATTTAAAAGGGAAAACACTGATGTGAGATCTCAACATCAGATTCATTTCCCAGCATAAATCCCACGAGCCAATATCAAGGCTTCTTCAGGCTGCCCAAGGAAGTTGTGAATGCTCCATCCCTGGCACTGTTCAAGGCCAGGTTGGACACAGGGGCTTGGAGCAAGCTGCTCCAGTGGAAGGGGTCCCTGCCCATGGCAAGGGCTTGGAGCTGGATGAGCTTTAAGGTCCTTTCCAACCCAAACCATTCCATGATTCTTTAACCTATCTCTGGAAAAGAAAGCTTGGCTGTCAGAGGGAATGCAGGGCAGAACTAAACACCCCATTTCTGGCAAAGACATCACAGTCATTCCAAAGGCAGAGATGGGATTTGGGGAACCACATACAAATATAACTTCTGCCATTCTCCAACTCAACTGCTGGTTGAGAAACAGAGCTCAGGAGCCTCCTGCACCTCCCAAAACTCCAGTCACAAGTCAGACACCAGCAAGCTCCCCATGCAGAACCCACCCTGTTGTGGTGCCTCCCATCAGCAGCCTGTCCCATAGACCCCAGTGCACTCACTTGGGGGTGGTGAGCAGTCCTGAGAGCTCCTTCACGCCCGGCACAGCCTGGCCAACAGCCACGGGGACCGGCTTCCCAGCGACCACTGCAAGAGAACAGAAGAAGGAATGTCCCTTTCTCTCCTCTGGGAGTCTCCAGGGATGCCCCATCTCTCACACAGCTCCCCACGGGCTCATCCTGCTCACAGAGCACCTCCTGAAGGAAAGCTCTGCCGCAGACACGCTCCAGCTACCGGAGATGGGAGCATCCAACAGAGCAGAGCTGTGGCTAAAAACCAGAAAGTTGCCATAGTGGAAGTGTTACAAGAGACAAAATGGAAGGAATCAGCTTCATAGATCTCTAAAGCAGTCAAATCTCACACCCTCAGCATCAAATCTCTCTCCTAAACGTTATCTGCTCTTAATCCCCTCTTCCTAATCCATCACAGCACGGATCTAACACCTCAGCACAGCAGTTTGGACCTGGCTGGTTGCTACTGATGGAGTTTGGTCCCCATCCTTTAGAACCACTTTACAAAATACACAGGGATGCAACAAGTCACGAGATGTGTTTATTGCAGCTTTTGAGGGATACAACTGAGTCTGGCTGGTGCCTTCCTCTGCTCACACGCACGGTTAAAGGGAATTCTTGCTTTGGTTCATGTTTTACTTCTGCAATTCATTTCCTTTCTGTGGAAAGAAGTAAAGTTTGGAAAATTAAAATAAGAAGATTCCAGTCTGCAGAGATTTGCAAAGCTGCCAGGAGAGGAACTGGGACCTTCAAGGATGCGTGGTGCTTAATCCTATTTCCCAGTTCAAAGGAACTCCTGAAGTAACCACGAGGTGCTTCCGAGGGAGTGGAATTCTCTCTCAGCTTTGAACCCCTGTGATTTCCTCCCAGAATGGAGACATGACCTTTCCATCCTGCCCTGCACTGAACTAGCACTGACAATGAGAACTGCTGGGCACATCTGGAGCGCTGCACTCCACCACGAGGAAGACACAGACGTGAGGAAGATGTATGGGCCAGCACCAAGGCAACATCCTCCAGGTCTAGGGTGAGAGCAGCCAAAGCTTTCAGCCTCCCTTGTGAAGGCTCAAGGGGAAGAAGATGGAGCACATCACCTCTTCTTGGACAGCAGGGCCTCTGCAAGGTGGGTTTTCCCAGCCACAGAGGCAGGAGATGAGC
Source organism: Pezoporus wallicus (assembly GCF_028554395.1). Classification (NCBI taxonomy): domain Eukaryota; kingdom Metazoa; phylum Chordata; class Aves; order Psittaciformes; family Psittacidae; genus Pezoporus; species Pezoporus wallicus. The sequence goes on from NW_026636985.1 coordinate 2,568,161, forward strand.
TGGAATTTTATGTGTATCAAGTGTGTATTGTGCCACTCAAGGGCCAAAGGGGATGAGCAGAGCGGGACATTCGGCTGCATCTTGAAGTCTGGACACACAAAGGACTTCCAGAGGAAGGAACATCACCATCATCCCTAAAGCAGGAGCACGATCCAGGTGAGAGCTTCATTCAGGAGCAGAACTGGAGGTGCACACGACCTACTTGGAGCAAGGGGTCCACCAGGACCTTCCTGCTTCCAGCAGCGCTCAATGCCTCGGAGGAAGGAGCCAAATTCCCCTTGGCTGCCACGGAGCACTTCACTGGAGCGTGCTATAGCAAAGAGAGGCTCCTGCCAAGCTGCTGCGTGCTGCGAGCCCCCACGCTCCCCAGCTCTCCCCACGGCACTCACACCTTGAGGCTCAGCCTGGTTTGTGCAGCTCACAGCTCCCTCCCCACGGGGCCCAGCACCGAGCCCGCTCTCTGGTTCAGCAGCAGCTGTACAATCACAACTCACTTTCTGCCTGGGTGCTGAGGGCTGCTCCGTTCCCCACGCCAGCAGCATCGCCGTGAGACACAATGGTCACCTTGATTTTGGCGCGTTTGGAGGGTTTGGTGCACTGGGTCGGGCTGGGGGTCTGGTGCCTCTTCAGCTGCACACGTACATCATCTTTGTCAGCCCCTTCCGAGTGCTCTGAGGACACTGGAACTAGGGGACACAGAAGGAGCTGTTTGAAAAGTGGTGGCCGGTCCCTCGAGGTCAGCGCTGCTCCCAGGTGTGGAGAAGGGACACATGCCCATGCACGCTTCCAGAGCTCCCTCCATGCCAGCCTTGCCCATCTCCCATGCACCAGGAGCTCACACATCTCCTTTTCACCATCTACTTCATCTTCCACATGCCCTAAGCTCCTGGTTTAGGGCCAGGACTTCACTTAAGCTATATACAGCACTTAAGCATATACAGCACATCACAGCACATAAAGCCTGTCTTGCCTCTGTGGCGAAGGAAAAGAGATGCCTCCAGTGATAGCACATCTCCTCATGGACACTTCTCATTTAACAATGAATCCTGGCATCAGACCTCTCCAACATCCCTCAGCTCCAGGTGAGGGGATGAGGATGCAGAGACTCACAGAGCTGGTGCTGCCAGTGCTGGATTAAAGCTCAGCCTGCTCCTGACACACCAGCAAAGGTATGTGCATGCCTGCCATCCAGCACATCCCTTCCAGTGCTCCTCACTGGCCCTCCAGGAGCTAAAGCACAGGCATTTTAAAGGCACTGAGCAAAGCAGCATGAGCACAGGAGGTGCTGCAGCAAAGCCAAGCCCCAGATACCCTGCACTGCTTGAGACTACGGGGGAAAACCACAAGCTGGGATTTCTCTTCCACATCAATGGCTTCTTTTGCCGTCATGTCCTTGACACATCACATCCTGCCCAGAGCATGAGCTTGCCAGGGCCAGGGCTACCCAAAACAGCCGAGAGAAGCACCTCTGGGCAGCTCAGGCACAAAACACAGTCAAGAGCTGCCACATCCTGCCCATCTGCTCTCCATGGGTCTCCCACCACTGGTGTAGGATCATCCAGCCCTCTCCATGCAAAGCTCCTGCAGACCACTGCTGGGCCAGCTAAGTCCCTTGCTCCAGATGGTCCTGAGTGTCCAAGCTGTGTAGTCAACAACCCAGGGGCCAAGATGCACATACCTTTTCATTTACATATAGATAAATATGGATATATTACATACAATCAATATAGATGTCCATGCGTGTCTGTGTATGCATTTACAGCCTCCCCTGCTTACCACCCATAAACCTCTGAACTGGGCGTACAACAAGACTGTGGCCAAAACCCTACATGTCAGACAACTCCTAGCATTCTGGGGCCACTCCTCTCCCCAGGGTAAGTGCCAAGATTGGTGTCCTGATCCCCACAGCTGAACATCATAGAATCACCATTAATTTGGTTGGAAGGGACCTTAAACCTCATTCAGTTCCAACCCCCTGCCACAGGCAGGGACCCCTTCCACTGGAGCAGCTTGCTCCAAGCCCCTGTGTCCAACCTGGCCTTGAACACTGCCAGGGATGGGGCAGCCACAGCTTCTCTGGGCACCCTGTGCCAGCACCTCAGCACCCTCACAGGGAAGAGCTTCTGCCTAAGAGCTCATCTCAGTCTCCCCTCGGGCAGGTTAAAGCCATTCCCCTTGGCCTGGCCCTACAGGCCCTTGTCCAAAGCCCCTCTCCAGGTTTCCTGCAGCCCCTTTAGGCACTGGAGCTGCTCTAAGCTCTCCCCTTCAGCAGCCTTCTCTTCCTGTGCCTCCCACCCTCCTGCAAACATGCACGATCCAAATCAGCATCCAGAGACCTCTTCAGGCGTGCACAGACCCCAGGCACCAAAGCCACCCCCCACAGTGCCACCAGCCAAGCAGGGCAGTGAAAGGGCACATGCACAGGCAGCGGCATGAGGTGCCCCTCAAAGCAAGCAGTGACCCAACATCCCTTTGTGTCCCCACTGCAGGAGAGAGGAGCCCACTTCTACTCGCACTGGGGCTGCGTGCTCAGGAGCACAGAATGGTTTGGGTTGGAAAGGACCTTAAGCTCATCCAGCTCCAACCCCCTGCCACGGGCAGGGACACCTCACACTAGAGCAGCTTGCTCCAAGCCCCATCCAACCTGGCCTTGAACATGCCCAATCATCCCACTCCCAAAGCTGTGCGACCCAGCTCCTACCTCACATCTCACTCGTCCAAGCCAGTGTAGTAAAGAGCTCAGAGATCTCAATCTGCTTTGGATCAAAACAGAGGCCAGGCTGGTGCCAGCCTCTCCACACATCCCCACCAGCACAGGAACAGCCAGTGTGCTTCCTCTTCCCAGCTGATGCTGCGTGGGAGGACTCTGGATAAGCACAGGGCTCTGTGTGTGTGCTTCCAGGCCAACCTCATCACACAGGGGAGGGCACAAAACAAGGCTTGAGGCAGAAAGAAACCTTTAGACGAGGCTGAAAGGAGAAAGAAACCTTTACACCAACCAGCCCAGACAATCCCTGCCTCGGGAGCTGTTGCCACAGTTGTACACGTGCAGTTTGGCCTATCTGGGGTGTGTTCAAGGAACCTGTATCCTTGGAGTCTCCACATCATGTGGCAAAGTACCACCAGCTTCTCTGCACCCATGGTTTGCCTCATCCAGTTGAAAGCATCAGTAGTGGGCTATGGAGAAAGGCCAATTCCTATCCACATCAATGCTCTCAGCACCCTGGGGTCACCCAATAGGAGAACTGACACCAACAGCCCCCCGGGGCTTGGATTTCAGCTCCTCCTCATCTCCTAATCCCAGATCCATATAGTCACTGCCTTTCAGGATGGCAAAACATCTCTTTACATGTGCTGTGGATCCCCAACCCTCAGAGCAACACATACACATCCCTCTGCGTGCACCAGCACCCAGCACGAGATAGCACAGGACTACAGACTGCTCACTCCACGTCCCCTGGTGCAGACAGCATCCCTCTTCCACCCCATCATTATCTTCCCAAAGCCATCCCTGTCCCTGACCTCTCTGCTCTAACTTGCTCTAGGCAAAACCCACTGCCCCACATGTCCACATCTGCCCCTTCAGTGACACTTGTATCTGCTCCTATGTGTTTGGGATGCTCCACCAACACTCATGGTCTCCCAGGCTGCTGTTCACACCCCCCCTCGACCCCAGCACAGGAGCACAGGTTAAATTCACAACCACAAATGTCACCACATCAGTCACAAAGCTTTAGTCCACCAGAGCAAAACCAACTGCCAGCCTCCACAGCTCCATGTACCCACCGGGAGAGGGGAAGAGCTCAGGGGAAGTTATTGCTCTCAGTAGCAAGGAGCCATCAGCTTTAGCTTCAAATACAGCAGTGAGAAAGCAAGAAGCAGGGGGACAAGGGGACACGCTGGGCCACATCCCCAAACCAGTGCAAGGGGAGAGGAAGAGGATGAAAGGAGGTAGCAGAGACAGAGAGAAGGAGGGAGACAGAGAAAGAGACAGGAAGAAGTGAGGAGATACTCACCAAAGAGACATGAAGAGGTGCCAGGAGGAAGAGCTTTCCTCACCAGCATGTTTTGTTTCAGAAAAGCAGCAAACTGAGCTGAAACGAATCAGAGAGAATTACAGTATCACAGCCCGGCTCTGGAGGGGACACACAGCTCCAGGGACACCACTGGGACCCACACAGAGAGCTCCAGACACCACTCAGCCACCGAGCACAACGGAGACACTCCAACCTCCTGCTCCTCACAGCAGTGCAGCACATCCCACACCACAAGAGGCTCCATCCCAGCTTTCACAGACAGCACAGCCCAACAGCAGGAGCTCTCTCCAGCCCCAGAGAGATGAGGAAAAGCTCCAGCACCCAGGAATGACAGCAGGCTTGGCTATGAGAGGCACAGTTTGCTCAGCCAAGTAGTGGCACCAAGCTGGGAGACACCAGCCAGCACTTTCCTGAACAGCTACAGCCACCAAACACAGGCCAGAGGCCACCCTGCCCCAGGGCTCCTGGCATGACAAGGCAGCCCCAACACATCCCATTGCACAGACCTTCCCTCCCATGTGATAGAAACCTCCTCTGCTACAACAAAGGAACAGATTCCTTTAGTCTGTGCTCTCAGAAATTAAGGTTCAACTTCCCCCTGGAGTCAGAGAAAGACTTCAGGGAATGTCAGAGAAACACTTTAGGGAATGTGGAGGGTGACACTGCTGCGGGAGACAACAACAAGGAGAGAAGAGAGGATGGAGAACTACACCCCAGGTGCTGCTGACATTCACCACAAGGAATCATCCCCAATACCCCCATGACCTGCATTCCAGTGTTCACCATTGGGCTGAAGCTGAAGTTTGTAACCAGCATCCAACAGGACAAAAACCATATGGCTGAAGCTGGTTTCTTACTCAGAGCAGGTTTTGCACTGCCATCTGATGCAAGATGACTCTGCAATGACTCAAACCCATTGTTCCAGTCACAATCCAGCCTCAATCACCTCCTCAGTACCTTCATTCTCTCTCCCAAGCAGCCTTTAAGGCTGACACACCACTCAAGGGGCTCACACTTGAATTAAGTGTGGCTATGTGCTGACTTGGTCAGCCAGAAGTTAAAACCCTTCTGCCAAAACACTATTTCCAACCTAATTCCAACCCTCCATCAGATGACAGTGACAGGGGCCAAGCTGCAGGGAAAGCTGCCACAGGGAGCTTAGGATCCAAGACAGGACTCAGAAGACAAGAACCTACACACATCACGACAGAGAAAGACCAAAACTCCAGCTGCTGAGAGGGGAGAGGGTGGGGAAGCTGCAGGGCATTACCTTGGGCCTGCTTGTGTGCGAGGACAGTGTCTGGCCTTGGCACGTGCCTCTTCAGCAGCTGCGTGGGGCCCATCTGGCTGGGCTTCTGCAGGGAGGACACAGCGGCCACTTTGGTCTTGGGGCTTGAAGTGGGGCTGCTGGACAGGTCCTGCTCGAAGAGAAGGAACACATCTTACCCCCGTGTCCCTAAGGAGCAGTTGGAAGCCTGAGTGCAGCAGCACAGCCTTCCCCACGGAGCACATCTGTTTGCCCCACCACAAGCCTCAGGATTCCCCTCACCTCCCTCTTCCAACACACTGATTGACAAGAAGCCCCCCATGACCCAGCTTCAATGTGCACCTGAGCCCAGAACTCCCCCCTGTGCTGGGCAGCACCCCCAGAGCGTGAGCCCCCCCTGGAGCCCTGACCCAGCTCTGGGACAGCAGCACCAGAGGGACCTGGAGCTGTTTGAGTGGGTCCAGAGGAGGCCACGGAGCTGCTGCAAGGGCTGGAGCAGCTCTGCTCTGGAGCCAGGCTGAGAGAGCTGGGCTGGGGCAGCCTGGACAAGAGAAGGCTCCTGAAGGGGAGACCTGAGAGCAGCTCCAGTGCCTGAAGGGGCTGCAGGAAACCTGGAGAGGGCTTGGGACAAGGGCCTGTAGGGCCAGGCCAAGGGGAATGGCTTGAACCTGCCAGAGGGGAGACCGAGATGAGCTCTTAGGCAGAAGCTCTTCCCTGGGATGGTGCTGAGGCGCTGGCACAGGGTGCCCAGAGAAGCTGTGGCTGCCCCATCCCTGGCAGGGTTCAAGGCCAGGCTGGAGCAAGCTGCTCTAGTGGAAGGTGTCTGAAATGAGACAATCTTTAAGGTCCCTTCAACCCAAACCAACCACTCTGTGATCTGATGATAATTCACTGACACAAAAGCATCTGTTAAAAAACCTCAGCCTCCCCCGGCTCAAAGTACCCCAGAGTGAGCCCCCACCTCTGAGCCTGAAGGAGAAGCAGGCACTTTGGCTGCTGGGGAGGCAGGTCTGCTGCTCCTTTCTGGCAGGTCAAAGGACAGATCCCTCCTGGTGGAGTCTCGGGGCTTCTTCTTCTTCTCGGCATCCAGGTCACGGGGATCAGAGCCCGAGTGGCTCTCTGCTCGGGTGAGGACTCCAGTCAAGAAGTCAGCTATTTCATCCTAGGAAGGGTGAAACACAGAGTAAGTGCTGTGCAGGGGTCTCACCAACTCGCCTTCACAGCTTAAAACAAGAAGAGAACAAAAGATTCCTGAAGGGACAAGGCTCTCTCTAATAGTCCACAAAAAGAAACCCTAAAACCTTACAGACAGAGCTTGGCTTCTCATTTAAGCTCATACCCCACTGATTTCTGACACATGGGAGAGAAGCAGGATGGGATCTCCAATGCTCCTGCTTCATTCCCCAGGCAGAGGGTACTGGACAACCTTGAAACCCGCTCTTTATTTAAGGTGCACTACCAGGAAGCTCATGTTTCTCCTCCTGAAAGGAGAGGGACGCTTCCAAATCCCACCCATGAGATAACTCCCTTCAACCCAACCAAGCCTGGCAGGGAGGTTAGAACTTGTGGTGTCACTGAGACATTTTAGCACAGGGTTGGTTTAGAGATAGGAAGTGTAAGAGGAAGATTTCTGTGCTTACCTGGATGCAGCGGTCCACCATGCTCTGGGTGAGGCCTTCTGACTTCTTTTTGGCTTTGCTTATCCTGTTCAATAAACCAGATGGAAGTCAACACGTTGGGTTTCACACTCACAAGAGCATGCCTTCAGTCCCACTATCAGTTTCACATTGCTCTTTCCTCTTCTTCACTGATCATCTCCACTATAGACTTATGATGCTCCAAACCCTTGTCTGTGCTGCTGGGTGCAGCTCTGGCCTCAGCCCAACTCTATTCTCACTCCTTGCTCAGGGTTTTGCTGCAGTTATCCCAAACATACACAAGTCTCCTGAAACCTTAAAAGCCTCTTGCCTCCTGCACGGCTCTTCCAGCCTCCCTCACCCTAGTTCTGGTCACAGCCTCCAAAAGCCATGTATTCCAGAGGCAGGGGAGGCATGAAAGAGCAAATACTTGCTCTGGGGTCATCCCATGCTGTACCCTGGATCTTTACTGGGAGAAATGATACAGACTTATCACAGAAAAACAACCCTCTCTCCAACCTTCCAGGTTTGGAGCAACAAAGCTGATCCTGATGGAGCACGTTTCTGCAGTTCCCATCTGGTTTCGCTACCCAAACTGGGGGTTCATTTGTGCACAGCACGCTGAGATGCTGCCCAGTGTTCCTGGGAAGAGAGGATCCATCCGGGAGAGCGTTACCTGAGGTTGTCATCTGCTCCTCCCACCACCACCATGCTGTTATCAGCTCGTATCTTCTCCCGGAAATCTTCCATGGCTTCCATGTTGCACTGCAGGGAATTCTGCCCGATCACAAAGAGGACAGGGGTCTTCATCTCCAGGAGGGGGTCATCAACATCCTGCAAGAGCAAAGGAACTGTAATCCAGAAGGACCAATCCCGTCTTAGGAGCAAACCTGGGATAAGGCTGAAGTGAAGCTTCCCAGTGGGATTTACACAGCCAGACCAATCCCAAAGGAAACTGCTCCAGAGCTGCACCATGCTCCAGCAAATGCCTTTGATACAGATTCCCACTGCCCTCAGAATCAGCCATTTCAACAGCTCAACCCAACAGTCCCAACGCCATCACACACTGGTCAGTTAATAAAGGAGCAATTTGGGCTCCATATGAATCAACCCAAATTGTCCTCTCCAGGGCAAAAGGCCACAGTGAACAAGTGACCCCACAGATAAGACCCCAGGATGGAGCAAACCTGTGTAACAGCACAGACAAGCCAACATAGGACTCCTCACCCCACTCTTGCTGTTAAATGGCTCCATGTGCCTTTGGTCCTTACCCCTCTGGGGCCATCCACAGTGAGAAGGGGGAATCCAAGGCACACAACTGCAGTGACATACTCCATCACTGAAACCTGGGGGGAAAAAGAGTCAGCAACTCAACAGCTGAGTGCATCAAGGTGCAAACACAGCTCTGCCAGGTCCTGCCAGGCACAGAAACATCTTCCATGCTTAGAACTGGCTTTGTTGGGTTAAAAGAGTGGGGGAAAAGACATGGAGTGGGTCAAAAGACTAATTATATGTGGCAAAGTCCCTACAGGCCCTTGTCCCAAGCCCCTCTCCAGGTTTCCTGCAGCCCCCTTAGGCACTGGAGCTGCTCTCAGGTCTCCTCTTCAGGAGCCTTCTCTTCTCCAGGATGCCCCAGCCCAGCTCTCTCAGCCTGGCTCCAGAGCAGAGCTGCTCCAGCCCTTGCAGCATCTTCGTGGCCTCCTCTGGCCTCGCTCCAACAGCTCCACATCCCTCTTGTGCCATTGTCCCAGAGCTGGACACAGATGAAGTGTGCCAGGGACACAACTGAGGGGGGCAGCGGGCACTTGGGAAGGGAGAGCCACCCTGCAGAATGACCTGGATGGGCTGGAAGAGTGTGCTGAGAACCCCATGATCAGCAAGGACAAGTGTAAAATCTTGCAGACAAGGCAGAAGCTCTTCCCTGTGAGGGTGCTGAGGCGCTGGCACAGGGTGCCCAGAGAAGCTGTGGCTGCCCCATCCCTGGCAGTGCTCAAGGCCAGGTTGGACACAGGGGCTTGGAGCAAGCTGCTCCAGTGGAAGGGGTTGGAACTGGATGAGCTTTAAACTCCCTTCTGACACAAACTGCTCTGTGATTCTCTGATAAAGATGTCATTGTCCCACTCGGTGCTTATCAGGCCACCCCTGGTATACTGGGTACAGTTTTGATCCTTGCTATGCAAAAAAGCTGTGGACAGGCTGGAGAAGGTCCAGAGAAGAGCCACGAAGATGATCCAAGCAATGGGCAGTACATGAAGAAAGGCTGAGAAAGCTGGGTCTGTTCAACCTTGATATGAGAGGGCTCAGGGGAGACCTTATCCCCATGTTCCAGTACTTAAAGGGTGGCTACAAAGAAGCTGGAGACTCTCTTTTGACAAGGACTCGCATGGATAGGACAAGGGGTAATGTGCAGAAGTTACTCCTGGGGAGATTCCAGCTGGACACAAAAGGAAAACTGTTTGCAGTGAGAACAACCAGCCACTGGAATAACCTCAACAGGGAAGTGCTGGACTCCCCACCACTGGACATTCAAGACTTGGCTGGACAGGGTGCTGGGACATCTAGTCTAGCTCATGTTTTGCCTAGAAAGGTTGGACCAGCTGATCCATGAACAACCTGGGATGCTATGGAATTGTCTATGCCCCCAGGACCAGGAAGGGCATCTGTCTCAAAGCCAGGCCTTGGGAAGAGAAAAGGGACAAGCACAACCCTTCTTAAAAAGTCTTAAACCAGCAGCAATTCAAACCTAACTCTGAACTGAAGCTGTCAAGTGGGAGGACGTGAAGGAATCGGGTACTTACGTGACAGGCCACCAAGGCACCGGTGTTCCACCCGATCAGGATGATGGGCTTGTGAGAGAAGTGGCTGTGAATCTATGGGGGAAAGAACAAGACATGGGGGAAAGAGAGGGACAGACAACAGGATGATGATGCCTGGGGTGGGACAACACCTCCAGCAAGGGGAGGAGTGGGATGGGAGCAGCAGAGGTTTGTTGCTGTACTCACCTCGGCCACTTTGCCCCTCACAGCCCCAATCATGTGCTCGAGACACTGCAGTACTCCCACCCCACTGCCGTTGTTCAGCAGGTGGGTGGTGATGGGAATCACCTGAGGGGTGAAAGGGAAGGTCAATGAATAACCAGGGATCTGCTGGGAATGAGCACTGACAACAACTAGCACGGACTGGAACCACATCTGGGCATGAATTTATGCTTCTTGCTCCTTCTTTCCCCTGGGATTCACTCCCACAGAAAGTGAAACCCCCTAAAAACAGGAAATGAAGAATTCCCCCCAGAGACAATCCCTGCCATTCACCTGGCTCTGATACACCCAGTACATCTGCCACATTGATCAGGAGCAGCCTGTATCCAGGCAGAGGACTAAGGTGACCTACAGTCCCCTCCAGCCTCTTTGTGTCGGAGACTCATCAATCCTTCCTAACAGTCACAACACAATCTGAACTGATGAAGATTATCAGGAAGATAATTCACCTTCTCTTCCCTGTGAGGGTGCTGAGGCGCTGGCCCAGGGTGCCCAGAGAAGCTGTGGCTGCCCCATCCCTGGCAGTGTTCAAGGCCAGGCTGGACACAGGGGCTTGGAGCAAACTGCTCCAGTGGAAGGTGTCCCTGTCCATAGCTGGAACTGGAGGAGCTTCAAGGTCCCTTCCAACCCAAACCAGTTGATGATTCAATGAAGATGGATGATATTGGTAAGCAAGAGACCCCAAATGCATTCAATTTGGCCAATTTAGAATCAGACAATGGTTTGGGTTGGAAAGGACCTTGAGATCTTCCAGTTCCAACCCTCCTGCTGTGGGCAGGGACACTTCACACTAGACCATGTCACCCAAGCCTCTGTCCAACCTGGCCTTGAACACTGCGCATCCCCTGTGCAGTGTCTCAAGTGCAGGTGGCAGACACCATCCTCTGCTTTCAGCACAACCAAGTATCTTGGTGCATCAAAGGCTTATAGAACCAAGCTCAACCACTGCAGCCCAGCCTAGTCTGAACCCCCCTCCTTCCAAAACCAGCCATACGAACCTTTCCCAGGCAGGAAAGCTGTGACTGCCAGAACCGGTGCCGTCGGGAAGTGGGGAACATGGAGTTGGAGGGTCCAGAGGAAGCGATCAGGATGAGGGGGGAACCAGGCAATTTGCTCTACAAAGTCCAACAAAGAGATGTGTCAGGGCCAGCACGTTCCCTGCCTGGGACCTCGCTGCCCAGCCTGCACAACAAAGCACGGGGATGTCCATAGCTCATTTCATCCATCCCATTCTCCCCAGGCAAAGCTACCTCAGGACAGTACAGGGGGAAAATGTGTCCCACAGGAGTCCCCCTCACTGAGCAAGTCTAAAGCAGGAGGAAAAGAGCCCAGGAAGCAACAGAGACAGCAAAAGGATAGGACCCCTAAAGCTGATGTGAAACCCACCCTGCAAGCCCCAAGAGGCACTCACTGGTTTATTATGTGACAAGACACCCACTGCTGGGTCCCAAGGTCTCTTCAGCAGCAGAGACAGGGCCTCAGCACCCGCTGCCCCTGTCTTGGTGGTAGAGGAGAGCAGCATCCTGTCGATCAGAGTGGGGATCTGAAACCAGGGGCCAGGAAAGAAGAAAGAAAAGGATAAAAACTCCACCAGCTCCCTTTAATGACTTTATACAAGGAGAACGTAAGGGACAGCAAAGCCTTGCGCTGCTTTATCACCTTTCCTTTAAGTGTCTGCAGAGCATCCAGGTAAGCAGCCAGCACTGGCAAGCTGAGGGTCTCCACTAGCGTTGTGTGCAGCCACTGGATCAGTTTGGTGTCCCAATTGACACTGGCCAGAGCCTGGCGGACCCTCCGAGCGCATTTGTCCACTGCTATCCTCCTCAGGACTGGCTCATTGCAAGCCTAAAAACCAGGAAATCCCAGAGAAACACAGCGATGGGGAAGATCAGGCAATTCCACGTGCATCTAGGGATGCAGGAAGGGAAACGGGGAGGAAAAGCCTTACCCCTTCATTAGCCAAGCGAGCCAGCCTGTCAGACTGCAGAGCCTTGTGAATCTTATTGAACAGCTTGTTCTGGGCCATTGTCCAACCTGTCCTGTCAGGAAACCAGAGGGAGAGACGGAGGTCAGTGTCACACAGACACCCAGGTCCTGCGGGCTGCTGCCCCTTCCCAAAGGCAGCACAGGCAGGTATTGGGTGCTCCAGAACTGATCTACAGCCATGGGCAAAGAGAGTTTTGCTCCTGCACAACAGTTTGTAATGTCAAGACCACCACGAACTGATTGGACTCCAGCTCCAGGGGGGTTGTTAGCAGGGTGGGATATCTACATATCCTCCTTTCCCATGTCTGACATTGGAATATGGCTGGATTGAGGATCTACAACAACTCACTGGCCCAACTGCCTCCAAAGAAAGGAGGCTTTCATGGGAAGTGCGAGGCAAAGGTTCAACAGCCTCTGCCATAAAATCCAGCAGCTTCCACAGCAGGCACTGAGGAAACTGGACTCAAGATGCTGATGACACCGAGCTGTGCGGTGTGGTGACACACCAGAGGGATGGGATCTTAGAGGGACCTGGAGAGGAGGGACCATGTGAACCTCATGGAGCTCAACAAGGCCAAGGGCAAGGTCCTGCCCCTGGGTCAGGGCAATGCCAGGCACAGAGGTTGGGTGGAGAAGTGATTGAGAACAGCCTGAGGAGGACTGAGGGTGTTGGGTGAGGAGAAAATGAACATGAGCCAGCTTCAGTGAGCGCTTGAGCCCAGAACCCCCCCAGTGCTGGGCTGCACCCCCAGAGCGTGAGCAGCAGCTCAGGGAGGGGATCCTGCCCCTCTGCTGGGCTCTGGGGAGACCCCCCCTGCAGCCCTGTGTGCAGTGCTGGGGTCCCCAGCATGAGGGACATGGAGCTGTTGGAGCAAGTCCAGAGGAGGCCATGAGGATGCTCAGGGTTTGGAGCAGCTCCCGTATGGAGCCAGGCTGAGAACGTTGGGGCTGGAGAAGAGAAGATGCGTGGAGACCTCAGAGCAGCTTCCAGTGTGTGAAGGGGGCTGCAAGGATGCTGGAGAGGGGCTCTTCATCAGGGACTGTAGGGATGGGACAAGGGGTGATGGGTTCAGACTGAAACAGGGGGAGTTCAGGTTGGAGATAAGGAAGAAGTGATTTATGTGAGGGTGCTGAGGCGCTGGCACAGAGAAGCTGTGGCTGCCCCATCCCCGGCAGTGTTCAAGGCCAGGTTGGACACAGGCGCTTGGACAACCCCTCAGTGCCCGGCGCTCTCCCCCCGCTGCCCTTTGCTACCTGTTGACGTGCTCCTCCCAGTCGTCGGGCGGCGGGGGGGCATCGGCGTCGGTGCGGGCGAACATGACGTGCCGCTCGCACTCGTTCATCACGCTCCGCGCCTTCTGGTTGTCGTAGAGCGGCACGGCCACCGGCGTCACCGTCTCCACGTCGATGGGCACGACGTCGGCCTCCCTGCCGGGAACGGGGGGTGCTTTAGAGGAGGGGAGCACTGAGGGTCCCTAACCCAGGGCTCCTGCTCTGAGCCCCGGCAGCTCCCTGCACCCACAAGCCCACAGGATAACCCCCTGCCCCACACTCTCCCTTTACACACCCCCTCAGCCCCACACAGATGTCTCAGGGTAGTCCCCAGCCCTACTTATCCCAAGCCTATAGGTCCCCAAGTCTCCCCTTCACAGGGCCCTCAGGAACACCGCAGCACCCACACAGATACCTTAGACCCACAGACCCCCACACACACCTGCCCCACAAGCCCTTCAGCCCCCACACAGGCCCCTGAGGGCCCCACTCAGCACCCACACAGACTCTTCAAGATCCCCTCCAGCCTCTCAGCAACCCCTCAGCCCTACATAACCCCCTGAGCCTGCCCCACAGACCCCTGGGGGCCACTACCCAGCCCCACATAGGCCCCTCAGCCCCACAGAACATCCCTCAACCCGTCCCCAGACCCCTCAGCCCCACATCCCCCACACAGGCCTCTCAGCCCTACAAGGCGCCCCCACGCCCCACATCTCCCCGCTAAGCCCTTCAACCCCATAGGCCCCACATCTCCCTACAGGGCCCTCCTCATCCGCACAGACCCTTTAGCCCCACATCCCTCCCACACGCCCCTCAGCCCTATAAGGCACCCTCAGGCCCCACATCTTCCCCCCTAAGCCTTTCAACTGCACAGGCCCTACATCTCCCCACAGGGTCCTCCTCATCCGCACAGACCCCTCAGCCCCACATCTCCCTCACAGGCTCCTCTACCCCACAGGCCCCACATCTCCTCACAGGGTCCTCCTCATCCTCACAGACCCCTCAGCCCCACATCTCCCCCACAGGCTTCTCTGCCCCACAGGCCCCACATCCCCCCCACAGACCCCTCAGCCCCACCATAGGCTCCTCTGCCCCACAGGGCCCACATAACCCCCACAGACCCCTCAGCCCCACATCCCCCCCCATAGGCCCCTCTGCCCCACACCCCCCCCCATAGCCCTCTCTGCCCCACAGGCCCCACATCTCCCCCACAGACCCCTCAGCCCCACATCTCCCCCACAGCCTACCCACAGGCCCCTCAGCCCCACATCTGCCCCACAGGCCCCACATCCCCCCCACAGACCCTCAGCCCCACATGCCCCCCACGGGCCCCTCAGCCCCACATCCCCCCCACAGACCCTCAGCCCCACATCCCCCCCACAGAGCCCTCATCCCCACATCACCCCCACAGACCCCTCATCCCCGCATCCCCCCCACAGACCCTCAGCCCCGCATCTCCCCCACAGACCCCTCAGCTCCACATCTCCCCCACAGGCTCCTCTGCCCCACAGCCTACCCACAGGCCCCTCAGCCCCACATCGCCCCCACAGACCCTCAGCCCCACATCCCCCCCACAGACCCTCAGCCCCACATCCCCCCCACAGACCCTCAGCCCCACATCCCCCCCACAGACCCTCAGCCCCACATCCCCCCCACAGACCCTCAGCCCCACATCCCCCCCCCAGACCCCTCATCCCCACATCCCCCCCACAGACCCCTCAGCCCCACATCCCCCCCACAGACCCTCAGCCCCACATCCCCCCCCAGGCCCGCAGGCCGCGCTCACAGGCCGGCTCCGGGCTGGCGCCGCGGGGTGAGGAAGAGCATGCGGGTGGGCCGGGCGGCGCTGGCGTCGGGGTGCGCGCTCCAGGGCTTGGCGTAGCTGTGGTCGAGGCAGACCAGGTCCAGCTCCCGCTCGTGCGCCGACAGCTGCAGCAGCAGCGACGTCCCCATCCTCCGCGCCGACCACTGCAGCTCCCGCTCCCGGTCCCCCCCGCGCTGCGACATGGCCCTGCTACCGTCGCGGGACATGGGGATACAGGGACATGGGGACACACAGACATGGGGACACAGTGAAATGGGGATATATGGATACAGGGACATGGGGATGTACGGATACAGGGACATGGGGACACACAGACATGGGGATACAGTGAAATGGGGATATATGGATACAGGGACATGGAGATACAGGGACACAGGGACATGGGGGCACAGGGACATGGGGATACAGGGACATGGGGATATATGGATACAGGGACATGGAGATACAGGGACACAGGGACATGGGGGCACAGGGACATGGGGATACAGGGACATGGGGATATATGGATACAGGGACATGGAGATACAGGGACACAGGGACATGGGGGCACAGGGACATGGGGATACAGGGACATGGGGATATATGGATACAGGGACATGGAGATACAGGGACACAGGGACATGGGGGCACAGGGACATGGGGATACAGGGACATGGGGATATATGGATACAGGGACATGGAGATACAGGGACACAGGGACATGGGGGCACAGGGACATGGGGATACAGGGACATGGGGACAGACAGACATGGGGATACAGTGAAATGGGGATATATGGATACAGGGACATGGGGATACAGGGACATGGGGATGTACGGATACAGGGACATGGGGATACACAGACATGGGGATACACAGACATGGGGATATGTGGATACAGGGACATGGAGATACAGGGACATGGGGATACAGGGACATGGGGATACAGGGACATGGGGATACAGGGACATGGGGGGACACACAGGCATGGGGATACAGTGACATGGGGATATATGGATACAGGGACATGGGGATACAGGGACATGGGGATGTACGGATACAGGGACATGGGGGCACACAGACATGGGGATACAGTGAAATGGGGATATATGGATACAGGGACATGGGGATACAGGGACATGGAGGCACACAGACATAGGGATACAGGGACATGGGGACACAGGAACATGGGGACATAAGGACATTGGGACACATGGACATGGGGATGCAGTGATATGGGGATGGGGGATACAGCGACACAGAGCCACTGGGACATGGGGACATGGGGTCCGGTGACATGGGCACACACAGGAGGACTTAGTGCTACAGGGACACTGGGACATGGGGTTGTGGTAACATGGGGACATACGGACATGGGGACACAGGGACATGGGGATGTGGTGATACAAGGACATGGCTGCAGTGACATGGAGACACAACAGGTACAGAAATGGGGGCTGTGGTGCCATGGGGACACATAGACACACAGAGCTGGGGACACAGGGGGACAGAGACATCTCTGAACGGGAGAGACATCAATTTGATGGATGGAGCACTCGGTGGATAAAGAACGGGCTGGATGGCCGCACGCAAAGAGTCATGGTCAATGGCTCAGTGTCCGGCTGGAGACCAGGAACGAGTGGGGTCCCTCAGGGATCGGGTTTGGGACCGCTCTTGTTCAACATCTTCATCGCTGCCATGGACAGTGGGATTGAGCGCGCCCTCAGTGAGCTCACCGATGACACCGAGCTGGGTGGTTCGGTTGATACCCTGGAGGGAAGGAATGCCATCCAGAGGGACCTCGACACGCTTGTGAGTGGGCTGATGCCAACCTCATGGAGTTTAACCATGCCAAGGGCAAGGTCCTACACCTGGGTGGGAGCAATCCCAGGCACAGCTACAGGTTGGGCAGAGAAGAGATTCAGAGCAGCCCTGCGGGGAAGGACTTGGGGGTGTTGGTGGATGAGAAAATGAACATGAGCCGGCTTCAGTGTGCGCTCACAGCCCAGAAACCAACCGTGTCCTGGGCTGCATCCAAAGGAGCGTGACCAGCAGGTCATGGAGGGGATCCTGCCCCTCTGCTCTGCTCTTGTGAGACCTCACCTGGAGCATTGTGTGCAGTTCTGGTGTCCTCAACATAAAAAGGACGTGGAACTGTTGGAACAAGTCCAGAGGAGGCCACGGGGATGATCAAGGACTGGAGCACCTCCTGTATGGAGCCAGGCTGAGAAAGTTGGGGCTGTTCAGCCTGGAGAAGAGAAGCTGCGTGGAGACCTCAGAGCAGCTTCCAGTGTCTGAAGGGGGCCTATAGGGATGCTGGGGAGGGACTCTTCATTAGAGACTGTAGTGACAGGACAAGGGGTAACGGGTTCAAACTGAAACAGGGGAAGTTTAGATTGGATCTAAGGAGGAAATCCTTTCCTGTTAGGGTGGTGAGGCACTGGAATGGGTTGCCCAGGGAGGTTGTGAATGCTCCATCCCTGGCGGTGTTCAAGACCAGGTTGGACGAGGCCTTGGGTGCCATGGTTTAGTGTGAGGTGTCCCTGCCCATGGCAGGGGGTTGGAAGTGGATGATCTTAAGGTCCTTTCCAACCCTGACTACTCTGTGATTCCATGATTCTATGGGGACCCCTGGGCATGGTAACCAGTGACACAGGTACACATGGGCATGGGGACACCGGGAGAGCAGGACACACAGACACCCATGCGGACACAGCAGGGACATGGGCACTCACAGACCTGGCTGCGCAGCAACACAGGGCTGGAGGTACCCAGCAACCCGTGGTGACACGGGTCATAGCAGCTTGGTGCCACCGGTGCCATTCTGGAACGCATCCCAGCACCATGGTGACAACACCCCGGTGACAGAGCCTGGGTGGCATCGTGGCACTGGGGATGTGGCCATGCTGCGGCTGCTGGTGGCCAATGCCCACATCCCCGGGGCCACCGGCTCCGGGCCTGGGCTACACGTGTCTGCCCGCTTCAGAGGTACCGCTGGGGCCAAGGGGGGAACACCCCGTGGTGGCATCAGCCATCGGGGTGCATCGGGGTGGCATCATGGTGACAGCCATCCCTGGGGACAGCACCCATGTCCCCCCCCTTGACGTGCCACCGCCGTGTTCCCCTCCCAGGCGTCCCCAGGAGCACCCGGGTGGTGCCAGAGGAGCACAGCCCCACATGGAATGAGGTGAGGTGACCCCCGGGGGGGGCCCGTGGTGGCACGGGGATGCTAATGGCACCCCACTGAGCCCTTGTCACATTTGTTCCCCCCCCCCACCATAGACACTGGCATGGCCACTGGGTGCACGTCCCCTGCGCCCCACGGCCAGCCTGAGCCTGCGCCTGCGGCACTGGGGCCTGCCGGCATCCCAGGGGTGAGTAGCACCCATGGGTGGGCACCCTGGGGGGACCATCCATCGTGTGAGCACCCTCACCTTGTCCCCTCTGTCCCTGCAGGGACCTGGGTGCCGCCACGGTGTCACTGGACCAGTTGGTGGCCAACCCCAAGCTGCCGCTGTCCCTAAGCCATGTCCCGCTGCTGGACCCCAATGGGCAGCCCACGGGGGTGAGCACCCACCAATGCACCCCCCCTCCCCCAGCAGCACCCCAGGGTGCCACAAGCACGGCCTGGGGTGCCACCCGTCCTTTTGCAGAGCACCATCACCCTTCACTGCTCCTACGTCCCCCACGGCAAGGCTGGAAGTGCCACGGTCCCCGTGCAACGATGGGTGCCACCACCAACAGTGTCACCGGTGCCACCCATGCACCCTCCCAGAAAGCCCCCTGCAGGGAGTAAAGAGGAGTTCCAGGTACGGCACCCATGGGTGCAGTGGTACCCAGAGGTGACATCGCACCCGGCGACCACCGCGTCACCGCCTGTCCCATAGGTACGGGTGAGGATCATCGAGGGCCACCAGCTCCAGGGCAACAACATCAAGCCGGTGGTGACGGTCTCCATCGGCCAGCACCGCTTCAGGACCAGGATCCGTGTGGGGAACAACCCCTACTACAACGAGGTGACACTGGGGAGGGGACATAGGGACGTGCTGCTGTTCCCTCGCTCCACCCTCACCCCCTTTTTTGCCTGTTTTCCAGGTGTTTTGCCAAAGTTTCCACCAGGCACCGGAGCAGCTGCTGATGGAGCCCATCCGCATCCAGGTCCGGGGTGGGATTGGCGGCACCAAAGGGGATGGGGACATCGGGGTGGCCCTGATGCCGTGTCCCCCCTCCTGTCACAGGTGCTGGACTCCAAAGCCATCCGCTCCAAAGCCATCATCGGCGTCTTCCAGGTGAGGACACGACTTGGGAATGGGGCATCCCCCCCCCGGTCCCGGTTCAGCTCTCACCCCTTTGCCATCCCCACAGCTGGACGTCGGCGCCGTCTACCACGCACCGGGTAGGTGGGAGGGTTGGGGTGACGGCAGGGTGACACCGAGGTGGCAGCAGGGTGACCATGGGGTCTCCCATCACCCCAGGACACAGCTTGAGCTGGAAGTGGCTGAGCCTGCAGGATCCCCAGCGCCCCGACACCGGCTCCCGCGGGTACCTCCGTGTGAGCATGGCCGTGCTCCGCGCCGGAGAGCCGGTGCTGGTGAGCCCCTCATCCCCCCCAAACACCCCATGGATACCGGGTGGGGTGGGAGGGGGGGGGGATCCCCATTGTCCCATGTCCCCTCCATAAGGAGCAGGAGGAGCCGGAGGGAGACAAGGACGTGGAGGCCAATCTGCTGCAGCCACCGCCGTGCGCTGCCACGCTGCAGCTCCGCATCTACCGCGCTGAGGACCTGCCCCTGGGTGGGTCTGGGGGGGGGCTCTGGGGGTTTGGGTTGGTTTAGGGGAATTTGGGGAGGGTTTGGGGAGGGTTTAGGAGGGGTTTGAGTGGATTTTGAGAGGGTTTTGGCGTTGGTTTTGGGTGGGTTTGGGGCGGGTTTTGGGAAGGGTTTGGAGATGGGTTTGGGTGGGTTTTGCATGAGTTTTGGGGGGGTTTGGGGTTGATTTTGGGTTGGGGGGGTTTGAGTGGATTTTGGAGGGTTTTGGCGTTGGTTTTGGATGGGGGTTTTGGGAAGGGTTTGGAGATGGGTTTGGGTGGGTTTTGCATGAGTTTTGGGGGGGTTTGGGGGGGGCTTTGGGGGGGTTTGGGGTTGATTTTGGGTTGGGTTTAGGAGGGGTTTGAGTGGATTTTGCGAGGGTTTTGGCGTTGGTTTTGGATGGGTTTGGGCTGTATTCGGGGTGAGTTTTGGGAAGGGTTTGGAGATGGGTTTGGGTGGGTTTGGGTGGGTTTTGCATGAGTTTTGGGGGGTTTTGGGGGTTTGGGGGGTTGGATTGATTTTGGGTTGGGTTTGGGAGGGTTTTGAGTGTGTTTTGGGGGGGTTGGGGGGGGGATTGATTTTGGGTGAGTTTTGGGAGGGTTTTGAGTGGGTTTTGGGAGGGTTTTGGTTGGTTTTGGTGGGTTTTGGGTGAGTTTTGGGTGGGTTTGGGGTTGGTTTTTGGGGGGGTTGGGTTGGTTTGGGGGGGGTTGGATTGGTTTGGGGGGGTCGGGTTGGTTTTGGGTTGGTTGGGGGGGGTTGGATTGGTTTGGGGTTGGTTTCAGGTTGGTTTTGGGTTGGTTTGAGGGGGGTTGGATTGGTTTGGGGGGGTCGGGTTGGTTTTGGGTTGGTTGGGGGGGGTTGGATTGGTTTGGGGTTGGTTTCAGGTTGGTTTTGGGTTGGTTTGGGGGGGGCTTGGATTGGTTGGGGGGGGTCGGGTTGGTTTTGGGTTGGTTTGGGGGGGGTTGGATTGGTTTGGGGGGGTCGGGTTGGTTTTGGGTTGGTTTGGGGGGGGTTGGATTGGTTTGGGGGGGTCGGGTTGGTTTTGGGTTGGTTTGGGGGGGGTTGGTTTGGGGGGGGTTGGTTGGTTTGGGGTTGGTTTCAGGTTGGTTTTGGGTTGGTTTGGGGGGGCTTGGATTGGTTTGGGGGGGTCGGGTTGGTTTTGGGTTGGTTTGGGGGGGTTGGATTGGTTTGGGGGGGTCGGGTTGGTTTTGGGTTGGTTGGGGGAGTTGGATTGGTTTGGGGGGGTCGGGTTGGTTTTGGGTTGGTTTTGGGGGTGTTCTGGCTGGTTTTGGGCTCATTTTGTGTTAGTTTTGGGTTGGTTTTGGGGGAGTTGGATCTCGAGCACCCCCCCATTGCCAACCTCTCCCCATCCCGGCGCAGCGGAGCCGGCCCTGCAGTGCCTCCCGTCGGTCGGAGGCAAGAGGAGCTTCGTGGCGGCTGCGGTGCGGGCCGGCTTTGCGGGCAGGACGGTGGGTGCGGAGCCATGGGGTTGGGGGGGGGGGGGGGGGGAGGCCCGATGCCGCGGTGAGGGGCTCATAGCTCTGACCAACGCAGCTCTGCACCCGAGTGATGCCCCCAGGCCCCAGCCCGGTGTGGAACGAGGTCTTCTTCTTCCCACTGCGGGTGAGGTTCCTCCCCCCCAAAAGGTACCCCAAAAAGTGGTGGGCACCCCCATTTCAACACCCCCCCCACCACCCTGCTTTTGTGTCTTTCCAAAGCTGCCCCCCATCTGTGATGAGATCCAGTTGGCCATCCTCAGTGGGTAAGTGGGGGAACCTCTGCTTTTGGGGCACCCCCTTGGCTTTGGAGTATTCCCCCATTTTAGGGGGACCCCCCCAATTTTAGGGGAACCCCATTTTCTGGGGCATCTCCTTGGCTTTTGAGCACCTCCCCAGGTTTGGGGGACCCCCTTTTTGGGGGGAACCCCCTATTGATGGGGGACCCCCCATCCCTTTCATTGCCCACCCATAGGCCCCGCAGCAGCAAGGTCCTGGGCACCGCAACCCTTCACCTCTCCCACATCTCCTCTGCCGGTGCTGAGCTTGAAGGTGAGCAGGGTGCACCCTTGGGGGGGGGTCCCCAGCACCCAACCCCCCCCCTTTTAAACCCCCCTTTTTCACCCCTAGAGGGGACCCCCGGCTTCTTACCCTGCTTCGGACCCTGCTTCCTCCCCTTCTATGGTCCCCGGGCGGATGCTGCCAGGACATCCAGCACTGTGAGCATTGGCAGGGTGGGGACAGCACCCATTTTTGGGGGGGGGGGACACGACACACGCAACACCCAGCCACCCCCACCCTTATTTTACAGGACACCAACGTGGCTTATCGGGGCCGGGTGCTGCTGGAGCTCAGCACCCATATGGAGACCCCAGATGGGCACCAGCGCGGCACTATTAACCCAGAGGACATCATCCGGGTGCAGGTGGGTGATGCCATCCCCGGGGTCTTTCTGCTTTATTTTGAAGGGAATTTGACCATTGGGGGCTATTTTTCCCCTTTTTTCTGCCCCAGTCTCACTTACCCCGCCACCGGTTCGGGCTCTGCGGGGTCTTCTACTCGGCCACCATGGTACCAGCGGGTCCTGAGCTCCTGCGCTTCGAGCTCAGCCTGGGCAACCACGGGGACACGGGCGATGTCACCTGCAAGCCGGCCGCCTCCGTCACCCCGCACGGGTGTCCCGTCTTTGATGGTGAGCAGGATGCTGGGTGCGATGGGAAGTGCATCCCATGGGATGCTCAACGCCCTCTGGATGCAGGCAACCGCTACCATTACCTGCCGTGGTACGGGGACAAGCCGGTGGCGGCCGTCACCTCGGCTTGGGAGGATGCTGCTCATCGTTGGGATGCCCTAAACCTCCTGCGTTCCGTGTGCCAGCGGCTGGTGAGCACCCATGGGTGATGGGGGGGGGGGGTGACCCCCATCTCCACGCATACACATTGGGAATGGTTATGGGGGGAATCCCGACAGGAGAAGAACGTGGTGGAGCTCCGGAGAGCCCCTGGGGACCCCGAGGGGGACATCGGCAGGAGGCTGCTGAGGGAGCTGGCGCAGGACTGCAGGTTAATAGGGGGACATGGGGGTCACAAAGAGGGGGGGACACCCCTGTTTGGGGTGGGGAGAGGGGGTATTTGGGGGGAGGAATGGGGTGTATGGGGGGATCCCCCTGTTTGGGATGGGGAAATGGGGTATTTGGGGGGAGGAATGGGGTGTATGGGGGGGATCCCCCTGTTTGGGATGGGGAGATGGGGTATTTGGGGGGGGAATGGGGTGTATGGGGGGATCCCCCTGTTTGGGATGGGGAGAGGGGGTATTTGGGGGGAGGAATGGGGTGTATGGGGGGTTCCCCTGTTTGGGATGGGGAGATGGGGTATTTGGGGGGGGAATGGGGTGTATGGGGGGGATCCCCCTCTTTGGGATGGGGAAATGGGGTATTGGGGGGAGGAATGGGGTGTATGGGGGGATCCCCCTGTTTGGGATGGGGAGATGGGGTATTTGGGGGGAGGAATGGGGTGTATGGGGGGTTCCCCTGTTTGGGATGGGGAGATGGGGTATTTGGGGGGAGGAATGGGGTGTATGGGGGGATCCCCCTGTTTGGGATGGGGAGATGGGGTATTTGGGGGGAGGAATGGGGTGTATGGGGGGAAAATGAGGAATTTAGGGGATGATGGGACATCAGGGGTAAAAATGGGACAACAGAGGGGAAAATTGGGGTTTTTTGGGGGGAAATGGGAATTTGGGGGGGAAATGAGGAATTCTGGAGGACAACGGGGCAATGGAGGGGAAATAGGGGATCTGGGGAAGGAAAATGGGGTATTTGAGGGGAAAATGAGGTCTTGGAAGGAAAAATGAGGCATTTTTGAGGACAATGGGATCTTGAGGGTGAAAATGGGATATGTGGGGAGGAAATGGGACAATGGAAGGGAAAATTGGGTATGGGGTGGGGGAAAAGGGGGCATTTGGGGTGGAAACAGCGAAACTGGGATGAAAACGGGATTTGGGGAGGAAATGGGGCATTTGGGAAGGAAATGGGACACTTGAGAGGAAATAGGGGATTTGGGAGGGAAATGGGGCATTTGGGGGGACAACAGGACTCTTTGTGGGGTGTGAATTGCATTTTGAGGAGGAAATGGGGCATTTTGGGGGTGGAATTGAGCATTTTTAAAGGAAAACAGGGCAACTGGAGGGGAAAGGTGGGCATTTGGGGAAGGAGCTGTGTTCTGAGGGGGAAATGAGGCAGTGAACTGTATTTTGGGGGAGAAAAGGGGTATTTTAGGGGCAGAAACTCTATTTTGAGGGGGAAACAGGAGTTTTGGGGGTAGGAAAGAAGCATTTGGGGGGGAAGAGGGCAACTGGAGTGGAAAACAGGGCATTTTGGGGGCAAACCGTGGTATTTTGGGGGTTGGAAATGTATTTTGAGGGGGAAACAAAGAGTTTATGGGGGAAAGAGCGCAACTGGAGTGGAAAAATGGGCATTTTGGGGGCAAAACGGGGTATTTTGGGGGTCAGAAATGTATTTTGAGGGGGAAACAAAGAGTTTATGGGGGAAAGAGCGCAACTGGAGTGGAAAACTGGGCATTCTGGGAGTAAAGTGGGGGATTTGTGAGTGACAACTCTATTTTGAAGGGGAACTGGGGTATTTTGGGGGGCAGGAGCTGTATTTTGGAGAGGTGGAAATGAAGCGTTTTTGGGGTGAAACGGGGCATTTTTGGACCGAACCGGGGTGCTTTGGGCTGGGGATGTGTTCGCAGGCGGGTGCTGCCGCTGCTGGAGGCTCAGCCCACCCCGACACCGCTGGACACCCATCTCCGTGCCGCGCGGCTCCACTTGCTGCGGCGCATGGCGGCGGCGGCGGCGATGCCCCCGCGGGCCGGATGGGCCACGCTGCTGCCCATGGCCGAGGCCTGGCTGCGGAGCATGGGAGCGCTGGTTGTGGAGGTGAGGATAAGGGGGCAGATGGGGCTCATCGCTGTGATGAGCTGTGGTTGGTCTCATCCTGCTGCAATGGCTGTGGAGGTGAGGATAAGGGGGCAGATGGGGCTCATCGCTGTGATGAGCTGTGGTTGGTCTCATCCTGCTGCAATGGCTGTGGAGGTGAGGATGTGAAGGGGAGATGGGGCTCATCGCTGTGATGAGCTGTGGCCCATCTCATCCTGCTGCAATGGCTGTGGAGGTGAGGATAGGGGGGGAGATGGGGCTCATTGCTGTGATGAGCTGTGGCTGGTCTCATCCTGCTGCAATGGCTGTGGAGGTGAGGATGTGAAGGGGAGATGGAGCTCATCGCTGTGATGAGCTGTGGTTGGTCTCATCCTGCTGCAATGGCTGTGGAGGTGAGGATATGGGGGGAGATGGGGCTCATCGCTGTGATGAGCTGTGGTTGGTCTCATCCTGCTGCAATGGCTGTGGAGGTGAGGATATGGGGGGAGATGGGGCTCATCGCTGTGATGAGCTGTGGTTGGTCTCAGCCCGCCGCTGTGTCTCGGTCCCCGCAGCCGCAGGCCGCAGTCCCCGACGTGCTGCTGTGGATGCTGCGGGGCGAGCGGCGCGTGGCCTGTGCCCGCATCCCCGCACCTGACATCATGTTCTCCCGGAGCGGCCCCGGCGCCTGCGGCAGGTTCTGCGGGAGGCTCCGGACGCTCTTCCTGATGGTAGGAACCCCATGGCCCCTCTGTGTCCTGTGCGTCCCCTCCACCTCCCCTTTGTGTCCTGTCCATGCCCTCTCCATATCCCCCCCGTGTTCCTTCCATGTCTGCTCCATGTCCCCTCTGTGCTCTTCTATATCCCTTCCATGTCTCCTCTGCTCCCCTCCTGGTTCCCTCTCTATGTCACCTCCATGTCCCTTCTGTTCTCCTCCATGTCCCCTTTCTAGACACTCTCCATGTCCCTGCCACATCCTCTTCCTTTCTGCTCCATGTCCCTTCTGCATCCCCTCTATATCTTCTCCATGTCCCCTCCATATCTACTCCATGTCCCCTTTGTGCCCCAATATAGCCCCTTCATGTTCCTTCTGTTCCACTCCATGTCTCCTCACGATGTCCCCTTTGTGCCCCAATATAGCCCCTTCATGTTCCCTCTGTTCCACTCCATGTCTCCTCACGATGTCCCCTTTGTGCCCCAATATAGCCCCTTCATGTTCCTTCTGTTCCACTCCATGTCTCCTCTCTATGTCCCCTTCCACATCCCCTCCATGTCTGCTCCATGTCCCTTCTGTGTCCCCTCTATATCTTCTCCATGTCCCCTCCATATCTACTCCATGTCCCCTTTGTGCCCCAATATAGCCCCTTCATGTTCCTTCTGTTCCACTCCATGTCTCCTCTCTATGTCCCCTTTGTGCCCCAACATAGCCCCTTCATGTTTCTTCTGTTCCACTCCATGTCTCCTCTCTATGTCCCCTTCCACATCCCCTCCATGTCTGCTCCATGTCCCATCCGTGTCCCCTCTACATCTTCCCCATGTCCCCTGTGTCTGCTCAATATCCCCCCATGTCCCCTCTGTATCCCTCCCTATCCCCTCCACATCCCCTTTTTGACCCCTCTATGTCCCTTTAGACCTTCTCCACACCCCCCCCCCCCCCGCCATGTCCCCCACATGCCCCCCTGCCCTCACCCGCCCCATGGTGCGCAGGGCTCCGGGGACATCCGTGCCCAGCTCCGGCTGCGGCTGTGGCTGGGGCCGGTGGCCGACAGCGGGGACCTGCCCCGGCTCATCGAGGGCTCCCTGCGCATCTACGCCGAGACCGTGAGTGCCGGTGGGACCCCCCCCCCCCCCCGCCCCAGGGTACCCCCAGAGCCCCTCACCCCTTCTCCCCCCTCCCCAGTACGAGAACCAGACCAAGCTGTTGGGCAAGTGGGGGCCCCGCGGGCTCCCGGGCTCCCCGTGCTTCTCCGACGGCGCGGGCAGAGCCGAGCTCCCTCGGCACCGCATCCGGCCCCCCAGGGGCTGGCGCTGGGATGGACCCTGGAGCGTGGAGCCCCAGCGCCGGTGAGGCCATGGGCGGGTGGTGACACCCGGGGGGGCCTTGAGCGAGGGTGATGCCACCACCGTTGTCCCCTTGTGGCCCCCCCCCCCCCGCCCCAGGCTGCTGCTGGACACGGAGACCAACATGGGCGAGGTGCTGGAGGAGGTCTACGAGAACGAGAGCCGGGGGCCTGGTGGGGACTGGGGACCCGCCACCGTGGCCAGCACCGATGCTGTGAGTGGGGGCCAGCGTGGGGCCAGCAGGGGGGTGACACGAGTGCGTGAGGGCTCAGGTCCCGCTTGGCTTCGCAGAGCGGTGAGGAGGTGCCCCCCAAGGAGGAGGTGCTGTGTCCCCAAGGATGGCACGTCACCGACGGCTGGAGGGTGGATGTGATGGGGGCCGTGGATGAGGCTGGTGAGTGGTGGTGACCCCATAGGGCACCGTGGGGTGGGGGGGTGGTGGTGATGGTGGTGATGGTGACACCGGGTGCCACAGGTTGGGAGTACGGAGCGAGCGTGGCCCCCAGCAGCCCCCCGGCAGCATGGCACCCCACAGAGAAGACCTACCACACACACCGGCGCCGGCGCTGGCTGCGCACCCGCCGCAGGGACCCCGGCGCACAGGAACCGGAGCAGGATATGGCCACCTTCCTGCAGCTGGTCCGGGCTATGGGGACAGGGACAGGGATGCGGTGGTGGGGATGGGGGTGGCAGGGACAGGGGGGAGAGGGATGGGGAGGCGGGATGGGGGTGACATGAACTGGAGTGGCAGGGATGGGCATAACAGGGATGTGGTGGCAGGGATGAGGGTGGCAGGGTGGGGATGAAAGGGGTGAGGGGACAGGGATGAGGGTAGCACAATGGGGATAACAGGGATGTGGTGGCAGGGATGAGGGTGGCAGGGTGGGGATGACAGGGATAGGGGGCACAGGGATGGAGGTGGCACAATGGGGATAACAAGGATGTGGTGGCAGGGTGGGGATGACAGGGATGAGGGGACTGGGATGGAGGTGGCACCATGGGGATAACAGGGATGTGGTGGCAGGGATGAGGGTGGCAGGGTGGGGATGACAGGGATAGGGGGACTGGGATGGAGGTGGCGCAATGGGGATAACAGGGATGTGGTGGCAGGGATGAGGGTGGCAGGGTGGGGATGACAGGGATAGGGGGCACAGGGATGGAGGTGGCGCAATGGGGGTAACAGGGATGTGATAGGGATGAGGGTGGCAGGGTGGGGATGACAGGGATGAGGGGTCAGGGATGAGGGTAGCACGATGGGGATAACAGGGATGTGGTGGCAGGGATGAGGGTGGCAGGGTGGGGATGACAGGGATAGGGGGACTGGGATGGAGGTGGCACAATGGGGATAACAGGGATGTGGTGGAGGGATGAGGGTGGCAGGGTGGGGATGACAGGGATGAGGGGACAGGGATGAGGGTAGCACGATGGGGATAACAGGGATGTGGTGGCAGGGATGAGGGTGGCAGGGTGGGGATGACAGGGATGAGGGGACAGGGATGAGGGTAGCACGATGGGGATAACAGGGATGTGGTGGCAGGGATGAGGGTGGGAAGGTGGGGATGACAGGGATAGGGGGACTGGGATGGAGGTGGCACAATGGGGATAACAGGGATGTGGTGGCAGGGATGAAGGTGGCAGGGTGGGGATGACAGGGATGAGGGGACAGGGATGAGGGTAGCACGATGGGGATAACAGGGATGTGGTGGCAGGGATGAGGGTGGCAGGGTGGGGATGAAAGGGGTGGGGGGACTGGGATGAGGGTAGCACAATGGGGATAGCAGGGATGTGGTGACAGGGATGAGGGTGGCAGGGTGGGGATGACAGGGGTGAGGGGACAGGGATGAGGGTAGCACGATGGGGATAACAAGGATGTGGTGACAGGGATGAGGGTGGCAGGGTGGGGATGACAGGGATGAGGGCACAGGGATGGAGGTGGCACAATGCGGGTAACAGGGATGTGATAGGGATGAGGGTGGCAGGGTGGGGATGACAGGGATGAGGGGACAGGGATGAGGGTAGCACGATGGGGATAACAGGGATGTGGTGGCAGGGATGAAGGTGGCAGGGTGGGGATGACAGGGATAGGGGGACTGGGATGGAGGTGGCACAATGGGGATAACAGGGATGTGGTGGGAGGGATGAGGGTGGCAAGGTGGGGATGACAGGGATAGGGGACAGGGATGAGGGTAGCACAATGGGGATAACAGGGATGTGGTGGCAGGGATGAGGGTGGCAAGGTGGGGATGGGGGATGGCAGGGATATGGAGGTGGACAATGGGGATAACAGGGAGGTGGCAGGGTGGGGATGACAGGGACAGGAGGGACAGGGATGGAAGTGGCACAGTGGGGATAACAGGGATGTGGTGGCAGGGATGAGGGTGGCAGGGTGGGGATGACAGGAACAGGAGGGACAGGGATGGAGGTGGCACAGTGGGGATAACAGGGATGTGGTGGCAGTGACACGGTAGCAGGACTGGGTGGCAGGACCATGCCTTCACCTACCCACCAGTGCAATGGTGTGAGCATCCCTGTACAACCCCTTGTGCCTGTTGTCCCCCTGCTACGCTGTCCCCATGCCACCCTGTCCCCATACAACGCTGTCCTCCTGCTCCCCGTGCCCGTGTCCCCACAGCACAGAACCGAGTCTGCAGCCGGCTCCGAGGCTTGGGAATACGGATCCTTATGGAGCAGCCGCTTCCACCTGCAGCCGCGGGCGGGCGACGTTTGCCGGCGGCGCTGCTGGCACCGGCACATGGTGCCCGAGCAGCCCCCGCCCGTGGCGCCCCTCTTCCTCCTCGAGGGGTCCCCGGTACGGGACAGGGCACGGGGGGGAGAGCTGGGGGCCAGGGGGTGGAGGGATGGGGGGCCAGGGATGAAGGGATGGAGGATGAATGGGGGAGGCAGGGACAGAGGCATGGAGGGATGGAGGGAGGGATGAAGGGACAGAGGGATGGAAGGATGGAGGAACAAATAGATGGAGGCATGGAAGGATGGAGAAACAAACGGAAGGATGGAATGATGCAGGGACAGGGATGAAGAAGGTGTGGAGGGGCAGAGGGATCGAAGGATGGATGAGGGAGAGAGACAGAAGGATGGAGGGATGGTGGGGAGGGAGGAATATAGGAGAGAGGGATGGAGGGACAAAGAGATTAAGGGGTGGAAGAACAGAGAGATGGAGAGATGGGGGGATGAAGGGAGGGACAAAAGGATGGAGGGATGGATGTGGGATGCAGGGACAGAGGGATGGAGGAATGGATGTGGGATGCAGGGACAGAGGGATGGGATGCAGGGACAGAGGGATGGAGGAATGGATGTGGGATGCAGGGACAGAGGGATGGAGGGATGGATGGGGGATGCAGGGACAGAGGGATGGAGGGATGGATAAGGGATACAGGGACAGAGGGATGGAGGGATGGATGTGGGATGCAGGGACAGAGGGATGGAGGGATGGATGTGGGATGCAGGGACAGAGGGATGGAGGGATGGATGTGGGATGCAGGGACAGAGGGATGGATAAGGGATGCAGGGGCACAGGGATGGAGTGGCGTGGAGACGGAGCAATCCTGGGGCAACAGGACATGGGGCAGCGGGATGCGGGTCTGGGTGCCAGCAGGTCCATAGGGACCCCGCACCCCACATCCCACCCCACACCCTGCATCCCGCCGCAGGGCACGGAGGACACGGCCGGGGAGGAGGAGCCGGCTGCAGAGAAGCGGAGGACATGGGGCTTGTTCCAGCCCGCCCCGAAGCAGCCGCTGCCCCTCATCCTCTGCACCTTCCAGCGTGAGCCCCGGGGGCACGGGGGGGGACCGGGACACCCCCGGGGGGGTCTCAGGCCCCTCTGCCAGCTCCTGCTCTCCCACAGGTCCCAACTTCTTCCAGCTCCGCTGCTACATCTTCCAGGCGCTGGAGCTGTCGCCCCGCGGCACCAAGTCCACTGCAGGTGGGACCCCCCCCATCCCCTGGTGCCCAGCCCGGGGGGGGGGACCCATGGTGCTGATGGTGTCTCTGTCACCCAGACCCCGTCGCCCACGTCTCCTTCGTGTACGTCAGTCAGAGCACACGGGTGCTGCTCCGCACCCTGGACCCGCTTTGGGACCAGACGCTGCTTTTCCACCGGGTGCTGCTCTATGGGGACCCCCGGGGTGTCCAGGATGATCCCCCCGCTGTGGTGGTGGAGGTGTTCGACCAGGATGGAGGGGTATGGTACCCATGGTTGGGGGGCACCCATGGGTGGAAGGAGAACCCATGCCCAAGCGATGCCTTGCAGGGTGCTGGTGATTTCCTGGGGAGGAGCGTGTGCACCCCAGATGTTTGGCTGGATGTGGGGCGCCGGAGGCCCCCCCGGCTCCAGCGTCACCCGCTGCGGGGCTCCGGGGGACCCGCTGGGGAGCTGTTGGCTGCTTTTGAGCTGCTGCAAGACACCGAGGTGAGGGGCTGCAGGGGGTGGTTTGGGGGGGGAAGGCACCCAGGTGATGGGTCCCATCGTCATCGTGGTGTCCCCACCCCCGGCAGGATGGGGCCCTGGCGCAGGTCAGCTCCCCCCCTTGGAGGCAGGGGGTCTTCAGTGTCCCTATGGGTGTGCGGCCACTCCTGAGGCCGGTGGCATTGGAGGTGAGAGACAGGGACAGGGATGAGGAAGGGGATGGGATGGGGTCAAGGGTGGCTGGGAATAAGGACACGGATTGGTACAGGGTTGAAGACAGGATGGAGAAGGTCTGGGATGGGGAATAGGGTGGGAACAAGATAGGAAAAGGGACAGTGATGGGATGGGGAATGGGATGGGAACAGGGATGGAGGTAAAATGAGGATGTGGTTCAAGATGGTGATTGGAAGTAGAACAGGCTGGGGACGGGAACAGGATGAAGGTTGTGGGGCAGGGAACAAGGACAGGGATGAAGGCAGGATGGACAAGGTCTGGGATGGGGAATGGGGTGGGAACAGGGATGGGGAAAGGGATGAGGAAGGAGATGGGGATAAGGACAGGGAGAGGGATGGGGAGAGGGCTGGCTGGGGACAGGACATGGGTTGGAACAGGGATGAAGACAGGATGGACAACGTCTGGGATGGGGAATGGGGTGGGAACAGGGATGTGGACAGGAATGGGACAGGGATGGGGACAGAGATGAAGGTCCTGGGGATGGGGACAAGGACAGCGATGAAGCCAGGGCCTGGTACAGAGGGATGAAGACAAGAGAAGGATGGGGCCGGGGCAGGCACAAGGGATGGGGCCGGTACCCGCGGTGCCGGGGGGGTGACAGCTCCGGTGTCCCCCCCCCCTTCCCCAGGTGCTGGCGTGGGGACTGCGGGGGCTGCGCGGGAGCGTGCGGGCTCCCAGCCTGGAGGTGCAGTGCGGGGGCCGGGTGCTGCGGACCCCCCCCATCGCCGACCCCGCCTCCAACCCCAACTTCCCCATCAACGCCTTCCTGCTGGTCCTGGTGAGCGCGGCGGGGGGAGCCCCGCACTCCCGGCGCTGCCGCGGGCACCGGGGCTGACGCTGAGCCTGCCCGCAGACGCTGCCCCTGGAGGAGGAGCTGATGCCGCCCGTGCGGCTGCGGGTGCTGGACGTGCGGGACTTCGGGTACCGGCCCGAGGTGGGGCAGACGTGTGTGCGGGGGCTGGGGCAGCACCGCGGGCGGCTCCCCTGCCCCCGGCACGGCTCCGGTACGGCTCCTGCCCTGCCCCAGCCCACCCCATTCCCATCCCTGCCCTGCCCTGTCCCATCCGCACCAACCCGTCCCCACCTCATCCCATGGCTCCTGTACGGCTCTGCACAGCCCTACTGCCTCCCTCTCCAGTCCTATTCCATCCATCCATCCCATCGCACTTCGTCCCATCCCATCCATCCCATCCCACTTCGTCCCATCCCATCCATCCCGACCCATCCGCCCTACCGCATCCCATCCCATCCACCACATCATGTCGCATCCCTCCCGACCCATCCATCCTACCGCATCCCATCCCATCCACCACATCCATCCCACCACATCATGTCCCATCCATCCCAACCCATCCATCCTACCGCATCCCATCCCATCCCATCCACCACATCCATCCCACCACATCACATCCCATCCTACCGCGTCCCATCTATCACCCCCCATCCCATTCCATCCCATTTCATGCCATCCATCCCATCCACCACATCCATCCCACATCACATCCCATCCCCCCCCATCCCATCTATCACCCCCCATCCCATTCAATCCCATTCCATGCCATCCATCCATCCCAACCCATTCCATTCCATCCCATCCATCCCATTCCACGCCATCCATCCCGTCCCATTCTACTCCATCCAACCCATCCATTCTATTCCAGCCCATCCATCCCATTCCATCCCATCCTACTCCATCCAACACATCCATCCTCTCCCACCCTATCCCTGCCCCATCCCAGTCATCACATCTATCCCACCCCATCCTGCCCCATCCCTGCTCCATGCTCCCACCTCCGGGATGGTTATTCACC
Source organism: Pezoporus wallicus (assembly GCF_028554395.1). Taxonomy (NCBI): domain Eukaryota; kingdom Metazoa; phylum Chordata; class Aves; order Psittaciformes; family Psittacidae; genus Pezoporus; species Pezoporus wallicus. The sequence goes on from NW_026636985.1 coordinate 2,601,455, forward strand.
TCTCTGCTCCCCACAGCCGCTCCTCGGGGCAGGATAAATTGGGTGAGTCCCTGGATCCATGGCACCCCTGGACACCGGGGGCCCATCCCCGTGCCTCAGTTTCCCTGAGCAACCCCCTTTGCTGATGCAGCTGCTGCCCGGGATCATCAGCAAGACGAAGGCTGAGGACAAGGTGGGCACAGGGATGGGGACACCGGGGACACCGGGGACACCCTGTCCCTGTCCCCACCTCACCCCGCTTCCCGCAGGCAGAGGAGGAGGGTGAAGGGGAGGAGGAGGATGACTGGTGGAGCAAGTTCTATGCGGCCATGGGGGACAAGGCAAAGAGCCGGCGGGGGACAAGCAGGGACAGCCTGAAGGTGGGGCAGAGCCAGGGCGCTGGAGTGGCGTGGGGATGGGGATGGGGATAGGGATAGGGATGGAGATGGGGTGGGATGGGATGGGAAAGGGGTGGTTGAGGACAAGGACACAGATGGGGAGAGGGATGAAGATCTGGTAAGGATGAAGTGAGGGATGGGAACAGGATGAAGAGGGCAGTGATATGCTTGGGACAGGACCGGGATGGGGACAAGGTCAGGGATAGAGATTGAGATGGGAACAGGATGAAGAGGGCAGTGATATGCTTGGGACAGGACTGGAATGGGAACAAGTTCAGGGATAGAGATTGAGATGGGAACAGGCTGGGGACAGGGACAGGGTTGAAGATGAGATGAGAACAAGGACAGGGATGAATATGGGACGGGGACAAGGATGAAGAAGGGGATGGGATGGGATGGAGTGGGGTGGGGTGGGATGAAGCACCAAAATGGGGCTGGAAACATGAAGAGGGCAGGAATGAGACGGAGGATGGGGATGAGGATGGGAATGGGGATGAGGTTAAGGATGGGGATGTGGATGGGGATTTGGACAGGAATGGGGACAAGGATGAGGATGGGAATGGGGCATAAGGATGAAGATGGGAATGGGGACAGGGATGAGAATGGAGATGGGGATGAGGATGGGGATGGGGATGAGGATGGGGATGGGGATGAGGATGGGAATGGGTATGAGGTTAAGGATGGGGATGTGGATGGGAATGGGGACAAGGATGAGGATGGGAATGGGGATGTGGACAGGAATGGGGACGAAGATGGGAATGGGGGATAAGAATGAGGATGGGAATGGGGACAGGGATGAAAATGGGGCTGGGGATAAGGATGGGGATGAAGATGGGAATGGGGATGGGGATGAGGATGGGAATGGGGATGGGGATGAGGACGGGAATGGGGATGATGGTGGGGATGTGGATGGGGACAGGAATGGGAATGGGAATGGGAATGGGGATGAGGATGGGAATGGGGATGATGGTGGGAATGGGGATGGGGATGGGGATGGGGATGAGGATGGGAATGGGGACAGGGATGAGAATGGGGACGGGGATAAGGATGGGAATGGGGATGGGGATGGGAATGGGGATGAGGATGGGAATGGGGATGACGGTGGGGATGTGGATGGGGACAGGAATGGGAATGGGGATGGTGATGGGAATGGGGATGAGGATGGGAATGGGGATGAGGATGGGAATGGGGATGGGAATGGGGATGAGGATGGGAATGGGGATGACGCTGGGAATGGGGATGAGGATGGAAATGAGAATGGGAATGAGGATGGGGATAGGGATGGGGATGAGGATGGGAATGGGGATGACAGTGAGGATGTGGATGGGGACAGGAATAGGAATGGGGATGGGGATGGGAATGGGGATGCTGGTGGGAATGGGGATTAGAATGGGAATGGGGATGAGGATGGGAATGGGGTTGGGAATGAGGATGAGAATGGGGATGGGGATGGGGATGAGGATGCGAATGGGGATGGGGACGAGGACAGTCCCGGCCCCCAGATCTACAGCTGCGAGCTGGAGGCGGTGCCGGAGTTCGAGGGGCTGCAGGATTTCTGCCGCTCCTTCCCTCTGTTCCCGCCGGGAGCACCCGCGGCGGGGGGGGAGGACCCGCAGCCGGTGGCCGAGTTCAAGGTGGGTGCGAGCCCCCCCGCCCTGCAAAGGGCCCCGGTGCCGGGCCCGGGGCACCCCGCGGTGCTACGGCCGGCGGCTCCCAGGGGCTCTTCCACGTGTACCCCCTGCCCGAGGACCCCGCGGAGCCGCCGCCGCCGCGCCGCTTCCAGGACCTGCCCCCCAGCCAGCCCCAGCGCTGCCTCGTGAGGGTCTACGTGGTGCGGGCCTTCGACCTCCCCCCCCGCGACAGGAACGGGCTGGTACGGGCACCCCTAGGCGCTGGGATGGACCCCCCCGTTCCCCCCATGCCGCCCTGAGCATCCCCTCCTGCTGCAGTGTGACCCCTACGTCCGTGTGTCACTGGGAGCCGAGACGCTGGGGCAGCGGGACCAGTACGTGCCCAACACCCTGGAGCCCGTGTTTGGGAGGTACGGATGGGGTGGGTGGCATCGGGCTGGGGGCACTGGCAATGAGAGGAGGTGCCCAAGGGGGGTGTTGGCCCCCATCCCCATGTCTCTGTGTCAGTTTGTCCCAGGTCCCCATGTCACTGCGTCGCCGTGCCACCACGTCCCCATTCCCCATCCCAGAAGGTGCTTGATTACTCTGCCATCAGGTCTCCATTCCCCATGCTCGTGGGTCCGTGCCATCAAGTCCCATTCCCCACACCAGCGGGTCCCCATGCCATCAGATCCCCATTCCCTATGCTGGTGGGTCCATGCGCCACCAGGTCTCCATTCCCCACACCTTCAGGTCCTCATTGCCCCATTGCCCATGCTGGAAGGTGTCCCTGCCACCAAGTCCTCATGCAACCAAGTCCCTGTGCCAGCAGTCCCCATTCCCACATGTCCCCAGTCCCCATGCCAGTGGGTGCCAGCCCCAGCACTGGTTGTCACCCCCACTGCCAGGCTGTTCGAGCTGATAGGCACCATCCCGCTGGAGAAGGACCTGCGGGTCTCACTGCTGGACTATGACCTGGTGCCACCGGACCAGGAGATCGGCACCACCACCATCGACCTGGAGAACCGGCTCCTCTCCCGCTTCCGCGCCCACTGTGGGCTGCCCGCACTCTACTGCACGTGGGTGACACATCAGGAGGATGGACCCGGGGCTGGAATGGGCATGAGGGGAGATTGGGATGGGATCTTGGGCAGCTCTTCCCTTGTCATTGGTGGGACACTGGAATGGGTTGAACGGAGAAGCTGTGGCTGCCCCATCGCTGGCAGCGTTCAAGGCCAGGTTGGAGCAAGCTGCTCCAGTGGAAGGTGTCCCTGCCCATGTCCCTGCTTCCAACCCAACCCATTCCATGGTTCTATGATGAGGATGGGAACAAGGGGGTGAAGCTGTGGTGGGAACCCGCACAAGCTGAGGGGTGACTCTGCATTGCCCCATTGTCCCCACAGCGCCGGCCCCGGGTGCTGGAGGGACCAGCTCCCCCCCAGCCAGACACTGGAGCACTTCGCCCGCACCCAGGGGCTGCCGGCACCCGAGTTCAACGCCGAGGGCACCGCGGTCACCTTTGGGGACCACAGATTCCTCCTCAGCCACTTCGGTGGGTGCTGGGGCCAGGGGGGGGGGGGGGGGGGGGGGGGGGGGGGCAGGGGGCTGGACCCTGCCCTTGGTGACGGCTGCACCCTGCAGAGAGCGGCCCCCCCCAGCACCAGCACCCTGGGGTGCCCCGCGAGCGCCTGGCCCTGCACGTGCTCCGCGCCTGCCACCTCGTCCCCGAGCACCTCGAGACGCGCACCCTGTACAGCAGCACCCAGCCCGGGCTGGAGCAGGTGGGGAGGGGGGTGATGGAGACCATTGGGGTGTCAGGGAGGGACACCGGGGTGATGCGGCCTTGGGGCGTAAGGGGGTGACGGGGGGATGATGGGGTCCTCATGGTGATGGGGCCTTGGGTATAAGAGGATGTCAAGAGGACAACATGGGGTGATGGGGAGTATAAGGGATGCCAGGGAGACAATGGAGACCTTGGGGTATAAGGGGATGCTAGGGGTACAATAGGGAACCTTAGGGTGATGGGGACCCCGTGGCAGGGAGGGATGCTGGGAGGGGTTAATGGAGACATGACAGGGACCCTGGGGTGATGGGGACAGTGGGGTGATGAGCACATGGCCAGGGTGGCACCCTGGGGACATCGGGGTGACAGGGAGCCCAGTGCAGGGGGGGATGCCAACGGGATGGTGCGGGGGGGGGGGGTGGGGTGTGTGTGACAGAAGACCCCAGGGCACCCAGGGGTGCTGCGGACACCCTGGGCTGCCGCTCCCAGCCCCCTCACTGTGTGCAGGGCAAGGTGCAGATGTGGGTCGATGTGTTCCCCATCAACCTCGGCCCCCCGGGCCCCCCCGTCGACATCACCCCCCACAAGCCGCAGAGGTGAGAGGACCCCGCTCTCTTCCAATGCCCCATGGACGGTCCGGGCCCACCCCACGGGGGGGTTGGTGACAGTGACACCTCCTTGTCCCTGTCGTCGTGTCCCGTCCCCCCCCTCCAGGTACGAGCTGCGCTGCGTGGTCTGGAACACGCGGGACGTGGAGCCGGGGGACACGAACCTCCTGGGGCAGCACATGAGCGATATCTACATCACGGGGTGAGGCGAGGGCCGCGGCGGGGACGGGCCGAGAGGGGCTGGGAGCCGGGGTGAACCGAGCGCCCTGTGCCCGCAGGTGGCTGGCGGGGCTGGAGGAGCAGCGGCAGAGCACGGACGTGCATTACCGCTCGCTGGACGGGGCCGGAGCCTTCAACTGGCGCTTCGTGTTCCCCTTCGAGTACCTGGCGGCCGAGCAGCGCTGCGTGCTGCCCGCCAGGGTGAGGAGCGGAACGGGAAGCCGGGAGGGGACGGGACGGGACGGGGACACCTCGTGTGACCCCTTCCTCTGTGCACCCCTGCTGCCACAGAAGCATTTCTGGAGCCTGGATGAGACGGTGCAGAAGGTGCCCCCGAAGCTCATCCTGCAGGTGTGGGACAACGACAAGTTCTCGGCTGATGATTTTCTAGGTGAGAGCCGGCTCCTGCCCCCCTGCTTCCTGGGGATGCCCACGGGGGATGGGGAGCACCTACGAGTGGTGGGGAGCATCTATGGGTAAGGGAGAGCACCTACAAGTGGTGAGGAGCATCCACAAGTGATGGGGAGGGAGCACCTACAAGTGGTGGGGAGCATCTATGGGTAAGGGAGAGCACCTACAAGTGGTGGGGAGCATCCACAAGTGATGGGGAGCACCTACAAGTGGTGGGGAGCATCCACAAGTGGTGGGAAGCACCGACAAGTGGTGGGGAGCATCCACAAGTGGTGGGGAGCATCCACAAGTGATGGGGAGCACCTACAAGTGATGGGGAGCATCCACAAGTGGTGGGGAGCATCTATGGGTAAGGGAGAGCACCTACAAGTGGTGGGGAGCATCCACAAGTGATGGGGAGCACCTACAAGTGGTGGGGAGCACCTACAAGTGGTGGGGAGGGAGCACCTACAAGTGGTGGGGAGCACCTACAAGTGGTGGGGAGCATCCACAAGTGGTGGGGAGCACCTACAAGTGGTGGGGAGCACCTACAAGTAATGGGGAGCACGCACAAGTGGTGGGGAGCATCCACAAGTAATGGGGAGCACCTACAAGTGGTGGGGAGCACCTACAAGTGGTGGGGAGGGAGCACCTACAAGTGGTGGGGAGCACCTACAAGTGGTGGGGAGCACCCACAAGTGATGGGGAGCACCTACAAGTGGTGGGGAGCACCCACAAGTGATGGGGAGCACCTATAAGTGGTAGGGAGCATCCACAAGTGATGGGGAGCACCCACAAGTGGTAGGGAGCACCTACAAGTGGTAGGGAGCATCCACAAGTGATGAGGAGCACCCACAAGTGGTGGGGAGCACCTACAAGTGGTAGGGAGCATCCACAAGTGATGGGGAGCACCCATGGGTAATGGGGAGCACATATCAGTGGTGGGGAGCATCCACAAGGTTCTAGGAGCATCCAAACGTGACAGAGAGCACCCACAAGTGATAAGGAGCACCCATGGGTGATGGGAGCACCCAGTAGTGATGGGGAGCATCCACGAGTGAAGGGCAGCACCCGCAAGTGATGAGGAGCATATATAAGTGAGGGGCAGCACCCACAGGGGATGGCAGCACCCACAACTGATAAGAAGCACCCGATAGTGATGGGGAGCATCCATAAGTGAGGGGCAGCACCCACTAGTGATGGGAGCACCCACAACTGATAGGAAGCACCCGCTAGTGATGGGGAGCATCCATAAGTGAGGGGCAGCACCCCACGGGGGATGGCAGTAGTGATGGGAGCACCCACAACTGATGGGAAGCACTACTGATGGGGAGCATCAATAAGTGAAGGGCAGCACCTACAGGGGATGGCAGCACCCACTAGTGACGGGAGCACCCACAACTGATGGGAAGCACCCACTAATGATGAGGAGCACCCATAGCTGAAGGGCAGCACCCCCGGGTGAGGGCAGCACCCACAACTGATAGGAAGCACCCACGAGTGATGAGGAGCATCCACAACTAATGGCAGCACCCATGGGTGACGGGAGCACCCACTAGTGATGAGGAGCACCCATAGGTGAAGGGCAGCACCCATGGGTGACGGCAGCACCCACAACTGATAGGAAGCACTCACTAGTGATGAGGGGCATCCACGACTAATGGCAGCACCCATGGGTGACGGGAGCACCCACAACTGATAGGAAGCACCCACTAGTGATGGGGAGCATCCACAACTAATGGCAGCACCCATGGGTGATGGGAGCACCCACAACTGATAGGAAGCACCCACTAATGATGAGGAGCATCCACAACTAATGGCAGCACCCATGGGTGATGGCAGCACCCACAACTGATAGGAAGCACTCACTAATGATGAGGAGCATCCACAACTAATGGCAGCACCCATGGGTGACGGGAGCACCCACAACTGATAGGAAGCACCCACTAACGATGGGGAGCACCCATAGGTGAAGGGCAGCACCCATGGGTGATGGGAGCACCCACAACTGATAGGAAGACCCACAACTGATAGGAAGCACCCACTAACGATGAGGAGCACCCATAGGTGAAGGGCAGCACCCATGGGTGATGGGAGCACCCACAACTGATAGGAAGCACCCACGAGTGATGAGGAGCATCCACAACTAATGGCAGCACCCATGGGTGATGGGAGCACCCACAACTGATAGGAAGCACCCACTAACGATGGGGAGCACCCATAGGTGAAGGGCAGCACCCATGGGTGATGGGAGCACCCACAACTGATAGGAAGACCCACAACTGATGGGAAGCACCCACTAACGATGAGGAGCACCCATAGGTGAAGGGCAGCACCCATGGGTGATGGGAGCACCCACAACTGATAGGAAGCACCCACTAACGATGGGGAGCACCCATAGGTGAAGGGCAGCACCCATGGGTGATGGGAGCACCCACAACTGTTAGGAAGCACCCACTAACGATGGGGAGCACCCATAGGTGAAGGGCAGCACCCATGGGTGACGGGAGCACCCATGGGTGACGGGAGCACCCACAACTGATAGGAAGCACCCACTAACGATGGGGAGCACCCATAGGTGAAGGGCAGCACCCATGGGTGATGGGAGCACCCACAACTGATAGGAAGCACCCACTAACGATGGGGAGCACCCATAGGTGAAGGGCAGCACCCATGGGTGAGGGGAGCACCCACAACTGATAGGAAGCACCCACTAACGATGGGGAGCACCCATAGGTGAAGGGCAGCACCCATGGGTGATGGGAGCACCCACAACTGATAGGAAGCACCCACTAACGATGGGGAGCACCCATAGGTGAAGGGCAGCACCCATGGGTGATGGGAGCACCCACAACTGTTAGGAAGCACCCACTAACGATGGGGAGCACCCATAGGTGAAGGGCAGCACCTATGGGTGACGGCAGCACCCACAACTGATAGGAAGCACCCACTAACGATGGGGAGCACCCATAGGTGAAGGGCAGCACCCATGGGTGATGGGAGCACCCACAACTGATAGGAAGCACCCACTAACGATGGGGAGCACCCATAGGTGAAGGGCAGCACCCATGGGTGATGGGAGCACCCACAACTGATAGGAAGCACCCACTAACGATGGGGAGCACCCATAGGTGAAGGGCAGCACCCATGGGTGATGGGAGCACCCACAACTGATAGGAAGCACCCACTAACGATGGGGAGCACCCATAGGTGAAGGGCAGCACCCATGGGTGATGGGAGCACCCACAACTGTTAGGAAGCACCCACTAACGATGGGGAGCACCCATAGGTGAAGGGCAGCACCTATGGGTGACGGCAGCACCCACAACTGATAGGAAGCACCCACTAACGATGGGGAGCACCCATAGGTGAAGGGCAGCACCCATGGGTGACGGCAGCACCCACAACTGTTAGGAAGCACCCACTAACGATGGGGAGCACCCATAGGTGAAGGGGAGCACCCATAGGTGAAGGGCAGCACCCATGGGTGATGGGAGCACCCACAACTGATAGGAAGACCCACAACTGATAGGAAGCACCCACTAACGATGGGGAGCACCCATAGGTGAAGGGCAGCACCCATGGGTGACGGCAGCACCCACAACTGATAGGAAGCACCCACTAACGATGGGGAGCACCCATAGGTGAAGGGCAGCACCCATGGGTGATGGGAGCACCCACAACTGATAGGAAGCACCCACGAGTGATGAGGAGCATCCACAACTAATGGCAGCACCCATGGGTGATGGGAGCACCCACAACTGATAGGAAGCACCCACGAGTGATGAGGAGCATCCACAACTAATGGCAGCACCCATGGGTGATGAGAGCACCCACAACTGATAGGAAGCACCCACGAGTGATGAGGAGCATCCACAACTAATGGCAGCACCCATGGGTGATGGGAGCACCCACAACTGATAGGAAGCACCCACTAACGATGGGGAGCACCCATAGGTGAAGGGCAGCACCCATGGGTGATGGGAGCACCCACAACTGATAGGAAGACCCACAACTGATAGGAAGCACCCACTAACGATGAGGAGCACCCATAGGTGAAGGGCAGCACCCATGGGTGATGGGAGCACCCACAACTGATAGGAAGCACCCACGAGTGATGAGGAGCATCCACAACTAATGGCAGCACCCATGGGTGATGGGAGCACCCACAACTGATAGGAAGCACCCACGAGTGATGAGGAGCATCCACAACTAATGGCAGCACCCATGGGTGATGAGAGCACCCACAACTGATAGGAAGCACCCACGAGTGATGAGGAGCATCCACAACTAATGGCAGCACCCATGGGTGATGGGAGCACCCACAACTGATAGGAAGCACCCACTAACGATGGGGAGCACCCATAGGTGAAGGGCAGCACCCATGGGTGATGGGAGCACCCACAACTGATAGGAAGACCCACAACTGATAGGAAGCACCCACTAACGATGAGGAGCACCCATAGGTGAAGGGCAGCACCCATGGGTGATGGGAGCACCCACAACTGATAGGAAGCACCCACGAGTGATGAGGAGCATCCACAACTAATGGCAGCACCCATGGGTGATGGGAGCACCCACAACTGATAGGAAGCACCCACGAGTGATGAGGAGCATCCACAACTAATGGCAGCACCCATGGGTGATGAGAGCACCCACAACTGATAGGAAGCACCCACGAGTGATGAGGAGCATCCACAACTAATGGCAGCACCCATGGGTGATGGGAGCACCCACAACTGATAGGAAGCACCCACTAACGATGGGGAGCACCCATAGGTGAAGGGCAGCACCCATGGGTGATGGGAGCACCCACAACTGTTAGGAAGCACCCACTAACGATGGGGAGCACCCATAGGTGAAGGGCAGCACCCATGGGTGACGGCAGCACCCCCACTGAGCAGCCGCCCTCCCTCTCCGTGCCCCCAGGAGTGCTGGAGCTGGACCTGACGCGGCTGCCCCGGCCCGCGCTGCACCCCCGGACCTGCTCCCTGCCGGGCACCCCCCGGAGGCGCTGGCCCTGGCCCTGGGGGGGGCCGCGGAGCCCCCCTTGCGTGTCCCTGTTCCGGCAGCGGCAGGCCCGGGGCTGGTGGCCCTGCGTGGCGAGCAGCGGCGGCGAGCGGCGGCTCTCGGTGAGTGCGGGGCCATGGGCTCGGAGCCTGCGGCCGCAGCTCCCCCCGCCCCACACAAACCCCCCCCCCCATCACCGCAGGGGAAGCTGGAGCTGAGCCTGGAGCTGCTCACGGCGAAGGAGGCGGAGGAGCGGCCGGCAGGGAGAGCCCGGCAGGAGCCCAACATGTACCCAACGCTGCCGCCGCCAGTGTGAGTGCTGCGGGGAGCGAACGGCTTCAGGGTCACCCGCTCCAACCCTTACCCAGCACTGCCACGGCCACCACTGACCCATGGCACTGAGGGTGTGTGAGCACTGCAGGGACGGTGACTGCAGCCCTGCCCTGGGCAGCCTGTTCCAATGCCTGAGCACCCTCTGGGGCAGGAATTGTTCCTCAGCTCCATCTAAACCTGCCCTGGGGCAGCTTGAGGCCGTTTCCTCTTGTCCCATCCCTTGTTCCTTGGGAGCAGAGCCCAGCCCCTCCTGGCTCCATCCTCCTCTCAGGCAGTTGGAGGGAGCCATCAGGTTCCCCCTGAGCCTTCTCTTCTCCATCTGACCCCCCCAGGTCCCTCAGCCCTTCCCCATCACCCCTGTGCTCCGGGCCCTGCTCCAGCCCCATTGCCCTTCTCTGGCCCCGCTCCAGCCCCTCAATGTCTCTGTTGTAGTGAGGGTCCCAGAGCTGAACACAGGATTTGAGGTGCAGCCTCACCAGTGCCCAGTGCAGGGGCACAATCCCTGCCCTGGCCCTGCTGCCGCACTGGTGCTGCTCCGGGCCAGGATGCTGGGGGCTGCCTGGGCACAAGCTGCTCGTGTTCAGCTCCATCGCTCAGCACCCCCAGCTCCTTCCCCACGAGCAGCTCTCCCCAAGCCATGCATTGCAGGGGGTGTCTGAGCTGGGTGTCCCCGCAGGCGGCCCGACTGGTCCTTCCTGTGGGTGCAGGCGCCGCTGCGCACCCTGCGCCATGGGCTGTGGCGGCAGCACCGCGGCTGCATCAGCCTGAGCCTGGCACTGCTGCTGCTCTTTGCGCTGCTCCTCACCTTCGTCTACGCCGCGCCGGTGAGCACAGGAGGCTCAGCCACCCCCTTACCCCCATCACCATCCATTGAGTCCCCCCCCCGAGCTCCTTTTGTGTCTCCCCACAGGGTTATTTGGCCATGAAGCTGGTAAACCCATTCCAGGGCTTGCACATCGGTGGTGAGGGTGGCATCGGCAAGCACCGTGCAGCGGGTGCTGAGCACCACAAGGGTGCTGCTCACAAACCCTGATGTGCCACCCCGGGATGGCAGCATCGGTGTCACCTCTTCAATAAAGCCACATGCAGCAAGGGGCAAAGCAGCATCCCCAGGGCATTGGGGGAGAAAAGGAGCTGCTCCAGCTTGGGGAGCGCAATGGCACCGGGGTGCAGCCCCCAACTTGCTATGGCACCCAACAGCAGGGCTGTGGGGAGAGAACGCTGCATGCAAGGGACAGGGGGGTGACATCAGCCCATTGTTATTGACCTTAAAGCTCCTCCAGCTCCAACCCCTGCCACGGGCAGGGACCCCTTCCACTGGAGCAGCTTGCTCCAAGCCCCTGTGTCCAACCTGGCCTTGAGCACTGCCAGGGATGGGGCAGCCACAGCTTCTCTGGGCACCCTGTGCCAGCGCCTCAGCACCCTCCCAGGGAAGAGCTTCTGCCTAAGAGCTCAGCTCAGTCTCCCCTCTGGCAGGTTAAAGCCATTCCCCTTGGCCTGTCCCTACATCCCTTGTCCCAAGCCCCTCTCCAGGTTTCCTGCAGCCCCTTCAGGCACTGGAGCTGCTCTCAGGTCTCCCCTTCAGGAGCCTTCTCTTCTCCAGGCTGCCCCAGCCCAGCTCGCTCAGCCTGGCTCCAGAGCAGAGCTGTTCCAGCCCATGGCCTCCTCTGGCCTCACTCCAACAGCTCCACGTCCCTCTTGTGCTACTGCCCCAGAGCTGGATCAGGGCTGCAGGGGGGTCTCCCCAGAGCACAGCAGAGGGGCAGGATCCCCTCCCTGAGCTGCTGCTCACACAATCACCCACCATCACCCACTCTCACAGTGTCACACACACACCAATGTTTATTCTGAGACACCAGAACAGCTCCAGGGGCAGGCACCCACGTTTCACTCCTGGTTGCGAGGCAAAAAGAGAACAAACCCCAGGAAAACTCCTTCTACCCCACAACCAGTGCTGGGCACTTGGGAAAAGGCTCCCACCCACAGCCCCGTGTGTGCCCCCCACACTCTGGGATCCCCACAGGGATCCACCCTGGCTTCGAGGGTCCTGGAATCCCCAGGACGCCATCGAGGAGGGTGCTGCAGATTTGCCATCCTGATGTCCCCAGAGCCATTAAAGGCTCCCCTAGGACAAACTGACCTAACATCTCCTGGATCCCTCTGGGGACCACTCTCTTGTGCTGGGGGCCCCAGGGGTGAGAGTGGATGCGACAACCAGCAAGAGAACACCAAGAAACCATTGACCAAAGCAGTCCCTGAGGTAGGATTAAACCACAACTCCCTGAAAGGCAGCAAAAGCTCCGGCTCCAAGGCAGGGAGAACCCTTGGAGGAGCCCTGGGATGCAGCGAGCACCGAGGGGAAAGCTGCCAGAAGCCACGACACGACATGCAAACGGCACCGGTGCAGGGATCCACGTACAAAGAAAAGCTGCCTGGGCTCCACCGCCAGCCTAAGGCAGGTGACAGAGCAGCCAGAGCGGGGTGAAGAGCTTGGAAAATCCCTCCTGGAAGTGGAAATCGCTTGGAGAGAAGAGGCTGGGAGGGAAGGAGGGATCTGGTGTGGAAACAGGCGCTGGGCCGGGCCCTGCTCGCTGGCATCCCCCCGAGCCCAGGTGAGGACTCCTGCCCACGTCCTGACATCCTCCTGAACAAGTCCCAAAGCAAAGCTCCCTCAGGAGGTGGCAGCTCCATCCCTGCAGCCATCACAGGATCCCAGCTCCCACCAGGAGCAGCACTGGAGTTCTGGAGCCCAACAAGAAGCAGCAGCCGTCCCAGTGGGGGGGGACGGGGACACAAAGGTCCCTGCCATGGGGGTCAGTCCATCACGCTCTGGCCAGTCTGGGAATGGTGGGAGGCAGGAGGTGGCTAGCAAGGACTAGCCATGGGCTATCCCAGGGTATTCCCAAGTCAATAGAAGTGTTTCCGGCTCTGCTCCTGCCACTTGTTGTAGATGATGACCCCGATGACGATGGCAAAAACGATGGCAACGAGGGAGAAGAAGACGATCAAGAAGAGAGCCAGGCCACTCATGGGCTCCAGCGGTGCCTCCACTGGGAGAGAGAGGAGGGAAACCAGCCCATGAGCACCCCAAGAGCCCAGCACCCCAGGAACCCCTCCTCAAGGCCAGGTTGGACACAGGGGCTTGGAGCAAGCTGCTCTAGTGGAAGGGGTCCCTGCCCGTGGCAGGGGTTGGAGCTGGAGGAGCTTTAAGGTCCCTTCCAACCCAAACCATTCCATGATTCCAGGTGGAGCTCAGCCTGTTCGCTCTCAAAATGCTGTGGCTTCTCCTCCACAACCCTTCGAGTCCCTAGGGCTCCCCCCTTCCCCTGTGTGGGACCAGCAGCTCCTACTCACTTCCTGGCAGCTTCAGGTTGTCCACGACGGGCAGATAGACCTCCCTGTCCCGCTTCTCCTCCTCCGGGCTCCTCTCCACTGTCAGCTGGTAGAGCTTGAGGGAGATGATGTCGTGGTTGTCTGCAAGCAGAGCACAACCACCACGTCCTGAGGCACCGCTGCCAGTGCCAGCTCTGGCCAGGGACTGAGGGCCTCAGGCAGCACCACGGGATGTTATCACCTGGGACAAAGGTGCTGCTCTGCCTTCCCAAGGTGGGCAAACTCACCTGCAGAGGGCAGGATCTATGCTGGGCTCAGCTGGGCCCTCAGCCAACGGGAACCTTTAAGCTAAAGTGAAACCCACCAGCCCAAAGTGGGATTAGCCCATCAGGCACCCGAAGGGAAGGTGTTAGCATCGGCCTCACGGGGCCCTGTGCTCGTGCTGGTGGGGCTGTTAGTGGGACAAGGCGAGGGCTCCGCACCAGCTCCCCGGGCACCAGGCAGGGATCTGGGAGAGAAAAGGAACTGCTGTTGGAGCCAACAATGGGCTCAGACCCCCAGAGATGCACTTCTGCAGAGGCAGAGCTCAAATCAGGCTGAAAACGTGCCCAAAGAGGCCCAGTGGGGTAACAGCAGAGCGCACAGCACCTCAACCAGCACCACGGGAGAAGTATTATGCAGAGGAGGGTGAAGGGCTGCAGCTTTAGGTCCCTCCCTCAATTAGGAGCAGCTCAGAGCTCCCAGGATGTGAAATCCAAAGCAAGATACCCCCGGAGCAGAGGCCGAGAGGGAGCCCTGTGGCTGCAGCGAGGGCCGTTCCTCCCAGTGCTGCCCTTGGGGTTAACCCAGGCACCATGGGCTGTGGCAGGAGAGTGGAGGAGATTCCTTTTCCGTGCTCATCCTGCTTTCACTCCTCCACAGGGGCTTGTTTTGGAGACTGAACCCTCTGGCTGAGCTGCTGCAGCCGCTTGGCTGCACTCCTGTTGGCTGAGCTTGGGCCGTGCAGGGAGCTCAAGGAAAGTGGGAAGCGCTGCCTAAAGCGAGCACTCAGGGGAGCAACACACCCAGAGCAGGCTCTGGGTTCTTCAGGAGCTGCTGCAAGCTAAAACCAACGCTTAAAGGTGTTGAAAGCACGGACAGCTCCTCATTTGCTTCCGTGAGCACCCAGCTGCACCTCCAAAGCTGCCCAGGAGCTGCTTGGGAAGCAAGGTTTGGGACCCCAGGGCAGTACCTGAGAGGTCTCCAGTGACAGAAGACGTCCCAAAGTAGTAGCCACGGGGCAGGCGCACGCCCGGCACGTCGATGCAGTCCCTCCACTCGTGCTTCCCGTCGATATCAATCAGGACCTGAAGCAGAAGCAGGTCCCTGAGGCCTTGCCGTGGCCCCGCTGCCCCGTGGCGCCGGGCTGGCAGCACTCACCGTCAGCCTCCTCTTCACGTAGCGGATGACCAGGAAGGTGTCGTGGTTGAGGTTCCTCACCATGGCCGTGCAGCCCCCCAGCTCCGTCGGGCGCCCGTCCCGGTCGTGGTCGTAGGTGAGGGAACCGTTGTTCACCATGGCCGAGATGTAGGGGAACACACGCTGCCGGGGGCAAGGCTGGGGCTGAGCTCTTAGGTCGACCATGAGCCAGCAGCCCTATGGAGCCCAAACTCCTTCATCCCACCAAGGATCTGCCTCAACACGACACCAGCACGATCCCGTTCCATCCCTTGGACGTTCAGGAGGGAGGACGGGCGGTCTCATGCAGCCTCTCCCAGGTGGCAAAGGGATTTCTGGAGCTCAGAGGAGGGAATTCCTCAACTGTGAGCCAAGGTGAGACTGGACAGCTTGGGAACGGGAAGGTCAGCAAGAGGAAGTACCTGATTTCCCGGGCTGTACCTCCTCTTCTGAGCCTGCCAGTCCAGGGTTATCGTAAAGCAAGAAAGAGCACAGAAGCAAGATGGTCACAGACCAGAGTTTAGCGTTAACCTGCAACCTGGACGCTTCCTCCCTGGAATGCTCAGCTTAGCAGAGACTAAAACAGGGAGGGCTTTAGGTGTTAGGGGCTGAATTCTGAGCCACACGGAGAGGGACTGGTGCTGGGGGCTGAAAGCCACGTCAAGAGTTGCCGTGTTTCTCCTCCTCACCACGCGGCAGCTCACCCACACAACAGAGCCCCAACAGCAAGAGCAGCTCCAGTGCCTGAAGGGGCTGCAGGAAACCTGGAGAGGGGCTTGGGACAAGGGTCTGTAGGGACAGGCCAAGGGGAATGGCTTGAACCTGCCCGAGGGGAGACTGAGATGAGCTCTTAGGCAGAAGCTCTTCCCTGTGAGGGTGCTGAGGCGCTGGCACAGGGTGCCCAGAGAAGCTGTGGCTGCCCCATCCCTGGCAGTGTTCAAGGCCAGGCTGGACACAGGGGCTTGGAGCAAGCTGCTCCAGTGGAAGGGGTCCCTGCCTGTGGCAGGGGTTGGAGCTGGAGGAGCTTTAAGGTCCCTTCCAACCCAAACCATTCCAGGATCCTATGATTCCACACATGTGAAGAGTGCTCCGTGCCTGACCAGAGGAGGGCAGCCCTCTCCAGGTGCCAGGAAGCCAGACACCCACATTCCACTCATGATTTCCTTTAAGGAAGACCCATTGTGCATCCCTTTACCCCACAAAAGCAGCTCTGCCACTGCAAGTCACCAGGACCCACCCAGCACTAACCCCATTAACAAGGCACCAAATGGCTCACAAAGGCTTTTACAAGCACAAAGTCCACCCCTGCACCAGAGCTGCTGCGTTGGGTTCCTCAACAAAAGCTGGTTGTTCCTCAGCATTTCTCAGCAGCTCCAAGGTCAGGGCACATCCCAGCTGCACCTTTTGTCCCTTTCGCCAGGGTGAGCAGTGTTAATCCCACTTTGGGATCAGCACCAAGGTCTTGGGGTACAACAGTGCCTATGTTTTAGGGAAAACTGGCATTAAAACCGAGTCCAGCTTTGGGTTTGGAGTGATAAAAGAGATTCCAGGGCAAGGCTTGGTTTTAACTACCTCTGCACTCCCTTCTCCATAGGAACCCACACCAATAAACCTCCAACCAACCACCAGACACACCAGGAACACAAAGACCTTCAGAAGGGCGTCTTCCAAAGGGGCAGAGCTCAGTCCCACTGCACCAGAGAGCAGGGAAAGCCTCCTGGGTGCAGCTGCCATGAAACAGCCCCGTCAACGCAGGCAGGGCTGGGCTGGCAGCTCAGGAACCGCTCTGCTCAAGCTCTACAATGCTCTTGGCACAGCTTCACCTCTGCTACCGCTTGTGGCAGGCTCCAGAAGAGGCCGGGAGCTCAGCACACGGAGGTGGGATCGTCAGGCAGCTGGAGGGGGTGCTCGCTGCCTCCCGAGCTCAGGGAAGAGCCGTAAGCTCAGCTCTGCCCCTGCAGGCAGCTGGCGGGCAGCGCGGTTCCGTTGGCTCCTAGCTCACCTCATGCTGCTTCTCCTCGTTTGGGTAGGTGTCCACAAACACTCCCAGGCCCAGGAAGTTATCCTTGCTTCCAAAGACAGGTCCTAGGAGGGAGGAGAGGCTCTGGTTAAGGATGGCAAAGCCAGGCAGGCGTTGCAAAGGGGTTGTTACTCATCATGTTATGTAAAGAGGAAGCCTTGAGCAGTGACTAAAGCACACAGGGCAGGCAGGGAAGTCAGAGGGGCAGCTGAAATGCCTTTCCCTTTGCTGCTCAAGGACTGAGCTTCCTCCACAGCCTGGCTTTTAAGGAGCTGACTCCCAGTGCAGGAGGCTCCACACTTCCCATTACACTGACCCCAAAACGAGCACAAAACAACCCCAAAGCCCTGCCCCCCAACCTGAGTCCAGCCTCCCAGTGCCTCTGCATGAGCAGCAGCTCAGGGAGGGGATCCTGCCCCTCTGCTGGGCTCTGGGGAGACCCCCCTGCGGTCCTGACCCAGCTCTGGGGCAGCAGCACAAGAGGGACCTGGAGCTGCTGGAGCAAGGCCAGAGGAGGCCACGGAGCTGCTGTAAGGCCTGGAGCAGCTCTGCTCTGGAGCCAGGCTGAGAGAGCTGGGCTGGGGCAGCCTGGAGAAGAGAAGGCTCCTGAAGGGGAGACCTGAGAGCAGCTCCAGTGCCTGAAGGGGCTGCAGGAAAGCTGGAGAGGGGCTTGGGACAAGGGCCTGTAGGGCCAGGCCAAGGGGAACGGCTTTAACCTGCCCGAGGGGAGACTGAGATGAGCTCTTAGGCAGAAGCTCTTCCCTGTGAGGATGCTGAGGCGCTGGCACAGGGTGCCCAGAGAAGCTGTGGCTGCCCCATCCCTGGCAGTGTTCAAGGCCAGGTTGGACACAGGGGCTTGGAGCAAGCTGCTCCAGTGGAAGGGGTCCCTGCCCATGGCAGGGGTTGGAACTGGAAGATCTTTAAGGTCCTTTCCAACATAAACCATCCCCTGAGAAGGAGGCACATCCCTGACACCAGCGACAGCCGCTAGAGCCGCTCTCACCTGGCTGCATGCGATCCTTGGTGTACCAGATGGCAAATCCATCCCCGTTCAGGTTCTTCTTGCCTTGCCCATGGATTTTGAAGTGCACCTGCATCTCCCAGTCCCGCAGGTAACACGGCTGCAAGCAGAGGAGCAGGGATGGGACCCACGGCTTCTGTGCCCACGAGGGTTAGGGGACAGACACCGCCACGGCTGCAGCATCCCCTGCCTGTCACAACAGCTCCATGTGCCACTACTCCATGCTTCCCTTGCCATCCCATAGTTTCGTTGGGAGCAGTAAGTAATCCCAAGGGACATCATTAAACCAAGGGAATCGTTTCAAAGGGGGAGGAAAGGAGGGCCAAAGGGGGAGGAAAGGAGGGCCAAAGGGGGAGGAAAGGAGGGCCAAAGGGGGAGGAAAGGAGGGCCAAAGGGGGAGGAAAGGAGGGCCAAAGGCAAAGCAACCTGCCTCAATATGATATGTCACTAAATCAGAGCATGAGGGACCACTTTGGTCTCCTGGGGTGTTTTCCAAACCCCTGTGGAGCACGGCTGGATCCTGGGGCACAACATCCCCATCGCTATCATCCCACATTGAAACGAAATGGAATCATCAAGGAATTCAAGGGAGCTCTGCTGCGTGCCGGGTGACACACCGCACCCGTGACCACATCACATTGCTGCTGCTCCACCAGCCCCACAGACCTGGGCATAGCAAAGGGAGCAGCAGCTCCAACCTCAGCGACCCCATGGGAGACCCCAAGCACCCCCAATGCCCATGGGGTGGCTCAGCCCTTGCAGGAGCCACCACGCCAAAGGGGGGGGCTGCAGTGGTGCCAGCTCTGACCCCCACAGCTCTTCCCTGCCCCACTCTACAACCCCCGGCAGCTTCCCTAATACCCCTTCAATCCCCCCCCCAAATCCCCTCATACCCTCTGGCTTGGCCCCCCCCCTATTTTACCCCTTCCTGCCCTAATACCCCCCAAAACCCTCTCTTTAGCTCAAACCCCTTCATCACTCCCCCCGTTCCTGCCCACACCCTGCACCCCTTACTCACAATCCCCCCAAGCCCTCTGGTTCAGCCTCCAGCCCCCTTAAACCCCTTCCCAAGGCCCCACTTCCCCTATGCTCACCCCAGCCCCCCCCAACCTGCTCTTAACCCCTCCCCGACTCCCCTCACCCCCAAATGAAGACCCCAAGGTCCCCCCCCGGTGCTCACCACTCGGTTCCAGACGGCTCCCTGCTTGCTCTGCACGTCGGGGGTGAGGCGGATGAAGTGGGTCATGACCATGGCGTTACCCTGCAGGTCCCACAGCCCCGAGCTGGCCGAGCCCACACCTGCGGCCCACAAAGCACTGTCGGTACCGGATACCGGGCACCGGGCACCTTCCCCCCAGCGCCCTGCCCTGCCCCACTCACCCTGGTAGGGTTTGGAGAGCGAGTGCTCCCGCTTGAGGTGCTCCTCCGTCTGCTCGGCCCGCGGCCCGCCCAGCGCCAGCAGCACCAGCACGGCCGCGTACCGGCCCGCCGCCGCCATCTTGCCCCCGCCGCCCGCGCTCCGCCCCGCCCCGCGCCGCGCATTGGCCAGCTCGCCGCGCCGAGCTCGCTCATTGGTTGCCTCGCCGAGGCCCGCCGGAAGCGGGTTGGAGGAGAGGACTGTCAATGGAGAGGAAGGGGACCCGGGTCCTAGTGCCCCCCTCCTCGGTCCTAATGCCCCCTTCCCGCGCCCCCCAGATCCTAGTTGCCCCCCTTACCCCAAGTCCTAGTGACCCGCCTCGGTATTAGTGCCCTCCTCCCTGGTCCTAGTGCCCCTTCCTGCCCCCCCCCAAACCCTAGTGCCCCCCTTACCCCAGGTCCTAGTGACCCTCCTCGGTCCTAGTGACCCCCTCCCTGGTCCTAGTGCCCCTTCCTGCCCCCCCCCGAAATCCTAGTGTCCCCCTTACCCCGGGTCCTAGTGCCCCTCTCCTCGATCCTAAATGTCCCCTCCTGCCCCCCCAGATCCTAGTGCTCCCCTTACCCCAGATCCTAGTGCCCCTCCTCTGTCCTATTGCCTCCCTCCTCGGTATTAGTGCCCCCCTCCCTGGTCCTAGTGTCCCCTCCCGCCACCCCCCCCCCCCCCTTAAATCCTAGTGTCACCCTTCCCCCAGGTCCTAGTGCCCCCCTCCAGGTCCTAATGTAGATTCTAAAGCCCTCCTCCCCAGGACTTAGTGCCCCCCTTAAGCTCCTGCTCACCCTAGTTCCTCCTGCACCCCACACACCCACCTTGCCCCAGGGGGGGCTGAACTCCCACCTAATGGATACCCCTTTGCCACCCCTTCATTCATCCACACTTACGGGCCCCACCATCCCGGTTCTGCCATCGCCCCTTTAAGGCGCCTGTGGCTGCGGGAGGGTGCGACGCAGCCCCGCTCGGGGCGGGAAGGGGGCGCGGCGTGAGGCGGTTGCGAGACGCCAACATGGCGGCGGGCGGCGGCGGCGGGGTCCGCTCGGTCCCCTCGGTGCTGCTGCTGCTGCCGCCGCCGCTGCTGCTGCTGCTGGCGCTGCCCGGCGCCGCCGCTGCCGCCGTGTCCCGGACGGCGCCTCCGGACGGGTCCAACGTGGTGCTGGGGATGCGGCTGGAGGAGAGCACGAAGCCGGTGCCGGCGGCTCCGTCCCGCGGGCCCATCCGTGTGACGGAGGGCAGCGAGCTGGTGCTGCGCTTCTACGGGCAGGGCCTGGGCCCGGGCACCGGGGAACGGGTGGCGTTCGCCGAGCTCCGCCCGGCCGAGAACGGTTCTGCCCCGAACGGCTCCTGCTCCTATCGCACCCAGGACGTGGTGGTGCAGCCGGGCCCCGCGGAGCTCTTCGACACCTCGGCCCTGCTGCGGGTCCGGGTCCGCGCCCTGCGGAAGGGCGAGAAGGTAAAGACGTACGTGTTGTGCACGCAGCGCCGGGCCGGCCAGGCCTGGCTGCCCCATCCCGACCCCGACGCCTGGCTCATGGTGCTGGAGGAGAAGAAGTCGCTGTTGCCGCTGTGGCTGCAGGTGATCCTCATCGTGGGGCTCCTGGTGCTGTCGGGCATCTTCAGCGGGCTCAACCTGGGTCTCATGGCGCTGGACCCCATGGAGCTGCGCATCGTGCAGAACTGCGGCACCGACACCGAGAAGCGTTACGCCCGCAGGATCGAGCCCATCCGCCGCAAAGGGAACTACCTGCTGTGCTCCCTGCTGCTGGGCAACGTGCTGGTCAACACCACCCTCACCATCTTCCTCGATGACCTCATCGGTTCCGGCATCGGCGCCGTCGTCGCTTCCACCATCGGCATCGTCATCTTCGGGGAGATCGTGCCCCAAGCGCTCTGCTCCCGTCACGGCTTGGCCGTGGGCGCCAACACCATCGTGGTGACCAAGTTCTTCATGCTGGCGACGTTCCCCCTCTCCTACCCCATCAGCAAGCTCCTCGACTGCATCCTGGGCCAGGAGATCGGCACCGTTTACAACCGGGAGAAGCTGGTGGAGATGCTGAAGGTGACGGAGCCCTACAACGACTTGGTGAGGGAAGAGCTCAACATGATCCAGGGAGCCCTGGAGCTCCGCACCAAGACGGTGGAGGACGTGATGACCCCGCTGCAGAACTGCTTCATGATCAACAGCGACGCCATCCTGGACTTCAACACCATGTCCGAGATCATGGAGAGCGGCTACACCCGCATCCCCGTCTATGAGGAGGAGCGCTCCAACATCATGGATATCCTCTACGTCAAGGACCTGGCTTTCGTTGACCCTGACGACTGCACCCCCCTCAAGACCATCACCAAGTTCTACAACCACCCCGTCCACGTTGTCTTCCATGACACCAAGCTGGATGCCATGCTGGAGGAGTTCAAAAAGGGTAAGGGGGTGCCGCTGCTTCCATGGGGTGCTGCTGGCTCCATGGGGTGCTGCTTGCTCCCATGGGGTGCTGCTTGCTCCCATGGGGTGCTGCTGGTTCCGTGGGGTGCTGCTGGCTCCATGGGGTGCTGCTTGCTCCCATGGGGTGCTGCTTGCTCCCATGGGGTGCTGCTGGTTCCGTGGGGTGCTGCTGGCTCCATGGGGTGCTGCTTGCTCCCATGGGGTGCTCCTGGCTCCATGGGGTGCTCCTGGCTCCATGGGGTGCTACTTGCTCCTATGGGGTGCTGCTGGCTCCATGGGGTGCTGCTGGCTCCATGGGGTGCTCCTGGCTCCATGGGGTGCTGATTGCTCCCATGGGGTGCTACTTGCTCCCATGGGGTGCTGCTGGCTCCATGGGGTGCTGCTCGCTTCCATGGGGTGCCACTGCTTCCATGGGGTGCTTCTCACTCCCACAGGGTGATGCTTGCTTCCATGGGGTGCTGCTCACTTCCGTGGGGTACTGCTGGTTCCATGGGGTGCTGCTGCTTCCCTGAGGTGCCGTCCATGGGGAGCAGGTTTTGGTGAAGGCCACAGGACCCCGGGGACACGGTGCTGGGCACAGGCAGCTGAGCCAGGAGCCTCCCTTTCTCTGCCCGTGGCCAGCACCAGCCCCAGGAGCCACTTTGGGAACGGTCCCTTGGGTTTCATCACCAGCCCTGGAGGCCCTTGGATAGAAAATGAGAGCTGGGAAATTGCTGGGCTCCCAGGTCTGGGCTTGGCTCCTTCCTCCCAGCCCCATTCCCGCTCTGCTTCCTGCTCATGGGGCTGGGAGCAGGAGCTGAGCCCTCCGGGATGTGCTTTCAGGCTGGGAACCCCCCTGCCCTTCCCAGCTTCCAGTGTGGGAGCGGGATGAAGTGAAGATCCTGGCTGTGGTGGGGGATGCAGCCACAGCCCTGTGTCCCACCATGCTCAGAGGCTGTTGTGATGGGATTTAAGGGATCAGATAAGTCCACCCGCAGCAAAAGCTTGGCTGGAGCTTGGGGAGAGGGTTTGGGAGCTGCTAGGTGCGAGCTTGGCTCGTGTATAAAGGTAGGGAGGAGGCAGCAGCTCCAAAAGCACAGGCATGGGAGCTTGGCGCTGCTCCTTGTGGGAATGCCAATGGGATCTCAGCATCATTCCCTTCAGTTCATCCCAGCCCGCTCCAGCCCGTCGCCAGTAGCAGTGAACCTAAGTCCTGTTGCTGCCGGCGCCGGTGTTATCCCCGCTGCTGGCACCGGCTTTCCCTCCGGCAAATCCTTCCTAAGGGATTTAAAGGCGCTCATTCCGGTTACAAAGCCACCCACGTCCCACGGGGCTGGATTTCAGGCGCCTCTCAGGCTCAGGGCCCTGCTTTGGGGCGCTGCTTGGAGCCGAGCCCCATTCCTCATGGATGCAGCTCCGTGGTGGGGCTCTGCCCTCATCCCCCCTCATGGGCACCCGGAGCAGAAGCAGCGCCCGTGCCCTTTGCCCAGCGGATCCCAGTGTTTGCTTTGCCACCGGCCGCTCCCAGCGGAGCTCATCCCAAGAGGAGCTGCCTGAGTCACCCATCCCCATCCCCGTCCCTGCCCGTCTGCAGCCCAGGTGAGGGGTTCCCAGAGCCATGAGCTCAGGGAGGTTTCACCCCTCTGAGCATCACCGTTGCTGGAGCAGCTCTGCTCCGGAGCCAGGCTGAGAGAGCTGGGCTGGGGCAGCCTGGAGAAGAGAAGGCTCCTGAAGGGGAGACCTGAGAGCAGCTCCAGTGCCTGAAGGGGCTGCAGGAAAGCTGGAGAGGGGCTTGGGACAAGGGATGTAGGGACAGGCCAAGGGGAATGGCTTTAACCTGCCCGAGGGGAGACTGAGATGAGCTCTTAGGCAGAAGCTCTTCCCTGTGAGGGTGCTGAGGCGCTGGCACAGGGTGCCCAGAGAAGCTGTGGCTGCCCCATCCCTGGCAGTGCTCAAGGCCAGGTTGGACACAGGGGCTTGGAGCAAGCTGCTCCAGTGGAAGGGGTCCCTGCCCGTGGCAGGGGTTGGAGCTGGATGAGCTTTAAGGTCCCTTCCATCCCAAACCAGGCTGGGGTTCTACGAGCACAGGGAGCTCTGTGGTCCCTTCCCCACCAGCTTTCCCCAGCACCTGCAGCCAGCAGCTCTATAACCAAACAGCTCGTGTCAGGGCAGGCACGTTGGTGCTGAGCAGAGCAGGATGGCACCTTGCTGCTGGCCTCGGGGCGAGTGTGGAGCTTCAAGAGGCCCAAGTGATTGTCTGTGGGGCTGTGCTGAGGTCAGGGAGGGAGCATCATCACCTTCCTCCCTGCCTCAGTTTCCCCAGGCTAAGGAGTCCATCGTGTGGGTGCAGTGTCCTGGCCTGGGCGTGCTGTGGTGTTCCACACACTGCTCCTTTCCCTGGAGCAGAGCTGTTCCTTGTCCAAGGAGCTTTTCCCAATGGATCTCTGCAATGTGGGGACGGAGCAGGAGAAACACGCAACCAGGAGCAGGGCCAGCCGGGATTCCAGCTTTGGATTTCGCTGGGATAAGGCTAACTGCATCCTGCCTACACAGGGTGGGACCCGTGGGCACTCACCCCACATTGTGACAGGGAATGGGCTCCCGGGGGGCACATTCCATCTCCCGGGAACCCCATTGCCAAGCCCTGGCCTCAATCACTGCCATTGCCTTGGGGGTTGGTGCCCAGCCCAGGGCCATGTCTGCATCTCAGCTGGTTCATTGTTTCCTAGGCAGGCGGGTGGTGGGATATGGCAAGCAGTGGTCCCAGTGACTCCCCGTCCCCCTTGAAACTGAGGGGGTTCCCCTTCCAACATCCCATGTGCCAATCCCTAGGGAAGTCCCACCTGGCCATCGTGCAGAAGGTGAACAACGAGGGCGAAGGGGACCCCTTCTACGAGGTGCTGGGGCTGGTGACGCTGGAGGATGTCATCGAGGAGATCATCAAGTCAGAGATCCTGGACGAGTCGGACACGTACAGTAGGTGTTGGGCTCGCCCCCTGCCCCCTCCTCATCCCGCTGTATCCCACTCCCATCCCGCTGTATCCCCCTGTATCCTGCTGTATACCACTGACATCCGGCTGTGTCCCGCTGTATCCCACTGTATCCCGCTGTATCCCACTCCCATCCTGCTGTGTCCCTCTGTATCCCGCTGTATCCCACTGTAACCCACTGTATCCCGCTGTATCCCACTCCCATCCCCCTGTATCCCGCTGTGTCCCACTGACATCCCCGCTGTGTCCTGCTGTATACCACTGACATCCCGCTGTATCCCACTGTATCCCGCTGTATCCCACTCCCATCCTGCTGTGTCCCTCTGTATCCCGCTGTATCACACTGTAACCCGCTGACATCCCGCTGTATCCCACGCCCATCCCTGTGTCCCGCTGTATCCCACTGTATCCCACTCCCATCCCCCTGTGTCCCACTGTATCCCGCTGTGTCCCACTGACATCCCCGCTGTGTCCTGCTGTATCCCGCTCTATCCTGCTGTATCCCACTGTATCCCACTGTAACCTGCTGTATCCCACCGACATCCCGCTGTATCCCAGTTACATCCCGCTGTGTCCTGCTGTATCCTGCTCTATCCCACTGTATCCCGCTGTATCCCACTCCATCCCACTGACATCCTGCTGTGTCCTGCTGTATCCCACTGTAACCCGCTGACATCCCGCTGTATCCCACTGACATCCCACTGTATCCTGCTGTATCCCGCTGACATCCTGCTGTATCCCACTCCCATCCCGCTGTATCCCACTGACATCCCGCTGTATCCCACTCCCATCCCACTGTATCCTGCTGACATCCCGCTGTATCCCACTCCCATCCCACTGTATCCCGCTGTATCCCACTCCCATACCGCTGTATCCCGCTGTATCCCACTCCCATCCCACTGTATCCCACTGACATCCCGCTGTATCCCACTCCCATACCGCTGTATCCCGCTGTATCCCACTCCCATACCGCTGTATCCCGCTGTATCCTGCTGTATCCCACTCCCATCCCGCTGTATCCCACTGACATCCCGTTGTGTCCCACTGTATCCCGCTGACATCCCGCTGTATCCCACTCCCATCCCTCTGTGTCCCGCTGTATCCCACTCCCATCCCGCTGTATCCCACTATATCCCACTGACATCCCGCTGTATCCCACTCCCATCCCGCTGTATCCCACTCCCATCCCGCTGTATCCCACTCCCATCCCACTGTATCCCGCTGACATCCCGCTGTATCCCACTCCCATCCCGCTGTATCCCACTGTATCCCGCTGACATCCCACTCCCCACAGCCGACAACCGCAGCAGGAAGCTTGTGAACAACCACAAGGGCAAACGGGACTTCTCGGCCTTCAAGGACCCCGTTGGGGAGCAGAAGGTGAAGGTCTCCCCGCAGCTGCTCTTGGCCGCCCACCGCTTCCTCTCCACAGGTAAAGGGGGTTGGGGGGGGAGCCCCCTGAAGCTCAGGGCACCCTTTGGCTCTGTCCAATGGCTCCAGCAGCTCCCCAGCACTGACCTGGTGGGCTCCGTGTGCTGCCGTGTCCCTGGGCTCCATTCCTGTCCCCCCAGCAAGGAAGAGTTGCTCCAACCATGTAGTTCAGGAGTTACGGGGTGCTTGTGTCTCATCCCACTCCCCTCTGTCCCAACCCCAGAGTGGGAATGGGCAGGGCTCAGGGATGCCTGTGATGCTCAGAGGGTCCCCATCCCTCCAGCGTGGTCACATTCCCCGTGTCCCCAAGGCTGGGGCCGGCCTTGCTGGGGACCCAGAGCTTATGTTGGGTGGGCTTCTGCCCCAGGGAGGTGCCAAGGCCCCACGCAGAGGGACAAGGGGGGGATGCACCTTCCTGTGGAGGGCCAAGGACCATGGCTCTGAGCCCTTTCCTCCCCCTCTGGCTCTCAGAGGTGACGCTCTTCACCCCCACCTACATCTCGGAGAAGATCCTCCTGCGCCTCCTCAAGTACTCCCACGTCATCCAGGAGCTGAAGTTCGATGAGGGCAACAAGAAGGCCCCGCGCCACTTCCTCTACTGCAAGAACAAAGCAGCTGACTACTTCACCCTCATCCTGCAGGTACCCGGCTGCTGTCCCGCACTTGGGGTCCCCTGTGTGAGCCCTCACCCCTGGGCAGGCAGTGACAGCAGGGTTGGGGTCTCTCCTCCAGCCCAGTGCTGCGGGATGGGGCTTAAGGGACCCAACCTTTTCTCTCCCTTGCAGGGCAAGGTGGAGGTGGAGACGGGCAAGGAGTGCATGAAGTTTGAAGCAGGAGCGTTCTCCTACTATGGGGTGATGGCCATCAGCCCCTCTCCTACCGGTAAGCACCCCCACATCGCTTGGGTGCCAGCATGGAGCGAGCCTCCCACCCTGTGTTAGAGCTGCTGGTGCGAATAGATGCTAGAGCCCCCACTGGTGCCCCCTGAGCTGCCCTTGAGGGGCTGTGACACTGACCCTCATGGTGCTCAGTGGCAGCAGCACTCATCTGTGGGCACTGTGAGGGGCAGGGGGACCTGCAGCCACCCTCCCCTTCATCCACAGGCTTCTCTTCACCTTGTCCTCTGTGTTGTCTGGTCCATCTCTGTACCCCGTGTCCGAGCACATCACCTTGTCCCCATAACCCCAACTTGTCCCTAACCCTTGTGGGGTGACTGAGCCAATGGTTTGGACACAGTGTCCTTGGTCCTGGTCCCTGTCCCCTGGTGCAAGGGGGAGCAGAGGGTTGGGTGGATCAAATCCGGTGCTGCAGGGCTGCACTGGGGTGGACGCGCATCCCATCGCTCCTTGTCACCACTGGGATCTGTGTCCCTGGAGCCTGCAGGATGGGGATCTCCCTGCACGGAGCCAGGGCAGCATCACCAGGGGCTCAGCACCCTGTTACAGGCAGGCACAAGGAGCCGGGGTGGGGGGGTGCAGGGCATGGCTGACCCCATCCCTCCCATCCCGCAGAGATGCGCTCCCCGTCCCACGTCAGCAGCCTCAACCACTCAGCATCCCTCAACTACCACGAGCGCTCCGACTCCATCTCCTCGCCCATCAGCGGCAGCACCGGCCAGCTCAACACCAGCACCGGCGCCCAGTACGTGCCCGACTTCAGCGTCCGTGCCCTCACCGACCTCCAGTTCGTCAAGGTGAGGGCTCTGGGGCATGAGAGTGGGGGGGGGTTAACCTGCAGAAGAGGAGGCTCAGGGGGGACCTCAGAGCAGCTTCCAGTGTCTGAAGGGGGCTGCAAGGGTGCTGGAGAGGGGCTCTTCATCGGGGGCTGTAGGGATGGGACAAGGGGTGATGGGTTCAGACTGAAACGGGAGGGATTTAGGTTGGAGATAAGGAAGAAGTGATTTATGTGAGGGTGCTGAGGCGCTGGCACAGGGTGCCCAGAGAAGCTGTGGCTGCCCCATCCCTGGCAGTGTTCAAGGCCAGGTTGGACACAGGGGCTTGGAGCAAGCTGCTCTAGTGGAAGGGGTCCCTGCCCGTGGCAGGGGTTGGAGCTGGAGGAGCTTTAAGGTCCTTTCCAACCCAAACCATTCCATGATCCATTCTATGACAAGAGGAAACGGCCTCAAGCTGCCCCAGGGCAGGTTTAGATGGAGCTGAGGAACAATTCCTGCCCCAGAGGGTGCTCAGGCATTGGAACAGGCTGCCCAGGGCAGGGCTGCAGTCACCGTCCCTGCAAGTGCTCACACACCCTCAGTGCCATGGGTCAGTGGTGGCCTTGGCAGTGATGGGAACAGTTGGACTGGATCCTAAAGCTCTTTCCCATCCTCATTAATTCCATGGCTCTTAAGATGGGCCCGACACCCACAGGGATGCTCTTGGGGGTCCAGCCCCACTCCTCACTCCTTCCCTTCTCCCTTTGCCCCCACAGATCATGCGCCACGAGTACCAGAACGCCCTGACAGCCTCCCGCATGGACAGTTGTCCCCAGTCCCCCGACAGCAACTGCCCCGGTGCAGACACGGATGCACCGGAGAAACCCGAACCTTCCAGCACCGCCGACGAGACCACGAGCCTCCTGAACAAGAGGAACTGCCTGAGCCGGCGGAGCAACCACAGCCTCTTGGAAAACTCCATCTGACCCCGGCGCCACCGGCACGGGTTCGGTTTTAGGGGACCCTTTTCTTCCTAAGTAGGTGACACCGTGCCGGGGCGCCCGGAGAAGCCTGGTTGAACCCTTGGTGGCACCGTGGTGGTAAACGGAGCTGGGATCTGCTGCTGCTTTTCCAGGCTGGTTTCTTTTGTGATCCATCTCCAGGATGGCACAAAAACCCTCGTTCAGCTCAGGGAGCTTCAGGTCTCGGGGTTGGGGGGGCTCTGCCGTGGCCATCCCGGCCCCTCTGCCGTGGTTTTTATATGGGGGAAGGGGGGGCACCTGGCATGTGACACGATGGTGGCATCTCATCCTTCTCCGTGCCCGTCGTTCCCCTTTCCTGCTGGCCCGGGAGACGGCGAGGACGTGGCAGCGGAGAGAGGTCGGCATCGGGCCTGAGGCCACGGGGATGGTCGCCGGTGCAAAGCCGCCACCACCACCACGGCTCAGAGTTGAACACCCCCCCCCCCTCTGCCACTCACCGGTGTCACGAGCGCACTGAGGACGGCAGCGCCGGGTCCTTGTCGTCATTATATGTGTGTGTGTGTGTGTGTGTGTGTGTCCCTCCAAGGGGGTGGTTTTGGTGCCTTCCCTCCCCTTGCCCCCCAGCTCCATGGGGTGTCTCGGGGTGGGACGTGGGGCCGGGGGCACAAAGCTAGTGACCAAAGTTGTACAAGCAGGAGGGGGCCAGCATCCTGTGTGCCCCCCCACACCAGGGGGGACCCCCAGACCCATGGATGCCCTCAGGGTTGGGCCTGGGGACCTGGTGCCCCATAGAGGGGGGGGGGGGAAGGAGACGTGGCCCCCCACCCCAAAAGCACAAGTTCCCTGGGTGCCCTGTGTAAGTTATTAGGAGAAGGTGAATCACTGTTGTTAATTCCATCTCGATGCTCGGATCCGGGGGCCCGCGGGGGGCGATGATCGAAATAATAATAATTATGAATAATAATTAATAATAATAATTAATAATAATAAACAAGACAAAAAAAAAAGGACCCTTTTTTATTAAATCTTCCTCTATGCAAACCCCACCCCCCCGTGAATTCCTATTTATTTTCCATATTAGCTTTGATTTGTATATTTGGGGTGTCCCGTTCCCCCCCCCGTATCCCGGTTGTGATACCCACTGTGGAATTCTACCTGATGGGGTTTTGGGGGTGATTTTGGGGGTAATAAAAGGCTCTCTCTGTACGTCGGTCTCCTCCGTGCTTAACGGTGGGGTGGTGGGGGGCTACGGGAGGTCCCGGTTACCGGGAGGGAGCTACGGCGATCGCCGCCTTTAGGTGACGCGGCCCCTTTAAATCTGCCCCCGCTGTTGTT